>NC_136059.1:1374898433-1377576271 GCF_964261635.1 Lissotriton helveticus
GCCAATGGCTATGTGCCTCTATGCTGATGACCGTGTACGAGGCTTAAATGTATGGCATGTTTTGAAAAATAACTCATTTGCCTTCTGACACTGCTGCTATCAACACCTCCTCCACTTTAGCTGCAGTTTGCCACCTCTGGCTCAATCATGGCAGGCCAAGCAGGTGTGAAGGCCCCTGCTTTCACTCCAGAAGAGCTGAACAAACTTGTTGAAGAGGCACTTTCCCTGTATGGCCAGCTCTTGGCTCATCAGAAGAAAAGGTAACTATCTCACATATATATTTTATTTTGTTCAGATCCATCCTTTCCATTCCCACTGGCTACAATGTGCTTTGGCACCTCACAGTGAATTCAGATTATGGCTGTAAGATGTTGTGGTCCCTACATAGGACAATCATGTAATGGATTGTGTAGCACAGTACTTTGTGTACCTAACATCACCATGGTGATGTGTGATGTGTGATGAGGCACATGTCCTACTTGTGTTGCATTCACATATCTATGCATGTATACATTTCATGGCACCTATGATATATTTGCTAATCAGACCATGGTAAATATGCAAAGACATAGGTAGGCTTTACAGCTAGATCTTTGTATGTATACTGTAAGAAGCAGTTGAGAATGATGTTAGCTATGTGTACAGTCACACATATCAATCAGCCCACATCAGGGCTCCCCAAACTGTTGTCTGGGAGTTAGCTATCCCTCACAGACCCCCTTCGGAGCTCTACATAACCTTGAGGTCATTTTCTGGATGGCCACAGGGTGTACTTTTATGTATTGAAGTGGTGGAAATGTGATGGTCATGTGGGATCAGTATGCTCAGCTGGCAGAGAGCAAGGCCTGACAATGGGTTGTGCCCAGACTGGGGCAGAGTTACTGTGGGAATACAACAGTATTCTCCCTGTAGACCTGCTGACCCTTTGATGTTCCCAAAATGAGTTTTTTGAACCAATAGTTACCCTGATTGCTTTTACATGGACTGCATTTGGAATGGTGACTGAGGTAACCCCCAGACCTGATACTTCTTTCCATTGACCCTCATTGTCAATGTGTGACATTTACTTATGAAAGGCCACTTTTTGCTACAAGTCTCGTGCCACTTTTCCATAAGTCATGCTTACACTGTACAGGCCTATTGCACATGTGATCCATTGACAGTGCAGATCACTGGTTACTTCTGAAGTGATTTTGATATGTGAATCACCAGCATTGTAAAAATCAACTAATCAAACAAGAGTTGCAATGGTATGTTGATGTCACCCCCTGTAACAGTGCCACATACGGCAAAGTGTGTTTCCTGTGATGGCAGTACATAACCACACAAACTCAATCAGACGTAGTACGATATCAAATTAAGTATTCCATAAGTCCACACATCTCAAGAGAGGAAGCTCTCAGTGGCATACACATACCAGCCCTTTCATTGTGACCTATGTCTTAGGATGTATTCTATACTATGGTACCAGCCTGTATGGATCATATGCATCAAGTCAATGGGCCTGGCTGTAAAGGTATCCATACAGTCATGCCCAAGTAGTTTACCCTTCAGAAGATCACAATGATGTGTTGTGTGCCTGGCTTAGTCAGTGTAGGGCATGACCAGGGTTGAGCAGATGACTAAAAAAAGTGTGTATTCATGTCTTTGTAGTGCTTAGCATATGAGGTTTTCATGCTTGTGCAAAAATGTATACAAAATGTGTGTCAACAAAACAGATATTCTAAAACTTCCAGTTAAAACCTGTTTCTTCATATATTACACCCACATAGGCCAACGCCTATCAAAAGCAATCCATTTAGAAACCACCGCTAAGAAGGTACAGACCCTGGGGGTCTGTCGCCGGCACAGCATCCATTGCAGGAAAGGGTACGAGTACCTGATTCGCTGGACCCGGATGATCACGGAGGTCCAGCTGGGGATGTCCTCCCAGCGTGGACTGGGTGCATGCCAGGCCTGAGCCCCTCTAATGACCCGCATACTGGTAGTGGCCTACGTGGAGCTTGATGGGCAGTTGAGGACCCAACAGCCGCTACAAGGGGGTGAGTCCTGGCCAGAGTCATAAATGTTACATTGCCAACTTTGTGTTTAACAGGCAGGGATTTCCCTATCAATATTGGGGATGGACCATGTGCGACGCACAATAATAGTTACTGGTTATGTTGGTCTGGAAGTAAGGGAAGGCATGGCTTGGCAGTTCGGGCTGGACTGTTCATATGAGGCACAGGGTAAAACTGATTTGCATATAGCCATGTCTGAACTGGGGTGGCAGAGTGGGCTAAAGAACGGTGATGGATTAAACCCAGATCTTTAGACTGGATGTTAGTGTTTGATTGGTTCAGATGCTCCGTCCATTACCACCCCTTTTGTACCGCTTTTGGCCGCCATAAGTGTGGCAGGGTATGCTCAGACGTGAGTTCCTTGCTCACTTTGCCACTGGATTCAAGCAAGCCGGGCTGTAGACGGCTGTAATGCCAGAAACCGGTCCTCGGAAGCTTGTTTCCGGTCCGGGGAAGGCATGGCTTGGCAGTTCGGGCTGGACTGTACCCATGAGGCACAGGGTCAGACTGATTTGCATATAGCCATGTCTGAATTGGGGTGGCAGAGTTGGCTAAAGAACGGTGATGGATTAAACCCAGATCTTTTGACTGGGTGTGAGTGTTTGATTGGTTCAGATGCTCCGTCCATTACCACCCCCTTTTGTACCGGTCTGGAAGTAAGGGCATGCTGTTATGCCTTGCCTATTTTCTTTATGACCAGGAACACAGCAAAGTCCATTCCCCTACCAATTTACAGTATTGAGCAGACCCATGACTGAGTAAAGTGATTAATCAGCTGAAGTTGTTTGATGTTGTGGGTGACAATTGTCCCAAACAGGACACTTGCCTTTAGAGTGTCATGAGTGATGCTCCCTCACTATTGTGTCTCTTGTGATGGTGGCCCTCTTATATGAGACATAGCATACAGTGCACTTTGGATGGAGTCACTGAGCAATATGTCCCCTTGGTAAGTAGGGAATGTACAATAACATGAGATAGCAAACATCACTGGTTCAATCAGTATTAGTGCCTACATGTTGCCATGTGTACCGTATCATCTGCACTACTATTTCATATATTATTTCCATGTATTCATGGATTGATATCTGATTCCATCACAAATGTGTGTGTAGGCCAATCTGTATTTGTAAATAGGTATTTGTGATGGGTATACAGTTCATGTGTTACCACAGACTGGAGTGTGTAGACATTGGTGGGTGGGTCACACATACCCTAAGCCATTAGTCAATGTCATCAGTCAGATCCAATTGTTGAAGCAATAAAAACATGACAGGTAGATTTACAGTAATTTCTCACAATGTATATTTCCATGACATTGATGTGGAAGTATTCAGTTGTGTGTATTGCACATGTGAATTTGTCAAGTTTCATTCACTGTCTGGGGACATGTATCAGGGAGTAACATGCAGAAACATAGGATCATATGTGAGTGTCTACACACAGTAATACTATAGAATTTGTGTTTGTGAGACAAAAAGGTACTGTGATGTGCCTAACGATTAAGAAACTGGCTAAACCGCCTCTCCATGTAATGGAGATTCCCTGAGCCTCAACAACTTTCAATGGTTAGATGACTTTTAGGTATGCAATCTAAGAATGTTGTTCTCACCAGTACCAATCTGGCCTAGGGATGTCCCTGGAACTAGCTGATTCATTATGCTGTGGATATTTGTAGACAAATCTCTCAGATATTTGTGCCAGAATGTTTCCTGGCAATTTTTCTGTGATACATAGTAAAGCTACTTCAGTGCAGTTTTCATGAGACTATTCTGATAGTGGACATATGAGAAAGTTTCTATTAGGAAGTGTCAACAGTGTGAATTGGCCATTTCCATATCACCTTCTTCCTGCTACTGTACATATTGCTGCAACATAACTGTATTAGTTGACCATCATTTCATCATGATGTGGTATTAGGTATATGACCATTTGCTGATTGTAGGACCTTGGTTGGAATCTGAAGGAATTAATTTGTCATTGCCATCCTATTTGATGATATCAGGTTACTAATGTATACTACAAGTGCCAACCTATACAAGGTGATGACGTATCCTACTAGATGCATGAGGATGGAGATCAGACAACTTCACTCATGCAATTGGAGCTGTCTGTGGTTATTACTCAACTGCGAATAACTGCTTATAGGCCATGTAGCATGCATGCATGTGTTAATGCTAATGTTGAAGCCTATATAGTGAACCATGCAGCTGGTGTGATCTGTGCACTTTAGAAATGTTTTGTGTTGATATCTGATGGTCAGGTGTGGTAAACAGTTGCAATAAACCAATTTTATATGCAATTTCAGATTCATCCAGGGCAAGCAAAGGAGAAGGGGCCTATATCGATGGGGACACAGCTGGTCACAGTGGTTCTAGTTGTGAGAGTAAAGACATGGAGGGACCCAGTGACCGAGAGGGTATAGGGAGTGCCATGGAGGATGGAAGCTTGACTTCTTCATCATCAGAGTCATCTTCCAGTAGCCACTTGTCAGTGGTAGTGGCCCCAGGATGCGTTCTAGCTTCATCCTTATCCACCACCCCAGTTCCATCTCTACCCTCCCTGTTGCTCCCCACCCAGTTGGCCGGGCCTGCTCCCCCCAAGAGTTGAGCCATCTCCTTCACTCCAGGCACCTACGTCCCTGCCACTGTTACCCTGCTGGAGGCTATTGACCTCCTGAGCAACATATCTAGGGGTTAGATTGCACTACTGCATGCCATCCGGGGGCAAGGCAGCCATCTGCAACAGATGGTAGCCTCTCTGGAAGGCATGCACGGTTCTATTTCTGGCCTACAGAGAACTTTTCAGGCTCTGGCTCCTCCCTCATGGCAGCCTTTCACCCATTCCAAATTCCCCCACCCCTCCTGCATTTGCCCCATCAGAATTCCCTATTCACATGTCTGTCCCAAGCACCCTAACACATGCACACACACACACACACACTTCAACAGCCCCAAGAAGCACACACAAACAGAAACATCAGAAAACACGCAAGCAGGCAACTACTCACCTCCACCCCCAACATACATTAGACACCAGACCCACAGACCCATCCCAACACCCATCGTACCCCCAGACACCATACCTGCACCCACAGATCCATCCCCGATAACCAGCATTCCCACAGATGCCACACCCACACCCACAGACTCAGTCAGTCAGTCAGAAAGTACTTTATTCAGTTAATTTAAAAACCATAAAAGCATACTATACAATACATGAAATTGGATTATAAAACAGTGAATCACAATAGAAATTTCAGGCATGAAATACTTATCAAACAATTAATTACATTTTTTTTTAAAACCTCAGGTCCATTTAAAAACATACTCATCCCCACTACCAAACATGTCCACATCACATCCCTAAAAAAACACAAACACCCACACTCACCCACACAACCGACACCTACAAAATACGAACAAGAACCATCAGACACACAGACATACACAATCACCACACTGGCCCACACCTGACACTTCTACTCCCTCTATCGCCCAACCCCTACTCCCTCCCGAATATCATGCCCATTTTCCCCATGAAAGTGCATTATTTACCCATAGCCCTGTCAAACCTGACCCCCCTCCCAAAGCCAAAAGAACCTCTTCTACACCCCAAGTCATCCCTTTAACACCCAAATCCACCCCAGAGAAACCTGAGCCCCATTTGTGAGGAGATTCCCTAGCAGTGTCATGAAGGGCAAGTTTAGTGGGACAGCAGTGTGCTGGAGTACACATCGGGCATATTCTCAAGAACGTGTGATAACCATTACAAAAGTTACTTAATGCAACTTCCAATACCGCAGTGTATCGTGGGAAAATTACGCTGTGTTAACCAAGCATTCTCAACACGGCATGCGATAGTCTCCAAATACCGCGACAAATGACCTTGTTAAAGTCAATGCCACGCCACAAAAATGCAAAATACGAATGCAAAAATGCTGCAATGAGGCCAATTGCGATACTGAAATCAGTGAAAACCAGCTACAGGCCTGCAAATCCCATGCGTCTGGCCGGAAAATGCACTACAAAAGCTACAAATACAACACACCAGAAACAATCCAAAGTGCGTAGCAACATGGATGCACCCTGACGAAGCACAGAGGCCGACGCGAACCCCTCGACCCCCACAGACCACCAGCAAGGAACAACGGGGAAGGCCAGGGAGAACAGGAAGAGGAAGATGGGGTGCAGGCAGCAGGCAAACCAGATCAGCGTCACGGAGGTAACCAAAAACTACCATCAACTGGCACACAATTAGACTACCGGGAATGCAGTCGGAGTGTTGAGGAGGCCATGAGGCGCTGGCATGATGTGAATATCTAAAGCAAGCACAAAGCTGCTGCCAACGGGAAGGCAGCAATGGCGACAGGAAGCAGGAGTCCCGCGCCACAGGAGGAAACGGAGGCCACAGTCATCAGTGTGGAGATGGTGTAAGGAGTCGGGGTGTGGACACAGCTCGGGAGGACCTGACACAACATCCAAAGGGTGAGTAACGACCAGGGCCTGGGGGGACGGGGGAGATGGGCACAATGGCACACATTCACAATGAGGTCTAGCACACTGCACACCCGCAATGACCCAAGATCATGTCCATGTTCCCCGTAGCACACTCCAGCACACACACATAACATGAACAGCACATGCACATTGACAACAATCTGGTACAATGCGCAAACACGACTCTACATAACAGAGGACACAACTGGGTCCGCACACGCGCAGAAACAGGCTTACTACATCTGACAGAGCTGGAAACGGTGAAATGGAAATGTACACATACAACTTCACATCCATCATGTAGTACAAATGTACATGGTCCCGAATCCAAATACTGCACCTCCCAAACAGTCACAATGTACACTGTCATACAGTCTGCATGTCTGCATGTAAACAAGAACAATGAACCAACATACATGTCAACACAATGTCAACATGCATCTCACCTTCACATTGCATTGGGACACACAATACCACCAACAGAGCACAGAAGACCACACATAAGTGATGACGGAGAGGACCACCACACCTTTGACACCGATGCCCTGCAACAGTCCATGCACATCCAACGCAACCCACCACCAGGACCAGGGCAGCCAAGCTACGCAGAGGAGTACACAGACCCTGCAACAGACCACACAGCAGGAAGCACCCGGAAGCACGGCTGGCTCACAACATTTCACCGAACCACACATGGCACCCCAATGCCAGGTGTCAGAACGCCAAAAGGACGTGGCCGATCAGGTTCGGATGGGGTCCGAACCCATGGAAGGCGAACTAGATCACAGACATGGGTGTCCATTATCCTTCAGGGACCACCTACACCCCACAGAGGAGACCCACACTGCCATTGACACATGCAGATGCACATACCCAATACATAACCATGCCCATGGGCACTCAAACATCAGTCACACATCCACATTGGCTCTGCGTACACCAGGACAGCCCACTCCACTCACTCTTACGGGGGGAACGTAACAAGCTAGTTTTCCTTGATCTCCCCCACTGGCTGGGGTGACATTGTTGCGTCCACTGTCCACTGCACTCCATACACCAGCGAGGTCTGTCAACATGGATTTGTGTGTGGTCTGCCTGCTGCAGTCTGTCCAGCACAACCATGCCACACTTGGCATTGTGTACATTCATATTCAACGGTCACTTGCCTCCTTCACACATGTCTGGTTCGCACCTCTTCCCACATCCTGCTATTGTTTGGCTGAGGTGACATGCCGTTGGTGACTAAAGTACATGGTTGGCCCAGGTTACAACAGTAAGTTATGATGTGTCTAGTGGGTGTGCATGTTGTTTTTGAGCTAGTGAGGTGTGCATCCCCAGAGTTGTGAATTGCATGATTGTGGAGTTGAGGTGTGCAGTTTGTTCATTTGGTATTGGCCAACGAGCAGTACATTTCAATGGGTGCCATCCTGGTAGCACAGGTTGATGATGGACTGTCAGTAGGAATCATGCACACATGCAACGTAATAGGGTGGCTGGACAGCCAACAATGCGGCGGTGATTCCAAAGCCGTTTTGATGGCTGCGCCATGAATGCCAAAGTCATAATCAGCCCTCAATCTTGAATATGACCCTCTTGAAATTGTATGGGATGCAATAGATGTATTTATATGGATGTGGCATCTGGTTTGAGATCTCAGCTCAACAAATTGGGAACTTAGGAAATTCAGTTAGGATGTAGAATTTTATGTGATGACTGCTGAGAAAAGTGCATTAAATGTATTTAGCATTTAAGGAAAAAAATTTGTACAAGATAAAAATAAAGGCCCTATAGCTAGAATTGCAAAACAAATCTGATCATCTTTCAAGTAAGACGGAAATGCAGTAAATTCAGCTTGACTCAAGACTTTCTCAGGTCTTATGTATTTTTAGAGATCTCTGAACATATTCTTATTTATAGGACACACCCTTCTTGGGACCTGGCTCCTACCCCTAAATTCGGATAAGGATCCAAGAGTGTATGAATGTTAAGATGATTATTAGGTTGCTGGTGAACAGGCTTAATCCAGCCATTGGCTCTCTTATTCACAAAGATCAATGTATCATCATCATCATCATCATCATCATCATCAATAAATCTTTATTCGGCTGTAAGTCAACCATAAAAGATTTCATAATAAAACACATTTCATACAATAAAAAAAATCAAGTTTATGTAAAAAATATCATGTTGAGCAATATAAAATAATTTACCAACCATGTTACAAAGCCGAACCACAGTGGAGATGTATTTATAAATCATTAAACAAATAAACTCATCTTTCAAGAGAAGCAAATATTGTAGCGCAGCCCTGGACTTTCTTATATTTAAAAATCTTAACAGTGGTTTTAAAAAGATGCGTCTAGGAGTAGTATAGAGCCTACAAAAAAACATAAAATGTAAAGTGCTCTGTGCTGATTCTGAGTCACAGGGATACAAATCCAGTTTTGCATCACAATGTGCGTCACACAGATAGGAAACCAATAAATGGGCGATACCCATTCTGAATCTTATGAGATAGAACATCTTACGGTGATTAAAATAAAAAGAAAGATAGGGTTAAGTGCCTAAAGAACAAACCAACAGTGATCAATGTATCAATATGCCATGGACCTGGCAAGTTAATTCACTAAGCACTTCATTACCATTGGCAGTTTACACATTATATGTGGCTAAAACCTTTAACCCAGATACATTTGATCTTTTTAAAGGTCACATCAGATTGCTTTGAGTTAATTTATATTTGAATTACAAGAAGTTTTTTGGCCCACAGTAGCCAGGGGTTTGAGTGATAAAAGCTTAGTCTCAGGAGTTATTGTTGGACATGATACCAAACAGTGTTACACACTATCTCCGATTCTTCCTGACTTCCGTATAGGATAGTTGGCACTGTGTCTGTGAAAGATGAGGTGAATTTAATCTTTCTGCATAAGGGATATGGTGCTAACATTTATTTGTATGCAGATGTCTGCATTATTTACATGACTGATCTTGAAATATCTATTCCTTTCATTGAGGCTATCATTGAGAAATTTTGTGAAAATTCTAGATATGCAATTATCAAGTTATAATTGAAGACTATGGCCTGTTATACAGAGCATGCTTCTCCCAGCTCCATACTAGTGGTGGTCCAATATAATATCGTTTCCAAAATAGCACAAAGCACAAATATTGTGTTGCAAATATCATGATGTGAAGAATTTGTGGTAAAAATATTGTTTTTCTTCTAGTTTTTAATTTAATTGTACTTAATATTGTTGTGATGTATATAATTGTTTATATGTTTTTCATGTGTTATTTTTTAAAATATTTTTGACTGTTTTAAAAGAAAATGTATGCTAGTTTTGTAATATCCTTTTAGGAGTGGGATGTTGGGTTTTTATGCGAACAGGGTGGGGATTACATTTTAAAATTCAGGTCCTTAATCACAAAGGACCATCGCACTCAAGGTGGAGGCCACTCAGTCATGGGGGAGTATCCGCATTCAGGGCGGAATCTCTACAATGAGAAAACTCATTGCTGTGATTCCACCCCAAGTGCGGCAAATCCCCCATGACTGTGGGGCCTCCTCTATGAGTGTGGAGGCTTTTTGTGAATCTGGCACTATGGGGCCCATTAGGATTGCGGGAGGATCGCCTCTGCCAGGCTGGCGGTAGCCACCGCCGGTCTGGCTGGGGCAATCCACCCGCCATCCTTGCTGCAATGACCCCCGCCATATTAACATGGTTGGGGGGTCCGTGGCGGACGGAAAGACCGTCCGCCGCTTTTCCACCCCGGTCGCCTTGCGACTGGGGCGGAAAAGGGTTTATATGGTGGCGGTGTCTATCAGACACTGCCAGCCATATCAGGATGTGCTTCGTCAGATGCCTTTCCGTGGCGGCAATGCTGCTACGGAAAAGTATATGGTCTTCACTTTGGGGGCCCGTTGCAGGCCCCCATGGTGAAGGCGAGGTGGGGGGTGCACATGGGGGGTACCTGTGGTACCCTCGTGCATTTGCATACACAATACAGCAGGCACCGCGAAGTGCCTGCTGCTTTGTGTATGCAAATGCATCACAAGCATTTTTTACATTGCGGCGGGTGCTGGTGCCCTGCCGCAATGTTAAACATGTATGATGCGCCCGCCACTGTGGTGGGCGCATCCTAATACCCGCCACGGGACCCCCACCCTTATGGCAGGTTGTCCCATCCCCGATGGGATGGCGGGCGGACTAAGTCCGCCCGTCATCTTAATGACCCCCATAGTTTTTAAATATTTGTTTTTTTAAAGTTTTTGTTGTGATATTCAAGTTTAATTTTTAAAATCATTTCTCTTTTTCAAAACTTGTTAAAATAAAATATAATTTATTTTCCAATTTATTGAGAAAAACATACATTTTATATTATAAGGTTTTTCATTTTTTTATGGATTTCCTTTTTTCTTTACATTTTTGTTATTCATTGACATTAATTCATTGATAATTTATTTTAAAATGCTACCTAGTTTTTAAATATTGAATAGTAGTGCTCTGTACATCTGTACTTTTTTTTTCTTTTTTTTCCTAAATTTTAATTATTTTTCATATTAAACTGCCTCCCAATTCATATTATTTTCACTAATTCATTGGCAGGTTTTTTATCAAATCTTGGCATTGATTCAATTTTTGCTACTAAACTTTGTGTTACGATTTTTAATGTTATTATTATATTAATAATTGTATTATTTCTAATTTGTTTAATTTTTTTTAGACCTTTTTTGATGATAGCCCACATAATAATGCATTTCTTTAATGGGAATGATGTTGGAAGTGTGAATAGTAAATTACAGTCCTTCAAAGTCCAACACTTGCCTCAATGTGGTTCAGTTTGGGGTGTGAATAATACATTTTATCCCCCCCCCCAAAAGTCCAACTCTTTCCCCACTGTGGTAGAGGTGGGAGTGGTAATAGTCTGTCTGTTCCAAATCTTTACCCAATGTCGTTATGTTTGAAGTATGAATAGTAAGTCAGCTCCCCTCAAGGTCCAACACTTTCCCCAGCATGGTTAAGTATGGAGTGGGAACAGTAAATGTTACCCCTTCCCATAGCCATCAGTTTATCCAATGTGGTTAGGTTTGGAGTGAGAATGGTTAACCTACCCCTCCTTTACCCCCAAAAAAGTCCAACATTTTTCCCATTGCGGATAGGTTTTGAGTGAGAATATTAAATTTTGCCCCATACCAAAGTCCAACATTTTGCCCAACGTTGCTGTAATTGTAGTGGGAATAATAAATCTGATTGCCCAATATTTAACACTTTCCCCAATGCTGTTACGGTTGGAGTCGGAATATGAAATATGATGTCTCCAAAGTGCAAAACATTCTTAAATCTTAAGTGTTGTTAAATTTGGAGTGGGAATAGTCAATCTAGCCCCTCCCAAAGACCAACACTTTACTCAATGTGGATGTGTTTGGATTAGAATAGTAAATGTGACCCTCTCAAAGTCTAAAACTTTCTCCAATGTGGTTAAGTTGAGAGCATGAATAGTATATGTGGCTAGATTTAGAATGAGAATAGTTATTTGGATTCCCCTCAGAGTCCAACACCTTCACCAATATAATTGGAGTGGGAATAGTAAATCTGACCCTACAACTTCCAAAACATTCCCTAATGTGGTTACATTTAGAGCAGGAATAATTGTGTTGATCCTCTCAATGTCTGATACCTTTCCCAATATTTTTAAATTAGGCGTGAAAATAGTGAAGCTAACTCCCCCCACTCACACAAAGTCCTATACTTAAGTTTGGGGTATGAATATTAACTTTGCCCCCTCCTGAAAATCTAACACTTTTCCCAATGTTACATTTGGAATGGGGAGAGTATGTCTGATCCCTCTCACAGTATAGTTTTCAACTATGTGATTAGGTTTGAATTGGGAATAATAAATGTGATCTTCATAAAGTGTTAGCACTTCTTTTTAGTTTAGTTTCATAGATGAATTAGTCATAGCAATTTATACCATAAAGTGTTTGTTTCTCAATACATTTTTTCTTAAGTATATTTAAAAATGTTCTTTTGCTATAAACATGCCTTTATTATATACAATTTTTGCATTACATTATTTTTGGTTAATTGTTAGTTTTCTGTATTTTTGGTATTGAGACAAAATTCTTCAACATTTTACATATGGCATAGTTGTAGTGTACATACTTTTTTTATTTATAGTTATGGATGTTTTGTAGTAAAGTCATTTTTTCACATTATTTTAGTTTTTATACTTTATAATATGTTAGAAAGTACTACAAAAAATGGTTAGAATTAATTATGTTTTTATTTTTTCAAGTATTTTGTATATATATATTTAGTTATTTATTTTAACAATGTCAATCCATGCTCATGGATTCGGGATGGCAGCACTGAAGATTAGAAGAATACACTTAGAATTGTTCAGGTCAAGACATATTTTTTTTAAATTGTATTTCAAAGACAATTAAATATATACACTCATGTGGCCTATGCGGTTTGGCATAATGCCTCCACTGGGCAAACAAAATCACAACATGCAGAAATCTATATAAGTCTTTTCTTGCTTTTTAGTGAACAACTAGGCCATCATCCTCACTACTACAAGAGGAAGTCACAGTCATTTTTTACATTTGGTGGCAATATTAGTCCGTATTTGATCACATTTGCATTTCAGAAATGTCGAGTCAAATTTCCTTTATGGTTGCACCTGGTACATTTCTTCAGTGATCACCAATAGTAAAGATGAAATATAGTCTCCTAAAGAGGTATTTATAGAATTAATAGATTTGCATGTTTCTGTGATATCTAACTGTATTTTACAAACATATTACATAATTTGGTTTACCAAAAACAATGTCGACAATGTGTCTCCCAAGACATAAGAGATTAGAAAAATGCAAGCACTGAAATTAGTTTTTCATAAGGATTGTTTCACTTAAAGTGCCAATGTGTCCAAGATCTTCTCTCTAGTGGAAATGTTAAAGGGCCATGTGTCTTTTCAATATGTATTGAGAAATATCTTAGCCAGAGCAATAAAAATACTGAACATGCTTAAGTGAGAGCTGTCCTGCATCTAGTTATCACAAAAAAGATCAATGAAGTTTCAATTTGTATAAGGTGTCCTTTCAAGTGCAATCAATAAGCCCACACATTTTATTGCATATACCCAACAAATAAGACAATGTATTCATATTTTCCATAGGGATATAATGTAAAGATGTTATGTATGTGCAAAATGCAAAACACCAGCACAAATATTAAAGTGACATGCTCTATATCTTATAGCTCTGTGGCGCTACCTCCAGTAAGCGCACAGAGCTGCATTGCAGAGCGATGTGAAAAGGGGCGTGGCCTCAGAACACCTCTCTGCAACGCAGCCCCCGGCACATACTGGAGGTACCTGGTGGGCTGGTTGGCCCCCAGGGACCCCCAGTATTCAAGGGGAATTTGTTCCCCCTCTGCAAAAGTGCCAGGGGGCGCATTCGCAGAGTGGTGCAATAAGGGGTCATGGCCTCCGGCCGCAATCCCATTCTTTTAAATATTTTTTTAAGAAGTGTGTCTGTGTAGCCCCCTTTCTTTTTTCTAATTTTTTGGCCCTGGGCACCCCATACCCCAGGGCCTACCCCCAATTTTTGATTTAAAATATTTGGAAGGAAGGGGGCCCCGTGGCCCCCCTCCTGAGGCCATAGTCTGCCCCGGGGACCCCATCCCCCGAGGCATAGGGCTTTTTTAAAACTTTTTTTATTAGGAGGGGGCTACCTTGCCCCCCTCCTGTGGCCATTTATGGCCCTGGGGACCCCATCCCCCAGGGCCGGCACTTTATTTATTATTATTGTTTTTTTTAAAGTTCCGTTTGGGGAGGGGGGTCGTTTGCATAGGAAAAACATGTTTTGGGACCCCCCTTTTTTCTTGGCCCCCGCTTGACCCATCACCCCCAAACTTTCAGGGAAGGAGCGGAACTGAGCTGGCCAAAAGTTCGGAAAATTTCACACAGATTCATCAATCGTCGCCAAAGTTATTCCAAATAGGTGTTGCGGCTTTCCTATGGATAATAGGTCCTAACTATAACTACCTACTGGCGACCGCCAGTAGGTAATATATATATATATATAATTCAACAAATGCCCAGGAAGCTCAGGGAATCACTCGACAGCGCGCCCCACCATTAGGTGCTGTATTTCAGCTTGCATGTATGTCCTGGTAATTTTCATAATGCCTGAAGCGTTTCACAGCATCTCGCCTCTTCCTCAGAGGCAATTAGCAAACAAATGGCGCAGGGAGTACTTGCAATATTTCAAATGCATGGCATGTTTTTATTGGTTCAAATGAAATATGCTCAGTATGATGGGACATGTAGTCCTGCAAGCAAATAAAGTAATTCCCTAAGTGTGTTTTATGTGCAAAAAAGTCTTTGTTATGCTCACATTATGTCCTTTAGTAGGTCCCAGGAGTCACGATGCAAGTCCCTCTTCAATTTGGCTCACTGTGCCATTCGACATGCATTCGTTCCAGACCAATGCCTCTCCATGTGTTAGAGATGGTGCTTTCCCCCACGGCCAGAACACCGTGTAAGATATAATTCAAAAAATGCCCAAAGAGCTCAGGGAATCACTTGACAGCTCGCCCCACCATCTGGTGCTGGATTTCAGCTTGCCTATATGACCCGGTAATTTTCATAATGCCTGACGCGTTTTACAACATCTCACCGCTTCCTCAGAGGCAATTAGAAAATAAATTACGCAGGGAGTGCTTGAGATATTTCAAATGCATGGCATATTTTTATTGGTTCAAATGACATACGCTCAGTATGATGGGACATGTGGTCCTGCAAGCAAATAAAGTAATTCCCTAAGTGTGTTACATGAGCCAAAATACTTTGTTATGCTCACATAATGTCCTTTAGTAAGTCCCAGGAGTCAAGATGCAAGACCCTCTTCAATTGGGCTCACTGTGCCATTCGGCGTGGATTCGGTGCAGATCAAGGCTTCTCCATGTGTTAGAGATGGTGCTTTATCACACGGCCAGGGACGTGGGGGAAATAAACGTTTATTACTTTTAAATGCAATTTGTAGAAGTTGTGCTAGATGCCTGCTGCGTGTACGCACCCAACGCGGTTCCCATGTGACCAAAAAAAAGAGATTTCATTGGTTTATAACACTTACTGTTCTAACTATTGAAGAACCCCACCCATTTCAATTGCTCTTCTTAGACCTTCCTTACGAGAAGACGTATCCTGAAAAGAACATCACTTTTTGTTCATTGGAAACCTGAACTTCTTTTTTGGACTAAAAATGGCTACACCACGGCAAGAATCATCTGATTCTGATGATTTTGTTACTAAACTATTTCTACCAGAACCTCACCCTCCCAAAAGATACACATCCATCATATGGAATTTTTTTTGCGTTTCCAGAGGGGCAAAAGAAATGTAATGGCACCAAAGTAACATGCAAGATTTGCCAGGCAGTACTGTCCAGATGAGATCCAAATAAGAAATACTCCTGTGGCACTGCAAGCATGCGCAAGCACCTCCAATCCATGCATCCTGTGAACTATGCTCACAAAGAATGTAGAAGACTGCGCTAAAATATACCTCCACCACCGGCAATACCAAGTACCTCTGCAGCATTACCTTCAACATCACTACCAGACATACGTCCGCAATTCGTGAAAGTTAGAATGGACTGCGTGAACTACAATAGTTTAATTTGTTATTGGGAGCAATCAGTAGACCTAGTTTGCAGAGCAATTGATATTTTTTTTATTCCCTTAAAGTTCATGCTATTGTTTGTCTAGTTATCTTTTATTCTTTCTAAAAAATAAAAATAAAATCGTTCTAAAAATCAAAAAATATAAAAGTACAAAAAAAAATGTCTTTTCACAACTAACTGCTCCGGTTAAAGAAAGAGTGAAATGTATCTGCTAGTGTGGGAAAGTTTAAATAAGTGTATGTACACTGCATAATTCAGTAAAGAATACATTTGTCATATATGGTAAATGTATAACTACAGAACTATAAGGAAGTGCTGTAGCATGACACTGTAAGCTCTTTAGCTACAGCGTGCTGAGCTACTTCCGAAGGACAGAGATGCTACATATGTACATAAATATGTTGGAAGTCTGTCCTTCCCTCTGCACTGCTGTTTAAACTACAGGCATGTGTTGACACACGCACCCTTGCACCATAGTTCAACAATATCTGTGTCGTGTGGAGTGAAGACATGTTTCTCTTACAATGAATGCTGTGCATTGTAGCGTATATTGTAAAAAAAAAAATGAGGAGATATGAAAAAAATTGTACGGCAGATTTACAAGGTCTATGCGCAACCAATACGCCACTTTTTGTGACGTACTGGTTGTGCAGATGGCTCCTCCATATTTACAAGGAGACAAAAAGTTACCCTGCATAACCTTTCCTTTCCTTCTAAAAACGGCCCCTTCATACGTAACTCTTTACGTATATATATTACATCATTCATGACATGGTTAGTGACATCACTGATAACATCACTGATGACATGTCATATGACATCACTTATGACATCACTGATGATAGCATGCATTGAATGTGGTTTGGTTTGTTATTTAAATATGTATTATATATATAGCAATCTGCATTGAAGAATGACTGGATACAAAAAAATCTGGATGAAGGCTTTAGTAGCAGTGTGATTGATTGTTTACTTAAATAATTGATAGTTTCTCATGAAATATATTGGATAGTTACTAAACTGTGTGAATATCTGTATTACTTTGTCAATTGTTCTGTAAACTGCTGCACCAGTTGGTTACTACCTACATGAAAATCTATATTACTAACTGATTAGTTAACTGAGTATTTGTACGGGAGAGTGAATGTGTGTGTGGGTCGCTGGGGGGTGTCTGACTGCCCAAAGATGTGTGAATAGTTGATTCAGTAGGTTTATGACGTTAAGACTACATGTTATAACAATTGTTTGGGTGAGTTAATATCTTTATGGGTGAGGTAAGGAGCAACTATATCTCTCAATGCTACATATACAATGACATACAAAAATAAAAGCCACTGTGTGTGACATTTGTTGTATATAAAGAAGTATATATATAACTAAGTGATTGCATCAGTAACTGTATGGATAACTGTATACTTGTAATATTGATTTTATACCACTAACTATGAGTTACTATCTAAGTGCTGTTTCTATAACTGTTCGGGGTAGTGTTTTAGAGTTTAGGGTAGTGTAGTGATGTTTGTGAACTGAACGGGTTGTGCTAGGGTTTAAGGTAGTGCATTGGTCTTTGTGTAGAGTAGGGAATCGTTTTGGTGGTAGACTTAGCGTTTAGGGTAGTACACTCCTGATGGTGTAGTGTAGGGGTCGTGCTGAGGGTAGTGTTTTAAGGTTTAGAATAGCGTAGTGGTGTTCGCCTACTGTAGGGGATAGTGTTTTAGTGTTTAAAGAAGTGCAGCGGTGTTATGTACTATAGAAGTTCATGCTGGGATTAGTGTTTTAAGGTTTAGGGTAGTGTAGTAGTGTTCGTGAAGTGTAGGGTTTGTGCTGGGGGTATGAATTAACATTACACTATGACCACCCAAAGCACAATTATCACTACTAACCACCCAGACATTCCAGGTGAAGTTATCAGCAGAATGCTAGGAAAACATTTATCAATATTAAATGCTTCTAATTAAGTAAATTTCAAATCATTGCATGCAGTGTCCCACAAATGATATTACCACAACAGTAAGTCTCCCCAACTTACATTTAAAGTAGATAAACATGTTTCATGTGACAGACCCATAGGCCAACGCTGCAGCTTCCACATGCTTCAACACCCTGCACAACTCAGCAAGACCTTCAAATAGACCCACCCCCCGAATCAAGGAAGACCATCACCCAAGCATTCATCACCAGCAGGCTTGACTACAGAAATGCCCTCTATACCGGAATCAACACATTTCTACTCCATATACTTCATTGTCCAGAACACCACAGCCAGACTCATCCTCAGCATCCCACAACAAGACCACGTTACCCAGCATAAACAAGCACTCTACTTGCTCCCCGTCGAAAAATTAGTGACCTTCAAGCTGCTCACACACACCTATAAAGCCCTCCACAACACCGGACTCCAATACCTCAATCTCCTTCTACACCTCCAAAAGAAACCTCCACTCCGCTGACCAGGCTTTGGCCGAAATTCTCTGTATCCACAGAACCAGACAGGAGGCACACCCTTCTCCTACATCATGGCCAAGACCTGGAATTAACTCCCCCTCAGCATCAGATGACTCCCCACAGTGAAAGCATTCAAGAAGACACATAAGACCTGGCTTTTTGAATCACCAACGTTGCAAAAATCCCCCCCACACACTCCCCCAGTGCCTGTAAACCCTCACAGGTGAGTATACATTCCTAATTGATTAATTGATATGCCACCACAGTGTGTGTTGGAGTGTTATCAACAGGGCCTGCCATTCGTTTGCCTGTCTGTAACTCTTAAGGGTAGTGAAATGAGCAGTACTACCTTCCTTAATATACACAAAATCTCTGAGATTGGCTTGGTTTGGCTTCACCTCTGAGAGCTACTGGTTGGAGACCCCTGGTATGGATTGTGAGTGGGGAGTTGTAGGCTTGAAGCACAAGTGTGAAGGTGGTTAGAACACTACATGCATAGTGCATAGCAGTTTGAAGCACTCCATGCCCTAAAGCCTGGCTCACTGCATGAGTATATGCTTACTGACTGAATGATTACATTTAATATGAGTGAAGACACTGGGTGAATTCTTAATTGGTTGATTTTCACTTTAGTGAATGAATTACTACGTGGTACTGAAAAACTCATTTTGAAATTGCAACAGCAGTCACACTGTGTTTGCTGGAGTATATAGACAGTGACTGGGGACTTGTAGGCCTAAAGCAAAAGTGTGAACCTGGTTACACCACTACATGCATAATGCACAGTAGTTTGAAGCAGTGCATGCCCTAAAGCCTGGCTTACTGCAAGTGTGTACATACTTATGTAACTGCAAACACGTCAACAAACTTAATCATTCTCTCTCAATTTTTCCAAATGGACACTGATTCATAGTGTGATTCTAGACCAATAACAGTAACCCTTACAGTGTATAAAAAAGATTAAAAATATTAGATAAACAAATGTATTAAAACTCACAGTAATGGAAGTAAATAAATGAATAGTCATATAAATTAGAATACTCAAAGTTTAATAGAAAGTATTTCTGGCACAGGATACAAGGAAAATATGGGTTTAGGGTAATGAAGAATAATAAAAATGTTTTACAAAAAAAAGGAAGTTACTACAATGATAATTCGAAGAAAAAAAGGGGAATAAATGTTAATAACCGTATTAAAAAAAAGTAACCTATAGAAATGCTTTAATAAGAAAAAACAAATTTAAATAAAGCATTTTAGAAATTATATGAAAGTTAAAAAGTATGGAAAGGGGCACGTTTACATAAACATGTGACGCACTAAAACAGAGGAAATGAGAACACCTGTCAACTGAAAAACGTGACTTAAAAGTGGGAGGGGCAATAAATTGATCCCATAGAGTGTTAAGTAACCAAAAAGAATATAAACCACACCCGTGGGAAAGTTAGTTTCCTTTTAGAGAATTAATACGGGTGAAGAAACTACGAGCAAGGTAATGATTCGAGGCTGTGGAAGCATCTTGAGAAGATCTTACATTTCCTCAGAGGGAACATATCGTTAATGCATATTTAAAAATACATAAAACATTATGTACCCTCCAGAGGAGGTGAATGAATTTCGACAGAGGAAGCAAAGAATATCAAAGTAAGGTAAATTATCTGAATGGGTATATGTTTGATATTTTTAAAAAAGAAAGCAAAAAGATGTAAATGACTATAGAATGTGGAATGATTAAGTTTAAATGTGATTTAATAAGTTTATGAAGCAACCATTACAAGAAAGATAAGTTAATTAATGGATTACTACGTGCAAAGTAATATTTTGGAGTGAAACCATCATCTGGAATTTGTCTTCCATTTCCACAGAGGGATCATATAGTTAATGTATATTTTAATCTATATATAACTTTATGATCCTTCAAGTGGAGTTGAATGACTTTCAACAGAGGATTTCAAAACATAATAAATAATATTTTTTTTAGTATGCAAGTATTTCTCAATGGTTGAAAAATGTAGTATAAATAAAGTATCGCCGAAAAAATGAGATACTTTGGAATGAAAGAGAATACTCTTGATCTTCTAGTGAAAATGGGTTAAAATTATTTTTATTGAGTAGTGCTTTCTCCTATTTTCACTCGTGAAGAACAGGAGGATTATCTTTGCAAGCACTTTTTTTGAAAAAAATCATATAATTGTGGCTTCAAAAGTTATAATTCTTTACATTTTTAAAAATGATTGTTAAATGTAATATTGAAATGAAATGCACATAAAAAAGAAAGATGAAGTAGTGAGGAAGTGTTTGTCGTAGTATTCTATTCTACGTTATCTGAAGGTAAAAAAAAGCCCAAACATTTAAATAAAAATGATGGGGTAAAACTTATATCATGTAAACATAAATAATGAGTGCTTATGATATAATAAAATAAATGTGGCCCAACACATGATACCAATAATTGAAAAAAAGATTTTGCATTTTACCCATGTGATGAATATAAAAGACTCAATAAAAATATTTTGAAAACTTGTGCATTTTTCTTTCAAGGATGGTTTTAAGAATTATACATTTAATGAAAGGACAAAGTACTCCATGCTAAAGGAGAAAAGTCAGCACAATTATGATATAATAGAAAATAGAATAATATTTTTAAATACCTTCACAGTCAACAAACTCGTAAGCACAGTAGACAGTTTAAATTAAAAACACCCTACCACAACTGGGGGCATATTATCAAGGAGGGTTTGAAGCGCATTGTAAAATAAAGTGCGTCACAAAATGGGCTACATACATGCTGAGGGTATCTTAACATCACATAGAAAAAACAAGCCAATCAATATTAAGATCAGGAAGGTAGAGTTAACCACCCAACAGCCAATCAAATGTTTTTCAAAATCTACACAAGAAAACGGATTGGTCGGTAATACCTCTTCTTCCCAGCCAATGAAAAAGAGGTGTAGAAAGTTTCTGTTTTTAACATATGAGCAAATCAGATGACCTTGCAAGTACACGCAGCGAGAGGCAACTGTTACCCCTACACTAACATGCACTTACCCTACAGATGCACCCCACTGGACTTAGAATAGTAATTGTTAAGCCTACACTAACCTGCACTTACTCTACAGATGCACCCTGCTCTCTCTTTCAAAATCCAAACCAGATTTACAACACCCTTGCACCACTTTCGAGTCACTTTTCCGATCTTAAAAATAATGCGGGGAGCCAACGAGACTGTGGAGATATTGTGGCTCCCCCCACGATCCCCAACATTTTTTATAAGACACGGCGGATACAGTCCCCTGGAATATTAGAAAGTACTAATAGGGGCTATTTTTTAACAGAAAAAGTAAAAGTTGCGCACCCAGCACAGCGCTCAGTGCGGCCTCCTGGTGTGCATGCGCTGGATGCACGACTCATAATCTGTAGGCTGCGCGACTCCAGCGCCTTTGCTGCACAACCTCTACGCGTTTAGGAGCCGGCATTACTTTTCCACATCAGGAGCAGATTTCCGTCCTATGGGAGGGTGGGATGGGCACCCCAGGACACTGCAAAAGCCGGCCCTCCCACAATACATAAAGCCCCGAGGAGTGGTGGTCCCCGGGACTTTGGAGACCTTACAGCCCCCTCCCCAGCCATGATTTTTTTTTGTAGCCCCGGGGGGTAATGGGGCCCTCAAGTGCTCCAGGAGGGGGGCCACATAGTCCCCCTCCCGCATTACATAAAGCCCCGAGGGGCGATGGTCCCCATGGCTTTGAGGACCTTCGACCAGTCCTCCCACCATTTTTTTATTTTTAGCCCCGAGGGGTGACCAATAACTTTGGCACCAATTGATGAATCTTTGCGAAATTTTCCAAACTTTTGGCCAGCTCTGGTCCGCTCCTATCCTGAAAGTTTTGGGGTGATTGGTCAAGTGGGGGGCAGGAAAAAGGGGGGTCCCAAAACGTGTTTTCCCCATGCAATTTCCTAACTATAACTACCTACTGGCGACTGCCAGTAGGTAAAATATATATATGTCTCATTAGGCTGTCAACTTTTAAAACATAGGCTTGTAAGGTATAGTTTGTACAAAGCACTTCACTCCTTTACAACGCCCTTGCCAAAACATTGAAGACATGCCGAGTGGAAATTAATGATTGCTCCAAATCGATATTTTGCTGACGTGTAATTTGCACTCTGCACATGGCACTTTTTCTTCTTTCTTCTTTCTCCCTATTTTTACGATAAATTGAAATCGCTTGGGGACAACTAACCTTACTCCATGGTCTTTATAACCCATTGTCATCTTCTAATTTTATTCTAATAACAATCTAATTTAAGGTTCATTTTCAACTTAGCTTGAGTCCAACTGCAGTACCTTTCTTGGCTTTCTCACAATAGGAATTCCAGGGTCAGAGCTGTAATAAGTTTTATTTAGATAAGGTTGACCCTGTCCTCCTTGCTTGTTATTGTACATGTTCCTATTATTATATACTTCCCTGTTGGCATCCTCAGTAAAACATCCTCCTTCTTTTTACATTACCCTCCGTACAAAATTCCAATACTCATCGTATCTTCTTTTCTCTTTCACCCTACCATCTTTCCTTCCCCTTTTTTCTATCTAATTTTCCATTCATCTTTCATTCTATTTCTCCATTCCTTAATCTTTCCTTTTTTCTCTCCAATCTTTTCCAATTTGATTTTAGATACGATCATGAATACGATTTTTACAATTTTCACGATTTTTAAGAACCTCATGTTTAGTGTTTGCATATGAATGTCCTCCACCTCCTTTGACCTTAAGAAAAAAACGTACTTTACTGAAAACACCGCCAACAATATCTGAACATGAAAATGTAAAAAAAGTAAATTGAAAGAGAATGGCAGCAATAACGTGCCATATCAAGAAAAGTTAAATGTGGGTTAACAGTCTAGTCTATGTTTTTAATGGAAATAAACAAGGGATCTTATGCACTTTATCACTTTAAAAAGACAGTCTAGATGGTGGGACTCTATGGTCCAGTTGAAGGCATTCGTCGAAACGGGTCCACCGTCCCTTTTGTTTTTTGCACTTGGTGTTAGAGGAGAAAAAATGAAAAAATAAATATATTTTAAAACTTGACTTGCCGTGCTGTGGAATATCTCTGTGTCGTGGATACTCTGGTGGGGGACACTGCCAAGTTATTCTGAAGATATTGGTGCAGCGGCTGATCTGCACACCACAGGCACTCCACTATTGAGGTGAAGCAGTTTTATTCCGTTGAACCAGCCCCGCTTTCTGAAATGGAGCTTCTTGGACTGACGCCTCTGCCACGCGTTTCGAGCAGTGAAGGAGGACCATCCAGCGTTGCTGCATGAGACAAGAGAAACGCCGATGGCCAGAGCGGCTAAAAACTGTGCAGTGAGTACGGGGGGACTGTGGGAGGCTTTGCGGGATCCCAACTTTGCTGTTAAGGCGGCGGGGAGGGTATAATGCACAGCCAACTCGGTCATTGCCGGAAAAGTAACCGCATGGGAAGCACAGCGGAAGCGGCTCGAAAGTGAAACCGCTAAGCACGTAGTTTCCCGCGCCTGGCCCATAACAAAACAGAAGAGCTTTACGAGGCATACAGTGGATCAATACACGCTCATACACTACGAGG
Source organism: Lissotriton helveticus (assembly GCF_964261635.1). Classification (NCBI taxonomy): domain Eukaryota; kingdom Metazoa; phylum Chordata; class Amphibia; order Caudata; family Salamandridae; genus Lissotriton; species Lissotriton helveticus. Next base: position 1,374,922,735 of record NC_136059.1, read on the forward strand.
TGTACATGAGGAATTCTGCATGATTCGATATAAATAAAGATATTACCAACCTCTTAAAGTGACACTACACACCAAGTGCGAAACAATAATAATGAACCCCATTTAACATTTAACTGAACAAAACAAACACATGATATTAATTCAAATAAGAAGATCAAAGAACCTAAACAGGCTTTACGAAATGAAAGAATATAAAATAAAAATAAAAATAAGACATGGTGGAAAGAATTCCAAACCGGGCACAGAGAGCCAATGAGCTTTTGAATGACAATTTGGCAACCATGGACCCACCCAGCACCAACAGTGCACATGTAGATGAGAGGAGAAAAACTGTCCAGACCCTTGTTAAAGAATTACAACAGGCAAAAATAATGGAAATAAATAAGTGCTGGGAGAAAACAACACTGGAAAATTACATCGAGTTTTAAAGAGTACTAATTTTAATTATGCCCACACTTAATGATCTAGACATGGATCTAAATAAACGATGGCAAATGGACACAAATGAATGCTCACTAAGGTTAATAAAAACATTAATCATACACGCCGAACGCAAACTGGAAGGCACCCTGGAAAGAATAAAAGCCATGGAGGAAGAATTACACAAACTCCCGAATAACAATGAGAAAAAAGAACTGATGGAAGCAATGGAGAACAAGATTACCAAACATGAAATTGATGTGGAAAAAAGAAAAGCCAACAAATGTAATCGCGATCGCATTGATTATGCCAATGGCCGTATCTATACATTTGCCAGGAAATACGACTCCCTAAGGAATAGAGTGGCAATGGATAAATGCATTAGTTATGACACACAGGGAATGTATCACAGCTCGGACTGAGCTCGGCGGATGAGGATACGGAGATCTCTAAACTGGATTTTTGTGGGGAAATGAGATTAGCCCAGATGGAGACGTGACAACGAGGCAGAACAAGAACAACAAGATGGGGAAGGAGGAGGGGACAAAACCCACCCCAACAAGACGTGGCAAGAGAAGGAGCAAGGCCCAAAAGAGGTGAAGAAAAGAAAAAGAAAAAGCAACAATAAAAAAGATATCGCTCAATAAAGATCTGGTCATTAACCTTTCAAGTATGATTTTAAATCCAGACTATATCAGCCTACTCAACAAAGGACTCAACTTTTGCCCAAACACAACTTTAGACATTCCAAATGTATGCATCGACCTATATACATTTTGTCGCAAAGCCAAGATGAAAAAATATTTTGAAGAGAAATCAACACCAGCAGGAGGTGCATCAGCCTCCAAATCTCAGGATATCTCCCTACTCAATCGAAAAGATTTTCCAGCCCTAAAAGCATTGTCCAACCTTGGGAGTTCGAATCCAGACAATTGTTTGAGTTCCGGGTCTAGTATTGAAGACGATTTAATATTCTGTCAAGAAGAAGGCATCAACACTCCTTTAGGTGGTGAAAGTGGATTGAAGTCTCAGTCTAAATTTTGTCAGCAGCTAACCCACGGGAATAAGATTGACTTGTTTCATGAAATCGTGGTAGAAGAGATCAACCACTTCTCTATGAGAAAACAAAAGAGAAACAATAAATTATCGTATAATCTCACACAAAGAGAACAAAAAGCATTGAAAGACCTAACAGACAATCCTAACATCATCATAAAGGCTGCTGATAAAGGCGGGAATATTGTTCTGCAGGATCGAGAGCAATACACTGCTGAGGCCTACAGACAATTAAGAAATCAGGACCACTACCAGAAATTGGATAAAAATCCGATGGAACAATGGACCATGGAATACCACTCACAACTATTGACCTGGAAGGAGAGGGGGCTAATCAACTTTGAGGAATACATGTACCTCAAGGTGGAAAACCCAGTTACACCTACAATATACTGTCTGCCGAAAGTGCACAAGTCAACCACGGACCCCCCAGGCAGGCCGATTGTTAGTTCCATGGGCTCCCTTCTAGAAAGAACATCTCACTACATCGATGTGTTCCTGATTGAATATGTGATGAAGTTACCTTCATATTTAAAGGACGTGACGGCCTTCCAGAACAGACTGAAAACCATCCATTGGAATGACCATCAGATCATGGTCACAATTGACGTGACCTCATTATATACATCTATCTGCCACAAGGATGGCCTATCAGCAGTGAATACATTCCTAGGAATCAGATCATTGAGCTATTTGGAACATTCACAAATTATTGTAGACATGTTGAACCACTGCCTGACACACAATCTTTTTCTTTTCAACGAAGAGACATTTCTCCAAAGGCAAGGTACGGCAATGGGGACTTCCTTTGCCCCAACGTATGCCAACCTATTTATGGCAGTCTGAGAAGAGGGCATCTTACAGACCGGGTACAAGCTCAATATTAAAGCATGGATGAGGTACATCGACGATTTGTTTGTAGTGTGGGAAGGAGACGAGTCAACATTGGAAGAATTCATCCTGAGCTTGAACCAGAACAACTACAATCTATCCTTCACGTCTAACTGGAGTAAAACTCAAGTAATCTATTTGGATGTAGAGGTGTTCATACAGAAACAGATGCTCTGTACTAGAATCCATTGGAAACCCAAGGCCACCACTAGCATCCTCCATGCCAATAGCGGACACCCACAACATCCGAAATGGAGTATTCCATATGGGGAAATGCTCCGCATTAAGAGGAACTCTTTAGAAACCAGTGACATTGAGAAAAATCTAGAAGAAACAGGTGTTAGATTTCTGGCAAAAGATTATCCCCTGAATGTCATAGAAGAAGCAAAGAACAGGGTAATGGAGAATCCGCTGAATGAGCAAGAATATCCGGACAGTGATGATGCAATTCGGATCATTATGGATTTCAACGTAGAAAACAAGTGTCTAAGAAGAATCATCAAAAAGAATTGGAATATATTACTGCTTGATGACTCACTAAAGAGAAAGTTACCACCTACTCCTAAAATAACCTATAGAAAGACTGCCTCTCTAGGCTATATCTTTCAGCATAGGACTAGCTTAAAGACTTTGCTGTAGAAATGGCAAAATACTTTGTCCTTTTCTCTATCCGCGTGGATGGCACTGTGCTAATCCTATGCTTAAAAACTTTGATAGAAAAACAGACATTTGAGGTGAGCAGATCTAGAGTGTCGCTGGTGTTGAGAGTGCTCTAACAGGAGCTGCTTTCCACCTAAACTGGAGGACTACCCAGAGTTCTCTCCTTCTTTTTTGCATATATATATATATATATATATATATATATATATATATATATATATATATATATATATATATATATATATATTCACTGAAAAAACCATAGGTTATAGACCATATATAGTTAGGAATTAGCATTTAAAAAACCTTATTTTACTCACACAAAACCATTGAAATTCCATATATAGTTAGTTGCACTAACTATATATCGCGCACCCGCAATCCACTGCTGATGATGTCACATATTACATCATTCATGACATGGTCAGTGACATCACTGATGACATCACTGATGACATCTCAAATGACATCACTGATGACATCACTGATGACATCATCCAGTGACTGTGTGTTTCTGTAAAGTTTAAATATGTTTTACATATTGAAGAATGAGTAGATGTATAAGTGTCTGGACGAAGGATTTAGTAGGTGCATGACTGAATGTATGAGTGAGTGATTAAATGTGTCTCACTGAGTGCATGGGTTAGTGACTAAACTGTCTTAATTTGTGCATCATTATGTCTGTTGTTCTGTAAACTGCTGCATGTGTTGATCAGTAGCTATATGAGTAACTATATGGGTTATTGATTGATTGCCCAAGTATTTGCATGGGAGACTGAGTGTGTGTGTGGCTGGCTGGGAGGTGTGTGACTCTGTGCAGATCAATGTGTACTTGTATCAATGATTGTATAAGAGAGTAAGTATGTGTTAGTATATGGTTGAAAACGTAAGGTGCTCTATGTTTAACTGTATAGATTAGAAAATGGAAGTGTGATTGATTCTTTACAGGACTGACTAGGTGTGTGAGTAACTCCATGGATGAGTGGCAGAGTGTGAGTGTCTGTATAGGTGTATGAGTGCATATGATAGTGTTGTAAAGATGAGTGATTGTATGTATGAATGATTGTATGGGTGAATGAGTGAATGTGTGTGTAGACGTAGGAATCAGTGAGTGCGTATGTAGTAACTAGTATTGGTGTGTCAATGGTTTCAAAAATTATACTCTATATTTAACACTGGGTGTAACAGAGGTTATATTAAAATGTGAGGAGATGCATTGTATTGTCACATGAATGATATCATCAGTGATGTGGTCATTGATGTCAAATGAGATGTCATCAGTGATGTCATCAGTGATGTCATTTGAGATGTCATCAGTGATATCATCAGTGATGTCACTGACCATGTCATGAATGATGTAATATGTGACATCATCAGCAGTGGATTGCGGGTGCGCGATATATAGTTAGTGCAACTAACTATATATGGAATTTCAATGGTTTTGTGTGAGTAAAATAAGGTTTTTTAAATGCTAATTCCTAACTATATATGGTCTATAACCTATGGTTTTTTTCAGTGAATTTTCAAGGTTTTGTAAATGCTAATTCCTAACTATATATAGTCTATAACCTATTGTTTTTTCAGTGAATTTTCAAGGTTTTGTAAATGCTAATTCCTAACTATATATGGTCTATAACCTATGGTTTTTTCAGTGAATTTCAATGGTTTTTTAATAGCAAATATCATAAGTTGTCGAATGTCAAGTACGTGGTAAGAAAAAACATTTTCGTGTTTATGCACACTGATCTGCTTTGCATGCTGCCCCCCCCCCTCATTTCTATTAGGAGTACTCTCTCTTTGCAGATAGTGAAGGGTAGTTAACGCAGGCCTTTGCCCCCGTTGTAATCCGTCGTGCCTGCTTCTCTCTCCATTTGATTGATTGTTATCCAAGCATTTACTGTTTTAGAATTGGTTCTCTTTGGTTCATTCTCTATTTACAAACAAGCACAGAGTCGCAATACTCTGTTTAGTCTTTGCAGATAGCGAAAAATCGTGTTAAAAAACAAAAGGTATCGAGCAAAATCAGTAGGCCACTAATGGGATCTCTTTTTGACCTCGCTAAAATAGAAACATTAGGAACAACCCCTCATGACAAATACGAAACTAGTGAGATGAACTGAGCTCCACACCATGATGGCTGCAAGACAGCTCGGCTCCGGCACCCACCCGCCCAAAATAACGATAAACTCTATGCAAATATTACAAATATATACAACACACCAGCAAAGTAACAGGGTAAAACATTTTATTAAGTAACTATTTACATAACTATTTTATACTTTTTGTTGCCCGATCCGGCTAGCTCAATCGATCGAGCATGAAACTCATGCACTCTGATGGTTCAAAGTTTTGAGGAGTGCTTGTAACACTGTCTGAAGCCTATTTGCACTTGCTTCATCTTCACTATTCTTAATGTAAGTGGGGGCTGTTTGAGGACGTGACTGCATTTGTAAACAATGTGATGCGGTGCCACCCTGAACCGCTTGACGGAGGCCCCCGAGGGATGGTGTCATGGCGCGGACTCGGAGGGGGCGCTTGGCTCCGGCCCCCTCCCCAAGTCGTGTTGCCCTGGTGTGGCCTGAAATCGCCCCCGACATAGGTGGCCGGCTCCCGGGTTCAAGCGGAACTTTTTGCCTTTTGGTGACTCTTCCATTCTTGACCTTGTCCCACAATCCGTTTCACCTAAAGACACGCTGTAGTGGGGCGCCCCTTTACCGTTTCAGTTGGCATTCCGCCCGCTTTTGCTACACTGTGCCTCTTCCGCTATTCAGCTGTTTACCGCCCGCTCTTTCGACTACAGCGTCTCGCTCACCATGTACTTGAGTTGCTCCCGCTCTTGCGGTGCAGCGATAGGCGGCTGCCACAGGACTCTCAAAATGGCGGCCGGCTCTTCAGATTTGGGCGTGGTCCACTAAAATGGCCCTGCGACACCTTGGAACTCGGACGCTTGTCTGCTAGAGCTTGGGCTCCATTCTCGAAAGCGTCCCCTCAGCCTTGAAGATTCTACAAAAGTCTTGGGGGCCCCCGACTCCCGCAGGCTTCTGGTGGGGAGCGGCTAGCATGATTACTCGTGGAATGGCCACGACGGAGCTATGAAATGGTGGTGCTCTCATGCTAACGCCAGCTTCAGTCTGAAACATCCAGAAACACTGTAGACTACCAATTCGATCAGTTCCGGTAGCGCCCCAACGTGACCCGGTAGAGAAGAACTTGCCCTCCCCTCTTTGACTGATGGTTCTTGTTGCCTGTCCCTTCTGTTGTCATTTAACAGAACTATTTAGCCTGCTGAAAGGGGTTGTGTTCCGACCGCTGGTTGGTGGAGACATTTTGACTATATTCTGGACCTGCGTTGTCGCGTAATGCGTCATATGACGCGCCGCGTTAGCGCATCCGGAAGTGCTCCGGTGCGCGAAGCGCAGCTTCCCGGAAGCGATCCGGGGCGCGGCACGCAGCGCGTAACGTAAGCATAACAGATCATGTGACTTGTTAATAAAACTTTTCATTGGTTCATTTTACTTTTCTTATTCTAATGATGAAAGGCTTGGTCATATGACCTAAAAATTACGCTTTTTATTACTTTCGAACATTATTTTTTCTTAATCATATGTTATAATGTTCCAGGCTAATGTACTTTCCCGGAAAATGTACAATTGTTCTGCAAGTAAAATATATTCCTTTTTCGAGAAAAAGGGCGTTTCTTCGTCCCATGACGGAGCCGTTGAGCAAAAGAGGGTTGGCCTGCTGTCTTAGTCGCCGATACGCCTGAATATCAGATTCTTATCGATCACTTTATGTTGCAGGAGTAGAAAACACAACAGCCCTTGACCATTTATCTTTACTGCGTTCCTGCGTATTATACCTTTTACCCTTCATGTAATTGGACTGCTTTATTTCACTTGCCTTTTACTGATTCTAAAACAGTGACTATTATTAAAAACTTTACCAATGTAAATACTACTACCATGTTTTCTTTTAAAAACCTTTATTGTGAAAATGTCAGTATACAAATACGGGCCTATAACCACGTGGGCCGGCCACGGAGCAAACTGTAATCGTATATGATGAGTAGACATTTACACTGTAGAGGAACGTAACGGGCGGGCCATTAGGTTGCAAGAACTAAGGTGTCTAACAGTTGCGGAATCGGTGGACGTACATTTTATAATTAAAATACGACAGAGCCAGTTACAATAAAATTATCTAGATATACATTTGCGGGCAAGTACCATGGGTGACGTTAATTCGAACTTTCAATAGTACAGTAATCAATAACACATCAGAACTTAATATCAATAGGGATGTCGAAATATTCAATCAATTCTCGTCCCCGCCCGCCATGTGCTTCAAAACTGCATACGTATCTCGTGATTTCAAGGTTCTGCAACCAGTACACAACAAGGAGTTACGAGTCCCATTTATTCCGGCGCCATTTTGGGCGAGGACGGGCAGGTCCAGGATATAGTCAAAATGTCTCTACCAACCATCGACTATGATGATGTTCATATGCTGTATTTATTAGAGTAACACTCATCTGTCCACATGAAATTAATTTGCCACAATCTAAACATGTCATTTTAATCTTTCCAAAGTTCTTCTAAATATTTGGGACCGTTTCCCTTGCCTCTGATGCTGTCAGTGCCACTTCTTTGGTGAATGTACTGGCAGGTCGGGGGTTCTCCTCCAAATCTCTCTTTTATGCAGCACTATAATTAATCGGTGCCACCTCTCCATATGACGATGCATGGTATAGTTACCATAACTATATTTTTTTTCGGTTCCTCTGGAGAGTACATCATGGCAGATGAGGCGTGTAACGTACCGGGCATTTACCTTTTTTGCATGTAGAGGAAAGGAAAAAAAATTCGAGCGTCCGAGTTCTAAGGTGTCCCAGGGCCATTTTAGTGGACCAGGCCCAAATCCAAAGAACAGGCCGCCATTTTGAGAGTCCTGTTGCAGCCGCCTGTCGCTGTAGCATCAAGAGCAGCCGAAACTCAGCTGAATGGCAACTGAAACGGTAAAGGGGCGCCCCACTACAGCAGACGAGCCTCCACCTGGGAAGGCCCGTTCACGCCGCCTCCCCCCCCCCCTTCGGGCACCCCACGCCGTTATTCGGAGCAGGATTGTAGGATGGCCACACCAGTGCGGCAACTTGCTAGACACCACCTCGGTGCCAACCGAATCTCAGCGCCTTGTGGTGTCTTCTATTCAGAAAATATTGTTGTGCTGCCTTCGACCTATTCGCCGCAAGTGCGCACGCAACTCAGCTGCATAGCGAGTGAAACACCAAGGGGCGCCCCACTGCAGCCGAGGAACCTTCATCTTGGGGGCGACGCACAGCATCACATTGCTTTCCAATGCAGTCAGATCCTCAAACAACCCCCACTGACTGACGCGAACTCACAGGCCAACGGAGCGCCCCACGCCGACTTTCGGCGCAGCATTGTAGGATGGCCACACCAGTGCGGCAACTTGCTAGACACCACCTCGGTGCCATCCGGATCTTGGCGCGTTGCGCTGCCTTTGGCCCTATTCGCACATCGGTCCGCTACTGACGCCACCTCACAGGCCAACGGGGCGCCCCACGCCGACTTTCAGCATTGTAGGATGGCCACACCAGTGCGGCAACTTGCTAGACACCACCTCAGAGCCATCCGGATCTTGGCGCGTTGTGCTGCCTTCGGCCTATTCGCATATCAGTCCGCTACTGACGCGAACTCACAGGCCAACGGGGCACCCCACGCCGACTTTCAGCATTGTAGGATGGCCACACCAGTGCGGCAACTTGCTAGACACCACCTCGGTGCCATCCGGATCTTGGCGCGTTCTGCTGCCTTCGGCCTATTCGCACATCGGTCCGCTACTGACACGAACTCACAGGCCAATGGGGCGCCCCACGCCGACTTTCAGCATTGTAGGATGGCCACACCAGTGCGGCAACTTGCTAGACACCACCTCGGTGCCATCCGGATCTTGGCGCGTTGTGCTGCCTTCGATCTATTCGCACATCGGTCCGCTACTGACGCCGCCTCACGAGCCAACGGATTTTCTACGCTTTTTATACCCTATGCCGCATAACAGGTCATGTGACTTGTTTATAAAACTTTTCATTGGTTCATTTTACTTTTGGTTTCCTAATGATGGAAGGCTTGATCATATGACCTAAAAATAACACTTTTCATTGGATGAAATTTTTTTTTTCCCCAAACGATGAAAGCCCCACCTTGTTTCTGGATGTTTCAGACTGAAGCTGGCGTCAGCATGAGAGCACCACCATCTTGTGGCTCCGTCGTGGTCATTCCGCGAGCAATCATGGCAGCCGCTCCCCACCGGAAGCCTGCAGGAGTCGGGGGCCCCCAAGACTTTTGTAGAATCCTCAAGGCTGAGGGGACGCTTTCGAGAATGGGGTCCAAGACCTAGCAGACTAGCGTCCGATTTCCAAGGTGTCCCAGGGCCATTTCAGTGGACCAGGCCCAAAAAGGAAAGAGCCTGCCGCCATTTTGAGAGTCCTGTGGCAGCCGCCTATCGCTGCACCGCAAGAGTGGGCGCAACTCAGCTGAATGGCGGATTTTGACACAGTGTACCAAAAGCGGACGGAATGGCAACTGAAACGGTAAAGGGGCGCCCCACTACAGCAGACGAGCCTCCACCTGGGGAGGCCCGTTCACGCCGCCTCACCCCCCCCACCCCCGGGGCGCCCCACGCCGTTATTCGGAGCAGCATTGTAGGATACCAAAACCAGTGCGGCAACTTACTGGACATCACCTGGGTGCCATCCACATCTCAGCGCGTTCTGCTGCCTTGGGACTATTCGCACAACAGACCGCTACTGACGACCCACCCCCCGGGACGCCCCACGCCGTTATTCGGAGCAGCATTGTAGGATACCCAAAACCAGTGCGGCACCCAGGCAACATCACCTGGGTGCCATCCAGAACTCAGGACGTTGTGCTGCCTTGGGACTATTCGCACAACCGACCGCTACTGACCATTGTTTCTTCTTTTTTCCTAAAAATGTTTAGATGTTTTTACTGTTTTTGTTTTATTGTATATATTTATAAGTTATTAAAGTTTTATAATCCTACTACTTTGTTGGAGTGCTATATATTTTTAATGTGACACATAATTGTAAAAACTTTGATGTACAAAGAGGCATCCCTGGAATCTTCCGCTTCAGGCTCGGTCCCCTCCCCAATCACAATACAGGATGGTTTTCAGATAGTAGGAACGCGTGTGGTGTGACGGATCTCATCGGGTGTGGGCCTTGATCTACTATAACTCCTTTGAAGAGGGGTGATTCTTTACAGCTGGGGCCATAAACTACATCTGCAGGGCTACCTGATAGCCTGGGACCGGCCTGGACAATCGGACACAGAGGAAGAGGAGTGACAGAGGGTGCGGTAGTGAATAGGGCGAAAGGGAGGTGTCGGGCGGGCACAGGGTGTGATTCTCAGGGAAGAGCAGCGCAGATGGGGGAGGTTTATTGCCCATGCATAAGACAGAGAGCGGGGGTGACCAGTGCCTGGGGGAGATGCTTGCGAGGGTGGGGAGCCATGCTAAGGATCGACAGCGTGCAGAGAGTGGGTCTGGTCAAGGCATCTAAAATGGCTGCCGTGCAAGACAAAAGTGTGGCATTTGAAAAAAGGCAAGATGGCGCAGACAATGTTTTTCAACACTTCCTGATTTCCTTCGAATCGAACGTTAACAGACGTTATCTCTCCCACACTACCGGTCCCCCTGGGCTTAAACGCCGAGATGGTAGGGACTGCATCCCGTGGAGATAGGCCGAGACGTCACTCAGCAGAAAAAAAAGAAAAAAAAAGTCTATAAACATACAATAAGTTAAAAGTCAATCATTCTTGTTTCCTTGTAGTACGCTCCCCAGTCCACTTCCCGTTACGCTAACCGGGCGCACCCCACCAAAAAAAAAGATTTTTTTTTTTTTGCCCCGCGGAGCCCTTTTAAAGCCTCCACATCAAACCTATGGGGTCAGGAAGGATCTACTATGCCCCCTTATGGTCATTTGCCCCTTAGCTTTGGCCTCCTCTTGTCTCTCGATCCTACCGAGAGACAAGATGGTGGCCGCTCCGTACTGTTTGGAATGTTTACAGACACCGGAGAGCCAATCAGCTTCGCTTCGCAAAGCTCCGTAACGCGAAAAGTACGTGAAACGGAGCGCTACCCGGGACACTGTCACAGATATATATCTTTTTTTGAACGTTATTTTCTCAAAATCCACTGCAGCACATATATTGAGACCCAGCAAAGGCACATCGGGCTACCGGTCCCTACAATTTTGCCAAGTTTCATGCAAATCCATTCACCCGTTCGTTTATTTTTTATTTATTTTTTTTGCCCCGCGGGGCCCTTTTAAAACCTCCACATCAAACCTAGGGGGTCAGGGAGGATCTACTATGCCCCCTTATGGTCATTTGCCCCTTCGCTTTGGCCTCCTCTTGTCTCTCGATCCTACCGAGAGACAAGATGGCGGCCGCTACGGACTGTTTGGAATGTTTACAGACGCCGGAGAACCAATCAGCTTCGCTTCGCAAAGCTCCGTAACGCGAAAAGTACGCGAAGCGGAGCGCTGCCCGGAGCGCTGTCAAAGATATATATCTTTTTTTGAACGTTAATTTCTCAAAATCCACTGGAGCACATATATTGAGACCTAGCAAAGGCACATCGGGCTACCAGTCCCTACAATTTTGCCAAGTTTCGTGGAAATCCATTCAGCCGTTCGAGCTAAAAGTGAGTCCAACCGCCCTATGGAAATTAACATGGGAAAAACATGGGAATATATATATTACCTACTGGCGGTCGCCAGTAGGTATATATAGTTAGGATTTTTTCTCTATGGGATTTTTGAAAATTCTATGTCTAATAACTTTGGCGTTTGTGGACGGAATTGGCTGAAATTTTCAGGAAAATGGAACATTTTGTTTCTGAGCAGCCCCTAAAAATTTGGGGGGGGTTCGTCAAGGGGGGGCCGAGAAAAAAGGGGGGTCCCAAAACGCGTATATATATTACCTACTGGCGGTCGCCAGTAGGTATATATAGTTAGGATTTTTTCCCTATGGGATTTTTGAAAATTCTATGTCTAATAACTTTGGCGTTTGTGGACGGAATTGGCTGAAATTTTCTGGAAAATGGAACATTTTGTTTCTGAGCTGCCCCTGGAAATTTGGGGGGGGTTCGTCAAGGGGGGCTGAGAAAAAAGGGGGGTCCCAAAACGTGTTTTTAACATTGAGTTTTCCATAGGGCGGTTGGCCTCACTTTTAGCCCGAACGGCTGAATGGATTTGCACGAAACTTGGCAAAATTGTAGGGACTGGTAGCCCGATGTGCCTTTGCTAGGTCTCAATATATGTGCTTCAGTGGATTTTGAGAAATTAATGTTCAAAAAAAGATATATATCTGTAACAGCGGACCGGGCAGCGCTCCGGTTCGCGGACTTTACGCGTACCGGAACTTCGCGTAGCGAAGCTGATTGGCTCTCCGGTGTCTGTCAACATTCCAAACAGTCCGGAGCGGCCGCCATCTTGTCTCTCGGTAGGATTGAGAGACAAGAGGAGGCCAAAACAAAGGGGGAAATGACCATAAGGGGGCATAGTATATCCTCCCTGACCCCCTAGGTTTAATGTGGAGGCTTTAAAAGGGCCCCGCGGGGCAAAAAAAAAAGAATTTTTTTTTTGTTTTTTTGCGTGGGTAGCGCCCGGTTCGCGACCCGGGAAGAGTTCTGGGCAGCGTACTATAATGAAAAATGAATGATAGACTTTTCAAATACTGTATGTTAATTGATTGTTGGTTTTGTTGATTATTTTTTAATTTTTATATTTTTTAAGCAATTATTTATTATTGTGATTGTGTTTCAAAATTTAATAACATTTCTAACATTTAACTAGTTTATGAATTACATATAAAAATGATTAAAGACTCAAACAATTTTTTAATATTACATTCAATTTTATTTTTCAGATTGTTTTTCAAAATTTAATAGAACGTCTAGCATTTGACTTTCCGATATGTCCTCTTGTTGAGTGAACATAAGTTCCCACATTTGACCGTCATCATAATGGAGTAAATGATCGACAGATTCTACACATTGAAGTAATTCATAGTCCCGTGACTCATCCATGAATTCTAAGTCATCAATGGGTTCCATAACTTGTTCATTGTTGCTGTCCAGAACAATTTCGAAGGAAACATTCTGCTCACCTTCCATTTTATTGCTGTAATTTGCATAAAAAATAAATATATCAGTAGTGATAGGGCACTGTTGGGTTTAAGTTCAGACAGGTACTTGTGAGTTTATAACAGAGAAGTAATCTATGGGCACTGTATGGTTTCAGGCGTGAAGTAGTACTATTAAAAAGTGCCTGTGAAGAAGCCTAAGTAAATTCATAATTATACCACAGAAACCTAAATCAATCCATAATTATAATAAAGAAGCCTTTCTCAATGTCTAACTCTTACAGAGGGATAGTATATAACTATCTGAAAATGTTTTCAAATTTATAAAATAATATCTCACCTTCTAAAAACAAGTTTAAGTTGTGAGTGAAAATGATCTTGCAATGTAATTCAGGAAGTAGTAGTCAAAATGGCTGTGTTTCTCTCTCTTTCTTTATATATATTCAGGTACATAACCAATCAAATGTCAGGTAAAAAAAAGTAGAAAATGAAAGTAACATTTTAATTGGTTGTCAATTCCAACACTTCAGATGTGTTTTGAGAAGTAATTTACCTCAGGGTATTTAGAGAGGTCTACAGGCTAAATGGCTAAATGGAATTCCAATCAAATTTGTGAAAATGGTAGGGATTGGTATGTAGTATGAGCTGATCTATATTTGGTGAAATTGTCTCCAGTCGCTTTTCTGTAAACTACTTTCCCACCTTTTTTGATGGTGCGCTTCCCAGGGAGCGACCCGGTACGCGAACTGTTGAGCGCCCCGGTTCGCGAACCTTAAGCGTTACGGGAGTCCACCATTTTGTGTTTCGGTCGAATTAAGATACAAGATGGAGGGCAAATAATGTTCAGAATGGGTAGAAGCGGGCACGGTAGACTTATTTTGACCCCCTAGGTTTTCTGAGGGTGGCTGAGGAGGCTTATATGTGCGAAAAAAAAACATTTTTTTAAAAAATTTCGCGAGGTTAGCTCCCGGTTCGCGTACCGGGTAGCGCCCCAGGGAGCGTACTTTGTTGAAAATTAGTGAAAAATGTTACAGTAAAATAATAATTGTGAGTGATCAGATGTAGGGTAGCTCTGAGAAGAGCTTTTGGGTTTATGGTACATTTAGGTACTTATAAGTAGGTACCAATGCACAGTCTTAAATTCAGAATGAAAATTCTGTTGCCCTCATCTGAGAAGTGAACTCCATCTCCTCTGTAGATATCTTGCATGTAGTAACGCAAGTTATTGTTGTACATGGAGCCCATTCCATGGTCTCTCATGTAAGCTGAAACAGATTTGTTTACATGCTTCCTCGACTTCTCAATTTGTGGACAAAATTGGTTTGACCACCTCCATTTCTGTCTTTGGCATATATCTGAATATACCAAGGCAGTTTGAGGAAAAAGTGACATCAATTGCTCAAAGGTGTCCTTTAAAAGCATTTCCAGACCTACCCCAGTCAAAGTGCCCAAATCATTACCTCCACAGTGCACAATTAACAGGTCAGGTTTTGGCAAATGCATAAAGGTTTTCACCAATGGTATCAATTGGTGACATTTTAATCCTCTGTTGCCAAACCACTTAATTTCCACATCTTGTAAATTGAGGTTAGGTAAATTTCTGTTCTTAGCATACCTGTGAGCCCAGTGGATATAACTATGTTCAACAATCCAGACAGAAAACATGGTGAGAGAAGGTTCTGCTGCAGTCAGATGAAGTGTGGCAATGAAATGGCAGTTGAAAAAATGAGAGTTTAAAATGAAAAAAACTGTGGAGTTTCTGTGTTAATGAAGCAGTAACAGTGATTGGTGGATTTTGATTGCTGAAAACAGAAAGTTAGGGTGCATGGATGAGTTCTTTGAAAGATGTATTTTGAATGGTCAATAAAAAATCATTAAATGAAAGATTGCAGTGGATACGCAGGTGCACTGAGAGTTCAGAGTTCAATTGCAACATTGTTGTGTGAACTTGCAAACACCAGAGGTCTTCCAAGAGGTGGTTGCCATGCAAAAAAGGCAAAGAGGGCAGAGGGGGGAAGGGTTTTCATTTGAAAAAAAGTGAGGGAAGAGTTTTGATTGGGTGACATGAGAGATATGTGTGAAGAATTACAGCATTTCTGTGCTTTTGATAGCTGCAGACTCTGGAGTGCATACCTTTTGCTCTGCTGAAGACAAATTGGTGTGTTTCTGAGACTGTTTTCCAACTCAAAGTATTTGCTAAGGTGAGAAAATATTTATTTAATTTAGATTTAGAATAGTGTGCTTTAAGGAGAAAATTATGAAGAAAGTTGTGTTTTTCAAATGTTGCTTTGTCTCAAGTGTTTTACAAATAGATTTTGTTTCTTTGAGAAAATGTAATTGGAGAAAATGTGAAGTATTAGTACTGACAGGGTGTTTTTCTGCATAGGAGCTGTGGAGTCTTTTCAAATTATGACTTGAAAATCGTTTTTGAGGAAAATGAATGGTTATAATATTTCTGACAAGGACATATTGGTGTATGCTTCTTTATAATGCAATTGACTGTCTCTGATGTTATTTTTCCCATTTTAATGTAAGACCTTTCTCTGTGGCGCAAATTGCTTGTAAATATGCTCCCACCTGTGCATGGCAAATTTAGATTTTGAATGTTTGTGTTACATAGCCATGTTAAAAGTGATACAAACATGCTGCAAAGGCAATCAAAAAACGCTTTTATGTGTCTTAAGGACATTTTAAGTCATTTTCCCATGTGCAGTGTTTTGAAATTATGATTTGAAAATCGTTTTGGGGGAAAAGGAATTGTTTTTAAATTTATGACAAGGACATAATGGTGTATGCTTCTTTATAAGGCAATTGACTGTCTCTGATGTTATTTTTCCCATTTTAATGTAAGACCTTTCTCTGTGGCGCAAATTGCTTGTAAATATGCTCCCACCTGTGCATGGCAAATTTAGATTTTGAATGTTTGTGTTACATAGCCATGTTAAAAGTGATACAAACATGCTGCAAAGGCAATCAAAAAACGCTTTTATGTGTCTTACGGACATTTGATGTCATTTTTCCCATATTACATTAAAAGACCTTTCTCCGTGGGGCACATTCCTTGTAAATATGGTCACACTTGTGCATGGTAAATTTAGATTTTGACTGTTTGAGTTACATAACCATGTTAAAAGTGACCCAAAAAAATTGCAAAGGCTTTCAAAAAACACTTTCATGTGTCCTAAGGACATTTTAAGTCATTTCCCTGTGGGCAGTGTTTTCAAATTATGACTTGAAAATCGTTTTTGAGGTAAAGGAATGTTGTTAAAATTTATGTGCGCCATTTGCCCCCAAATTTCTTTTTCAGGGGTGCAGCAGGGTGTTCTTGAGACACCCCTGCACCTTTGGAAAAATTCCTAATTTGCGATGAGCTAATTGCTAATCGCAAATTGCACCTTCATTCCTATGGGCATCCTGGCCCATGGAAATGAATGGGTAATTTGCAATTAGCAATTTGCTCATCGCAAATTAGGAATGGTAAAGAATCGCTATTTATTCCTTAAAATTCGCTATTTTGGAAATGCAAAATAGTTTGATGATACATATGGCGGTTGATCTCTAACAAGATAAGAAGCTTAGGGATACATTTATGATGACTGGCGCAATGAAGTGGACATCACTTACTTCATTGGTAGAGCTTTACATGTATTATCTCCTCTGTATTCTTCATCAAGCGTAACTTTAATCTGCAATCCTGAGTAGGCCTCACCTTAAACAAACCTCTGGATAGGCCACACCTTATCGTCATCATGAATTAATCATTTAAAATGCTAGGGACAGATTTATGATAGGTGTATGCCTCTTTTGCGCCACTTACAAAACACTGCCCATGGGGAAATGACTTAAAATGTCCTTAAGACACATGAAAGTGTTTTTTTAAAGCCTTTGCAATTTTTTTGGGTCACTTTTAACATGGCTATATGACTCAAACAGTCAAAATCTAAATTCACCATGCACAGGTGGGAGCATATTTACAAGGAATGTGCTCCATGGGGAAAGGTCTTATAATGTAATATGGGAAAAATGACATCAGAGACAGTGAAATGCCTTATAAAGAAGCATACACCATTATGTCCTTGTCATAAATTTACAAACCATTCCTTTTCCCTAAAAACGATTTTCAAATCAAAATTTGAAAACACTGCACATGTGGAAATGACTTAAAATGTCCTTAATTCAAAATTTGCTATTCCTTATTTTGCGATTGCACTGAAGGATTTGCAAATTTTGCGATTCCTTAAATGCAATGTTTCAAACAAAAAATATGTAAAAAATGACATTAAGGATTTGGAAACTACCACCAACTTCTAGTTTGTGGTAATTTGCGAATTCTTTTCAAAAAGCTTTTTTTCCAAAAAACAAAAGGTGCCATATGACGCCAATACATGCCCTTAGGGCATGTATGTGCGCCATATGCCCCCAAATTTTTTTTTCAGGGGTGCAGCAGGGTGTTCTTGAGACACCCCTGCACCCTTGAAAAAATTCCTAATTTGCGATGAGCTAATTGCTAATCGCAAATTGCACCTTCATTCCTATGAGCCTCCTAGCCCATGGAAATGAATGGGTAATTTGCAATTAGCAATTTGCTCATTGCAAATTAGGAATGGTAAAGAATTGCTATTTATTCCTTAAAATTCGCTATTTAGGAAATGCAAAATAGTTTGATGATACATATGGCGGTTCATCTGTAACAAGATAAGAAGCTTAGGGATACATTTATGATGACTGGTGCAATAAAGTGGACATTACTTACTTCATTGGTAGGCCTTTACATGTATTATCTCCTCTGTATTCTTCATCAAGCGTAACTTTAATCTGCAATCCTGAGTAGGCCTCACCTTAAACAAACCTCTGGATAGGCCACACCTTATCGTCATCCTGGATTAATCATTTAAAATGCTAGGGACAGATTTATGATAGGTGTATGCCTCTTTTGCGCCACTGTGCGTCACTTTTATGATGCAGCGGCGGTGCAAAAGATTTGCTATGAGGCGACAAAATTACAAATTGATGCATTTAGGCAGATGTGTCATGGTGTAAAAAAAACGTGCCACATGAAACCGATGCAGCAGTGATGCAAAAGATGCACCATGTTGCAAGACAGGCCTCACTTGGGGCCATATGTATCAAGCTAATTAGCATTCGCAAAGATCAAAATTCTGCGAATTTCGGCCTTTGCGAATGCTAATTAGACAAATGGTATGTATCAAACAAGTTTGATGCAAAATAAGGAATAGCAAAATTTGCTATTCCTTATTTTGCGATTGCAGTGAAGGATTTGCAAATTTTGCGATTAATTAAATGCAATGTATCAAACAAAAAATATGTAAAAAATGACATTAAGGATTTGGAAACTAGCACCAACTTCTAGTTGGTGGTAATTTGCGAATTCTTTTCAAAAAGCTTTTTTTCCAAAAAACAAAAGGTGCCATATGACGCCCATACATGCCCTTAGGGCATGTATGTGCGCCATATGCCCCCAAATTTCTTTTTCAGGGGTGCAGCAGGGTGTTCTTGAGACACCCCTGCACCCTTGGAAAAATTCCTAATTTGCGATGAGCTAATTGCTAATCGCAAATTGCACCTTCATTCCTATGAGCCTCCTAGCCCATGGAAATGAATGGGTAATTTGCAATTAGCAATTTGCTCATTGCAAATTAGGAATGGTAAAGAATTGCTATTTATTCCTTAAAATTCGCTATTTAGGAAATGCAAAATAGTTTGATGATACATATGGCGGTTCATCTGTAACAAGATAAGAAGCTTAGGGATAGATTTATGATGACTGGCGCATCACCAGGGATGTGCCAGTCATCCTGCGCCGCTGTTCCGCCACCCATGGTGTGCTGCATTTACAATGCGGCGCAGCATGGGGCAAAAATGGCACAGATGCGTGACGTATCTGTGCTGTAAAGGTGGCGCATTGCTGGAGTTGTATCGCAAGTGCGATGCAGCTCCAGCAAGGCTCAGGGGTGCCCCATCTCCACAATGTTGCGTCAAGACCTATGCCTGCTTAAAGCAGGCGCAGGGTTTTGACGCAGCTTTCTCCTATCTGATTGTAAATGAGGCACACCATGGGTGGCAGAGCAGCGGTGCACGTTAACTGGTGCATGCCTGGGGATGTGCCATTTAACATAAATCTGCCCCTTTACATTTAAGTATGTGCAGGGGACACAGAGTCGGTGAGGCTTATCCAAGGTTAAGAAGAGATGAGTCCTGTTCACTGAAAAATTAGACATAGGCTTCACCTGCTCAGCATCGCTGGACATGGCTAAATAATAGCTGCAAAATGTTACTCTTGTTAAACAATTTTACTATTATAATCTCTGAGATTTGTCTCTTACTCTGCAACATCTCATTGTTGTTATCTTTCTTTAAAGATAAAGACAACATCAACATGAGCGATAATCTGCAATCAGTTGATTTTGACCTCATCATTGAAGTTGTAATTGAAACATCAGGGGATGTTGATCCCTTGGATGATTTAAATCCTGAGGATGAAGAAGAACGTGATGAGGATGCAGATTTGTCCGAATTATATGACATGGGTGGGAAGCTGACCTGCTTGATCCTATGGAACTATAAACATTTATTTTTAAAATTTATAATAAATAAAAAGTAAAAATGTAAACCGTTTAATTTAAAAATAAAGACACCTTCAAAAACAGGTTATGTGTAGTGTCTTCAATAAAATATTAAAATATGCTCATAAAATTAGATCAGATTCACATATAAGATAGCACAGGTAACATGAATATAAATTCCATTTCTTTTCTGCTATTTCTGTATTCTAAAATTGCCATGCACTAAAAAATCTTATATGTAAAAATGTAAAGTAGTGTTTTAAGTTTTTGATTACTGTTATTGATGTACTGTTGGGTAATAGTGGTTAATAACATTTTTTAATATATTTTACCACAGATTCAACTGCAGATCATTTCAACATTTCACCATGCCAACGAAAGAAAGACTGAGAAAGGCTGCAAAACGTCAAAGACAGCAGGTGATTGAAAAAAAGCAGCAGTCCTCTAACAAAAAGATTTGTCAAGTCAACAAGAAAGCACCGGGTAAGAGTACAAAAACATTCATAAGAAATATTTGCAGTAAAAAAAATATTACTACAGAAAATGTTTCAGTCCAGAAAAAGAGAAGCAATTCAAATGGAAAGGAAAGGCCAATCAAAAATGTTACTGCTAGAGCAAGAGATAACTCTGTGCATGATAGTAGAAGGAAACAACAGTTTAGGGACATTCGTAAACGAATGTTCCGCAACAGGATAATTGGCAATTTGTTAAAAAATATTAAGAAAGGTCAACAGAAAGTGGTTTTTTATAAGAGAAAAAAAAAAGTTGAGAAAGTTATTGATCAGGCATTTGAAATTAAACGTAAGTTATTTATTTTGATAAGCAATAGAATTAGGAAGCTAAACAAGGCAATTTACGATTTCAAAAGAAATAGTAGATGGAAGAGAATAGTTAATCGTAGTAATTTTTGTGAAGTTTTTTCTGGAGAATGGATGCATAGTTCAAGCTGTGAGGCATTTTTTAATGAGGAGAGTTATTTCCAGGATAATGATTTGGTGCATGCAGTTGACACCAGTGGTCGTGCTTATGAAGTGAAAGATGGTTGTCCAGTTGAAAAAGAAAAACTTGTGACAACAGAGGCAGAAGAGGTGTTAGGTAATGAGGTTTTAGGAAGACGTGCTAAGGGTCCTGTGTACACTTGGAAGTGTAGTAGTATTTGCAGTGTGCGACAGGATTCCATCAATTTGCTTTGTGATTTTGTACGGTAATTTAATAAGAAAATTTTGAAGCAGAAAATAAGGTTGTTGCAAGAATTAGATCCTTGCAGAGTGAGAGAAGTGACAGGTTTGCATGGTCATTCACTGGCTTGTCTTTCCAGGAGAGTATGCCAGAGTGTTTTTCATCATTTCAGGATGCTAGCAGTGCATCATAATAAAGTGAGGAAATTAGTTAGAATGTTGTATAATGCTTAGAGTCCAGCAATTATGCTTAAAAAATTATGTGCTGCTCTTTTGCATGGTTCTGAAATAGATGTGAAGAATATATGTGAAGAAATTGAGTTTTGTTACTTTGGAAGTAAAGAGGAGAATGTTGAAATTGACCAAGAAGAAGCGGGTAATGTGGAAGATAGTGTACAGGTTTCCAGTACAGATAATTTCCAGAGGGAAATTGCCACGTTTCAGGTCAAATCAAGTGAGAGGCCAAATTTCACTTGTGTGTGTTGTCGACGCACTTATTATAAGAATCAGACTAAGTTAGTGGATTTATATGCAAAAAGTGAAAGGGAAAATAATAGTGAATGGAAGGATTTCGCAACATACTTGATGGTAGAAAATTGTTTTGATTTGGGATTGGATCAACGTGTGTGTACTTATTGTTGTTGCAAATTAAATCAAAACCAGATGCCTGCTAGAGCAGTTCATAATAATCTGGAATTGGTTAAGATTCCTTCTGAATTGAAGGATTTAAATACTTATGAATCTATTTTGATTCAAAGTATCCATCCCTTTCAGGCTATTGTAAGAATGGAGCCAAAGACAGGGAAATTGCCTCCATCAGATTTACAGAGAGGATTAAAGGGAAGAGTTGTTTATTTGCCTCTAGATTTGAAGAAAAACATTAACACAATTGGAGTAGAAAAAGTGGACGAGGAACCTCTGGTTATCTTAGTTAATGGGGTTCCGACAAAGAATAAGAAAATATGGCAAGATTTAGTAGATGTTAGGAAAGTTAAAAAGGCAACATTGTATTTGAAAAAAAATAATAAATACTATAAGAATGTATATGTTGCAGAAGAGGAAGTAAGTGAGGAAGAGGATAGCGATTTGTGTGCTGGTCAAATTGAGAAAGTAGAAACTTCTACTAGTGAAGAAATATATGAACATTATAGTGTTCATCCTTTGCATTCCAAGGAAGTCATGGGGAATGCTATTGAGTTGTTTCAAATGAAACAAGCCAAAGGGAGTCCCATTAGTGTTTGGGAGGAAAGTTTGGAAGCTCGGTGTTTCCCACAGCTTTTTCCAACAGGTCAGGGAGGAAGATATGATGAGCGACCTCATCAAATTCCTGCTTCTGAATACCGGACTTTGCGATTGTATGCAGGAGATGCTAGGTTTCGACAATGCATTCCTTATTTGTTTCATCTCCTGTTTGAAAGCGATCTGTCTGGACTGTCATATGCAGTGAACCACATCTTGAAAAGTGGTATACACATGCAAAACATCTCGGCAAGTGACTTTATGGATAAAGTCAATGTCCAAGACAGTATTTTGGATTCTCACCTGATTAATCTCATGGCGTGTCAGCGTGGTACTAATGAGTACTGGTACCGTCGTCATGGTGATTTAAAATGTATGCTGAGAAACTTAGGTACTCCCACATGGTTCCTCACTCTGAGCTGTGCCGAGTATGGCTGGGAAGACTTACTTGAATTTCTACGAGAGGCAAATGCTAACGTAGAAAACATCGAATTCAAGACACCCGGAGAACTGTGCTCTTTGGATCCAGTCAATGTATATAGGTACTTCAATCATAGATTTGAAGCTATGATGTCTTTCATCATGAATAAGAAGAATCCACCTCTTGGAGAGGTGTTGGATTTCTTCTGGAGAAAGGAGTACCAAGCAAGAGGTGCTCCTCATATACATATATTGCTGTGGATCAAGGATGCACCTAAATTTGGAACGGATCCAGAAGACTCAGTGATGAGTTTTATACAACAGTATTCTACGTGTGCTGTTCCAAACGCAAAGGAGAAGAAAAACCTAAGAGAAAAAGTTCTGCGTTTCCAAAGCCATCGATGTGGAAAGTACTGTCGTCGTAAATTCCGAAACAAGGACAAGTTCTACACCAAATGTCGTTTCGGCTTTCCACGACCGGTGATTTCTAAAGGAAGAGTAAACAGTTTGATGTCTTTGCTGCGACATAATGTGATGAAGAAATCACCTAAAAACACATACAATTTGAAGAGGAACGAAGACTCCAAGTACATCAACGACTACAACCCGGTGATTTTGTCCATGTGGAATGCTAACATGGATATACAGTTTGTGGCTGATAACTGTATGGCTGTGGCTCGGTATGTGACGTCTTACATCACCAAAAAAGAGAAGACAGAATTGAAGGATATGTGGGAGGACATTTCCCATGAAAAGAGCCTCAGCAAGAAGTTGTACAGTTTCAGTCTGAAGATGTTGTCGCATCGAGAAATCGGAGCGTACGAATGTTCTGACCGGTTGTCTTCAGCAAGTCTCTATGCCAAGTCCAGGAGTATCATTTGGGCGAGTCTTGGTCTTGCTGCAACGCGTAATCGAGTTCTCAAACCTGTGCGGGAAATTGAGTATTTGGAGGAAAAGGAGCCAAACAGTACCGACATTTTGAAGACCAACATGTTGGATACATATTATCCAAATCGAAGCATTCACCTCGAGAATGTTTGTCTGTATGAGGTTCTTCAAAATTACATATTCAAGAGGAACATCAAAGAAGATACTGAGAAAGGAGTGTATGCTGTAATAGGAAGTGAGGGATGTCTGGTCAAGCAAAGAAAATGCCACTTGGTAAACCATCGAAAATTGAGTGGCGAATCTCCTGAAAAAAAGGAGTTTTTCTATTTAGCACTTTTGCAACTTTTCAAGCCTTGGCGTGCAGAAGAGGAACTGCTTGGAGATTTTCTCTGTTACGAAGACTCTTTCAATGCCGCCAAGGAGACCATAGAATGTCCTGCTTTTCCCAAATATGTACAAATGTTGAATGCGGAAATTGAGCAGGAAGCAATGATTGCAGCTGAGATTGCCAGAGACAGTTCTCAGGACAGTCAGAGTTCTGCTTCATTGAGTCAGGATCCACTAGGAGGACCTGTTATCGAAAATGAAGCTGCCACTGCTATGAATGAAGTGGAAAGAGCCATGGCACATGCTCAGGAGGATGCGGTTAACTTAGAAGAGTTGGAAAGACAACATAACGTTGAGCAGAGGAAAATATATGACGAAGTTACCATGCAAATTGATCATGGATTAAGTCATGACAAGAAAGAGTGCTCATGTACGTCGTTGAAGCCTGTCCGACTGTACGTGAGTGGAGAAGCGGGAACTGGAAAAAGTTTCCTCATTAAAGCAATTTCATGCTATTTGCAGGAAAGGACAGAGTCATCGCTGTCTTGTGTTGTCACCGCTCCAACTGGACTGGCAGCACATAACATTAAAGGGATTACTTTACATCGTTTACTGATGCTGCCAGTGGAGCATGACAACAAATTACAATATCACAAGCTATCTGGAGATGCTTGTTTTGAAGTTTCAAGAATCTTGAGGAAAATGAAACTTCTTATCATTGACGAAGTAAGCATGGTTTCCAATGTCATGCTTGCCTTTGTGCATTTGAGAATGCAAGAAGTTCTCAAAACAGAGTATGATGTGTTATTTGGTGGCAAACACATCATTGTTTTCGGAGATCTTCTGCAGCTGACACCAGTGAAAGGGCAACCTGTGTTCAAAATGCTCACGCATGAAGATACCAGGAAGTGCCTAGGCAGCATTGGCAACGTCAATATATGGTTAAACTTCAATTATGCTGAACTGCATGAAAATATGCGTCAGGCGAAGGATGAAGTTTACAAGACTATTCTACAAGATGTTAGAATTGGAAAAGTGACCGAGCATGGGAAAGAAGCTTTACATGCACGATTACTGTCAAATTTATATCCAGAACAAGATGTTGTGCCTGAGAATATTTTTCAGAAAATTACTGAGAAGAAATCTGGAATATGTTTGATGCCAACTCTTGCAGAATGTGCCAAATTCAACAACAAAATGTTGCATTTAGAAAAGCAAGAGATTGTGAAACTGGAAGCTATTGACAGAGTAGAGCATATGGGATCAACAATTATTTTTTCTGAGAATCTGAAAACAAAATTGGATTCATTAGAGAAGAGTATATATAAAACTGCAGGTTTTGAAAAGACTCTGAATGTGTGCTTGAACTGCCGTATAATTTTAAGAAGGAATTTACATGTTGAAAGAGGTCTGGTAAATGGATCAATGGGTAATGTTGTTGATTTTGTAAAATACAGAAATAGAGATGGAATTGAATTTTTAAAAATTAAATTTGATAGCATTGAGGAAGTACAGCTAATTGGTCGTTGTTCTGCTAGATTTTTGCTTGTAAAAGACTTATATGTTCGCCGTAAGCAGTTTCCTGTTTGCTTGGCATATGCGGTGACAATCCATAAATCGCAAGGTTTAAGTGTAGACAGTGCATTGGTGAATATTGGCAGTTCTGTGTTCAAGGAGGGTATGGCATATGTGGCATTGTCACGAGTTAGAACTTTATCGGGATTGTACTTGATTGAGTGTGATGTCACAAGCATTTGTGCGGATCTAGATTGTGTTAAGGAATACAATAGGTTAAGAAGAGAGTATGCGCCACATTTGCCTCAATATCCTTTGTTTGAGAAACGTGTGGTAGGCCGGAAACGAAGAAATGTGACCAATACTGGGGAGGTTGTAGCAAAAAGACGAAAAGTCGATGAACCTGAAATTATAAGCAGAAACAAAAAGGATTCTGTTGAAGATGTTGTTGGTTTTCAATTTGAAAACAGTTCTGGTGTCAACTGCTATGCTAATGTAGTGGTTAATGTTTTGTTTTCTCTAGAAAATGTAAAATAAGAGATTGTGGTCAATTCTGATCAAAGATTTTGCAGTTTGTTAAATTCTGTGTTAGAGAAATGTAGCACTGACAGAACAAACATAGAAAGTGTGTCTGAAATTCGAAATCTGTTAGACAGATGTTCAGGCCAAACACAATTCTCTCAAAATATTCAGCAAGATTGTCAGGAGTTTTTAATGTATATGCTTGATGTATTGCATGCTGAAGGTGTAGATGTAGATCAGCTGTTTGGGCTTTCTTATCAATGGCAGCATGACTGCGAGAACTGTATGGTATCAAGTACTACTAGTGTAGACTCAGAAAGATTTATATATTTAACTTTGCCAGACAGTAAATCAGTCTCCTTTAATAAGCTAGTAAAAGCAGCTGATCACAACATGGAGTGTAGCCAATGTAAATCTGAAATGATGTCCACATTATTTATAAGAACATATGGCCAGTATGTCATTTTAATGTTCCAACGATGTAGGCCTGATGGAACAAAATTGACAACTTTAATTAAAAATGTTGTGGCTTCGCAGTTGTCAATATCAGGAAGGACTTTTGTAACTGCAGCAATTATATATCATGACGGTCCTTCAATAACATCAGGACATTACACAGCTTATTTAAAGTCTAGAAATGGCTGGTCATTTTGCAATGATTCTGTTTTAATTTTCAAAAACAAATTGCCGTATGACCTTAAAAACTCTTACCTGGTGTTTTTAAAACCAAAATTTTAGGGAAAGAATCTCGGGATGTGCTCTGTGGAATTTCAAGAAGTTCTAATGGCTCCTACACGATTTGGCCTTGAGGATAAGTGTAGTTCAGAGACATAACTTCTAACCATAAGACTGGACGTCATGGAGAAATAAGTGCACTTTGAATGAGTTCAGAAAAACTATTTCTTTTTATAAGCTAATTGAAGCAGCCAATCAAAACATAGAGTAGAGGGAATGTAAGTCTGCAATGCTGTCTACTGTTTTACATTGCTTTGTGATTAAAAGTGATGTAGAGAATTAAGTAATTGTAGTAGTCATAGAGGTAGTGTAAGTCTGCTTCATAGTAAGCAGTATCAGTGTCATAGGAAATGTAGAACATGACTGAGCAAGAAGGGGAAGATATTACTATTCCAGGATTGTGAAAATGATCTTCAACATTTTAATTCTGAAAGTTGCAGAAATGCCAAATGACGGGATTGGCTTACAAGAAATCCAAGAGTTATAAATGGCTCTGACAAGATTTGGCCTTGTGGAAACTTGTGGTAGAGAGCAAGAAGTCATTTATTGCATGTAACATGTTTTTAAAAACGATGGAGGTTTTCTTTCAGAAAGTGGCGGGCTGAAAGTAATAACAGCACAACAGAGTGTAAGCTGTTCATAGGACATCCTTTGACGTCATGTAAAGTAAGTTAACTTTAAGGAGTTCTGAATTCTGATTTGTTATGTTGTATGGGTTTTTTAAACACAATCATTTTGATTGTGTTTTTTTTTCCCCGCTGTTATATGATGAATACCTTCAAGTCACTGTTTTTAGTGAATTTTGATACATTCTGAGAACAGCAAAAATAAACCATTTAACATGTATAATTAATTCTGTACTGTTTGCATTTATGATGTATATGTAGAACTGTGTAGGAGGCATGGAGAAGGTGAGGCTTCTGTAAGTGTCAAAGTTGTTGCATGCAGTGCTGCACTTCTGCGTACTCTTTCATATGCTGGACTACATCTGCACAATGAGATACCTAAGCAAAGGAAACACAAGTGATGTGATTGTGAAATGAGCAAAAGAAATTGCACGTATTTCAATTACATCACCTGTGTTTCCTATCATTACGAATCACATTGTGCAGATCAAGTTTAGGTCTGTCCAGGGAAACAGAGGAGGTTTGGCCTTTGTTCAAGAGTGCAGTGGACATGACTCACTTCATTGGTAGGCCTGCAAATGTATTATCTTCTCTGTACTCTTCAACAACTCTAAATTTCATCTGCAACCCTGAGTAGGCCTCACCTCAAACAAACCTCTGGATAGGACACATCTTATTGGCATCCTGAAGCAATCATTTAAAATTTTAGTGTCTTGCGACACTTTTCTGAGACAACAGCAATGCAAAAGATGCACCATGTTGTAAGATAGGCCTCACTTCATCTGCATCAAGATACTGTTAGTTTAAAATGTATATCTTTAGGACTGTGTAGGGGGCCTGGAGAAGCAGAAGCTTCTGTAAGTGTCAAAGTTGTTGAAAAACTGTTTGTCCTTCAATCTTTTCCCTTGTCATTTGTAATTTTTAAATACATGTTTTAATATTTTTCAAATGTTTGTTCTCTCTTTCACAGATTGAAAGTATAAAAACAAAAAGTGAGTAATTTAACGACAATTATAAGGTAAATGTTTTGTACTCTTTTCGTTACATTTCTATCACATTTAACTTCTATTAGTTCCACTGCTTCATTTCTTTAACCCTCAGTTTCCTGCCTTTGCTACTTCCCTCATTCCTTTCTCTATTACCTACTTACTCAACTCCTTCCACTCTTTTTCTCAGTCCCTCTCTTCTCATAGTTCCTCACTCTTGTTCACTCACTCCGTCTCTATTACTCTTAGTGTCTTTGACTGATCACTCTATCACTACTTGTTCATAATGCTTTCTCTGTGTAGTTGAAGCACACTAAGGGGCATATTATGAACACAGCCAATAAAATTATTGCTGTTTTTATTGGCAGAAAACTGGTGCAAAAGTGGTTTTAGCTGCAGTTTTCTGCCGCAAAAGCGGCTTTAGCGACACATTTCTGCCGATAAAAGCTGCAAAACTTTTATTGCCTATGTTGATGATATGGCTCTATGTTACTTACATTTCTTTGCTGTTTCAATTAATCTTTTTCTGTTATTTTTTGTTTTCTGTTTTCTATTTTTTCTCTCTGTTATTCCCCATGTTTTAATCTTATTTTGAACATTCACTCACATTCTCCAAGAAACTCTTCTTTGTTATTGTTCTACTCTCTTTTTTTTTCTTTCACTTCCTTATCTATTTTGTTTTTCACAATTATACCCTCTTCCGTCTTTTCTTCGGTAAATAGATCTATTAAACAGTATCTCTTCTTTACTCCCTATAGCTGTCTTTCTTTTAACATCACTCTCTGTTTACTTTCCTTATACTTACTCTTTTTTTTTTTTTTTTTTTTTTTGGTTAGCTCCCGGTCCGCGTACCGGGAAGCTAACCGGGAAGCGAACCAAAAGAAATAGAGCTTGCCAGAGTGCTAAACATTCTAGCAATTTTTTTTGAAAGGGGAGGTAGTTCTGAAAAGAACTTTTTTTTTTTTTGTTGTTTTATATTTTTATTTTATTTTTTGAACATTTTTTGTTTTTTTTGTATTTTTTGAACGATTTTATATTTTTTTTGGTTTTTTTGGGGGGGGGAAACAACAAAAAACAGGCATTGAAAAGGGCTCAACAGGAGCAAAAAAAAAATTACTGGGGGCGGTTAGGGCAATTATGATTGTTGTAAGCAAGGTTTATTGAATTGATACTCATGTTGCCACATGCTATCAACGCACCACAGTGCATACAAGTATGTTTCATGTGGCCAAAATTCTCTTGGATGTTTGGCACAGTTTCCCGTGCCTCTGCTGGTGTCAATGATATTGACGATCTTGATCTGGCCACAGGAGTTGATGTTGGATTTTCTTCCATATCCCGTATTTCCGCCCGGCTGTAATTGAGTGGATGCCTCCTGGTCATGTGCCTATGCATGGTATAGTTCCCATAACTATACTTTTTATCAGTCCCTCTTGATAATTTATCTTTGCAGATGAGGCAGGTGACATACCTCGCATTCACTTTCTTTTGCCCTGGAGGGATTGAATAAAACTGCCAGATGAAACTGGCTTTCCTATGGGAAACCCGGGGCATCTCTTCCAAGAACTGTGGTTCTTCTCTCTCCTCTTCCTCTATTTCTTCTTCTTCCTCCTCTGTGTTGGTCATGACCTGGGGAGGTGGTCCTCTCTTCCCATGAGGAGGTGGAGGTGGTGGTGGGGGTGCACCAGCTGAAGCAACTACTGAAGCCATTTCTCAAGTATTAATAAAGGTCTTCCTCTCACAATGATGAAAGTCAGAGTGAGGAAAGAAGGAGGGGTTTTCATCATTTGGGAAAAACAATAGTTCTCAACCAATGAAAAGTGTTATTTTTAGGTCACCTGACCTAGCCTTACATGATTATGAAACCAAAAGTGAAATGAACCAATGAAAAGTGTTATTAACAAGTCACATGACCTGTTATGCTTACGTTACGCGCTCCGGTCCGCGCCCCGGATAGCTTCCGGGTCGCTGCGCTTCGCGCCTCGGTCCGCGCCCCGGAGCACTTCCGGGTGCGCTAACGCGGTACGTCATAAGACGCATTACGCGGCAACGCGATACGTCGCGCTTTCGCGACGCGCCGCGGATCGCTTCCGGGGAGCTGCGTTTCGCGCCTCGGTCCGCGCCCCGGGGCACTTCCGGGTGCGCTAACGCGGTACGTCATAAGACGCATTACGCGGCAACGCGATACGTCGCGCTTTCGCGACGCGTCACGATGTTGATTTCTAAAGCGGCAGTTGCGGAAACGGAACGTTTACCGGTTCGCGGACCGGGTCGCGGCATCAATTTGAGCTAACGGAAAGCTTTCCCGGTTCGCGGACCGGGAGCGAAACAAAAAAAAATTTAAAAGAAAATTATTAATAAACATATAAAATATATTTTGGGATTTAAAGAAGAATACATTTTACAGCTATAGATATTAGCTTTTAAAAAACCAATGAAATTCACTGAAAAAACCATAGGTTATAGACCATATATAGTTAGGAATTAGCATTTACAAAACCTTGAAAATTCACTGAAAAAACCATAGGTTATACACCATATATAGTTAGGAATTAGCATTTAAAAAACCTTATTTTACTCACACAAAACCATTGAAATTCCATATATAGTTAGTTGTACTAACTATATATCGCGCACCCGCAATCCACTGCTGATCATGTCACATATTACATCATTCATGACATGGTCAGTGACATCACTGATGACATCACTGATGACATCTCAAATGACATCACTGATGACATCACTGATGACATCTCAAATGACATCACTGATGATATCACTGATGACATCTCAAATGACATCACTGATGACATCACTGATGACATCTCATTTGACATTACTGATCACATCACTGATGACATCATTCATGTGATAATACGATGAACCTCTTCAGACTCTAATATAACCTTAGATACACTCAGTGTAAACAGACATTCACAGACTGTCACTCATCCATGGAGTTACTCAGACACTTAGTCAGTCATGCAAAGAATCAATCACACCTCCATTTCCTCAACTATACAGTTATACACACCTTACTTATTCAAACATATACTAAAACATATTTACTGACTTATACAATCCTGGATACAAGTTCACAATGATCCATACAGCCACTCACACATTCACTGGCTCTTATGCACAGTTATTTATACATGTCAACTCTCACATGTACTGTATTTTACATATGTACTTACTTTAACATGTAGCACTGAGATATCCATTCACTCACCAATACACTCATGCACACAGTCAACCGCCCATACAGCTGTTTCCACATGCACTTTTGAACCCATACATCTAGTCAATCAACTGCTCACACATCTATGCAAAGAGTCATACACCTCCCAGCCACCCACACACACACTCAGTCTCCCATACAAATGCTTGGGCAACCAATCAATAACCCATACAGTTAATCATATAGCTACTGATCAACACATGCAGCAGTTTACAGAACAACAGACATAATGATGCACAAATTAAGACAGTTTAGTCACTAACCCATGCACTCAGTGAGACACATTTAATCAGTCACTCATACAGTCAGTCATGCCCCTACTAAATCCTTCATCAAGACACTTATACATCCACTCATTCTTCAATATGTAAGACATATTTTAACTTTACAGAACTATACAGTCACTGAATGTAGTCATCAGTGATGTCATCAGTGATGTCATTTGAGATGTCATCAGTGATGTCATCAGTGATGTCATTTGAGATGTCATCAGTGATGTCATCAGTGATGTCACTGACCATGTCATGAATGATGTAATATGTGACATGATCAGCAGTGGATTGCGGGTGCGCGATATATAGTTAGTACAACTAACTATATATGGAATTTCAATGGTTTTGTGTGAGTAAAATAAGGTTTTTTAAATGCTAATTCCTAACTATATATGGTGTATAACCTATGGTTTTTTCAGTGAATTTTCAAGGTTTTGTAAATGCTAATTCCTAACTATATATGGTCTATAACCTATGGTTTTTTCAGTGAATATATATATATATATATATATATTTTTTTTATCACTGAAAAAAACATAGGTTTCAAGCAGGTTATAGTTAGGAATTATCATTTAAAAAACCTTAGAAATTCATTGAAAAAACCATCAACCATGATATCACTGACCATGTCATGAATGATGTAATATGTGACATCATCACCAGTGGATTGCGGGCACGAGATTTACAGTTAGTATAACTAACTATAAAGGAGGAATTTCAATGGTCAGTGACATCACTGATGACATCACTGATGACATCTCAAATGACATCACTGATGACATCATCCACGTGACAAGCTGATACACATCATCATACAGTAGCATAATCTTTCAACACACATTATAAAATATGGAGTGTTTATCATATCGTCCTCCTTTTCCATTTGGGAACAACTGTGGAAAACAATGAGCTTCCAAGCTCTCTTCCCTTCCTTTTGCTTTTTTCATTTGGAACAAATGAATAGTGTTTCCCATCACTTCTTTTGAATGAAGTGGACGTACACTGTAGTGTTCATAGATTTCTTCACATCTTAACATATCCACTTTTTCAATTTGTCCTCTTGACGTTTCAGTATCTTCTGCTAAAACTATTTCTTCTTCTCCTATATAAACATTCTTATAGTATGTATTGTTTTTTATCAAATACAATGTTGCCTTTTGCATTTTCCTAACATCCACTAACTCCTGCCAGATTTTCTTATTCTTAGTTGGCACACCATTAACAAAAATAACTAGTGGTTCACTGTCTACACCAATAGTTTAAATATTTTTCTATAAATCTAACGGTAAATACACAACTCTTCCTTTTAATCCTCAGGAGGCCATTTACCTGTTTTAGGCTCCATACGAACAATAGCCTGAAACACATTGAATGAGAATAGACTCCTAGGTATTGAGATCTGTCAGTTCCGGAGGAATATCAACCAACTCTAAATTATTATGCACAGCTCCAGCAGGCATTCTATTCTCATCTAATTTGTTATAACAATATTTACAAATACGCTGATCAGAACCCAAATCAAAACAATTCTCTACCAACAAATAAGTAGCAAATTCCTTCCACTTATCATTATTTTCTTCTTCACTTTTTTTTTTTTGTTAGAAATTTTTTACCAAGAATTCCAAAACATGTTACATTGCACATATTTCAAAATACACATTATTATACAGACATAAAGAAGATCAAGTAAGATATAGCAGTATAATCATGTACAAATATATATACTTCCTTTCTTCAATTTCAATGGCGGAAGGCTCTCCCTAGGCTGCCCTTGTCTTCCAGAGCTCAATGGGCCTCCATATCCTTTCGCCCAATGTTCTTACCCTTTTACCCTTCCTATCATATGTAGCTTTCTCCATATTGTATGTAGATAATAACCTTGCTATCCACAACTGGAACGTGGGAGGCATCCTATCAAGCCACGTTTTTGCTATACTAATCCTATATACTGCCATTGCCATTAATAGAAATTCAATGGGCATACCATCCATTCCTGCACTCACCCCAAGAATTATAAGTTCATCTGTCATTTTAATCTTAATCCCCAGGGATCCCTCCAGAAATTCCTCAATCGCCAATTTCACTGTATGCAATTGTGGGCATTGCGCAAACATATGTACAATGTCCGCGTTGCTTGCATTGCAACGCGGGCAGGTTATTCCGATAGTCACCCCCATTGTGCAATTCTAGCAGGGGTATTGTATAATAAATATACGGTTTTATAATGCTGTGCTTGTAATGTCGCTGAGCACAAAACTGTCCGGCCTAGATCTAAGGAAGCCTGTAAACCCTCAAGGGGCGAGCCCACTTTTTCCATCCATTTACTAGCATATTTGCCCCTGTCATCACCTTTTAACGCATAAAGTTCTGCATATAGCTGTCTTATTGTGCATTGACTACTACGTTCTATATAATCCATTATCCTGCTCTGCCTAAATCCTAAACGGCCTCCTTGTTTATTATGAAAATAACTCCTTACTTGCAGGTATTTAAAGAAATTACTTCCCGGTATCTCAAATTTACTTTGAATCTCTTGAAATTGTAAAATCCCACCATCCGAGTCCATTATATCTCCTATTTTCTTAATCCCCTTCTTGTTCCATTCTTTCATGACTGTGTCCCTAAATATCCCCCCTGTGAGTGAGGGATTTGTATACAATCTCATATATCTATTGTGTCTGCCTATTCCCAGTTTTTTTGCAATAGCCTTCCATATTTTATATACTGCTCTTAAGGTCTTAAACCTGGTATGTTTAAAATATGTATAATCTACCGTATTTAGTAGTGCATTCTCCGCCTCCCTACCCACTAGAGCCTTATAAACATTCACAAAACTGGGTCTGCCACCTCTTTGACTAACACTTCCCCCCCAATCAACCCTTGTGAGTATTGTAATGCCGCTGCCCAATAATAAAGTCTCAAATCCGGAGCCCCCCATCCCCCCTTATCCCTAGTCAGTGTCATATAGCGGTAGGCTCTCCTTGTTTTTCCCTGCGCCCATATCAGTCTATTTAATATTACTTCTAATCTATTAAACCATATACAATCAAAAAACAGTGGTATAGCTCTAAAAAGATACAAAAATTTGGGGAATGTAACCATTTTGATCACATTGATGCGACCCATCAGGGTCAGATGTAAATTATTGATCCTTTCAGTGTTACTTTTTACTTTCCCTAACAAGGGTTCCATGTTTATCCCTACCAACCTCTCTAAATCCGCTGTGACCCTAATTCCCAGATATACCGCTTCCTGAACCACCCTGTTGTCCTGATAGATTGTAAACCTATTCTGCACTATCTGAGTCTTCCCCCTATTTATTAGATATCCTGATATTAGACCAAAGTTCCTTGTCTCTCCTCTATTTCACCTATCGCTCTTCCAGGCTCCGGAGTTATAATGGCCACGTCATCCGCATAAGCGAACA
This sequence comes from Lissotriton helveticus, assembly GCF_964261635.1. NCBI lineage: Eukaryota > Metazoa > Chordata > Amphibia > Caudata > Salamandridae > Lissotriton > Lissotriton helveticus. The sequence goes on from NC_136059.1 coordinate 1,374,957,912, forward strand.
GTTTATATTCCTCACCATGCAGCCTGACAGGGGGGATATTACAATTGCTAGTAAGTCTTTTTAACAAAGCATCCAGATATAAGGCAAACAGCAAAGGCGACGCTGGACATCCCTGCCTAGTCCCTCGCTTTATCTGGACTGCCTTTGTGTAAGATTTATTAATTCTTATTCTTGCTGTTGGCTGTTTGTATAGGGCCTGAATTGCTTTTATGTACCCCTTGCCTACCCCTGACCACTCTAGGGCCTTCCACAGATAGTCCCAGGAGACCCTGTCGAAGGCCTTCTCCGCGTCCAGAAAAATAGCCGCGACAGGGTCTCCTGCAACCTACGCGGCATCTAAGATGGTAATCATTTGCCTTGTATGTTGAGTGGTCCCTTTTCCCGGAATAAATCCGTGCTGTGATGAAATAACTAGCCCCTCAATAACCTTACTTAACCTTTGTGCCAACGATTTCGAATATATTTTTGTATCCGCGTTTAGCAGTGTTATTGGCCTGTAGGACCCTGGCTCTAATGGGGGTTTATCCTTTTTTAATAGCACTATTATATCCGCCCCTGCCCAGGAATGTGGTACTTCCCTACCTACCTGTGCCTGCCTAAAAGTAGCCCACATCTCCTCCCCTATTACGTCCCAAAACGTCTTATAAAATTCTGCGGGTATTTGGTCCGGCCCTGTTGCTTTCCCTGAGGGGAGATTAAATACCGCTTCTCTTACTTCCTCAAGTGTTAATGGGCAATCTAGTTTTTCTTTATCCTCTAGGTTTAACCCTGCATGCTGTATATGGGATAGATATTCCCTAATTCCTGCGTCTGTATTTGTTAGATTTTGTTCATATAAATTTTCATAGAATCTCCTAAAGACTTCCTGCACCTCTTCCACCTTATTTACTATATTCCCTGTACTGTTTTTAATCTCTTTTATTTCTCCTGCTGCTAAGATTTGCCTAGTCCGAATTGCCAACAGGTTTCCCACTCTTTCATTATATTCATAGCATTTTTCTTTTTTTGATAAAAAAATTCCTGCTGCCTTCCATGCCAGGCTTTCGCCCGCCTCTGCTTTATTTATCTCTATTCCCATCAAAATCTGCTCTATGGGCTCATGTCTACTTATGGCCAGAACTAAGCCTCCTTCAAGTATCTCCAACTTTCTCGCCCTTTCCTCCATCCTTAGCCTTTCCTTTTTGCTTCTCATTAATGTATGGCTCAGGGTCTCTCCCCAACTCTGGCCTTGAAAGCATCCCACACCATATCCGATGTGGCCGAATCTCTGTTAATGTCCCAGAACTGCGTTATCCATTCCTGCATCCAATTGACGTATTTCTCCTCTTTCAACAGCCCTCGCTCAAATGTCCATATTCTAGATTCTATTCCTCCTCTGTTATTCAGTGGGATGCTTAATACCAGTGGATTATGGTCTGAGACTATCCTTGGAAGGCGTTCTATTTGGGTCCCACCTGCCAAAGAGCTAGAGGTGAAAAAATAATCCAGCCTGGCAACCATCCTATGAGGTGCTGAATAATATGTGCTCCCTGTCCCTATTTGATTATTCTCAGCCCAAACATCCACCAACGCGTTATGTCGAATTAGATTCTGTAATGCTTTATATGTTTTCCTCTTCCTACCACCATAGCCCCCCCCATCCCCAGTTTTTAGACCCAACCCATCCAGTCCATTAATATTAAAGTCCCCGCAGCATATTAAGGGCTCTGGCCATAAAGACAGTTCAAGATCGAGAAATTCCAACAGCTCAGGTTCATCATCTGTAGATCCATATACAGAAGCAATCATAAATCTCCCAGCAGCAGTTTCCCCCTCCAGCAATATCCACCTCCCATCTTGATCCTCCTTTTTCCTTTGGAGTTTAACAACACCTCTTTTTGCTAGTATAGCTACCCCTTTAGTTCTGGTTTCCTATCCTGTATAGGCAAGCACCTCATACCCCATTTGTTCCAGCAAGAACTTCTCCTTTCCCCTAATATGCGTTTCTTGTAGGCATATTACGTCCAGTCTCCACAGTCTTAACATGGCAGCGACCTTCTGCCTCTTCCCCCCATTGTTAAGGCCGCAAATGTTCAGTGTAGCTGTCCTAACCGCCATATCTTCTTATTGGACTTTTCTCTACTAGTCACCACCTTATCCCTCTTTCTTCTGTGTATTTTGAATTTCTGTGCTGTATAACCAGTTTGTCGAACTCCAACCTCTTCATGCTTTCCCCTCCCCTTACCCCCCTCCCTCTGCTCTCCCCTCCCACTAGAATCCCTCCCCCCCCTTCCAGAGGCAAATAGGTCACACATGACCTATATGTGACTGCTATATGTTGTAGTGTCGCCTCCCTCTCCTTTCCTTTATTATCTTAGCTGTCTATCTGGTTACCAACTTCCCATCAGTGTCCCGGCCCTATCACTTACCATTATTCTTCCCCCTTTTCTGCTCAGTAATTTCTGCTAAATATTCCCCAGCCTTTATCTCTGAAAAAAACATCCTGGCATGACCTCCCACGATAACTTTCAATTTTGCCGGGAACATTAAGTATGCCTCAGCCCCTTGACTCTGAAACGAGGTAATTAATTGCCTAAGCCGCCATTGCCTCTCCACGGTCCCGTGGCAAAAATCGGGCCTTGCGAAGAAGGTTACCCCTTCAAATGTTTTCTTAGAGTCTGGCCTGGCTTTCTCCATTACTTCCTGTCTCGCCAGAAAATTACCAAAGAAGACTAGCATGGCTCTCGGCAGGGTGTCTGAATTCCCGTCCCGTCTTTTTTTGATTGTTAAAGGAAACCTATGGGCCCTTTGAACTTCCAGCTCCCATTGCCATTTAACTTCCGGAAAGGCCCCTTTTAACAATTTGATGACATACCCTCTTGGGTCCTGCCCCTCAACCCCTTCGTCTAGTCCAAGCAGTCTCACATTATTACGCCTCTGGCTATTTTCAAAGTCCTCAACTTTCCATTGTAGATCTTCAACAGCTTTTGTCTGTTCCATTTTAAATGCTTGCCAGTCCGTTACTTCATCCTCAAGCCTGCCGGTTCTTTCTTCCACCACCTCCACTCTCTCCTCAACCTCTTCATACCTTTTATTTACTTTCCTGATTGCAGCTTGTATTTTTTTTGTATCGTGCCTGGCTCTTCGGCTTTCCGCCCTGGCTTCTGCCTGCATTTGTTTTAATGTCTTAAACAACAGATCCACTGTGGCGTGCTGTAGGACTCCCTTGCTGTTTCCCCCTGCTGCACCTTCCCCCTGCGTGTCCTCCTGATAGACACTTGAAGTGGAAGAGTAGTCCCAGAGCAACTTTTTATGAAAATTCCCAGGGGATCCTCCCCCTCCTCGTCTTGCCGCTGTTTTCCGCCTTTTCTGTGTACTTTTGCCTTTGGAATCTGTACTACCCTCTGAGTCTGAATTTATATCGCTAGTGTCCTTATCCTCGCCACTACTAACGGGGGTAGAGTCCGAGCCTTCATTGACCGAGAAGAACCTGTCTCCTTCTATCTCCCTTTGTTCCTTTTGCGACTCCAGACTTGCCAGACTCCCCCACTTTGCAGTCTGTAATTGTGCATTATCAGAGCCCAATTCCACTTCTAGCTGTGTGAGAGCGTTCAGCATCTGGTCATTATTTTGGCATTCTACCCCCCGAGATCCCCCCTCGCTCACCGTCTGTGTAAGGTACAGTCCAGTCTCTCTTGCTCGTTACTGATCGCTACAGCCGTTACCGCGGGATACGTGTGATCCAGAGCCTCTCCCTCCTGTTGCCCAGCAACCGTGATGCTTGCGTCCTCGAGGACGTCTGATACCAGCACAGCGTCCTGCAAAGGAGGAAGGTTTGCCGGGAGTCTGTTTGCCGTGACTGTTTGCCCCTTCGCATTGAATGACTCCGATAAGGTGGGTTGTCTGAGGACAGATTCTTTACCATCTTTGCTGTTCCCTTTCCCCGATACTTGAGCATTTCTCGAAAGTACCGCGCTGTCTTTGTTCCTCCCATGTGAGTCTTGAATCGACTCACTACGGGCTGCCTCGGACTGGGTCGTCTTCTTTCCTTTCTCCATTTTCTCCATTTTCCGCAACTGGGCTCTGGAAGCTGCGCTTACTGCCGGCGTCAATCTCTTAGCTGGTAGCACCTTGGGTATAGTGCCAGTGTCGAGCGCGTTCCTTGGAGTCTGTGCCTTATTCAAGCTGGCAGGCATGGGCTGTAGTTTCTCTTTGTCCTTCTCCTGTCGCCCTCGCTGTGCCATCTTCACAAGGGATTTGATGCTATATAACTCCGCCAAGCAGTTCTTCACAATCCTCAACGCGGACAAAGCTCTGCGCCGAATTTGCAGCTTAAGCCCGATGTCGATATTAGTATAGGTATTTGGTCCCTTAATCAGACGGTACATCAACCACATGCTGCCTCATACTGCCTCTGCATATCCGGGTCCAGAGAGGGAGTATAGTGCGACTACACTCTACAACGCTACAGCGGCCATCTTGCCTCGTTACTAAAACCTCTTCACTTTTTAAATACAGATCAACACTCCTAGTCGGATTTTTGTAGTGAGTTCGTCGACAACAAATTAGGCCTGGGCGCTAAATTCCGTTCCGCTCGCAGAATTTGCGGAATTTGGGTAATTTTGCATTCCGCGGAGAACACGAAATTGGCCAAAATTCTGCATTCCGCGACTTCGCGAAATTATTTGCTTGTTAGCGTTCTCAAATGCGTATACGCGAGATATTTTCCCCCAAGCCTGCAAACAGCAAACGCAATTGTGAACAGTAAAAAAGCATTGCAAACAAGTACTTCCTCGTGTTCGCGGAATTTCTGCATGTTCGCGGTGATTTTTACCGTTTCGCAGAGATTTGCGTGACGCGATTACGCAAATTCCGCCCACCCCTACAACAAATACAAGAAAAATTTGGCCTTTCACCTGAAATCACCTTAAACTTTGTAATTTAATTTTCATTTTTTGTACAACTGTGTTCAACATTCTCTACAACATTTTCTTCTATTAATGTCTGAGTTTCTTCACTCTCTTCAATCTCTTCTTCTTGAACAAAGTAACAAAACTCAATATCATCACAAACCTTTTTCACATCTGATACCGACCCACGTAAAAGAGCACTGTTCAACTCACTTAACTGTAGTGCTGGACTTTTTGCATAATACAATCTTCTCACTAAATTCCGCATTTGAGTATGATGTACTGCCAACATCCTGAAATGGTGAAAAACACTTTGACATACTTTCCCAGAAAGACAAGCCAGAGAATGACCTTGCAAACCAGTGTATTTTCTCACTGTGCAAGAGTCTAGTCCTTGCAACACCTTCATGTTTTGTTTAACACTTTGTTTTTACAATATTCTCCTAAGAAATTATGTAATTTATCAATAGATTCTTGTCGTACACTAGAAATACTACTACAATCCCTAGTGTACACTGGGGCTTTAGGACGTCTGCCTAGAACTTCATCAGTTATCACTTCTTCTGCATTTCTAGGAACCATTTGCTCTTTCTCAATTGGACAACCATTTTTAACCTCATAAGCTCGATCACTGGTGCCAACTGCATGCAACAAATCATTGCTCTGTAAATAACTCTCTTCATTAAAAAAAGGCTCTGAACTTGAGCTGTGTTTCCATTGCCCTAAAATATATCACAGGGGCGTGGCCGGGCAAGATGGCCGAGCAGACGTAGCCTGCATCGGCTCCCGGTTCGCGCGCTGTCTGGCGGGGGATATTGGCGTCAATTCCCGACGGAATCATCCCCACTGCATACCCACGGGTGACGGGAGATGTGAGGCATCGGCGGCAGGTGTCCGGGCAGCTCTTATCCTACATAATGTTCCATATATTTCAGAACTGCATTTTACTATTAATACTAAACTCATTTTGGAAACACATAACCAATTACTATTTTCTACTTCTGCCAAAATGTGAGAACACAATACGTTTTTAACCAATTACATCTCGGGAAACACATGAACTACCAAAATGCTTCTCTCAGAGTGATTCCTAAATGCACAGAAGACTCACTGTGTGATTCTAGACAAACAACACTATCCCTTCTATTTTACCAAAACACATTTCATGCTGTAGAATAATTACTACATTTTAATGTAGAAACTTCACTCATTTTGCAAATACATTAAAAAAAAATAGTTTCTAATTCTACCAAAACATTGGAACAGCCTATTTATCTGTGTGCAAATACATAAAATAAACAAATGCTTATCTCAAAATACTTTCTAAATGCACACACACTCACAATAAAATTCGAGAGAAGAAAACGTATTCCCTGCACTTTAGCAGGACCAACACATTACTCTGATTAAAATCAAAATGCAGCACATACATTCCCTCACAAATTAATAACTCACCTTTCCAATTGTTTTGTAGAATAAGAATTATGTCAGTCACACAGCAGATTTTGTTATTCAGAATCTCTGTTTTTAACACCTCTCACCAAAACCATAGAATGGCAGAGTTTACCTCTCATTTTTAACACATATGCACCTTCACATCAAATCACATTCCTCCCACATTAATTCAAAACCAAACACACATTTCTATTGGTTAGACATTTCAATCCTTTCCAAACGACATGCATTTGAACCCTACCCCCATTCTGCCTTCTGCCTGTTACCATAGAAACACTTCATAAACACTTAACTGAGCACACAGGTCAAAAGGTCATCACACAATGTTGCTAATGAAAACAGCAAGTGTGCTTGACTTCTCAATATACCAACTTATCCTATATAATGTTCTTTACAATCACTTTGTGATAACCAATAAGAATCATGCTTTTAAAAAACAGAAAATGCACCCTAGTTTTCAGTGTAGAATGTTGTCAAACAACCAATAATTTCTTTACTGTTTTTCAACACTGCATCTCATCCACCATTTTAGAAAAATCTTAGTTTTCAAACTACTATTTCATTTACAGAGACCATCTGAGTGCATCCAGACCTCCTTTGAAGATGCTTAGAGTGTGGATTGTGGGACACAGCTATATTTTCTGGAGCCAAAGGTATGCAGAACACAATGGAAATTACAAAGACATATGTTTACCAAATGTAGACATTAAATGGATTGGACAGAGAGGGTTAAAGTGGCACCAAATGATGCCATTGGTGAAATCCTTTTTGCATCTCCAACACCCTGACCTCATAATTGTGAACTGTGGTGGCAATGACCTAGGCACTTTGATTGGGGTACGTCTGGAAATGCTTATGAAGGACACCTTTGGAGATTTGATGTCACATTTCCCCCAAACTGCCTTTGTCTATTCTAACATATGCCAAATGCAGAAATGGAACGGGTCCAATCAATTTTGTCCACAGATTAAGAAAACTAGGAAACATGTGAATAAATCTGTTTCTGCTTTTCTCCGAGACTATAGAATGGGGTCCATATACCACAACAATCTTAGTTTCAATATGCATGGCATTTATAGGAGAGATGGTGTACATTTTACAGATGAGGGGAACAGAGTCTTCCTCTTGAACTTTAGATTCTGCATCGGTACTTACTTGTAGGTACTAAAATCTCTCAATAAACACAAGGGCTCATTTAAGAGCCACCCAAGATCTAAACACATAAGCTTGATGTATATCTCAAAAATACATGCTTCGTTTTTTTTGGCAACAAAATACGCGGATCCTACGCGCATCCTGCGATTTAAAAAAATATTGTTTTATTCTTTTGCCCTAGAGGTCCTTATGGTACCCCCTGAGCAGGCCTAGGGGGTCAGGGTGTGTCTACCCTGCCCCCTTTTCACATTTTGCATACATATTTCGCAGACTTCTTCAGCCTCGCTTATACCGAGGAATAAAATTTCTGCCAACAGTTCCTGGTTTCGAATGTTTACAACCGCTTGACATCCAATTTGCATTGAGTGCGTGATCGGGAAGGTGCGCTTATGCTACGATGCCAATCCTCGCACAATCCGCGGATCCACCGTGCCAATAGACATATAAATGACTTTAACCGTAATTTTTTCAGGAACTACTGAACAGATTGACACCATATAAGCAAAAGGCACAAGTTGGAACTGAGGACTACCTCTCTGCCAAATTTGGTGTAATTCCGTTCAGCGTTCGGGCTGTAGCCATGGCTAAAGGTCCTATTGGAAATTGCATGGGGAAAACACATTTTGGGACCCCTTTTCTCAGCCCCCACTTGACCAATCACCCCAGAACTAAGCTGGCCAAAAGTGTTGAGAATTTCAAGAAGATTCATCAATAGACGCCAAAGTTATTGACAATAGAATGTTGTGGTTTTCCTATGGATAATAGGTCCTAACTATAACTACCTACTGGCGAGTAATAAACACACACACATATATATATATATATTCACTGAAAAACCATAGGTTTCACACCAGTTATAGTTAGGTGGAAATTGTACTCGCATAAAACCATTGAAATTCCCACATTATAGTTAGTTGAACTCACTATAACTTGCGCGTGCAATGCACTGCTGATAACGTCACATATTACATCACTCATGACATGGTCAGTGACATCACTCATAACATCACTGATCACATCTCAAATGACATCACTGATGACAACATCCTTGTGACAAAGTGGCAGACCTCCTATCAGCATAAAATAACCTTTGACACACACATTCAAAATTAGAAACTAACATTTTCTTAAAAAAGGAGAAACCAATACCAATTACAACAACTTATTAGGTAATTCCAACATCTACATACACATCCACTCATTCACCAACAGTTCTATATAGTCACTCATGCATGTACTTACTCATCATATGTACACATACAACTATACATCCTGTTACACACTAATACTCATCCATATAGTTACTCACACACAAATTCACACATGCAAATAAACTATCAAAAAAACATTTGCTTGATTATACTGCTATATACACACCACTACACATACTTCTACAGAAACGGAAACATATTTACTCTCTTAAACAATCAATTATAAAAACACATACTCACTAACCCACCCATACACACAATCATCCACCCATACAGTCTTGCACACATGCTGTCTTCAAAATACATACAAATAGTGAGTCACTCATTCATGCATCTGTGCTCTAAGTAATATCCCCCACCGAACCATACAGACACTGATACTGATACTCAAAAAAACAGCTAATAACCCATATACACACTCATGTAGCTACTCACCAACCCGTGCAGACACTTATACACAAAGTGAGACACAGATACAGATATTTAAATATTTACATTACTCGCTAATATATGTATTCACTAAGATACATTTAATAAGTCAGTTAACGAATCAATTTTACACAAAAAAACATCCATTTAGACATTTATTTACCCATTTATTCTTTCATCAACCTTTAGATATACATATATAAAAAATATTTATTTTTCAGAAAGATACACATTCACTGGATGATGTCATCAGTGATGTCATGAGTGATGTCACTGACCATGTCATGAGTGATGTAATATGTGACGTCATCAGCAGTGCATTGCATGCGCAAGTTATAGTGAGTCCAACTAACTATAACGTGGGAATTTCAATGGTTTTATGCGAGTAAAATTTCCACCTAACTATAACTGGTGTGAAACCTATGTTTTTTTCAGTGAATTTAATAGGTTTTTTAAATGCTAATTCCTAACTATAACTGGTGTGAAACCTATGTTTTTTTCAGTGAATGTATATATATATATATATTCACTGAAAAAACCATAGGTTATAGACCATATATAGTTAGGAATTAGCATTTACAAAACCTTGAAAATTCACTGAAAAAACCATAGGTTATACACCATATATAGTTAGGAATTAGCATTTAAAAAACCTTATTTTACTCACACAAAACCATTGAAATTCCATATATAGTTAGTTGTACTAACTATATATCGCGCACCCGCAATCCACTGCTGATGATGTCACATATTACATCATTCATGACATGGTCAGTGACATCACTGATGACATCACTGATGACATCTCAAATGACATCACTGATGACATCACTGATGACATCTCAAATGACATCACTGATGACATCACTGATGACATCTCAAATGACATCACTGATGACATCACTGATGACATCTCAAATGACATCACTGATGACATCACTGATGACATCTCATTTGACATTACTGATGACATCACTGATGACATCATTCATGTGATAATACGATGAAGCTCTTCAGACTCTAATATAACCTTAGATACAGTAAGTGTAAACAGACACTCACAGACTGTCACTCATCCATAGAGTTACACACACACCTAGTCAGTCATGCAAAGAATCAATCACACATCCATTTTCTCAACTATACAGTTATACACACCTTACTTATTCAAAGATATACTAACACATATTTACTCTCTTATACAATCCCTGATACAAGTTCACAATGATCCATACAGCCACTCACACATTCACTGGCTCTTATGCACAGTTATTTATATATGTCAACTCTCACATGTACTGTGTTTTACATATGTACTTACTTTTACATGTAGCACTGAGATATCCATTCACTCACCCATACACTCATGCACACAGTCAACCGCCCATACAGCTGTTTCCACATGCACTTTTGAACCCATACATCTAGTGAATCAACTGCTCACACATCTATGCACAGAGTCATACACCTCCCAGCCACCCATACACACTCTCAGTCTCCCATACAAATACGTAGGCAACCAATCAATAACGCATATAGTTAATCATATAGCTAATGATCAACACATGCAGCAGTTTATAGAACAACAAACATAATGATGCACAAATTGAGACAGTTTAGTCACTAACCCATGCACTCAGTGAGACACATTTAACCACTCACTCATACAGTCAGTCATGCACCTAATAAATCCTTCATCCAGACATTTATACATCCACTAATTCTTAAATATGTAAGACATATTTTAACTTTACAGAATTATACAGTCACTGGATGACGTCATCAGTGATGTCATCAGTGATGTCATTTGAGATGTCATCAGTGATGTCATCAGTGATGTCATTTGAGATGTCATCAGTGATGTCATCAGTGATGTCATTTGAGATGTCATCAGTGATGTCATTTGAGATGTCATCAGTGATGTCATCAGTGATGTCACTGACCATGTCATGAATGATGTAATATGTGACATCATCAGCAGTGGATTGCGGGTGCGCGATATATAGTTAGTACAACTAACTATATATGGAATTTCAATGGTTTTGTGTGAGTAAAATAAGGTTTTTTAAATGCTAATTCCTAACTATATATGGTGTATAACCTATGGTTTTTTCAGTGAATTTTCAAGGTTTTGTAAATGCTAATTCCTAACTATATATGGTCTATAACCTATGGTTTTTTCAGTGAATTTCATTGGTTTTTTAAAAGCTAATATCTACAGAAGTAAAATGTATTCTTCTTTAAATCCAAAAATATATTTTATATGTTTATTAATAATTTTTTTTTTATATTTTTTTTGTTTCGCTCCCGGTCCGCTAACCGGGAAGCTTCCCGTTAGCTCAATTCGATTCCGCGATCCGGTCCGCGAACCGGTAACAAATCAACATAGTGACGGTATTGCGTTGCCGCGTAATGCGTCTTATGACGTACTGCGTTAGCGCACCCGGAAGTGCCCCGGGGCGCGGACCGAGGCGCGAAACGCAACTCCCCGGAAGCGATCCGCGGCGCGAAAGCGCGACGTATCGCGTTGCCGCGAAATGCGTCTTGTGACGTATCGCGTTAGCGCACCCGGAAGTGTCCCGGGGCGCGGACCGAGGCGCGAAGCGCAGCGAACCGGAAGCTAACCGGGGAGCGTTCCGCAGCGCGTAACATGAAAGTTAGAGGTCATGTGACTTGTTAATAAAGCTTTTCATTGGTTCATTTCACTTTTAGTTTCATAATTATGGAAGGCTAGGTCAGGTGACCTAAAAATAACACTTTTCATTGGTTGAGAAGTATTGTTTTTTCCAAATGATGAAAACCACTCCTTCTTTCCTCACTCTGACTTTCATTATTGTGAGAGGAAGACCTATTTTGCTTCTTGGAAGACCTATTTTGATTGTATGAAAATGGCTTCACTGATTGCTTCAGCTGGTGCACCCCCACCACCACCTCCACCTCCTCATGGGAAGAGAGGACCACCTCCCCAGGTGGTTACCAACACTGAGGAGGAAGATGAAGAGATGGATGAGGAGGGAGAACAACCACAATTTCTTGAAGAGTTGCCCCGGGTTTCAAGAAAGAAACCCAGTTTCATCTGGCAGTTTTTTTCCATCCCTCGTGGCCAAAAAAAGGTCAATGCCAGGTACGCAACATGCCTCATATGCAAGGAACAATTGTCCAGAGGGACGGACAAAAAATACAGCTACGGTAATCATACCATGCATAGGCACATGACGAGGAAACATCCCTTAAATTACAGCCGGGCGGAATTAAGGGATATGATGGACAATCCTCGACCAACTCCTGTGACGAGACCAGCAACATCGGTTTCTTTATCACCAGAGGAGGCACGGGAAACTGTGCCAAATATCCAACCCAATTTTGGGAACATGATACACTTATGTATGCGCTGTCGTGCATTATTAGCTTGTGGCAACATGAGCATCAATGCACTGAACCTGGCGTATGAACACCATGATTGCCCTAACCGCCCCCAGTAATTTTTTTTTGCTCCTGTTGAGCCCTTTTCAACGCCTGTTTTTTGTTGTTTCCCCCCCCCCAAAAAACCCAAAAAAAATATAAAATCGTTCAAAAAATACAAAAAAAACAAAAAATGTTCAAAAAATACAAAAAAAATATAAAACAACAAAAATATAAAAAAAAAAGTTCTTTTCAGAACTACCTTCCCTTTCCAAAAAAATTGCTACAATGTTTAGCACTCTGGCAAGCTCTCTTTCTTTTGGTTCGCTCCCGGGTTAGCTTCCCGGTACGCGGACCGGGAGCTAACCAAAAAATTTTTTTTTTTTAAAAAAAAGAGTAAGTATAAGGAAAGTAAACAGAGAGTGATGTTTCAAGAAAGACAGCTATAGGGAGTAAAGAAGAGATACTGTTTAATAGATCTATTTACCAAAGAACAGACAGAAGAGGGTATAATTGTGAAAAACAAAATAGATAACGAAGTGAAAGAAAAACAAGCATTGGCATAGCCAATAGGTATCGACTTTGGGACCTTCTAAGTATTTAGTTATGCAGCATAATATCCTTGGTGCAGCAACATCAACTGTTGCATGGCTAAACACGTATAAGGTCCCAAAGGCGAGACCTATTGTCTATGCCAATGCTTGTTTCTTAAGTAGAATTGCAATACGTATGGCTCTTCCATGTAAAAAAATCTTATCTTGTGCTCTAAAGATTGCTAAAGTCTCGACAGAGAACAGGCTAGATTGTAAGTAGGGTAAATTGCGCTTGGTGATCTGTTTGAGGGAGCGTCTGCTTTGCCTGGTGTCTTTGGAGAGCAATTTTGATTGTTATACTGGACAATATAGCCCTAATGTAAATAACATAGGGGCATATTATCAACATAGGCAATAAAAGTTTTGCAGCTTTTATCGGCAGAAATGTGTCGCTAAAGCTGCTTTTGCTGCAGAAAACTGCCGCTAAAGCCGCTTTTGCACCAGTTTTCTGCCAATAAAAAGAGCAATAATTTTATTGGCTGCATTCATAATATGCCCCTTAGTGTGCTTCAACTACACAGAGAAAGCATTATGAACAAATAGTGATACAGTGATCAGTCAAAGACACTAAGAGTAATAGAGACGGAGTGAGTGAACAAGAGTGAGGAACTATGAGAAGAGAGGGACTGAGAAAAAGAGTGGAAGGAGTTGAGTAAGTAGGTAATAGAGAAAGGAATGAGGGAAGTAGCAAAGGCAGGAAACTGAGGATTAAAGAAATGAAGCAGTGGAACTAATAGTAGTTCAATGTGATAGAAATGTAACGAAAAGAGTACAAAATACTTACCTTATAATTGTCGTTAAATTCCTCACTTTTTATTTTTATACTTTCAATCTGTGAAAGAGAGAACAAACATTTGAAAAATATAAAAACATGTATTAAAAAATTACAAAAGACAAGGGCAAAGATTGAAGGACAAACAGTTTTTCAATAACTTTGACACTTACAGAAGCTACACAGTCCTAAAGATATACATTTTAAACTAACACTATCTTGATGCAGATGAAGTGAGGCCTATCTTAAAACATGGTGCATCTTTTGCATTGCTGTTGTCTCAGAAAAGTGTCGCAAGACACTAAAATTTAAAATAATTGCTTCAGGATGCCAATAAGATGTCTACTATCCAGAGTTTTGTTTCAGGTGAGGCCTACTCAGGGTTGCAGATGAAATTTCGAGTTGTTGAAGAGAATAGAGGACATAATACATGTGAAGGTCTACCAATGAAGTGAGTCATGTCCACTGCAATCTTCAACAAAGTCCAAACCTCCTATGTTTCCCTGGACAGACCTAAACTTGATCTGCACAATGTGATTCGTAATGATAGGAAACACACATGATGTAATTGAAATACATGCAATTTATTTTGCTCATTTCACAATCACATCACTTGTGTTTCCTTTGCTTAGGTATCTCATTGTGCAGATGTAGTCTAGCATATCAAAGAATACGCAGAAGTGCAGCACTGCATGCAACAACTTTGACACTTACAGAAGCCTCACCTTCTCCATGCCTCCTACACAGTTCTACATATACATCATAAATGCAAACAGTACAGAATTAATTATACATGTTAAATGGTTTATTTTTGCTGTTCTCAGAATGTATCAAAATTCACTAAAAACAGTGACTTGAAGGTATTCATCATGTAACAGCGGGGAAAAAAAAACACAATCAAAATGATTGTGTTTAAAAAACCCATACAACATCAGAAATCAAAAATCAGAACTCCTTAAAGTTAACTTACTTTCCATGACGTCCAAGGATGCCCTATGAATAGCTTACACTCTTTTGTGCTGTTATTACTTTCAGCCCGCCACTTTCTGAAAGAAAATCTCCATCGTTTTTAAAAACATGTTACATACAATAAATGACTTCTTGCTCTCTACCACAAGATTCCACAAGGCCAAATCTTGTCAGAGCCATGTATAACTCTTGGATTTCTTGTTAGCCAATCCCATCATTTGGCATTCCCGCAACTTTCAGAATTAAAATGTTGAAGATCATTTTCACAATCCTGGAATAGTAATATCTTCCCCTTCTTGCTCAGTCATGTTCTACATTTCCTATGACACTGATACTGCTTAATATGAAGCAGACTTACACTACCTCTATGACTACAACAATTATTTAATTCTCTACATCACTTTTAATCACAAAGCAATGTAAAACAGTAGACAGCATTGCAGACTTACATTCCCTCTACTCCATGTTTTGATTGGCTGCTTCAATTAGCTTATAAAAAGAAACAGTTTTTCTGAACTCATTCAAAGTGCACATATATCTCCATGATGTCCAGTCCTATGATTAGAAGTTGTGTCTCTGAACTACACTTATCCTCAAGGCCAAATTGTGTAGGAGCCATTAGAACTTCTTGAAATTCCACAGAGCACATCCCGAGATTATTTCCCTAAAATTTTGGTTTTAAAAACACCAGGTAAGAGTTTTTAAGGTCATACGGCAATTTTTTTTTGAAAATTAAAACAGAATCATTGCAGAATGACCAGCCATTTCTAGACTTTAAATAAGCTGTGTAATGTCCTGATGATATTGAAGGGCCGTCATGATATATAATTGCTGTAGTTACAAAAGTCCTTCCTGATATTGACAACTGCGAAGCTACAAAATTTTTTATTAAAGTTGTCAATTTTGTTCCATCAGGCCTACATCGTTGGAACATTAAAATGACGTACTGGCCATATGTTCGTATAAATAATGTGGACATCATTTCAGATTTACATTGGCTACACTCCATGTTGTGATTAGCAGCTTTTACTAGCTTATTAAAGGAGACTGATTTACTGTCTGGCAAAGTTAAATATATAAATCTTTCTGAGTCTACACTAGTAGTACTTGATATCATACAGTTCTCGCAGTCATGCTGCCATTGATAAGAAAGCCCAAACAGCTGATCTACATCTACACCTTCAGCATGTAATACATCAAGCATATGCATTAAAAACTCCTGACAATCTTGCTGAATATTTTGAGAGAATTGTGTTTGGCCTGAACATCTGTCTAACAGATTTCGAATTTCAGACACACTTTCTATGTTTCTTTTATCAGTGGTACATTTCTCTAACACAGAATTTAACAAACCGCAAAATCTTTGATCAGAATTGACCACAATCTCTTCTTTTACATTTTTTAGAGAAAACAAAACATTAATTACTACATTAGCATAGCAGTTGACACCAGAACTGTTTTCAAACTGAAAACCAACAACATCTTCAACAGAATCCTTTTTGTTTCTGCTTGTAATTTTAGGTTCATTCACTTTTTGTCTTTTTGCTATAACCTCCCCAGTATTGTTCTCATTTCTTCGTTTCCGGCCTACCAGACGTTTCTCAAACAAAGGAAACTGAGGCAAATGTGGCGCATACTCTCTTCTTAACCTATTGTATTCCTTAACACAATCTAGATCTGCACAAATGTTTGTGACATCACACTCAATCAAGTACAATCCCGATAAAGTTCTAACTCGTGACAATGCCACATATGCCATACCCTCCTTGAACACAGAACTGCCAATATTCACCAATGCACTGTCTACACTTAAACCTTGCGATTTATGGATTGTCACCGCATATGCCAAGCAAACTGGAAACTGCTTACGGCGAACATATAAGTCTTTTACAAGCAAAAATCTAGCAGAACAACGAGCAATTAGCTGTACTTCCTCAATGCCATCAAATTTAATTTTTAAAAATTCAATTCCATCTCTATTTCTGTATTTCACAAAATCAACAACATTACCCATTGATCCATTTACCAGACCTCTTTCAACATGTAAATTCCTTCTTAAAATTATACGGCAGTTCAAGCACACATTCAGAGTCTTTTCAAAACCTGCAGTTTTAGATATACTCTTCTCTAATGAATCCAATTTTGTTTTCAGATTCTCAGACAAAATAATTGTTGATCCCATATGCTCTACTCTATCAATAGCTTCCAGTTTCACAATCTCTTCCTTTTCTAAATGCAACATTTTGTTGTTAAATTTGGCACATTCTGCAAGAGTTGGCATCAAACATATTCCAGATTTCTTTTCAGTAATTTTCTGAAAAATATTCTCAGGCACAACATCTTGTTCTGGATATAAATTTGACAGTAATCGTGCATGTAAAGCTTCTTTCCCATGCTCGGTCACTTTTCCAATTCTAACATCTTGTAGAATAGTCTTGTAAACTTCATCCTTCGCCTGACGCATATTTTCATGCAGTTCAGCATAATTGAAGTTTAACCATATATTGACGTTGCCAATGCTGCCTAGGCACTTCCTGGTATCTTCATGCGTGAGCATTTTGAACACAGGTTGCCCTTTCACTGGTGTCAGCTGCAAAAGATCTCCGAAAACAATGATGTGTTTGCCACCAAATAACACATCATACTCTGTTTTGAGAACTTCTTGCATCCTCAAATGCACAAAGGCAAGCATGACATTGGAAACCATGCTTACTTCGTCAATGATAAGAAGTTTCATTTTCCTCAAGATTCTTGAAACTTCAAAACAAGCATCTCCAGATAGCTTGTGATATTCTAATTTGTTGTCATGCTCCACTGGCAGCATCAGTAAACGATGTAAAGTAATCCCTTTAATATTATGTGCTGCCAGTCCAGTTGGAGCAGTGACAACACAAGACAGCGATGACTCTGTCTTTTCCTGCAAATAGCATGAAATTGCTTTAATGAGGAAACTTTTTCCAGTTCCCGCTTCTCCACTCACGTACAGTCGGACAGGCTTCAACGACGTACATGAGCACTCTTTCTTATCATGACTTAATCCATGATCAATTTGCATGGTAACTTCGTCATATATTTTCCTCTGCTCAACGTTGAGTTGCCTTTCCAACTCTTCTAAGTTAACCGCATCCTCTTGAGCATGTGCCATGGCTCTTTCCACTTCATTCATAGCAGTGGCAGCTTCATTTTCGATAAGAGGTCCTCCTAGTGGATCCTGACTCAATGAAGCAGAACTCTGACTGTCCTGAGAACTGTCTCTGGCAATCTCGGCTGCAATTGTTGCTTCCTGCTCAATTTCCGCATTCAACATTTCTACATATTTGGGAAAAGCAGGACATTCTATGGTCTCCTTGGCGGCATTGAAAGAGTCTTCGTAACAGAGGAAATCTCCAAGCAGTTCCTCTTCTGCACGCCAAGGCTTGAAAAGTTGCAAAAGTGCTAAATAGAAAAACTCCTTTTTTTCAGGAGATTCGCCACTCAATTTTCGATGGTTTATCAAGTGGCATTTTCTTTGCTTGACCAGACATCCCTCACTTCCTATTACAGCATACACTCCTTTCTCAGTATCTTCTTTGATGTTCCTCTTGAATATGTAATTTTGCAGAACCTCATACAGACAAACATTCTCGAGGTGACTGCTTCGATTTGGATAATATGTATCCAACATGTTTGTCTTCAAAATGTCGGTACTGTTTGGCTCCTTTTCCGCCAAATACTCAATTTCCCGCACAGGTTTGAGAACTCTATTACGCGTTGCAGCAAGACCAAGACTCGCCCAAACGATACTCCTGGACTTGGCATAGAGACTTGCTGAAGACAACCGGTCAGAACATTCGTACGCTCCGATTTCTCGATGCGACAACATCTTCAGACTGAAACTGTACAACTTCTTGCTGAGGCTCTTTTCATGGGAAATGTCCTCCCACATATCCTTCAATTCTGTCTTCTCTTTTTTGGTGATGTAAGACGTCACATACCGAGCCACAGCCATACAGTTATCAGCCACAAACTGTATATCCATGTTAGCATTCCACATGGACAAAATCACCGGGTTGTAGTCGTTGATGTACTTGGACTCTTCGTTCCTCTTCAAATTGTATGTGTTTTTAGGTGATTTCTTCATCACATTGTGTCGCAGCGAAGACATCAAACTGTTTACTCTTCCTTTAGAAATCACCGGTCGTGGAAAGCCGAAACGACATTTGGTGTAGAACTTGTCTTTGTTTCGGAATTTACGTCGGCAGTACTTTCCACATCGATGGCTTTGGAAACGCAGAACTTTTGCTCTTAGGCTTTTCTTCTCCTTTGCGTTTGGAACAGCACACGTAGAATACTGTTGGATGAAACTCATCACTGAGTCTTCTGGATCCGTTCCAAATTTAGGTGCATCCTTGATCCACAGCAACATATGTATATGAGGAGCACCTCTTGCTTGGTACTCCTTTCTCCAGAAGAAATCCAACACCTCTCCAAGAGGTGGATTCTTCTTATTCATGATGAAAGACATCATAGCTTCAAATCTATGATTGAAGTACCTACATACATTGACTGGATCCAAAGAGCACAGTTCTCCGGGTGTCTTGAATTCGATGTTATCTACGTTAGCATTTGCCTCTCGTAGAAATTCAAGTAAGTCTTCCCAGCCATACTCGGCACAGCTCAGAGTGAGGAACCATGTGGGAGTACCTAAGTTCCTCAGCATACATTTTAAATCACCATGACGACGGTACCAGTACTCATTAGTACCACGCTGACACGCCATGAGATTAATCAGGTGAGAATCCAAAATACTATCTTGGACATTGACTTTATCCATAAAGTCACTTGCCGAGATGTTTTGCATGTGTATACCACTTTTCAAGATGTGGTTCACTGCATATGACAGTCCAGACAGATCGCTTTCAAACAGGAGATGAAACAAATAGGGAATGCATTGTCGAAACCTAGCATCTCCTGCATACAATCGCAAAGTCCGGTATTCAGAAGCAGGAATTTGATGAGGTCGCTCATCATATCTTCCTCCCTGACCTGTTGGAAAAAGCTGTGGGAAACACCGAGCTTCCAAACTTTCCTCCCAAACACTAATGGGACTCCCTTTGGCTTGTTTCATTTGAAACAACTCAATAGCATTCCCCATGACTTCCTTGGAATGCAAAGGATGAACACTATAATGTTCATATATTTCTTCACTAGTAGAGGTTTCTACTTTCTCAATTTGACCAGCACACAAATCGCTATCCTCTTCCTCACTTACTTCCTCTTCTGCAACATATACATTCTTATAGTATTTATTATTTTTTTTCAAATACAATGTTGCCTTTTTAACTTTCCTAACATCTACTAAATCTTGCCATATTTTCTTATTCTTTGTCGGAACCCCATTAACTAAGATAACCAGAGGTTCCTCTTCCACTTTTTCTACTCCAATTGTGTTAATGTTTTTCTTGAAATCTAGAGGCAAATAAACAACTCTTCCCTTTAATCCTCTCTGTAAATCTGATGGAGGCAATTTCCCTGTCTTTGGCTCCATTCTTACAATAGCCTGAAAGGGATGGATACTTTGAATCAAAATAGATTCATAAGTATTTAAGTCCTTCAATTCAGAAGGAATCTCAACCAATTCCAGATTATTATGAACTGCTCTAGCAGGCATCTGGTTTTGTTTTAATTTGTTACAACAATAAGTACACACACGTT
Organism: Lissotriton helveticus; assembly: GCF_964261635.1. Classification (NCBI taxonomy): domain Eukaryota; kingdom Metazoa; phylum Chordata; class Amphibia; order Caudata; family Salamandridae; genus Lissotriton; species Lissotriton helveticus. The sequence continues at coordinate 1,374,978,481 of NC_136059.1, forward strand.
GATCCAATCCCAAATCAAAACAATTTTCTACCATCAAGTATGTTGCAAAATCCTTCCATTCACTATTATTTTCCCTTTCACTTTTTGCATATAAATCCACTAACTTAGTCTGATTCTTATAATAAGTGCGTCGACAACACACACAAGTGAAATTAGGCCTCTCACTTGATTTCACCTCAAACGTCGCAATTTCCCTCTGGAAATTATCTGTACTGGAAACCTGTACACTATCTTCCACATGACCCCCTACTTCTTGCTCAATTTCAACATTCTCCTCTTTACTTCCAAAGTAACAAAACTCAATTTCTTCACACATATTCTTCACATCTATTTCAGAACCATGCAAAAGAGCAGCGCATAATTGTTTCAGCATAATTGCTGGACTCTTAGCATAATACAACATTCTAACTAATTTCCTCACTTTGTTATGATGCACTGCTAGCATCCTGAAATGATGAAAAACACTCTGGCATACTCTCCTGGAAAGACAAGCCAGTGAATGACCATGCAAACCTGTCACTTCTCTTACTCTGCAAGGATCTAATTCTTGCAACAACATCATTTTCTGCTTCAAACTTTTTTTGTTAAATGACCGTACAAAATCACAAAGCAAATTGATGGAATCCTGTCGCACACTGCAAATACTACTACACTTCCAGGTGTACACAGGACCCTTAGCACGTCTTCCTAAAACCTCATTACCTAACACCTCTTCTGCCTCTGTTGTCACAAGTTTTTCTTTTTCAACTGGACAACCATCTTTCACTTCATAAGCACGACCACTGGTGTCAACTGCATGCACCAAATCATTATCCTGGAAATAACTCTCCTCATTAAAAAATGCCTCAGAGCTTGAACTATGCATCCATTCTCCAGAAAAAACTTCACAAAAATTACTACGATTAACTATTCTCTTCCATCTACTATTTCTTTTGAAATCAAAAATTGCCTTGTTTAGCTTCCTAATTCTATTGATTGTCAAAATAAATAACTTACGTTTAATTTCAAATGCCTGATCAATAACTTTCTCAACTATTTTTTTTCTCTTATAAAAAACTAGTTTCTGTTGACCTTTCTTAATATTTTTTAACAAATTGCCAATTATCCTGTTGCGGAACATTCGTTTACGAATCTCCCTAAACTGTTGTTTCCTTCTACTATCATGCACAGATTTATCTCTTGCTCTAGCAGTAACATTTTTCATTGTCCTTTTCTTTCCATTTGATTTCCTTCTCGTGTTATGGACTGAAACATTTTCTGTAGTAATATTTTTTTTATTACAAATATTTCTTATGAAATATTTAGAGCTCTTACCCGGTGCTTTCTTCGTGGCTTGAGAAATCTTTTTGTTAGAGGACTGCTGGGTTTTTGTTTTCACCTGCTGTCTTTGACGTTTTGCAGCCTTAATCTGTCTTTGTATTGTAGGCATGGTAAAATCTTGAAATGATCTGCAGTTGAATCTGAGGAAAAATATAATAAAAAATGTTAATAAACATTATTACCAAACAGTAAATCAGTAACAGTGATCAAAAACTTAACACACTACTTGACATTTTAATTTGAAGATGTTTTAGTCATTGGCAATCTTACAATACAAAAATACCAGAAAAGAATCTATGCTATTTTATATGTGAATCTGATCTAATTTTATGAACATATTTTAATATTTTATTGAAGACACTACACATAACCTGTTTTTGAAGGTGTCTTTATTTTTAAATTAAACGGTTTACCTTTTTACTTTTTATTAATTATAAATTTTACAAATAAATGTTTATATTTCCAAAGGCTCAAGCAGGTCAGCTTCCCATCCTATATCATATAGTTCGGACAAATCTGCATCCTCATCACGCTCTTCTTCATCCTCAGGATTTAAATCATCCAAAGGATCAACATCCACTGATGTTTCAATTACAAGTTCAATGATGAGGTCAAAATCAACTGATTGCAGATTGTCGCTCATGTTGAGGTTGTCTTTATCTTTAAAGAAAGATAACAACAATGAGATGTTGCAGAGTAAGAGACAAATCTCAGAGATTATATTAGTAAAATTGTTTAACAAGATTAACATTTAGCAGCTATTATTTAGCCATGTCCAGCAATGCTGAGCAGGTGAAGCCTATGTCTAATTATTCACTGAACAGGACTCATCTCTTCTTAACCTTGGATAAGCCTCACCGACTCTGTGTCCCCTGCACATACTTAAATGTAAAGGGGCAGATTTATATTAAATGGCACATCCCCAGGCATGCACCAGTTAACGTGCACCACTGCTCTGCCACCCATGGTGTGCCGCATTTACAATCAGATAGGAGAAAGCTGCGTCAAAACCCTGCGCCTGCTTGAAGCTGGCATAGGTCTTGACGCAGCATTGTGGAGATGCGGCACCCCTGAGCCTTGCTGGAGCTGCATCGCACTTGCAATACAACTCCAGCAATGCGCCACCTTTACGGCACATATGCGTCACGCATCTGTGCCATTTTTGCCCCATGCTGCGCCGCATTGTAAATGCAGCACACCATGGGTGGCGGAACAGCGGCGCAGGATGACTGTCACATCCCTGGTGATGCGCCAGTCATCATAAATGTATCCCTAAGCTTCTTATCTTGTTAGAGATGAACTGCCATATGTATCATCAAAATATTTTACATTTCCTAAATAGCGAATTTTAAGGAATAAATAGCGATTCTTTACCATTCCTAATTTGCGATGAGCAAATTGCTAATTGCAAGTTACCCATTCATTTCCATGGGCTAGGAGGCTCATAGGAATGAAGGTTTAATTTGCGATTACCATTTTGCTCATCACAAATTAGGAATTTTTCCAAGGGTGAAGGGGTGTCTCAAGAACACCCTGCTGCACCCCTGAAAAAGAAAATTGGGGGCATATGGCACACATACATGCCCTAAGGGCATGTGTTGGCGTCATATAGCACCTTTTGTTTTTTTGAAAAAAAGCTTTTTGAAAAGAATTCACAAATTACCACCAATTTACCACAATAGTTTCCAAATCCTTAATGTCATTTTTTACATATTTTTTGTTTGATACATTGCATTTAAGGAATCACAAAATTTGCAAATCCTTCAGTGCAATTGCAAAATAAGGAATAGCAAATTTTGCTACTCCTTATTTTGCATCAAACTTGTTTGATACATACCATTTGTCTAATTAACATTAACAAAGGCTGAAATTCGTAGAATTTTGATCTTTGCAAATGCTAATTACCTTCATACATATGGCCCCAAGTGAGGCCTGTCTTGCGGCATGGTGCATCTTTTGCATCACTGCTGCTTGGGTTTTATGTGGTACGTTTTTTTTACACCATGACATATCTGCCTAAATGCATCAATTTGTAATGTTGTCGCCTCATAGCAAATCTTTTGCACCACCGCTGCATCATAAAAGTGACGCACAGTGGCACAAAAGAGGCATACACCTATCATAAATCTGTCCCTACCATTTTAAATGATTAATCCAGGATGACAATAAAGTGTGTCCTATCCGGAGGTTTGTTTAAGGTGAGGCCTACTCAGGATTGCAGATTAAAGTTACGCTTGATGAAGAATACAGAGGAGATAATACATGTAAAGGCCCACCAATGAAGTAAGTAATGTGCACTTTATTGCGCTAGTCATCATAAATGTATCCCTAAGCTTCTTATCTTGTTACAGATGAACCACCATATGTACCATCAAACTATTTTGCATTTCCTAAATAGCAAATTTTAAGGAATAAATAGCAATTCTTTACTATTCCTAATTTGCAATGAGCAAATTGCTAATTGCAAATTAACCATTCATTTCCATGGGCTAGGAGGCTCATAGGAATGAAGGTTGCAATTTGTGATTAGCAATTAGCTCATCACAAAATAGGATTTTTTTCAAGCGTGCAGGGGTATCTCAAGAACACCCTGCTGCACCCCTGAAAAAGAAATTTGGGGTCATATGGCGCACATAAATTTTAACAACATTCCTTTACCTCAACAACGATTTTCAAATCATAACTTCAAAACACTACACATGGGAAAATTACTTAAATTGTCCTTAAGACACATAAAAGCGTTTTTTGATTGGCTTTCCTGCATGGTAGGGTCACTTTTAACATGGCTATGTAACACAAACATTCAAAATCTAAATTTTCCATGCACATGTGGGAGCATATTTACAAGCAATTTGCGCCACAGAGAAAGGTCTTACACTAAAATGAGAAAAATAACATCAGGGACAGTCAATTGCCTTATAAAGAAGCATACACCATTATGTCCTTGTCATGATTTTAAAAACAATTCCTTTTCCCCAAAAACGTTTTTCAAATCATAATTTCTAAACACTGCACATGGGAAAATGACTTAAAATGTCATTAAAACACATGAAAGCGTTTTTTGATTGCCTTTCGAGCATGGTTGGGTCACTTTTAACATGGCTATGTAACACAAAAATTCAAAATCAAAATTTTCCATGCACACGTGGAAGCATATTTACAAGCAATTTGCGCCACAGAGAAAGGTCTTACACTAAAATGAGAAAAATAACATCAGGGACAGTCAATTGCCTTATAAAGAAGCATACACCATTATGTCCTTGTCATGATTTTAAAAACAATTCCTTTTCCCCAAAAACGATTTTCAAATCATAATTTCTAAAAACTGAACATGGGAAAATGACTTAAAATGTCCTTAAAACACATAAATGCGTTTTTTGATTGGCTTCCCTGCATGGTAGGGTCACTTTTAACATGGCTATGTAACACAAACATTCAAACTCTAAATTTTCCATGCACATGTGGGAGCATATTTACAAGCAATTTGCGCCACAGAGAAAGGTCTTACACTAAAATGAGAAAAATAACATCAAGGACAGTCAATAGCCTTATAAAGAAGTATACACCATTATCTCCTTGTCATGATTTTAAAAACAATTCCTTTTCCCCAAAAACGATTTTCAAATCATAATTTCTAAACACTGCACATGGGAAAATGACTTAAAATGTCAATAAAACACATGAAAGCATTTTTTGATTGCCTTTCCAGCATGGTTGGGTCACTTTTAACATGGCTATGTAACACAAACATTCAAAATCAAAATTTTCCATACACATGTGAGAGCATATTTACAAGCAATTTGCGCCACATAAATCATAATTTTCTCCTTAAAACACACTATTCTCTATCTAAAGTAAAGAAATATTTTCTCACCTTAGCAAATACTTTGAGTTTGAAAACAGTCTCAGAAACACACCAATTTGTCTGCAGCAGAGCAAAAGGTATGCACTCCAGAGTCTGCAGCTATGAAAAGCACAGAAATGCTGTAATTCTTCACACATATCTCTCATGTCACCCAATCAAAAGTCTTCCCTCACTTTTTTCAAATGAAAACCCATCCCCCCTCTGCCCTTTCTGCTTTATCTGCATGGCAACCACCTCCTGGAAGAACTCTGTTGTTTGCAAGTTCACACAACAATGTTGCAATTGAACTCTGAACTCTCAGTGCACCTGCATATCCAGTGCATTCTTTCATTTAATGACTTTTTATTGACCACTCAAAATACATCTTTCAAAGAACACATCCGTGCACCCTAACTTTTTGTTTTCAGCAATCAAAATCCACCAATCACTGTTACTGCTTCATGAACACAGAAACTCCACAGTTTTTTTCATTTCAAACTCTCATTTTTTCAACTGCCATTTCATTGCCACACTTCATCTGACTGCAGGAGAACCTTCTCTCACCATGTTTTCTGTCTGGATTGTTGGTCATAGTTATATTCACTGGGCTCAAAGGTACGTTGAAAGCAGGAATTTACCTAACCTCAATTTACAAGATGTGGAAATTAAGTGGTTTGGCCACAGAGGATTAAAATGTCACCAATTGATACCATTGGTGAAAACCTTTATGCATTTGCCCAAACCTGACCTGTTAATTGTGCACTGTGGAGGTAATGACTTGGGCACTTTGACTGGGGTAGGTCTGGAAATGCTTTTAAAGGACACCTTTGAGCAATTGATGGCACTTTTTCCTCAGACTGCCTTGGTATATTCAAATATATGCCAAAGACAGAAATGGAGGTGGTCAAACCAATTTTGTCCACAAATTGAGAAATCGAGGAAGCATGTAAACAAATCTGTTTCAGCTTACATGAGAGACCATGGAATGGGCTCCCTGTACAACAATAACTTGCGTTACTACATGCAAGATATCTACAGAGGAGATGGAGTTCACTTCTCAGATGAGGGCAACAGAATTTTCACTCTGAATTTAAGAATGTGCATTGGTACCTACTTATAAGTACCTAAATGTACCATAAACCCAAAAGCTCTTCTCAGAGCTACCCTACATCTGATCACTCACAATTATTATTTAACTCTAACATTTTTCACTAATTTTCAACAAAATACGCTACCGGGGCCGCTACCCGGTACGCGAACCGGGAGCTAACCTCGCGAAATTTTTTTTGAAAATGTTTTTTTTTCGCACATATAAGCCTCCTCAGCCACCCTCAGAAAACCTAGGGGGTCAAGATAACTCTACCGTGCCCCCTTCTACCCATTCTGAACATTATTTGCCCTCCATCTTGTATCTTAATTCGACCGAAACACAAAATGGTGGACTCCTGGAACGCTTAAGGTCCGCGAACCGGGGCGCTCAACGGTTCGCGTACCGGGTCGCTCCCTGGGAAGCGCACCATCAAAAAAGGTGGGAAAGTAGTTCACACAAAAGCCACTTGAGACAATTTCACCAAATATAGATTAGCTCATACTACATACCAATCCCTACCATTTTCACAAATTTGATTGGAATTCCATTTAGCCATTTAGCCTGTAGACCTCTCTAAATACCGTGAGGTAAATTACTTCACAAAACACATCTGAAGTGTTGGAATTGACAACCAATTAAAATGTTACTTTCATTTTCTACTTTTTTTACCTGACATTTGATTGGTTATGTACCCGAATATATATAAAGGAAGAGAAGGAAACACAGCCATTTTGACTACTACTTCCTGGTGTACATTTCAATAGGATTTTCATTAATAACTTCAACTTCTTTTTAAAGGTAAGTTGTTATTTTTAAAACTGAAGTATATTGTGCACTTTAAGTTAATATGGCAAACTTTTTCTGTTAGTTATATACTATCCCTCTGTAGTACTTATAAATTTAGATACAATTTGTTATATTCCTACTTCCACTCTGATACTATACACTGCCCAAAGATAAATTCACTGTTAAAAACTGCCTAATCCCAACAGTGCCCTACCTCTACTAATATATATTTTTTTTATGCAAATTTCAGGGAAAATGGAAAGCGAACAAAAAATTTCATTTGAAATTGTCCTTCCAGAGTCCAACACAGAAATCATTGATCCAAATGAGATTGAATTTATGGATGAAACTTGGGACCAAGAACTACTGCAATGTGTACAAGCAGTAGATAACCTCCTTGCAAATGAGGACATTTTACAACCTCAGAGACTACAATGTATATTCCATGATAATTTTGAGATGTCATCAGTGATGTCATCAGTGATGTCACTGACCATGTCATGAATGATGTAATATGTGACATGATCAGCAGTGGATTGCGGGTGCGCGATATATAGTTAGTGCAACTAACTATATATGGAATTTCAATGGTTTTGTGTGAGTAAAATAAGGTTTTTTAAATGCTAATTCCTAACTATATATGGTCTATAACCTATGGTTTTTTCAGTGAATTTTCAAGGTTTTGTAAATGCTAATTCCTAACTATATATGGTCTATAACATATGGTTTTTTCAGTGAATTTCAATGGTTTTTTAATAGCAAATATCATAAGCTGTCGAATGTCAAGTACGTGGTAAGTGAAAACATTTTAGTGTTTATGCACACTGATCTGCTTTGAATGGTGCCCCCCCCCCCTCATTTCTATTAGGAGTACTCTCTCTTTGCAGATAGTGAAAGGTAGTTAACGCAGGCCTTTGCCCCCATTGTAATCCGTCGTGCCTGCTTCTCTCTCCATTTGATTGATTGTTATCCAAGTATTTACTGTTTTAGAATTAGTTCTCTTTGGTTCATTCTCTATTTACAAACAAACACAGAGTCGCAATACTCTGTTTAGTCTTTGCAGATAACGAAAAATCGTGTAAAAAAAAAGAAAAGGAATCGAGCAAAATCAGTAGGCCACTAATGGGATCTCTTTTTGACCTCGCTAAAATAGAAACATTAGGAACAACCCCTCATGACAAATACAAAACTAGTGAGATGAACTGAACTCCACACAATGATGGCTGCAAAACAGCTCGGCTCCGCCACCCACCCCGCCCAAAATAACGATAAAGAACGGCTGCCATGATTGGTTGCGGAATGACCACGACGGAGCTACGAAATGGTGCTGCTCTCATGCTAACCCCAGCTTCAGTCTGAAACATCCAGAAACACTGTAGACTACCAATTCGATCAGTTCCGGTAGCGCCCCAATGTAACCCGGTAGAGAAGAACTAGCCCTCCCCTCTTTGACTGATGGTTCTTGTTGCCTGTCCCTTCTGTTGTCATTTAACAGAACTATTTAGCCTGCTGAAAGGGGTTGTGTTCCGACCGCTGGTTGGTGGAGACATTTTGACTATATTCTGTACCTGCGTTGTCGCGTAATGCGTCATATGACGCGCCGCGTTAGCGCATCCGGAAGTCATCCGGGGCGCGCAGCGCGTAACGTTAGCATAACAAGTCATGTGACTTGTTAATAAAACTTTTCATTGGTTCATTTTACTTTTCTTATTGTAATGATGAAAGGCTTGGTCATATGACCTAAAAATTACGCTTTTCATTACTTCCGAACATTATTTTTTCTTAAATATATGTTATAATGTTCCAGGCTAATGTACTTTCCCGGAAATTTTACAACTGTCCTGCAAGTAAAATATATTCTTTTTTCGAGAAAAAGAGCGTTTCTTCGTCCCATGACGGAGCCGTTGAGCAAAAGAGGGTCGACCTGCTGTCTTAGTCGCCGATACGCCTGAATATGAGATTCTTATCGATCACTTTATGTTGCAGGAATAGAAAACACAACAGCCCTTGACCATTTATCTTTACTGCGTTCCTTCGTATTATACCTTTTACCCTTCATGTAATTGGTCTGCTTTATTTCACTTGCCTTTTAATGATTCTAAAACAGTCACTATTATTAAAAACTTTACCAATGTATATACTACTACCATGTTTTCTTTTAAAAACCTTTATTGTGAAAATTTCATTATACAAATACGAGCCTATAACCACGTGGGCCTGCCACAGAGCAAACTGTAATCGTATATGATGAATAGACATTTACACTGTAGAGGAACGTAACGGGCGGGCCATTAGGTTGCAAGAACTAAGGTGTCTAACAGTTACGGAATCGGTGGACGTACATTTTATAATTAAAATACGACAGGGCCAGTTACAATAAAATTATCTAGATATACATTTGCGGGCAAGTACCATGGGTGACGTTAATTCGAACTTTCAACAGTACAGTAATCAATAACACATCAGAACTTAATATCAATAGGGATGTCGAAATATTCAATCAATTCTCGTCCCCGCCCGCCATGTGCTTCAAAACTGCATACGTATCTCGTGATTTCAAGGTTCTGCAACCAGTACACAACAAGGAGTTACGAGTCCCATTTATTCCGGCGCCATTTTGGGCGAGGACGGGCAGGTCCAGGATATAGTCAAAATGTCTCTACCAACCATCGACTATGATGATGTTCATATGCTGTATTTATTAGAGTAACACTCATCTGTCCACATGAAATTAATTTGCCACAATCTAAACATGTCATTTTAATCTTTCCAAAGTTCTTCTAAATATTTGGGACCGTTTCCCTTGCCTCTGAAGCTCTCAGTGCCACTTCTTTGATGAATGTACTAGCAGGTCAGGGGTTCTCCTCCAAATCTCTCTTTTATGCAGCACTATAATTAATTGGTGCCACCTCTCCATATGACGATGCATGGTATAGTTACCACAACTATATTTTTTTTCGGTTCCTCTGGAGAGTTCATCGTGGCAGATGAAGCGTGTAACGTACCGGGCATTTACCTTTTTTTGCATGTACAGGAAAGGAAAAAAAAATCGAGCGTACGAGTTCTAAGGTGTCCCAGGGCCATTTTAGTGGACCAGGCCCAAATCCAAAGAACAGGCCGCCATTTTGAGAGTCCTCTTGCAGCCGCCTGTCGCTGTAGCATCAAGAGCAGCCGAAACTCAGCTGAATGGCAACTGAAACGGTAAAGGGGCGCCCCACTACAGCAGACGAGCCTCCACCTAGGAAGGCCCATTCACGCCGGCTCCCCCCCCCTTCGGGCACCCCACGCCGTTATTCGGAGCAGTATTGTAGGATGGCCACACCAGTGCGGCAACTTGCTAGACATCACCTCGGTGGTAACCGAATCTCAACGCCTTGTGGTGTCTCCTATTCAGAAAACATTGTTATGCTGCCTTCGACCTATTCGCCGCAAGTGCGCACACAACTCAACTGCATAGCTTGCTAGACACCACCTCGGTGCCATCCGGATCTTGGAATGTCAGCACCTTTTGGTGTCTTCTCTTCAGAAAATATTGTTGCGCTGCCTTTGGCCCCATTCGCACATCGGTCCGCTACTGACGCCATCTCACAGGCTAATGGGGCGCCCCACGCCGAGTTTCAGCATTGTAGAATCACCACACCAGTACAGCAACTTGCTAGACATCACCTCGGTGCCATCCGGATCTCGGCGCCCCACTGCAGATGAAGTGCCTCTCAACTATGAAACCACCACGGTGACATCCGGATCTTGGCGCGTTGTGCTGCCTTCGGCCTATTCGCACATCGGTCCGCTACTGACGCCATCTCACAGGCTAATGGGGCGACCCACGCCGAGTTTCAGCATTGTAGGATGACCACACCAGTACAGCAACTTGCTAGACATCACCTCGGTGCCATCCGGATCTCGGCGCCCCACTGCAGATGAAGTGCCTCTCAACTATGAAACCACCACGGTGACATCCGGATCTTGGCGCGTTGTGCTGCCTTCGGCCTATTCGCACATCGGTCCGCTACTGACGCCATCTCACAGGCTAATGGGGCGACCCACGCCGAGTTTCAGCATTGTAGGATGACCACACCAGTACAGCAACTTGCTAGACATCACCTCAGTGCCATCCGAATCTTGGCATCTCAACGCCTAGTGGTATCTTCCATACAAAAAATATTGTTACGCTGCCTTTGGCCCCATTCGCACATCAGTCCGCAACTTAGACATCACCTCGGTGCCATCCGGATCTTGGCATCTCAGCGCCTTGTGGTGTCAGTCAGAAAATATTGTTGCGCTGCCTTTGGCCCCATTCGCACATCGGTCCGCTACTGACGCCATCTCACAGGCCAACGGGGCGCCCCACGCCGACTTTCAACATTGTAGGATGGCCACAGAAGTGCGACAACTTACTAGACACCACCTCGGTGCCATCCGGATCTTGGCGCGTTGTGCTGCCTTCGGCCTATTCGCACATCGGTCCGCTACTGACGCAAACTCACAGGCCAACGGGGCGCCCCACGCCGACTTTCAGCATTGTAGGATGGCCACACCAGTGCTGCAACTTGCTGGACACCACCTCGGTGCCATCCGGATCTTGGCTCGTTGTATTGCCTTCGGCCTATTCGCACATCGGTCCGCTACTGACGCCGCCTCACGTGCCAACGTATTTTCTCCGCATTTTATACCCTATGCCGCATAACAGGTCATGTGACTTGTTTATAAAACTTTTCATTGGTTCATTTTACTTTTGGTTTCCTAATGATGGAAGGCTTGATCATATGACCTAAAAACAACACTTTTCATTGGATGAAAACTTTTTTTTTCCCCCAAACGATGAAAGCCCCACCTTGTTTCTGGATGTTTCAGACTAAACTGGCGTCAGCATGAGAGCACCACCATCTCGTAGCTCCGTCGTGGTCATTCCGCGAGCAATCATGGCAGCCGCTCCCCACCAGAAGCCTGCAGGAGTCGGGGCCCCCAAAACTTTTGATGAATTCTCAAGGCGGAGGGGACGCTTTCGAGAATGGGGTCCAAGACCTAGCAGACAAGCGTCCGATTTCCAAGGTGTCCCAGGGCCATTTCAGTGGACCACGCCCTAAAAGGAAAGAGCCTGCCGCCATTTTGAGAGTCCTGTGGCAGCCGCCTATCGCTGCACCGCAAGAGTGGGCGCATTTCAGCTGAATGGCGGACTTTGACACAGTGGACCAAAAGCGGACGGAATGGCAACTGAAACGGTAAAGGGGCGCCCCACTAAAACAGATGAGACTCCACCTGGAGAGGCCCGTTCACGCCGCCTCCCCCGGGGCGCCCCACGCCGTTATTCGGAGCAGCATTGTAGGATACCAAAACCAGTGCGGCAACTTACTGGACATCACCTTGGTGCCATCGTTCTGCTGCCTTGGAACTATTCGCACAACAGTTTGCTACTGATGACCCACCCCCCGCGACGCCCCACGCCGTTATTTGCTGGGTGGCAACTTACTAGACATCACTTTCGTGTCATCTAGATTTTGGCGCGTTCTGCTGCCTTGGAACTATTCGCACAACAGTTTGCTACTGATGACCACCCCCCGCGACGCCCCACGCCGGAAATCTGGACGTTGTGCTGCGTTGGGACTATTCGCACAGCCGACCGCTACTTCGTTGTTTTTCCCTAAAAATGTTTATATGTTATTACTATTTTTGTTTTCTTGTATATATTTATAAATTATTAAAGTTTTATAATCTTACTACTTTGTCGGAGTGCTATATATTTTTAATGTGACACATAATTGTAAAAACTTTGATGTACAAAGAGTCATCCCTGGAATCTTCCGCTTCACGCTCGGTCCTGCCCCAATCACAATACAGGATGGTTTTCAGATAATAGCAACGCTTCTGCTGTGACGGATCTCATCGAGTGTGGGCCTTGATCTACTATAACTCCTTTGAAGAGGGGTGATTCTTTACAGCTGTGGCCATAAACTACATCTGCAGGGCTAGCTGATAGCCTAGGACCGGCCTGGACAATCGGACACAGAGGAAAAGGAGTGTCAGAGGGTGCGGTAGTGAATAGGGCGAAAGGGAGGTGTCGGGCGGGCACAGGGTGTGATTCTCAGGGAAGAGCAGCGCAGATGGGGGAGGTTTATTACCCATGCATAAGACAGAGAGCGGGGGTGACCACTGCCTGGGTGAGATGCTTGCGAGGGTGGGGAGCCATGCTAAGGATCGACAGCGTGCACAGAGTGGGTCTGGTCAAGGCATCTAAAATGGCTGCCGTGCACGACAAAAGTGTGGCATTTGAAAAAAGACAAGATGGCGCACACAATGTTTTTCAACAATTCCTGATTTCCTTCGAATCGAACGTTAACAGACGTTGGGGCATATTACCAAAGTTAAGCGATATTTATCCCTAACGATGCATTGCAAAGATTTTTTTACCGTCAGAAATTATCGCAGATAAACCTTGCTATTATCAAGGTTTATCGCAAATACGATAAAAAACGACCGCAATGCATTAATATCGCTGAAAACTCAGCGATATTCATGCATTACCGAGCTAATGCTCTTAGCCATGTTATCCACCTCCCATTGGATAACATGGCTAAGAACTGCTCAGGGCAGCTGTTACTTTTTGGAGATATTCGCGCTTATCTCGAATATTTCCAAAAGTTGATAATAGGAGATAGCGATGTTAGCGACTGTTTCCAGTCGCTAACATCTTAACATGCCCACTTTGCATGTCATTAGTGATAAATATCACTCACATGCAAAGTGGGACCCAAGATGGTCGCTATCTCCTACTAGCCGTCGCTAACTGGTGTTAGCAACAGCTAGGTAATACAGATATAATTTTATCTCCGCGAAGCGGAGCGCTGTTACAGATATATATCTTGTTTTTGAACGTTAATTTCTCAAAATGCACTGAAGCACATATATTGAGACATAGCAAAGGCACATCGGGCTACCAGTCCCTAGGAGATAGCGATGTTAGCGACTGTTTCCAGTCGCTAACATCTTGGCATGCCCACTTTGCATGTCATTAGTGATAAATATCACTCACATGCAAAGTGGGACCCAAGATGGTCGCTATCTCCTACTAGCCGTCGCTAACTGGTGTTAGCAACAGCTAGGTAATACAGATATAATTTTATCTCCGCGAAGCGGAGCGCTGTTACAGATATATATCTTGTTTTTGAACGTTAATTTCTCAAAATGCACTGAAGCACATATATTGAGACATAGCAAAGGCACATCGGGCTACCAGTCCCTAATATTTTACCAAGTTTCGTGCAAATCCATTCAGCCGTTCGATTATTATTATTATTTTTTTTTTTTGCCCCGCGGGGCCCTTTTAAAACCTCCACATCAAACCTAGGGGGTCAGCGAGGATCTACTATGCCCCCTTATGGTCATTTGCCCCTTCGCTTTGGCCTCCTCTTGTCTCTCGATCCTACCGAGAGACAAGATGGCGGCCGCTACGTACTGTTTGGAATGTTTACAGACACCGGAGAGCCAATCAGCTTCGCTTCGCAAAGCTCCGTAACGCGAAAAGTACGCGAAGCGGTGCGCTGTTACAGATATATATCTTTTTTTGAACGTTAATGTCTCAAAATCCACTGAAGCACATATATTGAGACCTAGCAAAGGCACATCGGGCTACCAGTCCCTACAATTTTGCCAAGTTTCGTTCAAATCCATTCAGCCGTTCGATTATTATTATTATTTTTTTTTTTTGCCCCGCGGGCCCTTTTAAAACCTCCACATCAAACCTAGGGGGTCAGCGAGGATCTACTATTCCCCCTTATGGTCATTTGCCCCTTCGCTTTGGCCTCCTCTTGTCTCTCGATCCTACCGAGAGACAAGATGGCGGCCGCTACGGACTGTTTGGAATGTTGACAGACGCCAGAGAACCAATCAGCTTCGCTTCACAAAGCTCCGTTGCGCGAAAAGTCCGCGTCCTGGGCCGCTGCCCAGTCCGCTGTTACAGATATATATCTTTTTTTAAACGTTAATTTCTCAAAATCCACTGCAGCACATATATTGAGACCTACAAAAGGCACATCGGGCTACCAGTCCCTACAATTTTGCCAAGTTTCGTGCAAATCCATTCAGCCGTTCGGGCTAAAAGTGAGGCCAACCGCCCTATGGAAATTAACATGGGAAAAACGCGTTTTGGGACCCCCCTTTTTTCTCGGCCCCCCCCTTGACGAACCCCCCCAACATTTTCAGGGGCTGCTCAGAAACAAAATGTGCCATTTTCCTGAAAATTTCAGCCAATTCCGTCCACAAACGCCAAAGTTATTAGACATAGAATTTTCAAAAAACCCATAGAGAAAAAATCCTAACTATATATACCTACTGGCGACCGCCAGTAGGTAATATATATATATATATATATATATATATATTACAGCTCCTCCAGTTTGCACCAAATCACATGCACTCTCGGGACGGGTGCTTCCGCGGGCGGTGCCTCCCGCAATGTATTAACGCTCCCCCTCGCCTCATTTGCTGAAGTCAGGAAAGCACTCAAAAGGGCGAGTTCAAAGATTTATTACGAACTCACAGTTGCCGGTTACCATACACGTTTCAGCGTTTTGCCTTCTTCGATTGTACAAATTCGTGCCTGAAACGGCCATTTTTATTTACATCACAATTCGGCCGACATACAACATAGAGAGAGGACTACATTTTTTGCATGAGCGCCATCTTAGCATGTGTCTGTCCCATTACAAATAATGTTTTTGCACACTCCCCACCTATATTGGTTTAGCTCATCATACTTTGTCAGATCGACATGGAAGATACCACTACTACATTTATGGCACTGTTCCAGACTTTCATAACGCCCTGAATGGGCATAGTCTCTCTCATTATGTAGGGTATAAATATTCAATACAATCCTGTATGGATACTTTCTAGTATACCATTGCTCAGTTACAAAGTTCAATAATATCATACACAACACTTAATTTATACTTAGTTAATACATTTTCCTTTCATCAATTTTTCTGTTTCTTTCCACGGAACCTCATGTACCTCTTTCCTATTGTTTACCCAGATGCATTGTTAATCCTTCATGTGTATTCAATCACTCGGTGTACCTGGTTTGCAGATCGATGATGTACCGGGACTCCAGTCTCCTTAACATCATCATTCTGTCCCCTCCTCTAGGATGTGCTGGGACATGATCTAGGATAAAAAAACTTAGGAGGTTTCTGTCACTTTTGTGTTCCATTTGAAAATGGCGGGCTACTGGATATGTCATATCACAGTTTTTTATAGCCCTGGTATGCTCTAGGACTCTCTTTTTAGTTTCGTGAATGGTGCTCCCAATGTATCGGAGTCCACATGGACACATCAGGCAGTATACTGTGTATGATGTGCTACATGTGAAACATTTCCTGATCTTTTTTGGTTTGTCCATCCCTGGGACTTTGTAGGTAAAAACCTTCTTGCTTCCCTGACACGCTTTGCATTTTCCACAGGGGAAGAACCCCTGCAACCCATTAGCCGATGGGTTGGGTAATCGGGCACCCTGGTAACTATTGGTGAGACTGTCCTTTAGAGATCTCGCTCTTCTAAAGGTGAGTAAGGGTTGGGGTGGAACATCCATACCTATCACTGGATCCAGTTTTAACAGGTTCCAGTTTTTTCTGAGAATCTTTCTCAACTTCCCCGACTCCTCCGAAAAGGTGGTAATCATTCGGAATTTGTTGGTCTCAGTTTTTTTATTCGTTTTCCCTTTGAACAATTGTTCTCAAGGGATATCATTCACTCCCTTGAGGGCATTTTGTAGTGTCAATTCATCGTACCCACGTGCTCTGAATCTGTCCATACACTCACTTGCATGTCTCACAAAATCCACATCTCTGGTGTCATTTCTGTTGATACGTAAAAGTTCTCCAGAGGGTATGCTTTTGATTAGACCTGGCAAGCGGAAAGGCCGCGGGCCCAGATGCTATACCGGTAGAGCTATACAAAAGTCTAAGGGAGGAAACAACACCAATGCTTTTAGATCTATTTAATGGCGTTATGAATACTGGAATAATACCTGAGTCCTGGCAAGAAACTAATATAGTGATTTTTCACAAAAAAGGAAAACCAAAGACCAACCCGGGCTCCTACAGACCAATATCATTGATCAATAGTGACAACAAGCTATATGCAAAAATCATGGCCACTCGCATGGGGAGGATCATTGCGTCCTTGGTTTCCCCCTGGCAGCATGGGTTTATCCCAGGAAGGGGAACCACAGACCATATTAGGAGAGCTATCACCTTATTTGACATTGGTGCTGGTAGGGGGGAGGAGGTTGCAATGATCCTCCTCGATGCGGAGAAGGCATTTGATCGCGTCAGATGGAGTTTTCTTTGGAAGGTTCTGGAGGCAAGGGGATTTGGTCCTAGATTCTGTCAAGCCATTCAGGCTTTGTATTCATCACCTACGGCAAGAATTCAATCAATGGGGGAAAGATCAGATAGGATCAACATAACAAGGGGTACGAGACAGGGTTGCCCATGCTCTCCAATCTTGTTTGCGCTTTACATAGACCCCCTTATCACACAATTAATGAACAGTGCGGTTATTAAACCAGTAATATCAAATGGGTATTAGACTAAACTTCTCGCATATGCGGATGACTTAGCAGTCATCACAAAAGACCCAGAGTTAGCTATGAGGGAGGTAGTTAATATAACCGGTCAGTTTGGAGATGTGTCGGGTTACCGATTAAATGTGGACAAAACACAAATATTATGCTCTAAAAAAATAGCCAAGTTGGATGGTAGATACCTAGAATCTGTAGTTTACTTGGGAATAATAATAAATGCAGATCCAGGAAGAATAATTGACGATAATTACACACCACTTATCCATTCGATGGAAACAGAACTAAAAATAATGGATTCATTACAGCTGTCATTGATTGGGAGGGCTAACGTTATAAAAATGACAATGTTTCCCAAGGTGCTTTATAAATTAAGGTCAATCCCATTTAAAATTGACGAGAAGATTATTAAGAAGATTGAGGCTATATTCATGAAATTTTTGTGGCAATATGGTAAAATAAGGCGATCAAATAGATATATGTCATTACCACAAGATAGAGGAGGGTTGGGATTGCCAGATATCAAGAGCTATCATTTTGCATGTCTCCTAACAGACATGGCTATCCTACTTCATCCGGGGGGCCCAACCCTCAGGCAGGCGGTGATACCATCAATTTTTCAGCTATTGGTGGGAAGTGAAGCCGTAGGGCTCTTATTAGGGAGAACTCAGAGGAGTTATTACAAGGAAATTGGATTCAAGATGCTTGAAGACGTATGGTATACATGGAAAACTGTTAAAAAAATCCTAGATATACCCACTATCCATCACAGCACACCACTTTGGAACTCAACACTCTTTCCAAACCTTAGTAGGGATGGAGCGTGGCGTCATTGGGAGAGTCAGGGCATTGTGGAGTTGGGGCAAATAATGATTAGAGATCACTGTAGGACACTTGAAGAACTTACGCAACACTATTCACTACAAGGTTATCAAGAGTTTAAATACCTACAGATTGTCAATAGAATTAAATCAATTAGGCCACGTATCACTTTGCTTGGGAGATTTGAATTCATTGAGTATCTGAAGTCGGGGGCCATAGAATTAGGGATATATATAAAATATTTAATGATGCATTGATGGACGATATGGGGAAAATGGAAACTGCCTGGTCCAAAAAATTGGGGGATCCCGAAGTAGATCTTGATAAGGCACTAGCTATGGATAAGAGGTTTCTGCGCTCTTCGAATCTCAGGGCCCAACACTACAAAACGCTATTCAATCTATACTATACTCCGGAAAAATTATTCTCTTGGGGGAAAGCGGCAGATAGTAACTGCCCCAGATGTGGAAATGGTCCAGCTGATCTTATACATATGTTCTATGGGTGTGAAAAACTAAAAATTATTAAAACTGAAATAGTGCGGTTTTTAGAGGGGTTACTTGATGTCAAAATTAATCTATCCCCTACCCTGATAATAATTGGATGTGATGTGAAATTAAATATGTGTACTGAGGCCGAAGCTTTAGTTTTCATCTCTGTAGCAGTCCTTAGGATTTTAATAAGTGCAGCCTGGAAGGATACAGAAGCTCCTACTTTTCAAATGTGGATGTGCAGAATGTTGGGTATACATAACATTGAGGAAGCACTATATGATTTAAAGGGAGCGAAGATAAGGGATATGGGTAAGCGACTTTGGGCCCCCGTAGCTACTTGGAGGACAGCAAAAGTTCAAATGAATGCTTTACTGGTATTGTAGTTATTTAACCTGTCTATTGTTTATTGTTTATTATTCTTTCTGTTCTTTTATTGATGGTATAATTTTACGTATCTATTTATGTATTTAGGTACGCATTTATGTATATGTATTTTCTGGTATGAACTCTCAATAAAAAAAAAAAAAAAAAGGATATGCTTTTGATTAGTGTGGGTGGGTGACTGCTTGGCGCGTGCAATATAGAATTGCCTGCTGTGGGCTTGTGAAAAAGTTTGGTGATTACATTTCCATTTTCAATGTGTACCTCCAGATCTAAAAAGTGCACCATAGTGGAACTAATGTCTGCAGTGTACTTAAAATTTACATTGTTGGTGTTAAGTCTTTCAACATATTCCTCAGCTGTCTCTCTTGATCCCCTCCAAACAACAAAGAGATCATCGATGTATCGATGCCATGTGACTATATTCTGCGTCCAGTTGCTGTTGGGCTCCGCCCAGGCCACCTGCTCCTCCCACCAGCCTACGAATAAGTTTGCATAGCTGGGGGCGAAGCAGGTGCCCATCGCGGTCCCAGAGGTTTACCGATAATATTGTCTTTGATACAGGAAAATATTGTTATTCAGGCTAAATTCAAGGAACTCCAAGACCATCTCATTGTGTCTCGTAAATTTCATAGGCCAGTTCTGTAAGAAGTGCCTCACTGCATTCATTCCATCAGTATGTGCGATACAAGTATATAGACTGGTTATGTCCATAACAATCATCAAGTCACCCTCCCGCCAATGTGTGGATTCAATTTTCTGAAAAAAGTCCCTTGTATCCTTTACATATAATTTCAAGGATACTACAAATTCAGACAGGAAAGAGTCAATATAGATAGAAATATGTTCTAGAAGGCTAGATTGAGAGGAAACAATCGGTCTTCCTGGTGGTGACATTGCGTCTTTATGGACCTTGGGCAAATGATAAAAACAGGGTATAATAGGATTCAAAGTTCTTAAAAACAGATATTCCTCTGTCATTATCATCCCTTTTTCAAACCAGGTTTTCAACATGATATGGCAATTGTTAATGCTTGTTTGATACACACTTTTATTTGTCTTTTCATAAGAAGACTCGTCAGATAACTGTCTCAGGGCTTCCTCATGTACGCATCATAGGTCTGTAGCACAACATTTCCGCCCTTATCCGAGGGCTTACATTCAATTGTGTTGTCATTTTTTAGCCCATCAATATATATACAGGTCCTATTAGCATAGATATTGCCTTTGGGATATGTCATTCACTGTGTCTCTGTTAGTGGGTCCCATGACTATCTACTCTGTATGCAGTTATTTTGGTTAGCATTCTCCACATACTTTTCAAATAGAGCCTCTGTCATCTCCTATGGAGGGGCTTTGGACGTGGTTAAAAGGTCTCCATAGGCTGATGTGCACAATATACTGATCAATGTGAACACAGTTCTATATTGAATGAGCAGCTGTGTTAAGTTTGATTGAGTCATGGCAATATCTCAATAGCTTTGCCCTGTTTATACGCTTCTGTGTTATGTTGTTTAGAATCATGAGGTCGTATCTGGGCAGGAAAAGAATGGATCACAGACAACAGGCAATACGTATTTTTATTTCATAGATTTTAATGACAAACATTTTATTTTTTCTTATTATTTTAAAATACAAATTTGTTCTTTAACAACGTGAAGAGGTACACAATCTCTTATTAATTTTTGCAGAGTCTGCTTGTGCATACAAAGTCGCCCTTGGATTTTCATGAGTTTGACAATATTCAAATATCCATGAAATTATTATAATCTATAATTAAATAAAAGTACTTTCATGCAAAAAAACAGAAAATTAAAAAAGGAAGATTGAATTGGATACTATGATATAAGACCAATGCATTCCTTTCCTCATGACAACCATTGTTGGCATTGTTTTAGGAGAAACTCAAAGTTAAATGTATATGCACGCCCATTTTCATGTTTATTTTCAAGTGCAACTTGATGGTACACCTTTGTATCTTTTGGAGCATGTTAAGCATTAGCAGTTGGGCTTTCTCCTGAAAATGCATCTAAGATGAACTCCTTCTTCCTGGCCCCCTGCAATGGAAAGATCTTGGTTCCTGAGAAACAAAAGGAGTTAGGATCAATTACAATTTACCATTTACAGTGTAACCCATTTGGTCACACTGTAAAGCTCAGAGGCGATCGATGGGATTTAGTATGTATTTATTATAATTTCAGAGCCAACTTGATATAAATCAGTCACAGAAACATAGTATAAAAATACAGAATTCTCTAATGGATATCCGAATCAAAGGTTAAAATTGATCCCCAATAAAAGAAAGCAAATGAGAAATTTGGGAGTCATTACACAAAGAATAATAAACAACTTCTGCTGAGTAGATTGAAAGTTTCGATCTTATAGCCTATACATGATTTTGCCTAGGAAGACCTACTAACCCCTATTCTAGCTGGGAATCAGGGAAATCCTATCAATCAGGGAAGCAGAGAAAGGTGTCAGCATAGTAAAACTTTGGTGGAAGTTCTCAAAGGTAAAGTTTATTTTATAGCATAAAGCTGCACAACAAAAATGTTGCAAAGAGGTCTGTTTTCTTTTGCATTACGTTTCAACTATCATAAAACTTAACTAGTGAGTCATACTTTTCAATATACATTTCAGCATGATGTATGGTGGCAAACATACTTGTTTGCAGTGAAAGAAAAAGAGAAGCACAATATTACTTTTTGCAAATTCCACTATTCCAACAATACCAATGAAGTAGCTTGTCACTAGTGGCACAGCACCAAAACTAACAAGCACTGGAATGGTTGCTAGGTCTGGCTTTAATGTGAAAAGGAATGTAAACAGAGGTATGCACAAATGCTGGGGTGATGGTAATGGTAATGACCATGGAGATAATGGCGGGTGTAACGCTGGTAATGACCATTATGGTAGTGATGGCTGGGGTAGTGGAGATGGAAATTGTCAGAATTATGATAGTGATTGTGTTGGCTATGGTGGAGATAAGAGTGCTGGTAGCAATACTGGTGGCAGTCATGGTGGATGTGGTTGTCGCGGGAATGGTGGTCGCAAAGTTAATGGTAGGTATGGTAAATACAATGGTAATGGAGGTGGTGGCTATGGTATTAGTAATGGTCATGGTGTTGGTAATGGTGGTGGTAATGGTAAAAGGGGCTGTGGTTATGGTTAAAGTGAAGGAGGAAGAGAGGTGGGGAGGGCAGAAGTGTCTCTACTGGAGTCCTAGTAAAGAGGCAAGACAAGAGAACAAGCAGGAGTGCTAACAAGCAGGAGAGATACATGTTGCTGGCAAGGACGCTCTATTTGTACACACGTATCTAGCAAAGTAGAATGCATCAGCATCACCCGAGTGGACAGGCATAGTGAAAATATTAGCAGTGGCCTAGAAACAGGAGAAGCCACTGCCATGGTAACAAGAAGAGAGTGGGGTAGACCCGGAGCCAGAATCTCACAAGACAATTTAGTTATGTTGGGGCTCTCCACTGGCCTAGTTCCATCTCCCTGGAAACATGCCATGATGAAGGCTTTACTTAAAAGCCAAGCTTAGACCCAGATGACTTAGGTAACTACCGTCCCATTTATCTCCTTCCGGTGATCGCTAAGATCTTGAGAAAGCATGTGAACTCGACCCTCTCTAATTTTCTAGAAACCTATAATCTCCTGCATTATTCCCAAACCGGGTTTCGCCCTCAGCATGGGACCGAAACGGCTCTTCTAGCCGTGGTCGAAGATTCTACGAAAATCCTTGATCAGGGAGGAGCAGTAG
The DNA here is from genome assembly GCF_964261635.1 of Lissotriton helveticus. Taxonomy (NCBI): domain Eukaryota; kingdom Metazoa; phylum Chordata; class Amphibia; order Caudata; family Salamandridae; genus Lissotriton; species Lissotriton helveticus. The sequence continues at coordinate 1,375,001,563 of NC_136059.1, forward strand.
CTATTATCCTCCTTTATCTAAGCTCGACTTTTGGCACAGTTAATTTTGACATTCTAATAAATAGACTTAAGAGGGTTGGTCTTTCAGGTGGTGCGATTACTTAACTCCAATCTTACTCAGACGGTAGAACATTCCAGGTTTTCTCAGGAGAGATGGCCTCTAGGAGCCTAGCGCTCAGCTGTGGAGTCCCCCAAGGCTCGTCTCTGAGTCCCACATTATTTTATGAGATCACTTGCTGACATCATCCTGCCATATGGGATTAAAATCATCACTTATGCAGACAATACGCAGCTGGTAATCTCCCTCAACAGTCGTAGGAACTTTCCCTCTGATTTTGAATTCTGTCTGGAGAAAGTGGCCATTTTGATGGACCACTCCTGCCTCTGGCTCAATGGAGGAAAAACTGAATTAATGCTCCTGGGCAATGCCACAAGCATGGATCGTAAACAGACATGGCCAATTTGCCTTGGCCCCGCTCCAACCCCCAATACTAAGATCAAAAGCTTGGGCATCTGGTTGGATAACTCCTTTAAATTTGACCACCAGGCAGTGAAATGGGCAGGTGCCTGTTTCTGTATTCTCAGACTACTCTCATTGGGTGGTGGCAGCTCCTGAGGTTCGCTGGGGGTTTCATTGACAGCGTGTGCAGCTACACTCTTGGGGCTTGCTAAAAACTTTTAAATACTTGTTCAGATCGCGCTGTGAGCACTGGCATGATTTAGATGCTGGCGCCGATTTTTTATTTTTAAAAACTATCACTCACCAATTTCGAGCACTGTTTTAATTACCTTGCATAACTAGAGGATCTTGGTTCTCCTTGTGGCCTCCCTCGCCCCGTTCCACCGTGGCTCACTGTGCCGATCGTGTGGAGGGCGAGGCGCCATCTTGTGTTTCCCGGAGCTAGGTTGGGCCGGAGTTAGCGGTCTAGCTTACCTGGGGAGGCAGGACATAAATTGACAGGCTGCGCAGGGCTCTCTGTGAACTCATTGGGTGGTGGCAGCTGCTGAGGTTCGCTGGGGGTTTCATTGACAGCGTGTGCAGCTACACTCTTGGGGCTTGCTAAAAACTTTTAAATACTTGTTCAGATCGCGCTGTGAGCACTGTCATGATTTAGACGCTGGCGCCGATTTTTAATTTTTAAAAACTATCACTCACCAATTTCGAGCACTGTTTTAATTACCTTGCATAACTAGAAGATCTTGGTTCTCCTTGTGGCCTCCCTTGCCCCGTTCCACTGCGGCTGACTGTGTCGATCGTGTGGAGGGCGAGGTGCCATCTTGTGTTTCCCAGAGCTAGGTTGGGCCGGAGTTAGCGGTCTAGCTTACCTGGGGAGGCAGACATAAATTGACAGGCTGCGCAGGGCTCTCTGTGAACTCATTACGTGGTGGCAGCTGCTGAGGTTCGCTGGGGGTTTCATTGACAGCGTGTGCAGCTACACTCTTGGGGCTTGCTAAAAACTTTTAAATACTTGTTCAGATCGCGCTGTGAGCACTGGCATGATTTAGATGCAGGCCCCGATTTTTTATTTTTAAAAACTATCACTGACCAATTTCGAGCACTGTTTTAATTACCTTGCATAACTAGAGGAACTTGGTTCTCCTTGTGGCCTCCCTTGCCCCGTTCCACTGCGGCTGACTGTGCCGATCGTGTGGAGGGCGAGGCGCCATCTTGTGTTTCCCGGAGCTAGGTTTAGCCGGAGTTAGCGGTCTAGCTTACCTGGGGAGGCAGGACATAAATTGCGTATGTGTCTCCGGTCGCGCAGCGGACGAGCGCAGCGGGCGCGACGATGGCGCGTCGAAGGTGCGCCTAAGGTAAGCCCGTCTGCACCCGTCTGCACACCGGCGGTGCACAGGGCCAGGAATGCTGGTGCTGGGGTGGTGGAGTATGGAGGTGGAATAATAGGCTACAGCCGTGAGGCTCTGCTCGCACTTAATAAAGACCCATGCAACATCTCTAAACAGTGGGAAGTATTACACTCCATGACACGTAACTGTCCCGCCTGCCGGTTTCAGTTCACGAACCACTCATCCGTCTCTCCGTGTAGGATTGATCATTATACCAACATTCGAGCAGCACTTATTAAGGCTCGCTCGATGGTCAAACACACGGAGGAGGTTCATGAGTTGATAGTGGACGAGTACCTTGACATCCTGTTCATTACGGAGACTTGGTTACATGATTTCTACGCGCCAGTAATCGAGCTAGCTACTCCGCGTGGGTACAGGATAGCCAGGCTCGATCGTAATTCTGGCAGAGGCGGAGGCATTGCCATGATTTTTAGGGACAATTGGATTCTAACAAAGGAATGTACAGGGGACATTCTAGAAGGGGAAGCGATGGAATTTTCTTTAGCCCTCTCCCCTCACTTCACCTTAGGTGGGATATTGATATATCGCCCCCTAGTCCCCCAGGCACCTTCCTCAAATCTCTGGAGGAGGTCGTCACACAAAGAGCATTGAGGTTCTCCAAATTCCCGTTAATATTCATATGGACAATCCTGCAGCCCCAGGGTCAAGGGATCTATTGGATCTGTGTGACGCAACCCTCCTTTCACAACAGGTTCTTGATTCTACCCATTCAGGAGGTCACTGTCTTGACCTATTCTACTCCAATTTCGCCCTGGTATCTGTGACTCCCCACCCTGTCACATGGTCAGACCACTATTTGATCTGTTTTTCTTGGAATTTAGGCAGCCCGCGTAAACCGAGGAATAGAAACCACGCCCCCCCGGTAAAAATTTACATTCCAGCCCTATCCACCGCTCTAGCCCAGTCCCGCCCCGCAGGCTCCTGTAACTTAGAGGGGGCAGTGGAAAACTTCTCAGAATGGATGAGCACTGCTATAAAAACACTCCCCCTCCCTTCAGGGAACAACCGACCACGAGTCTCTCCTTCGTATCCATGGTACACTGACCGCCTAAAAACCCTGAAGTTAGGTTGTAAAGAGCTAGAGCGGGCTTGGTGACGGGAGTACGTCACGGAACCAGAGAAGCAGGCAGTCCTTTGCGAGTTCACACTGAAACGATCGTTTTCACCGCGAGGACATGCCGTAAGCGCCCTGGGTCCCCCGTTTAAATGGAAAGAAAAGCGCCCCATCAAGTTTAATTATTGGATATGATTATCGCCTATGTTTAGCGCTCTTATACCAGGACTTCTATCTGTAACCTGGTTAGGAGGCATTATATTAAAACGCCAATGAAGCAAACATTTCTTGGCTCAGCCAATATTTTAAAATAACGGAAATCTGACAATATTCAAAAGTGGACCTAAAGGGAGATTATATTGGCCCCTGAACTTCGACAGATAAGAATTATAGTCTTGACAAAGGTGGATAGAATTGTGAGAAACCACCGAAACGCGTTGACGCCCTCTCCAGTATAATTCCTGTCTCGGATACCCTTGTGGATACACTGTATTGCTGTGTACATAACATTGGTGTCAGAAAAATAGAGTTTGGAAATACGCTTAGTACTGTACAAGTTTATGTCTTACTGTTTTTCTGTCCCTATGTATCACTTTTGCTGGTCAACATTGAATGTCAGTTGTTTTATAGTTTTTATGTTTAAATTGTTTTATCTGTGTTAAGTGGTTTATTGTCCACTTTTTTAAATATTGTATGATTAATAAACTGTGCTTTTTATTTCATATATGAATTGTGTAATAGTTTTCGCCCACAAAGTTTTATAAATTGTTCTATTGTTCAAGGGAATCTCTCCTTTGATTGACGGGAGTACTGCTCCATAGCCAAGGCGAAACTACGCAAGGCACAATGCGAGTACTATGCTGCCATCAAGCTGGCAAAAGGTGATTTCTTCGCTGAGAGAATATATTGCTAACTTGCCCATGCGGTCGCTAATGGGCACGGCCATCTTGTTTTTCACTTGTCCCGCCTGCTCACGATGCTTATTTCCTGATCCGGGTCGAGTATTGTGTGCTGCCGCCTGTTCCCGATGAGTATTTCCTGTTCAGGAACGCATATTACGTGTTTGCGATGCTTTTTACGTGCTCGGGGGAATATCACGCGATCTTACCCATGCAGTCGCAATGGGCGCAGCCCTCTTGTTTTTCACTCTATTGCTATGGTTCTGGACCTGCTTTTCTATCCTCCATCTATCTTTGCAATCCTTTGTTTCTGTACACTTTAAAAAAATATACATATTTATTATCTATCTCTCTATTTTCCTGATACTATATTTTGATTTTTTTTCTACTTTTTTCTACTTTTTCTAGTTATTTTCCACTCTTTTTCTATAACTTGCTTTTTCATTTCTTTTACTTACTTTTCTAATTCCTCCCTTTTCTCCCCCCCCCGGCGAGTCCCAGAACCATGGCCAGGGGCAAGGCTGCTCGCAGCATCAGCCGCCTTCCCTGCGGAAGGCGGCACCCACATGGGGTGCAGCCACGGGTCTTATTTAGTGAGGCGGAGGTGGGCGCACTTTTTTTTTCCAGCACCATCTCCCCTTAACCCTGGCAGCAGGCGGCAGGCCTGGGTCCGGGTACGGGCTCCGGGAGCATCGCCAGTGGTGGGAAAAGGCACGTCGGGCAGTGTTTTGCTGCTCTGGTGTCCGGTGCACCAATAACCAGCTGACACACCACTGGTCCGATATCCCTGACCGGGAGCAGGACCTGCTGGACCTGCTAGGATTGGGGGTCCAGGGGCTTGGTGAGTAGCTATTTAATATTACTACTTTGTGTTCTTCTGCTCTGTGTTATATATTGTGAATATCTTTTTTTCTGAACAGCATGAATGCTGCTGCTTACATTGCAGGTAAGTTACGTTTAACAATCTTCCGTGATTGTTATGATGCAGGTGCTCGGCGCTACTAATCTTACTTGTTTGCAACTTTGCGCTTGCTTGGCCTGATTATGTAAGAGCTTACTTTAGAGAACTCAAGTTAGGTAATGCTAGAGAGTGTCTAGTCCTTCCTTTGTCCTCCAGCCACTAAGAAGAGAGAGTGGTAGATTGATAGGTTTAGTTACTTATTAGTATTAGTTAGTAATTTTTAAGTGGTCTGCGTGACACATCCTCTGTCACGTCACGTGCTGCTGAGTGCTGCTTACCCCAGTCCTTAGTAGAAACGTTTGTAGTTTTTTTAGTGAGTGTTAATAGGTTGATCACTAGCAGAACATCAGCAGCAACCAACAATTTGGTGTATGCAAAAATGTGTGCATGTGTCCTCCATCTATGAATTTTTGAGGACTAAAATAAATGGAAATGCAGACTTAGTGAACAATTGGCCCATCTGGAATAGGTGGGCTAGGTCAGGTGGTAATTAGGCTCAGTTAGTATTCTTGAATCAGAATGGAACACTGGATTAGTGTTCATAAATAATAACTAGACGGTCCGTGAATCTTGCATTACTATTAGTCGATCAGATTAAATAGGTCAATTTTATTGCAAATGTTTTTTAAAATATTTTATTTGTTTCACACCAATCATTAATGTTTGTATCTTTCTTTATTACATTTTACATGATCAGCACCCAGGGGCAAGAAGACAGGTTTAGGGTCAGCAGGACAAGGACAAGAATAAGATGCCTTCCAGGGCCAGGACTGCTCCTCTACTGAGGGCTCTGCTGCTGGCCCCAGTAAACCCTCCAGTGGTTAATATTAATAATTACATTTCCCTAACTTTTACTGCACCTTATTTTTTCCGAACTATTATTTTGGTTTCCTAATTCTATTTTTTACAAAATCTTCTTTGATCTAGACCATCTGTTCTTAAATTCTTGTTATCCCTGCCTCCAACTGCTTCCGCTATGACTCTCTGTACTACTACTAATAGTCTGTCTGTAGCTACGCTTGCCCAGTTGGACACTCTTTATTTAAAAGGTTTTAAATAAAACTCAGATTCACCAACAGCTCTAGCCGCTGAGTCCAGTCCTCTTCTAGTCTTCTTAATCTTGAGGCTTTTTGACAATTCTCACCAAAGAAATGCCCATCCAGATTTTACTATTTTTGATAGGATAGGACATGCAACTTCTGTTGTAGGGATTCTTCACATACAGAACTTTGCACACGAAAATAGGATGTTGGTGATTGGAAGTTGGACCTTCCTCACACCTCAGAACCCACCACAATCCCCTGACCGCCTAGCTAAAGTTTCTCATTAGCTCCCCGAAACCCCCAAGATACTCAATAATTAGACAACCCAGAACATAACACTCCCGACCTCTCAGTCCTGGAAGCAATGCACACCCTTTTGTTCCCTCACTTGTGTAAGTCCATACCAAATACCGCAGAGTCTATGTAAGTTGAAAAGGTTTATTCTCAACTGACAAGCTCTGTACGTTGTTCTATAATGCGGTATACGAGCCAGCACTAACAGCAAAATGAAAAAGATTAAAACAATAAACATTGTTACAACTACAAGTCCATAGAAGACAAAAGGCGAAATCATGAGAACTGAACAGTGGTGGAAGAACCACCCTACCCGTGGTAGGAATATAGTTTATATAAAATTATAAATAAAGATTTGTACATAGGTGTATGTTGTATATGTGTATATATTCAATCTTGCTAGTGAAAAAGAATAAATCTAAACAATGTGTAATGTTTTTCTGGGCGTACTACTGACCACCAGTACCGAGGCCAGCGGCTATGGCGACGCAGTCGCTGAGGGAGCAGGAGGTGATGCAGCAGTTGCAGAAGGAGCTGCAGGGGACCAAGCCAGCAGCAGTGGCGGGCGGTGGTAAGTTATATTCCTTACTTATTGACATTATACTCACTGCAAGGGTGTACACTGTACTGTTGAGACTTAGTAAGTAAGAAGTTGTTGTGAACGGTTGAAGAAGACACCCTTTACTTAGCATTATCAATTGCATCAGTGGCGGGAGTGTCAGTAACCAATGGCCTCTTCTATCTGACTTCAACTCAGCTGTGAAAGTTATATGGAGAAGACTAAAAGTCAGATCAGATGACCTTGATGGATGGGTTGGAAGAAAAGGGAAAGAAGGGTGGAAGGATGAAGGACGGGCAAGATATAATATTTATGACTGTCAGAGAAGGATATGTGAGATTCATGCATAGGTGGCTGATAGGAATCAGATGCATGGGTGGTTGAATGCCTGAAGCTCCCACAAATGTTAGATGCCAATGAAGTGGGAGGACAGATACAAACCACAAATGTTATGTACTGTGCTTGCTAGTGCTATTGTACCACTATGTGTAGAATTAATTTGTCTTACTGTTTTGCTAAGAGTATATTGTTGCAATAGTCTTCTTTTTTCTTCTTGATATAGCTATTCCTTCCAAAGAGAAACCAGACAGGAAGGAGATGGCAGCTATAGCACGGTGCCGGAAGCTGGAGGCCATACAAACAGCATACCGGCGGCTGGTGGTTCTGGCAGAGGAGAAGGAGGAGGGGCAGCAGCTGCTACCTCCTCCAATGCCCCAGGCCCCAGCCAGCCCCCTCCAGTGTTACGGCACTGCCATCTGGCAGCCGCCCGGCCGCCGCACTACTTTATCTGGCACTATAATTGTCCCGTATTGAAGTGCCGCATGGCCCTCCTAGAGGAGTGAATTAATGTCCTGGAGAAGCGATCCAGCTGATGAGAACCTGTTTGATTGCCCCTTTTTTATTGCTTCTTTTGGTGGGTGGGAATTGGGCCCTGGGGTTTAATATGGACATGGGCAATTGGTTGGACTTTTTCGTTTCAGACATTGGCTGGGGTTAGGGAGAGGGGTGGGTCAGATGTTGTTGAGGGATTTTTTACATAGTTATTTTGGTTAGGGGATTAAATTATATTTATACTTTACATAGGATGTTGTGAATGTTTTGTGGGTGGGGTTACTGTTTTACATCACACTGTTTCCTTGCTGCTGCAGGGCTACAGCCAGTGTTTGATTTAAACATTGGTCTGACTTTGTAAGACACAAACAGATAGATGTGGTACCCCTCACTGCATGACTTGACCTACCAGTACAGTCATTCTCTCCTCCTAGTCTATGCATTCTGCAACTGGACTCAAGGGGTGTGTGAATTAATGAAAACATTTCCATTATTAATTATACCTCCCCCAAACTTCTTCTCTTACTTGTGCATGATGTTTAACTTAGTCACAGCGATGGCTGCATGGTGCTGATGGTTTGGTTTCCCAGCATGCCATAGTTGGGGTGGTAGTAGTAGACACTGGCAGCAGCATTTGCAAAAAAAGAAAATTAGACAGTCATTCACCTGAGAGTGACTGTGGGAGGTGTAGTAGAACGAAGTACAGTACAGAACTTACTTCCAAACAATAATATGCCAAAAATAAAATAAACCATAATAGTGGCGGGGATAGCCTAGTACAACAAGCTACAAACTGTAGTTGTGTTGAGTCACTCGACTAGGCCTACACTCGACTTAAGCGTAACTATTAGTGCTGTGTAGGAGGATGACAACAAATCCAATGGATGGCGGCAATTAATGATGATGGATTAGGTTCCTTTGGAAAAAAATATCTTGCAAATATACTGATCATGGGTGGGCAAGCAGAAGAAGATCCTCGCCCTGCCTTGAAATTGAATTAGTGTTGCTTTAGCCACATCCACCCCAGCAAGCGTGTGATCAATTATTGGTGTACATTTAATTTAGTCACACTTCAATAAATCACACATCCCATGGGAAAAGGGTTAGGGTTTGATGAATGGTTGGGAAGGGGGTTTGAGGGAAGGTTTGACAAAGAGAAACACTACACATGGACAAACAACAAAACACAATCCTGGCAGATGACCATATCCATAAACCTGTTAAGGGAGAAAAAGAAAATGCATGCATGATGATGATATTGATAACTTGATGGTCAATGATAAGTAATGCTTACTAACTACTACTAGACAATTAGACAGTACAGGGCAGCAGTATATTATGTAATGTGCCTTGCCTCTATGCCCTCAGAAGACCCAAATTACATACAGTTTCTGTTCTGTTGTACCGGGCTTACTTTAAAGATAGCAAAGAAAATTAAACAATTGCTGTAGGGATGAATTATAAGCAGAGAGCAAACAAAACACAATCCTGGCAGATGACCATATCCATAAACCTGTTAAGGGAGAAAAAGGAAATGCATGCATGATGATGATATTGATAACTTGATGGTCAATGATAAGTAATACTTACTAACTACTACTAGACAATTAGACAGTACAGGGCAGCAGTCTATTATGTAATGTGCCTTGCCTGTATGCCCTCAGAAGACCCAAATTACATACAGCTTCTGTTCTGTTGTACCGGGCTTACTTTAAAGATAGCAAAGAAAATTAAAAAATTGTTGTAGGGATGAATTATAAGCAGAGAGCAAACATAATAACAACAACACACAGTCATAATGATTGAAGATAAAAAAATTATCGAATTATTTAAAAGATGATGAATGTTGATACTGTTACTGTATGTTGTTATCCTGGTCAAATTGGGGAGTTTCATCTTGGCATTCCTCTTGGTCCTCCCTTCCATGGATTGGTCAGGTAAGTGTGTGATGTTTTTCCCAGTATAGCACAGGGTAAGGGCCGGCCTGTAATTTTAGATGGAAAAACAAAGGGATAATGAAAAGTCAAGGAGAAAAAAATGCATAAATTACGGTGGAGTGCAACAAGAACACTTTCAGTGGTGGCATGAATACATCATGCCTACTTTGTTTCCAGCATTAACCTACAACCACAACAACAGGACAGAGCAGTCCCACAGCACCCGTGACCCATCCTCCATTTAGCATACATTTTTTGGGAGATACAGACAAAGCACATATACAGCAACATAGCACTTTACAAATTAAGTGACTAAATCAATGCACCGCAGTCAGTCATACCACTACACTACACTAGACTCCACCACTACACAGACATGTAGGTCTGCTGAGGCTGCTATTGACTTGTTTACCTTTATTGCCACTCATGAAATGCCATGACTTATTCCATCAATCATCTCTGATCCTACTGAGTGACTGCGCAGATATTACGTCACTGTGGTCATCATCATGGTGTTGTACAACTAAGTGTGCAGTGTACAGAGTGAGTTCATATTCCATATACAAAATGCAGTGGATCGGCCTGCAGTAGAAGTACAATTTTGTCATTAAAAAACAAGAAGGGAAACATTGACTTGAGTTATTTTTAGTGTGTAGATTAAATAATAGAACCAAATGAATTCACTTCATGCACAACAAACACCAACAACACAAATCACCGAGTCAGTGTCCAATGAATTCCATCATTCATTACCTGTTCCTTCTCATCTTAAGTTAAGGGGCAGTCTCTCTTGGCTCGGAAAGGAGGATAGCTATAGTAGTCATCGTGTTCCACTTATTTTGTAGCGACTCAACAAGGCAACGTTTTTTTTTTCTTCTATTCTACATCCGATCATCATCTGGCTTGAGGGAAATGAATTTATGGCGAGTCAGGAGGATTGAGGAGCAGAACTCGGAGGAGTGAACCTCAGTGAAATGCAGACAGCTGCAACTGCAATAGGGCAATAAAAAGACTAGAAGATGATGGTGATGGATTTGTTGTTATTCAAAGTTTTGAACCAGAAAGACACAAACACACAAATGAAAGTAAATAAGGGAGGAAGAATGTAAGAAGTTCAAGCCTAGTTGTCAGGGAAGTATAGCTCGTCCTCAAACTCTGGGCATTCAACCAGAAGTAGGTAATCATCATCTAACACACTACTTCTGTCACCTAAGTTGCTGTCCTCATTTTCATGAATTGTGTAATTCAGTGGTATAAAGTGCTGATTCATTTTGGTCATGGTTAACCTCTCCACGTTTTTGGGCGAGAAACTGGTCCTTTTCACTGTTATAATGGCACCAGCAGCACTGAAAACACATTCGGAAGAGACACTTGCGACAGGGCAAGCCAGATAGATTATCGCCAGCCTGCTGAGCACTGGCCATTGGTTCCTTTCCCCATACCAATACTGCAATTTGTTTTGCTTAATGTAGACCTCTGTTGGGTCATCCAGATAGGCCTGGACCATCCGCTCAATGTTCAGGGGTGCTACACTTTGTTTGGCCTCTTTTTTCTTTTCAAAAACACTGGACCCAGCAAGCCCTTGCTGTAAATACCAATCCTGTGCCGATTTTACTGGGGCTGATGATCCGGTTCATGCTGTTGTTGTTGATAGTGTTGGTGACCGCTCTGAGCCAAACGCACTGCCCTCAGGCTCTGAAGTGGAACTAGACGCCGGATGCCCTGCTGCAGCACTTGTTGTGGGTTTGAGTAGCGGGCCTTTAATTGCCAGCCGGTCATTTCCAAAGTGATTGACTATCTCAGCTATCCAAATTTTTTACGGGCAACGTCCACTTCTGAAAAAGGAATTAATGTCTTACCGTTCAGTGCCGATTTGTACCATGGATCTAGAATTGTGGCACAAATGTAATGTTTTTCTGACACAATCTTAGTTTGCAACCTTGTATTTTCAGTTAAACGACGGAATTAAGCTCGCCACCAACTCATATGCTTCATTTTTTTCATCCACACCTATGTACGCTTCAGCTGTTGCTGTAGCAAGTGCAACAATGGGATAGCTTGGCCCATAGTACAGTCCTCCTTGCTGTCTTCATGTGTGAAGACCTCGAAAGGAAGAAGCATCTCTGTCAGGCATTTAACTAGGCACCATTGGTCCATCTGAAGGGTCATGTCTTTCACAGTAGCATCCCCTCTTTGCATGACATATTCATTGATTGGTCTGTACTGCTCAAACAGACGGTCAAGCATGTAATAAGTTGAGTTACAACATGTTGCCACCTCCTGGATGAGTGCTTTGACTGGCATTCTATATTCATGTTGAATGATCCTCAGCTGCTTTGGGGCTTTAAAAGAATGGCTGAAATGTGTGCATATTCTTCGGCATGTGGTCAGTAAGTTGTTGGCTATGGCTTCTTTTTTCAGAAAGTCTTGAATAATAATGTTAAAGCAGTGCGCCAAAAACAGGACCCTGAAATAGACACCATCCTCCATGGCCTTAAACAAATTCATGCCATTATCCATGGCAATAAAACCAACGTTAAGCCCTCTTGGGCACAGTCATTCAAAGACCTTGCTGTTAAACTCTTCAAAAATGTTTGCAGCAGTATGAGATTTCTCCATGGCGAACATAGCTACAGTTGCATGTTTCCAAGTAGCATTAAAAATCTCAGCAGTGTCAACAGCACCTGTTTTAGATATCTTTTCTCTAACCCCCAAAAAAGAGATCCAGTGTGCAGTGATGCACATGTAATCAGTGGCTTGGTAACTGGTCCACATGTCTATTGTCAGTTGGATATTGTGAACAGCACTCTGCTGCAAAGCTTGTCCAAGCAATTCCAACACATCTTGATGTAGTGCTGGAACAGCAACTCTGGCGAAATAGGACCGGCTGGGAACCTTCCATTTAGGGCAGATGGCTGACACAAATTCAAGGAAACCCACCCCTTCTTTAAAAGAAAAAGGGTGAAGGTCCAGCGATATCATTTTAGCCAGCTTCGCATTGTACAAACGTACCGTTGGATGGTTGCGTTCGTACTGCCACTCCAACCTCCAATCTAAGCATGCTGTCAATGGTAGGCTGGATTATTTCCTTTGTGGTGCAGCTGTCTTCTTAAACCCAGTTAGGCTCAACAACGACACACTTTTTTTCATTGCAGTACTTGGTTGCCTTGGTGTCTGAGTCTGACTCTGAGTATGACTCTTCTTACTACGGTGCCACTGAGATGTTGCTGAGGATATGGGCAGTACCACTACACTGCTGGGGACAGGGCTAGAAATGTCTCCCTCTTGTTCACCTTCCACCGCAATCATATCTTCTTCTACTTATTCATCTGAACCAACAGCAATGGGTGCAGTTTTACTTTTTTGTAAGCAAAGTATGTGAGCCTCCCACTTGATCATGTGGTGTTTTTTTAGATGATTTATTTGACCTCTGGTACCATAGTATGTACGAAGCTTACCCCGCCTAACAGCGTCTCGACAAATTGAGCATATAGCAATGTTCTCCTCCGTACTGCTAACCAAAAAGAAGTTCCAAACTGGGGAGGTGTACTTTCTGGTGCTGCTGGAGGTGCCACTTTCAATGCCACATGAACTGGAGGGTGGGCGTGGAATTTGACTCTGTGCACTTACAGTACCACTACCTACTGCGGTGGTGGTTGAGCTTGATGTAGGTCCCTGCCGGGCCTTAGCAAATGAAAATATGGAAGCTGGAGGTGGTGTTACCTGTCTTTGTGGTATCCATGCTACATCCATCGCAACGATTTTGGATAGGGTATTAATGTTGGTCTCCATCTCTTCTGGGCCGGGAGTGATGTTCATGATGACTGGCTCGTCATCATCATCATCATACCCCTCTTCTACATCAACCTCCATAACTCTAAGGTTTTCTGGAACCTTCCTTTTCACTACCTTGTCTTGTGGTGTACACCACTCTCAGACTGAGCTGGTGGATTCCAAGTGGCATCTAGATCATCAGAAGCGGGGCTTGAAGAGAAGTTGATGGACTAACCCTCCTTTTCCTTGCTGGGGATCTGGAAGACAATGGATCTTCTGAAAGTGTGGCTTGCTCCTCTTTGTCTGCAGGAATCCCGATTTCCTGAAATGCTCCTACTTCAAGAGGAACAACTACTATTGTGGGCTGTTGTTGCGACTGTGGTGGCGGCTGTTGTTGCGGCTGTTGTTGCGGCGGTTGTTGCTTACTTATCTGCTGAGTTTCCGCGTGCGTTGATTGGGTACTACTTTGCGATAATGACATTTCAACATCACTGCTTGTTAGTAGACTGGCTACCTATGCGACACTCATGGGCTTGGGCCTAGGTTGGTGGGGTGCGCCTGCTGTTGCGGAGGTGCTGCTCCCGGCTTGGTCCCCGGACACCGCTGCTGCAGGTGTAATTTTTTGTTTCCCAAAAAACATCGAGGGCGGCACACCAGTGTTGGCAAGTGCCACTTCCTTCTTCTGTTCCTTCTTCTCACTGGCAACTTTCTTGGTACTGGAAGACCTGGTACCTTTCTTTGGGGCCATCTTCTTCAGATGTCAGCAGGACGCTGTTGCACAAATTTCAGAGATGTCTGTGGCCACAGGTCACGTGACTTTATGCGCAGCAGGACTTCTGTCTGGCAGTAAAACGGGTGGTGATGACACCTCCTCCTCTGTCTTTTTGTGCACCTAAAAGCAAAGAAGCCAGGAGAAGAACATCAGAGAAATGTTGCGTTTGTTGTTGTGGTTCAATTACTACTAGTAAAAACAAAAAAATATAATATATAACTTAGTGTTTGATGGTCACAATTGCTAATTTTATATTAATAAATTTGATTAACTCCGTTTAAGTTATAAAAAAAGATAACAGTGTAGCCATTTGTGAGACTTTGACAACAAGGGCTTTCATGGTATATTGTGTACACTCAGGAAGGATAGGAAAGAAGAAGAACAAAAACAAAAATATAAATGTAATGGAAGTGGAACCTGTTTGTTTGGCATTACATTATTTACTCATCACGTCATTCAGGGAGTTGCAGCTGGCAAAGGGGATGGGTGGAAACAGTAGGACAAGAGGAACATATGAAAGACATGCAGGCCCATGGCAAAAGCACACTGCCCGGCTTCAAAATGGCCACCAGCCACATGGCCAGGTCCACAATAACAACAAGAAAGCGAAGATAGACAATACAGGCCTATGGCAAAAGCACACTGCCTGGCTTCAAAATGGCCACCAGCCACATGGCCAGGTCCACCATAACAAGAAGCCTAGGCCAAAAAGGAACAAAGGAAACACATGCAGGCCTACATGGCAAAAGCAGCACACTTACAACTACCATCACAAAATGGCCACCAGCCACATGAACACTCACAGTCACAAGCAACAAGCAGGAGGCCTGGAAAACAATGAATTGAAACAGGCCTATAATAGCCAGGCAAAGGAGGCATGCTACACAACACTGCTTTAATGCAATAAAATGCAAAAACAAAAATCCACAGAGCTAAACAAGGTGTGCAAGGAAGGTACATAACCCACCACACACACACAAAAAAGACATTTATTTAACACACACCCAAAAACTGAAATACCCCCAAAAATACACATTTTTCAATGCAATCCAACGGCATCCATGCCTTAAATGATGTTTAAAATAAATTCAACACACACAAAAGGAACAATTGTTTCATCATGTGCCAATGACTAGCTCTGGGCCAACTGGCTACCCACAATGAAAAAAAATGTAAATGATGAAAAGTACCAAAATTGTAGTTGCAGCAACCACAATGCCCCAATCAAACAAACAACACCAACTTACTTGTAAAATCTCAAATCCAAAAGTCCACAAATCCAATGAGATATGATGCAGCAGACCAAAGAGTGATCCTTCCAGCTCCAAATCCAAATGAGAAATTAACAGGAGATGGAGAAAGCACTGGGAGAAGCCTGCTGGACAGGAACAGGAAGTTGGAGAATCTGTGGCACTTCCTTCCTCTCCCCCCAAAAAGTTTTTTTTTTAAAGGACTCATTGCACAAAAAAGTACAGCCAAATGTCAATCTGAGGAGTTTTTTTTCATCCAAGTCATCATTTTAGAGATGGTTTATGCTGCTTGAGATATTATTCTTCTCCAGATTGCAAATTTTGTGTGTTCGGCATGGTGAGCTTCCCCAAACTTCCGCTGGATGTCTGATGGAACATCTGAATGACATGTTCGCGATCGCACACACTCGCGGTGCTCGTTCTCGCGGCAAATGACGTGTTTGTGATCGCACACTCTCGCTGGATCATGTGCCGGCTACTAAAATCCTGTGTTGCATGCGAACGGATAGGAAAACTCGTCGGCGAATGCAGGGATTCCGGTAAGTTGCCATTTCGGGAGTGAAAACGCATTTTTAAAGCGCGAACAAGGAAATAATTCCGGTATGCCACGGATCGCAGAATTTCCGGTAATCCTGCGTTCTGCACAGAACGCGGAATTGCCCAAATTCCGGAAATTCCACGAACGGAGCGGATGTTACCGCCTAGGGTTAGTAAGAACTGGAGGAAGATCTTTCTGTTATAATGTGGCTAAACACGCTGTCCTCTCACCTTCGCTCGGAATCCTGCCATCTCCCCTTTCAAAAACTTCTTAAACCATAGTTATTTCAATATTCAACTTTATAATTTTCTCAGTCTCCCACCTGTTCGCCCGCAAGCTCTGGGATTCCTTAGGGTAGCTATGCGCTTAATAAATGCTGACTAATAATAATAATAAGGCGCCTGAAGTGTAAAAATGAAAAAGCAATTATGCAGCTATCTTAAGCTTTGGCTTACACTTACACCGGGATGAAAACATTAAAAAAAAACGACAGTAGTTAAAGAAAAATACCAAAGGATTATTTTCTCTATACAGTGCTTGTCTGAGATAAAGATTTGAATACGTTGTGTTTGAGTCAATTTTTCACAAAATATTCACTCAATCATTGCAATGATAACACTCTGTGAGAGGGAATCATGCACCAAGCAGTCAATAATGTGCGGCGAGAGTCGTATTTATAAGAATAAGTAATAAAATGTATGACTGAAAAAATAAACCTACCATGAATCATTTTACTGAAACGTCTCATACTGATCAATTCTCTGTATTTTTCTTTCATTTGCTTTTTCTCTAAAAGTATCATAGTTTTGAAATCCTTCCTTAAGCGACTGGCACTTTTGAAGCTGCAAGTGCCAGTTGCTAGCAGGTGTCTCAGTGCGAGTGCCTCCTTAACAGATAAAAACATGTTCCTAATGAAATGATGGCCCTTGTGAAGGTATCGTTCTGTGTTTCTTTGAACAAAGACTGTAACCATTTGCTGAGATGTCGCACTGAGCCTACCCTCGCGGTATCCGGAAAGCCTCTTATTCATGACACCAGCAGCCTGCTTGTGCTACTTTGGCCTTGTTTTTCTAGAGTTAGTGATTTTGTACATTGAAAACAAACTGATTTGTTCCTGGATTTGCAATGGTTCCCTGGGTTTCTTGAAATCTTTTCTTTACTTCCGCCTACAGTATTTGCGTCCTCTTCGGGTGAAGCAGAACATGATAGATACGCTGTAAACTTTCTCCCAGGCCATTTCTGGGAAATAATAGACCCTTCAATCTGGAGGCTCCTAACTGATGAGCGAGACCGACAAACCACCCTCAGGTTCAGTCACTCTAAAGTCTAGCAATAAATCAAGCCTTGGCGCGCATCCCTTTCCTAATTAAAGCGGACAACTCAATTTGACTCGGAATAGATCGCAAAGTAATTCAAAATGCAAATCTCTCAAGGATCAGAAGTGTCCTCCCATCACTTGTTGTAGTTAAGGATCCTCTCACAGCCTATAATGTCCATCTTTTACTTTTGGTGATGTTAAAGTCGAAGACTGGTTACTTACTTGAGAATATGTGCTTTCTCATGAGTATATTCTCATATTTGCAGTGCTAATATTTAAAAAGTAAGATTTAACGTACGAAACATGACCAAAAGAACTACATAAGAAACGCATAGTCGAGGTTATTTTCGCGGTAAAACTAGTGAAAGCGATGTTTTACTTGAATCCTACAGTTTCTGCTTAACAAACCCTCGCAACCACCGTTAATACAGTAAGAAAGGGTACTGAGAGCCCATATACATTTCTATGGTGTGTAACAATGTTTACCCCATAGGAACACGACTTGCCACACTATCATTAATGCTGCATTTGAGGCAGCGTTTTGCAAAGTTCTACGAATGTATGATAAAAGTCTACTCTACACTACTGTTGTGTCGTGGGGCCCTAGGCCCACATGGTGGCAAATGACTGCGACACAGACACGGAGCTTAGCTGGGTTAGTGAGCCACGAGCTCGAGCGCTCGGCCCTATTTATTATCTGTGTCACGTGATGTCGTGAAATCAGTGGTGGGTGGGTGTTTAGTGTGGCTTTACATTTTAACCCTTGCCTGTGTCTTGCTAGGACACAACATTCCTCCCAAAATTTGATAAAAATTAAGGAAAGACAAAAGTCCAAATCTGTGGGAGAAAATACACAAATATACAATAATTACAAATTTACATTAGGTCTCTTCAGCCGCTTGCTTGATGACGACGGTGGAAATTGCTGCTGAAACTTTATTTCTTCTTGGCTTCACGTCCTGGTTATCGGTGGGCGTGCTCTTCTTTACTTGCGCCGTGGACGTGTGTTGGTCAGTCCACTGAGATCTTGCTGTTGAGGATAACGTCAAACAGGATGACCAGATGTTAGAGTTGAAGGATGTTGTCTTCTGCTGGTCCGTCGGTTTCTTCACTGTATGCAGCTTGGCTTTACTTTACAAAGGATGGAGTGTTCGAAGGACATTCTTCTCACTAGGACGCCCCTCTCTCGGGTGTTCTCCTGCCACGAGATTTCCCGGAGGCCCTTTTCATCAGGTTTCCACTGGGCCGGGTATTATTCCACAGAGTTGCTCCAACTCCACAGTCTGCGTGTGAATGGAGGAGACGATGGGGGTACTACCTCGCAAAGTCCGTAGCTCCACCTGAAGGGTAGTTGTTGACTCTTGCCTTTGCGCACAAGTTCCTCTTCTTCCTGGGACGTGCAGGTTAGACGGCGATGGATTCATCTCTCGTGTCGGGACCCTCTGCCACAGGTGTCCCTGAGGCCTTTGCCCCTTGGATCTCCACGGGCTGGTGTGGAATGGTCAGTTCTCCTTGTTAGGGCCATCTGAGCTCCCTCCGCTTCCAGGTTTCCGCTCGATCCCAAAGGTGGGTGTTGCCAATGGTCCAGCCTGTGCTCTCTTGCAGTCCACGGGTCGTCGGGGTCTTGTGAATAGGTGCCTGTTCTGTTCTTGGTGTTATCAGTGTTCTCCTGGACGTGCGGGTCACTGTACACGATGTTGTGGTGTATCACCTCTTCTTCTTCTTGTAGGTGTGTGGACTTGTTACACCTCTCTTCATCTTTTCCAGATGTTCCTGATGGCGTCGTGCCACATGACTCCTTGCTTCAGTTCTTTTCTTCATGGCATCGTGCCACTCTTCTCCCTTTTCTTTTCGTGACACGGTGCGGTCACCTTTCTTCCTTTGTCTTGCTGACCAGGCTTCTTCAAGCAGCGTGCACTCCGCCTGTTTCCGTCTGGTCTTGTCCTGTCTTTAGGACACTGTCTTCTCTCCGCTCTTCGGTGACTGGACCGGTCATTACGATCTTCTCTCTTGCCTCCTATTACTTCTAGTTATTGTTGGTGTTGCGTCCGTCTCTCCGGGTCTTCTGATCTCTCAGTTTACGGACTTCTTCTGGCAGGACATATTCATCCTGACTTGTTGGCAGAATTTCTTGGGCGCCCCTCTGGCTTCTCGGATCATCCTTTTCTTCTTGGGCGATATTCTTTGCTACCAGATGGGGTGGACAGCTTCCTCTTCGTGAGTCTTCTCGCTATCCGCGATCATTGGGATCGCCATGTGCTTCTGCTGCAGTGCTTTTTGCGTTGGCGCAGTTTCTCCTGCGCTCTTCGTGTGCTCTGCTTTTCCCGGAGGGTTAATTTCACCTCTCCATGGACCTTCTCCGGTGGGTGCACTTCTCGTGCGCGCTTCCGGTGAGGCTCTATAGCTTCTTGGGGTGTAGACCGTGCTTGGTTGTTTCGCCTCCTTTTGGCTGCAGGGTAACTTTGCGTTACTCTTCCGTTGCACGTCAGTGTGCATTGCAGTGGCAAGTTCTTGCTTCACTTGGTACCGTCATGATACATCTTCAGTGTAGCTTTGTTCCTTGCGGTTAATTTAATTCTATGGCGTTGTCGCTCTTCCACGTACGTGTCGCACTTTTCTTCTTCACACTTGGGTACTTGCCTCGCAAGTCTTCTGGTGCTTTGGGTGTGGCTTCCTTACTTTCAGGCGCTGTCCTGTACTGTCCGCGTCCGGGGTACACTTGCGCTCTTCCATCGGTTGCCTTTGGATCTTGCTGCTTGCGGTAGACGACTTGACTCTCCCTCGACGTCCAGCGTGAGGTTGTTGTCTCTGCGATTGCGGTGAGCACCTGTGGCCACAAGCGTCACTTCTGCAGTGGTGATGGGTCTCCGTCCGCGTCGCTGTAGGCTTGTTCTCCCTGTAGGCTTTCCCTTGGGCTGTCTTGTGCTTGTTTGGTTCTTATGGCTTCTTTTGGTGCACTGCTCACCAAAGTCCACTAGATGGCAGTGTAGGCTGTTGGTTTTCTTTCAGTAGCAGCCTCTTCTTCTTGGTGACTTTCTTTTCTTTCTGCTTGTAGGGCCAGCTGTCCATGAGGTGTGCAGGAGAGGGGGCTGGAGTCACTGCTGGGCAGAGGTAAGTCCCATTACTTTTGTTTTAGCTGGGGCACAACAGTGTTTATGGTGCAGGCATCATTCTTGTCCTTTTTATTTTACTCCGTGCAGAAGGGCAGATTGCACTTTCTTTGGTCCTCCCGGCCTGCCTCATGCAGTCCTCGGGCAGGGGGGGCTGGGGCTATCTTCTTTCCTGCGGGATGAGCACCTGCTGGTTCTTTCATTGTTGCACGCCTCACTGTCCCATTCTCCCTCATTTTCTTGGGGCTCTCCCCACTCGCGGCAGTCTTTCTCGCTCTCATGCTGCGCAGGTGGGGGAGGGTCGGCATCCAGTCCTGACCTGTTCGCTCCGTTCTGCTGTTGACTGTAACATGCCGGACACTGGTTGTCCGTTTCTCCACCCCGCCGCCTTCACCTCACACGCGGCCCGGGGTTTCCTGCTTCTCTTTCTGTCCCTTGCCGCTACCGCTTCACTCTCACATGCGGTGCGGCAGGGACAGGGTGTTGGGTCTTTGATGCAGGTGTGTTCCGCTTTTCATTCAGGGACCGGCAGCCCTCCCGTGCATTTTCTTCACCCCGCCGCGGCACTTCACTCACTCTGCGCGGCAGGGGACGCTGGAAGCAGGCCGCGGTGGGCTCCGCGAGTCATGCCATATTAAGGGTCTCTGTTTTTTTTTTGTGATAGCGGGTAGGCTCCGCTTTCCGTGATCGGCGCCCCGCAGCTATCCTTCAGTTTAACTCCCGCCGCCTCTCTCTCCACACGCTGCGCGGGGGGGAACGCTGCAGGCAGGCCGCGGGTGGGCTCCGCCTGCGCTGCTTTATATATAATTAATTGTCGCTGCAATGTCTATGCGGGTGGGCATCGCGTCAGTTTGTTCATAAGGGGGTCGCCTCAGGCAGGCCGCGGGTGGGCTCCGCTGGCGTTGCTATAGTTAAAGATTATTTTCGGCAAGGCGCCATGTCATGCGGGTGGGCTCCGCTTGGTGCGTGTACATGAGGGGGATCACGTCTGGCATCTGCAACCCCCCGGGCCCATTCGCAGCACCCGGGCTCACCTCCGGCCTACGGGCCTATCTTCTCCTGCGGCCGTGGCGAGTGGGCTCCGCCCGGCCAGCACTCTTCTCTGGGGCACAGTCGCGGCCGGTGCAGGTGGGCTCTGTCCGGTCCGCTTTTCATCGATGATTCGGCCCGGGGCACGGCACACGCCCTACCGGCCTCTCGGCGGCCGGCGCCGCCTCACCAGGGGGTGCCCTTCACACGGGCAGCATTCTCCCCCTTTCACCCACGACGAAAATGGCGGTGGCACGCGTGGACACAGCCACCACTCCTCGTCGCCAAATGTCGTGTCGTGGGGCCCTAGGCCCACATGGTGGCAAATGACTGCGACACAGACACGGAGCTTAGCTGGGTTAGTGAGCCACGAGCTCGAGCGCTCGGCCCTATTTATTATCTGTGTCACGTGATGTCGTGACATCAGTGGTGGGTGGGTGTTTAGTGTAGCTTTACATTTTAACCCTTGCCTGCGTCTTGCTAGGACACAACACACTACTACAAGGCGGGGGTATATTCTGGTCCCAGAACACAGGGAATCAGCATTTCAAGTAATGACTTTCTCGCCCCTTATGATTTTGCCCTGGAAAATGTATGCTGGACAAACCTACTGAAACTTAAAGGAGGGAGGGGGGGGGGGGGGTGCAGGAATGGGAGCATCTGTGTTGAAATGCATGATTATTTTGAAGGTTAACAGTGGTTCAACGTGTAATTTCTCATTTTCCTGAAGGAAACTTGGAATACAAAGTATTTATTCAAACTGCATCAAAGGTATAGCACCACCCCACACTTCGTAAATCGGTCCTGTGAATTCTTGATGATTTCAGAGGACTTTTACAGATAGGTGAATGCTGTGGGTAGCAATGTATCTAAAGTCCCCAGGGTTTGGGTCTTATTGGTTTCCTCTTTGACAAAATAGAACAAAGTCAAAACCTATGTAAGTGCAGTTTATAAAGTAAAATCAACAGTAACGGAAAAGATGCTTTATTTACACAGGAAACATTCGGACCACATTCACAGAAACACTGGGTTGCTTTCCCGAGTCTTGCCAGTAGAATGGTTCACGGTTTCTTTCTTTTTTTTATCTCAAGTGTACACTACCTGTTGTCTCGAATACTTACCACTTTTCTGCTTGCTCAAGAATTCTGACTTTTGTTGCATATTTGTGCTTGTGTCCTCTTTCGCATAATCTTATTCTCACTTTGTCTGACTCTATCCTGTTGAACGAAAACTAAACAATAAATTCTCTTTGAGTAATAGGCCAAGACGTGAATGTTTCCTCAACACACCTCTCTGGGAGACATAAAATACAGATATTCTGTTCTAGAGACCAGCCCCTGTGCAGTTCGTAAGTTTTAGCAAACCAGAGATTCACAGTATTACTGAAAACGGTAAGTACATTTTAGTTTATCAACATAAACAACAATAAGTGTGGGTAAGATAGACGTATAGGAGGTTTATGAGTATAACACAGGCTTCAAAGTGCAGCCATTTACCTTAATTAGGCGTTTCAACAGAGAGGACCTGATTTAGAGTTTGGTGGACAGGTACTCCATCACAAACTGACAGATTTCCTGTCCACCTTAACACAAAAGCATTATGTTCTAATGTTCCTGTTCTAGGGTGGAAGGAATATCAATCACATTTGTGACAGAGTGTTCACAAGTAACTGTCCCAGGGGCAAAGTTGGGTGGGGGTACACGGCAACCAGCTGAGGGGATAGTTCTGGAATTTGCCTGCAGAGCCAGCGTGACATTAGGAAAGCAGGAGGTTCATGTGGTATTTCGGTAGCGAGCTGGAGTTTGGAGGACTGGAGAAGGGTGAGGGAAGTGTAAGGTGTGCGTGAGAGGAATGGTGAAGTAAGGCACTAAAATAAGAATTAACGGCCCGCCTGAATCTCATGGAGCCTGAACACAGGTGTTGGATGCTTGCAGCCCATGAGTTGATGTGGGAACGGGCAGCGGTGCAAGGGATCACACCACAGGTAGATCTGGAAATGGCAGCACAAGTCTTGTAGAAGGAAATAAGGAGCAAGTGCCTGGACAACTTCATGAGGGTGCCAGCACTAAGGTGGGTGGTTCAGTCAAAGCCAGTATTGGCGGCAAAGGAAGGGGCTGATCATGGTTGTGGAGAACTGTCCCAGCTGTTTGTACATTTTAAAGCATCGAGGGGCTGGCAGCTACAGAGCTAAGCATTGGAAATTCCTTCAAACACTTTTAGGCTGTAATTCCTGATTAGAAAGGAGCAGATACTTCATGCTTCATATCCTCGGAATGGTATTGATAAATCCTCTTTAGTGGTAAAGTAGGATGTAACATTACTATTTTAGAAATACCACTTTTAGAAAGTGAACATTTCTCTGCTCTTAACTGGGCTGTGTGTGCCTGTAGCCTGTATCCATACACGTCTGAGTGACATCTTCACTTTGTGCATTCCCTCTAGATAGCGACAAACACAGGAAGGGTGGCTGTGACAGAGGACTCATCTGCATTCATTTGCATTCTGATAGTCTTTCTGAATAGGCTGTATCCTATCCACACACAAAGGACTGATCACCCTCCACAGATCGCCTGGAAGACAGGGTTGGGATGAAAGGGGACTTGTTCAATGAGCTGTTTTGAAGTTATCCCCACTTCAAAGGAACATTTGAGTATAAGTACTGGGGCTCTGACCCTTCCACTACAGTACACTAATGGACCTGTGAAGAACTCTGTCAGGAGTAAGGACTGCTGTGATACAATGTTTTCCATTCTGCTTGGATGACTGTTCTAAGGAATTGCTTCATTGCTTTGCTGAGCTGCCCTGCTGCCTGCTGATCTCTGCCCTGCTGAAGGTAACGACTGTACCCATCTTACTTGAACCCAGAATAACTCCAAGGGCTTGCTGGCTTGCCTCCTGCTTTATGAAATCTCCGGGTCATAAAAGGCTTCTTGCAACTCTGCTGGTGGTGCTGGACTCTACCATCAGTGAGTCCCACCCTTGCCTGTGGTGCCCACCTCCTGTCCTGGGCCTCAATAGTGCTTCTGCAACTGCTTTCCTACAAAACCGAAGCATCGTCACCACTGTGCCCATCAGAACTGATGCAGTGCCCTTTTACACCAATGCGTGCCGATCCGAAGACATCCCTGTGCTACTTGATGATGACGCAGCACTGATGCGAGGTCCAGACTGTGAGGTTCGACTCCGACGCAGCACCGAATCTGAAGTCCTGGCAGCGAGGCTCAACTTTTCCGCATCTATCCGAATTTCTTGAATTGGAACCAACGCATTGTACTCTTGATGATGACGCTTTGCTCGATTCAAGGTACTTCATCAGTGGAACCTGTTTAACTCCTGCAACTAGCCTGCTTTCCATTGCAGTTTCTCTGAAATTAGATGTACCCCCATCCAGTGTGATCTCAAGTAACCTTTTAGTGCTATTGACTTCTAGACACTATTTTTAGTTAATTCTACTTGTTGGATTTTTGTCATTTTGGTCTTGTTAAATATTCCCTATTTTTCTAAACCTGCGTGGAGGCTTTTGGTGGTGGATTCATTGTGTTACTCTGTGTATGTGTTACACAAATACTTTATACATTGCCTCTTTAGATAAGCCTTACTACTCTGTGCCACGCTACCAGAGGGTGAGGACAGGTTATCTTTCAGTGCATATCTAGCTTTCCCTACTAGGAATGTGGTCCCTACTTGGACAGGGTGCATACCTCTGCAAATTAGAGCCCCAATTTCTAACAAAAGCACTTAGCTGTGTAAGGTCATAAGGATGGTAGATAGTGAAGAGGAGGACAGGAACAGGCTGTAGATGTTCAATGAAGAGGTGAGGGAAAACAGGGTAGGTGGACTACTGCTGGAGAAAACGGTAAGGACTGTGGAATTCCCAATACAGCAATCAAGTGAGAGGCAGAGGAATCAAAGTGAGCCGGTGACACACTTGTTTAATCTTGAGGTCGGTAACAGGTTTCTAGTATTGCAGATTGAAAGCGACTCACTGGGAAATCAGGATCACTGGGGTGTGGGTTTCAACATGGTGGGAAGAAAGGAGAGAGGTGACACAGGATGTGGGGCAAGTGAAGAGCTTGGGATTAGAGCAGAAAATAATGCCAGGAGAAACATCTTAAAGGTAGTGGGGCTGGTACGAAACCTTTAAGATAAATCAGGGACGGAGAAAACCATGAATGATTTTGGTGAATTTCCTGACATATAGTTCAAAGGAAGAAATATCTGGGGCAGCTCTTAAAGCTAAGACACTCTAGGTAAAATGAGCGGGTTTTAGCATAAGGTCTGATCTCTGTAGGCAGACTCAGGATTGGCAGTGGGAGTTGGGGAAGAGGATGGAGGAGCTAAAGGAGATGGGAGCTAGGTCCCGGAGGAAGTTTCCTGCACTGTTAAAAGTCATGAATATATAATTTTAGGGATCCTGAGGAGGTAGAATAGTTTATTCAAAAAGTAAAAAATGGGGGAGGAATGTTAATAGGCACGCTACGAGAGAAGCCTGTGGATAAAGAGTGCCCCAATGCAGAACTCAAATTTTGACATTAGGAATGTCAAGAAAGCTGGAAGGAAGGGTTCCCCAGGGAGAAGGGCATGGGATGAGGTGGGGGGAAAGGGGCCACAGTGTGGGTAGCATAAGGGGAAAAAAACTAAACAATCCTCAAGGGCACATTGGCAATGTTAGGAATGTTTGTACTCCTACAGTGATCCAAATGGCTGGAAAGGGCAGAAAGTATGGCTAGGGATAGGGGGGTGACCAACGACTAACGTTAGTGTCATGGAATGCGAATGGGTAAAGGGTGCTGAATAAACAAAAATAAGTATTAGGCTACCATAGAAAGTATGGAGTGAATATCATGATACTGCAGGAGACACATCTTCAGGAAAAAAAGCTTAGAGCTATTTCAGCAAGAGGTTTGGAATGGGTATAAGGTTCCGAACAGATCAATTATGCTGTATGAAAGGGGTGGTGATCTAGTCAACACTCAGGTGTAGATGGCATTGACAGTAAAGCATATCTGAAAGGAAGATGGGCAGTACCAAGGCTTTGGGTTCGATCAAAGACACTGGTATGTGTGGGGTTTTATGCGCTGAATATAGATGATCCAGAAGTTGTAAGGGAAGTGTTTTTGTCTCCTGGACTATGATGCCCCCATAGTTATAGGCAGAGATTTTAACATTGTGATAGATAGTGGATTAGAACAATCCTCAATAGGCACCCAGCATAGTGCACCTACATCATGTGCCTGTCTATACTCTATGTTGGAAGAGCTTGGCTTAGTGAACATGTGGAAAGAGAGGGCAGGAAGGAAAAGGGGTTACGAATATCACTCATACAAAATTTGTGGCATTCATCCCTGGTTAAATTATTTTCTGATAGATAGAAGGGAGATTGAGAATGTGAAAAGAGTGGTGCACAAGCTGATGCAATTTTCAGATCATGCTGTGGTGAACTTGAAGCTTGCAGTTGCTGATCAAAGGGAGGGGAGGAGACAGACTATGGACAGGTGACTGTTAGGTACTGAGGAGGATGTCCAGGCTTTAAAATCTGTTACAAGAGATTTTTTTTAGTTGAACCTAGGCACGGCGAGCATTTATAATATGTGGGATGCATCCAAGGCATTTTTGCGGTAGTTGATGATAAGCTTAAACCTCTATCAGAATAAAAATGTAAAATAAAAGCAAAAGTAACTAATATGGAAGACAGGATGAGGAAATTGCTGAGGCAATAGGAGGAGGAAAGGGCGGAGGAGGACTCGGGTTGAATTAAAATAACTTTTTGAAAGGCAGAAGGAGAGTATGTAGAGAAATGAGAAGCGAGTAAGCTCAGGCACTTTGAGTATGGAGAGAAGTGCAGACAAATTATGACTTGGAAAGCTAGAGTGGGCTGGAAAATGAATTACATAAGAGAAAACAGGAGGGAAGGAACTAAGGACATTAGGAAAACAGCAGAGGAGATTGAGCAAGCTTTCACAGAGATTTCTGGGAATCTGTATCCCGAAGGCAGGTCACCAGACAAAGTTCAGATTAAGCAGTGGCTAGCCTAGAGGAATTTGAAGACATTGAGTGAACAGCAGCAACAGTTGTTTAACAAAGTCATGAGTGAAGGGTAGAGTATTAGAGTGTTGAGATCCAGCAGGAAAGGGAGGCAGCAGGTCAGATGGGATACAAACGGAGGTATATTTAAAGCTGAAAGGAGTTGCAGTCCCTGTATGGAATTTTTTTTATGAGATCCTGAGACGTGAGGAATAGTTACCAGAAATGTAGAATGAGGCCACTGTTAGCCTGATTCTAAACACTAATAAGCCTGCATCAAGATGTGAATCATAAAGGTCAATCTCATAATTAAACTGTGATTACAAAGTCTTTGCTGCAGTGAAGACGAAGAGGTCGGCTCAGCGGGTGGGAATATTTGATAGATGGAGATAAGAAAGGGTTTATACTAGGGGTAGGTGAAATATTCTGTTTTGACCGTGGAAGTGGCAGAATTCTGGCCACTCTGCATTGCTCAAATGCTGGGTTTTGGCTAAATTCCGGCAATCAACATGTGATGGAACTTTTTTCCTTCGAGGCTCCAGAGTATTTGAGCTGACGAGCGTGATTTGCACCCCAAAGCAAGATTTTTTAACATGGTGGTCGCTGGCGCTAGCGAGGGGTCGTGTTCAGAGGACTGCTCCTTGAGTAGATTTGCTGCCGCTTGAGTAGATTTTCTACTTAAGCAGCATCAAAATCAACTCAAATAGGCACGTGCTCTTGCACAATGCATGGGGTTTGTTTGTGCCACTGGCACTAAATTGCAGTTTGAGCTGAATATTTTTTACTCGTTGGGAGAATTCTGTGGAATCTTGTGGTGTTTTTCTGTCATTTTGTTGCATTCTGCAGAGTGAAACTCCGCAAGTTCTGCCCAACCCTAGTTTATACCTGGAAGGTATTTGAGGAAACTAACGCATCTTCTGTTGGGGGCAATAGATATGGCAGTTGCGAACCAGTGCTTAATTTGTAAATTATGAAGTGCAGGTGCTCAAGTATTGGTCTGAGGCCACACCTAGTTGTCCCGGGTTCCACCCAGTTCCTCCACTGGCTCCACCCACTTACTCTATTGGCTCCACCCACATCCTCAACTGGCACTGCTAAAAGTCAGACATAATACCCGACCTGAATTTCAGCAAGGGAGCCTTGCTCATAATAAGGTTTTGATAGGAGCTTCCCCTGCTCTGCGAACATTTTGAAAAAGATGACATCATTCAAAAGTGCATTTAAAGCACAGATTTAGAATAGATTAGCTAAAATGAGTACACAGTAGGACCAGTGCAAAAAACAACTTGTGCACTGACAGTCCAGAACAAAAAACAACTTGTGCAGTGGCAGTCCAGTGCAAAACAACTTGTGCAGTGGCAGTCCAGTGCAAAAACAACTTGTGAAGTGGCAGTCCAGTGCAAAAACAACTTCTTTATGGCATCCAGTGTTAAAACAACGTTGACACAGAAAGAAACATGCATAAAACAACATTTTTACAACTTGTGTCTGACAGTCTAGTACTAAAACAACATTTACACAGAAAGAAACGTGCATAAAACAATATTTTTACTGACAGTCCAGTGCAAAAACAACTTGTGCCTGACAGTGTACTAATAAAACAACGTTTACACAGGAATACCAGTGTAAAAACAACATTTGCACGGACAGTCCACTACAAAAACAACTTCAAACATGAAGACTAGTGTAAAAACATCTGCACTTGCAGTTCATTGCAAAAACAACTTTAGTACTGACAGACCAGTGCTAAAGCAACATTTGCACTGACAGTTAAGTACTAAAATTACATTTACATAGAAACACCAGAGTAAAAACATTTTTTCCACCGAAAGAACCAGTCCAAAAACAACGTTTAGACAGAAAGAGCAGTGTAAAAACAACATAGTCACTAACAGTCCAGTGCAAAAACAACATATGCATTGACTGTACATTGCAGAAACAAACACCTGCAGTGGTCCAAGCGTGGGCCCACCTACTCTGACCGACTGGCACAAACAACAGCTCATCTTATCAACTTTCTGTAAAAACAACAACATTGAGCCAGCATTGTTTTACAATGTTTTAGCAGCAGTTGGCCTATGCAAAAGTGCCCTGAATCAGTGAAAATGTTGTTTATCTGACCCCGTGTTCAGTCTTTTCAGGAACAGCCTCAGGAACAACACTACAAAAACAACTTCAAACATGAAGACTAGTGTAAAAACATCTGCACTTGCAGTTCATTGCAAAAACAACTTTAGTACTGACAGACCAGTGCTAAAGCAACATTTGCACTGACAGTTAAGTACTAAAATTACATTTACATAGAAACACCAGAGTAAAAACATTTTTTCCACCGAAAGAACCAGTCCAAAAACAACGTTTAGACAGAAAGAGCAGTGTAAAAACAACATAGTCACTAACAGTCCAGTGCAAAAACAACATATGCATTGACTGTACATTGCAGAAACAAACACCTGCAGTGGTCCAAGCGTGGGCCCACCTACTCTGACCGACTGGCACAAACAACAGCTCATCTTATCAACTTTCTGTAAAAACAACAACATTGAGCCAGCATTGTTTTACAATGTTTTAGCAGCAGTTGGCCTATGCAAAAGTGCCCTGAATCAGTGAAAATGTTGTTTATCTGACCCCGTGTTCAGTCTTTTCAGGAACAGCCTCAGGAACTATATTTCGTTTGGGGCAGATCAAAGCCGGCAATGTGTGTGCCCAGGAAGCCCAGTGATGTATTGGCATGGGTGATGTGTGAACTCACCCCGCCCGGACCAGCTAATGGCTCCTGCAAGCGAGAATTAAGCTGTGCTGAGTGATTGTAAAAGAAGTGTCAAGTGGCAGGGGAATGTGTACTCTGTGGGCGCCATTTATCTGAAGAGGAGCCACAGTGTCACAAAATATGGGAAGCTGGCCTTGGAAAGCAGAATGGGGCCAAGCACACACCACAGTCAGTGGATATCCTTGGTAACTCCCTGGGACATCCAGAGTTGCAGCGGGCCTTGTCCCAGTGCTTTGGCCTCTGCTGGCGCTATTTTCCTCTCTCTCACCTACAGCTAAACCTCACTGACTGACAGGAGAGTGGTAGACAATGGTCACAAACGAGCATATAATTCCTTCAAACACAGTGGAGTATGGGTCAGGCTAGCAGATGACTTTACGTCACTTATGACACAGAGCCTTTATTTTTTCACTTAACAATCTAGTGCATTCTGGGAGTTGTGGTTCATGTCAGTTGATCTACTCGAACTTCACAGCGGGAAACAACGGATCATCAAAGAAACATCCCAGCGTGCGATGCCACCCTTCAATTCTCTCAAAACAATGTGACAAATGCGCCTTAAACTGCCTCTCGGTATCTCGATTATCGTTTCGAATATTAAAACCTGATGAAGTAATAACAAATGAATACATGTCAGCTTGGCAAGATAAATGAGAACCAGGTGGTTCTCTTCTTCACCCACAAGAGTTCATCAAATTCAAAGGCCTCCTCGTATTCTGTAAACTGTTTCCTACTGGAAATGAATGGGAAGCTGCTCGGTCTATCTCAAGGTTATTGTGCGTGTGAGGCAGCCCCCAATTTGTTGTTACAGAGTAGGCCGCGCAGCTAAAATCTGGGGTTAAGTAAAGTTAAAGGCAAGCCCTTTGTCGGGTCACAGTGTCACGCATGCGCATTGGACACAGCGCCGCAGCAGTGAAGTGACCCGGACACCAGTTCGATACTCCGCGTGGTCCGGCCTAACCCCGGGGCCACGCCTCCTTTATTTATATAGCACACGGCGTCACGTACGCCACCGCGTGTGCGCACGTCTACGTGCGCGATCCACTAGACTGCTAACATCGCAGTCTCATGACATTACATTCCTTTCAACCTTTAATTGAACAAAACACAACAGTTACTTCAAAGTCACTACATATCAAATCAATAATAAAGAATGATGGGGGCCATCCGGCCGGTTACCAGTCTCGTGGCTCGGGAGCCTGTATTCAGCCCACGGCAAAGTCCGCCAGTTGTGAAGATGGGGCCGGGTTTCTTCTTAGCCCATACCCCGCTGCTTCCCCACGGAACAATACCCTCCTGGGGTCTCTTGATGTGGGATTCCGGTGGGCCGAGCTCCCATGGTGGGTTGGGGGCTGGTCGTTCTCGGCGTCTCAGCGGCAGCCTGTCTTGTTGCGGAGCTTTCACTCTGGGAGCTACTCTAACTTCCGAGAGGACTGTAGTTCTCTTCTGGTCGGTTGGGGGACTCTTGGCTGGTTTCCTGACAGGGATGATCCTCTGTTGGTGCGGATGCTTTCTTGAAGAATGAGACGTTGCGCGTGACGGTCTCTCCTCCTCGCTGGGCCGTCACCATGGTGCCAGTGCGGTGCGTGACTGTCCAGGGCCGGGGTTCAAATGGGAGTCTGAACTTGCTCCCCGGATATCTGTCCTTCACATAGACTTGGTCTCTTTCATTGATGGACGGTGCTTTGGCCCTCTGTCGGAAGCTGGCGTAGTCATTTGACCGCCTCCGGTTGAACAGTGTTTTCCGCGGGTTTGCGCTGTTTGGAGTCCATGTATGATGGTTGGGGATTGTGTCTCTGACTATCCTTCCCATTGCTGACGGGCCTGGGGCGGCTTCTGTAGTGCGATGTGGTGTGAGCCGGTATTCCCTGAGAAATGAGTAGATTGACTTCTCCAGTGAGGCTCCTTCAGCATGGGCGATCCGGATAACTTTGTTTAGAGTGCGCATAAACCTCTCAACCTCTCCATTGGCTTGAGGCCATCGGGGCGTCAATTTCCGGTGTTGGATTCCCCACTCAGCTAGGCAGTCTGCAAACTCTTGTCCCTGGAAGGGAGGTCCGTTGTCGGTCTTGACCCACTCGAAAATGCCGTGGGTGGCGATGGCTTTCTCACATTTTGCTATGACTTCCTTGGCTGCGAGTGTTGTCACGATTTCCACTTCTGGGTATTTCGTGAAATCATCAATGATGACAAGCATGTGTCTCCCATCCGGCAGGTGTCCGAAGTCGGCGCTAACCCGCTCCCATGGTCTCCGCGGGTTGTCTTCCGTGATGACCGGGGGTGGGCATTCAGGTTGTCCTGCCACCTGGCACCATTGGCATTCTTTGACAGTCCGTTCTATTCTGGTGTCCATGTCCGGAAACCATACTTTCGCGCAAAGTCTGGTCTTGGTCTTCACCATGCCATAGTTCCCGCGGTGAGCGAGTTCGATGGCTTGTTGGGTTAGGCTCATTGGCATCACGATTCGGGGTCCTCTCAATAGGCACCCTTGGTTGTCCACGGACAGTTCTTCTCATACTCTCAGCAGTGCCTCTAAGACGTTCCTCGCCTGTGGTGTCCTTTTGCTGAGCGACGCTTGAAGAGTTCTCCAGTCGTTGGCCTGTAGGGCGTTCACCACTAGTTGGAGGACCTCATCGTTGCGGGTTGCTTCGATGATCATGTCTATGCTCATGGGTAGTGGCCTTGACCTCTCAATTACTGCCTTTACGTATTCCTCCGTCTCCTCTGCATCTTCCTCTTCTCCGCTAGTTGCTGCTCGGGGGTGTCTGGAGAGGTAGTCTGCGGGGTTTGTCGCCCCCGGTTTGAACTCCAGTTGGTAATCATACTCTTTTAGTTGCAGGATCCACTTCTCTATTCGGGGTGGTGGTTTGGAGACCGACCCTCGGAACAGCGGGATCAGAGGCTTGTGATCTGTGGAGACGGTAAACAGGTGCCTGTACACGTTTACATGGAAGTGTCTGCAGGCCCAATTAATTGCAATTGCCTCCCTCTCATTTTGGGAGTACCGTTGCTCCGTTTCGGTCAGTGATCTGCTGGCGTAGGCAATGGGCACCCAGTCTTCCTCCCCTTGGCGCTGCGTCAGTACAGCTCCCAGACCGTAGGGGCTGGCATCAACTGCGATGTTGGTCGGTTTTGCCGGGTCGAAGTACGACAGGGTCTTCTCCGCTGACAATGCGGCCTTGGTGTTGTGGAATGCCGCGCTCTGTTCATCGCCCCACTGCCAGGGGGTGGTCGACTTGGTGAGTTCCCGAAGAGGTCGGGTGAGGTTGGATAGATCTAGGATGAACCTCCCACGGAAGTTTACCATGCCCAGGAAGCTTCGTACCTCGGATATGTTTGTCGGAGCTGGGGCTGCTTGCACATCTTTGACTTTGTCTGGGTCAGGGGCGATCCCTTGGTCGGAGAAGGTGTATCCAAAGAAACTGATCTTATTCTTGAGAAATTGGCACTTCTCCCGGTGCAGTGTTAGGCCTGAATCTTTTATTCTCTGCAGTACACCCTTCAGCCTTTGGTGGTGTTCTTCAATGGTGTTTGCGTATATGAGCAGGTCGTCACTAACGTTCAGAACCCCCGGGAGTCCGCTTAATACCTCCCTGATGGTGTTTTGGAAGACTTCAGCTGCGCTGGATATACCGAAATTTAGTCGTCGATATCGTCGGAGGCCCACATGGGTGGAGAAGGTGGTGATATACCGGGAGTCTGGGTGCAAAGGCAACTGATGATAGCCGGATCGCAGATCCATCTTGGAAAACCATTTTGCGCCGTTTAACTCCCCCAGGATATCGTCAATGGTGGGTGTTAAATGCCGTTCCCTCTTGACTGCCGCATTGGGTAGGCGCATGTCTACGCATATACGGACCTGTTCCGGCTGTTTGGGTTTTCGCGCCACAACGATTGGCGATACCCACGGGGTGGGCCCGCTGACCTTCTCGATGATGCCCTGCTTCTCGAGGGCCTCTAGTTCTTCTTCCACCTTCTTCCTGAGGTGGAATGCTATTCTTCGGTGCCTGAGGGCAACCGGTTGGATGGATGGGTCTATGTGGAGGGACACCTCCTTTCCTTTGAGACACCCAATGCCTCGAAATGTGTCCTCAAATTCTTCGAGAATCGAGTCTAACTCCTCCTCCAGTACCGCCATTGCGTAAAAGATCAGTTGGAGTTCTTCCACCGCCCGTCCGCTGAGGAGCATGCCGCTGCCTTCTTCGGTTACGTAGACGGTCGTCTGGACCTTCCGGCCTTGATGTTGGAGCTCCGTTTGGAAGCATCCGATCAGCGGGATTGGGGTCTTTTGTCCGTAGGTGAAGACACAGATTTTTGCTGTCTTCAAGGTTGGCTTGTCCCGCAGTTGGTTGTACATGTTTGCCGCCATGAGTTCGATCGAGGCTCCCATATCGATGGTGGCCCTCACCTCTTGGTGAAGTAGTCTTATGCGGCATTTTGGGAGACGCCTCTTCTTTCTCTGTGGCTGGTTGATGGCAAATACACAGTGGACTGGATAGTCGTTGGAGTCATCGTCCATGTCTTCACTGTCCGGTCTTTCCCTGACGGCGTGGGCCGCCTCGGGTTTTTGCTTGGAGGACCTGCAGACTGTTGCGAAATGGTTCATCCGTCCACATGCGCTGCATTTCCTCCCTCGCGCTGGACAGTCTTGAGCGCGGTGGGGTATGCCTCCACAGTAACCGCATTCTTTTCGGCATTCTTGCGGCTTCTTTCCTCCAAATAGTCACGGCTTAGGCCGGACAGTGTTCACCTGTTCAGCCACGTTGACTTGCTCGGCCTTGACTGGTCTATGGAGTGCCGCCTCCATGTGTGATGCTCTCGCTTGTGATAGCTCTTTGGAGCGGCCAAGTTTTAGGATGTCCGCTAGCGGTTTTCCATCCTCTTGGAGGATTTTCACTCGCAAGTTGGAAGAGTAGCATCCTTGAATTATTTGGCCACATATCTCCTCTTGTTCGTCCCGGAAGCCACATGTGCTGGTGAGCTCCTTTAGCCTGCCGTGGAATGCGTCTAGGGACTCTTCCGCTTCCTGCCACGCTTGCCGGAAAATGAAACGTTCATAATCTTTGCTGGTCATGGGTTCAAACAGCGCGTTGAGTGCATTGAGGAGTGTGACGTAGGTGTGAGGCGTAGCTTCTACTAGGGTCTTATAGATTCTGTGGATATCCTTCCCACCTAGATGAAGAAGAAGCGCCCTGCGTCGTTCCCTCGCAGTACCAGCACCTTCGAAATAGAATTGTAGCCGCTCTGTCCAGTCCTTCCAGCGTGGTGCCAGGGAGGCCGGTGCGCCGTCGACCACGAATGGCTCTATGGGGGGAATGGCCGCCATTTTGGCACGTGGGGACTCTCACTGCGCTGCCAGCAGGACACAGGCGTTGCGGTCACCGAGAAAGGATGCCCCCTTGAGGTGATATGCCGATGGGCCGCCCGGCGGGGCGTGTGTCGTCGGGTCTGCGATGATAGGGGCCGCCTGCGGTGATGGGGCGCTCCACTGTGTGATTGGAGTGGTTGAACGCTGCCCTCCGGTGGACGTAGGCCGCCAGCGCCCCTTACCCTCGTGCAACCGGTCAAAAGGGAGTCTCCCGCTGCAGGGCGCAAGCATCGAGTGACACCCCCTGCATTCTGGGCACATCTGCGGGGCCAATAGCGCTGTGGGCCGTCACCTGCCGATCACCTTGGCTGAGGCAGGGCGGCTCAGCCGAGCCTTCCACGATCGGGGCTCCAGACTCGGCTGAACATCGGCACACATGCGGGGCTAGGCAGGAGTGGTCAGCGAGGCACAGCATGAGTTTGTTTACATCCTCGTCGCCATTGTTGGGTCACAGTGTCACGCATGCGCATTGGACACAGCGCCGCAGCAGTGAAGTGACCCGGACACCAGTTCGATACTCCGCGTGGTCCGGCCTAACCCCGGGGCCATGCCTCCTTTATTTATATAGCACACGGCGTCACGTACGCCACCGTGTGTGCGCACGTCTACGTGCGCGATCCACTAGACTGCTAACATCGCAGTCTCACGACATTACAAACTTCACAGCCCTGCCCTTCTTCCAGCCTTCTCCTCCTGGCCCCAGGTGGGTAGTGGCATTGTACTTGTACTTGCACACAGTACCCTGCACCAGAGGCATGATTGCTCATGGCAGGCCTTGGACTCGTCACTCGGTCGTTCACTCACTTCACTTCATGCGTATGAAGTGAAATGCAAAGTGAACAACCTAGTGACGAGTCCAAGGCCTGCTCTGAGCAATTATGCTTCTGGCGCCGGGCACGAGGCACCAGACCAGTAAAATGCCACTGCCCAGCCCAGGGCAGGAGAAGGCTGGAAGGAGGAGGGCAGGGGCCAATTTTCTACAAGGCCGCCCGGCCACACAGCCTATTTACTTAACCTTAACCCGGGCCGGACTACATATAGAGCTGGAGCTACCACACCGACGCTGGTGACTGTCACGTGATATCATCCACAAGTCCACGACACGGCACACCAAAAAAAACTGCTTAAGGAATATAACGGCTTAAGGCTGTTACTTACCGATACTCCCTGGGGGTGGGGGGGGGCGCACTGGCCTGCCTGCCTTCAGTTATGTTAGATAGGCGGTCTAGGCCAAGCTGCAGTGCCTGCAGCATAACGGCTTTTGACTCACCACCTCAACTCAGTACTGCCTCAACCACTAATGACTCATGCTCGTGGTGGGGACGGGTGCGTGCGTGCCAGAGCGTGGCTTAAAAAAAATCTATGCACGCTGCGTGCTGCACAGCCCTACCCCAAATCCAGCCCCCTGCCCAATCAGGGCTTAAAGCAATTTCCAAATTTGCATTGCATCCGCATCGTGACCATCATTCACACGCTCATCTGCATATTGAATTCACATTCATTCATGCAGTAAATAAAAGGAGTTGGACGGTCTGGACACTGGACCAGTATGTGACGGGCTGAGTCACAAGTGAGATAATTTAATTTAATTTACTGTCTAGTCTGAGGCTACGCACGCAGCACAAGTATGTATGCCACATCCACATTGCCTTATGACGTGCATTCAGAGTTGCAGACGCCTGGTTTTACAGTAGACACGGCCCTCATAAATAAGTGCCGGAAAGCACTGGCACAAATTAAGCACTGTTGCGAACTCAGCACCAATAGTGGTGTTAACACTTGATGCAGCAAACACTATGATTAGGTTATCTGGAGGTATTTGACAGAGGTATTAAAGTACATGGGCCTGGGCTAAAACACGGGTAAAATCTCAGTGATTACTAATGTACACCCCCAGCTGTGGGGAGGGGCATGGTGGTACCACTTAACCCTGCCCCTCTGGGGAGACAGGGGAAAGGAAGAAGTGGTCCGATAGTCACACCTTGGTACATTTTGTAGCACAGGGCCATGAGCGTGTGTCTGAGTAAATGACCATGGAAAAGTGGATGCGAAAAAGGAGAAACATTTTGAAAAGCCTTATGCATCCATGGTGGTATGAGGACAAAAAAAAGAAAAACATTTATGACAGAGAACCCATCAGCCAAACTCTGAGGTTGGTTTAGTCTGTCACAAACATGAGGGACATCGCACCAATCTTATTGCAATTGCATTATACCCCTTGGCACGTGGATTAAGGTGGATGGGATACCAGTCACATTTGTGATGGAGCCCCCTTCCACAAAAATCTAAATCAGGCCCAAAGACTTTCAGCTAGACTAGTCTTGAAAGAAGAGCAGTAGATGTAATGGCACATTTTGCTTATGCAATTAGATAGCTAAGGATTTGGACTCTATGCCATAAGGGGATATCTTTAAATTAAGAGAGTGCATACCTGTGAGGGAAAGAGCAGGTTGCAACGCTTAACCCTGCTCCTCTGGCTAGTCCACATAACTTTGTGAACCAATACAGGTACTTTTGCCCCACCTGGCTTTCTTGGACCAGTGTAGCTGTGATGGAAATATGATGTGACAAGAAGTTGATTCAAGGCTACATCAAATAAAAATAAAAATAGAACAAATTCTTACCATAAATGACAGAAAAGATTATCCAAATGCAACTGAAGTAGAATGAAGGGTCCCCACAGTTCACAATATTACTTTCACACATTCTGCATCCTGACATAGAACCACACTCTCACACACAAACAAATGCACATTCCAGGCATACTTAACGTACAGAATGCCACCCACCCCGCTTGCTTACACAAGGGGAAAAAATCAGTGATTTCTAATACCCAGCACCAACGCACGCAACAAAAAACACTCATCACTATTGATCACTCAGCCATAAAAGAGAAAAACAAAACTATGAACCTTAATTTTAAAATCTAATCATTCAATCTACAGGAATGCAGCAATATTTTGGGCTGTGACAATATAATGATTTCCACAATCTGCTTCACTTTCACCTCACACATCGATCCTATCCTGTCTCTCATGCTACTCACTACTGCAACCTTTTTACTACCATCGTATTTATCTTATTGAAACTCAATCCAAAGTGATAACAATTAATACCGCCAACACAAATATTGTAACCTAAATATAGTTTATAGAAATGTTCCTGAGCTGGCTGAAGTGCTTTTGTTTATCGACTCCATGGGGCGATATTTTTGTACATGACATTCAGTACATCATATTTATGGCAGAAGATATTTAGGACATGATATTCTGGTACCAGACTCACTCACTATTTCTCCCTAATACTTCTGTACCTTCCTCTGAAATACACCATATTTATGTCCCTCAATACCCTCACATTCCATGGTGAAGGCAGGAGGATTAGCAGTGGTGACTAAACTATTTTCAAGCTTCGCCTTATGTGGCCACCTCAGGATAGCAGTCCATTTAACAGCCAGATCCCTCTACCTAATTCAAATCTGCTTGAAAATATCGCTATGAATTAATTTCGTTCTTCAAGCAACATTATGGGCTCATGTCCATTGGCCACAGCTTACATTGTCCACAGTTTCATATATAATTCTCTCTCTTCTGTAGTATACCATGTATCTGGGCCAGTACAGATCTCATCTTCCATTTTATTGATCTCAATGCCATAACGTGGCAACCTTCTTTATCTACACAGTTCACTTATCACTAGGCCAAATCATGACACACTGTTTCAAAATGTCTAAAATGAACACACTTCATGGACACTATCAATGGCTAGTAAAAACCTATTACTAGCCAAATGATTTGCACACTTTCTTCCTATTTCTACTACTACTGCTGGATTATTCGCAGACGTGCTACACAAATTTGTAATACAAAACTCACCTCTGAGGGGGACCTTATTTTTTTTTTTATTTCAAAGATTTTATCGAAGATATTTCTAATACAGTACAGTGGTAATGATCTTTCATTCGGTGGCTAGTTAAGCATTTTGAAAAATGGTGCGGGCACCTGTATACTAGCCATTAGGAAAATTGAAAGACAAAACAGCACACATTCCCAAATAAATGTCAAGGCATTCTTAAAAAAGAAGCATTGGCAAAGTTAATAGGTCTGGCTTTGGTTGCCAGGTTTTTGGTGTTTTCAGTGCTTGTTTAATTTTTTCATATTTTTTCCTAAAACTTTACAGTTAGAGGAGCTGCTGGGTCCTTGACAATAATAAAATAAATTACTAAAAGCAAAAATATTTTTGGGTGTCAAAAATCACATAATTTCATAGGAATTCCTGGTACTGATGGGACCTATTTTGTGTCTGCTTGTGAAAGGGTGGAATGCTGGCACTCAAAGTGAAGTTATCTAATGTTTGAAGCTCTCCTATTGCCACATGCTGTATAATTGAGTGGAGGGATGAACAATGTGACTGACACAGCAGTGAATGAAGAGAGCTTGATGGAAATCCCTGTATAAGCATGTTATTTATACCAAAAAAACAAAGGTTAAAGTGACGTTATTGTTGAGTGGAAATGTTAGTGATAATGTGACATTTTATAATCATAATACACTGAAATTCACCAGTTATAATTAACTGAAAAACTATGATTCACGCCCCGGCCATGCACAGTGTTGTCATCGATGATGTTTCAAATGTCATCAATGATATTATCAGTAATGCCACGGATCATTTCATGAGTGATGTAATATGTGATGTCATAAGTAGTGCATGGCAAGGACATGAGTTATAGTTTCTTCAGTTAATATAACTGTTCAATGTCAGTCACTGTAAACTTTGTTTATTACTAAAAATCTAAGATTTTTTCTTAATGTAAAGTAAGATATTATTACCATACCTAACTATAACATCACTTTTGCCTTTTTTCAGTGGAATTCTACTTTCTTTTAACATAAAGTAAGATTTGTATTACCATATTGCTCTGCCAACCCCCAACCGCACAAAGAAGTCATCACCAAAGAGAAAAATATTTTTTGTGAGGCACCATTCCATAAGCTCGAATATCATTCTGTTCTGGGAGGCAAATCGTGCTGAAAAAAACATAGGTTTCAGGGACGTTATAGTTAGTTGGACATTTTACTCGTACAAATCAGAGAAATTCGGCCTTTATAGTTCGTGTCTTACTAATACATGGGTGACTGACTAATCTGTGTGAATGTCTGTATCAGTCTGTCAGTTGGTGTGTAAATGGCTGCTTGGGTTGATGATTAGCTATATGAGTATCTATATATGGCTTTTTGATTTGTTGTTTGAGTACGTAAATGGGTATCTCAGTGTGTATGGGTGGGTGGTGTTTGTGTGACTCCCTGTATGGATGTGTGAGTGGGTGATTCACTGGGTGTATGGGTTCAAGAGTGTATCTGTGAGGGGCTATATGGGTGGGTGAGTATGTGTATAGCTGTGTTGGTGAGTGAATGGATGTCTCAGTAGTACATGTGTGAGAAACTACATATGTGAAAGGTAGTATATGTGAGTGTTAGAGTATATAAATGATTATATGTGAGAGTGAGTAATTGTCAGAGTAGCTGTAGGGATGAGTGTGTACTTGTGTCAGTGATTGCAGAAGACAGTAAGTATGTGTTAGTATCTGTATGAATACGTAAGGTGGTATGTGTATAACTGTGTATGGAGTTAATGACCAGCTTTGTGAATAACTCTATGGGTGAGTGATGGTGTGTGAGTGTCTGTATGGGTGTATGAGTACATATGATAGTAGCTGTATTGCTGTGTGACTGCATTTATGAGTGACTGTATGGATGAGGGTGTAGATGTGTGCGAAGAGCTATGAATCAGTGAGTGGGTATGTAGTAACTGGTATTGGTGTGTCTATGCTTTTGAGAATGGCAGTCTGTATTTTAAAGTGGATGTATTAAACGTTATATTAGGCTGTGAGGAGGTGCATCAGATTTTCACCTGGATGATGTCATCACTGATATCATTATTGATATCATTTGAGATGTCATCAGTGATGTCATCAGTGATGTCGCTGACCATGTCATGAGTGATGTAATATGTGACGACATCAGCAGTGCATTGCGGGCGAGAAAATTATAGTTAGCTCTACTAACTATAACAGCCAAATTTCTCTGATTTTGTACAAGTGAAATGTCCAACTAACTATATTGTCCCTGAAACCTGTGTTTTTTTCAGTGAATTTCCAAGGTTTTTCAAATGCTAATTTCTAACTATACTGTCCCTGAAACCAATGTTTTTGTCTGTGAATTTCTAAGGTTTTTTAAATGCTAATTTCTAACTCTAACTTAGTAGTCACATTTGCAGAGTGGTGCAGAAAGGGGCCTGGGCCTCTGACCAGCGTTCAGGAATTCCACAGCGAAGGACTTACAAAGTCCCTCAGGAGTAAATTGGACTTCATCCCCCAACCAGTACTGTGCCAGGAGGTGCGTTTGCAGAGTGGTGGAGAAAGGTGAGTATGGCCACTGAAGACCTCTTAGCAATTCCACTGAGTGGGACTTACTGGAGATAACAGGATGGGTAGTTGGCCCCCAAGGTCAACCTTGGTGGCCAACTACCCCTACTGTTACCTCCAGTAAGTCCCACAAAGCAGGATTGCTAAGTTCTCATAGCAGGCCACACCCCCTTTCCCCACTACTCTGCAAACGCACTCCCTGGTGCTCTCTTGAATGAGGATTAAAGTCCCCTTCACTGCTGGAGGCCCTTAGGGGCCAACTAGCCTACCTGATATCTCCAGTATGCCCCAGATAGTGGGATTGCTGACAGGTAGACACAGGCCATGCCCCCTTTCTCCATCACTCTGCAAACACACCTCCTAGCGTGTTCTTGGTTGGGGGATTAAGTTCCCTTGAATCCTGAGGGTCCATTGGGGCCAACCAGCCCACGAGGTACCTCCAGTAAGCCCTACACAACTGGATTGCAGAGAGTGGTCCAAGGCCATGCCCCCTTTTTACACCACTGTGCAAACATGCCTCCTGGTGCACTGCTGCTCGGGGTATGAAGTCCACTTTAGTCCTGGAGTCCTCAGGACACAAGAGGACCTCTTCGCCCCACCAGTAATGTACCAAGAGGTGTGTTTGCAGAGTGGTATAAAAAGGGGCGTGGCCTTGGACCACCTCTCAGCAATACCACTGTGTGTTGTTTACTGTAGGTACCTAATGGGCTAGTTGGCCCCTAAGCCCCCATAGCATTCAAGGGGACTTAATCCCCCAACCCAGAACGCTTCAGGAGGCGTGTTTGCAGAATGGTGCAGTGAGAGAGTGGGGTCTCTGGCGAGATGCCAGCGTTTCTTTTTTTTTCTTTTTAGAAATGGGGCTATGTGGCTCCTCTTCTCTCAGCATTTCCTGGGCCCCGGGGACCCACTCCCCCAGGGCCTCACACATATGCTTTTACTTTTAAAAAAAAGGGGCAAGGGGCTCCTCCCTAGGCCATCTTCAGCCAGGGGGACATCATCCCCTGGGGCATGGCCACTTTTTAGAAAAGGAGGGGGCCACGCGGCCCCCCTCCTGAGGCCATTATTGGCCCTGGTGACCCCATGCCCCAGGGCATTGCATCTTTATTTATTTTGTATTTATTAATGTTATGGTAGGGGTGCCACGTGGCCCCCTTTTCCTGGGCCACTTCTGGCCCCGGGGACCCCATCCCATGGGGCCTGGCCTCGTTTAATACATTTTTTTTATTATCACAGGAGAGGAGCCGCATGGCCCCCCTTCCTTGGGCAACTATTGGACCCAGGGATCCCAACCGTCGGGTCCTAGCCTCGTTTTCATTTTTTATTATCACAGGAGGGGACCGCGTGGCCCCCCTTCCCTGAGCCACTTTTGGCCCCATGGACCTCATCCCCAGAGGCCAGCCCTCACATTGGGGATCAAGGGGGAGCCCCAATGCCCCCGCGGTCCCAGCCGGCTCTCCGCCTCCTTCGGGAGCCGGCATTGCTTTTGGAAAAGGGATGCTGCTGACTTCCAGCTCCACTTGTTCAAAAGGAATTCTGCTTCACTTCATGGAAGCAGGAGAAGGTTTTCTGCTCTCGCTTTTATGAAGTGAAGCAGTGTTTTCAATGACAGGGCGGGAGCCGTGATCCCACCCTGTCATTGCAAACTGCAATGTC
Source organism: Lissotriton helveticus (assembly GCF_964261635.1). Taxonomy (NCBI): domain Eukaryota; kingdom Metazoa; phylum Chordata; class Amphibia; order Caudata; family Salamandridae; genus Lissotriton; species Lissotriton helveticus. The sequence continues at coordinate 1,375,045,042 of NC_136059.1, forward strand.
CTGGGGGTAGGCAGCCCGGAACATTGTTAGAGCCTGCCCTAGGGGCTGCTGGTCCCAAGGGTCATGAAAAGCTCCTGGAGGGGGGCCACATGGCCCCCTCCCAATGTATACATAGCCCCGGGGAGATAGTGGTCCCCAAGGCCAGGGGTCCACAATGGACCCCTGTATTTAAATAAAATGTGCCCCGGGAAATTGGTGGTACCCCCCACACTTAAACTTAATAATTGAAGCCCCCGGGAGGTGGCGAGCCCTGGGACATTGGAGGGCCCACGAGGCCCCCCAATAACTGATTGCTCTGGGGAGGTGGCAGTCCCTGGGGCAGCATGGAGGGGCAGGAGCCCACCACGCATTTTATTAAAAGCCCCGAGATGTGGGTGCTTAATTTTTTTTACATTTTCAGCCAGATTTGCACACCCGGTGCAACTCCGGACAATTGTTTTTCTCAAGGAAATGCTTTTTTGCCTCTGGTGTTCCCTGTGGTACCCCCTTACTATGCCTAGGGGGTCAGGGTATTTTTACCCTGCCCCCTTTTTTTAATGTTTCTCTCACCTTTTTCCTACTCCCTAAGTACCGAGTCACATGATGGCTGCCAACACTTCCTGGTTTGAAGTGTTGGCAGCCAATCAGAGGCAAGCTCATGCTCGGGAGGGCTCAGCCAATCAGATCTCACAATTCTCAAATATCGATATCTGTAAATCTTTAAATATCTCAAAAACTATTTACACCATTTAAAGAAAAGCTTTCTGAACTAAGAGCTATCTCTCTGCCAAATTTGGTATGATTCTGTTCTGCAGTTCAGGCTGTAGCCGTGTCTAAAATTTCCTATCAAAATTAACATTGAGAAAACACACTTTGGGACCCTCCTTTTATCTTGGCCCCCACTTGACAAATCACCCTGAAACTTTCAAGACAGCAGCTGACATGAGTGGGCCAAAAGTTTTGAAGAGTTCGTGAAGATCCGTCAAATGGCGCCAAAGTTCTTGGCAAATCAAAAAATGCTTATATTCACTGAAAAAAAAACATAGGTTTCAGGCACGTTATAGTTAGAAATTAGCATTTAAAAAACCTTAAAAATTCACTGAAAAAAACATGGGTTTTAGGGAAAGTCATGACATTTCACTCGTACAAAAGCAGAGAAATTCCTCCGTTATAGTTAGTTCAGCTAACTATAACACACGCCCCGGCAATGCACTGCTGACGACATCACATATTACATCACTCATGACATGGTATTGCTAATTTTTATAGAAAATACTTTAAGCATTACGAGGTTATTGAGAAAATTCTTACAATTATGCCCAAGTAGGCTTATTCAAATATTTCATAAACCCAGTTCAGAAATATTCCTTGCTCTAGAACAATTATTCATAATGATAAATTGAAATCAAAGCAAATGTAAAACATATATTTTTTCAAAACCTAATAAAGCTACTTGCTGAACAATTTAGCCTGGTGGGCTTGTGACTGTCGTTTTAGATCATCTTACCAGTCTAATATGCTATGTTTCAAGTTTTCTACCCTATAATGGAGAACACATAGAAAATGTACTATATTAGCCTAAAACAAATGTTAACTGTAAAATGGCTTTAACTGCTGCCTACAGGAATTAGGTCCAACCACTGCTTAATTCTAAACTTATTTCAGTCTACTTGTTTCCTTACAGTAACACATCTCAATTTATAAATGCACATACATTTCCTCATCAAGATTGAGGCCTCTTGGGTCTTTACTATCTAGTGCCAATATGTACCTCGATTCCAATATCCTCGATTTGTTCTCTCGATTACCACCTCGCTCATCCATTTTCATTCCATCAATGACACTGTATCTGAGGCCTTTTGCATCACCATTGTGTACCTCATGACAGTGGCGCACAACTGAGTAGCTGGTGTCATTGTTTTTTATTGCTCATAGATGTTGCAATATTCTCTTATGCACCTGAAGGGTGGTGCTGCCCACATAAATCTTTTCACATCCACATCTCAAAATATACACCACATACTCACTCTTACATGTAAAGTGAGCCTTTATCATGTGTGTTCTTCTGTTTATATATATCACACACAAGAGGGTCTATGGGAAGACTATGCTATACAACAGAAGGATTCTATCCTATACTACTTCCATAATCATAGAACTCACAAAATGTATAGGGTAGCACTAAGTGTAAAAATGAAAATGAAAAGGAGGAGGGCAAGGATGGGGCACAACCAAGTTGTGGACCAAAACCCTCACTCACCCGAGGGTGACATGCTTTATCATTGGGTTTCTCCAACACACGGGGACCGCAAGGTACCCCATGTGGGCTACGACTTACCCAAGAGGGAAGGAGCAGGAGTGCAAAGCATGTGTTGGATCTACCAACTCGGAGTGACCAGGAGGGGCAGAGTGCAAACTAAGAAGGTGAATTAAAATCTACCTACATAGGGGCAACAACGTTATTCTTCCTTCCTATGTGGTAGTATTAAAAAGCAAGTGAGAAATAGGGTTATGGATATATACCCTACATAATGGTCAACATGTTTCTGCCCTAACGACAATCCAGTTCTGGGCATTCAGCAGGACCTGTATCTATTAGTCACTCTGCTAAGTAAAGTGCATCAAAAATAATAATAATAATGCATGGGTGGCATATAGGCCTCAATACTTGAACAAAAAATCCATCAGTATCAGTGGTCAGGAGGCTCTGTAAAGCAAACGAACATGGACACATGTTACAAATAGAGGTGCCCAGTCCTCCATCTATGCCATCACCCTTCATTATGTGCCCAAAAAAATAAGAACTTCTTACCTCATCGTAAAAAAGTTATAATCAAACTCAACCTTCTACAGAGTCTCTCACCTCATCGCTTTCTCTAGTAGGGGATAAAAATTGAATTGTAGAGGCTCAATTTGAAAATGTACGGTCAAACAAAAATGAAAAATTACAAACACTTTTAACGTGAATCAAATAAAACAATGTGTCATCTAGGTCATGTGTACCTCTAGTGAATCTATTATATAAGTCATCAAAGTGTGAGCTTTTAAACAGAGCAGTCATCAGGACCAGGCAAGAAAGTCTCTTTTGTCTTCCCTTTAATCTCGAGGGTATTACTTATCGATAGCTTTGTATGGAAGCAGAAAACTCGATAGAATCTAATGCCAGCGTGCTCGACAATCAACATTCTGTGTAATAACCATGCTCTAAAAAAGTGCTCAGTTAAAACCGGACTCGGTATTTATAGACTAAACCTACTTGGCTCGCATTAGGAACATAGCTGGATTTCTCAAAGTAAGTTTTATCAACGCTCACCTTGAATACCGATACAGTGCTCCTAGTAGACTCTGAAAGGAGTACCGATGCGGTGATCATACATTCATTAATACGGAAGTAAACGTATTCCTAACTTGCCGTGTAGCGTGTACGTCTCCCGTCATGGCAAACATCCAGTTGCCATGCCAACCCCATCAACAAATACCGCCATCTCTATTATCTTGATGTTTGTCAGTAAAGTAACAATGTGAGCTCACTTTTCTTTATCAATAGACATTTTATTCATTCATATGTGCTGCTATAACTTTTCTTGGAGTAGTCTGCAGAGCCCTATAATGAGACTATTGTGATGTTAGTTGTTAAAGTAACTGTTCACTATTAAAGGAGTCAACGCAATATTCCCGCGACGTATAACATATACGTGTCGCGTCAGGGAACGTGCACGTATGGTTGCCGCGGCAACTAAATCAACAAAGACACCAGTCTGTAACGTCATTGTGTGAGTAATCTGATGGAAATAACTATAATAGCTTAGTGTGCTTATTGTTTGTCAATATAGTCCTCTCTTTGTGTATGTCTAAAACTTTGCTGGGTGTAGTCCAAAGAGTCCTTTGGGGCTCCACCTTGGCGCAAGTAGCAGACGTTGTGGATTAACTGCACAAAGGTATGTATTTTTGAATACTGGTTGTTATAGTTCATACTAGCCACTAAAATAGTGCATATGAAGTGCATCCCGAGGTACCAAAATTATTATGCACCCTATAGAGTGTATCTAGATGGATAACTCATTAAATCGAGAACGGACCTAGGCCGCCTCTCCTATTACATGTGTCACTGCAGAATTACACTGAGCACCAAGGTATGTCATCATTCAGGCCATTCTGGTGGCTGCCCAATCTAAACACCCACCTTTGTTCTCTATGGAACAGGATGTTCTCAAGTGGTCCCATGTTTCTATGATAGTGGGATTTGTCTAGTACCACCGATCTGAGATCATCATCTGTGTGTCCTGCTTCTATGAAATGCAGAGTGAGTTTGGTGTTAAATTTCTTCCGTTTGATTGAACTTTTGTTTTCAATTATTCTCGTCTTAACTTTTCGTGTTGTCATCCCCACATATTTTAACTTGCAGGGACATGTTAACAGGTAAATGACTGCCTCTGTATTGCAATTAGTGTGACTGCTAAGTACCCAAGGAGTTTTCAGGCCCAATTTAAGTTGTAATGTTCCTGTGGTCAGTTGGCAAACTGCACATGTGCCACAAGGAAAGTGGCCTTGAACAGGTGTACCAGTGTGAATTGTTAGTAGCTGATCTATTCTAGTGGAGACCCTCAGTCAAGAATGTACAAGTATATTGCCAAGGTTCCTGCTACGTTTGAAGGCAAACAATGGTCTCTCACAAATGTTTTTGCTTTTATTTAGAATATGCCAATTAAGAATTGAAGGCTTTCTTGACCGTAGTACTAAGATGGCTGAATGTACTGACACACACCAAATGATCAGTAGAAGGTTTCTGATGTGTCTCTAGCAGTGCCTCCCGATTATTATTGCGGGCTCTCTTTTTAGCATTCCGTATCAGATGTGCTGGATATTGTCTGGTCAACAAATGTTCACTCAAATTGCTTGCATGTTTGTAGTATGTGGTGAGTTATGTACAATTTCTCCTCAACCGTAGAAATTGGCCCACCGGGAGATTATCTCGGAGGGCCCGAGGATGAAAACTCTTGTAGTTTAAAAGAGCATTACGGTACATCGGTTTCTGGTATAGTTCAGTGTATAACATCCCATCCTTGGGGTACAATCTCAAATCCAAGAATGATAGAGTCTCACTGCTAGATTCACAAGTAAATTTCAGATGGATGTTGAGGGAATTTAACCATTCGTAAAAATCTTGCAGGGAGTCCTGGTCACCCTTCCAGATGACCAGGATATCATCAATGTACCGTTTCCACAGTAACAATTTACTGTGGAAACGATTCAACACTGGGTAGATGTATGTTTCCTCAAACCAGTGCATGAAGAGATTAGCCATGCTGGGGGCTCAAGTACTGCACATTGAAGTGCCAATAACTTGCCAATACAATTGATCTTCAAAACAGAAAAAATTCTCCTGCGTAGTACATTTCATCACAAAAGTCTGATCAGTTCACGGACTCTCCTCTAATTGATGTTCAATGGTCCGGAGCGTATCCTCCTGAGGTATATTAGTATAAAGAGCCTAAACATCAAATGATGCCATGAGATGTTTAGTCGGATCAAATTCAATTGTGGTCAAGAAGGACAGAACTTGTTTAGTGTCCTGCAAGTATGATGGGATTTTGGCTACCAAAGGTCGCTGAAACCAGTCGACAAATTGGGACAGTGGTTCTAATAAAGAACCAATGCCAGAAACTATCGGCCCAGCAGGAGGTGGCCTCTGTGTTTTGTGTATCTTCGGCAAGATGTAGAATGTCCGAATCTTGGGATGTCTAGGGGTGAGGAATTCAGCTTCATTCTTGGTGATCCATCCAGCTTCCACTGCCTCTTTGACCAAGGTACAAATGGATTTCTGCAGTCTGATAGTAGGGTCACGCTTTATGGGCTTATAATATTTAGTATCTTGTAGCTGCCGCAGGCATACTGTACGATAATCCAATGAATCCATCACCATAGTAGCTCCACCCTTATCAGCTTGTTTGATAACAATCAAAGGATCTGTTCATAATTCATGTGCACATCGTACTTCTGCATTGGTCATGTTGAAGAATGGCTGTGTTGCTTCACACTTTTCATTATTAAAAGACTGTAAAACAGCTTTTTCAAAGGTCGCTACCTCAAGAGGTAATTGTAGTGTAGGCAAGAAGAATGATTTCATCCTCAGGCCGATATTATCCGTATTCTCAAGTCTAGTATAATCAGATTTCTCAAAGGAAAATTAAAGTCGGATTTTGCGAAAAAGGGCAAAAAGTTATTTATGGGTTTTAAAATCATCACCAATGTAGGTGGGGACAAACCCTAGTCCTTTATTCAGAACCATGGTTTCTAGTGGGTTCAGAACTTCGGGACTTAAGTTTTTTATTTGGTCATTGTTGCACTCATGGATGCCCCCAACATGCTCCGGGTGATCCGTTGTTCCAAAGACGGATCCCACTGTACCTGTGGTCTCTGTTGTGCAGGTCATGATTCTGGGTGGCGGCCTTTGTTGTTTCTTCGTCTTCTTCGTCCCCTGTTCTGGCCTAAAAAATGTCCTTGATACCCTTGTCCTTGATAGCCAAAGGGTTAGAAAGGTGGTGGATGAAACTTCAAAAGGTTGTGGTGGCCACCAGACGTTAGGAGGCAGCCTGTGTGGAAAATTGCCACGTCCTCTCATCTGTTCGGTATATTGTAGAGTCTTGGAGTCGCTGGACCCCGAATCTTCTGATTGACTCCAATCATCTGAATTCAAAGTCCATTCGTCTGTGTTCCGACGCCATCCACGTGCTCCTCTTCGGTTGGTCTTTTTAGTTGGTAGTGTAGTGTATTCATCAGTAATATATGGATAGATTTTTTCTTGTGTAAACCTTTCCATATCTTTTTTAAGTTTGTTCACCTTATATTTAATAAGATCGTCTTTCGTATCAATTAAGGTCTTGGTAATCTCTTCTAAATTTTTTTTATAGAAGGTAATCTGTGCCGAACATTTTAACTGATTTTCCAGAGTTTGGATTTCAATTAACAAAAGATCAGATGTTTCTTTCGCTGTAGTGATCAAAAGAATGAGTCAATCCCTGGAGCACTTCCAAGCAATCTTGGACCAATTGATCTTGAAAACTTTATTATCAAGAAATTATTTGGGAGCATTGGAGACTATCACACCCTGGGGAAGATATATTAGCTCTCAGGTACTCAGTGAGAATAGCTGCATGTAATGCTGTCCGAATATGTTGTCTCTTCAAATTAGTAAATTTATTTCATTCTTCTGTCAATGCTAGTGTCTGTGTATTCTGGGTGTCTAAAATACTAGGTGTTTGTAATATGGCTTAAACCATGTCGTCATTAAAAGCTAAGCCTGTCTTCTCAGTCATGATGTCAGTCAAAAATCACTAGTCCCAAAAACTTTTTGTGGACTAATTATCAACTTGACAATATATAGCTAATAAAAGGCTAAGTCTTCTCATGAAAGGCAAAACAGGCGAAAAGGAAAAATCAGGAAAAATGACCCACAGAACAAGTCTGTACTAATATGTCTCACACACAAGAGGGTCTATGGGAAGACTATGCTACAAAATAGAAGTATTCTATGGGAAATATCCATAACAACGCGGGCATTACCCTGCACTGCTATTACAACGCTGCTATTACAACGCAAGTCGTTACAACGGCTTGCGCTGGAGGGTGCTGTAGGATAGGGAATAGTTCAATTTTCTATCTAACACCTTCACTACTGTCAACGTGGGCTGGAGTTGGAATAGAAAATTAAACTATTCCACTATCCAGCGCCCCCCAACGCAAGTCGTTGTAACGACTTGCGTTGTAAAAACTGCGTTTTAATGGCATGCGGGGTAAAAGCCCTCGTTGTAATGCCGTACAACCGATTCTATCCTATACTATTTCCATAATCATAGAACTCACACAATGTATAGGGTAGCACTAATTGTTAAAATGAAAACGAAAAGGAGGAGGACAAGGGTGGGGCACAACCAAGTTGTGGACAAAAACCCTCACTCACCCGAGGGTGACATGCTCAATAATTGGGTTTCTCCAACACACGGGGATCTCGAGGTACCCCGTATGGGCTACAACTTACCCAAGAGGGAAGGAGCAGGAGTGCAAAGCACGTGTTAGATCTACCAACTCGGAGGGACCAGGAGGGGCAGAGTGCAAACTAAGAAGGTGCATTAAAAACTACCTACATAGGGGCAACAATTCTTGTGTTTATAACCAGTACTTTCATACTTTCTCTATTCTTGCATGCCTTACATTTATTACAATGAAAAAAAAATCCTTAGAACGTAGCCATGTACCCTTATCTGCCCTCATATCACTCCGATTAACTTTTGTCTCATGAAGCGTGCTCTCCTGAAGGTGATAAGTGTTTTTTAGGTATGTCTTTACCTATCATAGTCTCAGTTATGAGTGTCAGAGTTTCTGTAGCACGTTCCTCAATCTCAGATGTGCGGTGTGGTGTGTTTTGATAAAGCAATGCTCTGCTTTTCCTTTGTCTGCTCTCTGTTTTCCTTTAAAGAGTGGGCTTTCTCTTTGAACTCTCTCAATTCTATCGCCTGTTGCAGTTAGAGGTTTCAGACTATATCCTCGTCTAAATATTTTGGTCATTTTCTCCCTAGCCTGTCTGAAAGCAGCTTCAAAAATCGCTCTAAAAAATTCAGTGTACGGAATTCCCTTGATTAGGGAGTCATGGTGAAAGCTTTTAGCATGTAGTTTACTGTTGCTTGCACTGGGTTTTCTGAATAAAGAAGTTATTAGTTTTTGTTGCTTCACATCCAATTTAACATCCACAAATTCAGCTGTGGTGGTACTGATATGGCTGGTAAATGTGAGATTCAGTTTGTTAGTGTTATCTGTGTTGCAAATGTCTGAGCACTCTTTATGTCTCCTTTCCATATTACGAAGTTATCATCTATGTATATTAGCCATTACAATATGTTGCTGTTCCATCTGTCTAATGAATGGCTATTAAGGACTCGGTCTTCCCACCAACCCATGTGTAGGTTTGCAAAAAAATGGGGCAAAATAATTACCCATTGCTGTACCCTGTTGTTGCTCATACATATCATGATTAAAATTGAAAATATAGTATCTCAAGCACCAACTCATAATTTCTACTAGCATATGATTGTGTTTGTAAAATCTTATATGACTATCTTTCAAAAAATGTTCTGTCTCTCTCAGACCGTCCTTATGGTTTATGCTGGTGGACAATGATTGTACATCTAGAGTCATTAGTAGCATACATTCCGTCCATTGGATATCCTGGTTATGTTTCAAGAAGTCTGTTGTGTCTTTGATGTATTTAGTAGCCCTTCCACAAATGGTCTTAAGAATGTGTCTATGCATTTGGACACATTTTCAAAAAAGGCTGGCCTGTGCTGCAATGATGCGTCTGCCTGGGGGTTTGTTTACATCTTTGTGAATTTTGGGTATTAGGTAAAAGACCAAAAGTTTGGATTGCATGAATATCTGAGAGGGTATGTAACTGGATGTATAAGTGTGTGAGTGGGTATGTGAATGGGTATATAAGTGTCTGAGTTAGTTTGTGAGTGCGTACATGAGTGTGTATCAGTGACCGGTGAGTGTGCACAAATATATATATTTCAAAATATTTTCACCAATATTCGCGATGTCGTCTTGAAAGTCATGATGTCCCTGCAACAGTACATGGGGGGCCATGATGGCAATCACAGCGTTGTCACAAATATCATACGTGATTAAAAAAAAACAATTTTTGACACACAACTTGCGTCAATAACGCATTCATTTCTCAAACAAGGGGTCAGAGTATCTCCACCCTGACTGCTTAAATAGGCTTTCACACAAATTTTCAACCCAGGAGCCATTCCCGGACAATAAAAAGGTTGCCACAACTTTCTGTTCAGGTTGCGTCCAGCCAATCAGAGCATTCCCATTGGCGTGCATACCCGTGATTCGTAGTAAAACCGTAGTGAAATATCCACTGCCAGAGATATATCTATAATGTTCTGCTTAATTTTCTCCAAAACTACTGGACAGATTTGCACCAAATAACAAAAAGTACATTCTGCGTAACAATATCTACCTTTCTGCTCAATGTGGTGCAATTTCGTCCAGGGGTTCGGGCTGTTGGTTCAACAATGCTTTTGTACGAGATTTAGCATTACAAAAGCTCTTTTTTTGTGCCCCTATTTCTTGGTACCCACTGCATGGATCATCCCAAACTTTCCATGACATCCAGAAACTACTTTGACACTTTTTTGTGAAAATGTCATGAAGATTGGTCAAACTACGCCAAAGTTATGGGCAAATCATAAAATGCTTTTCCTCAGAAACTAGGTCCTAACTATAACTACATCTACTGGTGACCGGTAATAAAGATATATATATCATGGGAACAAGGCTCAGGGTTGAGCCGAAACGTTATGGCGACTAGCACGCAAATCAACAAATAGAGAATTGCACTGGAACTGAGGTCCGTGTCTGTGCTGTTTGGGGCAGTCGCTAGCAGTGGGCAGCCTCGACGGAGAAACAGAAACTGTGGATATATATACTTTTCCCCCAGCTATGCGTGCTTGCACGTTGGCTGGTGGGAGAAGTGGGTCCTCATGGGGGAACACCACAAGACATTTTCGGAGCATGTAGCGCTGTGGGTTCGTTATATTGACGATGTGTTTTTAATCTGGAGGGGGGATAAAGACAGTGCTAGAAATTTCATTACAAGCCTCAACACCAATCAAGAAAATTTGAAGTTTACATGTAACATCAGCAAACATACTGTAGACTTTTTGGATGTGAAGGTCTTTTTGAAGGGAAATAAAATAACTACCACCCTACATAGAAAAAGTACAGCGGGTAACTCCACCCTCCATGCGAGCAGCGCTCACCCACGCCATGTCATTGATAATATACCCTATGGGGAATTGCTCCGCTTGAAAAGGATCTGTAGTAATGAAGAGGAATTAATTACATGCACCACTGAAGCACTTGCCAGATTCAAAGCCAGAGGGTACAGCGAGAGAATACTCAGCAAAGCAGTCAATAAGATGAAGGAAAGGACTAGAGAGTCACTTTTTACATCTAAGGCCCCCATTGTTGAGACGGTAGAAGATCCTGATAAGTCTAATATCAGGTTCATCACGTCTTTCAATTGTCAGGAAAGAAAGATCCGGGCAATTCTGACCAAAAGTTGGCCCATATTAATGACAGATGGGGTCTTGGCACCACAACTTCCTAGCAATCCCAACATCACCTTTCGTAGGGGCCCCTCCATGCATACCCATGTATCTAATTCCTTCCCAGAATTACTGAAAAGTCAGTCCTGGTTTAAATCCCGGCTGGGGTTTTTTAAATGCTCTAGTTTGCAGGTGTGTTCGTTAGTCTTTTCAAATGTGGCTAGAACACTGAAGAGGGACAACAGTCCATTAATTTAAAGAGGCAGTCTTTTTAAATGTTGTTTCCAAGTGTTGGTCGAATTCAAGGTAAAAGTACCAATTTTCATTCTTTTATAGTGCTTTAATGCGAACAGTCACTTAAAATGTTATTCGGTTTACCTTAATTCTTTTAACTCCCAATGTACTCCTTCATTCAGACTACCAGGTCCACAATGCCTCTTTCTGCATTCGCAGCGTTAATCATTTCTTCAGTGTCGATTTAGGTAAACAATCCACAGTTAAGTGACTGTTCGCATTAAAGCACTATAAAAGAATGAAAATTGGTACTTTTACCTTGAATTCGACCAACACTTGGAAACAACATTTAAAAAGACTGCCTCTTTAAATTAATGGACTGTTGTCCCTCTTCAGTGTTCTAGCCACATTTGAAAAGACTAACGAACACACCCCAGAAACCATTGCATATGATTAAGAGGTAACTGACCTCGAAACGCGTTATGGTATCCTGCTTGCAAATAATTTCTTGCCTGGAAATAAAGAACCTGGAACATGCTGGTGTGGCCGGTCATTGCGCTGCTGACGGCTGTGCGTAATTCCTGTTGAATTTATTGGGCTGTCTGACACATCCCGAAACCGACCCCGACTCGCAAGGTTGTGGCGCTTTTCTTGTCAGATTCTTGTCTCTTGTGTGAAACAAATTAAAAAAGCGCCCGCCGGCTGAAACATGGATAATGGAAAAGGCTGAGTGGAGTGGCCACATTGAGAGGCCCGCCTCACCATGGAAATAATTTCTGCGACAGCTAGAGTTTGCCTAAAGGAGTTCCTTAAGCACAGCATGCACGGGCAATTATCTCCACGAAGGCAAACAAGTTGAATTGGAATGACGGAGTGGTTGTAATCTGTTCCAGTGTTGCTCCGGCCATCGGGGAAAAGGATGAAAAACTGATCAAAGCGTCTAGCAATTGGCTGTGAACACACTGTGGATTGTTTACCTAAATCGACACTGAAGAAATGATTAACGCTGCGAATGCAGAAAGAGGCATTGTGGACCTGGTAGTCTGAATGAAGGAGTACATTGGGAGTTAAAAGAATTAAGGTAAACCGAATAACATTTTAAGTGACTGTTAGCATTAAAGCACTATAAAAGAATGAAAATTGGTACTTTTACCTTGAATTCGACCAACACTTGGAAACAACATTTAAAAAGACTGCCTCTTTAAATTAATGGACTGTTGTCCCTCTTCAGTGTTCTAGCCACGTTTGAAAAGACTAACGAACACACCCCAGAAACCATTGCATATGATTAAGAGGTAACTGACCTCGAAACGCGTTATGCTATCCTGCTTGCAAATAATTTCTTGCCTGGAAATAAAGAACCTGGAACATGCTGGTGTGGCCGGTCATTGCGCTGCTGACGGCTGTGCGTAATTCCTGTTGAATATATATATATATATATATATATATATATATATATATATATATATATATATATATATATATATATATATATATATATATATATATATATATATATATATATCCAAACTTGAAGTTGCCCTCTTTAAGGAAGCCACACGCAAGAGGTATATTTTCTCCGCTTTTATTTGAGAAAGAATGCAGCATGACATCAGGACCTCTCCAGCAGTCTTGAAAGCCCGACGCGTTTCGTGCAACCCTGCACTTAATCATGGGCATAACAGTCATTAGGCAACGCCTCCCATTTTATACAACACCTGGTATCTTTGCTGCGGCCCGCCCCAGTGGGAGTTCACAGGCGCACTGCCTGCTGGCCTCTGTAGTGCTGATGAGTCCTTCTCTAGTGAGCTGCGAGGCGCTGCCACCAATTTCGACAAATAACTCCCCAGTGGGTGTGGAATAAAGTCTTTGAAAACATGCTCCATAGTAGGCACTTTCTCAGCGTTCCCTCAAGCCTCTTCAATGCGGAGCACCCCAAGATGCAGCCACGAGACCAACGTTGTGGCGGAGCTTCCTCACGACCGAGCTGGCCGTTTTAAATCCAAACTTGAAGTTGCCCTCTTTAAGGAAGCTACACGCAAGAGGTATATTTTCTCCGCTTTTATTTGAGAAAGAATGCAGCATGACATCAGGGCCTCTCCAGCAGTCTTGAAAGCCCGACGCGTTTCGTGCAACCCTGCACTTAATCATGGGCATAACAGTCATTAGGCAACGCCTCCCATTTTATACAACACCTGGTATCTTTGCTGAGGCCCGCCCCAGTGGGAGTTCACAGGCGCACTGCCTGCTGGCCTCTGTAGTGCTGATGAGTCCTTCTCTAGTGAGCTGCGAGGCGCTGCCACCAATTTCGACAAATAACTCCCCAGTGGGTGTGAAATAAAGTCTTTGAAAACATGCTCCATAGTAGGCACTTTCTCAGCGTTCCCTCAAGCCTCTTCAATGCGGGCACCCCAAGATGCAGCCACGAGACCAACGTTGTGGCGGAGCTTCCTCACGACCGAGCTGGCCGTTTTAAATCCAAACTTGAAGTTGCCCTCTTTAAGAAAGCCACACGCAAGAGGTATATTTTCTCCGCTTTTATTTGAGAAAGAATGCAGCATGACATCAGGACCTCTCCAGCAGTCTTGAAAGCCCGACGCGTTTCGTGCAACCCTGCACTTAATCATGGGCATAACAGTCATTAGGCAACGCCTCCCATTTTATACAACACCTGGTATCTTTGCTGAGGCCCGCCCCAGTGGGAGTCACATGGTGTGCACAACAGCATATAAAAACAAGGCATTTGGATTACATTTTACTGTGATCAAGGACATCCGCCCGAAACGCGTCAGTCCGCTGCGCTGTTGAACTTGGTTTAATACATTTCTTTTGCCTTATCTTTGGGATTCGTTTGGTCTCTGTGCGCCGGAGCTGGAAGTTCAAGACTACTTGTTTGATTTTATATATATATATATATATATATATATATATATATATATATATATATATATATATATATATATAAATATATATATATATATCGCATAACACCATCCTTCGAAAGAAATCAGGCAGAGGTCCAGAGGGGATTCAAACAGGTAAGCTTTATTCTCGAGGCACAGCAGAGTAGTGGCGGCGTATGCATTTCGGGCGAGTGTATGTGCCCTCATCAGCGCCCTTCACTACACAGAGTAAAATTGCAGTCCCGCTTCCCTTCACACATTAATAGGGGTCAATTGCTCCTCCTCCACCAAACGATTTTCACCTGCTGTCTTGCTAGATTCGAATATCGCCTACAGCTCCCAGAGTGCACTGTAATCCGCACTCGGGTTGGTGACATGGAGGAAAACACAATGTCAGTTGATGGAGCAAACAGTTCAATGTGGGCTAGCTCATACCGTGTCACCAGTCATGAAGCCTCCCCTTGGGTCCCCTCGGGCCACCGCGACCACTTGCCATCGAAGAAAGTTCCAAACAGGGGCCACTTGTGAGTTGCACGTGGGCCTCCCGAGGTGAATACCTCAGTCCTCCTGGGTCCCTTCTTTAGCGTTGTGGTGGACTCCGGAACTGTCGATCCCTCGACTTGAAAACGAATGCGGAGCAACACCAGCGTTTGTCCGGGTCTCTTTGTGGGGCAGGGACACCCTTACTGCGCCTCTGGTCAGCGCAGAAATATCGCATAACACCATCCTTCGAAAGAAATCAGGCAGGGGTCCAGAGGGGATTCCAACAGGTAAGCTTTATTCTCGAGGCACAGCAGAGTAGTGGCGGCGTATGCATTTTGGGCGAGTGTATGTGCCCTCATCAGCGCCCTTCACTACACAGAGTAAAATTGCAGTCCCGCTTCCCTTCACACATTAATAGGGGTCAATTGCTCCTCCTCCACCGAACGATTTTCCCCTGCTGTCTTGCTAGATTCGAATATCGCCTACAGCTCCCAGAGTGCACTGTAATCCGCACTCAGGTTGGTGACATGGAGGAAAACACAATGTCAGTTGATGGAGCAAACAGTTCAATGTGGGCTAGATCATGCCGTGTCACCAGTCATGAAGCCTCCCCTTGGGGAGGCTTCATGAAAAAACATAGGTTTCAGGGGCGTTATAGTTAGCTGGACATTTCACTCGTACAAAACCATTGAAATTCCTCCGTTATAGTTAGTTCTACTAACTATAACTTGCACGCCCGCAATCCACTGCTGATAATGTCACATATTACATCTTTCATGACATGGTCAGTGACATCACTGATGACATCTCAAATGACATCACTAATGACATCACTGATGATATCATCCACATGAAAATCTGATACACCTCATCATACACTAGTATAACTGTCGTGTATTTCTATAGGTTCTGATTCGATCCCCCTATTCCTGACCCTATTCTGGTTAAACTTACTAGCTAGTTAACTAACAGTCAGCCCATGAGGCAAGATATCCCCCATGATGCAGATACCGTTATCTGACGCAGTCACACTACGGCACAGGAACGTGTTATCTGATTAGGTCATAACGCTTGAGATCTAATTAGACAAGCGACATTCCTCCAGCCCCTGATAAGGCATACGACGTTCTCATAACAAATCAAACCTATGACAACCTGGATAATCCGTGCGGCCATTGTTTTGATTTCACAGAGAACTTTAGTAAAGAATGTGCTAACGAGCAAGTCGTATGACATCTTTATTGACGTACCTATGTCCATCCTTACGTCAATCCCGGCACCTTTAAGGTATAAATATTGCCGACCTTGCCCTATGCAAACACACGCGTGGTGACAAGACGGAGCAGCCATACTTGCCGAAGCCGAGAGCAGAAGCAGACCCCGCAGGCAGCAGCCCCGCCTTCCTGACGCGCTGAGAGACGCGCTGCTATCTCAAGCCGAGAGACCCAGCACCGGCGCTTCTGGGCAGCCCTCGCAGGCAGCCTGGAATATCGAGAGCAGAGAAAGAGATACCATTCCTCATTCATCCTAAATTCCAGGTACAGAACTGAATAACCCCTCCTAGAGAATTCTTTAGTTATTCACTTGGCAAAAACAAACTTAACTTAAACTGTAACTTTCTATTCCCGCCCACGCATTACACTTAGGTCAGGTACACGGGGTAGGCGTATTTAGAAACACCAGTTGAGTACGTTTAGTCAAATGTATATGTGTATGTAAATATATTTTAATCATTTTAAACATCATATGGCTCAGAAACCATATCAATGTTTTTACAGTATTATTTTATACTATTGCTTCTAATGTATGCACTTTACTTAACTATAAGTATTGCAATAATATCGATCCATTTCTCTTGTACGAGAAAAGAGACTGATCAATAAATAACATCTTTTATTGAACACGCCCGTCTCTTCCTTTTCTCTACATTCTGATGAGACTAAGAATGCACGTACTGACTGAGTAAAATAATTGCCTTGTGCTCACACGACTCTCGAGATTGACTCTTGATTAGGGGAGAGCAAAGTTGTCATGTTCTATGGTTGTCAGAAACTAAATCCCTTCTTGTCTAATCAGGGGAGTTAATCCTTCCTTGAACATTCGAGAAAGTTTCTAGCGAACTCTGAGCTTAGCTGGCAAACCCAAAAATTAAGTCTAGTATCGACAGTAGTAGACCTAGTTAACGTCTGGCCTAGGCCTTTACTGCTGTAGGTACTATTCCAATGCGCAGAGCCTATTGGGAAAATAGGAGCTACACTACATGGCGCCCAACGCGTTTGGAAAGGGCGATAAAACTAACGTAAGACATTTAGAGTAACTCAGTCGTGCTTTCTCACTCAGACCCCTTTTCCCAAATACTCCAAAGACGTCTGGAGTGGGTGAAAGGTTATTATATCCTCCAAAACCTCGCAGGAGGGAACTCCTATGTATGGTTCTTGGTCTAGTCAACGTTGAAGGATAAACAGTTCCAAAATATTGTGCATCTAATCTCTGTTTCCATAAAGAAACCTGATCTGCAAATAGACATAATACCATCCTGTCTGTAAAATGGGAGACAGTGATGGAGAAAGAGAGGCAATTAGATTAGCTACTGAAATAGCAGCAGCTGATACTACAGCACTCGATGCAGACCCGGATATAATACTCATCCAGGTCGCCAAAAGGAGAGCTATAACTCTAAAACTTATAGAAAATGGACTGACACCTAGAGGTGGTACAGTCATATTCGTAATCGAGGCACACGAATATCGGCAGACAGAGGTATACTATACATGGATACATTTTCCAGCAGCAAATGCTGTAACAAAGTACTTCCACTATTACAAAGTAGAGGAACCTCCTAATGAGTACACTCCTTTCGAGGAGGTGGAAGTACCACTCAAATTCCAAGAGCATTTGCTCTTATTTGATGGCGCCCTAATACATAACAATCACATTACAAGGCTCGGTCCTTTAGGAAGACCAGGAGCAACGTGGCCGGTCCTAGCCGGATACACACCACATCCAGACATCGAAAGAATGCCTGCAGCAGAGCTGTTAATACAGCTAAAACAACTACTAAAAATTCACAGACAATTAGTTCAGTATGTAATGCGGACTCCAACAATTCAGCCAGCGATTAAACTTCCACAGCTGACCCCTCACCAGGGGAACACAAATAAAATTACACCACAGAACATCCAATCCTGCCTAGGTAAAGTTCCAGCTAAACGGGAACAAATACCATTCTGGTTGGCACAGAAAATTACCCAAATAGAGGCGGTGTTTCCTGACACCACCCCGCTGGAAAAACACAGGATTCTGACTATATGTCTCCCAATGGGAATCGCACCACACATTGAGGACTGTGACACTTGGGGTACAGTCTTTGCTTCCATCTATACAAAAACGCACGGTGTTCCATCCATTTCGGTAATACCAGATGTGCTAAAACAAATTCAAGATGAATACGGTCCAGAACCTGCTTTAACTCTTGGTATGAAATTACTGAAAGACTTCAAGCAAGTCTCGGCTATATTACTAGCCAACATAAAGGGTGAAGCAGCAAACGTGGCGATCCGCCAGAGGTTAAAAGAGACAGATATAGCAGACCAACCAGCTGAAATTGCCAGAATCATAGAAAAATCCTATGAAGAACTAGGCAGAGATAGTCTAGGTGGAATACCAGTAAAACCGCAACTGACTACAAGTCCAGAAAAAATATTTTTTAATAGTAATTCACCAAAAAAGAACTGGGATGGAAATAAACAATCCAATCCTAAAGAAAAGAAATTCCAGTCCAGAGGAAGGTCTCCTAGGCGAAGAGAGAAATCTCCAAACCCGAGACAAAGGTCACCTCAGAGTGAACCCTCTGGGAATAGATATAACCTTAGAAATAGGGATAATATTAAAAAACCTGATAGATATCAAGACATTGATACACGTCCCTCTCAATCTTTTCAGAATTCCTCGCAGAAATCGGAAAGAAGAGGACGATCAAAAGAGCACGCCAAGTCCAAAGACAAGGAACCTGCTCAACTGAAAAAGAAATCACAATTTCCAAAAAAGAAGGTAGCCAGTATCAAGGTAGTTAACAACGCCGAGAATACTGAGGACACAACTGAAAAACGGAGAATGGGCTCAGACAATGCTAGACAGCGCAGCAGAGGTGAGCATAGCTCGCAAAGTCCTTATGAATCATCTGGAGACAGTGGACACGAATGAATACCTTCAAGTGGAAACTGCAGACACCAGAGTTAGCAAGCCCCACAAAATATACGAGATAACATTACGTATAGAGGGAGATAAGACTAGGAAAATAAGGGGACTATTTTGGGATAACCTATCCAAGGGCTATGACATCCTTCTAGCTGAAAAAGACTGGCCACCGGAGTTTGTCAGGGAGTGCCCTCATGGCGAAGAAGTAATTATGCCTGCCTTCTCGAATCAAATACCGATTCATAAAAAATATACACTTGCTAGAAAGTGGGCAGTGGCCTTAGCACCTGCTTTATATAAAAATCATGTAGGATGGGATGAGGATTCTCCTCCTCACAAAGTCCAGTTAAAATCACAACCTACTGCACAAAGGCAGTACCCAATTAAGCAAGAAGCTAAAAAACAAGTAAATGAAATACTAGATCAGCTAGAATACCAGGGGGTGATTGAAACTTGCACCTCACAAATGAACAATCCTTTGTTTCCGGTCTCCAAACCAGACAATTCATATCGTCTAGTTTTGGATTACCGACACCTTAACACATGTTGCAAAACTTTTGCAGTGCAAAACTCACACAGTGCTGCACTAATGAATAACATAGTGCGCAAAAAATACAAAACTACCTTGGACATCTCCAACGGATTCTTTTGTAAAAACATAGCACCAGAGAGCAGATATTTAACTGCATTTTCAGTAAATGGCACTCAAAAACAATTCTGTCGGTTAGCCCAGGGGTACAAGAATAGCCCGGGGTATTCTCAGCGAGAGTAACAGAATTACTACAACTATATGATGATGAAGCATTATCTTATGTCGATGACATTTACTTAACAGATGATGACTTGGAGACTCACTTGAAAAGAGTGAACACCATAATACTTGGTTTCGCTGCAGAGGGTTACAAATTCAACTTCAAAAAGTCCAGAATTGCCCATCTGACGGTCCTATTCTTAGGATATGAGTTATCAAGTGAAGGCAAAAGCCTGGCAGACAATTTCCTAGAGAAATGTGCCGTAATCCAAGCTCCTAAAACACTAAAAAACCTACAGTCAATTCTAGGCTTCCTAAATTTCGGAAGAACATATATTGCAAATTACGCAGAAAGGGTCAAACCCCTTTACGATCTAATTAAACCAGACTTTAAAAGATCCAGTTGGACTCAAGCACACACAGAAATTTTGAGATCCTTACAAACAGACATGCTAATTAAAACAAAATTAGAAACCCGTGATAATACACGCAACCTTGTGATCCGAGTCATCCCAGGGAGATGCGGATTCACATACCTGACCTCTAATGAGGGAGAAAAGGTACCAATTGCATTCAAATCACATTTGTACACAAAAGCTGAACAGAGATTCAACAACAAAGGAAAAATTGTTCAAGCAGTTCAAACCGCAATAGCTAGAGAAAAAGACATAGCTGACGGTAGACATATCACAGTCAGAACAGCAGAATCAGCCTTTGAGGCATTAACAACACCGTGTAATTTACCAACAACAACATTGGATCCAGAATGGTTACAATGGGTAAATTCAATCACAACGGACAAAGTATATTACTTCTTTGATCCAGAACTAGAAGAATTAAAAAATCTAAAATATGAAAAAACGTATCCTCTGCCAATCGACATTCTGCCTCTACGACATTACGCCTGTGTAATCTATACAGACGGACATGCTCAACCCTCCGTTTGGGGAGAACATGCATACAATCCCACATGTGAGATTACAAAAGAAGTGTGGCACGGAGGTAAACTAAGACCTCTATTAACAAAATCACACTCAGTAGAAACTAATTCAGAACTACAAACTGAAATAATAGCTTTGAAAATGGCGCTAGATAATGCGGATCGCGAATTCCCGACACTTATAGTGTCAGATTCATATTTCTGCGTCAAAGCATATAACAAGGATTTGCAGACATGGATTCAGAACGGTTACAAAGATGACACAGATGCACCAATAAAGCAGAGATTGCTCTGGGAACAGGTAGCTCTTTTGAAAAAAGAACTACCAAAGACTCACGTGACACACTCACTGAGTCATCAGCGTGATGGCGTTCACGTTGTAGGGAATTCATTGGCTGAAACAGCCGCAGCGGCAGCCAGTAAACCGGCTCCCGTAGATCGAAAAAAGCGTACATTAAAATACATTGACGGCGAAACATTGCTGGCAGTAAAAACGTCATCAAAAGGCGACTGCTCGGCGTTACCGATCAACTATCCACTCAATTACACATACATCATAGATGCAAACTCCATTCCTTTTGCTCGAATCCCTGGAGTGGGGGATAGAGTGATTCCAAACATGGACAGGAGAAACTTGTTAATCGCAGACGCACACATGGGCGAGGGTCTCAGACACCTTAAATTAAAAGATTCTCTGGAAGAATTACAATCACGGTACTGGTGGCCAGGCATGAGCCTGCACTACACCATGTTTGTAAAAAACTGCCCAAACTGCAACAGAGATCGCAGTGGGGAGAGAAGCAGTTTAATACCTCGTCGTATCAAGGCAGATAACATCACCACTAAAAAGAATGGCTTGCGATTAACATATACAGGCTAGTTCCCACTTATAATGGAGATCCACAGCACTCGGCTGACGTCCGGACTGTTATACAAGATTTGCGAGTCTAATTGGCATATACGCTAAGAGCATGCTACGTTCGACCATTTTTTTTTTCCTTTTCTCAGGCAATCCAGCCTGGGGGGGGAAAGAATGGCCAAATGAGCACAGCCCAGCGGGAATCTTCTCACTTCCTTCCTGAGGGTATGGGATGGTGTAAAGAAAAAACCAAGACAGAAAGCAATCTATAATAGAAAGGATATTAGGTTCGGGAGCTGGGTGGGTCAAACATCTAATAAGTGTCCAACGTAGTCTAAATAACTTGCCAAGAAATTCTCTGAAGGGATTCAGTCCGTACGAATTATTATTCGGAACTAGGATGTTGATCTCTGACCTTGATAGTCAGACTTCAGTGTTAACAGAAAAAAGCTTTGATGTCAAAGACCGTTTGGCTATTTTGCAGGACTTAAACAAAACAAGAAAAAACCTGAGCAACATACAGTTGAAAGAACAGCCAACGACCACTGAAGAATCACCACCTGTCCCAGCAAGACCTGTCTGGATTCCAAAAGTCGGGGATCTAGTCAGGGAGAAGATCGCGGTAAAGAAGGAATTTGGGCCTTCTTACAGAAAAGCAGTTCCTGTATTGTCTGTAAACGGGACAAGATCAGTTGTACTACCGCCACTTGCTGGAAAAAAGGAGAACCGAGTTGTATCCATCGACCTGGTAAAACCACAACATGTGGCCGATAACCAACAGTAGGCCAAGTGGACTCCCAATAAGTAGCAGAACACCAAGGTTTGCTACCAGTACAGAGGTCCTATCAAAGAGGCTCATCACATTCGAAACGCCTACAGAAGAACAACAAGGACTATGCAACAATGCAATAGAACTTAGACCTCTGAAAACCCAAATAAAGACATTTAGCAGAGACACACCAATCTATACAGAAGTACCAAGTGAAAATGCGAGAAACAAAAATCCTGAACCAATTGGAACAATTGACAGAACTGCATCCGGTTACTTCATCAACTTCGATGATTCCTCTGAAGGCTTCAGCGAACAAAAGACACAGCCATCATCAAAATCCTTTAAAGACAAAGCTAAGGAACTTTTGAAACAACTGAAAGAAACATATCTAGTTTCTCCATGGATTGAATTTTGGGTGGGTTTTGGTGCATTTATCCTCATACTTTGGCTCATCATGGTATTTACCTTGGGACGCTTCATTGAGGGAAAATATGCTAAAATGGACACAGCAAGTCAGAACATCAACTTGGTCCTCAAACCACACACATCTTCACACGTCGAGAAAAGAGAACTCTCTTCAGAACTTTCTTCAGCCAACTTCACAGCAATTCCAATATCTGGTGGGGTAGCCTGGGACAACACTGACTATGAAATTTATGGTCCGGTCGAGATCCTGAAATATCCACACCAAATCAAGATCTCCTTGAGTGACTTTGCTAAACCAAACTCATTTGCTGATGATTGGGACTTTGAAAGTATAAACAATATGATGTCTGACTTAGTAATGTCTGCTAAATTTACAAAACATGATTATTTGCAGGGTTCTACAAATTATGACAGCATGTACTGCTATAACCATTATGGTAACCATTTCTTGCATAAATCTGCACAACCTAGAAATGTTTTAAATTTTAATCAATGGGAACATTGTGCTACACCTCCAAAAGGGAGCTCTAGAACCGTGTATGGCAAATATTCATATTTTTCAGGTTTTAACATAACTAATGCTGAAACATTTTATTACAAATTGTCAAACAAGACAGGGATGAAAACCATGATAACCAACACAAAATTGATATATTCAGATTCTTTCTTTGAAAAAATGAATACTTTTGGATTTGATTATTGGGACAAAAATGTTGATTTAAAAAGTGTTTGGGGTACAAAAGAATGGCAAGTACAGGGTATAGAAGCTTTGTTTAGAGCCTGCATGATCCCAGAACAAATGATATTTTTAAATGACACCGTTCAACAAACCACCTGTCTTGGCTTAGCCAAAATCAAAGATTTAAATAACCTGTCTATTCCAAAGCCAATAATGTTTAGCAATAACTCTGAAACAGATGAAGAAATAGACATAAACCATATACTTAACCAAAACAGAACACATCCTGATTGGAAACAATGGTTGATCTGGCCCACAGATACAAATAACTGTCAAGATAGATTCCTTAATAAAACACAGGGTTTCAAAATGAACAGGCCAGACCCTAGATATCCCCAAAGACATCACCCAGGGATAATAACAACCTACAGTGTGGGCAAATTATGCCTTCAATGGCTACAAACTTCCACACTGCCTGAAATTAAGCAACACCTAACTTTACTTACTGATGGTGCTGACTTGCGTGATTTCATAATGGGACCACGCAAACAGCGTCAAAAGCGTTTCATAGCAGCCTCTGTATATGCAGCATACAATGAGGCCTGGAAGGTTACTCAAATTGAGACAGCAGAGAGAATACGGGAAATTGACCGTATTAATTTGGAAAAATCACTTTCTGTAGTGGACAATGGGTTAATGACTCTGTCCTCCAGAATTTTTTCATTGGACAGCATTGTGTCTTCAGCAATCGATATATTATCGCAAGACTTACTGTTATTACAACATGGTCAGTCACAATTGCGTTCTATTGTACAGCTTGGCTGGACGTTACAAAATCTGCGTTCAGGCTATGTGCCTTGGCGTTTAATCAACACAACGTCACTATTTCAAATCTTTAACCTTACTGATAGACAGATCGGTATGGCGCAGAAGGGTGCTGATTATACAATCTTGAGCATTGAAAAACTAGAAAGATTACCGTTGACAATGTCAGAACGACCTGTCAGTGAATGGATAATCCACGGAATCATAAATATTCCAATCTCAACCTGCAGGTTTCAATACTGCCAAAAATATATACAGGCTGGCATGTACGAGAAATTGGGAAAGGGGTACCTTAAAACAACTTGGAACCTGCCCTATTCACATGCATGTGTCAGTAACAAAGGACAGAAAGTGTTTCTTAGTGGCAACAATTGTGCTATGTCACTAAGCGGCACGCTTCTGTGTAACGGTATTAGTTTGCACGGAGCCTGTGAAGGGAATTCATACAACCTTTCATGTCACCAGCAAGGCGCACCTGCAACTGAAATAGAACCATTCTTTCAAAGACTCTATAATGGGAGTTACATTCTTATTGTAGACCGCAGATGCTGTAGTCTTATGCCCGGGACTCCTTATCTCGTCACTACGACGGCGAAGGTCAAGTGCTGTGGACGTTCTTTGTTTCCCAGCTCCTTTCCAGACAGGGAGGCAAGGGCATGGCCCGGTTTGAAAATTACTTCTATTCGAATAGACACTTTAAGCAGAATGAAAACAGTGCTTCTTCAGACGCCTACAAGGCTCACGTCATCTAAAGAAACGTATGATCTACAAGTCGCAAGGACGACTGCAGAGATACATACATTATTATCAACTAATTCCCCCGTACATTTCGCGGAAATCCTGAGCGAAATCTTAAATATTTCTGATACCACTGGGGTCTCAAAGGTATTTAAGACAGTATTTTCGATGGCATTAACACCATTCAAAGCCATACTGGGTATTTTTCCAGATTTCGTCCATTCGATTTTTGGCGGACTTCCCTTGATCCTGGGACTAATTGCAGGAATCCTATTCCTAGTCCTTATTTTTCGTTATGGCAACCCATGTCACAGATCAAACTCTCGCGACAATGGAAGATACGATCCTAGCCATTGGATACCGGGACCGGATATCAAAAATCCTGGGACTATCCCGGCTTAGAGACCTAAACATGACTTGGTTTCTATCATTTCGACCAATGTGGCAAAGGTGTGTTTTACCTGTACTAAGGTGTCTGCTATGCGGAGAAGAATGCGTGTTAGACACCTGTCTGACGCTACAATCGGATGCGCCGGTGGATGCAGATACACTGTTGGTTCCTACCAAGGTTCACGCACTGTGCTGCCCTCAAAGGCTGCCAATTCTGATGACGGCATTCCTGGAATCTTCACCACTGCGATTGAAGAGTAGTGAAGTTCAAGATGAAAGCAGCATCGAACAGGTACGACCTTCTGTCAGCAATGCAAATCAGAATGTCAATGGAGACAATCATGCGCATGAATGCATGGTTACCCCTATTTCCGACTTAGAGGAACTTTCCCATGAAGCTGTTGACAGTTTTTTCGAAAGCCTGAATGATATGATGTTCTCTCCGGAACAGAAATAGAGACTTTTGAGTAAACTCGCACACGGCGTTCCCTGAATTCGGCCTTCAACTTTAAAAATAAAGTCACATGAACAATTACAATCCAGTTCACGGACAGCAACTTTTTTCAGCAAGCCCCTAAAATATTTTTCTATATATTTTTTCCCGGGACACTGATTTTCTGCTTAAAGTAAGAGACTATTCCTAGAGAACTAAGATTTCTATTTTAGATACTTTATAGACTTTATAGACTTTAGCTGCCCGCTGGTATGTTCGCAATAGATTTTATGTGATGAAATGGTTTCGACTTTTTTTCTGTATAGCCATATTAAGAGCCATTTCATGTGTATTTCTCATATACCAACAAGCAATAATGCATAACAATGCGTGTTTACTTTTGCATTTAATTCATAGCTTAAGTGCATACAATATATATGACTGCAATTTTTCAGTATATTTGAAAATTTCGAAATGCATTTATGTATTTTGGGGTGGTAAGGTATACACTATACTCTATAGTATGTTGTACTATGTTATACTATGCATAGATTAGTAGATATGACCATAGTTAGCGTGGAGTGGGTGTCGTGTATTTCTATAGGTTCTGATTCGATCCCCCTATTCCTGACCCTATTCTGGTTAAACTTACTAGCTAGTTAACTAACAGTCAGCCCATGAGGCAAGAAATCCCCCATGATGCAGATACCGTTATCTGACGCAGTCACACTACGGCACAGGAACGTGTTATCTGATTAGGTCATAACGCTTGAGATCTAATTAGACAAGCGACATTCCTCCAGCCCCTGATAAGGCATACGACGTTCTCATAACAAATCAAACCTATGACAACCTGGATAATCCGTGCGGCCATTGTTTTGATTTCACAGAGAACTTTAGTAAAGAATGTGCTAACGAGCAAGTCGTATGACATCTTTATTGACGTACCTATGTCCATCCTTACGTCAATCCCGGCACCTTTAAGGTATAAATATTGCCGACCTTGCCCTATGCAAACACACGCGTGGTGACAAGACGGAGCAGCCATACTTGCCGAAGCCGAGAGCAGAAGCAGACCCCGCAGGCAGCAGCCCCGCCTTCCTGACGCGCTGAGAGACGCGCTGCTATCTCAAGCCGAGAGACCCAGCACCGGCGCTTCTGGGCAGCCCTCGCAGGCAGCCTGGAATATCGAGAGCAGAGAAAGAGATACCATTCCTCATTCATCCTAAATTCCAGGTACAGAACTGAATAACCCCTCCTAGAGAATTCTTTAGTTATTCACTTGGCAAAAACAAACTTAACTTAAACTGTAACTTTCTATTCCCGCCCACGCATTAGACTTAGGTCAGGTACACGGGGTAGGCGTATTTAGAAACACCAGTTGAGTACGTTTAGTCAAATGTATATGTGTATGTAAATATATTTTAATCATTTTAAACATCATATGGCTCAGAAACCATATCAATGTTTTTACAGTATTATTTTATACTATTGCTTCTAATGTATGCACTTTACTTAACTATAAGTATTGCAATAATATCGATCCATTTCTCTTGTACGAGAAAAGAGACTGATCAATAAATAACATCTTTTATTGAACACGCCCGTCTCTTCCTTTTCTCTACATTCTGATGAGACTAAGAATGCACGTACTGACTGAGTAAAATAATTGCCTTGTGCTCACACGACTCTCGAGATTGACTCTTGATTAGGGGAGAGCAAAGTTGTCATGTTCTATGGTTGTCAGAAACTAAATCCCTTCTTGTCTAATCAGGGGAGTTAATCCTTCCTTGAACATTCGAGAAAGTTTCTAGCGAACTCTGAGCTTAGCTGGCAAACCCAAAAATTAAGTCTAGTATCGACAGTAGTAGACCTAGTTAACGTCTGGCCTAGGCCTTTACTGCTGTAGGTACTATTCCAATGCGCAGAGCCTATTGGGAAAATAGGAGCTACACTACATAACCTTTCATCACTCACTGTAAAATACAGAGTACCATATTTGAAACCATTGACACACCAATACAAGTTTCTAAAAACCCACTTAGTGATTCCTAGATCTACACACACATCTAAACACTTACCTATAGATTCACTCATATATGCTGACAAAGATCAATAGAACACTATCAAATATACTTATACACCTATATCGACATTACACACAGCACACATCCTATTCACTTATGCAGTCATCCTACTCACTTATGCAAACAATTGATCATACTTACATTCACTCAGCTACACAGTTATACAAACACCACTTCATTTATGCTAAGAGAATGCTAAGAGGCGCTGCTCCTGTTCCCTGTGACTTATTGGAAAGTGCTGCGCCAGAGTCAACAAGGTTTTGTGCTCCCCATTTGTAGGACAGGTTTTACCCAAGGATTAGAGTACTCGTGGTAATCATTGATACACAATTGACAAGCTAGTCAGCACTTTCTGTTACCACCAACTTGAGATAACCACAGTGCGTAGGGTCGACCATTTTACAAACAGAGTACAACCTCTGTGTGTTTGCAAATCACTTAATCTCTCTGTGGCACTTAATCTCTCCCACTCTGATAGTGAAGCACTGCACCACGTGGCCATCCCACGCACAGGCCTCTTGCTGAAGAGGCTTGTTTTCACTAAGTTACAACTTGGCATCTTCATCAAAGTGGCCTTTCCTTTGGGGCTTCCTTGTGGCCTCTGTTTCTGGGCATTTACAGCAACCATTTATTCTCCCCGGCCCTGAATGTGAGGCGACATGATTGTGAAGTGCTGCACCATGTGACCATCCCTTCTTTAAACTTTGTGAATAGAGTGAGGGGAAAGGGGTGGGGGGGCAGTTGTTATATTATTGGTGTATTCACTCACATATTTAGTTATTTATGGTATTGTAGTGTACTGTGAGCATGTAATGATATTCTCTTGTTTTTATGTTTATCCTCATTTTAAATAGAAATGAATGCCAATAAGTACCAAGAGGTTTTTGATTATGTGAGACATAATGTGTATCCTGAAGGTTTCACTAAAGTCCAGAAGCATGGATTGCATAGACTGTCTAAAAAATTCACCATTGACGGTACTATAATTTTTTAATTCATGTTTTTTCATTGTAATGTTTTAAGGCTGGTTGAGAAAAGGCATGGTCTCATTTCATGTTAATCTTTTTGACATGCATAGTTACTGTAACATTTTTTTTCTCTTTTTTCAATAGATGGTAGCTTGTTCTACACTGGTAAAGAAAAGAACACTAAAGTTGTCATTGGTGCTGAAGCAGCCCAAAAAGTTTTTTTTCTGAATTCCATTTGTCTCTTATTAGTGGGCATTCTGGTATCAACAAAACGAAAAAAAGCATGTCCTCCCGATTTTATTGGCCAAATATGTCAATTGAAATTGAACAATGGGTGAGTTATAATTTTTCTTGCTTCTATAAATATTTTTTTTAAATGTTAATCTCCATTGTGATAGTCTTATAGACGTTGGTTTCTGAAACCCATATATTTCTCATTTAAATGCTCGTTACACATTTTCCGCCTGCACTTGAGATACAAAGTGAAAATGTTGTTTTGAATTTTTTTATTTGAAGACATGTCTTTCTATTTTCCTTGATCTTTATTTCTCAATTTCTAGATCATGGAAGTCCAAAAAGGATTCTATCAGATCAAGGCTAGGAGTTTGTGAATGAAGTGAATGACAAATCTCGGCCTAACATTTGTATAATGCAATGCTATTTTCTATTTTACTTGCCAAATATAATTATACCTATTTATTTTAGGTTAATTCAGAGTTATCTAAGCTTTTACAAATAGAACGCTCTGTAAGTGCAACCTATCACCCACAGACAAATGGTTTAGATGAGCATACTAATATATAAGCTGTACACCTTCAGAGAAGGAGAGTTAGTGCTTCCTACAAATTGCAAGCGAACAACACGAAAAATAGGCATTTTGGAGCATAAGTTTACTGGACCGTACCGTATTGCTGATATGCAAGAAAAGCTTATCAAATTAGACAATAATGCTAGCAAGATGCTTTTACGTACAACTTATAATCTCAACATGTTGAGGCCTTATAATTCGAGCATCATAGGTAATCTATTAAAGGGTACCTTTTTTTAAGTAAGGGTACATAATTTGTATGTGTGTTGTAATGATGTTCGATCGGCGGGTGTATATGCGTCCTTAATAGGGGAGAATTAATTAGGTTTTTTTAAAGTTATTATTGTTTTTGTTGAAAAATATGAGTGGTTGTAATAGTTTAAAGTGACCAAGACTTTTTACTAAATTGGAGGTAACATTTTCCTATGAAACTTTCCAATATTTCTTCATTATTTCTTATATTGCAAAAATAAAAATGTCAGTATGATTTCTCTTTATGAAATGAATCGAAGCGAAATATTTAACATAACGATTCATATGTTTCTAAAAGGTTTTCCTAAAGATATTGAAGCGTCCCGAATAAGAATAGGAATGTGATAAGACAAGAATGACCATTGTGCATGAATTTCAAAATAACCATGAAATACATAATATCCAGGGAGAATATATAACGTGTATATGAATCTGACAAGAAATGTGCTACTTTGATTTAGAGGTGACAACTGAATTCCAAACGTTCATTAAGTCCTTTCGGCTGTGTCCATGGCAGACGGTGTATCCAAAATAATTCTCTTCTTAGTAGATATTGGGCATTGTCTCCCCCAGGTAACACTGGTACTTGTTTCAATATGCAAAAGCGTAACTGGCTGGCATTATGTTTGAACTCATCAAAATGTGTTGCCACAGTTGATTTGGACAATTTTAGTCTGATGTTACTTTTGCGTTCGATTATACGCGTTTTGATTTTCCTGGCAGTCTTGCCCACGTATACTAGCCCACATGGGCATTTCAACATATAGACGAGATTTGTGCTGTCGCAGGTCCCAGTTACAATGAGTTTGATGTTATTGCCGGTTAGCGGGTGTGTGATGGTGTTGCTTTTGATATAGGCGTTACAATTGCCACAATTGTGGCACGGGAGAGTTCCTTTGTATTCAGTCGTTGTTTCAATTTTCCGGGAATTCAGTAGTTTAGTTTAGTACAAAGACACCACACACTTTTTAAATATTCTGGAGGAGCATAAATCATCATTCACTACCAACATGATCATGAGCACCATTGATGTGAGAGCATTGTACACCTCGATTCCCCATAACCTAGGGTTAATTGCCATCGAAAGAGCCTTGGTAAACTGTGACAAAGAAGAAAAACACAAATTAGTATTAATGGAATTAATACATTTTTCCTTATTTCACAGTTATTTTCAATGGGATAAACAATTCTTCGCAAAATGCTCTGGTACCTCGATGGGAAATTGTGCAGCTCCATCATATGCAAACATTTTCATGGATCATTATGAAACCGAACACATACTCACCAACACAGAATGGACCGATAACCTCATCTTATACAAATGGTATATTGATGACATCTTCATCCTGTGGAAGGGATCAACTACCTCCTTGGAACGAGCAATTGGGAATCTCAACAATGTCAATAACCGGATTCAATTCACGTTTAACATCAGTGAAACCCAGGTATCTTTTCTTGACGTCATTACCATCAACAGGAACGGCACATTACAAACCAGTATATATCAAAAGCCTGCAGACAGAAACAACCTTCTTCATTTTCACAGTTTCCACCAACCATCCTTGAAAAAACATCTCCCATTCTCCCAGTTAGTACGGACCAAACGCATTGCATCATCTTCGGCCATCTATGAACAACACAAGAATCTCACCATTGCAAAGTTTAAAGAAAGAGGATATCCTGAAACCATATTGGAAGAGGCCGTTAAAAGAGCACAAGAGTTAAACAGAGACCAATTGTTATCTCCTACACACAGAAATGACGAACCCAGAATAGAGCTTGTGTCCAAGTTTTCCACCAGAAGTCACCAGATTAAAAAAATCATCCTGAATCACTGGCCGCTACTGGCTTTGGAGGAAGATTTCAAAGGCATATTCACACACAATCCCAGATTTGCATATGAATGAACCAAAAACATTAAAGAACTACTGAATTCCCAGAAAATTGAACCAACAACTGAATACAAAGGAACTCTCCCGTGCCACAATTGTGGCAATTGTAACGCCATTATCAAAAGCAACACCATCACACACCCGCTAACCGGCAATAACATCAAATTCAATGTAACTGGGACCTGCGACAGAACAAATCTCGTCTATATGTTGAAATGCCCATGTGGGCTAGTATACGTGGGCAAGACTGCCAGGAAAATCAAAACGCGTATAATCGAACACAAAAGTAATATCAGACTAAAATTGTCCAAATCAAATGTGGCAACACATTTTGATGAGTTCAAACATAATGCCAGCCAGTTACGCCTTTGCATATTGGAACAAGTACCAGTGTTACCTGGGCGAGACAATGCCCAATATCTACTGAGAAGAGAATTATTTTGGATACACCGTCTGTCATGGACACAGCCGAAAGGACTTAATGAACGTTTGGAATTCAGTTGTCACCTCTAAATCAAAGTAGCACATTTCTTGTCAGATTCATATACACGTTATATATTCTCCCTGGATATTATGTATTTCATGGTTATTTTGGAATTTATGCACAATGGTCATTCTTGTCATATCACATTCTTATGACCCGCATTTATCTATTTACGCAGTTCACAGTCCATTCACTTTCTCACATAGGCTTGTACGTATGTAGTCACGCAGTTCTCAGTTCATTTACTTATTCACATTTAGGGACCGGTCCACTTTGTTCACCATGCACCCAAGAAAGTTTTCCTATTCGCGATGCACACCTCACGGAACCCTTCAGCCTATCCACGGCCGGCTAACATAGAGCAGGGTCACCTGACATTTGACCCGCCAACCACACGAAGGAGCACGTATATCAGTCAGCGTCTTAACATGGCGCTTCACAAACCGTCACCACAGGGTTCACTCTGCTTGATAGTAGAACAAGAGGAATGTTTCGTTAAACCAATCGGGTAAGCATTTGCACTAACGGCGATTCGCGTGTATTTGTACCGCGTTATTCACTACCCGCGTGTAACTCTTACTCCATGTTTTTCCAGATTCTTTCATTGGAATAAGTCACAGTGGAAACCGGGTATCTTCACGAGTCAGGTCAGACATTGATGTAGTCATTGTGTCACGTTTTTTAGCACGCATGCAGATCGGGTGGCACACCGCAAGCACCGGGCACAGTTAACGGAGCACTCATAATCTATTTACACTTCTGAATAAGATCGCGCCTCACATATGCACATGCATGTTTTCAAGCACAGAAGTCACATTCAGTTCACCTATTGCATTTCCGCATTCACTGCCTCGGTTCAGTCCTGTGTGAAGTATACAGATGCACTTAAATAACATGTCTTTTCAACTACGTGTATTTAAGAAACTCTCACTGTAAGAACATTTCCTTGAATACCAGATGTATTGATACATTGCTTTACTTGTTTTGCCTTCAGATATTAAGTCCCCTGATGAAGGGCAGAAGCCCGAAATGCATTGGGCATAAATGATGAATACATATTATGGCAACAATAATATGAAGAATGAAAAAGTGATATGAAATAAAGATATTACTTTAAAGAATAAAGAGATGGACCTTCATTGAACATTTGTTTGAAAATGTAACCTCGAGTGCATTGAGGAGACGTTACTCCCAAGGGAAATAGCGCATCTATCAGTCATTCACACCCGCAGCCCAGGTGAGTACACCTCGATAGCACCACAGAAAAGAAAGACACATTTTTGGGAGACAAACAAACCTGAGTGCGATTTCCACACTCCGTTTATTGGATTTCCAGCAATATAGTTAGGGCCATGAATGATGGTGGCTATTTCAGAGTGCCGTGTTTGGCGCACAGTATTAACATTGTTGTTCAAGATTTCTTGAAAAAAGAAAACAAAGTCAGCAAGTTACTGACCACCTGCTGAAGAATCTACAATTATTTCAATCATTCTTTTAAGGCCCGGAAGCAGCTGAGGACCATTCAACGTGACCGTAGAGTGCCAGTCAGAGGACTCATACAGGAGGTGGCAACACTTTGGAACTCAAAATTCTACTTGCTTGAGCGTCTGTTGGAGCAGTGCTTGGTAATCAATGAGTATGTCTTTGCACTGGGTTCTTCTATGAAAGACATGAGGCTAGAGGTGGAGGAATGGGACCTGGTAAAAATCCTGACAGACATGCTTCGTCCTTTTGAGGTCTTCACGTATGAAGTCAGCAGGGAGGACTGTACTTTCGGCAAAGCTATCCCATTGTTGCGCATGCTAGAGCACCAACTGAAGGCGGTGTCTTCAATGTTCAAATATGTTACTGACAAGCAAGACGCATATCAGTTGGTGGAGAGTTTATAAACCCGCCTACTTGACAATGCAAGGCTCAATGGAATACATTGTGATCAACATTACATTTGTGCAACTATTCTGGATCCACGGTACAAAAAGGCACTGGCCAGCAATACATTCATTCCTTTTAAAGAAGCATATGTTTCAAAGTACAAACATTGGCTAGCTCTGTCAGCCACTCGGTTCAAAAAGAGCAGCAGAAAATTGAAGGAACCGGCAGAAGTACTACTGAATCAGCAGGCCATCCGGCGTCAAGGTCCACTTCTGTGGCCGAAGGCAGTCACTTTCCCTCAGAGCCATTACCGACAGCAGCAACCGTATCATCATCATCCTCACCTGCACCAGGCCCAGCCATATTATTGTCGGAAGCGGATTGGATAACTCATCAAGGGTTTGCTCGTTCCAGTGGTGATGCAAAGGCCACAGATGGTACGCAAAGTGGAGCAGCCCTGGATGACCTTGAGTGGATGGTGCAGGCCTGTCTGGATGACCCAACAGAGGTCTACATTGATCACAACCCATTGATGTATTGGTATGGGAAAAGGGGTCAATGGCCACTGATCACCAAGCTGGCTCTAAATTATTTGTCTTGCCGACTCGCAAGTGTGTCTTCTGAACGTGTTTTCAGTGCTGCTGGTGCCATTGTAACTTCGAAAAGGACCCGCCTCTCACCCAAAAATGTAGAGAGGTTAACAATGATCAAGATGAATCAGCACTTCATACCAAAAGATTACAAAATACGTGAATCCATGCAGGTTGAAGAGGAGGATACCGACTTAGGTGACGGAAGTTCTTCTCTGTTAGCTGACCTACTCCTGTTGCAAGTCACAGAGTTTGAGGACAAGCTCTATTTCCCTGACACCGACCTAGGTCTGAAATACTGACTTCCTTTTTTTCCGTCCTTATTCACTTTTATTCCTGTTTGTCTTTCTTTGTTTTGCAACTTTTACCACAAAAAACTATAATCACAACAAATCCATCACCAGCACTGTCTTTGTCTTATTTCCTTATTGGAGGTGCCGCTGTCTGCATTCCTGAAGTTCACAATTTCACAACTCAGTCATTCTCCTCTATCCTCCTCCTCCAGACTCCGCCTATCCATTTCCCTCAAGGCAGATGGCTGGATTACGCAGAATCAAGAAACTGTCGCTTCGTAGACGAGTCCCCTCAAAAGAAGTGGGACTGGAATTACTGACTATATGCTGATTGCTGATGCTGACTGTTACTTCAGAAATTGACACAAGAGGCTGCCCTGTGGGCCTTAACTTTAAGAACAAGATGTGGACAAAAAGTGGAACAGGTAATGTATAATGAGATGGCATGCGGTGGACAACACTGGCTGTCTGGCTCTGTTGAAAGCAATTACTGTTTGTTTGTTGTGCATGAAATGAATCATATGTGTTCTGTTATTATTTAATCTTTTACACACTATATCTAACTCAAGTCTACTCTGTTTTTACCTTGTTTAATTCAAATTGTACTTCTACTGCAGGGGCCACTACGTTGCATTCTTTAATATGGAAAATGTCCTTGGACTCACTGTGTGTAGACTGTGACTGCATGAACAACGTTGAGTTTGCCAATATACCATGATGATGATGAGTCTTGATGATCAAAGTTACATAATATCTTTATTCTTTACAGTCACTCACTGGGATTGATGCTTGATCATTATTGTCGGTTTACGGAAGGACTATGGCCATTACGTGAGTGGCAAACAGGTAAACAAGTCCACAACAACCACAGCAGAACTACATGTCTGTCTAGTCATGGTATGGAGAGGTCGAGCTAGTGTAGTGTTGTTATGCCAGAGTCCAGACAGCAGTTCACGTAAAATTGCAGCTATGTGGGTTGCTTCATACAATTAGATATGCTTTGTCTGTCAGTGTCAAAGAGGTATGCTACATCAGGTTGGTTCACTCAGTGGTGCCTGCCTTGACCGTCTGCATGGCCCTGGCCTGCTGTGTGCTAATTACTATCCTTGAAAGGGAGACTCAGAGTACGCACTTTAGAAATGATGCTTGTTATATGTAATTCTGTTGCCTCTGAAACTGAAAGTGTTATTTTTTACTACACACCGTACCTTATATTTTTTCTCCGTTGTGTTTTAATATAACTTCCTGTTTTTCCTTCAACATTTACAGGCCGGCTTTTACCCTGTTGCGATGGTAGAAACATTAACTCAGGCTTACCATTAGCAATCCGCAATTCCGCATCCGCCAGGCAGGCAGTGGACAGTGAGTCTGGTCACCAATATTGATCAACGGAGCATCAGATGGAATGGAGGAGTGACACGAATGAGAGGAATGGCTGGATGCATGCAACTTCCCAAATTGAACAGGACAACTACAACATACAGTTACAGTATCCTCTTCACTTCTCCTTATCTTTTAAAGAATGTTATTGTTGTGAACTTCTATGAGTGTGACTCTGTGCGTTTGCTCTCTGCTTCAAATTCATCCCTACATCTATTTGATACGTTTCTTTGCTATTTTTAAAACTAATTTAATGTACTTTTAAGTGTTTATTCTCTCTGAGGGCAGATAGGCAAGTGAAATTGCGTAATTACTGCAGCCCTGTACTGTCAAATTGTTTATTCATAGTTAGTAAGTTGTAGTAAGTACTACTTTTCAGTAACCTAACCATCCATTTAGCAAACAACTTCATCATGCATGCAGTGCACTTCCTTTACGTCCCTTAAAAGATTTATGGGTGTCTTTGTATCCAAACATTTGTTTTTCTTCATTTGTTGTTTGTCCATGCTGTGTTTTTTTTTCCTCTCTCCACAAAACTTTCCCAAAAAACCCCATCCCCATCCAATTTTCAAACCCTAACCCTCTTCCCCCGGGCTGTGTGGTTTTCATTGTAGTGTGACTAAATGACAACAATAATTCCACACACTTGCTGGGGAGGATAAGGTCAAAGCAACAGAAATCAATTTCAAGGCTGGTGAAGAAATCCGCGGATATATTCTTATTCTTATTCTGCTTGACACACACCCATGAGTATTTGCAAATCAAATCAGAATTTCATGTGCACCATCAAGTGGATTGATCATCAACAACATCCTACGCCTAGACGTCACGAATGCTTACGCTGCTGTGTCCTTCACCTTCAGTACTATCTCTTGTAGTGCCCATACTCCATGCAACTAGTAGTTATATTTTGAATACTTTAGCATTGCTTAGGCTACAATTTATGGCACTGTTCTTGTGTACGGCACTATCTATCGTACTGCTCTAATGCTCCGCTCAGGCCACTCAATGTTTCATTTCCTTTTTTTCATATGCTGCTACTGCCAGTGTGTACCAAAAATGAGATATAGACCTTATTGGGTGCTATATATATTCAATGCCCAGCCGGACAGAGAAATCTATTGTGACAATGTATTAGGAAGAGTAAGGAATACACAAAAGAACATTACAACGGGACACAATCCTACACCTGACACAAGAAGGGAAGTGGAGGAACATGGGATAACAAATAAACAGTCAAACAAAAAGAAGTTACAGGCAATAAAACTTAGAGCTGCGGTAGCTTGCACTTAGCATACAGTAAAACAAGGTTAACCAAATAGTAACCACAATAATCAAACACATTGGAACATAGTGGTACAATTTTGGAATGTCGAATACGTTTCGATCCCAAGCTAATTAAATAAAGGGACCATCATCAGGACTAAATAATAACAATTGCCTGGTGTATACCAATAACGCCACAATGCTATGGATGATTAAGGCGCTCTGGGCGGACAAGTAGTAGTTTCTCCGAACCACTCAGATTCGTTTTGGTCACGAATTAAGGCGTACCACTTTCACGGGCTTCTCATTAAGGGGTGAATGTAATTGAGGAGCATGGCTCCTATCCAGGGTAAGAACCTCGATTCGTGCGAGGCAAGGTTTGGTCCGCTTCCTCCGTAGTAAGGGAGGGGCTGCAGTGATGGCTCAGCATTTGTGGAGCTCTGGTCACTTCAGCAATGATGTGCTGTTGGTTCCCAGGCACTAACTCTGTCAGTGGCACTTTTCTACAAATGTGGGCGATTAGACAATTTGAATCAACCAGCCAGTTAAGTTTCAGGAAAACAAACGTACAGTTAACTCCCCCCTGCCTCCCCCACAAAACAGTGAAAAAAACGCGTGCGCTATGTTTAAGTAGAAATAAATAATTAACGGAGCCCTAACAAAAATAAACTATCCCACAAGAAGACCCGACCCACCCTCCTCCCTAACACCAACAAATATCCATGAAATCAAAGTCCCCAAAGTCCAAAAACCTCAACGCCCAATTCCCACCCCCCCAAAAGTCTTTAAAAAAGGGGCGAGGGACAGTCTCTCCTCTACTGCCGGCGGTGTCCTGTGACCAGGTGGTCACACAGCTCTCTCCGGAGGTCCTTGAGCAGGGCTTTCTGCCTCGCCACCTCCTGCTCAAGGTTGGACTCTCTGAGGGTCAAACGGTGCACACAAGCCTTGCACCTGCAGGTACTGTGGGTGGCAGCTGATTTTTTTGCTGCACGGCGGCTGCGGGTGGCTGCCGGACCACGGCTCCATACCGCTGAAGGCTTGCGCTGACCGTATGACCCAGGGGCAGCAGAGGAGGATGCAGCTGTCGTGGATGTTGTCGACTGTTATTCGGCGACAATTGCCTCCAGCTTCCGTTGCCCTGCCCGCCTAGCCAACTCCTTCCCTGTTAGTTTGGAAGGAGCATCTATATGAAGAAAGAAAAACATACTGTAACCAATGCTCTTTAAGATTAACACAAAATAATTCAGCAGAAAGTTGTGTCACAGTAGCACTAGCAACTTGCAAGCACAGTACATAATATTTTTGGCATGTATCTATCTAACCTCCCACTTTGTCGGCCTCTGCTCTAACATTAGTGGGATTTTCAGGAATTCTACTAGCACTATATGGACTCACTACATTAGACTCAGACAGTACACCAGTCTTCTTCTTCTCTCTTGTTTAGCGAAATTGGTACGTAAACTTGTGGAAGCCGGCATAATGCCAGCGCAGTCAACTTGCACTTGAGAAAAACAGACGCAAGCCATGATGACACAGACTTGCGTTACTGTTACCAGTCCAGTACATGCAGGTGGTGAAGCTCTTTCTTTTCTTTTACGGGTGGCACTGGCCATACTCTGTTACAAGGACTACTGCTCAATTAATTTAACTTTCACCCTGGCCTGCCCCTGACTACTACAAAAGGAAAATGAAGAAGATAATATGATCATCTATCCCTTCACAGGATATTTGCTTACATATGGGATGACTTTAGGTGCTTTGTTTTTGATTGACTGAACACCGATAGGCCACACATCAATGTCAATGACAGAGTTGTAAAAAAATTATGAAGAGAGGTAGTGAGTGGTCCCCGACTCCCCGTAATCGCCGGACATATGCTGTGCTTGCAAACTACTGTTACTAGTCATGGTAGAATTCTGAAAAATTACAACTTCTTTCCTTGGCTTTGCTACTCTGGCACGGAGGTGCGTTGTTACATGCTCTTCAAAGTAACACTCTTCATACAGTGACCGTCTACTCTGTCTACATACACCTATGCTATCTATGAGAAAGATACCATCCCGGCATCCAGTCATTCAAAGTAAATGTCAATCACTCTTCATAATGTCTCAACTGGACAAACCTTACTTTTTCTCACCAAAAAACAACCTTTTTATTTAATTTTGTAAACCGCCAGCCATGCATCCATGCTTGACTTGCATTTGAATTTGAACCAAAGGATATATTGTGCACACATACAGTTTCTGTTTCACCTACCCAGGCAGACCTCTTTTCTTTCTCCTTCCACCTATCCTTGCTTCAGCCTTCAACCGCCCATGCATCAGATTCCCAGCCACCTCGGGCAGCATTCAAAAACACGTATCATTCTTTGCCAGTCATTAATTTTAAATTGCTCGTCCTTCCTTACACCCTTCTTTCCCTTTTCGTTCATCCCATCCATCAAGTTCATCTTTGATCTGACTTGGCTTCTCGATAAAACTTTCACAGCTGAGTTGAAGTCAAATTTAGAAGAGGCCATTGGTTACTGGTCAACTCCCACCACTAATGCTATTGCTAATGAGAAGTCAAGGGTGACTGTCTTCTACCTGGTTGACAAAAACTTAGTTCTAAATTTGTAAGTCTTCTTAACAGTAAAGTGTGCTTGTACTGTACAACATATACATCCCTGCAGAGAGCCCACTCTGCAATCTCAATAAGTAAGGAATATAATAGCTTACCACTGCCCGCCACTACCGTGGCATCCCCCACAGTAGTTCCTGCTGGCTGTGGCACCGCATCCGCCCCTGGAGTGCCCACCTCGGCGCTGGCCCCGGCACTGGTGGATGGCTGTGCCGATGTTGTTACGCCTAGAAAATACATTTAATATGTTTGGATGCCATATACAAAAAACACAGTTGATGGACAGAATGTAGAACAATGTCATACATTCACCCCAGTACAAGGATCTGGGCCTAAATCCATCGTTTTTTTGCACTCCACACCACCCTGGGTTAGACACTGGCTATATGCAAATCAGCTCTGACCCTGTGCCTCATGGGAACAGTCCAGTCCGAACTACCAAGCCATGTCTTTCCCAGACCGGAATCAAGCATCCAAGGACCGGTTTCTGGCTATCAGCCTTCATCAGCCTGGATAGCTTGACTCCAGTGGTGTGGAGAGCCTGGGACTCACGTTTGAGCATACCCAGCCCACTCGGGGTGAAAATTGCAAAAAACACAGTTGATGGACAGAATGTAGAACAATGTCATACATTCACCCCAGTACAAGGATCTGAGCCTAAATCCATCGTTTTTTTGCACTCCACACCACCCTGGGTTAGACACTGGCTATATGCAAATCAGCTCTGACCCTGTGCCTTATGGGAACAGTCCAGTCCGAACTACCAAGCCATGTCTTTCCCAGACCGGAATCAAAGCACCCAAGGACCGGTTTCTGGCTATCAGCCTTCATCAGCCTGGATAGCTTGACTCCAGTGGTGTGGAGAGCCATATACACCACTCCCTATTTTGTCTAGGAATAAAAAAATGTTACTAGTAATACATAAACAAATTTAATAATCTTGCTTTTTAACACGCACCATTTTTCTCATACCAGACAGAAGCTTCCCTTCTACGAACAAGAGCAAGATCATCATCATATGTTAGGCGGAGTCGTCAACGATTCATCCCCACCAAGACTTTAAGTTCCAACCAGGTGAGGGCTCTCCCACAATTAATGTGTGAAATCAGCCACTTTTCAGTCGTTCACCGTTTGTTGTATGACATTGATTTTAATAAATGTTTTTATATAATGCACAATTTTAATTTTTACAGAGTACACACAGAGCTAGCTGTTTCACTTTTAATAAAGCTTTAAAACTTACATAGACTGTGGTTTCTGGTCATGAGTGAGTGAGCGAAAGGGTTTGCAATTTGCAAGCATGAGTCCGTGACTCTGAGAGGTCGGGACTCTGACTCCATAGTCTTATGTTCTGGGTTGTATAATCATTGGGAATCATCGCTGCATTCGGGAGCTAAATAATGACTCTGACACACTAGCTAGTCAGTAAGGAGATTGGGGATTTAACTTCTGTTATGACTGAGGTATGTGGAAAGTCTAACTGTGCCTATTATCACCAATGCCCTATTTCTTGTCCATAGTTCTGTATGTGCAGAATAGTCCCTGCAACAGTAGTAGTATGTCCTCCTATCCAATCAAAAAGTAAACTAGTATCTTATTCTTGGTGGCCATTGACATTTTATAGTTGGGAATTGTCAAAGCATAAACATTTAGAAGGCTTCAATAGACATTATGGACAACCCAGACGACTGCATTCAGTGCCTAGAGCTATTGCTGAATAGGAGTTTTGTTTAACAGTACACCTTTTGCCAACTGTGCAAGCTTAGCTAGCTACACAGACAGACTAATAATAATCTAGTAGTAGCACGGAGAGTCATAGTAGAGGCAGGATAGGAATTTAGAAACAGTCTACAAGAAGATCAAAGATGATTTAGGAAAAAATTGAATTATGAGGAACGTTTGGAATAAATAGGTGCTGTAAAAGAAAGTGAAGTATAATTAATAATATTAACAGGAAAATGTACTGGGGCCAGCACAGGAGCCCTCGGCGGACCTATCCTGGCCTTCCTGTTGTTCCTGCTCTACCTCCTCCTCTGTCCTCTTGCCCCTGGGGGAAGCTGATGTACAACATAAAAGAAAGATACAAACATGGATGATTGTTGTCAACCAAATCAAACATTTCAAAAAAACAATAACAAATTATTTCGGGGAAATAGACAACAGTTGCACTAAATTTATTGACCTATCTGATGTGGTCTACTAGGATATTAGTATTGCTGGATTCGCGGACCGTCTACTTGGAAAGTTATGTAACTCATTAAACCAACTACAAAAAGGTTCTACTAGGACTGGCAGGGCTGAAGACGGCTGTAATGCCAGAAACTGGTCCTTGGAAGCTTGTTTCCGGTCCTGGGAAGGCATGGCTTGGCAGTTCGGGTTGGACTGTTCCCATGAGGCACAGGGTCAGACTGATTTGCATATGGCCATGTCTGAACTGGGGTGGCAGAGTGGGCTAAAGAACGGTGATGGATCAAACCCAGATCTTTTGACTGGGTGTGAGTGTTTGATTGGTTCAGATGCTCCGCCCAACACCACCCCCTTTTGTACCGCTTAGGCAGCACTCTGCAGCACGCGAAGTGACAGATACAGTCTGTCATTATTGCAGACCACTAGAAAGTTTCCTACTAAATAACACGTCATAATATACTCAAACTATCAATCCTCCACCACTATCTCTTCTTGGTGGCAGGAGTACAAAGGAAGGACTGGACTTGAGTCTCTAGTGTCTAGCATTACTCAGTTCTGTAAAGTACACTCATACATAATCACTCAGGCCAAATGAGCACAAAATTGAAAACAAGTAAGCATAGTAGCACCGACAGTGAGCAGGCGAGCACCTGCAATCACAGAAGCTTTTGAAACATAATTTACCTGCAATGTAATCTGATCTCTAGTGTCTAGCATTACGCACTTCTGTAGAGTTCACTCATACATAATCACCCAGGCCAAATGAGCACAAAATTGAAAACAAGTAAGCATAGTAGCACCGCCAGTGAGTAGGCGAGCACCTGCAATCACAGAAGCTTTTGAAACATAATTTACCTGCAATGTAATCTTGAGTGTCGAGCATTACGTAGTTCTGGAAAGTACACTCATACATAATCACGCAGGCCAAATGAGCACAAAATTGAAAACAAGTAAGCATAGTAGCACCGCCAGAGAGCAGGCGAGCATCTGCAATCACAGAAGCTTTTGAAACATAATTTACCTGCAATGCAATCGGCAAGCATTCTTGCTCTTCGGAAAAAACAAATATTTGCAATATCATAATAACACAGAGCAGGAGAAAACAAAGTAGTGATTAAATAGCTACTACTACTCACCAAGCCCAGGGATCTCCACGCCGAGCAGGTCGTGTTGCCGGTCCAGGTTGTCGGACCACGGTGCATTGCCTGGTTGTAGGTGCGCCGGACCCCAGACTCCCGATACTTGGCCCGGCACACCTTTCCCCATAGCTGGCGACGCTCCCTGAGCCCGTACCTGCTACTGGGCCTGCCGCCTGCCACGACGGTCTTGGGGAGGTGGCGCTGGACGAAGAAATCCAGTGCGGCCACCTCCACCGCACTAAAGATCTCCTGGGCAGTTACTTCCTCCCCCCTTAAGCGCCCGCAAGGGAGCCGGCTACGGGGTGCGGGACCCTTTCCCTTAGACTTGCCGGCTCCCTTTGCCATGGTCCTGGGTAAAAGAAGAAAAGAATAGGAAAAAAAAGTAAATAAAAGAAAAGAGAGAACTAAACAAAAAAAGTAGTTATTAAAGTAACAAAAAGTTGAAAAAAACACAAAATATAGATGTAAAAAAATAGAGGGATAGATAATGAGTAAAAAAGATTTTAAAAAAGTTCAAACAAACAAAGGATTGCAAAGATTAAAGCAGGATAGAAAAAGCATGCCCAGAACCATAGCAATGAATGCGACCACGTGGATAAGTTCGCGCAATATTTTCCCCGCGAGCACGCAAAAACGGACGCGATCACGTAATTACGCCCCGCACATAAGAAATGCCCTACGCGAGCATGCAAATAGCGCCCGGAAATGGAAATAAGCAACGCGAACACTGAAAACAAGATGGCTGCACCCATGTACGACCGCATGGGTAACTTCGCGGTAGCTGCGCTGAAAAAAACCCCGCGAACACGCAAAAATAAAAAATCTGTAAATTTGCACAGATTTGCGAATTTTGCAGACCGTGAGTACGTATTCGCACGAATTCGCGTACCGAAAATTCACAAATTTCGCCCATACTTAGAAAGTGGCAGAGAATGGCAAGGGGGAGAAACGGTCACAGAAGCGGAAAATACACTACAATAAGGATGGTCACAGAAGCAAATGGGGCACAATACAAGATACAATACAGATGCAAGACTGGAATGACGAGAGGGTGAGCGGGGGGGTGGGGCCATGGTGGAAGCAGCGGCGGGGAGAGTGGCAGTAGCATGCAGGAAGGAAGGTCACAAAATACAGGCACAGAATACAATG
Source organism: Lissotriton helveticus (assembly GCF_964261635.1). Taxonomy (NCBI): domain Eukaryota; kingdom Metazoa; phylum Chordata; class Amphibia; order Caudata; family Salamandridae; genus Lissotriton; species Lissotriton helveticus. Next base: position 1,375,089,751 of record NC_136059.1, read on the forward strand.
GAAGGCGGTCACAAGCAGAAGGGGCACAATGCAAGTACAATACAGAGCAAGTCTAGAGCAGTGGGCGGGGCCACAGGGGAAGCAGTGGCGAGGAGACTGGCAGTAGCACGCGGGAAGGACGGTCACAAAATGCAGGCACAGAATACAATAGAAGACGGTCACAAGCAGAAAGGGGCACAATGCAAGTACAATATAGAGCAAGTCTAGAGCAGGAAAGCAAACCTTTGGCCTACCACTGGCCACCAGGGATGAGGCGCAGGTGGTAGCCTGGGGGTGGAGGCGGTCCTCGATTTCCCGTTGCGGCGGCTGGGCAGATACATGGGCAGAGGCACGGGTGCAGTCAGGTGGGGCTGCGCGGCATGGGGGGCGACCTCCCTGCAGACAGGGTCAAGGGTCCCCCATACATTTCCAATCTAACCAGTCTACTCAACTTGCAGTATTCATTCTTGGTGATTAATAAATGGCAGAAAACACAGGTTTCAGTATAAAAGGACTTGTCTCTTAATGAAATTGGAATTATTCTTTTAAGGTGATGTATTTGTTCATCCCTTTCATAACTATTGTATTTGGCTGGAATTCCTCCATTCCCCAGCTCAGAAGCCCCCTCATACATGTCCCTGAAGCAGTTTACACGGATATGCGTTACTGACAGTTCACTGGCAACCAGATACCTTTTTTTTTTTTATTAATTTATTTTTATTTTACAGCTATTATCGTACACAGCTATTGCCTACAACCCGGAGGCCGGCAGCAGGTAGGACCCCATCCATGAATCGCCACTTTTCAAGATACACAGCCTTGTAGCCGACAGCCCGGAGGCTCGGCGGCGGGTCAATGATATATATTCCAATGGACGATAACATATATTACCAGGCTTAGAGTAGCATAACGATCCCAGAGGATAGTTTAGTGTACTCCCATGCTGCCTTCAGTGCGGCTCTCCATGCTATAGCCACACAGCTGCAAGTATCCTGTGTCGTGTAGAGCAATTCGAAAGAACAAATTCCCAACAACCCCCCACCCCCTGTCCTATGCACACATCTAGTCCTATCTCCGGGCGCCTAAAACTGTATATGGATATCATGTTGTTTAACTCTCCCTCCACTCATAGATCGAGCAGCTACACTAGTGGTCATTTCGAGTATTTGAGACTGAAGTGTCTCGTAACCCCGCGCATCAAGCCGAGGATGTCCCCTGAAGGGTTGTCGAGTGGACATATATTGTCAGAGTGTGTCCCCCTAACAGCTACCTATCTGCCTCCTGCCTCCAACATCACATCTACGTGCGTGTCACCATGTTCCTCCGGTTATACTTCCTCTGTGGGTACACTAGTGTTTGGCCATGCGCCCTCCTCGCCCATCGTTTCAGCGGTATCTCCCTCAGCATCTCTAGTTTGAAAGTGCGTTTGGTACAGGCCCCAGAAGTTCTTCAGTCGGCTTGTGGGGGGTAGCAATTCACTGTAATGTTCCGACTGCGTGCAGCAGTGCAGCATATCGTGTTCCCATCGCTTTGCTGTCGGCAGCGGGCCTCTCATCCAGCAAAGTGCAACCACTCGCCTAGCTACTAACAGCCCCATGTCTGCCAGTCTTCTCACTGCCTTTGGCAGCCCACGCGAATGACCTAATAGCGCCAGCGCCGGATCCGGAGTCAGTTCGAGCTCCAGTATTTCGCTCAATTTCGAGAATATGCTCAGCCAAAATCTTTGTATGCCTGGGCACAGCTACGCAAGGTGCACGAAGTCCGCTCACGGCTCGTGGCAGCGATCGCATTCAGAGGACTGTCGTAGGCCATATCTCAGAAGCCTCTCCGGGGTGTAATACACTCTTTGTAAGTACTTAAAATGTATCAATCGGTGCCTGCCATTCAGTGATAGTGTCTTAGTATTTGTGCAGCAATAACGCCACATACCATCATCTATCGTTGTCTGCAGATCCCTCTACCAGGCTATTCTAGCTGCGGAGAGTTGCTGCTGTCTGTGCGACATCGCCATCCTATACAGAATTGTGATTAATTTCCGGGGGGAGCTAGTGTTGATCACATGTGTGAGTTCCCTGATCTCCGGCGGTTCCATCATGTCCGGGCCAAGAAGCTCCAGAAGTGCACTACGCACCCTATGAAATTGGAAACGGGCTAACAGCGGTGCCGCATCAGGGTCAGTTTCCACTTTGTCCCATGTTTTCGCTTTGCCCTCCTCAAACAGGTCGCCCGCCCGAACAATGCCCACCCTGTGTAGTGCCTGAGTGACTCTGCATTCTGCAAGCGGCGACAGCCATAGCATCCATTCAATGGGCATGGCAGGGGAATATAATAAAACACAGTCCTGCGCGTGTAAGAGGCAGTGCCATGCATGATTCGTTGCAGTGAGGGAGTCTAAGATGCCCATTCTGCGGTCCATTAGTTTGAATACTATGCCTGGGAGTGGGAGAGGGTCTGCAAAGAGGCGTTCCATGCATATATGTGGAATCAACAAGTCACCGTGTATCCACGTGTGCAGGTGGGCGGCCTGAGCTACCCTGTAATACAACTCCAGGTCGGGCGCACCCAGTCCGCCCATCTCGTACGGAAGCGTGAGAGTGGCCCATTTCACTCTGGGCTGTTTGTCGCCCCATGCCAGTCTAAGTAAGAGTTGTGTGAGGGTTTTGAAGTAAGCTCTGGAGAGAACCATCGGGATAGCGCTAAACAGGAATAAGAATCTAGGCAGCACCACCATTGTCATGATGGCTATTCGCCCCATTAGGGATAATGGTAATTTGCACCATTTCTCCACCTCATCCTCCAACCTACTGCAGGCCACACCATAGTTTTCTCTCAGGAGAATTTCCGGATCTGTATGGAGTTGTATCCCCAAATACCGTATAGACTCTTGTGTCCATTGTAACGGATATTCCATGTCAAACTGGTGTGTCGCCGGAGTCAAGGGAAAGGCAACCGACTTCGCCCAGTTGATTTTCAGACCCGAGAGCGCCCCAAAGCACACAACCTCTCTGAGTACTGATGTTAGGTTAACCTCTGGGTCTTGCACGTAGAGCAGAGTGTCATCCGCATACGTTGATATTATGATCTTATACGTAGGGAAGCTAATGCCTTCAGCGCTGTGATACTCACATAAAGCACACGCTAGCGGTTCAGCCACAAGCGCGTAAAGTAGAGGCAAGAGCGGGCAGCCCTGTCTAGTTCCTCTACAGATCGAGAAGGGGTCAGATACAAGGTTGCCCAGACGAAGTTGGGCTGTTGGCTGGTGATATGGAGCTCCTATCATTTGGAGAAATGGTTCACCCAAACCTAGTCTGCGCAAAACTCCCACCATGAAAGGCCACTGAACAGAGTCGAAGGCCTTTTCCATGTCAAGAAAGACCGCTATCGCTTTCGCATCTTGCCCTACATGTTGTATAGTGCCCACAACCGTTCGAATGTTATAAGTAAGATTCCTGCTGGGGATAAACCCCGCCTGCTCCGGGGCCACCAGTTGAGGCCCAAGCAACGCAAGGCGAGTTGCCAACACCTTCGCATACAGCTTCGCATCAACATTGAGGAGCGACAGAAGCCTGTACGAACCGCAGTCCTTGCGGGGCTTACCAGGTTTAAGTATGGTGACTATCAGCGCCTCTCTCATAGATTGGGGCATGCTGCCTTCCACACAAACATCGTCAAATAGAGTGGACAAGTGCGGAACCAATTTATCCTGGAACGCTTTATATAACCCCACCGTGAGCCCGTCTGTCCCAGGGGCGCTACCTGAGCGCATACTCAACAGCGCGTCAATGATTTCGTCTTTGCTGATGGGTTGCATTAAGAATTCGCGATCCGAGTTCGTGAGCATAGGTAAATTTATATGCTCCAAATAGTCTGCAATATCGTCTGCGCAGTCCTCCGAGCTAGCGGAGTACAGATTCGAATAATAATTCCTAAACTCCTGCCAAATCTCAACCTCATCTGTGACTATTCCGCCTGTGGCGGTTGTCAGCTCAGTAATCTGCGCCTGCTCTCTGGAGCCTTTCAGTATCCTAGCTAAAAGCGAGCTCGGTCGGTCCCCCTCACCATATGTCCGTGCTGATGCATATTTCCCCATGTGCTGTACTTCTTTGTCAGCTTATTCGTTATAGTCTGCCACTAATCGTTTGATGTCTTCTTCTATTACAGAGGTAGGACTCGCCTGATGCCTCCTTTCAAGTTCAGCTATCTGCTTTTCTAGGTGCTGCAATCTCTGTCGAATTGCTTTGAGGACGCTCGAGTGTTTAGACATAGCCACCCCTCTAATATAGACCTTAAATGCCTCCCAAACTGTCTGGAAACTATCAACCGAGACTATGTTGGTTTTAAAGAAGACATCAATCTCCTCTGCGAGCTCCCCTCGGAAGTGTTTGTCCAGTAGCGAGTATGGAGGAAAGCGCCATGTAAATGGCTGGATTTTCTTAACTGGTGTCTCTAACACTAGCAGTAGTGGCGAGTGGTCAGAAAGTGTACGCGGAAGAACCGTGCAAGCCTTGATACAACCCAGAATCGAGGAAGGCGCAAGCCAGTAGTCGATTCGTGTGTGTATATTGTGGTATGTCGAGCAGTGAGTGTACCCCCCTGCTCTGTGTGCTTGTGTCTCCACACATCCTCCAGGCCTGTAGTTAGTAGCTCTGTCTGTAGCGCTAGTGCCGCCGCCGAGGGTTTGCGTGGCGGACCCACTGACCTATCTAACATGGGATTCAGCACCAGGTTAAGGTCACCTCCCCAAACCATCTGCGTTGTAGGGTAAGTGCGGGAAAGTTGAGCTAGGTTGTTATAAAAGGACGGTGAGTCATAATTGGGGCCATAAATATTAACGACAATTAAGTCATGTCCCCTCCCGGAGCATCTGGATAGGACAAAGCGACCATCAGGGTCTGCGTGAAGCAGCGATAGTGTTAGCTTCGATCTAGGGTTAACCCATGTAAGGACCCCTCTGGAGTGTGTCGTAAACCCAGCAGCTGTGGTGTTACTCGATAAGTTCCTACTAAGGCAACCAGATACCTTTATGGGGATGCACTGTGATCTCCAACCCAATGCCCTTGTGTGTTGGTCCCACTCTGATGTACTGGAGCTGGGGCTTCACACTGTGATGTACTAGAGGTGTGGTTTCACACTGTGATGTACAGGAGTTGTGGTTTCACACTATGATGTACAGGAGTTGTGGTTTCACACTGTGATGCACAGGAGTTATGATCTCGCACTCAAATGTGCAGATGATGTGCTCTCTACCTTGGATCTTCTGCTGTTGTGATCTTCCACTTTAATCTACTGTTATTGTGTTCAATTACTCTGATGCTGATGTACTCTCCGACTGTAACACAGTGGTAATGAGAGATCACTTTCTGGTGAACTGGTATTGTGATCACCCACTCTAAGCAAATGGTGGTGTGATCTCCCACTTTAAGGGTGCTGTGATCTCTATACTCTGAAGCACTGTTGTTGTGAACGCCCGCTCTAAAATAATGGCGATGTGAATGACCCCTCAAAATTTAATGGCCTTGGAATCTCCCACTTTGATGCACTGTTGATGTGATCACTCACTGTAACTAATGGTTCTGTGATCTCCCACTCTAATGACTTTGTGATCTCCAACTCGTATGCACTGGTGTTGTGATCTCTCACTCAACACAAATGGTGATGTGCACTCCCATTCTGATAGTGTTGTGATGTCCCACTCTGATATACTGGTTTTGTGATGTCGCAGTGTAATCTGTGTTCACTAACCCTTATACACTGGTATTGTGACTCCCATTCCAGTGCCTTTGTGATCTCTCACTGATGTACTGGTGATGTGATCTCCCACTATAATCTAACTGCATTGTGTCTCTAAATCTGATGCACTGATGATGTGATCACCTGCTCTAATCTGAAGGTGCTGTCATCTCACGCAGTATTTCAATCCTCCAGTGGTCTCCCATGCTAATGAAATGATGTTGCAATCTCCCACTGTAATGAAACAGCATTGAGGTCTCGTGAATGATGCAATCTCACGCTTAAATGCTAGGGCAGTGCAATTTCCTGCTTCTATGCCATTGTGCAGTGTACAGCAAATCTAATGTTCTGATACCCCTCCTTGACGGACTACTGTTGCCAGGTCTGGGGGCTTAGTGGACTAATGTGTCCACTGCAGGGACCTGTGTTTGACCTCATGGTCACAGGTTACAATCCCCATGGATCCCCTCAGCCTTTCATCCATCTGACGTCTGTAAAATGGGTACCATTGAGTTTGGTAACAATAAACAGCTGTTATTCAGCACCAAGATGCCTACTGGTGAACATTTGCCTTACAAATGCACGTTATCTCCCGCTTTGATGTAATGGACATTGAATGCTCACTCAGTGACAGTGACAGTGACTCCCTCACCACCCCAAACGGTGGCATTGGACGGCTGCATTTTGCCTGTGAAAAAGAAACGATGGTGTCGCCTCCTTGGGGGTAAATGATAGTGCAGCATGTTGTGGTGCATCTTCTGTTGCAGAGGCTGCTCCCGTAGGGGGCTCAAGAGCTGGCGCCATAACCAGTGCGGCGCCACCGGACAAACCAGTGGGGATCGGCCAGTTAGCACGAAAATCGGGACAAAGGAAGGAGAAGACAAGGCCCCCCCAGGAGCCTACAAAAGAGGCACCAACACGCCCCCCGGCCAATGGGGCCGAGGCGGGATACAAACCCCCAATAGAAAGGGGGTCTACAGGGGGAGCGAGGCAAGCAGGGGGGCATATAAGCGCTACTCCCCCAGGTAAGCTCCTATCTTCGCGGAGTGGGGGAGCAGCGTCGGCGGGGAAGCAGAATCTTGTCTTGTTGTGGAGAAGAAAGGGAGAAGGCAAAGCCCTGTCCGACTTCGGGCCGACCGCTGTGGTGAGAAAAAGGTAACCATTATACAAATGGGGTAACCCAAATACGGTCCTAGACCTGGGTACAAAGTGGTATGGAAAACAATGGTCCTAGACCTAATTCAAAAGTGATCTAAGCACAGACTTTCAATAATTATTTAAGAAATTCGAGCCTCAACCTGATGGCTCACCATATTACTGCATTCATTCTTCTTGATGTGCACAAACCAAGAAAGTAGTTGAAATCAGTGTTTTTTAATTCCCAAAATTGCGAAGGTTCAAAAAGAAAGACATTAGTTTATACATGTTCAAGGTACATGGAGACAGTTACTCCTGGAAATGTGCAAAAGCAGAAGTGAGTGCTCTGGTGTAGGGGGATGAAAAGAATTCAAGAGATAGTGGTGGAGGTAAGGATAAATAGTTCAAAAATAGACTGGTCATTTACTTTCAGTCCAGTCCTTCAAAACTCTGGCCACATATGTTTACATTGTAATTTCAATTTCATTGGATTTATGAAACACAATACAATTCTTGTGTAGCACGTAAGTTGTGCCTGCGGTTCTTCTTTAGGACAGGTGGGGGAGTAACCTGCGTACCCCGTGGGGCCCTGCCCGATCCCGGGTCAACCGCTGCTGTGAGCACGAAGGAGTGAGAGCGGGGACGCAAGGCGGCAACCGGGAGCCCACCCCGTGAGACCCTGCCCGATCCCAGGCAAACCACTGCTGTGAGCGTGAAGGAGAGAGGGCGGAGACACAAGGCGAGGACCGGGAGCCCACCCCGTGAGGCCCTGCCCAATCCCGGGCTATCTGCTGCTGTGAGTGCGAAGGAGCGACGGCAGAGACACAAGGCGGCGACCGGGATCCCACCCCGTGAGGCCCTGCCCGATCCCGGGCCAACCGCTGCTGGGAGCGAGAGCCAGCGGACCGGCTTGGGATTGGGGGCCCGAACTGAGCAGACTGACAGGAAGCACAAAGATCAGCTGTAGGAGGTGCAGGGGCACCAAAAGGGGCAGGTGCAGGGTGAGAGAGTGCACAGCCGCACTTGCCCTCCTCCCTCTTTGAAGCGATCCAGCGTCCCCCCCCTCCTCCTATGTGTGGCAGCCCAGGCCAATTACGGGCGGTACAAACAGGCCTCAAACACATCTGGAGCAGCAAGCGAGACTGCTGCATGCGTTCCCCATAGCTGCTGCCGCCGAGACAGGAGCAAAGAGCAGGCGAGCAGGCGCTGCGAGGGGGCGTGGCCAAAGACGTAACAAAGGCACACTGAATGGGCACAAAGAGGAGGCGCGATCAGGCAGCGCTTCGGACTCACAGGGCACGTGCATTTGGAGAGCAACTCTGGAAACTCCGGCAGGGCAGGCAAGAAGCCCTGAGGCCATTGAGCGAACTGGCAGAAGGAGCCGATGAGTAACACCAGCAGGAGGCGCTGGGAGCTGCACAGTGCGAGACAAGGAAGCTGTAACAATCCCTGCAGAAAATGAGTAAGCATTTCAGCAAAGTTTGGTGCATACATAGGCGGCAGCACCACGCCTAGGATATACAGTATAACCTTGGTGCATACACAGGCGGCAGCACCCCGCTTAAGAACTGAAAGTCAGCTTCTTGGTGCAGATACCCGGGCAGCACCCCGCCTTTAGTCCCACAGAGCGCAAGGACCCTCCAAGCGCGAACTATGGCAAGAAAAGGGAGCCAGGGTCAAGGTCAAGAAGATCTGAATGGCCTGTTAAGAAGGATTCGGGCAGCCTCAGAAGTACACGGGAATGATTGGCTGCAGCCCCAACTGGGACACGATGCAGGGGAAGGGACAAGCAGCCAGCAGCAGGACATCAGCACGCCAGCAGCGAAAAGATGGATGAGGGCTCCGGCCAAACTGGCGGATGCCGCAAGGTCCACGAGGGTCCCACAGAAAAGGGCCTAGCCAACTGGAGCCAGCACGGCGGCGGCGGCGGGACCAGACCGGGGGATCAGTGACACGGCGGCAAACAGTGAGCATATTATCGCAATTGTGCAAGAATGCTGCAGAACGGTGGCACCAATTTTGCTGCAAGGATTGGGCATACAGGGCACAAGGGTGCTAGGGTCACAGGCGGGTGGATGGCAATGGTCCTTACAGGTGAAGGATGCAACGGGCACCTGTGGGGAGGGTGACACCACAGGGTTGCCTTGACACCTGCTTGACCCGGACCTAGCGCGCCAATGCCGACTGGTACAGAGGAATACACACGGCCATCTCCAGGTCCAGCATCATTGACTACCAGGGCCACAGGTTTAGCGAGCCTCATACCATTAGCGGTCAAGGAGAATATCTGGAGGAAAGAATTCATTGACATTTTTGCCTTACTAGAGATATAGCTAGAAGGGCTAGATCTGACGACCTGTGACAAAAAGGAGGAAGATAGGAGGGAGAGACGGAGGGAGCGCAAGGAATGGAACTTTGATAATTGGTTAGACACATTCCGGATAATGGCGTGCATAATAGTAGAAAAGTTCCTGCGCTGCACAACTGACCTTTGGCTCTACGAAGCCAACATCCTCAGCGCACAAAGGCAATTCCAGGGTGACGCATGGCTAGAATACGACAAGGGTTTCAGGCTAAAAATGCAGACACACCCAGAGATAGAGTGGAACGAGGAGGATGTTTCCGGTTTCATCCATTAGATGATGGGAGCGAGGGAGGTCAAGACATGGGGAGGAAAGAGCGATTAGTCCTCCTGGGGGTCATTTCACAAAGGGAGAGGGAGGCCTTTTCAAAGACCCAGGCATTTCAACACAGGGAAGGGAACCCACGCCACCAGCACACCAGCAATATGCTGGAAGATTGAGGCCAATGAGTGCACATACGGAGCAGCATATAAATTCCAACACATATGTTCATCATGTGGGGAGGGACACCCAGCAGCAGGATGCAGGTGCAGGGAGGGCCCAAAAAGGGATAAGAGGGAGAAAAAGAAGCAGTGAACCAGGCAGGCACAGGAGACAGCCGGGGGACTCTGAAACGGGCTAATTCCACACTGGCAAGGTCCCCCATTGACACGAAAAAACTGTGCATGCTAGCCAACAGATACCACAATAAAACAGATGCAGAGATATTGGTCCACGGTTTCGAAAAAGGTTTCCCAATCCCATTTTCGGGCCCTCTCCCCCCTGGCAGCGAGAAGAATCTGAAATCTGCACTCCAGCACCCAAAAGTAATAACAAAGAAAATTCAGAAGGAGAAGCGGCTGGGCAGGATAGAGGGCCCCTTCCCGGGCACAGGGATCAGGGACCTGTTTATCTCCCCATTAGGGGTGGTTCCGAAAAAAGAGCAGGGCCAATACCAGTTGATCCACCACCTATCATTCCCAGATGGTATGTCAGTGAACAATGGAATGGAAAGTGAGCTACTCTACAATTGATGATGCAATAGACTTAGTGAGGGCGACAAGCGGGGGATCCTCATGGCTAAAGCAGACATTGAGTCCGCATTTCGCTTACTCCCGGTTCACCCTTCAAGCTTCCACCTGCTAGGCTTTCAGTGGGAAGGAAACTGCTATTTTGATAAGGCGATGCCCATGGGGTGCTCGGTATCATGCGCATACTTTGAGATATTTAGTACATTCGTCGAGTGGGCAGTGCACGACAGCCACCCGGCAGGGGGGAAACTGCATTACCTAGATGATTTCCTATTCACAGGCCCAGCAGCATCTCCAGTGTGCAGCGACACGCTGCAGGCATTCATAGGGCTAGCAGGCAAGATAGAAAAGACAGAGGGGCCAGCAACAAGAATTACGTTCCTGGGGATCGAGCTAGATTCAGTAGCAGGGACATCCAGACTACCCCCAGAGAAGGTAGAAGATTTCAGGCGGTACATCAGGAGTCTCTGAGGGCGCAAGAAAGCTTCCCTTAGGAACCTCCAGCAGCTCACAGGGAAATTAAACTTCTCAACCAGGATCATCCCGGAGGCAAAGTTTTTGCCAGGCGACTGACACAACTGACACGCAGCCTCATACAAAAGCACCACCATGTCAGACTCGGGGCAGAGGTAAAGAGGGACCTACTAATGTGGGATACCTTCCAGTCCAGTCAGACTTCAACGGCCTGCTGATCTGGAGAGAAGGATTGGTGACTAGCAAGCAGATCGAGTTATACACAGATGCGTCAGGTGCCACAAGGTTTGGCGCGATCCTGAAAGGCAAGTGGTGTGCAAAGCAGTGGCCTGGCAGCTGGCGTAGGAAGGGCATAACCAGCAACATCCCCTTTCTAGAGTTATTCCCCATCATATAGGCACTGACTATCTGGAAGAAAGAACTTCAGAACATGAAATTGACATTATGGTCAGACAACAAAGGCGTAGTGCAGGCCATTAACAGGGGTTCAGCCAGGTGCCCGGATACTCTGCGACTAATGCGCCGACTGGTTACATTGAGGCTGGATGGCAACATAGACCTGCGAGCAAGGCACCTACCAGAGGTAGAAAACGAAGTAGCAGACACCCTGTCCAGGTCCAGGATGAGCAATTTCAGGGAGCTGGCGCCTGGGGCAGAGCAGAACATGACCCCCTTAACGGAGCAGCTATGGGACCTGGCAGGGCGGACCTAACAGAACTGGTACTCCTAGCACTCACACCGGCAGCAGCTAAAGGATACAAGTAATACATTGCAATTGTAATGAGGATAGTGGGCATTGAGTCTTTAAGTAACGAGGGACACAAGCAGGGCATCTGAACACTTCACCAGCTGGGCATTTAAATGCAAGAAGTCCAGGTCATGGGCGCAGGTCCACCTGGCAGCCGTGGCACACTATTCAAAATTGGAAACTAGTCAAGACCCAATTGCATCACACTACATTAAAGCAGCAATGAAGGGATGGCGACGCAAGGAGGGACCAAAGGGCGACACTAGGCGCCCGATAGATTTCGAGAAGCTGCAGTTGTTGCTAGGCGCATTAGGGGGTATAACGGCAGACAACATCAAGCTCACACTGTTTAGAGCCGCATTCACCACTGCTTTCTTTGGGGCATTCCGCCTCAGCGAGTTGATAGCACCGGCAAGGGAGGGTCTGGCAGCTCTCTGCTTACAAGCTAGAGACATCAACCCTAAGGCAAGAGGGGTAGAAATTTTGTTAAGAATGTCAAAAACAGACCAAACCGCCAGAGGGATGGTAGTGAGGCTACAATGCATTGAGGACCAGAGCTGCTGCGCATTATGCTGCCCGCTCGCCTTCATGGCCGTGCGGCCAGCCGGCCAGGGCCCCCTGTTCAAGCACAGAGATGCTACCCACCAGAGCAAATTCCAATTCACAGCAGTCATGCGCCTCGCGCTCAACAAGGCAGGTTTACCACCAAAGGGATTTGGTTCCCATTCATTTCGGATAGGGGCGGCCACAACTGCCGCACAACTTGGGATGAGCGAGACATGAATACAGGCCGTGGGAAGGTGGCGGTCACAGGCATACAAAACATACGTGAGACCACAACTGTTAGGACCATGTAGGAGCGTTGGGGAGGAGAAAGGGGGCAACCCTCCCTCCTAGGACAGACAGGGGAGTGACTGGCCTTTTTTCATTACTTTGGCAGGGAGAAGACCACGCCTGGTCTGGGTGGTGGGGCACTCATTTATCAGGCGGATGGAAGCCTGGTGGCAACGCAGGGGCTGCACGCTCAAAGACCGGCAGGCGGGCACCTGCATTAGATGGTTCTGCCAGTCAGGAATGCGATGGGAACAACTTCCAGCAATGTTCAAGGTGTTACGGGCAGACACAGTGTGGCACCCGGATGTGTTGATCATACACCTGGGTGGGAACGACTTGGCCATGCTTGGGCGGAGAGAACTCCTCCACGGAATACAAAAATACCTCATGGAAGCAGCCACGGCCTTTGGGCACACCACCATCATCTGGTCAGAGTTGATCAGCAGAAAGGAATGGCACGGGGCGGAATCCCAGAAAGGCGTCGAGGACTTGAGCAAAAAACTAAACCTCACGGTGAGCAAATTCTGCAGGGCCAACGGTCTGGGAGCAATCAGACATGGGCTCATCGACACGGTCCGCCCGAAGTACTATGCCAGCGATGGGGTACACCTCTCTGAAGAAGGAATGGGAATGTTCTGGAGCAACCTCTGGGGCGCAATGGTATTGGCAGGTTGCGAATAAAAGAAAAGAAGGTCAGAACGTAGTTGGGGGGAGCAGCAGGGAGACGGCAGCCTTCCGGATGGCTTGGCAAAGAACTACGCTGAGACCGGTTGGTACGGAGGCACACCGGAGGGCGGTGTGCCAGAATAGGTCCACTCACCTTCAAATGCCTCACGGCTGGGTGAGTTGGCCTAAGGACAGGTGTGTAGGACCACACACTTTGGGATGCCTCATGGCTGGGTAGCCTGGCCTACCAAGGGAGGGGGTTGCAAACGGAGACGGCGCTCGCAGCCCAGCCCCCGCCGGTTGGCAGGGCACAACAAAGACGGACAAGGTAGCGAGGTGGCCTAACTCCGGGACAGAAGCTACTCCCTTCCTGCGCAAACAAGGCACTAAGAAAAAAGGGGCCAAGAGACAATACCAAAGAAGTTTGTTATGAAGTAACATACAAAATGCAAAGTATATACTTTTCCTTGCGTTCCTAATAAACTGCGGCCCACTAATGACCACCACAAGACAAATGTGTACGTTGGCTTTTCTTGGTAGACTAAGGAATACAGCGTGGGGAAAGATGGCGTACATGTGGAGTGTGGGCAGAGTGCGGGGGTTATGAGGACTTGCGCCTGTGGGTGGGCAACTGTAGCAGCGGTATTTCCTTGCAGGCTAAGAGCTCATATGGAAACCTTGCACCAAATGGTGGTTTTGTTTTACAGAAAAAAAGCAAAGCCAATAGGTTTTTCCTATGCGAAATCTATTAGCTTTGTAAATAAAATAAATAAATAAATAAACAATATGATGCGGTCAAAGCTGGCCATAGCTCTTTTATTTTTTTTTACTTTACTCTATGATGCACAGCAGGTCAACTGCTGTTCACCATGGAAAAAAACATTGACAAAGATAACAGAATTTGCATAGGGGAAACCTCGCAATCGGGATTTAGAACTGGCTACTCAACAGAGTCGGCCGTCCTGTATTCCACCGAGTGCCTTAGGCAGATAGTGGATGAAGGTGAGACAGCAGCGTTGGTTTTATTAGACCTGAGTGCAGCGTTTGACACCGTGCTGCACACAACACTGCTTTCTTGTCTTTCGGAGATGGGGGTGACAGGATCAGCGCTTGCTTGGCTACGATCCTTTTTGGCCAATAGAAGTTTTCAGTTGCACTGCCCACCCTTTAAATCTTCCCTCCGGAAGGTAAGCCATGGGGTTCCTCAGGGCTCAAGTCTGAGCCCTACCTTGTTCAATATCTATATGGAACCCCTGGCTCACGTAGTGGAGGCATTCGGGGTGGGCATTGTTAGCTATGCCGACGACACCCAGCTGATGTTTAAGCTCATACCCGACCGCAGAGAAGACGCCATTAACTTTTCAAACTGTATGTCAGCAGTAGCAGCATGGATGAACAACAACTGCTTGCGCCTTAATGGCGAAAAAACAGAATTACTGGTGGTTGGGAGAGCAACATCAGCATGGTCTCGCCTGAGGTGGCCCACTGAATTAGGGAGTCCTCCCATTCCCGTGGAGTCAGTAAGAAACCTCGGTGTAATGCTGGATTCAGACCTTTCTTACAAGGCCCATGTTAGCAGGGTGACTGGGAGGTGCTTTGGCATACTGAGGGTGCTTCGGAAGGTTTTAGATCTCATCCCTACCGGAGCCAGAAAAACCATTGTCCATACTCTGGTGACTCCGCACCTTAATTATGGGAATGCCCTGCTGATAGCGCTGAGTCAAAAAGGCCTTCACCAACTTCAGTGCGTGCAGAATGCTGCTGCACGCCTCGTGCTTGGGCTTTCACGCAGAGCTTCTGGAAAGACTGCCCTGGCCAAGCTCCACTGGCTTCCGGTTAGGGAGCGGATTAAATTCAAAGCCCTTTGTTATGCGCATCGCATCGCCCAGGGCAAAGGCCCTGATTATCTAAAGAACCTCCTTATTACACATCGCCCCACTCGGAACTTAAGATCATCTGGTGCGATGTTGTTTAAACCTCCCCGTATCTTCAGGGCCAGGATGGGTGGACGTTCCTTTAGGTACCTAGCCTCTAAACAGTGGAACGCACTCCCGCTTCATCTCCGGATGGAACCATCCGAATTAAGATTCCGGGGAAAACTTAAAACGTTTATGTTCCCTATCACGTAAACGCCCCCTATGGCTTATCAAATATCTGCCTCTCGAAATCTATCAGCAGTTAGCGCAGGGACACACTGTTCTTTGTGTAGCCAGGCGCTTTATAAATGGCTTATTATTATTATTATTATTATTGTCTTTGCCAATGCTTGTATTTTTTGTTATGCACCTCATTGAGAGACGTCCCATTGCCCTTGTTCTTTTTCATAGTTTCAGACCTTGAAATTGAAACAAATTAGCCCACAGATTGTCCCTTTTCATGTGAAGGACTTCATAATCACCCGTGATATTAAAACTGAAGTTGCATGTAGTCATCCTAAATTAGTTGCCACTTCCCGTGGGTGTTGATTGAAGCTGACAAGGCTCCATTCATTGATTTTCAATAGAACTGCAAGTCTCTCCCAGAATACAAATGGGTGTGTAAAGAACTTACCGCATTAAATCAGAAGTTTTCGAAATCATTATCTTTTTATGTCATTACCAGGAAAGTAAAATTGAGATGGAAATGTGCTGGTCCACGAGAGAGCAGCGGCGCCATGAATTATAATTATGGCATAGATTGCTGCACTCCAAGGACAGCTCCTGCAATCACTCGCAGGCGAGCATCTGATTCTGATTAAATTGCAGGAAAGGGTTTACCAATATTCACAGTGAGGCAAATGCATCACAGCAGGCACACTCACACATACACACCCACACGCACACACACACACACACACATATATATATTATATATATGTGTATATATGTATTATTTAGATGTGTGTGTGTGTATATATACATATATATATATATATATTCACTGAAAAAACCATAGGTTATAGACCATATATAGTTAGGAATTAGCATTTAAAAAACCTTATTTTACTCACACAAAACCATTGAAATTCCATATATAGTTAGTTGCACTAACTATATATCGCGCACCCGCAATCCACTGCTGATCATGTCACATATTACATCATTCATGACATGGTCAGTGACATCACTGATGACATCACTGATGACATCTCAAATGACATCACTGATGACATCACTGATGACATCTCAAATGACATCACTGATGACATCATCCAGTGACTGTGTGTTTCTGTAAAGTTTAAATATGTTTTACATATTGAAGAATGAGTAGATGTAGAAGTGTCTGGATGAAGGATTTAGTAGGTGCGTGACTGACTGTATGAGTGAGTGATTAAATGTGTCTCACTGAATGCATGGGTTAGTGACTAAACTGTCTTAATTTGTGCATCATTATGTCTGTTGTTCTGTAAACTGCTGCATGTGTTGATCAGTAGCTATATGAGTAACTATATGGGTTATTGATTGGTTGCCCAAGCATTTGTATGGGAGACTGAGTGTGTGTGTGGGTGGCTGGGAGGTGTATGACTCTGTGCATATATGTGTGAGCAGTTGATTCACTAGATGTATGGGTTCAAAAGTGCATGTGGAAACAGCTGTATGGGCGGTTGACTGTGTGCATGAGTGTATTGGTGAGTGAATGGATATCTCAGTGCTACATGTCAAAGTAAGTACATATGTAAAATACAGTACATGTGAGAGTTGACATATATAAATAACTGTGCATAGGAGCCAGTGAATGTGTGAGTGGCTGTATGCATCATTGTGAACTTGTATCCAGGATTGTATAAGAGAGTAAATATGTTTTAGTATATGTTTGAATAAGTAAGGTGTGTATAACTGTATAGTTGAGAAAATGGAGGTGTGATTGATTCTTTGCATGACTGACTAGGTGTCTGAGTAACTCCATGGATGAGTGACAGTCTGTGAGTGTATGTTTACACTGAGTGTATCTAAGGTTATATTAGAGTCTGAAGAGGTTCATTGTATTATCACATGAATGATGTCATCAGTGATGTGATCAGTAATGTCAAATGAGATGTCATCAGTGATGTCATCAGTGATGTCATTTGAGATGTCATCAGTGATGTCATCAGTGATGTCATTTGAGATGTCATCAGTGATGTCATCAGTGATGTCATTTGAGATGTCATCAGTGATGTCATCAGTGATGTCACTGACCATGTCATGAATGATGTAATATGTGACATGATCAGCAGTGGATTGCGGGTGCGCGATATATAGTTAGTGCAACTAACTATATATGGAATTTCAATGGTTTTGTGTGAGTAAAATAAGGTTTTTTAAATGCTAATTCCTAACTATATATGGTCTATAACCTATGGTTTTTTCAGTGAATTTTCAAGGTTTTGTAAATGCTAATTCCTAACTATATATGGTCTATAACCTATGTTTTTTTCAGTGAATTTCATTGGTTTTTTAAAAGCTAATATATGTAGCTGTAAAATGTATTCTTCTTTAAATCCAAAAATATATTTTATATGTTTATTAATAATTTTTTTTGTAATATTTTTTTTGTTTCGCTCCCGGTTCGCGAACCGGGAAGCTTTCCGTTAGCTCAATTTGATGCCGCGACCCGGTCCGCGAACCGGTAAACGTTCCGTTAGCGCAACTGCCGCGTTAGAAATCAACATCGTGACGCGTCGCGGAAGCGCGACGTATCACGGTGTCGCGTAATGCGTCTTATGACGCGCTGCGTTAGCGCACCCGGAAGTGCTCCGGGGCGCGAACCGAGGCGCGAAGCGCAGCTCCCCGGAAGCGATCCGCGTCGCGAAAGCACGACGTATCGCATTGCCGCGTAATGCGTCTTATGACGCACCGCGTTAGCGCACCCGGAAGTGCTCCGGTGCGCGAACCGAGGCGCGAAGCGAAGCGGAAGCGATCCGGGGCGCGTTCCGCAGCGCGTAACATAAGCGTGAGAGGTCATGTGACTTGTTAATAAAACTTTTCATTGGTTCATTTAACTTTTGGTTTCATAATCATGTAAGGCTAGGTCAGGTGACCTAAAAATAACACTTTTCATTGGTTTAGAACTATTGTTTTTCCCAAATGATGAAAACCCCTCCTTCTTTCCTCACTCTAACTTTCATCATTGTGAGAGGAAGACCTTTATTCATAGTAGAGCAATGGCTTCAGTACTTGCTTCAGCTGGTGCACCCCCACCACCACCTCCACCTCCTCATAGGAAGAGAGGACCACCTCCCCAGGTCATCACCAACAAAGAGGAGGAAGAGGAAGAAATAGAGGAAGAGGAGAGAGAAGGACCACAGTTCTTGGAAGAGGTGCCCCGGGTTTCCCATAGGAAAGCCAGTTTCATTTGGCAGTTTTTTTCAATCCCTCCAGGGCAGAAGAAAGTGAATGCGAGGTATGTCACCTGCCTCATTTGCAAAGAGAAATTATCAAGAGGGACTGATAAAAAGTATAGTTATGGGAACTATACCATGCATAGGCACATGAACAGGTGGCATCCACTCAATTACAGCCGGGAGGAAATTCGTGACATGGAACAAAACCCAAC
Source organism: Lissotriton helveticus (assembly GCF_964261635.1). NCBI lineage: Eukaryota > Metazoa > Chordata > Amphibia > Caudata > Salamandridae > Lissotriton > Lissotriton helveticus. The sequence goes on from NC_136059.1 coordinate 1,375,108,206, forward strand.
AGCAACTCCTGTGGCCAGGTCAACATCGTTAATATCATTGACAGCAGCAGAGGCACGGGAAACCGTGCCAAACATCCAGGATAATTTTGGGCATATGAAATTTACTTGTCTGCACTGTGGTGCATTGATATCATGTGGTAACATGAGTATTAATTCCATCAACCTGGCTTATAACAATCATAATTGCCCTTACCGCCCCAGACAGTAATTTTTTTTTTGCTCCTGTTGAGCCCTTTTCAATGCCTGTTTTTTGTTGTTTCCCCCCCCCCCAAAAAACAAAAAAAATATAACATTGTTCAAAAAATACAAAAAAAAAAAAATGTTCAAAAAATAAATAAATATATAAAACAACAAAAACATTAAAAAAAAGTTCTTTTCAGAACTGCCTCCCCTTTCAAAAAAAAATTCTAGAATGTTTAGCACTCTGGCAAGCTCTATTTCTTTTAGTTCGCTTCCCAGTTCGCTTCCCGGTTCGCGAACCGGGAGCGAACCCAAAAAAACTTTAAAAAAAAAAAAAAGAAGAGTAAGTATAAGGAAAGTAAACAGAGAGTGATGTTAAAAGAAAGACAGCTATAGGGAGTACACCAGAGATACTGTTTAATAGATCTATTTACCGAAGAAAAGACGGAAGAGGGTATAATTGTGGAAAACAAAATAGATAAGGAAGTGAAAGAAAAAAAAGAGAGTAGAACAATAACAAAGAAGAGTTTCTTGGAGAATGTGAGTGAATGTTCAAAATAAGATTAAAACATGGGGAATAACAGAGAGAAAAAATAGAAAACAGAAAACAAAAAATAACAGAAAAAGATTAATTGAAACAGCAAAGAAATGTAAATAACATAGAGCCATATCATCAACATAGGCAATAAAAGTTTTGCAGCTTTTATCGGCAGAAATATGTCACCAAAGCCGCTTTTGCGGCAGAAAACTGCCGCTAAAACCACTTTTGCACCAGTTTTCTGCCAATAAAAACAGCAATAATTTTATTGGCTGTGTTCATAATATGCCCCTTAGTGTGCTTCAACTACACAGAGAAAGCATTATGAACAAGTAGTGAAAAAGTGATCAGTCAAAGACACTAAGAGTAATAGAGACGGAGTGAGTGAACAAGAGTGAGGAACTATGAGAAGAGAGGGACTGAGAAAAAGAGTGGAAGGAGTTGAGTAAGTAGGTAATAGAGAAAGGAATGAGGAAAGTAGCAAAGGCAGGAAACTGAGGGTTAAAGAAATGAAGCTGTGGAACTAATAGTAGGTGAATGTGATAGAAATGTAACGAAAAGAATACAAAACATTTACCTTATAATTGTCGTTAAATTACTCACTTTTTGTTTTTATACTTTCAATCTGTGAAAGAGAGAACAAACATTTGAAAAATATTAAAACATGTATTTAAAAATTACAAAAGACAAGGGAAAAGATTGAAGGACAAACAGTTTTTCAACAACTTTGACACTGACAAGAGCTTCTGCTTCTCCAGGGCCCCTACACAGTCCTAAAGATATACATTTTAAACTAACAGTATCTTGATGCAGATGAAGTGAGGCCTATCTTAAAACATGGTGCATCTTTTGCACTGCTGTTGTCTCAGAAAAGTGTCGCAAGACACTAACATTTTAAATGATTGCTTCAGGATGCCAATAAGATGTGTCCTATCCAGAGGTTTGTTTGAGGTGAGACCTACTCAGGGTTCCAAATGAAATTTCGAGTTGTTTGAAGAGAACAGAGGACATAATACATGTGAAGGCCTACCAATGAAGTAAGTCATGTCCACTTCACTCTTGAACAAAGGCCAGACCTCTTCTGTGTCCGTGGACAGACCTAAACTTCATCTGCACAATGTCATTCATAAACTTAGGAAACACAAATGATGTAATTGAAAAATGTGGAGTTTCTTTTCCTCATTTCACAATCACATCACCTGTCTTGCCTTTGCTTAGGTATCTCATAGTGCAGATGTAGTCCAGCATATTAAACAGTACCTAGAAGTGCAGCACTGCATGCAACAACTTTGACACTTATAAAAGCTTTTGCTTCTGCATGCCCCCTACACAATGCTAATTATATACATTTTAAACTGATGGTATCTTGCTGGAGATGAACTGAAACCTATCTTGCAACATGGTGCATCTTTTACACAAAAGTGACCCACAATGGAGCAAAAGAGGCGCACGGCCACCATAAATCTGACCCTAACATTTTAAATGATTGTTTCAAGATGCCAATAATGGGTAACCTATCCACAGATTTGTTTCAGGTAAGTCCTACTCAGGGTTGCAGATGGAATTTAGGTTTGTTGAAGAATACAGAGAAGATAATACATGTGGAGGCCTACCAACGAAGTGAGTAATGTCCACTGCACTCTTGAACAAATGTCAGACCTCCTCTGTCTCCAGGAACAGGCCTAAACCTCATCTACACAATGTGGTGTGTAATGTTAGGAAACACAGGTAATATAATTGAAAAACATGCAAATTTTTTTGCTCATTCCACAATCATATGACCTGTGTTTCCTTTGCTTAGGTATCTCATTGTGGAAATGTAGTCTATCGTATGAAAGACTACGTAGAATATGAGCACTGTATGCAAGAACTTTGACACTTACAGAAGCCTCTCCTTCTCCATGCCTCCTACACAGTTCTAAATGTACATCATAAATGGAAACAGTATAGAATTAATTATACATGTTAAATGGTTTATTTTTGCTGTTCTCAGAATGTATCAAATTTCACTAAAAACAGTGACTTGAAGGTATTCATCATATAACAGCGGGGAAAAAAAACACAATCAAAATGATTGTGTTTAAAAAACCCATACAACATAACAAATCAGAATTCAGAACTCCTTAAAGTTAACTTACTTTCCATGACGTCAAAAGATGTCCTATGAACAGCTTACACTCTGTTGTGCTGTTATTACTTTCAGCCCGCCACTTTCTGAAAGAAAACCTCCATCGTTTTGAAAAACATGTTACATACAATAAATGACTTGTTGCTCTCTACCACAAGTTTCCACAAGGCCAAATCTTGTCAGAGCCATTTATAACTCTTGGATTTCTTGTAAGCCAATCCCGTCATTTGGCATTTCCGCAACTTTCAGAATTAAAATGTTGAAGATCATTTTCACAATCCTGGACTAGTAATATCTTCCCCTTCTTCCTCAGTCATGTTCTACATTTCCTATGACACTGATACTGCTTACTATGAAGCAGACTTACACTACCTCTATGACTACTACAATTATTTAATTCTCTACATCACTTTTAATCACAAAGCAATGTAAAACAGTAGACAGCATTGCAGACTTACATTCCCTCTACTCTATGTTTTGATTGGCTGCTTCAATTAGCTTATAAAAAGAAATAGTTTTTCTGAACTCATTCAAAGTGCACTTATTTCTCAATGACGTCCAGTCTTATCGTTAGAAGTTATGTCTCTGAACTACACTTATCCTCAAGGCCAAATCGTGTAGGAGCCATTAGAACTTCTTGAAATTCCTCAGAGCACATCCCGAGATTCTTTCCCTAAAATTTTGGTTTTAAAAACACCAGGTAAGAGTTTTTAAGGTCATACGGCAATTTCTTTTTGAAAATTAAAACAGAATCATTGCAGAATGACCAGCCATTTCTAGACTTTAAATAAGCTGTGTAATGTCCTGATGTTGTTGAAGGACCGTCATGATATATAATTGCTGCAGTTACAAAAGTCCTTCCTGATATTGACAACTGCGAAGCCACAAAATTTTTAATTAAAGTTGTCAATTTTGTTCCATCAGGCCTACATCGTTGGAACATTAAAATGACATACTGGCCATATGTTCGTATAAATAATGTGGACATCATTTCAGATTTACATTGGCTACACTCCATGTTGTGATCAGCTGCTTTTACTAGCTTATTAAAGGAGACTGATTTACTGTCTGGCAAAGTTAAATATATAAATCTTTCTGAGTCTACACTAGTAGTACTTGATACCCTACAGTTCTCGCAGTCATGCTGCCATTGATAAGAAAGCCCAAACAGCTGATCTACATCTACACCTTCAGCATGCAATACATCAAGCATATACATTAAAAACTCCTGACAATCTTGCTGAATATTTTGAGAGAATTGTGTTTGGCCTGAACATCTGTCTAACAGATTTCGAATTTCAGACACACTTTCTATGTTTGTTCTATCAGTGCTACATTTTTCTAAGACAGAATTTAACAAACTGCAAAATCTTTGATCAGAATTGACCACTAGAGAAAACAAAACATTAACCACTACATTAGCATAGCAGTTGACACCAGAACTGTTTTCAAATTGAAAACCAACAACATCTTCAACAGAATCCTTTTTGTTTCTGCTTATAACTTCAGGTTCATCGACTTTTCGACTTTTCGTCTTTTTGCTACAACCTCACCAGTATTGGTCACATTTCTTCGTTTCCGGCCTACCACATGTTTCTCAAACAAAGGATATTGAGGCAAATGTGGCGCATACTCTCTTCTTAACCTATTGTATTCCTTAACACAATCTAGATCCGCACAAATGTTTGTGACATCACACTCAATCAAGTACAATCCCGATAAAGTTCTAACTCTTGACAATGCCACATATGCCAGACCCTCCTTGAACACAGAACTGCCAATATTCACCAATGCACTGTCTACACTTAAACCTTGCGATTTATGGATTGTCACCGCATATGCCAAGCAAACAGGAAACTGCTTACGGCGAACATATAAGTCTTTTACAAGCAAAAATCTAGCAGAACAACGACCAATTAGCTGTACATCCTCAATACCATCAAATTTAATTTTTAAAAATTCAATTCCATCTCTATTTCTGTATTTTACAAAATCAACAACATTACCCATTGATCCATTTACCAGACCTCTTTCAACATGTAAATTCCTTCTTAAAATTATACGGCAGTTCAAGCAGACATTCAGAGTCTTTTCAAAACCTGCAGTTTTAGATATACTCTTCTCTAATGAATCCAATTTTGTTTTCAGATTCTCAGACAAAATAATTGTTGATCCCATATGCTCTACTCTGTCAATAGCTTCCAGTTTCACAATCTCTTGCTTTTCTAAATGCAACATTTTGTTGTTGAATTTGGCACATTCTGCAAGAGTTGGCATCAAACATATTCCAGATTTCTTCTCAGTAATTTTCTGAAAAATATTCTCAGGCACAACATCTTGTTCTGGATATAAATTTGACAGTAATCGTGCATGTAAAGCTTCTTTCCCATGCTCGGTCACTTTTCCAATTCTAACATCTTGTAGAATAGTCTTGTAAACTTCATCCTTCGCCTGACGCATATTTTCATGCAGTTCAGCATAATTGAAGTTTAACCATATATTGACGTTGCCAATGCTGCCTAGGCACTTCCTGGTATCTTCATGCGTGAGCATTTTGAACACAGGTTGCCCTTTCACTGGTGTCAGCTGCAGAAGATCTCCGAAAACAATGATGTGTTTGCCACCAAATAACACATCATACTCTGTTTTGAGAACTTCTTGCATTCTCAAATGCACAAAGGCAAGCATGACATTGGAAACCATGCTTACTTCGTCAATGATAAGAAGTTTCATTTTCCTCAAGATTCTTGAAACTTCAAAACAAGCATCTCCAGATAGCTTGTGATATTGTAATTTGTTGTCATGCTCCACTGGCAGCATCAGTAAACGATGTAAAGTAATCCCTTTAATGTTATGTGCTGCCAGTCCAGTTGGAGCGGTGACAACACAAGACAGCGATGACTCTGTCCTTTCCTGCAAATAACATGAAATTGCTTTAATAAGGAAACTTTTTCCAGTTCCCGCTTCTCCACTCACGTACAGTCGGACAGGCTTCAACGACGTACATGAGCACTCTTTCTTGTCATGACTTAATCCATGATCAATTTGCATGGTAACTTCGTCATATATTTTCCTCTGCTCAACGTTGAGTTGTCTTTCCAACTCTTCTAAGTTAACCGCATCCTCCTGAGCATGTGCCATGGCTCTTTCCACTTCATTCATAGCAGTGGCAGCTTCATTTTCGATAACAGGTCCTCCTAGTGGATCCTGACTCAATGAAGCAGAACTCTGACTGTCCTGAGAACTGTCTCTGGCAATCTCGGCTGCAATCATTGCTTCCTGCTCAATTTCCGCATTCAACATTTCCAAAAATTTTGGGAAAAGCAGGACATTCTATGGTCTCCTTGGCGGCATTGAAAGAGTCTTCGTAACAGAGAAAATCAACAAGCAGTTCCTCTTCTGCACGCCAAGGCTGGAAAAGTTGCAAAAGTGCTAAATAGAAAAACTCCTTTTTTTCAGGAGATTCGCCACTCAATTTTCGATGGTTTACCAAGTGGCATTTTCTTTGCTTGACCAGACATCCCTCACTTCCTATTACAGCATACACTCCTTTCTCAGTATCTTCTTTGATGTTCCTCTTGAATATGTAATTTTGAAGAACCTCATACAGACAAACATTCTCGAGGTGAATGCTTCGATTTGGATAATATGTATCCAACATGTTGGTCTTCAAAATGTCGGTACTGTTTGGCTCCTTTTCCGCCAAATACTCAATTTCCCGCACAGGTTTGAGAACTCGATTACGCGTTGCAGCAAGACCAAGACTCGCCCAAACGATACTCCTGGACTTGGCATAGAGACTTGCTGAAGACAACCGGTCAGAACATTCGTACGCTCCAATTTCTCGATGCGACAACATCTTCAGACTGAAACTGTACAACTTCTTGCTGAGGCTCTTTTCATGGGAAATGTCCTCCCACATATCCTTCAATTCTGTCTTCTCTTTTTTGGTGATGTAAGACGTCACATACCGAGCCACAGCCATACAGTTATCAGCCACAAACTGTATATCCATGTTAGCATTCCACATGGACAAAATCACCGGGTTGTAGTCGTTGATGTACTTGGACTCTTCGTTCCTCTTCAAATTGTATGTGTTTTTAGGTGATTTCTTCATCACATTATGTCGCAGCGAAGACATCAAACTGTTTACTCTTCCTTTAGAAATCACCGGTCGTGGAAAGCCAAAACGACATTTGGTGTAGAACTTGTCCTTGTTTCGGAATTTACGACGACAGTACTTTCCACATCGATGGCTTTGGAAACGCAGAACTTTTTCTCTTAGGCTTTTCTTCTCCTTTGCGTTTGGAACAGCACACGTAGAATACTGTTGTATAAAACTCATCACTGAGTCTTCTGGATCCGTTCCAAATTTAGGTGCATCCTTGATCCACAGCAACATATGTATATGAGGAGCACCTCTTGCTTGGTACTCCTTCCTCCAGAAGAAATCCAACACCTCTCCAAGAGGTGGATTCTTCTTATTCATGATGAAAGACATCATAGCTTCAAATCTATGATTGAAGTACCTACATACATTGACTGGATCCAAAGAGCACAGTTCTCCGGGTGTCTTGAATTCGATGTTTTCTACGTTAGCATTTGCCTCTCGTAGAAATTCAAGTAAGTCTTCCCAGCCATATTCGGCACAGCTCAGAGTGAGGAACCATGTGGGAGTTCCTAAGTTCCTCAGCATACATTTTAAATCACCATGAAGACGGTACCAGTACTCATTAGTACCACGCTGACACGCCATGAGATTAATCAGGTGAGAATCCAAAATACTGTCTTGGACATTGACTTTATCCATAAAGTCACTTGCCGAGATGTTTTGCATGTGTATACCACTTTTCAAGATGTGGTTCACTGCATATGACAGTCCAGACAGATCGCTTTCAAACAGGAGATGAAACAAATAAGGAATGCATTGTCGAAACCTAGCATCTCCTGCATACAATCGCAAAGTCCGGTATTCAGAAGCAGGAATTTGATGAGGTCGCTCATCATATCTTCCTCCCTGACCTGTTGGAAAAAGCTGTGGGAAACACCGAGCTTCCAAACTTTCCTCCCAAACACTAATGGGACTCCCTTTGTCTTGTTTAATTTGAAACAACTCAATAGCATTCCCCATGACTTCCTTGGAATGCAAAGGATGAACACTATAATGTTCATATATTTCTTCACTAGTAGAGGGTTTTACTTTCTCAATTTGACCAGCACACAAATCGCTATCCTCTTCCTCACTTACTTCCTCTTCTGCAACATATACATTCTTATAGTATTTATTATTTTTTTTCAAATACAATGTTGCCTTTTTAACTTTCCTAACATCCACTAAATCTTGCCATATGTTCTTATTCTTTGTCGGAACCCCATTAACTAAGATAACCAGAGGTTCCTCTTCCACTTTTTCTAATCCAATTGTGTTAATGTTTTTCTTCAAATCTAGAGACAAATAAACAACTCTTCCCTTTAATCCTCTCTGTAAATCTGATGGAGGCAATTTCCCTGTCTTTGGCTCCATTCTTACAATAGCCTGAAAGGGATGGATACTTTGAATCAAAATAGATTCATAAGTATTTAAATCCTTCAATTCAGAAGGAATCTCAACCAATTCCAGATTATTATGAACTGCTCTAGCAGGCATCTGGTTTTGATTTAATTTGCAACAACAATAAGTACACACACGTTGATCCAATCCCAAATCAAAACAATTTTCTGCCATCAAGTATGTTGCGAAATCCTTCCATTCACTATTATTTTCCCTTTCACTTTTTGCATATAAATCCACTAACTTAGTCTGATTCTTATAATAAGTGCGTCGACAACACACACAAGTGAAATTTGGCCTCTCACTTGATTTGACCTGAAACGTCGCAATTTCCCTCTGGAAATTATCTGTACTGGAAACCTGTACACTATCTTCCACATTACCCGCTTCTTCTTGGTCAATTTCAACATTCTCCTCTTTACTTCCAAAGTAACAAAACTCAATTTCTTCACATATATTCTTCACATCTATTTCAGAACCATGCAAAAGAGCACCGCATAATTGTTTAAGCATAATTGCTGGACTCTTAGCATAATACAACATTCTAACTAATTTCCTCACTTTATTATGATGCACTGCTAGCATCCTGAAATGATAAAAAACACTCTGGCATACTCTCCTGGAAAGACAAGCCAGTGAATGACCATGCAAACCTGTCACTTCTCTCACTCTGCAAGGATCTAATTCTTGCAACAACCTCATTTTCTGCTTCAAACTTTTCTTATTAAATGACCGTACAAAATCACAAAGCAAATTGATGGAATCCTGTCGCACACTGCAAATACTACTACACTTCCAGGTGTACACAGGACCCTTAGCACGTCTTCCTAAAACCTCATTACCTAACACCTCTTCTGCCTCTGTTGTCACAAGTTTTTCTTTTTCAACTGGACAACCATCTTTCACTTCATAAGCACGACCACTGGTGTCAACTGCATGCACCAAATCATTATCCTGGAAATAACTCTCCTCATTAAAAAATGCCTCACAGCTTGAACTATGCATCCATTCTCCAGAAAAAACTTCACAAAAATTACTACGATTAACTATTCTCTTCCATCTACTATTTCTTTTGAAATCATAAATTGCCTTGTTTAGCTTCCTAATTCTATTGATTATCAAAATAAATAACTTACGTTTAATTTCAAATGCCTGATCAATAACTTTCTCAACTTTTTTTTTCTCTTATAAAAAAGCACTTTCTGTTGACCTTTCTTAATATTTTTTAACAAATTGCCAATTATCCTGTTGCGGAACATTCGTTTACGAATGTCCCTAAACTGTTGTTTCCTTCTACTATCATGCACAGAGTTATCTCTTGCTCTAGCAGTAACATTTTGATTGGCCTTTCCTTTCCGTTTGAATTGCTTCTCTTTTTCTGGACTGAAACATTTTCTGTAGTAATATTTTTTTTACTACAAATATTTCTTATGAATGTTTTTGTACTCTTACCCGGTGCTTTCTTGGTGACTTTACAAATCTTTTTGTTAGAGGACTGCTGCTTTTTTTCATTCACCTGCTGTCTTTGACGTTTTGCAGCCTTTCTCAGTCTTTCTTTCGTTGGCATGGTGAAATGTTGAAATGATCTGCAGTTGAATCTGTGGTAAAATATATAAAAAAATGTTATTAACCACTATTACCCAACAGTAAATCAATAACAGTAATCAAAAACTTAAAACACTACTTGACATTTTTACATAGAAGATTTTTTAGTGCTTGGCAAATTTAGAATACAGAAATAGCAGAAAAGAAATGGAATTTATATTCATGTTACCTGTGCTATTTTATATGTGAATCTGATCTAATTTTATGAGCATATTTTAATATTTTATTGAAGACACTACACATAACCTGTTTTTGAAGGTGTCTTTATTTTTGAATTAAACGGTTTACATTTTTACTTTTTATTTATTATACATTTTTAAAATAAATGTTTATAGTTCCATACGCTCAAGCACGTCAGCTTCCCATCCTATGTCATATAATTCGGACAAATCTGCATCCTCATCACGTTCTTCTTCATCCTCAGGATTTAAATCATCCAAGGGATCAACATCCACTGATGTTTCAATTACGAGTTCAATGATGAGGTCAAAATCAACTGATTGCTGATTGTCGCTCATGTTGATGTTGTCTTTATCTTTAAAGAAAGATAACAACAATGAGATGTTACAGAGTAAGAGACAAATCTCAGAGATTATAATAGTAAAATTTTTTAACAAGAGTAACATTTTGCAGCTATTATATAGCCATGTCCAACGATGCTGAGCAGGTGAAGCCTATGTCTAATTTTTCAGTGAACAGGACTCATCTCTTCTTAACCTTGGATAAGCCTCACCGACTCTGTGTCCCCTGCACATACTTAAATGTAAAGGGGCAGATTTATGTTAAATGGCACATCCCCAGGCATGCACCAGTTAACGTGCACCGCTGCTCTGCCACTCATGGTGTGCCGCATTTACAATCAGATAGGAGAAAGCTACGTCAAAACCCTGCGCCTGCTTGAAGCAGGCATAGGTCTTGACGCAACATTGTGGAGATGGGGCACCCCTGAGCCTTGCTGGAGCTGAATCACACTTGCGATACAACTCCAGCAATGCGCCACCTTTACGGCACAGATGCGTCACGCATCTGTGCCATTTTTGCCCCATGCTGCGCCGCATTGTAAATGCAGCACACCATGTGTGGCGGAACAGCAGCGCCGGATGACTGGCACATCCCTGGTGATGCGCCAGTCATCATAAATCTATCCCTAAGCTTCTTATCTTGTTAGAGATGAACCGCCATATGTATCATCAAACTATTTTGCATTTCCTAAATAGCGAATTTTAAGGGATAAATAGCAATTCTTTACCATTCCTAATTTGCGATGAGCGAATTGCTAATTGCAAATTACCCATTCATTTCCATGGGCCAGGAGGCCCATAGGAATGAAGGTGCAATTTGCGATTAGCAATTAGCTCATCGCAAATTAGGAATTTTTCCAAAGGTGCAGGGGTGTCTCAAGAACACCCTGCTGCACCCCTGAAAAAGAAATTTGGGGGCATATGGTGCACATACATGCCCTAAGGGCATGTATGGGCGTCATATGGCACCTTTTGTTTTTTGGAAAAAAAGCTTTTTGAAAAGAATTCGCAAATTACCACCAACTAGAAGTTGGTGGTAATTTGCAAATCCTTAATGGCATTTTTTGCATATTTTTTGTTTGATACATTGCATTTAAGGAATCGCAAAATTTGCAAATCCTTCAGTACAATCGCAAAATAAGGAATAGCAATTTTTGCTATTCCTTATTTTGCATCAAACTTGTTTGATACATACCATTTGTCTAATTAGCATTCGCAAAGGCCGAAATTCGCAGAATTTTGACCTTTGCGAATGCTAATTAGCTTGATACATATGGCCCCAAGTGAGGCCTGTCTTGCAACATGGTGCATCTTTTGCATCACTGCTGCATCGGTTTCATGTGGCACGTTTTTTTTACACCATGACACATCTGCCTAAATGCATCAATTTGTAATTTTGTCGCCTCATAGCAAATCTTTTGCACCGCCGCTGCATCAGAAAAGTGATGCACAGTGGCGCAAAAGAGGCATACACCTATCATAAATCTGTCCCTAGCATTTTAAATGATTAATTCAGGATGACGATAAGGTGTGGCCTATCCAGAGGTTTGTTTAAGGTGAGGCCTACTCAGGATTGCAGATTAAAGTTACGCTTGATGAAGAATACAGAGGAGATAATACATGTAAAGGCCTACCAATGAAGTAAGTAATGTCCACTTCATTGCGCCAGTCATCATAAATGTATCCCTAAGCTTCTTATCTTGTTACAGATGAACCGCCATATGTATCATCAAACTATTTTGCATTTCCTAAATAGCGAATTTTAAGGAATAAATAGCGATTCTTTACCATTCCTAATTTGCAATGAGCAAATTGCTAATTGCAAATTACCCATTCATTTCCATGGGCCAGGAGGCCCATAGGAATGAAGGTGCAATTTGCGATTAGCAATTAGCTCATCGCAAATTAGGAATTTTTCCAAGGGTGCAGGGGTGTCTCAAGAACACCCTGCTGCAGCCCCTGAAAAAGAAATTTGGGGGCATATGGTGCACATACATGCCCTAAGGGCATGTATGGGCGTCATATGGCACCTTTTGTTTTTTGGAAAAAAAGCTTTTTGAAAAGAATTCGCAAATTACCACCAACTAGAAGTTGAAGCATCCAGGCCCCATAGTTTCGGGGACTATAGAGGAAGGGAATAAACCCGCGCTCCTCCTAGATAACAGCAGGAGAAGAATTAGTTGGGAAAGCATGGTTGCAATTAAGGACAAACTTCCTCTGCTGTACGCTGAGATTGTCCCCATTTTGGAAGCTGTGGGGAGTGAAGACATGAGGGAAAATAATATAGACTCCCAGACCAGAGTATTCAATGCCCATGAGGATCTTACAAAAATTGCGGCACTACATTTCACTAGTAGCGCACGTAAGACCAGAGAGAGGCCCCAAGGTAAAGCACAATGGTATAATCAAACTTGTAGACGGGCTAAATTAGAACTGCTCAAAGTAGTAAAGGAGGGGGTGGGAGGAGAACGCCTGAAACACAGCAGGCAAGTCTACAAAAGACTTCTTGATCAGGCTAAAATAGAATGGGAAGAAAAACAGTGGGAAGAACTCACAAATGCCCTAGCATTCCAAAACCAACGGTTGTTTTGGAGGATAGTGAATGGGGGGTCAGGGAATCTACAATCGGCACTGGAGCCAAATATAGCACCTGGGGTTTGGAAGGCCCATTTCCAATCGCTCTATAGCTCTGAACCAGGTGAAGTCCCTGAATCTATCGAGGTGGAGGGGCCGGGCCACCAAGGGGAGGCAATTACGTTGGGGGAGGTCACGGCCGCTATCTCGGGCCTGGCTTCTGCAAAGGCGCCAGGTCTGGATAGCTTACCGGGGGACCTGTTCAAACAAGAGCCCACTGTCTGGGCACCCTATCTCGCGGCCCTTTTTAACGGTGTTCTCGGTGGGATGGAAATCCCTGGTACTTGGCTGGGGGCCGAGGTGGTCCCTATCTTTAAAAAGGGCTCCCCTCTTCTCCCAGTCAACTACAGGCCAATCAGCCTGATTGCTGTACCGCAGAAACTGTTCGGCAGGGTCTTGCTGAATAGGCTTCAGGACTGGATAGAGGAGACGGAGGCCCTTAGTCCCTATCAGGCGGGGTTTAGGAAGGGGGTATCCACAGTGGACCATGTTTTTAGACTAAATTTGTTATACTGGAAGACAGCAAAGTTCGACGGCGGCAGTTTGTACACAATTTTTGTGGACTTACGGGCCGCTTTCGACCTGGTCCCCAGGGGGAAATTATGGAGCGTCCTGGCTGAGATGGGCGTCCCCCCGGACATCCTGTCAATCTTACAGAGGCTCCATCATGGGAATTATGCCCGAGTGAGGTGCGGGAGGTCTGGGGAGCTTACCGATAGGTTCCCCGTTGGCCGAGGGGTAAGACAGGGCTGTGTGCTGGCGCCGACCCTGTTTTGCCTCTTTGTCAACGGGGTAATCGCCCATCTCAATGCCACTGATCAGACCGACGCCCCTAAACTAAACGGCCGCAGGGTGCCCGCAATTATGTTTGCGGATGACACCCTGCTGCTTTCAAAAACCCCTATGGGTATTCAAAGGATACTTGACTCCTTTACCGCATTCTGCCTGGATAGAGGGTTAGAAATTAACGCCACTAAAACCAAATATATGGTTTTAAACCCGAGTCATAAATTGCGCCAGAGTCCGTTACTGGGAACCGCGCGGCTCGAGAGAGTGGCCACTTTCGAATATCTGGGTGTAACCCTCAATGAAACTATGACCTGGGGATCCCATCAGAGCAGGGCAAATCTTAAACTCGTGCAAACTACTGGGGGCATTGCACGAATTATGACCGGCTCGACGTACCGGCCGTTGGGCGCCTTAGTTCAGATATATAAGGCCCAGGCGAGGGGAGCAATCATGTATGGGGCTGAACTGTGGGGGCACATGCCTTGTCATAGCCTTTCTGTAACAGAAAACAAGTTTATAAGAAGGGTGGCTGCTCTCCCCCCGAGCACTCCGCTTCTTCCATTGAGGCTTGATCTAGGATTACGACCACTAGCTGATGAGATAGGCCTGAGACCCATAGCCTTCTGGCGCAGACTATGGAGTAGCAACGATCTTACGGATTACAGGGCAGAATTGGTCGAAATACTGAAACACCCCAAGGTGCTTAGTGTCCCCTGGGTTAAAAATATTCAAGCCATCTGCATGGATTTGGGGCTTCCTGATCTATGGACAGACCCGGCCACGGCAGCGCCCAATATTTCTAAGAAGTCTCTGTCGAATTTATACCACGAACATAAATTGGCAGGGGCTATAGCTGCCCAGCCAGACGGGTCTTTGTCAGCCGTGTTCCTGCAAAGTAAGGACACCTATAAGTTTGAAGAGGTTCTGGACCCTATTTTTCCCTTACTGGCAAGAAAATTGTATCTCCAGTGGCGGTATGGTACACTACCCCTCCGGTCTTTTACTAGTCGTTGGTCGCCGGCTGCCCCCAGCAAGTATTGCCCTGTGTGTGAGGATAGGGAGGAGAACGACCTGCATGTGGTCTTTTTTTGCCCAGCCTACAGGGCAGCTAGAAAGTATTGGCTGCTGCCGTTGATAAGGAACATGGGTGGTAGGGAATATGCACCAATGTACAGGGTTTTAAAAACTGATGTTACTGGCCCAACTGTTTTTGCACTTTCTAAGTTTTTTTATCAATGTGTGGTTTATACGAAACCGTTTTTTAAAAAATGTTGGGTAGTGACTGAACTTTTTTTTGAATCCACTATAAAGTTGTTTATCCCTGTACTGAACCCTTTTTACGTATTCATATTTTAGATGTAAAGATAAGTGAATATGTGTTTTTCCTTCTTTGTATTGTGTATCTTTTATGACCAAATGGTCGAAATAAAGATTGGAAATTGAAAGAAGTTGGTGGTAATTTGCAAATCCTTAATGGCATTTTTTGCATATTTTTTGTTTGATACATTGCATTTAAGAAATCACAAAATTTGCAAATCCTTCAGTGCAATCGCAAAATAAAGAATAGCAAATTTTGCTATTCCTTATTTTGCATCAAACTTGTTTGATACATACCATTTGTCTAATTAGCATTCGCAAAGGCCGAAATTCACAGAACTTCGGCCTTTGCAAATGCTAATTAGCTTCATACATATGGCCCAAGTGAGGCCTGTCTTGCAACATGGTGCATCTTTTGCATCACTGCTGCATCAGTTTCATGTGGCACGGTGTTTTTTACACCATGACACATCTGCCTAAATGCATCAATTTGTAATTTTGTCGCCTCATAGCAAATCTTTTGCACCGCCGCTGCATCACAAAAGTGACGCACAGTGGCGCAAAAGAGGCATACACCTATCATAAATCTGTCCCTAGCATTTTAAATGATTAATTCAGGATGACGATAAGGTGTGCCCTATCCAGAGGTTTGTTTAAGGTGAGGCCTATTCAGGATTGCAGATGAAAGTTACGCTTGATGAAGAATACAGAGGAGATAATACATGTAAAGCTCTACCAATGAAGTAAGTGATGTCCACTTCATTGCGCCAGTCATCATAAATGTATCCCTAAGCTTCTTATCTTGTTACAGATGAACCGCCATATGTATCATCAAACTATTTTGCATTTCCTAAATAGCGAATTTTAAGGAATAAATAGCGATTCTTTACCATTCCTAATTTGCGATGAGCACATTGCTAATTGCAAATTACCCATTCATTTCCATGGGCCAGGAGGCCCATAGGAATGAAGGTGCAATTTGCGATTAGCAATTAGCTCATCGCAAATTAGGAATTTTTCCAAAGGTGCAGGGGTGTCTCAAGAACACCCTGCTGCAGCCCCTGAAAAAGAAATTTGGGGGCATATGGCGCACATACATGCCCTAAGGGCATGTATGGGCGTCATATGGCACCTTTTGTTTTTTGGAAAAAAAGCTTTTTGAAAAGAATTCGCAAATTACCACCAACTAGAAGTTGGTGGTAATTTGCAAATCCTTAATGGCATTTTTTGCATATTTTTTGTTTGATACATTGCATTTAAGAAATCACAAAATTTGCAAATCCTTCAGTGCAATCGCAAAATAAAGAATAGCAAATTTTGCTATTCCTTATTTTGCATCAAACTTGTTTGATACATACCATTTGTCTAATTAGCATTCGCAAAGGCCGAAATTCACAGAACTTCGGCCTTTGCAAATGCTAATTAGCTTCATACATATGGCCCCAAGTGAGGCCTGTCTTGCAACATGGTGCATCTTTTGCATCACTGCTGCATCAGTTTCATGTGGCACGGTGTTTTTTACACCATGACACATCTGCCTAAATGCATCAATTTGTAATTTTGTCGCCTCATAGCAAATCTTTTGCACCGCCGCTGCATCACAAAAGTGACGCACAGTGGCGCAAAAGAGGCATACACCTATCATAAATCTGTCCCTAGCATTTTAAATGTTTAATTCAGGATGACGATAAGGTGTGCCCTATCCAGAGGTTTGTTTAAGGTGAGGCCTACTCAGGATTGCAGATGAAAGTTACGCTTGATGAAGAATACAGAGGAGATAATACATGTAAAGCTCTACCAATGAAGTAAGTGATGTCCACTTCATTGCGCCAGTCATCATAAATGTATCCCTAAGCTTCTTATCTTGTTACAGATGAACCGCCATATGTATCATCAAACCATTTTGCATTTCCTAAATAGCGAATTTTAAGGAATAAATAGCGATTCTTTACCATTCCTAATTTGCGATGAGCAAATTGCTAATTGCAAATTACCCATTCATTTCCATGGGCCAGGAGGCCCATAGGAATGAAGGTGCAATTTGCGATTAGCAATTAGCTCATCGCAAATTAGGAATTTTTCCAAAGGTGCAGGGGTGTCTCAAGAACACCCTGCTGCACCCCTGAAAAAGAAATTTGGGGGCATATGGCGCACATAAATTTTAACAACATTCCTTTACCTCAAAAACGATTTTCAAGTCATAATTTGAAAACACTGCCCACGGGGAAATGACTTAAAATGTCCTTAAGACACATGAAAGTGTTTTTTTAAAGCTGTTGCAACTTTTTTGGGTCACTTTTAACATGGCTATGTAACTCAAACAATCAAAATCTAAATTTGCCAATCACAGGTGGAGCATATTTACAAGGAATTTGCACCAAGGGGAAAGGTCTTTTAATGTAATATGGGAAAAATGACATCAGAGACACTGAAATGCCTTATAAAGAAGCATACACCATTATATCCTTGTCATAAATTTACAAACCATTCCTTTTCCCCAAAAACGATTTTCAAATCATAATTTGAAAACACTGCACATAGGGAAATGACTTAAAATGTCCTTAAGACACATGAAAGCATTTTTTGATTGCCTTTCCAGCATGGTTGGGTCACTTTTAACATAGCTATGTAACACAAACATTCAAAATCTAAATTTGCCATGCACAGGTGGGAGCATATTTACAAGGAATGTGCCCCACGGGGAAAGGTCTTTTAATGTAATATGGGAAAAATGACATCAGAGACACTGAAATGCCTTATAAAGAAGCATACACCATTATATCCTTGTCATAAATTTACAAACCATTCCTTTTCCCCAAAAACGATTTTCAAATCATAATTTGAAAACACTGCACATAGGGAAATGACTTAAAATGTCCTTAAGACACATAAAAGCGTTTTTTGATTGCCTTTGCAGCATGGTTGGGTCACTTTTAACATAGCTATGTAACACAAACATTCAAAATCTAAATTTGCCATGCACAGGTGGGAGCATATTTACAAGCAATTTGCTCCACAGAGAAAGGTCTTACATTAAAATGGGAAAAATAACATCAGAGACACTCAATTGCCTTATAATGAAGCATACACCATTATGTCCTTGTCATAAATATTATAACCATTCATTTTCCTCAAAAACGATTTTCAAGTCATAATTTGAAAAGACTCCACAGCTCCTATGCACAATAACACCCTACCAGTACTAATACTTCACATTTTCTCCAATTACATTTTCTCAAAGAAACAAAATCTATTTGTAAAACACTTGAGACAAAGCAACATTTGAAGAACACAACTTTCTTCATAATTTTCTCCTTAAAGCACACTATTCTCTATCTAAATTAAAGAAATCTTTTCTCACCTTAGCAAATACTTTGAGTTTCAAAACAGTCTCAGAAACACACCAATTTGTCTTCAGCAGAGCAAAAGGTATGCACTCCAGAGTCTGCAGCTATCAAAAGCACAGAAATGCTGTAATTCTTCACACATATCTCTCAAGTCACCCAATCAAAACTCTTCCCTCACTTTTTTCAAATGAAAACCCTTCCCCCCTCTGCCATTTCATGCCTTTTCTGCATGGCAACCACGTCTTGGAAGACCTCTGGTGTTTCCAAGTTCACACAACAATGTTGCAATTGAACTCTGAACTCTCAGTGCACCTCATATCCAGTGCATTCTTTCATTTAATGATTTTTTCTTGACCACTCAAAATACATCTTTCAAACAACTCATCCATGCACCCTAACTTTCTGTTTTCAGCAATCAAAATCCACCAATCACTGTTACTGCTTCATTAACACAGAAACTCCACAGTTTTTTTCATTTTAAACTCTTATTTTTTCAACTGCCATTTCATTGCCACACTTCATCTGACTGCAGGAGAACCTTCTCTCATCATGTTTTCTGTCTGGATTGTTGGACATAGTTACATCTATTGGGCTCAGAGGTATGCTGAGAACAGGAATTTACCTAACCTCAATTTACAAGATGTGGAAATTAAGTGGTTTGGCCACAGAGGATTAAAATGTCACTAATTGATACCATTGGTGAAAACCTTTATGCATTTGCCAAAACCTGACCTGTTAATTGTGCACTGTGGAGGTAATGATTTGGGCACTTTGACTGGGGTAGGTCTGGAAATGCTTTTAAAGGACACCTTTGAGCAATTGATGGCACTTTTTCCTCAGACTGCCTTGGTATATTCAAATATATGCCAAAGACAGAAATGGAGGTGGTCAAACCAATTTTGTCCACAAATTGAGAAGTCGAGGAAGCATGTAAACAAATCTGTTTCAGCTTACATGAGAGACCATGGAATGGGCTCCCTGTACAACAATAACTTGCGTTACTACATGCAAGATATCTACAGAGGAGATGGAGTTCACTTCTCAGATGAGGGCAACAGAATTTTCATTCTGAATTTAAGACTGTGCATTGGTACCTACTTATAAGTACCTAAATGTACCATAAACCCAAAAGCTCTTCTCAGAGCTACCCTACATCTGATCACTCACAATTATTATTTTACTCTAACATTTTTCACTAATTTTCAACAAAGTACGCTCCCTGGGGCGCTACCCGGTACGCGAACCGGGAGCTAACCTCGCTAAATTTTTAAAAAAATGTTTTTTTTTCTCACATATGGGCCTCCTCAGCCACCCTCAGAAAACCTAGGGGGTCAAGATAAGTCTACCGTGCCCCCTTCTACCCATTCTGAACATTATTTGCCCTCCATCTTGTATCTTAATTCGACCGAAACACAAAATGGTGGACTCCCGTAACGCTTAAGGTTCGCGAACCGGGGCGCTCGCCAGTTCGCGTACCGGGTCGCTCCCTGGGAAGCGCACCATCAAAAAAGGTGGGAAAGTAGTTTACAGAAAAGCGACTGGAGACAATTTCACCAAATATAGATTACCTCATACTACATACCAATGCTACCATTTTCACAAATTTGATTGAAATTCCATTTAACCATTTAGCCTGTAGACCTCTCTAAATACCCTGAGGTAAATTACTTCACAAACACATCTGAAGCGTTGGAATTGACAACCAATTAAAATGTTACTTTCATTTTCTACTTTTTTTACCTGACATTTGATTGGCTATGTACGTGAATATATATAAAGGAAGAGAGAGAAACACAGCCATTTTGACTACTACTTCCTGAACTACATTGCAAGATCATTTTCACTCACAACTTAAACTTCTTTTTAGAAGGTGAGATATTATTTTATAAATTTGAAAACATTTTCAGATAGTTATATACTATCCCTCTGTAAGAGTTAGACATTGAGAAAGGCTTCTTTATTATAATTATGGATTGATTTAGGTTTCTGTGGTATAATTATGAATTTACTTAGGCTTCTTCACAGGCACTTTTTAATAGTACTACTTCACGCCTGAAACCATACAGTGCCCATAGATTACTTCTCTGTTATAAACTCACAAGTACCTGTCTGAACTTAAACCCAACAGTGCCCTATCTCTACTGATATATTTATTTTTATGCAAATTACAGCAATAAAATGGAAGGTGAGCAGAATGTTTCCTTCGAAATTGTTCTGGAGAACAACACAGAAAAAGATATTGAGGACAATGATGACTCAGATTTCATGGATGAATCACGGGACCATGAATTAGTTCAAAGTGTAGAATCTGTGGATCATTTACTTCATTATGATGACGGTCAAATGTGGGAACTTATGTTCACTCAACAAGAGGACATATCGGACAGTCAAATCCTAGACGTTCTATTAAATTTTGAAAAACAATCCGAAAAATAAAATTGTATGTAATATTAAAAAATTGTTTGAGTCTTTAATCATTTTTATATGTAATTCATAAACTAGTTAAAATATAAAATGTTAGAAATGTTATTAAATTTTCAAACACAATCACAATAATAAATAATTGCTTAAAAAATAAAAAAAATGAAAAAATAATCAACAAAACCAACAATCAATTAACATACAGTATTTGAAAAGTCTATCATTCTTTTTTCCTTATAGTACGCTGCCCAGAACGCTTCCCGGTTCGCGAACCGGGCGCTACCCACGCAAAAAAAAAAAACTTTTTTTTTTTGCCCCGCGGGGCCCTTTTAAAGCCTCCACATTAAACCTAGGGGGTCAGGGAGGATCTACTATGCCCCCTTATGGTCATTTCCCCCTTTGTTTTGGCCTCCTCTTGTCTCTCAATCCTACCGAGAGACAAGATGGCGGCCGCTCCGGACTGTTTAGAATGTTGACAGACACCGGAGAGCCAATCAGCTTCGCTACGCGAAGTTCCGTTACGCGTACAGTCCGCGAACCGGAGCGCTGCCCGGTCCGCTATTACAGATATATATCTTTTTTTGAACGTTAATTTCTCAAAATCCACTGAAGCACATATATTGAGACATAGCAAAGGCACATCGGGCTAACAGTCCCTACAATTTTGCCAAGTTTCGTGGAAATCCATTCAGCCGTTCGGGCTAAAAGTGAGGCCAACCGCCCTATGGAAAACTCAATGTTAAAAACACGTTTTGGGACCCCCCTTTTTTCTCGGCCCCCCCTTGACGAACCCCCCCCCAAATTTCCAGGGGCTGCTCAGAAACAAAATGTTCCATTTTCCAGAAAATTTCAGCCAATTCCGTCCACAAACGCCAAAGTTATTAGACATAGAATTTTCAAAAATCCCATAGGGAAAAAATCCTAACTATATATACCTACTGGCGACCGCCAGTAGGTAATATATATATATATATATATATATATATATATATATATCTTTGTCACTTTTCATAAATGAGGCCCCTGGTATTTACTGGAACATGCAGATTTTGGGGTAATGAGCATCAAAATCTGCATGTTTTGCCCAAACAAATCATGCTAGGTAATAAATACTGCACCTGAAAAGTTCTGAACACCTCAATGTCAGTTTTTTGAGATACGATCATTATCGCTTCAAATAACTCATAATGAGAGTCTCAAAGGAAGAGCCCTTCTTATAACCTGATTACGAGGCCCGTCAAATGATGGTGTCATTTTTAAGGTACCCAATACAATCTGATTCTTCAAGATGAGAATTTATTGGGTGTTATGATTAGCACCATTGGAAATTTCCCCCTAACAATGGGGAGTAGTAGTGCCTACCTCACTAAAATCTGCCCGCAAGTCCTGCATGCAAGGAAAGCTTGTGCAGTCCTTTTTCACTCACCAGTACATTTCAGAAAGTTCGTGTGTGGACGTTATCACATGCAGTAACACAAGGAGCCCTGTTATACAGTTGTATTCATTAGTGAGGCTTCAATCCTTTGTCTTCTCCACTTCCTTAGCTGATTACTTTTAACGACGGACTACATAAAATATGTGTCTGCACCTCCCCTTCCCTGTGCAAAATCATGAATAAACTCCGGAGTCTCAACAAGTTTTCTTCTCCCTGCTCATCGAATTAAAAAATGTTACGAAAATAATTTTCTTCAAGATCCACAGAGATTCACCCCCCTCTTCCTAAGGAAATCAATGATGGATGGCTCTAGGCAAGCAGAGCGCTCAACTCAGAATTATAAAAATTGTATTCAATGAACTCTTCAAGGAAGTACCACTACCAACATCACATTTTATGTCATATTGTGAAGCATTCACTCTGTTAACCTCATCATTCTCACAAAGCAAATAATCCTCTCCAGAACCTCAAGAGGTGTCATCTTTGAGCTCCAACTAAGGACCTGATTATGACTGTGGTGGTGCTGGCACCGCCGCACCGGCGGTCCAATGCGATATTATGAGTTTGGCAATCGGACCACCATAGGACCGCTGCCACTACCAGGGATCTGCAATGCCTGGTGGTCTTGCAGCAGTGTGAGGCTGCAATACGCTGGTGGTGCTTTTGAGGTACCGCCAACCCAACCTCTCAAGAAAATCATCCAAACGATTTAAGCACAATTTCATAAAACTTCACCATGAAACACCCTACTTCTCAATACACAACAGGCACACAACCACTGATATCATTTTCCACACGAAACAAAGAGCGCAATGGAGGAAAGCATTCCTAGCCTTATTTGTGATCTCCACTAGGAAAACCGTGCATGGTCTAGTTATTTATATTTCCCCCTCCCAGCTCTTCCAAGCGACAGCAACCATCACCATCTACAATAACGGAACCATCCTCATGCAATCCACAGACCGTCATTTAAATCTCATGGATAACATCTTCCCCATTATTAAAGAACAAGTGTCTAAACCCAAAACTGCCACCCAGGCTACTCCCACCATCATTACACAATATATCACATCGCCAATCCCTTCTGACAGCCACGCCCCACTACTACTCTGACCATTACTTGAATCGGAATCATTAGCTACTTCTACCCAGTCTACCCCCCCACCAACACACATCACATCACTTTACAAAACCCTCCCTCCAACCACGTTTCTCTATTACATCGACCACTATCCACATTGGAGACACATGCCACTACCACACTGCCTGACCCACACAAAATACATCCACCCAGCACGACGGAGACAGCATACACACCCCCAATAGATATTGAATCCCCTCCTTGTACGATCATAGCTCCCCTTGTTAACATCATCCCTTCCACAATCAACACTCCCGCTACCTCATCCTTGCTCCACACTGATACTCCTAGAATGTACATGCCCCTTTCCAGCCCACCCCACCCAGCTCAGTTGTTGGAACATAAAAGGACACTCCATTACCACATAGAAAACACGCCACCCTCAGATCACACATTGGACCCAAGTACACTTCCCACACCCACAACCCAGCCATCCACATCCACAACTCAGCCATCTACATCCACAACTCATCCATCCATATCCGTAACACTGCCTCCAACTCTACTCATACCTGCACCTGACCACAGACTTCACCAGACCACAACACAGCCATCCACATCCATAACACAGCCTCCAACCCTACTCATAACCGTTCCAGACCCCAGACTTGATGAGATCATGATCTCATTACATCAAATCAAAGAAGAACTCCTAGCATTTAAAGAGGTGATATTGAGACAACCGTGATTCATCAGAACTACAAGACAGTCTAAATCTAGTGGGCACCCGAACCACCTAACAGTCACCTCGAAATGTACTCTACCCCGCTGGAAATCAGTTCCCTCCAGTAATAAATCAACCCGCCCAATCGGAAGCACAAATCCGTTTTCTGAGAGCGATCTACCTTCTCTACTACAATCATATGAACCCTCTCTCACGAACCCCCTCACTCCCACTTCAATGACCATCCCAGCTATCCCCCCAACCCTCACAGGACCACTAAACACAACACTAGAGGAATCATTGACAACAACCTAAGAAGAGTCCCCCTCATTTAGGAACTTACTTCATCCCTCATCATGTCCCGTCTTAAATGCAAACTCCTAAATTTTAGATCGGCCTCTAGACATGCAGGGGACATAGCTCACCTCATTATCACACAAGAACCGGACCTGATAATGTTAACTGAAATCTGGCTAACGGAATCCTCCACACCAATCATCGACATACTAGTACCCCCAAACTACGACATCATCAGACTGGACAGAATTGATGAGACAGGGGGAGGTATCGCCTGTCTACACCATAGTAATATCTCTGTAAACAGATCCATATACCCCGTATTCCCTTCTTGTGAATACATACGCCTTGACATCACCAGTAACGGCAAACCATTATGCTTTTTACACACCATCTATCATCCACCAGGTGACAACTTCACCTTCTCCGAACACTTCATGGATATGGTCTTAACGAATACCGGGCGTGAAAATACCCAAATATTCCTTGGCGACTTCAATCTCGATTGGAACAACCACAATGATGCAGTGGTCAATAGTCTCAAAAATGTCCTCGATGATCTAGACACTGTTTGGAAGGGTACTGTAGGTGCCCCTCCCAAATAGCAATATGGTATGAGATGTAATGGACTCCTGAGTCCCCTTAGGACCACTTCTGCTTTATGAATGTTAACAAAAGTGTGTTGGGGAGGAGGCAGTGATCTGGGGGACTACCTACAACTCTCAAACAAACTTAAAACAATTTGTAAACTTTTATTTTTAAACACAGAACCAGTTCTTTGAAGAAAAGTGGACTGTATTTAAAAAAAATAGGTTTACTTTATTTACAGGCTATCACAGATATTGTGGTGTGCTGACATTATCAGGCAACCAATGAAAGTGATTCACAATTTATGACCTACCTAATTAATATTCATGAGGTAGATCGGATTGCAATTGTAGGAAGCTGGCTCTCTATATAGTGTACTAAAACAAAGTACACTATGCAGTGTGGCTGAGCATTTAGGCTTATCAGAGGGTAGTGCTAAGCATTTGTTGTACTCAAAGAGGCAATAAATGAGACACAAACTTAAGAATAAATCCGAGACCAATTTAGAAAAATAACAAGTCTTTTTATATACATTTTCGAACCAAGGACTAAGTTTCACAGGTACGTACTGTATTTTGTAGGAATTTTAGCAAATAGTTCAAAGTTCTGCACAATTACGCACCATACAGTTCTACCGGAAGATAAAGCAGGTAGGTAAAGCACACAGCACATACAGTGGTAGGGGTTCACCTTCTGGGTTTAGGGTAGCAGGTAGCCAAGGTTCTATGTACTACCAACAGGTCATCGGGTGAGTCCCGAATTTCGCCAGGAGCAGAGAGTTGGTGTGGTTGGTAACTGGCACACTATGGGGGAAGGGGTGCTACATGAAAACAGGCTGCACAAGTGAACTTGCAAGCAAGTCTGAGAGCTCCCAAATGAGGGCTAGGGTCAGAAGGGCCTTGGGGACAAGGGAGCACAGCTTGTTCGTCATTTCCCAGGCTGGGCGGGCTGGGTGCAGAGCAGGTAGGTTGTCTGGCTCTGGAGCATAAAGATGCTTCTCATGGTCAGGGGCCAACAGCTGGCGGGGATGAATTCAGGACTGCTGGATCACTCACAAAGTGTGTCTCACGTGTTGTGATGTCCCTCAGCAGCTTCTGGGCTCTGGTGCATTTGGCATCCAGACTGGACTCTTCAAAGTCAGTGTTTGTTGCAGGGCATCCGGTATCCCGGGTATTGGTGATGCATGGCTGTGGTCAATCCTGGTGTCTCCACACTCAGGGGGAGACATATCTGACATTCCAGAGCACGAGTACCTCTTCTTGGTCGGTTTCTGCACTGGTATGGGCTGGAGAGCTGCAAGTCGGTGGACCGAACTCTGTAGCGTTGGTGCCTGTCGTCTGCAGGGGAGTAGCTCCTCTACTCCGAGGGATTTCTTAGGAAATTTGCAAAGGTTGGAAGTCCTCTGGGTTCTTAGAGGTCACACAGCAGCAGGATGAGGCAGTTCACTTCAATTGTCAAGATCTTTAAAGCGGCAGGCAGGGCTTTGCTCTGAAACTCTGCAGCAGGCGCTCAGTAATCAGGTTCAAAAGCTCTTCTTTGTCCTCTTCTGTTTTTTAGTTCCATAGAATCTGAAGTTCTAGGTTGAGGTGTGCCACCCAAATACTTAATTAAGGGGTTTTAAGGTGAGTACCAGGTAGTAACCAATGGACTACCTACCTACCTTTAGGGTGACTACACACTCTATATGACCCTCACCCTAATAGAGTAATTATCTCTAACACAAGATGGAGGATTTGGAATGTGGGGTCAACATCAGCTTCCCCACCTTAGGGGTGGTGCAGGCTAGGTGTGGGGAGAACTCCTAATCTAACTAATTTTACCGTCTGTCCTCCCGCCAAAAAGCAGGGTCAGGACACAGCGCTTGCTTCCACTAACTGGAGAGGCTTGGGTTGCATTTGAAAGGTGGCATGGCCTTTACAGCTTCCCGCCCTGGAAAGCAGTTCCTTCTTGGAAGAGGTGTGAACACCTCCACCCAGAGTAGGCTTTATTCATGGCCTCTGAGAGCAAAGGCTCTCACCCCAGGAGGCCTGAAACATGTCTAGTGGTGGCAGGCTGGCTGAGACCAGTCGATAACTCCACTAGTACTTGGTTGGTTTTCAGGGGGCACCTCTAAGGTGACCTCTAATAATAAATCTGCCACTGATAGCAGTGCAGGTTTATTAGGATAGGATATTTGGTATCAAACATCTTGGGGTACAGTGAAGCAATCAGGGAGCTGGGGAACTCGTAATGATGAGTATCCAGCCCTTGTTTTCTGTATGGCTTCCCTTTTCACTCACAATGTCTAAGATGGACTTAGGCATTGCTGGGTCATATCTGCTCAGGCAGATATGTCAACACATTGTACATAGTACACCCTGCCTGTGGGTTGTAAGGTCTGCTGTAATGGTGGCTTAGCTATATCTCATGTAGTGTCTGCAGACATGGTACACAGAGATGTGTACCATGTCTATTCTTCGGGTTCGTCTACACCAAGATACACAGCCTGCAATGGCAGTGTGCATGATATTGGTGAGGGGTCCCTAAAATGGTACAATTTGTGCTGCAGCCCTAGTGGACCCTCTTCAGTCCCAATGCCCTAGATACCAAGGGGACCATTTACTAGGGACTTATGAGGGGGCTGAAATTGTGCCAATTGTGAAACAATGGTACATTTTTGGGAAAGAGCTCTGGCACATGGGGACCTGGTTACAGGGACCCAGTGCACTTTCAGTCAACATCAAATCAGGTATCAGGCAAAAAGAGGGAGTGACCATGTCAAAAAAGGGCAGTTTCCTACAGCAACCCACTTCAAATTGAAATGTTATGAGTCAACCTGTTAGTATATAGCTCAGTGCATACAATTCTTTACTGGTCACAAATTGCGACCAGTTTTTTTAGTACATTAGGCTCATATTCCTGCATATGTTTGCCACTAACATTTACAAGTTAAAGTGAATATGTGAAACTTCTGGCAGTAGGGTTACGTGCTGTTCCCAGGCATTTCCATCCTTTCCATTGTATTGTGTTATTTGGGAGCTTGGTGCAGTGATTGGTGCAGAGTTATTGGCAAAAACATAGCAAGGCCAGAATATGGTAAACGTCAAATCTATGCTTAACTTGTGAGCTCAGCATAGGGATAAGTATAGATCATTAAGATAAAATGGGGTGCTGTGTCTGCAAGTACAATCCTACACGTGTCTGTCTCCAGTCCCAAATTGTGGTGGGGCAACGCATGCAAAGTAGCCTCCTTTCTTCCGTTTCTGCCCCATTCAGGTTACCCAGTAAATGATTTCCAACGGAGTCTGATCGAGTCATTCCGTGGAAATGGTACAGCTGCTCTCCAGTCTCTTTCAGGTTTTATTTTGAAACTTTTAAGCACATCAAAAGTCTACAGGCTTGATGTCTATACCTTAGCAAATCCAGTGCTTGTCTAAGTGACAGGCCTTGCAAAGGTAAAATGCCATGTCAAGATGTATGAAAGGGAAATTGCCACAGAAGTCTTTATGACTCTAATCGTCACCATTTCCGATTGCAAGGGCAATGTGCGGCAAAGAGGTATATCCCATATTCCTTACCATTGGCATTGAAGTGATTGAATGCTTTCTGATGGCTTCTATGTCTCAAAGCAGTGAAAAGTTCATGGCTGCCCTTGTCAGTCGGGAAGCTTTCACATTGTTGAAGTGGCGAGAACTTACAGTGGCCTCTAGATAGCTTCCCCAGTGTGTCTTGCTCAAAGTGCCACTATTTTGGTATTACAGTACTGTTGAGTTAAGGGCCACTGGGCTGTAATAATGACATATTACAAATGAAGGTGATATCTTCCCATTTCAAGCCTTGATCTCTTCATTCACATCATGACTACTGGTAAGGTAAGATTTTTGCAAATCCTTCTGACTTGACTCTTTTTATTGTTCTGGATCGATACATACTGCACAGCGCAAATAATTTTTGAGATCGCATCCCTGCCCCTGCATGAGCACAGGGGTCTAGTCACAAACTTAATTTTTTAGTATGTGAAGTAGTAAGGCGTACACACTACAAAATGATATTCAGAAACCTAAGGATATAAACCTCTGCCTTCCTCCCCTGCCCTATCTTTTCTATGCGGAGATCTCTGGCATGTTGGTGGAGATCTCCATGTTCATACTCCTATGTTTTAGTAGTGCATATGGGAGGGACATAAGGAAGTGGCTTGAAAATGAGGAGTTCTAACTAATAGGGTTTGGGGAAATTTAAGGAGGAGATTATGGAGTGACAGGATACTGCAAACACCCACCTACAAATGAGAAAGCCTATTGGTATTCACACAGTTCACTTCTCACGTTTACACAGTCTTAAAGGTATAACAACAGAAGTAAACGTATTTCAAAATAGCCTTAGAGAAAATCAAGCATCACACGTATAGGCAGTCACAGGCACTGCAACATACTTCAATGAAAAACAATGAAGGCAGGGACTTCTTTTCTTAATATACATGTAATTTAATTAGTTCATGTGCTCTAACCTTTTTATTTTATTAGTTTCAGGTTAGTCACAAATATCCTTAAATATTTTATATTTATTTTTTATATTAGCATATTTTTAAAGCTTAATAAACTTTATTTTTTCCCATTCTTTCCCATATGATGATGAATTCTACGATGTCAGAGATCTCCGCCTGTGTGCAAGACATTACTAGGATTAACTTTACACTTATTCCTGTTGTAGGAAACTCCTCAAGTGAGTGTAGACAGATAAGTCTACACTTAGGTGTGAACGTACGCTCGGAAATGGTGAATAGCAAAACAAGTGCAGACTTGCACCCTGATGTAGTAGTAAATATTCATGAGTAGACCTGCATATGTATATTTATCTTTGTATATCTGTGATCACAGTAGCTAGGCTACGACAATAATATACTTGCACCTACATTCCCTTGTGCGTAAGTCAGTAACGTGCAGGTGTACATTTATCTTACCAGGTTAAGTAGGACATATTTCATAAAATAAGTGCTTTAACTAAGCTTTAATCTATCAAACAACCATCCTGCAAATTAAAAATGAAAAGAAATGCAAATGGCAAATGCTCTATGTTCTTATTTTGCATCCTTTACCTTCATTAAATCAAATTTCTAAACAAGGCAGAAAATAAACTAGTCTCCTAAACCCATGTAAATTGGACATGAATGTTTTATGACAACTGACCCATTAGAAATACCCAGTTATTTGGAACGTAGACCCAGAGGGCACAACCAGTCTCAGCGGATTATATCATCTGCTTCAGTAATACTAACTCAAGCAAATTCAATTTCCATTCATCAGCATATGCAATCTGTCAATATTGCACAGCCCAGGGAGAGGAAGCGTGGCGGCTGCAAACCATCTGGTTCATCATATTATGTGAATTATGTGCCGACAATTATTGTAACTAGAAAAGTAAACTTCTGCCCACTTGAAAGCTGCATCAAGCAACAGACAATGGTGTGCTTAATCTCTTCAGTAATGAGTGCTGGTGTGCAGAAGCCCAGCTTAGAAGCTCATCCAGCACTATTAAATGCCAGTGCGCCAAATACTAAGGCTCTTAGTACTGAATCAACCTCAGACCTCTTCAATCCACCACCAGGCACTGTCTCACTCTTTGAATTTCCTGCTTTCTCCTTTGGTGACAGTTTTCCTCTTCCTTTTTTTACTGTTTGTGTGTTTTTCCTCGCAGGAAATGTCCAGTTAGTAAAAATAAGTGCTGGTCTCCAAAATTGCAAAAAACACAGTTGATGGACAGAATGTAGAACAATGTCATACATTCACCCCAGTACAAGGATCTGGGCCTAAATCCATTGTTCTTTTGCACTCCACACCACCCTGGGTTAGACACTGGCTATATGGAAATCAGCTCTGACCCTGTGCCTCATGGGAACAGTCCAGTCCGAACTACCAAGCCATGTCTTTCCCAGACCATAATCAAGCATCCAAGGACCGGTTTCTGGCTATCAGCCTTCAACAGCCTGGATAGCTTGACTCCAGTGGTGTGGAGAGCCTGGGACTCACGTCTGAGCATCCCCTGCACACTCGGGGTGAAATTGCAAAAAACACAGTTGATGGACAGAATGTAGAACAATGTCATACATTCACCCCAGTACAATGATCTGGGCCTAAATCCATCGTTCTTTTGAACTCCACACCACCCTGGGTTAGACACTGGCTATATGCAAATCAGCTCTGACCCTGTGCCTCATGGGAACAGTCCAGTCCGTACTACCAAGCCATGTCTTTCCCAGACCGGAATCAAGCATCCAAGGGCCGGTTTCTGGCTATCAGCCTTCATCAGCCTGGATAGCTTGACTCCAGTGGTGTGGAGAGCCTGGGACTCACGTCTGAGCATCCCCAGCACACTCGGGGTGAAATTGCAAAAAACACAGTTGATGGACAGAATGTAGAACAATGTCATACATTCACCCCAGTACAAGGATCTGGGCCTAAATCCATCGTTCTTTTGCACTCCACACCACCCTGTGTTAGACACTGGCTATATGCAAATCAGCTCTGACCCTGTGCCTCATGGGAACAGTCCAGTCCGTACTACCAAGCCATGTCTTTCCCAGACCGGAATCAAGCATCCAAGGACCGGTTTCTGGCTCCAAAATTGAGCACCGGTGGTCCCCACAAGAAACCACCGTCTAAAATAAAGTACTGAAAGGTATGTCTGTTTGTGTGTTTTTGTATATTTGTATGTTGCTGTTCGTCAGGGCTGGCGCTAAGCATGGGTAATGTGGGCTGCTGCCCAGGGCCCCGCGCTCCAGTCAAAACCATGGGTCCCACTTATACGTGAAAGGCCACACTATCAGTCAGCCCACCTGCACCTCCAGTGTGCGATCACATCAAAGTGCTTCAGCGACTCGTAAGGGGAAGTAAGCGCTATATAAATCCAATTACAAATTACATTTTTAAGTGAGGTGTCTTGACCTCCCTAGTCAAAAAGTGTGGCAGCATTCCTGGGTGCGCAGGGATGGGGGAGGAAAATAGTGGGTGGGGAAGTGGGCAGCAGCAAAGCAAATTATTGTGATGACTCAAAACTTCAGGGGTGGGGCAGCACCTCCTTTTCCTTTTCCTTTTCCTTTTCCTACCCCAACCCCAACCCCAACCCTACCCCTACCCCTACCCCTACCCCTCCCCCTCCCCCTCCCCTCCCCTCCCATCCCCTCTCCTCTCCTCTCCTCTCCTCCCCTCCCCTCCCCTTCCCTCCCCTCTCCTCTCCTCTCCTCTCCTCTCCTTTTCATCCCGTTTTGCATTGTCAGGCAACAAAAGGGCCCCTTTGCCATAAGGACCAGCTGGACATCATCAGGTGACGAGTGCTGGGTTGGGGGATGAGGGAGCAGCCAGAAAAGACAGACATGGAAGAGCAGAGTTTAGCAAAGCTCAACCCCCTGGGTCTTGAAATGCTCCATCAGGCTTCATGGTCCAAGTATGGGGCCCCCTTCTCTGGGCCTTGCAGCCATTATCCAGTGCTGTGAGGCTTTGGGCAGGGGTCCCCTCTCCTTGACATCAGTGCTATACTATTGTTGTGCAGCTCAGGGATTGAAATTTCCTCCCCTGGGCCTCTCGGCAAATGGAGTAGTTGAAAGGAAGTGGGGAACTAGGTACACGTCCTGGCTTTGGTTCTATATGATGTGATTCTGGGCAAATCACTAAATCTCCCCATGCTTAAAATGGTAATGGTATTGGTATTTGAGTAAAGCACTCCAAAAACCTTGGGCCAAGTCTGTGCTATTTTAAAAGTTTGAAAAAAGGAACCACAATGCCATGTCACAGTCGCCTCACATCCTGGAACTGTGCAGGAGGCATGACTAGTGCACCCCATGCAAAATGGATAGGTGGATGGGTAGATGGGTGGATGGCCCAGGGAAAGGATTCATGGCTGAGTGAAAGGGTGAATGGATGAATGAGTGAAAGGTATTCTGTATGGGTGGATACATGAGAGAGAGAGTGGATGGATGAGTGAAATTATGGATGAGTGGATGGATGGATGGATAAGTGAAAATTTGAACGGATCTGTCAAAGAGGGGATGAATGGATAAGAGAATGGATGGATGAGTGAAAGGGTAAATGTATGGATAGATGAGTGGATGAAAGGGGGATGAATTAAAGAAAGGATGTTTGGCTAAGTGAAAGGGTGGATGAATGGAAGGGAGGATGGATGGAGTGAAAAGATGAATGGATGAGTGGAATGATCGTTAAGTAGATGGATGGATGAATGAATGGATAAACAGCTGAGTAAATGGGTGGATGTAAGGATGGATGAGTGAAAGAGCAGACAGAGGATAAGAAATTGGATAGAATAGGGAGTGAAAGGATGAGTGAAAGGGTAAATGGATTGATTAGTGAAAGAATGAATGGGTGAGTGAAAGGTTGGGTAGATGGAAGAGTGAAAGGGTTGATGGATAGAAGAAGTGAAAGGGTGGATAGAAAGATGACCGGAAGAATAAAGGATAGATGAATCAGTGAAAGGATGGATGTAAATGTGAATGAGTAAAAGAATAGATAACTGAGTGAAAGGAGGATGGAGTGACGGAAGAAAGGATGGATGGATGAGTAAAAGTTTGAGTGGATAGACAAGTGGGTGAATAGATCAATCAGTAAGTTAACGAATGGGTGGATGGGTGAAAGGGTAAATGAAGGATGAGGGAAACTATGCAATGAAAGTGCGGATGGATTATTGAAATGATAGATGAATGGTTGGCTGGATGAATGAAAGACTGGGTAGAGGGATGGATGAGTAAACTGATGGATGGGTGGATGGATGTATAGGTTTGGATATTTATGGATATGTTCTGATATAGATTGGAACAGGGATGCACGGATGGACAGAATGGTGAACGACTAAATGATGGATGGATGGAAGAATGAATGGATGACAGAATGTAAAGGTGAAATTGTGGATATCAGCAGGTGTTTGGAAGGATGAATGGGTAGATACATTTATGGAAGAGACAAGAGAGCTCTTTTGAGGAAGGTTGCGATGACTTGCTTCACTTGTTGACATAAGAACTTTGATTCACAGTTGAAGTTATTTTTCATTTTCTGGCTACTCCCTTGTCTATGTGTGACACTTCTGTATTTGCTGTGTGTTTACTTATGGCATATCTACAGCATATTTATCAAATTTTGAGTGACACCCAACTACTCCTTCAATGCTACTCTTGTAATTGTATATTTTAGTATGTTTTGTTTTAAGTGTAAGGTTCTAGAGAGAGCCTTATAGTGCCATGAGCTGTGCCTGAGGAGTATATTGCATTTGTAGTAATAGGAAAGCGTCCAAAATAAACTGCGTAATAGTGTATTCTCAGTGCCATCTTCAAGAGCGCTGCAGAGAGTACCTTTGCGACCCCTGTCAGCCAGTGCTAGCCTCCCGGTATGGCAAACTTATTGCAGTTTTCTAAAATGCCCACATAAACAAAGTCTTACTCCTTATTTTAAGTCACCCTTGCTCACACATCCATAAATTGCACCTCATAGTGAGTCTGCCACAGCACCCTGCCCCTTAGTTCACCACCACAGCAAGAGCACTTTAGTAACATTCCAGGAGCAATGCAATGCAAGAACTTCTTAATGACTCCAAGAGTATATAAAACCTATTCTCAGGGATGATTTAGGGGCCAGTTTCTAACTAAGAAACAGAGCTATTCTGCAGTAGTCTTGATGCAAAACCTAATTGCTGATATTGTTTCTCTGTCTAGATGATACAAAGCCTTGATATCATATTGCAGTGTCAGGAATAAACAGCAATGGCATACTGCTGCAACAAACACACACATTTGGGTGAACATACTCACAACAAAGCCGTTGACTGCCTTATCCTCACAACTGGCTTCACTAATGGTTCCAAAATAAGTGCATAATCAAACTTTCTTTTCCGGTCACAGTAAAAGGAATTTATATGAAAATTGTAACTTTCACAAGCATAGATTTAAATGAGAGGAGGTCTTAAGTTGCTTTTTTATACCACATGTGAGTAGGTCATCCTGCTGTAATTGTCTTGCATTCTGGAACGTGCCTTTTAATTTTTCTAACATACAAGACCCTTATAAATGGAATAAATAAAATAATGTATACATATAGGAACTGTAAAAACTCACATTTTAAACAACCTTTTCAGTACAGGGGTGATCTTAACCCTTCTTTGATTACCTGTGATTTAGGAAGCTTTCATATAAAATGAAAAGGTGCATGTATTTGAATTCAACTTTATTTCGCTATACAAACTTGCATAATTTTTTGCCATGGTGTCATTCGTCATGGTTAGGTCTAGAAGGAAACACTTTACCAACAACAATAAGGAGCAAAGAGGGATTTTTTGGACCTAGGCTGCCCTCCACTCATCAAATCACAACATCAATTGTAACCTAGGTCACCGGCACTTTTCTCTTCTGTTTTTTATGGATATCTACCACGTTGCAGTCAATTACAACAACCTCCCCTCTTTTAATGATTATGGGGTAGGGGATATATCACTCTCCTGCCAACTTAAAAAGCCCGTCCCTTTGAAATAAACAATTGTGAAACCATAAACCACAGTGAGAAAAAGTGTGTGGAAGTGAGATGGCACCTCACGGGCGCACCACCAACGGGGAACCTGGCAGGTACTCACCAGGATAGCCCTGTTCTCATCATTGGTGCCAGCAAGCTCAAATAAAAGTGTCCAAGTGAAAGCAGAAATGTGTTTGCAAAGAAAGATGCGCAATTTGGGGCTTTGGAGGAGGAATGCACAGCGTCGGTTTTTAAGAGGAGTCAGGGATTGAACACTGTACGCTGTATCAGAATTGGGAAACGACAATCTGTACACTGTTTGGCATTCACTGATGAGCAAATAGCTGCAATTCTAGCTGGACCCTCACTCTTCCAAGACAATCCCCTATTGGGAAGCAATTCAGTGAGAGAGGAGTGGGATAAACTAAGTAACTTAAAGAAAAAGCATGATTGGATTGCCCTACATGGGGTATTGATGTCAGAATATTACAGAGCAGGAGCTTCCCCAGCCAGTTTACTTGTGAGAACAGAACCCAGAATTTTCTTGGATGATAAAAAGTTCAGATTAGACTGGAGCTATATAGCCAATAATTGTACAAGAGATTGGTTGATTCTCATTATAAGCACAGCCCAACGATTGAGCGAAGAACTACTTAAGGAAATTTGCGAACTTGAAGAAAGTATTAAACGTGACTACACCTTCACAGACGTAAAAGAACATCTCAGTAGAATACAAGAAGATCGGAATGAATATAAAAATTATATGGTAACCCAAAAGATCAAGGAGCTCCAACGTAATTTACAGAGATATACACATGAGTGGGCATTTCCGTATGTGAGTGACTCCCATTATCAGACGGGATCTGAACAACAGAACCTAGGCGGTCCACGTAGAGGGCGGGGTGGCAAACAACAACAGCAGAGACATACCCCTGCCAACTGGACATTCGACAACACATCGAGTGAGGAAGAATTAGAGCCAGGGCCACAGATAAATAGAGTGAGGTTCCAACAACAGGATCCTAACAACGCTGATCTTGGGGTACTCTTACGTTCTTTTTTAGGACAGGGACAAGGGGCGAACAGGGGAACAGGTCAACAAGGGAGGGGAAGAGGGCGGGGCAACCGCCAACCCCCACAATGGCAGGCATTCTCCCCGCGACAAATACGGAGCAGGGGGAGAAAACAACTTTAAACAGTATTGTAGTCAACTTGTCAAGTGATCACCTGTCTGAGAATGAAGAGAAAGTCCTAAATAAGGGACTTGGATTCGTCCCGACTCCCACTCATGATACTTTTAAATGTTGAGTAGAATTTCACGAAACAGTCCGAAAAATTTAACTTAAGAAATTATTTGCTAAACAACCTTATGAGGAGAAAGGGGGATTCAACACCAACTTAAGAAGGCCCTCTACTTTCTGCCCCCGAGTGGAGCGGCAGGACCGGAAGTGGCTGTGTTCGAATCAAAAGTCTTGCAGGATATCGAACTTATTGAATCCAATAATAAAAAGAGGATTTTTAAAAACATGTCCAAATTAGACTGGGATGCAGTTAAATCCTTGCAGAATAACTCTGAAATCACAATAAAAAGTGCTGACAAGTGTGGGGCAGTAGTCGTTTTAAACACCTGCGATTATGAGGCCGAAGTTTACCGGTTGCTAAATGTTGGTGCCAATTACCAGCCTTTGAAAAAAGACCCTACGCCTGAATTGTTGGAAACTATAAAAGGCTTGGTTGGCAATGCCAAAGAAAAGAAATGGATAACTTCCAAGGAGGCGGAGTTCCTGGTGAACACCAATCCCAGGACCCCCGCCTTTTACATCTTACCCAAAATACATAAGCCGACCCGGCCTATTGTATCGGGCATTCAGTCAGTTCTGGAGCCGCTATCGCAGTTTGCCGACTACTTCCTGCGAGAATCCGTTATCCCTCAAAAATCCTTTGTAAAGAATATGATGGATATTCTTAATACACTGAGTGAAATGACATTTGACCCCTCCGAAGAAATTTTAGTTACCATCGACATTGAATCTTTGTATTCCTGTATTCCCCAGGATGCCGCGCTGGTGGCAGCAGTGCGAGCATTAGCGACACAGGAATGGTTCTATGATGCTCCCCAAAGTTTTGTTCTACAATGTATAGAACTTGCCCTAACACGAAACTTCTTCTGCTATAAAGACGAACCGTTCCTCCAGACTACCGGAACATCAATGGGAGCAACTATGGCACAGAGATTGGCATGCATTTATGTCGGCCATTCGAGGAGCACGTCATCTACCCTACCACTAATCCCTTCAAAGGACATGTCCGCCTTTGGAGGAGATATATAGATGACGTGCTCTGCATCTGGTCTGGAGAAGAAACCGCATTGCTGGATTTTCTCAAATGGCTGAATGGGTAAGATCCAAGCCTCCGATTCACATGGTCCTATAGTAGGAACGCAGCTGTATATCTAGATTTGGATATTGAGGCTAGTGAGAGTGGCCTCAGTACCAGTGTCCATCAGAAACCCACCGACAGAAACTCTTTGCTCTCATATGAGTCATACCACCCGAGGGCACATAGAGACAATCTACCGGTGGGACAGTTCCTCCGTTACCGCAGGAATTGTTCCTCCACATCAGGCTATAATGAACAGGCCAAGGTCCTTAGTAAAAAGCTTGAAGACAGAAATTACCCCACGCGAGTTATTAAACAGGCCAAAAAGAGAGCGTTATATACCCCAAGAAGTGTGCTTTTGGAGACCAAAGTGAAAAAGAAGGATGATTGCATTCCAGTCATCATGACATATGACCCCCTAGCTACTAAAATACGACAATCAATTAGAAAGCATTGGTCTGTGTTGTCAAATAATGAGTTTAAGATGCCACCTCCTCGCTTTGCATTCAGAAGATCATGCAATTTAAAAGATAAGTTGGTACACACAAGGGTAAAATCAGCGAAGGAAATGAAAAATAACAACATCCCCAAAGGCCATTTCCCATGTGGAAGTTGCTCTGTTTGTCCGTTAACCATCAAAACATCTACTGTAACTTTACAGTCTGGAAGAGAATGGTTCTTAGGACAATTTAGCAACTGTAACACCACCAATGTGGTGTATAGACTTCAATGCGAGTGTGGCCTTCAATACATTGGCCTTACAACGCGCAAGGTGAAATTAAGAATCCAAGAACACCTTAGCACTATAAGAACAGGCAAAATCACCACAAAACTGGTTCAACATTGCCACGTGAATAAACATACATTTACGTGGGTGGTATTGGAGAAGGTGACATGGGACCCCCAAACGATTGATAGACTACTAGCCACAAAAGAGGCACGGTGGATCTATCAGGAAAGAAGTGAACAGAGAGGGTTAAATGAACTCTTGGAGTGGAACAAATTACACTGAGATCCAGGCAGTACCTGTGGGTTCAGTAAGCTATTCTGAAGTACATGTTCTTTTGCGTGGGTGAAGATGAACATGATGATAGGTGTGGCGCCGCGGCCAGGGCGACTGACGCTGGAATCTGGGGACCAAGGTTCGATCCCCGGCTCCGGCGGCAGGTTAGCCCAGCACCATGTGACTCTGGGCAATAGCTCGCTTAATCTTCCCGACGGCCCCCAGCGCCTAGAGACCCTTACGGGTGATTGTGCGCTTTACAAATGTGGACTTTATGATACAAAGATAATTGGTGATCCAGTTTATCCTGAAAATACTGATAAGTTATGACACCCTCCATATGTGAGTGCTAAACTGAGGTTAAAATAAGTTCTGGACAGGGATTTTTTTCCCCAATTTTTCTCCCCAATTTTGTCTCCCCAATTGTTTTTTCCCCCTCTTCGCCCGCCTGCCCCTCCACTCTCTGTAACAAAAAAGACCTTTGTTTAATATAACATTGGCATCTTGAGAGCGAGTATTATACAGTGCATCTTATTGCATGTAATCTAATGAGTGACAGGTCTCACTTACATACACGGTTTCTTTATAAAATAGTTTTTTATAAAATTGTGCTATGGTTAGTAAAATTGTTTTTTATAAGACTGTGTTATGGTAAAAAACTCTGTAAAAACAAGATGTCAAGATGCGCAATTTTGGGCTTGGGAGGAGGAATGCACAGCGTCGGTTTTTAAGAGGAGTCAGGGATTGAACACTGTACGCTGTATCAGAATTGGGAAACGACAATCTGTACACACGAGTTTTAATAAAGTTGTGCGATGGAAAACTCGGTGAAGACAGAATGTTAATGGGCGTAATCTCGCGAGAAGGAATAAAAGATGTGCACTTCTCTGTAGCTCTTATGTGTAAGAGCCCAATCCAACATGGCCGCTAGTAACGCGAGATTAGAAGAGCCAATCATGGCTTGTTTTTCTCGTGCATCATTATGTAAAAGAACGGCTGTCGACCGCGAACATTACACGGGTCGAGTTGAAGCTGGAGGGTCTCTAACTATCGGTAAGGTGGAAGGGTGGCCAAAATAGGGGTGGTCTGGAAAACAGATGAAGATGAGAAGTGAGAAGTGAGAAGTAAGCTACAATTTAAGACATATC
The DNA here is from genome assembly GCF_964261635.1 of Lissotriton helveticus. NCBI lineage: Eukaryota > Metazoa > Chordata > Amphibia > Caudata > Salamandridae > Lissotriton > Lissotriton helveticus. The sequence goes on from NC_136059.1 coordinate 1,375,148,373, forward strand.
CCGATGTTTGTTTTTTTACAGTGATAACCACGAAGTGGATGCCAGACAACTCACAGAAGGAGTTAGTCTATAAATGTTTTTAGTACCTCTCGGCTGGTATGAGAGACTGCTGCCGGTAGAGGGTAAATATTGACAAATAGCAGCACAGTGTTTTTTGCGCAGTAATGTGGTTTTTGAATACCAACACGGCAGGGTATTAAACCAAAATTTGGGTGTTTTTATATTTTGACAGTTGTGAAGCCCCGGTGTCCAAAGCAGTGGCAAAAAACTATATGCCCTGAAGAAATTGCCAGATGAATACTATGGCAATGAAACATGTTGGCAAGTAGAATATGGCTGTATAAACAGCAGGCATATTCACTATTTTTAACCATGCAATCAGCACAATAAATAGGAATAAAGTTTGTGTATTTGTGCTGGGTGCATTTTATGTGACACTATCTTGTATGTCTTGTCCACTGCACTCTTTCTTTGCAAACACATTTCTGCTTTCACTTGGACACTTTTCTTTGAGCTTGATGGCACAAATGATGAGAACAGGGCTATCCTGGTGAGTACCTGCCAGGTTCCCCGTTGGTGGTGCGCCCGTGAGGTGCCATCTCGCTTCCACACACTTTTTCTCACTGTGGTTTATGGTTTCACAATTGTTTATTTCAAAGGGATGGGCTTTTTAAGTTGGGCACGAGAGTGATATATCCCCTACCCCATAATCATTAAAAGAGGGGAGGTTGTTGTAATTGACTGCAACGTGGTAGATATCCATAAAAAAACAGAAGAGAAAGGTGCCGTGACCTAGGTTACAATTGATATTGTGACTAGAAGGAAACACTGCCATTTTACATGTACACTGGTTTCTTTCCTAAGTTCATAAACAAAAATGGACCTGTTCAGAGGGTAAACACCTCGCTCAGTGGACCTTCCAGCCAGTCACCCAACTTTGTTCAGGAGGGACCTGGATCACCAGTTTATTATTAAAATCAGTTGTGTCTGTGAATTTTCTCTTCCATTGTCTATCCCACTCTCTGGTGTGAAAAGACCAAACATAAACCAGCATGAAAAAATGTGATGAAAGGTAGGCAGTGCCTCAGGGGAGTAACACCATGGAGTCTGCAGACCGGTGCTCGCCTGCGTCCTCATGTTTTCATCATCAGCAACCGCCAAACCATAACATAAATTGTGATATAGTGAAAGCAAATCAAAAAGAAAAAGTGCTAAGTGTGGTGTCATGTGCTGCCAGTGTGCCAGATAAATTATCCAGGTATACGGCAATGTCAACCCTTTGAGGACTGGCGGGATCTGGACTGAAACACCGTCATTCCTAGTCTGAAACTGTGCTCGACAACATTGGTATGTCACTTTATTCCATGCTGTGTGTCTGCTCATTTAACAGCCGACATGTTTCATTCCAAGGGGGAACTTACGGCAACTTCGTCAGGGCAAGGGTCAAATTTTCCACACTGCACCAATGGTTGTCTATTTGTTGTGTATTTTATATACCGGGTCGTTGCTCATCAAGGGCATATCTGTAACCCCCTTCTCTGGTGTGTGTGTGTACTAGTCCACAGTCACACTGGCTGACACTTTATGCTGCAGAACTTCAGTCGTGACAGCGCTGGTGTCCAGCGATCACTCAGCACTCTAAGTTGCCTTCACTGTCACACAATGACTTTCGACACACATTTGCATCCATGACAGTGCGGATCAGTTTCCATAAAACTATGGTTGCTTACAAAATCTACTTCGCAAGAACACTTCCATGATACTTTGAACATCATGTACAAGGTGCATAAATAAAGTGTGCACATGTTATTGTTTGTTTTCATCCATGCGGCAACACATCTATCTATAGCACATAAACAATAGCAGCCTGACTAGAATCTCTGCCCAGTGCAAGGGTGCTTGCCATTATAAATACATTATAAAGGGGGGGTAAAACCCATGCAGTCGTGGGGACCTGGGCGTCTAGTGGTAAATATATAGAGGGGTCCCCGTGAGAAGGAATTATTTATATGCAGACAATAAAAAATTTTTAAGCAAAATAAGATAATCCTCAAAGGAAAAGAGATATGTTGTCATTTATTTAACAACACAGGATAACAATTTAAAGCAATATTTGCAATCATTTAGAAATAGAACGAGAAATCGGAAAATGAAAAAGCCCCAAGAAGGGAGGAAAGGAAGTGTGCTCAAAGGCTGTGTGAAAGATTGTAAAGATAGTACACAAACTTAAACATAATGTACATATATCCCAAAATCAACAAAGAATTACAAATTATTCCAAGAAACCAAAACGGCCTACATCAATTAAGGCAAGTATTTGGGCAAGTATTACAAAAGAGAAATGGGGCATTCCACGGTCACATGTATAAATCAATCATATAAAGGAGATGTGCCGGATGTCCCAAAGTGAAGTGGTGTCGACGTTTCGACCCCTGTGTGTAGGATAAATTCAGTCCTTTGCCGGGGTCTTCATCAGGACCGTAGTACTGGGGGAGGGACGAAGAGGGGCCGTCCTATCTGAAAAATGTAAACCCATGTCAAGGAATGAGATATAAACTTTAAAAACTAAACAGTCGTTTGTACTGTACACCAAGGAGGTGACTTAGTTAAAAACAAAACTAAAGCCATGGAGTCCAGGTCTTAAGACCTCTGGACAAGGGGACCAAAAAGCAGAATATGTAATTTATCCATAGACATGCTTATAAATTAATTATGGTATACCATACATACGAGGCAAACATTAGTGATGTCCACACCAAAAGGGGGACCAGTTGATAATTCATGTGATGATATGGGACTCAGATTGACTCTTAATCCAAAGAGGACCTTGGTTCCAGAGTTGGGTCTCAATGTTTTAAAAGAAGAAATATAGGTGATTACCTGAAGTGGAATAGAACACACTCCGTAGAATTCAACTCAGGGAGCTGCCGGTTATGTAATAATTATGCAGCTGGGCAGGTCTAAGTAAAACCATTGGGTTCACGTTAGTTAGTGTAACCTCTACGGGTATATGGTATTCTATAGGACACTAAAACAAAGTGAGTTACCTTAGTCTATTCTATCCAACTGGTAGTGATGTTGCTGGTTGGTGAAAGGGCTGCGCTGATTCAATTAGCTGTCAATTAAAAGTATAGACACATAGATTAACATACGATCGCAATGCGAAGGTCTGATAAACAGACACCACATTCGCGTATGTCCGTACCTTATGACGTTCGTACAGTGATTAACGAACTGGAGAATTGGAAACAGAAAGACCGGTCGACTCCGTGTCGTCGTAATCAGGTCCTGCAACAACCATAAGGGATCGTAAGTGACTGAATACTAGATCTTGAGGCAAACGTATCCAAACGGGCCTTAAGGGTACTCTACTTACTCAGAATTCGGGCGCACAGCAGCAGAGCGTCTTGCTGCAGTCGTGACTCCCAACAATATTCAAATGCTACATGGAGCAGCCAGGTAAATCACCACACTCCACAGACCGCTATGCGGAGTTTGGGGGCGAGGCTACAGTGTAGCGTCAGTCAGTCCTCGCAATCAAGCCCTGCAACAACCATAACGGACCGTAAGTGACTGAATACCAGATCTTGATGAAAAAGTATCCAAAAGGGCCATTAAGAGTACTCTACTTACTCAGAATTCAGGCGCAAAGCAGCATGGCGTCTTGCTGCAGTCGTGACTCCCAACACTATTCAACTGCTACGTGGAGCAGCCAGGGAAATCACCACCCTCCACAGACCGCTACGCGGAGTTTGGGGGCGGGGCTACAGCGTAGCGTCAGTCAGTGAAACTAGAGGAAAGACTCGAAAGTGGTAGGAGCATCGTCCTATCCTTAATCGCTCATAATAATAGTTGGAAATTTATAAAAGAGGGGACCACCCTTTCACACAGTGTTAGTATATTGGCTTGCATGTATGATTAAAAAACTTTTCGAAAAAATAGCGCTCACATACAGCCCATCAGAGTAAGCGAAAATATGATTTGCACGTATAGGTAGAAGAAATTGTCAGAAAATATACACTCGCGCACAACCCATGCAAGGGAGTGAAGGCGAGTGGACACACTGGTTGGTAACCAATCATTAGATGTTTGTAAGGAGAATAAAAACAAACAATATCAACACTCAGTCATTACCCTTGATATACTATGGTACCCTTGCGGGAAAATACTCGTGCACCTGTCTCGCAGGATGGTGTAGACGAGTTACCTTGATCAATCAGATTGTTAAATGAATGAGAATAACCAGTAGGACTTATATATTACAGTGGGTTGATTTGTCATCTCAGTGCGGCCAATTGTGCAAGGCTGCCATCCTGTTCATTAAGGCCATTTTTGATGGAGTCCAGAAATGACATCCATTTGCATTCTCGTACATTAAGCACAGCAGCTAGATTTCCGCCTCTCCTCCCTAAGGACACTTTCTCGATTACCAACCACCGTAGATCTTTCACAGTGTGCCCAGCTGTCTGCCAGTGATCTACCAGGGGGGCACCTACAACCTTACAGCGTAGTCTGCTGCAATGTGCAGAGATCCGAGATTAAATTTTTTGCTGAGTTTGCCCCACATATACTTTACTACATGGGCATGTTATTATGTAAATCACATTGTCGGTATTACAATTAGTGTGATGTTTTAGTCTGAAAGTTTGTTGTCCATGGGTGAAGGTCTTGGTCTGGATGGTTGTCTCGCAAGCGATACAGGTCCCACATCTAAAATGACCTGTCACAGGTGGTAAGTTCCATAGGCTTGTGAGTGTTGGTGAGCTCTCTGGTTCCAGGTAAGAATGAACCACCATGTCTCGAATGTTTCTTGATCTCTTAAAAGCGTGAAGAGGGAGCTGTGGTTGATCAATCTCGTGGGCTATTAAAGGCCAATTCTGGTTGATCACTTTTTTGACATCATTGCTCCTTGTAGTGAAGGTGGTGACACAAATCATCCGATTCATCTCAGGGTCCACACGACCTTCAGGATTCAGCAAATGCTCTCTCGGGTTATACCAGGCTCGTTTTCTCGCACGTCTCACCATGCGTGTTGGATAACCCCGTGAGACTAGGCGATCTTTGAGGATCTCTGATTCCTTGAGATAGTCAATGCGAGAGGAACAGTTTCTTCTAATTCGCAAGAATTGTCCTACAGGAAGGTTATCTCTGAGGCCTCTAGGATGGTGACTACCATAATGTAATAGAGAATTCCTCTCTGTCGGTTTCCTATACAACGTTGTAAGAAGTTTACCATTTTCTACATAGATTGAAATGTCAAGGAAGGGTATTGATTTATTACTCGACTCAAGAGTGAATTGAATATTGGTGTTCCGTTGGTTCAACCAGGTATGATACTCGTTCAATTGATCGCCATTTCCTTGCCAAATACACAGAACATCATCGATGTATCTGACCCAAAGGGTCAGCATCGATGAAAAAGGGTTATTCGATGAAAAAACATGTTCCTGCTCAAAGTAATCCATATAAATAATGGCCAAATTCGGAGCAAAAGTTGCGCCCATGGCCACGCCTTTGGATTGTACGTAGAACTTCCCTTGAAAAATAAAAAAGTTCTTCATCATGGCTATGTTCAGTAAGTCGATGATAAACTCCGTTGGAACCTGGTAGGGGGCAGGTCTATGATTTAATACAACCTCCATTACATCTAAGGCCTCTTGTTGAGGAATACTCGTGTACAGTGATATAATATCACAAGTGACCAATAGCATAGTGGCAGGGTCAAAAGATCTCTCATCAATCATTTGGATGACTTGGGTAGTATCGCGTAGGTAGGCTTTAGTATTCAAGGCAAGTGGCTTCAGAAAAAAGTCTATGTATTTACATAGCGGCTCTAATATCGAGCCACACCCGGATACTATTGGTCGTCCGGGGGGGCTGTCAAGGTTTTTATGGACCTTTGGCAAGGTGTAGATGGTTGCCAACCTTGGGGATGGTTGATTCAAAAATTTGAACTCCTGGTCACTTAAAAAACCGGATGCCAAACCTTTTTGTATGATTCTCTCCATCACACAAAAAGGTTTGGCATCCGGTTTTTTAAGTGACCAGGAGTTCAAATTTTTGAATCAACCATCCCCAAGGTTGGCAACCATCTACACCTTGCCAAAGGTCCATAAAAACCTTGACAGCCCCCCCGGACGACCAATAGTATCCGGGTGTGGCTCGATATTAGAGCCGCTATGTAAATACATAGACTTTTTTCTGAAGCCACTTGCCTTGAATACTAAAGCCTACCTACGCGATACTACCCAAGTCATCCAAATGATTGATGAGAGATCTTTTGACCCTGCCACTATGCTATTGGTCACTTGTGATATTATATCACTGTACACGAGTATTCCTCAACAAGAGGCCTTAGATGTAATGGAGGTTGTATTAAATCATAGACCTGCCCCCTTCCAGGTTCCAACGGAGTTTATCATCGACTTACTGAACATAGCCATGATGAAGAACTTTTTTATTTTTCAAGGGAAGTTCTACGTACAATCCAAAGGCGTGGCCATGGGCGCAACTTTTGCTCCGAATTTGGCCATTATTTATATGGATTACTTTGAGCAGGAACATGTTTTTTCATCGAATAACCCTTTTTCATCGATGCTGACCCTTTGGGTCAGATACATCGATGATGTTCTGTGTATTTGGCAAGGAAATGGCGATCAATTGAACGAGTATCATACCTGGTTGAACCAACGGAACACCAATATTCAATTCACTCTTGAGTCGAGTAATAAATCAATACCCTTCCTTGACATTTCAATCTATGTAGAAAATGGTAAACTTCTTACAACGTTGTATAGGAAACCGACAGAGAGGAATTCTCTATTACATTATGGTAGTCACCATCCTAGAGGCCTCAGAGATAACCTTCCTGTAGGACAATTCTTGCGAATTAGAAGAAACTGTTCCTCTCGCATTGACTATCTCAAGGAATCAGAGATCCTCAAAGATCGCCTAGTCTCACGGGGTTATCCAACACGCATGGTGAGACGTGCGAGAAAACGAGCCTGGTATAACCCGAGAGAGCATTTGCTGAATCCTGAAGGTCGTGTGGACCCTGAGATGAATCGGATGATTTGTGTCACCACCTTCACTACAAGGAGCAATGATGTCAAAAAAGTGATCAACCAGAATTGGCCTTTAATAGCCCACGAGATTGATCAACCACAGCTCCCTCTTCACGCTTTTAAGAGATCAAGAAACATTCGAGACATGGTGGTTCATTCTTACCTGGAACCAGAGAGCTCACCAACACTCACAAGCCTATGGAACTTACCACCTGTGACAGGTCATTTTAGATGTGGGACCTGTATCGCTTGCGAGACAACCATCCAGACCAAGACCTTCACCCATGGACAACAAACTTTCAGACTAAAACATCACACTAATTGTAATACCGACAATGTGATTTACATAATAACATGCCCATGTAGTAAAGTATATGTGGGGCAAACTCAGCAAAAAATTAAATCTCGGATCTCTGCACATTGCAGCAGACTACGCTGTAAGGTTGTAGGTGCCCCCCTGGTAGATCACTGGCAGACAGCTGGGCACACTGTGAAAGATCTACGGTGGTTGGTAATCGAGAAAGTGTCCTTAGGGAGGAGAGGCGGAAATCTAGCTGCTGTGCTTAATGTACGAGAATGCAAATGGATGTCATTTCTGGACTCCATCAAAAATGGCCTTAATGAACAGGATGGCAGCCTTGCACAATTGGCCGCACTGAGATGACAAATCAACCCACTGTAATATATAAGTCCTACTGGTTATTCTCATTCATTTAACAATCTGATTGATCAAGGTAACTCGTCTACACCATCCTGCGAGACAGGTGCACGAGTATTTTCCCGCAAGGGTACCATAGTATATCAAGGGTAATGACTGAGTGTTGATATTGTTTGTTTTTATTCTCCTTACAAACATCTAATGATTGGTTACCAACCAGTGTGTCCACTCGCCTTCACTCCCTTGCATGGGTTGTGCGCGAGTGTATATTTTCTGACAATTTCTTCTACCTATACGTGCAAATCATATTTTCGCTTACTCTGATGGGCTGTATGTGAGCGCTATTTTTTCGAAAAGTTTTTTAATCATACATGCAAGCCAATATACTAACACTGTGTGAAAGGGTGGTCCCCTCTTTTATAAATTTCCAACTATTATTATGAGCGATTAAGGATAGGACGATGCTCCTACCACTTTCGAGTCTTTCCTCTAGTTTCACTGACTGACGCTACGCTGTAGCCCCGCCCCCAAACTCCGCGTAGCGGTCTGTGGAGGGTGGTGATTTCCCTGGCTGCTCCACGTAGCAGTTGAATAGTGTTGGGAGTCACGACTGCAGCAAGACGCCATGCTGCTTTGCGCCTGAATTCTGAGTAAGTAGAGTACTCTTAATGGCCCTTTTGGATACTTTTTCATCAAGATCTGGTATTCAGTCACTTACGGTCCGTTATGGTTGTTGCAGGGCTTGATTGCGAGGACTGACTGACGCTACACTGTAGCCTCGCCCCCAAACTCCGCATAGCGGTCTGTGGAGTGTGGTGATTTACCTGGCTGCTCCATGTAGCATTTGAATATTGTTGGGAGTCACGACTGCAGCAAGACGCTCTGCTGCTGTGCGCCCGAATTCTGAGTAAGTAGAGTACCCTTAAGGCCCGTTTGGATACGTTTGCCTCAAGATCTAGTATTCAGTCACTTACGATCCCTTATGGTTGTTGCAGGACCTGATTACGACGACACGGAGTCGACCGGTCTTTCTGTTTCCAATTCTCCAGTTCGTTAATCACTGTACGAACGTCATAAGGTACGGACATACGCGAATGTGGTGTCTGTTTATCAGACCTTCGCATTGCGATCGTATGTTAATCTATGTGTCTATACTTTTAATTGACAGCTAATTGAATCAGCGCAGCCCTTTCACCAACCAGCAACATCACTACCAGTTGGATAGAATAGACTAAGGTAACTCACTTTGTTTTAGTGTCCTATAGAATACCATATACCCGTAGAGGTTACACTAACTAACGTGAACCCAATGGTTTTACTTAGACCTGCCCAGCTGCATAATTATTACATAACCGGCAGCTCCCTGAGTTGAATTCTACGGAGTGTGTTCTATTCCACTTCAGGTAATCACCTATATTTCTTCTTTTAAAACATTGAGACCCAACTCTGGAACCAAGGTCCTCTTTGGATTAAGAGTCAATCTGAGTCCCATATCATCACATGAATTATCAACTGGTCCCCCTTTTGGTGTGGACATCACTAATGTTTGCCTCGTATGTATGGTATACCATAATTAATTTATAAGCATGTCTATGGATAAATTACATATTCTGCTTTTTGGTCCCCTTGTCCAGAGGTCTTAAGACCTGGACTCCATGGCTTTAGTTTTGTTTTTAACTAAGTCACCTCCTTGGTGTACAGTACAAACGACTGTTTAGTTTTTAAAGTTTATATCTCATTCCTTGACATGGGTTTACATTTTTCAGATAGGACGGCCCCTCTTCGTCCCTCCCCCAGTACTACGGTCCTGATGAAGACCCCGGCAAAGGACTGAATTTATCCTACACACAGGGGTCGAAACGTCGACACCACTTCACTTTGGGACATCCGGCACATCTCCTTTATATGATTGATTTATACATGTGACCGTGGAATGCCCCATTTCTCTTTTGTAATACTTGCCCAAATACTTGCCTTAATTGATGTAGGCCGTTTTGGTTTCTTGGAATAATTTGTAATTCTTTGTTGATTTTGGGATATATGTACATTATGTTTAAGTTTGTGTACTATCTTTACAATCTTTCACACAGCCTTTGAGCACACTTCCTTTCCTCCCTTCTTGGGGCTTTTTCATTTTCCGATTTCTCGTTCTATTTCTAAATGATTGCAAATATTGCTTTAAATTGTTATCCTGTGTTGTTAAATAAATGACAACATATCTCTTTTCCTTTGAGGATTATCTTATTTTGCTTAAAATTTTTTTATTGTCTGCATATAAATAATTCCTTCTCACGGGGACCCCTCTATATATTTGCCATTATAAATAAACACGAATTTCCGGCTTGAGGCAAAGGAGCACTCGCTGTCATTTGCGAGGTCACCACATGCTGACTTCTCAGCCCAGCTGTTTGCTGGTTTCTCAGCAAGGGATGTCTAATTTATGACCAAAATGGGGAACAACATGCCTTCCCTTCAACTAATGGGGTTAAATCATCCAATGGGGGATATCTGGCAAAACACATACACCAGGCATTGAGGTTAGGATACACATAGTAGGAATAAGCTAGATATATAACTATATATATATATATATATGCACATTGTTTTTATATGGCTGCATATATATATATATATATATATATATATATATATATATATAGTGAATATGAGTTTCCTACTCCCGATGCTGATACTATCATTCATGTACCCAGTTATTTTAATCACCACTCATCTTTTCCTAGTTATATATCACTTGATTTCACTAGCACTTTACACAGGGACTTAATTACTCATAGATTCATTATATTAAGTGGGTCAACATTCGGGATCGAATGTTGCCATAACTATGTAGTACTAATATTCGTGTATACATTTTTTGCGATTTAAATGTCAAACAGGCATAAAATAATTCTTATAATTTTCCTCAGTAAAGTGTCATATTGGAAACGCTATTCTCGGCATTTATGCTTAGAATTAACTCATTCTGATGTGCTTTGAATATCTTGTAATTAGTTTTACTCATGATATGCATACATTTGCACATGTTATTTAATAGAATATATATTTTTGTACCATATTTATATATTTGATAGTAATTGGTTTTAAATTTATAATGAAATTTTTGACAGATTGTAATTACTGAATTGTAATGTGTATACATTGATGATGCATTGCTAGAATTTGCACTTCGTCATGATCCCTGGCATTTATGCCTTAAATTCAAAGCTAAGACCCATCGAACTGAGGAAAATAATATATTTCTGCCTTGGTCGCCAATCATGCATGATACATGAAATATGCGTTAATCCCTGTAAATATTTGCACTTATTGCACTTTGAAGTATGTTTTCACTGTTCATCATATCACGTGCTATCAATCACCAATGAAACTAGTATTTATTGTGAGGTGTAAAACTCTGTCGAAATGTGATCAAGGGCATTCTGTGCCCGAAACGCGTCATGCCGAAATAAGACCTTTGGAGGAAAAATAAAACCTACCTGCTGAATACTATCCATTGCGTGGTGGTATGTGTATCTGTGGTGGCGATATACTGGTTAAACAGAGACTGGAAATATATATATATATATATATATATATTCTGCATTCCTTCGCCTCACCTCGCTCTGAGATAAAAAAACAGCCAGGGTAAGTAGCACTCGGACACGGACCAATGAAGTTTCCTTTTTCCTTTATTTTAGTTAGTGCAGGTAAAGTCCATGACATTTCGGCACCACAAGCCTTGTTCACATGACAATGTTATTTAATCGGTTTCAGCTTTTTAAAGTGCCAGTGATGATTGTATTGACGTCACGTGTGCATGTTTAGGCAAGGACATAGAAAACATACTATGCTGAAGTTTGCAATAGTATTATGATAGCGGGTAACCCAGTTTGATTTATACAAACATAACAGTAAAATACCCAAATGGGGGTCTGGTACATGGTAATAACAATCCTATAATAGTATGTACATATATACACTTATGCAGATATATATTTACAATAATTCTGGATATACAATAACCTTGTTTAAATTCATGGTAAAATACATGTTTAGCTAGAGGTTCTAAATATTCGTGTACTAGTTATCCAATTTGGTCAGTATCCCAAGTGTCCCCCTGCTTAAAGGTTATGATGTCCAATCCTTCATATTAGGTTTCTAAGTATAACAGCATAATAATATCGATAATAAAGTGCAAATGCATCATTTAGTGATGTACAAATCAGTGCAAATAGAACCATCCAATGTGCAAACTCCGCAAAAAAATTTGCTAAATAGCAATTCAGTGTGCAAATTCTGCAATATGTGCAAAATCTCAATATCTGGCTATCATCTAGTACTGTCAACCAGAAAATTACATCACTAATAATCGATAAATAAAAAACCTGTATACATAACATGGGTATCCTAATGCAAGGAAAACTATAAGAGTATATATATATATATATATATATATATATATAAGTGGGTCAATAAAGAGTTTTAAAATTCAAACATGACTTAAAAAATAGTTGGGAAAATATGAAAAGAGGATTAAAGACGGAAAAGCAACCAAGTTTATTCGGGACTGGTTGGATTACGAATACGGACGGATATATACTTTTGCGAAGCATTTTGACACAGTTAGAAGGCAGAAGGCAGAAGGTCCAGAGTGGTGTAATGAATCAGGAACACTCACAAAGTGAAATTAGTTCAGATACCGACACGGAAGTGGAGTAGGAAGATCAGGTGAGAAATAGTGGTTCTAATTTGAAGCTCACAGCGACAAATGAGCTCTGATTTTGCAGTTGGACAAAGGAACGGACCATCAAGTAATAAGAGGTCGGGGAAGACCGAGAGGAAGAGGAAGCAAAGGAGAGGAGGACAAGGATATCGGAGGAGCACAAGGAGAAGCGATAGAGAGATCAACAAGCTCCAATGCGAAGCAGAAATCGAAACAATGAATGAGAGTAAAACAGTTATTAACTTAAGTTCAATGGAATTGACTGAAGGTGATAGATCTGGATTAGAGCTGGGTCTCTCCTATTGCAATAAGAATGAATTCAACTATGCAAGTAGTAGGATGGGCCTATACAAATTTATCTGGAAATAAAACTGCTGAAGTTATATAAAAACAGAAATATTCTTGAATTAGAGCCATAAGTAACACCGAACCGCACAAAACTAATCTGACTGTATCTGATATGCAAATTTTAGAAGATCTGTGGTCCCTTGAAAATGAAAATAATGATGTTGGATATGGAATAAATGAGCTTCAAGTGGTGAATACAGGAGATGACACCCCAAATCTAATGCTGGAAAGAGCAGACCATACCTTCTTTCGTCCAAGATCACACTTCATACCACAAATGATGAGGGAGAATCTGGATATCTTTTCTGAGAACGTAACAATGGATATGCGAAGATTATATCACAAGATGGGAGAACAAAAAAGAAAATCAGACCCAAATGAGGTTCAAATTCACTGTATAGTTAATAATGCTGTTATTTGGGGGCATGATCTCTACAGAAATGAAGCATTGAAACAGCTAAACAACAGAGATTGCTATAAAAGAATGGAGATGTCTGAATACGAAAGGGTAAAGGATCTTTTTTTTGACAAGCTGAATGATTGGAGGGATCAAGAACTTTTAAGCTGGGATCAGTATACATTTGTGAAGCAGGAAAATCCGATTATCCCAGTATTTTACATGATACCAAAAGTGCACAAGAACATTAACAATCTGCCAGGAAAACCTATAATTTCATCCTGTAATAATTTATTTGAGAATGTCTCCAAATATATTGACTAATTTTTAAATCCCATTGTGAGAACACTTCCATCCCATATAACAGATTCATCAGACTTTTTGAGGCATTTATATGATGTGAGGTGGGACCAAATATGACATTATTAACGCTTGATATTGCCACATTGTATACTAGTATACAACATAATGATGGTATAAGAGCAACCAAACATTTTTTTTAAACTAAACCATTGACATTTGTGAATCATAATAAGATGATAATTGAAATGATGGAGTGGTGCCTTACAAAAAATGTTTTCATGTTCGGAAATAAAATGATCCAGCAAGAGCAAGGGGCGGCCATGGGCCCCTGCTACGCCCCCAGTTATGCTAATTTACATCTTCGCTGGTGGGAGAAGTAGGTGCTCGGCGGTCCCGAGATGGAGGAATGGACAACAAATGTCTCAGTTTGGTGGAGGTTAAGTGTTATTTGAACCTTCGAAAACGGCTCAAAAGAAGGCGGATAAAGAAGAAACTAGAACACAAAGGTTCATAACTACCTATAACACCAGACATGGAGAAATCAGATCAATTTTTAAAAGCACTGGGACCTTATTAGAGCAGATCCCATTATAGGCCACCAAGTAAAAAAATATCCAGAGATAACGTATAGAAAATCAAAATCCTTGAGAGACCATATAGTTAAAAGTGAATATCATGAGAAGATGGGCACTCAAGCCTGGTTACATCAGAGAGAGGGATTTAGGAGATGTCTAAAATGCAAGGCATGCCAACATGGGGAGAGCCTAACTGAATTGAAAACACTTTTTAATCAAACTATAAAGATAAAAGGTTGCCTAAATTGTAAATCAAGTTTTGTTGTATATATTTTTAAATGCCAGTGTAAGAAGGTCTACGTAGGGAGTACAACACTACCAGCCCACAAGAGAATATTGCAGCACAAAAGGGCTATAATTTACAAAGATAGAAGTTACCCCGTAGCTAGGAATTTCAAAAGACACCATGACAGTAACCCAAACCTGATGCGCTATAGCTGCATAGCAGAAATTCCAAGAAAAAAGAGGGGAGGTAATAGAGAAAAAGAACGGCGAAAGTTGGAGACATATTTTATACTTGGATTCGATAGCATAGAACCGAATGGACTGAATATTGATGAAGACCTGTTTACATGCCTGTAATAATAACTGTTTTAGAGTTTACACATTCAGGAGAAGGACAAAGGGCACCAGCACTTTATTATCAATCACTTTAAGAGCATTGTATAAACACTAGTATGAGCACTAGTACTTTAGAAACAACATTTTCTTTTAGAAAAATTAAAATGAAATAAAAATGAATAGGCATTAAGCACTTTATAACAAGAAGGCAGGAAAGTGAAGGCACATGTAGAAGTTCTATATGTAAAGTGGCAGCTAAGAAACAGTAGGCACTTGCACTTTAGTTGAAAAAATTGAATTTTCCCTTTTGAGTGTAAATAAATGTGTCTGACGTTTATTTATTCAACTATTTATACGGAATTATTGTTTTTAATGGCACCATATTGATGAATGTATGCATTAGCATTGAATAATGACAATACAATATGTAAAACAAAATCTGTTTCAAAATGGCTCCCACATTTGCCAAAATGTACTGCCTTGGGGGGAAATTTGAATTGTCCTTTGTCTATGTTAATCTACAGGATCGTAGATTATGTGTATTTAAGCATAGAAAAATGGCGATCTGTGTCGTGAACAAGGCTGCGCGAAGCAGTAGAAACGCGTAGATATCGTCACACTATGATAAATTAATCCAAGTGAGTGTCGGCTCACTTTTGTAAGAAGAAGAGAGGAGTGGTCAACGAATATATATATATATATATATATTCACTGAAAAAACCATAGGTTATAGACCATATATAGTTAGGAATTAGCATTTACAAAACCTTGAAAATTCACTGAAAAAACCATAGGTTATAGACCATATATAGTTAGGAATTAGCATTTAAAAAACCTTATTTTACTCACACAAAACCATTGAAATTCCATATATAGTTAGTTGTACTAACTATATATCGCGCACCCGCAATCCACTGCTGATCATGTCACATATTACATCATTCATGACATGGTCAGTGACATCACTGATGACATCACTGATGACATCTCAAATGACATCACTGATGACATCACTGATGACAACATCCAGTGACTGTATGTTTCTGTAAAGTTAAAATATGTCTTACATATTGAAGAATGAGTGGATGTATACGTGTCTGGATGAAGGATTTAGTAGGTGCATGACTGACTGTATGAGTGAGTGAATAAATGTGTGTCACTGAGTGCATGGGTTAGTGACTAAACTGTCTTAATTTGTGCATCATTATGTCTGTTGTTCTGTAAACTGCTGCATGTGTTGATCAGTAGCTATATGAGTAACTATATGGGTTATTGATTAGTTGCCCAAGTATTTGTATGGGAGACTGAGTGTGTGTGTGTGGGTGGCTGGGAGGTGTATGACTCTGTGCATAGATGTGTGAGCAGTTGATTCACTAGATGTATGGGTTCAAAAGTGCATGTAGAAACACCTGTATGGGCGGTTGACTGAGTGCATAGGTGAGTGAATGGATATCTCAGTGCTACATGTCAAAGTAAGTACATATGTAAAACACAGTACATGTGACAGTTGACATATATAAATAACTGTGCATAAGAGCCAGTGAATGTGTGAGTGGCTGTATGGATCATTGTGAACTTGTATCAGGCATTGTAAAAGAGAGTAAATATGTGTTAGTATATGTTTAAATAAGTAAGGTGTGTATAACTGTATAGTTGAGGAAATGGAGGTGTGATTGATTGTTTGCATGACTGACTAGGTGTGTGAGTAACTCCATGGATGAGTGACAGTCTGTGAGTGTCTGTTTACACTGAGTATATCTAAAGTTATATTAGAGTCTGAAGAGGTTCATCGTATTATCACATGAATGATGTCATCAGTGATGTGATCAGTAATGTCAAATGAGATGTCATCAGTGATGTCATCATTGATGTCATTTGAGATGTCATCAGTGATGTCATCAGTGATGTCATTTGAGATGTCATCAGTGATGTCACTGACCATGTCATGAATGATGTAATATGTGAGATGATCAGCAGTGGATTGCGGGTGCGCGATATATAGTTAGTACAACTAACTATATATGGAATTTCAATGGTTTTGTGTGAGTAAAATAAGGTTTTTTAAATGCTAATTCCTAACTATATATGGTCTATAACCTATGGTTTTTTCAGTGAATTTTCAAGGTTTTGTAAATGCTAATTCCTAACTATATATGGTCTATAACCTATGGTTTTTTCAGTGAATTTCATTGGTTTTTTAAAAGCTAATATCTGTAGCTGTAAAATGTATTCTTCTTTAAATCCCAAAATATATTTTATATGTTTATTAATAATTTTTTTTAAAATATTTTTTTTGTTCGCTCCCGGTTCGCGAACCGGGAAGCTTCCCGTTAGCTCATCTTGATGCCGCGACCCAGTCCGCGAACCGGTAAACGTTCCGTTTGTGCAACTGCCGCGTTAGAAATCAACATCGTGACGCGTCGCGGAAGCGCGACGTATCACGTTGTCGCGTAATGCGTCTTATGACGCGCCGCGTTAGCGCACCCGGAAGTGCTCCGGTACGCGAACTGAGACGCGAAGCGCAGCTCCCCGGAAGCGATCCGCGGCACGTCGCGAAAGCGCGACGTATCGCGTTGCCGCGCAATGCATCTTATGACGCGCCGCGTTAGCGCACCCGGAAGTGCTCCGGAGCGCGAACCGAGGCGCGAAGCGCAGCGACCCGGAAGCGATCCGGGGCGCGTTCCGCAGCGCGTAACTTAAGCGTAAGAGGTCATGTGACTTGTTAATAAAACTTTTCATTGGTTCATTTCACTTTTGGTTTCATAATGATGTAAGGCTAGGTCAGGTGACCTAAAAATAACACTTTTCATTGGTTTAGAACTATTGTTTTTCCCAAATGATGAAAACCCCTCCTTCTTTCCTCACTCTGACTTTCATCTTTGTGAGAGGAAGACCTTTTTGGATAGTTGAGCAATGGCTTCATTAGTTGCTTCAGCTGGTGCACCCCCACCACCACCTCCACCTCCTCATGGGAAGAGAGGACCACCTCCCCAGTTTATCAGCAACACAGAGGAGGAAGAGGATGAACTAGAGGAAGAGGAGACAGAAGGACCACAATTCTTACAAGAGGTGCCCCGGGTTTCCCATCGGAAAGCCAGTTTTATTTGGCAGTTTTTTTCAATCCCTCGAGGGCAGAAGAAAGTAAATGCTAGGTATGTCACCTGCCTCATTTGTAAAGACCAGTTATCTAGAGGCACTGATAAAAAGTATAGCTTCGGTAACTATACCATGCATCGCCACATGAGCAGGTGGCATCCATTGAACTACAGCCAAGCAGAGATGCGTGACCTGCAGGATAACCCAACAACAACTCCTGTGGCCAGGTCAACATCACAGATATCGTTGACAGGAGCAGAGGCACGGGAAACCGTGCCAAACATTCAGGAGAACTTTGTTCATATCAAATTTACCTGCTTGTATTGCGGTGCATTGCTATCATGTGGTAACATGAGCATTAACTTAATTAACGTAGCTTATAAAAATCACAATTGCCCTAACCGCCCCAGACAGTAATTTTTTTTTTGCTCCTGTTGAGCCCTTTTCAATGCCTGTTTTTTGTTGTTTCCCCTCCATCAAAAACAAAAAAAAACATAAAACTGTTCAAAAAAATACAAAAAAACAAAAAAATGTTCAGAAAAATAAAAAAATATATAAAACAACAAAAACATAAAAAAAAAAGTTCTTTTCAGAACTACCTCCCCTTTCAAAAAAAAATTGCTAGAATGTTTAGCACTCTGGCAAGCTCTATTTCTTTTAGTTCGCTTCCCCGTTCGCTTCCCGGTTCGCGAACCGGGAGCGAACCAAAAAAAAAAAAAAAGAAGAGTAAGTATAAGGGAAGTAAACAGAGAGTAATGTTAAAAGAAAGACAGCTATAGGGAGTAAACCAGAGATACTGTTTAATAGATCTATTTACCGAAGAAAAGATGGAAGAGGGTATAATTGTGAAAAACAAAATAGATAAGGAAGTGAAAGAAAAAAAAGAGAGTAGAACAATAACAAAGAAGAGTTTCTTGGAGAATGTGAGTGAATGTTCAAAATAAGATTAAAACATGTGGAATAACAGAGAGAAAAAACAGAAAACAGAAAAGAAAAAATAACAGAAAAAGATTAATTGAAACAGCAAAGAAATGTAAATAACATAGAGCCATATCATCAACATAGGCAATAAAAGTTTTGCAGCTTTTATCGGCAGAAATGTGTCGCTAAAGCCGCTTTTGCGGCGGAAAACTGCCGCTAAAACCACTTTTGCAACAGTTTTCTGCCAATAAAAACAGCAATAATTTTATTGGCTGTGTTCATAATATGCCCCTCAGTGTGCTTCAACTACACAGAAAAAGCATAATGAACAAGTACTGAAAGAGTGATCAGTCAAAGACACTAAGAGTAATAGAGACGGAGTGAGTGAACAAGAGTGAGGAACTATGAGAAGAGAGGGACTGAGAAAAGGAGTGGAAGGAGTAGAGTAAGTAGGTAATAGAGAAAGGAATGAGGAAAGTAGCAAAGGCAGGAAACTGAGGGTTAAAGAAATGAAGCTGTCGAACTACTAGTAGGTGAATGTGATAGAAATGTAACGAAAAGAGTACAAAACATTTACCTTATAATTGTCGTTAACTTACTCACTTTTTGTTTTTATACTTTCAATCTGTGAAAGAGAGAACAAACATTTGAAAAATATTAAAACATGTATTTAAAAATTAGAAAAGACAAGGGAAAAGATTGAAGGACAAACAGTTTTTCAACAACTTTGACACTTACAGAAGCTTCTGCTTCTCCAGGCCCCCTACACAGTCCTAAAGATATACATTTTAAACTAACAGTATCTTGATGCAGATGAAGCGAGGCCTATCTTAAAACATGGTGCATCTTTTGCACTGCTGTTGTCTCACAAAAGTGTCGCAAGACACTAACATTTTAAATGATTGTTTCAGGATGCCAATAAGAAGTGTCCTATCCAGAGGTTTGTTTGAGGTGAGGCCTACTCAGGGTTCCAAATGAAATTTCGAGTTGTTGAAGAGAACAGAGGACATAATACATGTGAAGGCCTACCAATGAAGTAAGTCATGTCCACTTCACTCTTGAACAAAGGCCAGACCTCTTCTGTGTCCGTGGACAGACCTAAACTTCATCTGCACAATGTCATTCGTAAACTTAGGAAACACAGGTGATGTAATTGAAAAATGTGGAGTTTCTTTTCCTCATTTCACAATCACATCACCTGTGTTGCCTTTGGTTAGGTATCTCATAGTGCAGATGGAGTCTAGCATATCAAAGAGTACATAGAAGTTGAGCAGTATATACAACAATTTTGACATTTACAGAAGACTTAGCTTCTTATCTTGTTGGAGATGAAGTCAGGCCTGTCTTGCAACATGGTGCATCTTTTCCATCACTGCTGCATCGGTTTCATGTGGCACGGGTTTTTTACAGCATGACACATCTGCCTACATGCATCAATTTGTAATTTTGTCGCCTCATAGCAAATCTTTTGCACCGCCGCTGCATCACAAAAGTGACGCACAGTGGCGCAAAAGAGGCATACACCTATCATAAATCTGTCCCTAACATTTGAAATGATTGATTCAGGATGACGATAAGGTGTGGCCTCTCCAGAGGTTTGTTTAAGGTGAGGCCTACTCAGGATTGCATATCAAATTTATGCTTGTTGAAGAATACAGAGGAGATAATACATGTGAAGGCCTACCAATGAAGTAAGTCATGTCCACTTCACTCTTGAACAAAGGCCAGACCTCTTCTGTGTCCGTGGACAGACCTAAACTTCATCTGCACAATGTCATTCGTAAACTTAGGAAACACAGGTGATGTAATTGAAAAATGTGGAGTTTCTTTTCCTCATTTCACAATCACATCACCTGTGTTGCCTTTGCTTAGGTATCTCATAGTGCAGATGTAGTGCAGCATATTAAACAGTACCCAGAAGTGCAGCACTGCATGCAACAACTTTGACACTTACAAAAGCTTCAGCTTCTGCATGCCCCCTACACAGTGCTAATTATATACATTTTAAACTGATGGTATCTTGCTGGAGATGAACTGAAACCTATCTTGCAACATGGTGCATCTTTTACACAAAAGTGACCCACAATGGAGCAAAAGAGGCGCATGGCCACCATAAATCTGACCCTAACATTTTAAATGATTGTTTCAAGATGCCAATAAGGTGTAACCTATCCACAGATTTGTTTCAGGTAAGTCCTACTCAGGGTTGCAGATGGAATTTAGGTTTGTTGAAGAATACAGAGGAGATAATACATGTGGAGGCCTACCAACGAAGTGAGTCATGTCCACTGCACTCTTGAACAAATGTCAGACCTCCTCTGTCTCCAGGAACAGGCCTAAACCTCATCTACACAATGTGATGTGTAATGTTAGGAAACACAGGTAATATAATTGAAAAACGTGCAATTTTTTTTGCTCATTCCACAATCATATCACCTGTGTTTCCTTTGCTTAGGTATCTCATTGTGGAAATGTAGTCTATCATATGAAAGACTACGTAGAATATGAGCACTGTATGCAACAACTTTGACACTTACAGAAGCCTCTCCTTCTCCATGCCTCGTACACAGTTCTAAATGTACATCATAAATGCAAACAGTACAGAATTAATTATACATGTTAAATGGTTTATTTTTGCTGTTCTCAGAATGTATCAAATTTCACTAAAAACAGTGACTTGAAGGTATTCATCATATAACAGCGGGGAAAAAAAAGACAATCAAAATGATTGTGTTTAAAAAACCCATACAACATAACAAATCAGAATTCAGAACTCCTTAAAGTTAACTTACTTTCCATGACGTCGAAGGATGTCCTATGAACAGCTTACACTCTGTTGTGCTGTTATTACTTTCAGACCGCCACTTTCTGAAAGAAAACCTCCATCGTTTTGAAAAACATGTTACATACAATAAATGACTTCTTGCTCTCTACCACACGTTTCCACAAGGCCAAATCATGTCAGAGCCATTTATAACTCTTAGAATTCTTGTAAGCCAATCCCGTCATATTGTATTTCCGCAACTTTCACAATTAAAATGTTGAAGATCATTTTCACAATCCTGGACTAGTAATATCTTCCCCTTCTTGCTCAGTCATGTTCTACATTTCCTATGACACTGATACTGCTTACTATGAAGCAGACTTACACTATCTCTATGACTACTACAATTATTTAATTCTCTACATCACTTTTAATCACAAAGCAATATAAAACAGTAGACAGCATTGCAGACTTACATTCCCTCTACTCCATGTTTTGATTGGCTGCTTCAATTTGCTTATAAAAAGAAACAGTTTTTCTGAATTCATTCAAAGTGCAGTTATTTCTCCATGACGTCCAGTGTTATGGTAAGAAGTTATGTCTCTGTACTACACTAATCCTCAAGGCCAAATCGTGTAGGAGCCATTAGAACTTCTTGAAATTCCTTAGAGCACATCCCGAGATTCTTTCCCTAAAATTTTGGTTTTAAAAACACCAGGTAAGAGTTTTTAAGGTCATACGGCATTTTTTTTGTGAAAATTAAAACAGAATCATTGCAGAATGACCAGCCATTTCTAGACTTTAAATACGCTGTGTAATGTCCTGATGTTATTGAAGGACCGTCATGATATATAATTGCTGCAGTTACAAAAGTCCTTCCTGATATTGACAACTGTGAAGCCACAAAATTTTTAATTAAAGTTGTCAATTTTGTTCCATCAGGCCTACATCGTTGGAACATTAAAATAACATACTGGCCATATGTTCGTATAAATAATGTGGACATCATTTCAGATTTACATTGGCTACACTCCATGTTGTGATCAGCTGCTTTTACTAGTTTATTAAAAGAGACTGATTTACTGTCTGGCAAAGTTAAATATATAAATCTTTCTGAGTCTACACTAGTAGTACTTGATACCCTACAGTTCTCGCAGTCATGCTGCCATTGATAAGAAAGCCCAAACAGGTGATCTACATCTACACCTTCAGCATGCAATACATCAAGCATATACATTAAAAACTCCTGACAATCTTGCTGAATATTTTGAGAGAATTGTGTTTGGCCTGAATATCTGTCTAACAGATTTCGAATTTCAGACACACTTTCTATTTTTGTTCTATCAGTGCTACATTTCTCTAACACAGAATTTAACAAACTTCAAAATCTTTGATCAGAATTGACCACAATCTCTTCTTTTACATTTTCTAGAGAAAACAAAACATTAACCACTACATTAGCATAGCAGTTGACACCAGAACTGTTTTCAAATTGAAAACCAACAACATCTTCAACAGAATCCTTTTTGTTTCTGCTTATAATTTCAGGTTCATCGACTTTTCGTCTTTTTGCTACAACCTCCCCAGTATTGGTCACATTTCTTCGTTTCCGGCCTACCACACGTTTCTCAAACAAAGGATATTGAGGCAAATGTGGCGCATACTCTCTTCTTAACCTATTGTATTCCTTAACACAATCTAGATCCGCACAAATGTTTGTGAGATCACACTCAATCAAGTTCAATCCCGATAAAGTTCTAACTCGTGACAATGCCACATATGCCATACCCTCCTTGAACACAGAACTGCCAATATTCACCAATGCACTGTCTACACTTAAACCTTGCGATTTATGGATTGTCACCGCATATGCCAAGCAAACAGGAAACTGCTTACGGCGAACATATAAGTCTTTTACAAGCAAAAATCTAGCAGAACAACGACCAATTAGCTGTACTTCCTCAATGCCATCAAATTTAATTTTTAAAAATTCAATTCCATCTCTATTTCTGTATTTTACAAAATCAACAACATTACCCATTGATCCATTTACCAGACCTCTTTCAACATGTAAATTCCTTCTTAAAATTATACGGCAGTTCAAGCACACATTCAGAGTCTTTTCAAAACCTGCAGTTTTAGATATAGTCTTCTCTGATGAATCCAATTTTGTTTTCAAATTCTCAGACAAAATAATTGTTGATCCCATATGCTCTACTCTGTCAATAGCTTCCAGTTTCACAATCTCTTGCTTTTCTAAATGCAACATTTTGTTGTTGAATTTGGCACATTCTGCAAGAGTTGGCATCAAACATATTCCAGATTTCTTCTCAGTAATTTTCTGAAAAATATTCTCAGGCACAACATCTTGTTCTGGATATAAATTTGACAGTAATCGTGCATGTAAAGCTTCTTTCCCATGCTCGGTCACTTTTCCAATTCTAACATCTTGTAGAATAGTCTTGTAAACTTCATCCTTCGCCTGACGCATATTTTCATGCAGTTCAGCATAATTGAAGTTTAACCATATATTGACGTTGCCAATGCTCCCTAGGCACTTCCTGGTATCTTCATGCGTGAGCATTTTGAACACAGGTTGCCCTTTCACTGGTGTCAGCTGCAGAAGATCTCCGAAAACAATGATGTGTTTGCCACCAAATAACACATCATACTCTGTTTTGAGAACTTCTTGCATTCTCAAATGCACAAAGGCAAGCATGACATTGGAAACCATGCTTACTTCGTCAATGATAAGAAGTTTCATTTTCCTCAAGATTCTTGAAACTTCACAACAAGCATCTCCAGATAGCTTGTGATATTGTAATTTGTTGTCATGCTCCACTGGCAGCATCAGTAAACGATGTAAAGTAATCCCTTTAATGTTATGTGCTGCCAGTCCAGTTGGAGCGGTGACAACACAAGACAGCGATGACTCAGTCCTTTCCTGCAAATAACATGAAATTGCTTTAATAAGGAAACTTTTTCCAGTTCCCGTTTCTCCACTCACGTACAGTCGGACAGGCTTCAACGACGTACATGAGCACTCTTTCTTCTCATGACTTAATCCATGATCAATTTGCATGGTAACTTCATCATATATTCTCCTCTGCTCAACGTTGAGTTGTCTTGCCAACTCTTCTAAGTTAACCGCATCCTCCTGAGCATGTGCCATGGCTCTTTCCACTTCATTCATAGCAGTGGCAGCTTCATTTTTGATAACAGGTCCTCCTAGTGGATCCTGACTCAATGAAGCAGAACTCTGACTGTCCTGAGAACTGTCTCTGGCAATCTCAGCTGCAATCGTTGCTTCCTGCTCAATTTCCGCATTCAACATTTCTACATATTTGGGAAAAGCAGGACATTCTATGATCTCCTTGGCAGCATTGAAAGAGTCTTCGTAACAGAGGAAATCTCCAAGCAGTTCCTCTTCTGCACGCCAAGGCTTGAAAAGTTGCAAAAGTGCTAAATAGAAAAACTCATTTTTTTCAGGAGATTCGCCACTCAATTTTCGATGGTTTACCAAGTGGCATTTTCTTTGCTTGACCAGACATCCCTCACTTCCTATTACAGCATACACTCCTTTCTCAGTATTTTCTTTGATGTTCCTCTTGAATATGTAATTTTGAAGAACCTCATACAGACAAACATTCTCGAGGTGACTGCTTCGATTTGGATAATATGTATCCAACATGTTGGTCTTCAAAATGTCGGTACTGTTTGGCTCCTTTTCCGCCAAATACTCAATTTCCCGCACAGGTTTCAGAACTCGATTACGCGTTGCAGCAAGACCAAGACTCGCCCAAACGATACTCCTGGATTTGGCATAGAGACTTGCTGAAGACAACCGGTCAGAACATTCGTAAGCTCCGATTTCTCGATGCGACAACATCTTCAGACTGAAACTGTACAACTTCTTACTGAGGCTCTTTTCATGGGAAATGTCCTCCCACATATCCTTCAATTCTGTCTTCTCTTTTTTGGTGATGTAAGATGTCACATACCGAGCCACAGCCATACAGTTATCAGCCACAAACTGTATATCCATGTTAGCATTCCACGTGGACAAAATCACCGGGTTGTAGTCGTTGATGTACTTGGACTCTTCGTTCCTCTTCAAATTGTATGTGTTTTTAGGTGATTTCTTCATCACATTATGTCGCAGCGAATACATCAAACTGTTTACTCTTCCTTTAGAAATCACCGGTCGTGGAAAGCCGAAACGACATTTGGTGTAGAACTTGTCCTTGTTTCGGAATTTACGACGACAGTACTTTCCACATCGATGGCTTTGGAAACGTAGAACTTTTTCTCTTAGGCTTTTCTTCTCCTTTGCGTTTGGAACAGCACACGTAGAATACTGTTGTATGAAACTCATCACTGAGTCTTCTGGATCCGTTCCAAATTTAGGTGCATCCTTGATCCACAGCTATTTCAAAGAAAACAAGTGGTCCCCAGCATAAACAAGGTAGTTTTAACAAATTAATATATAGACCACAATGGGCTACTGTATAGTATATAAAATCCCTTACCCAGCCGGGCAGGGAATCTTTATTCAAGTAATAATCTATTCTGATGTTTGAATGAAATAGGTAACCAAAGACATCAAGGTTACTGTAAGGCACAGTCCTGTGCCATACACAAAGGAGGAAGTAGAGAAGACAGTGAGTGCAAACAATATCAGGCAAACAAAGTGAGCTAAAAGGCCACTGACATAAATTGAAATCAACAGTGTGACCTGGAGTTAGACAGCCATACTCTAATACAATAAATTTCAAATATGGGACACTCTTAAAGCAGTCGACGGACGTTTCGATCTCAAGCTCAATTATAAGGGGATCATCTTCAGGACTTTCTTAATCAAAACTTTTGCCTGAATATAACCTTTTCACATAGAAAACCGCCAGAGTTGTATCTGTTATTGGGGTTTTTTGTACTTTTCGGGTGTCTTCAATAGTTAGGACAGTAGCACGACATCCATGTTTGAAGATTGGGATTCCGAGCTGGACTTCAATTACGCCCGGCAAGGAAGCGATTTCGGTGGTTACGCCAATTTTTGGGGTCCTGGTTGGACTTAGAGTCTAATTCCACGGGATTGGGAATGCTAGTCCCAGTGTTTTTGTGCTTACAAAAAGGAGTTTTCTGCGCACTGAAGCCACTTCTATGGAGGAAGTCTTTGTAGATGTATAGTGGGTATTAACTAAGACCCATTATCGATGGATTCTGATCTCCCTTTGCAAATTGCGGAAATCCGATCTATTTAGCTGCAGTGGAAATAATTAACACTGTAATACGGAAACCACGCGCTGATATCCTCCGTGGGGGCCCCAGAATTAAAGGTCTCCTCGAGGTACCTGTGGTTTGGCGTGCATCAGTGGCGCGTTATGCTCAGCAGGGCTTCAGTGCGCAGAAAACTCCTTTTTGTAAGCACAAAAACACTGGGACTAGCATTCCCAATCCCGTGGAATTAGACTCTAAGTCCAACCAGGACCCCAAAAATTGGCGTAACCACCGAAATCGCTTCCTTGCCGGGCGTAATTGAAGTCCAGCTCGGAATCCCAATCTTCAAACATGGATGTCGTGCTACTGTCCTAACTATTGAAGACACCCGAAAAGTACAAAAAACCCCAATAACAGATACAACTCTGGCGGTTTTCTATGTGAAAAGGTTATATTCAGGCAAAAGTTTTGATTAAGAAAGTCCTGAAGATGATCCCCTTATAATTGAGCTTGGGATCGAAACGTCCGTCGACTGCTTTAAGAGTGTCCCATATTTGAAATTTATTGTATTAGAGTATGGCTGTCTAACTCCAGGTCACACTGTTGATTTCAATTTATGTCAGTGGCCTGTTAGCTCACTTTGTTTGCCTGATATTGTTTGCACTCACTGTCTTCTCTACTTCCTCCTTTGTGTATGGCACAGGACTGTGCCTTACAGTAACCTTGATGTCTTTGGTTACCTATTTCATTCAAACATCAGAATAGATTATTACTTGAATAAAGATTCCCTGCCCGGCTGGGTAAGGGATTTTATATACTATACAGTAGCCCATTGTGGTCTATATATTAATTTGTTAAAACTACCTTGTTTATGCTGGGGACCACTTGTTTTCTTTGAAATAATTGATACCCATGGTCCCAGGCCATTTATTGGGTTCCCCTTGTTCTTTCTAAAATATCCTTGATCCACAGCAGCATATGTATATGAGGAGCACCTCTTGCTTGGTACTCCTTTCTCCAGAAGAAATCCAACACCTCTCCAAGAGGTGGATTCTTCTTATTCATGATGAAAGACATCATAGCTTCAAATCTATGATTGAAGTACCTGCATACATTGACTGGATCCAAAGAGCACAGTTCTCCGGGTGTCTTGAATTCGATGTTTTCGATGTTTCCATTTGCCTCTCGTAGAAATTCAAGTAAGTCTTCCCAGCCATACTCGGCACAGCTCAGAGTGAGGAACCATGTGGGAGTTCCTAAGTTCCTCAGCATACATTTTAAATCACCATGACGACGGTACCAGTACTCATTAGTACCACGCTGACACGCCATGAGATTAATCAGGTGAGAATCCAAAATACTGTCTTGGACATTGACTTTATCCATAAAGTCACTTGCCGAGATGTTTTGCATGTGTATACCACTTTTCAAGATGTGGTTCACTGCATATGACAGTCCAGACAGATCGCTTTCAAACAGGAGATGAAACAAATAGGGAATGCATTGTCGAAACCTAGCATCTCCTGCATACAATCGCAAAGTCCGGTATTCAGAAGCAGGAATTTGATGAGGTCGCTCATCATATCTTCCTCCCTGACCTGTTGGAAAAAGCTGTGGGAAACACCGAGCTTCCAAACTTTCCTCCCAAACACTAATGGGACTCCCTTTGGCTTGTTTCATTTGAAACAACTCAATAGCATTCCCCATGACTTCCTTGGAATGCAAAGGATGAACACTATAATGTTCATATATTTCTTCACTAGTACAGGGTTCTACTTTCTCAATTTGACCAGCACACAAATCACTATCCTCTTCCTCACTTACTTCCTCTTCTGCAACATATACATTCTTATAGTATTTTTTTTTTTTTTTAAATACAATGTTGCCTTTTTAACTTTCCTAACATCCACTAAATCTTGCCATATTTTCTTATTCTTTGTCGGAACCCCATTAACTAAGATAACCAGAGGTTCCTCTTCCACTTTTTCTACTCCAATTGTGTTAATGTTTTTCTTCAAATCTAGAGGCAAATAAACAACTCTTCCCTTTAATCCTCTCTGTAAATCTGATGGAGGCAATTTCCCTGTCTTTGGCTCCATTCTTACAATAGCCTGAAAGGGATGGATACTTTGAATCAAAATAGATTCATAAGTATTTAAATCCTTAAATTCAGAAGGAATCTCAACCAATTCCAGATTATTATGAACTGCTCTAGCAGGCATCTGGTTTTGATTTAATTTATTACAACAATAAGTACACACACGTTGATCCAATCCCAAATCAAAACAATTTTCTACCATCAAGTATGTTGTGAAATCCTTCCATTCACTATTATTTTCCCTTTCACTTTTTGCATATAAATCCACTAACTTAGTCTGATTCTTATAATAAGTGCGTCGACAACACACACAAGTGAAATTTGGCCTCTCACTTGATTTCACCTGAAACGTCGCAATTTCCCTCTGGAAATTATCTGTACTGGAAACCTGTACACTATCTTCCACATTACCCTCTTCTTCTTGGTCAATTTCAACATTCTCCTCTTTACTTCCAAAGTAACAAAACTCAATTTCTTCACAAATATTCTTCACATCTATTTCAGAACCATGCAAAAGAGCAGCGCATAATTGTTTAAGCATAATTGCTGGACTCTTAGCATAATACAACATTCTAACTAATTTCCTCACTTTATTATGATGCACTGCTAGCATCCTGAAATGATGAAAAACACTCTGGCATACTCTCCTGGAAAGACAAGCCAGTGAATGACCATGCAAACCTGTCACTTCTCTCACTCTGCAAGGATCTAATTCTTGCAACAACTTCATTTTCTGCTTCAAACTTTTCTTATTAAATGACCGTACAAAATCACAAAGCAAATTGATGGAATCCTGTCGCACACTGCAAATACTACTACACTTCCAGGTGTACACAGGACCCATAGGACGTCTTCCTAAAACCTCATTACCTAACACCTCTTCTGTCTCTGTTGTCACAAGTTTTTCTTTTTCAACTGGACAACCATCTTTCACTTCATAAGCTCGACCACTGGTGTCAACTGCATGCACCAAATCATTATCCTGGAAATAACTCTCCTCATTAAAAAATGCCTCACAGCTTGAACTATGCATCCATTCTCCAGAAAAAACTTCACAAAAATTACTACGATTAACTATTCTCTTCCATCTACTATTTCTTTTGAAATCATAAATTGCCTTGTTTAGCTTCCTAATTCTATTGATTATCAAAATAAATAACTTACGTTTAATTTCAAATGCCTGATCAATAACTTTCTCAACTATTTTTTTTCTCTTATAAAAAACCACTTTCTGTTGACCTTTCTTAATATTTTTTAACAAATTGCCAATTATCCTGTTGCGGAACATTCGTTTACGAATGTCCCTAAACTGTTGTTTCCTTCTACTATCATGCACAGAGTTATCTCTTGCTCTAGCAGTAACATTTTTCATTGGCCTTTCCTTTCCGTTTAAATTGCTTCTCTTTTTCTGGACTGAAACATTTTCTGTAGTAATATTTTTTTTACTACAGATATTTCTTATGAATGTTTTTGTACTCTTACCCGGTGCTTTCTTGGTGACTTGACAAATCTTTTTGTTAGAGGACTGCTGCTTTTTTTCATTGACCTGCTGTCTTTGACGTTTTGCAGCCTTTCTCAGTCTTTCTTTGGTTGGCATGCTGAAATCTTAAATGATCTGCAGTTGAATCTGTGGTAAAATATAATAAAAAATGTTATTAACCACTATTACCAAACAGTAAATCAATAACAGTCATCAAAAACTTAACACACTACTTGACATTTTTACATAGAAGATTTTTTAGTGCTTGGCAAATTTAGAATACAGAAATAGCAGAAAAGAAATGGAATTTATATTCATTTTACCTGTGCTGTTTTATATGTGAATCTGATCTAATTTTATGAGCATATTTTAATATTTTATTGAAGACACTACACATAACCTGTTTTTGAAGGTGTCTTTATTTTTAAATGAAACGGTTTACATTTTTACTTTTCATTTATTATACATTTTTAAAATAAATGTTTATAGTTCCATAGGCTCAAGCACGTCAGCTTCCCATCCTATGTCATACAATTCTGACAAATCTGCATCCTCATCACGTTCTTCTTCATCCTCAGGATTTAAATTATCCAAGGGATCAACATCCACTGATGTTTCAATTACGAGTTCAATGATGAGGTCGAAATCAACTGATTGCTGATTGTCGCTCATGTTGATGTTGTCTTTATCTTTAAAGAAAGATAACAACAATGAGATGTTGCAGAGTAAGAGACAAATCTCAGAGATTATAATAGTAAAATTGTTTAACAAGAGTAAAATTTTGCAGCTATTATTTAGCCATGTCCAGCGATGCTGAGGAGGTGAAGCCTATGTCCAATTTTTCAGTGAACAGGACTCATCTCTTCTTAACCTTGGATAAGCCTCACCGACTCTGTGTCCCCTGCACATACTTAAATGTAAAGGGGCAGATTTATGTTAACTGGCACATCCCCAGGGATGCACCAGTTAACGTGCACCACTGCTCTGCCACCCATGGTGTGCCGCATTTACAATCAGATAGGACAAAGCTGCGTCAAAACCCTGCTCCTGCTTGAAGCAGGCATAGGTCTTGACGCAGCATTGTGGAGATGGGGCACCCCTGAGCCTTGCTGGAGCTGCATCGCACTTGCGATACAACTCCAGCAATGCGCCACCTTTACGGCACAGATGCGTCACGCATCTGTGCCGTTTTTGCCCCATGGTGCGCCGCATTGTAAATGCAGCACACCATGGGTGGCGGAACAGCGGCGCAGGATGACTGGCACATCCCTGGTGATGCGCCAGTCATCATAAATCTATACCTAAGCTTCTTATCTTGTTGGAGATGAACCGCCATATGTATCAGCAAACTATTTTGCATTTCCTAAATAGCGAATTTTAAGGAATCGCTATTTAGGAAATGCAAAACGGTATGTATGTACAAAATCGGTATTAAATAGCGATTCTTTACCATTCCTAATTTGCGATGAGCAAATTGCTAATTGCAAATTACCCATTCATTTCCATGGGCCAGGAGGCCCATAGGAATGAAGGTGCAATTTGCGATTAGCAATTAGCTAATCGCAAATTAGGAATTTTTCCAAGGGTGCAGGGGTGTCTCAAGAACACCCTGCTGCACCCCCTGAAAAAGAAATTTGGGGGCATATGGGGCACATACATGCCCTAAGGGCATGTATGGGCGTCATATGGCACCTTTTGTTTTTTGGAAAAAAAGCTTTTTGAAAAGAATTTGCAAATTACCACCAACTAGAAGTTGGTGGTAATTTGCAAATCCTTAATGGCATTTTTTGCATATTTTTTGTTTGATACGTGCACCGCTGCTCTGCCACCCATGGTGTGCCGCATTTACAATCAGATAGAACAAAGCTGCGTCAAAACCCTACGCCTGCTTGAAGCAGGCATAGGTCTTGACACAGCATTGTGGAGATGGGGCACCCCTGAGCCTTGCTGGAGCTGCATCGCACTTGCGATACAACTCCAGCAATGCGCCACCTTTACGGCACAGATGCGTCACGCATCTGTGCCGTTTTTGCCCCATGGTGCGCCGCATTGTAAATGCAGCACACCATGGGTGGCGGAACAGCGGCGCAGGATGACTGGCACATCCCTGGTGATGCGCCAGTCATCATAAATCTATCCCTAAGCTTCTTATCTTGTTGGAGATGAACCGCCATATGTATCATCAAACTATTTTGCATTTCCTAAATAGCGAATTTTAAGGAATCGCTATTTAGGAAATGCAAAACGGTATGTATGTACAAAATCGGTATTAAATAGCGATTCTTTACCATTCCTAATTTGCGATGAGCAAATCGCTAATTGCAAATTACCCATTCATTTCCATGGGCCAGGAGGCCCATAGGAATGAAGGTGCAATTTGCGATTAGCAATTAGCTAATCGCAAATTAGGAATTTTTCCAAGGGTGCAGGGGTGTCTCAAGAACACCCTGCTGCACCCCCAGAAAAATAAATTTGGGGGCATATGGCGCACATACATGCCCTAAGGGCATGTATGGGCGTCATATGGCACCTTTTGTTTTTTGGAAAAAAAGCTTTTTGAAAAGAATTTGCAAATTACCACCAACTAGAAGTTGGTGGTAATTTGCAAATCCTTAATGGCATTTTTTGCATATTTTTTGTTTGATACGTGCACCGCTGCTCTGCCACCCATGGTGTGCCGCATTTACAATCAGATAGAACAAAGCTGCGTCAAAACCCTACGCCTGCTTGAAGCAGGCATAGGTCTTGACACAGCATTGTGGAGATGGGGCACCCCTGAGCCTTGCTGGAGCTGCATCGCACTTGCGATACAACTCCAGCAATGCGCCACCTTTACGGCACAGATGCGTCACGCATCTGTGCCGTTTTTGCCCCATGGTGCGCCGCATTGTAAATGCAGCACACCATGGGTGGCGGAACAGCGGCGCAGGATGACTGGCACATCCCTGGTGATGCGCCAGTCATCATAAATCTATCCCTAAGCTTCTTATCTTGTTGGAGATGAACCGCCATATGTATCATCAAACTATTTTGCATTTCCTAAATAGCGAAATTTAAGGAATCGCTATTTAGGAAATGCAAAACGGTATGTATGTACAAAATCGGTATTAAATAGCGATTCTTTACCATTCCTAATTTGCGATGAGCAAATCGCTAATTGCAAATTACCCATTCATTTCCATGGGCCAGGAGGCCCATAGGAATGAAGGTGCAATTTGCGATTAGCAATTAGCTAATCGCAAATTAGGAATTTTTCCAAGGGTGCAGGGGTGTCTCAAGAACACCCTGCTGCACCCCCAGAAAAAGAAATTTGGGGGCATATGGCGCACATACATGCCCTAAGGGCATGTATGGGCGTCATATGGCACCTTTTGTTTTATGGAAAAAAAGCTTTTTGAAAAGAATTTGCAAATTACCACCAACTAGAAGTTGGTGGTAATTTGCAAATCCTTAATGGCATTTTTTGCATATTTTTTGTTTGATACATTGCATTTAAGGAATCGCAAAATTTGCAAATCCTTAAGTGCAATCGCAAAATAAGGAATAGCAAATGTTGCTATTCCTTATTTTGCATCAAACTTGTTTGATACATACCATTTGTCTAATTAGCATTCGCAAAGGCCGAAATTCGCAGAATTTCGGCCTTTGCGAATGCTAATTAGCTTGATACATATGGCCCCAAGTGAGGCCTGTCTTGCAACATGGTGCATCTTTTGCATCACTGCTGCATTGGTTTCATGTGGCACGTCTTTTTTTACAGCATGACACATCTGCCTAAATGCATCAATTTGTAATTTTGTCGCCTCATAGCAAATCTTTTGCACCGCCGCTGCATCACAAAAGTGACGCACAGTGGCGCAAAAGAGGCATACACCTATCATAAATCTGTCCCTAGCATTTTAAATGATTAATTCAGGGTGACGATAAGGTGTGGCCTATCCAGAGGTTTGTTTAAGGTGAGGCCTACTCAGGGTTGCAGATCAAAGTTATGCTTGTTGAAGAATACAGAGGAGATAATACATGTAAAGGCCTACCAATGAAGTAAGTGATGTCCACTTCATTGCGCCAGTCATCATAAATCTATCCCTAAGCTTCTTATCTTGTTAGAGATGAACCGCCATATGTATCATCAAACTATTTTGCATTTCCTAAATAGCGAATTTTAAGGAATAAATAGCGATTCTTTACCATTCCTAATTTGCGATTAGCAAATTGCTAATTGCAAATTACCCATTCATTTCCATGGGCCAGGAGGCCCATAGGAATGAAGGTGCAATTTGCGATTAGCAATTAGCTAATCGCAAATTAGGAATTTTTCCAAGGGTGCAGGGGTGTCTAAAGAACACCCTGCTGCACCCCTGAAAAAGAAATTTGGGGGCATATGGCGCACATAAATTTTAAAAACATTCCTTTACCTCAAAAACGATTTTCAAGTCATAATTTGAAAACACTGCCCACGGGGAAATGACTAAAAATGTCCTTAAGACACATGAAAGTGTTTTTTTAAAGCCTTTGCAACTTTTTTGGGTCACTTTTAACATGGCTATGTAACTCAAACAATCAAAATCTAAATTTGCCAAGCACAGGTGGGATCATATTTACAAGGAATTTGCACCACAGGGAAAGGTCTTTTAATTTAATATGGGAAAAATAACATCAGAGACACTAAAAAGCCTTATAAAGAAGCATACACCATTATGTCCTTGTCATAAATTTTAAAAGCTTTCCTTTACCTCAAAAACGATTTTCAAGTCATAATTTCAAAACACTGCACATGGGGAAATGACTTAAAATGTCCTTAAGACACATGAAAGCGTTTTTTTAAAGCCTTTGCAGCATTTTTGGGTCACTTTTAACATGGCTATGTAACTCAAACAATCAAAATCTAAATTTACCATGCACAGGTGGGAGCATATTTACAAGGAATTTGCTCCACGGGGAAAGGTCTTTTAATTTAATATGGGAAAAATAACATCAGAGACACTGAAATGCCTTATAAAGAAGCATACACCATTATGTCCTTGTCATAAATTTTAAAACCATTCCTTTTCCTCAAAAACGATTTTCAAGTCATAATTTGAAAACACTCCACATGGGGAAATGACTTAAAATGTCCTTAAGACACATGAAAGCGTTTTTTGATTGCCTTTGCAGCATGTTTGGGTCACTTTTAACATGGCTATGTAACGCAAACAATCAAAATCTAAATTTGCCATGCACAGGTGGGAGCATATTTACAAGGAATTTGCTCCACAGGGAAAGGTCTTTTAATTTAATATGGGAAAAATAACATCAGAGACACTGAAATGCGTTATAAAGAAGCATACACCATTATGTCCTTGTCATAAATTTTAAAACCATTCCTTTTCCTCAAAAACGATTTTCAAGTCATAATTTGAAAACATTCCACATGGGGAAATGACTTAAAATGTCCTTAAGACACATGAAAGCGTTTTTTGATTGCCTTTGCAGCATGTTTGGGTCACTTTTAACATGGCTATGTAACGCAAACAATCAAAATCTAAATTTGCCATGCACAGGTGGGAGCATATTTACAAGGAATTTGCTCCACAGGGAAAGGTCTTTTAATTTAATATGGGAAAAATAACATCAGAGACACTGAAATGCGTTATAAAGAAGCATACACCATTATGTCCTTGTCATACATTTTAAAACCATTCCTTTTCCTCAAAAACGATTTTAAAGTCATAATTTGAAAACACTCCACAGCTCCTATGCACAAAAACACCCTGTCAGTACTAATACTTCACATTTTCTCCAATTACAATTTCTCAAAGAAACAAAATCTATTTGTAAAACACTTGAGACAAAGCAACATTTTAAAAACACAACTTTCTTCATAATTTTCTCCTTAAAGCACACTATTCTCTATCTAAATTAAAGAAATCTTTTCTCACCTTAGCAAATACTTTATGAGTTTCAAAACAGTCTCAGAAACACACCAATTTGTCTTCAGCAGAGCAAAAGGTATGCACTCCAGAGTCTGCAGCTATCAAAAGCACAGAAATGCTGTAATTCTTCACACATATCTCTCATGTCACCCAATCAAAACTCTTCCCTCACTTTTTTCAAATCAAAACCCTTCCCCCCTCTGCCCTCTCTGCCTTTTTTGCATAGCAACCACCTCTTGGAAGACCTCTGGTGTTTGCAAGTTCACACAACAATGTTTCAATTGAACTCTGAACTCTCAGTGCACCTGCATATCCAGTGCAATCTTTCATTTAATGATTTTTTATTGACCATTCAAAATACATCTTTCAAAGAACTCATCCATGCACCCTAACTTTCTGTTTTCAGCAATCAAAATCAACCAATAACTGTTACTGCTTCATTAACACCGAAACTCCACAATTTTTTTAATTTTAAACTCTTATTTTTTCAACTGCCATTTCATTGCCACACTTCATCTGACTGCAGCAGAACCTTCTCTCACCATGTTTTCTGTCTGGATTGTTGGACATAGTTACATCTATTGGGCTCAGAGGTATGCTGAGACCAGAAATTTACCTAACCTCAATTTACAAGATGTGGAAAGTAAGTGGTTTGGCCACAGAGGATTAAAATGTCACCAATTGATACCATTGGTGAAAACCTTTATGCATTTGCCAAAACCTGACCTGTTAATTGTGCACTGTGGAGGTAATGATTTGGGCACTTTGACTGGGGTAGGTCTGGAAATGCTTTTAAAGGACACCTTTGAGCAATTGATGGCACTTTTTCCTCAAACTGCCTTGGTATATTCAAATATATGCCAAAGACAGAAATGGAGGTGGTCAAACCAATTTTGTCCACAAATTGAGAAGTCGAGGAAGCATGTAAACAAATCTGTTTCAGCTTACATGAGAGACCATGGAATGGGCTCCATGTACAACAATAACTTGCGTTTCTACATGCAAGATATCTACAGAGGAGATGGAGTTCACTTCTCAGATGAGGGCAACAGAATTTTCATTCTGAATTTAAGACTGTGCATTGGTACCTACTTATAAGTACCTAAATGTACCATAAACCCAAAAGCTCTTCTCAGAGCTACCCTACATCTGATCACTCACAATTATTATTTTTCTCTAACTTTTTTCACTAATTTTCAACAAAGTACGCTCCCCGGGGCGCTACCCGGTACGCGAACCGGAAGCTAACCTCGCGAATTTTTTTTAAAAAATGCTTTTTTTCGCACATATAAGCCTCCTTAGCCACCCTCAGAAAACCTAGGGGGTCAAGATAAGTCTACCGTGCCCCCTTCTACCCATTCTGAACATTATTTGCCCTCCATCTTGTATCTTAAGTCGACCGAAACACAAAATGGTGGACTCCCGTTACGCTTCAGGTTCGCGTACCGGGGCGCTCGCCAGTTCGCGTACCGGGTCGCTCCCCGGGAAGCGCACCATCAAAAAAGGTGGGAAAGTAATTTACAGAAAAACGACTGGAGACACTCTCACCAAATATAGATTAGCTCATACTACATACCAATCCCTATCATTTTCACAAATTTGATTGAAATTCCATTTAGCCATTTAGCCTGTGGACCTCTCTAAATACCGTGAGGTAAATTACTTCACAAAACACATCTGAAGTGTTGGAATTGACAACCAATGAAAATGTTACTTTCATTTTCTACTTTTTTTACCTGACATTTGATTCGTTATATACCTGAATATATTTAAAGGAAGAGAAGGGAACACAGCCATTTTGACTACTACTTCCTGGTGTACATTTCAATTGGATTTTCACTAATCACTTCAACTTCTTTGTAAAGGTAAGTTGTTATTTTAAAAACTGAAGTATATTGTGCACTATAAGTTAATATGGTAAACTTTTTCTGATAGTTATATACTATCCCTCTGTAGTAGTTATAGATTTAGATAGACTTCTCTGTTATAGTTATGGATGGAGTTAGGCTTCTCTTGTATAATTATGAATTTACTTACGTTAAATCACATACACTTTTTTATATTCCTACTTCCACTCTGATACTAAACACTGCCCAAAGATAAATGCACTGATAAAAACTGCCTATCTAAAATTAATCCCAACAGTGCCCTATCTCTACTAATATATATTTTTTTTATCCAAATTTCAGGCAAAATGGAAGGCGAACACAAAGTTTCATTTCAAATTGTCCTGCAAGAGAGCAGCCAAGAAATAATTGATCCAAATTATATAGAATTTATGGATGAAACTTGGGACCAAGAACTACTGCAATGTGTGCAAGCAGTAGATGACCTCCTTCAAAATGAGGACATTTTACACCCTCAGAGATTACAAACTATGTTCAATGAAAATAATGACATTTCAGACAGTGAAATGTTAGAAAGTTTATTAAATTTTGAAACACAATCACAATAATAAATAATCGCTTAAAAAATAAAGAAATTAAAAAATAATCAACAAAACCAACAATCAATTAACATACAGTATTTGAAAAGTCTATCATTCTTTTTTCCTTATAGTACGCTCCCCAGAACGCTTCCCAGTTCGCGAACCGGACGCTCCCCACGCAAAAAAAAAAAAATCTTTTTTTTTTTTGCCCTGCGGGGCCCTTTTAAAGCCTCCACATCAAACCTAGGGGGTCAGGGAGGATCTACTATGCCCCCTTATGGTCATTTGCCCCTTTGTTTTGGCCTCCTCTTGTCTCTCGATCCTACCGAGAGACAAGATGGCGGCCGCTCCGGACTGTTTCGAATGTTGACAGACACCGGAGAGCCAATCAGCTTCGCTTCGCGAAGTTCCGTTACGCGTCAAGTACGCGAACCGGAGCGCTGCCCGGAGCGCGCTTACAGATATATATCTTTTTTTGAACGTTAATTTCTCAAAATCCACTGGAGCACATATATTGAGACCTAGCAAAGGCACATCGGGCTAACAGTCCCTACAATTTTGCCAAGTTTGGTGCAAATCCATTCAGCCGTTCGGGCTAAAAGTGAGGCCAACCGCCCTATGGAAATTAACATGGGAAAAACACGTTTTGGGACCCCGCTTTTTTCTCGGCCCCCCCTTGACAAACCCCCCCCCAAATTTTCAGGGGCTGCTCAGAAACACAATGTTCCATTTTCCTGAACATTTCAGCCAATTCCGTCCACAAACGCCAAAGTTATTAGACATAGAATTTTCAAAAATCCCATAGGGAAAAAATCCTAACTATATATACCTACTGGCGACCGCCAGTAGGTAATATATACATATATATATATATATATATATATATATCAATGAAAATCCCCAAACCTCCACACCGCACGGCGTGGCGAAAGAAGGAGACAGACCCCACGGCTTCAGGCAAGATGTTGCTTTTATTGGTAACCTTTCTGGCGACGCGTTTCGAGTATCGTGTACTCTTGATCACACACCGATATACGGGTCAGCCTGTTATTTTTAAATGCTTGATTTCCCTGACCCCTCCTATGGGCCACACCTCCTAACGTGCATCACATGGTCATTTAATCATAGGCATAGAAAAGGTGCAAATTACATAATGAAGTAAAAAACAGACTGTATTGAACATTTGTATTCAGTTAAAAAGTACTTTTTGCCTGAAATCAATACAAATTATGAAACAAGTTAATCTTGTTTTAAAATTTCAATCTGTCTTATAATTTTGTAATGCATAAAATGTTACATTAAAAAATTATTTCCATTTAAAATAGTTGCACATATCTCATTGGTATTCTCGAACAATTATCATAACTGCATGAATGCAAAAATGCCCTAAGGCTGATAAAGTGACTGGTGCTATATCCTTGCTGCATGAATGCATGTACCATTCGGTATAGAAATTAACCAGTGCTGGTTGATGTTGAATAGCAATCAGATTAATAAAATTGTTATCGCCTTGAATCAAAACAATCATGTGACATTTAATTTAGACGTGGTGGCACTCCACCCTAATACCCACAAGCTCATGTTCTAAATATTTATTAAAAATTCAAAGTGCTTGAATTTGTATACATCATAAATATTGAGACCTATTTACACTATATATACTTGTAAAAATTTTTGTTAAAGTATGTGTGCTATTTTAGTACATGTGCATAATAATTAGTGAGAAAAAAATATATATGGGACATTTTTTTTTTAGGAAAAACAATAATGGATGCTGATATGAAAATATATATTTTACAACCTATGTACAAAGTTTACAGGAAGAGAGATACAATTGCATAGATACATACAGTACTGGATCAGATATATAGAATTCAAAATACACCTTCCATATCTACCTATGTGCTGCTGGATGGGTTCAGATTTAAGTAGCACTGGGGTAAAACCAGGACTTATAAAGGAAAACAACGATGGGCTACAAGTAGACAAGTGTCTAACGCGATGATGTACTGAGTTTCCAACCTTCTTAACATTTTGTCCCTGTCACCACCCTGTTTTTTCAAAGGCACTGCATCTATAACGTAATAACTCAAACACGACAGATCCCTATCATGTGTTGAATTAAAATGTCGTGCCACGGGGTAGGCTGAGTCGTGATTCACGACTGCACGGAGATGCTGCAAAATTCTGACGTGCACCTGCGACCTCGTGCTTCCCACATAGCATAAACCGCAGGTACACGTCAGCACATATACAGCAAATTCCGTGCTGCAATTGAAATTGCCCCTGATTGCAATTTGTGCGCCAGAGAAAGGATTGACATAGTGAGTCATGTTTTGCCCAAACTTGCACGCACGGCAAGAACTGCATTTATAAAAGCCTTTTCTATTGAGCCAGTCACTGCCACTGACCAGCTCTGGGCTTGGCTTCACCAGTCTGCTGTGCATGCTGTAGGCTCTTTTAAAAGTGATAATTGGTTTATCTGTAACTCTTGAGCATAATACACCGTCCGTTTTAAGAATTGACCATGTCTGTTGATGATGATTTTATCTGTCGTTGTTGCTGACTGTAAGTGATAATCAACCTGGGAGATTGGTCACCACTCTCAACTTCAGCAGGCTTGGGCATAAGTAGAGATTCTCTTGATCTTTCTTTAGTTTTGAGTAACGCTTTGGAAAGCGTTGACTCACTGTAACCCCTAGCCCTCAAACGTCTCAACATCAAACTATATATATATATATATTACCACAGTTTCTTCTTTCCACACGATGTAGATCAAAGGACACGGCACAGCAACAGATAGTTTTAGCGTTCTTTTATTCACACACCAGTGCAAAAGTGACGTGCATCAAAAAAGGACGGTCAAATATATATATCCTCTGTGCTCCTTTCTTCCAATGGTTCATTGCTCAAAACCAAAAAAGGCATGAACTCCCCTTGATAAGTGCAATCTTTTGTTTTTTTGTCTGTGCATAGCCGCTATGATGAGTTTCAAACCACCAGGGTCCACGATCACATGACACACTACGTTTTTTCTCCTCATTTTTAAAGTGACAAGTGCATTTTTTTCTTCCAATTTACATAAAATCACTGTGTTTAAATCATGTACGTTTACATAAGTGTTGATAATTATGCCAGCATTGGATTTGATCTTTGATGTGTGTCTTCAAAAAGGGGAAGAGGTATAGGGCGGGTTCACCAATCGTGTGAAGGAGTGGAAGGTCCAGCCAGGTGTTTGCCCAAAGTGACAGTAACAAAGAGAGGTACCGGGCTGTTCCCAAATGGAGGGTTTGAGGTAGTTAGGTACGTGAAGAGTGGAGACTGGCCCAGGGGGCACAAGTGGTCCGGACCCAGCGGCGAGGGGTAGGTCGACCAATGGAGGCACGGGAACCACAAAACTGAAAACTAAGAGGTTTAACCCGTAGCTCTACCCGCTGGGTGCTGTTGTTGTAGCTCACCTCTACACAGTTAGGCAAATACAGCACAACACAGGTACATCTTTCCCTTTCCATTTAATGAAATGAGAGTCCCATAAGGTAAAGATAATTTGTAGATAGTATATTAATCTCAAAACTTTTTTGATACCAAACCTGAAGAATCGCAAGTCAGTGGACATACAGCGAGAAACATGTCAACCATTTTTCCTAATACTAGTCTAGCCTCGCACTAGGGTACATTAACTCCCTTCGAGTCTACTCTAGATCACCTTTTAATTTGGAGCAAGGGACCACTAGAAAAACCTGATCCTGGTACCCTAGCCTCAATTTTAACCATCACTACATCTACATAACTTTGGCCCCATACCCTCACTTTACCTATACGGCAGTTGGATAAAAGATCTCCGCCAAAGAGCCCCTCTTTGAGGTGTTGCCCGTTGGGTATTGCACCACCGACCCAACGAGGAGCATTGCCAATGATGAAGCATGACACTCGCAAGGGTGTGTGAGGCCATTATATCCAACATAGTGGATACCCAAGCGTAGGCAAGCACTTGTGCCCCCTGAGCCAGTCTCCACTCTTCACGTACCTAACTACCTCAAACCCTTCATTTGGGAACAGCCCGGTACCTCTCTTTGTTACTGATTTGATCTTTGATACCAGTATCAATACATTGTGCCAATAGGTACCTCTAAAATTCTTTACACATTGCAATTTAAACCTTGTTCAAATATATGCATAATGCTTAAAAACCATGATTAAGAAGCCAAACATCATCAACCTTGTGCAAAATACGCATTTGGTTACTAAAGTAGTATATATACATATTTTAAAATAGTGTGTTTTCAATATACCAAAAAACCCTGATTTCAATAGTACTGTGCAAAATAAGCAATTATATGTACACATTTCTTTTTCCTGTAAACAGATGATTTCATTTTTGAGTGAATATTTACTATGTGCAAAATGTATTATGAAAAGTGCTAGTGCATTTGTCTCCAGCCTTGAAAGTGCTTCAGTGCAAAATAGACTGTGTGTTGTTACATGTGCCCATGTTTTACTACACTACACTAAAGAGAGAAATCGATCTGGGGGATGAGGTTCAGCATACTAAAACCACAATGGATTGTACCAATTTAAAATTAAAACATTGTTGCGGTTAAAGCCAGGTGTGTAAGCCTTCCATCGTGTTGAGCCCATGTGGGTTCTTACTATCTAGTTCTAGAATGTATTTTGTTTTGAGTCGCCTTAGAGTAGCCTCCCTGTTTCCTCCTCTTCTTATTGGAGGGACACTGTCTATCGCATAATACTTTAAATGATACAAACTGCTAGAATGGGCCTCATTAAAGTGACGGGCCACCGGATAGGTAATATCTTTGTTGATGATGACCCCCATGTGCTGGAGTATTCTCTGTGGACCTGCAATTGTGTGCTTCCCACATACCGAAGTCCACAAGAGCACTCCAGCACATACACGGCGAACTCGGACTAACAGGTAAAAAATGTATTTGTGACCGTAGGTTTGTCTTTAAAAGTTGTTAAAAACTGCGTTCTACTTCCCCCATATTTACATGCCCTGCATGTTACAGGGTGAACAAACCCTTTACGGTTAGCAAGCCAATTAGTACTTGTTATGACTTCTGAACTGCTGCTAACTAGATAGTCTCCTATGCTTGGTGCCATCCTCTATGTTATCATGGGATTAGCAGGCATTTGATCCCCTATGATTGAATCATTTTGCACTAGGAGCCAATTGTTTTTGACTATTTTTCTCAGGCTGTCCTTATGTTTATTGTATGTGAGAATTAAGTGAGGGATGCTTTCTGTGGCTGAGCTATTCATTTGTTTAGTTTTACTGGCTGATGGTTGAAGAGTAAATCTTCCCGTGTTTTGGCTCTAGTTTGTCTTATGGCATCAATGATGATTTTTCCTTTTTTTTTATACCCTCTTGCTAGAAAATGAGATTTACACTCATTCTGCACCATAATTAGATCTGATTAATTGCGGCATATTATACGGCATATTATACGAATTCTTCGCATTTCCCCATAGGGTATGCTAAGAATTGTATGCTTCGGTGGAAACTACTCGAGTGCAATATGGTGTTTCCGGATGTTGGTTTGTGATGAAAGCGTGT
Source organism: Lissotriton helveticus (assembly GCF_964261635.1). Classification (NCBI taxonomy): domain Eukaryota; kingdom Metazoa; phylum Chordata; class Amphibia; order Caudata; family Salamandridae; genus Lissotriton; species Lissotriton helveticus. The sequence goes on from NC_136059.1 coordinate 1,375,192,493, forward strand.
TTCCCAAATATATATATGTATATATATATATATATATATATATATATATATATATATATATATATATTACCTACTGGCGGTTGCCAGTAGGTAGTTATAGTTAGGACCTAGTTTCCATAGGAAGAGCATTTATTTTTCGTTTTGCTTATAACTTTGGCGTCATTTGACGAATCTTCATGAAATTCTCCAAACTAATTCTTTGTGCATATCTGCCCCAATGTTGATAGTTTGGAGGTGATTTATCAAGGGGGAGATGAGAAAAAAAGGAGGTCGCCAAAAGTGTTTCATCCATGTTGATTTCTTTAGGAAACTTTAGACAAGGCTACAGGTCGAACAGGTGAACGGAATTACCCCAAATTTGGCAGGGAGAAGGGTCTTGGTCTAGAAAGCACACTTTTGTTTATTTGTTGTAAATACATTTAGTAGTTTTTGAGAACTATCAAAATTTACAGATAGCGACATTTGGGAATTTGCCATCTGATTGGCTGAGGCGTTACGAGCATGAGCTTGCTGTTTATTGGCTGCGACAGGTTGCAACTAGGAAGTGTTGGCTGCTGTTTTGTGATTCAGTTGAAGCGAGTAAGGGGAAAAAAGGGTAAAAAAAGTAGGAAAGGAGGGTAGGAGCACTGTACTCTGTGGGGGAGTGTGAAGCGAAGTAGTCACTCCTACCGGTCTGAAAGTGCAGTGTTGCTCAGAGTGACATGGTGCTGAGATGATATGCTGCTAAACTCGGGTATGAACCGAGAGCCTAAACTGTGAGCTCATTGCTGTAAAGTGATGTGCTCTGGTCTTTGTAGCATACATGTGCAAGTCGTGTTAATACGTGTTTATACCATGCAGGGAGTGGGAAGCGAACTACTGACCGCTATCGTGGGTTTGTACTATACTGGAAGTAGGAAGCGAAGTCCTCACGCCTACTGGTGTGAAGACTTGAGGATCAAACTGAGGTGATTGCTGTAAAGCGATGGGCTCTGGGCGCTGTAGCAAACGTGTGCAAGTAGTGTTAGTAGGTGTTTATACTATACAGGGAGTGGGAAGTGCACTACTGACCGCTACCGTGTGTTTATACTATACAGGAAGTGAAGTACTCACACCTACCGGTGTGAAGACTTGGGGATCAAACCGAGCTGACTGCTGTAAAGTGATGGGCTCTTGGCGCCGTAGGATACTAGCCGCTGTAGTATAACTGTGTAAGTAGTGTTAGTATGCATTTATAGTATAGAGGGAGTGGGTAGCGAACTACTTTATCCTACTGGTCTGAAGACTCGGGTATTAAACCGTGAGCCTAAATCGGGAGATAACTGCTATAAAGTGATGTGCTCTGGGCGCTGTAGTATACCTTAGGAAGTAGCGTTAGTTTGCGTTTATATAATACAGGGAGTGGGAAGGGAACTACTCACCCCTACCGGTCTTAAGAGTCCTGGATGAAACCATGAGCTCATTGATGGAAAGTCATGTGCTCTGTGTAGTATTCCAATGTAAGACATAGTAGAATGTTAGTATATAATTTTACTAGAATGTAAGTATGTAATGTTAGAATGTAGGTCTGTCATGAGGGGAACATTTGGGAGTTTGTACATGGTTCTAGAGATGACAGTTGCCTTACTGTCTGTTCCTGTTGGTGGGTGTTTAAGGTGTCTTGTTTTCCTGCAATAAATCTACTTATTGAATCCACTGCTGTCTGCCTCTTCACTACATAAATTTGGTGACGAGCGGGAGAACGTAAAAAGAAGGCAGCACTCACCAATACTTCAAAGTTGCTTGCGTTGTGCTGAAGACCCATTTTGTTCGTGTAGCTGTTTCTACTCATCCCAGGGTCGTCGGCTCATTGAACTATGTCATCCAACCTCTGGAAAGATTTATATTTTTAGATTTTGCGCTTCCTCTGCCTCTTCACTACACTCTGGTCGCTGTACTACACGTGTGTAAGTAGTGTTAGTATGCGCTTATACTAAGCAATGCATCATGGTCCTAGGGAGCACGACCTCCCAGGCGCAGCTCATACAATGTCTCGGGGTGTGCATCCATGGGCTATTTATGTTTGCTATTAGAGGGCAGGTGCATGGCTTGCACCCTGTGACAGCAAATCCTTGTTTGACTAGTTGAAGCGAGAGGAGGAAAACCTCGTACCATTTTATTAGAGCAGATCCGGATGGTAAAAATGGAGAAAAAACGGGGTCTCACTCGTTGATTTAAATTAGGCTCCTGGTGGGTAATGTTCCGTGGCTAATCCTATTATTATAATGCGGGGTCTCTGTAAGACTGGGGATCTTAATGTCACATGTAAATTAGGCGCGGAAGGGCACAGAGATGTTTCGCAGCCTAGGGGATCGCCACCTTCTCAGGTATTGTTTTCTAATTATTCGGGGGGCTTCGAGGCCAACTGAAGTCTGGGGATCGCCACCCTCCGGGCTTTATTTAAATATGCAGGGTGGGCCTCGGCAGTCCCTGAAGTCGCGGTGGTCCTAGGCAGTGCCTTTTTGGTTCTGTAATCACACAGGCAGTACTCATGGTGTTATAAAGTGATACACTCATAGAACCCTTGAAGTTGTAGAATTACCCAGGCTTCATTTATGTAATAGTCTATTGGTCTATATTTGGTAGGTGCAACGCAAAATTACAAATGTTTTCTGTCATAGCCTCCTATAAACAGATGATTTTCACAATAAACTACAGACAAGTGTTGTCAGAAAAAGAAGACCTATACACTCACTTATTTATTGGAGAAAAAAAATCTTTATTAAAAGAACACAAATAAATGGAAACACAAGTTTATTAGAACAAACAGTGTAACATGAAATACATAGGTGGGACTCCTCTGGAAGCAGCCTACAAAACCTGAAAGACAAAGATTAAACAATAGTATGTGTGCCATGTGGAAGAGGAAAAGAAAGGTAGTCCGAATGAAAGGAAGAATGTGAGAATGGGAGGGAGAGGGAGCGGGTGGAAGGGAGAAGGAGAGGGAGAGTCAAAAGAACAGAGGGAGGAGGAGACAAAGCGTCGGCCTACTGCACCCAGCCCTCAGTGTTGATGTCCCGTCACTCGTTTGTCTAGGACTCTGGGGTGCACGAGAAAGAGTGTGGCCGAGCAAGTCCTTAAAATGAAACATATGAATGAGGCCACAGATTACATTATTAGCTATGGGAACATCGCTTGTCTGCACCTGTGCACCCAGGGTGCTGCACCCCAGCACCTTCCCCCACACTGTGCTCAATTGTAGGTCCTGCGCACCGAGGCCTTACAGTTCACCTAACACCACCTGTATGTCCAGCGGCATGCCGGTGCAAGCTCCCACTCCTGGGTACCTTTGTAGGATGGGAGAGCAGGTCTCCGGTTGGGGACGGTGTCTTGATACCACGGTGGGTCAGAAATAAATACAGTAAGTTAAATTGTCATATGGCGAGGGACACGATTAATGGTGTTTGTAGCATATTGAGAGATCTTGATGTCATCACTTCCCAAAGGAGCGATCGCTACATCCTTTGAGACATTTAGTTTTCCGACTTACCGAATTTGGAAGTGAACTAGCTATCGCTTTTTTCTTTTGGGTTTTATTGGGCACTCTCGAGCAAAGTGTCCTGCTTTGCCACAAAAAAGACAAAGATTTCCTTTTCTTTGTCTATCTTTCTTTGCATGGGTTCTGATTTGTCGTGAACTTCTTTTTTTCTCAGGCCTGATTGAAATGAGTCTTGTGTCAAATCGGGGTTTGTCGTGTTTTCTTTCTCCAAGTCTATGATCTAGCTTTTCTACCAAATACAAGAATTCAGAGTAATCATCAGGTAAGTTTACAATATGGGCTAAAGAGTCTTTTAGATCGTCTTTTAAACCTCTATAAAAAAGAGAAATATGTTTCTCGTCGGGCCAATGAGTTTCAGACAAGAGGCGATTAAAGGTGGTCATGTAAGTATTAAGGTCCTTAGAAACCTGTCTCAGATTTAAAAGTTTGTTGTCACTAGCTTGAATGAATGTATGACGTGCAAAGAGGCGGGACATGGCATCTTTAAAATGAGTGTAGTTGTGTCAAAGGGGATCATCATTTTCTAATAAGGGTATCGTCCAATTTGCGGCTACACCACCTAGGTAAGAAATAATAAATGCTATTTTCTCAGTATCAAATGGGAAAACCTGCAGCTTACATTAGAAATGCAACTGACACTGACTCATGAATGAAGCAAACCGGGAAGTATCACCTAGAAAACGCTCAAAGTTAGCCAGGGGAACTTGACTTGGTGTTACCACTGTTACCTGGATGTTTTGATCAGGACGTTGAGGACTAAAACCTGTTGCTGCTACAGGACTTTGGCCAAATCTAGTTGGCGCTATGAATGGGCGAGGGTTGGTATCTTCGGGTTCTCTCCATTGTGTGAAGCTTGCTCCACTCTTTAATAATTCCTCTCTCAGTGTATGATTTTCCTGTTTTATTTGCTGCATTTCTTCTTGTAATTTTCTAATGATGTCTGCTAACTGTGCTGTTGGATCTAGGACTTCCATACTGAATCTTTATCAAGATGAAACAATTGGTGGGCTTGGTCTTCTGTTACGAGGCACTCGCCTGTGCTCCAGATTTTTCACCTTGATGACGATGTGAACGTTGAGGACAGGACCCCAATCCATCTAGAAACTAGCAGCGTGATACCAAGATATGACTTAGGATCAATCCGGTAGTCTCAGGGGGGAAAAGAGGTTGGGATGACAAGAGAAGAGAAACAAGAAGATTCCAGCGGTCTTCTTTTAGGGGGACCAGGGCTTCTTGGGTCTTGAGTATTCACAGGATACAATAAACAGGAATGTAACTGGATAGTGGCTTGAGTTTTCTACTAGACTCCTAAGTACAAAACACAGAAGATAAACAATGTGTATATCTGTGAGGCAGTATATTCTTACAGTTATCATAAACTTGTAACCAAAAGTCTCCAATAATTCTTACCTACAGATTACGTAGGTTTTAACAGAATTTTGGGTTGATCTAACAATTTACTTGTCAATTTATGCAATCTCAAATAAACAATACAATCATTAACATACTTTCAAATTAGTTTAACAGTCATGATAGCATTTAGTTATGTTCATCAGCATAGGTACCTGAATCCTTATATACCCAGCTTATGATCAGATGCCTTGAGTCCACAGAAGTTCAAATGCTACAAAAACAACATATTCCCATAAAGGAACAAAATACTGCATACAAAATAAAAGTAGTCAAAACCACATCTGTGCTGTTGTGATTCTTAAGGCTAATTTTGCTTTACAATAACTATTTTCATACTTTTAAAAAGTAGGCCTGAGCCAGCGGGCAGCGCTGCTCTACAGACACGTATTGAGCACAGTGCTGTGGGAGGGGTGTTTTGCATCAGCCTGGGTGCGCAGGTGTGAAAAAGCAATGTTACCATGCGTAATGATGTGAGCTCTGACCTCATTCAGTCACATGTCTGTCTCATTTTAAGTACCTGCTGGTCTTTAAAATGAGAGAGAGATGTGACTGAATGAGGTCAGAGATCACATCATTATGCAGGGAGCTTTGCTTGTTCGCACCTGCGCACTAAGGCTGATGCAGCCCAACCCTCCCACAGCATCGCGCTCAATTGGAGCTTGTGTGCACCCAGGTCCCACTGCTCACCTGCTGTCATTGTTGTGTGCGCAAACACTATGGGCAGCAGTGTTCACAATTCAGTTCCACTGTTGATTGCAGGATGGTGTACACCTCATGGATTCCTTTGGAAACACGCCGGGCAGTAGGGTTCACAATTTAGAACCAGTGTTGATTGCCACGACGGTGTACACCTCATGGATCCCTTTTTTTTTATTACGTATTGTGATATGCGAGGTAGTATCTTCTTACAGTTATCACCTGAGGCAGTGTGGATGAATTGAGGCATGTGGCGTTGTCGTTATCCTATGTATACGTATGCAAAGTGGGCTGGGCTTGCGTACGCCAGGCCAGTGTAGGGGTGTGAATAATTGTTCCGGGGATCTGGGCGTTGTTCAGTTCCTGCCTGGCAAGGAAGTGTAGTTATGTGTGTTTCTTTTGCAGTTTTGACGTTGCAGAATGCAAAATTTATATTAACGTGCATGTATCGGGAGGGCGGCAACTATCGCTAATGAGATGCTGTTCAAAAAGATTGAATGGCGAACATTACATGTCGTTGTCAAGGTTGTGGATATGCGCAAACATGCATGTCAATGGTGTGTGGTATTTTTTAAAGTGTTGCTATCGCGAAGCGTACACATGTGAATGTGCTCGGATGGAAGGAGGATCAGCAGGGAGGCTATGTCATACACAGTGATAACGTTCATTACAGTCAAGCAATGTATGTCAAACATGAATCTGAAAGTCTCACATATGACACACTAGTATACAGAGCGTACAACAATATAAATCTACACATTACTGTTTACTGTTTGTCACATGTGATCTAGGTTGTACACTCTGCCCATGGCTGATGATACTCCTTCGAGCCACCAATACACAGGCCGAAAGGCAGCACAATAATGTGCACACACACACACCAGGGGCATCGTGTAGCACACATTTGTTTTTTGACGTAACGTTTCAGATGCATGGCCATCACACGTGGAAGGCTTAATGTACAGACCATGAATATTGATCAAGATGATCGTTGCATGTTGTGTGTAGTATAAGATATGTGTACACAGAAAAAAAACTTTTCAAAAAAGCTGTTTAATGTGAAGTGGTGTCTCTCATCAAACGTTGTAGAGAGAATGACTAAAATGGGTGGGGTTGTCCAACTGTTACAATGGAAAATGTTATGATGCAATCAAATGCTTTTTTTTAAGGTCACGTGGCAATTGCTCGCCGAGCATGCAAGGAGGCCGCACCAGATGCAATTTTGAGTAAATATATTTAACATATTGAAAGTTTATTGCAGTTAGAAATATATAAATGTTTACAATATTTTAGATCAACGCTAGCTGTCATATACTGTTTAAAAGTTATTTAGATATGCATTTGAGACAAAAAAAGAGGGAATGGCATACCCAGCGTGGCACCATACATCTGTGACGTAACACAGGGCCTGGCGGCGTGCACTCATCGCATACGCAACGCGCAGCGGGCATGACCCCATATGTACATGACGTAACGTGTGGCTTGGTTCTGCGTAGCCTTCGGATACCAAAGTAGCAGCTGGGGCGACTTCATGTGTATATGATGTTCCACGGGACGAAGTGTCACTAACCCGTTGGATACGAAATGCGCACCATTTACGAGTTTAGCAATATGGTGGATCGGATTTGCGTGGTGATGGAGCTTGGTATGCTACCGGTATGGGAGTGCAGTTTCCTAAAAAAAAAAAAAATTGGAGTTCCAAAATATTTAAAAATATAATGGAAAAATATAGGTTTTATAATCAATATTTAAAATATGAAATTAAGATTTAAAAAACCTTTGAAATTCACTGAAAAAAACCATAGGTTTCAGGAACATTATAGTTAGTTGAACATTTGACTCATATAAAACCAGAGAAATTCTCCTGTTATAGTTGAGCTAACTATAACTCGTGCGCCCGCAATGCACTGGTGATGACTTCACATCTTACATCACTTATGACATGGTCAGTGACATCACTGTTGACATCACTGATGACATCTCAAATCACTTCACTGATGACATCACTGATGACATCATCCACAGGAAAATCTGATGCATATACTGATGTCCTAATATAAAGTTTGATACACGGACTCTAAAATACAGACTACTATTTTTGAAACCATACACACAACAATGCCAGATACTACATACCACCCACTATTTCCTAGGTCTGTACACACATCCAGTCACTTATACATGCAGTTACTCATCAATACAGTACTATAATATGCAATCATACACCTAGACATACAGTAACACTCCACTACTCATCCGTAGAGTTACTCATACACCTAGTCACTCATGCAAAGATTCAATCACATACCAATTTACTCATGTATACAGTTACATACACCAACTCCGTTATTTATACACACACCACATCACTTATTTATGCAGATACTAACACATACTTACTGTCTTATACAATCTCTGATACAAGCAGACACTCATTTATACACACACTCTTCAAATAATTTACTCTCATGTATAGTCATTTATATATACCAACACTCACATATACTGCCTTAAAACATATGTAGTCACTCACACGTATACCACTGAGACATTCATTCACTCACCAACACACCCATACACACACTAACTCACCCATACAGTCCTGCCTAAATGCACTATTGAATCCATACAGCCGGTGAATTACCCACTCGGACAACTATGCACATTCACACAACCTCCCACCCACCCACACAGACACTCAGGCACCCATACAGATACTCAGACAACAAATCAATAACCCATATAGACACTCATGCAGCTACTCACCAACCCATGCAGCCGCTTACACACCAACTGAGAGACTAATACAAACTTTCACACAGTTTAGTCACTAACCTATGCATTCAGTAATGGCCATTATTCCCTGAGGAAGTGAATAACGAAGCGCGTCGGGACTGGCCTTTTATTTAAGTGGACTGAGATTGCTCACGCTACCATTTCCAGCAATAAACAGATGGGGCAATATTTCCCTGTGGTGAGGCATCTTCTTGAAACAGGTGAACTTTGTGGTTTGATTTGTGGCGGCTGGCCTGAGCCGCGGAGGACGCCCAATGCTGTTACAGCGCTGCAGCAGGCCTGTCAATCTACAGATTTGCATATGGCATGGGTGTCGTTTGTGGAAGTGAATCAAGTGGTGGCTGTGAATTAACTTTTGCCGCAATCCACTGAGATGAAACAAGTTTTACCTGTGAGGGTAACACCAGGTTACTCGTTTGAGGAGACGGTGGACACTACAAGTACCAGCAGGCCCTCGTGAGTGCCACGCCCACTGAGGCGGGGTGTTTGAAATCAATATAGGTGCCGCCAAATATGTCCTGCTGCTGCCTTTATCCCCTGAGGAAGTGAATAACGAAAGGCGTCGGGACTGGCCTTTTATTTAAGTGGACTGAGATTGCTCATGTTACCATTTCCAGCAATAAACAGATGGGGCAATATTTACCTGTAGTGAGGCGTCTTCTTTAAACAGACAAACTTTTAGTTTTATATATATATATATATATATATATATTACAGAAACAGTTCACTCCAATCCGGCTGAACAGAAGACCCGCACACCATACCATCAGTCAAAGTTGGTTTAATTCAAGCCCCTACCCCCACAACAGACGCGTTTCGCCAAGAGGCTTCGTCAGTGTCAGTGTTCAAAAAATAAATAAATATATATATATACATATATATATATATATATATATATATATAAATATATATATATATATATATATATATATATCATGTGATCAAGGTGCTTCGACCACCAAAACGTGTCGTGGTGGAGTGGTGAAGAGCATAATAAACTGCTGAGCACTATTACCAGGTTTGCCTCGTATTCCTTTTGCTGCCAGACCGCTGCAAGGACGTCCTTTTGCCGAATATATATATATATATATATATATATATATATATATATATATTCTTGTCACCAATGTAAGCCCGTTACCGAGGGCACACTTTACACAGCTGGTGCGAGAGTCAGGGACGGGCGTTCCCTGTCATTAATTATTCACAAAGCAAAATAAAACTCACACTCCACCAGGATACTTTTTTAAGCAGGTTTTAATGCCAACCAACGCGTTTCAATCTTTCGATCTTGCTCACGGTTTAAAACATTTTTCCCTTTTTACTTTCCTTATTTATACTTGCATTTCAATGATGCATTGTGGTTCTGGTATTTTTTACAATTATCTTTACCAGGAGATTCATACTAGCATTGTCATGATGCATTATGGTTCTGGTAGTTATTTTTCTTTTCATATTTACTCAATCTCGGCAAAAGCACAGTTTGTTAGCAATTTCTTACTACTATTGGTCAGTATGTGCATGTACAAATAAGACATATATTATTTTGCGCTTATACACCCCTTTGATATGTGATCGCTAAGTGAGATACATTTAGTAAGTACTAATTTTATACAATTTTCTTTGTATAATCTACAATGGGCAATACAGTTATAAGTGCTGCGCAATGCTGGGTTATATAGGGACTAAGTGCCCTCATTCAAAAAACATATTTGTATCTTCCACATGTTTGACCTTCCTCTTTCTAATTCCCGTTCAGATTGTCTGTTCGGGTAGGAATTCATTAAAGGTGCACATAAAGTTCTTCATCGCCATTTAGTCCTCCAGGAACTTTAGTCTTGAATCGAATGATTAGTCTTGACTCTAATCTGCGTAGAGTCATCAGTCTATTTCCCCCTCTTTCTTTTACAGGAATTGTTGCTAGTCCCGAATATGTAATGTCCTTCCAAGTCTTTTTCTCTTTGGCATGTGTTAACATGTGTTTGGCTATAGCATAGCTTGAGTCATGACTTTCTATGGCCCGGATGTGTTCCAAAATCCTTTTATGTAAGGGACAGATGGTACTCCCGATATACCTTTTTCCACAATAGCATTGCAATAAGTATACCACATGTGTTGTCTTACATGTGATTTTGCTTTCTACTGTAAAGGTTTTGCCTTTCGGATCCTGTATTTTGGACAGGTTTCGTCCCACCTTACAAGCTTTGCATTGCATGCATTTTGTGAATCCATGACGCTTCTCATCCAGCCAATTTTTGGTCTTTTTCTTTTCCTCAAAGTGGCTGTTGACCAGTTTATCATGTAATGATGGTGCCTTTCTAAATGTCATTTTAGGAAACTGGCCCAGGTCTTTTCCTATATCGGGATCTTTTTGCAAGAGTGGTAATTGTTGGTCGTAGTATACCAACTCCATTTGGCCAAGGCAGAGGAAGGGGCTTTGTGAGGGGACGAGGAAGAGGGAATGCATCCCAAGCATTGGGGGTAAAAAACGCAAAACCAGACGAAGTCAAAGGAAGAAATCTAGGATACAACCTGAGAAAGAGAACAACGAACATATAAATGAACCAAAAAGAAAGGAACCGTACTTAATCATTAATCTTTCTAAGCACGTACTTACGAGAGCAGAGGAAACACTTCTAAACAAAGGCTTGACCTTCTGCCCCGAAAAACATTGGGATCCAGTGGAAACTAAAATAGACTTCTATAAGTATGTGAGAAGATTAAACTGGCTAAGTATTTCAAAAAGCGAGGGCAACAGAACATGGACTCTACAAGTGAGAATACAGGAAGTAACGAACACTCAGGATGGAGCATACAAGATGCACCATCACTAATAATTGCCCACCAATTAGCGCATGAGATAACGGAAGACAATGTCTCAGGAACACAAATATTAGAGGAAATGGGACAAACAACGAGCAGTCATCCTTGCACAAATTTTAAAAAGCAATCAAAATGTTATCCCGTGCTATATCCTGGAAACAAAATTGACACTTTCTATGATCTGGTAAATGAGGAATTGGACAAAATGAGTAACAACAACAAGAAACTAAAGGAAAATTTAACAATTGAAGAACGAAAAGCACTGGAAAATCTGATGGCAGCTGAAAATCTTGAAATCAAACCCGCGGACAAAGGCGGAAATATAGTAATTCAAAATAAATCTGATTACATCGAGGAGGCTATGCGCCAATTAATGGATACAAACAACTATAAAAAGCTAAAGGAAAATCCAATGAATGAAATGACATTAGATCTGGAAAAGCGACTGAAACATTGGCAGGGCCTAGGTTTATTGTATGAAAATGAAGTGCAGTTCCTCAACAATCAAACCCCAATAACTCCAACAATATACTTTCTTCCGAAAGTCCATAAGACATTAAACAAACCTCCTGGGAGACCAATAATTTCCAGCTGTGGGTCTCTGTATGAGAATGTCGCAATCTACGTTGACCACTTTTTAGCCCCAATTGTGCCTACCTTACCATCATATATAAAAGACACGGGGGATTTCCTCAGGAATCTGATGAATATTGAATGGATGGATGGTTACCGGCTGGTAACAATTGATGTTGTTTCGCTTTATACCTCCATCAATCACAAACTGGGACTAACAGCAGTACAATATTTTCTGAAACAAAAACCTCTAGATCAACTAAAACATTGTAACATGTTGCTTGAAATGGTAGAGATGTGCCTTACAAATAATGTTTTTCTATTCAATAAGGTACACTACACCCAGATCTGCGGAACAGCGATGGGAGTTTCCTTCTCTCCAAGCTACGCCAACCTAGTAATGGGATGGTGGGAAAAACTGGTAGCTTGGAGAGAGGGCAACGATCAATTTACAGCCAGAGTAGTTCTCTGGCTGCGTTTCATTGACGATTTATTACTTATATGGAATGGCCCCAAGGAGGAATTTCTGACCTACATGGAAATTTTGAATGAGAACGAGATTGGGTTGAAATTCACTCATAACATAAATACAAAGGAAGTTGTATTCTTGGATACAAAGGTCTATGTCCATAAAGGTAAATTGGAAACGACTGTCTACAGAAAAACAACCGCTACGAACAGCATGCTACACGGACAAAGTTTTCATCCTGAGGTATTAAAAAAGAATATACCGTATGGCGAATTTATCAGGATGAAGAGGAATTGTTCCAATCAGATTGAGATGAACAAGAAATTCAAGGAAACTGCCAAAAGATTCAGTAATAGAGGATATAGAAAATGTGATATAGACCGAGGAGAATTAAGAGCGAGGAAAAAGGATCGAATTGAGACATTGATACCACAGAAAGAAAGAAAAACTGAAAATGACCAAAAGGAACCAATCAGAATGATATTGACCTACTCAAAAGAAAGTCAAAAAATACGCAAAACGCTACAGAAATATTGGCATGTCTTGCAAAAAGATCCCGATATAGGAAATTACCTGGGCCAGTTTCCTAAAATGACATTTAGAAAGGCACCATCATTACATGATAAACTGGTCAACAGCCACTTTGAGGAAAAGAAAAAGACCAAAAATTGGCTGGATGAGAAGCGTCATGGATTCACAAAATGCATGCAATGCAAAGCTTGTAAGGTGGGACGAAACCTGTCCAAAATACAGGATCCGAAAGGCAAAACCTTTACAGTAGAAAGCAAAATCACATGTAAGACAACACATGTGGTATACTTATTGCAATGCTATTGTGGAAAAAGGTATATCGGGAGTACCATCTGTCCCTTACATAAAAGGATTTTGGAACACATCCGGGGCACAGAAAATCATGACTCAAGCTATGCTATGGCCAAACACATGTTAACACATGCCAAAGAGAAAAAGACTTGGAAGGACATTACATATTCGGGACTAGCAACAATTCCTGTAAAAGAAAGAGGGGGAAATAGACTGATGACTACGCAGATTAGAGTCAAGACTAATCATTCGATTCAAGACTAAAATTCCTGGAGGACTAAATGGCGATGAAGAACTTTATGTGCACCTTTAATGAATTCCTACCCGAACAGACAATCTGAACGGGAATTAGAAAGAGGAAGGTCAAACATGTGGAAGATACAAATATGTTTTTTGAATGAGGGCACTTAGTCCCTATATAACCCAGCATTGCGCAGCACTTATAACTGTATTGCCCATTGTAGATTATACAAAGAAAATTGTATAAAATTAGTACTAACTAAATGTATCTCACTTAGAGATCACATATCAAAGGGGTGTATAAGCGCAAAATAATATATGTCTTATTTGTACATGCACATACTGACCAATAGTAGTAAGAAATTGCTAACAAACTGTGCTTTTGCCGAGATTGAGTAAATATGAAAAGAAAAATAACTACCAGAACCATAATGCATCATGACAATGCTAGTATGAATCTCCTGGTAAAGATAATTGTAAAAAATACCAGAACCACAATGCATCATTGAAATGCAAGTATAAATAAGGAAAGTAAAAAGGGACAAATGTTTTAAACCGTGAGCAAGATCGAAAGATTGAAACACGTTGGTTGGCATTAAAACCTGCTTAAAAAAGTATCCTGGTGGAGTGCGAGTTTTATTTTGCTTGGTGAATAAATATATATATATATATATATATATATATATATATATATATATATATATATATATATATATATATATATATATATATATATATATATATATATATATATATATATATATATATATATCCATATCCATACACCTTCCCAAAGACCTCGCATCGATCCGAGGTCAAGGAAAAGCAGCACAGCCAGGCACAAATGTATTCGTAAGTCTTCTTTATTTTATCATATTCACCATTAGTACAGACAAGAGACCAACCCGTTTCCATCGTATCCTTCAACAGGGTCATAGTTTCAATGTGCAGACAACAATTTTAAAGGGAAACACCTTCCAAAACCACCATCTTTAGCAAAAACACACACATTATTACACGGACTAATTGTTACATGTAAGGTCAATGACACATTATCTCCTCCATCTTGGAGTTTGTCATTGGTGTTTCCTGATAGATGGACTGTATAGGTACAGCATTATTTATTTCAATGGCATTTTGTTTCACAAGTTCACTCTAATTATAGATGAAGTGCCTTTATTATCAGAGTAAATGACAGTAAAATTCGAAAATGCTAGGTGTTTTAATAATTGACTGTAAAGTACTCACATGTTGTGCATATTCCTGTTTTTCTCGCATCTAACATGAGCTGAGTATAAATAATCAGGTTGCAATGTTCCAGCCTTATACTTATCACTAACCATTCCCAAAAATTATTTTTATTTTAGTTATAGAGAGGAAAGGAAAACAAGTTTTATAAGCCAACTGATGAAGAAAGAATGTCAAGACTGAAGAATATAGAAGGGAGAAATTACTGCCCCTAGGAGGGTCAGATGTTGGGGCAGAGGATTCATGTGTTCCTAAAAAGTTATGTGTTTGCCTCTATGTCCCCTGTACCTGAGTGACTCCTGTGATGCTCTAACTAGGGAAGCCCATTTCATTGTTAGATGCTGCAGGGCATATCCATCTGTGGGAGGGCGGGTTTGATAAACAGACGTGGAGGCTGGAGAATTTGTCTGAAAGAAGGATTTTTATTGACAACAGAAGGAGTTAGGGTATGGGCGGCTGGCTTTCCCTCGGGTTCTTCTTCTTCGGATGAATCTTATGATGAGCTGGAGTTGGATGAGGCTTTCCAAGGTGATGACTCGTGTTCCTTTTCTTCTGGGCTGAGGTGGTTCTCCACGGAGGCTCATAGGAGGATGAGAAACAAATGAGGGAGCCGTAAGAAAAATGCTTTGCTGAATATTTTGGATTCCATCTTCACCACACCTTTCGTGTTGTAAATCTATGGTCATGCATAGGGGAGAATCCGTGAAAGGTAGGAAACGACTTTGTGCTCAGATAGTCCTGACTAGGAGTTTGTGAAGGAAGAGGGCAGAAGTTAAGTGCCTAAGATATCTTTCAGTCTGGTGCTTTTAGGGGGTGTTTACAGAGGAAAAGACGGCGCAGAATAACGTGACTTTATACTTTAAAAAAAAAATTACACGCAGCAATGTCACCAAGGTTTTGACCAGAAAATGCAGAGAGGACTCCCTCTATCCCTAGCCAAACCCAGTGTTCCCTACTGCTTTCCACAACCCACTACCCGGTACCCTTGAGCCGCTATTAGTCACCGGCTCTGCCACAACTCTCCAGAGTTGCGGCCACTTCCCAGCGACCTCCGGACACCACCAGTCTTCATACCAGCTCTCTTCCTCCTCCTCCTGGCTTGCTGATGGTCTCTCGTCCGGTATCCCGGGCCCGTGTCTTCTTCCTCGGGTCCCGCGTCTTCTTTCTTGGGTCCCGTGTTTTCTTTCTCGGGTCCCACGTCTTCTCTCCCATTCTCGCTCGGACTCCTTTCCGCTCCTTTCGCGCCACCGGTCTCTGACCCCGCCCTTTGCACTTGGTCGCTTTTCATTGGACCGTCCCTAATGCTTCCGGTATCCGTAGGGGTCACTTCCAGGTTGCTGTCCTTGTCGGCGTTTTCCTGTGAAGAAACGGGAAAGGAGCATGGTATCAGTAGTCCCTGAACAAAGTCCCGAACTGGAAACCGTTGCTGTTTCTCCCCCCACGGTGATACTCCGGTAAGTCCTTCCTCCGTTCCCATGACTGCCTCACACCATCACAAAACAAAAAACAAACCCTCTCCCTCTGTAGTATGGAGTAGCATAACATCTGTATTGCTAGGTAAATAATGTCCTAGATCATCAAAGTATGTTCTTTTCTAAAATCCAACATCAGGTTTTATTAGTGTGAAGGGAGTTGTATTTTGCCCTTACAGTAAAAGGAAGATAAAGTGCATTCAGTAGGTAACATAAATAAATATATATGTAGTATTCGAAGGATAAAACGCTTCGTCATGCATTAAAGTGCATTATCTTTAATCCCATTGATGCTGCCGTCGGCCGCTGAATGTTCGGAGCACTACCTGGCTGGTGATGCGAACGTTCAACGGCCGACGCAACCCCACCCACTCTTCGGAACGCCCGCACTGCACCGAAATAACGGCAACAGTAAACGGGTTAAAGGAGATGTCTATCTTTCCCTGTATATACAATAACCCCGGGCGGAGACCTTCGTTCCGTCTGTGGAGTGTGCAGAGATTTGCCTACTCTGCGTTCTGTGGAGAACGCTGTGTAGGCAAATCTCTGCACACTCCGCAGCAGAGCAGAGCGAGGTTGGCCAGCCTCCACCTCCCACCCCCTAATAAAAATTGATTAAAACCTAAATAAAAAGAGTTTAAAGTAAAGAAAAAATAATTACCTTGGCTGCGGTGTTCCTGGGCTGCCCTCATCCTCTTCATCGCCGTCTCTGGGAAAACTACTCATGCACATTTCTCGAGATATGCGCATGCGCGGGCACGCATGTGCAGTTTTCCGAGAGACGCGATGAAGAGGAGGAGGACAGCCTGGGGAGGCTGCAGCCAAGGTAAGTGGTTTAATTTTATTTAAGTTGTAATCGGTCCGACCGAGTAACCCCGAGGCGGCAGACGAACGTATACACGGAGGTCTGAATCTTGCCCCAAGCATTGATGAGTGGCGCCAGAAGGATCTCTAGGGCAAATTAAAAAGAACCCTAGCAGTCTCCTTTCAACAAATCTACTGAAAGGTTCAAACAGTACCCTCATGAATGGGAATTAGGCAAGTGGCCGTTTTGAAGAGATAAAAATCGATTTTGAAGATAGCAACCATTCTGAGTGGGCAGCTAAACAAAGGCCCCCATAATTGGATTGACTAAACTACACATAGATGGAAGTTTGAAGCACCATCCAATAGTAAATACTCTGATCCTCTAGCGAATCACTGAAAGAGGATTTATTTTATGAAGATTCAATGTTTTTATTGTTCTGTCCTGAGGAAGGTGTTTGCACATAAGAAAGAGACACCGAAACGCGTTGACGTAAGGACCACGTTTTTATATTGTTGTGATTGTATTTGATTTATTTGAATTGTAATAATTTTGTTATCTAGGAGTTTGTGAAATGAACATTATATGATGTATTTTGAAAAAAAAGATACAAGCTGTGTTTCACTTATATGAAATATTTTCATGTAAAACATTTTACTTTTGGAATAGTATATACATGTTGATGTTTTTAATTGCACCAAGCAAGATGTTTTAGACTACATCTGAATCAAATCATGTTTTTTAAAATAAAATAATGGAAGGAAAAGATTCCACGTGTTGAGACATATGTATTTTTATAACTAGATTTCCATTGGTTTATTGTATATTTTTGTGATCAATCAAACCATAATTGAACAAACACAGAAAGGAAAAAAGATTTGTTTAGTACTGCATAAAGTACATTCCGTAAATTAGCCTAAAGTGCTAACATGGATATGTCTAACAATATAAGAAATAATTGTTAAAAATATTTAACAGTCAGATAACAGTGATCATGTGGATAAGGTAAAGGCACGTTCTGATTGTGAACGTATTGTTCAGCGTCCATATTCAAACCATTGCGGGTCTCTGTTCCCACTAATAAAATCTTCTTTGATTTTTCACGACGTAGCTCCTGTTCTCAATTTCCCCCTCATGGTTTTTCCTTTACATGTTTGATGCCATAATATTTCACATTCTTCAAATTTCCATCATATGATTCTCACAGATGTCTGGCCATGGCATATTGAAAATCTTTATTCATTATGGCTTTCAAATGTTGTAGTATACGGAGTTTGAGTTTATTGATTCTACTGTCCACATATTTGATACCACAATGACATCCCAGAACGTATAATAATGATTCAGTTTCACAGGCTTTTCTCTCCTGTATTTTGTTCATCCCCCCATAGATGGTCTTGTACTCTATTTTGTTTTCACCATACCTGTAGGCTTTACCTTTTGCAAATAAAAAAAAAATCTTTTTTGAAATTGGGAGCCATGTGGCCACCTTGGTTTATCCATTACTTGGTTTCATATCCATACTGATTACTAGATCCCCTAATGATGATGCTTCTCTGTAAGTGATATTTGGCATCTTAGGAAGGGCTTCTTTCAGGTCTTCATCCATGAGTAGGATTATCCAGTTATCCTTGAGTATATCCCTCACCTTTTTACTTGATGTATTGTACTCCGTTATATATCTCACAACCTGATATTAAAATTGATATCTCCTGCATCTTTTACTTCCTTGGACCTTAACAATTTTTCCGTTTTTTTAGAGCTAGCGCTTTTTAAGGCATTTTGTAGAACTATTTCTGGATATCCCCTCATTTGTAAACTTTCGGACATCTCATTCACCTATTGTTTTAAATCAGATTCTTCTAAGCAACATTGTCTCACCCTCAGGAACTCCCAATAGGGGACACTCCATTATAACATCAAAAGATGTCAACTATTCGCATGAAGTATGTTATTTGTACTTGTTGGTTTTCTATTCATTTTGGCACAAAACCTTTCTGTTTTAATGTAAACTTTGATATCCAAGAAATACATTTCTTTGCCCTGGATGTCAAATGTAAATTGCAGGTTCAAGATATCAGAAAGCATTCCAGGTCGAGTTTTTCAACTTTACAGATTAGGAAAAGGTTGTCTATATAAAGTACCCACAAGATCTTTGCTTTGTTCTGTTCGCTCCAGGCCACTTCTGATTCCCAGCGGCCTATAAAAAGGTTTGCATATATTGGAGCGAATTATGTGACCATACCTGTTACCTGCACTTGCAGGTAATATTTATTATCAAACAGAAAGACATTGTGATTGAGACAAAAGTCTATCATGTCTATTAGCATATCCGATTGTTCCAACAAGGAGATTGAACGGGTCCGCAGAAAATATGTACATGCTTCAATCCCATCAGAGTGTTGTATTGAGGTGTAAAGCGAGACCACATCCAAGATTGCCATGTGGTAATTAGATTTCTATGGTAACTCATTTATTCTATTTAGGAAGTCCTGCGAGTCTCGTAGATAGGAAGGGAGATTCTTGACATACGGAAAAAGAAAAATATCAACGAATCTTGAGATGTTTTCCAGATATGCACCTATTGAGCTGACTATGGGCTTGCCCGGAGGATTTGTCAGATCTTTCTGCGCTTTGGGCAAGAAATAAATTGTGGGCATTATTGGATGTGCGGTTTTTAGATAGTTGTGTTCTTCCACATCCAGAAGACCCTTGTTATGCCAATCTGTTAGCTTTTGAAAAAACGAATCCATATGATCTTTGATCGGGTTCCCAGAAAGTTTCTTGTAATGTTTTTTATTGCTCAACTGCCTGTTGGCTTCTGCTACGTATTTCTGATGACTCGTTATCACAATATTTCCTCTTTTGTCACTAGGTTTTATCATAATGTCTTCATCCTTTTACAAATCTCTTAGGGCTTTCCATTCCTTATTAGTCAAATTATGTCCAGTTCTTTGATTAGTTTTGATTGCCCATCCATCCTCCGAGAATGCCATCTTTTTTAGCTTATCTGTCACAATCTCATAAAATAGATCCACTTTGTTTCCAACAGATAGTTGAGGACAAATATATATATATATATATATATATATATATATATATATATATATATATATATTGTCTTAGGAAGATGGTGGAGCATTTCATTCGGTTCACTGTCCTGATATTGCTAATCACTTTCATCTATTGATCATTGCAGCACCTATATTTTATACAAGAATCACTTTGAATGAATAAATATTAAAAACACCCCACTGTATATTCCGTGTATATTTCTCTGAGAGAAACAGAGCACGAGTGACTGAGCGAAAGGGTTCTAGATACTAGGTACTATAATTCCTGAGAGAGCTCAGGGTTGTCATGTGCTGTGGTTGCCAAAACTGTTTGTTGCTCATCTAGGTTTGGGGGGTGCATATGATGGCACTATAGGCTATCTGGTCTCTTGGATGACATATCCTGCGGGCTGCACTGAAACAGTCTGCCACCATCCATACGTTTATGTTGCCCAACAGGCGTGCAGTTTCTACTGGGAAGTGGGGTACCATACGACAATAGTGATGCCATTCAATTAATTTCCCGCAGTGCTCTGCAATTTTTATCATGCACTAATCTGGAAGCAATAAGTTAACATTGAGTAAGGAAATCCTGCTTTGTGAGACCTATGCCTAGCTTTTCCATTCAATGTGACTTTTGCAATCCACTTAATACAGCTTTAACATAGATGGCCTTATTCCATTTGGATGTTTGGCTTTTTTTTTAACTGATATTCATACTAGATCACTTCACCCTACCAAAGAAGATTAAAAGTCCTAGGGCCTTATTTATGAAGGACTTGCGCCGCCGGTGCGTCACTTTTAACATGGGAAAAAGTGACGCACCGGTGGCAAGTCCTTCATAAATAAGGCCCCTGTGATGTCATTTTCTGTGATGTCACTTCGTGTGATGTCACCTACAAATTAAAGGGGCATCTTATCTTTCTTCTCGCCCGGGTCCCTAAAAATCCTAAGACCGGCCCTTCTGTTCGTTTTATGTTTGGTTTTCTCATTAGAATGAGCTTGTCTTGTTGCAATGAAACTGAAATATGATGATTTTTTTTTCAGTTTAGCACTGTCTTTGCACGTTTGTCGTTTTTTATTGAAATGTGATGATGCTTACTTGAAAGTTTTGCTGAAGATTGTGTTTAATGTCAGAATCATAGAGCTTGAAAATGTTGCCTGTGCTGTGTTTCGAGTATCCAGATCAATGTGGTTGTTAAAATTAGATTGTTTACACATTTGTTACAGGATTTTTTCTTGCTACCAGAAGAAGCCACCAGATGGCGTCACGTGGCAACAAACGGCCTCAAAATTGAGTTAGTTCTAAAGGTTGGGACTGCTCAAAAGGCAATATATACGTTTTCCGAGGTTCAGAAAAGACGTGCGTCCAAGCTGTTTGCCTCGTTTATGTTAAATGTTTCTTAAGGCTTGCCAACGACATACGCGCCCGTATACACCAGAGAGCTGCAGAAAGTGCAAGGTATGCGGGGAGGATGGTGATGAATAAGGACCCCTCCCTCCATTCGTCAGTGACATCTTCTCTGGGACGGTCTGAGCCAGTCAACGACCAATAGAGGCCACCGCCGGCCTTGGCTGGGCCCTCTCTCTAAGCAAAAACGTGCATACTTTTCCATTCTACGTCTGTTTTCATCATGGGGAAATGCATGAAAACAGCGATGTGTCACTTTTCACTGCGTCCTCCTTGCGACACCAATGATGCGTCAAATTTACAGTATGACGCATCATGTCGCAAGGAGTTACAGATACGTCAGTATTTCTGACGTATCTGTAAGCGCAAAGGTCACGCATTGCTGGGGTGTGTCACAAAAGTGACGCAACTCCAGCAATGCGTCCTTTCACAAGAGGAAATGCCCATGTGAAAGGGCTTGCGTCAGTCTTACGCCTGCTGTGAGGCAGGCGCAAGATTTTGACGCAACAGCGTCCTAAAAGTGACGCAGTGAAATGTCACTATTACGAGGCTTTTTGCGGGGGAATGCCCCCTCTGCATACATTATACCTGACACAGGTATAATGTAGCGCAGGGGTTTACAAAGTGACGCATCTGCTTAGATGCGTCACTTTGTAAATAGTGCGCAACAGGAGGAATGTTTTACGCCGCCGATGCGTCACAAAAAGTGACGCATCGGAAGCGCAAAAATGACGCAAGGCCTCATAAATGAGGCCCAAGGTATCCCCACTGGCAGCAATAGACGTAAATAGCGCCTATCCGCTCTCTTCATTCTTTTTTCTTAGAAAAAAAACTATCGATGCCTTTAATAAGGAAACACAATGTGCCACCGCGCATTAGCATTATTCAAGGGAGGCCGTATGTGATGAACGTCCTACCTTTACTAATTCTACACAGAATACGCCACGTAAGGAAACTGACCCAAAATATGGATTTAACAACAGCCAGTGGATTTTGAGAGCCGCCAAGGTGCATAGATTGGTTGCCGATTCTGCCCCAACAGGTAACCAGGTGGCTTCTGCGTGCCTAAAAACATGGGTTCCTAAGAGCAAAATTGGGAAAGGAAACCTGCCACGGACATTAAAACCTGAGATGTGGACATTACTGTTGAAAATGTTTTAACTAGGCAGCAACCACTATTCGATACGATCTAAGAAAAGCTGTAATATTTGGAGCAAAGGTTCTCTAGACTATCTTAGCATATCCCATTGCAGGGCCGGCTTTAACACTGGTGGCGCCCTGTGCGACAATGTTTGTTAGCACTCCCCGAATGACCACCTCAGCTGCGGATTCCCTCACTAGCACCCTTTGTACAGGAATTTATATAGCGCAAATCACCAAGCGGTTTCTAAGCGCTTGCTTAGGGAACCCGTCCTGGTATTCCCCTGTGAGATAACCTCGGCAGGGTATCCGCAAGGTGAAAGCCAGGCATCCCGCCGCGAGGGGCCGTTGTGGAGATTAAGCAAGCTATTGCCCAGAGTCGCAGAGTGTGAACCCGTGAATCGAGTAGGCACCGGAGCCAGAATTGTCGAGTCCATGGACATTTTAGGACTCAAGACCCCGCCGAGCCGGGAATTGAACCCTGGTCCCGGGCTGACCTCTGCTTCCAGGTCTGCCTCCTCTAACCAGTGAGCCACACTTCTCCAGTGCCCTTCAAGTTTCCATAACCACTGTCTCTCATATTAATTTAATTTTATTGCACCTGAGCCCTTATTCTGGAAAAGCCCAAATTCAGAGTTGAAAATGTAACATCATTTTTAGGAGTTCTCTTTAACCTCTACCACGCTAGCGGGTTTGCCCGCTGTGCGCTGAAATTTTAAAAACCCGCTGTTTGTGACAAAGCCAGCTCGTCATTCGCGTAGCGCAGGTAACGCCCATGACGAGCTGGCTTTGTCATCAGCGCTGAAGGGGTTAATAAGAAGAATTGTTTTCTACCCAAATGAACCTTTTAGGTAAGATTAGGTTAATGAAAGACTGGGCAAATAAACATGTAGCTCTAACATATACCTTGTAGTTTGCATGTAGCTCTTTCATCACGGTTAATAGCTCAATGTTCTATATTAAGATTTTAACGTATAAAAGACAAATAACAAAAGGAGCTCTTACAAAAGCAGAAACCCACTTACGTATTTATATAAATATGCACTTTGTTATCTGCATGGTACACGCTCTTAGCAGTAGGCATTTTTTTTTATTTAAAACTTTTTATTAAAATATATAAAACAGAAAAGAATATACATGTTTGCATTTGTATATACAGTACATAATGTGATACGCTTCGCTTTTATGTTCTCCGAGAGGAGAGAAGAAAAAGAAAGGAGAAAGAGAGGGGGGGGGGGCTCTTAGTTGCGTGTCCTGGGCTGGGCTAGCGTCAGCTGTGCGTCTAGGAGCTCCCACATCTCTTCTTTTGAGTTGTGTTCCTTTGAGAATTTCCCCATTATGTTGTCTGCTCCTCTGAAAAAGGTGACCCAGTTCATCCATGTTTTAAAGTTAGCTTTGGCTGTGTTTTTCCAGTTCGTCAGGATTATTTTTAGGGCAGCTGTGAGCAGTAAGTCTAGTAGGTCTCTTTCTTCTTTGCTCTTTAGGTCTGCTGTCATGTGTTCTGTGGCCAGGCTTACAAAGCTGATTGTTAAGTCTTTGTTGAATATATCGTTCAGAAAGCTGTTCACCTTCATCCAGAACTTCCTGACTTTGGTGCAATTGAAGATCAGGTGTTCTAAAGTTCTTTCCTCTTTCCCGCAGTTCCAGCAGCTGCCTGATTCTGTAATGCCAATTTTGTGGAGTCTTGCCGGTGTCCAGTAGGCTCTGTGTAGGAGCCAGAATTTTGTCTGGGCTAGCAGTAGGCATTTTAACCCTCTGCGCTACCTTAGGACGAGTCAAAACTTCCACTAGACAAACCTCTGATCTCTTTCCAGGAAGAGGATTAATCACAGCATTTATCTTGACATTTTAATTGATGCCTGAAAATTGCTGGAGGGCAGGAAGGCAGCACCAGGTGTTTTTAAAAGGAGAATTACTTGCAAAAATGATGCCCCTAGCCCAAGGCAGCGCCCGGTGTGGTGGCACCGATCGCACCGCCCTAGAGCCAGCCCTGTCCCATTGGTTAGGACTAGTGATCAGGTTGTTCAAGCAGATCATTTGTCACCCAACAACCCTTTCAATTGAAATCGTTGGTGAATTTTTCATGTGTGGAGCTACGTTAACTACTGGTAATTTTGTGGTTACTGGGAAACCTCTGAAGTGTAATTTTATGGGAAACTGCCAAGACACAAGCTATGAAGAATTTGTGTTACCTAATGGTATGTCCACGTGTAACTCAGACACATTGGGGCATATTTACAAGGCCCTATCGCCATAGGAAAGTCACTTTTAATGACTTTCCTGTTGCGATAGGGGCTTTGCCATAATTACAAAGTGGCATTAAGCCATTTAACGTGGCTTACCATTGCCTTGTAAATAAGTCACCATTTCACGCTATACTTAGATTCAAAGGTGTGAGCAATGGGTGTTGCGGTGGGCGTTTTTCCACAACACCCAATGATTTTGACGCTGCCCCCTATTTCCAAAAGTGGTGTAATGCAGCACACATACAAGTTTTAAATCCCCATTTGTGATTGTTTATGTGGAGGAATGGACTCCTTCCTGCTGTTAGGTTTGAAATTCCCATTCCTGCAATGCAATTGTTTCACGCTATATTAGGTTAGCAGTGTGTGGCTAAATAGACACCATTTGTACTCACGTTATGCAACCCACTGAGTTATCCCCGCAATGTGCCGCAATGTGCAGGCTTCAGTTAGCGAGTTTGACTCCATTTTGTATTTCGTAATCCCTATTTGCCTGCTTAGACTGTGACTGAACTAGGCCTTATTACTCGTATTGCTTGCCTCAGCAGAACACTGTATTTCGTTAATATTTTCACTTCTGTTCAAGGCTGTTTCTCGACTTACTAATGAATAGGCCATTCTGCCCTCGCATACCTATCTCAGTGTGTAGTTCTGCTCCCACTTTAGGAGATGCTGAGGCTCAGCACAGTGACCTTGAGGTGCAGATAACAGGTACCTATCTGGCAGGTGTTAGCTCATCTCTCTGTGCCCTCATTGTTCAGGTTCAGCCCAGGCCGGTAACTTTCCCCTGTTGGCGTGGCTGGAGGCTCTGGGGAAGAATCATTACATGTTGTAGAGTGTTGGGGGGGTGGGTCAGTTCCCCAGCAGACATCTTAGGGTGTGGGTCAGATTGGACTCCTCTGCAGAGTGTTGCTAATAAAGTATGTTTCTATTCTCTACTGTCTGATCGAATCTTCATTCTTGGGAAGGCATAGCGGGTGGTTGTAAGTAACCCGGGTGGCCCCTAAGAGTCACTTCCTTCAGTTGGCACCCGAACAGGAACCCCGCAAGATGACCCAACTCATCCGAAAACGGGTTGCAGGGTCGGGGTTGCGCCCTGTCGGTTGGGCAGATCGGGCTACCCCACACGATCGAGGTTGGTTCTTGCAGCTGCCCCGCCCATCTGATCGGGCGACTCTTCGTCTAGTGGTCACCGGCTGGCGTCCTGAGAAGGCAAAACCTTGGAGTTGACCGTTTGGTCCTAGGAGTCGGCAGTGGAGAATAATTTGACTCCACCTGTGTGCACCAGGTGAGTGATTTGATCCTTGGAAAAATGGCACCATTCTTGAATGGCATGAGCTCTTGGTACAGTCTCCGGATTGTCTTGGTGCAGTTTTTGGACTGCCTTGCTTAAACGGCACGAGCCGACGGGTTGTGTCTTGGTACAGTCTTTTGGGCTGTCTTGGTTTGAACTTGGTGGGTTTTTCGGACCTTTTTCTTTTTGAAAGACACAGAGTGTTTGCGAACAATCTGGTAATTTGGTCTTCTCTCAAAATTTTTTGGGGCTAGAGCCCATCTTCTTGAACTTGGTACAGTCTCCAGGCTGCAGTGGTCAGTTTTCGGACCGTTTTGGCTTGGTTCTTGAACATTTTTTTTCTTGTTTATTTTTCCTTTTATTATTTCTGTTGGTGCTATACTTGTCCGTTGAAGACAGCATATGTGTCTTATATTAGGATGCCTTGTTTAAGTAAGTTAGGATGTTTTGGATGTCGAAGTTGTTTCACTAATGCCCGACTGGAAGAGAGCCAGCCTGCACCTCCGGAGGGTTCCCCAAATTTTGACGTATAGGTCAAGCATGGTATTAGCCCTGTTGTATTTTGCACATTGTGGAATAACTATAGGAGGGACAATGCTGAGCTACAATGGCCACTTAGTGGTTTGTTTGATAACCCAAAATTGAATTTATTGCAGGTCAAATTGTTTGCCAAAAAGAGTAGGCAGTCGATGTTTGATTCTCTAAGAGTATGGCAGAAAGAAGCAAAGCAACAGCGTATGAGAGCAGAGAAAGAGGCCCGGTAGAGACAGACCCAAACTATAACAGAAAGCAGTGGCCTATGAAAGGGAAAAGACAGAGAAGGGAATAGAATGTGCAGATAGAAAGTTTCAATTGCAGACAAATAAATGTTATGTTACTAGAGAGGAAGGTAGTGTTTTTGTTGAAGAGCTATTGGATTCTCGTCCTCCTCCACCTTATGCTCCTGAGCGACTATACCCACAGGTGCCGACGTCCCAGACTTGACCCAAGAGCTAATAAGGTGAAAAAGCTCATCTTAAACAATTGGAAATTGATTGCTAATTTGGGTATACTTAAACCGTTATTTGCTTTTAAAAAAGGTAAAAGTATCCGAAACCTACTGGTGAAATCTATGACTAAAAAATTGCCCCCGAAATGAGATACTAGAGACCTGCTCAAACTGCCCCCTATAATCGGACATTATAGATGTCAGAATTGTCTGGCATGTGCCTCTACAAAAGATTCAAAGGAAATTGAGATCAATGGTAAAATCCATCAGCAGAGATCCTTTTCTAATTGCAACACTAAATCCACCATATACTGTATAAAATGCCCATGTAATAAATGTTATATAGGGCAGACAGTTCAAGCAGTTAAAAAAAGAATACTACAGCACAAATCGAGAGTGAGATGCAATACACCCGGGGCTCCGTTGGTATTGCATTATCAAAGATTTAACCACTCAGAAACTGATATAGAGTGGACTGTATTATGTACTGTAACGAACTCTAACAGAGAAGAGGTAGAAACCAGACTCAACCGGTTGGAGGCAAGACTAATTGAGAAGTATAATACAGCGAGAACAGGTCCGAATGACAGAGATGAGATGTGGGCCCTTTTGGAATAAGAATGAAGAAAAATGAAAATGTTCCATGTTTTGCATTAGGGCATGGTACTTAATGAAGAGTCTGTTAGAGATAGATATATATATATGTGTGATTCTCTGTATATATTTCAACTGTGAATCTGTCGGAAACAATTTCCACTATCCATCAGACTACTGGTTCTGTACTACTAGATTGTGAGAGGTGCGGAATCACACGGGGGTATAAGGTTATTTTCTTTGTTAATTGTTTTTGTTTAGCTTTTGTATTTTTTCTAGTATTTGGCGATGTGAATTTGGTCGGGAGTATTAAGAATCAATTGGATGCTTCTATCTCTAACCGGGTTTATTCATTGGGCACGTTTAGAAGAATAGATGGCCTCCTCAGCACTATGTATTAAGCCTTTTCAACGATAAGTTGTCTATTTCTATGCGCGTTGGCACACATAACATCGCGATATTTAGATACCCTGATTACTTGGTAGTCCGTTGTCTCTTGCTACCTCGGAAGCAACGCGACGTACGTCGACACGGATGGTTGAGCTCCCGACCAGTGCGGATGGCGGAAGCGAACGGATAGGATTTCTCCCCTTCGTTACTAAGAATCGAGCTTAAGGTATTTGATCTCTTCAGTTGGGACGATTTTTTAACTATATCGGTAGTCTGCATCTTGAATAGTGATTGAGTCTCTTGTTTGTTGTAGGAATGAATAGAATGGACTAAAATGCCGATTTGATTCTTAATTGTGGCATCCACTGCTGTAAGGTAAGCCCGACTTGTCTGTATGGATAACGTTTAGCCCCTTGTGGTTTTACATTGGCTTAGTGATTGTTGGTTTCATTTAGTGTATAAAGATTCAAAGAGCCTCCTGGAAGAGACTTGTGTTCTACACGCTTTCCTGCTCATACTGCTAATGTACGTACCCTCCTTTACTTATATGGCCTCGACTTGGTAGTGGTGATTGCATGCAGGTGAATTTAGAAGGCCTAGCACCTAGATTCTGGGTGTTTGCTATAAGTTTTAGTTCTAGGTCTTTGTAATTTAATTTAACGTTTTATTTATTATTTTTTGTACACACTTTCAAGGTGTTCACGATTTAAGAAACTTTTGATGCCACCCACCTCGAGAAATATCACACTGATTATGGTACAATAGGGTTGTAGATAGACATGTGCACAGATATTGAGGGGCAGATTTACAATAACTGGCGCATCCCCATGGGGCAAAAACAGCACAGATGCGTGACGCATCTGTGCCGTAAAGGCGGCGCATTGCTGGAGTTGCGTCGCAAGCGTAACGCAGCTTCAGCAAGGCTCCGGGGTGCTCTATTTGTCCAATGCTGCGTCAAGCCTTACGCCTGCTTCAAGCAGGCGCAGGGTTTTGGCGCAGCATTGGCCTAAAAGTGACTGAGTGAAATCTTGTAGATTTCACTCAGCCACTTTTAGGAGGCGTTCCTGCGCTGGAACGCCCCCCCCCGCGCCGGAACGCCTCCTTATGGCGCAGGGCTTTACAACGTGACGCATCTCCCAGATGTGTCACGTTGTAAATACCCCGCACCATGGCACATCTTTTGCGCCGCCGCTGCGTCACAAAAGTGACGCAACGGCGGCGTAAAAGAGGCGCAAGGGGATTGTAAATCTGCCCCTTAGAATGTTATCCCCGTAGATGTATATAGAATGTAAATTTAGATGTTTGATTTTTTTAGGTATGCATTATGTTTGCCCGTTAAGTCCTGATGAGGCCTGGATTGATAAGAGGCTGAAACACGTCGACACAGTTTTGTTGAAGGTACCAACACAAATAAAGTTTTTGGACTTGGATGATAAAATTAAAATTTAGTAGTGTCAAAGAGAGTAAGGTTAAAAGTTTCTAACCTTAGACACTCCTTTTGTTTTGTCTTGGTGATCTGTAAATAAGGAATGTTGTCAGAGATATTGTAGATAAACATCCATTCTTTCTAAATAAGTTGGGCAAAAGAACTTTAAATTTGGTTCAAAGCAATTTGTATATAAGTGTAAATGTACTAGTTGTGTTTGTTTTGTATATATGTACAAAGTGTGAACGACCTCCGTCTCCTTTGTGCGATCGTCCTCCCACGATAACGCCCTCAGAAGCAGACACAGACCAGGTAATTCGGATGCTGTTGTTTTTTATTCAGCTGTCGCCATAACGTTTCGGCACAAAGCCTTGATCACATGACAAAGTGTGTATATGTATGTTAAATGTTAGACAATAAGATTCTATGAAGAAACATGGTTTAATTAATAGAAATACTTAAACCATATACATATGGAGATTTTTTGTGCTTAAATGGCTTGTCTTATTGGAGAAACTCCACACATATAACCTTTTTGGATTAAGTCCTGTGAAAAACGATTTTTCAGAGAATGAATAACTTATGGTATCCAATCCTAGGAAATTAGACAGACATACTACTACTCCGTAGGCTTTCTTTTCTTTTTTTGATTGTATCATATACCCAGAAGTTTATGGGTTATTTGGGTTCCCCCTGTAGTATACACAACGTCCCAGTCTTCAGCCACTAATGCTGCCCTCTCTAGTGTTTCTGTTTCTAGCACAACTGCTTCAGCCCCGGTCCTATTTGCTTCTCCTCTACCCGCACCATCCTTAGGGGCAGGAGCCTTTGGCTCTCCTGTCCTGTCTACTGGTTCCGTTTCAACTGTTACACCCCCTTTCACCTCTACAACACTGTCTCCCTACATGATGGTACCTGTCTCTGCATCTCCCCTTACCCTTTGAGTGTGATACCTCAAACACTGTCAAATGTTGAAACGCCTGTGAGTGGGATACATGAAGCGAATTGGACAGCAGAGCGAGACCGCATGGAGAAAGTGTTGGTGCGTTCTGCTGTGGGTGATGAGGAAAAGAAAATGTTAGTGAATAAAGCAGCTCAGTGGACCTGGAATGTGATCTATATTGTGGAAGATGTGTGGAGTGTGATGAAAGATTATGAGCCCTTCATACAGCAGCATGCTCTTAAGCACATGTCAGCCACACTAATAGGACTGTGGGAGCAGTGTTTTCAGGGTGTTGCAACACAGATCATCTATGAAATACGGGACATGGTATATGCTTCGGGTATGGCCCCCAATGGCCCTCAACATAATCTCCTACGCCAACAATGCTCAACTGATCCTCTCCCTCACCAAGGACCCCTTCACCGCCAAAACCAACCTCCAAGAAGGAATGAAGGCGGTCGCCGACTGAATGAAGACCAGCCGTCTGAAGCTGAACTCGGACAAGACAGAGTTCCTCACCCTTGGCTCCAACCCTTCAGCCTGGGACGACTCCTGGTGCCCGACGGCACTGGGGGCAGCCCTGACACCCACCGACCACACACGCAACCTGGGAATCATCCTCGACTCAATGCTGTCATTGACCAAGCAAGTCAATGCCATCTCCTCCTCCTGCTTCAACATCCTCCGCATGCTCCACAAGATCTACAGATGGATCCCGACAGATACAAGAAAGACAGTCACCCAGGCCCCCGTCAGCAGCAGACTCGACTACGGAAACGCCCTCTATGCGGGAGCCCCGACCAAGCTCATCAAATGACTACAACGCATCCAAAACTCCTCGGCACAACTGATCCTTGACGTACCACGCCTCGGCCACATCACCCCCCCACCTGAGAAACCTGCACTGGCTCCCCGTCAACAAGAGGATATCCTTCAAGCTCCTCACCCATGCACACAAGGCACTCCACAAGACCGGCCCAGCCTACCTCTACAGACGGCTCTCCTTCTACATCCCCATCCGCCAGCTACGCTCTGCCGACCTCTCACTCGCCACTGTCCCACGCATCCGAAGAACAACCACCTCGCTGCCAAGACATGGAACACCCTCCCACTGAGCCTATGACACACTCAAGACCTGCTGACCTTCAGGAGGATACTCAAAACCTGGCTGTTCGATCAGTGGCGCCCTCCCAGCGCCCTGAGGCCCTTGCGGGTATGTAGTGTGCTTTACAAATGACTGATTGATTGAAATTAGCAAAGATTCAATAAAGTACAGGTTTGTGATGGCCCGATGCTCTACCTTTGGCTTTATTATCTATAAGAGCGACAGCGCATTCTAGGACAGGGTTGCTTTCGTATGAGGTGGTCTTTGGACACACCGCCAACGTCTGGGACGACACAAGACCCTGCACTTATCCAAGATAGAGTACCCCCGCTTGTAGACTATCTGTATGAGTTAACTAAAGATATCCGTTCTATCCACCAACAGATTCACGCCACACTGCAACCAGTACCGGAGGGGCCTGGGCATCAGCGACAGCCCGGCAACTTCATTTTTGTGAACAAATCTCAATGGAAGAACTGCCTGGAGCCGAGATGGAAGGGGCCCCTGCTTGTCCTTCTCACCACTCGCACAACCATCACGCTTGAAGGCCAAAAGCACTGGGTGCACGGATCGCATGTCAAACGTATACCCCTCCCGCTTCTGTATGATCGGTTAATCCTTGAAGGCATTGCTGACCAGGAAGGAGAGTGGTGCCCTGCTTTGGTCCCTTCTCTGACACCCAACTGAGGTGGGCGCAGACGGACATAGAAAGTGATGCAGCCTTGTTGGAGGCGGTCCCACCAGAGATAAGGGCTGCCCCGGATAACCCTGTTTCCAATAAACCAGAATCTGAGTCTCAATGCCCACCTGACCCTGAGTTTCTACCTCTTTTGTTGACGAAACAGTGCCTGGAGTCACTAGGTATAACCAGCGGCCCAAAAAAAAGACAGTGCACCAGCAGAGCAGTCCCGTAATTAGGGAAGTACTTGAGCTTAGGGCGTAGGTTCTATGCCAAATGTGCCTGCTTTAGATTAGAGTGAGCTATGCTGGTGCACTGCCCTGGACGCTGGACAGGATCATTGAGGGTACTTGCCCAGGAGGGAGGGTGCCCTATCCTGAAAAAAGAAGATTTGTTTTCCAGCAAGGGCTGTGATTGCGCAGCTCCCCCGTGGGAGTGCTTCATAGCACAGTCGTTGATGAACAATAGGACCCTACCAGCGAGGCTCTAAATGGACGCTGGGTGACTTGTACCCCTCTGGTCGTTTGTATTTTTGTGGCTCCAATTCCTAAGGTTTCTTTCTATGTACCCATTTGGCCGTGCAATCATGAAGGAGGAACAGCCACTGGTGGTCCCTCCATTACAGCAGAATGGTCCTGTTTTGTCTAGTTGGTCTACTGGGAGCAGGGTAGTAGTGGTACTAGTCATCCTCATAGTAGCCCTCACACTACTTGGGGTGGTCTGATATTTAGAAGAACAGCATCTTGTGCACACTTTGATAGGGACTACCCCAGCTCCACCTGAGCACCTATTTGTTACATTGGCCCCGCATAAAGAGAGACATAGACAGACTTATACCAAGAACGCTTTTCTGCAGATGCTTCATCGGGTAAACAATACCACTAATGCAACAAATTGTTGGGTGTGTGGGTTACGCCTCTCCATTATGCACAAGAATGATTCACTGGTGTCATTGCCCCTGTCATATTTGGGTAGTTGTGAGGCATGGTTCCAATTGCTTTCTATGGTATACATGCACTATCATGCTGATGCTATGAAAATGGTACAGCAGTATTGGAATATATACTGATACACCAAGGATATACACCTGGGTTGGATGGCAAGGAGGGTACCCTGCATCCAGAAGCTTGTATGAATGTTTTCAAAACTAATGAGAATGTCATTTGGTTACAAAATGAAATGCTGGATTTCCAAGGCTTTAATGATACTAAATACTTCAAATGTTTCTGGTCACAACTTTGCTTACACCTCCTAATGTATACTTCATCTTTGGGGAACAGGCCTATACATGGCTTCCCAGGGGATGGTTTGGCCGGTGTTATGTCTCTTTCCTCTTTCCTCCCATTTACATTGCTTCGTCTAATTATAAGAAGGATCATGTGCTACAGCGTAGGGATCTCCATTTGCATCAAGTTAAGAGAGTTGTCGAGAGGCGCTAGAGGGCGCACAGCGGAATGGCTGCCTCTTGAGTCAGCTCCGCCGGCCAGGTTGTAGAAACGGGCGAAAATAGCGGATGGCGAGTGCACCAACAGCAGCTGGCGATACCAATCGGTGTCGGAAGGTGCAACGATTGTAATGAAAGGACTCAGATGGGAGTGCAAAT
The DNA here is from genome assembly GCF_964261635.1 of Lissotriton helveticus. NCBI lineage: Eukaryota > Metazoa > Chordata > Amphibia > Caudata > Salamandridae > Lissotriton > Lissotriton helveticus. The sequence goes on from NC_136059.1 coordinate 1,375,226,236, forward strand.
CAAACGGCGATCCGAAATGAGCTTAGGAATCCTGCAGCACTGGTGAGCGCATAGGATTAAAATGGCGGAGACCCCGAGAGCATACATCCTAACGCACTACAATCCCAGGGAGGAGGTAGACAAGGTTGGTGCGTAACGTTCGGGACCCCAGCGGTAGACCCAGTTATGCGAGGCAAGGGCTAGACTGCCACAACAGCGATAAAAGCGGCAAGTTTAAAAGGTGTCCGGAATTGCAGCGAGTATTGAAATGAAGTACAAGATGGCGGCACCCTTGGGAAGACAAAAAGTGAGTAAATCGCTGTGATGGGCAACTGACGAAAGAGGGTCATTCTCGTGCCGCACTGGTAGGGATGAGCGCAACAATCGAGTTAACTCTGTAATGCTGTTAGATAACACTAGCGTACCAAAATAACGAACATTATCCGACGGGCATTGACACTGATCGCAAGATAGCGGCGCCCATGGGAAAATAACGCGTGGAGACAACGATGCGAGGGGGAGCTGCCGTCAGGGAGTCATCATCAGCCTGAAGCGGGGAGAAGAAGCACAACGGGCACGCCAATGCTGGGTAACTGTGCGGGCCAGTTCTAGTATAACATAATAACGCGCACCTACCGTTGTGGACTGGGAACATACCGGTGACGCCGCCACTGTAAGGCACCGCGGGAGGAGTGCCGGGGCACATAGCGCAGAGCACCGCACAGCGAGTGCAGTACAGTCATCACATCACCCCAGCCGGGAAATAAACGGGAAGAAACACCTGGGAGTTCCGATAAACGCTGGGCAAAGAAAGCGCAAAGTGCGGACCCCTACCAAATAAGGAGCTTACCGGCAAATATAAGAGCGAGGAGCCGGGGGGGGGTACAAAAACGGTGCAAATACCTGTCCACAGTATACCAGGCACGTGTAAGAAGTAGTACACAGTGCGGAAGCAAGTCCACACATAATCGAGTCACGATACAGCCGCCGGCCGTGAAGAATATAGCTAAACCTGGTAGTAAGTGGGTCCATTGGAGACATATGGTGGAAGAGCCAGTGGGCAGTTTGAAAGCAAATCCAAAATCCACGGTCCCCCACGCAAAGAGTTCCTAAGACACAGCAACCATGGGCAAACCGGAGAAAGTACAATCTAAACTGGCCCTTGATACCGGGAAATCTGCGAAGGGCTCGAATGCACACTCAGATACAGAGCTGGACAATGACCCAGAGCCGACCAATGTAATGGAACAAGCCCTAAAGGCCATTCAAAAAAGTCTACAAGACGTACATGGAAAACTAGACTCCACAACGCAAAGAGTCGCTAATATGGCAGCAAAACTGGACAAACACGGCGAACGACTCGAGGAAGCCGAGACTCGACTGTCTGCGGTGGAGGATGAATCCCGCACTACCACGCAAAAATGCTCAGAAATGGACAGAGTGCTAGAGGTAATTAAGAACAAATCCGAAGAGTTAGAAGCAAGGTCCCGGAGCAATAATGTTCGAATTGCGGGCCTTCCGGAGTCGACCAACACCGGCAAAATGGAGAGTTTTGTGGAAGACCTGTTGAAGAACGTTTTTGGGCATGAGCAATTGTCCACAGTCTTTATTGTAGAACGGGCCCACAGAACCCTTGCGCCGAGACCGAAACCAGGGGCAACTCCACGACCAATAGTCGCACGCCTTCTGAATTACAGAGACAGAGATGCTATTCTAAAACTAGCGAGGGAGAAAAAGACCATCAAATATCAGGGCAATAAACTGGAATTTTATCCGGATTTCACGATGAACGTCCAGCTGGCACGAAGAGAATTTGCTCCTGCGAAGCAGAAACTCCGAGAGTTGGCTATCGAATATGCGATCGTGCACCCTGACAGATTAAAGATATCGAAGGAGGGAAAGACTGTGATATGCCAGACGCCGAAAGAGACAATAGACTACATTTAAAAATTAGGTCAGCGGCGACGCGAACAAAGGAGAGCTGAACAACAACAGGATTCGGAGTAAAAACACATGGATATAGGGAATCAGAGACGGAAACCCGCTAACTACTTCAGCAAAATGTCGAGAAGAATTCTGGTCGATAACTAGTGAACCACAGCAAACGAATTTTAGGTGGCATACGTTGGGCCAGTAAACCATACATTACATGCTGTGGGTGCTGGCAAGGGCCCAACTATTGTACAAGAGGGGCTCACGGCAGGCTTACATTGGCACCGAACTGCTTCCTACAGAGTGAGTACTGTAAAAATGGAAACATGAACGTGACTCGAAGTGACTGTGGAGGCTGTCGCTCAGGTAGACCAGATGGGGTTGCGTGGCACTGAAATATTGGGCCATGACATAGTCCAGTGCAGGTGTCAAACTCTTAATAATCACTGGTATGTATGTCAATGCTGTGTTGAGGATTTTGCCTGATAGCCCGCTATTTACTGGTATAAGTATACACTTGTGTAAACACCCTGTCCTCCTCAGAATGTTAAGAGACCCAGTGGGGACAGACATAGAGCACTGGGGGAGGCTTCCCCAGGTACCAGATAATGTATTGATTTAAAATAGTTGGTGGATACTGGCTTTAATATTGCTAACCTGGCCACATCCACTATGTTGGATGGAATTGTGTGACCTGGGTGGACCCCCCACCAGGGTGATCCCCTACCACAGTTATGTCAAGTTGTATGTTTACAGAAGGGAGTGTCTTTGGCATGTTTGGGATGCTAAAGTGGGTAGGGGGAGGCAGGGAGGGGTTGGGGCCATTTGGTTTGAAATACTGCATTTGAGAAACACTGCCATAATCCAGGAGGGGTGTGAAAATGAGATCACGTTACAACAGTTATGGAACATGTATCGTAAAGGCTCTACAAGTTGCATGAGAGTGACCAGAAATAGGATAGAGATAGGAAATGGCTGAGAAACTAATGTCAGAAAAATTGAGACTAATAACTTGGAATGTACGGGGCCTCAAACATTAAAATAAATTCAGCAAATACTGGCATACTTCACAAGGTTACACATCGACATTGCATTTCTACAGGAAACGCATATTGACCCTACTACCCCGTCAAATAGAGGGAATAAATGGGCGGAATCGGTACATGGAGCTACATACTCTTCATACTCGAGGGGGTCCTAATACTATTCAGGAAAGGTTTAAACTTCAAAACGGAACAAGTCCACAAAGACAGAGAAGGGCGATACGTGGCAATCACAGGCACACTGAGAGGACAGAGACTCAACTTACTAAACATATACTCTCCAAACATAGATGACCCAGACTTTTACCATGCACTCTGGATGAAACTACATGACCTCCCAGAAGTCACAGTAGTGTGGGGAGGTGACTTTAACATAGCTCTAATGACGAGGTAGATCGTTCACAAACATCGGCAGAAACACACAGACGTGCCTTAAAAAAACTACAAGACATTGTACAGGACAAACAGCTTACGGATCTCTGGAGAATGAAACACCCAACACAATTAGAAGCTACACATACAACAGCGGCACATGGTAGTTGGTCTAGAATAGATTATTGGCTGGGATCCTCAGATGTGTCACAGTGGGTGATCGATATAAACCACCAACCCCGAACTCTGTCGGACCACAACCTGGTGATATTAACAATCGCACTTCCGAAATATGTACCCCCTCTGTTTAGTTGGAGATTCAATGGGAAGGCTTTACTAGACCCACTATACAAGGAGACAATTAGGAAAGCAATTGTAGAATATTTTGAGATAAATGCATCCACCACGGAAGACCCTGGGTTACTATGGGATGCTATCAAGGCTCCTATTAGGGGTATTTGCATCAGCACAAATGCGGGCATACTGCGGGACTTGAGACAACAACTGACGAAACGTGAAGCTAAAATACGAGACCTGGAACTCGAATATGAACACACTCACGATCCTTCCATCTTAGGCAAAATTAGAACTGAGATTTCTGAGTATCAGAGGTGTGCAGACGAGGAACTTAACTATGTCACTAAGCGACAGTTTGCTAGAAGATACGGGGAGTGTGGCAGGCCGGGTGAAGTGTTGCCAGCCAAAATATGTGCACAGATGCCACCGCCTGTGGTACAGGAAGTGAGTGACGCGAGGGGAGAGCTACGACACGACACGCAGGGGAAATTGAGGGAATTTATGTACACTTACGGGAAATTGTACACAGAAGAAAAAACAGCGACAGCGGAGGAAATAGCACAATATTGTGACGATGTGGCCCTTGCTTGGCTCTCTGATGCACAGAGGAAATATCTCTCCCTGCCCGTGACAGTCGAGGAGGTCTCTGAAGTCATTCAATCACTTCCAAATGGGAAAGCGCCCAGACCTGACGGGTACACAGGAGAGTTTTATAAAACCTACGTAGACATAGTAGCACCGCATATAGTAGCAATGCTGGATGAAGCTCATCAGAAAATGATATTGCCACAAACATTAAGAGAAGCTATGATTCTAGCGCTTTTGAAACCGGACAAAGACCCTGAAAATTGCGAATCTTATAGGCCATTGTCTCTAATAAATGTAGACACTAAAATATTATCCAAACTATTTGCTAACAGGCTTCAACACCCGATGACTAAATTGATTCTACCCGATCAGTCAGGCTTTATTCCGACGCACTCAACGTCCCATAACACCAGAACCCTATTTGCAGTATCCCACTACTTGACCTCTCTACCAACGCAGCAGCGGTCCAGTTGGATGCTGCCAAAGCTTTCCACACCATAGCATGGACCTACCTACACACGATATTGGGCAGAATGGGATTCCCGCCGGTGTTCCTCCAATGGGTAAAATTATTATACACTGCACCCACTGCGCGCATTAGGATTAATAAATACATTTCAGAGGCAATCTCCATAGAAAGGGGAACTAGGCAGGGATGCCCTCTATCCCCCCTATTATTTGCCATAGCGCTAGAGCTGTTGGCCTGTAAGATACGGCAGGGACACCACTACTCAGTGTTGCAATTCCCCCAGAGACCACTGCACATATCATTGTACGCAGATGATATGTTGTTATACGTGCGTGACCCAGCAGACAATCTAAACCCATTATTGAGGGAATACGTCAAATTTGGACGACATTCAGGACTCAGAATCAACTGGGCAAAATCAACGAGTATTCCACCACTGACAATACAATCCCTTTTCAAACTGAATATCCGCTAGACTGGCAATCTGATCCTGTGAGATACTTAGGTGTGTGGTTCCACAGAGACCCCGAAGTAGTAGTCCGCACAAACTATGGAAGAGTAGTCTCATCGCTAGAAACGAAAATTGATAGATGGATACAACTGCCTCTATCTTTAGCTGATAGGATAGTAATTGTGAAAATGGTGATACTGCCAAAACTACTTTATTTATTTAAACAATATACCAATAAAACCCCCAATGGCGGTGTTCCGTGCACTAACTTCTATGACGCTGAAACTGATCTGGGTGGGGAAAACGGCTCGAATTGATCTCCAATCACTGACATTACCGTTTGCACGTGGGGGTTTCAAGGTCCCTGATTTCATCTAATATTATCTGTGCGCTCACGCCCAATATGCCCATTTCTGGTATCATACAGTCCCTTTCCTCACACACGTGGCAATTGAAGAGGGAGACGCCTTCCCCATCCCCTAAGATGCAATAATAACACACAAACGACCCCCTCTGCACAAACAAGACATAAACACAATAGACGCCACTAGCGAAGCTTGGAGACTGATAGCTAGAAAGGCAAATAAGCATCCAATTTACGCCCCTGAATTGCCACTACACTACCACCCGGATATTTCAGTTACGCAATAAAAGGTGGGGATGGAGCTCCTTAAACAGGTGGGAATAGATTCGATGTGGGACCTGTATCAAGAGGGTGTAGTCAAAACACTGGAGGATATAGCATTTGTGCATAACCAAACAATGCTATTCAAATTCACATATTTCAGACTGCAAAGGGCGATAAAAGCACTCTATCCGACTTACCCAGCAGAACCGCAAACACTGTTGACCCTGTAACTAATACTCACAACGCCCGATCCTAAACACTTAGTATCCAAACTTTATGTGGCCCTACAGGCCGAAATAGGAACTACAGCGCAGAGGGCAATACAGAGATGGAATAGTTGCTTGGAAACGCCGCTTACCGAGGATGAGTGGTCCACAAAAGGCATGATAACGGGCCTGCTAACTCCAAATGGGAACTTACGATTGATACACATCAAATACTTGCATCACACGTATCATACGCCGAAGAGGTTACACAAATTTGGCCTGCGAGCAGACTCCAGATGTCAGAGGTGTGGAACTGCAGAGGCAGATTTTATTCATATGGCATGGTACTGTGCAGGGGGAGCAAAATTTTGGCTCACAGTGACGCAAATACTTGGCAAGATGGTAGAAGTCCAGATTGAATGCAATATTCGTACATGCTTACTAGGGTTATTGCCAGGTGTGCGTGCTCTAAAACGTAATTTTTGCGTTATAGCCCTCCTCATGGCCAAACGAAGAATATCAATGTGTTGGGGAAGTAAGTTGGCACCTCAGATCAAACAATGGGTACAAGATTTGGTTTATTGCAAGGACAATTTGAAAACAGATGAAGAGGAACTCCCACTGAGATCGCGACCAAAAGGCTACTGGCAGTATTTAATAATAGCCTATCTAACTGAAACGAATGAGCAACTGTAACACCCACATGGTATAGTATAAAATGTATTACAGTGAAATGTAATTGCTCATGCCCTGTTGGAGGAGGAGTGTTGTAATGCAGTGATGTTGTTAAAGGTTGTATACACCACATCTTGGACACGGGTTGTCCTTGTAATATGCTGAAATGCCAATTAAAAAAAAAAGTTAAGAGAGTTGTCAATCCAGACGCTATTGATCAGAGAGATACCTCCCTACAGCAATTTACTGACATAATGAAGGGCATTCTGCCGTTCTGGGGTCCCATGTTCAATAGTTGAAATATTTGTCCCCTTGCCAGAGTAGTTGACGGCATTATTAATACTACTGCAGATATACTGACTAATATTACAGTCGAGCTGCAGGCTACAAGGCTCGTTGCTCTTCAAAATCAAATGGTTTTAGACTACATTCTTGCTGATAGGGGTGAAGCTTGCCACGTCATCGGCAGCTGCTGCTGTGGGTACATTCCTGATAACACCCCTAACGTGTACGCCACAATACAGAAATTACACAGGTTTCAGATATACATCAGGATAATGGTTCATGGTCCCTCACAGGGTGGCTCTGGGGTCTGCAGACATCGTGGGGTTGGAAGATATTACTTGTCCCAGTAGCAATAGCAGGTGTCATCTTCACAAGTTGCCTATGTATAAATTGCCTTCCAGCATGTTGCATCTATTGTGTGAGCAAGCTCAACCCTACCCCTAATTTGTCAGAAGGTGATAACAAGGTCTCTACTATGATGATGCTGTGGATTTTAATACTAAGGGGCTCATTAGGATGACGGGCGGACTTTGTCCGCCCGCCATAAGGGCGGGGGTCCCATGGGGGGTATTAGGATGTGCCCGCCACAGTGGCGGGCACATCCTGCATTTTTAGCATTGTGGCGGGCGGTGCACTCTGCACCACCCGCCACAATGCTACAAATGCATTTCAGCATTTGCATTAACAAAGCGGCAGGCACGGCGCGGTGCCTGCCGCTTTGTTAATGCAAATGAAAGGGGGTACCACAGGTGTGCACCCTCCACCTTTACTTCACAGGGGGCCCCCAGAGTGAAGACCGCATGCCTTTCCATGGCAGCATCGCCGCCGCGGAAAGGCACCTAAATACAACCATCATAATATGGCTGCTGGTGTCTGATAGACACCGCCACCATATTATTCCTTTTCCGCCCGGACGCAAGGCGACCGGGGCGGAAAAGCGGCGGTCGCTCTTTCCGTCCGCCGAGGTCCCCCCGCCATACTAATATGGCGGGGGAAAACGAGTGTGGATGTTGGGCGGATTGCCCCCGCCAGGCTGGCAGTGGCTACCGCCAGCCTGGCAGGGCCAATCCGCCCGATATCATAATGGGCCCCTAAGTGTGTTGCTTTATTCTCCCTTGAAACATGAGTGACTATGCGTTTTCTTTCTCCCCACTTAGAATTGTAAAGACCCTACCGGATAGCCTCAATAAAGCATTTGGCCACCCCTGCTAAAAGGAGGGTCTGTTAGGTTTGAAGTTCTCATTCCTGCAATGCACCCGTTTCATGCTATATTAGGTTAGCAGTGTGTGGCTAAATAGACGCCATTTGTATTCACGTTTTGCAACCCACTGAGTTATCCCCATAATGTGCAGGCTTCAGTTAGCTAGTGTGACTCCATTTTGTATTTTGTAATCCCTATTAGGCTGCTTAGACTGTGCCTGACCTAGGTCTCATTACTCGTATTGCTTGCCTCAGCAGAACATTGTATTTCATTATTTTCTCTTCTGTTCAAGGCTGTTTCTCGACTTACTAATGCATAGGCCATTCTGCCCTTGCATAACTATCCGAGTGTGTATTTCTGCTCCCATGTTAGGAGATGCAGAGGCTCAGCACAGTGACCTTGAGGTGCAGATAGCAGGTATCCATCTGGCAGGTGGTAGCTCATCCCTCTGTACCCTCTTTGTTCATGTTCGGCCCAGGCCGGTAACTTTCCACTGTGAGCGTGGTTGGAGGGTCTTGGGAAGAATCATTACATGTTTTAGACTGTTGAGGGTCAGTCCCTCGGCAGACATCTTAGGGTGCAGGTCAGATTGGACTCCTCTGCAGAGTATTGCCAATAAAGTATGTTTGTATTCTCTACTGTCTGACCGACTCTTCATTCTTGGGAAGGCATAGCAGGTGGTTTTAAGTAACCCGGGTGGCCCCTAAGGGCCACTTCCTTCACTGCACATAAACAATCATCCCATCAACGCAGTCACCCTTGCACTATGGTGCAAGGATGTCTGAGTTGGCGCTAGGCAGCTTAATGTAGCACCAGCGCTATAGAAAACGCAGGGATATGCCGTATCATTGTAAATAAGGCTCATAACAGCGTTTTTGGAATGGCGGAGAGTGGTGTTAGCATTTTCTGCTTCATTCCACACTCAGCCATTTACTTGCACATATGCCCCATTGTTTTTTGTTATTCTTAATTATTTATTTTAACATAAACAGAAGTGAAAACCAAACATGGCATCAAAATCCGAACATGCAAAGGCAATGACAGTTACACTCAATAATATAAGCAAACAGGCATACATAGGGTCAACAAAGCGATCACAGGCATGTCTAGTATATGTCTACATATAACAAACATTATGTAGCAGCCATTGCTGTGGATTCTCTCACATAAGACAATGTCTGATTGTACCGGACTAAAGGACATCATAGCATCATATAATTAGAGGCACAGCAATACATTCTTTATCCAGTGGTAAGAATAGATCAGCAAGTCTGAAGTGGCTCCGAAAAGTCTCTAGGCTTCACTGCACTGGGAAGGGTGATAGCGTAAGTTTTATACCATTCTTCACATGGGGTCATTTGTTTGAGCCAGTCCTGAAAAAGGGGTCTCTCCAACCTCCCCACACCATGGCGGCCCTGCATTTACCCAGTGACAATGCTTAGGAAGTTCGTCTGCAAAAGCCCTTAGGAACGTTTTTAACAGTATTCAAGGGAAACAATGTCAGGGGTAAGCCGGAATTCGTGTTCCATCATGTCTGCCACCATTAAGATATCCTGGGTATGGATATATAAAGCTACAATTGGTTCCATTGGGTAAGCACTGAGATATGCTTTTTAGAACCTTAACATTTATTTGAGAAAAACCTTCAAAAAAACAATAAACACCAAATGTATACGTTCATCATGATTAACAAAACTAGAAGCACCACACCGGCCGAGGGCAACGGAGGCCATCGCCCGTCACTTCCAAATGGCGCTCGCCCATCTCGAAGTGCCGTTCAGAAGGGACAGGCAATGGCCTCCGTTGCCCTTGGCTGGTGTGGTGCATCTAGTTTTGTTAATCATAGTGAATGTAATCATCTGAGGTGTACTGTATTTTTAAACATTTTTTTGAAGGAATGTTAAGGTTCTACAAAGCATTTCTCACTGCTTACCCAACTGAACCAAATGTAGCTTAATACAGCATGTCTGCCACAGCAGCTACTTCTTGTCCCCAAAATGCTGCAGCTTCCGGGCAGCTCCATGCCAGATGAACAATGTCTGCCCCCAAGCACAACATCATTTCCATTTTAATGTCATCTGTGTGATTGTACTTAGCCAGGATATTTGGGGTAGGTATGCCCTTTGCAAGAATTTGTAATGTATTAATCTATATCTACTAGAGGGACTTCTCTGGTCTGCTGACAACAATATTTCCACATAATGTTGGTGATAACCATGCCCAGGTCTGCTGACAATTGTGCGTGCAACTGGGGGTTTGCCCCCTCCCTAAGTCGTTCCATAACTGCAGTATAGAATCTGGTAATGAGCTTAAGTGACAGTAAGATGTACAGCACAAGCCACTCCAAGAAACATTGGGTAGAGTTATTGAGGCTCTTGAGAGAGCTTACCATATGTGATAATATCCATCAGGGTATTTGCTGTTTCTCCTAAATATTCCTGATATGTTCAAAATTCATTCTCTATGAATAGGTTCCCCAATGTGTTTATATGTTTTCTACTAAGGTGTGTCATCATTGCAGAGGCGCAGTCTATCTGAAGTGGACAATAATGTGTAATGAGGCTGAGAAGTGAGTATGTCACAGGGATGTTCCACACTGAAGCTAACCTGAATAGTACCCATGCAGTGTATCTCACCGTATGAATTTCTCATGTAGGTCTAGTAAACTGGGAATATGGGGCAGCTTGTTCAAGAGCAACATGTGGTGTGTGCCGGCTATTATGTATCCAGTGATGCATGAACTGCACCTATGCCACCAGAGAGTACACTTCAAAATGAGGTATTGCAGATCCACCCCTGCCATAAGGGACCTGCAACCTGGGCCAGCTGAGTCTAGATTGTTTTCCTACCCATACTAACTTGATCATGAGTGTATTCAGTTGACTTTTAATGTATAACAATTTCAGAAAACTACCGACTTCATCAGGGCTTTCCTGCCCACCAATGATAATGAGAGGGTGATCCAACGATCCAGCCGCATACTAAGTGCCTCTGTATTTCCCACAATTCTCATGGAGGATCATTGGTATGTTCATATGATAAGGAATGCCCAGATAACGGACAGGTCCTGTCTGTCACTGCAGTGGGTAGCATATGTTAGGTTGTGTTGTGACACTCAGTAGGGGGACTATAATACATTTCAACCAACTTATCTGTAGTCCCGACCAGCGTCCAAACGGTATAACTTCATTAATAATGGGGTATAAATTCACATTGAGGTCCCTTAGTACTAGCAAGGCGTTGGCAGACTGTAATGAATTCCCATGTTGATCCCAATTTGTCTATGAAACTACTGAAGGACACATGCCAGAGGCTCCACTGTGAGAGCAAACAAGATGGGGGTAAGGGGCAATCCTGATGTATTTCTCAATGGAGGGGAGACGAATGTCTGACAAAATATCGACATTCACAATATCGACGTACAAAAATATCGGAGCAAAAATATCGAAATCAAATATATCGGCTTCCTATACTTAACTAGATATATACACAAATATCGATTTTTTAATATCGATATACAAAAACATCGTTTACTTTTATATCGACTACATTAACATCGGAAAACAAAAATATTGCTATCTACAAAAAATAATGACATTACCTATAATATCGACATCAAAAATATCGTGCACTTCAATATCGGATTATCAGCTATATCGACTTTTTATATGCATCTGTTTGCATAATTAATTAAATACCCCTTTACCCAAAAACCCAAAACTGACCCTGAACCCTAAAAATACCCCTTTACCCAAAAACTGAAAACTGACCCTGAACCCAAAAAATACCCCTTTACCCAAAAACTGAAAACTGACCCTGAACCCTAAAAATACCCCTTTACCCAAAAACCCAAAACTGACCCTGAACCCTAAAAATATCCCTTTACCCAAAAACTGAAAACTGACCCTGAACCCTAAAAATACCCCTTTACCCAAAAACTGAAAACTGACCCTGAACCCTAAAAATACCCCTTTACCCAAAAACTGAAAACTGACCCTGAACCCAAAAAATACCCCTTTACCCAAAAACTGAAAACTGACCCTGACCCTAAAAATACTCCTTTACCCAAAAACCCAAAACTGACCCTGAACCCTAAAAATACCCCTTTACCCAAAAACTGAAAACTGACCCAGAACCCAAAAAATACCCCTTTACCCAAAAACTGAAAACTGACCCTGAACCCTAAAAATACCCCTTTACCCAAAAACCCAAAACTGACCCTGAACCCTAAAAATTCCCCTTTACCCAAAAACTGAAAACTGACCCTGAACCCAAAAAATACCCCTTTACCCAAAAACCCAAAACTGACCCTGAACCCTAAAAATACCCCTTTACCCAAAAACTGAAAACTGACCCTGAACCCAAAAAATACCCCTTTACCCAAAAACTGAAAACTGACCCTGAACCCTAAAAATACCCCTTTACCCAAAAACCCAAAACTGACCCTGAACCCTAAAAATACCCCTTTACCCAAAAACAGAAAACTGACCCTGAACCCAAAAAATACCCCTTTACCCAAAAACTGAAAACTGACCCTGAACTCTAACAATACTCCTTTACCCAAAAATAATAATTATTATGTAATTACAAATTAATTATTAATTAACAATAACAATAAAGTAAATATATTAGCACATTAGCTGTAAATAAATAAATTTAATTATTAATATTATTTTTTCCAAATTAATTTACAATAAGTAAAAAATATATATTTAACTAAATGAAGCTAATTAATATAATTAACTAATTAATATTAATTAATTACCAATTAATTATTATTTAAAATTATGTAAAAATTTATATTAATTAATTATTAATAAATAATTACCAATTAATTATTATTTAAAATTATGTTCAAATTTATATTAATTAATTAACTAATTAATATTAATTAATTACCAATTAATTATTATTATGTAATTACCAATTATTTATTATTTAAAATTATGTCCTAAATTATAATTAGTAATTAAATAATTAATATTCATTAATTACCAATCAATTAATATATAAAATAATGTACAAAATTATATTAATTAATTAACTAATTAATATTAATTATTTACCAATTAATTATTAATAAAAAATTTTTACAAACATATATTAATTTATTAATTCTTTTTAAATTACTTCCCACCCTTATCCCCTATAAACCCAATAACCCGCTCCTAAAACTTGATATCTATTATTATTTATTAATATTATTATTTAAATATTATTTTACAATTTATCTTTTTTTTCAAATTTTTTATTATTTTATGTATTTTTACATACATTTTAATACACTCCCCACCCTTATCCCCTATAAACCCAATTACCCGCTCCTAAAACTAGATATGTTTTTAAAAAATATTTTTTTATTAAATATATTTTAATTTTTTAATATAGACCTTTTTATCAATTTTTTATGTACAATTATTATATTTTTTCCTATACTATTTATTTTTTCCATTACTACACGATATTTTGTATTGTCGATATTTTGTCATACGATATTATTATTATCGATATTTATACTTACTTACCTATTACGATATTTTTGTATCCGATATTTTTGCTTCCCAATATTTTTTACCTTCGATATTTTAACTTCGATATTTTGTCTTTACGATATTTTATTTTCGATATTTTGTCTGAGTACCAGGGGAGACACAGCCATTTACCCTAACCCGAGCCGGAGGGTTTGTATAGATGAGCTTGACCCTATTCACTAGAGCCTTTCAGAGTCCCATTCTGTCTAACTCCCCCAGCAGAAAGGACCTTTCAACAGTTTTTAACTCCTTCACAACATCCAAAAGGTGGGTACTGTTTTTGGGTTGGGGTTTAATTGCCGCGTGAGATCAAATAATGATCTAAGGTTGTCAGCGGTAGATTGACCCAGTATGAAGTCAAATTTATCTGGCCATACCAGTCGGGGCATCAAGGGGAGAAACCTGTTCTCTAGTATTTTGGACAAGTTGTTACTATCCACTTTAATGAGGGCGAGTGGGTGATAAGAGTCACATCTGTCTGGGGGCTTGTCTGAATTTAGGAGAGTTCTTACTATAGCTTCCCTCATGGTTTGTGGTAGTTTCCCTGTCCCATATATCTCCTCAGAGACCTCAGAGACCTCAGAGAGCAAAGGAGTTAGTTCCTCTGCATGTTTCTTATAAAATTCAGCGGGAAGGCCATCACTGCAAGGAGTGCTCCAGTTTCTAAGCTGTTTAATCACTGATTTCTTTTTTTTACAGAGTTTTATATAGCGCGAACTTGACCCGAATCGAGTATCAAAGCGCCTTACATAGCACCAGTTGCATTACATGAGGACGCATTCATCTGTGTTAGGCACGGGGAGATTAAGTGATTTGCCCAGAATCACAGGATGTTGGGGTCCTAGCCAAGACTCGAAACAGTACTCTAGAATTGACTACTTTTTAACAGATCAATGTTTGCTCGCAGATATTATTTCGGTTTCCCACACTCCAGTAGGGATTTCTGATTACTCTGTAGTCGAATTAGTCCTTATATTGAGCTCTAGACCCACAGATATTAGGTGGACACTAGATAAGACGTTGCTCCTGGATGATAGAGTAAAAGCAGAGGTGAGAGAAAAAGCCACTGAATTTTTCATCTTTAACACAGGCTCCTCTACGGATTAGATAGTATGGGAATCCTTTAAGGCCTTTCTACGCGGACTGTTGAGTTCATTAGTGGCTCATAAGAGGAAAACTATTAAGAAAAAAAAGTCAGACGATTTGAAAGCTATAACAGAAAAGGATTCCGAGTTACAGAAGGATCCCGGAGTTGGAGAAGGAGCTGTTAGATCTACAAATTTTGCTTAAAGTTGCTGATGATAAGATCATTAAGGATAGATGAGAGGTTAGTAAATTGAGAAACTTTTAGTATGGAGAAAAATGTGGGGCCCTGCTGGCTTGGAAGTCCAGAGCAGAGAGATCCAGGAATAACATCAAAGAGTTAATTCAGAGGGAGTCAGGCCTTTCAATTATGGAGGATGGGGCTATAAGGGAGGAAGCTAGGGGCTTTATGAAAGGCTTATATCATGAAGAAATGAGCTTTGGGTTAGAGGAGGCCCAGGCCTGGCTAGTCCAGAGAAATTTACTCCAAATATCAGAAATAAATAGGAACTATCTGGCGAGTGAGATCACGGAGGGGGAAGTAAGAGAACAACTCAAGAAAATGAGTTGTGGTGAAGCCGCTGGCCCAGATGGGCTGCCAATCGAGGTTTATATAGATTGCTCAGAGGTATTGGTTCCTGTGCTCACCACACTCTTTAACAGTCTTTTGATTCAAGGTTATAGTATCCCCCCTTCATGGTCTGAAGCCACGATAACCCTTATAGTAAAGCCCAACAAAGACCCCAAAAAGATAGAATCTTACAGGCCTATCTCTCTTTTGAACTCGGACCTGAAGCTCCATTCTGGGATATTGGCTACTCGACTTGCTAAAATTATAAAATCAATTATTCACCCCGATCAAAGAGGGTTTATCCCAGGGAGGCAGTTGAATGAGTTATCATTCCAGGCGATAGGGGCGATTGATGTCGCGGAGGAGAGGGGGCTGCCACTATCCTTAATAGCTATAGATGCGGCCAAAGCCTCTGATCAGGTAAATTGGCCATATCTCTGGGCCACCGTGGCCAGTTTTGGGTTCCCCTCCGTTTTTATAGAGGGTATTAAATCACTCTATCAGAGTCCACGAGCAAAAGTCCTGGTTAATGGAGGCCTGTCTGATTGGTTTAAAATCTCCTGTGGAACTAGGCAGGGTTGCCCCCTGTCCCCCCTTTTGTTTAACATTTATATTGAACCTTTTGTTTGTGCAATTAGAAGGGATCAATCAATTCGACCCTTTAAAATAGCAGACCTGGAGCTTAAAACAGCGTTTTATGCTGATGATCTCCTCTTATATACCTCCAACCATGTGGAGGCAATTCCTGGGCTATTTCAACTTGCAGAGGAATTTGTAAGATTCTCTGGGTATCAAATGTAATGTAATGTAATGTAATGTACATGTATTTATATAGCGCAAATCACCGACACGGTATCTAAGCGCTTGCTTAGGGAACCCGTCCTGGTATTCCCCTGTGAGAAACCCCGGCAGGGTGTCCACAAGGTGAAAGCCAGGCATCCCGCCGCGAGGGGCCGTAGTGGAGATTAAGCAAGCTATTGCCCAGAGTCGCAGAGTGTGACCCCGTGAGTCGAGTAGGCGCCGGAGCGAGAATTATCGAGTCCGTGGAATTTTTTGAGCCCGAGACCCGCCGAGGCGGGGAATCGAACCCTGGTCCACGGTCGATCTCAGCTACCAGGTCTGCCACCTCTAACCACTGAGCCACGCTTCTCCAAATAAATAAGGAGAAAACAGAAATAATGGGATGGAATAATTGTAAGGTTATTCAGGGGGCTAAACACAAAATGAGGTATTTGGGAATCCATCTGACTCAAAAATTGAATGATATCTCTAAAATCAGTTGGCAGATAGTTGTGAAAGAGATTACTAAAACATTACCAGGATGGGGCAATCTGCCACTGAATATATATGGACGAGTTAATCTTGTTAAAATGACCATAATTCCCAAATTAACCTTTCTTTTTAATACCATCCCATTACCCTTTGCCCCGAACGATATCAGGATCCTGCAAGGGAAGATCGGATCCTTTATATAGGCTTCAAAATCTCCTAGGATAGCCTGGAAGAAATTAAGGAGGGGGTTGAAGGTAGGTGGTCTGGCCCTACCAGATCTATTTTTATATTGTCATGCCTTTCACTTTAAAAAATTTAGGTTATTGGCCAATAAACTGGACTCTTCCTCACAGGGCCGCCTCTTTCAGGCGTTGTTGTATGACCAACCACAGAGCCAGGAGTTCTTCCTTCTTAAATTTGGCGACCAGAATTTTTTTTTAAAAAGGTCCGACTTAAGATCCTACAGGCAGCACTTAGGAACTGGGTATTTGTCCGGAGATCCTTGGGGATCCCTTATTAGAACTCTCACGCCCCAATTTGGGATTCCCCGGGCACCCCGGAATGTCTCCAGGATCAGTTGTCTCAGCCATTAAAATCAGCAGGTTTGAGCAGATGGGGGGGATCTCTGTGGTAACCCAGGCCTTATAGACTGGGATTCTCTAGCGTCCCTAACCAATGGGTCATTAACTAGATTTAAATATTACCAACTTACGGCCTGGTCGTCAAGGCAGGCGTTGGAGTTTGTAGATGAAACGGGGATCCTTGTTTCTGTATGTAGGAAGGGAATATGGAAACAAGAGGTTTCGTTTTGGTACAGGTCGTTAAAGGGGGTAAAAGGAACATTAAATTTAGAGCTGGCGAGCCTCTGGGGTAATGTTCTATCAGATTGCCCGGAGGAAACTTTAAAGATCTGGACAGACTCATTTTCCATGTCCCAGAGCCTAATAAAACTGGCTAACCTCAGAAGGAATCACCTGTTCACTGCTTATAGGGTATATTGGACCCCGGCTAAACTATCTAAGGTCACGCTAGACAACTACTACTGCCCTAGATGCAAACTCCTGGCAGCCGATGATCGACACATGTTTTTAGAATGTCCAGAAATTTTTGAATATTGAAGGTCGGTTATCGGCTTTTTGGAAAAGGTCTTATCTATCCCCATCACAAGCTCTCCTAGATTAGTTCTTGTAGGTCTACCATGTGGCAATAACATTATTAGCTTTGCCTCGCAATTTATATTCTATGTGATGCTCATAGCAAGGAGAGAAATTTGTAGGGAATGGAAGTCGGAGGCCCCTCCAAGGTTTGCTGACTGTTTAAAAAAGATTATGTCAGTCAGTAAGTTAGATATGGTTTGTCAAGCGGAGAGCGCAGATAGGGTGTGGTCGGCACTGGTGGCCTGGTTGAAGAGCTAAAGGTGGTCCAATGATTATCCCAGAGGAGTGTGGGTCCTGTCCTCCCAGGTTTCGGAGGCGTTCCATCAGAGGGAATGGGAGTAGGACAAGGAAACAGCCTACCTCTGGGAGACTCCTGTGTGTCGCACATTGTGGCCAGGGGGGTAACTGAGATTAACAGTGTGAAAGGCACGCAGAGTTCTCATCTAGAGCATTCATCATCTGGTGGCATATATGAGGACTGTGAGAAGTTGGCCTGATATATGATGTATCCAATTCTGGAACCACCTTGTATCAGTCCAAACAACCCTTATGGTGTCTGGTTGTAAGTCAACCTTATTAGACAAGCTATCCTAGGGGTAGCATAGACTAAGCAGCCTAAAGACTTAACTTAAGAGGTCGTGTTAAGCGAGCTGTTTTACCACATACAATCCTGTAATATCAAATGAAAGGACACCACACAAGTATATATTATAAAAATATATGTATTTATTACTAAAAACAATCCCCAGTATTCTTTATGAATAAAGGGGCACAAGCGTTAAATCAAAAGCACAGTATAACTTACAAAGTTGCACAATTTTGGATGAGGCCAAGGGGCCACTCAAACCATATACTAAATAAATGGTATAAGAGGGACCATTCGATCAGTGGTTAGGCCTAGGGCCTAGGGAATCGCTGGGCGCAGTCGGGACAAGCAATGCTGAAGTCGGGAAAAGCCCGCGGGATTCGGGTGCAGTGCAGAAAGTGCACGCATGCATCAATGTTAACCAATGGTGCGTAAAAGTTACAAAGTTAGAGTTTAAGGACACTTCCGCTGAACCTAGAGGAACAAAACTTTAGTCACAGACCCTAGAGGTGTGTACCAGTGTGGGAACACCGGCGTTGCAATGTTACCTCACCCACAGGAAGTGGGTGCACAGGGTCGAAGTTGAGTCGGGTTTCGTCACGCAGGCTCTTGGTGCTTGGAGCTGAAAGGGCTGCAGGCGGGGTGAAGGAGAAGTGTCTGGTGGAGTCCAAGGGTGGACTCAAGTCGAAAAGTAACTGAAAGCAGAGGGGACAGAGTCTGGGTCGCTCAGCAGTGACCAGGGTGGAACCAGGATGGAACCAGGCAATGTCGGGCGCAATCAGGTGGTTGTCGAGGAGCTTTTCTCCGCTGTCACGTGGGCTCTGGGGCATCTACGAAGTCCAGGAGCGGGTCACAATCTGTCCCACGCAGGTTCTCACCGTCGGCGCTGTCGGCTTCAAGATTGGAGCAAACAACACTTGGCAAAAGCAATCCACGCGAAACCGGGAGATTGCTTCTCACTCAAACCAGGAGGGTCAGAGTGGGGGCTCCTTTTCAGGGGAGCTGGTGCAAATCTGGAGCAACCAGAATCACAAGTCGAATTCCAAGTTTCGCCGGCACAGGGGCCACAAGCCAGCTGGCAAGGGACTGGCCAACGCGTTGAGCCAAAAGAAGCAGAAGGGCCCCACGCAGCACTCGTCGAGTGTGGAGGGCTGAACTTCGGTGCAAGAGTGGCTCAGGGTTGGGGCTTCTCAAACCCCGTTGTACAGCTTCGAGGGTCACTTGTGAGCTGCACGGTCAGCGTCTTGTGATCTTTCCAAGATGGCGTGTCCCACGCTTCCGGTCGCCTCCACGGGTCTCAGCTCTGCAGGGACTGTGGATCGGGCTGTTAGAAGGCAGGCAAGCTTGATCTCATTGATCTCTGTTGCTTGAGTTCCGGCGGGAACTGCAACAAAGCAGACGTCGAGGGCTGGATGGTGCCTGTTTGCACAGGGTGGTCTCTCCTTGACCACAAGGGAGATTCTTCAGTCTTCTACGTTGAGTAGGATGTGGAAGGGTCCAGAGTTTCGTTTCTTATGTTTCATCAGGATAATCTGAAGTGCATTGGCACTGCTCCCACTCTTATTCGAATCTGGGGGGCTGGATTACCTGCTAGGTCCCCTCCTATGGGTGGGACCCAGGAAGTGGGTGGATACACCCCCTTCCTTTGATCCTGGCCACGCTGGGACAGGGGCTGGAGTGCCCCAGAACCGGTTTGGCCGGATTATGCAAGGGGCAGCCTTGTGCTCCCCATGCAGTGTCTGGTTTCTTTCAAACCTCCCTGCTACAATCCACTATATCCTGTCTGGGGGGTTGTAACACCGCCCTGCGACAGGAAACCCTTTGTCCAGGCCCCCTTGGCTGAGTTTCGGTCAGCTTCAGGGGGTCAGACTTGTGTCTGTGGCAGAAGCATCCATTTTGTGGATCTGAGGCCCTTTTAGAAATTAACCGCATTTAAGTAAAGTAACATGTCTTACCCCTCTAGAGGGGTGGAATGCTATCCCCGTCGCCAGAACTGGCGAGGGGATAGTATTCCAAATCGTATGACACCTTACACGACATGTTTTGATAAAGCCAAACCAAAGTTGCTATATAACCGCGAGGATTATAATGCACTTAAGAGTATATGGTATGGCATTGTCCTGAAACAGCTTAGGGATTTGTTCCCAACAGCTGCAGGCAGGCTCAGCTCATGCTAGAGCTCCATCTCACATTAAACCACGCACTCTGCCTCCAGGATTGATAAGGCCTTCCATAGGAGTGGCTCACAGGTTTATTTGTGTCCAGATATAGGTTTAGATATAGGTATACTATACCTAAGCAAGGGGTGATTACACCACCTTGCCCCAGCTGAGTAATCAGCCAGTTGTGTCAATTTAAGAACCAGCCAGGGGTGGCAAAAGATATGCTGCAGCCCCTGGTAGGCCTTGGTGGCACCTATGCCCTGAGCACCTATAGTGCATTGTACAGGGGCTGCTGACAAGGAGTCCATCTTCAATTGTGGTATGTACCTATAGCACATGTATTAATAATTTAGAGAGAGAACAGCAGGATGGGGGTCTTATTAGCAGGCCCACAGCCTCAGTAGTCTAAAACCAGTGAAGCAAAAAGCAAAAATTTGGGGTGACCATAGGATAGCAGACCCTACTCTCCTACACAACCCCCCTCAAACGCAGGGACATTAAACTAACCTTGACCAGATAAGTCTTCATGTTCTAAGTGGAAGTACCTGGAGAGGCCATCTGCATTACCATGGTCAGTCCCTGGGCGGTGCTCCACTGTAAAGTCCATCCCCTGTAGGGAAATGGACCACCTGAGCAGTTTGGGATTTTCACCCTTCATCTGATTGAGCCACAAGAGGGGCTTATGGTCTGTCTGAACTAGGAAGTGAGTTCCAAACAAGTAGGACCTCAACTTCTTCAGGGCCCAAACCACAGCAAAGGCCTCCCTCTCAATGGCTGACCAACGTTTCTCCCTGGGGGTCAGCCTTCTGCTAATAAAAACAATGGGCTGGTCTTGACCATCTTGATTAAGTTGTGAGAGCACAGCTCCCACCCCCAACTCAGAAGCATCTGTCTGTACAATGAACTGTTTGGAGTAGTCAGGACTCTTCAGGATAGGTGCAGAGCACATGGCCTTCTTCAGCTCATCAAATGCCTTCTGACAGCTAACTGTCCACTGAACCTTTTTTGGCATCTTCTTGGATGTCAAGTCATTTAATGGTGTCACAATGGACCCATAGTTTTTCACAAACTTTCTGTAATACCCAGTCAGGCCCAAGAAGGCTTTGACTTGTGTCTGGGTAACTGGAGGAGCCCAGTCCTGTATGGTCTGGATTTTGCTCTCCAGTGGTTGAACCTGACCTCCACCTACTAGGTGGCCCAGGTACACAACCTTACTCTGCCCTATCTGGCACTTAGTAGCCTTGATAGTCAGGCCTGCCTTTTGCAGGGCCTCCAGAACCTTCTTCGGGTGGATCAGGTGATCCTCCCAGGTGGAGCTAAAGACAGCAATATCATCTAGATATGCTGCACAAAAGTCATCCAACCCAGCAAGGACTTGATTCACCAACCTTTGGAAGGTGGCAGGTGCATTCTTCAAACCAAAGGGCATCACCACAAACTGATAATGTCCACTGGGGGTAGAGAATGCTGTCTTGGCTTTTGACTCCTCAGCTAGTCTGATTTGCCAGTAGCCAGCTGTCAAATCAAATGTGCTCAGAAACTTGGCAGAAGCCAATCTGTCAATGAGCTCATCTGCTCTTGGAATGGGATGTGCATCTGTCCTAGTGACAGCATTGAGGCCTCTGTAGTCCACACAAAACCTCATTTCTCTCTTTTCATCTTGGGTATGAGGTTTTGGCACAAGGACTACTGGGCTGGCCCATGGGCTCTCTGATGGCTCAATCACTCCAAGCTCCAACATCTTTTGCACCTCAGCCTTGATACAATCCCTGACATGGTCAGGTTGCCTGTAGATCTTATTCTTGACAGGCAGACTGTCACCAGTGTCCACCTCATGGGTGCACCAGTTTGTCTGGCTGGGTGTGAGTGAAAACAAGTGTCTGTGGGCTTGCAAAACCTGTCTGCAGTCCATCTGTTGCTGGTCAGTGAGGCTGCCTGCCAAGGCTACTCCATCAACTGAACCATCATCAGGGTTCTGGGAAAGCAGGTCTGGGAGAGGGTCACTCTCGTCCTCCTGTTCCCCATCTGTGGCCATGAGCAAGCTCATGTCCTCCCTGTCCACAAATGCTTTCAAACGATTCACATGGAGCACCCTGTGGGGGCTCCTAGAGGTTCCAAAGTCAACCAGGTAGGTGACTTCTCCCTTTTTCTCAATGATAAGGTAGGGTCCAGTTCATTTGTCCTGGAGTGCTGCTGGGGCCACTGGCTCCAACACCCATACCTTCTGCCCTGGCTGGAACTCAACCAGAACAGCCTTTTGGTCATGCCAAGCTTTCTGTAATTCTTGACTGGCCTCCAGGTTTTTGGATGCTCTCTCCATATACTCAGCCATCCTGGAGCGGAGACCAAGTACATAGTCCACTACATCTAGCTTAGGCTTTTTGAGAGGTAACACCCATCCTTCCTTCACCAAACATAGTGGACCCCTCACAGGGTGGCCAAACAAACGTTCAAAAGGGCTGTAGCCAACCCCCTTCTGTGGGACCTCTCTGTAAGCAAAGAGCAAGCAGGGTAAAAGGATGTCCCATTTCCGCCTAAGCTTCTCTGGTAAACCTTTTATCATTCCATTGAGGGTCTTGTTGAATCTCTCCACAAGCCCATTGCACTGGGGGTGATAGGGTGTGGTAAACTTGTAGTTTACTCCACATTCCTTCCACATTGCTTCCAAATAGCTAGACATGAAGTTAGTACCTCTGTCTGATAATACCTCCTTTGGAAAGCCCACTCTTGAGAAAACTGCAATTAGGGCTTTTGCCACCACAGGTGCTGTGGTGGTCCTCAGGGGAATAGCTTCTGGATACCTGGTGGCATGATCCACTACCACCAGTATAAATCTGTTCCCAGATGCTGTTTGAGTATCCATGGGACCCACAATATCTATTCCAACTCTTTCAAAGGGTACCCCCACCACAGGTAGTGGTATGAGGGGGGCCTTTGTTGTGCCACCTGACTTACCACTGGCCTGGCTAGTGACACAGGAGCGACAAAACTCCTTGACATTTTCTGACATGTGAGGCCAGTGAAAGTGTGAAACAAGCCTGTCCCACGTTTTGTTCTGGCCTAAGTGTCCTGCAAGGGGAATATCATGGGCCAAGGTAAGAAGGAAACCCCTAAACTTCTGAGGTATGACCAACCTCCTGGTTGTACCAGGCTTGGGGTCTCTAGCCTCTGAGTAAAGGAGTCCATCATCCCAATACACAGTATGGGTACCTTGGGCATCCCCTGCAGCCTCAGCAGCAGCCTGCTGTCTGAGGGGTTCAAGTGAAGGGCAATCTAATTGAGCCTGCCTCAGGTCTGCCCTTGAGGGTCCCCTGTCCCCAGAAACTCAACCTGGTCAGGTTCAAGTTCCTCAGAGACAGTCTCCTCTTGGACTGCAGAATCAGTTTCCTGTGAAACCTGATCCTCAACCTGGGGCAAGGTGGAAGGCTCAGCCCTTCCTCTCTTGCTCCTTCTCTTGGGTTGTGGTTGGTCTATTGTTTCAAGATCCACCACTGGTTCAGGAAGGCACTTCTTAGCCTGAGCCCTTGTCACTGCAAGGACATGAGCTGCAATCCCTAGCATTTCTGCATGAATCCTGTACTCCACTTCTGACCAAACTGAGCTTTCAAGATCATTGCCTAACAGACAGTCTACTGGGAGGTCTGCACTCACAACAACTTTCTTTAGGCCATCTACCCCTCCCCAGGAGAAGTTCACAACTGCCACACTATGGGAAGTAGTGGAGTTGCTTGCATTGGTCACTAGGTAACTTTCACCTAGTACAATCTGTCCAGGGTCCACAAAGTCAGGTGTCACCATTGTGACACTGGCACATGTGTCCCTGTAGGCCTGAGACAGTTTCTCATTGATTAAAGGCGTCTGCCTATATTTGCCCAGGTTACTGGGACTCACTGTAGTGGACAAAGCTAAGTCCACATCATATAGGAGAACTGCCTGAGTAGGGATTCTGACTAGGCCAGATCCTACTTCAGTACCCAGGGTCAACCCTACTACACCCTTTGGCTGTGTTCCACCACTGCTTACTGAACTAGGGGGTGCAGGTGCTTTAGGAGCTGCAGTGGTGGGGACTGGATTTGTCTTGGTGCATTCACTGCCCCAGTGTGAAACTGATTTGCAGGTATTACACCAAGGTTTCTTTGGGCCATTATTCTTCTTTTTCTTGTTTCCATTTTGGGAACCACCCTCCTTATTACTATTTTGGGGGCCTGAAGACTTCTGGTCCTTTTCTTTATCTTTCTGATTTCCACCCTTCTGGTCTGTTTTCTTCTGGTCACCACCTTGGTTCTGGGGTTTCTGCTTAATCCTTGTTCTGACCCATTTGTCTGCCTTCTTTCCCAATTCTTGGGGAGAGGTCAGATCAGAGTCAATAAGGTATTGATGTAACAGCTGGTTTGTACAGTTATTAAGGATCTGTTCTCTCATGATAAGATTGTACAATCATGTATAGTCTGAAACTTTACTTCCCTGCAACCAACCCTCCAGAGCCTTAGTGGCACAATCTACAAAATCAGTCCAGTCTTGAGTCTGTGCTTTTTGGGTGTCTCTGAACAACAACCTTTATTGCTCAGTGGTTAGGCCAAACCCTTCAATAAGAGCACTCTTCAAGACAGAGTAGTTTTTGGCATCCTCAGGTCTAACTGTGAGGAGCCTGTCCCTCCCTTTCTCTGAAAAGGAGTACCATAAAATTGCAGCCCACTGATCCTGAGGAACCTGCTGTTCCATGCAGGCTCTCTCAAGAGCAGTCATCCATTTGTGGATGTCATACCCTTCCTTGTAGGGGCCACAATTTTTGTCAGGTTTCTATTATCATAGCTCCTGTCTTTTTCTCTAGGAATATTGCTGCCACCAGTGACATCTAAGCCACACAATTTCTGCTCTCTTGCCAAGGCAAGTCTAGCTTGAGCCAGGGCTACCTCCTCCCTCTCTATTTGGAGTTTGACAGCTCTCATCCTGGCCTTTTGCTCTATCTTTTGAGAGGCAGTCATACCTCTCTGAGATTCTCTTGAGGCACTAGAAATATGAGAGTCCCCTGAGGGAGATCTCACTCTTCTGTTGCCTGAGAGAAGGCTGTGGTGGGATCTGGGGAGGTGCTGGCCCTCTCCATTTCCCAGTAGGTTTAAGTTGGCCTGGTTAAGCCTGGCAACTACAACCTGGTTAAACCCTTGATCCTGATCTTCAGGGTCCTCTACCTCTGAGTCCTCCTCTTCTTCTACCTCCTCACCTTCCTCCTCTGGGGTGGTCTCAGTGGCTGGGGGGTTCACTCCATCTCCTGAATCTAAGGGAACTGCATTCTCCTTATCTAAGTCATCCTGTTCTAGAATGGCTATCAGGGAAGGACTGGTGGGACTTCTGCCCCTTTTTAACCCTCTTGAGATGCACAAGGCAATCAAGTCTTTGTGGGTTAGTTTGTCATAGCTGGAAGTTGCCTGGGTAAGGTCAACTGTCACAGGAACAGACCCTGAGGCTTTTCCTGTGTCAGACATGACTCTAGTGTGGTGTAAGTGATGCACCTACCTACACTAAGTGTTTCCCTACTGTACCTTGCTAGTGAGTTGTAGTCAGGGTGTGCTAATCCCTTTAATCTACAACTACTAAGTTCAGTAGAACTTAAATATGCTAAGCTTTTGATTTATATGTACCTAAAGGTACTTGATGTGATCTTTCAATTTGATAAAAAGATTGCAATGGTAAAACAAACAGCAAGCTCAAATCCGCACCGCTGCTCACCAATGTGAGAAGTTGGCCTGATATATGATGTCTCCAATTCTGGAACCACCTTGTATCAGTCCAAACAACCCTTATGGTGTCTGGTTGTAAGTCAGCCTTATTAGGAATGGAATGGAATGGAAATTACACTTTTATAGCGCATAACTACCCGGAGGCCTCGCAGCGCTTTGACTGGAACAGGTGGCGAGCTCATGGAGGATTAGCACGACTTTGCAAACAGATATGTTTTTAAGGCCTTTCTAAAGGGCATAAGGTTGTTAATTTCTCGAAGGGCCAAGGGGAGGGAGTTCCAAAGCCTGACCGCAGTAAAAGAAAACGATCGGCCACCCCAGCGAGCTTTATTTATTTTTGTGGTGGTTACCAGTTGCATGGAGCTGGAGCGTAAGGCTCTGGATGGTAGATAAGGTGTAGCTATAGAGTGTAGAATTGCTGGGCCGGTACGGTGAAAGGCTTTGTGCATAATGCACATGGCCTTGAACTGTATTCTTGCTGCAACTGGGAGCCAATGAAGCTCTTTGAGAGCCTTCTTGGCTGACTGCCAACGAGGAATGTTGTACAGTAAGCGGGCAGCACAGTTTTGTGTGACCTGAAGCCTATATGTCACTGCTGCTGAAGCTCCCATGTAAAGGGCATTCCCATAATCCAGGCGGGAAAGGATGAGGGCTTGAACCATGGTCCTCCTGGCCTGGAAAGGGAGAAGGGGGAGCACCCTACGAAGCATTTTCAGCAACCCAATGCACGTGGAGGCAGTTTTAGTTGCTTGAGCTGAAAAGTCAAGCGCCTTGTCCAGCCAGACTCCCAAGCTCTTAATCTGGGGTTTGGGAGTGGGAGGCGGACCAAGTAATGGAGGCCAGATGGAGGTTAACGCGGATGGAGGAGAGTTGCCCAGCAGCATAATGTCTGTTTTCTCTCCATTTAGTTTTAAGTGGGAGGAATGCATCTATCTGGCGACAGCCTCTAGACAGAGGCCTAAGGTGGAGGATGAACCCGCGGGGTGGTCAAAAGAGACCACCAGTTGGGTATCATCTGCGTAGGTGACAATACGCACCCCAAAGGGAAGAACAATCCTCTCTAGTGGCTCCATATAGGCGTTAAAAAGGGTAGGGCTCAGAGAGGAGCCCTGGGGCACTCCACAGCTAAGAGGGTGTTTAGGGGACACTGACTCGCCCTCAAACACCTGGAAGAATCTATTATCCAGGAAGGAGGTAAGCCATTCCAGAGCCGCGCCCGACACGCCCAAACCCCTCAGTCGATGTAATAGAGTAGAGTGGTTGACCGTGTCGAACGCGGCGCTGAGATCGAGTAAAATGATGGCAGCTTTACCTCCCTGGTCCAACACGGCTCTAGCTTCCTCAGTTACTGCCAGAAGGGCAGTTTCGGTTCCGTGCAAAGGACGGAACCCTGTCTGGGAGGTGCGGAGAATGCCGTTCGATTCGAAGTAGTCCACTAAGATATTATTAACGTGCCTCTCAAGTAACTTGCTCATCCATGGAAGCAATGAGATGGGACGGAAGTTGGCTAGGTTGTTCTGGTCTAGCGACGGCTTTTTCAACAAAGCTTTAACCATCGCACACTTCCATGAGGGCGGGACAGTATTTGAGGTAATGGAGGCATTAAGGACGTCCAAGACGACCGGACGAATAACGTCCATGGCCTTAGTGAGGACCTGGGGGGGAGCCATGTCAGTAGGGGATCCCGAGGTAATCTTGGGGATCAACCTATTAGACAAGCTATCCTAGGGGTAGCATGGACTAAGCAGCCTAAAGGCTTAACTTTAGAGGTCGTGTTAAGCGAGCTGTTTTACCACATACAATCCTGTAATATCAAATGAAAGGACACCACACAAGTATATATTATAAAAATATATGTATTTATTACTAAAAACAATCCCCAGTATTCTTTATGAATAAAGGGGCACAAGCGTTAAATCAAAAGCACAGTATAACATACAAAGTTGCACAATTTTGGATGAGGCCAAGGGGCCACTCAAACCATATACTAAATAAATGCTATAAGAGGGACCATTCGATCAGTGGTTAGGCCTAGGGCCTAGGGAATCGCTGGGCGCAGTCGGGACAAGCAATGCTGAAGTCGGAAAAAGCCGGCGGGATTCGGGTGCAGTGCAGAAAGTGCACGCATGCATCAATGTTAACCAATGGTGCGTAAAAGTTACAAAGTTAGAGTTTAAGGACACTTCCGCTGAACCTAGAGGAACAAAACTTAAGTCACAGACCCTAGAGGTGTGTACCAGTGTTGGAACACCGGCGTTGCAATGTTACCTCACCCACAGGAAGTGGGTGCACAGGGTCGAAGTTGAGTCGGGTTTCGTCACGCAGGCTCTTGGTGCTTGGAGCTGAAAGGGCTGCAGGCGGGGTGAAGGAGAAGTGTCCGGTGGAGTCCAAGGGTGGACTCAAGTCGAAAAGTACCTGAAAGCAGAGGGGACAGAGTCTGGGTCGCTCAGCAGTGACCAGGGTGGAACTAGGATGGAACCAGGCAATGTTGGGCGCAATCAGGTGGTTGTCGAGGAGCTTCTCTCCACTGTCACGTGGGCCCTGGTGCATCTACGAAGTCCAGAAGCGGGTCACGATCTGTCCCACGCAGGCTCTCGCCGTCGGCGCTGTCGGTTTCAAGATTGGAGCAAACAACACTTGGCAAAAGCAATCCACGCAAAACCGGGAGATTGCTTCTCACTCGAACCAGGAGGGTCAAAGTGGGGGCTCCTTTTTAGGGGAGCTGGTGCAAATCTGGAGCAACCAGAATCACAAGTCGAATTTCAAGTTTCGTCGGCACAGGGGCCACAAGCCAGCTGGCAAGGGACTGGCCAACGTGTTGAGCCAAAAGAAGCAGAAGGGCCCCACGCAGCACTCGTCGAGTGTGGAGGGCTGAACTTCGGTGCAAGAGTGGCTCAGGGTTGGGGCTTCTCAAACCCTGTTGTACAGCTTCAAGGGTCACTCGTGGGCTGCACGGTCAGCGTCTCATGGTCTTTCCAAGATGGCATGCCCCACGCTTCCAGTCGCCTCCACGGGTCTCAGCTCTGCAGGGACTGTGGATCGGGCTGTTAGAAGGCAGGCAAGCTTGATCTCGTCGATCTCTGTCGCTCGAGTTCCGGCAGGAACTGCAACAAAGCAGACGTCGAGGGCTGGATGGTGCCTGTTTGCACAGGGTGGTCACTCCTTGACCACAAGGGAGATTCTTCAGTCTTCTACGTTGAGCAGGATGTGGCAGGCTCCAGAGTTTCGTTTCTTATGTTTCATCAGGATAATCTGAAGTGCATTGGCACTGCTCCCACTCTTATTCGAATCTGGGGGGCTGGATTACCTGCTAGGTCCCCTCCTATGGGTGGGACCCAGGAAGTGGGTGGATACACCCCCTTCCTTTGATCCTGGCCGCGCTGGGACGGGGGCTGGAGTGCCCCAGAACCGGTTTGGCTGGATTATGCAAGGGGCAGCCTTGTGCTCCCCATGCAGTGTCTGGTTTCTTTCAAACCTCCCTGCTACAATCCACTATCTCCTGTCTGGGGGGTTGTAACACCGCCCTGCGACAGGAAACCCTTTGTCCAGGCCCCCTTGGCTGAGTTTCGGTCAGCTTCAGGGGGTCAGACTTGTGTCTGTGGCAGAAGCATCCATTCTGTGGATCTGAGGCCCTTTTAGAAATTAACCGCATTTAAGTAAAGTAACATGTCTTACCCATCTAGAGGGGTGGAATGCTATCCCCGTCGCCAGAACTGGCGAGGGGATAGTATTCCAAATCGTATGACACCTTACACGACATGTTTTGATAAAGCCAAACCAAAGTTGCTATATAACCGCGAGGATTATAATGCACTTAAGAGTATATGGTATCGCATTATCCTGAAACAGCTTAGGGATTTGTTCCCGACGGCTGCAGACAGGCTCAGCTCATGCTAGAGCTCCATCTCACATTAAACCACGCACTCTGCCTCCAGGATTGATAAGGCCTTCCATAGGAGTGGCTCACAGGTTTATATGTGATCAGATATAGGTTTAGATATAGGTATACTATACCTAAGCAAGGGGTGATTACACCACCTTGCCCCAGCTGAGTGATCAGCCAGTTGTGTCAATTTAAGAACCAGCCAGGGGTGGCAAAAGATATGCTGCAGCCCCTGGTAGGCCTTGGTGGCACCTATGCCCTGAGCACCTATAGTGCATTGTACAGGGGCTGACAAGGAGTCCATCTTCAATTGTGGTATGTACCTATAGCACATGTATTAATAATTTAGAGAGAGAACAGCAGGCTGGGGGTCTGATTAGCAGGCCCACAGCCTCAGTAGTCTAAAACCAGTGAAGCAAAAAGCAAAAATTTGGGGTGACCATAGGATAGCAGACCCTACTCTCCTACAAGGACACAAAAAAAAAGACTCAAAACCGGTTCCGCAGATTCGAGGTCGACCACCCTAGCTGTTAGGCCAACTCCTCTCCCATTTAATCTCTTCTAAAGTTATCGGTTGACATAAGGTGCTTACCTCTAACCCAAACCACACCAGGGTCGCTCTGTCCCGGTATTTGTGGATGTCAGAAGGTTCCACTTGTGATTTGGAAGTATGCAATTCTTTATAGAAGGCTAAAAATGTGTCTACAATGTTGGTGGGAGTGTGCTTAATATGCACCTCAGGTGTATATATGTAAGTTATGTGAGTTGCAGCCCAGCTAGGTTTAAGTAGAGCAGCCAATGGGTGTCCTGATCTGTCCTGTCTCCCTATCACTGGGCCTGCCCATATTTACTATAAAATATCAGCTCTTTGTCAGCCTCCGCTTTGAATTCTATCAGTTTAGTGTGCATTGGACCCAGGATTACCCTATCATGAGTGGAGTCGTAGTGTTGTTCCAGGGCATGCAGTTCACATTCTAGCATAATAAGTCATGTTCTAATTCATTTTAAGGTACTATTTCTCTATTTCTCTTCACAACACATTCCCTGCAAATGACAGCATTAAGGGTTGGCCAGAGGATAGAAACCGAGGCAGCTGAGCCTCTGTCTATCTCTATATAGTCCCTGGTGGGCTGTCATATTTCCCCCTTGAATGCCACAACGAGCAAGTTTTTAGGTTGGAGGTACAACATATATGTCCAGCTCCATCCACTGGGCATCTCCATGGTGAGCACCACCAGGATGTGGACCAATAGTGTCCTGGTCCTCGTCCATCCTGCCACGTCCTTGGAACACACCCAAAAGTCAATGCGGGAGGAGGAGTCATGCACAGATGAATGAAATGTGTATTCTCTTGCTGTCTGGCCAAAGGTCGACCAGGTCAAAGTGCAGCATACCACCCAAGCTGTAGTCCACCGACTCTCACTACGGTCAGAGCAGTAGTGTTCCATGTTAGAGATAAGCTTGTGGTATCCTCCCCACATAATTGTTCGTGGATCATATCTGCGCAATGTTTCAATGCCCTCAAAAAGAAATTGGGACTGTCTGTATTTGGGCCAAATGTATTTACAAGGGTGACATGTGTGTAGCTTACCATTCCCTGCAAAATAAGTAATCTACCCTCTGAGTCTGCTATAGTTTTGATGTGTTGAAAATATTCTGACTTTTCAAAAATTATTGTAACTCCTCTGGAGTAGGAAGAGTCGGAGGAGAATTATCTGTGAGTGCCCTGTGTGGAGGCCAGGTTAGTCAGACGGCCAGACGGGATATGTGTTACCTATAACAATATAATGTCCATTGTATGTCTAGTCAAATAGCCAAGGACTTTCATGCACTTTATGGGAATTATTAAGCCCCCGCACATTCCACGGGACTATTTTTAATGGGTGGGAGCTGTTTGCGTGTCTGCCAGTCATAAACACTATAGGGCAATAGTGGTTGTAGGATTAGGAGTCATTGAGTCGAGTACCAGGCAAAGTGTGCAACATGTATCTCTGTGTGTTTTAGAACAAACTCTCATTTCCCCACCCACAATAGGACCCAACCGTCCAGCAAAAACTCAAAACATTTTACCCCATGCAACTAAAGTTTGGTAGTAAGAAAACTAAGAGATAACAAATCTTATTCCCACTGTGTTGAAAAGCCAGGGTGTAGTGCTCAGATAATTTGTCCTATTTGGACTGATGGTGACTGTTGTCCACCGCCATCTCAGTATATACTCATGAATCCTTTATTTCAGCCTTATTTGTGCCTATTTGTAGGGTTTACCTATTGGCTTTGGCATGATTCTGTGCCTTCTTTGCCTCTTTTCGGGCCTGGATGCCTAAACTAGAGAGCAGCCATCTTGTCTTCTTGCCTCAGTTGTCTGAGGTGCTTGTAGGTTAAAGGTAATGCTTAGAGTCTAGCCTGTTGTGCGCTAGTGAGGAGCCGGTGAAGACTGGTTCTTATCGAAGGAATGTGTTTGTCTCTTGGGTCCTAGATGCAACACGCAAGGGGCCACTGGGGGCGCGCATAGAGCCTGGGAGCTGGCACAGGAATTCGGTGGGAGGCAGACTGCTGCTGGAAATTTCCATGAGGAGAGAGCATTCTATATTATCAGAGGGCAAGAGAGCAGAGGGGGCAGATGGTCTTTGGAGCAGTTGGAATTACATGTGCAGAAGGGAACGTGCAGTGTTCTGACAAAGAGCCAGCTACAGTTTGAGTTAGAAGGATTTGTCTGTTGGAGAAACCAGGAGGAGCTGGCAGTTGGAGAGATGAGATGATTCTTTGGAGTTGATAAAGTCAGTTTGGAGTTTGGAGTACAGCTGACAGTTGGAGCCAGTGAGGTGCAGAGGCCATGAGGAACAACAGAGGTTGGCCCGTTGGTGATGGTGTCTCAGTGAGCAGAGAGTTCTGATTCAACCAGAGAGGGACAGAGAGAATTGGATCCCCTTTCTGAGGGTGAGGTGTTCTAAAAATACTTTCATTATATTTGTTCATAATCAATCACTTTTCTTTTAGCTACCTATTGGTATACCACAATTAATCACTTTCC
This sequence comes from Lissotriton helveticus, assembly GCF_964261635.1. NCBI lineage: Eukaryota > Metazoa > Chordata > Amphibia > Caudata > Salamandridae > Lissotriton > Lissotriton helveticus. Next base: position 1,375,259,376 of record NC_136059.1, read on the forward strand.
TTTTAGTTCCTCATTCTATCATTGTGTCATAAAGAGCATTCATGTTTAATCATCTTTACTTTTCAGTTCTTTATATAAATGTATGTGTAGATGATTGTTTGTTAGTTGTGTAATAAAGAGACCCCTTTTACATCTGAGTATTGTTTCCATGATGGGGTTAACCTTTCTTTTTAGCCAGGTACTGACGAACAGAAGGATGGGACATTCCCTTCTGAGAAGGTAACTGATGACAGGGGAGAGTGTGAACCATATTAGGGAATAATTCTTGAATGTAATGATTTGGCAGTTCTTGTGTGAGAGGATTGGATCTCCTATCCATTACATAAGGAATAATAATATTTCATATGAGATAGAAGATACTTCCAGTAGATAGTAGGTACTTAGGAAATTCCCAATAGAGAGCAGGAGGTATTAATAGGACAGTGGGGACACTATAAAGAGAGATTGCTCAGGATAGGGCGTTATATACTGGAGCCGCTCCCCGAAGAGAGAGGGGGTAGAGTAGTCTGGGTCGGATTGCCGTGGGACTACAAGTGGGAACACTATAAAGAGAGATCACTCAGGATAGGGCGTTATATACTGGAGCCGCTCCCCGAAGAGAGAGGGGGTAGAGTAGTCCGGGTCGGATTGTCGTGGGATTACAATGCGAACACTATAAATAGCTGCTCTCCGACACGAGAGAGAGTAGGTTAGCCCGGGCCAGATTGTCGTGGGGCTATAAGGTGAGATCATAGGATATAGGATGGAATCCCGTAGTTCCTCTAGGCTTTACTGGTATATTAGCTGTGTAAGCTTGTATATATTGTGGGTTCCCCATTCCCAGGTAAGTACCCCAGGTACTGTTGTAAATAGGGTCTGGGAAGGGATGAAGTTATGTGATGACTGGGTTTGTGGCGTTTGGGTGAGCTGATAACTTGGTCAGGAAATCCGGTCATTACACAGGGGTGGCCAGAGTGGCTGATAATGTGTCATTATGCTGATTATTGTGTGTGAACAAGTAAATATTAATACATCACAGCAGTATTATATACTTTACTGACTTTCTGGAGTGGGCATCGGGCCTAGAGGTATACCACTCATCTCAGTCAATTGGACCAAATCACTAAAAACTTGAGGGATTGTCATGTGGTACAGGCAAGGTGTGGCAAACCCAGGTCACCTGAAATCAGACAGCCCATTCAGTGATAGTAGTATTCAATCTCCTCAAGGGACGACTGCGCCCTGTACCACGTTGACACAGTGTCACATATTGTCACTTGCTGTAGGAGGAAGGCGTGAGTGCCTCCAAGGTCCAAAAACACCAGAGTCTTGCCCCCCCCCAGATTAATTGAAGTCATTACGGGTACAGCACGGCACAGGGTAGGCCACATTCTTGTAGTTTCTTCACGACGGTGAGAAATTTCTTCTAGGCTTTCTGCACTGAATGTGTATAATCCAGTAAAAATGAGAGGCGCATTCCTTCATAATGTGTTTCTTTTGCCTCTCTAGCCAGTCTCAAGAGCTTATCTTTGTCATAACATAGTAATGATTGGCCTTGGTAGTATGCCCGGAACTGGCCTAGAGGCCAAGGAATGTTGAGCTTGTTGATCACGAATGTCTTGGAAAAGTTGTCCATGGCAAATAACGTCAGCAGCAATTTTTCCATGTAGTCCTTGGTGCGGCCCATGGTGGTGGACTCTTGTATTCCAGAGATGCAGACATTGCTCCTCCTTGATCAGGCTTCCAGGTCTTCATTTTTAAGCAGGATACAACGTATTGCCTCTTGCATCTCTTTCACCGTTTTGACTTGCTGAGTGTGATCATCCTCTATATTGGAGATTCTTTGCTCGGCCTCAGTAATGCATGTATGCTGCTTGTCTACATGATCCTTTGCATCATCCATCCTCTGTGTCAGAGGGTCTATTTTAAGGTCTATAGTAGAGAGGCTCACCTTCATCTTTAATAGTGGGGACTTAATGTCCTCCAGTAGGAGGGATACACCCTCCATAGTGTCCTCCCAATCAGAGAAATGGCAGATTCAGATCCTGGAGGTTTGCCACTTTTCCTGGTATCAAACATCAGACGCGACTGCCCAGTGTCTGTCTTCTTCATGATTGGATGAAGGGGTGTGGATAGGGATTTTGAGTCTCAAGGGTACGGGAACTCCTGTCTTCTCTGCGCACCGACTCTAATGTAGGAGGCTTTCAGCCTATGCAGTAACCCATATCAGAGAGCTGATTATTTTCACCCCCCAGCCACCACTCCTAAGGCCTCAGCAGGAAATGCTCTCTTCCCAGTAAGTGGGGGTCAGGGCCCCATTAGCAACAGCATGCATGTTACTTCTTGTACTGCAAGGGGGGGGCATAAAATTCCCATTATGGCCAAATAGTTGTGATTCTTTGAATAAGGACAGTCTGCCAGCTATCACACTAGGTTAAACACCCACATGTGAGGCAGATCCATATGGGCGAGCCCCTACAGGATCATTGGCACCACGTAACCTCCAGGTTGGGCAGATTCCCCCCGCCACCTGCACTCGCCGCGATGCTCTCCTGGCCATCTATCCATCCATACACATTCAGCGATCTTCAGAAAGGCGGCAGATAGGCCCAACCACTCTTTGTAGGCTGGTGGACATGACCATCTGTCCCCGGCCATGCCTCCACTCCAGGCCAGATCCTCCAGTGCCCCTGCAGGTACCCCTTGAGGACAGAAGTCAGGTTGAGCACTGCACAGCTCACAGCTCCTCAATCAGGGCATCAGTCACACTCAGCCATACTCACCAACAGTGCTCCACCCACCCAGTCCCTTGCACAGGGTGTGGCTTGGCATGACTTCCTATGGCTAGCATCCACCCAGGTAGGCGCTGTGATAATTTTGCATCTACTGGAATCAGGATGAGCAGAGGATCGTTACAGTATTGGTTGCTGTTGATTTCATCTAAAGTTGACAGATCTTGTTTGTGATGGATTTAGGATCCAGCCGTCAGAACTCACTTAGTGTCCTGCCATCTTGTTGCGCTGCTCGGCTATGCTTCAAACTTAGACACAATAAATCTCCCTCCAGAAGCAACACCATTGGTATTAATTTAAAAGAATGTTCCTTCCCTTCCCACTTAGCACAAGGAAAGTTATCATGAGCTATGAAACAAAGTTAACCATTGGGTCAATATGGACTGTGGGAATCATCAAGGCTCTAAAATATTTTGTCAAAATGGTCAGATGAAAAAAGTTGAATCAGATGGTGCTGTTATTATGTCTAGGAATGCTAATTTAATTTCAGTCCTATTGGACTGTTAGCAAAATGGCTATTAGCCCAATAGCTCAATTCACTTGTTACTGCTAGGATGTTCCTATAGACCCACAATGATACGCTATGAGCGATGATTAACTAAAGAGCAGATGTACACTTCTCATTAGTTCCTGAAGGCACTTCTTTAATACACCTATCTGCTCCTTATCTAAAAGGTTTACATGTTTATCTGGTTTGCAACATGTGGACTGCCCATCATGGAATTCATTTGAATACTTAGCCTCCCTAAAATGTGGTAATAATTTATCAACTCAACTTGGGGTCTCTCATAATGTTGATAATAATATGAACATTTTAAATTTTATCTCTTGAATGTGTCTGGTCTCCATTTCAAAATCCTTGCTAAGGAGTATGCAAAGAGTATCACACATTTTCGCATTATCTACCTGCACAAAACATGGGCCTAATCAGCATTTCACATTGACTGGTATGGAATAGTCATAGTTTCTTGTACCTCATCCTCACACAGAAGAAGAAAAAGGTGGGAGGGGATGCTCATTTGGGTATCATGAGACAATGATTATGTTAGAACCTACATCTGATGTACCCAATATTTAAGTAATTGATTTAAATAAAAACGAAACCTGGACTCCCAGCCACTTTTCAATTTCTATGACAACTTTTCTTCCACTACCAGTACAAAGGTTCTTAAATACTGCCATTTACTAGTACATGTTACAGAACAAATAGGGTGTTTGCAGACTTATTATTGTCTGCTGGCTGACGATTTTAATATAAAAATATACAAATCATCCTCAGCACTGGCTGATACTAATGTGCTAGACATTGTTTACAAACTGTCCTGTATTGTCAAGCAGTGGATGGATGTCCAACGTAGTATGTTATTTGAGTGTCTGTTGAATTAGAATCTTTTAAATGTGGATACAATTATTTAGTCCACCTCTCCAAAGCCAACTTTTTTCTGTATGAGGATCTACTAGTATGATTGACTTTTATTGATGTTTGTATCTGCATGGCGTGAAATCCAGCACATAAAGTGATCATAATCTGCTACTATAAGCCTAAGAACTTAAAGCAGCTTTAAAGGATGTAATACTTCTAGGCCTGGTACTGAAGTTACAGTCAAAACTGGTAAAAGCCTCTGATAGAAGTCCATGAACCCGGATATTATTCTGGCTTATACTTGTAGATATTTTGTTCAGTTTAGAAGAACATGTCCTGGGCAGATTTAAGATGCTGCTTGTAAATAGATAGTCTTCTCAATTTGTAATTTCATTTGGGTAGACAATTCTAAAGATAAAATTTCCCAACTAATAAGCGGTTCGATGCCACATTTAGTAGGGCCAATCTTAACTTAAGAGCAGCTATGAGGTCATTACCAAGAGGTCATATGCATGTTCAGCTATGTAGGTGTGAATATAAAATTGCCCCTAGTGCTATAAAGGTTGATTTTAGATTGCTTAACCGAAAGCCCTTTCAACAAGTCTTGAGCCAAAAGGGGTACCTGTTGATCTCCAGAAGTCACAGTCATAATTGTGAGGTACCTTTTTGCCGAATGTACTGAATACTTTATTCTCCAATAGTATTCATTCCTCCTGAACAAACTTGATCATCATGCCAGTTTATAACAAAGGTGATAAATCTGGTTCCAAAGTTGTGTACGTCCAAGTTTGGGTACTAGTTCACCTGTAGAGCCTGGGGGGACAACTGCAGAATGCAATCTGCACCACAAGAAGAGTTCCAATAGGACTACTTCAGCACTTTTGAAAAGGGAGACCCTGATTGTACTTGACCTCAGAATCACAGATCCAAAGGGTAGGTGGTTTCATAAGGAGGGAGAGGAGTGGAGGAAGGAGTGGGCAACGGTGCAGGAAGTACTGCCTCCTCCTAAATCCAGTCCCCGGAGGACCTCAAGGACAGACAGGTTGAGTGGGACCTGAGGTTGCAGCTGGCCCAGCTGGGTGGAGAGGAGAGAAAAGATGAGGCTAAGAGAGCCCTGTAGGAGAAACGTGTTTTGTTGGCTGGAGTGTCATGGAGGTACACTTAAAGGCCAAATAGCTTTTAAAGTCTAGTAAAAAATGGTGAAAGCACCACTATTGTATCCAGTGCAGAAGAAAGAGTTCAAATATTCAGAGACTTTGTGTGACTTTAAGGAGGGGATTGATATAGACAGGTTATTTGTGGTATAAGAAGTATGTAGAGGTACAGAGGATGTCTGAGGAGGATTGCAAAGTTGCTTTTGGAGTCGTATTCGTGGTGATGGGAGGGATAAACTACTGGCTCTAGACAAGGGAAAGAAGTTGAGGTACCCCACTATAAAGGAGGCCCTTATGATTTATTATGAATTAAGCCCAGAGGAGTGCAGGTTGAAATTCAGGGTTAGTCAGAAACTGTGTAACCACGGCTAGGAGGATTTTGTGGGGTATTTTTGAAATGTTTGTTAAAAGTCCTGATGGTTTTTAAGAAGGTGTTGCTAACAGTTTTATACTTTTTCTCTTTTTTCCAAAGACAACTGGAAGCAACTTGTTTCAAATAAGAGATGGAATACATATGGAATATAAAGTCTTGGGTCCTCATCACATAATCTTGTTGATTTGTACGCTGCTGCAGGTATTTGAAGAGGGCGGTCATTATACCATCCGCCTACTCCAGATTTAAATAGATGAGGAAAATACTGAATCTCTAAATGTTTATCCAGACACTCATTTGAGTTCTTTTAGCTTGTTTCATCTGAAACAGTTCAATGGCATCCCCAATAACCTCTTTTGAATGTAGTGTATGGATACTGTAATGCTCATATATGTTTTCAGATGTACTTCTATCCCCGTTTTCAAACTGTCCATTTCAAGGCAACATTTCTTCCACAATGCAACTTCCATGTTAGACAACATCTACATCTTTATAGTACATGTCTCTAAGATATATTTTAGGTTTCTTCACTTTATTTACATCCACTAGTTACTGCCATATTTTTAGTTTTTTGTGGCCACACCATTCACTAGATAACAAGTGATTCTTCCAAATCTCTCTCTACACCCACAGTTTCAATATTGCGTTTAACATCTAAAGGTAAATACACAACTCTACCTTTAAGTCCTTTCTGAAGCTCAGTGGATGATACCTTTGATGTTAGACTTTGCTTCTCACAGAAAGTAATGTAAATGATCCCATGAAGTTTTTGCATAACTCAGGGTTAGAAACCAAGTCGGTATTGTTAACTTTCACAAAATGCACTAAAGCTCAACATGACGATGATACCAGTACACATTTGTCCCACAATTTGCAGAGGTAAAGTAAATAGACAGCAGCACTGCAAGTACATGGGTGGGGTCCTACTGCATAATTTTATTCCTGGCAAATACTACAATTACTTCTCCACTCACATTTATACAGAGGAGCATGTCTCTGCCTTCCTTGTACCTCTTCACCTATCTCTTTTTCTACATTTATAGGAATCATCTCTTCTTTTGCAATTGGACTACTGTCTTTTACTTCATAACATAGGCCAGTTGCTTCAACTGCATATACCAATTCATTCTCTTGTAAGTAGCTTTCTTAATTAAAGAAAGGATCAGTAGTAGACATACACTTCCATTCTCCTTAGAACATTTTTTAAAAGTTACTTTTAATAATAAGCATTTTTTATTTTTTTCCTCTTTATAGACAACACTGTTTTATCTGGGTTTTTATTCTGTTTAGTGTGAAAATAAATAGTTTGCACTTCAGAGCAAACACTTTATCGGCCACACTCTCAATATATTATTTTTGTTTGAGTGCTGGTCTTCTCGTCTTAATGTCCCTCATTTTTAGCTTTCTTAATTAAAGAAGGATCAGTAGTAGACATGCACTTCCATTCTCCTTTGAAAAATTTGCAAAAGTTACTTTTAATAATAAGCCATTTTTGTTTTTTTTCTCTTTATAGACAACACTGTTTTATCCAGTGTTTTGATTCTGTTTAGTATCAAAATAAATAGTTTGCACTTCAGAGCAAGCACTTTATCGATCACCCTCTCAAAAAAATTAATATTGTTTGAATGCTGGTCTCCTCGTCCTAATGTCCCTCATTTTTTGTACTAAATTCTGTATTACTCATTTTTTTAAACATTTGTATTTGTATTTCTTTAAACTGTTTATACTTCTTTGTCAAGTTAGGTGTTTTTTAATAAGATTTTTTACTTTTAGTCTTACTTAATCCTTCTCCATTACAAATTCAGAGAGGTAAAGTAATAGACAGCAGCAGTGTTTTTATATAGGTGAGTTCCTACAGTAGTTATTAAAAAGTTCAAGTTTCAGAGTGTTTCTGTATTTGTAGATAGTTAAATATGTTATGCTATCTCTGTTTAATAATTGTTTGGTTTAAATTGTGTCCAATATGTTAATAAAATATGCTTGTAAAGCAATAAATATATCTATTATTAATTTAACTTAAGGGTCACAAACATCACAATACAGATACTTACACATGTACTCACACACCTATACTGTCATTCACACAGGTACTGACACACTCAGAGACTCTCACACACCCACTCAAAAACCTGTAAAGTCAGTGACAGACCTATTTACACATGAAAATATCTACTTACATACCCATACTGCACAGTTAATCTTTTTTTACTACAATCTTTATGGTTGTTTTTCCCAACTGATCAATGATCATTATTTCAACAGTACATCATTTCTGGTATATGAGTATACAACCTGAGAAACAATAGAAGGGAAAATGGACACACAGAACACATTTTCGCAGGAACAAACATGGCATTTTGCATAGTAAGTAACCATCTCGCTCAAATCTTCACTGGCTGCTGGATTGGTGATGACTGCAGCTGATGAAGGTTCTCCCAAGAGTGCTGTAGAGGTAGAAAATTATGCTGCATCCAGTATCTCCTGGATCATTCAGTTGTATACCCATTCATTAATCTTTAAGTGCTTCTAATTGGAACTTGTTCCAAGGGAACACTTCTTGGTAGGGGTAGGCGAAGAATTCCGCTCTGCCGGCAGAGTTTTGCCCACTCCGTACGGAGCTCCGAAAAACTCCAAGAAGTGGCACAGAGCCGAATTTTTTCTCTTGAACGGCTCGTCAATGCTAAGTTGTCGAGCACTCTGGAAAAATTAATCACGTGCCAGAGCTCCTCCTTGCGAGATTTCTCTATGTGGGCAGTCGCTGGAGGTTACGACTGCACATGTTGAGAAATATACTGCCGGTGTTGAGGAAGCTGCTGTTCGAGTAAAATGTCTACCCAAGAGGCAGAAAGCAGCAGCACCACCTACTGTGAGGCGTAGTACCATTTATGCTAATTTTACAGGGCAGAATAAACTCCTGGTGCTAAAAATCAATGTGAGCAGCGCAACTTAACAGACTCTGCCACAGGTGGAAGGCCGTTGCGCCCTGCAGTGTTTTTCTGGCACTTCGCGGAGTTCCACAGAGTAAAACTTCAGTAACTCTGCCTAGGCCTACTTCTGCAATTAGAACAATTGATGGACAGAATGCAGACCAATGTCATACATTCACCCCAGTACAGAGATCTGGGCCTCAATCCACCGTTTTTTTGCTCACCATGCCATTCCAGTTTGGACCCAGCCATATGCAAATCAGTCTTGACCCTGTGCCCAATGGGAGCAGTGCAGCCCAAACTTCCAAGCCAGGTCCTCCCTGGACTGGAAACAAGCATCCTAGGACTGATTTCGGGCTTTCAGCCCTCATCAGCCATGATAGCTTGAATCCAGTGGTATGGAGAGCACAGGACTCACGTCTGAGCATACCCGTCCCACTCAGGGTGACAAATGCTTTTTTTCAGTCCAGGGAGGACCTGGTTTGGCTGTTTGGGCTGGACTGTACCCATAGGGCACAGGGTCAAGACTGATTTGCCTGTGGCTGGGTTCAAACTGGAATAGCATGGTGATCAAAAAACAATAGATTTAGGCCCAGATCTCTGTACAGGGGTGAATGTGTGACATTGTTCTGCATTCTGTCCATCAACTGTTGTTTTTGCATTTGTCACCCCGAGTGGGACGGGTATGCTCAGACGTGAGTCCCGTGCTCTCCATGCCACTGGAATCAAGCTATCCTGGTTGATAAGGGCTGAAAGCCCCAAACCAGTCCTAGGATACTTGTTTCCAGTCCTGGGAGGACCTGGCTTGGCAGTTCTGGCTGGACTGTTCCCATGAGGCACAGGGTCAAGACTGATTCGCATATAACTGGGTTCAAACTGGAATGGCATGGTGAGCAAAAAAACTATGGATTTAGGCCCAGATCTCTGTACTGGGGTGAATGTATGACATTGTTCTGCATTCTGTCCATCAACTGTTGTATTTGTATAGGCCTACTTCTTGGCAGTGCTACTGGGTTACTGTGAGCCACAAATATTACACTGCACGTATTTCCCTGAAGGTATTGTAAAATGCTTGCAGATATCACTTTCTTTTTGTGATCACTGGTATAACGATAAGCCTGCATATGTTTAAAGTGGTTGTGCACAAAACTGTATTTGTAAATAGTTAAATAAGTTGTATTATGTTTATGTGATTATTTGTAGTAAGTTCAATGCACAGTGCTCCTTAATTGTAATGAGATAGTGTGCAGTTTTTGTCTTTTTTTCTACAATCTTTATTATTGGTTTTTCCCCACTGTTCAATAATGACTGCCTAAAAAGTACATCATTTACAGTGTATGAGTAAAGAGGCTGAGAATAGTAAAACAGGGAAAATAAAATGCTTATTTATAATAATAAATATCTTTACAATAGGAGAAATGTCTACTTATTTACTGGAATTAGGTCTTTACGTGTTGTAGTAGTAGTAGTGGTATCTTTATTCATTTTTTTGTAAAAGAAAACCATACAGCACAGCAGCATATAAATAGTTTAAAAAAAGAAATCCCAACTCCCCGTCCTCACAATAAGATAATATTGTAAAGTGCAAACATATATGAGACTTGTTATCACAATTCACATTAGCGCCAGGATGCCTGCAATGGTGACAGTCGCGCTTTATACATTTTTAAAATAAATTATCATCGCCAGGTGGTTGTAGTTTCTGAAGCACTTACAAAGTTCATAAAGTGACTATGCTTCTAAAAGCTCCAATGGGAACGCAGCGTGGGACACTGTTTTCTTTCTTTTCTTTGCCTGCAATTGCCTGCCATTGCTGCCTGGTGGGGGACTTCAAGTCCCAGAACTCTGAGTTCAACCAGAAGGGTGGAGCCTGCACTTCTCTAGCGCTTCAAAAACTGCCAATTGGAACACAGCGCAGGATGCTGTTTTCTTTCTTTTCTTTGCCTGCAACTGCCTGCCTGTCTGGTGGGGGATTTCAAGCCCCAGAACTCTGAGTGCAACCAGGAGGGAGGAGCCCTGCACTTCTCTAGCGCTTCAAAAAGCACCTAAGGGAACGCAGCGCGGGACACGGTTTTCTTTCGTTTCTTTGCCTCTAACTGCCTGCCATTGCTGCCTGGTGGGTGACATCAAGCTCCAGAACTCTGAGTGGAACCAGGACAAAGGAGCCTGCACTTCTCTAGCGCTTCAGAAAGCGCCAATGGGAGCGCAGCGTGGGACGCTGTTTTCTTTCTTTTCTTTGCCTGCAACTGCCTGCCATTGCTGCCTGGTGGGGCACTTCAAGCCCCAGAACTCTGAGTGCAACCAGGAGGGAGGAGCCTGCACTTCTCTAGTGCTTCAAAAAGCGCCAATGGGAATGCAGCGCGGGACACGCGCGGGCCGCGCAGGGCAAAGCCGGGCCAAGGGCAGGCCCGTCACACACCCGTCAGCGACAGGAAGAGGCAGGACATGGCCTCCTCACTTGGTTCCAAGTACTCGACATGATATGAGGAGCTGAAGCGATCCGTGTTGAACCCGCTATATAGTAAGTGTCACCCGGCTGTTGAAATCCAACTGAACTACGTAAGACTTATTTGGGTCTTTTTGCCATTGACTTTGACATACTGACACTGGGGGGTTATTTGGGGGCCTGTGGCGATTTTGTGGCAGCCAAATTATTGCTTTTTCGTTTAACTTGGTTCCGTCCTTATCTCTGGACATGGGCAAGAGGAAGCATCCAAGTGGGGCTGCTAAGTCACAGAATAATGCACACCCTCCCTCTTCCATCCTGAATTACATCACAGGTGCAATGGGGGTTTTGAAGAAACACATTTTGAGTGTGGAGGAGTCTTTAACATCTAGTACTAATAACATTTCAGGCTTAATCACTTCTGGCTCAGTTACAATTACAAGTTATTATCCTGCTACTAGCTCTAGTTCTGATTGTGTTGCTAGTTTGCACGCGTCTGGGCAGAGGGAAGGAAGGAAGCACCCCAAAAAATCACCTAGTACTGCCCCCCCAGATATTCAAACAGCTAACCAACCCCCAGTAAACAATTTAAAACCCCGTCCATTGCACCGTCAGTCCTGCTACTTGAATCTAATGAAGAAAAGAGAATAAGAAGAGTAGGTGGGAGTAGTCAATGCTCTAAGAACACCCAGAAGCAATCCCTGACAAAAAAGCCAAAGAAATCTGGGGCAGTACTGTAGCATGCAGATTACGTTGCCCTGTTCGCCCTAGTGCAATCCCTAAGAGAATCGGTAAGGGTCGCTTTTAGTTCACTCACTGAGCAACTAAAGAGGATAGAGAAGAAAATCCTCTCCCAATTAGACTTGCGGCCAACTAAGCAGCAAATGCCAACAAACTACCAGCACCCTCAACAAAGCACAGATAATAGTGCCAGTGTCCAATCCTCTTCTTCCACTAATACCCAAGGAACAACTCAACCCTATCATACAGTGGGCGACGATTTGGGGGATCTGATAAACACTGACTTAAGCACTAATCCTACACAGGGTGGCCCCCTTCCCCTTTTTCAACCCTTGTCTTCCCGTCTTGGGTCGAACAGTGGTCCCACAATTCCATCCTTCCCCCATACACTTTAATTCATTCACCCCGGCTGACAGGTGCATTTACCCGTTAACAAAAATGAACTGTTTAGAGCTTCCACCTGCAGCTACTCCTTATGTAGTAATTTTAGCAAAGTTACGGTTCTCACAAACTCTGTACACGAGTCATGGGAATCTCTTTGGAACAAATCCCTCAATTGGCCCAATGCAAGGGTAGGGCTTGAGGGGGTACTTTTTGCCAACCTTAAAATGATCAGGAGGGTTGGATGGGTGAGAACAGGAAGTAAAATGCTAGAGGGTGATTGTGTTGTGCTTTCATTCACTTCCCCCAACTTGTTGAATCTCATTCTTGAGAGTACCAGTCTCCCTTCTCTCACACCTAATCAGATAATAGTTCTACCACTTGGTTTCTTTTATCAACCCCGACCCATTTTGAACAGCTGCCATTTACAGTAGGGCCACTTCACCAGGGGTCTTAGTTAAAGTACTTGCATTCAATTGAAACCCATAACAATGAAACCTGTGGAATTAAACAGGACAAATCAGCCTGGCCCTGTGATTGTTGCACCGCATAAGAGGGAGTCTCTGGCAGAGTTAGATGAGGCGTTAGTGCATCCAGTAAACTCGGAGTGTGACCTTGTGGGCTATCCATCTCCTTTGTCGCTAGCAGGTTGGTATTCCTGCCGCTGCCCTTAAAGTCCTTTATTGGAATGTGGCTGGTTTATGTCACAAACACCTTATGAATGAATGGGTCGATTTTACTTCTAAATGTAATATTCTTTGCCTACAGGAGACTTGGGCTATTGAGCCTATCAATATATATGGTTTTAAAACCTTTCACAGCCCAGCCATAGAGTTCAAACACGGGCGCCCAAAAGGGGGACTGTGTATTTATGTTTCCAACATGCTGGCTCCTTTAAGCTCCAGAGCGACTGTTACAAGAGTTTTCTATCAAATTGTGTCCTTGGTAATTTCTGTCCACGTTACTTCAATTATTGTTAATTTCTACAATAATGCATGTTCATCGGACATCATCACAGTCCTCCAACTAGTAGATCACGACTTAGACCAACTGTTGTGATCCCATCATTCTATGGGGTGGTGAATTTAACATTCGCACATGCCCTGTGACAACGAACAAGGCATGTGGCATGACGTCCCCTGACCTCTGTGAGACAACACACTTAATTCATTCGGATTATGGGGATACTCTAAAGGAGCTAATTTTCAAACACAATTTAGGGTTTTGTAACAATTTAGCTGTTTCACCGATTACAGTGAGGTGCACTTACAGTGGAATGGGGGACAATAGTGTGATACACTTTTTACTGTTCCCCCAGTGTCCTTCAACACTGGTCTTGGAGGTTATTGTGCATGATATAGTACTTAGTGATCATTAGCCCCAAAGTGTTACGCTGAAGCTTGATTTTACTGGACAGCTACGCGGCAAATCTAAAGTCATTGTACAAGAGGAAATTGTGATCTCTCGTCGTAATGGGTATAATGTAAAATGGTCCCTAGTTGATCCTCTTAACTTCCTCGAAAAACTGATTTGAAAAGAGAGGGAGGATTTTGAAGTCTGCTTAGATGAAACCACAGAGGCGCATATCTTTATCTTAGCATTTAATCAAATATAAAAGGGTATGGGTGAGGGTCTTTCTGCTAAACAGAAAATACGAAAGGTGGGTGTGTGTGGTTGGATTGATCCAGCATGTACTAAAGCCTACAGAAACTTGAAGTTAGCTCTATCTGAACAACCTAGAACTGTAAGGAAAGTCCGGGAGTGTAGATTGGCCTACAAAGCAGCCATTAAACTACGGAACAGAACTTTGAAAGAGGATTCTTGGAACAAGTTATTGGAGGCTAGTCTATCCAAAGACAACACCTCATTTTGGCATGTCATTAATTCTCATTCCTATTACGTCTCAGATTCCCCACATGCAGAGATACCAATCTCTGAGGATGCTAGGATAGCTCACATTTCTAAACTATACTCCCCTAAGGAAGAGCTTGTTGTTCCCACCGCCAAGGCCTTGCCTCATAATGGGCTCACATCTCTTTTCAATGCTCTCAAACCCACTGACCCTTTAAATGTGTGTAGATATCCAGAATTTTCATGGACGAGGTCAGATTGGCGCTGAAAGAAAGCAAGGGGGGGCAAAGCCCCGGGGCACAACGGAATCCCTACTGATCTCTTTAAATTTAACATTGAGCTCTAGGGCCCTATCCGTACTTTGCTTTTTAAAGCTTGCCAAACCCAGGGTTTTTTAACTACTAGGCCAGAGTCACTTATCGTCCCCATTTTCAAGAAGGGCGACCATAACAACCCAGCACAATACAGGCCCATTTTCCTCTTGGACTGCCTGGTTAAGTTTGCTGGTCGCATGTTTTTGGGACGTTTACAGGATTGGGCGGAATCAAATAAAATCCTCTCAGACCTACAGTACAGGTTCAGGGCTGGGCTGGGAACTGTTGAGCAGGCTATAAATCTAGATTTATTAATTGGCCAGTATGTGCATGTGAAAGATGGCAACCTCATTTTAGTTTTTGTTGATTTATCTTCTGCTTTTGATTTGGTAGCTCACAATAAGTTATGGGCAGCGATGACCAATATGGGCGTGGATGCTAAAATTGTGAATTTCCTTAGAGATTTGTACGCCAAAGGCAGAGTACGTTATGGCCTTAATGGCACCTGTACTGAGCCATTTAGTATAGGAAGAGGGGTGCATCAGGGATGCGTATTGGCACCCATCCTATTTAACCTTTACATTAACAGCATAGGAGACACACTGGCAAGTAAATGCGTTGATCTAACCCAGGTGGAACAACGGCCTATTCCAGCATTATTTTATGCTGACAATGCAGTGTTAATGGCCCGCACTCCCATTGCCCTGCAGCGTCTGGTGGACGAGTTTGCTCAGTATATGCGTAACTTGGGGTTAAAAATCAACATAGGTAAAACCTTTGCCATGAAGATTAGGCAGAAGGCTACCTGCTGTCGTGACATTTTTATTGAGGGTTCTACCATTCAGTTTACAGAGTCTTTTTCATATTGGGGCATAGTTTTTAATCAATCAGGATATTGGCAAGGGTCTATTATATCAAGGCAACTCCATTTTATGAAAACAAAAATGGCCCTATTGAGTTTTTCTAGCCAGTATGGCTTTAAACATCCAAAAGAGATGATGATCCAACAAGTTTTTTTGCCTTATGGACAAGCTTTGTACAAATCATATAAAGTTAAGACAAGAATGAAGGGTCGGAACATTCAATTTATGTCTTGGAACCTGAACGACCTGAGATGTCAGAGAAGACAGAGATTAATATTAAAATATATAGAACTTTCACCTGGCAAAGTATTCTTGTTGCAGGAGATGCACTTGAACAAGTCAGAGTTTGAATCTGTATTTTCGAAAAATACCCTGGCTTCAATGTTTTTGTTATTCTCAACAAGTATTGAGTACCCGTGGAGTCGCCATTTAGGTAAAAAGGGGAAGTACATGCATAATAAGATCATTCCAGACCAACCAAACAGGCAGCTGGATCATCGCACTATTCGATTTTGAAAGGGAGAAATTGACATGTGCTTCATATTATGGTCATAATATAGATGACCCCCTCTGTCTGGTAAAACTGCAGGACAAGCTAATCATGGGAGATCCACCATTTATTATAGGGGGAGATTTTAACATCTTGCTTGACCCAGTAAAGGATAGATCTAATACTAGTCATGTTATAGGTACTCCAAGAGCTCCAAGGGTTATGAAGAACCTATTAGTAAACATCAATTTAGTCAACCTATGTAGAGCCAAGAAGGGGGACATGGATGGATTCACATTTTTCTGTAAGAAGAATCACCATGCCTCTAGAATCGACTATGTCTTGGTAAATAATGAAAATATAGTGAATGTAGTCAACATCTCAGTCTATTCAAGCCATCTGTTGGATCACGCACCATTAGTGTTCTCATATTCTACTACAATAGGTCTACAACAGGCTAGATGGACGCTAACTAGGCTGGCGCTCTTGGACCCTGGATTAATCCAGGCAATTAAAGGTACTACTTTGGAGGTTTTTTTCTATAATTGTGGGTCTGCATCCGAGGAGGTCATCTGGGACAACTATAAAGCGAATCTGAGGGGTGTTCTGTGTTGCCAGATAAGCGCAAAGAATAAACGTGATTTTTTAGAACTGCAGGGTTTGGAGGGAAGAATTTCTTCTCTGGTAATAAAAAGGGTTCATATTTCCCCCAAAAATTTAAGGGATATGCAGAGCATCGAGGGAAAGCTCGAGGAAGCAAGAAGAGACTTACGATCCTACCTTGATCAGAAATGCAAAGCGCAGTGGAAGGCTCGAAACATGGAAATCTTTGAGTATGGGGAGAGAGCAGGTGCTTTATTGGAATGGAAGGCAAGGATCGACAGGGCCAAGAATAATATAAGAGAATTACTGATTGACAGTGTAGGCACTAAATCTAGTGAGCCTGTAAGTATTCAAAACTGTCTCTTATCACGCTTTGCGAATCTCTACAAGGAAGACATCAACCCCTCAAATGAGGCAATAAGATCATGGTTGATGGGTAAAACTCTGCCAACGCTTACGGATACAGCTACAGACTTTCTTGATTCACCTATCAGTATGGAGGAAATCAAGGATAATATAAAGAGGGCAAAAACTAAGAAAGCAGCAGGTTTGGATGCCCTGCCTAGTGAAATCTATAAGGAACTGGTGGAAGAGCTTTTGCCTGTACTCCATGTGTTGTTTAATAAAGTATATAGTGTAACAGGGAAAGTTCCCACCTCCTGGAAAGAGGCCACAATAGTGTTGCTATTAAAGACAGGAAAGGACCCCCTATTGCCAGATTCATATCACCCAATTTCCCTGCTGAATGTAGACTATAAAATCTTTATGAGCATATTAGCAGGGAGATTGGGCAAACTGACACCTAGTTTGATTAATTGTGATCAGAAGGGCTTTATGCCTGGGAGAATCATTCAGGAGCAAATTCAGCTGCTAATCGGTAACATCCATTTGGCAAAGAATAGAGGGGTTCCTCTGGTGGTGGCGGCATTAGATGCCGCAAAGGCATTTGATTGGGTCTGTTGGAGATATCTATGGGGGGTGTTGGAAACTATAGGCATGGTTCAAATCTTTATTCAGACCTTAAAAAACTGTTATAATGGAGCATCTGCAAAAATCTTAATAAATGGTTCCCTGACCCCGAGCTTTAATATCCAGAGAGGGACTAGACAGGGGTGCCCTCTGTCACCTATGTTGTTCAATATATATATTGAGCCCTTGGCGCAGGCTATTAGGCAGGATGATATAATACAACCTTTTTAAATCAGGAAATTCTGAATGTAAAATCGCCTTATATGCAGACGATATTATAATTTATACCATAAACCCTGACATCTCTATTCCCCATTTAGAAAATCTACTGCTCGAGTTTGGCGAGATCTCTGGTCACATGGCCTATTCAGATAAGACAGAGATTATGTGCTGGAATCTGATGAATAGGTATGGTCCAGAAAGCAAGGAGTTTAGATACTTAGGGGTAAAAATAGTAAAAGACTTAAACAAAATATCACCGATCAATCTAAAAAAATTGAAAAGGAAATAGACTTTCTCTTTGCTAAATGGAAAAACCTCCCTTTATCGATCTATGGGAGGGTTAACTTACCTAAACTAACCTTCCTTTTTAGTGCGCTCCCCCTTATTTTTCCACAAGATAGTATAAATAAAATCCAAGGGAAAATAGGCAGTTTCATCTGGGGCCAGAAAAGTGGCAGGCTATCTTGGAAAAAACTACGAAGAAAATTGCTAAAGGAGGGGTTGGCGCTTCCGGATATAAATTTATACCTATTGGCCTTTCAATTCAAGGGGATCAGGATGCTTCTATCTAATCCGTTAGAAACTTCATGGGGTAGATTATTAGGAGAACTTGTGTTAGTGGAGGGTGGCAATGGGCAGGCGGGGTTCCTATATTAGTTTGGGGCACCAAGATTGTTCAAGAAGGTACGCCTTAAGGTGTTAAAAGCAGCACTTCAGATATGGTATAAACTACGACGCATCTGGGGTGTAGGCTATTTTTCTCCATTCGCACCGATCTGGGACTCACCAGGTACCCTGGCCTGTTTGAGAGACTCTTTGGCAATCCCGATAAGAAGAGCAGGGTTAGAGAAGTGGTCGGATTTGGTAGATGTGGATGGGGTCCTCCCCTGGGAAGTAATTTATGACAAGATTGGGTCCGCATTTTCCCGATTTAAGTATCTTCGGTTAAGATCTTGGTTTGAGGTGGAGGTAGGAGTGTCAGAAGGCAATTGGGAGTTAGAGCGGCTATTTGAGAGTGTTTTACCGAGGAAAAAGGAGGTATCATTTTGGTATAATAGCCTCTTAGATGCAGTAGACCAGGATGTTCCTCCGCAGGTAGCTGTCTGGAACAACACCCCACTTTACCAAGAATCCGAAACCCTGTTCGAGCTCTCCGTAAAGTTAATGTACAAATACATTAAACCTGCCACACTTCAGAAAAATCATTTTTATGTTCTAAACAGGCTATACTACACTCCACCGAAGATAGCCAAATTTACTGTCCCCTCTACCTCAGTACCATCATGCCCGAGGTGTCGCATCAACAAGGTGGATGATATACACATGTTTTTTGAATGCGCAGAACTGGGCAGATATTGGAAAGAGGTGGGTGAATCCTTGTCGGATATTGTTCAAATGCTTATGGTGGTAGACCTGCCTCTGGTCCTTTTTGGACTGAATAAGCAGGAGAATATAACATCATTACGGCCCCGGAAGGGTTTGCTCCTTAATCTGGTGGTTTTGGCCAGAAGAGAGATATGCATAAGATCGAAAGACTCCGCCCCTCTAACAAGGGAAAGTTGGATTAAAGCCGCTCTACGCTTGGCGAGCTTAGAATATGAAGAATCATTAACGTGCATCTGGTCCCTTTTGACATCATGGGGACGACGCCTGCATATGATAAATGGGTAAAATTTGGAGAGCGGGATATAAGTCCAATGATTACGCACAGTCCCCGGGATAAAGAGGAAGGCGATGGATGGCTAGACGGATGCAGTAAGTCGGAGGGAGCACAGTTAGTATGAAGCGGCTTGTCAAAACTGCTGTGCCTATGGGGAGATGAGGACAAAAAAAACAACAACAAAAAAAAAGAAATGATGACTATTTATAATGTAAAGTGTAGATCCTCTGCCATGTATAGGGCTGAGCTATGGGGGCTTGAAGAAAACGCCTTTCTCAGGTCTCTCCTTGCACTCCCGAAAAGTAGCCCAACATTTGTGTGCCACTCTGAACTAGGTGCCCCCTACCTAGCAGACTTGATTAGGATCCAACCAGTGCTATTATGGCACAAAATATGGTCATCTGAACACAGTATTTTAAATCGAGCCATAATTGCCGACTGCCAAAAATCCCCTAAGGTTTTTAAAATTCCGTTGCTCAAGTATGTGCACAATTTTTTGTTAAACCTCGGCCATCCTGAATATTTTATCCTCCCAGAGAGCTTGGCCAAAGCACAGAGGAAAGTCTTGAAATTGAAATGTATCTCCTTTTTGGAAGAAATCAGATTATCATCTGAAATCTGTAAACCAACTGTCCTGAGGAACCAATTGATTTTGACCAGTGTTCACATGCAACCATACTTAGCTAACGTCTATAATCTTCGTCACAGGTTTGTGCTTACACGTTTTTGGCTGGATATTTTCCATCATTTAATTAGCTTACCTAATGTTAACAATTAGTCAGCTGACCTGGGGAACTGTACGTGTGATGATATTTCATCTCAGAACACCATGCACACCGTACTTTTCTGTAAACACTTCTCATGGTTGAGACAGGAACTCATAAAACCCTTGTTATTACAGTTGGGGTTTAGACACTGTCGCCCGGCATATACCTATTTGCAAACGTAGGAAGCAGTTGTAAATAGTGATCATATCATTGTGTCCTGATGACAGTCTTTTTTAATACTTTGAGCTTGCTCACCTTTTATAAGGAAGAATTGTGTATCTTGTTCTAAATTGTATTTTTTGCCATTTTTTTATCATTGTTACTGATGTATTACGTAGCTTTTATGATTCACTTTGTAACGTCGAATGAAGTTTATTTTGATTGATTGACTATGCTAATAACCACTAAGTATGGGCGGATCTAGCGGATCTAGCGTACGCGAATTTGCGAATTTACGGATTCGCAATCCGCAAAAATACACGAACTCTCGCGGATTTGCGGATTTTTACGTTTTTTGTGTTGGCGAGCGTTCGCGAGGATTTGAGGACCATTTCGCAATTGCGAACTTACTTTTCGGCTCGCAACGGCCGCGACTATGTTGTTTCTACGTCTGGTTTATGATCACAGGTTCACAGCACCCTCTGTTTCACCACTGCCACCCTCTGGTACACCCATGCCACCCTCTGGTACATCCTCACTGCCACCCATTAGGTTTGTTTATCACTGTAGATTATGGGGGTGAAAAACAGCAAGCACACCTGCCCTGCTTCAACTGCCATGAATTAATTTGGGGTTGATTAATGTGTCAGTGATTTTGAAAATTCCAGTCTGGCTGGCACCTGCTTCCTTCCTTATCTGTAATTTGCTTTCTGTTGCAGTGAAAGCAAGCACACCTGCCCTTCTTCAACTGCCATGAATTAATTTGGGGGTGATTAATGTGTCAGTAATTTTGAAACTTCCAGTCTGGCTGGCACCTGCTTCCTTCCTTATCTGTAATTTGATTTCTGTTGCAGTGCAATTTTTTTGTCACAGGACCTTTATGGTCTACTTGTAGCTATTCTATGAGCCTGCTGTTTGGGTCATAGCAGGGTCATGGAATAGTTGCAAATAGGCAACTGAACTCTGGAGGGGCCCCTCAGGAAGCACTAGAGTGAATGGTTACTAATGTTAAGTTTGAACTTTTGCACCTGCTGATTGCTTTCAGTTTAGCAAAAATCGTTTTTCTGCAATTTCGCGCGATTTGCGGGGCGCGAATCCGTGCGAATACAATTTTTTTTTTTGCGGCGTGTATGTTCGCGTGATTTTTTGCATGTTCGCAAGGCGCTTGTAGCTATACGTTTGCGAAGTTACCCTAGCGGTTGGACACGGGCGCGGCCATCTTGTTTGCGTGACGTAATTCCGTTTCCGGCCGCTATGTGTAATCTCGCAAAGTGTGCTGCTCGCTGGTACAATTTCGCTCGTGATCGCGAGGAAAATCTCGCGCGAACTTACCCACGCGGTCGTGAATGGGCGCGGCCATCTTGTTTCTCATTCATTGCTATGGTTCTGGGCATGCTTTCTGTATCCTCTCTGAATCTCTGCCATCCTTTGCTTTTTTGAAGTTTATTTGATCTATTTTACTTATTATCTATCCCTCTATTTTTCTAGCTCTATATTTTTGTGTTTTCTGCTACTTTTTGTTAATTTTAAACTACTTTTTTAAACTCTTTTCTTTTCTTCTTCCCTATTCTATTTCTTCTTTTATTATTTCACTCATTTCTGCCCAGACCATGGTAAAGGGAGCCGGGAAGCACCCTGAGAAGGGGAAGGGTCCCGTACCCCGTGCCCGGCTCCCGTGCGGGCGTTTGAGGGGGGAGCAAGTGATGCCACGGGAGATCTTTAGCGCGGAGGAGGTGGCCGCACTCATCTTCCACGTCCAGCGCCGCCTCCCCAAGACGATCCTGGGAGGCGGCAAGATCGCAACCGGCTATGGCATCCGGGAGCTCCGGAAGCGGTGGGAGAAGGTGTGCCGGGCCATGTTTAAGCTCTCTGGGGTCCGGCGCACCTATAACCAGGCCACCCACCGCTGGACGGATGTCATGGACCGGGAACGGGACTTGCTGGACGCGCTCGGCATAGAGGTCCCCGGGCTTGGTGAGTAGTAGTAGCCTAGCCATTTCTAGCTATTTCATCACTAATCTGTTTTATCCGGCTCTGTTATTTGCAAATCTTTGTTCTTTACCAAGAGCAATAATGCTGCCGATTACATTAGGTAAATTATATTCCAAAAATCTTCTATGCATTTCAGGTGCACTGCTCTTCTTCTCAGTAGCCTTGCTTGCTACTATGCCTATTTGTTTTGTATTTTGTGTTCATTTCATTCGCCTGAGAAATGATGTATGAGTGTAGTGTAAAGAACTGCGTAATGCTAGACACTAAGGGTCATATTTTCAATTACCGGCGCATCCCTGCAAAGTAGCAGGGATGCAGCAGTAATTGTGCGCCATGCCACCACCACCCATTGGCCCAAAACGTCACAGAAGCCTTACGCATCTGTGGCGTAAAGGCGGCGCATTGCTGGAGTTGCGTGCCAACGATGGCGCAGCTCCAGCAATGCTCTGGGGTGCCCTATCTCCCCAATGCTGCATCACGCCGTACGTCGGCTTCAAGCAGGCGCAGGGTTTGAGTCACGCATCATTGTCCTAAAATTGACTGATTGACATCTTGTAGATTTCCCTCAGCCACTTTTAGGATTCGTTCCTGCGCAGGAACGCCCTCCCTTGCGCCGGAACGCCCCCTGATGGTGCTGGGCTTTACAACGTGATGCATGTCCCATATGCGTTTTTTTAAAAAATATATACGTCGCACCATGGCGACTCTTTTGTTCTGCCGCTGCGTCACAAAAGTCACGCAACAATGGAGGAAAATGAGCCGCAAGGGACTTCTAAATCAGCCCCAACAGACTGAAGTCCAGTCCTTCCTTTAGACACATGGCTATAAGAAGAAATAGTGGTGGTGGTCGGTGGATTGATAGTTTGAGTTTGCAAGCAGGATGGACTTTGTCTGTCACTTTGCGTGCTGCGGACTTCTGCCTGCCAGGCCTAGGCAAACCTTTTTAGTACTCTGTTTATTGAGTTACATAGGAACTTTGAAAGTCAACGGTCCGCAAATCAGGCAATACGAATAACGTAGTATACCACATGAGATAGACAACTATTCCACGGGATATATTGACCTATCTATTTGCTATTTCTCCAAAATATTTTGTTATAGTTCTTTTGAAATGTTTGATTTGGTTGACAAATCTCACCCATGTTTTCTGGTCTTTCTTTCTTTCATGTTGTACATCAGCTCCCCCCAAGGGCAAGAGGACACAGGAGGAGGGTGCTGTTCAGGAGGATGCAGGCCAGGATCGGGCAGGCGAGGGCTCCTTTGCTGGCCCCAGTAAGTTTTAATTTTAATAAAGAGTACCTATTTTTTCCTAGCGTTCCTCATTCGATTTTTTCTAAATCGTCTTTGATCTTCTTGTAGACTGGATCTAAATTCTTATCCTGCCTCGACTATGACTCCCTGTGGTATTACTAGATTATTCTTATTAGTCTGTCTGTGTAGCTAACTAAGATTGCACATTTGGCAATTCCATTGGACTCCCATTCTAGTCAGCAATAGCTCTATGCACTGAGTGCAGTCCTCTGGGATTGTCCATAATGTCTTTTCAAGTCTTCTAAATGTTTATGCTTTGACAATTGCCAACAATAAAAAGGTGAATGACCACCAATAAAGTATAAGATACTACTTTACTTTTGTTTTGGATAGAAGGACAATCCATTCTACCACTGTTGCAGGGACAAATCTGCACAAACCGAACTATGAACACTAAATAGTGCATTGTTTATCAATTATAATAGGCGCAGGTAGACTTTCTTTCCACATACCTCAGTGATATCAGACTTTTAAGAACCCCCAATCTCCTTACTGACTAGATAGTGTTGCAGAGTCATTTAGCTCCCTAAGTCACCGATAATTGATCCCCAATGATCATTAGATTATCCTACGCAGGGCAAGAGTACGGAGTCACAGTCAAGAAGTGTCAGAGGCACTCATGCTTGCAAAAATTCCAAAACCTTTAGCTCATCCACTCTAGTCTGGAGGACCAAAAACCACAGAGTCTATTTAAGTTTAAAAGCTTTATTAAAACTAAACACATTTATTAAAATCAACTTTGTCATAAAAGTAAACGTTTATCTGAAAATGGAAAAGTGCTTAGTGCTAACGATTAATTGGACACATTTCTTGTGGTCGAGCTGAGCTCTCACCTGGTTTGAACTTGAGCTTGACCCTGATCGTGTTCTTAGAAGTCAAGCTTCTGTTAGGAGAAAAAGTGTTGTGTGTTAAAAATAAAAAGCAAGCATTCATCAGTCGTGACAAAAAGTGCAGCAAGACAACAGCCTTCCCTGAAAAAAGGGACATTTTTACTGTAGAGTATACAGTTACAAATTATTACATTGTATTTCGTTTTTTTTAAATTTCTTTATTCCTCCTCGACCAAATATTATACAGTAGTGAGTGGTGTATTCTAACATTCTAAAAATTTACTTTGTAGGTGGAACATCTGGTGGCGGGGCCAGCGCGGAGGTGGTGGATGAGGAGGACAACTCTTCTGGGGAGGAGGCGGTGCGAGTGCTGGACAACACCAATGTGCCGGTTGACACGGTGGTGGCGGGCACAGGTAAGCTATATATTCGCAAAGCGAAAGAAGGGTGTAAGTAAGTGTGGAAGGACGAAAAATTTTATGATGGCTGGCAAAGAAGAATGATATGTGTTTGCTTGGCCCCCGAGGTGGCTGGGAAGGAAAGAATATGGTATGGTGCATGGCTGGGTCAATGATGAAGCAAGGATGGGTGGAAGGACAACAGCCTGGGTGGGTGAAACATAAACTGTATGTGTGCATATACTTTGAATGGATGGATGCCTGGAGCATGGTATTATCTGACTCTTAGATAGCACATGTGTATCTAGAGAGAGTAGATGGTCACTGGATGAACTAAGTGTTACCTTGAAGAGCATGTAACACCGCACCCGCACGTCCGTTCCAGTGTAGGGAAGGCAAGGAAAAGAAATTGTAAATTTGTCCAATACTACCATGAATAGTAGCAATAGTTTGGATTGCAACTGCAAGCACAGCATATATCCGGTTATTACGGTGGACACTCCGTACCTCTCTTAATAACTTTAGTTTAGTAGTAGTACGTCATTCATGTGTGGGTGTATCACTGTTCACTCAATAATAAGCAAAGCACCTAAAGTCATCCCATATGTCATCAAATACATCCCATGTGAAGTGATAGATAATCTAATTATTTAGCTTCTTCATTTTCCTTTTCTAGTACTTATTTGCACTGTAGGGTGAAAGGTAAATTAATTAAGCAGTAGCCCTTGTAACAGAGTATTCTCAGTGCCACCCGTAATAGAAAAGTAATAGCTTCACCACCTGCATGTACTGGACCGGTACAGTAACGCAAGTCTGTCTCACTCATCATGGTGTGCGTCTGTTTTTCTCGGGTGCAAGTTCACTGCGCTGGAATTCTGCCGGCTTGCATAAGATAAAGTACCAATTTTCCGAAACAAGAGAGAAGAAGAAGAATAAAACTGGTGTACTGTCATAGTCGACTGTAATGGAAGTCCATAGTGGTCGTAGAATTTGTTCATTAAACTACCACTAATGTTAGAGCAAGGATGCAGAAGTGGGAGGTTAGATAGATACTGTCCTCAATAGTTATGTACTGTGCTTTCAATTTGCTACTTGTACTGTGACACAACTTTCGGCTCAATCACTTTGTGTTATTAATGTTAAGGAGCAATGGTTACAGACTATGTCTTTCTTTCTTCATATAGTTGCTCCTTCCAAATCGACATCACGGAGGGAGCAGGCTCGAATGGCCCGGCAACGGAGGCTGGATGCCACTGTCGCGGAATATCGGCGGCTGGTGGCCCTGGAGGAGTCGGAGGACACGCAGTCGACCGGTGCAACCACAACATCCTCGACTGGGACAGCTGCATCCTCCTCCGTGAACCCACGGGCTGCCAGCCAGCGCAGTGCTCCAGCGGTACCGAGCCGGGCTAACAAAGCCAACCGCCACCGCCAAGCAGCAAAAAGACCAGCTGCCCCCCACAGGAGCTGCAAGGCACGCCAGCGCCGCCTAGGAGTGAGAATGTCCTACCTGGAGCAGGAGGTCCATAGGTACAAGAACTTGGTGGAGGGCCTCCGCTTCGAGCATGCCACCCTCCGCAAGGAGTATGATGCCCTGGCCGCAAAATTCACCAGCACCCTCCAGTAGTGGAGTGTCCCTTGCCCTTTTTTTAGAGACTTTTGGGGGGTGGGATTTGGGAGTTGGGTGCTTTTTGGGACTTTTCAAAGACAATCGTTGGGGTTAGGGAGGGTCTTGAGGGAGATTATTTTGTTAGGGCTACATAAATATACTTTTTTAAACTTTATCTGGCCATACCTGTTTTTTACTGCTTTTCAGTCTGGTGGGTGGGGGTGTAACAGTAAGTTTGTTTTCCTGAAGAGTCCTAGGACTTTAGTAGTACTACCGTCAATCTCTCGTCTAGTCCTAATACTCCATTATACTACCTCCGACCAAACGCTTATCTTACCTGTAATTTGTGTTAGAAATTAGGGCTAGGCCCAGGGCTGGCTCCACGTGAAATGGGGATTAAGGTTGGCAATCCTGGGCGGATGAAATTTCCTCATTGCGGTGGTACTAGTGGTGTGACACAGTGGCAGTTGCATGCCTATGGAAAAAAATAAAACGAAACCTGGTTTGTCCTTACTGTAGCATTACAACGGTTACGGCACGATCGAGAATATAGCAGGTGACAGTAAACTAGAACAGTGCCACAATGTAGCCTAACAAATGGTAAAGTATTGCAAGTATAAGTAGTACTTGCGTTGAATTTATTTGACATTGGCTCCTACTACTACAAGAAATAGTACTGAAGCTGAGTAAGGCTAGAATATATCCTCGTATTCCTTCACCAGCCTGTTGCTATGACCTTATCCTCCCCAGCAAGTGTGTGGAATTATTGATGTCATTTAGTCAGTCATCAAGCAAAACCACACAGCCCGGGGGAAGAGGGTTAGGGTTTGGAAAATGGATGGGAATGGGGGTTTCTTTTTGGGTAGGTTTTGTTGAGAGAAGAAAAAAAAAGTACAGCATGGACAAACAATAATTGAAGATAAAGAAATCTTTGGGTACAAACTAAAGCTAACCACATGCAGTCACACTCATAGAAGAAAACAATGGATACTGTATCTGTATTCTGTATGTTGTTGGAGTTGTCCTGTTGAATTTGGTAAGTAAGTTGCATGCAGCAAACAATTCCTCTTATTAGCGGCACTCCTCCATTCCAGCTGATGCTTCGTCCATCAATGTTGGTGACCACTGACAGAAGACACCCTGTCCACTGCCTGCCTGGCGGATGTTGACTGAAACCCGGCCTGTAATTATTGAACGTAAAACAGGAAGTGCTATTACAATACCACTGATAAATAAATATAAGGTATGTACGCTGTGTGGTGCAAAAAGTCACACTTTGATTTCCCTAAGACAGTACAATATTGTTGAAATTGCGTACTCTGTCTGAGTCACCTTTTTAAGGATAAATAAGTATGGCCAAAATAATAGTTAGCTAACCCTAACGAACCCTAAGTTACAAAAAGTGCCAAAAGGTTTTTCCTTATGGATTTTGTCCTAAACACTTCTATCCGTTATTAGACCTTCACAGGAATGCCCCAAGAGACCCGCCAACCCACCCGCCAAAAAGCACACGACAACACCCCCAAACAGCCAAAAAGCAAAATCTCATACTTACAATATCTCTCGGCCTTCGGTCCAAACACGCTGTGCAGCTAGGTCATCATCATAACTCCTGTTTTCCACCACGGATTTCCTGAAAAGCAAATGCAATCAAGTTTAGACTGTCGCAGCAGTGCTCCGACAGAGACACCAAAACCCACCAACAAACACCAGGAAGCCCCTCAAACAGGTCCCCGGAAACGCTACATTGAGCAAGATGTCAGAAGAAATGGCAAAAAAAAAATCTGCATGGATTTTGTCCTAGACACTTCTATCCGTTATTAGACCTTCACAGGAATGCCCCAAGAGACCCGCCAACCCACCCGCCAAAAAGCACACGACAACACCCCCAAACAGCCAAAAAGCAAAATCTCATACTTACAATATCTCTCGGCCTTCGGTCCAAACGCGCTGTGCAGCTAGGTCATCATCATAACTCCTGTTTTCCACCACGGATTTCCTGAAAAGCAAATGCAATCAAGATTAGACTGTCGCAGCAGTGCTCCCAGACCCCAAAACTCACCCACAAACACCCGGAACCCCGCCAAAGAGCACCTCAAAGGCAAGCAAGTCAGCAAAAACGGCAAGAAATTTCCGCGTCATATTTGGTCCAAAACACTTTTATCCGTTATTAGAGCTTCACAGCAATGGGCCCAGAGCCGTCAACTCACCCGCAAAGAAGTAGAACACCTCCAAAAGTGCTGAGTCTTTCTTCATTGGGCGTAATCCAGCCCTCTGCTTTGAGGGAAATAGGAGTCTGGAGGAGGAGGATAGAGGAGCATGTTCTTCAGAACTTGTGAACCTGAGGAATGTAGACTGCGGCACCTTCAAATCAATAAGCAAACAAGTGAAGACAGTTCTGCTGATGGGCTTGTTTTTGGGATTAGGTGATTAAAGTTTGAATTAAATTAACTGTGCAAAACAAAGAAAGACAGACACACAGGAATAAAAGTGAATAAGGACGAAAAAGAAAGTTATTGATTCATTGTCTCATTTTCAGGGCTCGGTGTCAGGGAATAAGTAGAAGATCTCGTCATCATACTCTGCGAATTCAGGCAGGATGAGGTCAGTGTGACCGAACAGAGAACAAATCCCCTCATCTACGTTGCCGTCCTCCTGTTCTTCATGCGGCGTGCTTTCTCGTACTTTGTAATCTGGTGGTATGAGGTGCTGATTCATCTTGATCATTGTCAGCCGCTCCACATTTTTGGGCGAGAGGCGGCTCCGTTTGGGAGTTACAATGCCACCAGCAGCACTGAAAACCCGTTCAGAAGACACACTTGCGAGTGGGCAAGACAAATAGTTTATAGCCAGGTTGGAGAGCTGTGGCCACAATTATTTTTTCCCATGCCAATACTGCAATGGCTCATCATTAAGAAAGACCTCTGTTGAGTCATTCAGATAGTCCTGCACCATCGACTCAAGGTCCTCAGCGGTTCCTCCACTTTGCTTACTTTTTGCTGTGCCTGTGACATTTTTTCGAGAACCATACCCAAGCAAAGTTAGCCAATCCTCTACAGCAGCCACTGTTACTGTTGTGTCTGGTGCAGATGATCCGGTTGCCGGTGTCTTTAACGGCTGAGAGGTCACTTGTGTCACAGCCACAGGTGCAGAAGTGGATTTTTTTGACTGGGGATGGCCTGCTGATGCTGATGTACTGCCTTCTTCTCCTTCAATATCCTGCCGTTCTTTTTCAAACCTCTTGGCTGACCAGGCTAGCCAACGTTTGTACTTTTTAACATCCTCATCAGCAAAAGGAAAGAATGCTTGGCCTGCCAGCGCCTTTTTGTAGCGTGGATCCAGAATAGTAGCACAAATGTAATGCTGTTCTGAGTTGATCTTTTTAAGACGTTCATCACCACGTAGGCGCTCTAATAATTTCTCCGACAAAATAAAAGGGTCTTTTTTTTTGGCATCTTTTTCAAACTCAGAAGACACCGCCTTCAGTTGGTGCTCCAGCATGCACAACAATGGGATAGCTTTTCCCAAATTACAGTCCTCCTGGCTGACTGCACGCGTGAAGAACTCAAAAGGACGAAGCATGTCTGTCAGGCTTTTAACTATGTCCCATTGCGCCGCACCCATCCGCAGGTCCATCTGAGCTGTACCCTCTGTTAAGAAATAGTGATCGAGTACCGTATACTGCTCATACAGACGCTCAAGCATGTAGAAGGTTGAGTTCCAATGTGTTGCCACCTCCTGGATGAGTGCTTTCACTGGCATTCGACGTTCAAGTAGCAGCCTCCTCAGATGCTTCCGGGCCTTAAAAGAATGGCTGAAATGGTTGCACATTTTGCGGCAGGTGGCCATTACCTCGAACGCTGTACTGTCTCTATCACTCAAGAATTTTTGAACTACCAGGTTGATACAGTGCGCCAAACACGGCACTCTGAAATAGTCACCCAGCGCCATGGCCTTAACTACATTGGCGCCATTATCCGTGGGAACATAACCAATCCGGCGTTTTTTGGGGACAGCCAGTGAAAGACCTTTTTGTTAAACTCGTCCAAAATGTTTTGTGCTGTGTGACTTTTCTCCAAGCCAAACATGGCTAGTGTTGCATGTTTCCGAGCAGCTTTAAAAACTTGGTCCGGGTCAACACCTACGTTTAGCTTTGCTTTAACACCTGAAAAAGAGACCCAGTGTGCAGTGATGCACATGTAATCAGCGCCTGCGCCACTGGTCCACATGTCTGTTGTCAGATGTATAGTGTGAACAGCACTCTTCTGCAAAGCTGCCCCAATCGCCTCCAGCACATCTTCATGTAGTGCTGGAACCGCAACTCTGGCAAAATAGAACCGGCTAGGAACCTTCCATTTAGGGCAGAGCGTTGCCACTAATTCTAGAAAACCTACCGCTTCTACAAAAGAAAAAGGGAGAAGGTCCACAGCTAGCATTTTAGCCAGCTTAGTGTTATACAGACGCGTCAGTGGGTGGTTGCGTTCATATGGCGCGTCTGAAGAAAACATGGTTCTAATGTTGCCCTGGACCAAGCATTTACGGGATGATAATGACTTCGTTGACGCAATTATGCTCGCTGGTGAACTTTTGCGCGTTGGTGTCTCACTCGCTCCAACACTCTTAGTGTGCCTCTCATGGGGTGTGCTGCTGACAGGGGTACTGGGTGTAAGTGAAGTGTTTGACACGTCTTCTTCCTCCTCGTCATCATCAGATGAAACATCAACGTTTTCTTGACTTCCAATTCGGGCTTCCTTGATCGCCTTTAGGTGCGCAAACCATTGGACAGTGTGCTGTCTCTTAAGATGACCTCTCTGGCCTCCGGTACCATAGTTGGTACCTGACTTACCACGACTAACTGCAACCTTACAAAGGGTACAAATGGCGAACTTTTCCCTTTTTGGGCAAACAGTAAAGAAGTCCCAAACTGGTGACTTGAAGTGTCTGTGGGGCCTGGAGGAGGTGGCGATACTGGTGGTGGTGGTCATGCTGCTAATGCCAGATGAAGTGGAGGATCTGGATTGCCCAACTTTTGTACGTTGTGCACTTTCACCGCCACTAATTAAGGTCGAGGTGGATGGAGGTCCCTTCTTGCCAGAAAGAAATATGGAAGCGGTACGAGTTGGTGTACTACTTAACTCCAATGATTGTGGTGGTGTTTCCACTGCCTCCTTGTCGACAACATCATCATCATCACGCTCAGCAGCTTTTCGGGCTAGGGTCAAAATGTCTGTTTGCTGCATGCCCGCTGGGGCTGCAGTTACCTTTATGATGACTGGGTCGTCGTTGTCAGAGTCTTCATCAGCAGCAGTATCCGCCACTTCTTGCTGAGCCTCATCATCACACTCCATAACTCTGAGACTTTGGACGAGCTTCCTTTTACGCTTATCTACCTTTGTCAGATCATGGTGTGCCTCACTCTCAGACGGCAGTGGTGCTGGTTCCCAATTTTGATCCGTATCATCAGAAGGAGGTGTGCTTGAAGAAGATGTAGACACCACCCTTGATCTCTTCCTTGCTAGGGGTGTGGAAGACAATGAATGATCATCAGGAGGAGTGTCTTCCTCAAATGATACCTCGCCTTGATTGTCGATTTCCTGATGTGCCCCTACTTCAGGAGGAACAACTATTGTGGGCACTTGTGACCCTCCATGCACCTCTGCTTGCGCATCTCCTTGCGCTGCCTCTCCTTCCACATGTACTTGGGCTTGTACTTGCACATGTGATAGTTGTTGCGGCTGTGGTTGTTCAACACTCGTCAGATGAGCTACAACAACCTGTGTTGATTGAGGGACATTGCTGCTGCTTTCTTGCGATGAGCCAACATCACTGGTCGATGGTGATTGAACAACTATACTGGCTGCCTCTGCAGCACTCAAGGGCTTTGGACTTAAGTTGGGGTGGTGGTGGTGGTGGTACTGAGCCCAATGGAGCGGGGGTGCTGCTCCCAGCTTGGTCCCCAGCAGATCCCGCTGCTGCTGCAGGCATACTTTTTTTTTTACTCCCAAAAAAAGGGGCGGCCGGCACACCAGTCTCCTTGGTAACTTGCTTCTTCTGCTCCTTACTGGCACCTTTCTTGCTAGAGGAGCTACGGGTAACTTTTTTTGGGGCCATCTTCTTCAGAGCAGGTCAGAACAGCAGGCAGCAGTTGCACGAGTTGCAGAGTTGTCTGTGTCCAGACGTGACGTCGCGTGACGTTATGCTGCACACACACACCGCTGCAGGACTTCTTCCTGGCACTGGTGGTTCTCTTGAGTCTTGTGCACCTAAAAGCAATGGAAGACAGAGGAACATCAGTTCAGTTATACACCCCAAAAAATCGACAAAACACAGAAAAATCAGCACAATCCCATGCCATCCATGATGTTTACATTGAAGACACCCCACAGAAAGACTAGGGCCATGCAAGTATGCAACACTCACTACCCCTGGGCATAATGGATGAAAAGTAGGCAAAATAAGTGCAGGCATCAGACACTGCCTCTCTTCAAAATGGCCCCTTACACCCCAAGCCAGTCCACATCAACAGTACACCCCAAAAAAACAGAAAAACAGCCAAAAATCACCACAATCCAATGCCATCCAGGATGTTTGCATTAAAGAGAGTGAGACCCCACAGGCACACTCAGTCCATGCATCACTACCCCTTGGCAAAAGGCCACACCAGCAGCCCCCAAAAAACGACAAAAAACACAAAAAACAGCACAATCCCAGCCCATCCATGGCCTCAATGGTGTTTAACTTCAAGAGGACACCCCACAGAAAGACTAGGCCCATGCAACACTCACCACCCCTGGTCAAAGGGCCCCACCAGCAGCCCCAAAAAACGACAAAAACGACAAAATTCAGCACAATCCCAGCCCATCCATGGCCTCAATGGTGTTTAAATTCAAGAAGACACCCCACAGAAAGACTAGGCCCATGCAACACTCACTACCCCTGGGCATAATGGATCAAAAGTAGGCAAAATAAGTGCAGGCCTCAGACACTGCCTCTCTTCAAAATGGCCCCTTACACCCCAAGCCAGTCCACATCAACAGTACACCCCAAAAAAAACAGAAAAACATCCAAAAATCACCACAATCCAATGCCATCCAGGATGTTTACATTAAAGAGAGTGAGACCACACTACAGGCACACTCAGTCCATGCACCACTACCCCTAGGCAAAAGGCCACACCATCAGCCCCCCAAAAAAGACAAAAACAACAAAAAACAGCATAATTCCAGCCCATCCATGGCCTCAATGGTGTTTAAATTCAAGAGGACACCCCACAGAAAGACTAGGCCCATGCAACACTCACCACCCCTGGGCAAAGGGCCCCACCAGCAGCCCCCAAAAAACGACAAAAAACAATAAAATCAGCACAATCCCAGCCCATCCATGGCCTCAATGGTGTTTAAATTCAAGAAGACACCCCTCAGAAACACTAGGCCCATGCAACACTCACTACCCCTGGGCATAATGGATGAAAAGTAGGCAAAATAAGTGCAGGCCTCAGACACTGCCTCTCTTCAAAATGGCCCCTTGCACCCCAAGCACATGTTGCTTGTACCAGCCAGCACTCAAGATGGCCACCACCACCACCCACATGGCCAGTCCACATCAACAGTACACCCCCAAAAAATGGAAAAACTGCCAGAAATCACCACAATCCAATGCCATCCATGATGTTTACATTAAAGAGAGTGAGACCACACCACAGGCACACTCAGTCCATGCACCACCACCCCTGGGCAAAAGGCCACACCAGCAGCCCCCAAAAAACGACAAAAAACAATAAAATAAGCACAATCCCAGCCCATCCATGGCCTCAATGATGTTTAAATTCAAGAAGACACCCCACAGAAAGACTAGGCCCATGCAACACTCACCACCCCTGGGCAAAGGGCCCCACCAGCAGCCCCCAAAAAAAAAACAAAAATCAGCACAATCCCAGCCCATCCATGGCCTCAATGGTGTTTAAATTCAACAAAACAGTTGTATCATGCACCCATAACCAACCCTGGTCCTACTGGATACTGTGGCTACCCACAATATAATTTATTTAATGTTCTGAAAAAGTTCAAAAATTGTAGTTGCAGCAACTGTAATGCCCCAAACAAACTTACTTGTGAAAGTTGATTTCTAATCCAAAAGTGATCCAAAGAAAGTCAAAAAGGCCTCAAATCCAAATATCCAGCAGCACCCACAAAAAGTAATCCTTCCAGCTCCAGATCCAAATGAAAGTGACCAGGAGATGGACAAAGCAGTGGGAGGAGCCTGCTGGACAGGAACAGGAAGTTGGAGACTGTGGGGCACTTCCTTCTCTCCCCCCCCAAAAAATGGACTCCTTGCAAAAAAAAAGGCCATGCAAATGTCAACCTGAGGAGTGATTCTGATAAAAATCATCATTTTCTGAAGGTTTATCCTGTTTGCTGGTGGATTTCTTGTGCAGAATTGCAAAATCTCTCTTTCGCGAGTGCGAGATTGTTCCTTTCCGCCGCAACTACGTGTTCACAATTGCGAACTCTCGCGAGGTGTGCTGTGCAAGGTGGCAAGCCGCGATTACGTATTCGCGGGCGCCAAACTCCCGCGGGATCACGCAGCAAGATCCAAAATGGCGCGGCACTCGCAAAATATGATCGAGAAAAACAACTCGGCAAACGCTTAATGACGGAAAGTGAACGCCGTGCACCACGCCGCGCGCCGCAACCAAGCAAAAAATCCGCCGCGAGCGGATTCACGGATTTTCGACAAATTCGCGAGAGTTCGCGGATTGCGAATTTGCCGAAAATCCGAAAAATCCGCGAGCGGAGCGGATTTTACGCCCATGCTTAATAACCACCTGTTTTTGTGTTTATTAAAGTGTTGAGTGCATGTTCCATCAAGATATTTACAATGGAATACTATTGATGTAGTAGTAAAGATAATTCCACCAACAGTCAGAATCTGCATGTCATTTAAAAATATTAGCACATTTTTAAGACAGAAAATACTACTATTTAAGGCCAACTAAAAATGAGGTTATCCAGCATAGTAAAATAGTATTTGCCTATATCCAATTCATGAAGAGTAATTTGGTATCACTTATGTACTGATCAAAATGTGGTTAGCTTAACTTCACCTTCAATTTCATGCAAGATTATCTTAGATAAATAAGTCTGTTACTATCATTGATTAAAATCTCATAAAAACCTATTCTTACAGCTTATTTTATCTTTCTTAATTGCATGGTGGACATATAAGGTACTTTATTTTTAGATCATTTGGTATTTGAGTTTAACAGTATCCTGTTTCTTAATCTCCATGCATGTAGCAAGTATCTGGACAGTCCAAAGATTAAAAATTCTGTGCAATCAATTTTTAAAAATGTTTTAAATCCTGGTAATCTCCACTAATGGATTGGCAGCCAAAATTTGACATTTCGGGAACAGACATCTTTTTCTGATGTGTTTGTACTTAGGACAGAAGAATACAAAATGTACTTCTGTTTCAGATACACCATTACATACTGTACAGCTGGGCAAAACATTAGATCCATTCCATTTACTACAAAAACTGTTAATTGGAAGGATACTACACCTACCTTTTAGATATATGGGTTTTGCAAGTGGTGGTTCTATGCCATTCAATAAGTCTTCCTGCTGCATATTATCTTTAAAACTTAGAAACATGTGTGTCAACATCCCTGCTGTTCTCTGCAATAGCCAATTATGATCCACGTAACTCCAATATCTCTTTTTAAGGAGGTTTAAAGACCTTTTGTGGATGCTGTCAGGGTTAAGCCACAAGTAGCTCATGCCCAGTTTGACCAACCATCCCTTGATGTAATTGAACCACTGGCCATGCCCTCTGTTATCTGATAATAATAATACGTTTAAGATTGACTCTTTCATGCGTGGTGGTGAGTCATTTAACCAAATACGAATCCAGATTGTGAGCGGCCTGAGGGCAATTGTGTGAGCAGCCTTCTTCAAACCCAGGTCCGAACACATTGGTGTCAGTGGTGCATTTCGGGGGAACTCCAGGACTGATCTTATGGATATATTTTCAGTTTTTTTCAAAGGGGCTCACATTAGTGTGGCCCCATAACTCCGCCCCATAGAGTGCGGCTACTAAGCTATGTGCCTGGTCTGCTTGGATTGCTGGTGTCACCGGTCTATAAATTGACTTCTCAAGCTTTTTAACTAGGGCGGTCCCCACATGTTGTAACGAAAGCTGACTATTTACAATTTGCGGGGTCCATGATTGTGTACTTGTCAGCCTTACCCCTAGGTAATCAAATTGTTTTAACTCCTCGATTGCTGTAGAACACTTGTGAAGATTAAAAAACATACATTTTGTTTTTGAACTGTTGATTTCTAATCCAAATTCATCACATCCCTTCCCAAACTGGTCTACTAAGTTTTGGAGCCCAATCTGGGTTTGGGAGATAACCATGAATCTGGAATTGCAGCGCCTTTTAGTATGGCATTAATGGTGCATTTTAAAATCGCACTCCATATTTTGGGTTCAGAAAGGTAGAGATTGCCCGGATTTTATCAAGGGCAGGTGTTTTCCCCCATTGCAGATTTGCTATTGCATCTAAGGTTTCTTCTATAGTGAAGGGGAGATGATCTGTGTCTGTTTCTGGAGTAAAATGCTCAAGTGTTACTCCACTAGTCTTTGTTTCCTGCATATAATTTTGAGAAATGTTCCCCCCAAATCTGTGCGAGGGTGTGGACGTTTTCCTCCACAACTGGACTTTTTGTCACTTTCGTGATCAGACGCCAGCATTTTTATTACTGTTTTTATATTGGGCTGCCACTAATGGATCTTGCCAGAATCGTATCTGCCAGTTTCTTTGTGCCTCCTGTTGTGCTTTCCTATAATTTTTCCTTTTTGTTGCTCCCATTGTTCTTTGGCCAGCTTTAATCATCCCCATCATGGATTTCCAAGCTTGAATACAAGGATCGTCAAACCATTCAAATAGCTGCCATTGTTCTTTGTCCAGCTTTAATCATCCCCATCATGGATTTCCGAGCTTGAATACAAGTCTTGTCAAACCATTCAATCTTGCTGTTCCTTATGTAATTGTTTCTGCTACTATCTTCATAGAAAAATGCACTTGATATTTTTGAGAAGATTTATGACTGTATCCACCAGGGGTTGTATCTCCAGTCTTCTAACACCCAAAGGCTCCAACGATTTGGCAACTATTGTTTACATTTGCACCAGGGTATCAACACTATTTCCAATTGAGTGCCACTTAATCCTCCTTTTATTGTTACTAAGAACAATGGGATTGGATGGATACGATTCTGAGAGTAATTAAAGGAACCCAAGTGCTTCTAATAATTCTAGAGATAGGGCATCAAGGATGGCTCTAGCGCGGTGCGATCGGTGCCACCGCACCGGCCGTTCACTTGGGATGGGGTGTCTTTTAAAAAAATGTATTGTATCATTTTAAAAGCACCTGCTGCTGCGTTCCGTGCCTCCAGCTATTGTTAGGCATCAAATAAAATGTCAGGATAACTCCAGTGATTAACCGTCTTTCTGGAAAGAGACCGGAGGTTTTTCTAGTGTAAGGTTTGACTCATACTAAGGTAGTGCAGAGGGTTACAAAGCTGTTGCTAAGAACGTGTAGCATGCAGATAATGAAGTGTATATAATGTTAATAGGTCAATGAGTTACTGATTATGTAAGAGAGCGCCTTTTGTAACTTAGCGTTTATAAGTCAAAATCCTAATATAGAACATTTAACTATTAATTGTCATCCTGGAGCTGCATGCAAACTGCAAGTTATTTGTTAGAGCTATCTGTTTCGCAACCCCCCCCCCCCCTGTCTTTCATCATCCTAATCTTGTGAAAAGGGTTCATTTAGGTAGAAAGCAATTCTTATAATGAAAGATAACCCCTAAAAATGATGTTACGTTTTAAATTATGAATCTGTGCTTTTCCAGAAAAAGGACTCAAACTATATTGCTTACTAAAATCCCTGACATGTCACTCCTACACTACACCTTGTAGTCCTGACTAAAGTAACATTTCCTTTACACTGATTTACACACATATGATTGACACCTTACACTAGTATGCGTGGTGCTATAACACTAAATGAATCCGAGAGACGGTGGTTATAGAGACTTGAGAGGCACTGTTAAAGGGTGCTTGTGAGGGAATCTGTGGCAGAGGTGGTCTTTGGGGGGCGCCAACAGACATTGTCACACAGGGCACCACCAGCGCTAAAGCCAGCCCTGTAGGGCATTGTGGTCACTATCATGTCTCTCTACCACCCACATATAAACCAGGTTTGGCCATAATTCCATACAGTTTGCACTCTTTTATGTAAGGTTTAGTCTGTGATTGGATGCTGATAGGCCATTTACAGCCGTCAGTCCATATTTAAAAGCAAGAGAGGTAATTTGGAGTGCTACTTTCACATTCTTAGCTGGCTTCCCATAACTCATGGATAGAATTCCAAGTTTGGTGTCTTCTTCATTAGTAACAGTTTTAGTTACTTTGAGGGGCTCCAAAGTTATGTTAAGATCTCCCTCAATAACTATATAATGTGATGCCCCTTCCTTCTTTAGGAACTCATCTAGCAGTACAATAGTTGGAGAATCGTGGTGTTGGGAGGGGAATCTATTATAGATGTTCACTAATAAAACTGACCTATTGCTGGTTGTATCTTTGATATTCAGGGCAATTGTGTAGGTGGCATTTATAATGTATTTTTTTTATGTGTACCACCAAGTGGATTTTAATCCAGATTATTAGGCCACCAGCAGGGTGACCCTTTTTTGATGGCACAGCTTCCACACTGTAATTGGTAAAGCCCACTCTATGCATTTTGTCAACGGCCCCTGTCTCCTAAAAAGACAGATAGCATAACTGTCTATCAGATTCCCCACTCTTCACAACCAACCTTGGACTTAAGGCCTGCTAGGTTCAATGACAACAATCTCAGTTTCTTATTGTTCTCAGTGTTTGGGTGAGTAATAGACAGCAGACCATGTGAGGTTGGTAATACAATCAATTGAGTATTGGACTGTACCTCCATATCACTTCTTGTACTGACCCCCAGTGGCTGGACTACCTTTTTTGGAGTAAGATGGTGATGGCCTTCCCTGGTTGCGATTGTTATGACGCTATGGAGAGACAGTCCCTTTGCTTGTCAAGTGTGTTTATTCACAGAATCTACCTGGGCCTGAGAAATTGTTTCCATAGAAATATCTGGCCGTCCTATGGACTTTGGGTCAGTGGGTAAAGACTTGCATGGGAGAGAAAAGTTAAACTGGTCCAAAGATCTGTTGGGAGGAACTGTACGCGGGTCCAGTAAACCATCTACCAAATCCCTGCCAGCCAGGTCCAATGTGATGTAGGCTAAATATTTGTCTGTGGAGCAGCATTTGGCATTTACTATATCAGATCTTATGATTGAACGACATTGCCTCACCTGCCTTATCCAATGGATAACTTTGTTTATCAGTACTTCCCTGGATTCCCCCGAATCATTTGACAATATGGGTACATTCATCATGACCACTTTACTACTAGCCCCTTTAAGCAGTTCCTCAATCCTGCCTTGGGTTTCCCCCCTCCAAGGGTCATGGGTTTCATTTTGTCAGTGTAAGATGGTTTCTCATATAGTGACATAGGTCTAGGTTCTCCTGGCAAGACCTGTGCTAATGAATTTACTGTTGCACCATTAGATTCACCCAAAATTCTCCCGTCATCCATTGCCCTGTCATAACCACTTGATATGACCTGTGCCCATCGTCCTCCATGTAAATTATAGTGTGTAATGGTCTTCCCAGCGATCTTCCATTGGATGGGGCATAGGGACGGCGGAGCTTAATGTGACAAGTGGTAGGTGTGAAAAGTTCCAGCGTTAAACTGATGTTCTGTAATGGGGCACATAGTAGGTCCTGAATTCCTGGTTCC
This sequence comes from Lissotriton helveticus, assembly GCF_964261635.1. Lineage (NCBI taxonomy): Eukaryota > Metazoa > Chordata > Amphibia > Caudata > Salamandridae > Lissotriton > Lissotriton helveticus. The sequence continues at coordinate 1,375,299,475 of NC_136059.1, forward strand.
ATCACCTATAGTCTCCGCTCCTTTGCTTTGCTGGTGGACATTGCCAATTCCTGTTCTACTATTTGAAATAGGGTAGGCATTAATAAGCTGGTCTGTAAGACCCTACAGTTTTTCTTAGCCAGTGATCTTCTGATGTTAATTCCTTAACTGCTGTTTTAAGTTCTCTCGGTCCAATAAACAGAGCACTGATATTTCCAGTTACTAATGGGTTCATGTTTCTTTGCTCAGAATCAATGACAACAGGACCAGGTAGGGTACCAGTGGTGATCTTATTGAAGGCTTTAAAAGTGACTGCATTGTAGTCGGCAAGAGGATCAAACCGATTCGAGCATACAATGTCCTGGGATACTATTCCCTCCACATCAATTTTGGGACTATCAGTAACTGGCGGTGATGAAGGGGTGATAATCTCCAGGTGCGTTTGGCTACTTGTATTGAGAGAGTGTACTGGGCTCGTGGCTTTGCCTTTGGGGGTTAAGTCTGGACATGGGGTCTTTTTCCTAGAGTTATTTTGTATAAAGATGTTTGCCTCTTTTGAGATCACTTTAGATGATTTGTTTTTGCTGCTTAGTAGACTTTTGACCTATTAAATTAAGGTATCTATGTCATCTACCACACAGTTTACTGCAGCGCTCGCTGTTGGTCTTTTTACTTGTTTAGAGACTCCATTTGGACTACCCTTTGCCTTCTGTTTGCCCATCCTACTACGATTCCCCATGGTAGCTGTTTCTGTAATAACAGTTTTGACACATCCAAATATTAATTCTTGTGCACACTACAAGCACTGGTACCTGGGTTGATGCAGTATGCCAAATCCCTCATACCCTCATGCCAATTTTACCCCAAGACCAAGAGCGGTGGCCCAGCCTAGTCTCCTTTGGGCTTCGATGGGTGTGGACAGGCCCGCCGTTGGCCCGGGCTTGGATCGGGCACGTCCCGCACGTGTCCTGTGCCGCAGTGATGCATTGTACTTAAGAGGGCAATGTTGGTGTGGCCTACCTGTAAGGATTCTAGGAGTTGTGTTCTTCCTCACAACCCCACGATGGCTGACGTCCAAAATGAGGAGCAAAGGTGGTATAAGCTGCCATGGTGACATATTGTGCTTAAGAGGGCAATGTGGGTATGGCCTCACTGTAAGGATTCTGGGAATTGTGTTCTTCCCCACAACCCCGCAATGGCGTGCTTCTAAGATGAGGCGACCAAGGCGATATCACCCGCTGTGGTGACGCGTTGCGATTAAGAGTATGATGTGGGTGTGGCCTCCCTGTAAGGATTCTGAGAGTTGTGATCTTCCCTACAACCCCGCGATACCTTAAAGTAAATCCCCGCAAGATGTCTCAAGAGAGTCTGGGGGTGCCCCTCCATCAAACCAATTGAAGTCTCCCCACCCTGGCTTTTCCTGGTGATGACGGGTGTAGTATGGGCCTGCTCTTGGCCTGGATTTTTCCTGGGCATGCCGCACACCTCGGGGCACTAACTGTGCTTTGTAGCACTGTGAGGCAGAGGTGCAGGTGGATGCAGGGCTTCTCCTCTGCCCTTTTTAACTCTGGGATGCCTCTTACTCTCGCAAACAGCCCCCACACCGCAGGTCACAAATTATGCTTTATAGCACTGTCAGGCACAGCAGGTACAGGTCGTTGCAGGGTTCTTCCTGTGCCCTGTTGAACTCTGGAGTAAACAGAACAGAATGGCTGGAAAGGAAAAATTGATATCGTGAGTATCAGTCACGCAGTCAATATGTACTACGTAACCACGGTCTTCTGTACCAAAACCAATTTATTTCATTTTTGTCTGTTTTTTTCAAATTTTTCAAAACACATGGGCAAACCAAAGACTCTCACGTCAGTGAATACAAGAATACAATATTTACATTTATACACACATACCAATGTACATTATGTACATGTTGAACTCTGGGACAGCTAGTCCTACTCTTACTCCAGCAAACAGCCCCCACGCCACGGGTCACAAATTCTGTTTAATAGAGCTGTCAGGCACAGGTGTGGGTCATTGCAGGGCTCCTCCTCCGCTCTTTCGAACTCTGGGATAGGTTGTCTTACTCTTACTACTGCAAACAGCCTTTTACGTATTGTTGAAATTGTAAGTAACATTTGCAATTCTATTAATTGTAAAACTAATAGATATTTCAGTTTTTTTCTTTTTATACAGATCAATGCCCCCATCTATTGGGGTAATGTACTTTACTAATTAGTTCTTGCAGTGTTGTTCCATACCTTTAGATTTTGAGAATGCACACCCAAGGACTGATTGCTACATTTACTAAGATTCCTAGGCATGCATCAGTACAGCAAATCACATACCCAGCTACTCACCGATCGAGGGATTCACATACACAGGCTCACACTGATACAGCCACCGACACACTTAGACACACATTGATACAGTACCTGACACACCCATCTATACACTGATACCTGTACTGACGCATCCAGCCAAACACTAATGCATCCAATACCACACCCGGGCACACATTCACACACCCAGGGACTTATCAATACAGACGCTCACATACACAGGCATTCAGTTTTGCAGACACTGACACAGCCAGCCAAGCATGAATGCATCCAATAACACAGCAAAACACACACTGATGCACACACACTGAGACACCCAGAAACTTACCAATGCGGACACTGACACACCCAGCCATACAGCAATGCAGATACTGACACAGTCAGCCAAAAACAAATGCATCCAATAACACACTCAGGCACACAGTGACACTCACACTGAGACAGAGATTTAGCAATGCAGACACTGACACATCCAGGCATACAGCAATGCAGATAAAGACACACCCATCTAAACACTAATGCATACAATAATACACCCAGGAACGCATTGATGCATACACTAACATACCCAGGCGCACACTAAAGCAAATGTTAACACATCCAGGCACATACTGATGCATACACTAACATACCCAGGCACAAACTCACATATACACTAACACACTCAGGTGCAAATTCATTCATATGCTAAAGCACACAGGTACACACTGATGCATAGGCACACACTAATGCAATCACTAACACACCCAGGCACACACTGATGTATACACGGACACACACAGGCACACAATTATGCATACACTGGCACACCCAGGGAGATACCAGTACAGACACTGACACACCCAGTCATACAGCAATGTAGACAAAGACACACCCAGTCAAACAGTAATGCATCCAATAACACACCAAGGCACAAATTGATGCATACACTGACATACCCAGGGTCACACTGCCCGTATATGCTAACACATCCAACCACATACTGATGCATACACTAACACACCCATGCACACCCTAGTGCATACACCAACACACACAGTCACACACTGATGCAAACCCAGACACACCCAGACACACACACTGATGCATACACTGGCATACCCAAAGACTTACAATGCAGACACTGACACACACAGACATACAGCAGTGCAGACACTGGCACACCCAGCCAAACACTAATGCATCAAATAACACACCAAAACACACACAGAGAAACACAGAGACTTATCAATGCAGACGCTGACATGCCCAGGCATATAGCAATTAAGACACTGACATATCCAGCCAAACACTAATGCATCCAATAATACACCCAGGCACACACCGACACACCTAGGGACCTGCCAATGCAGGCACTGGCACACAGGCATACAGCAATACAGGCACCAACAAACCCATCCAAACACTAATAAATCCAATAAGACACCCAGGCATATAGTGATGCATAAACTGACACACCCAAACCAAAGTCTAATATACCCAGGCGTACACCGAAAGAGACACTCACACACATAACCTAACTCTAATGCATCTAATAACACACCCAGACACAAACTGGCACATACAGTGACACACCAAGGGTGATACTAATGCATACACTGACACATCTGGACATACGTTATTGAAGATACTGACACTGCCAAGCATACACCAAAGCAGGCTATGACACTACCAGTGAAACACTAATGCATCAATTAACACACCCAGGCATACCCTCATCCACACACTAACACACCCACGCTCACACTAATACAGTCATTGACACATTAAAAACACAGTTAGCTCTAACAAGAACCATTTTTTTCTAGAAGGGTTTTTTAACAGATTTAAAAAAAAATCTTTTTTTCTTAACAAAAAGTGAACAGGGTAGTAAAAACGGTAAGGATGGGAAAATGCAAAGAAGCAACTGGCGTCACTCTTCAACAAACATTATATAGTCTCTGGCAGCAAAACAAAACAAAACACTAACAGCAATGCTTCTTCGCTGTATCCAAAAATGCATTCCCAGAAGACATTTTTACAGTGACAAGTATGTGGCATATCATGCAGTGAATAACCATGTCACTCAATTCTTTGCTGGCCACTAGGATTGTAATGACTGCAGCTGATAATGATTCTCCCAAGGCTGCTGTCGAGGTTGACTGTCCTTCTGTACCTGCTTTCTCTCTCATCACCCTTTCATGAATTGTTTTTAGGCGCTTCCACTAGTCCCATGTGAATACTTTTTTTGCAGTGCCTCTGGATAGCTGCTTGTGCTAGCTACAAATATTGCACAGCACATATTTTGCTGTTACCTTTTTTTCCCAAAAAAGTATAGTTAAGTGCTTCCACAAATCACTTTCTTTTCTGCAAGGTAGTGTATCTTCCTCCTCATCCTCAACAGGTTGTGGATGCTCATCTTGTATGGACAATGTAGCTACAGCCATTGTGTAAAAGCAGAGAGGCACTGGCTCTCAAACCTCCTTCTAGAAACTTCACTGGAAAACCAACATCTTTGGGTGTGGTCTTTGATGTACAAATGTGGGATCTTAATATATCCAATCAGAAGGCAAGGATTAGGTGTGTATTTGAGTAAATTCACACATTCAGTCTGTAAGTGCACAGATACGCAAAACTCATAAAATGGGTAATTTTGTAGGGAAACATATAATAGGTGGTTTATAGATACCTGTAAATATGTTCACACTGTTGTCATTAATGACAATGGAGGGGTGTACATATGTGCAGTAATTTTTAACATTTTCACAGATTCATACCGATCACGTGATTGGGAGTAAAAACCATAGCGTAGTAGTCTATGTTTACGGACCAGCAAAAGTACTGTGGAACGCCAACAATATTTTCAAGAATAAAATGTGTTTAATTAAATTTCAAAAAACTTTGTGTACTTTACATTAACTACGTATGTGGTTTTAATGTTTTTAAATGTATAAAAAGTATATTTATAAAAAAAGAAAATCTACAATACAAAAAAGTTCATTAAAAATAAATTGTAATAGACAACCCCACACAGTAACTAAATAAAATAAACTTTAGAGGGGCATAATAGAATAGAAATGGTATTTGAAAAAACAAAGGTTACTGTGACCTTATAGGTTGGAAATAGTCATTTAAATAACCTTCAAAATTCAATGAAAAAAACAGAAGTTACAGGGACGTTATAGTTATGCTCAGATTTCACTCATGTAAAATCACAGAACTTCAGCAGTTGTAGTTACCTGAGCTTACTATAACTTACATCCCCCAATGCCCTGGTTATGACCTCAAAAATCAAATCACTCCTGACATAGGTAGTGACATCACTGATGACATGACTGTTGACATCTCAAATGCCATCACTGATTATTACGTCTGATGACATCATCCACAGAACCACTCACACTTCTACTCACACACCTATACACCCACTCATATACCCATACAATCACTCACATACCCAATCACAGACCCAGACAAGTACTCACACAACCAGTCACTCACCCATTCAGTCACTCACACAGCTACACACTCACTTATACATCTACTCACACACCCATTGAATCACCTATACAGCCACTCACATACCCACCCACTCACCCATATAGCCTCTTAACACAGCCACTCACTCACCCATACAACCACTCACCCACTCAATCACACACCCATACAATCACTTACATACCCATTCACACATCTATACAAACACTCACACATTCACTCACACCTCATACAGCCATTTACACAGACACCAACTCTCTAATACAGCCACTCAGTCACTCACTCATAAAGCCATTCAGACACCCACTCACTCACGCATATGTCACTCACACACCCACTCTCCCACTCATACTGCCACTTATACACCTACTCACTCACAATTCAGCCACTCATACAGCCCTTCACTCGCCCAAACAGCTACTAACACACCCACGTACACACTCTTACAGCCACTCACCTACCAATTCACAAACTTCCACACAGATACACACAGTCACACAGCCACTCCCATAATTTATGTTAGAAGTCGTATCGCTCCTTAGCAGTACACCTATCATACTAATTTAACTTTTCTAGTAGCTTTGTATATATGTTTAACACTCATAAACTCTTAGAAATATTTACACTCACTGGATGTTGTCAACAGTGATGTCGTCAGTAATGTAATCTCAGATGTCTTCAGTGATGCCACTGACCACGTCATGAGTGATATAATATGTGAGGTCATAAGCAGTGCATTGCTAGGGTATAAGTTATAGTTAGCTTTGGTATTTATAACTGCTGAATTTCTATGGTTTTGTATGAGTGAAATCTAAGCCTAACTATAAAGTCTCTGACACCTTTGCTTTTTCCAGTGAATATATATATATATATATATATATACGCCAGTAGGTGTTATAGTTAGGACCTATTATCCATAGGAAAACTGCAACATTCTATTGGCCATAACTTTGGAGTCGATTGATGAATTTTCTTGAAATTTTCCAAACTTTTGGCCAGCTCAGTTCCGCTCCATCCCTGAGAGTTTGGGGGTGATTGGTCAAGCTGGGGCCAAGAAAAAAGGGGGGACCCAAAACGTGTTTTCCCCATGCAATTTCCCATAGGACCTATAGACACGGCTACAGCCCGAACGGCTGAACGGAATGACACCAAATTTGGCAGAGAGGTAGTCCTCAGTTCCGACTTGTGCCTTTGGCTTATATGGTGTCAATCTGTTCAGTAGTTCCTAAGAAAATGATGGTTAAAGTCATTTATATATCTATGGGCACGGTGAATCCGGTTATCTATCCGCATACCCAAAGCGCAGCCTGCACGCACCCTGCCGTGCACGAGCTGCATGCTGATTGGCTGTCAACAGTCAAAATCAGAAAGTGTTGGCAGCCATTTCGAGGCACAAAAGACCCAAAACAAACGCTGCAAAAACCAAAAAGGGGCAGGGTAGACACACCCTGACCTCCTTGGCCTGCTCAGGGGGTCACACAAAAATATATATATATTTTTTAAAAAGACGCAATCGTCCCTTGGCCCCGCCCCCTCCTTGCACCACTCTGCAAACACGCCCCCTGGTGCGTTTGCAGAGGGGGAACACACTCTCCTTGAATACTGGGGGTCCCTGTGGGCCAACTAGCCCACCAGTAACCTCCAGTATGCGCCAGGGGGCTGTGTTGCAGAGAGGTGTTCTGAGGCCATGCCCCTTTGTACACCTCTGCAGCACAGCTCTGTGGTGCTTACTGGAGGTACCTGGTGGGCTAGTTGGATGGCAGGGGACCTCAGGATTCAAGGGGACTTAATCCCCCAACTTAAAATGCGCCACGGGGCCCGTTTGCACAGTGGTGAAGGTAGGGGGCAGGCCGGAGTTGATATGTGTGCAAACACGCCCTGTGGCGCATTTTAAGTTGGGGAATTAATTCATCTTCAATCCAGAGACACACCCTGACCCCTACCATAGATTTCAGACATGTTATAGTTAGGAATTAGCATTTAAAAAACCTTTGAAATTCACTGAAAAAACCATTGGTTTTAGGGGTGCTATAGTTAGTTGGACATTTCACTCGTACAAAACCATTGAAATTCCCCCGTTATAGTTAGTTGTACTAACTATAACTCGCGCGCCCGCAATCCACTGCTAATGATGTCACATATTACATCATTCATGACATGATCAGTTTCATCACTGATGACATCACTGATGACATCTCAAAAGAAATCACTGATGACATCACTGATGACATCATCCACGTGACAATCTGATATACCTTATTACACACTAGCACAACCTTTCAACACTCATTATAAAATATGGAGTACCATGTTTGAAACCATTGACACACCAATATTTGTTTCTAAAAACCACCTCAGTCATTCCTACATCTACACACACCTCTAACTTACCTATAGATTGACTCATACATGCTAACAAATATCAATAGAACATTATTAAATATACCTATCTACCTACATCAACATTACACACCAGCACACATCCTATTCACTTATGCTGCCATTCTACACACTTATGCAAACAATTGATCATACTTAAATTTACTAAGCTACACACTTATACAAACACCACTTTGTTTATTCATATAGATAGTAACTTATACTTAGTGTGTTATAAAATCACTATTATAGGTATACAGTTTTTAATACAATCACTGAGTCTTAAGTATACTTATTTATAAACAACAAATGTCACATACTCTGCCTTTTATATTTCTACTTTGTTGGACATGTATCATTGAGAAATATATTTACTCATCACCACACCCATAAAGAGATTCACTCACCCAAACAAGTGTTTCCACGTGCAGTATTAAACTCATATACCTACTAAATGAACTATTTACACATTTTTGAACACTCACACACCTCCCACCCAACCACAAATACATTCACTATCCCATACAGATACTCACTTAACTAATTAATAGTAATATAGACTTTCAGCTAGAAACCAACTTATGTAGTAGTTTACACAACAAGAGATACAGTGAAACAGATATCCACAGAGTTTAATCATTATCCCATATATTTAGTGAGACACTTTAAATTAGTCACTTAGACAGTCAATTACAGTACTACTAAATGCTCCATCCAGACATGTATACATCCACTCATTCTTCAATGCAGATTGCTATATATATTTATATATATATATTGCAACACATCCAACTGTAGAGTCGAAATAATGGCAAGCGCACTGGAATCCGTTACGAAAAGATTTTAATGCAAACCCCCCTTCACCCCTGACAAAAAAAATAAATATATATATATATATATATATATATATATATATATATATATATATATATATATATTACCTACTGGCGGGCGCCAGTAGGTAGTTATAGTTAGGACTTAGTTTCCATAGGAAATCCACAACATTCAATTGGCGCCGGTGGACGAATCTTCGCGAATTTCTCAAAGAAGATGGCCCGCTCCGCTCTGCTCCTTCCCTGAAAGTTTCGGGGGATTCGTCAAGCGGGGGCCGAGATAAAAGGGGGGTCCCAAAACGTGTTTTCCCCATGTTAATTTCCATAGGGCGGTTGGACTCACTTTTAGCCCAAACGGCTGAATGGATTTCCACCAAACTTAGCAAAATTGAAGGGACTGGTAGCCCGATGTGCCTTTGCTATGTCTCAAGATATGTGCTCCAGTGGATTTAGAGTAATTTAGGTTAAAAAATATATATATATCTATAGGCACGCCCCGGTACGCGCACCGGGGTACGCTCCAGCGCGCTACGTGAGTTCGCGAGCGGAAAGCTGATTGGCTCTCGGGTGTCTTGTCAACATTCCAAACAGTCCGGAGCGGCCGCCATCTTGTGTCTCGGTAGGATCGAGACACAAGAGGTGGCAAAAACAAAGGGAGAAATGACTAAAAGGGGGTAGGGTAGACCCCCCTGACCCCCTAGGTTTGATGTGGAGGCCATAAAAGGGCACCGCGGGAAAAAAATAAACGATTTCGCGGGGGAGCACCCGGTACGCGCACCAGGGAGCGTACCATGGAGAAAAAAGAATGACAGAGTTTTTAAAAAAATGTAGCATTTTTTGATAAAGTGGAGGTAGTTCTGAAAAGAACTTTTTTTTTCTTTTTGTTGTTTTATATTTTTTTATACTTTTTTAAAACGATTTTATATTTTTTGGGGATTTTTTTCAGGGGAAAAACAAAAACAGGGATTCCAAAACTGCTCAACAGGAGCAAAAAATTGTGAAAAATTAGGGACGGGGAGGGCAGCGGTGTTCCTGTCTCTTTATAGCAATGAGTTCAACGCTCTGCTCCCCATAACAGAGCAGTTCATCACAGTCCACGCTTAGAAATGTTATGCCTGCAAACACCGGCTGCACGTTAGGGACCATTCTTCTACGTGATGTTCCTGAAGGTGTTGCTCCACCAGTGGAGGTGCTGCTGCCATCTCTTGGTAAATTCCGTGCCAGGTCCCTGACACTCTCCCTGGCATAGTTATTTGGGTGTATTCTCTGGACATGCCTAATTAAATTGGCATTTCCAAAGCTATATTTCTTATTAGGATTGCCTCTGGATAAAATACTGCCACATATCTTGCAGGTTACCTTAGCAGCATTAACCTTTTTTTTTCCTTCAGGGATGTCAAAAAATTTCCAAATGAAGTGGTCCTTTGTTTTGTGGTGAGGAGGGTCCTCAGGCAAAAAAACATCAGAATCACTGCTGGATGACTCCCTTGCAGCCATTGCTGTAGATCAGGAAACTTTGAGAAGCAGATAATGCACAGAACACCTCTTGCTCTCAACAAGTACAAAGCAATAGTGAGAGAAATGGGTGGGTTTCTCAATATTTGGAAAAAAATGTTCTGAACCAATGAAAAGTGTTATTTTAAAGTCACATGGCTTGACGCGCTTACGCTACGCGCCCTGGGGCACGTCCCGGGGGAGCGCGTAGCGTAAGCGCGTCGGGGCACTTACGTTGCGTGATCGTATACGCTCGGGCGCTTCCGGGAACACTTACGCGGTGCGTCATAAGACGCATCTCGCGGCTACGCGATACGTGTCTTATGACGCAAGGCGTCGCGGATACGCGATACGTCACGATGATGTTTTCGTTCGCGGCAATGGCGCTAACGGGACGCTCCCCAGTACACGCACCGGGACGCGCCGTAACACGGCGCTTACCGGTGAGCGCATCGGTACGCGCCCCGGGAGCGCTCCGAGGCAAAAAAAAATAAACATAAAAAAAATAGTATTACATAATTATACAATATAAAATTCATTTAAAAAAATATTACATGTCATACCTATAGAGATTTGCTATTAAAAAAACGATTAAATTCACTGAAAAAAACATAGGTTTCACACCAGTTATAGTTAGGAATTAGCATTTAAAAAACCTATTAAATTCACTGAAAAAACCATAGGTTTCACACCAGTTATAGTTAGCTGAAAATTTTACTCGCATAAAACCATTGAAATTCCCACGTTATAGTTAGTTAGACTCACTATAACGTGCGCGTGCAATGCACTGCTGATGACGTCACATATTACATCACTCATGACATGGTCAGTGACATCACTGATGACACCATCCTTGTGACAGAGTGACAGACCTCCTTTCACTGTAATGTAACCCTTGAAATACATATTCAAAAAAAGAAACAAAAATGTTCAAAAAAATCGAGATACCCATACCAGTTACAACAACCAATTCAGTAATTCCACCATCTATATACACATCCACTCATTCACCAACAGTTCTATATAGTCACTCATACATATACTCATTCATCATACGTAGTGATACACTTATACATCCTGTTACACACCGACAGTCATCCAAAAGTTACACTCACACATACTCACACATGCAAGTAAACTATTGAACATCCATGTATTTGCATATATAGCTATACACACACTACCACTTACACATACTTACTCTCTTAAACAATCACATATAGAAAAACATACTTATTTAAACAGGAACTCTTACAATCTCTTACTCTCACATATACTCACGTATGTACATTAATATTCACATATACTAGATTAAAACATATGTAGTTACTGATAATCACACTAGTGACATAATCATTCACTCACTAACACACACATATACACACTCATCCACCCATACAGTCCTGCACATATGCTGTTTTCAAAACACATACAAACAGAGAGTCAGTCATTCATGCATCTATGTGCTAAGTAATACCCCCACCAAACCATACAGACACTCATACAGATACTAAAACAAAAAAACTTCTAACACATACACATGTAGCTACTCACCAAACCATGCAGCCACTTATACATAAAGTGAAACACTAATACATATATTTAAATATTTAAACATTACTCACTAATATATGTATTCACTAAGATACACTTAATAAGCCAGTTAACCAATCCATTTTTTTTTTTTTAAACATCCCTTTAGACACTTATTTAAACATTTATTCTTCCATCAACTTTTACATATACATATATAACACATAATAATTTTTTTTAAATACACACATTCACTGGATGGTGTCATCAGTGATGTCATGAGTGATGTCACAGACCATGTCATGAGTGATGTAATATGTGACGTCATCAGCAGTGCATTGCACGCGCAAGTTATAGTGAGTCCAACTAACTATAACGTGGGAATTTCAATGGTTTTATGCGCGTAAAATTTCCAGCTAACTATAACTGGTGTGAAACCTATGGTTTTTTCAGTGAATATATGTATATATATATATATATCAAAGCTCCACTCGCACCAGCCTGTTGCACTCCAAGGCGGGTGCCTGCCAGTCGGGGGTGCACCCGACAACAATGACCGCTCCAACAGTCCCTCCCCGCAATGCACGGGAAATAGGAAGCAGCACTCCAAGTAGGTTTACACAATGTTTTAATCTCAACAAAGCGCTTTCGGCACTCGGCCTTCCTCAGTAATGAGACGGTGAAACCTTCCCGCCAGCATTCATTTAAACGTTACGTTGCGTGCATGCACATAGACATCAAAAGAGGACTCCAACATAAATCGGCATCCGCCATCTTTGAATGGGTTATTATTCTGTATATACAAAACTTTATAAGCGCAAATAGCTAATTCTATTCATATGCAAGAATTAACATTCTAATATAAAGCTCAATTATGGCCATTAATCAAGCCCTGGATGGGCTTACACCATTTCATATGTCCTCGCTTTCTCTCGCCCTGGATGGGCATAAACAAATAATGTGTCTGCAACGTGATACAACCCTAAATACAAACTACAATTCCTACTGAAAATCAGTATAGCATCAGAATGGATAAAACCAACAAGAAGCAAAGATTGCAGTGAAGCCTTATGTTGGAGTCCTCTTTTGATGTCTATGTGCATGCACGCAACGTAACGTTTAAATGAATGCTGGCGGGAAGGTTTCACCGTCTCATTACTGAGGAAGGCCGAGTGCCGAAAGCGCTTTGTTGAGATTAAAACATTGTGTAAACCTACTTGGAGTGCTGCTTCCTATTTCCCGTGCATTGCGGGGAGGGACTGTTGGAGCGGTCATATATATATATATATATATATATATATATATATATATATATATATATATATATTCACTGAAAAAACCATAGGTTTCACCCCAGTTATAGTTAGGAATTAACATTACAAAAACCTATTAAATTCACTGAAAAAACCATAGGTTTTACACCAGTTATAGTTAGCTGGAAGTTTTACTCGCATAAAACCATTGAAATTCCCACGTTATAGTTAGTTGGACTCACTATAACTTGCGCGTGCAATGCACTGCTGATGACGTCACATATTACATCACTCATGACATGGTCAGTGACATCACTCATGACATCACTGATGACACCATCCAGTGAATGTGTGTCTTTCTGAAAAATAAATATTAGTGAGTAATGTTTAAATATTTAAATATATGTATTATTGTTTCACTTTCTGTATAAGTGGCTGCATGGGTTGGTGAGTAGGTACATGTGTATGTATATGGGTTATTAGATGTTTTTCTTAGTATGAGTGTTTGTATGGTTTGGTGGGGGTATTACTTAGTACATAGATGCATGAATTACTGACTCTCTCTTTGTATGTGTTTTGGAGACAGCATATGTGCAGGACTGTATGGGTGAATGAGTGTGTATATGTGTGTGTTAGTGAATGAATGACTGTCTCACTAGTATTTTTATCAGTAACTACATATGTTTAAACTAGTATATGTGAATATTGATGTATATAAGTGAGTATATGTGAGAGTGAGGGATTCTAAGAGTTCCTGTTTAAATTAGTATGTGTTTCTATAAGTGATTGTTTAAGACAGTAAGTATGTGTAAGTTTCCTTAGAAGTAAAGTGGTAGTGTGTGTATAGCTATATATGCAAATAAATAGATGTTCAATAGTTTATTTGCATGTGTGAGTATGTGTGTGAGTAACTTTTAGATGCCTGTCAGTGTGTAACAGGATGTATAGGTGTATCACTACATATGATGAGTGAGTATATGTATGAGTGACTATATAGAACTGTTGGTGAATGAGTGGATGTATATATAGATGGTGGAATTATGGAATTGGTTGTTGTAACTGGTATGGGTATCTCCATTTTGTTTGAAAATTTTAGTTTCTATTTTTGAATATGTGTTTCAAGGGTTACATTACAGTGAAAGGAAGTCTGTCACTCTGTCACAAGGATGGTGTCATCAGTGATGTCATGAGTGATGTCACTGACCATGTCATGAGTGATGTAATATGTGACGTCATCAGCAGTGCATTGCACGCGCAAGTTATAGTGAGTCCAACTAACTATAACGTGGGAATTTCAATGGTTTTATGCGAGTAAAACTTCCAGCTAACTATAACTGGTGTAAAACCTATGTTTTTTTCAGTGAATTTAATAGGTTTTTTTAATGCTAATTCCTAACTATAACTGGTGTGAAACCTATGGTTTTTTCAGTGAATTTCAATGGTTTTTTAATAGCAAATCTTTATAGGTATAAAAAATAATACATTTTAAAGCGAATTTTATATTGTATAAATATGTCATTTTTTTGTATTTTTTTTAAATTTTTCATCCCGGGGCGCTCCCGGGGCGCGTACCGGTGAACGCACGGGTAAGCGCAATGTTACGGCGCGCCCCGGGGCACGTACAGGTGAGCGTCCCGATAGCGCTATTGCCACGAACGAAAACAACATCGTGACTTATCGCGTAGCCGCCACGTCTTGCGTCATAAGACACGTATCGCGTAACCGCGAGATGCGTCTTATGACGCACAGCGTAAGCGCACCCGGAAGCGCATACGATCGCGCAACGTAAGCGCCCCGATGCGCTTACGATACACGCCCCGGGACGCGCCCCAGGACGCGTAGCGTAAGCGCGTCAAGCCATATGACTTTAAAATAACACTTTTCATTGGTTCAGAACTTTTTTTTTTTCAAATTGTGTGAAACCCACCCATTTCTCTCACTATTGCTTTGTACTTGGAGAGAACAAGAGCTGTTCTGTGTACTGTCTTCATCTCCTACTTTCTTGATCTACAGCAATGGCTGCAAGGGAGTCATCCAGCAGTGATTCCGACGGATTTTTGGATGAGGACCCTCCTCAACAGAAGAAAAAGGACCATTTCATCTGGAAATTCTATGACATCCCTGAAGGACAAAAAAAAGTCAATGCTCCAAAAGTAGCCTGCAAAATATGTGGCAGTACTTTATCCAGAGGCAGTCCTCTAAAAAAATATAGCTTCGGAAATGCCAATTTAATCAAGCATGTCAAAAGAAGACACCCAAAAATTTTTGCCAGGGAGAGTGTCAGGGAGCTGGCACGGAATTTACTCACAGATGGCGGCAGCACCTCCACTGGTGGAGCAACACCTTCGGGACCACTCAGTAGAAGAATGGTCCCTAACATACCGCCGGTGTGTGCAGGCATCAAATTTCTGTGCACGCAGTGTGACGAACTGCTCTGCTATGGGGTGCAGAGCGTTGAACTCATTGCCATAAAGAAACAAGAACATCGCTGCCCTGCCAGTCCCTAATTTTTCACATTGTTTTGCTCCTGTTGAGCAGTTTTGGAATCCCTGTTTTTGTTTTTCCCCTGAAAAAAATCCCAAAAAATATAAAATCGTTTTAAAAAGTCTAAAAAAATATAAAACAACAAAAAGAAGAAAAAAACAGTTCTTTTTAGAACTACCTTTACTTTATAAAAATAAACCTATATTTTTAAAGAATCTGTTTCAATCTTTTTTCTGCAGGGTACGCGTACCGGTACGTGCACCGGGGAGCGCACAAAAAAAAAAGAAAAAAAAATTAATGAAAGAGAGTAATGTTAAGAGAAAGAGAGCTAGAGGGAGAAACACAGAGGGATTGTTTACTACATAGTTAAAAACAGACAAAGTGTAATAGGGTGAAAATGAGAAAAGTAAAATCACTAAACAGGCGAAAGAAGGGAAGAGAGAGAAAGAACACTAAACTAGAGATAGTGGGAGAATGTGAGTGGGTGTTGAAAGAAAACGATAGGACAGAAAAAAATTGAGAATGAACGGTAGTGGCGTAACTGGGATAAATGAATAACGGTGAGGGAGGGTAAGAAAAGACCAGTTAGTATAAGTAAAGAGGGGTGAAAGACAGTGAAAAATTGAATTAGGATAAGAGATGGGGAGTGACAAACACAAAAGACAGAGAAAATAAAGGTAACAGTACCTGAATGGGATGTGTGTGTGTATATGAAGTTTGTGTGTGGGGGGATTTTTTTCTGTGTATGAGGTGTGTGTGTGATGTGTGTGTGGGGTGTATGTCAGAGGTGTGTGTATGTGTTGGGACGGGGATGAGGTTTGTGTGTAGGAGTAAGGTAAATAATTAAGAAAAACAGAATGAGTGAAGAAGCAAAGGAAGAGAACAGAGGGTAAGTGAAGTAAAGAATAGGGACTGAAATGAGTTGAATATGAGAGGGGAAATAGGGAAATTGGAGTAAACATGGAGAATAAGAATAAGTGAGGGAAGCAGAGTAAAGAAACAGGAGTGAGGTTGGTTGAGAAAATATTAGTGAGCTTAAAGCAAAGGGTGATGACAAACTACATTTTTTTTAGTCACACTTACCATATAATAAATGTAACTTTAATTACATTTTTTAGTACATTTTATATCTGTGAAAGAGAGCAGAAAAAATAAGTTATAATTAGTAAAATATGTATTTTAAATTAAAAGATACAAATGAAGAGGTTAAAAATCATAACAGTGTGAAACATAGGAAATGAGAGATAGTAATGGAACCAGAGTAAAAGAAATGTGATGAAGAACGATGAGAGAGGAGCAGTGAAGTTGTTGTAAAAGAAATGATAGAAGGTAGATAAACACAAGTGAACATAACACAAGAAGAGTGAGGCACTGAGGACATAGAAGTAGTGAACGAAAAATAGATAGAAAAGGTCAAAAGTAAGGAGCAAACAAAGATAAGCGAGGGAGAGTGGGTGATTTATAGTGATAGAGTGCGATAATAGTGCTGAGTGAGTAAACAGGAATTACTAAAAGAGCAAAGGAGGAAAATACGGAAAAGGGAAGTAAATCAGAGAGACTGAAAGCTGAAAAGTTATGCAAGGGAGAGAGGTGATGCAGACAGTTGAAATGAAAATGAGGGGTTGTCAAAGAAGTGGAGTAAGGGAACGGGGGTTACAGAGAGTGAGAGAAAGACATTATAAGTGAGTTAAAAGAGCTGAAAGAGGACGGAAAAAGGAAAGTGAGTGTCTGAGAATGGGTATACAATTTAATTTACACAATCCAAAGTATAGAATAACTTGTACAACATGTTACATAGTTTATTTTTGCTGTTCTCGGAATATATTGAATTTCACTTAAAACAGAGAGTTCAAATTACTCATCATATGACAGCGGGAAAAAAAACACAATCTAAAAGATTGTGTTTTAAAAAAAACCTTAGATACTAACAAATGACAAATGTACACTAATCTTTGATTGACTTACTTTTCCTTGAGGCCAAATAGTATATCATGGAGGTCCTTTTCTCGTTGCAAAGTACTTTGCCGTTCAGTAAAAAATCCATTTCATCGACTTTCTAGAAGAAAAACTCCAAGAACATCTGAAATATTTTCAATATTTTCATATACTCCTTTTTTTCAGTCATGACTCTTTACTCATTCCTGCACCTTTCCATTTGGCCAAATAGTGTCAGATGTATGAGTATATATCAGTACTCCTCCCGTCTTCATAGGCCAATTACCTTTACCTAAATTTTGGCTGTAAAAACACTAGGTATGAATTTATAAAGCCAAAAGGCAAACGTTGTTTGAAAGTCAAATGAGTGTCGTTACATTGGGTCCAACCTTTAGAAGTTTAAATAGCATGTGTAATGCCCTGATGTTGTAGAAGGACTGTCATGAAAAATAATAGCTACAGTTGCAAAGGTTCTTCCTGATATCGATAATTGAGAAGCCACGAAATTTTTAATAGAAGTTGTCAATTTAGTTCCATCAGGTCTACATCGTTGGAACATTAAAATGTCATAGTGACCATAATTTTGTAGAAATAATGTGGACAGCATTGTAGACTTACATTGGGTACACACCATATTGTGATCAGCTGCTTTAACTAGATTATTAAAAGGCACTGATTTGCAGTCTGGTAAAGTCAAATATACAAATCTTTCACTGTCTATTCTAGTAGTACTTGATGAAGCACAGTTATCACAGTCATGTTGCCATTGATAAGAAAGGTTAAAAAGATTTTTTATATCTACTCCTTCATCTTCCAATACATCAAACATATACATTAAAAATTCCTGACAATCCTGCGGAATTATCTGTGAAAATTGATTTTGACCTGAACATATGTCTACAAGATTCCTAATTTCTGAAACACTTTCTATTTTTCCTCTATCACTACTACATTTCTCTAACACAGAATTCAATAAACAGCACAATGGGGTCAATTATGATAGAGGATTTTCCGCCTCCTCCGGGTCAGCGGAAAACACCGCCGGCCCGGAGGAGGCGGATAATCCTCTGCGGAGTCACCAAAGACCCACCGCCGCATTACGATGGCTGGTGGGTCTTGGATTCTGTCCGCTGCTTTTCCGCCGCGGTCGGATTACAACCGCGGCGGAAAAGCTCTCCTTTGGCTGGCAGTGTCTATCAGACACCGCCAGCCAAATTAGGAAGCATTAGTAAACATGCTTTTCCGCGGCGGTTTTTCCGCCGTGGAAAAGCATGTGTACTTTTGCTTTTGGGGGCCCGTTGCGGGCCCCCAGGGCGTAGGCGGGTGGGGGGTGCACATGGGGGGTACCTATGGTACCCCCCAGCATTTACATGCACAAAGCGGCAGGCAGCGCGCCGTGCCTGCCGCTTTGTGCATGTAAATGTTACACATGCACTTTTAACATTGCGGCGGGTGCTGCTTGAAGCAGCACCCGCCGCAATGTTAAATATCCAGGATGTGACCGCCAGGGTGGCGGTCACATCCTGATTTGCACTGAGGGACCTCCACAGTCCATGCGGACGGTCCCTCCACCTCTGGGATGGCGGACGGACGCAAGTCCGTCCGCCATCCTAATCGGCCCCAATGTTTGTTCCCGATTTTCGACAATCTGTTTTTGTAAATTTTGAAGAAAAAAAACAACATTAACTCCTACATTAGCATAGCAGTTCACACCAGAACTGTTTTCAAACTGAAATCCAACAACATCCTCAACAGAATCCTTTTTCCTTCTGCTTACAATTACAGTTTCATCTACTTTTTGTCTTTTTGCTACTACCTCACTGCAATTACTCTCATTTCTTCTTTTTCGGCCTACCACACGTTTTTCAATCAGAGGATATTGAGACAAATGTGGAGCATACTCTCTTCTTAACCTATTGTATTCTTTAACACAATCTAGATCTGCACAAATCTTTGTTTCGTCACACTCAATCAAGTACAATCCTGATAAAGTTCTGACTCGTGATAAAGCCACATATGCCATACCCTCTTTAAACACAGAACTTCCAATGTTCACCAAATCGCTATCTACACTTAAACCTTGAGATTTATGAATTGTCACAGCATATGCCAAACAAATAGGAAACTGTTTTCGGCGAACATATAAGTCTTTCACGAGCAAAAATCTAGCTGAACAACAACAATTTTTTTCTATTTCATCAATGCCATCAAATTTAATTTTTATAATTTCAATTCCATCTCTATTTTTGTAATTCACAAAACCAATAACATGACCCATTGCTCCATTTACCAGACCTCTTTCAACATTTAAATTCCTTCTCAAAATGACACGACAATTCAAACAAACATTCAGAGTCTTTTCAAAACCAGCAGTTTTAGATATAGTCTTCTCCAATGAATCCAATTTTGATTTCAAATGTTCTGACAAAATAATTGTTGCTCCCATATGCTCTATTTTATCTATAGCTTCCAGTTTCACTATCTCTTCATTTTCTAACTTCAGCATATTGATGTTGAACATGGAACATTCTTTCAGAGTAGGCATCAAACATATGGCAGATTTCTTCTCGTTAATTTTCTTAAAAATATTCTCTGGAAGAATGTTTTCATTTGGGTACAAATTAGAAATTAACCGTCCATGTAAAGCTTCTTTCTCTTGTTGACTTATTTTTCCTACTCTTACATCTTGTAAAATATTTTTATAATCTTCATCCTTTGCCTGCCGCATATTTTGAAGCAGTTCTGCATATTTGAAGTTTAACCATATATTAACGTTTCCAATGCTTCCTAGGCACTTCCTAGTATCTTCATGTGTAAGCATTTTGAACACAGGTTGTCCTTTCACTGGAGTCAACTGCAGAAGATCTCCAAAAACAATAACGTGTTTCCCTCCAAATAAAACATCCTAGTCTGTTCTAAGAATTTCTTGCATTCTCAAATGCACAAAAGCAAGCATTATATTTGACACCATGCTTACTTCATCAATGATAAGAAGTTTCATTTTCATCTGGACTCTCGAAACTTCAGAACACGCCTCTCCAGATAGCTTGTGATATTGCAATTTGTTATCATGCTCCACTGGCAGCATCAGTAAATGATGTAAAGTAATCCCTTTAATATTATGTGCTGCCAGCCCAGTTGGAGCGGTAACAACACAAGACAGCGGTGATTCATTCCTTTTCTGCAGATAAGATGCAATTGCTTTAATCAGAAAACTTTTTCCAGTTCCCGCTTCTCCACTCACGTACAGTTGGACAGGCTTAAACGATGTACATGAGCACTCTTTCTTCTCATGACTCAATCCATGTTCAACCTGTCCTGTGACTTCGTCATATATCAGTTTCTGCTCAAGGTTTAATTGTTTCACCAAATCTTCTAAATGAATTACATCCTCTTGAGCTTGCTCCATAGCTCTTTCCACTTCATCCATGGCAGTGGCAGCTTCATTTTGTATAATTGGTCCTCCTAGTGGATCCTGACTCAATGAAGCAGAACTCTGACTGCCTTGTGAACTATCTCTCGCAATCTCTGCAGCAATTGTTGATTCTTGCTCTATTTCTTCATTCAACATTTGCAGATTATTTGGAAAAACATGACATTCTATGGTATCCTTCGTAGCATTAAAAGAGTCTTCATAACAGAGAAAATCTCCAAGTAGTTCCTCTTCTTCTCGCCATGGTTTAAAGAGTTGCAAAAGAGCTAAATAGTAAAATTCTCTTTTGTCTGGATTTTCACAACTCAATTTTCGATGATTAATCAAATGACCTTTTTTCTGTTTCACTAGACATCCTTCACATCCAATGATTCCATATATTCCATTATTGATATCTTCTCTGATGTTCCTCTTATAAATATATCTTTGCAGAACTTCATAGAGACAAACGTTCTCAAGGTGAGGACTTCTATTTGGATAGTATGTATCCAACATGTTTGTCTTCAAAATATCTGTACTTTCTGGTTCTTTCTCCGCCAAATACTCTATCTCTTGTACAGATTTCAAAACTCGATTTCGTGTTGCAGCAAGACCTAGACTCACCCAAATGATGGTTCTAGATTTGGCATAGAGACTTGCTGACGACAATCAATCAGAACATTCATATGCTCCAATTTCTCGATGCGACAACATCTTCAGACTGTAACTGTACAATTTCTTGCTTAGGCTCTTTTCATGTGAAATGTCCTCCCACATTTCCTTCAGTTCTGTCTTTTCTTTTTTTGTGATGTAAGACGTCACATATCGAGCTACAGCAATAGAATTGTCAGCAACGAATTGAATATCCATGTTAGCATTCCACATGGACAAAATCACTGGGTTGTAATCATTGATGTACTTGGACTCTTCGTTTCTTTTTAAATTGTATGTATTTTTTGGTGATTTTCTCGTCACAGTATGTCGCAGAGAAGACATTAAATTATTTACTCTACCTTTAGAAATCACTGGTCGTGGAAAAGCGAAACGACATTTTGTGTAGAACTTGTCCTTGTTTCTGAATTTTTGACGACAGTACTTTCCACAACGATGGGATTGAAAGCGTAAAACTTGATGCCTTAAATTGTTTTCTTCGGTAGTTTTCGGAACAGCACATGTTGAATACTTTTCAATGAAGCGCATCACTGTCTCATCTGAATCTGTTCCAAACTTGGGTGCTTCTTTAATCCATAACAACATATGTATGTGAGGAGCACCTCTCGCTTGATACTCCTTTCTCCAAAAGAAATCCAAAACCTCTCCAAGGGGAGGATTTTTTTTGTTGGTAATAAAATACATCATAGCCTCAAATCTATGATTGAAATATCTGCATACATTCACTGGATCCAAAGAACACAGTTCTCCAGGTGTTTTGAATTCTATATTTTGTATATTAGCATTGGCCTCTCGTAGAAATTGAAGTAAGTCCTCCCATGCATACTCGGCACAGCTAAGAGTGAGGAACCATGTAGGAGTTCCTAAGTTTCTTAGCATACATTTCAATTCCCCATGGCGACGGTACCAATACTCATTTGTACCACGCTGACATGCCATGAGATTGATTAGATGAGATTCTAAAATATTATCTTGCAGATTCACTTTCTCCATAAAGTCCCTCGCCGAAACATTTTGTAGATGTGCTCCACTTTTCAGAATATGGTTTACTGCATAAGAAAGCCCAGACAAGTCACTTTCATACAGTAGATGAAACAAATAGGGAATGCATTGACGAAACCCTGCATCTTCAGCATATAATCTTACAGTTCGATATTCAGATGCAGGAATTTGAAGTGGTCGATCGTCATATCGTCCACCTCGACCTGTTGGAAATAGCTGTGGAAAAGAACGAGCTTCCAAACTTTCTTCCCATACACTAATGGGACTTCCTTTTGCTGTTTTCATTTGAAACAATTCAATTGCATTCCCCATTACTTCTTTGGAATGCAAAGGATGAACAGTATAATGTTCATATATTTCTTCACTTCTAGACACATCAACTTTTTCAATTTGGCCGCCTGAACAATCACTGTCTTCATCTGCAGCTGTTTCCTCTGCTACAACACATACATCTTTGTAGTACTCATTGTTTTTGACTAAATACAACGTTGCCTTTTTGACTTTCCTAACATCCACTAAATCTTGCCAGATTTTTTTACTCTTTGTTGGAACCCCATTAACTAGAATAACTAAAGGTTCCTCTTCTACTTTTTCTATACCAATTGTATCAATATTTTTTTTCAAATCTAGGGGCAAATAAACAACTCTTCCCTTTAATCCTCTCTGCAAATCTGTAGGAGGCAAATTCCCTATTTTAGGCTCCATGCGAACATTTGCCTGAAAAGGATGGACACATTGAATCAAAATAGACTCATATGTATTTAAATCCATCAATTCACGGGGAATGTCTACCAAGTCCAGATTATTATGAACAGCTCTAGCAGGCATTCTGTTTTGATTTAATTTATCATAACAATATTTACAAATACGCTGATCAGAACTCAAATCAAAAGAATTCTCCACCCACAAATAAGTTGCTAAATCTTTCCACTGATAATTATCCATCTTTTCACTTTTTGCATATAAATCAACAAACCTAGTCTGAATCTTATAATGACTTCATCGACAACATACACAAGTAAAATTCGGCCTTTCACTTGATTTCACCTTAAACCTGGTAATTTCCTGCTCAAACTTTTCTGTATTCAAAATCTGTACATTGTCTTCCACATTACCTTGAATTGCTGTCTCAATTTCTACACTGTCCTCTTGTTCACGAAAATAACAACTCTCAAATTCTTCACAAATCTTCTTCACATCTAATTCTGTTCCATGCAAAAGAGCACTGTTTAATTGTTTAAGCTTAAGTGCTGGACTTTTTGCATAATACAACATTCTCACTAATTTCCTCATTTTGGTATGATGCACTGCTAACATCCTAAAATGATGAAAAACACTCTGACACACTTTTCTAGAAAGACAAGCCAGTGAATGGCCTTGCAAACCTGTGATTCCTCTCACTCTGCAAGGATCTAAGTCTTGCAACAACTTCACTTTCTGCTTTATACTTTTTTTTACTATAGGTACGTAAGAAATTACAAAACAAATCAATTGATTCCTGTCGCACACTACAAATACTACTACACTTCCAAGTGTACACTGGACCCTTAGTACGTCTCCCTAAAACTCCATCAGATAACACCTCTTATGGTTCTCTAGGCACAAGTTTCTCTTTTTCAATCGGACAACCGTCTTTCACTTCATACGCTCGACCACTGGTGTCAACTGCATGCACTAAATCATTCTCCTGGAAGTAACTCTCCTCATTAAAAAATGGCTCACAACTTGAACTGTGCATCCATTCTCCAGAAAAAACTTTACAAAAATTAGTCCGATTAATTACTCTTTTCCATCTACTGTTTGATTTGAAAACATCAATTGTCTTGTTAAGTGTCCTAATTCTATTGATTATTAAAATAAATAATGTTTTCTTAACTTCAAAAGCCTGATCAACAATCTTCTCTACACTTTTCTTTTTCTTATAAAAAGCAGCTCTCTGTTTACCTTTCCTAATGTTTTTTAACAAATTTAAAACCACTCTATTGCAAAACATTCGTCTACGAATGTCTCTAAACTGTTTCTGCCTTCTATTCCTATACATATTATTCTCTCCTGCTCCAGTTTTAGGATTCTTTGAAGTTCTCTCCTTCCTTTTCAATTTTACTCTCTCATTTTCTTTTTCTACATGGTGTCCATCATTTTTTTTGGATGTACATATGTTACATAAAAAAGACTTAGTTGTCTTACCAGAAGCTTTGTTCCTGTTTTTTGAAGTATCTGTTGTGGAAGAATGCTGTAATTCCGTTGCTGTTTTTGATTTTTCCCTGTTACGTTGTTTCTTTGTCCTTTCCTTTGTGGGCATCTTTGCTTTTTCTTCAAATAATGATTTCAATCTGTGTTAAAGAAGAACAGTAGCACATTATAGACCACTATTACCAAACAACAAAGCAATGACAAAAAGCAAACGATCTATACAGGGTTACAGATCAGGTGAGGATTCTCCAGTGGTGCACAAAAGGTGAGGCCTGTATTGAAAAGTATAGTGGAAGACAGCTCTGTCCACAAGTACAAAGACAATCAGACCTATGTCTAAGTCCACTGCACTCTTATACACAGGCTTCACCACCTATGCTTCCCGAGAAAATATTGAGTTATATAGTTATATAGAATTGTATTTTATAGAATTGTGAAGCTCCATGAGAAAGCGTTTGCCTCAGTCTTATTCCTGTTGTGAGGCAGGTGCAAGATTTTGCCTCAGGCTAGACTTCATGAAACATATCCCTGTCTGCATTCTTAGAGACAGGTGTCAATTTGACTCTTTACAATGATGTTACCTGTGTTTTAACTCAGTGTGGGAAGCATCTTGAGTTTGTTTACATAGAGGAATTGTATTTTGTAAAATTGTGAAGCTCCATGAGAAAGCCTTTGCCTCAGTCTTATTCCTGTTGCGAGACAAGTGCAAGATGTTGCCTCAAAACACCTGTGTCTAAGAATGCAGCAGATATAGGCTTCATGAAGCCTAGTCCACTGCATTCTTAGACACAAGCCTCAACACCTATGCTCCCCAGGAAAGCCCAAACAAGTACCTTTTTTGCCCCATATTTAAAAATTGACGCATGTAGGTAGATGCGTCACTTTTTAAACCTCTGCGCCACATTATACTCAAAAATGTAAAAACCATTTATTTTCCCCAAAATCGTTTTTGACATTACATTTAGAAAACACAGCCCAGATCCTATTTACAATCATCTGCCTCACAGCAGGGATAAGACTGAGGCAAAATCTTGCACCTGCCTCACAACAGGAATAAGAGTGAGGCATATGCTTTCTCATGGAGCTTCACAATTTTACAAAATACAATTCCTCTATGCAAACAAACTCAATATGCTTCCTACACTGTTTTAAAACACAGCTAACATCATTGTAAAGAGTCAAATTTGATATTTGATATTTGATATTTGAAGGGGTATTTATATAGCGCAACGTTTGCTCCGGAGGGAGCATCATGGCGCTGAGATTCCTGAAGCCCAGTGTAAGAGGTAGTCGGAGGCTAGATGGCAGCTTTAGTCCAGTCATCGGGTAGGGTAAAGATCCATGTTTTTAGGAGATGTCTGAAGGGTTTCTCCAGGGTTTGTTGTCTTAGGCGTTTGGGCATGTTATTCCAGGCTTTGATGGCCAGGAAGCTTAACGTTTTTCCACCTTTCGTCTTCAAGTTGTACCTTGCAGGGGACATGAGGTTGTCATGTGCAGAACGGAGGGGACGAGTCGGAATGTAGTGGTGGAAACGTCTGATTAGATATTTCGGGCCAGAGGTGTTAAACGACCGGAAGGCGATAATAAGCATTTTAAAAAGTATTCTTTTATGCAGGGGGAGCCAATGCAGGAATCTGAGGGCTGCAGAGGCAGAAGATTTACGGGGTAATTTTAAAACCAGTCGGGCAGCAGTATGAAGGATGCTCTGAAGTTTGATCAGAGTGGATTTTTTCGTTCCTGCCAGGAGGCCGTTACAGTAGTCCAGGCGCGAGAGTATGAGGGCTACTGTAACTGTTTTCCTGGCGGCCAGAGGTAAAAAGTCAAAAAACTTTTTTAGGGATTTTATTATCCCAAAGCATCTGCCGGCGACATTCCTGGCGTGCTGGTCAAATGAGAGATCCGAGTCAAACAATACGCCAAGGTTTCTGGCTATTGTTACGGTCTGGGGAGGGGCAACAGAGTTATCTGGCCACCACAGGGCTGGACAGAAGGAGGTGTTCTTTCCAATGGGGAGGATCTCTGTTTTGTTAGAGTTACATCTAAGATGATTAGAGTCCATCCAGTGGAAGACAGCTGTTAAACAGTTTTTAAGATTGAGCTCAGCTGAGGTTGAGTTGTCCTGTAGGGGTACAATCAGCTGTGTATCATCGGCATACGAGGTTACCGGTATGCCGAATGATTCTATCAGGGATAGAAGAGGGATGAGGTAGACATTAAAAAGAAGGGGACTAAGGATGGAGCCCTGGGGT
Source organism: Lissotriton helveticus (assembly GCF_964261635.1). NCBI lineage: Eukaryota > Metazoa > Chordata > Amphibia > Caudata > Salamandridae > Lissotriton > Lissotriton helveticus. Next base: position 1,375,326,706 of record NC_136059.1, read on the forward strand.
ACTCCTGAGGAGACCTTTTTCTCTTTGGATTGAAAGGGGCCAAGAGCAACGGTTTGGCATCTGTCAGTAAGGAATGATTTAATCCATGCTAGGGCAGTGTCTGAAATCCCTATGTCCTTCAATCTGTTGATCAGGATGGAGTGGGATATGGTGTCGAAAGCTGCTGTGAGGTCAAGAAGAATGAGAATAGCCTTCTTCCTCTGATCCTGCAGCAGCTTAATTGTGTCTGATAATTCGATCAGAGCTGTTTCGGTCGAGTGTTTAGGACGAAAACCCGATTGTTGCGGGTGGAGTATATTGTGAGCGTCCAGACACCTATGTCTAAGAATGCAGACAGGGATATGCTTCTTGAAGCCTAGTCCACTGCACACTTAGATACAATCCTCACCACCTAGGCTCCCCAGGAAAGCCCAAACATGTACCTTTTTTTCCCATATTTAAAAAGTGACGCATGTATGCGTCATTTTTTAAACCTTTGCGCCACATTATACTCAAAAATGTAAAATCCATTTATTTTCCCCAAAATCGTTTTTGACATCACATTTAGGAAACACAGCACAGATCATATTTATAACCATCTGCCTCACAGCAGGGATAAGACTGAGGCAAAATCTTGCACATGAAGCTTCACAATTTTACAAAATACAATTCCTCTATGCTTCCTACACTGAGTTAACACAGGTAACATCATTGTAAAGAGTCAAATGTATTTCTATTAAACATGCACACATTCTTTATTCCTTTTAAAAAATGTAAAAACTATTTATTTTCCCCAAAATCGTTTTTTACATCACATTTACAAAACACAGCACAGGTCCTATGTAGAAGCATTCCATGTCACGACTAAAAATTCGCAATTTTACAAAATACAATTAACGCTTTCACATGAAGCTTTACAATTTTACAAAATACAATTCCTCTATGCAAACAAACTCAATATGCTTCCTACACTGAGTTAACACAGGTAACATCATTGTAAAGAGTCAAATATATTTCTTTAAACATGCACACATTCTTTATTCCTTTTAAAAAATGTAAAATCCATTTATTTTCCCCAAAATCGTTTTTGACATCACATTTAGGAAACACAGCACAGATCATATTTACAACCATCTGCCTCGGATGTATGACGTTACAACGCATACTTTTACCACGCCTACCATTACCACGCAATTTTTACAACGCAGGATCCATTACAACGAAGTACCATTACCACGCATGTATTTACAACGCATATACCTTTACAACGCATACAAATACAACGTAAGTATTGGTAAGTATATAATATTTTTTAAAATGTAATTTAATTAAAATTAATATAATTTAATTTAATTTAATTTAATTAATTTAATTTAATTTAATGTAATTTAATTTAATTTAATGTAATTTAATTAATTTAATTTAATTTAATTTAATCAATTTAATTTAATTTAATTTAAATTTAATTATATTTAATTTTTACCCTGTACCCTTTTACCCAAAAACCCAAAACTGACCCTGAACCCTAAAAATACCCCTTTACCCAAAAACCCAAAACTGACCCTGAACCCTAAAAATACCCCTTTACCCAAAAACCCAAAACTGACCCTGAACCCTAAAAATACCCCTTTACCCAAAAACCCAAAACTGACCCTAAACCCTAAAAATACCCCTTTACCCAAAAACTGAAAACTGACCCTAAACCCTAAAAATACCCCTTTACCCAAAAACTGAAAACTGACCCTAAACCCTAAAAATACCCCTTTACCCAAAAACTGAAAACTGACCCTGAACCCTAAAAATACCCCTTTACCCAAAAACTGAAAACTGACCCTGAACCCTAAAAATACCCCTTTACCCAAAAACTGAAAACTGACCCTGAACCCTAAAAATACCCCTTTACCCAAAAACTGAAAACTGACCCTAAACCCTAAAAATACCCCTTTACCCAAAAACTGAAAACTGACCCTGAACCCTAAAAATACCCCTTTACCCAAAAACTGAAAACTGACCCTAAACCCTTTAAATACCCCTTTACCCAAAAACTGAAAACTGACCCTGAACCCTAAAAATACCCCTTTACCCAAAAACTGAAAACTGACCCTGAACCCTAAAAATACCCCTTTACCCAAAAACCTAAATAATATTTGTAATAAAATAATATACTTACCAATACTTACGTTGTAATGGTATGCGTTGTAAAAGTACCTGCGTTGTAAATACATGCGTGGTAATGGTATGCGTTGTAATGGATCCTGCGTTGTAAAAAATGCGTGGTAATGGTAGGTCGTGGTAAAAATTGCGTTGTAAAGGTTGTATACCTCTGCCTCACAGCAGGGATAAGACTGAGGCAAAATCTTGCACATGAAGCTTCACAATTTTGCAAAATACAATTCCTCTATGCAAACAAACTCAATATGCTTCCTACACTGAGTTAACACAGGTAACATCATTGTAAAGAGTCAAATGTATTTCTTTAAACATGCACACATTCTTTATTCCTTTTAAAAAATGTAAAATCCATTCATTTTTCACAAAATCGTTTTTGACTACACATTTAAAAAACACAGCACAGGTCCCAAATAAAAGCATTCCATATCACTACTAAAACTTCACAATTTTACAAAATACAATTCCTCTATGCAGTAAAAACTTTTTACCAAGCATTATCAAAAAGCATGACACAAAGCAACATTAAAAAACCACAATTTGCTTCCAAATCTTCTCCATAGAGTATACAAGTCTCCATGTATATTAAATGAATCATAACTCACCTTTACGAATGCTTTAGGAGATTCAGAACAGTGTCAGATACACACACCAATATTTCTTTAGCAGAGCAAAAGGTATGTTCTCCAGGCACTGCAAACCATAAAGGCACAGAAATCCTCTAATTGTACACACATATTCCTCATGTAACCAATCAAAACTCTTCCCTCTGTATTTTCAAACCAACACCCTTCCCCCCCTCAGCCTTTTCTACCTGTTACCATAGCAACTCCCTCCTCACTGAGCTGCCAGGGTTAAAAGTTTATTCTACAATGTTGCAAATCACCTCTGCAAGGATGTTTGACCTGCAAATACACCAGCTTATCTGGTGCCATGTTTCTTTAAATGACTTTTGTTTTAACCATTCAAATTACTTCTTACACAGAACACAACCATGCACCCTAACTTTCAGTTTTCACCTATCACATTCTACCAATCATTGCTTGTGATTCAAGAGCACTGAAACTCCACAGGTTTTTTTTTGGCAACCTCCTATTGTTCCAACTGCCATTTCTTTTCCACACTTCATCTGACTGCATCAGAATCTCCTCTCACCATATATTCTGTCTGGATTATTGGACATAGCTATATCCACTGGGCTTAAAGGTATGCTAGTACCAGAAATATTCACAACCTTGATTTATCAAACGTGAACATCAAATGGATTGGCCAGAGAGGATTAAAATGTCGCCAATTGATTCCATTGGTGAAAACCTTTTTGCATTTGCCACAACCTGACCTGTTAATTGTGCACTGTGGAGGAAATGACTTGGGCACTTTTACTGGTGTCGGTCTGGAAATTCTTTTAAAGGACACCTTTGATCAATTGATGGCACTTTTTCCACAAACTGCCTTGGCATATTCCAATATATTGTTAATCAAGAGGGGGGGAGGAAGTAGTAGGGGATCCTTCAGTTCCCTTATCAGAGTATAAACTAATCAATAGAGAAGGATCACTTGTCCTGCATAACAACGGGTATGCGGAATCGGTTTCTTGTAAGTCCCAGTAAAAAACCCTCATACACGTGTAGTTTTTTTGGGTAGCGTTTAAGCGGTATATCTTGGTTCTCCGCTTCGTTTTACACGTGTTGGCACAATCATTGGGTTTGGTGGTTGTGCACCTCCACCAGGAGGAAATACCCTTTAGTTAAGGCAGTAGTGATCAGAAATAGTGCTTGTGAATCGGTGAAGAAAATACGTTAAAAGTCTCTATCGTCCAGACTTCATTATTTATTCTCTCTGGGTTCTAGAGGCATTAAAAACAATGTGGGTGAATTTGAGTTATTATGACTCAATCACTCATGGGAGTGGTGTAGGTCGACATGTTTCAGCCCTCAATCGCCAATCGGTCGGGTGGGCTTTCTTCAGGACCAGATGGTGTGTTATATGTGGGAAGACACTGCTAAGAACTTGGCGAGGCCATTGTGCTCATAACTCGGTTTCAATCATAGCGTTACATTTTTCAAAGCATTACATTTTTCAAACATACAGGGCGCGAGATTTTAAACGTCGTGTAGCAGTGCTCTTACTCACTAGAAGGCGCATTTCATATACCTTCTAAGCCACTCATTTGAAACGTGCATTCATAACTACTTACAGAAAAACCAAAAACCGGAGGTGGCGTATTTCATGTACCTACTCAATCGGTTTTTGTAACTTTCATACTCGATGTTGGGCATGGTTAGTAATCAATTTAGGATTGTTAGGGGGTAGTGGTGTAGGACTACTACTCCATTGCGTTCATTCAAGTGGTTCGGGTGCATTCATTTCACTCGTATATTGCATTCAGTTCACGTACCTTCAAAGTAGTTACCTTACTACCTCTTCAGGATCCATGTGGGTCAGCGGGGGCCTGCTATGAGGATAGGTTGCAGTTTAGTTTATATAAAAACATTTCTTATACGTTACGGTTTTTTGCCGTCTCATCCCCTGCTACCTTCGTTTCTCCGTGATCAGACTTGTTCTGACTCTGCCACTGATGGTCCCGGAAACCATGGTGTTCCCGGGTTCGTGTTTTTTAGAAACTTGTGTGACAGTGTAGAAAGACTGATGTCTTCTTATTTGTCTCTTTTTTGCGTCCTGATTTGGCACACATCATAATTTCAAGGGTGTCCCATAACAAATTAAAATAAATTAAAACCTGGGGACTCGCAGTTTCAGCCTCTTTTGTTATTTTCAGATGCAGCTCTTGAAGTGTTGAAAGACTGTAACCTGTTCATTAGTCTGTTTTCTAATAGCGTCCATATTCTACAGATTTTACAAATTCATAAATGTGTTACGTTTTGTGAAGTATTGTTCCATTATAAAATATTTGTAGCAACTCAATTTTTGAGGGTGGAGACTCTCAGTCACAGCCTTTTCTCAAATTTTTACATGGAACTCGAGAAGAATCACATTTTTCGTTTTATATTGCAATGTCCTTGGTATTGATCTCCCTTGGGGTTTTGCTTTCTACAGATCAAATAACCACATTCTTTGGCTACCACAACAGTTAGAGTTCATTATTCAATGTTGCAGAAATTGTAAAATTGTTCAGTGGTCAGTCCTAAGGTAATTACAGGGGTAGAAACGTAATTGTTCATTTATATATGCTCCCCCATGGAATAGTATCGTTCAGACCGTCACGGTCCGTGCCCAATCTGTGTACCCATCTTTGCTCCTTTTCAAAAAGGATTCTTTCAGCATTGTGGTCTTTGTTTGGCAGTGTTTCCAGGGCTACCCATTCCAAATCCTTTGTTGTGTGCCCAGCTTCCAAGTAATGTGCAGACATCTTGGTAGTGATCTTTTTTTAATTTGACATTGCTCTTATGCTCACACATTCGTTGTTTTATTTTCCTGCATGTCATGCCGATATAGAGTTTTTTGCATGGGCATGTTATCATGTAAATTACATGAGTCGTGTTGCAATTGGTGTGATTCAACAGTTTCCTTCTCAAATTAGGTAACAGTTGGATTTCTTTCATCACCTTCGTCAGTGGACATACCGAACAGGAGCCGCAGGGGTAGTGTCCCATGACTGGACGTGTGTCCCAGGGTGAGTGCACGATGGCTAAAGGTTGTCTGGTGGCCGGTCTAGTGTGAACTAGTATATCTTTAAGGTTCCTCATTCTTTTATGTGCAAACCTTGGTTTCGGCCAATGTATTTCTGCAGAAGTGAGGATTTTCCAGTTCTTATTCACACTCTTCTTGAGTTTATTACTTGCAGGTCCATAGGTTGTTACACATGTTAGGGTGTCAGATTCTTGTTCTCGTTGTATTGGTTCGAGGAGCCCCTCTCTGTTCTGATTCCTGGCTCTTTTCTGACATCTGTCGATAATTCTTTTTGGATAGTTCCTGTCCTCCAATTTTCTGCCCAGATCTCGTGCTTGTTTTCTATAATCATTGGTATTGCTACAGTTCCGACGTAATCTCAGGAACTGACTGTAGGGGAGATTCTCCCTCAGTGGTCTTGGGTGGTAGCTCTGGTAGGAGAGTAGGCTGTTCTTTGACGTGGGTTTGTAGAAAGTTTTTGTTTGTAAGGTTTCTCCTTCTGCATAAATGGTGATGTCCAGGAAGTCTAAATGTTTTTTGTTGGCTGTATAGGTGAATTTCAGCCATTGGTCCCGTGTGTTGATCCAATTATGGAAGTTCACTAGGCTCTCCATGTCTCCTTTCCAAATTAGGATGACGTCATCAATGTAACGGCGCCACAACAAAATCTGTTCGTGGTACGGGTTGCCAGGGTTTTGACATGTTCCTTCTCAAAGTTACTCACATACAAACCCGCCACACTAGGAGCAAATGTGCTTCCCATGGACGTACCATGGCATTGTAGGTACATGGTGTCATTGTACTTGAAATAGTTCTCTGTTAAGGCCATTTTGCAGCATTCCAAAATGAAGTGTCTAGGTGTCTTGTGGTTCCAGTCTGTATCGAAAAGGATATTCTCTAAAGTTTCTAGAGTCTCTAGCTGTGGCAGACTAGTGTATAGACTTTCTACATCAAGTCCAACTAGAATCATGGTTTCTTCAGAGTAATGGACATCTTTGAGGAGGTTCAGGAGGTCCCTGGTGTCCTTAAGGTATGTGGGTGTTCTTTGGACTATCGGTTTTAGGTATTGGTCCGCAAATTGCGACAGTGGTTCTAGAACTGAACCAATACCTGAAACTATAGGTCTCCCTGGTGGAGGAACACGTTCTTTATGTGTCTTGGGCAAGGAGTAGAAGTAGGGCATTCTGGGATTGGTGGTTTCTAGGAATTCTGCCTCCTTTTTTGAAATCCAATTATTCATTTCTGCTTCATTTATCATTAGTGTTATGCTTCTCTGTAGTCTTGATGTTGGGTCAATGTTGATCTCTCTGTAGAATTTCTGATCTGACAGAAGGTCTAAACATTGTCTGTTGTAGCCCTCCTTTGTAAGGAGGACTATGCCGCCGCCCTTGTCTGCTTGCTTTATGATGATATCTCCATCATTCTTAAGTTCGTTCAGGGCCTGTTGTTCAACTCTTGAGAGGTTCTGGAATGGTTTGTTGGTTGTATCTTTTAAAGCATCCATGTCTTTCATAACTGCTTGTTCGAAAGTCAGTATTTCTATAGGTACCTGTGAGTTAAGGGGACAGAAGCTCGATTTTTTTCTTAAGGTGGTATCACCCTCCGAAGATTGTGGAGTCTGGTTATTGAAGAATGACTTCAGCTTTAGTTTTTGGCAGAATTCAGCTACTTCGCATTTCATTTTGAAAATGTCAAGGTTCGGTGTAGGAACATATCCAAGACCTTTATTGAGTATTCGTTTTTGATCTTCAGTAAGGACTTTGTTTGTGAGGTTTACTACAAGGTTGTTGTATTCGATCCCGCACTCCCTCTGGTCACACTCCTTGTTTGCACCTGTCGGGCTTGGTCCTGCCAGGTTACGCCTTTTTGTCTCGGTCCGCGGTTGTTCTGGCCTCTCCCTAAAAAAGAAGGCCCTTGTTGGTAGTTTGATTGTTGCATTTGTGCATTCATTGGTGGGGGACCCTGGAAATATGGATCTACCCATCCTTGGAAATGGGGATTGAAGGGTGGGAAAGGCATCATTGCTAAGTTTGGTGGGTATTGGGGAGTCGGCCAGTAATTCCTACCCCGTCGGTTACCTCTCCTGTTGCGATTCCTTCCTCTTTGGTTCATGGAGAAATCGTCTCCACTCCAGTCAGAGCCATCTGTTGATGAGCCACTATTAGAGCTACGATTTGATCCATTGTCATGGGGATTGAAATCTTTACTACTATACGGGTGAATTTTTTCCATTGAGAATTTTTTCAGTTCTTTTCCTAATTTTTGCAATTTCTGTTGGGTTAGGTACTCTTGGGTCTGACTCATCTCTTGATTTATTTCTTCAAGTCGTTTTTTGTATACAGTTACGTGTACCATGTTGTTGAGTTTAGTCTCTATAACTTGGATTTTTATTGTCAATTCATTTGTGATTTTAGTGGCAGTTTTTATTATCAACACCAAATAGTCTCTGGTACACTTCCAAGAGATTGCTGACCAATCTTTTCGGAAGGCTAGATCTTTCAGGAAAATTCTGGGTGCGTTCGTTACCCAGAGACCTTTGGGTGCTGTATTGACCCTTAGGTACTCGGTCATTATTATTCCATGTAAAGCTGTTCTCACCTGTTCTTTTTTGAGTTCAGAAAGTTCATCCCATTCATTATTGTTTGCCAAAGTCTGTGAGAGGTCCTTATCTAATAGCAATGGAGGTCGAGCGAGTATCTCTTCAATTTCTTCTGTTGAGTAACTCAATCCTAGGTTGTCTGCCATATTGAACGCTCTTACTATTTTCAAAGGGCAAAATGGATGCAACCGGTATCTCCCACAGCTGCGCACTGCTCAATATTGTTAATCAAGAGGGGGGGGAAGGAGTAGGGGATCCTTCAGTTCCCTTATCAGAGTATAAACTAATCAATAGAGAAGGATCACTTGTCCTGCATAACAACGGGTATGCGGAATCGGTTTCTTGTAAGTCCCAGTAAAAAACCCTCATACACGTGTAGTTTTTTTGGGTAGCGTTTAAGCGGTATATCTTGGTTCTCCGCTTCGTTTTACACGTGTTGGCACAATCATTGGGTTTGGTGGTTGTGCAACTCCACCAGGAGGAAATACCCTTTAGTTAAGGCAGTAGTGATCAGAAATAGTGCTCGTGAATAGGTGAAGAAAATACGTTAAAAGTCTCTATCGTCCAGACTTCATTATTTATTCTCTCTGGGTTCTAGAGGCATTAAAAACAATGTGGGTGAATTTGAGTTATTATGACTCAATCACTCATGGGAGTGGTGTAGGTCGACATGTTTCAGCCCTCAATCACCAATCGGTCGAGTGGGCTTTCTTCAGGACCAGATGGTGTGTTATATGTGGGAAGATACTGCTAAGAACTTCTTGGCGTATCTGTGTATAGGAACTGCTGTTAGTGCGGTTCCTTATACCTGTGGAAAAAACGACGTTTAAAATCTCGCGCCCTGTATGTTTGAAAAATGTAATGCTTTGAAAAATGTAACGCTATGATTGAAACCGAGTTATGAGCACAATGGCCTCGCCAACATACCTTATTGAGAATGGTCATAATTTGAGTACTCAGGAATGTGAAAACAAATGCTCGCCCATAAAATTGTGACTGTTTGCTGATTTTTTTGAGAGTTGACCCTATCTGAGATACAGGGAATAGAGTTTGAAGTATATATTTTGACCATATTTCGATAAAAAATCGTTTTAACTGTCCTTTGGAGATTCTGAAGTAGAAATAGCAAAAAAAAACACCTCCATCTTAATTTTTCCACAGGTATAAGGAACCGCACTAAAGCAGTTCCTATACACAGATACGCCAAGAAGTTCTTAGCAGTATCTTCCCACATATAACCCACCATCTGGTCCTGAAGAAAGCCCACCCGACCGATTGGCGATTGAGGGCTGAAACATGTCGACCTACACCACTCCCATAAGTGATTGAGTCATAATAACTCAAATTCCCCCACATTGTTTTTAATGCCTCTAGAACCCAGAGAGAATAAATAATGAAGTCTGGACGATAGAGACTTTTAACGTATTTTCTTCACCTATTCACGAGCACTATTTCTGATCACTACTGCCTTAACTAAAGGGTATTTCCTCCTGGTGGAGGTGCACAACCACCAAACCCAATGATTGTGCCAACACGTGTAAAACGAAGCGGAGAACCAAGATATACCGCTGAAACGCTACCCAAAAAAACTACATGTGTATGAGGGTTTTTTACTGGGACTTACAAGAAACCGATTCCGCATACCCGTTGTTATGCAGGACAAGTGATCCTTCTCTATTGATTAGTTTATACTCTGATAAGGGAACTGAAGGATCCCCTACTCCTTCCTCCCCCCCTCTTGATTAACAATATTGAGCAGCGCGCAGCTGTGGGAGATACCGGTTGCATCCATTTTGCCCTTTGAAAATAGTAAGAGCGTTCAATATGGCAGACAACCTAGGATTGAGTTACTCAACAGAAGAAATTGAAGAGATACTCGCTCGACCTCCATTGCTATTAGATAAGGACCTCTCACAGACTTTGGCAAACAATAATGAATGGGATGAACTTTCTGAACTCAAAAAAGAACAGGTGAGAACAGCTGTACATGGAATAATAATGACCGAGTACCTAAGGGTCAATACAGCACCCAAAGGTCTCTGGGTAACGAACGCACCCAGAATTTTCCTGAAAGATCTAGCCTTCCGAAAAGATTGGTCAGCAATCTCTTGGAAGTGTACCAGAGACTATTTGGTGTTGATAATAAAAACTGCCACTAAAATCACAAATGAATTGACAATAAAAATCCAAGTTATAGAGACTAAACTCAACAACATGGTACACGTAACTGTATACAAAAAACGACTTGAAGAAATAAATCAAGAGATGAGTCAGACCCAAGAGTACCTAACCCAACAGAAATTGCAAAAATTAGGAAGAGAACTGAAAAAATTCTCAATGGAAAAAATTCACCCGTATAGTAGTAAAGATTTCAATCCCAATGACAATGGATCAAATCGTAGCTCTAATAGTGGCTCATCAACAGATGGCTCTGACTGGAGTGGAGACGATTTCTCCATGAACCAAAGAGGAAGGAATCGCAACAGGAGAGGTAACCGACGGGGTAGGAATTACTGGCCGACTCCCCAATACCCACCAAACTTAGCAATGATGCCTTTCCCACCCTTCAATCCCCATTTCCAAGGATGGGTAGATCCATATTTCCAGGGTCCCCCACCAATGAATGCACAAATGCAACAATCAAACTACCAACAAGGGCCTTCTTTTTTAGGGAGAGGCCAGAACAACTGCGGACCAAGACAAAAAGGCGTAACCTGGCAGGACCAAGCCCGACAGGTGCAAACAAGGAGTGTGACCAGAGGGAGTGCGGGATCGAATACAACAACCTTGTAGTAAACCTCACAAACAAAGTCCTTACTGAAGATCAAAAAAGAATACTCAATAAAGGTCTTGGATATGTTCCTACACCGAACCTTGACATTTTTAAAATGAAATGCGAAGTAGCTGAATTCTGCCAAAAACTAAAGCTGAAGTCATTCTTCAATAACCAGACTCCACAATCTTCGGAGGGTGATACCACCTTAAGAAAAAAATCGAGCTTCTGTCCCCTTAACTCACAGGTACCTATAGAAATACTGACTTTCGAACAAGCAGTTATGAAAGACATGGATGCTTTAAAAGATACAACAAACAAACCATTCCAGAACCTCTCAAGAGTTGAACAACAGGCCCTGAACGAACTTAAGAATGATGGAGATATCATCATAAAGCAAGCAGACAAGGGCGGCGGCATAGTCCTCCTTACAAAGGAGGGCTACAACAGACAATGTTTAGACCTTCTGTCAGATCTGAAATTCTACAGAGAGATCAACATTGACCCAACATCAAGACTACAGAGAAGCATAACACTAATGATGAATGAAGCAGAAATGAATATTTGGATTTCAAAAAAGGAGGCAGAATTCCTAGAAACCACCAATCCCAGAATGCCCTACTTCTACTCCTTGCCCAAAACACATAAAGAACGTGTTCCTCCACCAGGGAGACCTATAGTTTCAGGTATTGGTTCAGTTCTAGAACCACTGTCGCAATTTGCGGACCAATACCTAAAACCGATAGTCCAAAGAACACCCACATACCTTAAGGACACCAGGGACCTCCTGAACCTCCTCAAAGATGTCCATTACTCTGAAGAAACCATGATTCTAGTTGGACTTGATGTAGAAAGTCTATACACTAGTCTGCCACAGCTAGAGACTCTAGAAACTTTAGAGAATTTCCTTTTCGATACAGACTGGAACCCCAAGACACCTAGACACTTCATTTTGGAATGCTGCAAAATGGCCTTAACAGAGAACTATTTCAAGTACAATGACACCATGTACCTACAATGCCATGGTACGTCCATGGGAAGCACATTTGCTCCTAGTGTGGCGGGTTTGTATGTGAGTAACTTTGAGAAGGAACATGTCAACAACCCTGGCAACCCGTACCACGAACAGATTTTGTTGTGGCGCTGTTACATTGATGACATCATCCTAATTTGGAAAGGAGACATGGAAAGCCTAGTGAACTTCCATAATTGGATCAACACACGAGACCAATGGCTGAAATTCACCTATACAGCCAACAAAAAACATTTAGACTTCCTGGACATTACCATTTATGCAGAAGGAGAAACCTTACAAACAAAAACTTTCTACAAACCCACGTCAAAGAACAGCCTACTCTCCTACCAGAGCTACCACCCAAGACCACTGAGGGAGAATCTCCCCTACAGTCAGTTCCTAAGATTACGTCGGAACTGTTAGAAAACAAGCACGAGATCTGGGCAGAAAATTGGAGGACAGTAACTATCCAAAAAGAATTATCGACAGATGTCAGAAAAGAGCCAGGAATCAGAACAGAGAGGGGCTCTCAAACCAATACAACGAGAACAAGAATCTGACACCCTACCATGTGTAACAACCTATGGACCTGCAAGTAATAAACTCAAGAAGAGTGTGAATAAGAACTGGAACATCCTCACTTCTGCAGAAATACATTGGCCGAAACCAAGGTTTGCACATAAAAGAACGAGGAACCTTAAAGATATACTAGTTCACACTAGACCGGCCCCCAGACAACCTTTAGCCATCGTGCACTCACCCTGGGACACACGTCCAGTCATGGGACACTACCCCTGCGGCTCCTGTTCGGTATGTCCACTGACGAAGGTGATGAAAGAAATCCAACTGTTACCTAATTTGAGATGGAAACTGTTGAATCACTCCAATTGCAACACGACACATGTAATTTACATGATAACATGCCCATGCAAAAAACTCTATATCGGCATGACATGCAGGAAAATAAAACAACGAATGTGTGAGCATAAGAGCAATGTCAAATTAAAAAAGATCACTACCAAGATGTCTGCACATTACTTGGAAGCTGGGCACACAACAAAGGATTTGGAATGGGTAGTCCTGGAAACACTGCCAAACAAAGACCACAATGCTGAAAGAATCCTTTTTGAAAAGGAGCAAAGATGGGTACACAGATTGGGCACGGACCGTGACGGTCTGAACGATACTATTCCATGGGGGAGCATATATAAATGAACAATTACGTTTCTACCCCTGTAATTACCTTAGGACTGACCACTGAACAATTTTACAATTTCTGCAACATTGAATAATGAACTCTAACTGTTGTGGTAGCCAAAGAATGTGGTTATTTGATCTGTAGAAAGCAAAACCCCAAGGGAGATCAATACCAAGGACATTGCAATATAAAACGAAAAATGTGATTCTTCTCGAGTTCCATGTAAAAATTTGAGAAAAGGATATGACTGCGAGTCTCCACCCTCAAAAATTGAGTTGCTACAAATATTTTATAATGGAACAATACTTCACAAAACGGAAAACATTTATGAATTTGTAAAATCTGTAGAATATGGACGCTATTAGAAAACAGACTAATGAACAGGTTACAGTCTTTCAACACTTCAAGAGCTGCATCTGAAAATAACAAAAGAGGCTGAAACTGCGAGTCCCCAGATTTTAATTTATTTTAATTTGTTATGGGACACCCATGAAATTATGATGTGTGCCAAATCAGGACGCAAAAAAGAGACAAATAAGAAGGCATCAGTCTTTCTACACTGTCACACAAGTTTCTAAAAAACACGAACCCGGGAACACCATGGTTTCCGGGACCATCAGTGGCAGAGTCAGAACAAGTCTGATCACGGAGAAACGAAGGTAGCAGGGGATGAGACCTGCAAAAAAACATAACGTATAAGAAACGTTTTTATATAAACTAAACTGCAACCTATCCTCATAGCAGGCCCCCGCTGACCCACATGGATCCTGAAGAGGTAGTAAGGTAACTACTTTGAAGGTACGTGAACTGAATGCAATATACGAGTGAAATGAATGCACCCGAACCACTTGAATGAACGCAATGGAGTAGTAGTCCTACACCACTACCCCCTAACAATCCTAAATTGATTACTAACCATGCCCAACATCGAGTATGAAAGTTAAAAAAAACGATTGAGTAGGTACATGAAATACGCCACCTCCGGTTTTTGGTTTTTCTGTAAGCAGTTATGAATGCACGTTTCAAATGAGTGGCTTAGAAGGTATATGAAATGCGCCTTCTAGTGAGTAAGAGCACTGCTACACGACGTTTAAAATCTCGCGCCCTGTATGTTTGAAAAATGTAATGCTTTGAAAAATGTAACGCTATGATTGAAACCGAGTTATGAGCACAATGGCCTCGCCAACATACCTTATTGAGAATGGTCATAATTTGAGTACTCAGGAATGTGAAAACAAATGCTCGCCCATAAAATTGAGACTGTTTGCTGATTTTTTTGAGAGTTGACCCTATCTGAGATCCAGGGAATAGAGTTTGAAGTATATATTTTGACCATATTTCGATACAAAATCGTTTTAACTGTCCTTTGGAGATTCTGAAGTAGAAATAGCAAAAAAAACGCCTCCATCTTAATTTTTCCACAGGTATAAGGAACCGCACTAACAGCAGTTCCTATACACAGATACGCCAAGAAGTTCTTAGCAGTATCTTTCCACATATAACACACCATCTGGTCCTGAAGAAAGCCCACCCGACCGATTGGCGATTGAGGGCTGAAACATGTCGACCTACACCACTCCCATGAGTGATTGAGTCATAATAACTCAAATTCACCCACATTGTTTTTAATGCCTCTAGAACCCAGAGAGAATAAATAATGAAGTCTGGACGATAGAGACTTTTAACGTATTTTCTTCACCTATTCATGAGCACTATTTCTGATCACTACTGCCTTAACTAAAGGGTATATCCTCCTTGTGGAGGTGCACAACCACCAAACCCAATGATTGTGCCAACACGTGTAAAACGAAGCGGAGAACCAAGATATACCGCTTAAACGCTACCCATAAAAACTACACGTGTATGAGGCTTTTTTACTAGGACTTACAAGAAACCGATTCTGCATACCCGTTGTTATGCAGGACAAGTGATCCTTCTCTGTTGATTAGTTTATATTCCAATATATGCCAAAGGCAGAAATGGCAGTGGTCCAACCAATTTTGTCCACAATTTGAAAAAGCATGGAAACATGTGAATAAATCTGTTTCTGCTTACATGAGAGACTATGGAATGGGTTCAATATACAACAACAACTTGCGTTACAAGATGCAAGATATTTACAGAGAAGATGGTGTGCACTTCTCAGATGAAGGGAATAGAATATTCCTCATGAATTTAAGACTGTGCATTGGTACCTACTTGTAGGTACCTAAATCAGCCACAGAACCCAAAAGCCCTTTTCAGGGCTACCCTATCTCTGATCACTCCAAATGATTATCTTTTTCTAACTTTTTTCACTATTTTTCACTATAGTACGCTCCCCGGTACGCTTCCCGGTGCGCGTACCGGGCGCTCCCCGCGCGAAAAATAAAAACTTTTTTTTTCTTGTTTGCCCATTTCGGCCTCCTAAGACCCCCTCAGAAAACCTAGACGGTCAAGGAGTGCCTACGATGCTCCCTTATACCCATTCCCAACATTGTTTGTCCTCCATTTTCTCTCTCAAATCTACCGAAACACAAAATGGAGGACTCCCGTAGCGCTGCCGGTACGCGTACCGGGGCACGCACCGGGAAGCGCTCCCAAAAATGTTAAAAGTTAATTTACATAAAAACCACTGGAGACACTTTCACCAAATATAGAATAGCTCATACTACATACCAATCCCTACCATTTTCCCAAATTCGATGGAATTCCATTGAGCCATTTAGCCTGTAGACCACTCTAAATACCCTGAGGTAAATTACTTCACAAAAACACATCTAAAGTGTTAGAATTGACAACCAATTAAAATGTTACTTTCATTTTCTACTATTTTTACCTGACATTTGATTGGTTATGTACCTGAATATATATAAAGAAAGAGAGGGAAACACAGCCATTTTGACTACTACTTCCTGGTGTACATTTCAAAAGGATTTTCACTAATAACTTCAACTTCTTTTTAAAGGTAAGTTGTTATTTTAAAAACTGAAGTATATTGTGCACTTTAAGTTAATATGGAAAACTTTTTCTGATAGTTATATACTATCCCTATGTAATAGTTATAGATTTAGATAGACTTCTCTGTTATAGTTATGGATGGATTTAGGCTTGTCTTGTATAATTATGAATTTACTTAGGTTTCATCACATACACTTTTTTATATTTCTACTTCCAGCCTGATACCATACACTGCCCAAAGATAACTTCACTGTGAAAAAATCAAAACTACCTGTCTGAACTTAAACCCAACAGTGCCCTATCTCTACTGATATATTTGTTTTTATGCAATTTACAGCAACATAATGGAAGGAGATCAAAATAAATGTAATATTTCATTCAAACTTGATCTTCAGGACAACCCAGAGGAAGAGAATAACGATTCAGATTTTTTGGATCAGTCTCTTGATGAAGAGTTTCTGAAATATGTGGAAGAAATGGAATCATGTAATCCAAATGAGGACATTCCCGACGACATAATGTTGGAAGTCTTATTACATTTTGAAAAATCAGAGCAATAAATTGATATTTAATAATTAAAAATTGTTCCAGACATTATTCTTTTTTATATGTAATCAATGAAATAGTACCAAAATTAATATAATATAATGTGAGACTAATAGTATACTGTGCAACTTTTTTGTTTTACATAGTAAATTTGCTCATAGATACTTCTTTTCTCCCACTATATTATCTCCAAAGTGTATTTGAAATCTCTTTTTCATCTCCTGCCTCCATGTTCTTCATGTTTTCCTGACAGACTATGGTATGCATTCCATATACCACAATAACTTCTATAACAACATGCAAATTATCTACAGAGTAAACGGTGTACATTGAATTTAAGACTCTGCATTGGTACCTACATGTTGGTACTTAAATTACCCACACAACACAACAACTCTAATCAGAGATACCCTACCTCTAAGCACTTTAAATTATTATTTTAGTGTTTCACTGAGTTTTCCCCATGTGTGGGGGTGGGGGAGGTGTGTGTGGGGGATGTGCGCGGTGTGTCTGTGAGGTGTGTATGTGTGTGTGTGTGTGTGTCTGGGGGGGATGAGGTGTATATCTGTGTGGGGTATGTGGGTGTGGGTGGGGATGTGGGTGTGTAAAGTGTGTGTGTGGGTGTGTGGGGTGTTTCAGTGTAGGTGGAAGTGTGGGTGTGTGAGGTGTGTTTGGGGTGTGTGTGGGGTGTGTGTGGGTGTGGGGAGTATGTGTATAGGATGTGTGTGTATATGTGGGATGTGTGGATGTGTCTGTGAGGTGTGCGTGTGTGTGTGGGGGGGAGGTGTGTGGGATGTGTGAGGTGTGTCTGTGAGGTATCTGTGTGTGCGTGTGTGTGTGTTGGGGGAGTGAGGTGTGTGTGTGTGTCTGGGTGTGTGGGATGTGTGGTTGTGATTGTTGATGTATAAGATGTCGGTGTAGGGCTGTGGGGTGTTTGGGTGTCGGTGGAGGTGTGCGTGTGTAAGGTGTGTGTGGGGAGTGTGTGACTGTGGGGGTGTAGGGTTGTGTGCGTGTGGGTGCATGTGGGACGTACTTGTGGGTACCTAAAACAGCCACACAACCCAAAAGCTCTTTTCAGAGCTACCCTACCTGTAATCACTCAAAATGATTATTTTACATTATTATTTTCACTATTTTTTACCAAAGTACGCTCCCCGGTACGCTCCCCGGTGCGCGTACCGGGCGCTCCCCCCGCGAAAATCGAAAAAAAAATTACATTTTGTTTTTTACCCGAGGAACCCTTTTATGGCCCCCACATCAAACCTAGGGGGTCAGGGGGGGTCTACCCTGCCCCCTTTTCATTATTTTCCCTTTTGTTTTTACCACCTCTTGTGTCTCGATCCTACCGAGACACAAGATGGCGGCCGCTGCGGACTGTTTCGAATGTTTACAGACACCCGAGAGCCAATCAGCTTGCCGTGCGCAAGTCGCGTGGCGCGCCCGGAGCGCTCCCCGGTACACGTACCAGGGCGCGGCTCTAGATATATACATTTTTTTGAACCTAAATTACTCAAAATCCTCTGGAGCACATATCTTGAGACATAGCAAAGGCACATCGGGCTACCAGTCCCTACAATTTTGCCAAGTTTGGTGAAAATCCATTCAGCCGTACGAGCTAAAAGTGTGACAGACCGCCCTAGGAAAATTAACATGGGGAAAACACGTTTTGGGACCCTCCTTTTATCTCGGCCCCCACTTGATGAATGCCCCCCAAACTTTCAGGGAAGGAGCGGAGCGCCGCGAGGCAAAGTTGCTGAACAATTCAGGCTGATTCCTCAACCGACGCCAAAGTTATTCCAAATAGAATGTTGCGATTTCCCTATGGAAATCGATCCTAACTATAACTACCTACTGGCGACCGCCAGTAGGTAATACATATATATATATATATATATATATAATACATATTTAAATATCGAATCAAACCACATTCACTGGATGATGTCATCAGTGATGTCATTTGAGAGGTCATCAGTGATGTAAGGCGCGCCAGAACTAAGTCAGGTGTTGGAACATACTCACCTGGAGGGCAGCAGCTCATTAGTTAAGAGAGAGGGCGGGATATTTAAATCGAGCTGTGACGCCCTGCTCTCACACAGACACGCAAGCGGCGCTGACGAGGCGGGATGCCGAAATGCATATGCCGCAAGAACGTTGTGCCTGTTCACCTCTGCAAGAGCGGCTATATAAAGTCTCCCTATCTAATCCTCAAGTGGGTCTTGCTTCTTTCGTGTGGAGAAGGTGTTGGACATGTTAATGCGCGAGTGGCCAGTATCGCGCTGGAGACCCCCACACCACAATGCAGATCCGGTTTACATTGGTCACCGCCTTGAGTGGATTTCTCGCTTTCCAGGTTACTGGGATTACTGTGGTCCACCTCCAAATGCCGGGAGTGACAGAGGCGATACAGCGGATTTATCTGCTAGATGGGTTAATCAATCCCTTGCTGGTGCCCCCGCGGACATATCTCCTGGCAATATTGGAGGAGGTGTGATTGGGGATATGGGAGACGTGGCCGCTGGCTGGAGGAAGAACTCGGAGCATGCAATTTTGACCCGATTACCGGATGACGACAAGAACAGTGCATTCTGGAACTTGGAGGCGCCATTGGTGTAAGGCGCGCCAGAACTAAGTCAGGTGTTGGAACATACTCACCTGGGGGGCAGCAGCTCATTAGTTCAGAGAGAGGGCGGGATATTTAAATCGAGCTGTGACGCCCTGCTCTCACACAGACACGCAAGCGGCGCTGACGAGGCGGGATGCCGAAATGCATACGCCGCAAGAACGTTGTGCCTGTTCACCTCTGCAAGAGCGGCTAAATAAAGTCTCCCTATCTAATCCTCAAGTGGGTCTTGCGTCTTTCGTGTGGAGAAGGTGTTGGACATGTTAATGCGCGAGTGGCCAGTATCGCGCTGGAGACCCCCACACCACAATGCAGATCCGGTTTACATTGGTCACCGCCTTGAGTGGATTTCTCGCTTTCCAGGTTACTGGGATTACTGTGGTCCACCTCCAAATGCCGGGAGTGACAGAGGCGATACAGCGGATTTATCTGCTAGATGGGTTAAGCAATCCCTTGCTGGTGCCCCCGCGGACATATCTCCTGGCAATGTTGGAGGAGGTGTGATTGGGGATATGGGAGACGTGGCCGCTGGCTGGAGGAAGAACTCGGAGCATGCAATTTTTACCCCATTACCGGATGACGACAAGAGCAGTGCATTCTGGAACTTGGAGGCGCCATTGGTGTAAGGCGCGCCAGAACTAAGTCAGGTGTTGGAACATACTCACCTGGGGGGCAGCAGCTCATTAGTTAAGAGAGAGGGCGGGATATTTAAATCAAGCTGTGACGCCCTGCTCTCACACAGACACGCAAGCGGCGCTGACGAGGCGGGATGCCGAAATGCATACGCCGCAAGAACGTTGTGCCTGTTCACCTCTGCAAGAGCGGCTAAATAAAGTCTCCCTATCTAATCCTCAAGTGGGTCTCGCTTCTTTCGTGTGGAGAAGGTGTTGGACATGTTAATGCGCGAGTGGCCAGTATCGCGCTGGAGACCCCCACACCACAATGCAGAGCCGGTTTACATTGGTCACCGCCTTGAGTGGATTTCTCGCTTTCCAGGTTACTGGGATTCCTGTGGTCCACCTCCAAATGCCGGGAGTGACAGAGGCGATACAGCGGATTTATCTGCTAGATGGGTTAAGCAATCCCTTGATGGTGCCCCCGCGGACATATCTCCTGGCAATGTTGGAGGAGGTGTGATTGGGGATATGGGAGACGTGGCCACTGGCTGGAGGAAGAACTCGGAGCATGCAATATTGACCCCATTACCGGATGACGACAAGAACAGTTCATTCTGGAACTTGGAGGCGCCATTGGTGTAAGGCGCGCCAGAACTAAGTCAGGTGTTGGAACATACTCACCTGGGGGGCAGCAGCTCATTAGTTAAGAGAGAGGGCGGGATATTTAAATCGAGCTGTGACGCCCTGCTCTCAAACAGACACGCAAGCGGCGCTGACGAGGCGGGATGCCGAAATGCATATGCCGCAAGAACGTTGTGCCTGTTCACCTCTGCAAGAGCGGCTAAATAAAGTCTCCCTATCGAATCCTCAAGTGGGTCTCGCTTCTTTCGTGTGGAGAAGGTGTTGGACATGTTAATGCGCGAGTGGCCAGTATCGCGCTGGAGACCCCCACACCACAATGCAGATCCGGTTTACATTGGTCACCGCCTTGAGTGGATTTCTCTCTTTCCAGGTTACTGGGATTACTGTGGTCCACCTCCAAATGCCGGGAGTGACAGAGGTGATACAGCGGATTTTTCTGCTAGATGGGTTAAGCAATCCCTTGCTGGTGCCCCCGCGGACATATCTCCTGGCAATGTTGGAGGAGGTGTGATTGGGGATATGGGAGACGTGGCCGCTGGCTGGAGGAAGAACTCGGAGCATGCAATTTTGACCCCATTACCGGATGACGACAAGAACAGTGCATCTGGAACTTGGAGGCGCCATTGGTGTAAGGCGCGCCAGAACTAAGTCAGGTGTTGGAACATACTCACCTGGGGGGCAGCAGCTCATTAGATAAGAGAGAGGGCGGGATATTTAAATTGAGCTGTGATGCCCTGCTCTCACACAGAAACGCAAGCGGCGCTGACGAGGCGGGATGCCGAAATGCATACGCCGCAAGAACGTTGTGCCTGTTCACCTCTGCAAGAGCGGCTAAATAAAGTCTCCCTATCTAATCCTCAAGTGGGTCTTGCTTCTTTCGTGTGGAGAAGGTGTTGGACATATATATATATATATATATATATATATATATATATATATATATATATATATATATAATACATATTTAAATATCGAACCAAACCAGATTCACTGGATGATGTCATCAGTGATGTCATTTGAGAGGTCATCAGTGATGTCATCAGTGATGTCACTGACCGTGTTATGAATGATATAATATGTGACATCATCAGCAGTGGATTGCAGGCGCGTGAGGTATAGTTAGTACAACTAACTATAACGGAGGAATTTCAATGGTTTTGTATGAGTAAAATGTCTAGCCAACTATAACACCCCTGAAACCTATGGTTTTTTCAGTGAATATATATATATATATATATATATATATATATATATATATATATATATATATATATATATATATATATATATATATATATATATTCACTGAAAAAACCATAGGTTTCACACCAGTTATAGTTAGGAATTAGCAACTATTGGATCTTGGAAAGAGCTTCTTGCATTGTGTATATATACATATTCACTGAAAAAACCATAGGTTATAGACCATATATAGTTAGGAATTAGCATTTACAAAACCTTGAAAATTCACTGAAAAAACCATAGGTTATAGACCATATATAGTTAGGAATTAGCATTTAAAAAACCTTATTTTACTCACACAAAACCATTGAAATTCCATATATAGTTAGTTGCACTAACTATATATCGCGCACCCGCAATCCACTGCTGATCATGTCACATATTACATCATTCATGACATGGTCAGTGACATCACTGATGACATCACTGATGACATCTCAAATGACATCACTGATGACATCACTGATGACAACATCCAGTGACTGTATGTTTCTGTAAAGTTAAAATATGTCTTACATATTGAAGAATGAGTGGATGTATAAGTGTCTGGATGAAGGATTTAGTAGGTGCGTGACTGACTGTATGAGTGAGTGATTAAATGTGTCTCACTGAATGCATGGGTTAGTGACTAAACTGTCTTAATTTGTGCATCATTATGTCTGTTGTGATGTAAACTGCTGCATGTGTTGATCATTAGCTATACGAGAGGCTATATGTGTTATTAATTGGTTGCCCAAGTATTTCTATGGGAGATTGAGTTTGTGTGGGGGTGGCTGGAAGGTGTGTGACTCTGTGCATAGATGTGTGAGCAGTTTATTCACTAGGTGTATGAGTTCAAGAGTGCATGTGGAAACAGCTACATGGGCAGTTGACTGTGTGCATGAGTGTATTGATGAGTGAATGGATATCTCAATGCTACATGTCATAGTAAGTACATATGTAAAACACAGTACATGTGAGAGTTGGCATATATAAATAACTGTGCATGAGAGCCACTGAATGAGTGAGTGGTTGTATCGATCATTGTGAACTTGTATCAGGGATTGTATAAGAGAGTAAATATGTGTTAGTACATGTTCAATAAGTAAGGTGTGTATAACTGTATAGTTGAAGAAATGGAGGTGAGATTGTTTCTTTGCATGACTGACTGGGTGTGTGAGTAACTCCATGGATGAGTGGCAGTGTGTGAGTGTCTGTATACACTGAGTGTATCTAAGGTTATATTAGAGTCTGAAGAGGTTTATCGTATTAGCACAAGAATGATGTCAAATGAGATGTCATCAGTGATGTCATCAGTGATGTCATTTGAGATGTCATCAGTGATGTCATCAGTGATGTCACTGACCATGTCATGAATGATGTAATATGTGACATGATCAGCAGTGGATTGCGGGTGCGCGATATATAGTTAGTGCAACTAACTATATATGGAATTTCAATGGTTTTGTGTGAGTAAAATAAGGTTTTTTAAATGCTAATTCCTAACTATATATGGTCTATAACCTATGGTTTTTTCAGTGAATTTTCAAGGTTTTGTAAATGCTAATTCCTAACTATATATGGTCTATAACCTATGGTTTTTTCAGTGAATTTCAATGGTTTTTTAATAGCAAATATCATAAGCTGTCGAATGTAAAGTACGTGGTAAGTAAAAACATTTTCGTGTTTATGCACACTGATCTGCTTTGAATGCTGCCCCCACCCCTCATTTCTATTAGGAGTACTCTCTCTTTGCAGATAGTGAAGGGTAGTTAACGCAGGCCTTTGCCCCCGTTGTAATCCGTCGTGCCTGCTTCTCTCACCATTTGATTGATTGTTCTCTTTGGTTCATTCTCTATTTACAAACAAGCACAGAGTCGCAATACTCTGTTTAGTCTTTGCAGATAGCGAAAAATCGTGTAAAAAAACAAAAGGAATCGAGCAAAATCAGTAGGCCACTAATGGGATCTCTTTTTGACCTCCCTAAAATAGAAACATTAGGAACAACCTGTTGATAATACCAATGTGTATGTACATAAGCGGCGTTCATTTGTGTTCACAGTACCCCTTGTTGATTGTTTGAATCGAGCATTGAATTGTTCGAAGTTGGTTCTCTTAAGAATCTTCTCTGCCTGCAAACGAGGAAGAATAGGAATATTCTCTCTCCCTTTGCAGATAGTGAAGGGTAGGTAACGCAAACCTTTAACACGTCGTGCCTATTTCGTTCCTCATTGATTGATTGTTTCCCCAAACATTGACTGTTTGGGAATTGGTTCTTTTTGGAGGTATTCCCTGTTTGCAAATATACGTAGGAAAATCTTTGCAAATAGTGAAAGGGTACGTAATGCGGACCTTTCTCCCCCGTTGTAATCTGTCATGCCTATCTACTCCCCACTGATTGATGCACCTGTTTCACCCGGACCATTTACTAGAGATAGGTCATCTGGCCCGACCAGAGAGCACCCCTAGTGAAAAGGACATATGCAAAAATAACGAAGTGATCACTGTATCCTGTTAACAGAAACTTTAGCATGAAACAACCTGGAAAGAAAAGAATAGGAAAACGAAAATCAGTAGGCCACTGATGAACATGAACTTTTATTAAACAACGAACAAAGAAACGATAACATAACGTAATGATAAAACCTATTAATGTCCTAGAAACAAGAAAACGTTAGAAATATGCCAGTGGTGAGAGACCAGAAAAACAGTAAGAGAAACCAAATCACCCCTCGCTGTCCCACCGCCTGCCACGCCAAAAAAATCGATAGACTAGGGAAAATGCAAGTCAGTAGAACATCCGCCCCCACTCTGGAAACTTCCAAGGTGGGGCAGGGTTGCGGCTACGCCCAGCCGGGAGCAGCCCATATAAGGCGGGTCCTGCTGCCACGCCTCGGCCAGGAGATCCTAACGTAGGGTGTAGCCGGAGGAGAGGCCGAGGCCAGCGGGACCCGGCCAGGGGATTGCCTTTACAACGCTGAAGAGTTGCAGAGGGGGGGAATGTCTCCTCGACCCTCCCCTCTCTCTCCCAGTCCGGCCGCGGTGGCCCTTGAGAGTTTCAGGGAGTCCCGCCACATGCTCTTCCGGTCCGGCCACCAACGGTCGGGGGGCCGAGGCCGACGGGATCCGGCTGCAGCCGATAAACCAAGGAACCCGTTCATGGGGCCAGAGCCAGGGGCGTCCGGCCGACATCCACCGGAAGCCCGGCCCAAAGACGGACGGGACATTTTTTCTTTTCTCCTTCGTAATAGCAGCGGCAACACGCCAGGCACCACTTCTTTCTTCAAAAATGGCTTTGACAACACTGGGGGGGATGTCTTGCACATGCCTCCGACCCCCCCCCTCCGTCCTCATCGCCACCGGCCATAACAAATGTCAAGCGGGGCGCCGTGGGGTGCACTGGGAGGGAGAGACGGTGCGAACAGGCCTCTCCCGCCTCCTCAGGTGAAGGCTTCCCAGCTGCACCCTCAACGCTCCAGGCGCCCCGAAAAGGGTTCTTCCACTGTGGCGATGCTGCAACGTGTCGCCCGGCAGGGTGGAGCCCGTCCGCTCATGTGACCCCGCGATCGCCGGTAGCTGCCGAACTCTCAAAATGGCGATCGACCTGGCAAGAGCGGGCCCAGCATGAAGAAATGGCCCGGTCACTGGTTGACTCCACCACCGTAGTCCTCCACGACCTTGAAGATTCTAGAGGAGCCGCGGGAGTCTCCGACCCCCGATGGGGAATGACTGCCATGATCGCCCGTGGAGTGACGAAATTGTATCCGCGGGACGTCGGCGCTCCCATGCTGGCGCCAGCCTCACTTTGAATTACTAGAATCCTGCAGACCTCAGTTCCGGTGAAAGCACAGTGTGACCCGGTAGGAAAAATTGTTGCACCCCCTCCCCTTTTTGAGTGATAGTTCAAACCACCAATCCTTTCCTTTGCCCTTTTAACGGAACTTTGGACTGCCTCCCCCTCTTTTACATTTTCTAGAGAAAACAAAACATTAACCACTACATTACCATAGCAGTTGACACCAGAACTGTTTTCAAATTGAAAACCAACAACATCTTCAACAGAATCCTTTTTGTTTCTGCTGTGACCCTGCTACAGCACAGGCATTGTCCCCAGCAGTAATTCTGCAATGCCGGTAAGAATAGCTGTGGTGCCTACTGGACTCACTCACCCCCGCGGCGCCCCACGCCGTTATTTGCTGGGCGGCAACTTACTAGACATCACCTTCGTGACATCCAGATTTCAGCGCTTTCTGCTGCCTTGGAACTATTCGCACAACAGACTGCTACTGACGACCCACCCCCAGGCAACATCTTCTGAATTTTCATAATTTGAAAGAACTAGTAACATGTCCTCATCAGGAATTCAAAAGAAATTGCCACAGTCTCTTCGTTGTTTAAATGTTTTTACTGTTTTTGTTTTGTTGTATATATTTATATGTTATTAAAGTTTTATATTCCTACTACTTTGTTGGAGTGCTATATATTTTTAATGTGACACATAATTGTAAAAACTTTGATGTACAAAGAGTCATTCCTGGAATCTTCCGCTTCAGGCTCGGTCCCCTCCCCAATCACAATACAGGATGGTTTTCAGATAGTAGGAACACGTGTGGTGTGACGGATCTCATCGGGTGTGGGCCTTGATCTACTATAACTCCTTTGAAGAGGGGTGATTCTTTACAGCTGGAGCCATAAACTACATCTGCAGGGCTAGCTGATAGCCTGGACAATCGGACACAGAGGAAGAGGAGTGTCAGAGGGTGCGGTAGTGAATAGGGCGAAAGGGAGGTGTCGGGCGGGCACAGAGTGTGATTCTCAGGGAAGAGCAGCGCAGATGGAGGGAGGTTTATTGCCCATGCATAAGACAGAGAGCGGGGGTGACCAGTGCCTGGGGAAGATGCTTGCGAGGGTGGGAAGCCATGCTACGAATCGACAGCGTGCAGAGAGTGGGTCTGGTCAAGGCATCTAAAATGGCTGCCGTGCACGACAAAAGTGTGGCATTTCAAAAAAGGCAAGATGGCGCAAACAATGTTTTTCAACACTTCCTCATTTCCTTCGAATCGAACGTTAACAGACGTTGGTGCATATTACCAAAGTTAAGCGATATTTATCGCTAACGATGCTTACCAACGAATTTTTTACCGCTAAGCATCGTCAGAAATTATCGAAGATAAACCTTGCTATTATCAAGGTTTATCGCAAATGCGATAAAAAACGGCCACAATGCATGAATATCGCAAAAAAGTCAGCGATATTCATGCATTACCGAGATAATGCTCTTAGCCATGTTATCCACCTCCCATTGGATAACATGGCTAAGAACTGCTCAGGGCAGGTGTTACTTTTTGGAGATATTCGCGCTTAGCGCGAATATCTCCAAAAGTTGGTAATAGGAGATATATATCTTGCATGTTGTAATGCAAATTATTGTGGTATATGGAACTCATACCATAATCTCTCAGGAAAGCAGAAACTGATCCTTTTGGGACCGCCTGAGAAGGCCTAGGGGGTGAGGGGTACTCTACTTTGCCCCCTTTTCACGTTCCGAACTATTTTATTTTACTCTCTTCTGTAATTACACAAAATAGCAGCGATAAGATGCATCAGAGACACACAGTGAGAGAAAGGAGGCCGGAGATGAAGAAGAGATGTCAAATACACATTGGAGATAATATAGTGGGAGAAGGGAAGTAAATATGAGTAAACTTACCATGTAACATAAAAATGTTGCACTCTATACTATAAGTCTCATTTTATACTACAATCACTTCGCTACAACCTCATAAATTAAAAATACAAATGAATAATGTCTCAAACAATTTTTGATTTCTAAATATAAATTTATTCTTCAGAATTTTCTAAATTTGAAAGAACTAGTAACATGTCCTCATCAGCAATTTCCTCTTCAATCATCTCATCTGGAATCTCCTCATTAAAAGTCTGCAATGATGATTCTTGTAACTCTATGGTCTCCAAACATTCGATAAATTCGCCATCAACAGATTGATCAAAAAAATCATTCAAGTCATCTCCTCCTTGTGACAATATTTCATTATTGGTGCTGTCAATTTCAATCAATGTAGTGGAATCATTCAAGTCATCTCCTCGTGACAATATTTCATTATTGGTGCTCTCAATTTCAATCAATGTAGTGGAATCATTCAAGTCATCTCCTCCTTGTGACAATATTTCATTATTGGTGCTGTCAATTTCAATCAATGTAGTGGAATCATTCAAGTCATCTCCTCCTTGTGACAATATTTCATTATTGGTGCTCTCAATTTCAATCAATGTAGTGGACAATTCAAAAGAAATTGCCACGGTCTCTTCATTGTGAGCCATTTTATTTTGAAATTGCTTGCTGTAAATTGCAGAAAAAAATAATCACTTTCATTTATCGTTTTTAGTAATACATAATATAAAACTAACTTTATCAAGTATTTAGTATAACAGAAGGACTGCAAATAAATAACAGAAAACATTTTTCAAATTATCTTCAAGTGTACAACATAGTTCCCCTTACAAATTAACAACTCACCTTTTTAAAAGTAGGAGAAGTGTTAGTACTGTGTAAATCAAACACCAGAAATTCACCACCAAAAATTCCTCACAAATGTACCTCAGACAGTAGTATCAGAAATTGGCTTGGGTTTCCTCTCATTTGAGATATATACAAAACCAAAGTAACATTTTAATTGGTTCTAAATTTCAACACTTTCAAATGTGTTTTCCCCATGCAATTTTCCATAGGACATTTACATACGTCTACAGCCTGAATGGCTGAACGGAATTACACCAAACTTGGCAAAATGGTACATCAAACCTAAGAGGTCAGGAAGGATCTACTATGCCCCCTTATGATCATTTGCCCCTTCGCTTTGGCCTCCTCTTGTCTCTCGATCCTACCGAGAGACAAGATGGCGGCCGCTACGGACTGTTTGGAATGTTGACAGACGCCGGAGAACCAATCAGCTTCGCAAAGCTCCGTAACGCGAAAAGTACGCGAAGCGGAGCGCTGTTACAGATATATATCTTTTTTTGAACGTTAATTTCTCAAAATCCACTGGAGCACATATATTGAGACCTAGCAAAGGCACATCGGGCTACCAGTCCCTAATATTTTGCCAAGTTTCGTGCAAATCCATTCAGCCGTTCGATTATTGACATTTAGATACGTCTACAGCCTGAATGGCTGAACGGAATTACACCAAACTTGGCAAAATGGTACATCAAACCTAAGAGGTCAGGGAGGATCTACTATGCCCCCTTATGGTCATTTGCCCCTTCGCTTTGGCCTCCTCTTGTCTCTCGATCCTACCGAGAGACAAGATGGCGGCCGCTACGGACTGTTTGGAATGTTGACAGACGCCGGAGAACCAATCAGCTTCGCTTCACAAAGCTCCGTTGCGCGAAAAGTACGCGAACTGGAGCGCTGCCCGGTCCGCTGTTACAGATATATATCTTTTTTTAAACGTTAATTTCTCAAAATCCACTGGAGCACATATATTGAGACCTACAAAAGGCACATCGGGCTACCAGTCCCTACAATTTTGCCAAGTTTCGTGCAAATCCATTCAGCCGTTCGGGCTAAAAGTGAGGCCAACCGCCCTATGGAAAACTCAATGTTAAAAACACGTTTTGGGACCCCCCTTTTTTCTCGACCCCCCCTGGACGAACCCCCCCCCCCAATTTTTAGGGGCTGCTCGGAAACAAAATGTGCCATTTTCCTGAAAATTTCAGCCAATTCCGTCCACAAACGCCAAAGTTATTAGACATAGAATTTTCAAAAATCCCATAGAGAAAAAATCCTAACTATATATACCTACTGGCGACCGCCAGTAGGTAATGTATAGTTTTGTATATATGTGTGTATATGGATAATGAAATGAAGTATTATGTAATTTTTTCAGGGTTTTACACTTTTTTGATAACTATTTCATACAATTTCTGGTGGTACGACTAATAATATCCATAAGAAATCATGTTTATCATATGATTTTGAGTGATCGGTAGAAATTTCAACATAGACATGATTTGTGGATCGCAGTATATATAGTTCGCTATATATATTTCATGGTACTGTATTGAATATTAGCCTTTCTCGTTTCCATGTATTTTCTTTCTTTGCTATTTGCACTTTACTATTCACTCTCACTTAGCACTTTACTATCTGCCTCCAATCAATAATCACATTTGTACTTCGTTCAGCACACTGTATATGCCTATTACTAAAGATACTTATTCTGTATTTATACAGTTAGAAGTGGGTCTAGAAATAGACTTATATTTTGAACTAGGTTGACAGTATCCGCATTACGGGTGTGAACATTAATTGTGGATTTGTCCAGTAATATATTTAGAAGTCAAATTGTGATCCAAGGAATAAATAACGGCAGTATGTTTTCTCTTTTCACTAAAAATTATGTCACATGACACATGACGTCACTGTGAGGGGTGTTTCCTTGTGGATTTGCATTTAAAAATAGCTTTGTGTTATGCATTCATGTTGCGGCGTGAGCAAGGGCATAACTTGCCAGAAACGCGTAGCTGCTCTGTGCTTCAAATAAAATCTGCCGAAGCTGAATCATTGTGGTCCGTCTCCCTTTGTTTGCTGGTGTGTGCTCGAGGCCAGGCTGGGCCGGAGACGCCGAGAGAGATTCAAGGAGAGTCACGTGGTATATATATATATATATATATTCACTGAAAAAACCATAGGTTTCACACCAGTTATAGTTAGGAATTAGCATTTAAAAAACCTTTTAAATTCACTGAAAAAACCATAGGTTTCACACCAGTTATAGTTAGCTGGAAATTTTACTCGCATAAAACCATTGAAATTCCCACGTTATAGTTAGTTGGACTCACTATAACTTGCGCGTGCAATGCACTGCTGATGACGTCACATATTACATCACTCATGACATGGTCAGTGACATCACTGATGACACCATCCAGTAAATGTGTGTCTTTCTGAAAAATAAATATGTTTTATATGTGTATATGTAAAAGTTGATGGAAGAATAAATGTTTAAATAAGGGTTTAAAAAAATTGATTGGTTCACTGGCTTATTAAGTGTATCTTAGTGTATACATATATTAGTGAGTAATGTTTAAATATTTAAATATATGGATTAGTGTTTCACTTTGTGTATAAGTGGCTGCATGGGTTGGTGAGTAGCTACATGTGTACGTATATGGGTTATTAGATGTTTTTTTATTATCAATATGAGTGTCTATATGTTTGGTGGGGGTATTACTTAGAACATAGATGCATGAGTGAATGACTCTCTGTTTGTATGTGTTTTGAAGACAGCATATGTGCAGGACTGTATGGGTGGATGACTGTGTATATGTGTGTGTTACTGACTGAATGACTGTCTCACTAGTGTCTTTATCAGTAACTACATATGTTTTAATGTAGTATATGTGAATATTGATGTATATAAGTGAGTATATGTGAGAGTAAGGGATTGTAAGAGTTCCTGTTTAAATAAGTATGTGTTTCTATAAGTGATTGTTTAAGAGAGTAAGTATGTGTAAGGTTTCTTAGAAGTAAGGTGGTAGTGTGTGTATAGCTGTATATGCAAATAAATGGATGTTCAATAGTTTATTTGCATGTGTGAGAGTATCTTTTGGATGACTGTCGGTGTGTAACCGGATGTATAGGTGTATCACTATTACTCTATAGGTATGAAAAGTAATATTTTTTATAACAAATGTTATATTGTATAATTATGTAAAGAATTTTTTTTTGCCGTGGGCGCTTCCATGGCGCGTACCGGTGAATGCACGGGTAAGCGCAATGTTACGGCGTGCCCCGGGGCGTGTACCGGGGAGCGTCCCGTTAGCGCTATTCCCGTGAACGAAAACAACATCGTGATGTTTCGCGTAGCCGCGTGATGCGTCATATGACGCACTGCGTAAGCGCACCCGGAAGCACGCGAGCGCATACGATCGCGCAACGTCCTGACGCACTTACGCTGCGAGCCCCGGGGCGCGCCCCGGGGCACGTAGCGTAAACGCGTCAGGTCATGTGATCTGAAAATAACACTTTTCATTGGTGCAGATCAGTTTTGGTTTCCAAATGATGAAAGCCCGGATCATGTGACTTGAAAATAACACTTTTCATTGGTCAAGAACAGTTCTGTTTTCCAAATGATGAAAGACCCCACCTTTTTTCCTTATTCTGACTTTGTCCTTTGACTGAGGAAGACCTGTTTCAGCAATAGAGAGAATTATTTTGTACTTTAAAATGGCTACAGTAGCAGCAGCAACTGGAGCATCTGCACCACCACCACCACCACCACCAAGAGGACCACCACAACAGTACATTGGTGGTCAAGAAGAGGAGGAGAATGAAGAGGAAGAGGAGGAGAGGAGAAGATGGCTGGCCGAAGACAATACCTCATACCAGCCAAGGCCACACATTGTATGGGAGTTTTTTTCACTCCCAGAGGGCAAGAAAAAAGTTAATGCGGCCAAGGTAACTTGTCGAATTTGTGGCTTAGAACTCTCAAGGGGCGATCCAAACAAAAAATATTCCTTTGGTAATAATACCATGATTCGACATATGACCCGCAAGCATCCTAACAACTACTCTGCTGCAGAGATCAGGTAACTGGCCAGTAACCTCCCCCAGTATTCAAGGACCACCTCCAAAAGAAAGCAACCCACTCCATCGGGACCAGAAACAACAGAGATGATGCCTTGTATTCAACCTCGATTTGCAGATTTTAGAATCACATGTATTGAATGTGGCAAGCTCATCGCCTATGGTGAAAAGAGCGTAAAGCTCGTCGTCCTTGCTGGTGACAATCACAATTGCCCCA
Source organism: Lissotriton helveticus (assembly GCF_964261635.1). Lineage (NCBI taxonomy): Eukaryota > Metazoa > Chordata > Amphibia > Caudata > Salamandridae > Lissotriton > Lissotriton helveticus. The sequence goes on from NC_136059.1 coordinate 1,375,359,487, forward strand.
AAAAAAAGTAATTTTTTCCATTTTTTGTTTTTTGCTCCATCACTATTTCACAAAATACAAATCGTCTATTTTACAAATATAGAAACCATGCATTTTCAAAAAGCATCACACAAACCAACAGCAAAGAAAATCAATGTGCTTCTTAATCTGAACTCTCTATCTAAATGAATCATAACTCACCTTTACAAATGCTTTAGGAGATTCAGAACAGTGTCAGATACACACACCAATATTTATTTAGCAGAGCAAAAGGTATGTTCTCCAGGCACTGCAACCATTAATGGCACAGAAAACCTCTAATTCTACACACATATTCCTCATGGTAACCAATCAAAACTCTTCCCTCTCTATTTTCAAATCAACACCCTTCCCCCCCTCAGCCCTTTCTACCTGTTACCATAGCAACTCCCTCCTCACTGAGCTCCCAGGGTTAAAAGTGTATTCTACAATGTTGCAAATGAAATCAGTAAGCATGTTTGACCTCTCAATGCACCAGCTTATCCACTGCAATCTTTCTTTAAATGACTTTTTCTTAACCATTCAAATTACTTCTTTCACATAAGAGAACCATGCACCCTAACTTTCAGTTTTCAACTATCTGAATCCACCAATCATGGCTTGTGATTCAACAGCACTGAAACTCCACAGTTTTTCTTTTGCAAACTCCTACTGTTCCAACTGCCATTTCATTCCTACACTTCATCTGACTGCACCAGAACCTCCTCTCACCATGTACTCTGTCTGGATTATTGAACATAGCTACATTCACTGGGCTCAAAGGTATGCAGCTACCAGAAATTTTCACAACCTTGATTTACCAAATGTGCACATAAAATGGATTGGCCAAAGAGGATTGAGATGTCATCAATTGATACCATTGGTGAAAACCTTTTACCATTTGCCACACCCTGACATAATTTTGCACTGTGGTGGAAATGACCTAGGCACTTTGACTGGGGTAGGTCTGGAGATGCTTTTAAAGGACACCTTTGGGCAATTGATGACAATTTTTCCACAAACTGCCATGGTATATTCCAATATATGCCGAAGACAGAAATGGAACTGGTCCAACAAATTTTGTCCACAATTTGAGAAAGCAAGGAAACATGTGAATAAATCTGTTTCTGCTTACATGAGAGACTATGGAATGGGTTCAATATACAACAACAACTTCCGTTACAACATGCAAGATATCTACAGAGCAGATGGTGTGCACTTCTCAGATGAGGGGAATAGAATATTCCTCCTGAATTTAAGACTGTGCATTGGTACCTAATTGTAGGTACATAAATCAGCCACAGAACCCAAAAGTTCTTTTCAGGGCTACCCTACCTCTGATCACTCCAAATGATTATCTTTTTCTAACTTTTTTCACTATTTTTCACCAAAGTACGCTCCCCGGTACGCTTCCCGGTGCGCGTACCGGGCGCTCAACCCGCGAAAAATGTAAAAAAAAAATTCCGCCTACATGGGCCTCCTAAGACCCCCTCAGAAAACCTAGAGTGTCAGGGAGTGCCTACCATGCCCCCTTATACCCATTCCCAACGTTGTTTCTCCTCCATTTTCTGTCTCAAATCTACCGAAACACAAAATGGAGGACTCCCGTAGCGCTGCCGGTACGCGTACCGGGACGCGCACCGGGAAGCGCTCCCAAAAATTTTAAAAGTTAATTTACATAAAAACCACTGGAGACACTTTCACCAAATATAGAATAGCTCATACTACATACCAATCCCTACCATTTTCCCAAATTCGATGGAATTCCATTGAGCCATTTAGCCTGTAGACCACTCTAAATACCCTGAGGTAAATTACTTCACAAAAACACATCTAAAGTGTTAGAATTGACAACCAATTAAAATGTTACTTTCATTTTCTACTATTTTTACCTGACATTTGATTGGTTATGTACCTGAATATATATAAAGAAAGAGAGGGAAACACAGCCATTTTGACTACTACTTCCTGGTGTACATTTCAAAAGGATTTTCACTAATAACTTCAACTTCTTTTTAAAGGTAAGTTGGTTTTTTAAAAACTGAAGTATATTGTGCACTTTAAGTTAATATGGAAAACTTTTTCTGATAGTTATATACTATCCCTCTGTAATAGTTATAGATTTAGATAGACTTCTCTGTTATAGTTATGGATGGATTTAGGCTTGTCTTGTATAATTATGAATTTACTTAGGTTTCATCACATACACTTTTTTATATTTCTACTTCCAGCCTGACACCATACACTGCCCAAAGATAACTTCACTGTTAAAAAATCAAAACTGCCTGTCTGAACTTAAACCCAACAGTGCCCTATCTCTACTGATATAATTATTTTTTATGCAAATTACAGCAAGAAAATGGAAGGAGAGCAGAATATTTCCTTCAAAATTGTTCTGGAGAATAACGCTGAAAACATTTTTGTAGATAATGAAGACTTAGATTTCATGGATGAATCACGGGACTATGAATTAGTTCAATATGTAGAAGCAGTAGATTCGCTGATTGAAAATGAGGACATTTCCTACAATGTGTTGTTAGAAGTTCTGTTAAATTTGGAAAAAGAATCAGAAAAATAAATCTATATTTAATAATCAAAAATAGTTCGAGACATTATTCATTTTTATATGTAATTCATAAACTAGTACCAAATTGATTATAATGTAAATTCAGAGTTATAGTATACTGTTCAACTTTTTTATGTTACATAGTAATTTTGCTCATAGTTACTTCCTTTCTCCCACTATATTATCTCCAATGTGTATTTGACATCTCTTTTTCATCTCCTGCCTCCATGTTCTTTCTGCTTTCCTGACAGACTATGATATGGATTCCATATACCACAATAACTTCTGTAACAACATGCAAGATATCTACAGAGGAAACGGTGTACATTAAATTTAAGACTCAGCATTGGTACCTACATGTTGGTACTTAAATCACCCACACAACACAACAACTCTATTCAGAGCTACCCTACCTCTAAGCACTTTATATTATTATTTTACTGTTTCACTGAGTTTTCCCCATGTGAGGGGGGGAGGTGTGTGTTGGGGATGTGTGGGGTGTGTCTCTGACGTATGTGTGTGTGTGTGTGTGTGTCTGGGGGGGATGAGGTGTATAGGTGTGTGTAGGTGTGTGGGGTATGTGGATGTGGGTGGGGATGTGGGTGTGTAAGGTGTGTGTGTGGGTGTGGGTGTGTGGGGTGTTTGGGTGTAGGTGGGGGTGTGGGTGTGTGAGGTGTGTGTGGGGTGTGTGTGGGTGTGGGGGGTATGTGTGTAGGATGTGTGTGTATGTGTGGGATGTGTGGGTGTGTCTGGGAGGTGTGTGTGTGTGGGGGGGAGGTGTGTGTGTGGGATGTGTGGGGTGTGTCTGTGAGGTATCTGTGTGTGCGTGTGTGTGTGTGTGTTGGGGGGGTGAGGTGTGTGTGTGAGTGTGGGTTTGTGGGATGTGTGGGTGTGGGTGTGGATGTGTAAGGTGTCGGTGTGGGGGTGTGGGGTGTTTGGGTGTGGGTATGCGTGTGTGAGGTGTGTGTGGGTGTGGGGGTGTGGGCTTGTGTGCGTGTGGGTGTGTGTGGGACGTACTTGTAGGTACCTAAAACAGCCACAGAACCCAAAAGCTCTTTTCAGAGCGACCCTACCTGTAATCACTCAAAATGATTATTTTACACTATTGTTTTCACTATTTTTCACCAAAGTACGCTCCCTGGTACGCTACCCAGTGCGCGTACAGGGCGCTCACCCCGCGAAAATTGAAAAAAAATTACTTTTTTTTTTAACCCGCGGGACCCTTTTACGGCCCCCACATCAAACCTAGAGGGTCAGGGGGGGTCTACCCTGCCCCCTTTTGGTTATTTCCCCCTTTCTTTTTGCCACCTCTTGTGTCACCATTGAAGGTAGATTGTCAGACCCACTGCGGACTGGCAGTTATTAAAGCCTAGACCTACATGTGGTACCCAGTGAGTGGAATTCAAGTAGTATATTATAGGGTGACTGGAAGCAGTGCTCTAGAAGTGAAATGCAAAGTGAAGTTATGTGAATGTGAATGTGACCTTTCATCATTATTAGTGGTTATTTGTTTAGACCACTACTCACTTTTTTACTTTGGGATTGAAGAGAAGCCTATTAAAATCCTTTTCTCTTCTCTACCTAATTTTATCGTTATTCACATTCACATAACTTCACTTTGCATTTCACTTCTAGAGCACTGCTTCCAGTCACCCTATAATATACTACTTGAATTCCACTCACTGGGTACCACATGTAGGTCTAGGCTTTAATAACTGCCAGTCCGCAGTGGGTCTGACAATCTACCTTCGATGGTGAAGGATCCCAGATGATGAAGGGCGGATCCGAGTGGTGACTGATGGGAATCTTTTCACAGAGAAGAGAGACCCTATGCGTGACTTCAACATTAGACATCGTTAGTTTAACTTCACTTTCCTTTCATCACCACATAGTAATTAGTCTTGGAATGCATATGAGCTGACCCCTTGCTATTTGTTGTTGATGTGACTGTTCATAGGGATAGTAGCATTGCTGGGTCGTTAAACTGTCCCTTAGACCCTCTCTCCCTCTGTTTGTTGATGCATCAATGTACCTATGCCACCCAATTATTGATGAAATCCAGTGGTTGATATCATCGGCAAAGGTCACCTGCTTCTCCCACCAGCCAACAAACAAGTTCGCATAGCTGGGGACGGAGCAGGTGCCCATTGTCTTGCCCTTGACATGTCTGTAGTGTTGTTTGTGAAACAAAAAGCTGTTAAACAAAAGTGTAGAGACTCAACCATCATTTCATTGTGCTCAGCATACTTTAGGGATCTCCCTTTCAGGAAATAGTGGATAGCATTAATACCATTAGCATTATTAATCTACGTGTACGAGCTTGTTACATCAAGTACTATCATTAGCATATCAAATCCAATCAAACCAAATCAAGCTTTAATCTCTTTTTATAATACAAAAAATCGTAAAAACATACATGGTATTGCAGATATAAATATAACATTTTGACACAATATTAAAATTAATTCATTAGACAATCGTAATTACATAAAAACTGAGAGTAAATAGTGCTATGTCCTGTCATTTTAAATTAACGCATTAAAATTGTTTCCTACACATGATTGTACTTTTTAAAAATAAAACTATATCTCTTGTAAAACATTTGTTGTCTAATATCAGCAGTTCGATCAAAGCTGGGCAGCATTGCTTCAGACCCCATAGTTTTAAAATGGGAATAATCCATATCCTTCTATTTGTAATGTAGAATTTGCAGAATATTACTACATTCATAGTGGTTTGCTGGGACACCTCATCACACGAGGAAGGGCACAGAATTTTATTCCAATCATTTGTTGATAGAAAGCTTACCAAATGATGGAAAGTGCTAAGTCTGAAGCAAAACAGAACTAATCTATTGTACCCGTTTGACGTATTAGTTAGATAAGGCTGAATGCCATGGGTACTTAACAGCATTTGGTTTAGTAGTACCATCGGTCGTGAGGCTTCCCCAGCAAATCTGATTGCCTCCAGATGCGCCATACAGGACTTTTAAAAAGTTTTTCTGGAAATATTTCCCATAGAAAGGGGGTAATCAAAATAGCCCACTTGCCCCATATCATTCGTGAAATCTTTAATGTATTTCAGTCAGTGAATTTCAAGTGCGTGATCTAATTTAAGGCTTCCTCTTAGGATTTCACAATTAAATTCTGTGTTAGTTGTGACCAAATGCGATGCCAAAGGAGGACGGGTTGTACTTTTATTATATCTCTTTTATACAGCACTCCCAATTCTGAGTGACAAATATAGGTCAAAGTGCTGCGTGGGACTGCCAACAGGAATCTTAAAAAGGCATTCTCTGTCTTTTGAATAGATTTTACTTTGCAATGGCCTCATATTCCAGCGCCATATATGGCTGTGCTGACGCATTTCGCGCTATGAACGTGAAGCAGTTCAGCTTGGGGTTTTTCCCTAACTTCGGAGAGAAATTTACCAGAGCTGACGTTGCTTGAATGTAATGCACGTTTCTAGTTTTGATGGCTTGGGTTCAAGATCCGTTGCAATCAAATCAAATTCCTAAATAGGGATATGTTGTGATCTTGGCTACCTGTTCTTTTTGTTGATGTAAATGGCTCTGCTCTTCGCATTGCCTTTCCCACAGCTCATAATGAAAGTTGTGGATGTGTTCACTCTCAGGCCCAGATTTTTCATATAATCATTATAGGTATCAAGGGCCCGTTGTAGGGCCAGTGGGGTATGGGCCATTATCACGGCATCCTCAGCGTAGAGAAGGGCAGGCAGGGGGTGACTGGCGATCTGTGGTAAATCACAAAACTTCCAGAGCATTGTCAGTTCTAATCCATTAGTATACAGTGGGAATAGAATAGGGGAGAAAACGCAGCCCTGCCTGACCCCCTCTCCATGCTGAAAGACTCCGTACACTCGCCATTGGACCCATTAGCATATCATATTCCCAAGATGTATTTGAAATTACTCTATTGAAGTCTTTCGTGTCATGAATATATGATGGCTGTATTTTGACAAAGTCAGCTAAAAAGAAATCAACGTATTGTGACATAGATTCAGTCAGACTTCCCTTAGATTAAATAATAGGACAACCCAGTGGTTTATTAGCATCCTTGTGTATCTTGGGAGGATGATAGAATGTAGATATCACAGTATGTGGGCACGAGAGAAATTTGAATTCATCCATGTCAATCATTCTTGTACAATTGCATTATATTCCTCTTTGGTGATTTTTACATTACATGTACTATCCGATAACTGTCACAGTGCTTCTTTGTGATGAAAGTCTTTTGTCATGAACACAATGTTCCCACATTAATCTGACTTTCCCTTCTCTTCGCTAACACACGATTGTCAACTCCTACACTAGCCATCATTTACACCTGCTGGTTCTTAATGCTCATGGACCCCTGACCATGACCCAGTGGTCCTTGTCTGGTACACACACGTGCTGATCCCACCAGGGGCCACAACTTTTTCCCCTGTTATCCCTTTCGACTATTGCCTTCACTGAGGCTTTTCTAGCATGGTAGCACATGCTTAGCCCCCCTCTATTGTTCTATATATTCATTAGACAATGTGGCCCTCAGGTTGGACCCAGCATTATGACTTTCCCCTCTCTGCACTAACACACAACTGTTAATCCCCTCACTAGCCATCATTACAGCTGTTGTTGTTTACTGCCATTCAACCCCTGACCATGACCCATTAATCCTTGTCTGGCACACTCAGACTGACGTTATCGTGGGGCCACAACCTTGTTCCTGATAACCTTTTCCACTTTTGCCTTTGCTGTGGCTCTCCAAGCATGGTACCACATGCTTGGCCCCCCTACTTTAGTTCTTCACACTCATTAGGTAATGTAGCTTCATTCTCCACCTTCACCACTTTGAACTTAGTTTTTTCATTTTCACCATTTTGGGACATCAGTCTGTAGGTCTTTTGCCTGTCAGTTACTTTACGACAGCACGGGACCCTTTAGTTGACCGAATGATGTTTTTATGCATTTGTGACTTTTGAACATCTCCTGACTGGTGCTTCGTTCCTTTCCCATCACTCTTGTCGTTACTGCCTTATTTTTCCTTGTTACGAACAATAAGGGACTCCTGTATACTTTTGCCTGTCATTTATTTTACGACAGCATGGCACCTTTCTTTTGATCAGATGATGTTTTTACACATTTATTACTTTTGAACATCACCTGACTGGTGCCCCGTTCTCTTCTGCCCCCACCCTTGTCTTAACTGACCTATATATTTTTTCATTGTTACGAATAACACAGGACTCCTATTTACATATGCCAATATCGAGTTAGTCCTGTGTGCCGGCATTTCATCTCAACCATTGGCTTGTTTCATCCTAAACTAATGCTTTTCATTCTGATAGTCTTTTTTCACGGTAGTTAAACTCCCTGGTCACCATGCCTACCACCGGCGCTACGCTGCATTAGACCGTGTAGCAGCATACCAGACGTTCCTCCACACGCAGGATGACAAGCGAAATAGATTCCTTCATGCGGATACATGCCCCCTTGAATCTTTCTTCACTCCTATTATCTCTTCCGCTTGCTTTCCCCCCTTTCCTATATATACCATCTCGGTTTATCAGAGAATGGATTCCACATCATCCAGAGGTGATACGAGGAAGGAGCAGAAAGCGCGATTCTTTTTTCTTTTGCATAACACTCTTGTGAGCCTTCGCCTGATGGGACTTGCACTGTAGCCCTTTCTCTTTCTCACCTACCCACTGGGCCCGCTCACGACTTACATAGTTCTGTCCTATCACCCACTGATATCGGCGTTCTCGCTGTTCCCGTCTTCCCTTTTTTAATCAACTTTGTGATGCGATTTCTTCTCGGGTTTGTTTCATTTTTAACTTTCCCAACGACGGCCTACCTCCAGAACGCCCTGACCTCCCCATTTGGTCTGTTGTATTTTTAATTTCTCTGTTGCCGCTTATCTCCAAGACCCCCCGGGCCGTTGTTCTGTCACAGCTATATTTAACCCCTGCTGGTTACGTTCCTTAGATTGTGCTGGTTTTCTCTGTCACTTTGACCACTTACTGTATTGATTCAGGGGGGTTTTACTTTCCTGAGTAAGGTGGGCTGGTTAATATACCTTTGAGGCTATGCCGCAGTTTGTATTGGAATCATGGATACCACGTTTTTTTTCTGGCAGACACACCGTTTGGGCCCTTATGAAGGTGGCGAATGCTGTCCATGGAGTCACTGACCTAGACGTGACCTCTCCTTCCATTTACACGGTTGAGTCCTACTAGGCGACTTTTTACTTTGGAACCAGTATCTAATTTGTCCAACTTCACAAATGGTATGTACAAATACGCGCCACAGCACAGCCTGTTTTATAAGTGTTATAGGGATGTTCCCTACTGGATATTCTAATTACCAGATGACTGCCATTTTCTTTCCTACTTCAATTCCATCATTTTTTTAAATCCTGTATAGTCTTCCACTAGACTTTTCAACTGCAGGGTGACTCACCATGCGGGCTTCATGGCCCTCTAAGCTACCTTTTCTCTTCAGGCTTCAGGTCATCCAGAATACCTGGTTATGACACATTCCGTTCATCACTACTTCATCTCTTAAGGAACTTGGAGCCCTCGGACATTTGGGCATTTTTACCACCCTTTTTTTGACAGACTCCCTGCTTTACTACTTCTTTGATTCCAGCACTCGCAGCCTTCACCCATGACCACTCATAGTTGTAGGCCCACTGACCCACTCCTACCACTCTATGACTCTGATATCTAGAGAACGTCCTTACCACACACTCCTTGCTTTATTACTTTGTCAAAGAATTTGGAGCCCACACTGACGATCCATTATGAGATTCAGTAGGCCCCCTGACCAACCATCACCCTCCTGTGATTCCGATATTTGGAGAACCACATACTCCTTGGTTTACTACTGTGTCATATAACTGGGAGTTCGCACTGATGATCCATTATGCGATTCTAGTCCCGCACAGCATTCGTGCCACACACGCACTTGTACCTTAAATGTAAGCAACAGACTCCATGTCACACCACTTCATGGTCTCAGGCACTTGGAGCCCCCACGGGTTACCTAGCTTGAGACTGCCCTTGCTCTTAGCATCATGGCCACACACTTAAGCCAATTATACCTGGAATAACAACACTTTCCAAACTATAAATCTAGGAACCATAACGACTTATCGCAACACACTATTTGGGAGCAGATTAATCCCATCCATGCAACCAGTACAGATTTACTTAGGTGTCAGACCAGGTTTCCGAGATCCACCAGTGCAGGATGTTTTTTCATTTACTGTTTAATGATGTAGTCCCTAAACACTGTTCAAAATATATACGGTTTTAAGACAAGTGAGTAACCCATGCGTCGAATGCTGCGTTTGGGTTTTTCTTTTTTTTCACATTTTAATGTAATTGCTTCAAATCAGTGTTTGAGGTGGACTGCTTAACGAAATGGCTTGCCTCAGACTTCTGGCTTGCACCATACTCACAGTTGTGTTGTTTGTGTCATGTATTGTGCCATGTCTGCAGGAACTGGCCTTTTAACATTTGTACATGTTGTGTGTTAACTTAGAAATGTACATTTAAATGTAATGGCGTGGAACAAGCATCAGGTTCTCACCATATTTTCAGTTGTGTCTTATGTATGTATTGTATTGTTTTTTAACATTTGTTCATGTCCTATGTCTATGTCTATTTGTGTCTATATGTGTACTTATACTATTTATGTCACACCTCTTTGAGCCCTGATGAAGTTCAATCCCTTTGAATGAAACATGTTGGCTGAGGCTTGTTGCACAATTTGTTGGACTATTAAATAAAGAATCTTTTTCAAAAAAAGAAATCGACCAATTGTCATCACTGAAACAGACTCCTGGGGTGGTGCACCGCTCCACTTGTTCCTAAGTTTTGTATATCTGCCCGGCAGTTTGCATCTCCCAACGGGAGGTGCAGGAGCTGAATGTGCACAACAATGTACCTATACCACCAATTACTAAAACGGGAACACATCTAAGAAGTGCGGCCACTGGAGTCTGCCGTTGATACCAGCCCTCCACATATTATATTGTTTTTTTTTTTCAATTTTCTCCAGCGTTTTTATTTGTTCTATTGTCAGGTTTGTGTTGGTTCTGTTCCTTTTACCGGGTTTCTGTTGTCTCAATTTGACCAGATCCCTTTTGACAGTTTCTTCAAACACATCAATGGTATCATAGGTGGTTGTAGGCACAAAGGTACTTCTTGGTTTGAGTGTCGTTTTCACTGTTTTTTGTTGTTCAATCCCAAAACTCTCAATTGTAGAGATGGAAGCAGCACCTTCTTCTGTGCTGTTAGAGCTCTCCAATATTTGCAGTGTGTAGTGAAGATGAAACGTGAGTCTTGTTCCAGATGTATTTATTTAGATTAAGTAATACACACGTAATACCGTCAGCTTGTCAACCTGGACGCCGGCTCGCTCTGTCAACATTCCAGAGCGAGCGCCTGGCAGTCCAGGGGAATATACCAACTTGCGATAAGAAGGAGGGGGGAGGAAAATAGGGAGAACAGGGAGTAGATAAGGGTTAACAGTGGTTACAACACATCATCCTCCTTAAGGGAACTAACAGTAAGGAACAGGGGAACTAAGGATGGGTACTCCTGTGCTCCTATGACTTAATGTGTGTGTTTATCTCATTATGTACTGTTTGTGCCACTGAGGAGAGGTCCTCCACCTGTCACTCCTTCTGTCTAGCCTGATGTTTTCCCTGATTTCTTTACCTCCTGCTCTTCTCATTACTGTCCTTGGTTCTCCCACCTCTGCTGGAACCACTCGATCATGACTCCATAGTCTACCGTCATCCACTACCACAGAGTTTCTGTTTCGCTGCTGGATGGTCTTGGGGGCATAAAACGTGCTGCCACCACTCCACAGTCTCTCTGGTTTCTTTACATAAACACCTTGTCCTTCCTGAACTTCTCTCTCCTTCACTCCCCACTTCTTATCATACCACTCCTTGTATTTCTGCTGATTGTCTTCAATTCTCCTCTTGATCTCCTTGTGATCGGTCTCCTTAGTTTGTTTTCTCCCCATCCAACTGGGTGTGAGTTTTGTGCCAGCTTTTCTTCCCCTCAGCAACTCAAAGGGTGTGCATCCAGTAGTGGATTTCGGCGTGGTGTGATATGCCCACAACATGTCCCTTATAGCTTCCTCAATGTTCTCCCCCACTTGGTTGGCCAATTGTATGCACTCCTTCAGCATACGGTTCACTCTTTCCACCTTTCCGTTTGCTTTGGGGCAATACAGCGGCGTGCGAACATGGGTCACCGAACAGTCTTTGAGGAAACCCTTCATCTCTTCTGAGGTTAGCTGTACGCCATTGTCTGTCACCAATGTTGAGGGTATGCCTTCTTGGGTGAACACCTCTTTCAAGAAATCAACTATGGCTTTGGTGCTCACATTGTGAACTGTCTTGCAGGTTATCCAGCTTGAGAAGTAGTCTACTAGGACCAATAAGTACTTGTCCTGGGGACCTTTGCCATGGATTGGACCCGCTATGTCGAAGCCTAACTTGCTCCACGGCACCTCCGGAACTTCAACTGGTGACAACGGTGCTCTCCTCGTGATCTTGGATTTGTCACTCAGGGCGCATGCGTAGCAGTCACGCACCTTGTCCTCCATTTCTCTGTCCATGGTAGGAAACCAGTAGTCCGCACGAAGTCTGGCTTTGCACAAACTTCTGCCTAGATGTCCCTCGTGAGCCAACTCCACTACTTTACTTCTTAATGCTTCTGGTGGGACCACTTTCCCTGATTTCAGTAATAGGTCCCCTTCCACAGAAAGATCCTCCCTCACGTTCCAATATGGCTGGATCTCTGTCTCCATGTCTTTGCATTTCTTGGGCCATCCAGATAGTATATAACTCTTAACCTTTTTCATAACATCATCCTGTTCCATCTGGGTTTCCCATGACGCCTTTTCCACTGCCGCTAAACGCACTTCCAGGATTGAGTCGCTCTTCATTTCCTCCACCTCTTCTCCGTCTGCAGGTGCTCTTGATAGGAAGTCAGCAACTCTATTTTGTTGCCCAGGTATATAGGATACTCTGAAGTTGTAAGCTTGTAGACCCACTGCCCATTTAGCTATCCTAGGCGTCATGCTTTCCATGTCCTTCTTGGTGAACAGTGAGACCAGGGGCTTATGGTCGGTCTGTACTTCAAAAGAAATACCCCAAATGAAAAACTTGTAGTGACAGATGGCCCAATAGACAGCTAGAGCCTCCTTCTCTATGGTGGAGTAATTCTTCTCAGATGCTGTGAGAGTTCTTGAAGCGAAGGCTATCACGTTTGTCTGGTTGCCTTCTCTCTGTGCCAGTGTTGCCCCTATGCCTCTGTTGCTGGCATCCGTAGAGATGATGGTTGCACCATTGGGATCAAACTTCCCTACATACGGGGCTTCAATGATAGCCTTCTTTATGCACTTCATCGACGCATCCTGTTCTTTTCCCCATTCAAAAACACTGTCCTTCTTTATCAAGTCTCTTAATGGTTGCGACACCATTGCAAAATTCCTAATGAATTTGGCCATGTATTCCGCAAGACCTAGGAAAGACAGGATGTCCTCTTTACTCTTGGGAATGGGAGCATCCTCCACTGCCTTCACTAAATCATGTTTGGGTTTGATGCCATCTTCAGACAGGGTATGTCCCAGGTAATCCACCGAACTAACTCCTAGTTTGCATTTTGAAGGCTTCGTGGTGAAGCCCACTTCTTTCAACTTTCCCAACACTCTTCTAGCCATTTCATTGTGTTCTTCTTCTCCACTTCCAAAAATCAGGATGTCATCTTGGAAACAGATAGTGTTCCTACAGTCTTTTAACACATGTTGCATGACTCTTTGAAAGGCAGCAGCCGCCGATGCCAATCCAAATGGCATTCTCTGGAACTTAAAATTTCCAAATGGGGTGGTGAACGCTGTCAGTATTTGGGAATCCGGGTGAAGTTTGATTTGGTAATAGGCAGAGGATAGGTCCAGCACGCTAAAATACTTGGCACCCCTGATCGTGCTTAGCATTTCCCCTATCCTAGGAAGAGGGAACCTGTCCACAAGGATATTCGCGTTAAGGTCCCTCAGGTCCACACAAAGTCTTATACTGTTCCCTTTATCTTTGGCCATGATGACAATCGGGGCCAACCAGGCTGAACTCTCAATTTCTGTGATGACTCCCTCCTTGACTAGCCTCTGAAGTTCCTGCTGGAGGGGCTCTCTCATGCGTAAAGGTATAGACCTGGTCTTGTGCACCACCGGCACCGCCCCTTCCTTTAGCACAATCTTGTGCATGTAGTTCTTAAATACCCCCAATCCATCACTGAACACTTCCTTGAATTCATGGGTGAGATTCTCTGATATGCCTTCCTGGTCAATTAACAACACCTGCTCTTTGTTGTTTGGATCAAGTATGATTCCTAACTGCTTCTGATGTTTCCAGCTTAATAGGGTTGAGCCTCTCGTGGATACATACACCTTCCCTACAGTGTGTCTATCCTTGAATGAGATTCTCATGGTCACCATTCCTTCAAGGGATATCTTCCCTTTGTTGTAACCCTTGGGACTAATGTCTGGTGGTAACAATTTCACAGGATGGTTGGCAAACTTATCTTCAAGCACTTTCTTATCTACTAAAGTATAAGGGGAACACGAATCAGCATACATACTAAACATCACTCCGTCAAGTAAAACATCACATTTAGGGTAAACCTCATCACTGTTGTCCTCCTCATCCCCCACTTGAAAAATGTATGATTTTTCCCTTTCCTCTTCCTGGGATGACTCCTCAATGACATGCACAGCCCTGCCAGTGGCTTTACATACTTTGGAATAATGCCCCCACCTGTTGCATTTCCTGCACTGTACATTCCTTGCAGGACACTTCCAGTTATTTGCCAAATGATTTGGACTACCACATTTGTAACACACTGTGGAACTGGGCTTGCTGCGATTAATCTCTTTACTCTTGTCCCCTACTTTACAAACTGTTTCACTCTCAGAACTAACTTTGCTTTCAGATCTCTCTCTGTTTATGCCCTCAGTGGCTTTCATTTCCTTCATGCATCGTGCTGTGTGCTCTAAACCCTTAGCTATATTTATTGCCTCCTCAAGATTGGGGTTCTTAGTCAGTAACTCCTCTTGTATCTTGGTTTCATTGGTGCACCTCACCAACTGGTCTCTTATTAAAGAGTCCGTGAGTTGACCAAACTCACATGTGGCAGATAAGCCTCTCAACACAGCTATATAATTGCTCACTTCTTCCTCCCTCTTCTGTACTCTCTTAAAGAACTTGTGTCTTTCCATCACCACATTTATTTTCTCCTTAAAATGAGCTGCTAATTCCCTCAGCGTGCTTTCATAAACATTGACACCTTCTTCTACCTCCTCTTGCTCATCCTCGATCAATCTCCCTGTTATGTCTTCATATATTTTCCTCCCATGTGTGCCCAAGTTATGTAGCAATATATGTTGTTTGCGTATATTGGTGTAGTTGCTGCCCCCAATTGCTATTAAATAAGATTTGAAGATACCTTCCCACCTTCTCCAAGGGATAACTGGTTCTCCTAATTCATTAAGAAAAGGCGGGGGCTGGCTCATTCCTGCTCCAGCCATTGCCATAAAGTTCCTGAAATCCTATTGTTTCTAAATTATCTAAACTGATCAACAGTACTCTAAAGACTTGAAAATGACCCTTTTACCACAGATTTGCTGTGGTTCCACACTGAGTAATGCACATATATTCACCACAATAAAGAAATAAAGCACAGAAACCCACACTTTCCTATTTTGTAAGGTAATACTGGCACACTTGAGGGAAAAAAAAAATTAACACAGAGGTTTATGAAGTCCTCTTTCTGCTTCTACAGTATAGAAATTGAGTCCCATGTAACTGCCTGCTTCCCACCAGCAGGCGGGAACTTCCTGTGTAGAGACTTCCCCTCAAAGAAAGTAGATCCTGTCAGGAAGACGATTGGAATGAAGCTGAGGTAACCGGGCTTGCACTCCTCCAAACAGCTGCCTCAGAAGCCCTCAACACTGTTTACACGAGTTCATCCACGGAAGCGGGAAACGAGAATGAACCTCCAAGTCACCACATATCTCTGAGAGAGATCACCGGTGAGCGCTCTGCATAGCGCGGTGTTTATCAGCGCCGTCAGTTCAATGCGCGCAGGGAGCTTGAGGTGAAGCTAAAGAGTCTTACTTGAATTCCACTCGCATGTAACCTACACGCGCCAGGGCATAATGCAGGGTGATTTTCTTAAAACGCCTCGCCACAGGAAAGCCAGGTAAATAGTACCGCCAGCCGCCCCTCACAGAGCACTCTTCCCCTTCATTCGCAGCCCGTGCCCGACCCGGCACCAAGGTGTGAGCGATGACACGCCCCACCACACTTCAATTAGCTGCCTCTCCCTTTGTACTTTAGCGTCAACGCAGGCAAAGCGATGCCCGACCTGGCAACCGAGTTAACCACCAGCCCTCTCCAAGTGTTATTTATATCTTTATTCAAATAGTCTGTAGACTTAGTTTGCTTCGTCTCTCCTTTTCTCCTTACTTGTAAAGCTTGGGCAGCTGTTGGTGACAGCCAGCATCAGTCTCCCGCCTGCTCCTTTTCTCCGTTCAACCGGCTCCGTAATTTCTTCCACCGTCGACAAGCAATAAATAATTTCCAGGGAAACGGCAAAAACTGTCCCTGGCCCAGTCTCCTCCACCTCGTCGCCAAGAAATGTAGTGAAGATGAAACGTGAGTCTTGTTCCAGATGTATTTATTTAGATTAAGTAATACACACGTAATGCCGTCAGCTTGTCAACCTGGACGCCGGCTCGCTCTGTCAACATTCCAGAGCGAGCGCCTGGCAGTCCAGGGGAATATACCAACTTGCGATAAGAAGGAGGGGGGAGGAAAATAGGGAGAACAGGGAGTAGATAAGGGTTAACAGTGGTTACAACACAGTGTTATAAGGTAATCTCCAGTTAAAGCATCTGTTGTCATGCTTGAGCCTGTCATTCTGTTGGCCCTGTTTCTTGTCCTTGCAATCCTTTGTCTAAAAGAATTTATGGAGTTTCAACTTTCTGGTGAAGAGATAAAGATCTATGTGCGTTTGTATATATTCAAAGCCTTGAGTTGGGCAGAATGTAAGTTCTTTCTTCAGGATTGTTTCCTCATTTTTAGTCAGTTTTTTAGGTGTCAAGTTAATTATGGTTAGACCCTCCACTGAATCAGTTAGATTTACTTTCTTGAATACACATATATTCACTGAAAAACCCATAGGTTTCAGGGACGTTATAGTTAGGAATTAACATTTAAAAAAAACTTAGAAATTCACTAAAAAACACAGGTTTCACTGAAACTTCAATTTTTTTCAGTGAATTTCTAAGGTTTTATAAATGCTAATCCCTAACTATGCCTACATAGGTAGGACATGTGCAAAAAGAGGAAGAAAGGTGCAGAAAGAAGCAAACGAAGTGCAGAAAGAGGCAAGAGAAGTACAGAAAGAAGAAGATAGGTGCAGAAAGAAGCAAAAGAAATGCCGAAAGAGGCAACAGAAGTTCAGAAAGAGGAAGAAAGATGTAGAAAAAGGTCTACTTTGACTGTACCTTACAGCAGACTCTAGCCTAATCACTAATCCTTTTCTAAGCGGGGCTTGGCTGATCAGGTTGAAGGCTGTATGATGAATCTGTACAACTAATTGTTTTTAAAAAAAAGAATTCATATGTTCACAAAGCAGTTAAAGTTTAATATATTTTTAACTATTTATTGTAACGAAAAGGTCTTTATATGAAATGTTCCTTTTTAATGTTTTTATGAAATGTGTTTTGTATTTGTAAAGGCGCTTTTATGATATAGTATATCGAAATAAAGCTTTGTTGAATTGACTAATCCTTCTCCCAAGTTTTCTTAGTCTTACACCTCAGTTTTCTCTTGAAGGTTCACCATTAATTGACTGCTAAGAATGTTAGGGCAACCAAATATAAAACAGCAGTCCTAAGCGTATCACTGCTGTAAGTCTGACCAAGTTTGTGAATGTATGCATGCATGTCTCTGCTTTTACCTAGTGACATGTTACATAAAAATAAACATACAAATACTTGAATACCTGTGTTTCCAACAGCATACTCTGTAAATTTGTGTACAAAAAGGTGTTTGCATTTCTTTCTGCTCATAATACAGGGCACATGGATATGCAATGGTATATTTTAGGGGCTCTATAACACCAACATACATAAGACATGGATGCAGTGCAAGTGAATGACAGAGCAAAACTAAGAAGATTTGACCACCCATAGGAGAAGCTACCCACTTTTTAAGCCGCCATCTTCAGATGCATAACACCTGTGAGAATACATGTACAAAAAGACACATACCTCAGTCACGAGAGCATGTAGACCTTGAAACTTGACAGTTTGCACTTCCCATTTTAATACAGAAAGAGGCGAGATAAGTACAGAAAGAAGCAAGAGAATTTCATAAAAAACAAGAGGGGTGCAGAAAGAGTAAGAAATGTGCAGAAAGAGGCAAGAGAATTACAGAAATAGGCACGAGAATTACAGAAAGAGGCAAGAGAAGTGTAGAAAGAGGCAAGGGAAGTGCAGAAAGAGGCTAGAGTGGTACAGGAAGAAGCAAGAGAAATACAGAAATAGGCAAGAGATGTGCAGAAAGAGGCAAGAGAGTTACAGACACAGGCAAAAAGAGGTGCAGTAAGAAGTAGGAGCAGTTCAGAAAGAAATATTAGAGGTACAGAAGGAGGCAAGAGAGGTGCACAGAGATGCTAGAGCAGTGCAGAGAGAACTACCTGAGGTACAGAAACAGACAAGAGGGGTGCAGAAAGAGTCAAGAGAAGTGCAGAAAGAAGTAACAGAGGTGCAAAAGGAGGCAAGAGAACTGCAGAAAGAGGCAAGAGAGTTGCAGAAACAGGCAAGAGAGGTACAGAAAAGGGAAACGGGGTGAAGAAAGAGGCAAGAGAGGTGCAGAAGAAGCAAGAGAGGTACAGAAAGAACCAAGTGAACTGCAGAAAGAAGCAACAGAGGTACAGAAAGAGGCAAGAGGGGTGCCAAAAGAGGCAATAGAAGTACAGAAAAAAGCAACACAGGTACAGAAGGAGGCAAGAAAAGTACAGAAAATAGCAAGAGAGTTGCAGAAACAGGCAAAAGAGGTGCAGAAAGAAGCACGAACAGTGCAGAAAGAAGTAAAAGAGGTACAGAAAGAGGCAATAGATGTGCACAAAGAGGGAAGAAGGGTACATAAAGAGGCAAGAGGGGTTCAGAAGCAAGAGGAGAGGTACAGAAAAAAGCAAGAGAAGTGCAGAAACAAGAAACAGGTGCAGAAAGAGTCAAAATGGATGCAGAAAGAACCAACAGAGGTGCAGGAAGAGGCAAGAGGGGTGCAGAAAGAGGCAAGAGAAGTACAGAAAGAAGCAAATGATGTACAGAAAGTGTCAAGAGGGGTACAGAAAGAGGCAACAGAGGTGCAGAAAGAGGCAAGAGCTGTGCACAAAGAGGGAAGAAGGGTACATAAAGAGGCAAGAGGGGTGCAAAAACAAGACGAGAGGTGAAAAAAGAAGCAAGAGAAGTGCAGACACAAGAAACAGAGTTGCAGAAAGAGGAGTATCTAAGTGCCGGTATGGCTGTGGGAGTAGGTGTAGGTGTGTTTGTGTGTATATATATATATATATATTTAACAATATACACTCTTGCTGTGTAACATATTGAATGGATAAATACCAGGCCACGCCCCTACTAAAGGACCTACATTGGCTGCCAATTGCCCAAAGAGCAAAATTCAAGAGCCTTTGTATTGCACGCAAGGCCGTCTATGGCTCAGCCCCCAGCTATATTAAGGACCGGCTCATTAATTACACGCCAAGTAGGACCCTTCATCTCCTGAGGCGTGTAATCTGATTTGTCCTCGGTTCAACCTTACATCCAAGGGTGGCAGAGCCTTTTCTAGCACTGTCCCCTTGGCTTGGAACCTTGTCCCAGCTGAACTTAGGAAAGAAACCAATCTCCTACTTTTTAGGAAGAATCTGAAGAACGTGCTTTTCTTGGAGGCTTGGGGGCCCCTGTGAGTGGGTGGTCTGGTGTCCTACTGATGTTGTGTGTCCGCTGATAGCGCTTAGATACCTTGGGGTGATAAAGCGCTCTACAAGCTCATAATAACATAACATAACATAAACCAGTGCAAATGATATAACAGTTTTAAATTCATGATGATTTTTTTTTTACTGATTATCAAACGAATTTGGTAAACAAAAGTGAAGCAAAGCGCATCTGTGACAGTATGTTTTCTATGTCCATTCAGACCATGTGACATAGAAACTACCATAGAGTTTGCACATTTTTTTTTACTGAAGCACTGTGGGTATTTAAATAACTTGTGGATGGCGTTTCTGCATGTGAGCAAGGTTACAGAGGTAACCGAAACGCGTCACAGCTGTTGGAATAAAACAAGACCAGGTTTTCCACAAAATAATTGGTGTCCGTATCCTGTTTTCCTTTCGCGACCGGCTGGTAGCGTAGAGGAGCGGAACTGTTTGTGCATATTGAATTGCGGGAGACGGTTGATCCCGCAGAAAACTGACCCCATCCCCGGACGAGGCAGCCGCCCACAACCATCTCTAGTGGAAATCTTGCAAGGATTATTGGCGACTGCCCCCGCAAGCATCAAGAGGACGGTAACCGAACAAGGCAACGGCAGCCGTAGGGTCGGAGGGCCTTTCAGCGACGTACGCGTACCGGTGAGTGTTCGGCAAAACTTGCAGCGGTGGGGAGGTGTGGACAGGCACTGCTGACCTCCCATATTGGAGCAAAGGACAGTAAGCAGCAAATATGTCGGTGGAAGATGTCCGCGAACGGGAAGCGGCAGCTGAGGAATTGTTTAGTAACTTGCCAAATATACCTACACGGTTAAACACGCAAGCAACAACTTTTGCCAAAGTAGACGATACGGCTAGAAATGTATTGAAAAAATTGGAGAAATGCATGAGGATGGAAGTAAACAAGTGGTGGGAGAATAAATTACTATGAGAAAGCAGGACGGGTACCTCGAGGGCTCAGAATCCTCTTAGCGCAGAGCTACAAGGACCCAGACCCTGCAATGCTGAAAGAGTGGGGCCAAAGCAATCTAGAAGCCTCAATGAATTTAGTCCACATCTTGATAAAATACGCAGAATCGGATCGAGTAAAATTAATTACAGAAATTGAAAGTATCAATGAGGCATTAGCCAAACTCGAGCCAGATACATTATCACCAAGACAAGAAAAAACATACAAGAGCGGCTGGCTAAGCAGGAAGAAAATAATTAAACAACGGAAGGTGTTCAAATTCGCCCCGGGACCGGGCGGATTATGAACAAGGACAAATATATACTTTTGCACGAAAGTTTGCGTCTGCTAAAAAACTCAAATTCTACCCCATTACTGCTGCCAAAATTACAGGTCATCAACAAGTAGAAGGATCTTCAACTGATCTAGTAACTGATGACCACCCTCATCGCCGCCACAGACGACATCAGAATCTTGCTCGACAATGGCGAGACAGCAGCCATCATCCTCCTGGACCTCTCTACCGCCTTCGACACCGTCTGCCATTACACACTACACACACGCCTCTGCGATGCAGAAATACGCAACAAGGCCCTGGACTGGGTTACCTCCTTCCCCTCCGACAGAACGCAAAGAGTCCGCTTCCCCCCGTTCTACTCCGGAATCACCAAGACCATCTGCGGCATCCCACAAGGCTCTTCCCTCAGCCCGACGCTATTCAACGTCTACATGGCACCTCTCGCACGCATCGCCAGACTACACAACCTCAACATAATCTCCTACGCCAACGACACCCAGCTGATCCTCTCCCTCACCAAGGATCCCCTTACCGCCAAAGCAAACCTCCACCGGGGCATGAAGGCCGTCACCGACTGGATGAAAGAAAGCCGGCTCAAACTGAACACGACAAGGCGGAGATCCTCATCCTCGGGCCCAACCCCTCAGCCTGGGACGACTCCTGGTGGCCCGCATCACTGGGTTCCCCCCCCCTATACCTACAAACCATAAACGCAACCTTGGAGTCATCCTCGACTCAAAACTCAGCATGACCAACCAAGTCAACGCAGTATCCTTCACCTGCTTCCACACCCTCCGCATGCTCCGCAAGATCCACAGATGGATCCCGACAGACACGCAACATCCTCTACGCCGGACCCCCGTCCAAACTCATCAACAGACTTCAAAGAATCCGGAAATCCTCTGCACGCCTGATCCTCGACGTACCACGCCGAGACCACATCACCCCCACCTCAGAAACCTGCACTGGCTCCCTATCGACAGAAGAAATAGATTCAAACTCCTGACCCACGCACACAAGGCACTCCACAACACCGGCCTGGCCTACCTCAACAACAGACTCTCACGCTACGCACCCAACAGAAAACTCCGTTCCGCCGACCTGTCACTGGCCGCCGTCCCAAACATCCGCAGAACCACCTATGGGGGTAGGTCCTTCTCCCACCTCGCCGCTAAGACCTGGAACTCCCTCCCTCTCCTACTACGACAGACTGAAGACCCCCTGTCCTTCAGGAGACTACTCAAGACCTGGCTTTTCGACCACTAGCTGCTGCATCCCCCAACCCCCAGCGCCTTGTGACCCTCGCGGGTATGTAGTGCGCTCTATTAATTCGCTGATTGATTGATTGATGACAGTTCAGCAATCAGTGATGCCAGATCTGATTCCAGCTATAGAGGCACAAATGACGAGATGATGGAAACAAGAAGATTGGATTTGGGAAAGAAATTGAGTTTTTTAGTGGAGGACCGGCGAAACTGAGGCCGCGGAAGCAAATACAGCCTCCAACAAACAAAGAAACGCAAAGAGAAGAGACAGACACAAAAAAAGCAAATCCAGTACCAAAAAGAAAATATTGGCGCAAATGACAACTGAAATAAAAAATTACAAAACAATCATAAACCTTTTGACAATGCAACTGACCGAAAAGGATAAACAAATACTCCTGCTTGGCCTTTAATTTTGTCCACCTAATGATTTTAATAATGCTCAGACTCGTATCGATATCTTCAGCTTCATACGCAAACTTAAATTAATGAAATTCTTTACAATAAAACAAGGATTGAAGAACAACCGAGCGGAACAGGCCGACATCCATAAAATTGAGCCCCAGGCCTCAGATGTCCCAATTTACCTGGATGCACAATCCATCATGCTGAAATCAAGAGGAGAAAGGGATACTACAAACCTTTGAACACCTTTCAACAATTAATCCAAGCGGATATCCGACAAAACAGAGCAGGAAGCATTCCCTTCAAGAAAAAATCTACATTTGTACCACAAATGCCAAAGAATTACATAGACGTATTCCACGAAAGGATAACCGAGGACATACAACAACTGTACCATCGAGCCAATTGTAACAAACAACACAAAAAACAATAAACAAATAGAATATATGAAACTGATCGAATAACTGAGCAACAATCATGACGTGGTAATTAAACAATCAGACAAAGGCGGTAATATTGTGCTCTGGCCTCAACAAGACTACATCAAAGAAGCACAGCGACAATTGGCAAATCCTATCTGCTACAAACAAACTACGATGAGTGAATACACCAAGGCAAAAGACATGTTGATGAAACAACTGCACCAATTCAAGCGTGACGTCCCATTATCTCAGCCATTAACAGCATGGGAGAAATTTTTTCACAATATGTAGATTACTTTCTGCAAGATCTCGTGAAAACCCTACCATCGTATATCAAAGATACTGGGGACTTCCTTATGAAAATCAAAGATGTCAAATGGGGTACAAACTAAGCGTGGGCGTAAAATCCGTTTCGTGGGCAAATTTGCGGATTTTTGATGATTTCGCGATCCGCGAATCGTGCGAATTTGCCCAATAATCCGCAAATTCGCAAGCTACGAATTATTTGGCTTGGTCGCGCTTGAAAAATGCAATATCGCGCGCGCGGCGTTGACTCTGAGCCTGCCGAGTTGTTTTTCTCCCGGTTTTGCGTGTGCTGCGCCATTTTCGATCTTGCTGCGTGATCGCGCGAGAGTTTTTCGAACGCAATTACATTATCGCGGCTTGCCATCTTGCACAGCGAGAGTTTGACAATGCGAGTACGTCATAAGGGCCCGCGATTACGCATTGCGGGAGTAAACAATGCCGAACACGTAGAAGCTGCGCGCAGCTGACTTCCGGCGGGAGATTTGAATAGCTCGCGTTCCCGAAATTGCAAAAATTGCAATTCTGCACAAGAAATCCACCGCAGGAAGCATAAACCTTGTGAAAATGATGATTTTGATCAGAATAACTCCTCAGATTGACATTTGGCTGCACTTTTTGTTGCAGGAGTCCATTTTTTGGGGTGGGGTGGGAGGAAGGAAGTGCCCCAGAGTCTCCAACTTCCTGTTCCTGTCCAGCAGGCTCCTCCCAGTGCTTTGTCCATGTCCTGGTCACTTTTCATTTGGCTGTGGAGCTGGAAGGATTACTTTTTGTGGCTGCTGCTGGATATTTGTATTTGAGGACTTTTTGGACTTTGGAGTTTGGATCACTTTTGGACTTGAGATTTTACAAGTAAGTTGGGGCATTGCAGTTGAGGCAACTCCAGTTGTAAAACTTTTTTCACAACTTTAACAAAATATATATTGTGGTGGGTAGCTAGCCACAGTATCCAGTAGGCCCAGGGTTAGTCATGGGTGCATGATACAACTGTTTCTGTGATTTTTCTTTAACTTAATTCTCATTTATGTCATGGAATTTTAGCTCACTGTTATATGTTTTTTATTTAATTTTGGGGTGCCTGTAAAGCCTCACTAGCCAGTAGGCGCAGGGGTAGTGAGTAGTGCATGGACCAAGTCTTTCTGTGGGGTGTCTTGAATTCAAACATCATTGAGGGCATGGATGGCATTGGATTGTGGTGATTTTTATGTGTTTTTCGATTTTTTGAGGTGTTGTTGGGGCATGGCCATGTGGGTGGGGGCCATTTTTAGCCCTGGTACAGGCAGGGCCTGGCCATGTGGTGGGGGTCAAGGGGCCATTTTGAAGGCAGGCAATGTGCTCGGGCCTGCACCCATTTTGCCTTGCTTTCATCCATTATGCCCAGGGGTGCTCAGTGGTGCATGGACCAAGTCTTTTTGTGGGGTGTCTTGAATGTAAACACCATTGAGGGCATGGATGGCATTGGATTGTGGTGATTTGTATGTGTTTTTCGATTTTTTGGGGCGTTGTTGGGGCCTGGCCATGTGGGTGGGGGCCATTTTGAGCCCTCAGGCCTGCACCCATTTTGCCTTGCTTTCATCCATTATGCCCAGGGGTGCTCAGTGGTGCATGGACCAAGTCTTTTTGTGGGGTGTCTTGAATGTAAACACCATTGAGGGCATGGATGGCATTGGATTGTGGTGATTTGTATGTGTTTTTCGATTTTTTGGGGCGTTGTTGGGGCCTGGCCATGTGGGTGGGGGCCATTTTGAGCCCTCAGGCCTGCACTCAGTTTGCCTTGCTTTCATCCATTATGCCCAGGGGTACTCAGTGGTGCATGGACCAAGTCTTTCTGTGGGGTGTCTTGAATGTAAACATCATTGAGGGCATGGATAGCATTGGATTGGTGTGATTTTTGTGTGTTTTTGGGGTGTTTAACTGATGTTCCTCTGGCTTCCATTGCTTTTAGGTGCACAAGAGAACCACCAGTGCCAGGAAGAAGTCCTGCTGCGGTGTGTGCAGCACAACGTCACGTGACGTCACGTGTGGCCACAGACAAGACAACTCTGCAACTGCAGCCTGCTGTTCTGAGTTGACATCTGAAGAAGATGGCCCCAAAGAAAGGTGGCTGTAGCGCCTCAGCGAAAAAAGTTGCCAGTGCCACTGCCAGTAAGAAGGAGCAGAAGAAGCAAGTGGCACCACCTACCAAGGGGACTGGTGTGCCCACCGACACCTTTTTGGGGGGGGAAAAAAACTACGCCTGCAGCAGCAGCCGTGTCCGCCGGGGACCAAGCTGGAAGCAGCACCTCCGCTTCATTGGGCTCAGTGCCACCACGCAAAGTTAGGCCCAAGCCCATGAGTGCCGCAAAGGCAGCCACTCTGGTTGTTCAATCACCATCGACCAGTGATGTTGGCTCATCACAAGAAAGTACCATCCAATCAACGCCGGGTGTAACTCAGCTGGCGAGTGTTCAACAACCACAGCAGCAACGACAAATACAAGTGCAACTAGGACATGCGCAAGTACATGGGCAAGGAGAGGCGCAAGTACATGGGCAAGGAGAGGTGCAAGTACATGGGCAAGGAGAGGCGCAAGTACATGGGCAAGGAGAGGCGCAAGTACGTGCACAAGGAGAGGCGCAAGAACATGGGCAAGGAGAGGTGCAAGTACATGGGCAAGGAGAGGCGCTAGTACATGAGCAAGGAGAGGCGCAAGTACATGCACAAGGAGAGGCGCAAGTACAGGTGCATGGAGAGGTGCAACTAGAGGTTCATGGAGCGGCACAACTGCCTACAACGCTTGTTCCTCCAGAAGTAGTGGCACATCAGGAAATTGATATTCAAGTGGAGGTATCATCCAAGGAAGCCACTCCTCCTGAGGATGATCGATTGTCCTCCAGATCCCCAGCAAGAAAAAGGTCAAGGGGGGGTGCTACTTCTACTACTACAAGTTCTTCTTCAAGCCACCTTCATTCTGATGACCTCGATCGTGATTGGAACCCAGCAATGCAGTCTGACAGTGAGGCTCGCCATGAGCCGACAAAGGTAGCTAAGCCTAAAAGGAAGGTTCCCGCAAGGCTTCGACTTATGGTTGATGACGATGAACAAGAAGTGGTATCTTCTGCTGCTGATGAACAGTCTGACGATGACCCAGTCATCACAGACGTCACTCCAGTCACAGCGGGCATGCAGCAGACAAACATTTTCACCCTAGCCCGAATGGATGCTGAGCGGGATGTGGGCGGTGTGGCACTGGTACCACCACCAACGCAGTTAACTACAACACCAAAACGACCTACAGCTTCCATATTTTCTCATCAGAAGGGCTGGCAGGGACCTCCATCCAGCTCGACCTCCATTACCTCAAGTAGTGGTGCTGTAAGTGAACAACAGAAACAAATTCAGCCACGCCCATCCTCCACTTCATCTGGCATTGAAAGTCAAAGTAGCACCTCCACCACCAGCGGACATCTCCAGTCCCCAGTTTGGGACTTCTTTACTGTTAGCAAAAAGGCGGAAAACATGGTTGTTTGTTCGATTTGTGAAGTATCAGTTAGTCGGGGTAAGCTTGGTACCAACTATGGTACCGGAGGCCAGAGAGGTCATCTCAAAAAACACCACCCTATCCAGTGGTTTTCGCACCTAAGTAAGATCGAGGAAATCCAAAGTAGAACTGATCCAAATGTATCCATTGACATTGCATCTGATGCTGACGAGGGGCTGATTGTGCAGGAGGGAAGTCAAGAACCGACCGACATTTTTTCTGGTACACCAGTACCCCTGGCAGCAGCACTGCAGTGGCAGCCCCCACACCCTCTACCTCTGCAACATGTATGAGGCACACTAAGAGTCTGGGACAGACACCAATGCAAAAAAGTACATTAATGAGCCTAACTGGTTTGAAGTCTGCACCATCATCATCATCATCACGTAAAATGGTCCAGCCCACCATTAGAAGCATGTTTTGGTCGGAGGCGCCATTTGAACGCAACCACCCAACGGTACGTCTGTATAACGCAAAGCTGGCTAAAATGCTAGCGCTGGACCTTCTCCCTTTTTCTTTCGTGGAAGGGGTGGGTTTTCTAGAATTTGTGGCAACAGTCTGCCCTAAATGGAAGGTTCCTAGCCGGTCCTATGTTGCCAGAGTTGCGGTTCCAGCACTACATCAAGATGTGCTGGAGGTGATTGGGGCAGCTTTGCAGAAGAGTGCTGTTCACACTATCCACTTGACAACAGACATGTGGGCCAGTTGCAAAGCCCTTGATTACATGACTGCACACTGGGTCTCTTTTGCAGGGGTTAGAGACAAGACAAATCCAGGTGTTGACCCGGACACACTTTTTCAAGCTACTCGGAAACATGCAACATTAGCCATGTTTTGTATGTAAAGTAACATACCCAGGCAAACAATATGACAACTGGCGCAAGTTTAAATGGCAAACAAAACAAAATTAATGATAAAACACTGAATTTAGCATAGAAAGTACATTTTAGTTGTTTTCATAAAAAATGTCAAGGCAAGGTTAACACTAATCACCAATGGTAACATGCATTATATAAACCAACCCACGCGACTAATTCAAACTCCCCTACTGAAACCGCAGCTGCCCGACCGTGTCACTCCGGCGTGCCGTTTTTCCGCTTAACATAGGTAAGAAACAAATAAGAGGCTGACGTGAATTAGAATAACTAATCCGGCACGTATTCTGCAATAATAATGAATATGCACGGCTACTTCTAATTTTAGATAGCCGGAAATCAGAACTTGAAAAAATTCTCAACCACCACGTATCCCTGGCACGTCCTCGTTACGTTATACATAGGTAAGAAGCAAACTTATGCTTATAACGATCACGCAATGCATCCCATTACGCCTATTTTCTTATACGACTATTTTTTGACTTTAGATAGCCGGTAATCTGTATACAACCAACCACTACTAGGCTGAACAAGCACGTGATCCTGTTCCGCAGCGCTCTGTGATTAATTCACATAACTAAGGTAAAAAATATAAAAACATCGCGTTATTTAAACCAATCCTTTCAAAACACAGTTTCTTATATACGGTCATACTTATTCGTAGATAGCAGACAACCTGAAACGAGTCCGAAACGATTCCTAAACGATTGTTTGGATAACCGCGCAAATTCGGCACGCCTTTAACCAGCCCGAAACAGGTAAGGAATAGACATGAATCCTGCGTAAAGCATTATATCCATTCTGCAAGACACCCAACTATGCTTATTCCCTTGCACGGCTATTTCTTACTTTTTAATTTTAGACAGCCGACACAGTGAACAGGACCA
Source organism: Lissotriton helveticus (assembly GCF_964261635.1). Lineage (NCBI taxonomy): Eukaryota > Metazoa > Chordata > Amphibia > Caudata > Salamandridae > Lissotriton > Lissotriton helveticus. Next base: position 1,375,388,062 of record NC_136059.1, read on the forward strand.
AACGCAAATTGTTTATGCAATCATGTGCCTCTGTCACTATTACGGGTAATCGCTCAAATTCGGCCCGCCCTATTTTAGGTAACCAGTAATCTGATATCCGCTCCTACCTCATGCGGCTGAGAAACTACATGGTTCGATAGAGGACATTCTGGGAAAACTCAATATTAAGCAGCCACCATAGCTTTTAAACACAGGTAAGAACTGATAAAATGCTACTACCAATAAGTAGACTAACCCTCCAATTATCATTGTAAGACAAGGTTCACGCCCATCTCTCTAAACTTACAGATAATCGATATCCTGAAACCACGCAATGTACTGTATTACTGCACCAGCAGATTCTACATCCTAAACACAGGTAACTTTCAAAATAAATGTGATACCGGATAGAATTTTACAACAAGATGAGTAACTAAACAACTCCGATCCCACTCTTTTTGATATAACTCTGTGGACACCACAAACTAACCTAAGCAATTTTGATGTTACCTATCTCCCCAGTGAAAAATGACATCAAATAGGTCAAAACCAACCCTTAATTCATGTGATAACTGAAAAGTATAGATGGACACCAGCCTTTCTCTACCTTTTTCTTCTGGCTGTCACCTGTATTGTAATTTTACCACTCTGCTTTATATGTTTCACCTTTAACACTTTCTATAAATATAATATGAAATGTTAATTGTTTAGTCCTAATCCAACTAATGTTAATGCAATATGAAATGCCTACTGTTTAGCTTCAATTCAACCAGTGTAAATGTTAGTATGTCGCTCGAATATTCGTCTGTATGATGAATAAAATGAACCATTATTATGCGATATATCATGAAGAATGAACTAATTACTGGCCTTAAGAATCTGGCAAACTGTGTCTAGCATTATTAACTGTTTAGCATAAAGACAAAGTTTTAAACACTGTTTATTTATTTTCAGTATCATGATGGTAGTGTCCTGAGGAAGACACCTTCAACGTGTCGAAACGCGTAGACAGGAAACCATCCCTCCACTATATCACTATCTGTATAAATAATGCATATTTGCTAATGGATCTATTTTTCTTATGTTTTACCAATATGTCAATGATTTTATCCGTGACATTTTTTATGAAAACAATTAAAATGTACTTTCTATGCTAAATTCAGTGTTTTATCATTAATTTTGTTTTGTTTGCCATTTAAACTTGCGCCAGTTGTCATATTGTTTGCCTGGGTATGTTGCTTTACATACATTACTTGCCCTGACCCAGGAACTTTATCCATATCAGGGGGTCCTTGTTTTCTAACACATTAGCCATGTTTGCCATGGAGAAAACTCATACTGCACCTAACCTTTTGGACGAGTTTGATAGGAAGGTTTCTGAATGGCTGCATCCAAGAAATCGCATAGTTGTTTATGTTTCCATGGATAATGGCAGTAATATAGTTAAGGCCATGCAGCAAGGTGGCTATTTCAGAGTGCCGTGTTTAGCGCACAGTATTAACATTGTGGTGCAGGATTTCTTGAAAAATGAAAACACAGTCAACAAGTTACTGACCACCTGCCGAAGAATCTGCACACATTCCAGCCATTCTTTTAAGGCCCGGAAGGAGCTGAGGACCATTCAACATGAACGTAGACTGCCAGTCAAAGGACTCATCCAGGAGGTGGCAACACGTTGGAACTCATCCTTTTACATGCTTGAGCGTCTGTCTGAGCAGTGGGAGGTAATAGATGAGTATGTCTATAAACTGGGTTCTACTCACAAAGAGATGAGGCTAGAGTTGGAGGAATGGAAGCTAATTGCAAGCCTGACAGACATGCTTCGTCCTTTTGAGCTCTTCACGCGTGAAGTCAGCAGGGAGGACTGTTCTTTGAGCAAAGCTATCCCATTGTTGCGCATGCTAGAGCACCAACTGAAGGACGTGTCTTCAACGTTCAGAGATGATGGTGAAAAGCAAGAAGCATATGATTTGGCGGAGAAGTTATTAAGGCTCCTACTTCCCAATGAAAGGCTTACAAACATACATACAGAACAACATTACATTTGTGCCACTATTCTGGATCCACGGTACAAAAAGGCAGTGGCTGGCAAAGCATTCATTCCTTTTGATGAAGCAGATGTTTCAAAGTACAAACATTGGCTAGCTGTGTCAGCCACTCGGTTCGAAAAAGAGCGGTAGAACCTTCAAGGAGGCAGCACAAGTACAACTGAATCAGCAGGCCATCCGGCGTCAAGTTCCACTTCTCAATCAGTGGCCGAAGGGAGTCACTTTCCTTCACAGGGTATCATCATCCTCACCTGCACCAGGCCACAAAAAAATATTGTCGGAAGTGGATTGGCTAACTCAGCAAGGGTTTGCTCGGTCCACTGATGCAAAGGTCGCAGATAGTACGCAAAGTGGATCAACCCTGGAGAACCTTGAGTCGGTGGTGCAGGCCTATCTGGATGACCCAACAGAGGTCTGTCATAATGAGAACCCTTTGGGATATTGGTATACGAAAAGCTCTGTATGGCGACTGATCACCAACCTGGCTCTAAATTATTTGTCTTGCCCACTCGCAAGCGTGTCTTCTGAACGTGTTTTCAGTGCTGCTGGTGCCATTGTTACTTCAAAAAGGACCCGCCTTTTGCCCAAAAATGTGGAGAGGTTAAAAATAATCAAGATGAATCAGCATTTCATACCACCCGATTACAAAATACGTGAATGAATGCAGGAAGAAGAGGACACCGACTTAGGTGATGCCAACGGAAGTTCTTCTCTGTCACCAGACCTACTCCCGTCTCAATTCATAGACTGTGAGGACGAGGTCTACTTCCCTGACACCAAGGCCTGAAATTTACTTCCTTTTTTTCCGTACTTATTCACTTTTTTTCCTGTGTGTCTTTCTTTGTTTTGAAACTTTTACCACAACAAAACTCTAATCACCTAATCACAACAAGTCCATCATCAGCACTGTCTTCTTCTTATTTTCCTTATTGATTTGAAGGTGTCGCGGTCTGCATTCCTGATGTTCACAAGTTCACAACTCAATCATGCTCCTCTATCCTCCTCCTCCAGACTCCCCCTATCCATTTCCCTCAAGACAGATGGATGGATTATTGAGAAAAAATAAACTTTGTCTTCGTAGACGCGTCCCCTCAAGTGGGACTGAAATAACTGACTGACTACATGCTTGCTGATTGTTGACAGACTCACTTCTGAAATTTACAGGAGAGGATGCCCTGTGGGCCCTCACTTTCCGAAGAAGATGCGGACAAAAAGTCGAACAAGTAATGAATAATGAGAAGATGGCATGCAGTGGACAGCAATGGCTGTCTGTCTCTGTTGAAACCAATTGCTGTTTGTTTTTTGTGAACAGCGCAATTTGCCATGTTTTGAATTTACCAGTATTGCAGGTTTTTGGGGGTTTCTTTGGGGGTGTTCTAGATTTGCGGTGCTGGATCGGGGGGTCTGGGAGCACTGCTGGCACAGTCTAATTTTTATTGCATTTGTTTTTCAGGAAATCCATGGTGGAAAAGGGGAGCTGCAGAGCGCGCTTGGAGTGATTTTGGAATGAGGCCTAAATATTTCTAAGTGTGAGTTTTTCCGGTTTTGCTTTTTGCCTGTTTGGGGGTCTTCTACTGTTTTTCACCTGGGTTGACGGGTCTGGGGGCATTGCTGGGAAGGTCTAATACCGGATAAAAGTGGTTTGGACTAAATCCATGGTGAAAAAGTTTTCCCGTTTTTGCTCACTTGCCTGTTTTTGGGGTGCTGTTTGGGGGGTTCCTGGTGTTTGGGGGTGGGTTGGGGGGTCTTGTAGCAACGCTGGGTATGGGTAGTTTTGAATGCAAGTTGTTTGAAGAAAATCCATGGTGGCAAAGGGGAGTTAGGGCCTAGCTGCAGAGCTCGCATGGAGTGATTTTGGAATGAGGCCAAAATAATTCTAAGTGCCCGTTTTTGTATTTCTGCTTTTTGCCTGTTTGGGGGTCTTCTACTTTTTTTCGCCTGGGTTGACGGGTCTGGGGGCATTGCTGGAAAGGTCTAATACCGGATAAAAGTGGTGTGGACTAAATCCATAGTGAAATTTGTTTTCCGTTTTTGCTCACTTGCCTGTTTTTGGGGTGCTGTGTGGGGGGTTCCTGGTGTTTGGGGGTGGGTTGGGGTCTTGTAGCATTGCTGGGTATGGGTAGTTTTGATTGCAAGTGGTTTGAAGAAAATCCATCGTGGCAAAGGGGAGTTAGGGCCTAGCTGCAGAGCTCGCAAGGAGTGATTTTGGAATGAGGCCAAAATAATTGTCTCACTTTTTGCGGTTTTGCTTTTTGGCTGTTTGGGGGTGTTAAATTTGTTTCTGCCTGGGTTGACAGGTCTGGGGGCATTGCTAGGAAGGTCTAATACCGGATAAAAGTGTTTTGGATAAAATACATGGTGAAAAAGTTTTTCACTTTTCAGAGTTTTCGCTCACTTTCGTTTTTTCGGGGGCCTGCTTGGGGGTGTTCCTGGTGTTTGGGGGCTTGGCGGGTCTTGGAGCAACGCTGGGCATGGGTAGTTTAGATTGCAAGTGGTTTGAAGAAAATCCATGGTGGCAAAGGGGAGTTAGGGCCTAGCTGCAGAGCGCGCACGGAGTGATTTGGGATTGAGGCCAAAATAATTGTCTCACTTTTTGCGGTTTTGCTTTTTGGCTGTTTTGGGGTGTTAAACTTGTTTCCGTCTGGGTTGACGGGTCTGGGGACATTGTTAGGAAGGTCTAATACCGGATAAAAGCGGTTTGGAGAAAATCGGAGGTGAAAAAGTTTTTGCGTTTTTGCTCACTTGCTTGTCTTTGGGGTGCTATTTGGGGGGGTTCCTGGTGTTTGGGGTCTGGGAGCACTGCTGGCACAGTCTAATTTTGATTGCATTTGTTTTTCTGGAAATTGATGGTGGAAAAGGGGAGTTATGGCATAGCTGCAGAGCACGCTTGGAGGGATTTTGGAATGAGGCCTAAATATTTCTAAGTTTGAGTTTTTCCGGTTTTGCTTTTTGCCTGTTTGGGGATCTTCTACTTTTTTTCGCCTGGGTTGACGGGTCTGGGGGCATTGCTGGGAAGGTCTAATACCGGATAAAAGTGGTTTGGACTAAATCCATGGTGAAAAAGTTTTTCACTTTTCAGAGTTTTCGCTCACTTTCGTGTTTTCGGGGGCCTGCTTGGGGGTGTTCCTGGTGTTTGGGGGGGGTTGGGGGGTCTTGGAGCAACGCTGGGTATGGGTAGTTTTGATTGCAAGTGGTTTGGAGAAAATCCATGGTGGTAAAGGGGAGTTAGGGCCTAGTTGAAGAAAGCGTTTGACACTATTTTTAATTTATGGCTCGTTAGGGTTAGCAGTATTGCATGTGTTTGGGGGTGTTCGAGATTTTTCCAACTGGATTCTGGGGTCTACTCTTGGAGCACTTGTTAAGAAATGTCAAATTTTGGTTGCAAGTGGTTTGAAGAACATCCATGGTGGGAAAGGCGGTATTTGGGCCTACTTTACTTTCAAAGTACGTTTTGTCACCATTTTCCACTAGGCCTCAGACAGGTAGCAGTATCACACGTTTTTGGGGTCTAATTGGGGGTATTCTACATTTTAGCGTCTGTGTTTAAGGGTCTGGGAGCACTGCTGGGAAGGTCTAATTTTGTTCTAAAATCTTAGTTTACACTACACCTAGCTTGAGGGGAAAGAAAGATCCGGAAAATTCGCCCATACTTATTTATCGTTCAAATGGAGACTCAGAGTACGCCCTTTCGAAACTATTGTACTGTCGATTCTGAAACTGAAAGTGTGACTTTTTGCACTACACAGCGTACGTACCTTATATTTTTTTCTCAGTGGTGTTTAATATCACTTCCTGTTTTTCCATCAACATTTACAGGGCGGCTTTCAACCTGTGCAATGGAAAAAAGGATGAAGTCAGGCTTCACATTAGCGACCCGCAATTCAGCATCCGCCAGTGGACAGGGTGTCTTCTGGTCACCAACATTGATCGACGAAGCGTCAGATGGAATGGAGGAGTACCGCAAATAAGAGGAATGGCTTGATGCATGAAACTTCCCAAATTCAACAGGACGAGTACAACATACAGTAACAGTATCCATTCATTTCTACTTATCTTTTAAGTAATGTTATTGCTGTGAACTTCTATGAGTGTGACTCTGTATTTCTTTGCTCTCTACTTCTAAATTCATCCCTCCAGCCATTGTATAGTTTTACTTTGCTATTTTTCAAACTAATTTAATGAACAAAGTGTTTCGCTGAGTGCAGAGATAGGCAAGTGAAAACGCATATTTATTACAGCCCTGTACTGTCGCATTCTTTCATTCATTAGAAAGTACTACTTAGTTAAAGTAACCTAACCATCCATTTAGCAATCAACTTCATGCCTGCAGAAGCGCATGCACTTCCTTTATGTCCCTTAAAATAGTTATGGATATCTTCGTATCCAAAGATTTGTTTAGCTTCATTTGTTGTTTGTCCATACTGTGTTGTTTTTTCCTCTCTCAACAAAACTTTCCCAAAAACCCCATTCCCATCTAATTTCCAAACCCTAACCCTCTTCCCCCGGGCTGTGTGGTTTTCATTGATGTGTGAGTAAATGACAGCAATAATTCCACACACTTGCTGGGGAGGATAAGGTCATAGCAACTGAAAATGAATTACATTTCAAGGATGGTGAAGGAATCGAAGGATATATTCTTACTCAGCTTGACACAGACCCATGACTATTGGCAAATCAAAGCAGATTTTCATGGGCGCCATGAAATGGATTGATCATGAAGAACATCTTCCTCCTACTATTCTTGTAGTACTATTCTTGTAGTAGTAGCCAATGTCAAATTCCACGCAAGTAGTAGTTATACTTTCAATACTTTAGCATTTGTAAGGCTACATTTTGACACTGTTCTAGTGTACTGCCACGTGCTATAGTATCTATCGTACCGTTCTAATGCTCCGCTAAGGCCAATCAAGGTTTCAATTTCTTTTTTTTCATATGTTGCAATTGCCACTGTGTACCACCACTAGTACCACCGCAATGATGCCATTTCAACCGCCAAGGATTGCCAACCTTAATCGCCATTTGCCATGCAGCCAGCCCTGTGCCTAGCCCTAATTTCAAACAGGAATTACAGGTAAGATAAGCGTTTGGGAGCAGGAAGAATAATGTAGTATGAGAGACGAGAGACTGGTGGTAGTACTAGTAGAGTCTTGGGACAATTGAATTCACTAACTCTGTGAGAGGCACTTACTTTTGTAAACATTTGGGCAATTACTTACACAATTTGAATCAAGAAGCCACTTAAGTTTCAGGAAAACAAACTTACAGTTAACCCCCCCCCTCCAGCCTCAACTGCAGTAAAAACACGTCTGCTATGTTTAAGTTGAAAGTAATAATTATTTATATCCCTAACAAAAATAAACTATCCCGCAAGACCCGAGAACCCCCCCTCCCTAACCCCAAAGAATGTCCGTGAAATAAAAAGTCCCCAAAGTCCAAAAAACCCAACTCCCAATTCCCACCCTCCAAAAGTCTTTAAAAAAGGGGCAAGGGACAGTCTCTCCTTCTCTAATGCCGCCGGTGGCGTACTTTTTGGGCCAGGTGGTCATGCTCTTTGCGAGGTTCTTGAGCAGGATTCTCAGTTTCTTCTGCTCCTGCTCAAGGTAGGACACCCTGAGGGTTAGGCGGTGCACGCGTGCCTTGCACCTGCTGTGGGGGGCAGCTGATTTTTTGGCTGCTTGGTGGTGGCTGGTGGCTGCGGTACCACGGCTCCGTACCGCTGGAGGCCTGCGCTGACTGGCTGACCCAGGGAGCGCGGAGGAGGATGCAGCTGTCCCTGTGGATGTTGTGGTTCTTTGCGACTGCGTTTCCTCCTCCTCCTGGGCCACCAGCTGCCGATATTCGGCGACAGTCGCCTCCAGTTTCCGTTGCCGGGCCCGTCTAGCCAGCTCCTTCTGTGACAGTTTGGAAGGAGCATCTATATGAAGAAAGAAAAACATAGTCTGTAACCAATGCGCTTTACGATTAACACTAAATAATTCAGCAGAAAGTTGTGTCACAGTAGAACTAGCAACTTGCAAGCACAGTACATAACATTTGTGGCCTGTATCTATCTAACCTCCCACTTCTTCAGCCTTGCTCTAACATTAGTGGGAGTTTCAGGAATCAATTCTATGAGCACTATGGACTCACTACATTAGAGTCGACTATGACAGTACACCAGTCTTATTCTTCTTCTTCTCTCTTGTTTAGTGAAATTGGTACGTAAACTTCTGGAAGCCGGCATAATACCAGCGCAGTCAACTTGCACCCGAGAAAAACAGACGCACGCCATGATGACACGGGCTTGCGTTACTGTACCAGTCCAGTACATGCAGGTGGTGAAGCTCTTACTTTTCTATTACGGGTGGCACTGAGAATACTCTGTTACAAGGGCTACTGCTTAATTAATTTAACTTTCACCCTACAGTGTAAATGACTACTAGAAAAGGAAAATGAAGAAGATAGATAATATGATTATCTATCCCTTCACAGGATATGTATTTGATTACATATGGGATGACTTTAGGTGCTTTGTTTTTTATTGAGTGAACACTGATAGGCCACACATGAATGACAGAGTTGTACTAAAATTATTAACAGAGGTAGTGAGTGGCCCTCGTAATCGCCGGATATATGCTGTGCTTGCAATACAAAGTACTGCTACTATTCATGGTAGTATTCGGAAAAATTACAACTTCTTTTCCTTGCCTTTCCTACACTGGTACGGACGTGCAGGTGCTGTGTTACATGCTCTTCAAAGTAACACTTAGTTCATCCAGTGACCGTCTACTCTCTCTACATACACATATGCTATCTTTGAGTCAGATAGTACCATGATCCAGGCATCCATCCATTCAAAGTAAATATCAATCATTCTTTTTAATGTCTCAAGTGGACAAACCTTACTTTTTCTCACGGGAAAACAACATTTTCATTTTATTTTGGAAACCGCAAGCCATGCATCTGTGCTAGACTTGCATTTGAATTTCAACCAAAGGATATATTGCGCACACATACAGTTTCTGTTTCACCCACCTAGGCAGTCCTCTTTCCTTTCTCCTTCCACCCATCCTTGCTTCATCCTTCAACCGGCCATGCATCGTATTCCCAGCCACCTCGGGCAGCATTGAAAAACACGTATTATTCTTTGCCAGTCATCATTACTCTTAACTCGCTCGTCCTTCCAAACTTATTTACACCCTTCTTTCCCTTTTCGTTCATCCCATCCATTAAGTTAATCTCTGATCTGACTTGGATTCTCGAAAAAACTTTCACAGCTGAGTTGAAGTCAATTTAGAGGAGGCTACTACCTGGTTAATAAAAACTTAGTTCTAAATTTGTAAGTCTTCTTAACAGTATAGTATACTTGTACTGTACAACATATACACCTGTGCAGAGAGCACACTCTGCAGTCAGCTATCTCAATAAGTAAGGAATATAATAGCTTACCACTGTCCAACACTACCGTGGCATCCCCCACTGCAGCTTCCGCTGGCTGTTGCACCGCCTCCGCCCCAAGAGTGCCCACCTCCTCGCTGGCCCCGGCACCGGCGGATGGTTGTGCCGATGTTCCGCCTAGAAAATACATTTCAGATTCTTAGATGCCATATCCCTAGTATTTTGTCTAGGAATGAAAAAATGTCACTACGACTACACAAACAAATGTAATAATTTGTGACTGTCTAGTCAAAAACTAAAAAATGCACTTTTTTTCAGGGAAGGGTGTTGCTTGTCTTGCTACAGTTTTTGGCACAACTGATGAATGCTTGCTTTTTAACATTGCTTTTTAACATGCACAGTTTTTCTCATAACAGACAGAAGCTTCCATTCTAAGAACAAGAGCCACATCAGATCATCATCACTAGGACGGAGTCAGCAACGATTCAGCACCACAAAGAAGATTTGAAGTTCCAACCAGGTGAGGGCTCGCCCACAATTAATGTGTGAAATCACTAAGCACTTTTCTATTTTCAATCCACCGTTTATGTTGTATGATGAACTTGATTTTAATAAATGTTTTTACTTTTAATAAAGCTTTAAAACCTACATAGACTCTGTGGTTTTTAGTCATGAGTGAGTGAGCGAAAGGGTTTGCAATTTGCAAGCATGAGTCCGTGTCTCTGACAGTTCTGGACTCTGACTCCATAGTCTTATGTCCTGGGTTGGATAATCATCATTGGGGATCAATCATCGATGAATTATGGAGCTAAATGACTCTGTCACACTAGCTAGTCAGTAAGGAGATGGGGGTTCACATTCTGTTATGACTGAGGTATGTGGAAAGTCTAACTGCGCCTATTATAATTGATAAACAATGCACTATTTAGTGTCCATAGTTCTGTTTGTGCAGAATTGTCCCTGCAACAATAGTAGTATGGATTGTCCACCTATCCAATCAAAAAGTAAACTAGTATCTTATTCTTTCTTGGTGGTCATTGACAGTTTCTTGTTGGGAATTGTCAAAGCATAAACATTTAGTAGACTTCAAAAGACATCATGGACAACCCAGAGGACTGCACTCAGTGCATAGAGCTATTGATGAATAGAATGGGAGTTTCGTTTAACACCTTTTGCCAACTGTGCAAGCTTAGTTAGCTACACAGACAGACTAATAATAATAATCTAGTAGTACCACAGGGAGTCATAGTAGAGGCAGGATAAGAATTTAGAAACAGTCTACAAGAAGATCAAAGACGATGTAGGAAAAATCGAATAAGGAACGTTAGTAAAAAATAGGTACTCTAAAAGGTAGGGAAGTATAATTATTAATATTAACATGAAATCTTACTGGGGCCAGCAGAGGAGCCCTCGCCGGACCAATCCTGGCCTTCCTGGTCCTCGTCCGCCGGTGCCGCTACCTCCTCCTCCTCTGTCCTCTTGCCCCTGGGGGGAGCTGATGTACAACGTGAAAGAAGACCCAAACATGGATGATTGTTGTCAACCAAATCAAACATTTCAAAAGAACAATAACAAATTATTTCGGGGAAATAGCAAATAGACAACAATTGCACTATATTTATTGACCTATCTGGTCTTGAGTCTCTAGGGGCAGATTTACAAGTCCCTTGCAGCTCTTTTGCTCCGTATTTGCGTGACTTTTGTGATGCAGTGGCAGCGCAAAAGAGGCGCCATGGTGCGGGGTATATTAACAATGTGACGCATCTGGGAGATGCATCACGTTGTAAAGCCCTGCGCCATCAGGGGGCGTTCCGGCACAAGGGAGGGCGTTCCTGCGCAGGAACGCATCCTAAAAGTGGCTGAGTGAAATCTACAAGATTTCACTCAGTCACTTTTAGGCCAATGCTGCGTCACTCCAAACCCTGCGGCTGCTTGAAGCAGAGGTACGGCTTGACGCAGCATTGGGGAGATAGGGCACCCAATAGCATTGCTGGAGATGCGTCGTGGTTGCAACGCAACTCCAGCAATGCGCTGACTTTAGGGCACAGATGCGTGACGCTTCTGTGTCGTTTTTGCCCCATGGTGAGCCACATTGTAAATGCGGCGCACCATGGGTGGTGGAGGCGTGGCGCACAATTACTGGCGCATCCCTGCTAATTTGCAGGGATGTGCCAGTAATTGTAAATCTGCCTCTTGGTGTCTAGCATTACGCAATTCTGTAAAGTACACTCATACATAATTACCCAGGCCAATGAAATGAACACAAAAAATCGAAAAACCAATAAGCATAGTAGCACCGCCACTGAGCAGGAGAGCAGTGCACCTGAAATGCAATCACAGAACATTTTGAAACATAATTTACCTACAATGTAATCGGCAGCATTATTTCTCTTCGGAAAAAAAAAATTGCAATATGATAACACATAGAGCAGGAGAAAACAGAGTAGTGATTAAATAGCTACTACTACTCACCAAGTCCGGGGATCTCGACACCTAGCAGGTCGAGAAGGTCGCGTTCACGGTCCAGGAAGTCGGACCACCAGTGCGTGGCCTGGTTGTAGGTGCGCCGGACCCGAGAGTGTTTGTACATGGCCCGGCACACCTTCTCCCACAGCTTCCGACGCTCCCGGAGCTCGTACCCGCTAGCGATCCTGCCGCCTGCCGCAATGGTCTTGGGGAGACGGCGCTGCACATAGTAAACCAGTGCGGCCACCTCCTCCCCGCTGAAGACCTCCCGGACTGTGAAGTTCTCCCCCACCCGCAATCGCCGCATGGGAGCCGGGTACGGGGTGCAGGACCCTTCCCCTTCTCCTACCCGGCTCCCTTTGCCATGGTCCTGTACAGCAGAAAGAAAAAAAAAAGGAAAGAATAGGGAAAAAGTAAAGTAACTTTTTTTTTTTAAAGTAGCTTTAAAAGTAACGAAAAGTTGAAAAACAAAACAAAATATAGATCTAGAAAAAAAGAGGGATAGATATAGAGTAGAAAAGATAAAAAAAAGTCCAAAGGAACAAAGGATTGCACAGATGAAAGGAGGATTAGAAAGCATGCACAGAACCATAGCAACGAATGAAAAACAAGATGGCTGCGCCCATTGAGGACCGCGTGGGTAAGTTCGCGCGATTTTTCCCCCCGCGAGTACGTAAAAACACGCGCGAACTTGTAATAGCGCGCCGCACACAACATGACATTGCCAATACCGCCCGGAAACAGAAATACGCAACGCGCACAAGATGGCCGCGCCCATGTACGACCGCATGTGCAACCTCGGGGTCGGTGCGCTGCAAGCGGTCCGCGAAAAAGCAAAAAACTGCGCGAACATGCAAAAAAAAAGAAATCCGCAAATTAGCACGAATTCGCGGATTGCAAGTTCGATTTCGAGCAAATTCGCGCCCGCGAATCTCGCGAAATTGCAGAAAAACGAATTTTGGAAAACTGAAAGCACTTAGCAGGTGCAAAAGTTCAAGCTAATTTGTAACCATTCCCTGTAGTGCTTCCTGAGGGGCCCCTCCAGAGTTCAGTTGTCTACTTGCAACTATTCTCTGACCCTCAAAGCAGGGTCAGAGAATAGTTACAAGTATGGCACAATGCTCCTGTAAAAAAATTAAACTGCAACAGGAAGCAATTCAATTCAAAAGTGCTTTATTCGAGTATTACTCATAAAAGCAGACATACAAACATGTAATAAAAAGGATTAAATAACAAAGGTCATAATTGACATAAGCACATATCACAATAAAAACAATTATATATCAACAAGATTTAGATAATCAGGTAAAAATCAATTATATATCAGCAAGATTTAGATAATCACAGGTGTAAAGTTCGTACTGTTAAGAATCATATTAAAAACAGATTCAATATCAATACTAAAAATCAATAAAATTTCAATCCGAAGAAACACGTAACGTGAGCAGGTACAGAGAATAGATAATCTAGCAGTCTCTGATCAACTAGGCAGAGAGTAGTTACCCTACTAGCAATCTCTGCCTAATTACCCACGCCCACCCCAGGTACTTAGCAGTAGCAATTATAATCCAGGTCAAGGAGGTGGATTTAACAATACGCAAAGCTACCATACTACTTTTGGTGCCCAAGTTCCTGCACATAGGTGCCAACCAAACACGTCTTGGAACAGAATAAACCTGGCAGGAGAACAAAAAATGACCAAGTGTTTAGTTACCTTCCCCGCAAACTGGGCAAGTAGCAGGTCCTCCTTCTCTCCACTTAGATGTTAAGTTGCGGAGAGGGAGAGAACCGGCCCTTAATTGGAAAAACTGTTTCCTGTCCATGGGTTTCGATATATAATCCCAATACAATTCATATAAAGGGAACAGTTTAACCTCAAGGAAGGTAGTAGCCATGGACCCATAGTTTATGCTGAGCAAACTCCTGTTTGCAACCCGTTCCCAAAATAAATTTTTTAGGATTGACTTAGAGGGAAATGATGTCCCAGCAGGATAAGACCATAATGCATTTAATCCTAATTCACATAATGCTAATTTTAATGATTTGAACCATCTAATTTTGTTAGATCGATCCGCTTTGATAACGTCTGCAAACCCTTCTGCGTAGTGGGAGAGCTCAGGTGTAGTCCAAAGCCTACGCCAATATAAAATCGGTCGTAGTTTGCCCATTTCTGAGATTTCTCTCCTGCCAAGGTCATATCTCAGAGGCAGAAGCGGGCTGCTCTGTGGGGTGCCTGTAAGTTTCCTTAGGAAATTGTTCTCAGATGTTTGAAGCTCCTTCAGGTTTTCTTGCCCCCACAGCTCAGCCCCATACAATGCTGACCCAATTGCTTTTGCCTCGTATATGATCAAAGGTGGTTTAACCGCATGCGTGCGGGCGGAATTCCGCCCGTACGCTGGGTTTTTCAAAATCGCACTTTACGTGACGAGCTGGGCTTGTCATGAGCGTGCGAGGAGGCTACGTCATGACGAGCCCAGCTCGTCATCAGCGTTGAAGGGGTTAATCGGTTTGGTCAGCGATTTCCTATGCTCCTTGATGATGGTGCCAGCTAATTGCTTGTGTCTTAATACTGCAATATTAAGATGTTGGTTCCATCTGTTGTCATTGGAGATATGAATCCCCAAATATGTAAAGGATTTTACAACTTCAAGGATGCGTCCACTCATGGATATTTTGGATTTAAAATGTCGATGAGGATTAAAAACCATGAGTTTCGTTTTAGAAGCGTTCACCTCCAGACCGTGATCACCACAAAACTTATCAAAAATTGCCAGTGCTTTTTGCAGACCACTTGGGGATTTAGATAAAATTAAGGTGTCATCGGCAAACATTAAAATAGGAACTTTTACACCTGCAAGAGAGGGAGCGTCCACAACCTGCGATTGCATGCGAGGAACAATGCCGTTAATAAAAAGGGTAAACAGTGTTGGTGCCATTGAGCATCCTTGTCGAACCCCACGCTCAACAGGAAATCCGACAGTATCGTTTCCGTAACTACCCCATTGGATTTTGGCGTAAGTGTCTTCATGTAATCTCATGATCAAGGTCAACAGGGTCCCTGGGACCCCTAGAGCCGCAAGCACTTCCCACAATTTTGCCCGTGGTACCAGGTCGAATGCAGCCCGTAGATCAACAAATGCTGCATAGAGACTGCCTCCACCCAGTACCACGGTCCTCCACTGAACCAGTTGAAAACGGAAGACCTGGTCCACAGTGCTGGTTGCCCTACGGAAGCCAGCCTGAAAGGGAGATAAAATATTGCGGTCCTCCGCCCAGGCGAGCAAATTGTTAATAATCACTCGCCCCACAATTTTTTGAACAGTATCAATTAAGCTAATTGGGCGGTAATTACAAGGTTGGGCACGGTCTCCCTTTTTGTAAACAGGGATGA
This sequence comes from Lissotriton helveticus, assembly GCF_964261635.1. Classification (NCBI taxonomy): domain Eukaryota; kingdom Metazoa; phylum Chordata; class Amphibia; order Caudata; family Salamandridae; genus Lissotriton; species Lissotriton helveticus. Next base: position 1,375,403,323 of record NC_136059.1, read on the forward strand.
TTACAGCACCCCGCCATGATACCGGGATTTCTGCACCCTTGGCAATGTGATTTATTAGTAAGTAAATATATTTGCTCCACCTATCGGTGTAGTTTAAAAAGACATCCGCTGGGACCCCATCAATACCAGGTGCTCGGCCACTATGTACTGTTTTTAGGGCATGCAGTACTTCACTCTGAGTGAAGTAGTTGTCTTCTGCAAACAAATAGGTAGGGCAAATTCTACTTACAGCCTGATCCCCGGTAGAATACTGTTCACTGAAGAATTTAACCCATTCTTCATGTGGGACATTGTTATTGCTTGCTTCTTCAGACCTTTCATGACCCCATTTAACAATGTGCCAGAATAATCTAGAGTTTTTACGATCACTTGCACATTTCAGCTTATTCCAGTGGGCTTCGTCCCAGTCTCTTTTCGCCTTAGCAATACAGTTTTTATAATGCTTCCTAGCGATTCGAGTCTCCCCCAAGTTGTTGTTCTTAATCGCAACTCCCAGATTGGTTCGTGCCACCTTACAGTCATGATTATACCACTTAGCAGCTCTATAAGCACATGCCCTCTTTCTATTTACAGGTTTTAAAAAATAACATTTTATTTCATTAAAGAGACTTACATGTGCTTTAATTATATCATCATGGCTCAGAGAGGACCCAGCCACACTCTCCAAGGCCTCGATAGCCTTGTCCGTAGCGGTTCCTATTTTTTCTAGGACCAGTTGGTCTGACCTAACACCTGACCACCTCAACCTGCGCATATCATTAGTTGGTACAATCAATGGTGGTAAAAATTTGTCACGAGGAGTAGCTAGAATAACTTCGGACATCCACCATTTGTGAGAAACGCATAAAGGGTCATGGTCGCTCTCTGGCCTTTCTGTTACTACCATATCGCTAACAGATGACCATATAGATATGCTACAGATGACATAATCAATACGGCTTTTGTTTCTCCCATTGTTGAAAGTCATAGCTGGGACGCGATCTGACTTGGTACGACCATTCAAGGCTCTTAGCCCATATTCAAGGCACATTGCATTTATACCCAATATGTCCGCAGTCCAACGAGTTACTGGAGTAGCGTCTAATGTGGGAATATCCCATTGCTTGTCTTCCTCTTCCCCCAGTAAGACCCCACCAGTAATCAGCGGTTCATACGTGCGATTTAGATCGCCGGCAATTATTATATTTTTCCTTGCCGAATGGATCTCTAAGAGATTATACAAACTCTGCAGAACTTCAGATTTTCCTGTATTTCCTCCTCTAACATATACGTTATAGATATCAATGAAAATGGGTATATCACTCGTGAGTCTAATGAGTTGGATATCTTTTTGGTCAAGCACCACATTTTGTACTACAACCTTTAAAGACTGCCTGACCCATATAGTGAGACCCCCCATCGGTCGCCCTTTTGGGCCCTTGGTGGCTGGAATATGAAAATTTAAGTACCCCAGAGCAAAAACAGGGTCACAGGCCCAAGTCTCTTGAAAAATACAGATGTCATACTTGCTGATAAATTCAAACCAAACTGCACAATCCAGCTTGGAACTTAGCCCAGCCACATTCCAAGACAGTAAATTCCCCGTATTGGTTACCATAGCAGAATTTGGACTAGAAACAATCCCACTCAACATCGTATCAACAATGTCATTGCAATTTGCATTTTCAGTAGTTAAACCAGCTGTAACCTCAGAGAGAGACCCCTTTGTTCGAGCATCAACTGAATAACCGGTCTCCCCAGTGGAACATACTTTATAAGGAATTTGCAACATAGAGTTATGGTTAGATGATTGTCAGTCGCAGGCATCTAGGTTTGAAAGAGCTGAGAATCTGTTTCCAAACCCAATCCCCACCCAGTAGAGCCAGCATCCATCCTCCCCCTTTTGGTCACAACATTCCACTTTGTTCTTAAGAAACTTGAATTAGGTCCGCTTCCCTTCCTAGGGTAGAAAAAATCCAAAGTCAGTGGAACAATTGAAGTTGCTCTTCGCTGAGGGGGTAAGATGTTGGGCAAGATGTTTGGCAAAACCCCAGGGTCTGAAAAGTGAAGAACAGCACACTCCCCCTTGAACTTTTTGACCCTGTCCCCAATCCACTGAACCCTTCTCGCATTTACAAGCTCTTCCGAGAGTTGCTGCTTTCCCCAGGGAGAAATTACCATGTTATTGGTCAGCCATGATAAAGATTTATTAATTAGGGATGTTGTAGATTCGTGTTCTCCTTGGGCCAATGGGGGGACGTTGGCAAGAACAAGAACCAATGGGGAAGCTTCAACTACAAGCTCAAAAGTCCCTTTCGCTGCATTAGAATCAGCAACGATGGGAGCAGGGAGTGTAACATCAGAAGCACCACATGAGGAGTTAATTTGTGTAGCCATTAATGGATTTGTCACAGGGATAGGGATAGATCCACTTTTTTCTACCGAGGCTAATTTGCTCACAATCGGGTCTATTCTAGACAGAACAACTTCCGGGAGATTACCAACCTCCACCAGAGTTTTTTCTAGTCAACCTTCCAAACGACTAACCTCAGAGGTTAGCTTGTCTATTTTGCTCACCAAAGGTTTAACTATACCTTTAATTTTTGTATCCATCATATTCAATAATTTATTAAATTGGGCATTTGAGAGAGTACCATAAGCCTCGCTAGTCAAATCATCCTCCTCATCCACTGTTAATTCCCTTGGTTGGGTTACAACTTTATTTTTAGCTGACCTTAAACCCTCCCGTTTTGACATAACCTTTGTATTGACCCCTGTAGTCCTCGGGGCTAGGGCAGGGGCTGCAAGGGGGATTGGGGACCCTTTGTTAGTGGATATCACAGTCACAGCTTCACTGTCGCTAAGGTCTTCAATGCTAGCAACAATGCCACTAGGCTGGATGAAAATTGTATCGTGGAGAGAGTCATGTGTTTCTCCAGATAGACTGCTATTTTGTTGGGCAAAAGGATCCTCCGGCTCTATATCAACGAAGGGAGATTGGTTGGATTGGTTGGATGAGTCTAGACCCAATGAGGATCTCCTGTCACTATTAATTCTAGACACAACTTGGACAAGATAATTGTCAATGGTGTTATTAACAGTGGTTTGCTTTTTCGCAGGCATAGTTCAAATGGGCAATTAACTCAAAACAAAGTAGTTTCTCATAAGGCACAGCAATTGTAATAAATACCCTGAGCAAAGGCATCCAAAGTGGGCAGTAGGCAGCAACCGATGGAATATATTATCGGGCAGGGTCCCAGGCCCAACCCAACCTAGTCCAACCTCGGACGGCCTCAGACGGCCCGCCCTTTGTCCGGGCTTCGTCCGGGCGTCCCGCGACGCGGAGGGAGCAGCGATTTTCTAGCGCCTCCGGGCGCGGTGACCCCGCTGGAGTGTTTCCGGGTCGCTGGGCAGGCTGGGAGATGTAGTCTCCCTCCGCTCGGCGGCCGCTAAGGTGATTACAGCGGCGGCGGGAGGGAGACCGGGGCTCAGCCAGGCAAGGAGAGAGGACAAGCAGGTACGTCCAGCAGCAAGGCAAGTTCCCTCTCTGCAAAGTACAACACCCGCTCCACCGAGGGAGCAGCGATTTTCTAGCGCCTCCGGGCGCGGTGACCCCGCTGGAGTGTTTCCGGGTCGCTGGGCAGGCTGGGAGATGTAGTCTCCCTCCGCTCGGCGGCCGCTAAGGTGATTACAGCGGCGGCGGGAGGGAGACCGGGGCTCAGCTAGGCAAGGAGAGAGGACAAGCAGGTACGTCCAGCAGCAAGGCAAGTTCCCTCTCTGCAAAGTACAACACCCGCTCCACCGAGGGAGCAGCGATTTTCTAGCGCCTCCGGGCGCGGTGACCCCGCTGGAGTGTTTCCGGGTCGCTGGGCAGGCTGGGAGATGTAGTCTCCCTCCGCTCGGCGGCCGCTAAGGTGATTACAGCGGCGGCGGGAGGGAGACCGGGGCTCAGCCAGGCAAGGAGAGAGGACAAGCAGGTACGTCCAGCAGCAAGGCAAGTTCCCTCTCTGCAAAGTACAACACCCGCTCCACCGAGGGAGCAGCGATTTTCTAGCGCCTCCGGGCGCGGTGACCCCGCTGAAGTGTTTCCGGGTCGCTGGGCAATGTAGTCTCCCTCCGCTCGGCGGCCGCTAAGGTGATTACAGCGGCGGCGGGAGGGAGACCGGGGCTCAGCCAGGCAAGGAGAGAGGACAAGCAGGTACGTCCAGCAGCAAGGCAAGTTCCCTCTCTTCATGCGACACTCTCAGTCTGAGCGGATATCCAGCGGGAGATCTTATCAATACAAGCCGGAGCAGAACAGGACGGTCTCCACTCTGGTCCGGCTCACCCGTGATTGGGCCAGGGCAGCGATGGGGGGAGGGGGGAGCTCAGAGGCCACACAGACTGGACAGAGGAGCTCGGTGGACACAGAAGCGCTTAGAAGCAGGGTACATGACGCAGGTGAGCGCAACAGGAAGCACTTACAGCTAAGGAAGCAGGTGCCAGACTTGAAGCTCAAATTCAGTGACACATTAACCAGCCCCAAATTAATTCATCTCAGTTGAGGCTGGGAAGGTTTGCTTTTCCCACCATAATCTACAGTGGTGAACAAGAGGGTGGTAGTGGTGAACCAGAGGGTGACAGTGGTGAACCAGAGGGTGCTGTGATGAACCAGAGGGTGGCAGTGGTGAGTGCTGAACCAGAGGGTGGCAGGGGTGAACGAGAGGGTGTCAGTGGTGAACCAGAGGGTGACAGTGGTGAACCAGAGGGTGCTGTGATGAACCAGAGGGTGGCAGTGGTGAGTGCTGAACATGAGGGTGGCAGCAGGGGAGAACCAGAGGGTGCTGTGATGAACCAGAGTGTGGCAGTGGTGAGTGCTGAACCAGAGGGTGGCAGCAGGGGTGAACCAGAGGGTGCTGTGATGAACCAGAGGGTGGTAGTGGTGAGTGCTGAACCTGAGGGTGGCAGGGGTGAACCAGAGTGTGTCAGTTGTGAACCAGAGGGTGCTGTGATGAACCAGAGGGTGGCAGTGATGAACCAGAGGGTGGCAGTGGTGAACCAGAGGGTGGCAGTGATGAAACAGAGGGTGGCACTGGTGAACCAGAGGGTGCTGTGATGAACCAGAGGGTGGCAGTGATGAACCAGAGGGGGACAGTGATGAACCAGATGGTGGCAGTGATGAACCAGAGGGTGGCAGTGATGAACCAGAGGGTGGCAGTGGTGAACCAGAGGGTGGCAGTGATGAACCAGAGGGTGGCACTGGTGAACCAGAGGGTGCTGTGATGAACCAGAGGGTGGCAGTGATGAACCAGAGGGGGGCAGTGATGATCCAGAGAGTGGCAGTGGCAAACCAGAGGGTGGCAGTGATGAACCAGAGGGTGGCAGGGATGATCCTGAGGTTGGCAGTGGTGAACCAGAGGGTGGCAGTAATGAACCAGAGGGTGGCAGTGATGAACCAGAGGGTGGCAGTGGTGAACAAGAGGGTGGTAGTGGTGAACCAGAGGGTGACAGTGGTGAACCAGAGGGTGCTGTGATGAACCAGAGGGTGGCAGTGATGAACCAGAGGGTGGCAGTGGAGAACAAGAGAGTGGTAGTGGTGAACCAGAGGGTGATAGTGGTGAACCAGAGGGTGTTGTGATGAACCAGAGGGTGGCAGTGGTGAACCAGAGGGTGCTGTGATGAACCATAGGGTGGCAGTTATGAACCAGAGGGGGACAGTGATCATCCAGAGGGTGGCAGTGGCAAACCAGAGGGTGGCAGTGATGAACCAGAGGGTGGCAGTGATGATCCTGAGGGTGGCAGTGGCGAACCAGAGGGTGGCAGTAATGAACCAGAGGATGGCAGTGATGAACCAGAGGGTGGCAGTGGTGAACAAGAGGGTGGTAGTGGTGAACCAGAGTGTTACAGTGGTGAACCAGAGGGTGGCAGTGATGAAACAGAGGGTGGCACTGATGAACCAGAGGGTGGCAGTGATGAACCAGAGGGGGACAGTGATGAACCAGAGGGTGGCAGTGATGAACCAGAGGGTGGCAGTGGTGAACCAGAAGGTGGCAGTGATGAACCAGAGGGTGGCACTGGTGAACCAGAGGGTGCTGTGATGAACCAGAGGGTGGCAGTGATGAACCAGAGGGGGACAGTGATGATCCAGAGGGTGGCAGTGGCAAACCAGAGGGTGGCAGTGATGAACCAGAGGGTGGCAGGGATGATCCTGAGGTTGGCAGTGGTGAACCAGAGGGTGGCAGTAATGAACCAGAGGGTGGCAGTGATGAACCAGAGGGTGGCAGTGGTGAACAAGAGGGTGGTAGGGGTGAACCAGAGGGTGACAGTGGTGAACCAGAGGGTGCTGTGATGAACCAGAGGGTTGCAGTAATGAACCAGAGGGTGGCAGTGGTGAACAAAAGAGTGGTAGTGGTGAACCAGAGGGTGACAGTGGTGAACCAGAGGGTGCTGTGATGAACCAGAGGGTGGCAGTGGCGAACCAGAGGGTGCTGTGATGAACCAGAGGATGGCAGTGATGAACCAGAGGGGGACAGTGATGAACCAGAGGGTGGCAGTGATGAACCAGAGGGTGCCAGTGGTGAACCAGAGGGTGGCAGTGATGAACCAGAGGGTGGCACTGGTGAACCAGAGGGTGCTGTGATGAACCAGAGGGTGGCAGTGATGAACCAGAGGGGGACAGTGATGACCCAGAGGGTGGCAGTGGAAAACCAGAGGGTGGCAGTGATGAACCAGAGGGTGGCAGGGATGATCCTGAGGTTGGCAGTGGTGAACCAGAGGGTGGCAGTGGAGAACAAGAGAGTGGTAGTGGTGAACCAGAGGGTGATAGTGGTGAACCAGACGGTGTTGTGATGAACCAGAGGGTGGCAGTGGTAAACCAGAGGGTGCTGTGATGAACCAGAGGGTGGCAGTGATGAACCAGAGGGGGACAGTGATGATCCAGAGGGTGGCAGTGGCAAACCAGAGGGTGGCAGTGATGAACCAGAGGGTGGCAGTGATGATCCTGAGGGTGGCAGTGGCGAACCAGAGGGTGGCAGTAATGAACCAGAGGATGTCAGTGATGAACCAGAGGGTGGCAGTGGTGAACAAGAGGGTGGTAGTGGTGAACCAGAGGGTTACAGTGGTGAACCAGAGGGTGGCAGTGATGATCCTGAGGGTGGCAGTGATGAACCAGAGGGTGGCAGTGATGATCCAGAGGGTGGCAGTGGCAAACCAGAGGGTGGCAGTGATGAACCAGAGGGTGGCAGGGATGATCCTGAGGTTGGCAGTGGTGAACCAGAGAGTGGCAGTAATGAACCAGAGGGTGGCAGTGATGAACCAGAGGGTGGCAGTGGTGAACGAGAGGGTGGTAGGGGTGAACCAGAGGGTGACAGTGGTGAACCAGAGGGTGCTGTGATGAACCAGAGGGTGGCAGTGATGAACCAGAGGGTGGCAGTGATGATCCTGAGGGTGGCAGTGGCGAACCAGAGGGTGGCAGTAATGAACCAGAGGATGGCAGTGATGAACCAGAGGGTGGCAGTGGTGAACACAAGGGTGGTAGTGGTGAACCAGAGGGTTAAAGTGGTGAACCAGAGGGTGGCAGTGATGATCCTGAGGGTGGCAGTGATGAACGAGAGGGTGGCAGTGGTGAACCAGAGGGTGGCACTGATGAAACAGAGGGTGGCACTGATGAACCAGAGGGTGGCAGTGATGAACCAGAGGGGGACACTGATGAACCAGAGGGTGGCAGTGATGAACCAGAGGGTGGCAGTGGTGAACCAGAGGGTGGCAGTGATGAACCAGAGGGTGGCACTGGTGAACCAGAGGGTGCTGTGATGAACCAGAGGGTGGAAGTGATGAACCAGAGGGGGACAGTGATGATCCAGAGGGTGGCAGTGGCAAACCAGAGGGTGGCAGTGATGAACCAGAGGGTGGCAGGGATGATCCTGAGGTTGGCAGTGGTGAACCAGAGGGTGGCAGTAATGAACCAGTGGGTGGCAGTGATGAACCCGAGGGTGGCAGTGGTGAACAAGAGGGTGGTAGGGGTGAACCAGAGGGTGACAGTGGTGAACCAGAGGGTGCTGTGATGAACCAGAGGGTGGCAGTGATGAACCAGAGGGTGGCAGTGGTGAACAAAAGAGTGGTAGTGGTGAACCAGAGGGTGACAGTGGTGAACCAGAGGTTGCTGTGATGAACCAGAGGGTGGCAGTGGTGAACCAGAGGGTGCTGTGATGAACCAGAGGGTGGCAGTGATGAACCAGAGGGGGACAGTGATGATCCAGAGGGTGGCAGTGGCAAACCAGAGGGTGGCAGTGATGAACCAGAGGGTGGCAGTGATGATCCTGAGGGTGGCAGTGGCGAACCAGAGGGTGGCAGTAATGAACCAGAGGATGGCAGTGATGAACCAGAGGGTGGCAGTGGTGAACAAGAGGGTGGTAGTGGTGAACCAGAGGGTTACAATGGTGAACCAGAGGGTGCTGTGATGAACCAGATGGTGGCAGTGGTGAGTGCTGAACCAGAGGGTGGCAGCAGGGGTGAACCAGAGGGTGCTGTGATGAACCAGAGGTTGGCAGTGGTGAGTGCTGAACCTGAGGGTGGCAGGGGTGAACCAGAGGGTGTCAGTGGTGAACCAGAGGGTGCTGTGATGAACCAGAGGGTGGCAGTGATGAACCAGAGGGTGGCAGTGGTGAACAAGAGGGTGGTAGTGGTGAACCAGAGGGTGACAGTGGTGAACAAGAGGGTGCTTTGATGAACCAGAGGGTGGCAGTGGGGAACCAGAGGGTGCTGTGATGAACCAGTGGGTGGCAGTGATGAACCAGAGGGGGACAGTGATGATCCAGAGGGTGGCAGTGGCAAACCAGAGGGTGGCAGTGATGAACCAGAGGGTGGCAGTGATGATCCTGAGGGTGGCAGTGGCGAACCATAGGGTGGCAGTAATGAACCAGAGGGTGGCAGTGATGAACCAGAGGGTGGCAGTGATGAACAAGAGGGTGGTAGTGGTGAACCAGAGGGTGACAGTGGTGAACCAGAGGGTGCTGTGATGAACCAGAGGGTGGCAGTGGTGAACAAGAGGGTGGTAGTGGTGAACCAGAGGGTTACAATGGTGAACCAGAGGGTGCTGTGATGAACCAGATGGTGGCAGTGGTGAGTGCTGAACCAGAGCGTGGCAGCAGGGGTGAACCAGAGGGTGCTGTGATGAACCAGAGGTTGGCAGTGGTGAGTGCTGAACCTGAGGGTGGCAGGGGTGAACCAGAGGGTGTCAGTGGTGAACCAGAGGGTGCTGTGATGAACCAGAGGGTGGCAGTGATGAACCAGAGGGTGGCAGTGGTGAACAAGAGGGTGGTAGTGGTGAACCAGAGGGTGACAGTGGTGAACAAGAGGGTACTTTGATGAACCAGAGGGTGGCAGTGGGGAACCAGAGGGTGCTGTGATGAACCAGTGGGTGGCAGTGATGAACCAGAGGGGGACAGTGATGATCCAGAGGGTGGCAGTGGCAAACCAGAGGGTGGCAGTGATGAACCAGAGGGTGGCAGTGATGATCCTGAGGGTGGCAGTGGCGAACCATAGGGTGGCAGTAATGAACCAGAGGGTGGCAGTGATGAACCAGAGGGTGGCAGTGATGAACAAGAGGGTGGTAGTGGTGAACCAGAGGGTGACAGTGGTGAACCAGAGGGTGCTGTGATGAACCAGAGGGTGGCAGTGGTGAGTGCTGAACCATAGGGTGGCAGCAGGGGTGAACCAGAGGGTGCTGTGTTGAACCAGAGGGTGGCAGTGGTGAGTGCTGAACCTGAGGGTGGCAGGGGTGAACCAGAGGGTGTCAGTGGTGGACCAGAGGGTGCTGTGATAAACCAGAGGGTGGCAGTGATGAACCAGAGGGTGGCAGTGATGAACCAGAGGGTGGCAGTGATTAACCAGAGGGTGGCAGTGATGAACCAGAGGGTGGCACTGGTGAACCAGAGGGTGCTGTGATGAACCAGAGGGTGGCAGTGATGAACCAGAGGGGGACAGTGATGATCCAGAGGGTGGCAGTGGCAAACCAGAGGGTGGCAGTGATGAACCAGAGGGTGGCAGTCATGATCCTGAGGGTGGCAGTCGCAAACCAGAGGGTGGCAGTAATGAACCAGAAGGTGGCAGTGATGATCCAGAGGGTGGCAGTGGCGAACCAGAGGGTGGCAGTAATGAACCAGAGGGTGGCAGTGATGAACCAGAGCATGGCAGTGGTGAACCAGAGGGTGCTGTGATGAACCAGAGGGTGGCAGTGATGAACCAGAGGGTGGCAGTGGTGAACCAGAGAGTGGCAGTGGTGAACCAGAGGTTGACAGGGGTGAACGAGAGGGTGACAGGGGTGAACCAGGGTGACAGGGGTGAACCAGAGGGTGACAGTGCTGAACCAGAGGGTGACAGTGCTGAACCAGAGGGTGGCAGGGCTGAACCAGAGGGTGACGGTGCTGAACCAAAGGGTGGCAGTGGTGAACCAGAGGGTGCTGTGCCCATACATGATCGCATGGGTAACTTCGCCTTGCAAGCGGCCCGTGAACACGCAAAAAGCACCGCGAACACTCAAAAAGCCATTCGCAATTTCGCACGAATTCGCGAATTCTGCTGATCGCGAATTCGCTTTCGCACGATTTCGCGGATCGCGATTTCACAGATTTCGCCCATACTTAGTACAAACATGCAATTTATTACTCTAGACATAGAGTCATTGTACATCTGCATTGATCACGACATGGGACTTGAAGCAGTTGCACATTTTCTAGGGACCAGACCTGCTGAATATTATGAACATAACAAACCATTGATAAAATGTATAAGCTGGTGCCTTAACAACAATTATTTAATGTTTGCACCACAAATGTACAAACAATTGAGGGGCGTTGCAATGGGATCCTGCTACTCCCTCAGCTATGCCTGTTTGAAGGTAGGCTGGTGGGAGGAGTAGGTCCTAAGGCCAACAAAGCTTGACAAATATGCTGGCCAAGTCCAATACTGGTTCCGTTATATCGATGATGTTTTTGTGGTGTGGCAGGGCAGTACAGAAAGTGCTAATTCATTTGTACATGACATCAACACCAATTCAGCAAATCGAAAATTCACTTCGCATATCAGTGAACAGGAAGTGTTTTTTTGTAGATGTCAAGGTCTATATACTTGAAGGGAACATACAGACTACACTGAAAAATGACTGCGGGCAACTCAACGCTTCATGCCTCTAGTGCACATCCACAACACCTAGTACAAAGCATCCAATTCGGAGAGCTTTTAAGAATCAAAAGAATTTGCAGCACTAGAGAAGAACAAGACAGATGCTCAAATGAAGCACTTCAAAGTTTTCGGGAGAGGGGATATAAAACATCTACCCTCAACCAAGCAGTCACAAAAGTCAAAAACAGACATAGAGATTCCCTGCTAGAACCTTGTAAACCTAATGCTGAATAAACAAGTGAGACGGAAGAAAATATACCCAGACGCATCTTGACATTTACCCAACAGGAGCGCCAAATTAGAACAATCATAAAACGTAATTGGCCTATCATCTTAACAGATGCAGTCCTAGCACCAGACTTACCAAACTGCCCTACCATTACCTTTAGAAAAGGAATCTCAATGAGGACGCACATAGTCAAAAAGAGTCCAAAAACAACTGTCAAAAAAGGTACTTGGTTACAATCAGGACAAGGTTTCAACAAGTGCTCCTCATGTAGAGTCTGCAGATTTGGTATCAACACCACCAAATACAAGACTCCCTTCAGCTCAAATGAACACAAGATCAAAGGTAGCTACAATTGTAAAACCGAGTATGCCGTCTATGTCCTGACATGCACCTGTGGCCTAATATATGTGGGCAGCACCAAGCTACAGGTGCATGTCAGGATCCTACAACATCTACGGGCAATTGTCAACAATGACACGGCGTACCCGGTTGCCAGGCACTTTAAAGCAGTGCATGGCAATGATCTCAAGTGCCTCAGTTACTTTGTTACTGCAGCTGTCCCAATTTCCCCTCGGGAGGAAATCGGGAACGGACTCTGAGACAACTTGAATCAAAAATGATCCTAGAGCTAGATAGAAAACAGCCAAGGGGTCTTAATAACACTGAAGATCTTCATAACTTTCTGTAATACGTAAAACTATAAGCTATATAACTCTACAGGCACCGAACAATGAGTTCTAAACTTCCTTCTCCAGCTGTAACCTATCCTACCCGTTCTTTTTAAATTCTGTTTTGGAAAAAAAAATATTCATTGGTGAGGGGTTAATTATAGTATTTTGCACATTTGCACATAGCCAGAACACTCTAAATTTAGCACATTGCACACCATAGCCTCCAGCGACAGGATGCTATCTAAATTGTTTACATGAATATAACATTGCTGAATTTGCACATTTCTAAAGATTTAATTTTTATTGTATACAGTATATGGTATGAATTTATTCCGAAATAATAAAAACATGGCCATAGGGGGACAGTTTTGCTTCCTTTCACATGCAATTATCAATGAATGTTATTTAAATTATTGAAATGTATTTATTGTTTTAGCATTATATATTTAATAGTGAATGATAATTTCTTCCTATTTATAGTGTCCTGTCTTTTTCTAACAACTCATTGTAAAAATACACCCTTGAAAACTATACAACAAATAAGGGAACTTGAGGGGCTGATATTTACCGGGGTCCAGTGTATAAGCCCCTGAGCTAGTCAGAACAAAAAGGATACACTGTTCCCCCTAAGTTGGAGAGACGGAAGAACCAAGAACAGTAGAAAAGGGGGGAAGCCCCTTTTCGGAACTAAAACCCTCACACACCCAGCAAGCTAGGTGTCATGCTTCATCATCTGGGTTCTGCTCCTCGTCAGACTGGCGCTGCAATGTCTTACGGGCACCCGCGAAGGGGCTCTTTGTCGGAGATCTTTTGTTCCTGCCAGTTGGTGCATGTGGGTATGAGGGTTTTAGGTAAAGTGTAGGCATGAGGAAATAGTGCAGTGGTGTAGATTAAAAAAGGTTTGGAAGTCCACAGGGATTTTTATTAGTGTGGCTAGCTACCTTGTTAAAAACAGAACAGGGAGGCACACACACAGGTGCTACGATCCGGTGAGGTGTGCTCTACCTAGCGGTCAACATGTTTCATGCTAAAACTAGCCATTCATCAGGACCTATATAAAGATTGTCCTACACGTGTCGGGGAAGGACAAGTATTCCTTCCACAAGTAATTGGTAGCAGGCCAAATGGTCCTACCACGATTTAGTGGAACCCTACAGATGTAGCAGAATGGCGTCACCGGACTTCTCCCGAGCGTAGGCACCACTGTAGTTGGTACCTGTCTGCTGGACGGACTTCTCGATTAGACCTATCCGCACGCTGGCAAGGTGGAGAGGAAGCCGGAGCCGCCATTCTGCTACATCAGTAGGGTTCCACTAAATCGTGGTAGGACCATTTGGCCTGCTACCAGTTACTTGTGTTCTGTTGCGACGACTAGAGTCAAGGTACATAATCTTACTGAACTCAAATATTCCTAATGGGTTGAATGCCGATGAGGCACTTAATGTACACCTCTAGTTTAGTCTGCTTGTCCCAATTCCTTTAACCACTCCAGTAACATCTGTGGCTCTCCAAATTACCAATTAGTGGGACATTTTTATTATTAGGATTTACAAATTTTATTTTATTTAAATGTAATTTAATTTTCTTTGGTTGACACGTTAGAGCACACTTTAATTTGACATGGTATTACATTTAAGGGTAACTCTGGACATATCACAATTTCCGTGATCACAGGCACAGCATAGGACAACCCCACATGGGCAACAGTTGATGGTATTACTCCACTTGGAGGTAATGCGAGCCACCAAAGTTTGGGTGGTCGCCACAGTTATTTGCCTTACACTATGTATTCACAATAATTGCAACCAGGCTCTTCCCGGGTGCGAACTAAACTGATAAGCTGCTGAGACAGTGAGTGCAACAGAGCGAGCACCGAGTGAATGTATTGAACACATCCAGTATTATTAAATTGGATTTTTGAAGGTAACGACACAGTGGTTGGTATATTTCCAAGTTTGTGTTTTGTGATCTGTAATAGTGCACCGACACATAATAATTATTGCCAGGAGTTAGTTGCCTTATTGTTTTTAAACCCAGCCATACACAAATTTTATCTAACAATGATGTGTAATTGTGTATTTATTTAATTCTTACGTTAATATATGTTTTCACATTCTTTTTGACTAAGACATCATTATTGTGCAAGAATAAGAATTGTCAAATGTAACAGCAACGCATTTTTTTGGTATGGAATTATGCAACTCGTACAGAAAAAGTTTTTTGAAAATCACTATGACATATGCAAAAAAACTCTTCTATGTCTGTCTAGAGTGTCATGACAGGGTTGGTATGGCAACCAATACCAGTTGCAACCTGTCAGAAAAGTCGTACCAAAGTATAAAATCCTCTGTTTGGTGTTAGCCAGATGTAGTGAGCAAGGCGGGAGCTAACCACCGAAACGCGTCTGAGCAGCAACTTGGAATAAAACTTACTTACTTAAAAGAATTCACGGTGTCAGTGCCTTTCTTGTATGGAAAAGTGTGGACTGGTTTTGGATATATATATATATATATATATATATATATATATATATATATATATATATATATATATATATATATATATATATATATATATTCACTTAAAAAACATAGGTTTCAGGCCTTATATAGTTAGGAATTAGCATTTTAAAAACCTTGCAAATTCACTTAAAAAACATAGGTTTCAGGCCTTATATAATTAGGAATTAGCATTTAAAAAACCATTGAAATTGCTCCTATATAGTTAGTTGTACTAACTATATTTCGCGCACCCGCAATCCACTGCTGATGATGTCACATATTACATCATTCATGACATGGTCAGTGACATCACTGATGACATCTCAAATGACATCACTGATGACATCACTGATGACATCTCATTTGACATCACTGATGACATCACTGATGACATAATCCAGTGACTGTGTGTTTCTGTAAAGTTTAAATATGTTTTACATATTGAAGAATGAGTGGATGTATAAGTGTCTGGATGAAGGGTTTAGTAGGTGCGTGACTGACTGTATGAGTGAGTGATTAAATGTGTCTTACTAAATGCATGGGTTAGTGACTAAACTGTCTGAATGTGTGCATCAGTATGTCTGTTGTTGTGTAAGCTGCTGCTTGTGTTGATCAGTAGCTATATGAGTGGCTATATGGGTTATTGATTGATTGCCCAAGTATTTGAATGGGAGACTGAGTGTGTGTGTGGGTGGCTGGGAGGTGTGTGACTCTGTGCATAGATGTGTGAGCAGTTGATTCACTAGGTGTATGAGTTCAAGAGTGCATGTGGAAACAGCTATATGGGCGGTTGACTGAGTGCATGGGTGTGTTGGTGAGTGAATGGATATCTCAGTGCTACATGTCCAAGTAAGGACATATGTAAAACACAGTGCATCTGAGAGTTTGCATAGAGTTTGCATATATAAATGACTATACATGAGAGCCAGTGAATGTGCGAGTGGCTGTATGGATCATTGTGTACTTGTATCAGTGATTGTATAAGAGAGTAAGTATGTGTTAGTATATGTTTGAATAAGTAAGGTGTTGTGTGTATAACTGTATAGTTGAGGAAATGGAAGTGTGATTCATTCTTTGCATGACTGACTAGGTGTGTGAGTAACTCCATGGATGAGTTGCAGTGTGTGAGTGTCTGTATAGGTGTATGAGTGCATATGATGGTGTTGTATTGATGAGTGACTGTATGTATGAGTGATTCTATGGGTGAATGAGTGAATGTGTGTGTAGACCTAGGAATCAGTGAGTGCGTATGTAGTAACTGGTATTGGTGTGTCAATGGTTTCAAGAATGGTAGTCTGTATTTAACACTGGGTGTATCAAAGGTTATATTAGAGTGTGAGGAGGTGCATCGTATTATCACATGAATGATATCATCAGTGATGTGATCAGTGATGTCAAATGAGGTGTCATCAGTGATGTCATTTAAGATGTCATTAGTGATGTCATCAGTGATTTCACTGACCATGTCATGAATGATGTAATATGTGACATCATCAGCAGTGGATTGCGGGTGCGTGAAATGTAGTTAGAACAACTAACTATATAGGAGCAATTTCAATGGTTTTTTAAATGCTAATTCCTAATTATATAAGCCTGAAACCTTTGGTTTTTTAAGTGAATTTGCAAGGTTTTTAAAATGCTAATTCCTAACTATATAAGGCCTGAAACCTATGGTTTTTTAAGTGAATTTGCAAGTTTTTTTAAATGCTAATTCCTAACTATATAAGGCCTGAAACCTATGGTTTTTTAAGTGAATTTGCAAGGTTTTTTAAATGCTAATTCCTAACTATATAAGGCTTGAAACCTATGTTTTTTTCAGTGAATTTGCAAGGTTTTTTAAATGCTAATTCCTTACTATATCAGACGTGAAACCTATATTTTTTTTCAATAAATATTAAAGGATTTGTAAATGCTAATTCTATTAACAGATAACGTTTATATATGTTATTATCCTTCTAGGACCACCTGAGCAGCCATCTTTTTTCTCAGGAGAAGTGAGGCACAAGAGAGCACAGAACAAGAGTGGAAAACGCAAAAAGGGGGCAGGGTTGAGACCCCCTGACCCCCTAGCCCTTCTCAGGGGGTCCCAGAAGGACCACCAAGTGCAAATTTTATTTTTATTTTTTTAAATCGTGGGGTACGAGTACGCTACGCGTACCCTGCAATTGTTTTTTATTTTTTTATTTTTTTTGCCCTTGGGGTCCTTTTGGGACCCCCTGAGAAGGGCTAGAGTGTTGGGGGGTCTCTACCCTGCCCCCTTTTCGTGTTTTCCACTCTTGTTTTGGGCTCTCTTGTGCCTCAGTTCTCCAGAAAAACAAGATGGTGGCCAACACTTCCTGGTTTGGACAGTTTGGAATGTTGACAGTCGACTGCCAGCCAATCAGAAACTGGCTCGCACACGTAAGGGTATGCGCACGTACGCGCACGGTACGCGTACCGTACGCGTACGGTGAGCGCATATAGATATATAATTTGCTCAAATTCAATTTTCTCAACAACTACTGGAGGGATTTTCACCAAATATAGAAAAGGCAC
This sequence comes from Lissotriton helveticus, assembly GCF_964261635.1. Classification (NCBI taxonomy): domain Eukaryota; kingdom Metazoa; phylum Chordata; class Amphibia; order Caudata; family Salamandridae; genus Lissotriton; species Lissotriton helveticus. Next base: position 1,375,420,398 of record NC_136059.1, read on the forward strand.
TACTGCATATCTGTCCCTACCATTTTGCCAAGTTTGGTGTAATTCCGTTCAGCCGTTCGGGCTGTAGCCGTGTCAGAACGTCCCTATGGAAATTAACATGGGGAAAACACGTTTTTCCCCCCGAAACTTTCAGGGAAGGAGCGGAGCGGAGTGAGGCAAATTTAAGGAAAATTACAGGCAGATCCCTCAATCGGTGCCAAAGTTATTCCCAATAGAATGTTCGGAATTTCCTATGGTAACTAGGTCCTAACTATATATACCCACTGGCGACCGCCAGTAGGTAATATATATATATATATATATATATATATATATATATATATATATATATATATATATATATATATATATATATATATATATGTATATATATATATATATATATATATATATATATATATATATATATATATATATATATATATATATATATATGTGTGTTTCAAATTGCTCAGCAGGAAAGAAGCACTCCACAGCAGCAGGTATGCACGCATCCTTTATTGCTTGTTGAAGGTAGCATTTCATCCGTAATTAACAGCCTTTCACCGACGCGTTTCAGAGCTGTCCGCTTTTTCTTCATGGGTGTTGTGGCTAATTGCAGTTCATTTCCGGCTTGCCTCACAGTCTCATATTCACGTGTCTTAAGTAGTCGTGATACGCTTTGTAGCGCTATGCAGTATGGGACTTGTGGTTTAAGTAATTGCCGTTATTAACCCACAGTGGGTGCCGCAACTCGCCATCATATTTAAAAGGTCCACAGTGATTAGTGAGTTCATTGTGGCTTACAGGCACTCCACTTCCTTGCTGAAGTGTTGGCAGCCAATCAGAGCTGTGCATTTCCTTGCACAAGCTCGTCTTTTTTCACGATAGCTTCTTGACCAGAGATACATCTATAAATTTCCATTTACATTTCTGAAAGACTGCTGAACGGATTTACACCAAATAACAAAAAGCACAATCTGTGTAACAACATCTATCTTTCTGCCGAATTTGGTGTAATTCCATCAATCCGTTCGGGCTGTAAGTTCTACAACGTGTTCCTATGAGAATTAACATTACAAATGCACCTTTATTTCGCACCCATATTTCTCGGTTCTCACTGCACGGATCATCCCCAAACTTTCCATGAAGCACAGAACCTACTTTGACACTTTTTTTTAATATCATGAAGATTGGTCAAACTATGCCAAAGTTATAGGCAAGTCAAAAAATGCTTTTCCTATGGAAACTAGGTCCTAACTGCAACTACCCATTAATGGTTGACAGTGAGTAGTTAGTTAGGACCTAGTTTCCATAGGAAAAGCATTTTTGTGTTGCTAATAACTTTAGCTCAGTTTTATGAATCTTCACAGAATTTTCAAAACTAGTGTGCCAGTCACTTCACCTGCTGTCTGGAAAGTTTCTAGGTGATCCGTCAAGCTGGGACTGAGAAAATGGGGAGGTCCCAAAACACATTTTCCAGGTAAGGATTTTAGGCATGACTACAGCATGGACTGCTGAGCTGAATTACACCACATTTGGCAGAAAGCTAGCTCTTGGTCTACAAAAAGAGCTTTTTATAATTTGGAGTAAATCTGTTTAGTAGTTTCGGAGTTATTAACCACTTCCGTGCTCATGACGAGCTGAGCTTGTCATGAGTTGCGCCGCTCGCATGCTCATGATGAGCTCAGCTCGTCATGTAACGCGGCTTTTAGAAAAAAGCCGCACAGCGCAAAAATAACGGCCGCACGCATGCGGTTAAAGAATTTTTATTTATTTATACTTAAAAACATATCTCAAAAGATTGGCTTTCACCACCTCACATAGGCAGTGGTGGTAGCCATCTTGGGAGGACTAGGACTAGGTCTCAAGTCCTAAAACAAAAGCAAAAAAACATGGGGCAAGGTAAGGATATACTAACCCCCTAGGCCTGGTTGTGGGGTTCCACAGGAACCCCGCCTGGGACCAAAACATTTTATTTTTATTTTACCACAAATTAGCGGAGGATCAGTGGGGGGGGAAAAAAAACAACCACAGTCTACCGTGTTTTTTTTTTTCAAAGCCCCCAGGTGGTCCAGGGCCTGGGGGGAACATATATATATATATATTCACTGAAAAAACCATAGGTTTCACAACAGTTATAGTTAGCTGGAAATTGTACTCGCATAAAACCAATGAAATTCCCACGTTATAGTTAGTTGGACTCACTATAACTTGCGCGTGCAATGCACTGCTGATGACGTCACATATTACATCACTCATGACATGGTAGGTGACATCACTCATGACATCACTGATGACACCATCCACCTGAATGTGTGTCTTTCTGAAAAATAAATATGTGTTATATATGTATATATAAAAGTTGATGGAAGAATAAATGTTTAAATAAGTGTCTAAATGGATGTTTTTTTTTTTTAATTAATTGGTTAACTCGCTTATTAAGTGTATCTTAGTGAATACATATATTGGTGAGTAATGTTTAAATATTTAAATATATGTATTAGTGTTTCACTTTGTGTATAAGTGGCTGCATGGGTTGGAGAGTAGCTACATGTGTATGTATATGGGTTATTATTTGTTTTTCTTAGTATCAGTATGAGTGTTTGTATGGTTTGGTGGGGGTGTTACCTAGCACATAGATGCATGAATGACTGACTCTCTCTTTGTATGTGTTTTGAAGACAGCATATGTGGAGGACTGCATGGGTGGATGAGTGTGTATATGTGTGTGTTAGTGAGTGAATGACTGTTTCACTAGTGTCTTTATCAGTAACTACATATGTTTTAATCTAGTATATGTGAATATTGATGTATATAAGTGAGTATATGTGAGAGTAAGAGATTGTAAGAGTTCCTGTTTAAATTAGTATGTATTTCTATAAGTGATTGTTTAAGAGAGTAAGTATGTGTTAGTTTCTGTCGAAGTAAGTGTGGTAGTGTGTGTATACCTGTATATGCAAATAAATGGATGTTTAATAGTTTATTTGCATGTGTGAGTATGTGTCAGAGTACCTTTTGGATGACTGTCGGTGTGTAAGAGGATGTATAGGTTTATCACTACATATGATGAGTGAGTATATGTATGAGTGAGTATATAATACTGTTGGTGACTGAGTGGATGTGTATGTACATGGTGGAATTATTGAATTGGTTGTTGTAACTGGTATGGGTATCTCCATTTTTTTGAAAATTTTAGTTTCTATTTTTGAATATGTGTTTCAAGGGTTACATTACAGTGAAAGGAGGTCTGTCACTCTGTCACAAGGATGGTGTCATCAGTGATGTCATGAGTGATGTCACTGACCATGTCATGAGTGATGTAATATGTGACGTCATCAGCAGTGCATTGCACGCGCAAGTTATAGTGAGTCCAACTAACTATAACGTGGGAATTTCATTGGTTTTATGCGAGTAAAATTTCCAGCTAACTATAACTGGTGTGAAACCTATGGTTTTTTCAGTGAATGTAATGGTTTTTTTAAATGCTAATTCCTAACTATAACTGGTGTGAAACCTATGGTTTTTTCAGTGAATTTCATAGGTTTTTTAATAGCAAATCCCTATAGGTATGAAATGTAATATTTTTTATAACAAATTTTATATTGTATAATTATGTAATATTTTTTTTTCTATTTTTTTTATTTTTTTGCCCTGGAGCGCTCCCGGGGCGCGTACCGGTGAACGCACGGGTAAGCGCAATGTTACGGCGCGCCTCGGGCGCGTACCGGTGAGCGTCCCCTTAGCGCTATTCTCGCGAACGAAAACAACATCGTGACATTTTGCGGAACCGCGTGATGCGTTATATGACGCACTGCGTAAGCGCACTCGGAAGCACGCGAGCGTATACGATCGAACAACGTCCTGACGCGCTTACGCTACGCGCCCCGGGGCGCGCCCCCGGGCACGTAGCGTAAGCGCGTCGAGTCATGTGATCTGAAAATAACACTTTTCATTGGTGCAGATCAATTTTGGTTTCCAAATGATGAAAGCCTGGATCATGTGACTTGAAAATAACACTTTTCATTGGTCCAGAACAGTTTTGTTTTCCAAATGATGAAAGCCCCCACCTTTTTTCCTTATTCTGACTTTGTCCTTTGACTGAGGAAGACCTGTTTGGAGTTCTGTCTCTAATCTTTTCTACTTTAAAATGGCTACAGTAGCAGCAGCAGCTGGAGCATCTGCCCGACCACCACCACCATCAAAAAGACCACCAGAAGATTACATTGGTGGTCAAGAGGAAGAGGAGGAGGATGATGAAGAGGAGGAACAGACAAGGCATTTCCTGCCTGAAGATAAACAGCCCTACAAACCAAAAGAGCACTTTATATGGGAGTTCTTCAAAATCCCAAGGGGTTTTAAAAAAGTCAACGCTGCGAAGGTGACTTGTCTTATTTGTGGTGCTGAGCTGTCCAGGGGGAACCCTAACAAAAAATATTCCTCCGGGAATCATACCATGATTCGCCACATGATGCGTTTGCATCCAAACAATTATTCTAATGCAGAGTTAAGGGACCTCTGCAGTAAGCTACCCCCATCAACATCGAGACCCTCAACATCCAAACAACCCACTCCATCGGGTCCGGGGGCAAGAGACACAATGTCTACCATTCAACCCAAGTTTGCCGATTTTAAAATCGTGTGCAACTATTGTGGAAAGACAATTTGCTATGGTGAGCAAAGTATACAACTTATCATCGTTGCCGGGGATTACCATAAGTGTCCAAAAAAAACTAATTTTTCCTTTTTTTTTTTGCTCCAGTTGAGCCATTTACAATTCCCTGTTTTTTGTTTCGCCTCATAAAAAATACAAAAAAAATATAAAACTGTTCAGAGAAGCCAAAAAAAGTAAAAAAAATTCAAAAAAACAATAAAAAAATATAAAACAACAAAAAGAATTAAAAAAACTTTCTTTTTAGAACTACCTTTAATTTATAAAAATAAACCTATATTTTAAAAGAATCTCTGTCAATCTTTTTTCTGCAGGGTACGCGTACCGGTACGTGCACCGGGGCGCGCATCGGGGCGGGCACCCAAAAAAAAAATTAAAAAAAATTAAGAAAGAGTGAGCATGAGGGAAAAACACAGAAAGAGTAATGTTAAGAGAAAAAGAGCTAGAGGGAGCAACACAGAGGGATTGTTTATTACATAGTAAAAACAGAGAAGGTGTAATAGGGTGTAAGTGAAAAAAGGAAAATGAATAAGGGAGCAAAACAAGGGAGGAGAGAGGAAGAAAACTAAAGTAGAGGTACTGGTAGAATGTGAGTGGGTGTTAAAAGGAAGGACAGTAAAGAATGGGGAATGACAGGTAGTGACGAAACCGGAATAAATGAACAACGGTGAGGGAGGGTGAGAAAAGAGCAGTGAGTGTAAGTAAAGAGAGGTGAAAGAGGGTGGATAAAAGTGAATAAGGGTAAGACATGGGGAGTGACAGAGACAAAAGAGAGAGAGAGTAAAGGAAGGAGTGACTGAAAGGGACTGAGTGAAGCAGCAAAGAAAGGTAAGTGAGGGAGTGTCAGTGAGTTATAGGGAGTCAGTGGGTGTAGGTGGGGGTGTGGGTGTGTAAGGTGTGTGTGTGGGTGTGGATGTGTGGGATGTTTGGATGTGTGTGGAGGTGTGGGTGTGTGAGATATGTATGGGGGTGTATGGGTATGGGGGGTATGTGTGGGTATGTGTGTGAAGTGTGTGTGTGGGATGTGTGGGTGTGTGTGTGTGTGTGAGGAGTGTGTGTGTGGCTGTTTGTGTGTGTGTGTGTGTGGTGTGTGTGTGGTGTGTATGTCAGAGGTGTGTGTGTGTGTTGGGGGGAGGTGTGTGTGTAGGAGTGAAGTAAATAATAAAGGGAAAGAGAATGAGTGAGGGAGCAAAGGAAGGGAACAGAGGGTAAGGGAAGTAAAGAATGGGGACTGAAAGAAGTTGAATGTGGGAGGGGAAATAGGGAAAGGGGAGTAAACATGGAGAATATGAATAAGTGAGGGAAGCAGAGTAAAGAAACAGGAGTGAGGTAGGTTGAGAAAATAGTAGTGAGGTTAAAGCAAAGGGTGATGACAAACTACATTTTTTTAGTCACACTTACCATATAATAAATGTAACTTTAATTACATTTTTTTACTACATTTTGTATCTGTGAAAGAGAGAAGAAAAAATAAGTTATAATTAGTAAAATATGTATTTTAAAATAAAAGATACAAATGAAGAGGTTAAAAATCATAACAGTGTATTTAAAAATAAAGTAAGAGTGAAGGACACAGAAAGGGAAATAAAGTAAGATAGAAGGACAAAAAGAGGGAAAAAGCAATAGAAGGAGAGTAAATTAATAAGAGTAAGGCATATAGATTCACTGACAGAAAGGAAAAGAAGAAGAGAAAAATGAACTGAAGGTAAGAAAGATACTAAAAGAATGTGAGTTAGCAAAACTAAATCAGGAAACAGGAGTAAGTAAAAAGATAATGACTGAGAGGGAAAGGAGTCTAATTAAGGATGCATTTAGAAGAATGAGGAATGGAAGGTAACTAAGAGTAAGTGAAGGAGAGTCATAGAGTGAAGGGATGAAGGGAGAGAGGATAATATAGAAGGATTGAGGGAAAAGGAGTGATGAAGTTAGTAGACAGAGAGACTAAGGGAAGGATTGAGTGAAGTGGAGTACAATGAGTAAGGAAAGAAAAATGAGTAAGGGAGCAAAAGAAGGAAAGAGAGGAGAAGAGGACTAAAGCAGTGGTACTGAGAGAAAGTGATTCGGTGATGAAAGTAAAGAGAAGGACACTGAAAGATAGGAAACGAGGGGTAGTAATGGAACCAGACTAAAATAAATGGGTTGAAGAACGATGAGAGAGGAGCAGTGAAGTTGTTGTAAGAGAAATGATAGAAGGTAGATAAACACAAGTGAACATAACACAAGGAGAGTGAGGGACTGAGGACATTGAGGTAGTGAACGGAAAATAGAGAGAAGAGGTCAAAAGAAAGGAGCAAACAAAGATAAGCGAGGGAGAGTGGGTGATTTATAGTGACAGAGTGCAACAATACTGCTGAGTGAGTAAAGAGGAATTACTAAAAGAGCAAAGGAGGAAAACACGGAAAAGGGAAGTAAAGCAAAGAGACTGAAAACTGAATAGTTATGCAAGGGAGAGAGGGGATGCAGACAGTTGAAATGAGAATGAGGGGTTGTGAAAGAAGTGGAGTAAAGGAACGGGGGTGAAAGAGAGTGAGAGAAAGACATTATAAGTGAGTAAAAAGAGCTGAAAGAGGGTGGAAAAAGGAACGTGAGTGTGAGACAATGGGAATACAATTTAAATTACAGAATACAAACTATAGAATCATTTATACAACATGTTACATAGTTTATTTTTGCTGTTCTCAGAATATATTGAATTTCACTTAAAAAAGTGAGTTCAAACTACTCATCATATGACAGCGGGGAAAAAAACACAATCAAAAAGATTGTGTTTTAAAAAAACCATCTAAACTTAAAAATAACAAATGTACACTAATCTTTCATTCACTTACTTTTCCTTTAGGCCAAATAGTATATCATGAAGGTCCTTTTCGTTGGAAAGTACTCTGCTGTTCTCTAAAAATTCCATTTCATCGACTTTCTAGAAGAAAACCTCGAAGAACATCTGAAATATTTTCATTATTTTCATATACTCCTGCTGTTCAGTCATAACTCTTTGCTCATTCCTTTACCATTCCTTAAGGCCAAATAGTGTCAGATGTATCATTATATTTTCAAATTAATTAAAAGAAACTCTGAAATTACCGTTTTTCCGACGTTCTGAAAGAAAGGCTCATACAACATTTTCACAATATTTAAATATTCGTAATTCCATCTCTGACTCACTCATGTTCATCATTTCCTATAATACTGATATCACTTACTATGAGATCCACTTACAGTACCTATATGACAACTCAATTTTTTATATTATCTTGATCACTTTTACTCAGAATATAATTTTAAGCAGCAAACTAACCTTTATTAACTGCTCCCGTCTTCATAGGCCAATTACCTTTACTTAAATTTTGGTTCTAAAAACACTCGGTATGAATTTTTTAAGTCAAAAGGGAAACGTTGTTTGAAAGTCAAATGAGTGTCATTACAGTGGGTCCAACCTTTACGACTTTTTAAATAGCATGTGTAATGCCCTGATGTTGTTGAAGGACCGTCATGATAAATAATAGCTACAGTTGCAAAGGTTCTTCCTGAAATTGATAACTGAGAAGCCACAACATTTTTAATAGAAGTTGACAATTTACTTCCATCAGGTCTACATGGTTGGAACATTAAAATCACATATTTACCATAAGTTTGTAAAAATATTGTGGACAGCATTGCAGACTTACATTGGGTACACACCATATTGTGATCAGCTGCTTTAACTAGATTATTAAAAGACACTGATTTGCAGTCTGGTAAAGTCAAATATATAAATCTTTCAGTGTCTATTGTAGTACTACTTGATAAACTACAGTTGTCGCAGTCATGCTGCCATTGATAAGAAAGGCTAAAAAGATTTTTTTTATATCTACAGCTTCATCTTCCAAAACATCAAACATATACATTAAAAATTCCTGACAATCCTGCTGAATATTCTGTGAAAATTGATTTTGACCAGAACATATGTCTAGAAGATTTCGAATTTCTGAAACACTTTCTATTTTTGCTCTATCACTGCTACATTTCTCAAACATAGAATTCAATAAACAGCAGAATGTTTGATCCCGATTTTCAACAATCTGTTCTTGTAAATTTTGAAGAAAAAAACAACATTAACCACTACATTAGCATAGCAGTTGACACCAGAACTGTTTTCAAACTCAAATCCAACAACATCTTCAACAGAATCCTTTTTCTTTCTGCTTAAAATTACAGTTTCATCTACTTTTTGTCTTTTTGCTACTACCTCACTGCAATTATTCTCATTTCTTCTTTTTCGGCCTACCACACGTTTTTCAAACAGAGGATATTGAGGCAAATGTGGAGCATACTCTCTTCTTAACCTATTGTATTCTTTAACACAATCTAGATGAGCACAAATCTTTGTTTCATCACACTCAATCAAGTACAATCCTGATAAAGTTCTGACTCGTGATAATGCCATATATGCCATACCCTCTATAAACACAGAACTTCCAATGTTCACCAAAGCGCTATCTACACTTAAACCTTGAGATTTATGAATTGTCACTGCATATGCCAAACAAACAGGAAACTGTTTTCGGCGAACATATAAGTCTTTCACAAGCAAAAATCTAGCTGAACAACGACAAATTTGTTCTATTTCGTCAATGCCATCAAATTTAATTTTTAAAATTTCAATTCCATCTCTATTTTTGTATTTCACAAAACCAACAACATGACCCATTGCTCCATTTACCAGACCTCTTTCAACATTTAAATTCCTTCTCAAAATGATACGACAATTTAAACACACAGTCAGAGTCTTTTCAAAACCAGCAGTTTTAGATATAGTCTTCTCTAATGAATCCAATTTTGATTTCAAATTTTCAGACAAAATAATTGTTGCTCCCATATGCTCTATTTTATCTATAGCTTCCAGTTTCACTATCTCTTCATTTTCTAACTTTAACATTTTGTTGTTGAACATGGAACATTCTTTCAGAGTTGGCATCAAACATATCCCAGATTTCTTCTCGTTAATTTTCTTAAAAATATTTTCTGGAAGGATGTTTTCATTTGGGTACAAATTTGAAATTAATCGTCCATGTAAAGCTTCTTTCCCATGCTGACTTACTTTTCCGATTCTTACATCTTGTAGAATATTTTTATAATCTTCATCCTTTGCCTGCCGCATATTTTGGAGTAGTTCTGCATATTTGAAATTTAACCATATATTAACGTTTCCAATGCTTTCCAGGCACTTCCTGGTATCTTCATGCGTGACCATTTTAAACACTGGTTGTCCTTTCACTGGAGTCAACTGCAGTAGATCTCCAAAAACAATAATGTGTTTCCCTCCAAATAATACATCATACTCTGTTCTAAGAATTTCTTGCATTCTCAAATGCACAAAAGCAAGCATTAGATTTGAGACCATGCTTACTTCATCAATGATAAGAAGTTTCATTTTCTTCAGGACTCTGGAAACTTCGGAACACGCATCTCCAGATAGCTTATGGTATTGCAATTTGTTATCATGCTCCACTGGCAGCATCAGTAAACGATGTAAAGTAATCCCTTTAATATTATGTGCTGCCAGCCCAGTTGGAGCGGTAACAACACAAGACAGCGGTGGTTCAGTCCTTTTCTGCAGATAAGTTGCAATTGCTTTAATCAGAAAACTTTTTCCAGTTCCCGCTTCTCCACTCACATACAGTTGAACAGGCTCAAATGATGTACATGAGCACTCTTTTTTCTCATGACTGAATCCATGTTCAACCTGTTCTGTGACTTCGTCATATATCTGTTTCTGCTCAAGGTTTAGTTGTTTCACCAAATCTTCTAAGTTAACTACATCATCTTGAGCTTGTTCCATAGCTCTTTCCACCTCATCCATGGCAGTGGCAGCTTCATTTTGGATAATTGGTCCTCCTAGTGGATCCTGACTCAATGAAGCAGAACTCTGACTGTCTTGAGAACTGTCTCTAGCAATCTCTACAGCAATTGTGGCTTCTTGCTCTAGTTCTTCGTTCAACATTTGCAGATAATTTGGAAAAACAGGACATTCTATGGTATCCTTGGTTGCATTAAAAGAATCTTCATAACAGAGAAAATCTCCAAGTAGTTCCTCTTCTGTACGCCATGGCTTAAAGAGTTGCAAAAGAGCTAAATAGTAAAATTCCCTTTTCTCTGGATTTTCGCAACTCATTTTTCGATGATTAATCAAATGGCCTTTTCTCTGCTTCACTAGACATCATTCACACCCAATGATAGCATATATTCCATTGTTGATATCTTCTCTGATGGTCCTCTTATAAATATAGTTTTGCAGAACTTGATACAAACAACTGTTCTCAAGATGACTACTTCTATTTGGATAGTATGTATCCAACATGTTTGTCTTCAAAATATCTGTACTGTCTGGTTCTTTCTCCGCCAAATACTCTATTTCTTGCACAGATTTCAAAACTCGGTTTCGTGTTGCAGCAAGACCTAGACTCACCCAAATGATGTTTCTAGATTTGGCATATAGACTTGCTGATGACAATCGATCAGAACATTCATATGCTCCAATTTCTCGATGTGACAACATCTTCAGACTGTAACTGTATATTTTCTTGCTTAGACTCTTTTCATGTGAAATATCCTCCCACATTTCCTTCAGTTCCGTTTTTTCTTTTTTTGTGATGTAAGACGTCACATATCGAGCCACAGCAATAGAGTTGTCAGCAACTAACTGAATATCCATGTTAGCAATCCACATGGACAAAATCACTGGGTTGTAGTCGTTGATGTACTTGGACTCTTCGTTTCTTTTTAAATTGTATGTATTTTTTGGGGATTTCCTCATCACAGTATGTCGCAGAGAAGACATCAAATTATTTACTCTTCCTTTAGAAATCACTGGTCGTGGAAAAGCGAAACGACATTTTGTATAGAACTTGTCCTTGTTTCTGAATTTTCGACGACAGTACTTTCCACAACGATGGGATTGAAAGCGTAAAACTTGTTGCCTTAAACTGTTTTCTTCGGTAGTTTTCGGAACAGCACATGTTGAATACTCTTCAATGAAGCTCATCACTGTCTCATCCGAATCTGTTCCAAATTTGGGTGCATCTTTAATCCACAACAACATATGTATGTGAGGAGCACCTCTCGCTTGATACTCCTTTCTCCAAAAGAAATCCAAAACCTCTCCAAGGGGAGGATTTTTTTGTTCGTAATAAAAGACATCATAGCCTCAAATCTATGATTGAAATATCTGCATACATTCACTGGATCCAAAGAACACAGTTCTCCAGCAGTTTTGAATTCTATATTTTGTATATTTGCATTTGCCTCTCGTAGAAATTGAAGTAAGTCGTCCAATGCATACTCGGCACAGCTAAGAGTGAGGAACCATGTAGGAGTTCCTTAGTTTCTTAGCATACATTTCAATTCCCCATGACTACGGTACCAATACTCATTTGTACCACGCTGACATGCCATGAGATTGATTAAATGAGATTCCAAAATATTATCTTGCAAATTCACTTTCTCCATAAAGTCCCTCGCCGAAACATTTTGCAGATGTGCTCCACTTTTCAGTATATGGTTTACTGCATAAGAAAGCCCAGACAAGTCACTTTCATACAGTAGATGAAACAAATAGGGAATGCATTGGAGAAACCTTGGATCTTCAGCATATAATCTTACAGTTCGATATTCAGATGCAGGAATTTGAAGTGGTCAATCGTCATATCGTCCACCTCAACCTGTTGGAAATAAATGTGGAAAACAACAGGCTTCCAAACGTTCTTCCCATACACTAATGGGACTTCCTTTTGCTGCTTTCATTTGAAACAAGTCAATTGCATTCCCCATCACTTCTTTGGAATGCAAAGGATGAACAGTATAATGTTCATATATTTCTTCAGTTCTAGACACATCAACTTTTTCAATTTGGCCAGCTGAACAATCATCACTGTCTTAATCTGCAGCTGTTTCCTCTGCTTCAACACATACATGTTTATAGTACTCATTGTTTTTGACCAAATACAACGTTGCCTTTTTGACTTTCCTAACATCCACTAAATCTTGCCAGATTTTCTTACTCTTTGTCGGAACCCCATTAACTAGAATAACCAGAGGTTCCTCTTCCACTTTCTCTACACCAATGGTATCAATATTTTTCTTGAAATCTAGAGGCAAATAAACAACTCTTCCCTTTCATCCTCTCTGTAAATCAGAAGGAGGCAATTTCCCTATCTTAGGCTCCATGCGAACAATAGCCTGAAAAGGATGGACACATTGAATCAAAATAGACTCATATGTATTTAAATCCATCAATTCAGGAGTAATGTCTACCAACTCCAGATTATTATGAACAGCTCTAGCAAGCATTCTGTTTTGATTTAATTTATCATAACAATATTTACAAATACGCGAGATCAGAACTCAGATCAAAAGAATTCTCCACCCACAAATAAGTGGCAAAATCCTTCCACTCATAAATATTTATCTTTTCACTTTTTACGTATAAATCAACTAATCTAGTTTGATGCTTATAATGAGTTCGTCGACAACACACACAAGTACAATTCGGCCTTTCACTTGATTTCACCTTAAACCTGGTAATTTCCTGGTCAAACTTTTCTGTACTTGAAATCTGTACATTGTCTTCCACATTACCTTGAATTTCTGTGTCAATTTCTACACTGTCCTCTTTTTCATCAAAATAACAAATCTCAATTTCTTCACAAATCTTCTTCACATCTAATTCAGTTTCATGCAAAAGAGCACTGTTTAATTGTTTAAGCTTAAGTGCTGGACTTTTTGCATAATACAACATTCTCACTAATTTCCTCATTTTGGTATGATGCACTGCTAACATCCTAAAATGATGAAAAACACTCTGACAGACTTTTCTAGAAAGACAAGCCAGTGAATGCCCTTGCAAACCTGTGTTTTCTCTCACTCTGCAAGGATCTAAGTCTTGCAACATCTTCATTTTCTGTTTTAGACTTTTCGTACTATATGTACGTAAGAAATTACAAAACAAATCAATTGATTCCTGTCGCACACTACAAATACTACTACACTTCCAAGTGTACACTGGACCCTTAGTACGTCTCCCTAAAACTTCATCAGTTAACACCTCTTCTGGTTCTCTACGCACAAGTTTCTTTTTTTCAATCAGACAACCGTCTTTCACCTCATATGCTCGACCACTGGTGTCACCTGCATGCACTAAATCATTCTCCTGGAAGTAACTCTCCTCATTAAAAAATGGCTCACAACTTGAACTGTGCATCCATTCTCCTGAAAAAGCTTTACAAAAATTAGTCCGATTAATTACTCTTTTCCATCTACTGTTTCATTTGAAATTATCAATTGTCTTGTTAAGTGTCCTAATTCTATTGATTATTACAATAAATAGTTTTTTCTTAACTTCAAAAGCCTGATCAACAATCTTCTCTACACTTTTCTTTTTCTTATAAAAAGCAGCTCTCTGTTTACCTTTCCTAATGCTTTTTAACAAATTTAAAACCACCCTATTGCGAAACATTCGTTTACGAATGTCTCTAAACTGATTCTGCCTCCTGTTCCTATACATATTATTCTCTCCTGCTCCAGTAGTAACAATTTTTGAGGGCCTCTCCTTCCTTTTCAAATTTGCTCTCTCCTTCTCTTTTTCTACATTCTGTGCAACATTTTTTTTTGATCTACATATAAGAAAGACTTAGTTGTCTTACCAGGAGCTTTTTTCCAGTTTTTTGAAGTATTTATTGTAGAGGAGTGCTGTAATTCCGTTGCTGTTTTTGTTTTTTTCCGCTTATCATCTTTCCTTCTCCTTTGCCTTGAGGGCATATTTCCTTACTCTTGAAATCTTGATTTCAATCTGTGTTAAAGAAAAAAATAGCACATTATAGACCACTATTACCAAACAACAAAGCAATGACAAAAAGCAAACGGTCTCTTCAGGGTTACAGATCAGGTAAGGATTCTCCAGGGGTGCAGAAGAGGTGAGGCCTGTATTGAAGAGTGTAGTGGAAGAGAGGTCTGTCCACAGGTACAAAGAAGGTGAGACCTGTGTCTAAGAGTGCAGTAGGGGATAGGCTTCATGAAGTCTAGTCCGCTGCACTCTTACACATAGGCTTCACCACCTATGCTTCCCAGGAAAGGCCTCTCTCCCACTACAGTCTTGAACATAGGCCTCACCTCCTCTGTACCTCTGGACATGCCTCACCTCATCTGCACAATCTACTTCCTAATCTGACATAACACAGGTGACATCATTGTTAAAAGTTGAAATATATTTATTTAATCATGCAGACACTATTTATTCCTTCTCAAAAATCTAAAAGTCATTGATTTGCCCCAAAATCGTTTTTTAAATAACATTTTAGACACACAGTGCAGGTCCTATGTACAAGAATTCAGTGTCCATGACTACAGTGGAGAGGACTAACCTCATCTGACCCTTGGACAAGCCTTACCTCATCTGTGTCCTCTGGACAGGCCTCAATTTATTGAGTATAATTGATGGTAACTGGGTACAGATGAGGTGACGCATGTCCAAGGGTGTAAATAAGCTGAGGCCTGTCTAAGGATGCAGATTAGTTGAAGTCTATTCAGGGTTGCAGATGAGGTGAGGATTGTCCAGGGGTGCAGAGGAGGTGAGACCTGTATTGAAGAGTGTAGTGGAAGAGAGGTCTGTCCAGGGGTACAAAGAAGGTGAGGCCTGTGTCTAAGACTGCAGTGGGGGATAGGCTTCATGAAGTCTAGTCCACTGCACTCTTAGACACAGGCCTCACCACCTATGCTCCCCAGGAAAGGCCTCTCTCCCACTACAGTCTTGAACACAGACCTCACCTCCTCTGTCCCTCTGGACATGCCTCACCTCATCTCCACAATCTACTTCCTAATCTGAGGTAACACAGGTGACATTATGGCGAAAGGTTGAAATATATTTATTTAATCATGCAGACACTATTTATCCTTCTCAAAAATCTAAAAGTCATTGATTTGCAAAAAAATCGTTTTTTAAATAACATTTTAGACACACAGTGCAGGTCCTATGTACAAGCATTCAGTGTCCATGAGTACAGTGGAGAGGACTGACCTCCTCTGACCCTTGGACAAGCCTTACCTCATCTGTGTCCTCTGGACAGGCCTCAATGTATTGAGTATAATTGATGGTAACTGGGTGCAGATGAGGTGACGCATGTCCAAGGGTGTAAATAAGCTGAGGCCTGTCTAAGCATGCAAATTAGTTTAAGTCTATTCAGGGTTGCAGATGAGGTGAGGATTGTCTAGGGGTGCAGAAGAGGTGTGGCCTGTATTAAAGAGTGTAGTGGAAGAGAGGTCTGTCCACGGGTACAAAGAAGGTGAGACCTGTGTCTAAGAGTGCAGTGGGGGATAGGCTTCATGAAGCCTACTCCACTGCACTCTTAGACACAGGCCTCACCACCTACGCACCCCAGGAAAGGCCTCTCTCCCAATACAGTCTTGAACACAGGCCTCACCTCCTCTGTTCCTCTGGACATGCCTCACCTCATCTGCACAATCTACTTCCTAATCTGAGGTAACACAGGTGACATTATTGTGAAAGGATGAAATATATTTATTTAATCATGCAGACACTATTTATTCCTGCTCAAAAATCTAAAAGTCATTGATTTGCACCAAAATCGTTTTTTAAATACCATTTTAGACACACAGTGCAGGTCCTATGTACAAGCATTCAGTGTCCATGAGTACAGTGGAGAGGACTGATCTCCTCTGACCCTTGGACAAGCCTTACCTTATCTGTGTCCTCTGGACAGGCCTCAATGTATTGAGTATAATTGATGGTAACTGGGTGCAGATGAGGTGACGCATGTCCAAGGGTGTAAATAAGCTGAGGCCTGTCTAAGCATGCAAATTAGTTGAAGTCTATTCAGGGTTGCAGATGAGGTGAGAATTGTCTAGGGGTGCAGAAGAGGTGGTCCTAATCTGAGGTAACACACGTGACATTATTGTGAAAGTATGAAATATATTTATTTAATCATGCAGACACTATTTATTCCTTCTCAAAAATCTAAACGTCATTGATTTGCACCAAAATCGTTTTTTGAATAGCATTTTAGACACACAGTGCAGGTCCTATGTACAAGCATTCAGTGTCCATGGGTACAGTGGAGAGGACTGACCTCCTCTCACCCTTGGACAAGCCTTACCTCATCTGTGTCCTCTGGACAGGCCTCAATGTATTCAGTATAATTGTTGGTAACTGGGTGCAGATGAGGTGACGCATGTCCAAGGGTGTAAATAAGCTGAGGCCTGTCTAAGGATGCAGTTTAGTTGAAGTCTATTCAGGGTTGCTGATGAGGTGAGGATTGTCTAGGGGTGCAGAAGAGGTGAAGCCTGTATTGAAGAGTGTAGTGGAAGAGAGGTCTGTCCACGGGTACAAAGAAGGTGAGACCTGTGTCTAAGAATGCAGTGGGGGATAGGCTTCATGAAGCCTAGTCCACTGCACTCTTAGACACAGGTCTCACCACCTACGCTCCCCAGGAAAGGCCTCTCTCCCACTACAGTCTTGAACACAGGCCTCACCTCCTCTGTCCCTCTGGACATGCCTCACCTCATCTGCACAATCTACTTCCTAATCTAAGGTAACACAGGTGACATTATTGTGAAAGGTTGAAATATATTTATTTAATCATGCAGACACTATTTATTCCTTCCCAAAAATGTAAAAGCCATTCATTTCCCCCAAAATCGTTTTTCACATCACATTTAGGAAACACAGCACAGGTCCTATGTGCAAGCATTCCATGTCACTACTGAAACTTCACAATTTCACAAAATACAAATCCCCTATCTTGCAAATATTCATACCAAGAATTATCAAAAAACATGACACAAACCAACAGCAAAGAAGCTCAATGTGCTTCCTAGTATGAGGTAATACAGGTGACATCATTGTAAAATGTTCAAATGTATTTCTTTAATCATGCAGACACTATTTATTCCTTCTCAAAAATGTAAAAGCCATTCATTTTCCCCAAAATCGTTTTTCACATCACATTTAAGAAACACACCACAGGTCCTATGTACAAGCATTCAATTTCACTACTGAAATTCAACCATTCTCAAAAAACATGACACAAACCAACAGCAAAGAAACTCAATGTGCTTCCTACTCTGAGTTAACACAAGTAACATCATTGTGAAAGGGTCAAATTTATTTCTTTAAGCATGCAGACACTATTTATTCCTTCTCAAAAATGTAAAAGCCATTCATTTTCCCCAAAATCGTTTTTGACATCACATTTAAGAAACACAGCACAGGTCCTATGTACAAGCATTCCATGTCACTACTAAAACTTCACAATTTTTCAAAATACAATTCCTCTATGCAAAGAAACTCAATGTGCTTCCTACACTGAGTTAACACAGGTGACATCATTGTGAAAAGGTCAAATTTATTTCTTTCAGCATGCAGACACTACTTATTCCTTCTCAAAAATGTAAAAGCCATTCATTTTCCCCAAAATCGTTTTTCACATCACATTTAAGAAACACACCACAGGTCCTATGTACAAGCATTCAATTTCACTACTGAAATTCAACCATTCTCAAAAAACATGACACAAACCAACAGCAAAGAAACTCAATGTGCTTCCTACTCTGAGTTAACACAAGTAACATCATTGTGAAAGGGTCAAATTTATTTCTTTAAGCATGCAGACACTATTTATTCCTTCTCAAAAATGTAAAAGCCATTCATTTTCCCCAAAATCGTTTTTGAGATCACATTTAAGAAACACAGCACAGGTCCTATGTACAAGCATTCCATGTCACTACTAAAACTTCACAATTTTTCAAAATACAATTCCTCTATGCAAAGAAACTCAATGTGCTTCCTACACTGAGTTAACACAGGTGACATCATTGTGAAAAGGTCAAATTTATTTCTTTCAGCATGCAGACACTACTTATTCCTTCTCAAAAATGTAAAAGCCATTCATTTTCCCCAAAATCGTTTTTGACATCACATTTAAGAAACACAGCACAGGAGGAGCCAGGCTCGCGACCGTGATGGCCGCTCTTTAGCTCGGCTCCGTCAGCCTTCCTGCCCAACTCACAAATCCTGTCTAATATCCTGCCCCGAGACGACACAGCCGGGAAGAAATAACAAGGAGAAGCAACGCCTGTGCTTACCATCTGGCCCGGAGGCTCCTGCGTGCTGTAGATCCGCGTCTGGGTTCCTGCTTGCTCTGGGGCCTTCGGGGTGTTGAGACCGGGCACTTGCCTGTGTGGGACGGCCGGTGCTGCGGAGTCGGCGGCGGCCCCCGGCGCGAGGGAGGAGGCGGCTGAGGGCCAATGTGCGAATAGACCGGTGGATCCTGGCCGGGCCCGGCCCTGAAGCGGCCGGTCGACCCCTTGGTGGGGCGCGGGGCGCCGTGTTGGTGGGAGGTCCGTACAAGCAGACCCCCCTTTGGTGCCTTGTCCGGCCATCTTGAAGCCTTACGCCCGGATTCGGCGGGAGGCGCCTGCGGGTGGGCAAGTGGTGGGCCCCCCGAGCTTGGTGGCGCCTCTTTCTGCACCAAGATTGCCATTAGCGGGGCCCAGTGAAATCCGGCGGTGCCCCTATGTGATAGCCCATCCCGGGCGTCGTGGAGAGAGGTGGCAGAGCTGAACCCGCAAGACGGAGACTGGTGCCTGTGAGCACGGATTTCATCGGGGCGGCGGACTTGTGTCGGTGGAGTTTGCTGGGGCTTGGTCGGATGAACGTGAGCCCACGATTGGTGATGTCCTGGATGCCTTGCGGTCCCTTTGAGCGGCCTTGGCCCCCGATGCATCTATGGGGATTGAACGATCTGCCGCCATCTTTGATGGACCGCTCCCCATGACTGCTCCTTGTCTTTGTGATGGCGCTGCCTCGTTCCCCTTGGTCGTCCTGAGGAGTGCTTCCGCTGCGCATAGCCCAGATTGCAAACATGCGGCCCGACCCTCCTAGCTGTTGTGAGTGTGGAGTGCGAGGGTGTGGGCTCCGTGTCGGGACCTGAGGCTGCTCGAGGGTTCATGGAACGCTGTGGACTGCTGACCCGATTTGCTTTGGGGAGGCCCTGCTGTAGTACTGCTGGGGAGACTCCACTTTCCTGTGCTGCGAGGCGGGACCTCTACATCCTGCAGCTCATCGTGTTACTTTTGAGAGTTCTGGACTCCGGAGACTGGTCTTTGTGCTATGGCTGGCTGTCGGAACTCTTTGATCTGCGCCCTGGCTCTTGTTTGTTTCGATTATGGGGCCTCTCCACCTTGATATGCTGGCTTCCGCTGCTATGTCGCATGTGGGGGTTTTGATAAAGACTGGCCAGGGATGAGCCGGGCTGTACCCGGAGGACTACCGATTACTGGCTTGCTGTACTGCGGGCCCCCATTTATGATAATACGGGCGGTTCCTGTGCAAGTTGATAATACCTGCGGTTGTGTCGATCTCGTTTGGGTGTTGCTTATTTGTGTGAGTGGGCGGGTGGCTGGGGCCTATTGACTTGACTCATGCTCTCCTCCCCCCCCCTTGGGTTCTTCCCCCCCTCTTCGTTTTTGCCTCTCTTATTCCTTCTCTTTCCTTGCTCTCCTATATTTCGGGTTCTGATTTAGGGCCACAGGCACGCTGCTGGGAGGGTGGGCCGTAGCCTTCTGCAGGTGTGCAGGGTGGGGTGGGTGGGGCGGGGCTTTTTCTCGGTTTCTTTTTCCTTTAGTTCTATGGCTCTTTTGTATCCCTTTATCGGGGCGCCGCGTCCGTGCTTATCTCCCATGTTGCACTTGCGGGTGGGTCCTGGAGGTGTGTTGTTCTCCTCTTTCCTGATTTGCCACATTGCTGTTGCGACTCACACGTCCACCTCGCCTGCTGTATTTCCACTCTTTTTACGTGCTTCATCGCCGTGTGATGCATGCGTTAGCGCGGCGTTCTCACTTTTTGGTTCATTTCATTTCCCTCCTTTCCCCCCCCTTTTTTTTATATTTTCTTCTCTTTTTATTATTTTGGTTAGTATAGCGGATGATTGTATTTCTTGTTGCTGATCTGGTTCCTCTGTTTTTCTTGGTATGTTACTATGTGGTAGGGTAACAAGAAGCGGGCCAAGGTGAAAATTGATTTGTTCTATGGCGACTGTATCCTGACTATTGTGCACCCTTGTTGCCGATGTCATTCTTTGGTGCCCGTACATCTTGTTGTCTGATCCTTGGCCCGCTGTGGGAACCCGTGTACCTGTACACTGTAAATGATGCTGCTATACTCCCTATCGTAAAATTAACCTTCTTTTCTCCTGTATTCGGTTGTCATAGCAACCGTTCTCATACTGACTGTTCGCCTACATCCTACTATGTGCCCTCGAGAGCCTTCTTTCTATATACATTTGCTTTCATAATGTGTCGTGGCCTGCCGGAGTGGTTGTTGGCCAGTATATGTAAATCCTTAACTGTACAATAAAGGTTTTCAAAAAAAAAAAAAAAAAGAAACACAGCACAGGTCCTATCTACAAGCATTCCATGTCACTATTGAAACTTCACAATTTCACAAAATACAAATCCCCTATCTTGCAAATATTCATACCAAGAATTATCAAAAAACATGACACAAACCAACAGCAAAGAAGCTCAATGTGCTTCCTAGTATGAGGTAACACAGGTGACATCATTGTAAAAGGTTCAAATGTATTTCTTTAATCATGCAGACACTATTTATTCCTTCTCAAAAATGTAAAAGCCATTCATTTCCCCCAAAATCGTTTTTCACATCACATTTAAGAAACACAGCACAGGTCCTATGTACAAGCATTCAATTTCACTACTGAAATTCAACCATTCTCAAAAAACATTACACAAACCAACAGCAAAGAAACTCAATGTGCTTCCTACTCTGAGTTAACACAAGTAACATCATTGTGAAAGGGTCAAATTTATTTCTTTAAGCATGCAGACACGATTTATTCCTTCTCAAAAATGTAAAAGCCATTCATTTTCCACAAAATCGTTTTAGACATCACATTTAAGAAACACAGCACAGGTCCTATGTACAAGCATTCCATGTCACTACTAAAACTTCACAATTTTACAAAATACAATTCCTCTATGCAAAGAAACTCAATGTTCTTCCTACACTGAGTTAACACAGGTAACATCATTGTGAAAGGGTCAAATTTCTTTCTTTAAGCATGCAGACACTATTTATTCCTTCTCAAAAATGTAAAAGCCAGTCATTTTCCCCAAAATAGTTTTTGACATCACATTTAAGTAACACAGCACAGGTCCTATGTACAAGCATTCCATGTCACTACTGAAACTTCACAATTTTACAAAATACAATTCCTCTATGCAAAGAAACTCAATGTGCTTCCTACACTGAGTTAACACAGGTAACATCATTGTGAAAGGGTCAAATGTATTTCTTTAAGCATGCAGACACTATTTATTCCTTCTCAAAAATGTAAAAGCCATTCACTTTCCCCAAAATCGTTTTTGACATCACATTTAAGAAACACAGCACAGGTCCTATGTACAAGCATTCCATTTCACTACTGAAACTTCACAATTTTACAAAATACAAATCCTCTATGCAAAGAAACTCAATGTGCTTCCTACACTCAGTTAACACAGGTAACATCATTGAGAAAGAGTCAAATGTATTTCTTTAAGCATGCAGACATTATTTATTCCTTCTAAAAAATGTAAAAGCCATTGATTTTCCCCAAAATCGTTTTTGACATCACATTTAAGAAACACAGCACAGGTCCTATGTACAAGCATTCCATGTCACTACTGAAACTTCACAATTTTACAAAATACAATTCCTCTATGCCGTAAAAACTTTTTACCCAAGCATTATCAAAATGCATGACACAAAGCAACATTAAAAAACCACAATATGCTTCCAAATCTTCTCCATAGAGTATACAACTCTCTATCTATATTAAATGAATTATTACTCACCTTTACAAATGCTTTAGGAGATTGAGCACAGTGTCAGACACACACACCAATATTTCTTTAGCAGAGCAAAAGGTATGTACTCCAGCCACTGCAACCATGAATGGCACAGAGAACCTCTAATTCTACACACATATTCCTCATGGTAACCAATCAAAACTCTTCCCTCTCTATTTTCAAATCAACACCCTCCCCCCCCCCTCTCAGCCCTTTCTACCTGTTACCATAGCAACTCCCTCCTCACTGAGCTCTCAGGTTTAAAAGTTTATTCTACAATGTTGCAATTCAACTTAGCAAGGATGTTTGACCTCTCAATACCCCAGCTTATCCAGTGCAATGTTTCTTAAAATGACTTTTTCTTAACCATTCAAATTGCTTCTTTCACAAAACAGAACCATGCACCCTAACTTTCAGTTTTCAACTATCTGAATCCACCAATCATTGCTTGTGTTTCAAGAGCACTGAAAGTCCACAGTTTTTTTTTTGCAAACTCCTACTGTTCCAACTGCCATTTCATTCCCACACTTCATCTGACTGCACCAGAACCTCCTCTTACCATGTATTCTGTCTGGATTATTGGCCATAGCTACATCCACTGGGCTCAAAGGTATGCAGCTACCAGAAATTTTCACAGCCTTGATTTACCAAATGTGAACATCAAATGGATTGGCCAGAGAGGATTGAGATGTCATCAATTGATACCATTGGTGAAAACCTTTTTGCATCTGCCACACCCTCACCTCATATTTCTGCACTGTGGTGGAAATGACTTAGGCACTTTGACTGGGGTAGGTCTCGAAATGCTTTTAAAGGACACCTTTGAGCAATTGATGGCACTTTTTCCTCAAACCGCCTTGGTATTTTCCAATATATGCCAAAGACAGAAATGGAAGTGGTCCAACCAATTTTGTCCACAATTTGAGAAAGCACGGAAACATGTGAATAAATCTGTTTCTGCTTACATGAGAGACTATGGAATGGGTTCAATATACAACAATAACTTGCGTTACAACATGCAAGATATCTACAGAGGAGATGGTGTGCACTTCTCAGATGAGGGGAATAGAATATTCCTCCTGAATATAAGACTGTGCATTGGAACCTACTTGTAGGTACCTAAATCAGCCACAGAACCCAAAAGCTCTTTTCAGGGCTACCCTACCTCTGATCACTCAAAATGATTATTTTTCTCTAACTTTTTTCACTGATTTTCACCAAAGTACGCTCCCCGGTACGCTCCCCGGGGCGCGTACCGGGCGCTTCCCCCGAGAAAATAAAAAAAAAAAAATTTGGGGCCTATATGGGCCTCCTAAGCCCCCCTCAGAAAACCTAGGGGGTCAGGGAGTGTCTACCGTGCCCCCTTTTACCCATTCCCAACGTTGTTTGTCCTCCATCTTGTGTCTCAAATCTACCGAAACACAAGATGGAGGACTCCCGTAGCGCTGCCGGTACGCGTACCGGGGCGCGCACGTGTAAGCGCTCCCAAAATGTTTTTAAAGTAAATTTACATAAAAACCTCTGTAGAGATGTTCACCAAATATAGAATAGGCCACACTACATACCAGTCCCTACCATTTTCCCAAATTTGGTGGAATTCCATTGAGCCATTTGCCCTGTAGCCCTGTCTAAATATCCTGAGGTAAATTACATGACAAAAACACATATGAAGAGTTTGGATTTACAACCAATTAAAATGTTACTTTCATTTTCTACTTTTTTTTCCTGACATTTGATTGGTTATTTACATGAATATAAATGAAAAATGAGAGGGAAACACAGCCATTTTGACTAGTACTACCTGAGGTACATTTATAAAAGATTTCCTCTGAAAACATCAACTCCTTTCTGAAAGGTAAGTTGTTCATTTGTAAGGGCAACTATGTTCTGCACTTTAACTTAAATTGGAAAAACGTTTTCTGATAGTTTTTTACTGTCCCTCTGTTATAGTTATAGATTGAGATAGGCTTCTCTGTTATAGTTATGGATTGAGTTAGGCTTCTCTGGTATAATTATGAATTTACTTAGGCTTCATCACATGCACTTTTTTATATTTCTACTTCCTGCCTGATACCATACACTGCCCAAAAATAACTTCACTGTTAAAAACTCAGAAGTACCTGTCTGAACTTAAACCCAACAGTGCCATAACTCTACTGATATAGTTATTTTTTATGCAATTTACAGCAAAAATGGAAGGTGAAGAGGAGAGCAATACAATTTCTTTTGAAATTATGGATAAAGATATTCTTAACGAAGACTTGGATTTCACGGATGAGTCTGAGGATCAACAACTAATTGACTGTCTTGAATCATTTGAATCATGTAATGAAAATTTGGAGGACATTCCGGATGATGTAATGTTAGAAGTGTTATTAAATTATGAACAATCTCAACAATAAATTTGTATTTAATAATTAAAAATTGTTCCAGACATTATTCTTTTTTATATGTAATTCATTAAATAGTCCCAAAATGAATATAATATAAAGTGAGACTTATAGTATACTGTGCAACTTTTTTGTGTTACATGGTAATTTTGCTCATAGTTACTTCCTTTCTCCCACTATATTATCTCCAATGTGTATTTGACATCTTTTTTTCATATCCTGCCTCCATGTTGTTTCTGCTTTCCTGAGAGACTATGGTATAGATTACATATACCACAATAACTTCTGTAACAACATGCAAGATATCTACAGAGGAGACGGTGTACAATTAATGTAAGACTCTGTATTGGTACCTACATGCTGGTACTTAAATCACCCACACAACACAACAACTCTATTCAGAGCTACCCTACCTCTAAGCACTTTAAATTATTATTTTACTGTTTCACTGAGTTTTCCCCATGTGTGGGGGGGGGGAGGTGTGGGGGTGTGTGGGCTGTGTCTGTGAGGTGTGTGTGTGTGTGTGGGGGGGTGAGGTGTGTGTGTGGGTGTGTGGGGTGTGTGGGGTGTGTGGGTGTGGGTGGGGGTGTGGGTGTGTAAGGTGTGTGTGTGGGTGTGGGTGTGTGGGGTGTTTGGGTGTGGGTAGAGGTGTGGGTGTGTGAGGTGTGTGTGGGTGTGTGTGGGGGGTGTGTGCGTGTGGATGTGTGTGGGATGTACTTGTAGGTACCTAAATCAGCCACACAACCCAAAAGCTCTTTTCTCAGCTACCCTACCTCTGATCACTCAAAATGATTATTTTACACTAACTTTTTTCACTAATTTTTTACCAAAGTACGCTCCCCGGTGCGCGTACCGGGCGCTCCCCCCGCGGGGACCTTTTATGGCCCCTACATCAAACCTAGGAGATCAGGAGGGGTCTATCCTGCCCCCTTATGGTCATTTCCCCCTTTGTTTTTGCCTCCTCTTGTGTCTCGATCCTACCGAGACACAAGATGGCGGCCGCTCCGGACTGTTTGTAATATTGACAGACACCCAAGAGCCAATCAGCTTTCCGTGCGCGAACTCGCGGTATGCGCCTGGTGCGCTCCCCGGTGCGCGTACCGGGGCGCGCTTACAGATACATATATTTTTTTAACCTAAATTACTCAAAATACACTGGAGCACATATCTTGAGACATAGCAAAGGCACATCGGGCTACCAGTCTCTACAATTTTGCCAAGTTTGGTGAAAATCCATTCAGCCGTTCGAGCTAAAAGTGAGTCCAACCGCCCTATGGAAATTAACATGGGGAAAACACGTTTTGGGACCCCCCTTTTATCTCGGCCCCCGCTTCAGAAAAACAAACGTGTAGAACACAAAAAGGGGGCAGGGTAGAAACACCCTGCACCCCTAGGCCTGACCAGGTGGTCCCACAAGGACCCCCAAGGCCCCAAAAATGTTTTTTAAAAACCCGGTCTGTTTTTTTTCAAATTACCCCCCGGGAGGAACAAAACACGGGGGCATAGTGATAAAGAAGTGCGGCGGGGTCCCAATCCCCCCACACTGCCCCGGGGATCGCAGTCCCCTGGCGCATGCTGGAGGCTTCTGGTGGGCTAGTTGGCCCCCAGGGACCCTCAGTATGCAAGGGGAATTAGTTCCCCCTCTGCAAACGCGCCAGGGGGCTGCTTGCAGAGAGGTGTAAAAACAGGCATAGCCTCATTACACCTCTCTGTAATGCAGCCCCCTGGCGCATACTGGAGGTTCCTGGTGGGCTAGTTGACCCCCAGGGACCCCCAGTATGCAAGGGGAATTAGTTCCCCCTCTGCAAACGCGCCCGGGGGCTGCGCTCCAGAGAGGTGTAAAAAAGGGTGTGGCCTCATTACACCTCTCTGCAATGCAGCCCCCTGGGGAATACTGGAGGTTCCTGGTGGGCTAGTTGGCCCCCAGGGACCCCCAGTATGCAAGGGGAATTAGTTCCCCCTCTGCAAATGCGCCAGGGGGCTGCGTTGCAGAGAGGTGTAAAAACATTTTTTTTTCAATTTATATTAAAAATATGTAATGTAATTTAAAAAATAAAATATCTAAAAATAAATAATTTAAAATAATGTAGTAAATCAGTATAAAAAATATAACAATTAATACATTTCTAGATTATCATTTACAAAACCATTGAAATTCACTGAAAAAAACATAGGTTTCAGCCACGTTATAGTTAGGAATTACCATTTAAAAAACCTTTGAAATTCACTGAAAAAATCATATGTTTCAGATACGTTATAGTTAGGAATTAGCATTTAAAAAACCTTGCAAATTCACTGAAAAAACCATAGGTTTCAGACACGTTATAGTTAGGAATTAGCATTTTAAAAACCTTTAAAATTCACTGAAAAATTCATAGGTTTCACACCAGTTATAGTTAGCTGGTCATTTTACTCATACAAAACCTTTGAAATTCCCCCGTTATAGTTAGTTGTACTCACTATAACTCGTGCGCCCACAATCCACTTCTGATGATGTCATATATTACATCATTCATGACACTGTCAGTGACATCACTGATGACATCTCAAATGACATCACTGATGACATCACTGATGACATCATCCTTGTGAAAGAGTGGCAGACCTCCTCTCAGCGTAATATAACCCTTGATACACACATTCAAAAATAGGAACTAAAATTTTCAAAAAAATGGAGATACCAATTCCAGTTAGAACAACCTATTCAGTAATTCCAAAGTCTACATACACATCCAGTCATTCACTAACAGTTCTATATGGGCACTCATACATATACTCACTCATCATATATACTCATACACCTATACATCTTATTACACATAGACACTCATCTATAGAGTTACTCACACACAAACTCAGAAGAATCCTGTGGCTGCTGTTCTGCCATTTTGATATGAAAAAAGCTGGAACAAAGCAGAGATCCTTCTCTCAGGAAACCGAAAGAGATAGTGAGGGAAGTGGGTGGGGTTTTTCAAGATTCTGGAAAAGAAACTACTATAAACCAATCAAAAGTGTTGTTTTCATGTCACATGACTTTACGTGCGCGCATGCATGCGTGCACGTTGCGCGACCGTCGCATATAAATGACGTTTTACCCGATTTAATTAAAAGCTTTTAAAAACGTGAAAAGGAGGCAGGGAAGAGACTCCCAGACCCCCTAGGCCTTCTCATGGGGTCCCTGACGGACCCCGAAGGGCAAAAAAAATGTTTATGTTTTTTTAAAAATCGCGAGGTTCACGCACGTTGCTCGCACCCTCGAGGCAGAACTGAGTCAAAAACAATAGTGGAAAACGTTTAAAGGGGGCAGGGTGGAGACTCCCTGACCCCCTAGGCCTTCTCAGGGGGTCTCTGAAGGACCCAGAAGGGCAATTTTTTTTTTTTTTTAAATCACGAAGTTGCGCGCACATTGAAAACAAACAATGTATTGACAAATTTGACTGTTTATATTTTGATTGTAGATGTAGACTATACTGTTTAACTTTATCCAAATCATAAAAACTAGCTGTGCCGTTGCATATTACAGGATGCAGTCAATGTATTACAATATACAAAGGCAGTTTGTTGGAAAATAAATATATAAGAAATATAAAAATTGATACAGAAATTAGCATTTTAAAAACCTTGGAAATTCACTGAAAAAACCATAAGTTTCACACACGTTATATTCAGGAATTAGTACTTAAAAAACTTTGTAAAATCACTGAAAAACATAGATTTCACACACGTTATAGTTAGGAATTAGCATTGAAAAAACCTTAGAAATATACAGAAAAACCATAGGTTTCACACACATCATAATTAGGAATTAGCATTTAAAAAACCTTGCAAATTTACTGAAAAAACCATAGGTTTCAGGCCTGATATAGTTAGGAATTAGCATTTAAAAAACCTGTGAAATTCACTGAAAAAACTATAGGTTTCAGGCCTGATATAGTTAGGAATTAGCATTTAAAAAACATTAAAAATTCACTGAAAAAACCATAGGTTTCAGGCCTGATATAGTTGGGAATTAGCATTTAAAAAACCTTAGAAATTCACTGAAAAAACTCTAGATATTAGGGGTGTTATAGTTAGCTGGACATTTCACTCATACAAAACCATTGAAATTCCTCCTATATAGTTAGTTGTACTAAATATATCTCGCGCGCCCCCAATCCACTGCTGATGATGTCACATATTACATCATTCATGACATGGTCAGTGACATCACTGATGACATCTCAAATGACATCACTGATGACATCATCCATGTTACGATACACCTCATCATACACTAGTATAACCTTTCGTCACTCACTGTAAAATACAGAGTACCATATTTAAATCCATTGACACCGATACAAGTTTCTAAAAATCCATTCAGTGATTCCTAGATCTATAAACACATCTAATCACTTACCTACAGATTCACTCATACAAGCAGTCAATGAGCAATAGAACACTATCAAATATACTTATACACCTATATCGACATTACACACCAGCACACATCCTATTCATTTATAAAGTCATCCTATTCACTTATGCAAACAATGGATCATACTTACATTTACTTAGCTATACACTTATACAAACACCACTTTATCCCATTCATATAGATAGTAAATTATACTTAGTGTGGTATAAAATCACTATTACAAGTATACAGTTATCTATACAGTCACACATACAATCACTGAGTCTTACGTATACTATAACCAACAACTGACTCATACATTGCCTTTTATTTTTCTACTTTGTTGGACATATACCATTAAGAGAGATATTTGCTCATCACCACACCCATAAAGATATTCACTCACCCAAACAACTGTTATAACATGTAGTCTTAAGGTCATATACCTACTAAATCAACTATTCACATATCTTTGGGCAGTCACACACCTCCCACCGAACCACACACACATTCACTCTCCCATACAAATACTCAGTTAACTAATCAATAACTAATATAGACTTTCAAATAGCTAGTAACCAACTGGAGTAGTAGTTTTTACAACAACTGACAAAGTGATACAGATGTTCACACAGTTTAGTCACTAACCAATATATTTAGAGAGACACTTTAAATTAGTCAAGTAAACAGTCAATCACACTGCTACTAAATCCTCCATCCAGATATTTATATTTTTATATCCACTCATTCTTCAATGCAAATTGCTATATATATATAATACATATTTAAATAACAAAGCAAACCACATTCACTGGATGATGTCATCAGTGATGTCATTTGAGATGTCATCAGTGATGTCACTGACCATGTCATGAATGATGTAATATGTGACATCATCAGCAGTGGATTGCGGGCGCGCAAGATATAGTTAGTACAACTAACTATATCGGAGGAATTTCAATGGTTTTGTATGAGTGAAATGTCCAGCTAACTATAACACCCCTAAAATCTACAGTTTTTTCAGTGAATTTCTAAGGTTTTTTAAATGCTAATTCCTAACTATATCAGGCCTGAAACCTATGGTTTTTTCAGTGAATATATATATATATATATATATATATATATATATATATATGAAAAGCCGCAAGCTCCGGTATGAAAGGAAGTCGTCTAGCGGGGCGGTCCGTGTTCAGGGCACCGGTAGCCCTGTGTACTATCACTCCGCACTCCCCCAGCTCCAGGAAGAAAAACACGGACACCTTACTTGGTTTGCAGTAAATTTAATCGGACTGCACAGCAACGCGTTTCACCTTTCGGCTTGGTCACGCTACAGAAGCATAACAAATGCACACATTTAAATATACGTAATTAAGTGAACAAAGAAGACGGACTACACCCTAGTGTCAGTAAACAAAAATGTGATTTCGCCATTTTGACCTAGTCAATAGAGACCTCACACAGTAAACATATATCAATACATTTGTATACATTTGAGCAATGCAGGTATTTGATACAGCTTATCCAAAATGAAAAGTTTTCCAAAGTAAAAAGATAATAGTCAATAAAATACCATCAGAGTCAATATATCATTGAACTGCAAAGAGTGTTTTGCTCTTCGAGCTCGAGCGACTACAAACTACATTTTAGGATTGGGTGATATTATCTGTGCCCACTTGGGCGAGACCTGGCTTTGTGTCACGTAGCAAAACACTCTTTGCAGTTCAATGATATATTGACTCTGATGGTATTTTATTGACTATTATCTTTTTACTTTGGAAAACTTTTCATTTTGGATAAGCTGTATCAAATACCTGCATTGCTCAAATGTATACAAATGTATTGATATATGTTTACTGTGTGAGGTCTCTATTGACTAGGTCAAAATGGCGAAATCACATTTTTGTTTACTGACACTAGGGTGTAGTCCGTCTTCTTTGTTCACTTAATTACGTATATTTAAATGTGTGCATTTGTTATGCTTCTGTAGCGTGACCAAGCCGAAAGGTGAAACGCGTTGCTGTGCAGTCCGATTAAATTTACTGCAAACCAAGTAAGGTGTCCGTGTTGTTCTTCCTGGAGCTGGGGGAGTGCGGAGTGATATATATATATATATATATATATATATATATATATATATATATATATTTATATTTATTTTTTGCACGGAATGTAAACTTTATTGTTTATAAATTTGGTTTGAAACAGTATCCCACCGACATTGACAAAGGCGTATAGCCGAAACGCGTCTGTCGGGTGTGTTTTGTGTGCGGAATAAATACTGAGTAACATCCCCCTGTGTGTGCCTCATCTCTAATCCACGAGCGGATCGTCGTACAATATATATATATATATATATATATATATATATATATTACCTACTGGCGGTCGCCAGTAGGTATATATAGTTAGGATTTTTTCTCTATGGGATTTTTGAAAATTCTATGTCTATTAACTTTGGCGTTTGTGGACGGAATTGGCTGAAATTTTCAGGAAAATGGAACATTTTGTTTCTGAGCAGATACTGAAAATTTGGGGGGGGTTTGTCTAGGGGAGGCTGAGAAAAAAGGTGGGTCCCAAAACGTGTTTTTCCATGTTAATTTCCATAGGGCGGTTGGCCTCACTTTTAGCCCGAACGGTTGAATGGATTTGCACGAAACTTGGCAAAATTGTAGGGACTGGTAGCCCGATGTGCCTTTGCTAGGTCTCAATATATGTGATCCAGTGGATTTTGAGAAATTAACGTTCAAAAAAAGATATATATCTGTAAGCGCGCTCCGGGCAGCGGTCCGGTTCGCGTACCTGACGCGTAACGGAACTTTGCGTAGCGAAGCTGATTGGCTCTCCGGTGTCTGTCAACATTCTAAACAGTCCGGAGCGGCCGCCATCTTGTCTCTCGGTAGGATCGAGAGTCAAGAGGAGGCAAAAACAAAGGGGGAAATGACCATAAGGGGGCATAGTAGATCCTCCCTGACCCCCTAGGTTTTATGTGGAGGCTTTAAAAGGGCCCCGCGGGGCAAAAAAAAAAAAAAATTGTTTTTTTTGCGTGGGGAGCGCCCGGTACGCGCACCGGGAAGCGCTCTGGGGAGCGTACTATAAGGAAAAAAGAATGATAGACTTTTCAAATATTGTATGTTAATTGATTGTTTGTTTTGTTGATTTTTTTTTATTTCTTTATTTTTTAAGCAATTATTTATTATTGTGATTGTGTTTCAAAATTTAATAAAATGTCTAATATTTCACTGTCTGAAATGTCGTTATTTTCATTGAACATAGCTTGTAATGTTTGAGTGTGTAAAATGTCCTCATTTTCAAGGAGGACATCTACTGATTGCACACATTGCAGTAGTTCTTGGTCCCAAGTTTCATCCATAAATTCAATGTCATTTGGATCAATGATTTCTTGGTTGGTCTCTGCAAGGACAATTTCAAATGAAACTTTCTGTTCGCCTTCCATTTTGTCTGAAATTTGCATAAAAAAAATATATATTAGTAGAGATAGGGCACTGTTGGGATTAATTTTAGATAGGCAGTTTTTAACAGTGAATTTATCTTTGGGCAGTGTATAGTATCAGAGTGGAAGAAGGAATATAAAAAAGTGTATGTGATTTAACGTAAGTAAATTCATAATTATACAAGAGAAGCCTAAGTCCATCCATAACTATAACAGAGAAGTCTATCTAAATCTATAACTACTACAGAGGGATAGTATATAACTATCAGAAAAAGTTTACCATATTAACTTAAAGTGCACAATATACTTCAGTTTTTAAAATAACATCTTACCTTTAAAAAGAAGTTGAAGCTATTAGTGAAAATCCTATTGAAATGTACACCAGGAAGTAGTAGTCAAAATGGCTGTGTTTCCTTCTCTTCCTTTATATATATTCAGGTACATAACCAATCAAATGTCAGGTAAAAAAAAATAGAAAATGAAAGTAACATTTTAATTGGTTGTCAATTCCAACACTTCAGATGTGTTTTGTGAAGTAATTTACCTCAGGGTATTTAGAGAGGTCTACAGGCTAAATGGCTAAATGGGATTCCAACCAAATTTGTGAAAATGGTAGGGATTGGTATGTAGTATGAGCTATTTATATTTGGTGAAAGTGTCTCCAGGGTTTCTTCTGTAAATTACTTTCCCACCTTTTTTGATGGAGCGCTTCCCGGTGAGCGCCCCGGTACGCGAACCGGCAGCGTTACGGGAGTCCACCATTTTGTGTTTCGGTCGAATTAAGATACAAGATGGAGGGCAAATAATTTTCAGAATGGGTAGAAGGGGGCACGGTAGACGTATCTTGACCCCCTAGGTTTTCTGAGGGTGGCTGAGGAGGCCCATATGTGTGGAAAAAAAACATTTTTTTAAAAAATTTCGCGTGGTTAGCTTCCGGTTCGCGTACCGGGTAGCGCTCCGGGGAGCGTACTTTGTTGAAAATTTGTGAAAAAAGTTAGAGTAAAATAATAATTGTGAGTGATCAGATGTAGGGTAGCTCTGAGAAGAGCTTTTGGGTTTATGGTACATTTAGGTACTTATAAGTAGGTACCAATGCACAGTCTTAAATTCAAAATGAAAACTCTGTTGCCCTCATCTGAGAAGTGAACTCCATCTCCTCTGTAGATATCTTGCATGTATTAACGCAAGTTATTGTTGTACATGGAGCCCATTCCATGGTCTCTCATGTAAGCTGAAACAGATTTGTTTACATGCTTCCTCGACTTCTCAATTTGTGGACAAAATTGGTTCGACCACCTCCATTTCTGTCTTTGGCATATATTTGAATATACCAAGGCAGTTTGATGAAAAAGTGCCATCAATTGCTCAAAGGTGTCCTTTAAAAGCATTTCCAGACCTACACCAGTCAAAGTGCCCAAGTCATTTCCTCCACAGTGCACAATTAACAGGTCAGGTTTAGGCAAATGCATAAAGGTTTTCACCAATGGTATCAATTGGTGACATTTTAATCCTCTGTGGCCAAACCACTTAATTACCACATCTTGTAAATTGAGGTTAGGTAAATTTCTGTTCTCAGCATACCTTTGAGCCCAGTAGATGTAACTATGTCCAACAATCCAGACAGAAAACATGGTGAGAGGAGGTTCTGCTGCAGTCAGATGAAGTGTGGCAATGAAATGGGAGTTGAAAAAATAAGAGTTTAAAATGAAAAAAACTGTGGAGTTTCTGTGTTAAGGAAGCAGTAGCAGTGATTGGTGGATTTTGATTGCTGAAAACAGAAAGTTAGGGTGCATGGATGTGTTGTTTGAAAGGTGTAATTTGAATGGTCAAGAAAAAATAATTTAATGAAAGATTGCACTGGATACGCAGGTGCACTGAGAGTTCAGAGTTCAATTGAAACATTGTAGTGTGAACTTGCAAACATGAGAGGTCTTTCAGGAGGTGGTTGCTTTGCAAAAAAGGCAGAAAGGCCAGAGGGGGGAAGGGTGTTGATTTGAAAAAAGTGAGGGAAGAGTTTTGATTGGGTGACATGAGAGATATGTGTGATGAGTTACAGCATTTCTGTGCTTTTCATAGCTGCAGACTCTGGAGTGCATACCTTTTGCTCTGCTAAAGACAATTTGGTGTGTTTCTGAGACTGTTTTGAAACTCATAAAGTATTTGCTAAGGTGAGAAAAGATTCATTTAATTTAGGTAGAGAATAGTATGGTTTAGGGAGAAAATTATGAAGAAAGTTGTGTATTTAAAATGTTGCTTTGTGTCAAGTGTTTTACAAATAGATTTTGTTTTTTTGTGTTACATAGCCATGTTAAAAGTGATGCAAAAAAAGTGCAAGGGTCTTACAAAAATGCTTTCATGTGTCTTAGGGTATTTTAACTCACTTCCCCATGAATGTATAAATATAATTGTTTTACAAGATGTGTTTAAAAACGTTTTTAAAAATCAATTAGGTTTCTTGATATGTACTGCTAGAGTTTCATAGGTTGCTTGGGGCATATTTTCAAGGCTTTTGACTTCCTTTGATGTAATTTTTCCCATTTTAATTTAAGACCTTTCCCTGTGGTGCAAGGTCCTTTTAAATATGCCCCCATCTGTGCTTGGCAAATTTAGATTTTAATTCTTTGACTAACATAGCCATGTTAAAAGTGACCCAAAAATGTTGCAAGGGCCTTAAAAAAAACGCTTTCATGTGTCTTAGGCCATTTTAAGTCATTTCCCCTTGAATGTAGGTATCTAATTGATTTAGTTGATGTGTTTAAAAACGATTTTTGAAATCAATTAGGTTTCTTGATATGTACTGCTAGAGCTTCATAGGTTGCTTGGGGCATATTTATAAGGCCTTTGTGTCTCTCTGATGTTATTTTTCCCATTTTAATTTAAGACCTTTCCCTGTGGTGCAAGGTCCTTGTAAATACGCCCCCATGTGTGCTTGGCAAATTTAGATCTTGATTATTTGACTTACATAGCCAAGTTAAAAGTGATCTAAAAATGGAGCAAGGGCTTAAAAAAAACGCTTTCATGTGTCTTAGGGTATTTTAAGTAACTTCCCCATGAATGTATGAATATAATTGCTTTACAAGTTGTGTTTAAAAACGTTTTTTGAAATCAATTAGGTTTCTTGATATGTAATGCTAGAGGTTCATAGGTTGCTTGGGGCATATTTATAAGGCCTTTGAGTCTCTCTGATGTTATTTTTCCCATTTTAATTTAAGACCTTTCCCTGTGGTGCAAGGTCCTTGTAAATACGTCCCCATGTGTGCTTGGCAAATTTAGATTTTGATTATTTGACTTACATAGCCATGTTCCATACAGTTCTAACCTTCTGCGTAGTCTTTGATATGCTAGACTCCATCTGCACTGTGAGATACCTAAGCAAAGGAAACATAGGTGATGTGATTGTGAAATGAGGAAAAGAAACTCCACATTTTTCAATTACATCACCTGTGTTTCCTAAGTTTACGAATGACATTGTGCAGATGAGGTTTAGGTCTGTCCACAGACACAGAAGAGGTCTGGCCTTTGTTCAAGAGTGAAGTGGACATGACTTACTTCATTGGTAGGCCTTCACATGTATTATCTCCTCTGTAGTCTTCAACAAGCGTAAATTTCATCTGCAACCCTGAGTAGGCCTCACCTCA
Source organism: Lissotriton helveticus (assembly GCF_964261635.1). Classification (NCBI taxonomy): domain Eukaryota; kingdom Metazoa; phylum Chordata; class Amphibia; order Caudata; family Salamandridae; genus Lissotriton; species Lissotriton helveticus. The sequence continues at coordinate 1,375,456,818 of NC_136059.1, forward strand.
AACAAACCTCTGGATAGGGCACACCTTATCGTCATCCTGAATCAATCATTTAAAATATTGGGGACAGATTTATGATAGGTGTATGCCTCTTTTGCGTCACTGTGCGTCACTTTTGTGACGCAGCAACGGTGCAAAAGATTTGCTATGTGGTGACATATTTACAACTTGATGCATCTAGGCAGATGTGTCATGCTGTAAAGTCCCGTGCCACATGAAACTGATGCAGCAGTGATGCAAAAGATGCACCATGTTGCAAGACAGGCCTCATTTCATCTCCAACAAGATAAGAAGCTGAATCTTCTCTAAATGTCAAAATTGTTGTATTCACTGCTCAACTTATGTGTACTCTTTGATATGCTAGACTCCATCTGCACTATGAGATACCTAAGCAAAGGAAACACAGGTGATGTGATTGTGAAATGAGGAAAAGAAACTCCACATTTTTCAATTACATCACCTGTGTTTCCTAAGTTTATGAATGACATTGTGCAGATGAGGTTTATGTCTGTGCACGGACACAGAAGAGGTCTGGCCTTTGTTCAAGAGTGAAGTGGACATGACTTACTTCATTGGTAGGTCTTCACATGTATTATATCCTCTATACTCTTCAACAAGCGTAAATTTAATCTGCAACCCTGAGTAGGCCTTACCTTAAACAAACCTCTGGATAGGCCACACCTTAATGTCATCCTGAATCAATCATTTAACATGTTAGGGACAGATTTATGATAGGTGTATGACTCTTTTGCGTCACTGTGCGTCACTTTTGTGACGCAGCGGCGGTGCAAAAGATTTGCTATGTGGCGACATATTTAATAATTGATGCATCTAGGCAGATGTGTCATGTTGTAAAGTCCCGTGCCACATGAAACCGATGCAGCAGTGATGGAAAAGATGCACCATGTTGCAAGACAGGCCTCATTTCATCTCCAACAAGATAAGAAGCTGAATCTTATGTAAATGTCCAAATTGTTGTATACACTGCTCAGCTTATGTGTACTCTTTCATATGCTAGAGTCCATCTGCAGTATGAGATACTTAAGCAAAGGAAACACAGGTGATGTGATTGTGAAATGAGGAAAAGAAACTCCACATTTTTCATTTACATCACCTGTGTTTCCTAAGTTTACGAATGACATTGTGCAGATGAGGTTTAGGTCTGTCCATGGACACAGAAGAGGTCTGGCCTTTGTTCAAGAGTGAAGTGGACATGACTTACTTCATTGGTAGGCCTTTACATATATTATCTCCTCTGTACTCTTCAACAAGTGTAAATCTCATCTGCAACCCTGAGTAGGCCTCACCTCAAACAAACCTCTGGATAGGCCTCACCTTATCGTCATCCTGAATCAATCATTTAAAATGTTAGGGACAGATTTATGATAGGTGTGTGTCTCTTTTGCGTTGCTGTGCGTCACTTTTGTGACGTAGCGGCGGTGCAAAAGATTTGCTATGTGGTGACATATTTACAACTTGATGCATCTAGGCAGATGTGTCATGCTGTAAAGTCCCGTGCCACATGAAACCGATGCAGCAGTGATGCAAAAGATGCACCATGTTGCAAGACAGGCCTCATTTCATCTCCAACAAGATAAGAAGCTGAATCTTCTCTAAATGTCAAAATTGTTGTATTCACTGCTCAACTTATGTGTACTCTTTGGTATGCTAGACTCCATCTGCACTATGAGATACCTAAGCAAAGGAAACACAGGTGATGTGATTGTGAAATGAGGAAAAGAAACTCCACATTTTTCAATTACATCACCTGTGTTTCCTAAGTTTACGAATGACATTGTGCAGATGAGGTTTAGGTCTGTCCACGGACACAGAAGAGGTCTGGCCTTTGTTCAAGAGTGAAGTGCACATGACTTACTTCATTGGTAGGCCTTCACATGTATTATCTCCTCTGTACTCTTCAACAAGCGTAAATTTCATCTGCAACTCTGAATAGGCCTCACCTCAAACAAACCTCTGGATAGGCCACACTTTATCGTAATCTTGAATCAATCATTTAAAATGTTAGGGACAGATTTATGATAGGTGTATGTCTCTTTTGCGTCACTGTGCGTCACTTTTGTGACGCAGCGGCGGTGCAAAACATTTGCTATGTGGCGACATATTTACAACTTGATGCATCAAGGCAGATGTGTCATGCGGTAAAGTCCTGTGCCAAATGAAACCTGCGTCAGTTTTCATATAAGTGTTTTGTTGCAAGGTATGCATTAATTTGCATGAAAGCCCTGTAAAACTAACACAGTGAAATTTAGAAGATTTCACTGAGTCAGCTTTATAGCATTGTTGAATGAAATCCTTACGCCTGTTTGAAACAGGCATAAGAAGTGATGCACCATGCAATGTGAGGCTTCCTCCTGTGCATTGCAGTAGACATGTCGCGCTTATGACGTGATTCCTGCAATGTGCTGCTTTTGCGGCACAGATGCGTGACGCATCTGTGCTGTTTTTGCTCAATGGTGCTCCACATTGTAAATGCGGCACACTATGGGTGGCAGAGCAGCGGTGCACATTAACTGGTGCATCCGTGGGGATGCGCCACTTAGCATAAATCTGCCCCTGTACATTTAAGTAAGAGCAGGGGACACAGAGTCGGTGAGGCTTATCCAAGGTTAAGAAGAGATGAGTCCTGTTCACTGAAAACTTGGACATAGGCCTCACCTCCTCAGCATCGCTGGACATGGCTAAATAATAGCTGCAAAATGTTACTCTTGTTAAACAAATTTACTATTATAATCTCTGAGATTTGTCTCTTACTCTGCAACATCTCATTGTTGTTCTCTTTCTTTAAAGATAACGACAACATCAACATGAGTGACAATCAGCAATCAGTTGATCTCGACCTCATCATTGAACTTGTAATTGAAACGTCAGTGGAAGTAGATCCCTTGGATGATTTAAATCCTGAGGATGATGAAGAATATGATGAGGATGCCGATTTGTCAGAATTGTATGACATAGGGTGGGAAGCTGACGTGCTTGAGCCTATGGAACTATAAACATTTATTTTTAAAATTTACAATAAATGAAAAGTAAAAATGTAAACTGTTTAATTTTAAATTAAACACACCTTCAAAAACAGGTTATGTGTAGTGTCTTCAATAAAATATTAAAATATGCTCATAAAATTAGATCAGATTCACATATAAAACAGGACAGGTAAAATGAAGAAGAATTCCATTTCTTTTCTGCTATTTCTGTATTCTAAATTTGCCAAAGCACTAAAAAATATTATATGTAAAAATGTTAAGTAGTGTGTTAAGTTTTTGATGAATGTTATTGATTTACTGTTTGGTAATAGTGGTTAATAAAATTTTTTATTATATTTTACCACAGATTCAACTGCAGATCATTTCAAATTTTGAGAATGCCAACTAAGGAGAGAATGAGAAAGGCTACAAAACGTCAAAGACAGCAGGTCCATCATTTACAGCAGCAGTCCTCTACAATAAAAAATCGTCAAGTCACCAAGAAAGCACCGGGTAAGACCACGAAAACATTCATAAGAAACATTTCTAGAAAAAAAAGTAGTACTACAGAAAATGTTTTTGTCCAGAAAAAGAGAAGCAATTTAAACGGAAAGGAAAGGCCAATCAAAAATGTTACTGCTAGAGCAAGAGATAACTCTGTGCATGATAGTAGAAGGAAACAACAGTTTAGGGACATTCGTAAACAAATGTTCCGCAACAGGATAATTGGCAATTTGTTAAAAAATATTAAGAAAGGTCAACAGAAAGTGTTTTTTTATAAGAGAAAAAAAAAAGTTGAGAAAGTTATTGATCAGGCATTTGAAATTAAACAAAAGTTATTTATTTTGATAATCAATAGAATTAGGAAGCTAAACAAGGCAATTTATGATTTCAAAAGAAATAGTAGATGGAAGAGAATAGTTAATCGTAGTAATTTTTGTGAAGTTTTTTCCGGAGAATGGATGCATAGTTCAAGTTGTGAGGCATTTTTCAATGAGGAGAGTTATTTCCAGGATAATGATTTGGTGCATGCAGTTGACACCAGCGGTCGAGCTTATGAGGTGAAAGATGGTTGTCCAGTTGAAAAAGAAAAACTTGTGACAACAGAGGCAGAAGAGATGTTAGGTAATGAGGTTTTAGGAAGACGTCCTAAGGGACCTGTGTACACCTGGAAGTGTAGTAGTATTTGCAGTGTGCGACAGGATTCCATCAATTTGCTTTGTGATTTTGTACGGACATTTAATAAGAAAAGTTTGAAGCAGAAAATAAAGTTGTTGCAAGAATTAGATCCTTGCAGAGTGAGAGAAGTGACAGGTTTGCATGGTCATTCACTGGCTTGTCTTTCCAGGAGAGTATGCCAGAGTGTTTTTCATCATTTCAGGATGCTAGCAGTGCATCATAATAAAGTGAGGAAATTAGTTAGAATGTTGTATTATGCTAAGAGTCCAGCAGTTATGCTTAAACAATTATGCGCTGCTCTTTTGCATGGTTCTGAAGTAGATGTGAAGAATATGTGTGAAGAAATTGAGTTTTGTTACTTTGGAAGTAAAGAGGAGAATGCTGAAATTGACCCAGAAGAAGAGGGTAATGTGGAAGATAGTGTACAGGTTTCCAGTACAGATAATTTTCAGAAGGAAATTGCCACATTTCAGGTGAAATCAAGTGAGAGGCCTAATTTCACTTGTGTGTGTTGTCGACGCACTTATTATAAGAATCAGACTAAGTTAGTGGATTTATATGCAAGAAGTGAAAGGGAAAATAATAGTGAATGGAAGGATTTCGCTACATACTTGATGGTAGAAAATTGTTTTGATTTGGGATCGGATCAACGTGTGTGTACTTATTGTTGTAACAAATTAAATCAAAACCAGATGCCTGCTAGAGCGGTTCATAATAATCTGGAATTGGTTGAGATTCCTTCTGAATTGAAGGATTTAAATACTCATGAATCTATTTTGATTCAAAGTATCCATCCCTTTCAGGCTATTGTAAGAATGGAGCCAAGGACAGGGAAATTGCCTCCATCAGATTTACAGAGAGGATTAAAGGGAAGAGTTGTTTATTTGCCTCTAGATTTGAAGAAAAACATTAACACAATTGGAGTAGAAAAAGTGGAAGAGGAACCTCTGGTTATCTTAGTTAATGGGGTTCCGACAAAGAATAAAAAAATATGGCAAGATTTAGTGGATGTTAGGAAAGTAAAAAAGGCAAAATTGTATTTGAAAAAAAATAATAAGTACTATAAGAATGTATATGTTGCAGAAGAGGAAGTAAGTGAGGAAGAGGATAGCGATTTGTGTGCTGGTCAAATTGAGAAAGTAGAACCCTCTAAAAGTGAAGAAATATATGAACATTATAGTGTTCATCCTTTGCATTCCAAGGAAGTCATGGGGAATGCTATTGAGTTGTTTCAAATGAAACAAGCCAAAGGGAGTCCCATTAGTGTCTGGGAGGAAAGTTTGGAAGCTCGGTGTTTTCCACAGCTATTTCCAACAGGTCAAGGAGGAAGATATGATGAGCGACCTCATCAAATTCCTGCTTCTGAATACCGGACTTTACGATTGTATGCAGAAGATGCTAGGTTTCGACAATGCATTCCCTATTTGTTTCATTTCCTGTTTGAAAGCGATCTGTCTGGACTGTCATATGCAGTGAACCACATCTTGAAAAGTGGTATACAGATGCAAAACATCTCGGCAAGTGACTTTATGGATAAAGTCAATGTCCAAGACAGTATTTTGGATTGTCACCTGATTAATCTCATGGCGTGTCAGCGTGGTACTAATGAGTACTGGTACCGTCGTCATGGTGATTTAAAATGTATGCTGAGGAACTTAGGAACTCCCACATGGTTCCTCACTCTGAGCTGTACCGAGTATGGCTGGGAAGACTTACTTGAATTTCTACGAGAGGCAAATGGAAACATCGAAAACATCGAATTCAAGACACCCGGAGAACTGTGCTCTTTGGATCCAGTGAATGTATGCAGGTACTTCAATCATAGATTTGAAGCTATGATGTCTTTTATCATGAATAAGAAGAATCCACCTCTTGGATAGGTGTTGGATTTCTTCTGGAGAAAGGAGTACCAAGCAAGAGGTGCTCCTCATATACATATGCTGCTGTGGATCAAGGATGCACCTAAATTTGGAACAGATCCAGAAGACTTAGTGATGAGTTTCATAGAACAGTATTCTACATGTGCTGTTCCAAACGCAAAGGAGGACAAAAGTCTAAGAGAACAAGTTCTACGCTTCCAAAGCCATCGTTGCGGAAAGTACTGTCGTCGTAAATTCAGAAACAAGGACAAGTTCTACACCAAATGTCGTTTCGCCTTTCCACGACCGGTGATTTCTAAAGGAAGAGTGAACAGTTTGATGTCTTCGCTGCGACATAATGTGATGAAGAAATCACCTAAAAACACGTACAATTTGAAGAGGAACGAAGAGTCCAAGTACATCAACGACTACAACCCAGTGATTTTGTCCATGTGGAATGCTAACATGGATATACAGTTTGTGGCTGATAACTGTATGGCTGTGGCTCGGTATGTGACATCTTACATCACCAAAAAAGAAAAGACAGAATTGAAGGATATGTGGGAGGACATTTCCCATGAAAAGAGCCTCAGTAAGAAGTTGTACAGTTTCAGTCTGAAGATGTCGCATCGAGAAATCGGAGCTTACGAATGTTCTGACCGGTTGTCTTCAGCAAGTCTCTATGCCAAATCTAGGAGTATCGTTTGGGCGAGTCTTGGTCTTGCTGCAACGCGTAATCGAGTTCTGAAACCTGTGCGGGAAATTGAGTATTTGGCAGAAAAGGAGCCAAACAGTACCGACATTTTGAAGACCAACATGTTGGATACATATTATCCAAATCGAAGCAGTCACCTCGAGAATGTTTGTCTGTATGAGGTTCTACAAAATTACATATTCAAGAGGAACATCAAAGAAGATATTGATAAAGGAGTGTATGCTGTAATTGGAAGTGAGGGATGTCTGGTCAAGCAAAGAAAATGCCACTTGGTAAACCATCGAAAATTGAGTGGCGAATCTCCAGAAAAAAAGGAGTTTTTCTATTTAGCACTTTTGCAACTTTTCAAGCCTTGGCGTGCAGAAGAGGAACTGCTTGGAGATTTCCTCTGTTATGAAGACTCTTTCACTGCCGCCAAGGAGACCATAGAATGTCCTGCTTTTCCCAAATATGTACAAATGTTGAATGCGGAAATCGAGCAGGAAGCAACGATTGCAGCCGAGATTGCCAGAGACAGTTCTCAGGACAGTCAGAGTTCTGTTTCATTGAGTCAGGATCCACTAGGAGGACCTGTTATCGAAAATGAAGCTGCCACTGCCATGAATGAAGTGGAAAGAGCCATGGCACATGCTCAGGAGGATGCGGTTAACTTAGAAGACTTGGAAAGACAACTCAACGTTGAGCAGAGGAAAATATATGACGAAGTTACCAAGCAAATTGATCATGGATTAAGTCATGAGAAGAAAGAGTGCTCATGCACATCGTTGAAGCCTGTCCGACTGTACGTGAGTGGAGAAGCGGGAACTGGAAAGAGTTTCCTCATTAAAGCAATTTCATGTTATTTGAAGGAAAGGACTGAGTCATCGCTGTCTTGTGTTGTCACCGCTCCAACTGGACTGGCAGCACATAACATTAAAGGTGTTACTTTGCATCGTCTACTGATGCTGCCAGTGGAGCATGATAACAAATTACAATACCACAAGTTATCTGGAGATGCTTGTTGTGAAGTTTCAAGAGTCTTGAGGAAAATGAAACTTCTTATCATTGACGAAGTAAGCATGGTTTCCAATGTCATGCTTGCCTTTGTGCATTTGAGAATGCAAGAAGTTCTTAAAACAGAGTATGATGTGTTATTTGGTGGCAAACACATCATTGTTTTCGGAGATCTTCTGCAGCTGACACCAGTGAAAGGACAACCTGTGTTCAAAATGCTCACGCATGAAGATACCAGGAAGTGCCTAGGGAGCATTGGCAACGTCAATATATGGTTAAACTTCAATTATGCTGAACTGCATGAAAATATGCGTCAGGCAAAGGATGAAGTTTACAAGAATATTCTACAAGATGTTAGAATTGGAAAAGTGACCGAGCATGGGAAACAAGCTTTACATGCACGATTACTGTCAAATTTATATCCAGAACAAGACGTTGTGCCTGAGAACATTTTTCAGAAAATTACTGAGAAGAAATCTGGAATATGTTTGATGCCAACTCTTGTAGAATGTGCCATCTTCAACAACAAAATGTTGTATTTAGAAAACCAAGAGATTGTGAAACTGGAAGCTATTGACAGAGTAGAGCATATGGGATCAACAATTATTTTGTCTGAGAATTTGAAAACAAAATTGGATTCATTAGAGAAGACTATATCTAAAACTGCAGGTTTTGAAAAGACTCTGAATGTGTGCTTAAATTGCCGTATAATTTTAAGAAGGAATTTACATGTTGAAAGAGGTCTGGTAAATGGATCAATGGGTAATGTTGTTGATTTTGTGAAATACAGAAATAGAGATGGAATTGAATTTTTAAAAATTAAATTTGATGGCATTGAGGAAGTACAGCTAATTGGTCGTTGTTCTGCTAGAGATTTGCTTGTAAAAGACTTATATGTTCGCCGTAAGCAGTTTCCTGTTTGCTTGGCATATGCGGTGACAATCCATAGATCACAAGGTTTAAGTGTAGACAGTGCATTGGTGAATATTGGCAGTTCTGTGTTCAAGGAGGGTATGGCATATGTGTCATTGTCACGAGTTAGAACTTTATCGGGATTGTACTTGATTGAGTGTGATGTCACAAACATTTGTGCGGATCTAGATTGTGTTAAGGAATACAATAGGTTAAGAAGAGAGTATGCGCCACATTTGCCTCAATATCCTTTGTTTGAGAAACGTGTGGTAGGCCGGAAACGAAGAAATGTGACCAATACTAGGGAGGTTGTACCAAAAAGACGAAAAGTTGATGAACCTGAAATTATAAGCAGAAAGAAAAAGGATTCTGTTGAAGATGTTGTTGGTTTTCAATTTGAAAACAGTTCTGGTGTCAACTGCTATGCTAATGTAGTGGTTAATGTTTTGTTTTCTCTACAAAATGTAAAAGAAGAGATTGTGGTCAATTCGGATCACAGATTTTGCGGTTTGTTAAATTCTGTGTTAGAGAAATGTAGCACTGATAGAACAAAAATAGAAAGTGTGTCTGAAATTCGAAATCTGTTAGACAGATGTTCAGGTCAAACACAATTCTCTCAAAATATTCAGCAAGATTGTCAGGAGTTTTTAATGTATATGATTGATGTATTGCATGCTGAAGGTGTAGATGTAGATCACCTGTTTGGGCTTTCTTATCAATGGCAGCATGACTGCGAGAACTGTAGGGTATCAAGTACTACTAGTGTAGACTCAGAAAGATTTATATATTTAACTTTGCCAGACAGTAAATCAGTGTCCTTTAATAAGCTAGTAAAAGCAGCTGATCACAACATGGAGTGTAGCCAATGTAAATCTGAAATGATGTCAACATTATTTATACGAACATATGGCCAGTATGTCATTTTAATGTTCCAACGATGTAGGGCTGATGGAACAAAATTGACAACTTTAATTAAAAATTTTGTAGCTTCGCAGTTGTCAATATCAGGAAGGACTTTTGTAACTGCAGCAATTATATATCATGACGGTCCTTCAATAACATCAGGACATTACACAGCTTATTTAAAGTCTAGAAACGGCTGGTCATTCTGCAACGATTCTGTTTTAACTTTCAAAAAAAATTGCCGTATGACCTTAAAAATTCTTACCTGGTGTTTTTAAAACCAAAATTTTAGGGAAAGAATCTCGGGATGTGCTCTGAGGAATTTCAAGAGGTTCTAATGGCTCCTACACGATTTGGCCTTGAGGATAAGTGTAGTACAGAGACAATAGTTCCTGGAAAAAAAGAAGATTTTCTTACAGAAAGTGGTGGGCACAGATTAGTTGAAGGACAACAGAGTATTTCCCAAAGCAAACGGTCTTCTTACCATAACACTTGACGTCATGGAAAAATAACTGCACTTTGAATGAGTTCAGAAAAACTGTTTCTTTTTATAAGCTAATTCAAGCAGCCAATCAAAACATGGAGTAGAGGGAATGTAAGTCTGCAATGCTGTCTAGATTATTGGTCCAAACTTTTGATTATAATGTCATTTTAAAAATCCAATTAGTCTTCAACTTTAATTACAAATGTTGTGGCTACACAGTCGTTGATTTTAGGAAGAAGATTTGTAACTGCAGCTATTATATTGCATGATGGTTATTTGACAAGATCCGCTTATTACACAGGTTATTGAAAATGTAAAAAAATTTGCTGTTTCGGAAATTATTGCCATTTGACTACGATACAATGTTGCCTTTTTACTAAAAAATATTCTTACTTTCTGTTTTCAGAAAAGAGAATTTAGGGTAGGTAACTGGAGTATAATGATTCTAGGGGTTGATATAATTTTATCTACTGTTTTATATTGCTTTGTGATTAAAAGTGATGTAGAGAATTAAATAATTGTAGTAGTCATAGAGGTAGTGTAAGTCTGCTTCATAGTAAGCAGTATCAGTGTCATAGGAAATGTAGAACATGAGTGAGCAAAAAGGGTAAGATATTACTAGTCTAGGATTGTGAAAGTGATCTTGAACGTTTTCTTTCTGAAAGTTGCGGAAATACAAAATGACGGGATTTGCTTACAAGAATTCCAAGAGTTATAAATGGCTCTTACACGATTTGGCCTTGAGGAAACGTGTGGTAGAGAGCGAGAAGTCATTTATTGTATGTAACATATTTTTCAAAACGATGGAGCTTTTCTTTCAGAAAGTGGCGGGCTGAAAATAATAACAGCACAACAGAGTGTAAGCTGTTCATAGGATATCCTTCGACGTCATGGAAAGTAAGTTACTTTTGAGGAGTTTTGATTTCTGATTCGTTATGTTATATGGGTTTTTTAAACACAATCATTTTGATTGTGGTTTTTTTTTCCCCGCTGTTATATGATGAATACCTTCAAGTCACTGTTTTTAGTGAAATTTGATACATTCTGAGAACAGCAAAAATAAACCATTTAACATGTATAGTTAATTCTGTACTGTTTGTATTTATGATGTACATTTAGAACTGTGTAGGAGGCATGGAGAAGGTGAGGCTTCTGTAAGTGTCAAAGTTGTTGCAGTCAGTGCTTACTCTTTCATATGCTGGACTACATCTGCATAATGAGATACCTAACCAAAGGAAACACAAGTGATGTGATTGTGAAATGAGCAAAAGAAATTGCATATTTTTCAAATACATTACCTGTGTTTCGTAACATTACGAATCAAATTGTGCAGATGAAGTTTAGGCCTCTCCAGGGAAACAGAGGAAGTTTGAACTTTATTGGTTGCCCTGCACATGTATTATCTCCTCTGTACTCTTCAACAAGGCTAAATTTGATCTGCAACCCTGAGTAGGCCTCACCTGAAACAAACGTCTGGATAGGACACACCTTATTGCCATCCTGAAACAATCATTTAAAATGTTAGGAACAGTTTTATGATGATTGTGCACCTCTTTTGCGCTGCGATTGCGTCACTTTTGTGAGACAACAGCAGTGCAAAAGATGCACCATGTTCCAAGATAGGCCTCAGTTCATCTGCATCAAGATACTGTTAGTTTAAAATGTATATCTTTAGGACTGTGTAGGGGGCCTGGAGAAGCAGAAGCTTCTGTAAGTGTCAAAGTTGTTGAAAAACTGTTTGTCCTTCAATCTTTTCCCTTGTCTTTTCTAATTTTTAAATACATGTTTTAATATTTTTCAAATGTTTGTTCTCTCTTTCACAGATTGAAAGTATAAAAATAACAAGTGACTAAGTTAACGACAATTATAAGGTAAATGTTTTGTACTCTTTTCGTTACATTTCTATCACATTTAACTACTATTAGTTCCACTGCTTCATTTATTTAACCCTAACTTTCCTGCCTTTGCTACTTCCCTCATTCCTTTCTCTATTACTTACTTACTTACTCTACTCCTTCCACTCCTTTTCTCAGTCCCTCTCCTCATAGTTCCTCACTCTTGTTCACTCACTCCGTCTCTATTACTCTTAGTGTCTCTGACTGATCACTCTTTCACTACTTGTTCATTATGCTTTCTCTGTGTAGTTGAAGCACACTAAGGGGCATATTATGAACACAGCCAATAAAATTATTGCTGCTTTTATCGGCAGAAAACTGCTGCAAAAGCGGCTGTAGCGGCAGTTTTCTGCTGCAAAAGCGGCTTTAGCGACACATTTCTGCCAATAAAAGCTGCGAAACTTTTATTGCCTATGTTGATAATATGCCCCTATGTTATTTACATTTCTTTGCTGTTTCAATTATTCCTTTTCTGTTACTTCTTCTTTTCTGCTTTCTGTTTTTTCTCTCTGTTATTCCACATGTTTTAATCTTATTTTGAACATTCACTCACATTCTCTAAGAAACTCTTCTTTGTTATTCTTCTACTCTCCTTTTTTTCTTTCACTTCCTTATCTATTTTCTTTTTCACAATTATACCCTCTTCCATCTTTTCTTCGGTAAATAAATCTATTAAACAGTATCTCTGGTTTAGTCCCTATAGCTGTCTTTGTTTTAACATTACTCTCTGTTTACTTCCCTTATACTTCCCTTATACTTACTCTTCTTTTTTTTTTTTTCTTTTTTTTTGGTTCGCTCCCGGTTCGCGTACCGGCGAGCGAACCGGGAAGCGAACCAAAAGAAATAGAGCTTGCCAGAGTGCTAAACATTCTAGCAATTTTTTTATAAAGGGGAGGTAGTTCTGAAAAGAACTTTATTTTTAATGTTTTTGTTGTTTTATATATATATATATATATTTTAATTTTTTTTTTTTTGTATTTTTAAGAACAGTTTTATGTTTTTTTTGGTTTTTTTGGGGGGGAAACAACAAAAAACAGGCATTGGAAAGGGCTCAACAGGAGCAAAACATTTTTTTTACTTTTTGGGGCGTTTAGAGCACTTGTGGTTTTCAAATGCTCTGTTTATTAAGTTAATGCTCATATTGGCACATGAGAGCAATGTACCACAATATAAACAGGTAATCTTCATATGGACAAAGTTGTCCTGAATGTTTGGCACGGTTTCCCGTGCCTCTGGCCCCGACAGAGATACCTGTGACGATGTCCTGGCCACAGGAGTTGGTGGATTGTCCTGAAGGTGACGCATCTCTGCCCGGCTGTAGTTTAGTGGATGCCACCTCAGCAAGTGACGGTGCATAGTATAGTTGCTGTAACTATACTTCTTTTCTGTGCCTCTAGATAAGTCCTCTTTACATATCAGGCACGTCACATATCGAGCATTAACTTTTTTCTGTCCTTCAGGAAATGAAAAAAACTGCCAAATGAATCTAGTTTTATGATGAGATACCCGGGGCTCCTCTTGTAAAAACGGTGTTTCCTGTATCTCCTGTTCCTCTTCTTCATCCTCTTCCTCCTCTGTGTTGGTAATGAACTGTGGAGGTGGTCCTCTCTTCCTATGAGGAGGTGGTGGTGGTGGTGGGGGTGCACCAGCTGAAGCTACTAATGAAGCCATTGCTCAGTGATCACAAAGGGTCTTCCTCTCACAAAGATGAAAGTCAGAGTGAAGAAATAAGGAGGGGTTTTCATCATTTTGGAAAAAAAATAGGTCTAAACCAATGAAAAGTGTTATTTTTAGGTCACATGACCTAGCCTTACATCATTAGGAAACCAAAAGTGAAATGAACCAATGAAAAGTTTTATTAACAAGTCACATGACCTGTTACGCTTAAGTTACGCGCTGCGGAACGCGCCCCGGATCGCTTCCGGGGAGCTGCGCTTCGCGCCTCGGTTCGCGCTCCGGAGCACTTCCGGGTGCGCTAACGCGGCGCGTCATAAGACGCATTACGCGGCAAGGCGATACGTCGCGCTTTCGCGACGCGCCCCGGATCGCTTCCGGGGAGCTGCGTTTCGCGCCGCGGTTTGCGTACCGGAGCACTTCCGGGTGCGCTAACGCGGCGCATCATAAGACGCATTACGCGACAACGCGATACGTCGCGCTTCCGCGACGCGTCACGATGTTGATTTCTAACGCGGCAGTTGCGCAAACGGAACGTTCACTGGTTCGCGGACCGGGTCGCGGCACCACATTGAGCTAACGGGAAGCTTCCCAGTTCGCGAACCGGGAGCGAACAAAAAAAAATAATAATAAAAAAAATTATTATTAAACATATAAAATATCTTTTTTGATTTAAAGAAGAATACATTTTACAGCTATAGATATTAGCTTTTAAAAAACCAATGAAATTCACTGAAAAAACCATAGGTTATAGACCATATATAGTTAGGAATTAGCATTTACAAAACCTTGAAAATTCACTGAAAAAACCATAGGTTATAGACCATATATAGTTAGGAATTAGCATTTAAGAAACCTTTTTTTTACTCACACAAAACCATTGAAATTCCATATATAGTTAGTTGCACTAACTATATATCGCGCACCCGCAATCCACTGCTGATGATGTCACATATTACATCATTCATGACATGGTCAGTGACATCACTGATGACATCACTGATGACATCTCAAATGACATCACAGATGACATCTCAAATGACATCACTGATAACATATCAAATGACATCCCTGATGACATCACTGATGACATCTCAAATGACATCACTGATGACATCTCATTTGACATCAATGGTCACATCACTGATGATATCATTCATGTGACAATACAATGCATCTCCTCACACTTTAATATAACCTCTGTTACACCCAGTGTTAAATACAGAATATAATTTTTTAAACCATTGACACACCAATACTAGTTACTACATACGCACTCACTGATTCCTATGTCTACACACACATTCACTCATTCACCCATACAATCATTCATACATACAATCACTCATCTTTACAACACTATCATATGCACTCATACACCTATACAGACACTCACACTCTGCCACTGATCCATGGAGTTACTCACACACCTAGTCAGTCCTGCAAAGAATCAATCACACTTCCATTTTCTAATCTATACAGTTAAACATAGAGTACCTTACATTTCAAACATATACTAACACATACTTACTCTCTTATACAATCATTGATACAAGAACACATTGATCTGCACAGAGTCAGACATCTCCCAGCCAGCCACACACACACTCAGTCTCCCATACAAATACTTGGACAATCAATCAATAACCCATATAGTTACTCATATAGCTACTGATCAACACATGCAGCACTTTACAGAACAACAGACATAATGATGCACAAATTAAGACAGTTTAGTCACTAACCCATGCACTCAGTGAGACACATTTAATCACTTACTCATTCATAAAGTCAGTCACGCACCTACTAAATCTTTTATTTAGGCACTTCTACATCTACTCATTTTTCAATATGTAAAACATATTTAAACTTTACAGAAACACACAGTCAATGGATGATGTCATCAGTGATGTCATCAGTGATGTCATTTGAGATGTCATCAGTGATGTCATCAGTGATGTCACTGACCATGTTATGAATGATGTAATATGTGACATCATCAGCAGTGGATTGCGGGTGTGCGATATATAGTTAGTGCAACTAACTATATATGGAATTTCAATGGTTTTGTGTGAGTAAAAAAAAGGTTTCTTAAATGCTAATTCCTAACTATATATGGTCTATAACCTATGGTTTTCAGTGAATTTTCAAGCTTTTGTAAATGCTAATTCCTAACTATATATGGTCTATAACCTATGTTTTTTTCAGTGAATATATATATATATTCACTGAAAAAACCATAGGTTTCAGGCCTTATATAGTTATGAATTAGCATTTTAAAAAACCTTTGAAATTCACTGAAAAAACCATAGGTTTCAGGAGTTATATAGTTAGGAATTAGCTATTACAAAACCTTTGAAATTCACTCAAAAAACTATAAGTTTTAGTGGTGTTATAGTTAGCTGGACATTTTACTCATATAAAACCGTTGAAATTGCTCCTATATAGTTAGTTGTACTAAGTATATATCGCGGACCCGCAATCCACTGCTGATGATGTCACATATTAGATCATCCATGACATGGTCATTGACATCACTGATGACATCTCAAATGACATCACTGATGACATCACTGATGACATCATCCAGTGAATGTGGTTTGCTTCGTTATTTAAATATGCATTATATATATAGCAATTTGCATTGAAGAATGAGTGGATATATATAAATAAATATTTAGATGGAGGATTTAGTAGCAGTGTAATTGACTGTTTACTTGACCAATTTATAATGTCTCACTAAATATAGTGGATAGTGACTAAACTGTGTGAATATCTGTATCACTTTGTCAGTTGTTGTGTAAACTGATTCTACAGTTGGTTATTTGCTATGTGAAAGTCTATATTAGTTATTGATTAGTTAACTGAGTATTTGTATGGGAGTGTGAAAGTGTGTGTGGTTCGGTGGAGGGTGTGTGACTGTCCAAAGATGTGTGAATAGTTTATTCAGTAGATATATGAAGTTAAAACTACATGTTCTAACAGTTTGGGTGAGGGAATCTCTTTATGTGTGTGGTGATGAGCAAATATATTTCTCAAAGGTACAGGTCCAACAAACTAGAAAAATAAAAGGCAGTGTATGTGTCAGTTGTTGTATTTAAATAAGTATACATAAGACACAATGATTGTGTGAGTGACTGTATGGATAACTGTATACTTGTAATAATGATTTTATAATTCACTAAGTATGACTTACTATCTAAATGAATAGAAGAAGTGGTGTTTGTATAAGTGTTTTGCTAAGTAAATATGTAAGTATGATCCATTGTTTGCATAAGTGAGTAGGATGACGTCATATGTGAATAGGATGCCTGCTGTTGTTTAATGTTGATATAGATGTATAAGTATTTTTGATAGTGTTCTATTGTTCATTGACAGCATGTATGAGTGAATCCATAGGTAAGGGATTAGATGTGTGTATACATGTATGAATCACTGAGTGGATTTTTAGATACTTGTATTGCTGTGACAAGGGATTTAAATATGATACTCTGTATTTTACAAAGAGTGATGAAAAATTGTAATAGTGTATGAAAAGGTGTATGTGATTGTCACGTGGATGATGTCATCAGTGATGTCATCAGTGATGTCATTTGAGATGTCATCAGTGATGTCACTGACCATGTCATGAATGATCTAATATGTGACATCATCAGCAGTGGATTGCGGGTGCGCGATATATACTTAGTACAACTAACTATATAGGAGCAATTTCAATGGTTTTGTATGAGTAAAATGTCCAGCTAACTATAACACCACTAAAACTTATAGTTTTTTCAGTGAATTTCAAAGGTTTTGTAAAAGCTAATTCCTAACTATATAACTCCTGAAACCTATGGTTTTTTCAGTGAATTTCAAAGGTTTTTTAAAATGCTAATTCCTAATTATATAAGGCCTGAAACCTATGGTTTTTTCAGTGAATTTCAAAGGTTTTTTTAAATGCTATCTCCTAACTATATAAGGCCTGAAACCTATCGTTTTTTCAGTGAATTTCAAAGGTTTTTTAAATGCTAATTACTAACTATATAAGGCCTGAAACCTATGGTTTTTTCAGTGAATTTCAAAGGTTTTTTTTAAATGCTAATTATATTAGCGGATAACGTTTAAATATATTAATATCCTAGTGGGACCACCTGAGCAGCCCTAGGGGGTCAGGGTGTTTCTACCCTGCCCCTTTTTGTGTTCTACACGTTTGTTTTTCTGCTTTCTTGTGTCTAATTCCTAACTATATAAATCCTGAAACCTATGATTTTTTGAGTGAATTTTAAAGGTTTTTTAAATGCTAATTCCTAACTATATAAGGCCTGAAACCTATGGTTTTTTCATTGAATTTGCAAGGTTTTTTAAATGCTAATTCCTAACTATATAAGGCCTGAAACCTATGGTTTTTTCAGTGAATTTGCAAGGTTTTTTTAAATGCTAATTCCTAACTATATAAGGCCTGAAACCTATGGTTTTTTCAGTGAATTTCAAAGGTTTTTTAAATGCTAATCCCTAACTATATAAGGCCTGAAACCTATGGTTTTTTCAGTGAATTTCAAAGGTTTTTTTAAATGCTAATTCCTAACTATATAAGGCCTGAAACCTATGGTTTTTT
The DNA here is from genome assembly GCF_964261635.1 of Lissotriton helveticus. Classification (NCBI taxonomy): domain Eukaryota; kingdom Metazoa; phylum Chordata; class Amphibia; order Caudata; family Salamandridae; genus Lissotriton; species Lissotriton helveticus. The sequence goes on from NC_136059.1 coordinate 1,375,475,010, forward strand.
CAGTGAATTTGCAAGGTTGTGTGGGTGTGTGTGTGTGAGAGGAGTGTGTGTGTGTGTGTGTGTGAGGTGTGTGTGGTGTGTGTGTGTGTGTGTGTGTGTGTGAGAGGTGTGTTTCAGAGGTGTGTGTGTGTGGGGAAGGGGTGAGGTGTATGTGGGGGATGTGTGGGGTGTGTCTGTGAGGTGTGTGTGTGTGTGTGGGGGGAGTGAGGTGTGTGTGGGTGGGGGTGTATGGGGTGTGTGGGTGTAGGTGGTGGTGTGGGTGTGTAAGGTGTGTGTGTGGGTGTGGGTGTGTGGGGTGTTTGGTTGTGGGTGGAGGTGTGGGTGTATGAGGTATGTGTGGGGGGTGTATGTGGGGGGGGGTGGGTGTGGGGTGTGTGTGTGGGGCACCCCCTCAAAAAAAGAAAAACATAATAAGTGTGTGTGTGTGTGGTTGTGTGTGTGGGGGGGATGGGGGTGTGGGGGGGTATGTGTGTGGTGTGTGTGTGTGTGTAGGATGTGTGGGTATGTGTGTGGGGTGTGTATGTGGGTGTGTGTGTAGGGGTGTGTGTGGGTGTGTGTGTGAGGAGTGTGTGTGTGTGTGTGTGAGAGGGGGGTTTGTGTTACTATCCTTGTGGGGACTTGGGTGTGATAACACACTCACGCTGTGGGGACTTGATTGCACTGTGGGGACCTGAACCCAGGTCCCCACAAGGTAATGTTCTTTAAATGATAAAAAATGGCTTCAGGAACATCTGTGTCAATTTTTACAACTTTTTTAAAAATTGTCTTGTGGGGACCTGTGTTTCAGAAAGTGTGTTTATATTTTTGCTCGCTCTGCCCCCATAGACAGGAGGCGGTACTGCAGTCTTAAACACACTTTGCATTTAAACTAACCCTGGGCGGGCGGCTACGTTCCGTGCATGGAGTGTGCGTAGTACCGGCTTCTACGCATTTTGCGTAGCAGGCGTAGAATCCGGCACTATGCACGCTCCGCAGACGGAGCGTAGCTGGCCGCCACCCGCCTCCCTCCCGCCCTCCCTAAATACTTTAAATTGATGGTGTAGAAGAATTAAAAGGCACTTACCTTGCCCGCCGCTGCCCGCCGCGTCCCCGGGGCTCGCTATCTTCATGGCTGCCGTCTTGTGTACTAATGCGCATGCGCGAGCGGCCGCGCATGCGCATTTCTCACGAGGCCCATTATTTCCGGGATTGGTTCGGTTCTGGAACCTTTGTCGACCTTTGTCGATTACTTTTTGAACCCCATGGTCAAGGCTATGCCTACGTTCTTACAGGACACGAAAGATGTCCTGAGACTCCTTCCAACAGTACAATTTGATATCGAAAGGGACATCCTTGTATCATTCGACGTTGAGTCCCTTTATACGTCAATTCCGCAAACTGAAACCTTGGAGGTGGTAGGTGCTTTGCTGGAGCAGAGTAACCATCAGTCTATCACTCCAATACGTTTCATTATGCATTTAGCGGAAACTGCGATGAAAGAGAATTACTTTCGCTTTGAGGACATCACTTACCTGCAGATGTCCGGGACCAGCATGGGCAGCGTTTTTGCGCCGAGCCTGGCGAATCTTTACGTCCATAATTTTGAACAGCAAGTATTCCTTACACCCGCCAACCCCTACCTACCATCACTACACGTATGGAAACGTTATATTGACGATATCCTGGTGGTGTGGCGGGGAACGGAAGAAGATCTCGTGTCTTTCCACGGATGGTTGAATAGTAAGAACGCCTATCTCAAATTCACCATCGAGTATAGCCGGACATCCTTAGCCTTCCTTGATCTGAGGTTACATGCAACTCCAACTGGAATCGAATCAGAGCTCTATCGCAAGCCGATGGCTAGAAACGCACTACTGCGATACGATAGTTGCCACCCACGGGCCCTGAGGGACAATCTGCCTTTTGGGCAGTTCCTCAGGGTTCAATGGAACTGCTCTAGCAAGGAGGCCTTCAAGACCCACTCAAAAAATCTGGAATGCCAACTGATTGAAAAAAATTATCCAAAGAAGATTATTCGTCAGTCTAAGAAGAGGGCTTCTAATAATAACAGGGAGTCCCTCTTGGAGATACATCCTCCCAAAGAGAAGACTAACCGCATTGCCTTTGTCAACACATTCAATAGTCGATCTAATCAAGTACAACGGATCATAAAGAAACACTGGTCTATCTTGAAAACCGGCGGCGATGACATAGCTTTACCAATCTTTGCCTTTAAAAGAGGAAAAAATCTAAAGGATCAGCTAATTCATACACGCCCACGGAACAAGGAACCCAGACAAGTTGGTACCCTGTGGGACCTACCTCCTGTTGTTGGACACCACCCATGTGGATCGTGTACGGTCTGTCCCCAAACTTGTAAATCCACTGTGGTGGACATAGGGACCAACCGCCCTTGGACACAAAACAGATTTACAAACTGTAACAGCAGTAATTTAATCTATCAGATAACATGTCCGTGCTTATTACGATACGTTGGGATGACGACTAGGAAGATAAGGACACGGATACAAGAGCACAAAAGTACAGTGCAATGCCGAAAGCAAGCCACTCGCCTTACTGCACACTTCCTGGAGAAAGGGCATGGCCCGGATGATTTTTGTTGGACAGTCCTGGAACAACCACATATTCCTGAGTCTTGTACTGACATCAGTCGGTTCTTGTTAAAATAGAACAAAAATGGGTCTATCGATTGAACAGTGATAAGGAGGGTTTGAACGAGCCAATACCTTGGATGTCCCTCTAATTATTGTTACCTTACATTTTTGTTGAAAATGACTAACAGTATAAATCCAAGTAAACCTCTTTATGGACTTAACATCATCAAATAGGTTTGAGTTTCTTCCAGAATCCTCTAAAATTACCCCCACTCTCAATAAATATAAAAAAAAAACAGTCTTATTTGCTGCTAAATGACCCCAAAATGGCTTCTTTTATTAGATGCCCAGGCAATTTATTGCATTAACACTATAAATATACTTTGGGTCCCGGTATAAATACAGTCTGGATATTTATTTTCCATATTAACAGTGAATTATTGCGAAAGCGCATTTGGAACTACATGTCCCAGCATGCTTTGCATCACGTGACTGTTCTCCGATCACGTGATGCAGTTTGGCGAAATACGAGGATACAAACATCTGTCTTGCACGATCGCCGGTGCCCCCCCAGACAGTACAGACGACTGCCCGGACACACCGACGGAAAGGTAAGCGGCCGCCTCGCTTGCCAGCGCACACCCAGCTAGTTTAACAACACGCGTATGAAAAGCAGCGTCAGCCCTTAGCAGCGAACACGCTCTCTGTGCTGCCACTATACTTGAACTCTACCATCTGAGTTTGCCTACATGTATACAAGCGGAATACTTCTGCGGTATAATTCGTGTTTAGTTTGACCGCCGGGGAATTGTATTGGCGGGGCACCTACATAGAATCAGTGTAAATGTTGATGGAGTAACAATAAGCCATCTTTGACCTCCGTGTAAACCTCTCTTTTAACTTTATGTTAAACCAATTCTAAAAGGAATATAATAATTATTTTTAGAGCGGTGCTCCTTAAACCTGAGCTGCAGCCAGGTGGGGTGAAGCCTCTCAACCATCATTTATGGGTGAGTGCACTTTGGAACGTTGTGTCTGAGTAGCTGTGAATGGGTCTCCATCACACTGGGTTTTTATTGTTGTAAAAAAACCATGAGAATATGATTCATTCATGTTTTTTGTCTTTGTTTGTTTTGTCTTTCTGTCTGGATCTAATACCTTGTGATGCAACGCGATAACAGTATACGGTTGAGTACACACCTGGGACTTTCAGGTGATATTTTTTCATGATTTATTTTAAGCAGTAGTGTTGTCCATCAAGGTCCTGACGAATGCATTGGAAACTTGGTTCTATTTAAATGCAGAAACATGTTGACCACTATCAAGTACGGTTATTATTTCAAACCCGCACTTGCACTTGCTTTTTAACCTTAGGGATTGGGAGATACTAATAAACTTTGTTTTTCTACCCAATTCACCTAATTTTACGACAACTTTTCACTTTTCACCACTATCACCATACACTGCTTTATTCAGGAGCCTCTTTAATCTTTGCACAATATATACCTCCCACTGGTCACATTTATCGGTTACGGTAACATTAGACCAGCCGTTTTGTCTCCTAGGTAAGGAGAACCCAAATGATGAGAAAGAGGGCGGTACAGTGTGGCTTCTGATGGGAACTATTTTCTCCATATGCTCTTGAGCCTTGATTTGGCCGGCATTCTTTAACATGCACAATGTCCTCACGGGTGTTATTTGTGTAGTATCGGTGTTGTGATCCATTCTGTTTGACTTAATTTTTTGACCCCCAGGTATTTCTTGTTGTGATAGAGGTGGATAGGAGACCAAATCCCTAGCTTGCATTTGGGTCACAGTGCCCTTACTACTGCATTGGCACCCACAATTATTGCTGTTTGGACTTAGTGCTTCAGCTAAGGTGCAAAGTTCTGCTGTAAAATGGGCACCCTCATGTTGATGTCCACTTCAATTTGCCCTTCCTTTGTATTTAAATATAGTTTGCCTTCCAAGATCATACTAGTTTAACTACAACATACTGCAGTAGCATAGGCTGTGCCCAACCACCTGCCTTATAAGTGAGAAGGTCTTCAAGTCGGAAGGGTGGAGAGGATGTGGCGTTATGCTAGAGCTGCAAACTTCAAACTCAATTCTTGACGTTAGCTTGACATCTTGTGATTCTGGTCAAATCACTTAATTTCCCTGTGCCTAAAGAAATTGTACATGACTTAACTGGTGCTCATGTAACGTGCTTCAAAGTGGAGTGACACAAGCACAACACTGGTGGGAATGAGGCATTTACAGAAGTATGTGAGAAGTGGCTTCTATTGCTTCACCATTTATTTATTTATAAAGTTTTATATTTATTTAAGCAATTTGTAGAGCGCGCAAATACCCGTGAGTGTCTTGACGCTGTAGACGGGAGAGGCAGTAGTGAAGTGGTGTGCTGCTCATTGGTATTTATTCGCTTCCTGAACGCCGGCAGATATTTATTAGCTTCCTTAAAACCGGCAGCGATGGACAGTGTTTAATTTGCTGTGGGAGGGTGTTCCACAGTCTGGCCGTGGTAGCAGTGAATCTTTTGTCTCCCCAGGAGACCTTGTTTGTGCGGGCGATCGTGATGAGATTGGCGGTTGAGGAAGGTAGGTTTCTGCTAGGTAAGTGGGCGCAAAAGGCTTTCTTTAGAAAGTCCGGACCTGTGTTATGAATGGCCTTGAAGGCAATGCATAGGGCCTTGAATTTTATGCGACTTGTGATTGGAAGCCAGTGCAAGTTTCGCACCACCAAGGAGATGGATTTGTACTTGGGAGTACCTGTAATTAACCTCGCAGCAGCATTCTGTACTATCTGTAGTTTGTTAGTGATCTTTTTCTGGACATTCAGGAGCAGGCTGTTCCAATAGTCAATTTTGGACATAACAAGGGTGCTAATCAAGGTTTTTCCAGCGCTTGGTGGAAGGAAGGGTAGCAGTTTCTCGATCATTCTAAGAGTGTAGAAGGAGGACGAGACAATGGCATTGGCATGAGCTGAGAAAATTAGTTCATCATCAAACATGATGCCCAAGTTTCTTACTTTCGCTACTGGGGGTGGGGGCAGGGTGGAGGGCCCAGGGCGGTTGGCCACCAAGTGGGGGACCATGTTGGGTGTAGATTGCCAAAGATCATACCCTCCGTTTTTTTGGAGTTTAACTTTAGGCGGTTTTTGGCCATCCAGGAGCTGATGGCGAGCATACCAAATTGAAAACTGGCCGCAATTGCTCCTCCATCGTTGTTAATTGCGAGCACCAGCTGTGTGTCATCGGCATGAGATGTCAACACCATCCCATGGGCTTTGATGACCTTGGCCAGGTACGACACATAGATATTAAACAGTGTCAGACTCAAGGATGATCCTTGTGGCACACCACATGGGAGCGTAAAAGACGGGGAGTTATATTCACCAGGACTCACTAGCTGAGTGCGGTTGGCCAAGAACTACTCCAGTAAATCTTTGGCTTTGAGTTTAATGCTCATATTTGAGACACGGTCGATCAGGGTGACACGATCAACCGCGACGAAAGCTGCTGAAAAATCCAGCAGTATCAGAACTGCTGTTCCACCTTGGTCTCCGGTGGCTCTAATCTCGTCTGTAGCTTTGTAAAGGGCAGTTTCTGTGCCTTGGCCTTTCCTGAAGCCAAACTAAGTTTCATCCAGGAGATTGTTTTCTTCGATGAAGTGAGCTAGCTGTGTGTTCATTATTTTTTCAATAATGTTTGCTGGGAAGGGGAGGCTTGTGATGGGTCTGTAATTTTTTGTGTCTAGTGGGTCGAGATGCTGTTTCTTCAGCAGAGGTTTGATGGTTGCCTTTTTCCAGGTTGCTGGGTAGATACCGGTGTTGAACATGGCATTACAGATGTCTGTGAGTTTAGGGGATAGTTGGTCGGGAACATTTTTTGATACCGAGGCTGGGCAAGGATCTGTAGGGGAACCTGATTTGATGGTGAGAATGAGGTCATAGATTTGTGTGGAAGAAACTTGCTTGAATTTTTAAAAGGATGGAGACTTGCTGCAGTTGTCAGTTGGGGTTGGCAAATAATTGTTTGGTTGCGTAGCGAAGTTGTCATATATTATGCTAACCTTGTCTTGAAATGCACTAGCTAAGGAGTTACACAGGTCCTGAGAGGGTGCTGGTGGAGGGTTTACTTGATCCTGATAGTTTGGTGACTACCTGGAAGAGTAATTTGGTGGAGTCTTGGGCCATTTCTATTTGACTTGTGTAATATTTGCTTTTTTCTGAGATAATGAGCTGTTTATAGTGGGAGATGGCCATTTTGTAGCAGGCTTTGTCAGTGGTATTGTAATTTCTGCGCCAGCATCTCTCGAGGTTCCTAAAGCGTTGTTTTTCCAATCTGAGAGCATCAGAGAACCAAGGGGTTGATGCGGTGGTTCTGTTTTTTGAGAGATTTTTTTATAGGTCCCAGAGCATCACATGCTTTGTGTAGCCAGTCTAGGTAATTAGAGGAGGCTAATGTTGGGTCTGGTGTGGGCTCACACTATCTATACTTCCCATCTAAGGTATTTCTTCACTCTTTAACGCGTAGATACAGAGCACCGGATTGCTCAGTACAGCGGTTCTCCATTGGTAAGTCTGCCGGTCCTAGGCCTGACACATTTTTGGCTGGAAAATCACTGTACTTAACTGCCACCCCCAGCAGGGCTCATTGTCACTGTACCTCTCAAGGCTGACGGAAGCAGCCTTGCTACTCGAAAAGGTGGAGCTCTGTCCTGCAAGATATTTATCTACCATCTGGTAAGAAACTGCATTATTAGGCCCCATGCAATCATTTTTGTTTATAATTTATATAGTCCAATTCCACCAACTATGTTTACCCATCCCCACAGGTTACAGTGCATTATCACTGGTTAACATTTACCAAAGGGATTTCCCCCGCTACGGCTGTAGCAAAGTACGCCCTGAGCCCATCTGGCCGCATTCCAATAATTTTACTGGCAGTTTTTCCTCATATTGAGGTAAGATCCTAAATTTAACACAACACATCCGATTGAGTCTTGCTGTATTTTGAGTGAGTTTTCTAACCTTATTATTCTCCTTCCTCACATATCAGTATCCGGACGGGTTCTCATGTGAGTAACTTCTTTTCTTCTATTTTTCCACGTGTGGCACACAGTTCACGAGACTGCCCAGTTACATCCTCAGGTCCCTTCTTATTACATGACCTCTTCACATATATCTCGCATTTGTGCCGGTATATGGGCCTAATGCCTTGTATTTTCTTCATTAGATGTCCCTTCATCGTTAGTCCTGAAGAGACCCTACACTGACAATAGGGTCGAAACGCTGTCGACACACAGAAGAAGTGAACCATTACACAGCGCATGTCATTGCATATTACTGCTGTCTACATAGAGATTCTTCTTGTTAATGGTCGAGTTAAAAAATTGTGGAAACCTTGCATATAGAAATTCACACTGTCACTTAACTTTGGGTCCCGTACTCACTTGGGACACAATGCAATAATGTTTTTGGATTTTCAAATTATGTTTATATTGCTTTTGGTCAAAAAATATATCAAAATGTTACATGAATTCTCCTCTGTTAGTGTTTCTTTCGCCCTCTGTCATTGAGGTACCCTCTAAAATATTTCAATTTTGCCTCCTTTATTACAAAGGTAACTTATCAATCCACAGGAACCGTTGTTTTTCCTTAAATAACAGTGTATTATACGGCCCCAGATAGCTACCTCTGACACTCTCTCTATCTCTCTCTCTCTTCCCCATTAACATTAGAAGTCTCTGTTTTGTCCTTATTTCTTGGTTCGCCATGAGAAAAACTGGCACAGAGGTAGCAGACTTGACCCAGGCCCCTCAGACTCAACTGCCAAGCCATAGATGGATTAATTTGGGGGGGGGGGTGACACAGCAAACATCCCTCATCCCAAGCATGCTCCCTGAGCTAACAAGGCCAACCTGCAAAGGGTGAGGATGTGAAGCAGTTCCTTATACAAGAAGAGAACTAACCAGGAACAGATGTGACTTGAATCCCATAGAGAAATAAGACATTCCACTAACTGAAACAGAACACCTCTCTAGAAAAAGCAAAGCTCTTTCTTAACTCTCTCTTTACCTCCACAGCTTATTATTCATTTGCCCATCTACAATGGCAACATTACAAGCATAGTAAAAAAGCTGGTTGGCAATCAGAGGCTCAACTTTGGCGACATGAAGCACTCACTGTTATACCTCTCATCTAAGATAGTCAGGGCATCCTCAAAAGCTTCCCTGAGCTATATTGAATGAATTTGGTAGTTACTATAAAGAAAAAAGGAACATCACATCTGCTGAGGAAGGTTTCTTTTTCCGGCTAGACAGGACCTCTGTGACAACAGAGATAGAGCCATGCTGGAAGGGAAATATCAAGGATGAGATTTCTTTGGACATCATTGAATTGTCAAATAACAGATCAGCGGGAAGATTCTAAAAGGGCAGAGCACAACTGACTGACGTTCTGTACGGTGTACTCAAGAAAGAAAATTCTACTGGTACTTTAACTATAGTGTCTTACAAATCTAATGTCTGTGTTCTTGTCAAACCAAGGAAGGCTACCATATACAGTGCCAGCTACCTTCCAGGACCTTTGATCAATGTAGAAATAATATTTAAGTTAATAGCAAACAGTTATAAAAAGATGATCGTTCATCATATTCATCCAATAAAAGTGGCATTTGTCTAAAGATGCAGGTTCTGGTAGCTCATTGGACTAATGGATCCTTTTCACGAATCAGTATTTGAACTCATGGTCACGGGTTTAAATCCAAGGGGGCCCACAAAGCCTTTCATTCTTCTGAGGATGATAAAATGATTGCCAATGAATTGGGTAACAAAGCAAACACAAGGAAATGTTGGACGGAGCGCTAAAACTTATCAGACACTCACCCCCGGTCACAGATCTGGGATGCATCCATCATCATTCTTTAGCTCACTCCGCCACCCCAGTTCAGACCCAGCTATATGCAAATCAGTTGAATTGGGTAACAGCAAACATGTTAATTTAGCACCAAAGACCAGAGGGTGGAGGTGTGCTTTACAAATACACCTGTCATTGTATTTGTACTTTGCAGCTGATTCCAGAAAGATCTTGGATGTCGTGTCCTCTGTTATGGCTCAACAAGGACTCCTAGAAGAAGAAGCCACAGCTCTCTCACTGAATGCTGAGAAGGCCTTTTGATAGCATCATATGGGGGTATCTGTTCCTATGACTGAAAACACTGAACTGAACAGTGAGTACATAGCAAAAGTGTGCTGACTCTATAGTAACCCTGTAGCACTGGAAATTTGTAAGGGGACAGCTATTCAGTACTTTTGCAGTTAACAGGGGCAAAAGAAAGGGAGGTTGGTTATTGCCTCTTGTGTTCCTGTTAGCTTCAGAACATCTAAAAGTAACCATCCATCAGACAGGTGTGATAAGGCGCATGCACTTTAGCATCAACACAATATCTTACTAGTGCCGTATGCAAAAAGCATTCTGCTTACCCTGGCCGACTTAGGGCTTGATTTAGAGTTTGATTTAGAGTTTGGCAGATGATTAGCTCGATCACAAATGTGACAAATATCCTGGCCACTGTATTACAAATGCATTATGTCCAGTGACACTTGTAAAACAACAGACAGGATACCTCATGTTTGTGATGGAGTAACCCGTCCCCCGAACTCTAAATCAGGTACTTAGATTTTTCACTGCCTTCTCTACTGACACTTATTTTATATGTTTCCATTATTGCAGGTTATAATAAAGTGAACTGGTTCAAACGTGAGGCATTACTGATATCAAGGGTATCCTGGTTAATTGAGGACTTGAAAGCATGATTAATGACAATGTTGGTTCTGTAATCCCTAAAACGACCAATGATTCATAGGATGGTCATGCTTAAGGTTGTCTCTCTAGAAATGGGCCTAAGTGGTGAAGATGGTGGCAGGTTGGGCTACATGCAACCTTCTTATTAGGAATACTCCCCCTGCCCGTCTCAAAATATCTCCTCCATCAGGCAGACAGAGGTATACTATTGTTTAGGAAGACATATGACTGTACCGCAAATCATCCAAACTGGGGGCAGATATGCACACAGGTGGTCTAAGGTTCCCACACATAGAATCATATTAATTATTTTTCAACTCAGTTCTATCTCCAAATATCAACATTTTTTGCTAATTATCTTTAGGACACAATATTTATGTCAGAACATATTCTGATGCGGATATTCCGGTACCACATTTAAATTCTCACAACTTGTGGACTGGCTACCACTTCCTTTGATCTAATCCTTTTGGACTGGACTGCATAGAGACCAGACAGTTTCCCCCAAATGTATAGCACATATGTATTATGATTACTCAGCCATGAAAGCTACAAACAACCTGGTCATAACAACAGTGATCCTTCCCTAGAAACGTACTCCCAAGCCTCTGAAAGTAGTTAGTACAACAACAGATTAGACCCATTGCAATCTACAAAATACAAGTTGCAGCATAAACCACCAAGGGTAATACCTAAACAGTGTGGTAACTATACTTCCCCAGTATGTATCTTTTAATTAAAATCAATGAAATACTTTGAAATTAAAATAAAAAATTAAATTAAAAAAAGAAAGTTTCTACACCTGCACAAACCCAGAATCAGGGATTGTGCTATGTGCTTTTACGCATTAGTGTTGTAATAAAAACTCACAACATAGAAAGAAATAAGCTTGTATTCGCAACAGAAAATTCTAATTGTTATTTTGGGGAGAAGAAATATTGAAATCAGTGCAGTAATGGTCTTTACGGGTCTTATGCCTCATAATTTACTGCATAATTAAAAAATCAAAAAGTACTTTTCAGAGGGTACCTTTAGCTAGATTTACTGTGACTGCCTAAATATGGCTATATAGTGCAATTTGATAACTGACCAACACCCTTTTCCTCATCTAATTCCCCTAATGTTGATGCAAATCATATATTGTCAGTGTTTACATTATTTTTATTAATTCTGTGCACAAAACACATGAAACTAAACTTGCAAACAGAGCCAAACGTATTAGTGTAGCATAAGAAGCTCATCACCCTGAGCAAACGTCCGTGTATGTCCACAGTGAGAGAATTAGAAACATGACACCGACGCTACCCAATGTTCAAGTTTATAAAACATGGTGATAAAAGTGGTACCGCATGAGCATCGATTTAATGTTTGCTAGCCTGTGACAGCGGGGTAAAGGTGCCTTCAAGGGATATAATTTGAATGAATTATAAATTATAATTAGTTAAGAAAGGAGAGGTCAATCAACCTAAAGTGTAGCTAATACATCAAAGTTGAATAAATCAGAACCATGAGGTCACATATAACAAATACACAACATATAAACAACAAAACACGAAGGTGTATATTAAAAAAGTAAATTTTATCAAAGGTTTCTTTTTAAAAATGATTCAACAAAGCAGAAAATAGGAAATGCAGGTACACAGGAGTAAAAATCAAATTAATATGTGTCACAGCAAAACCTAGGAGACCATCTATCCCAAATCAAGATGAACTAAACATTGCGGGGATAAGATGCGGTTCGTCAGATTGACTTCGACGTACACAGACACTAGCGGATCTGCCTATTAACTGAGCCAAGCAGTCCTTATAGATCTACAATTTCAGGATCTTGCCACAGTGCAAAAGGTTTAAACCACATCGTTGTAAATATTCGTTTGATGTGAAGAGACCGTGTTACCCTCGCGTTTATTTATCTTTGTCCTAAACTAAAGCGGGTTACACTAAGAGTGGCCGGACTAGCACTCAGTTCGTCTCCCGCCCACGCCCTCAGCAGTGCGACAGCACCAACAGTAAGCGCGCAACTAACACACTTATAGACTACACCGCATTTCTAAGCAGTATATAAGTGACATCAGTCCTGAGGATGGTCTCGGAAACTGTGCTTTAAGAGACCGAAACGTCGACACCATCATCTTATCCCCGCAATGTTTAGTTCATCTTGATTTGGGATAGATGGTCTCCTAGGTTTTGCTGTGACACATATTAATTTGATTTTTACTCCTGTGTACCTGCATTTCCTATTTTCTGCTTTGTTGAATCATTTTTAAAAAGAAACCTTTGATAAAATTTACTTTTTTAATATACACCTTCGTGTTTTGTTGTTTATATGTTGTGTATTTGTTATATGTGACCTCATGGTTCTGATTTATTCAACTTTGATGTATTAGCTACACTTTAGGTTGATTGACCTCTCCTTTCTTAACTAATTATAATTTATAATTCATTCAAATTATATCCCTTGAAGGCACCTTTACCCCTCTATTATATTACCCAAGCCCTCAAGGGTTACTTTGGGTCACTCACTGTTTGATAATCAGCCTGTGACAGCGCCAACACTTTTTCAGCCTGTTAGCACACTACTCCGTGTGAGGCCAGTAAATGCTCAAGTGTAAGGATTTTATTTAGTCATGTTAAAGATAAAATGGTTTGGAAAGGAGAGATTTATTCCTTTCCTTCCAATGCAACTTTGCCTTAACAGTGCAAACTAAAGCAATTGTACACACATTTCCAAAACTTCTATTTCAGACCACTTTGGCTTTCTGTGTTTGAATACCATTTGAATAGTTATAGATGTGTTTTTCTTGCTGGTACCAGGAATTAGATAATTTTTAGGAGATGTGGCCAGCTGTATACACGCAGCACGCATTGCTTGGAGAAAGCTAGACCATCTGAGACTTCAACTACACGGGAGTAGATTATGAAACCAGGCATTTCATAACTAGTTTTGAGTCAGTAGGCCGAATTTACCTTTACATGCAGTTTATAATAAGCACAAATGTGTAAACGGCATACGTGTATGCTGAGTGTAGAGATGCCACAATAAATAGAGGATAATTTCTAGGGAAGAAAGTGAATTAGTAACAGAGTTTTGTACTGTGCAGGTGAAACCTGCTAAGCACAAAACTCTTTTTAGAAGTTGCGGGATTCAGAAAGTTCTGTTTCCTAAAGTAACTCAGCCGGGTGCGGTCAGCCACAGTAACACCAGGGCGCCTGACCCATAATTGAGTCCTTTGTCACATTTCTTTACCTGGCTGGGACTGCATCAGAAAACCTTTCCTCTGCAGCAGCAGGAAGGACACACTGGGGAATGATTAGTAAATTAGCATATGTAAAGGTGCAGTCAAACACCCTCCATCCCCCAATCCTCCAAGCAGTTGCCTCGGGAATGCAGGAAAGAACACTTACAGACGCGGTTGCCACATCTTGAGCCAGCTTCATGAACTATATGTCGTAGCTGAGCAGAAACAATGAAAACGGGCATGGTGTTTAAACAGTTTGGAAATATGAAAAGATGCGCTTACTACAATACGGATGTTTACATTGTGTCTTCTTGTTACACCCTGGAGTGACCCCTGACCCAGGAACACCCGCCTGAATTTTTTCCTTTTGACTAAACGAAAGGAGGGAAAGAATCCCCCCTTATTGCGCACTCTTTTTAAAAAAATTTTTTATTTAACATTCAGTTAAGCCATGCCATTAAGCCTAGACCTTTGTAGATATCTCATTAAGAAGAGTCTGAGCCTCTTCTAAATCAGTAAATAGAAAGAATTTTCCCTTAACGAGAACCTTCAGCTTTGGTTGCTGCGCAATCGAGGCCTGGGCACCATTAGCTTTAAATAACTGCAACAACTTTACGAATTCTTTCCTTCTTTTAGCTGCAGTTGCTGTCATGTCCGAAAAAATCCTGCATTTTGTAGTTTCGGAAACAGAAAACTGGCGTTGTTGATATGCCTTAGAGAGTATCCGTTCCTTAATCCTGAAATCCGCAAAATTTAGTAGGATAGTTCTAGGAAATGGAGAGTTCGCAAAACGCTGAGCCGGTACTCTGTGGGCTCTTGTTATCGTTAGGTCTCCTTCAAAGTCTGGTAGAACTACTTTCTGTATAAACGAGTTAACCCATTGTACTGTGTCGGAACCTTCTGTTCCTTCTGGAACCCCTACAATCCTCAGGTTAGATCTACGGGAATGGTTCTCCAACTCCTCAAGTTTATTCTCCATTATAATCCTCTTCTTTGTAGCCTCTTTAGTCTCTCCTGATACCAGATTCATCTGATCTTCCAGGACAGCGATCCTTGACTCAGCCTCCAAAACCCTATTGGGGAGCGCCAGTGTTAACTCCTCCAGCTTATCTATTCTGGCGTGAATAGCAGCGAGTTCCGTGCGCTGATTATTTTTAATTTCACGGATCTCATCGAGAATTAGGTTAAGCATCTCCCGAATATCTAGCTGGAATTTCACTTCGGATCTTGCTTCCTGGTCGAGTAGGCTAGAATCGGGTCCTAATATTCTTTCACTCCCGGGAGTTGTATCATATATACTCCCCCCATCACTTACTACTTCACTTGCTACATTTACTGTAGAAAGCTGAGTCTGAGGTGGAAATACTGTCATGTCAGGACCCTTAGATAGAACGTTAGAGTCTGGGGGACCCAAAGTGGTGGAAACCGAAAGGAGTTGTGAAGAATTAGGAAGGAGAGATTTCGGAGTTGTTCTTTTAGCAAACAAAGGAAAGTCTTTCACCCCACTGTTTCTCCCCTCTTCTACTACCTGAGGCGCTGTTGTTACCAATGCCGCTGAGGGATTAAGAGTTTGAGGAAGGGCTTCCATTTCCGCCTGTGATTGTGCAGGTAGATCTGCTGCATTAGTATCATTCGTCTTGTCCACCCCCGTTGCTGCTTCTTGCTGATCTATATGCTGTTCTTTATGCTGTAGGGGGGTAGAGGAAGAGGGCGGCTCACCATCTGAAGATTCAGGTGTTGTATCATCAGCTACAGGGCTCCGTACCCCCTCCCTATTGTTGTCTTTATTTTTTTCACTAGCAGCTTTGCGCGCAGCTTTTTTAGCCAGAGCAAGACGAGTTTTGGCCTTCTGTCAAGCAGCTGCTTCCACTTTGCTGAGTTTAACTGCATCATCATCCTTCAAAGGTTTGCCCATTTTTAGAGAAGTACACTCTCCCTTTTTTCTCTTTTTTTTTGTTTTTAAGTTCGTTTTTTTTTTCAGACTCAGAGCGTCTTCACCCAGCACCACAGAGTCCAGAAGTCCAGGAGAGTCCAAAAGATAACCCAACAATTTTTAAGGGTACACTAATCACTAATTACCCCTGGTAAGCCAAACTCTATTAGCTACACCTGGGTGTAACAAGAAGACACCCGAAGAAGAAGAAGGGGTGGGATGTGGGCAGTGTGGACGGGGAGAGGTCTCCCACACTCTTAGGGGGGTTCTGGGTGGGGGGTTGAAAGCAGTAAAAAAATACAAGTTCAGTAGGTTTTCTATTCCTAACATTGGTTGGTACAGAAGAGGTTTAGAAATTTATAGCTTCGTTAATGGGTCATGACTTATGTAATATCCTGTCCATTAATGCGAATGGGCTGCTAAATAAACAGAAACACGGAGCCCTTTTGAAATGGGCAATTGCCTTTGAACCCCATGTAGTCTTTCTCCGGGAAACGCACCTGAAGTCGAACTCTCCAAGGTTGTTTCTACCTAGATACTTCTCCTATGGGTTTTTTTCCTCAGCTGGGGTCGCCCAGAGGGGTGTCGCTATCTATTTCTCAAGGAATTTACCCTGGGAAATTTTGAAAATGCAAAGAGACTCTAAAGGTAGATGGCTTTGGGTTGCAGTAAAATTGTTGGGAAAGGTATACAACTTTGTAAATTATTATGGCCCAATTTTTGATGACACCTCGGCCCTGACTGAAATTAGTGAAATACTAAGGGGCATTGCTGGGCAAATTATAGTAGGAGGTGATTTCAATTACATCCAGGATTTAAAGAGGGATACCTCTAACAAGAATAAGAAACAACTAAAACCAAAGACTAAAGGGGTGTTAGAGGCTTTTATGTCAGAATATCAATTGCGGGACTCCTGGCGCTCCCTAAATCCCAATCTAGAGTCCTACACATGCTATTCTAATAGGTTCCATACAGCCTCTAGAATAGATTTCTTTTTATCCTCTAGATCGCTTCAAATTTCCAACGCATTGATAGGCTGCAATCCCTTTTCAGATCATGGGAGGATTGAGGTAGATCTAAAACTAAAGGGTTCGACAGGGGAACGATCTAGGTGGCAGTTGGACCTTACCCTTTTACAGAACACGACATGGGTTGAGGGTTTCAAAGAATGGATAAAGGAATTTTTTCTAGTAAATAAGGACTCACCAGAGCCTTTTGCAGTATGGGGGCATTTAAAGCAGCATCCCGGGGACAGATTATAGCATTTTCTTGCAATAAAGCAAAGGATCCAAAAAATAAAATATCTGCCCTTCAGTGTGCTGCTGAGAATGAGTACACATTGAAACTGAATCAAAAACCTAATAACTGGGAGCAAGCTAAAACATCGCTTAGGGACTTCTTCATCCTCGAAGAGATAAATAGCTCATAAGCCTTTCAACAAAAGCTATATGAAGAAAGTCAACTTATGGGTAAGCTGCTGGCAAATTCGATCAGGAAAAAACAAGAGTCTTCCATCATTTTAAAAATCCAAGATCTATCAGGGGGAATAGATACTCGCAGTGAGGGAATTGCGAAAATATTCCTTGATCATTACGAGAGAATATATTCTACTGATATTCAAGTGGAGGAAAATTTGATCAGGGAATATTTTGATAATTTGAATATCCCCAAAATTTCCAATTTTAGATCTAATCAAATAGGCTGCGATATAAGTCATCTGGAAATCCAGAATAGTATAAAAGCCACAGCTGGAGCAAAGGCTTCAGGGATAGATGGATTCCCAATCGAATTCTATAAGGTTTTTTTGAAGGAATTGGTAGATCCCTTGAAAAATTTATTTAATTATATCAGACTAGGTGGTAGGGTTCCCTCAGAGTTTAAAAAGTCCACAATTATTAGTTTTGTTAAGAAAGGTAAGAATCCGGAGGACGTAAATTCCTATAGACCAATTAGTCTATTAAACTCTGACTATAAGGTTTTTATGAGAATTTGGGCTCAAAGATTCGTGTTGGCTGCCCAGGAGGTAATACATCAAGACCAAACGGGTTTTATAGCCGGTCGCTGTATGGCTGCCAACACAGAATATTTAATACAGGCGATAGATTATTTTAATATTAATTCAATTTCTGCATGCATTCTTATGATTGATGCAGAAAAAGCATTTGATTTAGTCAACTGGTCAACGTTATTTTTTTTCCTGGGTTATTTTGGGTTCCCCGCCCCTATTATTATCATGCTACAAAATATTTATGAGGGGGCATCAGCCCAGGTGATAATAAATGCCAAGCAAGCAGGGAAGATTAAAATAAATCGGGGCACAAGGCAAGGTTGTCCCTTATCACCCCTGCTTTTCACCTTTATTATCGAACCCCTGGTAATAAAAATAAGAAATAATGATGCAATATCTTCCCCAATTGCAGGAATGTCGAAATTAAAATTATTCGCCGACGACATTATCCTTTATATGGCTCCTGATAAAGAAAATATTTTATATCTTATGAAAGAGCTTCAGGAATATGAAAAGATAGGGGGCTATAAAATCAACGAGAAAAAAACGGAAGTTCTTATTTTAAATTCAAATTTAGATTTTCTTCCACTAGATCTTCAGTTGCAAGCAGAAAAAAGGGACCCAATAAGATATTTAGGGATATGTGTGACCAGAGACTATCAAGAACTTTTTCAATTGAATTACATAAAAACAAAGAATAAAATTAAGAGCCTTTTAGAACAATGGGATATACTGCCCTTATCACTGATTGGCAGAGTGGCTTTGATTAAGATGAACATATTACCTCTGCTTTTATTTTTGTTTAGTAACATTCCAATCAAAGTCAATATGGCCTTTTTTAATGAACTAGAATCCATGATGAGAAGATTTATCTGGAACAAAAAGGCCAACAGAGTCAAACTCGCGGTGATACAACTTCCTGTTAACCAAGGCGGGCTTGCTCTTCCCCATTTTAATACATATTACGAAGCAGCTTTTTTCGATATAATGGCAGGATTATTAAAGGCTAGACAGACAAGAGACAACTTTTTTTTAAATAGAATGCTTGAGGAATCAGGCTCTCAAATTTTTATTTTCTTAAAAACCGCAAAGCTTCCAAAGAGAACACGATATAAGACACTGGTGGGGTATTCATCGAGATTACGGCTTCTATTTGAAAAACACGGCTCAGATGGATACATTTATTTGAAACTGTCAGAATGTAGTAAATTGGGTCTTAGGATTTCTTCAAGTCATCTGACAGAATGGGAATTGGCCGGATTTGTTGAAACAAGGCACCTTCTCATTCAAAATACGATAATGAGCTGGCAAATGGTTAGAGACAGAACGCATCCGAGGCGGCTCATGTTTTTCCAATATCTGCAATTGATATATTTTATAAGAAAAGAATTAGGAAGTCTAGATACAACACCCAATGCTTTGTTAACAGCGTTATATGGGGAGAAACATAAGGGTATTGGATTTTGGTACAAAAAGCTACTCCCTTCTGGATCATCTACTATAATAACTAAACACTTGGAGAAAATAAGTCTTACATTACAGTGTGAATTGTCAGATAAAGACTGGGAGACAATATGCTATTTAGGAAATAGAGCACTTCGAGCAGCTAACTATAAGAGAATGTCCTTTCTTTCTCGCTGGTTGGCATATTATACCCCGGAGGCCCTACAGAGAATGTTCCCTGAATGTGAGAATAAATGTTTTAGATGCAAAACCAGGGGACAGGGTGGTTGGTATCATATTTTTTTCTCATGTCCAAAGTTAGAGCCCTTCTGGAAGGAGATTTTCGCAGATTTGGAGATAGCAACTGGGAAAACTCTTCTTCCAGAGGCAGAAGTGGCTCTTTTTGGCATTGCTAAAGAAAGGAACAGGTTCAATGAATCTGAAGAAGTGTTTATTTTTATTTCCACTGCTGTGGCACGGTCCCTGATCTTGCAAAATTGGAAATCTATGGTGAGTCCTTGTCATGTTAAGTGGGTCAATAAAATGAGAAGAACATATAATTTTGAGAGAGCCTATGCAGGTAGAGTGGGTGCGATTGCAAGATTTGAAAGGAATTGGAATTATTTTAACATGCTTGAATTGTTAAAAGGAAGGTGATTGTTATATTTTAGTTTATTGTAAGATGGTATTATTATTTGTGCTATTATACATTGGCACTTTATTGCATAAGTCACTTTATATAGGCCAAATTATTTGCCGTGCTATATTAAATTGCTAAGCACTTATATCATATATATTAGTCAAGGAAAAAGGGGAGGGAAAAGAAAGGGGAAAGGAGGAAGGAGAGGAAGGGAAAGGAAGGAGGAGGGGAAAAAAAATGTTTACACGTCATTATATCTACACTTCATGAAATGTATTACTATTTGTGATATTATACATCGGCACTTTATTGCATTAGCCACTTTATATAGGCCATTTTGCACGTAATAACACTAGCACTTTCAGAACTATATTAATGTTCTTTCCATTTTTGGACTAGCACTTTATGAACGGTATAATAATAATAATCTTGATGCTGCTTATTACCAGTTGTTTACATATTAGGTAATTTAAGACGTTTTGAAACTAATATTTTGATAGGTTTAAAATTTTGAAGCATAATATCAGTTGTTCTTCAACTAGTATTTCTATATCGATATGGCCAGCTGTGCATTATTGCAGTTTTTTTTTTCTTCTCTTGTATTATCGCTGTGGCATTTTATTGTCTAGAGTTGTCTCTTGGATATTGTAAATTTTTGTCCAATGTATGTCTAATCATGAAGAAATTAATGTACCAATGTATTTTTCTTATTTTCCTACGGCTTGTATTAAAAAAGTAAATAAAAAAAAAGGATGTTTACATTGTGAACTTCTCTCAATGCACTATGTTGAAAATTACATTGTGCAGAAAGATCAGATTTTTCTCGCGTTAGGCTGACTGAATACATGCTGATAAAATTGGAGGTGCCCGACATTGAGATGACAAGTTGCGACTGAATCTAAAAAAAAGAAACCACCCATTATTTTTTTTAAACTTTCACTATTTTGTCGCAAGATGCTGGTGATGTAAATATTGTTCTGTGCTTTCACAAATGGCTTGTGGTTCAATGAGTCAGAACTTTCAATAACTTTCATTAATGGTGTTGGTGCTTCAGGGTCACATTTTACTATTCACCGAAAATACAGCCCACTCCCAGCAGGTCTGGGTTGAGATTCTAACCAGAACGCACTTCTGTCCCAGGTGCTGGGCTTGATTTTGAACAAAAATGACTTCTGATCAAGTACATGCTGGGGCTGATTGTGAAGCTTGGAGATAAACAGAGAGAGCACTAGAAAGATGGCGAGAGAGCTGAAGAGAGACAAAGCTAGAGAGAGACAGAGAGAGATAGCCAAAGACAAAAGAAAAACTAGATACATCAATAGCTAGATGGCAGTGAGAGACATAACGAGCAAGAGAGATATACAGTCACAGATCTAGCTAAATAGGCAGACAGAGATGGAAGAGACAGTCGGAGAGATAGAGATGGTTATAGAAATTGACAGACATACAGAGCTGTGTATAGAGGTTGTGTGATGGAAAAACGCATGCCTTAACCACGCGGTCTAAACCCCGACTGCGTCTTTACCACACATGCCTTTACCACGCATGCCTATACCACGCAATTTCATGGTAAAGACGTTTGGTAAGTGGGCATCTGTGCTAAAGATCACACTCCTGCTCCTCTGCCCTAAACCCTAAAAACATGCTAAACTTAAAATCCCTACTTCCTGCCTACCCCAGCCTAACTGCCCCCTCAACCTGAAAACTGTCCCTTTCCTGTCCCCTTCCCTGAGCCCTAAGACTCCTGACCCCAGCCCTGAAAACTACCACGACTCCCCAACCCCCAACACTACCTCAACCCAAATAATCTACCCCACCTCCATCCCCTGCCCTGAGCCCTAAAACGCCCATCTGCCCCCTCCACCTGAAAACAGACCCTTTCTTGTCCCCTGACCTGAGCCCTAATACTCTTGCCCCCAGTCAGGGAAACTACCCCGACTCTCCACCCCCCAAACTACCCCAACCCAAATAATCTACCCCACCTCCGTCTCCTGGCCTGGTCCCTAAAACTCCCAACCACCCGTCGTCCCTGTAAACTACCCTGACCCCCTCCCAGCCACGAAACCTACCACACAACTCCTACAGACTACCCCCCCTCAAAACCCATCTTACATCTCCTCCTTGTCCTGATCCTTCCTCTTCCTGCTCTTCCGCGCAGCAGCAGCAGTAACTATACTGTGCATATGCCTTTCTTTAAAAATATATATATATATATTTGTTTTATATAGCACAAACTCGACCCGAAGATATCAGGTATCAGAGCGCTTTACATGAGCACCAGTTTTGTTACAGACATAAACATTCATTTTTGATAGGCACGGGGAGATGAAGTGATTTGCCCAGAATCACAGGATGTTGAGGGTACCTGCAGAGCCTCGAACCCGGTTCCCCATCTTCGAGGTCAACCACTCTAGTCATAAGGTTACATCCTCTCCCCCACGAATATTTGTGGTTAAGGCATATTCGTGATTTAGACGTGTGTGCTACTGTGTGCGTGGTTCAGCCCATGTCGCTCATGCTATGTGGTTTAGGCTGTTCCCCATATCTAGAGAAAATAGGTACAGAGAGCTAGAGAGCAGTGTAGATAGTAAGGAAGATGGATAAATACAGATAAATAGGTATCAGTATAGAAATAGATAGACGCTCTTTCTGATGGATACAAGAGCTCTTTTGAACAATTGATCTATGACTATGTTCTGGTCTGGACACTTACCGTAATTCGGTTCTTCCCCTGTCTGAACTATGACTGACTGTTTCCGGAAGCTGCAATGTTACCACACACTGGGCTTCATATCTGTAGCTGCTGTGGCATATGTTTGTCCAATAAACTGATCTTTGCTGGGGTGGTGCGCCAGCTAGCACACTTCCCTGCAGTTGGATGATGGGTGGATTCTGGTTCTCCCATGCTTGGTTTTGTGGCTGTACATTCGAATGTACGATGTTACAATGCAAACAATTACAACGCATGCCTTTACAACACAGTTTTTACATCGCACATCCATTACAACGCATGATTTTACCATGCATGCCATCACCACTCATTTTTAGAAACTACATTTACAACGCATTCCATTCCAATGCATACCATTACAACGCATACCATTACAACGCATATTACTTTAGGGCAACAGTAGGGTAAGTGTTGGATAGTGTAGGGGT
This sequence comes from Lissotriton helveticus, assembly GCF_964261635.1. NCBI lineage: Eukaryota > Metazoa > Chordata > Amphibia > Caudata > Salamandridae > Lissotriton > Lissotriton helveticus. Next base: position 1,375,497,835 of record NC_136059.1, read on the forward strand.
AAAAATTAGTGACGTGTTGTAATGGCATGTGATGTAAAGGATGTTGCATTGTAATGACTGTGTTGTAAAGGTAGTGCGTTGTAATGACTGTGTTGTAAAAGTTGTTTTCCTGTACATTCATGTGGTTGACCAGTGACTGGCCCTGGCCTGTTGATGCTTTTAACCGGCATCTATCTGCCAGGTGGCCTATCCTGTGGTAATAGTAGCATTCCCTAAAGTCGGGGTATTGTCAACCTCCCTGGCCTCTACCACCATAGCTGGGTTGAAACCCTCGAGGGTTCTGTAGTGGAGCACCCTTTAAGACTGGGGTAAATTGCACATTTGCAGCCAACGCGGTCTCCTTGAGGGCGGTCTTTCTTAGTTTGTGTTGGATCAATTTAGCAGCATCCCTCTGGGCCTGATCGTGTTCTTCTCTATCCGTTTCTTGCCTCTTTTTGTGGTAGTGTAATATGTGGTTTTTTATCTCCTTCCAGGGTTTGGTGTCTAACCCAACCACGCTGTCCAATCCGGTTTGTATCTTGGTGGGCAGAGCATTTTTTTGAGTATGTTGTAAAAGAATGCAAGTTTTGGGCCATATAAGTCCACAGCTGTCCTGTCTCTTGTCCCCATCATTCCTCATTATATCCAGAAAATTGGTTAAAGTCTCCCTTGGCTTCATGGTCTCCACCATTAACCCTCCTATGGCAAGGTGGTCAGGAAACATCTTCCTTAGTGCTGTCCATCTTCAGTGCCTGTATGATTTGAATTCAGCTCTGTCATACTCGGTGTCTGTCAGCGTAATCGCCCTGATGGGAGCTTAGGTGAACACTGCATTAGTTTGGTCTCTGAGAAGACTAATTAGCAAACTTTTGACATCGCCAATCGCTAGGTATATTCCTGCAGTTTTCTTCTCAAAACATGAGATCCATTTCCCTTCCCATCCAGCAATGGTGGTAACTTTGTCCCTAATCCTTCTGTGTCCATTTGAGTCCACAGCACATAGATGGTTCCTGACGTGCCTTTTGTAGTAATTGATACATTTTTATTTTGGGCGACTCTGTAAGTTTTTCTCTGACATGACCTTACCATCTTTGTAGGCATTCATGCATGTAGGGGAGGTTCCATTTGGGACCTCCCCCCATCGTATGCAGTCTTCCACTATAACTATGTCTTCTGGCTGGAATGAACCTTTCTCTGGCCAAGGCCTATCGCATTGGTCCCCTTTCTAGGTCCAGCGGGTTAGAAGGTGGCAGAATGGCCCTGCAAAGTTCTCTCTTTCCTCTCTTGCTATTATCTCTCTGGGGGTTGGCTTGTCTTTGCCATACATTTGGGTGGAGAAGTGTACGTCCTGGTCGCAGCTCTCTTTGTGCGCACGCAAATGGGCCATATTATTTTTCCTACATCTGAGTTGGGTCAGCACCAGGCTACCCTGGTCTCTTATCTCCCGGTCAGCCCTTCTCCTAGGTGGAATGATTGATGAGGCTCTGAACCCTGTCAGCGCCTTTCATCTAACTTTGCCTCCAATTCTTCGCTGATTGGTGCCTTGTGCTTAGCCCTGTCTTCTTTATGTGAGGGGGTGAGGGGGAGCGTGCTGCTCTGTTGTCTCGCTTTGCATCCTAGGTAGATTTTTCTCCCTTTCTTCTTAGCTTGCACCTCTTTTCCTTATCTCTTCTAGCTTGTCTCCTTCGTTCTGAGCTATGTCGGTTGGACTTCACCCTCAAATTCACTCTCTGTTGTTTCCTCAGCTACCTGAGGAAATCTTTGGGCTTCACCCTCATCATCGGATCCCCTGGGGGCTACAGTCTACTTCTCATCCCCACTAGCCATATCACTGTCTAGAACTGCCACAAATCTCCCTTTTACTCGCGTTTTCTTAACCTGTGGAAGTACGCATTCTGAATACTGCTGGAGATCTGGGTGTCAGGTGCGATGGATGGGGGTTCAAGCTTCTGGGGGCCCTCTCGCCAGACTGGGTTTGCACTGGGACTGCCTGAGACTGCTAGCCTTTTAGTCTCTCATGCCTTGGCGTAACTGCTCGCTGTCCGGTACGGGGCCCTCTGGCCTCCTCTATTGGCGGGTTGGAATATCCTAATGTGAGGAGAGCAGGTGAGCACTCCTCCATGCCTGCGTATGGCAGGGGAGACGCTGTCACCTTGCTTGTTTTCTGTACTGTAAGACTGTTGACTAGAGCTTCCTCGAATATGGCCCATAGTTCTTAATAATGCCTCTCTGCTGTTTTTCTTTAGACCTATGTATTTGTGTCTTCTCCTGAGCTCAATTGTGTTAGTATCAAAGCTTCTCCTTTGGCCGGGAAAATGTGTTTGCCTTTGTGTGGGTGAACTCCTGGCAAAACTTGTTAAGTTTCTTTAGCTTGTGTGGGGAACCTGGCTGGCAAGTGTTTTAATAACGACTCCCTGATAAGTTTGGTGTTTTTTTCCCTTAAGATTAAAGTATGCTTTAGCTTCTTTGTTTTGGGGAGTCTTGGGGTACAATCTAATCATGGGGAAAATATTTACAGGGTTAACTCCGATAGTCCTGTTTCTACGAGCTCAGCGCTATCTACAGGTGCATCAACAATTAAACATGAAAATTTCATAGACATGAATACCAATGCATATAAATGGTTACCACCTAGAAAAAGTGCAGTTGTTAATAAACAGTATCTGAACAGTGTTGACTTTTGGTATCAAATACAATTTGTGAGAGATAGCAGCACCCTAATATGAGACGTTAAATCATCAACAAAGCACTATACTTAAGACAACATACAGTTTGCAATAATTAACAGCCCCACAACATCGCATATCTTACATCAATTTTAACAACAAAAATTAACCACAGAAAAAATATGAGTAACACCCTCTGTCACACCCAGTGGCTCAGCTTACCATCTGTGTGATCCCCAGCAGTCCAAATAACTAATCCGATGAATAGTTCATAGAAAAAAGGGAATAACGCAAGAACCACTGGCCCCTCTTGGCCAAACACAAGTTACATATAATCTCCCAGGTCCAAATCTTTTTCCCTAAATTGCACACTGTGTCACACCCAGGGGCCCAGCATACTATCTGTGTCAATGCTCAGGGGTCCAGGCGTCCAGCCCCGAATCTCACCCTGTATCACACCCAGGGGCCAAGTGCACCATCTGTGTAATGTCCAGAGGTCCAAGCGACTAATCTAATGATGCCCTGTATCACACCCATGGGTCTAGTCTACCATCTGAGTAATGCCAAGCGGTCCAAGAGACTAGTATCTCATCTTTCCTAGAGTGACTATCACAGGATCACTTCCTTCCTAGTTTGCCATATGCCAAATGCCATAAATAAGGTTCTGATGTAGTCTCTTACCTTCTATTATGGCGGCTTCAGGATGGAACTCCGCCCCCCCAGATTCAAAAGAGCTTTCAATAAGTTGCGGTGTCTGCTCAACTTCCTTAATGTGTAAATATGAATCTGTCCGGGTGGAGGCTCCTTCCTTTAGCTGCCGTTGGGTTTGAGGTAACAAGCAGCTATGATGATGGCTCACCAAAATGTTACTTGAAAATGAAATATTTAAAAAAAAAAGCAAGAGACAGGAGGTGTTTTGGCAAAACAGGAACCGTTTGTTTAATTAAACATAACAGCCGGGAGAACAGTCACCAACATAGGGTCTGAAGGCTATTTTATATACAGTTCATTGTGTATCATAAAATGGTTCCGGCCCTCCTTGTATGGATAGGAATGTCATTCACTGTTTTGGGGTTGTAAATGAACCTATTCGATGGAAAATCCAGGTGGGTTTCGACCTTGTGTGAACATAATGTGGTCAATGGGTAGTGTGTCCACATGTCCAGCATGGTGACCGAGTGTTCCCTGTGTGTACTGTATTCTGATTGACTAAGTGTTCCTAAACCTTATGTGGCGTCTGACTATATTGTGTTTTGGGAACACACATACCCCTCCGGCTATGTATGGTTTATATGCGCCATTCTCCCAGAACCATTGTAGTGTTGCTCCTATCTGTGAGTTTGATCAGGGATCTGTTGGGGTGGGGTGTGGTGTTGTTGCGTGAGGTGGTGGTGGGCATAGTGGCAGGGTCTTGGGTGTTGAACCTGTACTAGATCTGCCTGATCTTGTGGTGGAAGAAGGTGGCGAGTTTGTTGCAGAGGTCTTGGCAGGGTGGGATGTCTGTGGTCTTGCTGTTGGGCCTGGCGAACTCCTCGATGATGAGGAAGAGTTCTTTACTGTTTTGTGCATTGGCATTGATTCTGTACTGTAACACCGTTTTCTTTGTGGCTTTCAGGAGAAGGTGGTCTGTGTTGACAGCGGATTTGAAGGTTGCGTGGGTTTCTGGGTTTTCTTGTTCCTCCATCTCTTCTCAAGTTGTCTGGACTCATGGAGGGCGGGAGTGAACCAGCTGGCATTCTTCGAGTGTTGCTTGCCTGGTGTCCTCTGGAGGGGGCCAAAGTGTCGGTGCAGTTGGAGATCCGTTGGTGAAGGTTTTGAGCTGCGATGTTGGCGTCTGTTGGTGTTGCCTGAGTGGTTGTGCTGAGGACGTCGACGAGGAGATCTTTTGTGGCCTTGTTCCAGCTACGACAGGGGATGATGAGGATGATAGTGTACGGTGGGCATGACAAAGGCAAGATGCATGCAGTGGTCAGTGCAGCAGAATTCGGTGGTGTAGCAGTAGGTGATGTTTCCGCTTGTAGAGAAAATGGGGTCGAGCATGTGTCCAGCTGAGTGAGTCATTGTGGTGACGAGCTGCTTGAGTCCGATTTTGGCGAGGTTCACCAGTAGGGAGGTGGTGTTCTGGTCACTGGGGCTGTCCAGGTGGAAGTTTAGGTTTCTTAGTAGGATGTAATCAGTCGATGCTAGAGCCTGGGGTGTGATGAGGTCTACAATGGTGTCAGTGAGAAGCGGGTGGGGGCCGGGGGGCCTGTAGATGAGGGTGCTGCAGAGGGTGTTGTTGGTCTGGATCGGGAAATGTGCCATGGTTGTCATTGGGTCATTTGAGTGCGTGGTTAGTCGGAGGGTGTTCTTGTGGATGACGGTGATGCCTCTCCTGGTCAGTCGGTGGAGTCCTTGTGATTTTGGAGCCATCGGGGATGGTGATGGCACTGTCCGGTCCAGGAAAAGGGGGTGGTGATGGACAGAGTTTCTGAATGATGTAGAATACTCTTACCAAGTCAAGAGATCATGGTTTTAATCCATCACCTGTTTTTTAGCTCATTGCACCATCCCAGCTCAGAACCTTGCTATATGCAAATTAGTCTGTTCCTGTCCCAGTGCATGATGGGAACAGGGCAAACCAAACTACCAAGCCAATTCTTATACTGGGAAGGAAACAAGCTTCCGGGGACCAGTTTCTGGCAACACAGCCTTCGTCGGCCCGGCTTGCTTGAATCCTGATGGTGCAATGAGCAAGGGACTCATGTCTGAGTATACCCTCCCACACTTAGTGTGGATAAAATCGATTTTGGAAAAGGGGGTGGTGATGGACAGAGTTTCTGAATGATGCAGAATACTCTTACCAAGTCAAGAGATCATGGTTTTAATCCATCACCTGTTTTTTAGCTCATTGCACCATCCCAGCTCAGAACCTGGCTATATGCAAATTAGTCTGTTCCTGTCCCAGTGCATGATGGGAACAGGGCAAACCAAACTACCAAGCCAATTCTTATACTGGGAAGGAAACAAGCTTCCGGGGACCGGTTTCTGGCATCACAGCCTTCGTCGGCCCGGCTTGCTTGAATCCTGATGGTGCAATGAGCAAGGGACTCACGTCTGAGTATACCCTCCCACATTTAGTGTGGATAAAATCGATTTTGGAAAAGGGGGTGGTGATGGACAGAGTTTCTGAATGATGCTGAATACTCTTACCAAGTCAAGAGATCATGGTTTTAATCCATCACCTGTTTTTTAGCTCATTGCACCATCCCAGCTCAGAACCTGGCTATATGCAAATTAGTCTGTTCCTGTCCCAGTGCATGATGGGAACAGGGCAAACCAAACTACCAAGCCAATTCTTATACTGGGAAGGAAACAAGCTTCCGGGGACCGGTTTCTGGCATCACAGCCTTCGTCGGCCCGGCTTGCTTGAATCCTGATGGTGCAATGAGCAAGGGACTCACGTCTGAGTATACCCTCCCACACATAGTGTGGATAAAATCGATTTTGGAAAAGGGGGTGGTGATGGACAGAGTTTCTGAATGGTGCTGAATACTCTTACCAAGTCAAGAGATCATGGTTTTAATCCATCACCTGTTTTTTAGCTCATTGCACCATCCCAGCTCAGAACCTGGCTATATGCAAATTAGTCTGTTCCTGTCCCAGTGCATGATGGGAACAGGGCAAACCAAACTACCAAGCCAATTCTTATACTGGGAAGGAAACAAGCTTCCGGGGACCGGTTTCTGGCATCACAGCCTTCGTCGGCCCGGCTTGCTTGAATCCTGATGGTGCAATGAGCAAGGGACTCACGTCTGAGTATACCCTCCCACACTTAGTGTGGATAAAATCGATTTTGGAAAAGGGGGTGGTGATGGACAGAGTTTCTGAATGATGCTGAATACTCTTACCAAGTCAAGAGATCATGGTTTTAATCCATCACCTGTTTTTTAGCTCATTGCACCATCCCAGCTCAGAACCTGGCTATATGCAAATTAGTCTGTTCCTGTCCCAGTGCATGATGGGAACAGGGCAAACCAAACTACCAAGCCAATTCTTATACTGGGAAGGAAACAAGCTTCCGGGGACCGGTTTCTGGCCTCACAGCCTTCGTCAGCCTGGCTTGCTTGAATCCTGATGGTGCAATGAGCAAGGGACTCACGTCTGAGTATACCCTCCCACACTTAGTGTGGATAAAATCGATTTTGGAAAAGGGGGTGGTGATGGACAGAGTTTCTGAATGATGCAGAATACTCTTACCAAGTCAAGAGATCATGGTTTTAATCCATCACCTGTTTTTTAGCTCATTGCACCATCCCAGCTCAGAACCTGGCTATATGCAAATTAGTCTGTTCCTGTCCCAGTGCATGATGGGAACAGGGCAAACCAAACTACCAAGCCAATTTTTATACTGGGAAGGAAACAAGCTTCTGGGGACCGGTTTCTGGCATCACAGCCTTCGTCGGCCCGGCTTGCTTGAATCCTGATGGTGCAATGAGCAAGGGACTCACGTCTGAGTATACCCTCCCACACTTAGTGTGGATAAAATCGATTTTGGAAAAGGGGGTGGTGATGGACAGAGTTTCTGAATGATGCAGAATACTCTTACCAAGTCAAGAGATCATGGTTTTAATCCATCACCTGTTTTTTAGCTCATTGCACCATCCCAGCTCAGAACCTGGCTATATGCAAATTAGTCTGTTCCTGTCCCAGTGCATGATGGGAACAGGGCAAACCAAACTACCAAGCCAATTCTTATACTGGGAAGGAAACAAGCTTCCGGGGACCGGTTTCTGGCATCACAGCCTTCGTCGGCCCGGCTTGCTTGAATCCTGATGGTGCAATGAGCAAGGGACTCATGTCTGAGTATACCCTCCCACACTTAGTGTGGATAAAATCGATTTTGGAAAAGGGGGTGGCGATGGACAGAGTTTCTGAATGATGCAGAATACTCTTACCAAGTCAAGAGATCATGGTTTTAATCCATCACCTGTTTTTTAGCTCATTGCACCATCCCAGCTCAGAACCTGGCTATATGCAAATTAGTCTGTTCCTGTCCCAGTGCATGATGGGAACAGGGCAAACCAAACTACCAAGCCAATTCTTATACTGGGAAGGAAACAAGATTCCGGGGACCGGTTTCTGGCATCACAGTCTTCGTCGGCCCGGCTTGCTTGAATCCTGATGGTGCAATGAGCAAGGGACTCACGTCTGAGTATACCCTCCCACACTTAGTGTGGATAAAATCGATTTTGGAAAAGGGGGTGGTGATGGACAGAGTTTCTGAATGATGCAGAATACTCTTACCAAGTCAAGAGATCATGGTTTTAATCCATCACCTGTTTTTTAGCTCATTGCACCATCCCAGCTCAGAACCTGGCTATATGCAAATTAGTCTGTTCCTGTCCCAGTGCATGATGGGAACAGGGCAAACCAAACTACCAAGCCAATTCTTATACTGGGAAGGAAACAAGCTTCCGGGGACCGGTTTCTGGCATCACAGCCTTCGTCGGCCCGGCTTGCTTGAATCCTGATGGTGCAATGAGCAAGGGACTCATGTCTGAGTATACCCTCCCACACTTAGTGTGGATAAAATCGATTTTGGAAAAGGGGGTGGCGATGGACAGAGTTTCTGAATGATGCAGAATACTCTTACCAAGTCAAGAGATCATGGTTTTAATCCATCACCTGTTTTTTAGCTCATTGCACCATCCCAGCTCAGAACCTGGCTATATGCAAATTAGTCTGTTCCTGTCCCAGTGCATGATGGGAACAGGGCAAACCAAACTACCAAGCCAATTCTTATACTGGGAAGGAAACAAGATTCCGGGGACCGGTTTCTGGCATCACAGTCTTCGTCGGCCCGGCTTGCTTGAATCCTGATGGTGCAATGAGCAAGGGACTCACGTCTGAGTATACCCTCCCACACTTAGTGTGGATAAAATCGATTTTGGAAAAGGGGGTGGTGATGGACAGAGTTTCTGAATGATGCAGAATACTCTTACCAAGTCAAGAGATCATGGTTTTAATCCATCACCTGTTTTTTAGCTCATTGCACCATCCCAGCTCAGAACCTGGCTATATGCAAATTAGTCTGTTCCTGTCCCAGTGCATGATGGGAACAGGGCAAACCAAACTACCAAGCCAATTCTTATACTGGGAAGGAAACAAGCTTCCGGGGACCGGTTTCTGGCCTCACAGCCTTCGTCAGCCCGGCTTGCTTGAATCCTGATGGTGCAATGAGCAAGGGACTCACGTCTGAGTATACCCTCCCACACTTAGTGTGGATAAAATCGATTTTGGAAAAGGGGGTGGTGATGGACAGAGTTTCTGAATGATGCAGAATACTCTTACCAAGTCAAGAGATCATGGTTTTAATCCATCACCTGTTTTTTAGCTCATTGCACCATCCCAGCTCAGAACCTGGCTATATGCAAATTAGTCTGTTCCTGTCCCAGTGCATGATGAGAACAGGGCAAACCAAACTACCAAGCCAATTTGTATACTGGGAAGGAAACAAGCTTCTGGGGACCGGTTTCTGGCATCACAGCCTTCGTCGGCCCGGCTTGCTTGAATCCTGATGGTGCAATGAGCAAGGGACTCACGTCTGAGTATACCCTCCCACACTTAGTGTGGATAAAATCGATTTTGGAAAAGGGGGTGGTGATGGACAGAGTTTCTGAATGATGCAGAATACTCTTACCAAGTCAAGAGATCATGGTTGTAATCCATCACCTGTTTTTTAGCTCATTGCACCATCCCAGCTCAGAACCTGGCTATATGCAAATTAGTCTGTTCCTGTCCCAGTGCATGATGGGAACAGGGCAAACCAAACTACCAAGCCAATTCTTATACTGGGAAGGAAACAAGCTTCCGGGGACCGGTTTCTGGCATCACAGTCTTCGTGGGCCCGGCTTGCTTGAATCCTGATGGTGCAATGAGCAAGGGACTCACGTCTGAGTATACCCTCCCACACTTAGTGTGGATAAAATCGTTTTTGGAAAAGGGGGTGGTGATGGACAGAGTTTCTGAATGATGCAGAATACTCTTACCAAGTCAAGAGATCATGGTTTTAATCCATCACCTGTTTTTTAGCTCATTGCACCATCCCAGCTCAGAACCTGGCTATATGCAAATTAGTCTGTTCCTGTCCCAGTGCATGATGGGAACAGGGCAAACCAAACTACCAAGCCAATTCTTATACTGGGAAGGAAACAAGCTTCCGGGGACCGGTTTCTGGCATCACAGCCTTCGTCGGCCCGGCTTGCTTGAATCCTGATGGTGCAATGAGCAAGGGACTCACGTCTGAGTATACCCTCCCACACTTAGTGTGGATAAAATCGATTTTGGAAAAGGGGGTGGTGATGGACAGAGTTTCTGAATGATGCTGAATACTCTTACCAAGTCAAGAGATCATGGTTTTAATCCATCACCTATTTTTTAGCTCATTGCACCATCCCAGCTCAGAACCTGGCTATATGCAAATTAGTCTGTTCCTGTCCCAGTGCATGATGGGAACAGGGCAAACCAAACTACCAAGCCAATTTTTATACTGGGAAGGAAACAAGCTTCCGGGGACCGGTTTCTGGCATCTCAGCCTTCGTCAGCCCGGCTTGCTTGAATCCTGATGGTGCAATGAGCAAGGGACTCACGTCTGAGTATACCCTCCCACACTTAGTGTGGATAAAATCGATTTTGGAAAAGGGGGTGGTGATGGACAGAGTTTCTGAATGATGCAGAATACTCTTACCAAGTCAAGAGATCATGGTTTTAATCCATCACCTGTTTTTTAGCTCATTGCACCATCCCAGCTCAGAACCTGGCTATATGCAAATTAGTCTGTTCCTGTCCCAGTGCATGATGAGAACAGGGCAAACCAAACTACCAAGCCAATTTGGATACTGGGAAGGAAACAAGCTTCTGGGGACCGGTTTCTGGCATCACAGCCTTCGTCGGCCCGGCTTGCTTGAATCCTGATGGTGCAATGAGCAAGGGACTCACGTCTGAGTATACCCTCCCACACTTAGTGTGGATAAAATCGATTTTGGAAAAGGGGGTGGTGATGGACAGAGTTTCTGAATGATGCAGAATACTCTTACCAAGTCAAGAGATCATGGTTGTAATCCATCACCTGTTTTTTAGCTCATTGCACCATCCCAGCTCAGAACCTGGCTATATGCAAATTAGTCTGTTCCTGTCCCAGTGCATGATGGGAACAGGGCAAACCAAACTACCAAGCCAATTCTTATACTGGGAAGGAAACAAGCTTCCGGGGACCAGTTTCTGGCATCACAGTCTTCGTGGGCCCGGCTTGCTTGAATCCTGATGGTGCAATGAGCAAGGGACTCACGTCTGAGTATACCCTCCCACACTTAGTGTGGATAAAATCGTTTTTGGAAAAGGGGGTGGTGATGGACAGAGTTTCTGAATGATGCAGAATACTCTTACCAAGTCAAGAGATCATGGTTTTAATCCATCACCTGTTTTTTAGCTCATTGCACCATCCCAGCTCAGAACCTGGCTATATGCAAATTAGTCTGTTCCTGTCCCAGTGCATGATGGGAACAGGGCAAACCAAACTACCAAGCCAATTCTTATACTGGGAAGGAAACAAGCTTCCGGGGACCGGTTTCTGGCATCATAGCCTTCGTCGGCCCGGCTTGCTTGAATCCTGATGGTGCAATGAGCAAGGGACTCACGTCTGAGTATACCCTCCCACACTTAGTGTGGATAAAATCGATTTTGGAAAAGGGGGTGGTGATGGACAGAGTTTCTGAATGATGCTGAATACTCTTACCAAGTCAAGAGATCATGGTTTTAATCCATCACCTATTTTTTAGCTCATTGCACCATCCCAGCTCAGAACCTGGCTATATGCAAATTAGTCTGTTCCTGTCCCAGTGCATGATGGGAACAGGGCAAACCAAACTACCAAGCCAATTTTTATACTGGGAAGGAAACAAGCTTCCGGGGACCGGTTTCTGGCATCTCAGCCTTCGACGGCCCGGCTTGCTTGAATCCTGATGGTGCAATGAACAAGGGACTCATGTCTGAGTATACCCTCCCACACTTAGTGTGGATAAAATCGATTTTGGAAAAGGGGGTGGTGATGGACAGAGTTTCTGAATGATGCAGAATACTCTTACCAAGTCAAGAGATCATGGTTTTAATCCATCACCTGTTTTTTAGCTCATTGCACCATCCCAGCTCGGAACCTGGCTATATGCAAATTAGTCTGTTCCTGTCCCAGTGCATGATGGGATCTGTCCAGTCCAGATCAAGGGTTGATCAAGGTTTCCATGAAGAAGGTGATGTCGGAAGAGGCCACATCGAGGAGATCCCAGATTTCTGTGGTGTGTTTGTGGAGGGATCGCACTTTGAGGAGGATGCAGTTGAGTCGGTCGAGTTTGTTGTTGGTCGGTTGGGTGATAAGAGGATCTGGCATGCTGGCGTGGGTGAGGATGTGGCTGAAGTTCTGGCAGAAGATGGGTCCTTTGGTCTTCTTCGGTGATGCGAGGTGACAGGCGGTATGGCGCCTGAGTTGTGGGTGAGGAGGGTGCTGGCGTCATAGAGGTGGAAGGTCCGAGAACCAGGGTCCCTGGCACTTGGCATGGTCCAGGCACAGACAGATGCAGACAGGCCTGCCTTTGGTGCGCCATCAGTGCTACCGCACAGCGGCTGCCATTAAGTTGTGCTGAGGGGCTGGACAGCTGGGAGGCAGGAAATGCGGGAGCGAGAAGGGTCACTGGAGGGAGCGGGCCATGGGAATCACAGCAACAGGGATGAGGGCGGCAAACAAAGGAAAGAAAAAGATAAAAAAGGAAAAAGCTAAATAAAGGCAAAAAGGCAGAAATCAGAAAAGAGAGGCAGAGGTACTACCCAGCAGCAAAGCAGTGACGCTCTATCACTAGACCACCTAATATAAGGCACAGGCAGGGGCCTGCGGGTGGAGATGGGCCTCAAACTCCTGACCAAGGGTCAGCAGCAGCAATAGGGGCAGGAGTAGCTACCAGGTGGAGCTTAGCTGCGAAGGGAGCAAGTCTACTAGAAGGTCCTTGTTTGCTACTTCCACTCCAATCTAAGTAACAGTAGGGAAAGTGTTGGACTTCAGAGGGGTTCAAATAGCTATTTTCATTCCACCCTAAGCAAAAGCAGGGAAAGTGCTGAATTTCGGAGAGGTTAGATTTAATATTCCCACTGCAATGTAATCAACAGCTGGGAAAGTGTTGGACCAATATATATATATAAAACAGAAGGAAAAATATTGGACTTCAAAGGGGTTATATTTACTATTCTCACTCCATCCAAAGCAACAGTAGGGAAAGTATTGGACTTTGTAAGAGTTATATTAACTATCCCCACCCCAATTATGCAATAATAAGAAAAGCATAGGAATTGGATAGACTGCATTTACTGTTTCCACTCCAATGTAAGCAACAGTAGGAAAAGTGTTGGACTTCAGAAAGGTTACATATACCGTTCCAATAAAGTCATTAAAATGTAATATCTAAAAATATAAAATGATTAACCATAGTTAAATTGGAAAATATATATTGTATAAATTTAAATAAAATGCACAATTTATTATAAAGATACAAATAAACATAATTAAATGAAATATTTAAATAAACATATGTAGAATTCATTTCTCTCGCTACCACTGAAAAAAAGTACAAACACCAAGAAGATAAATTAAAATATAAATAAAACAATAATAACATTAAAATAAATGAAACATATAAAATAATAAATATAACATACACTTGCTGATATATATTACTAATTATTTCTTGCATAGTCTAAATAAAACTGTTTTATTTTAAATATACAATGAAATAATTTCTCACCCTATTCCCCTACAAACTGAACATGCTGCTAAATTAGCTATAACTAATTATACTATACAAAATATACATTAAAAATCTGACATGAAACCCAAATTACTGAAAGAACAATTAAACAATTAAAACATTACATACTAACCATTTATATATTTATTTGACCTTACATTACCTAACATTAAAAAACTATTAGTTAAAATGTAATTAACCTCCCTCCATATTCCCCTTATAACCCAATATACGGCTACTAAATTATAAACTACTTAACATAGGTATTTATAGATCGCACATTAACTCTTAGGCATCTTGGCGCTAACTGATGTTTATTGCTACCCAACGGTACTCATTTTATCGACCTCAGATGGTTTAAAGGCTGAGCGGACCCGCAAGGATTTGAACCAATGACCATGAGATTGAACACAGGGCCCTGCAGTGGACACATTAGTCCACTGAGCCACCAGTTCCATCTATTAACCCCCTAAAAATTCAATTACACATTTAAAATTACAAACTATATTTAAAAAAGACAATTTTACTAATATAAGTATATATAAATTGAATTAAAAACAATGTTTATTACAACTATACTAAGGTACACAATAGTGATTACAACAATTTTCTTCATACTGATATCATATACAATAAAACCTACATTCTTAAGTTTGATATTCTGTTCCACTATATTTTTGCAGAGGTGATATTTTTAACAACATATTTATGTCACATGATATTTTGGAATCAATATTTGTTTCATTCACCATATTTAACATGTGCCTATTATAAAAATTTCCCTTTTGTCATGAAAAGTGGAGTTACAGAACTATTAGTCATTGTCTCTACTCCAGCACGAAAGGAACACAAACCTAATTGCAAAATGAGCTTATGTATGAGCCCCTTGTTACACATTTGGCCCGCTGCTGTGTCACTTTTTGTGAGGCTGCAACAGCATAAATAATGCACAATGCTGCACCATATTTACAAAGTGACGCAACAAAGCAGATGTGTCACTTTATAAAGCCCTGCGCCGCATTTTACCTGCGTCAGGTATAATGTATGTAGGGTGGGCGTTCCCCCACAAAAAGGATCATAGATGTGGCGCAATTAAATCTATCAGATTTCACTGCAGCACTTTTAGGATGCTATTGAGTCACAACCTTATGCCTGCCTCACAGCTGGCATAAGGGAGACACAGTGCAATCGGACTAGGCTCCCCCCTTGCATTGCTGGAGTTGTATCATGCTTAAGACACAACTCCAGCAATGCGTGGGTTTCGCGCAGACAGATACGTCAGGATTCCTGATGTATCTGTCATTCTTTCCGACAATGTGCGCATAAATAAATGCGGCACATCCATCATGTCGCAAGGAGAGCACACTGAAAAGTGTTGCATTGCGTTTTTTCAGGCTGCAATGCAACACTTTTTATAAATGACGCCCTTAGTGTTTAAGACTGTATGGACAACACGCCCACTGCCAAAACATGTTTTTCAACTTTGTGAAGGACTCCTATCTTTAACTGGGGCACATTTTAAGGTTTCTTTTCTCACAAAAACAGCTAGTGCATGACTATCAAATTGTTCTTCTCTTTTCTTGAACAAAGGATTCACCTACTTCTTTTAGGAAGCCTACTTTTATTCCCCACACACATCAAAGTACATTAGGGCTCACTCCTCAAAATTATTTTTGTTAACAATGTGAAAGATTCCTATAATTAAAGTAGGCACATTCTGAGGTTTTTATTCCAATGAAAAAGAGAGCTGTATGTCAGCCAAAGTGACTTTCTCTACTCTTACATTATGAGCATATCTGCCCAGTTCAGGAATACACTTTGTAAGACTCTTGTATATGATTTGCCCTTCAAATAATAAGACCATCAACGCTGAGAAAGTCTCTTGTAGATGACATGGGTACTTTTGAGAATGTTTAAGCCTTGTTTAGGAATTTATGTTTTACTCTCCAAATCTAAAAGGCTGAATAAATATATGTTTCAACTTTGTGAAAGTTTCCCATGTTTCACCTGGGCACATTTTGAGAATGTGTCTTCCCATTAAAAGGTGGATGTACCACTGCCAACTTGGTTTTTTCTACTCTTGCACAACTCCATTCTGGAGATCCACTGACATAATTTGTGCTTCCAAACACAGTAAAGGTTTAACCACATCGCTGCGGCGGTGTGTGAGGTATGTGTGGGGGGTGTGTGTGGGAGGGGTGGGTGTGGGGTGTGTGTATGTGGGGGTATGTGTGTGGGGTGTGTGTGTGTATGAGTAAAATGTTCAGCTAACTATAACTGGTGTCAAACCTATGGTTTTCTCAGTGATTTTCAAAGGTTTTTTAAATGCTAATTCCTAACTATATAAGGCCTGAAACCTTTGTTTTTTTCAGTGAACTCGCAAGGTTTTTTAAATGCTAATTCTATTAGCGGATAACATTTATATATGTTAATATCCATATGGGACCACCTGAACAGCCCTAGGGGGGTCTACAAGGCCCCTAAATCTTTTCTTTTTCTTGTACATTTTTTTTTTGGGGCCTTGGGGGTCCTTCTGGGACCCCCTGAGCAGGCCTAGGGGGTCAGGATGCTTCTACCCTGCCCCCTTTTTGAGTTCCTCACGTTTGTTTTTCTGCTTTCCTGTGCCTCAGTCTACCGAGGCACAAGATGGCTGCCAACAGTTTCTGTTTTGGAGTGTTGACAGACATTGGCAGCCAATCAGAATGCAGCTCGCGCACTAGACGTACGCGTACCGTACGAGCACGTATGCGTACCGTAAGCATACCGGTAAGCTCACGGGTAAGCTGCCATAGATATATAAATTTTTTTGAACCTAAATTATTCAAAATCCACTGGAGCACATATCTTGAGACATAGCAAAGGCACATAGGGCTACCAGTCCCTACAATTTTGCCAAGTTTGATGGAAATCCATTCAGCCGTTCGGGCTAAAAGTGAGTTCGACCGCCCTATGGAAATTAACATGGGGAAACACGTTTTGGGACCCCCTTTTATCTCGGCCCCCGTTTGACGAATCCCCCCCAAACTTTCAGGGAAGGACCGGAGCGTCGCGAGGCAAAGTTAAGGAAAAATTCAGGAAGATTCCTCAACCGGCGCCAAAGTTATTCCCAATAGAATGTTGCGATTTCCCTATGGAAAACAATCCTAACTATATATACCTACTGGCGACCGCCAGTAGGTAATATATATATATATATATATGTGTGTGTGTGTGTGTGTGGGTAGGGGTGTGTACATCGCCCCCTTCCCCACACCACTTTTGGGGCCAGGGACCCCATCCCCTGTGGTCTGGCCAATATTTAGATGAGGGGCCACGCAACACCCCTTCCCGGGCTGATTTTCAGCCACAGGGATCCCATCTCCTGGGGCCTGGCCACAGTGAAAAAGAGGGAGGGAGCACACAGCGCCCTTCATGGAGCTGATTTTGGCCCCGGGCCAGGATTCATCTACAAAGGGGTGGGAGGCTGCATGCACCAACCCACTTTTCCAATATGTCTGGGGCCTTGGGGCTCGCCCCATGGCCCCAACAAAAGTGTGGTGTGTGCCAGGTCCCGGTGGTTGGGGTCCTTGGGGCTGAAATTGGCTCAGAACCGAGGTCTGCATGGCTTCCATCCATTTATAGGTGCCGCCTGGCCACAGGGGATGGGGTCCCCGAGGTCAAAATCGGCCCTGGAAGGTGGGGGTTGCATGCGCCGCCCAGCTTTTTCAAAACGGCTGGGCTCCACGGATGGGGTCCATGGGCATATATGGAATAGGGAAAGGGGGCCACAGTCCCCTACCATGGGGCGATTTTGCACTGACAGGGAAACAGATGAAAAGATTGCTTCCACCCACAGAGAGCATCATTTTTAGCTGCTTCTTGTTGTCTGGAGCAATGTGGGCTACCACTACCACTGAAGCCAGCTTCTCCTCGCAGCCACCAACAAATATGTGCTAGCTGCCCTGGGTGGGGACCTAGGCACCCATCTTAAATTGGCTGGGCCCCAGGGGTTGGGGATCCCTGGGGCTGAAATATGCCTGGGGATGGGAGCTGTGCGCCTCCCTCCCCAATATCCAATACAGCCGGGCCCTGGGGGATGGGTCCCTGGAGCCAAAATCATCCCAGGCAGGAGGCTACGGGCCCCTCTCCCACTTTTCTAATACAGCCGTGTCCCGGATGATGGGATCCCTGGGGCTAAAATCTGTGTATCTATCTATCTATCTGTCTATCTATCTATCTATCTATCTATCTATCTATCTATCTATCTATCTATCTATCTATCTATCTATCTATCTATCTATCTAGATAGGTTTAGCCTCATTTCTGTTCAAAGAGCAAATAGCACTCCAGGAACACCTTTAGTCCTGCTATTGAAAAGGAGGACACAAAGGATCAGATTCACACGACACAGCAAACAAAGGAAAGGGCATAGGTAATAATGATAGGTGAGACTTTCAAATTAGTTGCCAATCTTACGAAGCATACTTTGACTGCAGCAGAGAAAACGGCATTAGAACTTTAAGTATTTTTCCGTCCCGAGGCTGCTTTTGATTGCTCTATCACTTGGATTGATTTGTCTCTTTGCATTAGAAAGTCAAAACTTTATAAATTACATAAGATGTCTAAATGTAACAAGCATTTGCAATACAATAGGGCTCGTATTAGTAAAGTTTGAGGGATTATTATTGTAAATGTCAAAGTTTATTTTATTTTTTTTAATTTTAACTTGTGGAAAATTCTAACTTTGACATTTACAATGCTAATAGTGTGAATTAGTGGAAATGTGACACCTATAGCATTTGTAATGCAAAATGTGTTGTCTTTACATGACTTTGATGTATTAATATTAAAATTAAAAAAAAATCCCCAATATTTAATAGTTAAAGTCATGAATTTGTAATATATAATGGCAATAGCGTAAACTTTATCAAATTTTTTTTTGATGATTAAGTTTATTGTTTTTTATAGTGATGAAAATACAAGAACAGAAGTGAAAGATTTTTTGGGGGGAATTTTTTATTCAAATTATGATAATTGAGAGAACATATTTTAATATGTTGTTGTTGAATTGGTGCACATATTGATGGTTTGTTGTCTTAGAATGATGTTGTGAGCGTGCCGAGTGATGCTGTGGCGTTCAGTGATGATCTGTTAGCGCATATTGATGTTGTGGTGCTCCAGAGTGATGCTGTGGTGATGTGATGGATAGTGAGGGTGATAGATAGATAGAGAGAGTGCGTAAGATAGATAGAGGGACTGCGACAGATAGAGTAAGTGTGAGAGATGGAGGCAGGGTAAGATGGCGAGAGATGGAGTGTGGGCGAGGGATGGAGTGTGGATGAGGGATGTAGTGTGGGCCGTGTGAGGGATGGAGTGTGGTGCGGGGGATGGATGGAGTGTGGTGTGGGTGAGGGATGGAGTGTGGTGCGGGGGAGGGATGGAGTGTGGGGTGGGTGAGTGATGATTTGCGCTGCGTGGGTGAGAGTTGCGCTGCGTGGGTGAGATTTGCGCTGTGGTGTTTCTGTGGTGGTGCTGAGTGGTGCTGAGTGGTGCTGTGGTGGTGCTGAGTGGTGCTGTGGTGGTGCTGAGTGATGCTGTGGTGGTGCTGAGTGATGCTGTGGTGGTGCTGAGTGGTGCTGTGGTGGTGGTGATGTGTGCTGTGGTGGTGCTGAGTGGAAGATGGGGAGAGGAAGAAAAAGGAGAGGAGGGAGAGGATAAAGAGAGGGAGAGAGGAGAGCGAGGGGGAGAGAGGAGAGAGGGGGAGAGAGGAGAGAGAGAGAGGGGGGGAGAGAGGAGAGAGAGAGAGACGGAGACGGGGAGAGAGGAGAGGGAAGAGAGGGAAAGGGAGAGAGGGAGAGGGAAATGAGGGAAAGGGAGAGAGGGTAGAGGGAGAGAGGGAGGGTAAGAAGAGAGGGGGAGGACGATAGCGAAGGACGGAGGGGAGAGAGAGGGGAGGGAGAGAGAGGAGAGCAGGCAGAGGGGGAGATGGGGAGGGGGAGAAAAAGGAGAGCAGGGGGAAGGTAAAGAGAGGGAGAGAGGAGAGAGAGGGGGAGAGGAGAGAGGAGAGG
Source organism: Lissotriton helveticus (assembly GCF_964261635.1). Classification (NCBI taxonomy): domain Eukaryota; kingdom Metazoa; phylum Chordata; class Amphibia; order Caudata; family Salamandridae; genus Lissotriton; species Lissotriton helveticus. The sequence goes on from NC_136059.1 coordinate 1,375,517,356, forward strand.
GAGAGGGTGAGAGAGGAGAGAGGAGAGAGTGAGAGGGAAGTGAGGGAAAGGGAGAGAGGGAGAGTGAGAGAGTGAGGGGAGAGAGAGAGAGGGAGGACGAGAGGGAAGGGAGGGAGGTTAGACTAAATAGGTAAAAAAAAAGGCAAATGATGGAGAAAAGTGACAGAGGGGGCAGCGGTAGTGAGGGACAGAAGGAGGAAATAGTTCAGCAAAGGGGGGAGGGGCGGGCGAGAGGGAGGTTAGACTAAACAGGTAAAAAAAAGCAACAAATAAACGAGTCACGGCCTGCGGCCGTGAATAAGTGACGGCGGGGGGCAAGGAATTTACACAAACCAAGGCATCGTTTAAATACACTAGGCTCACAGCTAAACAGTTCCCAGGCAGGCCTCTGCAACACAACACGTTATGAAATAACTTACATAACGTAATGTAATGGAAATGCAGAGCCCGCACACTGCCCAGAAAAAAGAGGGGCTCCTGCACACATTTGTGAGCTGTACTGAATAAAGTTCGCTGGCACTGAAAGTAATAAGACCGGCAGCACTGGCGGTGCGCTAGTGCTATTACCAACATTTTAATGTACACTTTGAAAACAAGTCATAAATGTTAGTTAAATTAAATGAGAGGTTTTGCAAGAGTAAAGCGGAGGCAGCTATGGCGCTGGAGAGGGAGGGGGTGGGTTGTCCATATGGAGTGGGAGGGGGGTGGGCTGCCTGCTGGGAGATGCGAGCAGAGCCTTTGAAGAGCCAGAGTCAATAAGGGGAGGAGAACTGGCTGATAGGCAGAAGGCTCAGGCAAGCTCGTGCACACCTCGGTGCTTGCCTCCTCGACAATGTTTTTTTTTTTTTAAAGAGTCGGTCGGGCTAAACCTGTATGTAGTACTTGCAAACAGAAGAACCGCATCACGGTGGACATGCTTATATTTAAAGAACGATTTGCAAGGGCATCAGAACAGCAAGGATATGCATTGTTTTCGCAACACAGCACCCTCTTCATACCTGCTGAGCTTCACGAAAAGACCTGAGAAACGGTTTGAGGCATTTCCTGCATAGCCCGAGCCTGGTGCTTAATTAAAGAGTCTGTTTCAAGACTCACAAGCAATATGCTGCTTAGGCCTCTTGTGGAAAGCAGGGCACAAGCACCCTCCCATACGGATGAAGCACTGTAACAGAAAACTAACTCCAGAACTCTCAGCGCGATTAGGTGACCTCAAGATGCCATAATGCACTGCAAGAAACAACCCGTGGGTGGAAAATAAAATGTAATAATCATTTAAACAAACAAGTTCTTGCACTTAATATTCGAGCATAAAAAAATAATAATGTACTAAATAAAAAAGGCACACCACTAATCGGCAACAGAAAATACATGTATATGGTGAAAGGCAGCTAGTATTTGATCCCAAACATGGGGAAGTATGTGAAACTGCGAGTCACGGCCTGCGGCCGTGAATAAGTGACGGCGACAGATGGCCATGAAGCAGGGGGCGGGGCAGCGGAAGCCTTTGATGTGCCAAATGCTGCTGGCTGGGGGAAGGATCGGGCAAGCTCGTCCACGAGGAGCTTGTCACGTGATTTGATTTCTCGTGAACTGTTTAAAATCCGCGAAGAGAGCCAATCAGCTGCCTGAAGAGAGCCTTTGGGGAAAGAAGTGGATCAGTGACATAAGGACTCACCCCTGTTTTCTATTTCTGCGAAATAGAAAAGGGGCGAGCCCTAAAAAGGATGATGTTCTAATTCTAGATAGTGCACCATCTTGTAATTTGTCCATCAGCGGTATTGATTGCCTGGTATCATTGTATGAAATGGATCGGAGATGGGAGACTGTGATGAACTTCAGTGAAAGGGAAGCCCTGTTAGATATGAGATTTCAAATAGATGCCTCCATCAATAGCGCTTTTAATGTCAAACAGTGGCAGCTGGTGGATTTCAAATGGGTGAGGAGGAAACTGCGGACCTGTGAAAATGTGCAAGCAAGCACAATGAGCATGCCCAAACTGAAAAGGGGGAACGATGCGGGAGGTGTATTCCCCACACAAGAACATTTGGGGAAAACTGATTACAAAGGTGAATTTTGCAGCATACTGTCAATCATGGAAATCTCGGCATTTCAGTGTAACGCATACAACAACAGCACAGTGCAGTATTTTCACCTAGACTTAACCCCACAGAAATGCAAGAATACAATGCCTTAAAACAATTAGGGTCTCAGTAAAAAAAAGTATTTGTGAACAATGTGTTCTGCCAGCAGTTGCTCTTTACAGTACTGTTGCCAGTTTCAGCCTTTTATTTGCTCAAAAGACACCTAGGCCGAAAGCAAACAAGCGAGTTTCCCTCATACTAAGCACACATCTAGCGATAGAGGTGCCGTACTGCTGACAATACCCATGCATTGCACTCTTGTTGTACTGTGCTATTCATCCTAACCATTTCAATGCATGCCATGTTTGGCGATACAAGTTCCATGCAGCTGACACATGGGCATTGTCTGCTGATGTGACCATTTATCATTAATTCACCGACAGGAAGGGACCTAGTGGCCACAGCTGCCACCCATGCATCTCTACTTTCAGGTGATCAGTTCTGCCATCTCGCATGCGATCCCTTCTGACCCTGTGTTGGGATGCCTGCATGATTCAGGATATTTTACTGCCTCTCTGGTGCCGCTGCAGCTCCCTTGTGCCGCTTACACCCCACGCTCCGCTCAAGGGGCCTCGGCACCCGGGAAGGCCGCGGATTTCATGCGGTTTCTGTCATGACTAGCCGAGCTCACCACTTGTGCGCCTCCTTAGGTTGGCGCTGTAGTCAAGAACTGACTATCACTCATTGATGTACATCCAAAGAGGTTAAACAAGTGAATAAGAAGCCATATAATTTGTAGGCAGTACAAGCCAAGATTAAGCTATCACCAGATCATAAATGGTCGTAGAACTTGAATTGATGTTGCTAGTGGGTTCCGATAAAGAGGGTCTCCTCAAGTCCCAAAAGGAGGAGAAATTATTCCTGAACCCTTGCTGGCAGTATGGCCCTAGCCCTCTCCTTATGTAAATAGCTGGTGTAGGGTGTTGCTATCCGGAAAATGGTAAAATGGTAAATAGCCAGTCTGGCCTTCATTGCGTTAGATATATATTTTTTATATTTTATTTATTTCCATTTATATAGCGCATTATCACCCCGAGGTCTCTAAGCGCTTGTACATAAAAGGAAATCAATGCAACCGAAACCAGATGTCTACTTTATAGCACTCCCCATGCTTCCCGAAAAAGTATTGTTTTTAATGTTCGGCAAAAGAGCAATAGGTTTGACTCCTTGCGGAGACTGATTGGCAGTTTATTCCACGCTGCCGGGAGCAGAGTGGAAAGAGCACGCCCGCCCATGGTGGACAGGCGAAAACGTGGATTAGCCAAAAGAGTAGCTTCAGAGGAACGAAGCGCCCTACCAGGGGTGTAACCAGTAAGTCTGGTCTTGATGTAACTGGGCGCATTACCATAGAGTGCTTTGTGTGAAATACACAATCCTTTGAACAGCGCCCTCTGTCTCACTGGGAGCCAATGCAACTGATGCAGGAGAGGGGTAGCACGCGTTTTCCTTGGCATCTTAAAAATTAATCTCGCGGCATCATTCATTACGATCTGCAACCTCGCAAGTTGCCACTGGGGAAGTCCTAGGTATAACACATTGCCGTAGTCCAGACGCCCCAAAATCATAGCTGACACAACACTTCTTAAGGTGGAAAAAGAGAGCAGTGCAGAAATCTTACGAAGCTGTCTCAGAAGACCTACACAAGTGCCAACCACTACGGACACCTGTTTGTTCATGGACAGGTTACTGTCAATGTGAAAACCCAAGCTTTTCACCACGGTTGCTGGTTCTGGTGCCCTGCCCAACTCCTTGGGCCAAAAACCGTCATTCTAGGGGCTGCCCGAGGTGACTATATATAGACAATTCCATAATCTTAATGCAATGCTTGCAAAACAGCGTGTGGAAAAAACATCAAAAAATAGTTTAAAATTAGAAAAGCGTGAACTGTGTCCTCCTTGTGTCAGTGACATAGCCCTTGAAAGCTAGGTTTTGTCTAAAAAAGTCCTTGTAACTGGCACGTTATCCAGCGATAGTCTGTAGAGATAATATAACAAGGGGAAATAACATCTTAGAAATATTGCTGGATAAAAATAAATCTGTACAAGGAATACATCGATTTTCCGTGTATGATAGGTACATACATTTAAATTTTATTCATAGGTTTGCAGATTTTGAAGTACCACATCCCCGATGCAGGCGCTGTTATGGAATTTCTTTTGCACCTTTTGAATGCAGTCAAGGAATATAGTAAATCGATATGTAAATAGCAGTCAGACTGGAAGCATTTCAATAGATGACCCCTGGTAATATGCAGCAGGGGAGAACCAAATTATGAGGGAAGTGGGTGGGGTTTTTCAAGATTCTGGAAAAGAAACTACTATAAACCAATCAAAAGTGTTGTTTTCATGTCACATGACTTTACGTGCGCGCATGCATGCGAGCACGTTGCGCGACCGTCGCATATAAATGACGTTTTACCCGATTTAAGTAAAAGCTTTTAAAAACGTGAAAAGGAGGCAGGGAAGAGACTCCCAGACCGCCTAGGCCTTCTCATGGGGTCCCTGACGGACAACATTTTATGTTTTTTTTTTAAATCGCGAGGTGCGCGCACGTTGCTCGCACCCTCGAGGCAGAACTGAGTCAAAAACAATAGTGGAAAACGTTTGAAGGGGGCAGGGTGGAGACTCCCTGACCCCCTAGGCCTTCTCAGGGGGTCTCTGAAGGACCCAGAAGGGCAAAAAAAACGTTTTAAAAAAAATCACGAGGTGCGTGCACGTTGCGCGCACGTTGAAAAAAAAATTTATTGACAAATTTGACTGTTTATATTTTGATTGTAGATATAGACTATGCTGTTTAACTTTATCCAAATCATAAAAAATAGCTGTGCCGTTGCATATTACAGGATACAGTCAATGTATTACAATATACAAAGGCAGTTTGTTGGAAAATAAATATATAAGAAATATAAAAATTGATACAGAAATTAGCATTTTAAAAACCTTGGAAATTCACTGAAAAAACCATAAGTTTCACACACGTTATATTCAGGAATTAGTACTTAAAAAACTTTGTAAAATCACTGAAAAACATAGATTTCACACACGTTATAGTTAGGAATTAGCATTGAAAAAACCTTAGAAATATACAGAAAAACCATAGGTTTCACACACATCATAATTAGGAATTAGCATTTAAAAAACCTTGTAAATTCACTGCAAAAACACCATAGGTTTCAGGCCTGATATAGTTAGGAATTAGCATTTAAAAAACCTGTGAAATTCACTGAAAAAACTATAGGCTTCAGGACTGATATAGTTAGGAATTAGCATTTAAAAAACCTTAAAAATTCATTGAAAAAACCATAGGTTACAGGCCTGATATAGTTAGGAATTAGCGTTTAAAAAACCTTAGAAATTCACTGAAAAAACTGTAGATTTTAGGGGTGTTATAGTTAGCTGGACATTTCACTCATACAAAACCATTGAAATTTCTCCTATATAGTTAGTTGTACTAAATATATCTCGCACGCCCGCAATCCACTGCTGATGATGTCACATATTACATCATTCATGACATGGTCAGTGACATCACTGATGACATCTCAAATGACATCACTGATGACATCATCCATGTGACGATACACCTCATCATACACTAGTATAACCTTTCGTCACTCACTGTAAAATACAGAGTACTATATTTAAATACATTGACACCGATAAAAGTTTCTAAAAATCCACTCAGTGATTCCTAGATCTATAAACACATCTAATCACTTACCTACAGATTCACTCATACATGCAGTCAATGAGCAAAAGAACACTATCAAATATACTTATACACCTATATCGACATTACACACCAGCACACATCCTATACACTTATAAAGTCATCCTATTCACTTATGCAAACAATGGATCATACTTACATTTACTTAGCTATACACTTATACAAACACTACTTTATCCCATTCATATAGATAGTAAATTATACTTAGTGTGGTATAAAATCACTATTACAAGTATACAGTTATCTATACAGTCAGGCATACAATCACTGAGTCTTACATATACTATAAACAACAACTGACTCATACATTGCCTTTTATTTTTCTACTTTGTTGGACATGTACCATTAAGAGAGATATTTGCTCATCACCACACCCATAAAGATATTCACTCACCCAAACAACTGTTATAACATGCAGTCTTAACGTCATATACCTACTAAATCAACTATTCACATATCTTTGGGCAGTCACACACCTCCCACCGAACCACACACACATTCACTCTCCCATACAAATACTCAGTTCACTAATCAATAACTAATATAGACTTTCAAATAGCTAGTAACCAACTGGAGTAGTAGTTTTTACAATAACTGACAAAGTGATACAGATGTTCACACAGTTTAGTCACTAGCCAATATATTTAGAGAGACACTTTAAATTAGTCAAGTAAACAGTCAATCACACTGCTACTAAATCCTCCATCAAGATATTTATATTTTTATATCCACTCATTCTTCAATGCAAATTGCTATATATATAATACATATTTAAATAACAAAGCAAACCACATTCACTGGATGATGTCATCAGTGATGTCATTTGAGATGTCATCAGCGATGTCACTGACCATGTCATGAATGATGTAATATGTGACATCATCAGCAGTGGATTGCGGGCGCGCAAGATATAGTTAGTACAACTAACTATATCGGAGGAATTTCAATGGTTTTGCATGAGTGAAATGTCCAGCTAACTATAACACCCCTAAAATCTACAGTTTTTTCAGTGAATTTCTAAGGTTTTTTAAATGCTAATTCCTAACTATATCAGGCCTGAAACCTATGGTTTTTTCAGTGAATGTATATATATATATATATATATATATATATATATTTATTTTATGCACGGAATGTAAACTTTGTTGTTTATAAATTTGGTTTGAAACAGTATCCCACCGACATTGACAAAGGCGTATAGCCGAAACGCGTCTGTCGGGTGTGTTTTGTGTGCGGAATAAATACTGAATAACATCCCCCTGTGTGCGCCTCATCTCTAATCCACGAGCGGATCGTCATACAATTCATATATATATATATATATATATATATATATATATATATATATATATATATATGAATGCTCCGAGTTACCCACAGGTTAAGGATGCACTCATCCAGCAGCCCTTGCTTCAAACGGGTAAAGACATCTCGGCACCCCAGTCTGCAGCTTCTCATGTCTCGATTAAAAGCCTGACGCGTTTCTGAGCCTACGCTCGTCTTCAAAGGCTCGACTTGAGTTAGACGCTTTGACACTCCCACTATTTAACCGCCCTCAGATGAGCGAACTCGTGTGAGTTGGAACGCACTGCCTTGTGGGACTTGTAGTTCGTGTCTCTTCCCTGTATGGGTGCGTGTTCTGCCATTTCATAGCCCTGGATGGGCCCTGGGATGCAGATGTCCATAGATCCCTTGGCTGCTGCTTCACAACAGGTTCGGCGACTTCCGACCCGTGACTCCCATGGATCTTCCGCGGGGGGGTGCACCCTTCGCGGCTGGGCTGCCGCGTGCAAATGAAAGCTCCGAGTTACCCACAGGTTAAGGATGCACTCATCCAGCAGCCCTTGCTTCAAACGGGTAAAGACATCTCGGCACCCCAGTCTGCAGCTTCTCATGTCTCGATTAAAAGCCTGACGCGTTTCTGAGCCTACGCTCGTCTTCAAAGGCTCGACTTGAGTTAGACGCTTTGACACTCCCACTATTTAACCGCCCTCAGATGAGCGAACTCGTGTGAGTTGGAACGCACTGCCTTGTGGGACTTGTAGTTCGTGTCTCTTCCCTGTATGGGTGCGTGTTCTGCCATTTCATAGCCCTGGATGGGCCCCGGGATGCAGATGTCCATAGATCCCTTGGCTGCTGCTTCACAACAGGTTCGGCGACTTCCGACCCGTGACCCCCATGGATCTTCCGCGGGGGGGTGCACCCTTCGCGGCTGGGCTGCCGCGTGAAAATGAAAGCTCCGAGTTACCCACAGGTTAAGGATGCACTCATCCAGCAGCCCTTGCTTCAAACGGGTAAAGACATCTCGGCACCCCAGTCTGCAGCTTCTCATGTCTCGATTAAAAGCCTGACGCGTTTCTGAGCCTACGCTCGTCTTCAAAGGCTCGACTTGAGTTAGACGCTTTGACACTCCCACTATTTAACCGCCCTCAGATGAGCGAACTCGTGTGAGTTGGAACGCACTGCCTTGTGGGACTTGTAGTTCGTGTCTCTTCCCTGTATGGGTGCGTGTTCTGCCATTTCATAGCCCTGGATGGGCCCCGGGATGCAGATGTCCATAGATCCCTTGGCTGCTGCTTCACAACAGGTTCGGCGACTTCCGACCCGTGACCCCCATGGATCTTCCGCGGGGGGGTGCACCCTTCGCGGCTGGGCTGCCGCGTGCAAATGAAAGCTCCGAGTTACCCACAGGTTAAGGATGCACTCATCCAGCAGCCCTTGCTTCAAACGGGTAAAGACATCTCGGCACCCCAGTCTGCAGCTTCTCATGTCTCGATTAAAAGCCTGACGCGTTTCTGAGCCTACGCTTGTCTTCAAAGGCTCGACTTGAGTTAGACGCTTTGACACTCCCACTATTTAACTGCCCTCAGATGACAGAACTCGTGTGAGTTGGAACACACTGCCTTGTGGGACTTGTAGTTCGTGTCTCTTCCCTGTATGGGTGCGTGTTCTGCCATTTCATAGCCCTGGATGGGCCCCGGGATGCAGATGTCCATAGATCCCTTGGCTGCTGCTTCACAACAGGTTCGGCGACTTCCGACCCGTGACCCCCATGGATCTTCCGCGGGGGGGTGCACCCTTCGCGGCTGGGCTGCCGCGTGCAAATGAAAGCTCCGAGTTACCCACAGGTTAAGGATGCACTCATCCAGCAGCCCTTGCTTCAAACGGGTAAAGACATCTCGGCACCCCAGTCTGCAGCTTCTCATGTCTCGATTAAAAGCCTGACGCGTTTCTGAGCCTACGCTCGTCTTCAAAGGCTCGACTTGAGTTAGACGCTTTGACACTCCCACTATTTAACCGCCCTCAGATGAGCGAACTCGTGTGAGTTGGAACGCACTGCCTTGTGGGGCTTGTAGTTCGTGTCTCTTCCCTGTATGGGTGCGTGTTCTGCCATTTCATAGCCCTGGATGGGCCCCGGGATGCAGATGTCCATAGATCCCTTGGCTGCTGCTTCACAACAGGTTCAGCGACTTCCGACCCGTGACCCCCATTGATCTTCCGCGGGGGGGTCACGGGTCGGAAGTCGCCGAACCTGTTGTGAAGCAGCAGCCAAGGGATCTATGGACATCTGCATCCCGGGGCCCATCCAGGGCTATGAAATGGCAGAACACGCACCCATACAGGGAAGAGACACGAACTACAAGTCCCACAAGGCAGTGCGTTCCAACTCACACGAGTTCGCTCATCTGAGGGCGGTTAAATAGTGGGAGTGTCAAAGCGTCTAACTCAAGTCGAGCCTCTGAAGACGAGCGTAGGCTCAGAAATGCGTCAGGCTTTTAATCGAGACATGAGAAGCTGCAGACTGGGGTGCCGAGATGTCTTTACCCGTTTGAAGCAAGGGCTGCTGGATGAGTGCATCCTTAACCTGTGGGTAACTCGGAGCTTTCATTTGCACGCGGCAGCCCAGCCGCGAAGGGTGCACCCCCCCCGCGGAAGATCCATGGGGGTCATGGGTCGGAAGTCGCCGAACCTGTTGTGAAGCAGCAGCCAAGGGATCTATGGACATCTGCATCCCGGGGCCCATCCAGGGCTATGAAATGGCAGAACACGCACCCATACAGGAAAGAGACACGAACTACAAGTCCCACAAGGCAGTGCGTTCCAACTCACACGAGTTCGCTCATCTGAGGGCGGTTAAATAGTGGGAGTGTCAAAGCGTCTAACTCAAGTCGAGCCTCTGAAGACGAGCGTAGGCTCAGAAACGCGTCAGGCTTTTAATCGAGACATGAGAAGCTGCAGACTGGGGTGCCGAGATGTCTTTACCCGTTTGAAGCAAGGGCTGCTGGATGAGTGCATCCTTAACCTGTGGGTAACTCGGAGCTTTCATTTGCACGCGGCAGCCCAGCCGCGAAGGGTGCACCCCCCCGCGGAAGATCCATGGGGGTCACGGGTCGGAAGTCGCCGAACCTGTTGTGAAGCAGCAGCCAAGGGATCTATGGACATCTGCATCCCGGGGCCCATCCAGGGCTATGAAATGGCAGAACACGCACCCATACAGGGAAGAGACACGAACTACAAGTCCCACAAGGCAGTGCGTTCCAACTCACACGAGTTCGCTCATCTGAGGGCGGTTAAATAGTGGGAGTGTCAAAGCGTCTAACTCAAGTCGAGCCTCTGAAGACAAGCGTAGGCTCAGAAACGCGTCAGGCTTTTAATCGAGACATGAGAAGCTGCAGACTGGGGTGCCGAGATGTCTTTACCCGTTTGAAGCAAGGGCTGCTGGATGAGTGCATCCTTAACCTGTGGGTAACTCGGAGCTTTCATTTGCACGCGGCAGCCCAGCCGCGAAGGGTGCACCCCCCCGCGGAAGATCCATGGGGGTCACGGGTCGGAAGTCGCCGAACCTGTTGTGAAGCAGCAGCCAAGGGATCTATGGACATCTGCATCCCGGCGGCCATCCAGGGCTATGAAATGGCAGAACACGCACCCATACAGGGAAGAGACATGAACTACAAGTCCCACAAGGCAGTGCGTTCCAACTCACACGAGTTCGCTCATCTGAGGGCGGTTAAATAGTGGGAGTGTCAAAGCGTCTAACTCAAGTCGAGCCTCTGAAGACGAGCGTAGGCTCAGACACGCGTCAGGCTTTTAATCGAGACATGAGAAGCTGCAGACTGGGGTGCCGAGATGTCTTTACCCGTTTGAAGCAAGGGCTGCTGGATGAGTGCATCCTTAACCTGTGGGTAACTCGGAGCTTTCATTTGCACGCGGCAGCCCAGCCGCGAAGGGTGCACCCCCCCGCGGAAGATCCATGGGGGTCACGGGTCGGAAGTCGCCGAACCTGTTGTGAAGCAGCAGCCAAGGGATCTATGGACATCTGCATCCCGGGGCCCATCCAGGGCTATGAAATGGCAGAACACGCACCCATACAGGGAAGAGACACGAACTACAAGTCCCACAAGGCAGTGCGTTCCAACTCACATGAGTTCGCTCATCTGAGGGCAGTTAAATAGTGGGAGTGTCAAAACGTCTAACTCAAGTCGAGCCTCTGAAGACGAGCGTAGGCTCAGAAACACGTCAGGCTTTTAATCGAGACATGAGAAGCTGCAGACTGGGGTGCCGAGATGTCTTTACCCGTTTGAAGCAAGGGCTGCTGGATGAGTGCATCCTTAACCTGTGGGTAACTCGGAGCTTTCATTTGCACGCGGCAGCCCAGCCGCGAAGGGTGCACCCCCCCGCGGAAGATCCATGGGGGTCACGGGTCGGAAGTCGCCGAACCTGTTGTGAAGCAGCAGCCAAGGGATCTATGGACATCTGCATCCCGGGGCCCATCCAGGGCTATGAAATGGCAGAACACGCACCCATACAGGGAAGAGACACGAACTACAAGTCCCACAATGCAGTGCGTTCTAACTCACACGAGTTCGCTCATCTGAGGGCGGTTAAATAGTGGGAGTGTCAAAGCGTCTAACTCAAGTCGAGCCTCTGAAGACGAGCGTAGGCTCAGAAACGCGTCAGGCTTTTAATCGAGACATGAGAAGCTGCAGACTGGGGTGCCGAGATGTCTTTACCCGTTTGAAGCAAGGGCTGCTGGATGAGTGCATCCTTAACCTGTGGGTAACTCGGAGCTTTCATATATATATATATATATATATATATATATATATATATATATATATATATTCACTGAAAAAACCATAGGTTATAGACCATATATAGTTAGGAATTAGCATTTAAAAAACCTTATTTTACTCACACAAAACCATTGAAATTCCATATATAGTTAGTTGCACTAACTATATATCGCGCACCCGCAATCCACTGCTGATCATGTCACATATTACATCATTCATGACATGGTCAGTGACATCACTGATGACATCACTGATGACAACATCCAGTGATTATGTGTTTCTGTAAAGTTTAAATATGTTTTACATATTGAAGAATGAGCGGATGTATAAGTGTCTGAATCTGGAAGCTGGAACAAGATCACAGCAGACCAGCTCGCCACGTCCCTGAGCCAGCACCCTCCTGCCAGCTCAGCAGACCCCAGCCAGGCCGCCGACAACCTCACGAAGTGGATCAGCATCTGCGCGGACGAGCTCGCCCCTCTGAGGACCCCGCCTAGCAGACCCGGCAGCAAGAAGGCCCCATGGTTCACCGACGAACTCAAGAGCTCCAAGAAGAACTGCCGAGCCCTCGAGAAAGTCTGGAAAAGGGAACCGACACCGGACAACAGGACCTCCTTCAAACTCGCCACTCGGAAACACCACCAGCTGATCCGCGCCGCCAAGAAAACAGCATTCAAGGACCGGCTGGACAACAACGCACACAACTGCAAGGAACTCTTCAACATCGTGAAAGAGCTTTCCAACCCCAGCGCAGGAAACAACGACATCACCCCATCGCAAGACCTCTGCAACTCCCTCGCTTCATACTTCCACAACAAGATCGCGGACATACACAACAGCTTCAACAACCAACCAACGCACACCATGACCGAACAACCACCCCCCACCACCACCCTCCACGCCTGGACCCCGATCAGCACCGAAGACACCATCCGCACGATGAACTCCATCCACTCCGGATCACCAACCGACCCCTGCCCTCACCACGTCTTCAACAAGGCCGACGCTGTCATCGCACCCCACCTGCGAGACATCATCAACACATCCTTCGACACCGCCACCTTCCCTGAGAGCTGGAAGCACGCCGAACTCAGCGCTCTACTCAAGAAACCAACAGCGGACCCCACCGACCTCAAGAATTACCGCCCCATCTCGCTCCTCCCGTTTCCAGCCAAAGTCATTGAGAAGACCGTCAACAAGCAGATGGCCGCCTTCCTCGAGACGAACGGATCCCTCGACCCCTCACAGTCCGGCTTCCGAGCCAATCACAGCACCGAGACCGCCCTCATCGCCGCCACCGATGACATCCGAACCCTGATGGACAAGGGAGAAACAGCGGCCCTCATCCTCCTAGACCTCTCCGCGGCCTTCGACACGGTCTGCCACCGCACCCTAGCGCAGCGCCTCGACAACGCCGGAATCCAGGGGAAGGCACTGGAATGGATCATTTCCTTCCTCGACGGAAGAACACAGAGAGTCCGCCTACCACCGTACAAGTCAGAGGCCACCGAAGTCATCTGCGGCGTCCCCCAAGGATCCTCTCTGAGCCCCACCCTCTTCAACGTCTACATGAGCCCCCTCGCGGCCATCGTACGCAAACACAACCTCAGCATAATCTCCTACGCCGACGACACCCAGCTGATCCTCTCCCTGACCAACAACCCCGCCGCCGCCAGAGCCAACCTGCACGAAGGGATGAAAGAGGTAGCCGAGTGGATGACGACCAGCCGCCTGAAACTGAACTCGGACAAGACGGAGGTCCTCATCCTGGGCTCCTCGCCCTCCGCCTGGGACGACTCCTGGTGGCCCCCCGCCCTGGGCACCGCACCCAAACCGACGGACCACGCACGCAACCTGGGCTTCATCCTGGACTCCTCCCTCTCCATGACCAGGCAAGTCAACAACGTCTCCTCGGCGTGCTTCAACATCCTACGCATGCTACGGAAGATCTTCTGGTGGATCCCCACCGAGACCAGGAAGACCGTCACCCAGGCCCTCGTCACCAGCCGGCTGGACTACGGCAACGCCCTCTACGCCGGGACCACCGCCAAGCTCCAGAAGAGACTCCAGCGGATCCAGAACGCCTCAGCCAGACTCATCCTCGACCTCCCACGAACCAGCCACATCTCCGGACATCTGAGAGACCTTCACTGGCTCCCCGTCAACAAAAGAATCACGTTCCGCCTCCTCACCCACGCACACAAAGCCCTACACGACCAAGGCCCGAGCTACCTCAACAGCCGAGTCAACTTCTACGCTCCCAAACGCCACCTCCGATCAGCCAACCACGCCCTCGCCGCCGTCCCCCGCATCCGAAGAGCGACATCAGGAGGAAGGTCCTTCTCCTACCTGGCCGCCAAGACCTGGAACTCCCTCCCGACCGACCTGCGCCTGACCCAAGACCACCTCTCCTTCAGGAAGAAGCTGAAGACCTGGCTGTTCGAGCAGTAGCGGCACCCCCCCCCCCCCAGCGCCTTGAGACCCTTCGGGTAGGTAGCGCGCTTTATAAGTGTCACTGATTGATTGATTGATAAAGGTTTTAGTAGGTGCGTGATTGACTGTATGAGTGAGTGATTAAATGCGTCTTACTGAATGCACGGGTTAGTGACTAAACTGTCTAAAAGTGTGCATCAGTATGTCTGTTGTTGTGCAAGCTGCTGCACGTGTTAATCAGTAGCTATATAAGTAGCTATATGGGTTATTGATTGGTTGCACAAGTATTTGTATGGGAGACTGAATGTGTGTATGGCTGGCTGGGAGGTGTGTGACTCTGTGCAGATCAATGTGTACTTGTATCAGTGATTCTATAAGAGAGTAACTATGTGTTAGTATATGTTTCAAAAATGTAAGGTGTTCTGTGTTTAACTGTATAGATGAGAAAATGGAAGTGTGATTGATTCTTTTCAGGACTGACTAGGTGTGTGAGTAACTCCATGGATGAGTGGCAGAGTGTGAGTGTCTGTATAGGTGTATGAGTGCATATGATAGTGTTGTAAAGATGAGTGATTGTATGTATGAATGATTGTATGAGTGAATGTGTGTGTAGACATAGGAATCAGTGAGTGCGTATGTAGTAACTAGTATTGGTGTGTCAATGGTTTCAAAAATGATACTCTCTATTTAACACTGGGTGTAACGGAGGTTATATTAGAGTGTGAGGAGATGCATTGTATTATCACATGAATGATATCATCAGTGATGTGATCATTGATGTCAAGTGAGATGTCATCAGTGATGTCATTTGAGATGTCATCAGTGATGTCATCAGTGATGTCACTGACCATGTCATGAATGATGTAATATGTGACATGATCAGCAGTGGATTGCGGGTGCGCGATATATAGTTAGTGCAACTAACTATATATGGAATTTCAATGGTTTTGTGTGAGTAAAATAAGGTTTTTTAAATGCTAATTCCTAACTATATATGGTCTATAACCTATGGTTTTTTCAGTGAATTTTCAAGGTTTTGTAAATGCTAATTCCTAACTATATATGGTCTATAACCTATGGTTTTTTCAGTGAATTTAATTGGTTTTTTAACAGCTAATATCTGTAGCTGTAAAATGTATTCTTCTTTAAATCCAAAAATATATTTTATATGTTTATTAATAACTTTTTTTTTTAATATTTTTTTTTCTTCGTTCCCGCTTCGCGAATCGGGAAGCTTCCCGTTAGCTGACCTTGATGCCGCGAAATAGACCGCGAGCCGGTAAACGTTTCTTTACCGCAACTGCCGCGTTAGAAAACAACATCGTGACGCCTCCCGTCCGCATGACGTTTCGCGTTGTCGCGTGATACGTCATATGACGTGCTACGTTAGCGAACTCGTACGCTTACCGAGTCACAAAGCACAGGTTTCTGGAAGCAAACCGGGAGGCCCTGCAAAGCGCGTAACATACACACAGCAGGTCATGTGACTTGGTAATAACACTTTTCATTGGTTCATTTCACTTTCGGTTTCCTAATGATGTAAGACTAGGTCATATGATCTAAAATGAACACTTTTCATTGGTTGAAAACTATTTTTTTTCCCAAATGGTGAAAATCCCTCCTTCTTTCCTCACTCTGACTTTCATCATTGTGAGAGAAAGACCCTTTGTTACCAGTGAGCAATGGCTTCTTTACTAGCTTCAGCTGGTGCTTCCCCACCACCTCCACCACATCCAAGGAAGAGTGGACCACCTGCTAAAGTTATAATTCAGCAAGAAGAGGAAGAAGAGGAACAGGACGACCTAGATAATCTCCCTATTATGGCCAGAAGATCTGTTGTACCGGAAGTAACGGGACCAGAGGGCAGGGAGATGGTGCCAAATATACAAACGAGATTTCGTGAAGTAAAACAAGTCTGCGTACATTGCAGTGGATTCATTTGCTACGCAGAAAGTAGCATCACTCTGATCAACAGAGCTATTGACAATCATGCTCATGTTTGTCCGAAACTCCCCAAACAATAAATTCTTTTTTTTTGTTTTCTTGCTCCTGTTGAGCCCTTTACAATGAATCGTTTTCGTTGCCCCCTCCGAAAAAAAACCAAAAAAAATATAAAACTGTTCAGAAAAATTCAAAAAAAGTAAAAAAATGTTCAGAAAAATAATAAAAAAAATATAAAACAACAAAAACAATTTAAAAAAAAGTTATTTTCAGAACTACCTCCCCGTTATTAAAAAATTGGTACAATATTTGCAACTGTGCCAACCTCTATTTCTCTTAGTTCGCTTCCCAGTTCGCTCCCCGGTACGCGAACCGGAAGCGAACCCAAAAATTTTTTTTTAAAAAAAGAACAGTAAGTATAAGGGAAGGAAACAGACACTTATGTTAAAAGAAAGACAGCTATAAGGGAGTAAACTAGAGATACTATTACCCGTAATCCACTGCTGATGATGTCACATATTACATCATTCATGACATGCTCAGTGACATCATCAGCAGAGGATTGCGGGTAACAGTATCCCTAGTTTATTCCCTATAGCTGTGTTTCTTTTAACATAACTGTCTGTTTCCTTCCCTTATACTTACTGTTCTTTTTTAAAAAAAATGTTTAGATCAGTCAGAAACAGTGAAAGTAATGAAATATAAAAGACTACGTAGAATATGAGCACTGTATGCAACAACTTTGACACTTACAGAAGCCTCACCTTCTCCATGCCTCCTACACAGTTCTACATGTACATCATAAATGCAAACAGAACAGAATTAATTATACATGTTAAATGGTTTATTTTTGCTGTTCTCAGAATGTATCAAATTTCACTAAAACAGTGACTTGAAGGTATTCACCATATAACAGCGGGGAAAAAAAAACACAATCAAAATGATTGTGTTTAAAAAACCCATACAACATTAGAAATCAGAATTCAGAACTCCTTAAAGTTAACTTACTTTCCATGACGGCCAAGCATGTCCTATGAACAGCTTACACTCTGTTGTGCTGTTATTACTTTCAACCCGCCACTTTCTGAAAGAAAACCTCCATCGTTTTCAAAAACATGTTACATACAATAAATGACTTCTTGCTCTCTACCACAAGATTCCACAAGGCCAAATCTTGTCAGAGCCATGTATAACTCTTGGATTTCTTGTTAGCCAATCCCGTCTTTTCGCATTTCCACAACTTTCAGAATTAAAATGTTGAAGATCATTTACACAATCCTGGACTAGTAATATCTTCCCCTTCTTGCTCAATCATGTTCTACATTTCCTATCACACTGATACTGCTTACTATGAAGCAGACTTACACTACCTTTATGACTAGTACAATTATTTAATTCTCTACATCACTTTTAATCACAAAGCAATGTAAAACAGTAGACAGCATTGCAGACTTACATTCCCTCTACTCCATGTTTTGATTCGCTGCTTCAATTAGCTTATAAAAAGAAATCGTTTTTCTGAACTCATTCAAAGTGCACATATTTCTCAATAACGTCCAGTGTTATGGTAAAAAGTTATGTCTCTGTACTACACTTATCTTCAAGGCCAAATAGTGTAGGAGCCATGAGAACTTCTTGAAATTCCTCAGAGCACATCCCGAGATTCTTTCCCTAAAATTTTGGTTTTAAAAACACCAGGTAAGAGTTTTTAAGGTCATATGGCAATTTTTTTTTGAAAATTAAAACAGAATCATTGCAGAATGACCAGCCATTTCTACACTTTAAATAAGCTGTATAATGTCCTGATGTTATTGAAGAACCATCATGATATATAATTGCTACAGTTACAAGAGTCCTTCCTGATATTGACAACTGTGAAGCCACAAAATTTTTAATTAAAGTTGTCAATTTTGTTCCATCAGGCCTACATCGTTGGAACATTAAAATGACATACTGGCCATATGTTCGTATAAATAATGTGGACATCATTTCAGATTTACATTGCCTACACTCCATATTGTGATCAGCTGCTTTTACTAGCTTATTAAAAGAGACTGATTTACTGTCTGGCAAAGTTAAATATATAAATCTTTCTGAGTCTACACTAGTACTACTTGATACCCTACAGTTCTCGCAGTCATGCTGCCATTGATAAGAAAGCCCAAACAGATGATCTACATCTACACCTTCAGCATACAATACATCAAGCATATACATTAAAAACTCCTGACAATCTTGCTGACTATTTTGAGAGAATTGTGTTTGGCCTGAACATCTGTCTAACAGATTTCGAATTTCAGACACACTTTCTATGTTTGTTCTATCAGTGCTACATTTCTCTAACACAGAATTTAACAAACTGCAAAATCTTTGATCAGAATTGACCACAATCTCTTCTTTTACATTTTGTAGAGAAAACAAAACATTAATCACTACATTAGCATAGCAGTTGACACCAGAACTGTTTTCAAATTGAAAACCAACAACATCTTCAACAGAATCCTTTTTGTTTCTGCTTATAATTTCAGGTTCATCGACTTTTCGTCTTTTTGCTACAACCTCCCCAGTATTGGTCACATTTCTTCGTTTCCGGCCTACCACACGTTTCTCAAACAAAGGATACTGAGGCAAATGTGGCGCATACTCTCTTCTCAACCTATTGTATTCCTTAACACAATCTAGATCCGCACAAATGTTTGTGACATCACACTCAATCAAGTACAATCCCGATAAAGTCCTAACTCGTGACAATGCCACATATGCCATACCCTCCTTGAACACAGAACTGCCAATATTCACCAATGCACAGTCTACACTTAAACCTTGCGATTTATGGATTGTCACCGCATATGCCAAGCAAACAGGAAACTGCTTACGACGAACATATAAGTCTTTTACAAGCAAAAATCTAGCAGAACAACGAGCAATTAGCTGTACTTCCTCAATGCCATCAAATTTAATTTTTAAAAATTCAATTCCATCTCTATTTCTGTATTTCACAAAATCAACAACATTACCCATTGATCCATTTACCAGACCTCTTTCAACATGTAAATTCCTTCTTAAAATTATACGGCAGTTCAAGCACACATTCAGAGTCTTTTCAAAACCCGCAGTTTTAGATATACTCTTCTCTAATGAATCCAATTTTGTTTTCAGATTCTCAGACAAAATAATTGTTGATCCCATATGCTCTACTCTGTCAATAGCTTCCAATTTCACAATCTCTTGCTTTTCTAAATGCAACATTTTGTTGTTGAATTTGGCACATTCTGCAAGAGTTGGCATCAAACATATTCCAGATTTTTTCTCAGTAACTTTCTGAAAAATATTCTCAGGCACAACATCTTCGTCTGGATATAAATTTGTCAGTAATCGTGCATGTAAAGCTTATTTCCCATGCTCGGTCACTTTTCCAATTCTAACATCTTGTAGAATAGTCTTGTAAACTTCATCCTTTGCCTGACGCATATTTTCATGCAGTTCAGCATAATTGAAGTTTAACCATATATTGACGTTGCCAATACTCCCTAAGCACTTCCTGGTATCTTCATGCGTGAGCATTTTGAACACAGGTTGCCCTTTCACTGGTGTCAGCTGCAGAAGATCTCCGAAAACAATGATGTGTTTGCCACCAAATAACACATCATACTCTGTTTTGAGAACTTCTTGCATTCTCAAATGCACAAAGGCAAGCATGACATTGGAAACCATGCTTACTTCGTCAATGATAAGAAGTTTCATTTTCCTCAAGACTCTTGAAACTTCAAAACAAGCATCTCCAGATAGCTTGTGATATTCTAATTTGTTGTCATGCTCCACTGGCAGCATCAGTAAACGATGTAAAGTAATCCCTTTAATGTTATGTGCTGCCAGTCCAGTTGGAGCGGTGACAACACAAGACAGCGATGACTCTGTCCTTTCCTGCAAATAACATGAAATTGCTTTAATAAGGAAACTTTTTCCAGTTCCCGCTTCTCCACTCACGTACAGTCGGACAGGCTTCAACGACGTACATGAGCACTCTTTCTTGTCATGACTTAATCCATGATCAATTTGCATGGTAAGTTCGTCATATATTTTCCTCTGCTCAACGTTGAGTTGTCTTTCCAACTCTTCTAAGTTAACCGCATCCTCCTGAGCATGTGCCATGGCTCTTTCCACTTCATTCATAGCAGTGGCAGCTTCATTTTCGATAAGAGGTCCTCCTAGTGGATCCTGACTCAATGAAGCAGAACTCTGACTGTCCTGAGAACTGTCTCTGGCAATCTCGGCTGCAATCGTTGCTTCCTGCTCAATTTCCACATTCAACATTTCTACATATTTGGGAAAAGCAGGACATTCTATGGTCTCCTTGGCAGCATTGAATGAGTCTTCGTAACAAAGGAAATCTCCAAGCAGTTCCTCTTCTGCACGCCAAGGCTTAAAAAGTTGCAAAAGTGCTAAATAGAAAAACTCCTTTTTTTCAGGAGATTCGCCACTCAATTTTCGATGGTTTATCAAGTGGCATTTTCTTTGCTTGACCAGACATCCCTCACTTCCTATTACAGCATACACTCCTTTCTCAGTATCTTCTTTGATGTTCCTCTTGAATATGTAATTTTGCAGAACCTCATACAGACAAACATTCTCGAGGTGACTGCTTCGATTTGGATAATATGTATCCAACATGTTGCTCTTCAAAATGTCGGTACTGTTTGGCTCCTTTTCCGCCAAATACTCAATTTCCCGCACAGGTTTCAGAACTCGATTACGCGTTGCAGCAAGACCAACACTCGCCCAAACGATACTCCTGGACTTGGCATAGAGACTTGCTGAAGACAACCGGTCAGAACATTCGTAAGCTCCGATTTCTCGATGCGACAACATCTTCAGACTGAAACTGTACAACTTCTTGCTGAGGCTCTTTTCATGGGAAATGTCCTCCCACATATCCTTCAATTCTGTCTTCTCTTTTTTGGTGATGTAAGATGTCACATACCGAGCCACAGCCATACAGTTATCAGCCACAAACTGTATATCCATGTTAGCATTCCACATGGACAAAATCACCGGGTTGTAGTCGTTAATGTACTTAGACTCTTCGTTCCTCTTCAAATTGTATGTGTTTTTAGGTGATTTCTTCATCACATTATGTCGCAGCGAAGACATCACACTGTTCACTCTTCCTTTAGAAATCACCGATCGTGGAAAGCCGAAACGACATTTGGTGTAGAACTTGTCTTTGTTCCGGAATTTACGACGACAGTACTTTCCACATCGATGGCTTTGGAAACGTAGAACTTTTTCTCTTAGGCTTTTTTTCTCCTTTGCGTTTGGAACAGCACACGTAGAATACTGTTCTATGAAACTCATCACTGAGTCGTCTGCATCCGTTCCAAATTTAGGTGCATCCTTGATCCACAGCAACATATGTATATGAGGAGCACCTCTTGCTTGGTACTCCTTCCTCCAGAAGAAATCCAACACCTCTCCAAGAGGTGGATTCTTCTTATTCATGATGAAAGACATCATACCTTCAAATCTATGATTGAAGTACCTACATACATTGACTGGATCCAAAGAGCACAGTTCTCCGGGTGTCTTGAATTCGATGTTTTCTACGTTAGCATTTGCCTCTCGTAGAAATTCAAGTAAGTCTTCCCAGCCATACTCAGCACAGCTCAAAGTGAGGAACCATGTGGGAGTTCCTAAGTTCCTCAGCATACATTTTAAATCACCATGACGACGGTACCAGTACTCATTAGTACCACGCTGACACGCCATGAGATTAATCAGGTGAGAATCCAAAATACTGTCTTGGACATTGACTTTATCCATAAAGTCACTTGCCGAGATGTTTTGCATGTGTATACCACTTTTCAAGATGTGGTTCACTGCATATGACAGTCCAGACAGATCGCTTTCAAACAGGAGATGAAACAAATAAGGAATGCATTGTCGAAACCTAGGATCTCCTGCATACAATCGCAAAGTCCGGTATTCAGAAGCAGGAATTTGATGAGGTCGCTCATCATATCTTCCTCCCTGACCTGTTGGAAAAAGCTGTGGGAAACACCGAGCTTCCAAACTTTCCTCCCAAACACTAATGGGACTCCCTTTCGCTTCTTTCATTTGAAACAACTCAATAGCATTCCCCATGACTTCCTTGGAATGCAAAGGATGAACACTATAATGTTCATATATTTCTTCACTAGTACAGGGTTCTACTTTCTCAATTTGACCAGCACACAAATCGCTATCCTCTTCCTCACTTACTTCCTCTTCTGCAACATATACATTTTTATAGTATTTATTATATTTTTTCAAATACAATGTTGCCCTTTTGACTTTCCTAACATCTACTAAATCTTGCCATATTTTCTTATTCTTTGTCGGAACCCCATTAACTAAAATAACAAGAGGTTCCTCTTCCACTTTTTCTACTCCAATTGTGTTAATGTTTTTCTTCAAATCTAGAGGCAAATAAACAACTCTTCCTGTCAGAACTCAGTACCTGAAATTCCTGAATTCCGTAGGGACGTCAGACTGAAAGTTCGAAGCTAATCTCCCAACTCCCCTACACCGCTGAACCAGATCTCTCTAGTTTCAGAGGCGAAAGGGAAAGGGGAAGTGGAAGACAAAACAGAGAGACTGTCCACACTGGTGCCTTCAAATCTTCTTCTTCAGAGAGGGAAGGTACACCTGTAAGAATTAACACACCATTACTACATTCCTACAATCGTGACTTCTGGAATATACTTTCACGCTACTCAATACCTTCCTTTACCTGTAGGAGTGTGAACTTTAGCCTCTCTCTAATTTTATCTATGATGGCTTAATTTGCAAACTGGTACACACGAAGACTTGAAAATGGTTCTAGAAGGTTCCTTCAGAAGGCTAAAGGTGGTAAGCAAAAATATATATATATATTTCCATCTACTTCTGGATACAGAAACAAGTCTGAATGAAGTTGCAATCAGTCACAGGCTGATAATCCAATGGAACCACAAGAAAGAGTCTGAAGTTCAGGGTTGCGCTAGAAACTGGACTGAGAATAGCGCCAAGAAGGTTATTTCTCCAAAATGTAATTCACTGACTCAAATCTTAAGCATAGTTCTGACCTGAGTCTCATTTAATGTTCATAGCGCTATTCAAGAACACTGCGGTGAGGATGAGCTATCACAACCCAGTGACTGCCACTCGATGTAAAGGAATAGTTCTGAACAGCGTCACTGGATTTGTCTGACTGAAACGCTAGAAATCATTGCTGGAGTTCTGGAGCAGACAAATACCTTCCAGCTGCAATTACTGTGATTGGAAAGTTCTTACCGGAGGATGTTTCACAGCGAGACTGAACACGGTTTAGTCTTTCACAAGGCTGCCACCTGCTGACCGCTGACGCTGCTTGCATGAAGAAGGTACAGGCTCCAGTGAGAATGAGAGGAGTCCCTGGGACAGAATAGCAGTGGAACTACTAGGGCGCACTGAAAGCGAGGCGGGACCAAAGGAGAGTAAGGGAAAGTCCCGAAAGGGCTCCTAAGCGGATATTTATACTTAAATTGCTCAACTAGGGAATTCCTGAGGGAGAGAGAGCACGGAGTTACCGTCTCTCAGAAATTGTCGGTTGAAGTGCGCAATGGAACGCTCACTCGCGCTTCACATAGGAAGAGTAGCGCGAGGAATGCAACACTAGAGCGCTAATCAGCAAAGCTGCCTGCTGACCTGGAATTCGCTTCAGCCATCTTGGAGCGGAATCTCGCCACTAAAACCCTCCAATTGACTGGAACAGCAAACATTGTGGTCGCCTGTTTTATCTTGTTTGAGGATGCGAAGGGCGTGTCTTCTACTGTAATTTGGCCATTCCTGACAGTACCCCCCACCAAAACCCCCTCCTTAGGTTTCTGGGGATGAGTTTTATGGAATTCTCTCACCAATCTTGGGGCATGAACGTTTGCACTGGGTTCCCAAGATCTTTCCTCAGGACCAAAACCCTTCCAGTCAACCAAATAATACACCTGACCTCTCTTAATCTTGGAGTCGAGAATTCTCTTAACCTCAAATTCTTCAGTTGATTGGACCTGAATTGGGGCTGGAGGTAGGACCTTACGTAGATTAGGTGGAGATCGTCGGATCAAAGACACATGAAAGGTTGGGTGGATCTTTAAAGTCTTAGGCAAACTTAACCTGACACTCACTGGATTTATCATTCGAACCACTGGAAATGGACCCACAAATCTAGGCTGAAACTTTCGATTTCCTCTCAATCGCATATGACGAGTTGAGACCCAAACTTGATCCCCAGGTTCAAAAACTGGTCCCTCCTTACGACTCTTGTCTGCCTGTTGCTTGTACGCTGCTTTGGTCTTAGCCAGATTTTCAGAAGCTAACTGATATGCTAGTTGTAATTTCTGGACTATCTCCCCTGCTGCCGGAACCTCCACTTCTACTTGACCCACCAACATATTGGGATGCCTACCATAGTTTAGGAAGAATGGGGAGAATCCTGTAGCTGAGTGTACGGAATTATTGTATGCAAACTCTGCAGTACTAAGTAAGGAAGGCCACTCTCCAGCTTGTTCCAATAGGTACAACCGAAGATATTGTTCTAGGTCCTGATTTACTCTCTCGGTCTGTCCATCCGTTTCTGGGTGGTAACTGGTGGACAAACGAGAATCAATTCCCAACCCTCTCAAGAAAGATCTCCAGAAGCGAGACACAAATTGTGGGCCTCGATCAGAAATGACCACCTTCGGAATTCCATGTAATTTTACCACATGCTGAATAAATAAGGTAGCCAATTGAGTTGCATCTGGAAGGCCTTTAAGGGGGACAAAATGACTCATCTTGGTAAAAAGGTCAACCACCACCCAGATAACTGAACTCCCTTGACTAGAAGGCAACTCTACTATAAAGTCCATGGACACAGTATGCCATGGATAAGGGGGAACTGGTAAAGGCATAAGAAGACCATGAGATGGTTGTCTGAGACTTTTCCCTTTTAAACATAGTTCACAAGTGGCAACATACTGTCTCACCTGAGCGTCCATGCCTGGCCAATCAAAATTTCGCTTCAAAAGCTCCAAGGTCTTAGTTATTCCTTTATGCCCAGCCAATTGCTGATTGTGAAACAAACCAATAGTCTCTTCTTGTAACTTTGCTCCTGGAACAAATATTTTCCCTTGAATCAACGGTTTTCCATCCTTCACCAATCGATCCGGTCCTTCTGATTCCCAATTTAAATAGTGCTCTTTCTGAAATTCTTCCTTAATTTTTTCCTCCAACTGACTGACCACGGAGACTGCCACTATCTTTTCTTTCGGAATAATAAACTCCTCTGATTTTGACTCTGGTTTTATTTCTGAATCTTCTTCCAGATTCAAACGAGAGAGTGCATCAGCTTTTCCGTTTACCACTCCAGGTTTATAAGTCAGAACAAAATCAAAATCTGCGAAGAAAAGAGACCATCTGAGCTGCCGTGGGGTCAAAGTTCGAGCTGACTTTAAGAACTGCAAATTTCGGTGGTCTGTAAAGACCGTTACCACATGTCTTGCTCCCAACAGATAATGTCGCCATTCTTGAAACGCTTCTTTCACCGCTAATAACTCTCTGTCAGCAATTGAATAATTAATCTCTGCAGGAGATAACTTCCGAGAATGATAAGCCACCGGATGAAGCTGTCCAGTACTCTTGTGACGTTGCGAAAGTATTCCTCCGATAGCCCAATTTGATGCATCAGCTTCAACAAAAAATGGTTCCTTTGGGTCTGGATGTTGAAGAATTGGAGCTGTGACAAAAGATCTCTTTAAGAATTGAAATGCTTCTTCAGTGGTTGTTCCCCACACAAACTTTTCGTTCTTTCTAAGCAAACGCGTGATTGGACTAACCTTTTCTGAAAAGTTTTGGATGAAACGACGGTAGAAGTTGGCAAACCCCAAAAAGCTTTGGACTTCTTTTACAGATCGGGGTGTTGGCCAATCCTTAATTGCCTTTAATTTTGAGTCGTCCATGTACACTCCTTGGGGAGACAGGATGAACCCCAAAAATTCTACTCTAGAGGAGTGAAATACGCATTTTTCTAACTTGACAAAGAGTTGATTCTCCATCAAGCATTTCAGGATGGCTCGTACATGAAAAACATGCTCTTCAGTATTCTTGGAAAAAATCTAAATATCGTCTATGTAGACAACAGCAAACCGATCCAAAAACTCCCGAAGAATGTCGTTTACGAAATGTTGGAAGGCTGCAGGAGCATTGCATAAACCAAAAGGCATCACCTGGTACTCAAATAGCCCAAATCTAGTTCGAAACGCCGTTTTCCACTCATCACCTTCCGCCATCCGAACCAAATGATACGCCCCTCTCAAATCTAGTTTGGTGTAAATGTTGGCATCCTTCACCTGATCCAAAAGCTCAGAAATGAGTGGTAACGGGTAACGATTTTTTTTTGTAACCAGATTTAGAGCCCTATAGTCTATACAAGTTCTCAAACTCTTGTCCTTCTTGGGAATAAAAAATAGAGGAGAGGAGACTGGAGACTGAGATGGCCTGATGAATCCATTGGCCAAATTCTGATCCAGATATTCCTTCAAGTGTAAATTCTCAGACTCAGATAAGGCATAGATCCGGCTGCATGGCAGAGAAGCTCCAGGCTCCAACTCAATCCTGCAGTCATATTCCCGATGAGGAGGAAGTTTTTGTGCTTCTTTTTCATCAAAAACCGCTTTCAAGTCTTGATATTCCTGCGGGATTTCAGGGATTTCCACTGTACATATCATTTGAGGTTGGTCGGCCAAACAATAGGAGTTCAACACATCTTTCTCCTTAGAGATGGCATGAAAACAATTTTCCAAGCAATAATCTGAGCTTAACTCTACTGTACGCCTTGCCCAATCAATCTTGGGGTTGTGCTCCGTAAGCCAGGGCAGCCCTAAAATCAGTTGAAATTGCGGGGCATCTATTAAATTGAAACTAATGCTACTACGATGTTCTCCTGGCCCCAAGACGGTGATTTCCTCAGTATCAAAAGAGATTGGACCTGAAGAAAGGGGGGTACCATCAACTGCTCGTACGGGTTCAGGTTTGGACTTCTTTATAAACTGGATGCCCAGACTCCGAGCAAACATGAGGTCACAAAAATTCCCCGTGGCTCCTGAATCAATCATGATCGCCACCGTAGCACCTTTTGTTTCTCCAAAAGAAATTTGACAGGAAAGGATGAGATGCGGCGCAGAGGGCTGTAAGGTGTTGGCTAAACTTTGTAGATGTGGAGTTGTCTTCGATTCAGCTTCCACCAGAGCAACTCCGTCTACTGGTGGAGCCTGTCTTTTACCCATGGGGCAGTCTTAGGACGTCTGGGACACTCCTTCAGAAAATGACCAGAACCACCACAATACATGCACAACTTTCCCACACGTCTCTTCTCTCTTTCTTCTTTGCTGAGTGGTCCTCGAACAGTGCCTATCTGCATTGGCTCTTCCACTGAAACCTCATCCTTGGTTTTTCCAACATCAGAACGCATTCGATCAAACCTGGGTGGAATTGTTCGAATTTCCTTCCGTCGCTCAGAACGTCTTTCTGATAGTCTCTGATCAATTTGGAGGACTAAATCTATCAATTCCGATACTTCCGTGGGCCTTCTTGGAATTTGGGCTAAACCATCCTTCAAATCGTCCCTCAACCCTCGATAGAAAATGGCTGCTCTTTTAGCCTCAGGCCATTTTGTTTCCACAATCAATTTATTATACTGAGCTAGATAGGCCACTAATTCTCTATTCCCTTGCTTCAAATCCAACAGTTCATTGTCAGTTGACTGGGCAATTGCTCTTCGATCAAAAATTCGCAAAAATTCTGTCTTGAAATTTTCAAAGTTATATAACACTGGATCATTAGTGGACACTAAAGGCATAGACCACGCCGCAGCATCTCCACTCAAGTAAGACAGCATGAACGCCACTTTGGATTGGTCCTCTTTAAAAATTATAGGCTTGCACAGGAAATGTAGGGAACATTGAGTGACAAACACCTGAGCCTTATTCGGATCCCCCATGAACCTCTCTGGTGGGGCCAACGGAATGGTTGGCGACATGGCATGCACTACCTGAGTGGTAAGTTCAGAAGATGACGGGGAAGGACTAAAGGTTTGAGATCTCAGACCCCCAAAATTGGGACTTGGACTAGTGGAGAGTTCATTGAGGCGTTGACGCAAATAACTAGTTTCTTGATTGGATTTCCTAACCTCCTCTCTAGTTTCACTCAACTGTTTCTGTAACCCCTCCAACACTGACCCCAAGGCTTTTAGATCAAGACCTTCAGCCATGACGCCCAGACGGAAGGCAACTGCGGGCACTTCAATCTGTCAGAACTCAGTACCTGAAATTCCTGAATTCCGTAGGGACGTCAGACTGAAAGTTCGAAGCTAATCTCCCAACTCCCCTACACCGCTGAACCAGATCTCTCTAGTTTCAGAGGCGAAAGGGAAAGGGGAAGTGGAAGACAAAACAGAGAGACTGTCCACACTGGTGCCTTCAAATCTTCTTCTTCAGAGAGGGAAGGTACACCTGTAAGAATTAACACACCATTACTACATTCCTACAATCGTGACTTCTGGAATATACTTTCACGCTACTCAATACCTTCCTTTACCTGTAGGAGTGTGAACTTTAGCCTCTCTCTAATTTTATCTATGATGGCTTAATTTGCAAACTGGTACACACGAAGACTTGAAAATGGTTCTAGAAGGTTCCTTCAGAAGGCTAAAGGTGGTAAGCAAAAATATATATATATATTTCCATCTACTTCTGGATACAGAAACAAGTCTGAATGAAGTTGCAATCAGTCACAGGCTGATAATCCAATGGAACCACAAGAAAGAGTCTGAAGTTCAGGGTTGCGCTAGAAACTGGACTGAGAATAGCGCCAAGAAGGTTATTTCTCCAAAATGTAATTCACTGACTCAAATCTTAAGCATAGTTCTGACCTGAGTCTCATTTAATGTTCATAGCGCTATTCAAGAACACTGCGGTGAGGATGAGCTATCACAACCCAGTGACTGCCACTCGATGTAAAGGAATAGTTCTGAACAGCGTCACTGGATTTGTCTGACTGAAACGCTAGAAATCATTGCTGGAGTTCTGGAGCAGACAAATACCTTCCAGCTGCAATTACTGTGATTGGAAAGTTCTTACCGGAGGATGTTTCACAGCGAGACTGAACACGGTTTAGTCTTTCACAAGGCTGCCACCTGCTGACCGCTGACGCTGCTTGCATGAAGAAGGTACAGGCTCCGGTGAGAATGAGAGGAGTCCCTGGGACAGAATAGCAGTGGAACTACTAGGGCGCACTGAAAGCGAGGCGGGACCAAAGGAGAGTAAGGGAAAGTCCCGAAAGGGCTCCTAAGCGGATATTTATACTTAAATTGCTCAACTAGGGAATTCCTGAGGGAGAGAGAGCACGGAGTTACCGTCTCTCAGAAATTGTCGGTTGAAGTGCGCAATGGAACGCTCACTCGCGCTTCACATAGGAAGAGTAGCGCGAGGAATGCAACACTAGAGCGCTAATCAGCAAAGCTGCCTGCTGACCTGGAATTCGCTTCAGCCATCTTGGAGCGGAATCTCGCCACTAAAACCCTCCAATTGACTGGAACAGCAAACATTGTGGTCGCCTGTTTTATCTTGTTTGAGGATGCGAAGGGCGTGTCTTCTACTGTAATTTGGCCATTCCTGACACTTCCCTTTAATCCTCTATGTAAATCTGATGGAGGCAATTTCCCTGTCTTTGGCTCCATTCTTACAATAGCCTGAAAGGGATGGATACTTTGAATCAAAATAGATTCATAAGTATTTAAATCCTTCAATTCAGAAGGAATCTCAACCAATTCCAGATTATTATGAACTGCTCTAGCAGGCATCTGGTTTTGATTTAATTTGTTACAACAATAAGTACACACACGTTGATCCAATCCCAAATCAAAACAATTTTCTACCATCAAGTATGTTGTAAAATCCTTCCATTCACTATTATTTTCCCTTTCACTTTTTCCATATAAATCCACTAACTTAGTCTGATTCTTATAATAAGTGCGTCGACAACACACACAAGTGAAATTTGGCCTCTCACTTGATTTCACCTCAAACGTCGCAATTTCCCTCTGGAAATTATCTGTACTGGAAACCTGTACACTATCTTCCACATTACTCTCTTCTTCTTGGTCAATTTCAACATTCTCCTCTTTACTTCCAAAGTAACAAAACTCAATTTCTTCACATATATTCTTCACATCTATTTCAGAACCATGCAAAAGAGCAGTGCATAATTGTTTAAGCATAATTGCTGGACTCTTAGCATAATACAACATTCTAACTAATTTCCTCACTTTATTATGATCCACTGCTAGCATCCTGAAATGATGAAAAACACTCTGGCATACTCTCCTGGAAAGACAAGCCAGTGAATGACCATGCAAACCTATCACTTCTCTCACTCTGCAAGGATCTAATTCTTGCAACAACTTCATTTTCTGCTTCAAACTTTTCTTACTAAATGACCGTATAAAATCACAAAGCAAATTGATGGAATCCTGTCGTACACTGCAAATACTACTACACTTCCAGGTGTACACAGGACCCTTAGGACGTCTCCCTAAAACCTCATTACCTAACACCTCTTCTATCTCTGTTCTCACAAGTTTTTCTTTTTCAACTGGACAACCATCTTTCACTTCATAAGCTCGACCACTGGTGTCAACTGCATGCACCAAATCATTATCCTGGAAATAACTCTCCTCATTAAAAAATGCCTCAGAGCTTGAACTATGCATCCATTCTCCAGAAAAAACTTCACAAAAATTACTACGATTAACTATTCTCTTCCATCGACTATTTCTTTTGAAATCATAAATTACCTTGTTTAGCTTCCTAATTCTATTGATTGTCAAAATAAATAACTTACGTTTAATTTCAAATGCCTGATCAATAACTTTCTCAACTATTTTTTTTCTCTTATAAAAAACCACTTTCTGCTGACCTTTCTTAATATTTTTTAACAAATTCCCAATTATCCTGTTGCGGAACATTCGTTTACGAATATCCCTAAACTGTTGTTTCCTTCTACTTTCATGCATAGAGTTATCTCTTACTCTAGCAGTAACATTTCTCATTGGCCTTTCCTTACCATTTGAATTCTTTCTCCTTTTCTGGACTGAAACATTTTCTGTAGTAATATTTTTTTTACTACACATATTTCTTATGACTGTTTTTCGACTCTTACCCGGTGCTTTCTTGGTGACTTGACAAATCTTTTTGTTAGAGGACTGCTGCATTATTCCATGGTCCTGCTGTCTTTGACGTTTTGCAGCCTTTCTTACTCTTTCTTTGCTAGGCATCCTAAAATCGTGAAATAATCTGCAGTTGAATCTGTGGTAAAATATAATAAAAAATGTTATTAACCACTATTACCCAACAGTAAATTAATAACAGTCATCAAAAACTTAACACACTACTTAAGTATATAATATACTGAAGCCTATCTCCAATTTTTCACTGAACAGGACTCATCTCTTCTTAACCTTGGATAAACCTCACCTACTCTGTGTCCCCTGCACATAATTAAATGTAAAGGGGCAGATTTATATTAACTAGCACATCCCCAGGGATGCACCAGTTAACGTGCACCGCTGCTCTGCCACCCACGGTGTGCCGCATTTACAATCAGATAGGACAAAGCTACATCAAAACCCTGCGCCTGCTTGAAGCAGGCATAGATCTTGACGCAGGTAGGCTGAAAGCTAAAGCAACAACTAAGTGTCGTGTGCAGAAGTTACAAAAAAGGAAAAATGGCGTTTAAACCAGTAATGAGACCATGCTAACGTAATACAGAGTAAAAATATCCAGGATCTACATCAGTTTGGGGTTCACGAACCTGGCAGGTACAAGGCACTGAGGCTTTCCACCGTGCATGTCTCATCCCAAAACATATGTGGTTTGTGAATGAAACAATTTCCCAGACCAAATGCTTTGGATTGGCTACTTCTAAAAAATTAAACACCCCTACTATCCCGGAGTTAGAGGAATATGATGGTTGGAGTAATTTTACTCGTTGTCTATTAAAGATTTACAGGCCCTACTCCGTAACTCTTCCTTTAACATTTCCAGTATAAATCCAAAAGGTTGACTGCTTTGGCAACGTGCCTTATCCACGGTTTAATAACGCTGCCTTTTGCTTTATATAAGTTTTCAAATTGTATGAAATATATACCAATAGGTCGTTATTAACCTTTAGGTAGTGGTTTTCTTCATGAAGTCTGGTCGCTTCCATACACATACAGATTTTCAAAGATGATCAAGAACTTTATCTGAATGGAGAGGAATGCACTGAGACGCCAGATCATTCACTAATGTGTAAGCACATACAGTTACACGGTTCATGCAACAAACACCGACCAAATATGGCTTGCGTGTTGCAAGGCACACCAGTTCCTGCTATCATCCCCACGTTCAAGTTCTTGGAAAATGGTAGTTATTTGATGCTCAATAATGAAGATTGTTCTGGGTTAATTAAAAGTATTCATTTTATCGTAACAGTAAATGAACGGGTTATTTGCTGCAGAAATGTTCTATTTCCTCCCACACATGAACATAGGGAGTTTTCAATCTGGCCACAAATACCAACCTTGGCAGCACATTTCAACGGCATGGCAAGAATAAGAGCTATTTTGTCTCAGAGAGAGGTGGCCTTGAGTTCGGCCCGTGAAACTTTCGTGCTTCACACAGCGAACACCCGTACAGAGGTGCAGACCCTTTTAAATACAGATTCGCCTTTCCATTTCAGCAAGATGGTTCGGACTATCTCTAACGCGTCCTCCACAAAGGGCCTGGCGCACTTTTTTAAAGTTGTTACCAGTGGTCTCGTGACTTCATTTGACAAAATCTTTGGAGTCATCCCTGCTTTCTTACATTCTATTTTTTCCACTCTGCTTCGTGGATTCCCATTTTTACTTGCATTACCAGCGGACGCTCTTGTGCTTTTTTACATTTTTAAATATGGATGTCCCTCCTGTGCAAGCTCCCGCCCTGCAGCTGCTGACACTGTTCCGCAATCGCATGCTAGAATATTATGGCACAATGCCGTTGGCGATATTAAGCACGGCATATGGATTATCTTTTCTATGCTGATGTGATTCCTTCAAATCTAAGACACTAAAGTATCGGCACGCCCTAAACCAACACAAAGAGACCTTCTTAGCAAATAATATATTATGTGTATTAGGGAGGGTGAGATATAAGCAGCCGCGGGCCGTGGAGGGAGTTACGGTGGGGCAGGGATGCGGGGAGGGGGAGGGGCAGGGTGGAGCCCTCTCCACCCTGCCCCTCCCCCTCCCCGCCTCCCTGCCCACCGTAACTCCCTCCACGGCCCGCGGCTGCTTATAAGTGTTGCTAACTCTTATTCATTTACAGCATGTTAACATACTGTCACCATTCGCTTTTTATGTACTATTGACTATGCTGGTAATTTTGCTACTGATAATATGTGTACTTGTATAATCTAAGATACTACGCCTGAGAAGACGGCATTAGTAAATAAACATTTCAAATACACATGTGTTCTTCTTAACTCCATTTTCTCGTTTCTAAGAAATATATAACGACCGACTGTTCATGAGTTCCACGTATCCTGAGGTACTATAAGTTCATATTCTGGATTGTCTAAACATTGAGAGTTTGTTATATCCAATGTGACACTGTACCTAGCTTGCTAAGGGGTTTTGATTACTAACGTGAGTTTTGGGACACCCTAATTCGCCGAGGTTCCAATCCTCTGTCCACAGTTCTGTGTCAGAACAGAAACCCTGCGACAGGGGCACCCCTCAACCTTACTGGAGCTTCATCACACTTGCGATACAACTCCAGCAATGCGCCAACTTTACGGCACAAATACGTCACGCATCTGTGCTGTTTTTGCCCCATGATGCGCCGCATTGTAAATGCAGCACACCATAGGTGACGGAACAGCGGCACAGAATGACTAACACATCCCTGGTGATGCGCCAGTCATCATAAATCTATCCCTATGCTTCTTATCTTGTTAGAGATAAACCGCCATATGTATCATCAAAGTTTTTTGCATTTCCTAAATAGCGAACTTTAAGGAATAAATAGCGATTCTTTACCATTCCTAGTTTGCGATGACCTATTTGCTAATTACAAATTACCCATTCATTTCCATGCAGCAGGAGGCCCATAGGAATGAAGGTGCAATTTGCGATTAGCAATTACCTCATCGCAAATTACGAATTTTTCCGACGGTGCAGGGGTGTCTCAAGAACACCCTGCTGCACCCCTGAAAAAGAAATTTGGGGTCATATGGCGCACATAAATTTTGAAAACATTCCTTTACCTCAAAAACGATTTTCAACTCATAATTTGAAAACACTGCACATGGGGAAATGACTTAAAATGTCCTTAAGACACATAAAAGCATTTTTTGATTGCCTTTGCAGCATGTTTCAGTCACCTTTAACATGCCTATGTAACGGAAACATTCAAAATCTAAATTTGCCATGCACAGGTGGGAGCATATTTACAAGCAATTTGCTCCACAGACAAACTTCTTACATTGAAATGGGAAAAATAACATCAGAGACTCTCAATTACCTTATAAAGAAGCAGACACCATTATATCCTTCTCATCAATATTAAAACCATTGCTTTTTCTCAAAAACGATTTACAAGTCATAATTTGAAAACACTCCACAGCTCCTATGCACATAAAAGCCCTGTCAGTACTAATACTTCACATTTTCTCCAATTACAATTTCTCAAAGAAACAAAATCTATTTGTGAAACACTTGTAACAAAGCAACATTTGAAAAACACAACTTTCTTCATAATTTTCTCCTTAAAGCACACTATTTTCTATCTAAATTAAAGAAATCTTTTCTCACCTTAGCAAATACTTTGAGTTTCAAAACAGTCTCAGAAACACACCAATTTGTCTTCAGCAGAGCAAAAGGTATGCACTCCAGAGTCTGCAGCTATCAAAAGCACAGAAATGCTTTAATTCCTCACACATATCTCTCATGTCACCCAATCAAAACTCTTCCCTCACTTTTTTTCAAAGCAAAACCCTTCCCCCCTCTGCCCCCTCTCTGCTTTTTCTGCATAGCAACCACCTCTTGCAAGACCTCTCACACAACAATGTTGCAATTGAACTCTGAACTCTCAGTGCACCTGCATATCCAGAGCATTCTTTCATTTAATGATTTTTTCTTCGCCACTCAAAATACATCTTTCAACGAACTCATCCATGCACACTAACTTTCTGTTTTCAGCAATCAAAATCCACCAATCACTCTTACTGCTTCATTAACACAGAAACTCCTCAGTTTTTTTCATTTTACACTCTCATTTTTTCAACTGCCATTTCATTGCCACACTTCATCTGACTGCAGGAGAACCTTCTCTCGCCATGTTTTCTGTCTGGATTGTTGGACATAGCTACATCTATTGGGCTCAAAGGTACGCTGAAAACAGGAATTTACCTAACCTCAATTTACAAGATGTGGAAATTAAGTGGTTTGGCCACAGAGGATTAAAATGTCACCAATTGATACCATTGGTGAAAACCTTTATGCATTTGCCCAAACCTGACCTGTTAATTGTGCACTGTGGAGGTAATGATTTGGGCACTTTGACTGGGGTAGGTCTGGAAATGCTTTTAAAGGACACCTTTGAGCAATTGATGGCACTTTTTCCTCAGACTGCCTTGGTATATTCAAATATATGCCAAAGACAGAAATGGAGGTGGTCGAACCAATTTTGTCCACAAATTGAGAAATCGAGGAAGCATGTAAACAAATCTGTTTCAGCTTACATGAGAGACCATGGAATGGGCTCCCTGTACAACAATAACTTGCGTTACTACATGCAAGATATCTACAGAGGAGATGGAGTTCACTTCTCAGATGAGGGCAACAGAGTTTTCACTCTGAATTTAAGAATGTGCATTGGTACCTACTTATAAGTACCTAAATGTACCATAAACCCAAAAGCTCTTCTCAGAGCTACCCTACATCTGATCACTCACAATTATTATTTTACTCTAACTTTTTTCACTAATTTTCAAGAAAGTACGCTCCCCAGAACGCTTCCCGGTTCGCGAACCGAGCGCACTCCACGCAAAAAAACTAAAAAAACGGTATATATTCTTTTGCCCTGCGAGACCCTTTCAAAGCCTCCACATCAAACCTAGGGGGTCAGGGACGATCTACTATGCCCCCTTATGGTCATTTGCCCCTTCGCTTTGGCCTCCTCTTGTCTCTCGATCCTACCGAGAGACAAGATGGCGGCCGCTACGGACTGTTTGGAATGTTTACAGACGCCGAAAAACCAATCAGCTTCGCAAACCTCCGTAACGCGAAAAGTACGCGAAGCGGAGCGCTGTTACAGATATATATCTTTTTTTGAACGTTAATTTCTCAAAATCCACTGGAGCACATATATTGAGACCTAGCAAAGGCACATCGGGCTACCAGTCCCTACAATTTTGCCAAGTTTCGTGCAAATCCATTCAGCCGTTCGATTATTATTATTTTATTTTTTTTTGCCCCGCGGGGCCCTTTTAAAACCTCCACATCAAACGTAGGGGGTCAGCGAGGATCTACTATTCCCCCTTATGGTCATTTGCCCCTTCGCTTTGGCCTCCTCTTGTCTCTCGATCCTACCGAGAGACAAGATGGCGGCCGCTACGGACTGTTTGGAATGTTGACAGACGCCGGAGAACCAATCAGCTTCGCTTCACAAAGCTCCGTTGCGCGACAAGTACGCGTCCTGGGCCGCTGCCCTGTCCGCTGTTACAGATATATATCTTTTTTTAAACGTTAATTTCTCAAAATCCACTGGAGCACATATATTGAGACCTACAAAAGGCACATCGGGCTACCAGTCCCTACAATTTTGCCAAGTTTCGTGCAAATCCATTCAGCCGTTCGGGCTAAAAGTGAGGCCAACCGCCCTATGGAAATTAACATGGGAAAAACGCGTTTTGGGACCCCCCTTTTTTCGCGGCCCCCCCTTGACGAACCCCCCCAAAATTTTCAGGGGCTGCTCAGAAACAAAATGTGCCATTTTCCTGAAAATTTCAGCCAATTCCGTCCACAAACGCCAAAGTTATTAGACATAGAATTTTCAAAAATCCCATAGGGAAAAAATCCTAGCTATATATACCTACTGGCGACCGCCAGTAGGTAATATATATATATATATATATATATATATATATATATATATATATATATATATATATATATATATATATATATATTTTTATATGCGTCACTCTATGCCTGAAAGGGTTTTGTTTTGACTTAATACTGGGTGCTCCCTTGTGTCTGGACAAAGCTATACCTCTCTGAAGAGCTCTAATTAGAGCGAAACACTGTGTCAGGGGTTGCTTTTAATCGTTTCAGGTTGGCTTGAGTTGGTATTTTACCAATTCAAAGCTGTAATATTGTGCCTGGAGTGATAAATGGCTTTTGTTATTTGACAGCTCGGCAAGGACTGCACTGTACTAGTCCTATGCTTAAAGACTTTGCTGTTTAAATGGCGAAAGACTTTGTCATTTTCTATCTCGGCATGGATAGCACTGTCTAATCCTATGCTTAAAAACTTTGATAGAAAAACAGACATTTGAGGTGAGCAGATCTAGAGTGTCGCTGGTGTTGAGAGTGCTGTAAAGGAGCTGCTTTCCACCTAAACTGAGACCTACCCAGAGTTCTCTCCTTCTTTTTTGCATAATTTATGCGTCACTCTATGCCTGAAAGGGTTTTGTTTTGACTTAATACTGGGTGCTCCCTTGTGTCTGGACAAAGCTATACCTCTCTGAAGAGCTCTAATTAGAGCGAAACACTGTGTCAGGGGTTGCTTTTAATCGTTTCAGGTTGGCTTGAGTTGGTATTTTACCAATTCAAAGCTGTAATATTGTGCCTGGAGTGATAAATGGCTTTTGTTATTTGACAGCTCGGCAAGGACTGCACTGTACTAGTCCTATGCTTAAAGACTTTGCTGTTTAAATGGCGAAAGACTTTGTCATTTTCTATCTCGGCATGGATAGCACTGTCTAATCCTATGCTTCAAAACTTTGATAGAAAAACAGACATTTGAGGTGAGCAGATCTAGAGTGTCGCTGGTGTTGAGAGTGCTGTAAAGGAGCTGCTTTCCACCTAAACTGAGACCTACCCAGAGTTCTCTCCTTCTTTTTTGCATATTATATATATATATATATATATATATATATATATATATATATATATATATATATATATATATATATATATATATATATATATATATATATTCACTGAAAAAACCAGAGGTTATAGACCATATATAGTTAGGAATTAGCATTTAAAAAACCTTATTTTACTCACACAAAACCATTGAAATTCCATATATAGTTAGTTGCACTAACTATATATCGCGCACCCGCAATCCACTGCTGATGATGTCACATATTACATCATTCATGACATGGTCAGTGACATCACTGATGACATCACTGATGACATCACTGATGACATCATCCAGTGACTGTGTGTTTCTGTAAAGTTTAAATATGTTAGATATATTGAAGAATGAGTGGATGTATGAGTGTCTCGATGAAGGATTTAGTAGGTGCGTGACTGACTGTATGAGTGAGTGAATAAATGTGTCGTACTAAATGCATGGGTTAGTGACTAAACTGTCTGAATGTTTGCTTCAGTATGTCTGTTGTGATGTAAACTGCTGCATGTGTGGATCATTAGCTATACGAGAGGCTACATATGTTATTGATTGGTTGCCCAAGTATTTGTATGGGAGATTGAGTTTGTGTGGGGGTGGCTGGGAGGTGTGTGACTCTGTGCATAGATGTGTGAGCAGTTGATTCACTAGGTGTATGAGTTCAAGAGTGCATGTGGAAACAGCTACATGGGCGGTTGACTGTGTGCATGAGTGTATTGATGAGTGAATGGATATGTCAATGCTACATGTCATAGTAAGTACATATGTAAAACACAGTACATGTGAGAGTTGGCATATATAAATAACTGTGCATGAGAGCCACTGAATGTGTGAGTGGCTGTATGGATCATTGTGAACTTGTATCAGGGATTGTATAAGAGAGTAAATATGTGTTAGTATATGTTTGAATAAGTAAGGTGTGTATAACTGTATAGATGAGGAAATAGAGGTGTGATTGATTCTTTGCATGACTGACTAGGTGTGTGAGTAACTCCATGGATGAGTAACAGTGTGTGAGTGTCTGTATACACTGAGTGTATCTAAGGTTTTATTAGAGTCTGAAGAGGTTTATCGTATTAGCACAAGAATGATGTCAAATGAGATGTCATCAGTGATGTCATTTGAGATGTCATCAGTGATGTCATCAGTGATGTCACTGACCATGTCATGAATGATGTAATATGTGACATCATCAGCAGTGGATTGCGGGTGCGCGATATATAGTTAGTGCAACTAACTATATATGGAATTTCAATGGTTTTGTGTGAGTAAAATAAGGTTTTTTAAATGCTAATTCCTAACTATATATGG
The DNA here is from genome assembly GCF_964261635.1 of Lissotriton helveticus. Lineage (NCBI taxonomy): Eukaryota > Metazoa > Chordata > Amphibia > Caudata > Salamandridae > Lissotriton > Lissotriton helveticus. Next base: position 1,375,557,238 of record NC_136059.1, read on the forward strand.
TCTATAACCTATGGTTTTTTCAGTGAATTTTCAAGGTTTTGTAAATGCTAATTCCTAACTATATATGGTCTATAACCTATGGTTTTTTCAGTGAATTTCATTGGTATTTTAAAAGCTAATATCTGTAGCTGTAAAATGTATTCTTCTTTAAATCCAAAAATATATTTTATATGTTTATTAATAAAAAAAAATTTAAATATTTTTTTTTCTTCCCTCCCGCTTCGCGAATCGGGAAGCTTCCCGTTAGCTGACCTTGATGCCGCGAAATAGTCCGCAAACAGGTAAACGTTCCTTTAACGCAACTGCCGCGTTAGAAAACATCGTGACGCCTCGCGTCCGCATGACGTTTCACGTTGTCGCGTGATACGTCATATGACGTGCTACGTTAGCGAACTGGTACGCGAAGCGAGGCGCGAAGCGCAGGTTCCCAGAAGCAAACCGGGAGGCGGCGCAAAGCGCGTAACGTAAACACAGCAGGTCATGTGACTTGGTAATAACACTTTTCATTGGTTCATTTCACTTTTGGTTTCCTAATGATGTAACACTAGGTCATGTAATATAAAATTAACACTTTTCATTGGTTGAGAACTATTGTTTTTCCCAAATGATGAAAACCCCTCCTTCTTTCCTCACTCTGACTTTCATCTTTGTGAGAGAAAGACCCTTTGTTACCAGTGAGCAATGGCTTCTTTAGTAGCTTCAGCTGGTGCTTCCCCACCACCTCCACCACCTCCAAGGAAGAGAGGACCACCTGCTGAAGTTATCATTCAGCAAGAGGAGGAAGAAGAGGAAGAAGAGGAAGAGGAGGAAGAGCAGGAAGAGAGGCAGTTTTTGCCTGAGGAGCCCAGGAGGTCTCACCGGAAAGAAAACTTCATTTGGCAATTTTTTAAATTTCCCAAAGGCGAGAAAAAAGTAAATGCAAGATACGTAACTTGCCTTATATGTCAAGATAGACTGTCCAGAGGGACCGAGAAGAAATACAGTTACGGAAACTACACAATGCATCGCCATATGACTAGGTGGCATCCTAACAACTACAGTGCTGCACAGTTTCGTAACGAACTAGATAATCCCCCTATTATGGCCAGAAGATCTGTTGTACCCGAAGTGACGGGACCAGAGGGCAGGGAGATGGTGCCAAATATACAACTGAGATTTGGGGAAGTAAAACAAGCCTGCGTACTTTGCAATGGATTCATTTGCTACAGAGAAAGTAGCATCACTCTGATCAACAGAGCTATTGACTATCATCTTCCAATTTGTCCGAAACGCCGCAAACAATAAATTCTTTTTTTTTTGTTGCTCCTGTTGAGCCCTTTCCAATGAATCGTTTTCGTTTCCCCCCCCAAAAAAACCCAAAAAATATATAAAACCGTTCAGAAAAATTCAAAAAAAGTAAAAAAATGTTCAGAAAAAAATAAAAAAAATATAAAACAACAAAAACAATAAAAAAAAAGTTTTTTTCAGAACTACCTGCCCGTTATTAAAAAATTGGTAGAATATTTGGAACTCTGCCAACCTCTATTTCTCTTAGTTCGCTTCCCAGTTCGCTCGCCGGTACGCGAACCCAAAAAATTTTTTAAAAAAAAAAGAACAGTAAGTATAAGGGAAGGAAACAGACAGTTATGTTAAAAGAAAGACAGCTATAGGGGAGTAAACTAGAGATACTATAACCCGTAATCCACTGCTGATGATGTCACATATTACATCATTCATGACATGGTCAGTGACATCATCAGCAGAGGATTGCGGGTAACAGTATCCCTAGTTTACTCCCTATAGCTGTCTTTCTTTTAACATAACTGTCTGTTTCCTTCCCTTATACTTACTGTTCTTTTTAAAAAAAAAAATTTTGATCAGTCAGAAACAGTGAAAGTAATAGAGACAGAGTGAGTGACCAAGAGTGAAGAAGTATGAGAAGAGAGGGACTAAGAAAAATAGTGAAGGAGTAGAGTAATTAGGTAATAGACAAAGGAATGAGCGAAGTAGCAAAGGTAGGAAAGTGATTCTTAAAGAAATAAAGCAGTGGAACTAATAGAAGTTAAATGTGATAGAAATATAACAAAAAGAGTACAAAACATTTACCTGATAATTGTCGTTAAGTTACTCATTTGTTCTTTTTATACTAAAAAATCTGTGAAAGAGAGAACAAACATTTGAAAAATATTAAAACATGTTTTTAATAAATTAGAAAAAACAAGGGAAAAGATTGAAGGACAAATAGCTTTTCAAGAACTTTGACACTTACAGAAGCCTATGCTTCTCCATGCCCCTACACAGTCCTAAAAATATACATTTTAAACTAATAGTATCTTGATGCAGATGAAGTGAGTCCTATCTTGCAACATTGTGCATCTTTTGCATGACTGCTGCATCGGTTTCATGTGGCATTGTTTTTTTACAGCATGACACATCTGCCTAGATTCATCATTTTATAATTTTGTCGCCTCATACCAAATCTTTTCAACCGCGACTGCGTCACAAAAGTGACGCACAGTGGCGCAAAAAAGGCATACACCTATCATAAATCTGTCCCTAACATGTTAAATAATTGATTCAGGATGACAATAAGGTGTGGCCTATCCAGAGGTTTGTTTAAGGTGAGGCCTACTCAGGGTTGCAGATCAAATTTACACTTATTGAAGAATACAGAGAAGAAAATACATGTGCAGGCCTACCAACCAAGTGTGTCATGTTGACTGCACTCTTGGACAAATGTTAGACCTCCTCTGTCTCCAGGAACAGGCCTAAACCTCATCTACACAATGTGATGTGTAATGTTAAGAAACACAGGTAATATAATTGAAAAACGTGCAATTTCTTTTCCTCATTCCACAATCATATCACCTGTGTTTCCTTTGCTTTGGTATCTCATTGTGGAAATGTAGTCTATCATATGAAAGACTACGTAGAATATGAGCACTGTATGCAACAACTTTGACACTTACAGAAGCCTCACCTTCTCCATGCCTCCTACACAGTTCTACATGTACATCGTAAATGCAAACAGAACAGAATTAATTATACATATTAAATGGTTTATTTTAGCTGTTCTCAGAATGTATCAAATTTCACTAAAAACAGTGACTTGAAGGTATTCATCATATAACAGCGGGGAAAAAAAAACACAATCAAAATGATTGTGTTTAAAAAACCCATACAACATAACAAATCAGAATTCAGAACTCCTTAAAGTTAACTTACTTTCCATGACGGCGAAGGATGTCCTATGAACAGCTTACACTCTGTTGTGCTGTTATTACTTTCAACCCGCCACTTTCTGAAAGAAAACCTCCATTGTTTTCAAAAACATGTTACATACAATAAATGACTTCTCGCTCTCTACCACACGTTTCCACAAGGCCAAATCGTGTCTGAGCCATTTATAACTCTTAGAATTCTTGTAAGCCAATCCCGTCATGTTGTATTTCCGCAACTTTCACAATTAAAATGTTCAAGATCATTTTCACAATCCTGGACTAGTAATATCTTCCCCTTCTTGCTCACTCATGTTCTACATTTCCTATGACACTGATACTGCTTACTATGAAGCAGACTTACACTACCTTTATGACTACTACAATTATTTAATTCTCTACATCACTTTTAATCACAAAGCAATGTAAAACAGTAGACAGCATTGCAGACTTACATTCCCTCTACTCCATGTTTTGATTGGCTGCTTCAATTAGCTTATAAAAAGAAACAGTTTTTCTGAACTCATTCAAAGTGCACGTATTTCTCCATGACGTCCAGTGTTATGGTAAGAAGTTATGTCTCTGTACTACACTTATCCTCAAGGCCAAATCGTGTAGGAGCCATTAGAACTTCTTGAAATTCCTCAGACCACATCCCGAGATTCTTTCCCTAAAATTTTGGTTTTAAAAACACCAGGTAAGAGTTTTTAAGGTCATACGGCAATTTTTTTTTTGAAAATTAAAACAGAATCATTGCAGAATGACCAGCCATTTCTAGACTTTAAATAAGCTGTGTAATGTCCTGATGTTATTGAAGGACCGTCATGATATATAATTGCTACAGTTACAAAAGTCCTTCCTGATATTGACAACTGTGAAGCCACAAAATTTTTAATTAAAGTTGTCAATTTTGTTCCATCAGGCCTACATCGTTGGAACATTAAAATGACATACTGGCCATATGTTCGTATAAATAATGTGGACATCATTTCAGATTTACATTGGCTACACTCCATGTTGTGATCAGCTCCTTTTACTAGCTTATTAAAAGAGACTGATTTACTGTCTGGCAAAGTTAAATATATAAATCTTTCTGAGTCTACACTAGTAGTACTTGATACCCTACAGTTCTCGCAGTCATGCTGCCATTGATAAGAAAGCCCAAACAGGTGATCTATATCTACACCTTCATCATGCAATATATCAAGCATATACATTAAAAACTCCTGACAATCTTGCTGACTATTTTGAGAGAATTGTGTTTGGCCTGAACATCTGTCTAACAGATTTCGAATTTCAGACACACTTTCTATGTTTGTTCTATCAGTGCTACATTTCTCTAACACAGAATTTAACAAACTGCAAAATCTTTGATCAGAATTGACCACAATCTCTTCTTTTACATTTTCTAGAGAAAACAAAACATTAACCACTACATTAGCATAGCAGTTGACACCAGAACTGTTTTCAAATTGAAAACCAACAACATCTTCAACAGAATCCTTTTTGTTTCTGCTTATAATTTCAGGTTCATCGACTTTTCGTCTTTTTGCTACAACCTCCCCAATATTGGTCACATTTCTTCGTTTCCGGCCTACCACACGTTTCTCAAACAAAGGATACTGAGGCAAATGTGGCGCATACTCTCTTCTTAACCTATTGTATTCCTTAACACAATCTAGATCGGCACAAATGTTTGTGACATCACACTCAATCAAGTACAATCCCGATAAAGTTCTAACTCGTGACAATGCCACATATGCCATACCCTCCTTGAACACAGAACTGCCAATATTCACCAATGCACTGTCTACACTTAAACCTTGCGATTTATGGATTGTCACCGCATATGCCAAGCAAACAGGAAACTGCTTACGACGAACATATAAGTCTTTTACAAGCAAAAATCTAGCAGAACAACGACCAATTAGCTGTACTTCCTCAATGCCATCAAATTTAATTTTTAAAAATTCAATTCCATCTCTATTTCTGTATTTCACAAAATCAACAACATTACCCATTGATCCATTTACCAGACCTCTTTCAACATGTAAAGTCCTTCTTAAAATTATACGGCAGTTCAAGCACACATTCAGAGTCTTTTCAAAACCTGCAGTTTTAGATATACTCTTCTCTAATGAATCCAATTTTGTTTTCAGATTCTCAGACAAAATAATTGTTGATCCCATATGCTCTACTCTGTCAATAGCTTCCAGTTTCACAATCTCTTGCTTTTCTAAATGCAACATTTTGTTGTTGAATTTGGCACATTCTGCAAGAGTTGGCATCAAACATATTCCAGATTTCTTCTCAGTAATTTTCTGAAAAATATTCTCAGGCACAACATCTTGGTCTGGATATAAATTTGTCAGTAATCGTGCATGTAAAGCTTCTTTCCCATGCTCGGTCACTTTTCCAATTCTAACATCTTGTAGAATAGTCTTGTAAACTTCATCCTTCGCCTGACGCATATTTTCATGCAGTTCAGCATAATTGAAGTTTAACCATATATTGACGTTGCCAATGCTCCCTAGGCACTTCCTGGTATCTTCATGCGTGAGCATTTTGAACACAGGTTGCCCTTTCACTGGTGTCAGCTGCAGAAGATCTCCGAAAACAATGATGTGTTTGCCACCAAATAACACATCATACTCTGTTTTGAGAACTTCTTGCATTCTCAAATGCACAAAGGCAAGCATGACATTGGAAACCATGCTTACTTCGTCAATGATAAGAAGTTTCATTTTCCTCAAGACTCTTGAAACTTCAAAACAAGCATCTCCCGATAGCTTGTGATATTGTAATTTGTTGTCATGCTCCACTGGCAGCATCAGTAAACGATGTAAAGTAATCCCTTTAATGTTATGTGCTGCCAGTCCAGTTGGAGCGGTGACAACACAAGACATCGATGACTCTGTCCTTTCCTGCAAATAACATGAAATTGCTTTAATAAGGAAACTTTTTCCAGTTCCCGCTTCTCCACTCACGTACAGTCGAACAGGCTTCAACGACGTACATGAGCACTCTTTCTTGTCATGACTTAATCCATGATCAATTTGCATGGTAACTTCGTCATATATTTTCCTCTGCTCAACGTTGAGTTGTCTTTCCAACTCTTCTAAGTTAACCGCATCCTCCTGAGCATGTGCCATTGCTCTTTCTACTTCATTCATAGCAGTGGCAGCTTCATTTTCGATAACAGGTCCTCCTAGTGGATCCTGACTCAATGAAGAAGAACTCTGACTGTCCTGAGAACTGTCTCTGGCAATCTCCGCTGCAATCGTTGCTTCCTGCTCAATTTCCACATTCAACATTTCTACATATTTGGGAAAAGCAGGACATTCTATGGTCTACTTGGCAGCATTGAAAGAGTCTTCATAACAGAGGAAATCTCCAAGCAGTTCCTCTTCTGCACGCCAAGGCTTAAAAAGTTGCAAAAGTGCTAAATAGAAAAACTCCTTTTTTTCAGGAGATTCGCCACTCAATTTTCGATGGTTTATCAAGTGGCATTTTCTTTGCTTCACCAGACATCCCTCACTTCCTATTACAGCATACACTCCTTTCTCAGTATCTTCTTTGATGTTCCTCTTGAATATGTAATTTTGCAGAACCTCATACAGACAAACATTCTCGAGGTGACTGCTTCGATTTGGATAATATGTATCCAACATGTTGCTCTTCAAAATGTCGGTACTGTTTGGCTCCTTTTCCGCCAAATACTCAATTTCCCGCACAGGTTTGAGAACTCGATTACGCGTTGCAGCAAGACCAAGACTCGCCCAAACGATACTCCTGGACTTGGCATAGAGACTTGCTGAAGACAACCGGTCAGAACATTCGTAAGCTCCGATTTCTCGATGCGACAACATCTTCAGACTGAAACTGTACAACTTCTTGCTGAGGCTCTTTTCATGGGAAATGTCCTCCCACATATCCTTCAATTCTGTCTTCTCTTTTTTGGTGATGTAAGATGTCACATACCGAGCCACAGCCATACAGTTATCAGCCACAAACTGTATATCCATGTTAGCATTCCACATGGACAAAATCACCGGGTTGTAGTCGTTGATGTACTTAGACTCTTCGTTCCTCTTCAAATTGTATGTGTTTTTAGGTGATTTCTTCATCACATTATGTCGCAGCGAAGACATCAAACTGTTCACTCTTCCTTTAGAAATCACCGGTCGTGGAAAGCCGAAACGACATTTGGTGTAGAACTTGTCTTTGTTTCGGAATTTACGACGACAGTACTTTCCACATCGATGGCTTTGGAAATGTAGAACTTTTTCTCTTAGGCTTTTTTTCTCCTTTGCGTTTGGAACAGCACACGTAGAATACTGTTCTATGAAACTCATCACTGAGTCTTCTGGATCCGTTCCAAATTTAGGTGCATCCTTGATCCACAGCAACATATGTATATGAGGAGCACCTCTTGCTTCGTACTCCTTTCTCCAGAAGAAATCCAACACCTCTCCAAGAGGTGGATTCTTCTTATTCATGATGAAAGACATCATACCTTCAAATCTATGATTAAAGTACCTACATACATTGACTGGATCCAACGAGCACAGTTCTCCGGGTGTCTTGAATTCGATGTTTTCTACGTTAGCATTTGCCTCTCGTAGAAATTCAAGTAAGTCTTCCCAGCCATACTCAGCACAGCTCAGAGTGAGGAACCATGTGGGAGTTCCTAAGTTCCTCAGCATACATTTTAAATCACCATGACGACGGTACCAGTACTCATTAGTACCACGCTGACACGCCATGAGATTAATCAGGTGAGAATCCAAAATACTATCTTGGACATTGACTTTATCCATAAAGTCACTTGCCGAGATGTTTTGCATGTGTATACCACTTTTCAAGATGTGGTTCACTGCATATGACAGTCCAGACAGATCGCTTTCAAACAGGAGATGAAACAAATAAGGAATGCATTGTCGAAACCTAGCATCTCCTGCATACAATCGCAAAGTCCGGTATTCAGAAGCAGGAATTTGATGAGGTCGCTCATCATATCTTCCTCCCTGACCTGTTGGAAAAAGCTGTGGGAAACACCGAGCTTCCAAACTTTCCTCCCAAACACTAATGGGACTCCCTTTGGCTTGTTTCATTTGAAACAACTCAATAGCATTCCCCATGACTTCCTTGGAATGCAAAGGATGAACACTATAATGTTCATATATTTCTTCACTAGTACAGGGTTCTACTTTCTCAATTTGACCACCACACAAATCGCTATCCTCTTCCTCACTTACTTCCTCTTCTGCAACATATACATTTTTATAGTATTTATTATTTTTTTTCAAATACAATGTTGCCCTTTTGACTTTCCTAACATCTACTAAATCTTGCCATATTTTCTTATTCTTTGTCGGAACCCCATTAACTAAGATAACCAGAGGTTCCTCTTCCACTTTTTCTACTCCAATTGTGTTAATGTTTTTCTTGAAATCTAGAGGCAAATAAACAACTCTTCCCTTTAATCCTCTCTGTAAATCTGATGGAGGCAATTTCCCTGTCTTTGGCTCCATTCTTACAATAGCCTGAAAGGGATGGATACTTTGAATCAAAATAGATTCATAAGTATTTAAATCCTTCAATTCAGAAGGAATCTCAACCAATTCCAGATTATTATGAACTGCTCTAGCAGGCATCTGGTTTTGATTTAATTTGTTACAACAATAAGTACACACACGTTGATCCAATCCCAAATCAAAACAATTTTCTACCATCAAGTATGTTGTAAAATCCTTCCATTCACTATTATTTTCCCTTTCACTTTTTGCATATAAATCCACTAACTTAGTCTGATTCTTATAATAAGTGCGTCGACAACAACAAAAACTGAAATTTGGCCTCTCACTTGATTTCACCTCAAACGTCGCAATTTCCCTCTGGAAATTATCTGTACTGGAAACCTGTACACTATCTTCCACATTACTCTCTTCTTCTTGGTCAATTTCAACATTCTCCTCTTTACTTCCAAAGTAACAAAACTCAATTTCTTCACATATATTCTTCACATCTATTTCAGAACCATGCAAAAGAGCAGCGCATAATTGTTTAAGCATAATTTCTGGACTCTTAGCATAATACAACATTCTAACTAATTTCCTCACTTTATTATGATGCACTGCTAGCATCCTGAAATGATGAAAAACACTCTGGCATACTCTCCTGGAAAGACAAGCCAGTGAATGAGCATGCAAACCTATCACTTCTCTCACTCTGCAAGGATCTAATTCTTGCAACAACTTCATTTTCTGCTTCAAACTTTTCTTATTAAATGACCGTATAAAATCACAAAGCAAATTGATGGAATCCTGTCGTACACTGCAAATACTACTACACTTCCAGGTGTACACAGGACCCTTAGGACGTCTCCCTAAAACCTCATCACCTAACACCTCTTCTATCTCTGTTGTCACAAGTTTTTCTTTTTCAACTGGACAACCATCTTTCACTTCATAAGCTCGACCACTGGTGTCAACTGCATGCACCAAATCATTATCCTGGAAATAACTCTCCTCATTAAAAAATGCCTCAGAGCTTGAAATATGCATCCATTCTCCAGAAAAAACTTCACAAAAATTACTACGATTAACTATTCTCTTCCATCTACTATTTCTTTTGAAATCATAAATTGCCTTGTTTAGCTTCCTAATTCTATTGATGGTCAAAATAAATAACTTACGTTTAATTTCAAATGCCTGATCAATAACTTTCTCAACTATTTTTTTTCTCTTATAAAAAACCACTTTCTGTTGACCTTTCTTAATATTTTTTAACAAATTGCCAATTATCCTGTTGCGGAACATTCGTTTACGAATGTCCCTAAACTGTTGTTTCCTTCTACTTTCATGCATAGAGTTATCTCTTACTCTAGGAGTAACATTTTTCATTGGCCTTTCCTTTCCGTTTGAATTGCTTCTCCTTTTCTTGACTGAAACATTTTCTGTAGTAATATTTTTTTTACCACAGATATTTCTTATGAATGTTTTTGTACTCTTACCCGGTGCTTTCTTGGTGACTTGACAAATCTTTTTGTTAGAGGACTGCTGCTTTTTTTCATTCAGCTGCTGTCTTTGACGTTTTGCAGCCTTTCTCACTCTTTCTTTGGTTGGCATGCTGAAATCTTGAAATGATCTGCAGTTGAATCTGTGGTAAAATATAATAAAAAATGTTATTAACCACTATTACCCAACAGTAAATCAATAACAGTCATCAAAAACTTAACACATTACTTAACATTTTTACATAGAAGATTTTTTGTGCATGGCAAATTTAGAATACAGAAATAGCAGAAAAGAAATGGAATTTATATTCATTTTACCTGTGCTGTTTTATATGTGAATCTGATCTAATTTTATGAGCATATTTTAATATTTTATTGAAGACACTACACATAACCTGTTTTTGAAGGTGTCTTTATTTTTAAATTAAACGGTTTACATTTTTACTTTTTATTTATTATAAATTTATAAAATAAATGTTTATAGTTCCATAGGCTCAAGCACGTCAGCTTCCCATCCTATGTCATACAATTCTGACAAATCTGCATCCTCATCACGTTCTTCTTCGTCCTCAGGATTTAAATCATCCAAAGGATCAACATCCACTGATGTTTCAATTACGAGTTCAATGATGAGGTCGAAATCAATTAATTGCTGATTGTCGCTCATGTTGATGTTGTCTTTATCTTTAAAGAAAGATAACAACAATGAGATGTTGCAGAGTAAGAGACAAATCTCAGAGATTATAATAGTAAAATTGTTTAACAAGAGTAACATTTTGCAGCTATTATTTATAACCATGTCCAGCGATGCTGAGGAGGCAGCCGCGGGCTGTGGAGGAAGTTAAGGTGGGGCAGGGAGGCGGGAAGGGGGAGGGGCAGGGTGGAGGGACCTAAAAACTGGCATATGGATAATTGCAGATAAGTACACAATTTCATTATTCAAACGAATTTCGTAGCGCACACTGCATCGCAAAATGCGATGCTGTGCGCGCTACGAATTTCGTTTGAATAATTAAATTGTGTACTTACCTGCAATTATCCATATGCCAGTTTTTAGGTCCCTCCACCCTGCCCCTCCCCCTCCCCGCCTCCCTGCCCCACCGTAACTCCCTCCACGGCCCGCGGCTGTGAGGAGGTGAAGCCTATGTCCAATTTTTCAGTGAACAGGACTCATCTCTTCTTAACCTTGGATAAACCTCACTGACTCTGTGTCCCCTGCACATAATTAATAATAAAAGGGGCAGATTTATGTTAACTAGCACATCCCCAGGGATGCACCAGTTAACGTGCACCGCTGCTCTGCCACCCATGGTGTGCCGCATTTACAATCAGATAGGACAAAGCTGCGTCAAAACCCTGCGCCTGCTTGAAGCAGGCATAGATCTTGTATGTAAATGTAAATGTATAGGCATTTATATAGCGCACTACTTACCCGTAGGGTCCCAAGGCGCTTCGACCGCTGCGAAACCCTTCCTGGCTTCCCTGAGAGATGGTCCCTTAATGGGTATCTCCAGGGTGAGACCAGGCATCCCCGGCGGTCTGGTGGGGCCGTTAGTGAAGATGAGGCAAGCTAATGCCCAGAGTTGCCGAGTGTGAACGCTGATCAGAGTGGGCACCGAGGCGAGAGAATTATCGAGTCCGCTGACCCTGGTCCAGAAACCTGCCGCGCCGGGAATCGAACCCTGGTCCCGGGCCGTCCTCTGCTCTCGGGTCTGCATCCTCTAACCAGTGAGCCACACTACTGACGCAGGTAGACTGAAAGCTAAAGCAACAACTAAGTGTCGTGTGCAGAAGTTGCAAAAAAGGAAAAATGGCGTTTAAACCGGTAATGAGCCCATGCTAACTTAACACAGTGTAAAGATATCCAGGATCTGCATCAGTTTGGGGTTCACAAACCTGGCAGGTACAAGGCACTGAGGCTTTGCACCGTGCATGTCTCATCCCAAATCATATGTTGTTTGTGAATTAAACAATTTCCCAGACCAAATGCTTTGGATTGGCTACTTCTAAAAAATTAAACACCCCTATTATCCCGGAGTTAGAGGAATATGATGGTTGGAGTCATTTTACTCGGTTGTCCATTAGTGATTTACAGGCCCTACTCCGTAATTCTTCCTTTAACATTTCCAGTATAAATCCAAAAGGTTGGCTGCTTTGGCAACGTGCCTTATCCACGGTTTAATAACACTGCCTTTTGCTTTATATAAGTTTTCAAATTGTATGAAATATATACCAATAGGTCGTTATGAACCTTTAGGTAGTGGTTTTCTTCATGAGATCTGGTCGCTTCCATACACATACAGATGTTTCAAAGATGATCAAGAAGTTTATCTGAATTGAGAGGAATGCACTGATACGCCAGATCATTCACTAATGTGTACGCACATACAGTTACACGGTTCATGCAACAAAGACCGACCAAATATGGCTTGCGTGTTGCAAGGCACGCCAGTTCCTGCTATCATCCCCACGTTCAAGTTGTTGGAAAATGGTAGTTATTTGATGCTCAATAATGAAGATTGTTCTGGGTTAATTAAAAGTATTCCTTTTATCGTAACAGTAAGTGAACGGGTTATTTGCTGCAGAAATGTTCTATTTCCTCCCACACATGAACATAGGGAGTTTTCAATCTGGCCACAAATACCAACCTTGGGAGCAGATTTCAACGGCATGGCAAGAATAAGGGCTCTTTTGTCTCAGAGAGAGGTGGCCTTGAGTTCGGCCCGTGAAACTTTCGTGCTTCACATAGCGAACACCCGTACAGAGGTGCAGGCCCTTTTAAATACTGATTCGCCTTTGCATTTCAGCGAGATGGTTCGGACTATCTTTAACGCGTACTCCACAAAGGCCCTGGCGCATTTTTTTAAAGTTGTTAGCAGTGGTCTCGTGACTTCATTTGAGAAAATCTTTGGAGTCATCCCTGCTTTCTTTCATTCTATTTTTTCCACTTTGTTTGGTGGATTCCCAGTTTTACTTGCATTAGCACCGGACGCTCTTGTGCTTTTTTACATTTTTAAATATGGATGTCCCTCCTGTGCAAGGTCCCGCCCTGCAGCTGCTAACGCTGTTCCGCAATCGCATGCTTGAATATTATGGCACAATGCCGTTGGCGATATTAAGCACGGCATATGGATTATCTTTTCGATTCTCCTACTTCACCTGTGTCCAGCCTGTATTTCACTGCCTGACCTGTGATTTCGATTGGGCCATTAATTTGTGTCTCTGCGGACCGGTTTCTCCTGACGTCGACTTTAATCAGCTGATGAGTCCTATCATTGCTCACGAGTTGGTTTGTCCTGGCGAAAGGATTATGGCTGTGGCATTGATGCATGGACTAATTGGTCCCTGGAATTTACTGGCGGCAACACAGTCTTTCTTGGAACAGAGCTTTCTGGGAAAACCCACCGAGCTGTCCTCTGATGGTGATAGAGGATCCGGTGCTGGGAGAGCACGTATGTTCTTTTCCGCTTTTAAATTGGATGGCTGAACTCTTTTCGGATGAAGACGGTGACTTCCTATTGGAGGCTGTTGCAGCTTATTTTGCATACACAATTATGTCATAGACCTTTTTCATGTTTGATATGCTGAGTACTAGCATTTCATTGACAATTCATTGACTTATTTGTCAAGTTTTTATTATTTAGCTTGCCTATTGGCTTAAGCCTCGATAAACTAGTTGACTGTTTTATTTTTTCTTAGCATTAAATTTTGCTAGTTTTTAATGTGTTACCTTGCGGACCGTGCACATATAAAGTTGCAATCTGCTCTCATGAGATGGCACTTCTATTACCTTATTTTGTTCGTTTCCGGATCATGGAGGGGTGTCATGTAGATCCTGGATATCTTTACACCGTGTTAAGTTAACATGGGCTCATTACCGGTTTAAACGCCATTTTTCCTTTTTTGCAACTTCTGCACACGACACTTAGTTGTTGCTTTAGCTTTCAACCTAGTAGTTCATCATGGTTTACATGACAATAATATGTTATTGCTCTACTATCTGCTTTGCTTCTTAAACTATATCTGTACAGCGAGTGCTGAAGTTTCAAGAACAACACGATACAGAATTGTTATGAGGTCTGATCTCCACGACTTCATAGTCATAGCATAAGTGCAGCTTCTGCCAATTCTGGGCATGAGGCGGGTTTTATATTGCTCTACCGAACACACACATACACAACACTTGATGCGGTTCACATGAAGAGAGAGCTGATGTATGCTGATGTGATTCCTTCAAATCTAGGACACTAAAGTATAGGCACGCCCTAAACTAACCCAAAGAGACCTTCTTAGCAAATAATATAATATGTGTATTAGGCAGGGTGAGATATAAGTGTTGCTAACTCTTATTCATTTACAGCATGTTAACATACTGTCACCATTCGCTTTTTATGTACTAGTAACTATGCTGGTAATTTTGCTACTGATAATTGTGGTAGCGTTCTAGTGTTCCTGCACAGGAACAGGATTTGGGGAAACAGAAAGCGGAAGGCGGCCATATTGTTTGCTTGGCGCGGACCATTGAGCAACAGCTTAGCCCCGGCGCTCCGGAATAAAGATAACTAAAAAACATTTAAAGACGTACGTTCTCACATTATTACAATGGCGACGAAGATGTGTACTTGTATTATCTAAGATACTACGCCTGAGAAGACGGCATTAGTAAATAAACATTTCAAATACACATGTGTTCTTCTTAACTCCATGTTCTGGTTTGTAATGAATATATAACGACCGAGTGTTCATGAGTTCCACGTATCCTGAGGTACTGTAAGTTCATATTCTGGATTGTCTAAACATTGAGAGTTTGTTATATCCAATGTGACACTGTAGCTAGCTTGCTAAGGGGTTTTTCGGTACTAAGGTGAGTTTTGGGGCACCCTAATTCGCCGAGGTTCCAATCCTCTGTGCACAGTTCTGTGTGAGAACAGAAACCCTGCGACAGGGGCACCCCTGAGCCTTGCTGGAGCTTCATCACACTTGCGATACAACTCCAGCAATGCGCCACCTTTACGGCACAGATGCGTCACGCATCTATGCTGTTTTTACCCCATGATGCGCCGCATTGTAAATGCAGCACACCATGGGTGGCGGAACAGCGGCACAGGATGACTGCAGCCGCGGGCCGTGGAGGAAGTTACGGTGGGGCAGGGAGGCGGGAAGGGGGAGGGGCAGGGTGGAGGGACCTAAAAACTGGCATATGGATAATTGCAGGTAAGTACACAATTTAATTATTCAAACGAATTTCGTAGCGCGCACTGCATCGCAAAATGGGATGCTGTGCGCGCTACGAATTTCGTTTGAATAATTAAATTGTGTACTTACCTGCAATTATCCATATGCCAGTTTTTAGGTCCCTCCACCCTGCCCCTCCCCCTCCCCGCCTCCCTGCCCCACCGTAACTCCCTCCACGGCCCGCGATTGGATGACTGGCACATCCCTGATGATACGCCAGTCATCATAAATCTATCCCTAAGCTTCTTATCTTGTTAGAGATGAACCGCCATATGTATCATCAAAGTTTTTTACATTTCCTAAATAGCGAACTTTAAGGAATAAATAGCGATTCTTTACCATTCCTAGTTTGCGATGAGCTATTTGCTAATTACAAATTACCCATTCATTTCCATGGAGCAGGAGGCCCATAGGAATGAACGTGCAATTTGCGATTAGCAATTAGCTCATCGCAAATTACGAATTTTTTCGAGGGTGCAGGGGTGTCTCAAGAACACCCTGCTGCACCCCTGAAAAAGAAATTTGGGGGCATATGGCGCACATAAATTTTGAAAACATTCCTTTACCTCAAAAACGATTTTCAACTCATAATTTGAAAACACTGCCCACGGGGAAATGACTTAAAATGTCCTCAAGACACATGAAAATGTTTTTTTAAAGCCTTTGCAACTTTTTCGGGTCACTTTTAACATGGCTAAGTAACTCAAACAGTCAAAATCTAAATTTACCATGCACAGGTGGGAGCATATTTACAAGGAATTTGCTCCACGGAGAAAGGTCTTTTAATTTAATATTGCAAAAATAACATCAGATACACTGAAATGCCTTATAAAGAAGCATACACCATTATGTCCTTGTCATAAATTTTAAAAGCATTCATTTTCCCCAAAAACGATTTTCAAGTCACAATTTAAAAACACTCCACATGGGGAAATGACTTAAAATGTCCTTAAGACACATGAAAGCGTTTTTTGATTGCCTTTGCAGCATGTTTCAGTCACCTTTAACATGCCTATGTAACGCAAACATTCAAAATCTAAATTTGCCATGCACAGGTGGGAGCATATTTACAAGCAATTTGCTCCACAGGGAAACGTCTTACATTAAAATGGGAAAAATAACATCAGAGACACTCAATTGCCTTATAAAGAAGCATACACCATTATGTCCTTGTCATAAGTATTAAAACCATTCCTTTTCCTCAAAAACGATTTACAAATCATAATTTGAAAACACTCCACAGCTCCTATGCACAAAAAACCCTGTCAGTACTAATACTTCACATTTTCTCCAATTACAATTTCTCAAAGAAACAAAATCTATTTGTAAAACACTTGAGACAAAGCAACATTTGAAAAACACAACTTTCTTCATAATTTTCTCCTTAAAGCACACTATTTTCTATCTAAATTAAAGAAATCTTTTCTCACCTTAGCAAATACTTTGAGTTTCAAAACAGTCTCAGAAACACACCAATTTGTCTTCAGCAGAGCAAAAGGTATGCACTCCAGAGTCTGCAGCTATCAAAAGCACAGAAATGCTGTAATTCTTCACACATATCTCTCATGTCACCCAATCAAAACTCTCCCCTCACTTTTTTTCAAATCAAAACCCTTCCCCCCTCTGCCCTCTCTGCTTTTTTGCATAGCAACCACCTCTTGCAAGACCTCTGGTGTTTGCAAGTTCACACAACAATGTTGCAATTGAACTCTGAACTCTCAGTGCACCTGCATATCCAGTGCATTCTTCCATTTAATGATTTTTTCTTCGCCACTCAAAATACATCTTTCAACGAACTCATCCATGCACCCTAACTTTCTGTTTTCAGCAATCAAAATCCACCAATCACTGTTACTGCTTCATTAACACAGAAACTCCACAGTTTTTTTCATTTTAAACTCTTATTTTTTCAACTGCCATTTCATTGCCACACTTCATCTGACTGCAGCAGAACCTTCTCTCGCCATGTTTTCTGTCTGGATTGTTGGACATAGTTACATCTATTGGGCTCAGAGGTACGCTGAAAACAGGAATTTACCTAACCTCAATTTACAAGATGTGGAAATTAAGTGGTTTGGCCACAGAGGATTAAAATGTCACCAATTGATACCATTGGTGAAAACCTTTATGCATTTGCCAAAACCTGACCTGTTAATTGTGCACTGTGGAGGTAATGACTTGGGCACTTTGACTGGGGTAGGTCTGGAAATGCTTTTAAAGGACACCTTTGAGCAATTGATGGCACTTTTTCCTCAGACTGCCTTGGTATATTCAAATATATGCCAAAGACAGAAATGGAGGTGGTCGAACCAATTTTGTCCACAAATTGAGAAGTCGAGGAAGCATGTAAACAAATCTGTTTCAGCTTACATGAGAGACCATGGAATGGGCTCCTTGTACAACAATAACTTGCGTTACTACATGCAAGATATCTACAGAGGAGATGGAGTTCACTTCTCAGATGAGGGCAACAGAATTTTCATTCTGAATTTAAGACTGTGCATTGGTACCTACTTATAAGTACCTAAATGTACCATAAACCCAAAAGCTCTTCTCAGAGCTACCCTACATCTGATCACTCACAATTATTATTTTACTCGAACTTTTTTCACTAATTTTCAAGAAAGTACGCTCCCCAGAACGCTTCCCGGTTCGCGAACCGGGCGCTCCCCACGCAAAAGAACTAAAAAAACGATATTTTTTTTTTTTGCCCTGCGAGGCCCTTTTAAAGCCTCCACATCAAACCTAGGGGGTCAGGGAGGATCTACTATGCCCCCTTATGGTCATTTGCCCCTTCGCTTTGGCCTCCTCTTGTCTCTCGATCCTACCGAGAGACAAGATGGCGGCCGCTACGGACTGTTTGGAATGTTTACAGACGCCGGAGAACCAATCAGCTTCGCTTCACAAAGCTCCGTAACGCGAAAAGTCCGCGAACCGGAGCGCTGTTACAGATATATATCTTTTTTTGAACGTTAATTTCTCAAAATCCACTGGAGCACATATATTGAGACCTAGCAAAGGCACATCGGGCTACCAGTACCTACAATTTCCCCAAGTTTCGTGCAAATCCATTCAGCCGTTCGATTATTATTATTTTTATTTTTTTTTGCCCCGCGGGCCCCTTTTAAAACCTCCACATCAAACCTAGGGGGTCAGGGAGGATCTACTATGCCCCCTTATGGTCATTTGCCCCTTCGCTTTGGCCTCCTCTTGTCTCTCGATCCTACCGAGAGACAAGATGGCGGCCGCTACGGACTGTTTGGAATGTTTACAGATGCCGGAGAACCAATCAGCTTCGCTTCACAAAGCTCCGTAACGCGAAAAGTCCGCGAACCGGAGCGCTGCCCGGTCCGCTGTTACAGATATATATCTTTTTTTGAACGTTAATTTCTCAAAATCCACTGGAGCACATATATTGAGACCTACAAAAGGCACATCGGGCTACCAGTCCCTACAATTTTGGCAAGTTTCGTGCAAATCCATTCAGCCGTTCGGGCTAAAAGTGAGGCTAACCGCCCTATGGAAAACTCAATGTTAAAAACACGTTTTGGGACCCCCCTTTTTTCTGGGCCCCCCCTTGACGAAACCCCCCCAAATTTTCAGGGGCTGCTCAGAAACAAAATGTTCCATTTTCCTGAAAATTTCAGCCAATTCCGTCCACAAACGCCAAAGTTATTAGACATAGAATTTTCAAAAATCCCATAGAGAAAAAATCCTAACTATATATACCTACTGGCGACCGCCAGTAGGTAATATATATATACATATACATATATATATATATATATATATATATATATATATATATATATATATATATATTACCTACTGGCGGTCTCCAGTAGGTAGTTATAGTTAGGATTGATTTCCATAGGGAAATCGCAACATTCTATTGGGAATAACTTTGGCGTTGGTTGAGGAATCTGCCTGAATTTTTCCCCAACTTTGCCTCGCGGCTCTCCGCTCCTTCCCTGAAAGTTTAGGGGGGATTCGTCAAGCGGGGGCCGAGATAAAAGGGGGACCCAAAACGTGTTTTCCCCATGTTAATTTCCATAGGGCGGTCGGTCTCACTTTTAGCTCGAACGGCTGAATGGATTTTCACCAAACCTGGCAAAATTGTAGGGACTGGTAGCCCGATGTGCCTTTGCTATGTCTCAAGATATGTGATCGAGAGGATTTTGAGTAATTTAGGTTCAAAAAAATTTATATATCTATAGCCGCGCCCCGGTACGCGCACCGGGGAGCGCACCGGGTGCGCTACGCGACTTGCGCATGGAAAGCTGATTGGCTCTCGGGTGTCTGTAAACATTCCAAACAGTCCGGAGCGGCCGCCATCTTGTGTCTCGGTAGGATCGAGACACAAGAGTTGGCAAAAAACAAAGGGGGAAATGACCAAAAGGGGGCAGGGTAGATCCCCCCTGACCCCCTAGGTTTGATGTGGGGGCCATAAAAGGCTCCGCGGGGCAAAAAAAATATTTTTATTTTTTCGATTTTCAGAGGGGGGAGCGCCCGGTACGCGCACCGGGGAGCGTACCGGGGAGCGTAGCATGGGGAAACCCCCGTTCATTCACTGCATCACCTCTACAACCCTTTCTTGGGTCAATATACCCATTTTGCATACATTACACCTGACGTAGGTATAATGTGGCGCAGGGGTTTACAAAGTGACGCATCTACCTAGATGCGTCACTTTGTAAATATGACTCAATAAGGTGCATTTTTAACAGCACTGGTGCGTCACAAAAAGTGGCGCACCGGTGGCGTAAAAGTGACGCATGGCCTCATAAATGAGGCCTCCAGTCTTCTACTCATGCTTCATATTAAATAGATGACGTATTATATCGCAAGTACATTTAGATACGTCAGTATTTCAAACGTATCTGTAAGCGCAAAAGTGATGCATTGCTGGAGTCTGTCACAAAAATGATGCAACTCCAGGAATGCATCCTTTCACATGGGGCCAGGCCCCATGTGAAAGGGCCTCCATCAGTCTTATGCCTGCTGTGAAACAGGCGCAAGATTTGGACGCAACAGCGTCATAAAAGTGACGTAGTGATATCTCATAGATTTTACTGCGTCACCTCTACGACCCATTCTTGCGTCAATACGTCCCTTTTGCATACATTACACCTGACGTAGGTATAATGTGGCGCAGGGGTTTACAAAGTGATGCATCTACCCAGATGTGTCACTTTGTAAATATGACTGAATAAGGTGCATTTTTAACAGCACTGGTGCGTCACAAAAAGTGATGCACCGGTGGTGTAAAAGTGACGCATGGCCTCATAAATGAGCCCTTCAGTTTTCTACTCATGCGTCATATTAAATATATGACGTATTATGTCGCAAGTACTTTTAGAGATGTCAGTATTTCAGACGTATCTGTAAGCGCAAAAGTGATGCATTGCTGGAGTGTGTCACAAAAATGATGCAACTCCAGCAATGCATCCTTTCACATGGGGCCAGGCCCCATGTGAAAGGGCCTGAACCAGTCTTACGCCTGCTGTGAAACAGGCGCAAGATTTGGACGCAACAGCGTTATAAAAGTGACGTAGTGATATCTCATAGATTTTACTGCGTCACCTCTACGACCCTTTCTTGCGCCAATACGTCCCTTTTGCATACATTACACCTGACGTAGGTATAATGTGGCGTAGGGGTTTACAAAGTGATGCATCTATCTAGATGCGTCACTTTGTAAATATGACTGAATAAGGTGCATTTTTAACAGCACTGGTGCGTCACAAAAAGTAACGCACCGGTGGCGTAAAAGTGACGCATGGCCTCATAAATGAGGCCTTCAGTCTTCTACTCATGCGTCATATTAAATATATGACGTATTATGTCGCAAGTACTTTTAGATACGTCAGTATTTCAGACGTATCTGTAAGCGCAAAAGTGATGCATTGCTGGAGAGTGTGACAAAAATGATGCAACTCCAGCAATGCATCTTTTCTTACCCTTCCACACCCCCGTTCCTTTTCTACATTTTGTTTGAATAACCACATTCCCCATGTTCACTCTCCTTCTCCTTACTTTCGTTCCCAACACTCACCTTCTTTCAGTCCCCCTACTTCACTTCCTTTCTCCTCTCATACTTTTCTGTTCTTTCTTACTCATTTTCCTTTCATTTATCAATGCACTCCACTTCACTTACTCTTTTTCATTTTTTTAAGAATATAGCTCTTTGATGAGAATTGGAGGTAGTTCTGAAAAGAACTTTTTTTTTCTTCTTTTTTCTTTTTTTAGAACTACAACAAAAACAGGGAATGGAAACTGCTCAACAGGAGCAAAAAAAAAAGAAAATTAGGGCTGGTAACGGCAGTGATGGTTCTCCAATGCTCGAACCATGAGCAGAACACTTTGCTCCCCACAGGAAAGTAGCTGATCACAGTATCTGCATTTAAGGGCGCCTTTGTTAAATGCAGGCTGAATGTTCGGAACCTGCTCTTGTGATCTCCCCCTCACCGATGGTGTTCGTCCTCCGGTTGATGTAGAGGCCCCATCACTTGGAACCTTTTGTGCCAGAGCCCTGACACTTTCCCGGGCAAAATTCTGGGGGTGCCGTCTCTCCACATGGCGAATCATTGTGGAGTTCCCAAAAGAATATTTTTTATTGGGGTTACCCCGTGACAGGACTGTGTGACAGATCCTGCACTCCACTTTTGGAGCATTTACCTTCTTCTGGTAATCAGGTATGGAAAAAAAATTCCAGATGAAATGTTCTTTGTATTTTGGCTGAGGAGGCTCTTCATCGATGAATTCATTGGAGTCATCTTCACTGCTGGATGGTCTGGCAGCCATGATAATCCAAGATATCCAACAAAGAACCGACAGCAAAACAGGCAGGTCTTTCAGTCACAAAAGTGAAAGAAGAAGTGAAGGAAATGGGTGGGGATTTCATTCTTTATAAAAAAAAATGTTAGCAACCAATGAAAAGTGTTATTTTCAGGTCACATGACCCGACGCGCTTACGCTACGCGCCCCGGGGCGCGCCCGTGGTCACGCTCCAGGGCACGCCCCAGGGCGCGCGGCGTAAGCGCGTCAGGACGTTGCGCAATCGTATGCGCTCGCGTGCTTCCGGGTGCGCTTACGCAGTGCATCATATGACGCATCACGCGGTTACGCGAAACGTCACGATGTTGTTTTCGTTTGCGAGAATAGCGCTAACGGGACGCTCCCCAGTACGCGCCCCGGGGCGCGCCGTAACATTGCGCTTACCCGTGCGTTCACCGGTACGCGCCCCGGGAGCGCCCCAGGGTTAAAAATAAAATTAAAAAAAAATTGACATAATTATACAATATAAAATTCGTTTTAAAATTTATAATTTTATTTACCTATAAAGATTTGCTATTAAAAAACCATTGAAATTCACTGAAAAAACCATAGGTTTCACACCAGTTATAGTTAGGAATTAGCATTAAAAAAACCTATTAAATTCACTGAAAAAACCATAGGTTTTACACCAGTTATAGTTAGCTGGAAGTTTTACTCGCATAAAACCATTGAAATTCCCACGTTATAGTTAGTTGGACTCACTATAACTTGCGCGTGCAATGCACTGCTGATGACGTCACATATTACATCACTCATGACATGGTCAGTGACATCACTCATGACATCACTGATGACACCATCCTTGTGACAGAGTGAGAGACCTCCTTTCACTGTAATGTAACCCTTGAAACAAATATTCAAAAATAGAAACTAAAATTAAAATTTTCAAAAAAATGGAGATACCCATACCACTTACAACAACCAATTCAATAATTCCACCATCTATATACACATCCACTCATTCACCAACAGTTCTATATAGTCACTCATACATATACTCACTCATCATATGTAGTGATACACCTATACATCCTGTTACACAACGACAGGCATCCAAAAGTTACTCACACACATACTCACACATGCAAATAAACTATTGAACATCCATTTATTTGCATATACAGCTATACACACACTACCACTTTACTTCTAAGGAAACTTACACATACTTACTCTCTTAAACAATCACTTATAGAAACACATACTAATTTAAACAGGAACTCTTACAATCCCTCACTCTCACATATACTCACTTATATACATCAATATTCACATATACTAGATTAAAACATATGTAGTTACTGATAAAGACGCTAGTGGGACAGTCCTTCACTCACTAACACACACATATACACACTCATCCACCCATACAGTCCTGCACATATGCTGTCTTCAAAACACATATGAAGAGAGAGTCAGTCATTCATGCATCTATGTGCTAAGTAATACCCCCACTAAACCATACAAACACTCATACTGATACTAAGAAAAACATCTAATAACCCATATACATACACATGTAGCTACTCAGCAACCCATGCAGCCACTTATACACAAAGTGAAACACTAATACATATATTTAAATATTTAAACATTACTCTCTAATATATGTATTTAAAAAAAATATCCATGTAAACACTTATTTAAACATTTATTCTTCCATCAACTTTTACATATACATATATAATACATAATTATTTTTTAAAAATAGCCACATTCACTGGATGGTGTCATCAGTGATGTCATGAGTGATGTCACTGACCATGTCATGAGTGATGTAATATGTGACGTCATCAGCAGTGCATTGCACGCGCAAGTTATAGTGAGTCCAACTAACTATAACGTGGGAATTTCAATGGTTTTATGCGAGTAAAACTTCCAGCTAACTATAACTGGTGTAAAACCTATGGTTTTTTCAGTGAATTTAATAGTTTTTTTTAATGCTAATTCCTAACTATAACTGGTGTGAAACCTATGGTTTTTTCAGTGAATATATATATATATGTGTGTGTGTGTGTGTGTGTGGGTAGGGGTGTGTACGTCGCCCCCTTCCCCACACCACTTTTGGGGCAGGGACCCCATCCC
The DNA here is from genome assembly GCF_964261635.1 of Lissotriton helveticus. Lineage (NCBI taxonomy): Eukaryota > Metazoa > Chordata > Amphibia > Caudata > Salamandridae > Lissotriton > Lissotriton helveticus. The sequence goes on from NC_136059.1 coordinate 1,375,581,610, forward strand.
CTGTGGTCTGGCCAATATTTAGATGAGGGGCCACGCAACACCCCTTCCCGGGCTGATTTTCAGCCACAGGGATCCCATCTTCTGGGGCCCGGCCACAGTGAAAAAGAGGGAGGGAGCACACAGCGCCCTTCATGGAGCTGATTTTGGCCCCGGGCCAGGATGCATCTACAAAGGGGTGGGAGGCTGCATGCACCAACCCACTTTTCCAATATGTCTGGGGCCTTGGGGTTCGCCCCATGGCCCCCAACAAATGTGTGGTGGGTGCCAGGTCCCGGTGGTTGGGGTCCTTGGGGCTGAAATTGGCTCAGAACGGAGGTCTGCATGGCTTCCATCCCTTTATAGATGCCGCCGGGCCACAGGGGATGGGGTCCCCGAGGTCAAAATTGGCCCAGGAAGGTGGGGGTTGCATGCGCCGCCCAGCTTTTTCAAAACGGCTGGGCTCCAGGGATGGGGTCCATGGGCATATATGGAATAGGGAAAGGGGGCCACAGTCCCCTACCATGGGTCGATTTTGCACTGACAGGGAAACAGATGAAAAGATGGCTTCCACCCACAGAGAGCATAATTTTTAGCTGCTTCTTGTGGTCTGGAGCAATGTGGGCTACCACTGGAGCCAGCCTCTCCTCGCAGCCCCCAACAAATATGTGCTAGCTGCCCTGGGTGGGGACCTAGGCACCCATCTTAAGTTGGCTGGGCCCCAGGGGTTGGGGTCCCTGGGGCTGAAATATGCCTGGGGATGGGAGCTGTGCGCCTCCCTCCCCAATATCCAATACAGCCGGGCCCCGGGGGATGGGTCCCTGGAGCCAAAATCATCCCAGGCAGGAGGCTACGGGCCCCTCTCCCACTTTTCTAATACAGCCGCGTCCCGGATGATGGGATCCTGGGGCTAAAATCTGTGTTTTTATAGTCTATCTATCTATCTATCTATCTATCTATCTATCTATCTATCTATCTATCTATCTATCTATCTATCTATCTATCTATCTATCTATCTATCTATCTATCTATCTCTCTATCTATCTATCTATCTATCTATCTATCTATCTATCTATCTAGATAGGTTTAGCCTCATTTCTGTTCAAAGAGCAAATAGCACTCCAGGAACACCTTTAGTCCTGCTATTGAAAAGGAGGACACAAAGGATCAGATTCACACGACACAGCAAACAAAGGAAAGGGCATACGTAATAATGATAGGTGAGACTTACAAATTATTTGTCAATCTTACGAAGCATACTTTGACTGCAGCAGGGAAAACGGCATTAGAACTTTAAGTATTTTTCTGTCCCGAGGCTGCTTTTGATCGCTCTATCACTTGGATTGATTTGTCTCTTTGCATTAGAAAGTCGAAACTTTATAAATTGCATAAGATGTCTAAATGTAAAAAGGATGATGTTCTAATTCTAGATAGTGCACTAGCTTGTAATTTGTCCATCAGCGGTATTGATTGCCTGGTATCATTGTATGAAATGGATAGGAGATGGGAGACTGTGATGAACTTAAGTGAAAGGGAAGCCCTGTTAGATATGAGATTTCAAATATCAATAGCGGTTTTAATGTCAAACAGTGGCAGCTGGTGGATTTCAAATGGGTGAGGAGGAAACTGTAGACCTGTGAAAATGTGCAAGCAAGCACAACGAGCATGCCCAAACTGAAAAGGGGGAACGATGCGGGAGGTGTATTCACAACACAAGAACATTTGGGAAAAACTGATTACAAAGTTGAATTTTGCAGCATACTGTCAATCGCGGAAATATCGGCATTTCAGTGTAACGCATACAACAACAGCATAGTTTGCAGTATTTTCACCTAGACTTAACCCCCACAGAAATGCAAGAATACAACGCCTTAAAACAATTAAGGTCTCAGTAAACACATTTATTTGTGAACAATATGTTCTGCCAGCAGTTGCTCTTTACAGTACTGTTGCCAGTTTCAGCCTTTTATTTGCTCAAAAGGCACCTAGGCCGAAAGCAAACAAGCGAGTTTCCCTCATACTAAGCACACATCTAGCGATAGAGGTGCCGTACTGCTGACAATACCCATGCATTGCACTCTTGTTGTACTGTGCTATTCAACCTAACCATTTCAATGCATGCCATGTTTGGCGATACAAGTTCCATGCAGATGACACATGGGCATTGTCTGCTGATGTGACCATTTATCATTAATTCACCGACAGGAAGGGACCTACTGGCCGCCGCCACAGCTGCCACCCAGGCATCTCTACTTTCAGGTGATCAGTGCTGCCATCTCGCATGCGACCCCTTCTGACCCTGTGTTGGGATGCCCGCATGATTCAGGATATTTTACTGCCTCTCTGGTGCCGCTACAACTCCCTCGTACCGCTTACACCCCACGCTCCCCTCAAGGGGACTCCGCACCCGGGAAGACCACGGATTTCATGCGATTTCTGTCATGACTAGCCGAGCTCACCAGTTGTGCGCCATCTTAGGTTGGTGCTGTAGTCAAGAACGGACTATCACTCATTCATGAACATCCAAAGAGGTTAAACAAGTGAGTAAGAAGCCATATCATTTGTAGGCAGTACAAGCCAAGATTAAGCTATCACCAGATCATAAATGGTCGTAGCACTTGAATTGATGTTGCTAGTGGGTTCCGATAAAGAGGGTCTCTTCAAGTCCCAAAAGGACGAGAAATTATTCCTGAACCCTTGCTGGCAGTATGGCCCTTTCCTTATGTAAATAGCTGGTGTAGGGTGTTGCCATCCGGAAAATGGTAGAATGGTAAATAGCCACTCTGGCCTTCATTACATTAGATATATAGACAATTCCATGATCTTAATGCAATGCTTGCAAAACACCGTGTGGAAAAAACATCAAAAAATAGTTTAAAATTAGAAAAGCGCTAACTGTGTCCTCCTTGTGTCAGTGACATCGCCCTTAAAAGCTAGGTTTTGTCTAAAAAAAGTCCTTGTAACTAGCACGTTATCCAGCGATAGTCTGTAGAGATAATATAACAAGGGGAAATAACATCTTAGAAATATTGCTGGATAAAAATAAATATGTACAATGAATACATCGATTTTCCGTGTATGACAGGCACATACATTTAAATTTTATTCATAGGTTTGCAGATTTTGAAGTACCACAACCCCGATGCAGGCGCTGTTATGGAATTCATTTTGCACCTTTTGAATGCAGTCAAGGAATATAGTAAATCGATATGTAAATAGCAGTCAGACTGGAAGCATTTCAATAGATGACCCCTGGTAATATGCATCAAGGGAGAACCAAATTATGTGTGCAAGGTGGACTAAATTATGCAGCAAGCAAAAACAAATTCCTCTGGAATTATACAGTACCTGTTTCCATTAGAACAAATCAAATCCGCAGAACAGTACATTTGATATTTAGTATGTACGTGTCTCACTAGGAAGGAGGTTAGGATTCATTTCAAGAGACCTTAGAAAGAGCTGATGCATATTTGAGATTCCTCTAGTGTAGGCAAATTGTGGAAATTACTGCAGCTTTTAGACGAGTGTCTGTGATGAGAACACGAACTTGTATTAATAGTGAAATAAAAAATGACAAATAACCATTTTATCCACTATGTTGGAATTACTTTAACTTATTTTCGATTTTTGCTTCCATCTGCATACACAACTCTTCCCTCAGGCCTTCAGATGTGAATGTTTTCACTACCTGGGCAGCATTATCAAATCTTTTATTGTCTAGCTACAGCAATTAACAAGTAAATGTGAAAATTAACGTTTATATTGTCTGGCGTTGCTTTGTATTCTGTATGCGGTAAATGTATAAACTTTTCATTGAGGGGGATGAAATTGCAAACATGCGTATGTTTTGCAAAATTTCCACGTATAATATGATATAGGCTCAGGTGTTATCTGCATAGAAACTGGAAGTGAGGTACCCTGTTGTGTACAAAAGTCTTGGAAGATGCCTGCTTAACGTATATACACAGTTTGGAAGGTCTTGCAGGGAAGGCTGCCTTTTTTATTTGACACGGTGTTCCTCAGGCACAAATTGGGAAAGAAGGCATAAGTTTAAGAATTATTACATTTACACACAATTCCTGAAACTCAGTAATCTGTATTCATGCAAGATTTCCGTACCCTAACAAGGAGTTTCCTAGGCCTACGTTTGATCCCATTCAGCTGTCAATCAGGTGTTTTTCCCGTGGCCCTGACTATAAGCAATTCTTTTGCTTTATTTTAGAATGTCCTTACTTTTTTATTGTATTATTGAGTTTTACATACATTATATAAGGTGCAGTATTTTTTCAGAGCTAAACTCTGCTTAGAAACTGGCTGATAAATTTCGGCAGAAGAAATTAACACATGGAACCACATTGTATAGTTGTTATTACTTACAGAAGCCATTTTCCTGTTTGCTTCTCCACTACCATCTTCTTTAACTCTATGTGCTCCAAATATGGCTTGTCAAGATCCAAAATTGCCATCTCGAAACCATCATCCTTGTCTCTCTCCACTGTGGAGATCAATCTTCTTCAATCAGATGGACCTCAGTCAGTGCTTAATTTGTAAAGAGGAACTGCAGGAACCCAGTGTTGTTCTTAGGAGCCAATTGCGGGTGCTGCCAAAGATGGAGTTTCTGAATACCATGGCTACTCAGTCTTGACTCCACCTTGTGCCACTTTCTTCCACCACTTTAAGCCTCCTGACTCTATCTCACTTATTGAGGTTCATTTTCCAGGGTGCTTTCTGTTCCCCTTTCTTTCTCCCTTTTCTGTCTTTCTCTCTCTTGCTCTGGTCAAGGTCTAATGATAAAAAAAATAGGTTCCAGCCCCCAAAACTGAGTTTCGGTGGATGCCACTTGAAACCACCAGCACAAAGTAAGCACTGGTGCCACCACTTGAAACATCTTCCTTTTGGCTAATGGCTGTGCTGCTGCCAAGATGATACTTATGACTGGCGACTGTGCTGGGATGTATGACATTTCAACGCATGCTTTTACCACGCATGCCTTTACAATGCAGGTATTACAACGCAAGTCGTTACAACGACTTGAGTTGGGGGGCGCTGGATAGTGGAATAGTTTAATTTTCTATTCCAACTCCAGTCCCCGTGGATAGTAGGGAAGGTGTTGGATAGAAAATTAAACTATTCCCTATCCAACAGCGCCCTCCAGCAAAAGTCGTTGTAACGACTTTCGTTGTAATTCCTGCGTTGTAATGGGAGTGCGTGGTAAAAGTTTTGTTGTAAACGATGTTCCCCCTGTGCTGTATTACAGGGTACAAAAGTGTGTCAAAATCAATTGTCTTGTTTCAAAAAGGACATTCCATCCAGATATTCTGCCTCAGATTGAGCCGAATTAAAGACCATTGTAGTTCACGCCGAATTGTAACCAGATGAGTTTTCGACAGATAAATATGTTGTATAGGTACTATTCGTAAAAAAAAGCCACACAACCTAAAGTAATATAGATCAAAAGCGGTTTCGCCTTTGGCCACCCTCGGAGACCCAAAACACCCAGCTGCATTCAAGAGGTAATTCGAGTATTCCAAGGTATCTGGAGTATCAAGTACATTTAAGAGAAGGGGATGAGAGGAGTACATCGGTCATATTTTAGGCACTGATGCAGCAGAGTGCAGAACACTGAAGGCAGAGATTTAAGCCAAATGGTCGGTGACCAATTATTTTCGAAGTGGAGTAGGCATGCAGCATTGCTTGGCCGGTAAACGAGGGAGAGATAAGAGCTGCTTACTGAAATGTGGTAAATGGCACCTGAACACCGAGCATGGAGTTTTGGCACTAGAATACTTTACTCACAATTTACTTTGTTCATGCTACCACCCTTGTAGGCATGCCCGCTGGCAATTTGAGCGTTAAACTCGAAGCAAACATAGAAAACCTTGGAGAAAGTATGAAAAGCATATCTTACAACATATATAAAAACGTTAAAAGAGTTTGGACCTGAATCTGGTTTTGGTGGACATATTATTCCACCACAAAAGTGTCAGAAGTGCATTATATCCTATGGCACTCGTAATACAGTAGATTGGTTGTGCCGGAGTAACCCATCCGCCAAACTCTACATTAGGGCTGATTTTAGTCTGGTCAACTCTGTTTTATAAGGTAATGTGAACTACAGAGCCATCTTTCTGTAGGATCGTCTTATCTGTGCTATCAGACAAGCTGTTTAGGCAAAGTCTAATCACACACCATACTTAGCAGAAATATGAAAAAAGCGGTAGACCTGGTACATGAGAAAAAATAGTACCAAGCAGTTATATATAGTCACACTGCAGTTCCTAAACACAAAAATTACCCGTTGACAAATTCTACTACAGTACCCCTTCCTAGAAATTTAAAGTCCCTTAAGATGATGGTAATCAGGGACGCAGAACTTTGGCCCTTGAGATAGATGAGCAAAATAAAGCTGAGGTACAGAGAAGGGGTCTGTGGTTGCAGATGGACAATGGATACAGGATACCGAGAACACATAGGTTATTATGTCGTAATCAGTTCTCTTGCTCCTCGACTTTAAGCATAAGTTTATCTCCTTGCGTTTTCAAAATGGCAATATCTTTCTTGAGATTTTCAGTCCGTACTTCAACTGAGGCCATTCTGCCTGCAATTTCTACTCAATTCTTGCCCACTTTCCTTACAGTGCCTTGAAGCTTCTGCGTGGCGAGGCGCGATCTTCGGCTTTGTAGCTTGACCTCCTCTTGAAAACTCTTAATAGATTGTAACACTACTGCCAAAGGAGGTTCACTCTTGGGATCGCCTGCTCCATGGTATGTACTTCCTAAGGGAGTATGGTTCTCCCTTGAGCACATCGTTGGCTCGATCAGAGCTGATAATTGTGAGGCAGAGTAATCCCATCTGAGAGCTGTCGTGCTACCCTGTTCCGGGGTCTCACACTTCTTATATCGACAAACTTTCCTCCTCAGGATTTATCTTTGTGCGGTGGCTTTCATGGATAGCTCTGAGTCTGTGTTGCTGTCCCAATTATGACTCCCTCCTTCGCTAGCAGCGGATACACTTGCGCCTGAGATTTCTGATTCATCTGTTAGTGAATAAGATGTATCTATATTATTAGGCATTTTCAGGGGGGACCATGGAGTCGGGGAACCATACACTCTCTTACCTTGTCTTGCACGTGCGTAGTTGTGGTTTCGCAGAGACGCAATGTGCCAACTTCCCAAATCCCTATACAATGACCTGTGATATGAATCACAAGCAAATTATATAATAGAATTAGGGGAGGAGGGCCGGATACTGGACCCTGATGCCTCTTGCTGTCAACCTGCAGGGTAACAAGGGAAGGATTCTCAGTACATCCTTTCTGAATGTATATATGGACATCTATGGAATAGTCTACTACTAATTCTAGAATGTGTCACATTCATTCCAAAGCCTACCTGTGAACTGTGGCTGTAGGGCCTAACGTCCCAATATGTCTTGATAGTGCTCAACTGGCAGAACAGGAAATGGATGGTGTATCTGTCCTTGTGTGAGAATATCAGAAAGCTGAAAAAGAAACAATAGCATAAATATAACTGGACCATTGAAAGCCTTAGAGCCACACTCTACTTAGATGTAGAGAAACTCTAACTTACTTGGATGATGACGTGTTAATCCTTGCATCCTGTTCCTAAGAGTTTTTAAAATATAAAAACATAGCTACATCGAGTTTATCTTCAATATAAATCCTGTGTAATTCACAATAACACGCAGTGTAAGCAAGCAATACCGTGCAATTCTCAATATAAAAGGTAACTATGGTTGGACCCAGTAAATACTAGTATGAAGATCCCCAAAAAGGTGCTCTCGAGAGCCTATTACGATTGCATGCTCTTCAGAGCTGTCGAAGGCACTCGTGATGGATCATTATCCAACCAGTTTATAAAAATTAAAGACTCTTACCAACTGGAAAATGTCTTAGATGCCATGATTCCGGCACTAACCAGGAAACTATTCCTCCAATGGAGATATGGAACTCTTCCCTTGGCGTCATTCACAGCATCATGGTCTTGTCATTCCTCCATAGAAACTTGCCCGGCTTGTGCCCACTCAAAGGAGAACGATGTCCATGTGGTCTTCTTCTGCCGGGCCTATGAGAGGAGCAGGAAATATTGGCTAGTCCCCCTCCTCAGAAATGTGGGGTTCAGAACCTTTTTACCCGCTTACAGAGTCTTAAAAACTGATCTAGCTCCTACTACAGTTTTTGCACTATCCAAATTTTTAACTTCAATGTGGTACGCCCGAATTCGTTGCTTAAGGAGACTTGGAGACTCAGGACAGATTTGAATCATTTGTACACCTTTTTAAAAGACTTGGATCACTAATGTTGTTTAATGCGTTTTTAAAATTTTTATAAATGTGACATAATGTATATCTTTTATGATCATGTGATCGAAATAAAGATTTTTCTAATCGAATCGAAAAGGTAACAAGATTTATTAAAAGCACTACTTGTGCAACTCACAATTCACTATGCAGAGCACAATTCGCTATGTCCAAAAATAAAATGTTCAAAGCTCAACAATATTTCTTTATACTGTAGGAAGTTTAAAAATGAGTCTTTGATTAGCCGTAACTTTCTTGCGAGGGGCGCCAAAGAGGTAGTATTTACTTATCTTCTGTTTGTCTTTTCTCCGTAGTGCCTGCCTTCGCCAACATTCCAGAAGATGAAGAATATGTCCTTTCTTTGGCCGGAATTGCCAAAATCCATTGCGCTGCAATCAGGTAAGTGGAGATGTTGCAGAAACAGCTCCTTTCTCTAAGACGAACGGAAGGCTAAGCGCCTTCTAGAAGAAGGGTGTGGCCTTTTATAATCAGACCACACCTAAACTGTCTGTCACGCTCGTTCATGTCGTTGAGGTCCTAGCGTGATGATGCGAGCAGTCACAATTGCTCCAATGCCGGCATAAACAGCTGTTTGCCAAGCCCGGGGCCGTGAATGTTGCAATACTTGTTTGCGCTATACCTTTGAAGCACCTGATAACTATAACCATTCTAACAATGTAGCAAGAGTGTGTTTAACAGGTCACAAATGCATTATTATAACTATAGATTAGAACTCCAGACAATAAGGGAGGTTCAAAAATAGGTACAAAACGCGAAATTTTCTGGATCTTTTTATTTGACACCTTTGAAAGGGGTCTCAATAGCGAAATACCCTGGGAAAACGCAATTATTTAATATGTTGAGTTTTATCCAAAGATTGCATTATTTCCCTAACTGAACCTGATGTCTTGAGGTACTGGGTTTTTAAGAACCGGCACAGAACCGGTAACCCAGCGGTGTCGGGGAATCAACACCCAGAGACCTCGGGTTCTTCCTGAGTCAGACCTACAGAAACTCAGAGTCTTCTAGGTGAAGTCAAAGATTAGTTTATTGGCTGCAACCAAGGTAACAGGGTCCTAGAAGTACAATACGGGTATATTCTCAGGAGACTGCACACTTTCACGAAGTCCGGCTTCTCTATTTATACATGATATTCGGCCTTGGGCAAACATTCTTCGAATTTGTGGTATGTCATTTATAGTTACTGGTTACAAAAGAAAAGCAGAGTCATGATGACATGTACATATTTCACGTCGTGCTGCCCATAACAAATCATCCGGCAAGGCCCAACATTTCATCAGATATCGCTGGACCCCCAATAAAAACGGTCACCTCCCCATCATAAAGCAAGTGAGGAAAAGGAGTGGAGAAAAGATGTGGGTGAGATATGGCAGGTGTGCGCGCTGAAATGGTTTTATGGCTGGTTGAGCCTAGATGCTATCTTGCTCGGCCACTGGGAGGGAACTGACCTAACGAGTTTGGCCTGGGGCAATGGTTCTAACTTGTACTGAGGTCAGGGAGAAGTCGATTAAGGAGTATGTGTCCTTGTGGAATCAAATTCAACTGGATTAAGGCCTATGTAAAGGGCAACATATAAATGGGAGCTAAGGGTTCAGAATGTAAATGACGATTTCGAGGTGAAATCGTCACTCGAATACGCCGAAAATACATGTACATGATGTACTCGTCATTCTCGGTCTTTTGATGCCAAATTCGTCCTATTTCGACGAAGTTTTTATTCTCGAGTCCAGTACTATTATATGAATCCAGATTTTCAGAACCACAAACCCTCCTTTTGCCCTTACATATGCAATTAATCTATCCTCATGTTAGTCTGAGTCCAGATCTATATTCCTAAAGTCATTGAGATGTTGCTGTAACATCATCCTAGTACTGAGTTCATCTCTTGACACAGGCTTCCTCACACATGATGTAGCACAGAGGCCACATATTGCAGGAGCACACTGTATGCATAGACAGAACAGGAAAAGAATGGCTAAGACCATCCCAATGACCATCAGAATTTTCCATCCCCAGGCAGATATCAGTTCCCAGAACCATCCCATTAATGACCAATCTCCTTTATCCACATGGATAGATTCAGAAATTTTATGTAATTTGGAGATGGCCCTGTACACGGTTGGAGCATTATCTGGGATGAAAATGCAACAACTAGACTGGATCAATTTGCATACTCCACCTCGGTCCGCAAGTATTACATCCAAAGCGACCCGGTTCTGAAGGGTCATAAGTCGATCCGACTGGAGCTCAGCAGTCAGGTTACTAAGGGCACCAGCAGTTTCAGTCACGGTGGATTCAACTACCCTTGTCAATTGCCTTATGTTCCTGCTGTTAGCCATGGCTCCCCAGAACGGCAGAAAACCCATTGCAAAGTCACCAAATTCTTGACCTGCAGTGTCTTCTTTACTCAAAACACCTCTAACTACCCTTGTCCGATGGTAATCCGCCGCTGCTGTGTAGGTGGGAGGTAACAGGAATGAAACAAAACATGAGCCCGAGAAGTCAGGGGGCAACCATGTATAGGCTCTATCATGGCAGATGAAATAATTACCCTTAGCGGCTAAAAACGCAGGGGAAGTCTGAGATCCAAAAACATAAGTTTCTGTACAGACACTCTTCCCTAGCTGAGCTCTGGGATTCTTGCCAATACCTTGCAGACACAGGTGACCTTGATGAGGTACGATCCAGATAGGGGACGATCTTTTGGCTTGCTGTTTCTCACTTAATGTAGTGCCATATCCGGTCACGTTCCAACCTACATATGCAAGTATCTCATCATCCGGGGTATCTTCGTAAGAGGTTACTTCCTTGATCATGTCAACTATACCTTTGACTAGGGGGCTAGTCTTGAGGTTGTCTTTTACAGAACGTAGGGGTTGGATTTCTCGTGCATATATGAACATTGTCCTATATGCCCAGACTGAACCATTGTGACTAAATGGCAGGACCAAATAGGGGATACCTTTATCCGTGGTGTGGGGCATGAGACCACACACCCAACAGTTAGTTGCGTTCATTACAAGTTGGTGTTGGTGTAATAACTGAACGAAGGAGTTATTAATGAACTCTAATCTCCTATTTGATTCGTGGTCATGCAGAGGGTGGAAAGAATGAGAGGAAACAGTAGGAGGAGGTATGGGTGATGTAGTGGGCGCAAATGTCACATGAAAAGAGAATAAAACATAGCTTATCAAAAAGACCATTACGCTGGATAGCATAAAAATACACACTATTATAAAACTTTTCTTCGTCATCGTGTTAAAAAGTCTCTGCTTAAAGTTCATTTGTTTGGCAGGCCTCTCCACATCAGGAAACTCCATCCTCTCTAAGGTGATGCCCGCGGTGGTAGGTTGCCTCTGCTAAAGGATGCTTCCGCCAGTCTAGGGCAACTCCCTTGGACCAACCAGAACTACCGACCTAACGTCGTCAGCTGCACCCAAAAGTCTTTAATCAACCGCGACCCTAGCAGCGGAACCCGGATGGCGGTTCGAAAAACAAAAATAAGCAAGTTACCTAGATGGGAGATCTGCACTTTCAAAAATAGGATTTGGGGAAAAGACACATTTTATTAGTCCATAGGGTTTTCTCTCGGATCGCAAAAAGGAATCACTTTTAATTAGTCTGTTTTTCTTGGTCGCAAATTGTAACGTCTTTTCCCGGGTACTGTCTGGTCCAGAAATAGTAGTTCAGGTTCCACAGAGTTCAATTGTTCTGGTGGTGGCACAGTTTCTCGAAAAATGTTCTCGCTTTCACAGTCAGGGTTAGTTTCTTTTACACGTTCATCAGTTGTGCGCTCTGAGTCAGTGCCTCCTTTCTGGACCCATTGGTCATGTGGCAGAGGGAAGGGTATCTTTTTACAATGGATCCCGTGGACCCAATTGGCCTTCCCCTCCACCCTAACAGCTGACCTTGTAGACAGGAGGACAAGGTGAGGCCCGGTCCATCTGGGCTGGTCGTTTCTTGTTCTTTGAAAGTTGCGGACGAGAACCCATGAACCGGGGTCAATGGAGTGACCCGGAGTCTCAGAGACCGGAGGCAAGGTGTTGTGGACCTGTTGATATAAAACACGCAATTTAGCCGTCAATTCATACAAGTAATCGAGCAAAATAGGGTGTTGCAGCTCGCTAAATTTCGTGGGCCTAGGCACTCCCCATATGTTGGCTGGCCGACCAAAGATGATTTCATAGGGGCTGAGTTTCACTCGCGAATGCACAGTCATTCTGGTGGATAGGAGTGCTAAGGATAGAGCGTCAGGCCATTTAAGACCTGTGCTCGCTTGGATTTTGGCCAATTTAAGTTTAAGCGTGCCATTGTAACATTCCACTAATCCAGCTGATTGGGGGTGATTTGCAGCGTGGAACTTCTGTCTAATGCCTAGCCCTTCACACACTCTTTTCATCACACGACCCACAAATTCACTTCCGTTGTCAGACCAGACCATTCTAGGCATTCCAAACCTGGGGAAGAACTCTTTTACAAGGGCTTTCGCTGTGGACAAGGCAGTATTGTCTTTTAGGGGATAGGCTTCTACCCATCTTGAGAAGGCACAAACAACCACGAGCACGTATTTTAAGTTGTTGCACCTCTCCATGTGTATGAAATCTAGCTGCAAAACCTCGAACGGATACGTAGGAGGTGCAAAATGACCAGCTGGAGTTGGGGTTCCCCTACCAGGATTGTGCTTCAGACATACCATGCAATTCTTGACAACATTCTCTGCACACTTGGGAATCCCTGAATTCTTCCACACTGGGGCCAACAACTCGCAAATCCCTTTCACGCTGATATGAGCCATCCCATGAGCCATTGTAACCACTGCAGGCACATATGCATCGGGTAACAACCATCTCTGATGCTCTGTCAATTCAATCCAACAACCATTTGCATCCATTCTCCCTGTACTTTCTCTCCACGTGCTTAACTCTTTCTCCGTGGCCTCAGCTTGGATGGACTTCACACTTTCTATCGTGTCTTCACATATTCCAACCTCACCAGTCCATTTTTCAGGGCTCGCAACATACATTCGGCTCATCACATTCTTTGCAGTTTCCTTAGCGGTTTCATCAGCAAATGCATTTCCACGACCAACATCATCAGTCACTTTCTTGTGAGCACTACATTTCACGATCGCTATTTGCAGGGGCAACGTCAGTGACTCAAGAAGCTCATTCACCAACTGACCATGCTGAATCTTAGTTCCATGCGAAGTCAGGAACCCACGTTCTCTCCACAATCGTCCAAAACTGTGAGCCACTCCAAATGCATACTGACTGTCAGTGTAGACAGTCACTCTCATTCCTCTAGACAATACACATGCTCTCGTAAGTGCAACGAGTTCTGCGGCTTGAGCTGAACCATGTGGTATTCGCGCAGTTTCAACGACTGTGTGCAAAGTTGTGACAGCATATGCTGTAGTCACGTTCCCATTTGGGAGCTTAAAGCATGAACCATCTACCCATAATGTACCATCACATTCAGCAAGAGGAGTGTCGAACAAATCCACTCTCCCTTTTGTCTCTTCCTCTGTTGTGAGAAAACAATCGTGCTGTTCTGAAGCATCTGACTCCTCTGCAATTGGTAACAATGTGGCTAGGTTCAATGTACTGCACCTTTTTATGTGCACATGGCTCGCTAGTAGCGTCAATTCGTAACTGGACAGTCGAGCACTAGTTAAGTGCTGTGTCTTGGTCCTATTTAACAATGTGTCTACTGCATGCGGGACCATCACGATTAGTGTATTATTCATTACTAGACCAGCAGACTGTCGAATGGAAACAGCTGCTGCTGTTGTGGCCCTTAAACAACTTGGCAATGCTCGTGCTACCGGATCCAAAGTTGACGAAAAATAGGCGCATGGCCGCTGTCTATCTCCGAATAACTGAGTCAGCACAGACAATGCACAGCCTTCCTTCTCGTGGACATACAATGTGAAAGGCTTACTGTAGTTGGGGGTACCTAACACAGGGGCCGAACATAATGCTGTGCGTAATTCGAGAAAACTTTTCTGACACTCTTCAGACCAAGGAATGGGATTGGGTGTATTTTTACACGTTAATGCCACCAAGGGTTTGGCCAATAACGAAAAATTTGGAATCCACTGTCTACAGTACGATGTAATGCCCAAGAAAGTACGTACTACTCTCTGTGTTCTTGGCACACTCAATTTCGCTATTGTCTCAATTCTTTCTGGGGTCAGTTTCCTTCCCTCCTTCGATAAGAGATGACCTAAGTAGGTCACTTCTTGTCGGCAATATTGAAGCTTGGAAAGTGACACCTTGTGATGCAGATCACATAGATGACGCAATAATGATAACGTGGCCATTTTACAAATTTTCTCAGTATCCGCAGCGATGAGCAAATCGTCCACGTACTGTACGAGAGTGGCACCTTTGGGCAAAACCATTGTGTCAAGCTGTTTTTCAGAGCATGACTGTATATTGAGGGGCTTTCACAGTAGCCTTGAGGAGCGCGTTTAAAGCGGAAGCTTCGACCTCCTAAACTAAAGGAAAAAATATCCCTGCTCTCCTCAGCAATTGGGATACTGAAGAAAGCATTCTTCAGGTCAATCACCGAAAACCAGGAGGCAGAGGCTGGAATCATAGTCAATAATGTGGTAATGTCGGGGACAACTGGGAATTGTGGCACAACAATTTTATTCACCTCTCTAAGGTCAATCACGAATCTGTACACAGGTGGCTGAGAAGGGTCAGTTCGTTTTAAAACAGGCAGAACAGGACTATTGCAAACATTGCCTCATGTTTCCTCAATCACATCCTTTTCAATCAATTCGTAAACGATCGCTAGCAAAGCTTTTTCACCCTCATTAGATATTCTGTATTGGGGAATTCGTGGCATTTTGACATTTGACTTCAATGTTACAACGTATGGTGGAATTTCTAAAAGACCTACATCATTCGGACCAGTAGCCCAAAGAATATCTGGGAGAATCGACAATTCTGCTGGAAGTGCATCTCTCGACAAATAAATGGGAGAAACCACTTTCTTACCTAAAGTAAGTTGTACTCCTGAAGGAGAACAGTACAGAGTCACATATAATCTTTTTAGCAAATCTAATCCTAGCAAATTTTCACCGCAACCTGTTGTCAGAATAAGGGGTGCTTCGAATTCACAAGGACCAACAGAAAGAGATAAAGGGTCAGAAATCGGATTTCTAACTGGGGCGCCAGAAAAACCTACAGAAACGTTCATTTCGCCAGACAAAGGTGCGCCAGGGAGTTTGGAGTGCATAATAGAACTCTTTGTAGCACCAGTATCCAACAGAAAAGGTTCTGACACACCTGATGTAATCACCTCAACGTAAGGTCCACTCTGATCTACTGGAACTGAAACAACTCCCTCTCTTTGTCTATGGCTGTCCTAGCAATCCTCATTCTCCCACTGCTCATTTTCTGTGTAATACTCATCGACGTAGTATTGAGCTGTCCTGTCAAATACGTTATTTTGCTGATCAAACCTGTTTATAGAGTTTTGTGGTGGAAGGGGACGTGTGTCCTGTGGGGCGTTTCCACGCCCTGTACCTCTAGGCGCTTGCTGACTGCCATGACCTCTTACACCAGAAATTCCATTTGCACGTTGTGATAGGGCAGGACAGTTATACTTGTAATGACCCTCCTGTTTGCAATATAAACACTGGTTAGGACCTACACGGGGTTGAGTGTAATCGAATCTTTGCAAGTTTCTCTGATATTGTTGAGGCTGCTGAAAAGTATTCTGGTAGTGATTCTGGCCATTATTATGTTGATTACCACCACCACGTGGCGGATAGGCTTGCTGTAGCAAAACCTTCGTTTTGAGTTCTCTAGTTTTCTTGTCTACTTTATCTTTCTCATCTTTGTCTCTATTCTCGTAGTACTGTGCAGTAGCTAATATCTGGGCTGAGGATGAGACTGCCCAAGAACTTTCTGAATCCTTTAATTTTCTACACAATTCGGGAAGCAGATTGTGCACGAATTTATCGACAAACAATCTCTGACCACCTTCTGTGGTCATATCTTGACCGCTGTGGTCAATGAATGTTTCTTCAAATCTGGTGAAGAAATCTGAAACAGTTTCTTCTTTCTTTTGCTTGCATGCAGACAACTTATCCCAATTTACGCGTATTGCAGGCATTATCGTTTTCATGTATTCTACTATTCTACCAGGTAGTTCTGCTATCAAAGGTTCGGGTTTGGCACCACCAACCTGGCGGGCATCTGCAGCAGTAATATTAGCCCATGTGTCACCTAATTCCTGGTCATGATCTACATGACGAATTTTACCCCATAAAGGCTGTGGAACAACGTTCCCAAATAGCATATCGATATCGTCCAAATTCATTATACATGACCCAGCAGTTTGTGACAATTCTTTATAGTACCCTGCAGGATTTTTACGCGGATCTGGTAACGTTTGTTTGAGTGCTAAAACTTCAGCTCGCTTCCATGGGACATGTACCCATACACGCTGGAAGTGTGGCAAAACAGGTGGGACAGCAGTCGCGTCACCCTCTCTCCACTGTGGGGGAACTTCTCTCATAGGGTATTGTCGTGCCTTTTTCCTACTAGATGTACTAGATTCCGATGGTGACCCAGAACTGTTTCCCTTACTTCGATATGATAATAACATTTCAACTGCCTTTTCCACATCTGGACCTACAATCATACCCTCTCCGAACTTAAACCGTACACGACACATTTCTTGTGGGATGCATTCTTGATCATTGTCTTCCAAATCCTCGCCAAGAAAGACACACATCTGTTCGAATACATATCTCTGTGTCGCTGCTTCCCATTGATGGAAGACTTCCATGACAGACTGTACATCATATTTTGCAGTGTCCATGTCCCATTTCGAGCTAAACTATTCAGGGAATCTCTCTCTTGATAATCAGGCAGTTGACTTCGCAACTGTCTTCTTCCTATGTTAGGGGTCGTAGCAGGCGACCCGAAAAGAGGTAAAAGAAGATTAGTAACAGTGCTGGCCATTTTCTGCCGAATTGAAGGTGAAACTGAAGGACAAACAGATGGAAAAACGGGGTGAGATAAGGCGGGGGTAGAGATGGCAGAAGAGGTATCAGGGAAAATAGATGTGGTACTAGGCAGAATCGTAGAGGGAGCATTAGGAGATGTAAAAAGTACAGTAGGCAAAATCGTAGAAAACACAGGTGAAACAGAAGTGGTCGGTGGGCCTGGAGGAAGCTGCACCGAAGAAGTAGGAGCCAGCTGAAGAACAGCTGGTGGGTGCTGTGGAAGAGCAGGAGGCGCAGCTTGTGCCACTAAAGGTTGCGGGGGTGCTGTGGCATTCTGCGCATAGGGGGGTGGTGAAGTTAATAATTGCGACATTAATGGGTCTTTTTCACGCTCTTTTGCTGCCTCTTGCTGAAGAGACGGCAAAACTGGATAACACTTATCTATTGCCATTTTACGTTGCCTGTGCAACTGCTCATTTATCTGCTCTTCCTCATTATCTTTAAACTGCACGGCAGCTTGCATTACCGAAAGTCCCCCTTCTCTCTTATTTTTCTTAGCTAATTTAATTTCCTTTTGTTTGGCTTCTTTGCGCCATAAGCGGAAAGAGTCAAACATCGCCGGCCGGGCTTTCTTTTTAAAGAGTTTCACTTCAAGGTTGTCTAAGATTTCAGAATCAAAGCTACCATATTGGGGCCATTTTAAAACACCATCTTTCCTAGTGTATTTAATCCATACTTCGTTGTAAACGATGGGGCCTACCCCATGTTTTACATATAGCTCGTAAGTCGGAGTTCCAACTGGAGGAACCGGACATGAGTCCTCCAGTCGGGAGTCCCTATTATTACCAAGACAAAACAAATTCCCAAGTCTAAGACTAGGCATCCTCGCTCTCTAGTCTAGTTCCAAAACTTCAAAGGATTATCGATTACGATATTTCTCGTGAATACACGAGTCCTTCGGTTATGGTGCTTGCAAGTACCAATACAAAACCTTTTATATTCCAAAGATACCACAAAGTAAGTCCAACTAAGGACTGGGAGACGCTCCACTTATACTTAACTGAAAATATCGATGGCGTCACCAGAAGACTCGTCTCAGTGTTTCGCTCTACCGAAAACTTCAAGGGTCCAACATCAGGGCGACAGCCAGGGCAGCAGTCCTTGTAGCCGTTGGGAAGCGGGGAACTTCGCAGCAAAAACCTTCGGACCACGTCGACATGCAGGGGTCGATGAGGTGGTGGGCCCTCCTCCGGAATTTCCACACAAAGCTCCTCACGATCTTCAGGCTGACTGGTACCACTGGAATCGCCCCAAACGCTGGGCGCCAACTGGGGTACTGGGTTTTTAAGAACCGGCACAGAACCGGTAACCCAGCGGTGTCAGGGAATCAACACCCAGAGACCTCGGGTTCTTCCTGAGTCAGACCTACAGAAACTCAGAGTCTTCTAGGTGAAGTCAAAGATTAGTTTATTGGCTGCAACCAAGGTAACAGGGTCCTAGAAGTACAATACGGGTATATTCTCAGGAGACTGCACACTTTCACGAAGTCTGGCTTCTCTCTTTATACATGATATTCGGCCTTGGGCAAACATTCTTCGAATTTGTGGTATGTCATTTATAGTTACTGGTTACAAAAGAAAAGCAGAGTCATGATGACATGTACATATTTCACGTCGTGCTGCCCATAACAAATCATCCGGCAAGGCCCAACATTTCATCAGATATCGCTGGACCCCCAATAAAAACGGTCACCTCCCCATCATAAAGCAAGTGAGGAAAAGGAGTGGAGAAAAGATGTGGGTGAGATATGGCAGGTGTGCGCGCTGAAATGGTTTTATGGCTGGTTGAGCCTAGATGCTATCTTGCTCGGCCACTGGGAGGGAACTGACCTAACGAGTTTGGCCTGGGGCAATGGTTCTAACTTGTACTGAGGTCAGGGAGAAGTCGATTAAGGAGTATGTGTCCTTGTGGAATCAAATTCAACTGGATTAAGGCCTATGTAAAGGGCAACATATAAATGGGAGCTAAGGGTTCAGAATGTAAATGACGATTTCGAGGTGAAATCGTCACTCGAATATGCCGAAAATACATGTACATGATGTACTCGTCATTCTCGGTCTTTTGATACCAAATTCGTCCTATTTCGACGAAGTTTTTATTCTCGAGTCCAGTACTATTATATGAATCCAGATTTTCAGAACCACAGTCTTGTAGGTCCTTTATGGTTATTGCTGTTTATTCTTTCTTATATATGCGGACCGTTGATTAATTACTGACAGTTCCCATGGTATGTGTATATGATTACTGTCCTTTTTTTCTAACTAATGACAGTGGTCCTCATTGTGTAGTTATAAGTCAACATCATCAATACGCATATTGCTTCCTTATCATGGAACTTTTTGACACTTACTAACTTTTTGTGGGTGACTGAGGTTCCCTTAAGAAAGGTAAACAACTATACACGTTAATATTGGTCCTTTTTAATGCGTATATAATACGATAGCTTTTTTAGTTAGAGACTATCCATGAACTAATAAAGTTTGAAAAAAATATAAAAAGAAAAATAGCTGAGGCAACATTGTGTCGCATGTCCTTTCTCTATGTCGATATATCGCTACATGCATTGACAAAGTAGAATGTAGGAAATAACTTGTCCTTCCTCACTGATTATGATAAACCTAATGACGTAGTATCTCTGTCATATGTATAGTGGAGGTTGCCCATGACCCACCCATTAGAATACTTAGGAGCCGCTGACAATGGCGTTGCGTCTCTATTTTCGTCCAACATCGAACTCGAGACACGGACGGCCCTCCTTCGCTTCATTTCCGTGCCTTTCTACAGCTTCCTAAATAGGTAAGTTCTGTTAGTATAATCAACTTTGAGCAATCCACATGATTATTATGGAATTCGCTTAACTTAATAAATTCCCCATGTCCTTTATATCTTTTTGAACTAGATCGCCGGTGTTTTTACAAAATGCCAAAACGCGGTTGGCCATCAATCGCCCTGCTGTTTTGCCTATTTCCGCCTCATAAACCAGGTAAACATCTCGAATATGTCTCCCCACTAAGGCACTTGAGATGATTACATATCACCATCATTTTTGTTATTAGGTGTCTGCCTTCATCCATACCTAATCAAAAATAACGGGAACTGAACATTCTCTGAAGTACCATATGTGTAATACTTTATAAGTAGGTACATTTATTTTAAAATCCATTTTCCAATATGATTATTTGTGAAGTTTTGAAACATGTTTGAAATTCATCGATTTAATAATATCAACGGGCGTTATTTTTTCTATCTGTTACATACAGATACTAACTCCGTGATCCACAGGAAGCTTTTTTATATCATTTTAATTGGCCGTTTTGTCTTCAAGTTTCTTGACTACAGGTAGCTATCACGTATTATACCCTAGAGTATGCCGTACAATATTAAGAATTGATTTTACAGACATTTTTATAATTGTGTTTATTTTGCAGTTTTGAATCAGGCCATCATTGTGCGCCCCCTTGTTATCGACTATTGAGTCATCCTTGAATCCGATATCAATATAAGGCCGTATGTGACAGACACTCATGTAAGTTGTTCCAAATAATAATTCGACAGAAAATTGTTCCCCTACTGAAATAAGTAACGAGTATTCCCTTGATAATGAAGAGAGTGAAAGCCCCCCTATTCCTAGAAGTGTTGCTTTCCGGTAGTATAGAGCCTTTTTGATGGAACATGAGGAATTTGTTAATTAAAATATCCTTTATTACTTTCCCCAATGTTCCCTTTGGTAATAATGAGTGTTGGACCTATAGGAGACTCTAATATAGGATATCCTTTACATCCGCTCCCTCTGGTCTTCTGTTTTCTTCCCTTTTTCTTCTGTTCTTATGTATACATACAGCTATTCTGCAGAAGATGAGCACTAAGGTAGAATTCCTTAATATAAGGAATTGCATAATTAATACATTTCTAAGATTGTATGAATTTTAATGTTTGTTCAGGGAATTGCAATAACGTGTATTGTATATATATACTTGCAATTGAGATCATTACATATTTGGAGACTGTGTATAGTTTCTTAGTTATTGATATCTATGAAATGTTTAAATAGATTATATATATAACTATAGAACCAAGAGTGAACTGAATGTTCTTTTGTCACTATTTTTAGGTTATTCAGTGGCTACTCCTGAAGAAGGCGTTTGTGATTATGCCCGAAACGCGCGTCGAAATAATTAAATAATAATATATAATTGCCACTTCTTTTACTCTGTGTAATTGATTTAAAGATTGTTATGAATTTTTTATTGTGTATTTAATATGAATTTTAACTTTATGTAATCCTTTATATGATTAAAGAAAATGTATACATTTTATTCCAATTTTTCCGTTGTTTGCCTTTCCCTGTTTTATATTTACTTTTAGTTTAATTTTGTTTTCATTTTATTGCTATTGTGTTGCATATAACAAATTGTTTGAATTTGCCTAGGATTGATTCATTCAAACCTTATTATAACTATAACCATAGTATCAGATACGTAAAGCATTATGTTATTCTCAATAAAACACAACACACAATCTAAGGAGTGCTGGTGCACGGGACAGGGGCGGGTTTTCAAATTATAAACAATATCCACCATGCCCAAAGTGCGTCGTTGTGCATGCATGTTTTTTCCTGTGAAGCGCTTGCTACATTCATGACTGTCACGAGGACATGGTCCCTGTCATGGACGGACGGGGTGTGCCTACTAACAGTTGTCCGTTTCCGCCCCGTCCGCAGGAACCCTTGGACGTGTCCTGGAGTTTCTCTACGCTGCCGTCATTGACGCCGCCTCTGGCCCTGCCTTCCGTGACGTCAGGGAGGAGTTCCCCGGCGTTCCCTGCATTCGACCAATCAGAACGAAAGACGTCATTGGACCCGAACCAATTGCTGGAACCTGGGGCGTTTAAGGAAACTCCGTGTATGTCTGCGAGCGCGGAACCTCCAGGAGAGCAGCTGACCCGAGAGGAACACGCCAACACCGAAGAAGACGGAAGCACCGAAGAGCCTCGTCCCAGGTTGCCGGAGCCGAGACTCGACAAGCCAGGAGGCCAACAGAACCAGGAGCCGCCCTGCCACACTTCCAGGGGAGAAGTGTGGCTCCACAAGGTACGAGGGCGTTTACAAGGGTCGTTTGGTACACGGGGCGGGACGGGTTAGCGTGAGTGTGGACACCAGTTGTATCACGTTCCCGGCATCACTTTGTAGGATAGACCCTACTCCACGAAGGTGACGGAACCCTGGTGAACCCTCACTCCCCTGCCCCCTCCCATTCCTTGTCCTCGTATCAGCCAGTAACGCGACTGTTTGTTTTTCCTTTCTTTCCGAGCAAAACCCGGACCAGAGAAGAGCGAGAGGGAGAGCCCATACGAAAACCCAAGAGAAGGAAGCTCCACTCCGGAAAGGAAAGCCTACGTACTGGACTCATTGCCGATCATACGTTTCTCTGCTTTCTTGACCTTTACGAACTGTCAATAAACAGGTTATACGAGACCCTCAGTCCTTAGCGTCCAACCTTCCACGGACTAACCGTCACAATGACACATAGGTTTTTTCCTTTTCATTTTCACTAAGAGTCGCCGAATCCATGTTTAATGTATCAGCTTTCTCAGCTAAAGTATCATTAAGATTTTGTGGACCGTCTATGGTGCAAGAGATTGGGAGTTTATGACTTATCTCTTCCTGAACTATCCAAAGGCTGGTAGCTGGGCTTGATTGAAAGATAGGAGTATTGATCTCCAGTGCATTTTCGGAAGGAGCAGCAGCCTCAATAGTACCAGTTTGAACAGTCAGACCCTCTGTTTCAGTTGCAGCCCCCGCCATCACATTATGCATTTTCCCATCAATTGGGGCAAATATATTAGAAATAATCGGTTGACCGGCATGAGCATTCTGGATGGACTGGTCAGTATCAGCACCTTTGATGTTCTTTATTTGTATTTTTATTTTTTTTAAAACCTTTATTGTGCAGAAATTGCTCACAAATACGGGCCTACAACCCATTGGGCCGGCCACCACCATTATAGAAGCACAACGGTCAGGACAGAAGCTCCAGCAGGGTACCACAGTAATCCAAACGGGAATCAAAGGCGAAAAGCCACAGAGCAACCACCACGAGCAGGATGAGAGAAGGTTGATTTTATAATAGAAGAAGGGGTATAGCAGAATGATGGCAATCATTAAGGTCCAGAGGGCCGTGGCGGGCCGCGAGCAAGCAGTAATACAGAACACAGGAAAATTCAAAAAGAACAGTTACATTTTAACAAAGGCAGAACGTGAGTCCCACATTAGTAAGCAATTGCAACCGCTGCCCAGCGCCCACCCACCACTACGAGAACACACAATGATACAGAGAACGGAAAATAGGCTTACAAAACAAAGAGCCCTCTGCTACAACAACCCAGGGGAGGGAAGAAAAAAAAGGGGGGAAGGGAAAAAGGAAAAGGACATAGGGAAAAAGGGGAGAAGAAAGAACGCGGCATCACGCATGCGCCCCATGGCTAACAAAGCACTCAAAAATAGACCGGCACAGGGAACCAGTGGTAACAGGAGTAATAGATGCGTAGTAAACCGTGACGGCAGGGAGACCAGAAGGCCCATGCTAGCAAAAAACACCCCAGGGGGCCCACATGCAGACATCGCATCCCGAAAAAAGGGATACATAAGAGCCATAGAACCAAAAAAGGAAAAGAGGGGAAAAAAACAAAATGACAGACCCCCCCCACCCCGCACACCCCACCCTGCACCCCTGCAGAAGGCTATGGCCTACCCCCCAGCAGCGTGCCTATCGCCCTAACTAGAAACCCGAAATATAGAAGAGTTAAAAGTAAAGAAAGAACCACAAAGACAAAAAGAAGAAGGGGAAATAGGGAGACAACAACGGGAGAGGAGCCACATAATCAAAACCATCAGCTCCCACCCCCCCGTCCGAACACACTCAGTGCCCACGGGAAGATAATAATTACGAGGATAAACTTCCAGGAACATGAAGGAGAATCGAACCTAATCATACAGTCACAAACGGATCATCCGACCATACCGCAAAATAATAGTCCACCGAGGCAAGTTCATCTCAACCCTGTCCTTGTCTATCCAAAGCCGTAGGCATCCAACGCACCAGGAACCAGATCATGAGGAACCAGAGGCGAATAGCAGGGAGTCCAATCGTCAATCCACACAAGTCATATCGATTTCGACCCAGATGAACAGGAAAAGACGGTAACCACCGCAGGTAATGCAGGCACAGTTCCGCCGACAATAGGAGGAAAGCCGTTTTGGCGGAGCAACCACAGGATCTTCGTTCGGCCATTCGAGGCAAAAAAGGAATGGGAGATCCAACGAGACCGGTCCGGACGGGACCCGGCCGGCGGACCCCCAGCACAGGAGAAATCACATGATGATTGAGAGCAGCGGGTATCCGTACACCCAAACAAGCGGCAGCCGCCGGGTCCACGACCTCCAGGAAAGTCCCAGCAGCACACAGCAGCGATGAAGCCGCACACATCGGGGGGGGGCCAGCAGGCCCGGCAAAATGATCATCATCCAGTCCAGCGATAGGTGCGGTCACGGAAGCATTCCAGGAGCGCAAGGCGGTGAGAATGTCGCCAAGCGTAGGCTCACCTTTACGGTATTCAGCAAACGAGCCATGCGGCGGACCAGCGTCGCCAGTCTCGGCCAGGCTGAGAGACAGGGAGCCGGCCGCCATCTTGAAAGCCCGGCGGGGCCGCGGCAATCTCCGACACCCGTCCGGCCACAAGCGGGGTCACACAGGATACAGCCGACCACAAGCAGAGGCACCCCCAGGGCAGGAAGGCGGGCCACCAGGATAAGGAGGGTCGCCGGCTCCCCCACGCCACCGGCAGCGTTCTCCGAGTCCGGGCGGAGAGACTCAAGATGGCCGGACAGGAGAACAAAGGGGAGACGAGCCACATACACGGTCAACCCCCGTCCATGGAAGGCAGCGCCTCAACACCAGGCAGCAGGATCGCCGGTCCAGGCCCGGAGAGCCGTCACCGGTCTAATTGCACATCGGCCTCTCCGACCGAGCCCACACCTCCACCAAAGGCCGGCTACAGCGCTCCGCCCCGCCCGGGCGCCGCCGAGGAGTTTCAGGCCCGCCCGCTCCGGAGGCCCCGAAGCAAACAAGGGCGCAGCTCAGGATCCGCGGCACCTAGGAACAGACGGATCAGACGGTAAGTGCCAGCGAAATGTCTTAGTTCCGTAGTCTACCAAAGAATACTTCCCGGGGCAGGATAAGACACAGGATAGACGTTCCAGGCAGGAAAGCGAACGGAGCCGAGCTAAAACGCGGCCATCGCGGACGCGAGCTTGGCTCCTCCCCCCCTTTATTTGTATTTTTTTCTGCTTAACAGTCCGTTCATTTTTTTTCTGCCGAATCAGTCTTTTCACTCTGCTCCCTATTGTTTGCTCCGCGCGTATCAGGGCGTTTCTGGCGGGTTTCTGCTATTGCGAGGTTAGGCTGCGATACTTCATTTCCCGCAAGTGCTGTCAACTTCACGCTTTTGCTTTTCATCGATTTTGCCCCCCGCCTTGCCATCCTTACTTGTTTCACTTGTGTGTTGGCTACAACGTATCCTCCACACCCTGGATACCTTCCGGAGCTCGCCGCGGCTCCTACGGGTCGATGTTGTTTCCCTCGCAATTTGCAGGATTCTGTGGAAAGCCGATAGTATCTCCAAAGAGTGCGTCACAGGAGAATCCGGCTGCAGGGCAGAGAAAGTCGAAGATGCAGGAGCAGAGCAAGCTGAGACCGCTGATGACCAGAGAGAATGCATTAGCGTTACGTGTATTGCAACTCACTATTTCTGCCCAGCAATCACCATCACAAGATGCAGGTACTGTAGCTGCTCCATGTAGCATACTATTGTTTACAAGTATCTTAATGCCATTTTGGTGCTAAATCAGGGCTTTAGACCTCATTTGAGGATCGGACCGGCGGATCTAGCAGCAGCGGCGGCTACTCAGACGCCATCTTGCCTCCCTCAGAAAAAGACCACACTCATTTACACTCCGTTAGTAGTAATTTTTTATGTATATTGAAAGAATGAACAACTGTTATTTGGCTGTAAATTAGACAAAGTGCTGGTGCTAAAAGTGTCAGTGTCGAGCATTAGAAACCACTGGTTCAAATTAAGCACTGGTTAAGTGTACTTCCAAAAAAGTACAGTATATATAACAGAGGTTAAATACTCTCTAGGATGATGGGTCAGGAATGATGAAGTGTCTCTCTTTGAACTGAGATCAGAGGGCCACCCTCCTGCAGAAAAGGACAAGTAAAATGTAGACTCAGGCAGTGGTAGTACTTGATGAGTGTGTATTAATCTCTGGCATCCAGTCTTATCGGTGTGTGGTTCCGAGCAAATGACAGGAGGCTAGGGGGGATTATATATCCCACAAAGCAACAACTACACAAATTAAACCCACTAATAAATACTTCTGCCTAAACCCCACTCGTGAGGACTCTTAACCTCAACACCAAACTATCAAGGACACCAGCTTATTATTTGGGACAAATGGCTGCTGCTGAGACTAGTGAGTATGAAGACCATTTCAAGGGTCATCATCACCCTGGTTGAAATGTTTTCATGATGTTTGAATAGTATACTGGTAAATGTCACTAATCAGGATGGGGAACGCTCCTCCTTGTACTTACAATAAATGGCTTATGTTGTGATTTTATTTGCCATTTTAGTGAATTTTGCTTTTGGATTGTTAATTGCAGTGGTAGTATTATTTTATCTCTGCTCTTCAATTGAGGGACTGATGAAATGTCAATCAAATGTATAATTGGTATGTAGTTCTAAAGCAATTATGTTCTTTGAATTTAGAATAACATGGAACAAACTTTAGTTCAAGGTAATTGTTCTTAGTCCAACCGCATTCATACCTCTGCAATACATATTCTAGTCCCAGGTCAGGTTTATAAAGTATAAAGTAGTCAGATATTTCTTGGGGCAATTGCCTTGTATTCCTTATTTGCTTTTGTTTTGCAGTTTCGTATGATGTGTAGCATTCCCACCCCTTTATTTTCAGTTGACTACCTACTGGTCTGTTCCATGTTAGTATTGGAGTGTTGGTAGTTAAGTGGTATTGATGTGTCTAATTCAATCCTCACGACTGACAGAGCATTTATTCTTTCATTGATCACAAATGAAATTATGCAGAGCATTAGAGGATCTGCTGCAGCATATCCAGTAATGGGGACTACTTCAGATTTTATGCAGACTGTTAGAAAAGTGTTATAGGATTCTTCCACCAGGCATTGCTATGAGTGAGTGTGATGATTCTAGCAATATTGGGGCAGGATTATGCCCTGTCAAATTACAGGTCTTGTGGTGAAGCTTTTTTGTTCCTTTTGCCACACTAGTGACTAGTAAAGTTTGTGGTTCGCTTGTGGTATAGCCTCTATATCTTCTCCAACACATAGGCCTAGCAGTGATGTGGATGATCCAGCAGGAATGGATCGGCTTAAGAATTTCAGTTTGAATATTTGCCAGTCCCACACACTATACCTTCCACAACATGGCCTTTTACAATATTGGGGAAGCATGTCAGACACATATATAGCCAAGCTATAGAGAATCCATCTGATAGGCTATGGAACAGAGAGTCTGCAGGCTTGATGTGCGCTATGACTTAGACCTCTCCATGCAGAAGGCTCTAGAGGCAGATGAAGCTATGCCTGTCTGAGAGAAAACCAGTAGACCAGCAGTAACTGGATATTTCACCTGAATGTCCGTGAAATGTCTCCCCTGTATCTGGGGAGTGTGGCCAGGCCAGTGCAAACACGGCTGGTGATGCTGCAAGAGAATCCCATGAACTAATTTTAAGTGGACATTTTGCCATGGACCTGAATAGGAGTTGTGTTGAGCCTTCCTACAACTGGAAACTGGTGATGAGTGTAGATGGAACCGATGCTGAAGATTGGGACACTTTTTTTCAAGCTACTTTGAATAAAAAATATTTTTTTATACTCAAATTCCATTCAGAGGTATCACTTTTATTCAGTTCCAAAAACATAGGCCCTGCTGTCTGCTTGTGACCATTTTTGAGTAAACAAATCCAACATATGTTGGTCCCTGCTAGACTTGTCAGCCTTAGGGTGGTCACCCCCCCAAACATTGTGCCTCTCCTCCTACCTTTTGCTGAACTTATTTTGTTGGCCATAGGACTTTGTACACTCTACCACATCTAACCAGTGATAAAGTGCTCATGCTCTCTCCCTTAAAATATGGTTAAATTGGCTTATGCCCAATTCTCTTATTTAATTTACTCATAGGTCCCTTGTACAGTGGTAAACCATATACCCAGGGCCTGTAAATTAAATGCTACCAGTGGGCCTGCAGTACCTTTGTGCCCCCCACTTCGGTAGCACATTAAAATATGTCCAAGGCCTGCCACTGCAGCCTTAATGCAGTTTTGAACTGCCATATCGACTTGGCTTTGAAATTCCCTTGCCAACCCTTAAACTTCCCATTTATTACAGATTATTCACCTCTAAGGTGGGCCCTAGGTAGCCTAGGTCTAGTTAAAAGATTGTACTTGTACTTTTAAGTTTTACATTTTCTGGTAGTGAAAAATTCCTCAATTTGTATTTCACTATTGTGATGTCTACCCCTCCCATAGGATAACAGTGATTATTACTTATTACATTTAATAAGCCATTGTTTCCAGTTGGGAACTGGTAGCTATGTCATGTTTGGAGTCTTTGGAATTCTAATGAAACAAACCCTATTAAATGGTGAAGTCAGGTTTTTATTACAATTTTGAAAATTTGTTTTTTAGAAAGTTGGCATTTTCTTGCCCGTGGCCCTTTTGTGCCTGTGGCATGACTGGGTCTAACTGACAGACTTTGTAAATTCTTCCCAGATAGTCGCATATTAGAGGGATTAGGTGTGCCTGGATGGGTCATCTGCTGATAGGATGAGTGATTGGAACTGAGAACAGCCCCTCTTGCAACTGAATAGGGAGTGCGCTGCCTTCATACAAAGGACTTATGCCCTCCACATTGTCAATGTAGCCAGCTTGGAGCCAGGGCTGGCGAGTCAGGAAATTCAGAACAAGCTAAAGTTCCCTTGACCCAACAATCAAGACAATTAGCACTGATTAACAAAGCAATTTTTGAGAAAATATAGTTGAAAATTGCTTTTTTATTTTTTTTTTTTCATTATAAAATGAACATCTTAAAAAACTCAATTAGATTAAGCAAATAATGCAAATGAGTTGATTTTGACTTGACATAATTAAAAAACATATAGTTTACATGAAAGGTGGCTTTACTAACATACAATAATTATGAGCTGCATAATTGAGACAGACAAAAAAAGCCTATGTAAGAGACAATCTTTGTCTAATACCAGCGTATATCTGAGCTGACTCCCGAACACTGTGCTTAATAAAACAATTTTATCTGTATTTGACACAAAGGTGCTGAACCTTTAGATTATACTCAAAAAAAGCGTTGACGCGTTTCGATGGCCTTCCTCTTAACACACCATCTTTGTCAAGACAACAACTTAATCTGTCTCTGCACTAATTAAACTTTCATTCCCTGTTATATTCGGGTGACTTTTATTTCTTATTTTCCTCTGTGCTCTACAGTCATGGATCGTTTTTAAAAACATGTGTGCCTTCTGTCGCCTACTTTTATCTGTACCCATGTATCGGAGTATAATAATTTGATCATCTTTAATAGGGTGTTAGATATACCCCAATTAATTATCTTCGACCATAGTACATTTAGTGGCACAGAATCAAAGGCGGCTTTTAAGTCAAAGAAACAAATATACAATTTTTGTTTCCTATATTTGGCCCTTTCGCCCAATAATGTTAATAAAATAAAATTTGTATGATCGATTCTCCCTTTCTAAAACCGGTTTGTAAATTTGGAATCAAATCCTCTCTCATGGCCCATGATTCCAGTTCTTCCAGCAGACAACTAGCAAATATTTTGGCTTCTACATCTGTTAATGCGATTAAGCGATAATTTGCAGGGTTGTCCTGGGGACCACTTTTATAAATTGGTTGGATGATGCTTCCCTCCCATGATTCCGGGATTAAGCCTGTTTTAAGCACATCAATAAATAGGAGAGTTAATACCTCTGGCCAATGTTTTAAATTTGCTCCATTTGACCTAATCTTATTTATTACTTTTTTGACTTTATCAACAGACCATGGCTCTTTATCAAGGGAACTTAATGGTTCATAGACACTTAAGTCTGACCCGCCATTTTTTATTATCTCTTGTTGGCTATGATGGGTGGGATTAATTTGACTAGAATCGTACTGTGGGCCCAGAGGAACAGATTTAAGATTATTAAAAAAGTTCACCCAGCTTAGTTCTTCAATATTGGCACTATTACTTCTATGATTACCAAGTTCAAGATTATTAATAATATTCCAAAATAACCGTGAATTTTTAGATTTACAAGCAAAATGTGATTTAGACCAAATTCCTTCATAGTACGCTTGTTTAGCCTTCCATATTTCATTCCTGTATACCTTTTTCAATTGTCTGATTTGTTAAGATATAGCAGAATGAGATGTTCCTTTTGCTTTCCTATACAATGCTCTTATTGCTTTATTGAGACTTCTTTTAAGGTATAGTAAACAATGGGAAAACCACCCTGGATTCTTTGGAGTCAAAGTTATACCTTGAGAAGGTTTCAAATTAGAAAGATTAGCCAACAGAGCAGAACATAAACAAGGCCAAAGAGCAACCATAGATTTCCCTTCAGCAATAGCATCTTGGACATTTAAAATTAAACGGGAAAGGACTTCCAAAATATCTTTTTCAGTTCTCTCATTCCATATTAACCTTTTAAGGTTAAATGGAGTAGAAACAGTTTTGATTATTCTAGTTTCTGGTAAATAATCAAAAGAAAAGGCGAGAAGAATAACTTGTGGGTTGTGATCGCTCTCAATCCTTGGTACTATCGGATAACTTTGTAATAAGTTGAAAAGTTTCTCAGAAATTATGGAGTAATCAATTATAGAAGAGCTACACGTTTTATTAAACGTTGGTGTATTATCTTCATCTTGCATAATCTTAAGGTTACATTTCATAAACTCACAATTAATCCATTGGGATAAAAAATTTCAAATGTGTATTCAGCTTTTTACAGGAAAAAATATGCATGTTAAAATCACCAGAGATGACTATCATTGAATCTAAATGGTCGTTATATAACACTTTCACCAATTCCCATAAACATGAAAGTTGAGTGGATCTAACCTTTTTTTTCGAACTTAAATAAACATTAAAAAAAATAATTGGTTGTTTAGAAATTAATTTGATACACTGTCTCCATTTTGCTGAAGGTCAATCTCAAAATGATTAACATCCAAGTTCAAAGAAACTTAAATAGAGAGGCCGGCACTAGGACGACTAGTAGAGGCCTCACGAGTAGCCCCATTAAAATATTCAAAATAGCAAATAAGGGGTTCACTACACATAGTCCAAGTTTCTTGTAGCATTAATATGTCAAAGGTTTTTTAAAAACTTATTACATTCAAATCTTCAAGAAGTGATTTAAAACCATTTGTGTTCCAAGAACAGATTTTGAAAGGTTTTAGAACTTTTTCAAGGGAAAACCGGCATCAGTCTTTCTTCACAGAGTTTCGATTTGTCAATGTCGACGGAAGCCAACTCCAGTCCTCAACCGGATTGGTTACTTTCCTTAACTCTTCACATATTCGTAGGCCTGTTGACAACTCCTGATCTTAATACCACACAACAAATTCAGCTCTGGTTATGGGCCTGAGGCACCTTTCAGCACTCTAACATGTGGTTCCGGGCCTATTTTTTGTTCACAAATCTTTAAGACCGGGCTGCAAGGTGGCTTACTAGGAATCAACAGAGTTGGATATTGAGACCCATGAATTCTCCAAACTTTGATGCCCCATTTCTCAAATTGGTTACTGTTAGCAATTATTTTACTGACAATTTCATCACTTTGCCAAGTTGTAACAGTTATTTCATTATAAAAATTATTACAATCTTTCTTTAACTTCACTGATTCCAAATCTTCTGATGTTACATCCTTCAGATCTATAATTGCATTCAATAATTTCAGAATATTTTCACGGTTCAAAATATCATAGGGGCCTCTTGTAGTATACTTAGGACAGAAGACTACTTTCTTCATTTCGTACAAAAGACAGAGGGCTCTATTTTCCTTATTTTTGGAGCCAACTTTATCCCTCTTCCCAATAATAGAAGCCAAGAGAGGGACTATCGTTTGACTTGATACATGGGGTTCCAATGACTATTGATCATAAATGCATGGATGATCAACATGATTATTATTATGACATTGATGGTTAACATTATTTACAATTTTCTGAGTGAAAGTATTTTGTTAACCATGTTGATCAACCAATTCTTTAGGAGACTGTTCATGCATAATAACCCCTGACTTCGATGGAACAGGGATTTTAGGCCACATACTGGCATTAGACACATCATGGATGGAAGTATTAATGGTTCGTCCATTTTGTTTATCCTTTGGATTAACCACAGGAGCTTCCGCAGATCTAAAAATAGGGAATAGGGCTTTCACATCAGATTCTTTAGGCTCTTTAGGGTCTTTAATTACTACCGCTCTGAGAGATTTTTTTTCCTGTGATATTTTATTGCTGGTTTTCCTTAACCTTTTTCTTGCTCGTTTGGACAGAATCTCAGGGTTTGTAATAACGCTTAATGCTTGATTTACTTCAGAGCAGATCGTATTCGCCTCAGAGTTTCTAATGACGCTTAATGCTTGATTTACCTCTTAGCAGACCGTATTCGCCTCATCAACTATCAAATGATCCTTAGATTTAATACTTTTAGAGCTAACTTGAGATACCTTAGGTGTTTTCAAATTAATGGCATCATTTGCAGATTGTTCATTCATATCGATGTTTTTATTATTTCTGCTATTAATGTTTTCTTGTGAAATTGCTGATTTATCTATGGTGATCATCCCAGATTGAACTGGACAATTTGAATTATTTTTGCCACAGATAAATTAATATTATCTTCAATGGTAATTAATTTACCTTGGGCTGTTCTACCTGACATCAGTTTTACTTCCTGTACTATAGAGCTAACGACTGACGGTAGATCTGAAATGTTGTCAATCAGTTGTGTAAAAGTACAGGTTATTAACGGACTCTCTTTATCTGATTGAACTTTGGTAATCAATTTGGTCAATTGGAGAAGTTTTGCATCAATCCCTACTACATGGGAAGCCAATGTGTTTAAAATGTCTACCTGGATATCTAATTTATCCGAGTGGAAATTAAGAGTGTTAGTAATTGAATCCATAGTGTGGAGTAAACACTCCCATATTCCACGCTCAGGGCTAGAAGCGTTATTTTCTATATCACCAGATCTAACCATCAAATTTAGTTAATAAAGATAAATCCACTGAGTTCAACTGATTATTTAAAACTGACTTGTGCAGAAGCGGTCGCTCCCCCACGCTCCCTGGTCTCCCTGATCACCTGGTATCGTAGTGCTCTGCTCTCTTTGCTTGTTATTATATTAGTGCCTGTTTATAGCGTAGCGCTCTGCTCTCATTGCCTGCATTTATATCAGTGCCTGATTACAGCGTAGCGCTATATTTGCATAGCCCACATAGCGTCTATTTTGAATTGTGCCTCTCTTAACTCGTAGCGCTTCACTGCAAAGTTTGCATTGCCTCTTAATTGAATTGTGCCTGATTGTGCCGGTGCCTCTGCCCACATCATAGTGACAGTGCAGCTTGTGCCCCAACCTCGTCCTGTTTCGCTTTTGCTTTGCTGCCATCTTGTTGTTGTGCCTCCCAGCCCGTCCCTCCACCCCGCTCCCGCCTCCCGGCTGACCCTCCCTCCCACTGATAGGAAAGAACTGACCCGTAGGCTCCAGCGCTGTGACCGTCCTGACTCGTGCATAAGCGGTCGCTCCCCCACGCTCCCTGGTCTCCCTGATCACCTGGTATCGTAGTGCTCTGCTCTCTTTGCTTGTTATTATATTAGTGCCTGTTTATAGCGTAGTGCTCTGCTCTCATTGCCTGCATTTATATTAGTGCCTGATTACAGCGTAGCGCTATACTTGCATAGCCCACATAGCGTCTATTTTGAATTGTGCCTCTCTTAACGCTTCACTGCAAAGTTCGCATTGCCTCTTAATTGAATTGGGCCTGATTGTGCCGGTGCCTCTGCCCACATCATAGCGACAGTGCAGCTTGTGCCCCAACCTCGTCCTGTTTCGCTTTTGCTTTGCTGCCATCTTCTTGTTGTGCCTCCCAGCCCGTCCCTTCCCCCCGCTCCCGCCTCCCAGCTGACCCTCCCTCGCTCCGCCCCCCCACTATCCACTTATGTCAAAGCAGCTTACGCGCAGCGCTCGCGCCCCATGCGAGCGGAAGGCGCGCCAAAGGTAAGCCCGTCTACGCCCGTCCGTGCCTGGACCGCGCCCAGCTCCAGGCCCCCTGGTCCCCGCAAAGCCCACTCCACCCGCATAACGTACGACGCCGCAACCCTCTCAACACTTAACCCCGGCCGACTCCCAAACTGCTACCAAGCCACCCCAGGACACACCCATGGTCCCTTCACCTGCCACTCCTGCAAGTTGGACTGCATCAGAACCCACACCAAATCCACAAACTCCAAACAGAGCTCCCACACCAACCACCTGAAATGCATCCTGCTCAACACCCGCTCGATCAACAGACACGCCATCGAACTTTGGAACCTACTCGACACCACATCGCCGGACGTCGCCTTTCTTACAGAAACATGGATGAACGCCTCATCAATGCCCGACATCGCCATAGCCATCCGGACGGCTACAAGAACATCCAAAAGGACCGCAACAACCAAACAGGAGGAGGCATCGCCATCGTCCATAAAAACACCATCCGCATCACGACCAGTTCCGACGATAACCTCGCAGCCGCCGAACACCTTCACTTCCAGATCCACACCGACCCGAAGACCACACTCAGAGGCACCGTCATCTACAGGCCACCAGGACCCCGCACACAATTCAGCGAAGACATCACTGACTTCATCAGCCCACACGCCCTCCCCTCCGAGGACTACATTCTACTGGGAGACCTCAACTTCCACCTTGAAAAGAACAACGACAGAAACACCACCACCCTTCTGGACAGCCTCGCCAATCTCGGACTTAAACAACTGGTTGACACCCCCACCCACTATGCCGGGCACACGCTCGACCCAATCTTCACCTCCAGCAAGCACATCTCCTTCAATCACACAACAGCTCTCCATTGGACGGACCACAGCTGCGTTCACTTCAACTACAAAAAGACTACGACCCTCAACCAGCCACAACCAATTCCCCGCAGAAACTGGAACAAAATTACCACCGACCAGCTCTTCACATCGCTTCACCAAAACCCTCCGGCCAAATCATCGGACCCAAACCAAGCAGCCACCAACCTCACACAATGGATCACCCACAACGCTGATGAATTAGCACCCTTGAAAAACCATCAAATCAGGCAAGGTAGCAAGAAAGCCCCCTGGTTCAATGATGACCTTAAGAAATCCAAGAAGATCTGTCGTACCCTCGAGAAAGCCTGGCGAAAAAACCCAACCACTGACGACCTGGCCACCTTCAAGAGCGCCACCCGCAAACACCACCAACTGATCCGATCCACCAAGAAATCAGCTTTCAAGGATCGACTCGACAACAACGCCCACAACAGCAAGGAACTATTCAACGTCGTCAAAGAGTTCACCAACCCCACCGCCGGCACCAACGACATCACTCCCTCCCAAGACCTCTGCGACTCTCTAGCCTCGTACTTCCACAACAAAATCGCTGACATACATAACAGCTTTGGAGACCAGTCCACCCCACCTACCTCCGAACTTACACCCCCCTCCAACAACCTTTGCGACTGGAACCCTATCACCACTGAAGACACCATCCACCTGATAAACTCCATCCACTCAGGATCGCCAACCGACCCATGTCCCCACCACATTTTCAACAAAGCAGACTCCTTGATCGCTCCCCATCTCCGAGACGTCATCAACTGCTCCCTCAACACCGCTACCTTCCCGGAAAGCTGGAAACATGCCGAACTCAGCGCCCTCCTGAAGAAACCCACAGCAGACCCCACTGAACTTAAGAACTACCGCCCCATTTCGCTCCTCCCTTTCCCTGCCAAAGTCATTGAGAAAGCCGTCAACAGTCAGCTCGCCGCCTTCCTCGAATCCAACAAATCCCTCGACCCTTCACAGTCCGGCTTCCGAGCCAAACACAGCACCGAGACCGCCCTCATCGCAGCAACAGACAACATTCGAACTTTACTGGACAACGGAGAAACAGCTGCCCTCATCCTACTTGACCTCTCCGCAGCCTTCGACGCAGTCTGTCATAGCACCCTTATACAACGCCTTAGCAACATCGGAATACAAGGAAAAGCATTGGACTGGATCATCTCGTTCCTCGCCGGAAGAACCCAGAGAGTCCGCCTCCCCCTTTTAGATCAGAGGCCACTGAAGTCATCTGCGGTGTACCACAAGGATCATCACTCAGTCCCACCCTCTTCAACGTATACATGAGTCCCCTCGCATCCATCGCGCGCCAACACAACCTCAACATCATCTCCTACGCAGATGACACCCAGCTGATCCTCTCCCTCACCACAGACCCAAACACCGCCAAAACCAACCTACATGAAGGGATGAAAGAAGTAGCCGAGTGGATGAAGATTAGCCGTTTAAAACTGAACTCGGACAAAACGGAAGTCCTCATCTTAGGTTCATCCCCCTCCGCCTGGGACGACTCATGGTGGCCACCGGCCCTGGGAAACGCACCCATACCAACGGACCACGCACGTAACCTGGGCTTCATCCTGGACTCCTCCCTCTCGATGACCAGACAGGTCAACGCCGTCTCATCATCATGCTTCAACATCCT
The DNA here is from genome assembly GCF_964261635.1 of Lissotriton helveticus. Taxonomy (NCBI): domain Eukaryota; kingdom Metazoa; phylum Chordata; class Amphibia; order Caudata; family Salamandridae; genus Lissotriton; species Lissotriton helveticus. The sequence goes on from NC_136059.1 coordinate 1,375,618,876, forward strand.
ACGTATGCTCAGAAAAATCTTCCGTTGGATCCCCACCGAAACAAGAAAAACGGTCACCCATGCACTGGTCACAAGCCGACTGGACTACGGAAACACCCTTTACGCCGGATCCACAGCCAAACTACAGAAAAAACTCCAACGCATCCAAAACGCCTCAGCCAGACTCATCCTAGATATCCCCCGCCAAGCTCACATTTCCAGTCACCTAAAAGACCTCCACTGGCTCCCCGTCAACAAGAGAATAACGTTCCGTCTCCTCACCCACGCACACAAAGCCCTCTACGACCTAGGACCCGAATACCTCAACACGCGCCTGTCCTTTTACACCCCCACCCGCCAACTACGATCGTCCAATCAAGCCCTCGCCGCAATTCCACGCATTCAAAGATCCACCATGGGGGGAAGATCTTTCTCCTACTTAGCGGCCAAGACCCGGAATGCTCTCCCCACCTACCTCCGCCTTACACAGAACCACCTCTCCTTCAGAAAACAACTAAAAACTTGGATATTCGATAAGTAAAGCACCCCCCCTCCCTCAAGCGCCTTGAGACCCACTGGGTGAGCAGTGCGCTATACAAATTTTAAACTTGAACTTGAAATATTTGTGGATTTACTTTGCTCATTTGAGATGGGAACATTTTCAACACTAACTGTACCTGGAACCATTAATGATTTATTAATGATAAAACTGTTCTCCAAAATTATACTTGACTGGTCCAAATTAAGAGGCCTTGCATTACCAGATTTATCAAATTGGCCATTTGGACTAGATACTAATTCCGCTATCGCTAGTATTGATATTAGACACCCCCTCTTGGATTCTGACTTATCAGCGATGTAGTCTAGCATAAAGACCTCATCGCTTATGTTCTGATCCAAGCCTGAGGAGATGTTTATCATTGATCCAATCTCTTTTTGGCTACTAGCCGGCAGTTTACAAAGCTCCTCCTGTCTGAGTACTAGAGATTCGTCAGCCGTAGATATCACAACGGATTGTGCAACAGAGTCCTGCAAATGAATTTGAGCTTTTGTCTGTGACTGACCAAATGATGTTAATAGTAATTTTGGGGTTAACAGCACTTCAACCTTTTCTGAACCAGAATTTGTAATCCAATCTTGAGAATTAACCCCATCTTTTAATTCCTCTTTTTTTTTTTTAGAGTTTTATATAGCGCGAACTAGACCCGAACCGAATCAGGTATCAGAGCGCTTTACATATTTTCCAGTTACGTTACATGAGGACACACTTTCATTTTAGGCACGGGGAGATTTTTGCCATCGTTACCGAGACTCGAACCCAGATCCCCAGGTCCGAGGTCGAGCGCCCTAGCCGTTAGGCCAACCCCTCTCCCCTATTTCTGAAGTCAACTTAGATTGTGATATTGCACAAGATTGAACTCTTTTTACACATATTGGCGATGAGGGTGATGAGGATGTTACAGTCATTAGCATTCTCATTATTTTTATTTCTTTGTTGTTTTTGAAACAGTTTTTGATGATACTTAAAAAAACTCTTAATAGACGGCTGAATAACATGAACTAGATTTTTACAGTCTTGACCAGAGTTTATAGAGGAAACTACCATTTTAGCTGGATCATTTGTATGCTCCTTTGTAGAGACACAAGCATCCCTGCTTTCCTCATTCTTTTGACGTTGCTTAGATTGAGACACAACATCAATGCTTTCCTCTTTCTTTTGACATTGCTTCAATTGAGGTTTAGGCAGCGCACTTCGCTGTCGGCCTGATCTCATTATCTACCGACTACAGACTGGAATAAGCGAGGTACCGGGCAATCAAGCAATGTGGCAGGACCTTGCCTCAGGAGTAAGGCTGTCCTCCGCCCGTCATCAGAATCTGCACTCCGCTCTGCCGGCCGGTCTGAGGGTGCAGTTCTTGTGCGGTCAAATCAGTAAACACCAAGTCCGCATGCGCCTGCTTTTGTGACCCGGCTCCCAGCTCCGGTAGACCGGCAGATCTGCAGGTCAGATCAGACTCCTCCTCCTCCCTCAGTGTGCGACCGCGGTTCGCTCCCCCTCACGAGACCACTACAACAGCCCCCAGCGGCGCTTCAGCAACTGGATTCAGGTCTCTCAATTGCTCTCAAGTGCTCGAATAGCTGCGCAACAAGGCTTAGAGTCCACAGGTTGTCGTGGCACAGCCTCACTTCTGGTGAACGGGGACCTACAAGGACCAACGGGGACCAAGTATAGGGCTCGGCTCACTGTCTCTATATGCGGCAGTTCCTCCTCCTTGGACCGAATAACCCTCCCCCAAGACAACTGGTCTCCTTCCCCACCCATGTGGGGGGCCACACTCTTGAACCGTTTTGTACAAACTTGACTGGGGCTAAGGTGGCCAGACCCTGCCCAGTTGCTTGAACTGATCACTTCTTAGTGAAAATCCTTCGTCTGATTAAAGAGCACCCATTTAAACCCCTGGATAGAGTCGTGCACAAACGTCAGTGGAAGAAACTTAAATTGGAGGACTTTCATTCCTTTCTGGAGGCCCATCCGTTAGGTCCTTTTCTTAATGCAGAATCTGGGTATGACCTTTTCTGTGATTGGGTCTCCCGGGCCTTGGATGCACTGATTCCTGCTGCTTGGACTAAAGTTCGCATTAGAGAACTCAGCCCATGGTACGACAGTTCCCTGGCGCTGTTAAAAAAGCGTGTAAACTGGCAGAAAGGGACTGGCGGAAATCTTATGAGACTGGGAAAAAAATCCTGTATTTCTCTAAAATTAAAATATACCACAGAGCTGTTTGTAGAGCCCGTGCAGCCTACTATTCTCAGGAATTTAAAAACAGTCCCAATCCATCCAAGTTAATTTTCAAGGTCCTTAAGGACCTGACGGCTAAAAGAGCTCCTGCAGCGTAAATATGCTCAGTGGTTCACTGCGAAGATCTGGCAGCTTTTTTCACTTAAAAAGTTCAAGCCATTTATCGTGCTTTTTCCATCATTGTGCCGGGAGCGGAGCCTATTAGCTTAACACTGACCACTGGTGAGACCCTAACCTCTCTTCCCAGTTTGTCAATGGAGACTTTTTTCACGCTGGCCTCCAAGATAAAATCTGACTCACCAGCGGATCCTTTGAGACCAGCTCAGTTAAGAAACTCCGTTGCTATCGTTCTTCCTCCAGTATGCCATCTTATTAATCTTTCGCTTGCCTTGGGTGTTGTTCCTATCAAGTGGAAACAGGCTGTTGTAACACCCATATTGAAAAAGGCCCCTATGGATCCCCTTAAACTTGAGAGTTATCGCCCGATTTCTTCCTCCCTGGGGCCACCAAAATTGCTGAGGCCTATGTAAACGGGGTATTGTCTGAGCATTTTGTGAGGGCAGGGACTCTTGACTCTTCCCAGAATGGCTTCCGTGCTGGTCACAGCACTGAGACAGCCTTGCTCTCAATAACTGAACATCTTCGATCTGTGCAGGACTCTGGTCAAACTGCGGCACTAGTACTACTCGACCTTAGTACCGCATTAGATACAGTTTCGCACAGGATTCTACTCCAACGTCTTGGAGAGGCGGGTGTCTCGGGCACTGCACTCAACTGGTTCAGTTCTTTCCTCGCCGATCGGACCTTCAAAGTTGTCACCCCGCCTTGTGAGTCCAAGTCTTATCCTCTGGAGCTGGGTGTGCCTCAAGGTTCATCGTTGAGTCCCACACTATTCAATCTTTATGTGAGACCGCTGGCGGCTGTCGTCAAGCAGTGGGGCATGACTATGGTCTCCTATGCTGACGACACGCAGCTAGCGGTCGTCCTAAGTTGGAACTCCGACCTTGACGCCCCCAGATTCCGGGACGGACTCCTGGCAGCAGCTAGCTGGATGAGTGCCAACTGCCTCCAGCTGAATGCTAAAAAAAATGAGGTCATGATTGTGGGCAAGAGGACTGATCTCTGGGGTGATGCATGGTGGCCCCCTGAACTGGGCGCGACTCCTATTCCAGTCTCAGAGGTTAAAAACCTGGGGGTATGGTTAGATCCTGCCCTCAGTTTTTGTGCCCATACCAAGAAAGTGGCGGTCACCTGTTTTGGCATCCTACGAGGACTGAGACCTATTTTGAGGTTCTTTGATGCCTCCACCAGGCAGCTGGTTATACAGGCATCCATATCATCTCGGCTCGATTACGCCAGTTCGCTCCTGTTGGGGGCCAACCAGGCCGAAATCGCCAGGATGCACCGTGTTCAGAACGCCGCAGCCAGAGCATTGGTAGGCTTACCGAGGTTCTGCTCTGCGGAAAATACCATACGTTCTCTGCACTGGCTGCCTATGGCACAGAGGATTCATTTCAAGACCTTGTGCCTAGCTTTGGCGGCTCCAGCAGCAGGTCGGAACACACACACGGCCGCTCGCACGGCCGCTCGCGTCTTACGTCCTCAGTGGCTCCGGCAGCAGCTCCGGCAACGGGGCCGGCAACGGGGCGGCGCTTCCCACAGCTGCTCACAGCTGTTCCGCCGACACCAGCGACAAAGAGAGGCAAAGCGGTGGGCTCAATCCACTCTCCCGCTGCCCCAGCTCGGCACTGGCAACGGCTCCGGCGGCAGCAGCGGGGTCGGCGCCCACACACAGCTCGCAGCCGTTCAGCGCACTCGCACTTGCGTCTCCTCAGGAAGCGGGAATCAGGATTTCATGTGTTTTTTATAGAGTAGGTTAAAGAAAAGACATAGCTTATCCTTCCAAGCCTCCACTGAATGCTGTTGAAGGAATCTAAATTGAGTAAAAGTAGTTTACGCAACAAAGTTTAAGCCTATCTGTTTTCCTTCATTTTGTGGCATTTTGCTGAGTCTTATCTTATACTTAATTCTTATCTTTATAACTAGCTTGGCCTGGACATATCATTGATGTTTTTTATTTTCTTTATTGTTGCTTGGAGAATTTGTTGCACCTATTTCATATACATTTCCCTGTAGAAAGTTGTGCTGCTTCAGCAACCTGACAAGGATGCACCAGGAATTTCCAACAGGAATCAGTTTAAATAATAGCAGTCAGGGCTTAGAGGTTACTCAACCATAGCGTGCATGAAGAGTTAGATCGTTCACTCAATCCCTTTTTCTAGACATTCCTAATTGCAGCTTGAAATAATCTTTGTAAAAATTGTCTCCTACTCGAATAGGTAAAGTACATAATTTTCTTTCTTTGGTGCCTTCCCTGATTACCTCACATAATATAGCGTTTGCTTTAATGGATTTAATTGTTTATTAAAATGCTTGCTGGTCCCACCTGCTGTAATAAGTTCTTAATCGAATAAATGTTCCCAAATCTCTAACTCTGTCCCAGTAAATGTGGTCTTTCATTCAATTTGCTATTTTATTGACATAGGTTATTTTAAATGGCTTCATCTGCTACCAAATCTGATTAAAACCAATGGACTTTGCGTAGATACAAGGTTGCATGTCAAGTACCATCATGTATCGGTCAAGTGAGTAAATTGAGAGTGGATATCAGCCAGCAACTTCCTATTGTTTTTCCTACTGCACGCCTAACTCCCCTTCACCTGTGTATGACTGGTGTAACATTACGGGTGTCTTGATGGAGGTGAAAATGCCGACAACTCAACTTTCGGTATTATACTCCCTTATGGAGTTAGTGCTGAATTCTAAGTTCTAAGTAAGAGACATCTGCCAAGTAGATACATATCTCAATGATTCCCCTATGCTAGCACCTACATTCTTACACTTAGATATAATGGAAACACACAAGCCTGATGTACAAAGATTACATTCACAAATAGTGGTTGCAAATTGGGCACCAACTTTTTCCGAGTGTAATCTGATTTTTGCAACTCGACCTCTGCAGAAACAGATCGGTTCTCAATCCCAGGGGGTCGCATAAATATCTACCTAGTTAATATTAATTGGGCAGGTCTCAGTTTGTGGCACCCTGTGCTTACCTACAGCCAGGGGGATGGTGGTCTGCCATGGACATCAGACCCTCACCCCAGTGATTGTGATTCATAGTGGAAAACATTTTTAAGCTGCCTGAGTTCCTTAAAGGAACGGGGACTACTTTAGAAAGAAAAAAGGTTTTCCTTTTGTAAAACATCGCGAGACTTACTGCGCTCCTTGATGTTATCACCCAGGTTTAAGGGGTCTCTAAATTGGGGTTTACGATCACTAAATCACTTTGCATCAGGCTCCCAGTGCCAAACGCCAGAGTGCTATTAACTACAAATAGCCAGAAACTGCAGACAGTGGCTTTTGTTTTGTGTGACCCGTTGGCAGCAGTGTGGCTAAATTGATAACAGAGTGAGGCTTGTGTTGGCGTTATTATCGTCCATTCACCGCCCTCTGACATACTTTGTAGATGGTGTTTAAGGGACGCTTTTGCCTTAAAAGAGCATTTCTAGGTCAGAAGTAAGAGGGCTGCGTTTGTGTTTTTTACAACGCAACAATTCTGCTTGCTTGAGACTGGCAAAAACGTGCAATTTTCATTTCTCTAATCTATCAGAATTCATTAAATGAATTTCTATTGATCCCCTATTTAACACAACGCAGGAGTAGATAACAATCCTTAGAGTAGGCTGCCTCTCCTTTTCACGTGATTAGCAACCGGATGATTGCTATTCTGCTCAGATATTATATTTTGCTTCATCCTTCTCTGTCTTGGGTACAGTTTGAAGTCTCTGCGCTTTGTAATTCAATTTACGAGTGGGATTTGTTTCTCCTACAATACCTGCAGCCTCTCTTGTGCAGTGAATAAAAACGTACGTGCTTATTGAAGCTACTTTGCTGACAGTGTAATTGCTCGGTCCCCAGCTCGGATGCCAGATGGTGCTCGCTTTTAAACAAAGATGGGAAATAAACCCACTGCACAATTTAATTCCACTGTAATAAGCATATGCAGATGTTTCCACGCTGACCTCTTTTGTGTCTGGGAAAGGAGCATATAAATCGATGTACCCTCGCTGCTTCATTCTTTCAGACATGCTTTATGAAGTGCACGATCCTTAGTGGCTGATCCAAGCTTTCGGTGAAGGATCGCATGCTTCGGTAAGATTTTAACAGTTCCTACTCAGGGGATCCCTCATGGGCACATTAAAACGAGTGTACTATCTAGGAGTGGGTTTGAATTGGGTAGATTTGCACACATATTGCACCCATAAACCCACTGTAGACCGTGGGATATGCCATTTGTATTCACATGCCGGGTCCTTCACACAGGCGTAGAGCATATGCTGCCTGATTGGCTCCTTGTAACGAGACAAAAGGGACCAGATTGTTAACACTGTGATTAAGCAATCCTGCCTGCTGTGAAGAGGTGAATAAAGCGCCGACGCCAAGACGGCAGCATCTGGATACCCGTCCATCTCTACGACAGGCAATAGTAAAAGAAAGATTATGAGGAGGAAGGAGAGAGAGGAAGGGGGTGCCTGCCCTAGCCGCTGGTCTTTGGGTGTAGGGTTCATGAGGGGCAGGACAGGTAAAACCTGTGCAGGGGCGGCTCTAGGCTCATGGCGGCCCTGGGCAGGGAGCGTAGGTAGGGGGCCCCAGGAGGAACGCAGGTGCGGAGGCAAGTGAAAAGGGGGGGTCAGGGTGTTTGGAAGTGGAACTGAGCCGGAGGCCGCCAAATCCCTGCCAGGGGCCGCCACGCAAATATGTATCCATCCTCAGAGGATTATCATATTAAGGATATATATTGGCGCGGCGGCCCCTGGGGTTTGGCGGCCCTGTGCAGGTGCACAGCTTGCACATGCCTAAGGCCGCCCCTGACCTGTGTGACCGCATATGCAGATTACGGCTCTAGGGGCCTAATTTACTGACGGTTAGTGAGTCAGTAATCAGACGTAAATAGGCTAGGGACTGCTAAACAGGCTGTTTGCGATGTACCAAGACTCTCTAAATTATTGTTTCCTAAAATTGCACACTGCAGCCAGTAACAATTTCTTATTTTAGTGAAAGAAATTGCGAATTTGCAAATAGCAGTTTCCAAATAGCGAGTTGCTATTTAGATTTATAAAACATTCACAATTTTTTAAAACACTGTGATTTTCACGCGCAAAATAGCGTGGATTTGAAACATGTCCTTACAGGTGCAAAGTATAATAAAAAGGGGCCCAAAATGCCTTGCAATCTTTCACAGTGGCTGCACTCGATGTTGTAGTGAGGAGGACACATATTCTAGGGACTCAACAGAGGGAGGAGGAGAAGAAAAAAGATTTTCAGGCAGAGGGTGACTTTGGTTGACCAAAATGATGAAGCGGTGTATGCAAGACACAGGTTTACCAAAGAGGATATTTTTGGCTGAATAATGAATCGGACCTTGTATTAGTTAAGCATATACAGCGCAGTGTAGCAATACATAAACATCTTCAGGTATTGTGTAGTGTATATCTCCTAGCTACCAGTAGCCACCAATGCAGTTTGGCAATTGCAGGTGGCATTTGCCAAAGTAGTTTATGTAGGGGTTTCTGCAATTTCCTAGAGGCAATGCTGTCCAAAATGAATGCCCACATGTTACCCTTGCACCCCTGCAGTTAGAAAGTACCAAAATCGACTTTTACACTAGCACATTTCCCTCAAGTGCTTGGTTCTTCTATAGATGGTACTCATATTTTAATGTGCGGTCCTCTGAGACAGTATGTGTATCATAACCATAAAAGCCAATTTACATTAAACATACAAGTTGTATGCAATTCGTAAAGCCTGATTAAGGAACTTATTGCAAGATACCCCGGGAGCACTCATTACTGCTATATATTTAGACATTCTGGACTGTAAAAGTGGCAACTCAGAGGAAAGTTTGGAGATGGAAGGCTTTTAGGTAATTTTGATTAACATGACTACCTAATTGTAAAGAAATATAACATTAGAAAAACTAAATCAGTTGCCTACGTTTTTAGGTGACAGTGCACACTCCGTAAAGCCTTGGATTAAGACTCCATATTTACATTCCAGAGCCCCTACACAAAGGAGATATAATGCTGCCCACAGACAAACAAGGAAAGAAACCATGGTCTACTTAAAGACAGATTTTGATGACGGCATTAAAGTGGGGTGTCCTGGAGTATGACCTTACAATATGCTGAGGGATTATTGCCACATGCACAATGCTACACAACTTCGCTGTGCGTAGGAGTCTACTCATGGATTCAGCAAGTAATGTTTTTGAAGAGGAGAATGAAGAAATTCCCCCTCACTTGCTACCCCCAGGACCAGACACAGCAAGAACAGCAAAGGGACATGCACGTGAAAACGATCTCACTAATAACTAATTTTAATGTAAAGAAACATTTTGTGACAAAAGTTAATACACACATAACTCAAAATGGGATGCATAGTAAACAAAAACTATTCTTTTAATTCACAGATTAGATGTATACAATATCCATTCGTCCTTTATTTGACAACAAAAATGTTGTCTAGAATTTTTTTCAAAGTGAACTAAAGCAATTATTCTTTTGTACAATATAAGTCTTGCCAAAGTTTATGCGAATATTTAAACCTTTGACCTCCACTACTTTGCATTTGTAGAGAGTGCTGGTTGTGCCTTCCTTATAGTTCAACATTGTGGCTTCTAGTGTTCAAAGATGTAGCAGGCTCACCCATGGACATACTGCTCACACTTGAGCCCTCCTCAGTTTCACCAACAGACCTTGGTGGCCTATTTCCAACAATAGCAGTGTGAATTTCTTCAAGGGTGTTGGTTCTTTGCCCAAAGCTATTTGAAATATCACCACTAATGTGTACTGACTCAACCTACATGTATCAGTTCTACTATACATTGTTGATGTCACTGTAGCCAACCTTTCCACAGAACGTAAAAATGCTTATAAAAGATTGTTGGTGTGCCTCTGTGTACATCTCTGTAAAGCAGTCTTGTGACATTTGAGTAACTATATATTTTATCACCGCAGTTAATTCCTCAAAGTCTTCATTCATAACATCATTATCTTCTGTAATGGCTCTCTCTAATATTCATTGTCTTGTTTTTAACTTAAATGTTGCTCTGTGTTTCTTACTTTGTATTTGCATCATGAATTGCTCCAGTAAATGAAATTGTGCAGGAGTGGGTGATGTGCAACAGATGTCTTCCCTCCTTGACCTCACTGTGTGTCTTACAGTCCTTCTTCATGTATGCACTGCAGGTACTGGTGGCATGCTCTGTTCTTTATTCATGGCTGAAGTGGCATGAGTAGTAGTGTGTTCTACTACAGTTAATGTGTTGAACTGACTACTGTTTGTGTAAATGTTAATGACAGTTTCTTCCTGGTCTGCTTCAGTGAGACATGATGTCTCACCCACGTCCTGAGCTTCATGTTGGTTATTATTAGAAGGTTGATCTATAGCAAATGTGAAAAAATAAAATTTGCTTAATAGTGATGTAATTGTATTTTAAAATGTATCATTACTTATAATGTTCTTTTCTTCTTTACAGAGATTGGACATTTCAGCATCAATGATGTGGTTTTATTGACAAGAAGCCTAGAAATAATAATGTCAATATGGAATGTTTTAAAAGCCACATTTTTACACTATGAAAACGTGATGTCTTTTAAAAGAATGGTATGTTAACTTAATTAAATTCATATAATGGTATTCAGTTATACAATAAAAAATAACAATTATGATTATCTCAATTTGTTGAAGGGTAAGCATAAGTTTAACAAATAAGTATATATATTTATTCACGTATCAAACAACTAGCATTATTGTAGGGACAATGGTATAAATAGTAGATACACCAGAATTGGCTTCTGGCTGCAAGATAGATTCTACTATTCCCTCCATTGGGATGGGTGGTGGTTCATGCCTCTTCCCTCCACCAGTTGCTGCCTCCTCCTCCTTTCCGTTTTCAACCTGCTCCTTTGTACGGGAGTTGAGGTCCTACCACCTCTTGTGTGTTTCTTCAACTGACCTTTTTTGCCACTCCAACAGCATTAATTATGTCTCAAATATGTGTCCATATTTCTGTGTTGATGGTGGAACAGACAGGGAAACCATCCCAAAGACCCAGTCATACTCAGTGTTCCACCTGAATCTCCAGCTTTGCATCATTACATTTCCTTTTTCATTTACTCAGCACTTCCTGCTGTGGCTCCTGGCTGGACATTTTCAACAATGAAAGTGCTTGGCTGGGAGGCAAGCGATAACTGCTCTGCTGCTCCCTGCAAATACACTTCCTGAAATGGGTGCGGTTCTTATTACTACAAGGTGCAACTTCCGAAAATTGCCATCAATTACAAATCACATTTACCAATTTAGTATTTTAAAATAGTAACAACCCCGTATTTGAATTAATTAAACACTTGTAAACCATCTTTAGTGTTTCTTATTTTGCGATTTAGTCTGAATCGAAAATTAGGAATTGGTAAATTTGATTTTCATAAATCAGGGTCATGCTTAGATTCTTTCAATGTTTAACTGTATAAATTCGAAGCTTGAGTGGAATAATCATATGTAATCTAAAATCTCTATTACTTTAATGAACTGATATAGTAATTCATCAAGCCATATCATGACAGAAGTGCTTACAATTCCACTCAAGGCCGTGCTCATAACTGGACACAGTTCATGTCATGGGTTTGAATGATAGCGAAACAAATGTCATGTTGCTGCTCTGAGTGGATTGCACCAGACTAATCTATTTGGTTAAACCCTTTTCCAGTGAACAGACAATTGCATGAGAGTTTTCACTGAAGCTTGAGTTTCATTTGGAGTGGGTGGCAGTGAGGGAACAGCCCGCATGACTCACTGCTGAGCACGTGCAGGCCCGTCCCCCCTCGTGAGATGTCACCGCCGGCAGAGCTTACGGACAAGACCCCAAGGAAAGGCACTGGTGGAGGTCGGCATTGCAGCCTGGGGTAAAAATGAGATGAAGCCTGCAGTGAAGTCCTTTCCTAGGTGTCCTGCATTTTGTTGTATGCCGGAATGGACCTGGGTATTGCAGACATGAAACATTACCGATGCTGCTGAATTCATGTGGCACGTGAACGATGCTGTCCTGTCTACGGGCCAGTGGCCTGTTTGGAGCTGTAGACAGTGGCGGCTCGACATGGAGTCAGCATGGAGAGATGAGGTGGGGAGCAGATAGGTGCCTCGCTGAGGTAAGGAAGACACTCTGTATTGAGGGGTCGATGCAGTAGGCCTGCCCTTCCCAGCGGAGGGTCCCTGTTTAGGCTTTCTGCCCCCCCCCCTCCATTTCTCTTCTCTAAACTTCACACTAGGTCTCGCATTAGGAAAGTTTGAGCTGTTGGTATTGTAAATAACACATTTTTTATTTATGCGTTGTTTTTGAAAATAGCGAAATTAATAGCTTTGTCATTTACAGTGCCAATATTTTTAACTTTTGCAAATGTGACACCTATAGCATTTGTAATGCAACATGTTTTGTATTTACGTGACTTAGATGTATTGATATTACAAATAACAATGGTTTTTAATATTTTTAAATAATTAATACTTAAATAAAAGTTATTGTAATTTATAATGGCAATAGCTTAAACTTTTGTAAATAACTTTTGTGAAGATTATGTTCAGTGTATTTTAATGTGAAGAAAATCCAAGATCAGAAGTGAAATATTAACATCTTTTTGTGATATTTGTAATAAAGCTTGAAACATTGGGAGAACATATTTGAACCAGTTGTTTTTGAATGGTTGCACAGATTCATGCTGTGGTGGCGCTGAGTGATGTTGTGGTGGCGACGAGTGAGGCTGTAGCGTTCAGTGATGCTGTCCTAGCGCATAGTGATGTTGTGGTGTCCCTGAGTGATGCTGTGGTGCCCCTGAGTGATGCTGTGGTGGTGCGATAGATAGAAGGAGAGCGATTGATAGATAGAGGGAAGGCGATAGATAGATAGAGTGAGGGCGAAAGATAGATAGATAAATAGAGTGAGGGCGATAGATAGATAGAGTGAGGGCGATAGATAGATAGATAAATAGAGTGAGGGCGATAGATAGATAGATAAATAGAGTGAGGGCGATAGATAGATACATAGAGTGAAGACGATAGATAGATAGAGTGAGGGCGATAGATAGATAGATAAATAGAGTGAGGGCGATAGATAGATAAACAGAGTGAGGGAGTTTGATAGATAGATAGAGTGATGGCGATAGATAGAGTGAGTGCGATAGATAGACAGATAGAGTGAGGGCGATAGATAGACAGATAGATAGAGTGATGGTGATAGATAGATAAAGTGAGGGCGATAGATAGACAGATAGAGTGAGGGCGATAGATAGATAGAGTGAGAGCGATAGATAGATAGCTAGAGGGCGATAGATAGAGGGCAATAGATAGAGGGCGATAGATAGATAGAGTGAGGGCGATAGATAGATAGATAGCTAGCTAGATAGCTAGCTAGATAGCTAGATAGAGTGAGGGCGATAGATAGATAGAGGGCGATAGATAGATAGATAGACAGATAGATAGAGGGCGATAGATAGATAGATAGATAGATAGATAGATAGATAGATAGATAGATAGATAGATAGATAGATAGATAGATAGATAGATAGATAGATAGATAGATAGATAGATAGATAGATAGATAGATCAATAGAGGGCGATAGATAGATAGATAGATAGATAGATAGATAGATAGATAGATAGATAGATAGATAGATAGATAGATAGATAGATAGATAGATAGATAGATAGATAGATAGATAGATAGATAGATAGATAGAGGGTGATAGACAGATAGATAGAGGGCGATAGATAGATAGATAGAGGATGATAGATAGATAGATAGATAGATAGATAGATAGATAGATAGATAGATAGATAGATAGATAGATAGATAGATAGATAGATAGATAGATAGATAGATAGATAGATAGATACAGTGAGGTCGATAGATAGATAGCTAGATAGCTAGATAGATAGATAGATAGATAGATAGATAGACAGATAGATAGATAGATAGATAGATAGATAGATAGATAGATAGATAGATAGATAGATAGATAGATAGATAGATAGATAGATAGAGTGAGAGCGATAGATAGATAGATAGATAGATAGATATATAGATAGCTAGATAGATAGATAGATAGATAGATAGAGTGAGGGCGATAGATAGATAGATAGATAGATAGATAGATAGATAGATAGATAGATAGATAGATAGATAGATAGATAGATAGATAGATAGATAGAGTGGGGGTGACAGATAGATAGATAGAATGAGGGCGATAGATAGATAGAGTGAGGGCGATAGATAGATAGATAGATAGATAGATAGATGGATAGATAAACAGACAGACAGACAGACAGATAGATAGATAGATAGATAGATAGATAGATAGATAGATAGATAGATAGATAGATAGATAGATAGATAGATAGATAGATAGATAGATAGATAGATAGATAGATAGATAGATAGATAGATAGATAGATAGATAGATAGATAGATAGATAGATAGATAGATAGATAGATAGATAGATAGATAGAGTGGGGGTGACAGATAGATAGATAGAATGAGGGCGATAGATAGATAGAGTGAGGGCGATAGATAGATAGAGTGATGGCAATAGATAGATAAAGTGAGGGCGATAGATAGACAGATAGAGTGAGGGCGATAGATAGATAGTGAGGGCGATAGATGGATAGAGTGAGGGCCATAGATAGATAGATAGATAGATAGATAGATAGATAGATGGTTGTGTGTGTGGGGGGTTGTGTGTGTGGGGGGTTGTGTGTGTGGGGAGTTGTGTGTGTGGGGTGGTGTGTGTGGGGGGGTTGTGTGTGTGGGGGGTTGTGTCTGTGGGGGGTTGTGTGTTGGTGTGTGTGTGGGTGTGTGTGTGTGGGGTGTGTGTGTGTGGGGTGTGTGTGTGGGGGGTGGGGGGTGTGTGTGTGTTGGTGTGTGTGTGGGGGGTTGTGTGTGGGGTTGTGTCTGTGGGGGTTGTGTGTGTGGGGTTGTGTCTGTGGAGTTGTGTGTGGGGTTGTCGGTTTGTGGGGTTGTGTGTGTGGGATTGTGTGTGGGGTAGTGTGTGTGGTGGGTTTATGTATTTGGAACACCTGTCTCGACATCTCCATTTAGCAGAGCTCGCTGGCAATAAAACGCAAACACGCGCATCGAAGCAGTGGCAGTTCAGAGACACAGGTGCCATGTCCTGGTGGGAGCTAGCCACCTGTTACACATTCTGAGAAAAAGCTGCCAGCGAGCAACAGCGACAGTCCACAGCAAAATGCACGGGTGCGGCCCACCTCTCTGTAAGGTGCCAGTAGCCCAGGGGCCCCTGCAGAACGCATACAGATGGAAAGCATAGATTATCCAAGTCCGACGGATGCCGCTGCAATCAATGCCAGGAATTTGACCTAGAAGCAGGATCGATTAAGCATTGAAGGGGACGGATGCTGGCTGCCTTCCCCCTGCCCCCACCCAGAGGTCAGGTACACGCACTGCAAGTCCAGAAGGATCACATACAAGTAAGTGGTACCTGCAGGAAGCGTGGTTTCCCTTTTGAAGAGACGCAGCTGGAGATACAGCCTCAGCCCTGGAGAGAGACATTAAAGATGATCCGGCAGTGTGCGGGAAGCCAAGGTGCACACACACTGCAGTCATCACTCACTTCCTGTACCAAAACAGGAATGTTTGTTACAGGAGGTGGAGAGGGAGGGAGACCGACAGGAAATGAGAGGGGGAGGAAGCAGAGAAAGGAAGGAAGAGGACACGAGGGGAAGATTGAGAAGACACAAGCAAGGGATGTATTAGGTAATGAGTGGTGTAAAATAAAAATTTCAGTGACCGAGCAATCTAGTGTATTTGATCACCTGCATCTGTGCATTGTTAAACATGTCAAATCTGACTTCCCATCTTTACATTGATTAGCGCGGTACATACACTGGTGTCCGTTTTTTCCGGATGAACAGTGACCTGTTAATACTTAATAGCCGACTCGGATTGGGTGGTGGTAGGGGGGAAGGGGTAACGATGCTCTATGCAGATGAAGAATAGTTTTGTGGATCGAAGCCATTTCCCCAATATAAGAGCCCATCGTATATCTGTACATTTTCATTGCGTCATCTGCGCTCTATACTCAGGTTGGGGAGGCACTTGCAACACGATAACATGTTTTTAAAAAAAAATGTCTGGCCTCCCTAATACAGTTGGCATTGAGGGGCTGTAAGTGCTTGTCACTTGTATTACTGCGGAGACAGCCTGGTCTCTTGTCTTTGAGGACATGAAAGGTAACGCCGTTGGGATTTTGTCTGATCAACAGACCAGTTACTGTCTCTGATGAAGAGTCCGCGAGTAAGAGTGCTTGAGCTAGCACTGTCTAGTGAACCGTCCATTGGCAGAGCGGTATAAACGGTATAGGGAGTAAAAAGTGGGATCGTAGTATGAGAGCAATAAATCAACAAGCTCTCGGCATTACTGTGGCGGGGGAGCGCATTCCTTTGAAGTCTGAAGCGGGGGGCGGGAGAGCGCATTCCTTTGAAGTCTGATACCGAGGCCGATGGTGTTTGATGTGCACGCGCCTGGCTCACATGAACTGTGCCGAATCCGCAGTTTGGGGAGACTTTTCGAAAGCCCTATACAGTGTAAATGTGCGTGTTCTAAGTGATCTTCTAAAAGAGAGGAGTCTTGGGTGTGAGTTACACCAAGGCTGGAAGACCTGGCAGATGTTTCAATATCTGCAGGCTTGAAGCATGACTGAGATCTCCTCATGTTTGTGCCTTTATTAGCATGTTACTGTAAACTGAAGTAGATTACAAAAAATCTTATTTCTTATTAAATAATGGACCATTATCTTATATTCAAAACGAATGGAACAGAATACTCCATCATGAAATATATTTAAAGCACTAAACCAAAGTCTTATTATGCCATCAACTCACTATAAAGTAGGCAAAAATGTGGCCTGTGCATAATTGTTTATAGCTCTGGTTAAACAAGAAAAAATTGCAACAATTCGCATTATGCAATGTTGCATGGTTTTCACCCGCCAGCAGATTGGTGCACTCAGAAAACGTGACCACGACCGGTAAATCGCGCCAAAGACATTTTCTGCTTAAATCAGTTGCATGTCTATAGATTCTGTGTCTTTTGTATTTAAGGTAC
This sequence comes from Lissotriton helveticus, assembly GCF_964261635.1. Taxonomy (NCBI): domain Eukaryota; kingdom Metazoa; phylum Chordata; class Amphibia; order Caudata; family Salamandridae; genus Lissotriton; species Lissotriton helveticus. The sequence goes on from NC_136059.1 coordinate 1,375,635,892, forward strand.
GCCCTCATAAGCAGATTTCATTCAAGATACTGGCAAACCATATTTTGCGTAATTTTTGAGGGAGAGGAAATAAACACTTTTGCACCTCTGCAAACAATTAAGATTTTTTTAAAGTCCCATATCTTCCCCATCAATAGAACTAACATACAGTATAGAATGCATCACTTTATGCACATTTTGAAACCTTTAGTGCAATTTCAAATTAACTAGGTATATTTTTCAATGGTCCAGTAAAGAAGGAACCAGTTTGTTGAAATTAGACACCGAGTATATTGCTTATCTAAAGAATATGTTAATCGAACACAATCTTACAGCAGTGCTAAATATGACTACTAACCAAACAACAATCAACATACTACTAACTTTGCTGTCAAGAACCCCGGAAACGTTAAAGACGCCTAGGTTCTAAAGTGTTTTAGGACCGTAAAAATTGTGACAATACGCTACACACTTAGCATAACATAACAGACCAAGGCACAATCCTAAATGGAAAAGACTGCAGATGAGTGACAGCATAATCAGCTTCAACGTGCACCTACCCATCTCCGAGCTTGCTTAATATTCTAATGAAGATTTAGTGGACTCCAATGTTTGAAAAATGAAAACAGAGCCAAAGTTCCTGGAAGGGTAACTCGTTTTATTAGTGTTTCAAGTTTATAGCTGTGCAGCCTGGAAGGCTTTGGCAGTTTCCGGCGGTAGATAAAACACGTGCAGAATGGCAGCAGACTACGGCATCTGTACTTGATATGTATCAATCTAGGCAACCAGAGCGAAATAAATCAATGTTGATATTTATAAGGAAACTAGGCTACAACAATACTTCTTGGTTTGGACGATTTATTGACAATTAAAAAATTGGCACAGTACAATATTTTAAAATTAAAATGCACAATAAAAAATATAGTTTCCACAAGAAAAGATAAACATAATACACAAATTACATATTACATATTCGAATGCCTATAAAATTAAAAGAAGGTGGCAAAATAATTCTCTACGCGCGTTTCGGCGACCAGCGCCTTCTTCTGGAGCAGCCACGAAAATATAAGAGAGGTTGGTTATATTGATGTATAGGATATACTTTGCTTTTCTTGATTTCTGTAGTAAGTGATTTCAACCGTCAGATTACTGGAGATGATAAGAAGATTTGCAATATGTATGGCTTCGGTGACGGTATCTAGTATTATTCAAACGTTAGTAATTTATCTTCAACAGGTGACTGATTAGTTAGAAAGATATGGATTCGTCCCGCCGTCCGGAACCTTTAAGACGCTTAAGCCAAAGATGGGCTTAGAAATTAAATAAAGATGCGAGGGGAAGAAGGGAAGAGAGAAGGGCATGCAGCCTGCGTAATCCTCCTGATGTGGGGATTTTATTGGCAGTAGCTTCCTTTTTTCGAATATTTTCAAAATGATTGGTGGTACAAGGTTGATGGCGCAAGGTTAAAATAACTCCCTGTCCAATATAGATTAACAGGGCTCTCTATTTCCGGCGGCGGGACACAGCGTTTCTGCAGCAGTGTAGCGATGGAGCTACACGGCTGCAGAAACGCTGTGTCCCGCCGCCGGAAATAGAGAGCCCTGTTAATCTATATTGGACAGGGAGTTATTTTAACCTTGCGCCATCAACTACTCTGGAAGTAACTTGACCTTGTACTGATGAAGCAAAGCTTCGCATATTTTGCGACTTGCTGAAATCATGAACCTCATTTATGTGTAATAAGGTAATAAGTGTACGTTTTACTAACGATATTTTTAAAGTTCAAAACAAAGTGAAAGAAGCTTGCACATGTGTATTATTAACCATACTAAACGGAGTCTGTAAAATGGCCGTCTCTTGTATTTAGTTACTGCGCATGCGTCAGTTACACTCACGTGTCCTGACGTGTCTGCAGAGTTGGAGGGAAGTTCATGCGCATGCGTAATACATAGCTTACACTGCTCGTGCAGTTTGCTCTTGTCATCGTTTCTATGTAGCTAACATGTAGATTGCATAAGTATATTTCTTGATGATAAGTTAGAAGTACAAACCCTGTGATGTGTTTTCATGATGACATTATTATGTATTAATTTGTTTTCGCTTACTTTTCATGTACCGCGGGGAATGGGGGTCTGAGAGAGAGGAGAGCCATATTGGAGGTCACTTCTGCGCCTGCGCAACTTTCTGCGGCACAGTGGACCTTGACTGATGGAACATAGCCAGTTGGCAGAGATGGGCAAGATGTTCCTGAGAAAGTCACCTCTGCCCCGCGAGAACAGCGAATGTGGCTCCTTATATGTTACATTGTAATGTTGCGCTACTGTTTACCGTGTAGTCTCTCATGGGAACCCCTATCTCGCTGGGCGGTACCAAAATATGTTAATGTGGCATACAAATGGAGTATTATGATTGGTGTGTTACCCAAATCCTACCTTAGGACCAATCCAAATTGAGGGATTCTGACACTTTGCAACATTTGGGGGGTGGTACACTGCCCCAAACAGTATATCTACCCTGGGTTCACCTAGGGAAGTCGTCCGACTTGTCTGGTTTTAGCTGACCTGTCATTGACCCAACGCACTCAATAGGTGACTGAAGATACAGAGAGCTGCGGAGCACTCTGTCCGAATTTGACCATAGACTAAGGTTTTACTGAACCTTAAGGTGCTGGCGAAGCACTTTGCTGGGAGTTCGCTGACCCAATCGGGGTCTTGATCGATAGCTGCAGAGAGGGTGGAGCGCAGGCGTTGCTTCCGAACTGTGGGTTCCGGTCCTGTCCTGAGCGGTCCTGTCCTGAGGGTTTGCTGTCCTGTCCTGATTCCTAATCCGAGGGGTTCCTATCCTGTACTGGGTATCCATTCTGCACCTGCTGTCCTTTGAGGGGTATCCTTCCTTGAGGGTTTCCTGTCCTTAACTGACCCGTGGCCAGGGTTTGGTTTCCACACCATTCTAGGTAAATATTGCTCTGAACTTCTTAAACTTTGCACCTCCTGAATTTCTGACTTTTGCTTTAATAAAGTTACCCTTTGCATATGTTATTTTTCCATGCTTTCCGCAAACCATTGAAAGTCATTTGCAATTTTCTCGTAAACGTGTTCCCATGTCATCTCACCTGTTAGAAATTATATTTTGTATTGCAGTTTGTCATTTTCTGATATGGTCTAGAACCTCCTTACCTAGACTGTTTAAAGGTCCCTTCACGTTAAGCTTAGCGTGTTACTCTTTATAGGCCCTCCTATAGTTACCCATGCATAGTCGGTCCATGCTTAAACATTTCTGAGATTGTATAGTATTTTTCCCATTTGCATTTCATAGCAGTATTTCAATGATTACCCTGTCTTTATTTCTCTATAGTTATATCATTTACATTATCCTGGTTATTGAATGCCTTATTCTTGTATATCTCATGAATGAAAATAACGAACTTTAGATAAACATTTTAAAACTTCCAGTTGTCCGTGGTCATTTCACACAGTAATTGAATGTTGTTGGTTGGGTTTGTATTTTGTTGCCTTTCTTTTACAGCTAGCTCCCTGATTCATTGTGGTCATTAGGTACCCGTGTTGGTGGATGGTAAGTTGGGTACACTGAGAAAACAATAGTAGAGAACACACACAAATTGGTAGAGCTCGTGAAGTCACCTGGTCAATGTATTATGGTGATTTGAAGTATATGGGCCCGAAGCCGGAAACGGCGAAATTATTGGTCGGGTGGCCTCGCGCGCTCTATCAGTTTTTCTGGTAAGCAGAGGATGGTTAGGGACTAGTTGAAAAGTAAGGCAGGGACTAGTTAGTCTAGTCAAGTCAGTAGCTGCTAGTACATTGATGCTGCTATAAGAGCGGCCATTCCAGGGGATATGATCAGTCTCTTGAAGTGTGTTGCCTTTGAATTCATGAACTGTTTTTTCATTATTATTCTTGTTCTTATATTGTTATATGTATTAATCCATGCGTTTGTCAACCATTTAGTTTTGTGTTGTCCGAACTCCCTGGGGAATTGAAAGGGCAAGTGGTGAATAGAATCCATTGTCCTGAGGTCACAGGCTTGAGGAAAGTTAGGTGCAGGTTAGGATAACCGGGAAGCACTAACTAGGGTTTTTCTGAATACATGTGTGAATAAATGTTAGTAACGAGGTTCATTGGCAAAATTCCCATAGTGGCGTAACCTAGTAAGGGTCACATCGGAAGAATAGCAGGTTCCTCGGAGCTTGGGTGAAAGCAGAGGGGTCCGCTGGGAAACCTTAGACTCGGAACATATCCCGGAAAGAAGTGGATGAGTTTAGGGGAATAACAGGTTCACTGATGCTAGAGTGAAGGGTAGGCGGAAGAGATCTACCCGCAGCATGTGAAAAGTAAATGGAAGTAGTTTACTTGCAGTAAAACAAAGCTATCCTATCTAGACACTTGAGCACTGTGGCGAATGTGTATTCGTTGTAAAATAACCAAGCACTGAGCACTTTAAAAGAAAGAAAGTTTCCGTTACCTTGTGAAGGGAGGGAGTCAGTCGTGAAGCGTCTCTGACGTCACTCTGTGCCGCGCTGGGATTGGTAGAAGCAGCGGGCGGGTAGCGGAGCTGGAATTGTAAAGGAGGGGTGAGCGCCGGAGCGTGAGAACGGTCTCACAAAGGGGCCGCGCACCCATTGGCCGAAATTATTTGAAGCCGCGCACCCATTGGTCGCACGGATTTCTGAAGCGCGTTCTGATTGGAGGTAGTTTGTAAACAAAGTTAAGCGTAGAAGTCGTATGTGGCACTCGCAGACTACAGGAACTAGACCTGATCCAAGGCACCTAGGGTTTGAAAGGGATCAGTGGAAGACAAATAGATACGATATTATGTACGGAACAAAGAGAAAAATGTCCCTTGTAAGTAAGGTGAAAAATTATTTCAAAACGGACAAACCAATGAAATCTAGAGAAGGTGTTCTTGTCCCACCACCCAATACTCCCGCCTCATTCATGATGTTTGACCGAGGGTACAATACCTGTGTGTGGTTGGAGAATTGGGTGAAGTACACAAAAGATGACGGAGTATTGGCTTTTCCGTTAGAAGGTACTTTCAATGGTAGGATCTTATTTAATTTAAGAACCCGAATGAATGAACTGCATCCCAGACCGAGACTAACGCAGTATGAAGCATTAGAGGAATGGGAAATTGAGGCTTTTGAAAGAGAAAGACCCCGAATGGACAAGGGTTTGACCAAGTGGTACCCCAGGCTGAAACAGGAGTCCAGGGATAAAAGGATGAAGCAGTGGAGGCAGAGCATGATTGTTGAGGGTCTGTTTCCCATGATGCCGGCATGTCATAACCCTGCAACGGGTGAGAAAAGTACCGAAAAGTGTAAGCATTGGGGGGCCCCTGGGGAGTCAGATGATGAATTGATAGATGACATCTGTACCAGAAGTCCGCCACCTTATAATGAGGGGGCCCGACCTTCCAGTGTAGGAGATGCTCCCCAACGCCACTTCCTTAAGGAAGAGGACAGATCCCTAGGACTGGGAGGGGGTGGTCAGGTATTGCCCTATTTTGAGAAACCCGAACCGGCGGAAGCAAGGGATATATATCCCAGAGTGCCCGCAAACCAAGAAGAAAAATATTCACGTACGAAAGTTTTCTTTCCCAGACCCCTGTATGAAAACGATGAGAAACCATCGGGTTCAGGACTGCCTTTTGTTCAACCTCCATATGAGGAAGAGCGCAGGTCCTTTAACACCGGAACATTGTTCCCAAAACCAAATTATGGTGGGGGGCCAAGTGAAACGCATCCTACTGCCCCGAGTTTTACTCCTCCATTGACCCCACAGATATTGCATGACACGACTTTAAGAAGGATACTAGTGGAAAAGGAGCAAGAGGCTCTAGCTAGACAAAGGACAGAAATAATTCAGAAAATCTCCCAGTTAAACACCAGTCCTGAGGCTTTGACTATTCCAGTAACTATTGGACCAGTAGTTCCGTTATACGGAAATAGTCAGGGAAATCCGATTACTTCAGTTTTTACCCAGTCATGGCACCCCCGAGACAGGAACCGATAATCATAGATGATCAGTCCAGTGAGTGTGAGTCTGAAGTTGCGTTCTTGGACTTGCCAAACAAACAGACCGGAAAGGGAATGCAGCAGAGGCATAACCCTTTTAATGCGAAAGAAATTAAAATGGAATCAGCAACAGGTACTAGGAGTGTCTCTCTGGTAACTCCGGAGGAAATTGAGAATTGGAGTCGCGAATTAGGGAAACAGACTCCGCAAACGAAACATTTAGACCTCTACAAGCTGAGGGTAGAAATAGAAGAATTAATGGCAGGAAATGTGGGATTGGATCGATTGAATACCTACTCTGAAGAAGAATTGTCGTTTATGTGTAAAAGCCTTACAAGAAACACCAGAGTGCTCCACGAAAAACTGACAGACACCGCAGCCAGTATGGGGGTAGATATTTCAAAATCCAAGCCCTTGCAGAAACCGTACAGAGCAGACTTCTCAGACAAAGATATAGAGCACCTGAATGTGGCAGGGAAAAAGTTGCAGATTAAAGAATTATTGGGGGTACTGCAAAAATGGGGAGATGTGGAAAGATGGAGAAGCAGGTGGGCGAGAAAGAAAGAAGAGGCTCGCTCCCGACAAGTGACTCCTGAGTTTGCTTTAAGGGAGGTAGAAAAACCTGAGCAGTTATGCCCCATGCGCGAAGTACCAGGAGGAAAATATGTGCACGTTCCCTGGTCCAGGCAGGATATTGTGTCCTTTACGAACGATTTTCCAAAATTACGAGAGAAGCCAGTTGACTGGTACAGGCAAGTGGAAAGGTTCGTCAAGGTACAAAAATGCCTGTGGAAGGACCTGGATGGGTTTTTCGACATTGTGGTTCCGGTAGATCTATGGACCGAGTGTAAAATAGCTATAGCCTGGCCTAGTGAAGAGTACCCAAGAAATAAAGAAACAGGGGAGCCATCGAAAGAAGTCATGAGAAAATATGAGCAGGTAATTCAGCATTTGAAACTAAAAGTGCCAGCTAAGGAAACCGATTGGACCAAGATAGATAGGACAACACAGGAAAGGGACGAGACAGTGCACTCCTTCTATGAGAGGTTATTGCAGGTGTTCAAAACATACAGTGGTATCGATAACATCGAGATGAAAGACATGACGCATTTTATTTACAGGTTTGTAAATGGTTTAAGACCCGAAATTTGTCAGTGGATAAAAGATAATAAAATTTGTTGGCATACCAAAAAGATGGATGAGGTCCTGCGGTACGCAAAGTACTGCGAGGACGAGATAGCAGAAAAGAAAAAGGCTCTCAAGGAAAAGGTGATGTGGGCTCAGGTGAAGCTCGCAGAACAGCAAGAAAAGCAGTTGAGTAACCTGGTTAAAAATGCTGAGAACAAAGGTCCTGGGGGTGGGGGTGGAGGAAAACCCCGGCCCAAATTTAGCAGGGAAGAGGCTATGAAGAAATTTCCCTGCCATCAGTGCGGCGAAATTGGACACTGGCGTAACGAGTGTCCCTATTTGATAGATGATAACGCCAAAACACCTGATTTAACTCCACAGACGCAGAAAGAAAGACCAAGAAAGACTCAACCACAGGTAAAAACAGTTCAGGTGCCCCGAGCACCAAAGCAAGTATACAGGGGAAAACAGGCAGAGGGTGATGAGATAGAAGTTTGAGAAAGCGGTGAAAACAGAAATGCAGCAACTTCGCAGTATCTGCTGAATGATACCTTCCTTTGTGATGACCAGTACTGACGGGGCCTGAGAGGGGAGGACGAGGAGTGCGTACTTGGCGCTTCCTTGCCGGTAGACCAGTCCGGACCATATATTGAAGGAAAGGTTGACGGAAATGATGTCACCTTTCTGTTGGACACTGGCGCTACCCGTTCTACTGTAAGAACAGTGGACGTTCCAAACCTACCCCTCTCGGGAGAAAATATCCAAGTAGTGGGTGTATCTAATCAATTGATTAGTACTCCTGTTACCGAGCCAATGGAGATTTCAATTGGAAATTTTAAACAAATGCATAGATTTGTCGTCTGTGACAACAGGCCAGTGAATCTACTGGGTCGTGATTTGCTGTGCAAAATGAACTGTACTATCTTTTGCACACCAAAGGTTGTTGAAATTCAGACCCCGGATGAAGATGGCATTTATAAATTATTGTTGCTCAGACCTGACTCAGAAATTAAACGATTGACCCTGCAGGACTTGCCCAAAGAACTCCAAGAAGCAGTGAAGCCAGATGTGTGGGACTTCACTGGAAAAGATGTAGGATTAATGAAGGATGTAGACCCCATACAGATAGCCATCAAGGACAATGCAGTATACCCTAACACCAAGCCCTACCGAATGAATGCTGAAGTGAAAGCTGGTGTTACACTGGAAATACAAAAATTACTAGAAGGAAACATCATACAGGAAGTAATGAGTAGCCCATGCAACTCACCGATTATGGGCATCAAGAAGCCTAGTGGCAAGTACAGGGTAGTGCAAGACCTAAGAAAGGTAAACAAAATTGTAGTTCCCTGCTGCCCTATTGTCCCGAACCCAGCAGTGATTCTGTACCAGATTCCCTGGGATGCTGAGTGGTTCACTGTAATTGATTTGTGTCATGCATTCTTTTCAATACCCTTGCACCCCGACAGCAAATTTCTCTTCTCATTTGCCTTCGACGGTCACGTGTATTGCTGGAACCGGGTCTCTCAAGGGTATACAGAAAGTCCCTCTATCTTTAATCAGATCTTGAAAAAATGTCTAGAAACTTTGATCTTACCTGGGAACTCTGTCCTAGTGCAGTACATAGACGACCTTCTACTGGCGTCTAAAAGTCATAGGGACTGTGTAGTTGACACCATTGCCCTACTAAATCACCTGTGTGAGAAAGGACATAAAGTGGCCCCTGACAAACTACAGTTTTGTGCAAAATCAGTGAAATATCTAGGACACCAGATAGAAAAGGGCGTCAGAAAAGTAACATCAGAAAGAGTGAGAATAATTCAAAAGATGCAGTTGCCCCGTACTCAAAAAGAGATCAGAATGTTCCTGGGCGTACTAGGATACTGCAGGCAGTGGATTCTGGGATTTGCAGTCTTAGCCAGGCCTTTGATAAAAATGACCAAGAGAGGAATGCCAGATATTGTAGAATGGGACGATGAAAGCCTAATGGCCTTCACAAAACTGAAAAATTGTCTGTGTACAGCCCCTGCGTTGGGAATGCCAGATTATTCCAAAGAGTTTGCCCTATTCTGTGACACTCGCGATAATTGCGCATTGTCAGTCTTGACTCAAGAACATGGCACGACCAGAAGGCCTGTGGCCTATTTCTCTGCCACCTTGGACCCAGTAGCTGCTGGGTTACCAGGCTGTCTGAAAGCAGTAGCTGCTACCTGCGCAAGTTTGGAACAAAGTGAGTCCATTGTCATGGGACATCCTGTGACTGTATATGTTTCACATGGAGTGGTAATTTTATTAACCAGAACGAAAACTCAGTATCTCACCCCTAGTCGGCTGACTAAATACGAGAGGATTCTTGTGGGTGCAGCAAATGTAAGCATTGTTAGGTGCGGTATTCTGAACACTGCCACTTTACTCCCCGACCCCATGGATATGGAAGGTGGGGATGATGATGAACATGACTGCATTGATCTGACAGAGTTCAGCACCAAGCCACGCCCAGACATTAAAGAAACTCCATTGCCCGTGCATGACATGGAATTATTTGTGGATGATTCCTGTCTAAGACATGAACTAGGAGGCCTGAGTGCTGCCTATGCAGTAGTCTCCTTAACAAAAATTGAAGAAGCAGGTTATCTATATAACATAAAGTCTGCACAAGTAGCCGAATTGATCGCTATGATAAAAGCTTGCCAAATTGGGAAAAACATACGCATAACAGTGTACACTGACAGTCAGTACTGTTATGGTGTTGTGCATGACTTTGGCCAATTGTGGCTACAGAGGGAATTCCTGACTTCCTCAGGTACCCCTATTCGAAATGGAAAAGTTGTTCATGACCTTTTAGAGGCCATCCAGTTACCAAAGGAACTGGCAGTGGTAAAGTGCGTTGCTCATAAGAAGAGCATGGACAAAGTATCACTGGGAAATGATTTTGCTGATCGAGTGGCCCAATGGTGCGCCAGAGATCACTATATCATTAATCCTAAACGAGGGGGGATTGGAGCCAGCTGCCAACTTCAAGTGTTTGAAGAAGTGCCTACATGGGATGAAGTGAGAGAGTGGCAGGAGTCGGCCCCATGGCAAGAAAGAGAGAAGTGGAAGGAGGATGGGTGTAGACCGAGACGTGTGGATGGTGTCATCTTGGGCCCAACTGGTATGCCTGTATTACCCAGACACTTGCTTGGCACAATGGCAAGATTAATACACGAGGGATCACACATTGGTAGGGATGCCATGATTCTGGTATTTCAACAGACTTGGTACAGTAAAAAGTTCAGGAAAGTAGCAGAGTCCCTCTGCCAGAGGTGCCTGTCATGTCAACAGATGAACGCAGGCAAGAGGACAATGGTAGAACTGAGCAAAATTGGGAGATCAGGGGGTCCCTTTATAAGGATACAAGTTGATTTCATCACCATGCCACGTTGTGAGGGGAAGCGATATGTCCTTGTCATTGTTTGCGTATTCTCAAAATGGGTAGAAGCTTACCCTACTTCCCAAAGTGACGCACTGACAGTAGCCAAGTGTTTACTAAAAGAACTGATACCTAGATTCGGGGTTCCATTCATTATTGAATTAGATAAGGGCGGACATTTTCAGAATGAAGTAATGGCCGAACTCTGTAAGGCCTTTGGAATAAGGCAGAAACTTCACTGTGCATATCATCCAGAGGCTTCTGGAGTAGTGGAACAAATAAATGGAACTATCAAAAACAGACTAGCAAAGCTGTGCGATGCATCTGGCATGAACTGGGTGAAGGCCCTGCCCCTGGTCCTGATGGGACTGAGAAGTGTTCCTGACCGCAAGACAGGCCTAAGTCCCCATGAAATCATTATGGGAAGAGTGATGAGACAAGCATGGGTGCCAGGAAGCAAACTGTTGAGTATTACTGATGATTTGGTGCTTGAGTACTGCAGAAGATTGGGTGACCAAGTGCGTTCTATCTCTCGCCAGATCGGAGACGACGGCATCCTCAATCCAACGACTCCTCTCCACAACTTGGTTCCAGGAGACTGGGTCAAAATAAAGAAGCACACTCGGTCAAGCTGTCTGGCACCAAGGTGGGGAAAGAAACGCCAAGTAATCCTGGTAACAACCACTGCAGTGAAGTGTGCAGGTGTTCCCCAGTGGATCCACGCCGGCCACACCCAGAAGGTATTACCAGACGAGGAACGTGAAGAAGAAGGGCGTCCAGCAGAGGACTCTGCAGGAGCCAGACCAGAAGTAGCTGACAACGTACAGCCCAGCACCAGTCAAGCTGCAGGAACAGCAGACGTTGGCTCAGGAGTAGTTGACTATGAACTGCCAAGAATCCAGCCTGCTGAAGGGGTCCAGGAAACTGAGCCAGAAGTAGCTGATGACGAGCTGCCAAGCATATGGCCAGAAGAGTGGATACCATTGATTGATCTGACCGAAGATCCCATCCGAACAAGAGAGCGACTTTGCGAAGGTAGAGAGTGGACTAGTCAGGAAAAGCAAGGCACAGGCGAAGAACCTCAGCCTCTTGAGATTCACATCAAAACTGAGGAAGGAGAAGGTCAGACAGGGACAGAACAGATGTTCGATACGCCTCCACTAACTCCTGATGTGGATAAGGGACAGACTAGACATAGAGTAATATTTCGAGCAGAAGAAAATCAAGAGATCGAAGTGCTTGAACAGGATCAGATAAGGTTAGAAGAACGGGTTCAGGAAACAGAAACAGAGACAGTTGAAAGCCAAACACAAAATATTCCTGAACAAGGCCAGATTAGTAACCAGGCAGAAGAACTAGATGCTAGCCCTGGAACTAGCCAGATAGGGGAAGAAGAAGAAAGTGAAGCGGAATTGCCACATGTTAAAGAGAAAAAGAGGATAAGGGAAGAAAGCGAGGTCCAAGTGCCAACTAAAAGACTTAAGAAAAAAAAGCACCTTGAGCCTAGGTTCGTAAAGAAATTGAGGCTAAGGATAAAGACGGTGGAAGAAAAGCGTGCAGAAGCAAGGAGAAGTGCGCGAATAGCAGAACAAGAGGAAAACACTTCCAAAAGAAGAAGTGATCGAATAAAGAAACAAAACAAGAAGTACAAGTCACCTGAATGGACACTTGTGTTGGAAGAACTTGAAGATCTTGATATAACTGACGTAAGCGACGGAGAGCCCGTCCCTGAGTACTCTGCTGAAGAAGAAGACGAACCACCGTGAATGTGCACAAAGTAAGCTAGTTGTGAAAAGACACAAAGAGGGGTTGAGAAACTTCTTCTGAGCCGAAATGTCTGATTCAACTGTGAATGGTAGACCTAGTTGCAGTCGTTGCAAGACGTGCTACAAGGTGTGTATATGTAGTATAATAGTACTGATAGTAATCTGGATAGGACTAACAGTTTTCATCCCTTTTGCAGTGAGTAAAGATACTAATATTGTCCCTACTGAAATTGTAAATACTGACAGTGAGGAACTGACAACACAGAGTATAGCAAGACATGAGAGAGCACTGAGACAAACAAAACAAGACTTAGAAACATCAGATGAGGGAGGACTACATTATCATGGAATTAAGAACAGGACACACTTAAATGTTTTCGCAAACTTATTAATACATTATGTAGAGACTATGGAAATTGAAGATTGCTATGTCTGCATGAAGCTACCTACCTCTGTGGCTGAAGGCGTGACATACCATCACTTACCTCTGACTTATGGAATTTCTTGTAGCATTTTAGCAAGTTTATTTTACAAAAGAGGACCGTTACAGTATTATTACTCTAATGATGACGTAATCTTTTCTGAACTTCCTATACGTGGGAATTTGAATCCTGTACATACCAAAAGTGACGTTACTCGTTATATGGGTGAATACTTTCTGACTATAGGTAATATTGACATAGGTGACGCACACAGAGATAACTTGACTTGTTCTTTGCGTGAGCAGGAAAAGATGTTCCTGAACATGGCAGAGAAACGGAGAATTAAGATACAAAGAAAGGCGAATGACGAAAGTCAGAAAAGGCCAAAGTGGGCTGAGAACATGGAAGGCACCTCAAATGGTGGGGCGGGACCTGCTCTGTTGCTGGATTTTGAAAAGAAAGGAAAGCTATGTCTTCATCGCGAGAAGACTAGCTACTATAATAATGTTTTCATTGGTTCCAGTGAATGCGAACATAATTACAAGGTAATTGGAGGATGGGGTTTCAAAAATGGGTCAGAGCCTGTGTTTCCTGGAATTTATTATATTTGTGGGGACAAGGCTTATTTCAAATTGCCGGATCACTGGTATGGAAGTTGCTATTTTGGCATTGTCTTCCTGAAAATATACCATGTGAATGGAGTTGCTGGAAGCAATGAAAATACTAATGGCTTAATGCGTAGTAAAAGAGAAAGTATAGGTGAAATAATGGGTAGTATTTTCAGTGCACTGATACCTGGAGTGGGAGTGGTTCTGAACACTCACAGAATTTGCAAATTGTCTACTATAGTGGATGTGTTGTCTACTGACACAGCTCATGGATTTCTACTGGTCAATACCGAGATGGTTGCGATTAGATCTATGGTTTTGCAGAACAGACTTGCTCTTGACACCTTACTAGCGAAAGAGGGCGGAGTCTGCCGGATGTTGAAGTCGCAACATTGTTGCACTTATATTCCGGACAAAAGTGTACAACTTAAAAGATATGTGAAAAACATTACTAATTTGGAAAAGGAACTCAAACCACTCGAGGTTGATAGTGCCTGGAAGAGACTGGTAGATGGTCTCTCAAATGTAGGTCATTGGCTTGCTAGCTTAGGTAAAAGCTTATTGTTCAAAATACTGATGCCAATTGGAATTATAGGTCTTATCATATTCTTCATCTTTATCTGTTGCAAATGTCGCAAGCACACCAGAAAACATCAAGTGAATGCTAGAGGAGTGAAACGAAGTGTGGATGAGATCGAATTGGAGGAAGTGAATGATCAGATATACAACAAGCATTGGAAATGCAATAGGTCTCGCACCATTAGAGTTAGTGCTTTTAGAATTGTTTATGGGTTTTTTTTGTAAATGTTTAGCATTTTTGTTTCCTGTAGCCAATGCTAAAGAATTACAAATAAAAAAAGCCATAAACATTTCTTAAAGCTCTAACTGAAATGGTCTGAGACCTATTGCACTGTGTGAGGGTGAGGGGTTGAGGATGAGTGAGGGTGAGGGTGAGAGTGGGTGAGGGTGAGTGAGGGTGAGGGGTTGAGGGTGAGTGAGGGTGAGGGGTTGAGGGTGAGTGAGAGTGAGGGTGAGTGAGGGTGAGTGAGGGTGAGTGAGGGTGAGGGGTTGAGGGTGAGTGAGAGTGAGGGTGAGTGAGGGTGAGGGGTTGAGGTTGAGGGTGAGGTGTTGAGGGTGAGTGAGGGTGAGGGTGAGTGAGGGTGAGGGTGAGTGAGGTGTTGAGGGTGAGTGAGGGTGAGGGTGAGTTAGGGTGAGGGGTTGAGGGTGAGTGAGAGTAGTTGAGGCTGAGTGAGGGTGAGTGAGAGTGAGGGTGAGTGAGGGGTTGAGGGTGAAGGTTTGAGGGTGAGGGTGAGCACACAAGCTTAGGAGTATGTCTTAGCACAACTTGCCCTCACCAATCACCTTTCACTTCTCAGGGCCTATGGACTTTCAAGGCTACAGATAGCATCTGCCATGTGCCTTAGAGGAACATTTATGTTTTAAAAATGTATTTGACAAATAATTATCGATCCATAGTTCAGCGCCGGCGAGATTATGCATTTTTGATATTTTTTGTTGCTGCACAGGCACTCGTGAGCATCATCTTTACCAGACTATACTATGGGTGGGCCGAGAGTTAGGCAGTCCAGGATCTGGGTGTTGCCATTTTAGAATGGCCCCTTACTTGCCAACTGATGGAGAATTGTTGGGTGGTCTCACTACTACTCGCTGATCTTGTAATTCATGCTCTAATACAAATGAACACTAAATAGCTTTTTATTCACCATCTCAGCAAGAGGCCAACAATTGAATAAGCAGAGTGTGAACCCTTCAGTGAACAGCACCAGTGTAAGTTGTGGATGACTTGAGGATTGTCGCTCATATTTTAACAGATTCGTAACTATTTCACATACATCTTTTTAGTACGAAAGATTCGCTGTTTTTTATTTTCTCATCTCTGATGCATTTTACTTGTTTCTTTTCATTCCTGCATAAACCATAGAGCCAACTCGGCACAAACGTGTTATAATGTGGTCAGAGGGAGGGGCACTAGATGACGAGATGTGGACTACCGCCACATTATGCAAGCTTGCCAGAGCCTCTGTGCCTTGTGGTAAACTACAGCTGTTCTTGAAGTGCTCAGAGCTGCTTCTTCATTCAACGTAAGCCATCGCTTCACTCCAATGAGAGCATCTGAGCATCCTGAAATTGACGTCCTTTGCATAATAAAAGTGTTTACATACCTCAAGCTTCTTTCTCTAGGATTCTTTCTGTAGGATTTCCTTCTGTTTCCTGCTCAATGGTTTCTTCAATGAAATGTTCTTAATTGCTTGTTTCTTTGCTGATTTTTTGGAGAGCAGAACTAGAGCACAGCTTGTAGCTACTCCTTTCAGTCTTTCGTCATATTTCAGTTACTGGTGCGTGTACTGCATCATTGAGGCACACGGCCCTGGTGCTGGGTGTGCAGGGTCGATTTTTACATTGACACAAACATGGGAAATAAGTGGTGCAAATTGAAATTATACTGTTTTCGTGCATGCTATTTAAAAAACAAAAATACGCTATTCCCTCAAAGTTATTACCAGCAAAATAACGAGAGTGTAGTTTGCACAAAGCTCTAAAATAGCACTGGAAACAAAGACAACAAGTGAAAGCAAGTTGCGGTAAAGCGGGTTTGGGCTTTCATTTAATGTTATTCCCGAAATGTGCTCCAGGCAACACGTTAATCTCTTTGTACGTCGTGTTTGTGCTGCATATTTGGAGGCTTGACAATAACATGCTAGTTGGGGCTGAGCAACACCAAAATGGTTAAAGGGACTGTAAGAAGGGACGGTGCAAGGAAAACAAACTGCGAGGGGCGGAAGGAAGGAGACAATGTAAAAAAAATTCAAATGAAAAGAAGCGAGACGGGTCAATTACATGTTCCCTCCAAGCGCACTGCCGCTGCCAGCAGCGGCAGAGCAAGAAAGTCAGCACAAACAAACGGTGCGAAGAGGTGGCTCAACATATAACGATGCCGACTTTGGAGGAGGAGAACAGGGTTCGAGCCTCAGCGTGGGCGGCATCATTAATTATAAATTAAATAAACTGAGATCTCCTGCATATTAAATATAAATAAATAAACAGCGTGCGTGGGGTGAGGGCAGGAAGCTGCCAGATATGGAAATACCAGCATCAAAGAAAACAAGACGGAGGGAAGAGAGGGGAGAGGGGAGGGGGGAGGAGAAATGCGACACGGCGGGAAGGGGCAGGCAGGATGACTCAGGGGAGGGGGCGGAGCGGGGCAGAGCGGCATGTGGGTGTGAAGAAGCCGGGCCTTTGAAGTGAAGCTAAGCTTCACTTCAAAGGTGTCGGAGGAATGCTGGCGGCTGTGCACGCGCTTTTAAGCTCAATGCACATGCGCATTGAGCTTAAAAGTCACGGGCACTGCAAGGAATCGCCACGATTCCTTGCAAGTTAGATAAAGAGTAGATGAGCCCCTATAGTCTCGCTTGCTCGATGCGCATGCGCATCGACAGGCGAGACCTAAAAAGGTGAAGACTTCTCACCCTACCAAAACTGAAAGAGAAAAATTGGAACGTTTGTTGGAAGAGATAGAATTATATAAAGTGTGTAAGAAAGTTGGCATCTGGTTCCATTTATTTTGTGATGATAGTAAATATCATCAAAGAGGGGATTGATGAAGCAAAGCTTCGCATATTTTGCGACTTGCTGAAATCATGAACCTCATTTATGTGTAATAAGGTAATAAGTGTACGTTTTACTAACGATATTTTTAAAGTTCAAAACAGAGTGAAAGAAGCTTGCACATGTGTATTATTAACCATACTAAACGGAGTCTGTAAAATGGCCGTCTCTTGTATTTAGTTACTGCGCATGCGTCAGTCACACTCACGTGTCCTGACGTGTCTGCAGAGTTGGAGGGAAATTCATGCGCATGCGTAATACATAGCTTACACTGCTCGTGCAGTTTGCTCTTGTCATCGTTTCTATGTAGCTAACATGTAGATTGCATAAGTATATTTCTTGATGATAAGTTAGAAGTACAAACCCTGTGATGTGTTTTCATGATGACATTATTATGTATTAATTTGTTTTCGCTTACTTTTCATGTACCGCGGGGAATGGGGGTCTGAGAGAGAGGAGAGCCATATTGGAGGTCCCTTCTGCGCCTGCGCAACTTTCTGCGGCACAGTGGACCTTGACTGATGGAACATAGCCAGTTGGCAGCGATGGGCAAGATGTTCCTGAGAAAGTCACCTCTGCCCCGCGAGAACAGCGAATGTGGCTCCATATATGTTACATTGTAATGTTGCGCTACTGTTTACCGTGTAGTCTCTCATGGGAACCCCTATCTCGCTAGGCGGTACCAAAATATGTTAATGTGGCATACAAATGGAGTATTATGGTTGGTGTGTTACCCAAATCCTACCTTAGGACCAATCCAAATTGAGGGATTCTGACACTTTGCAACATTTGGGGGGTGGTACACTGCCCCAAACAGTATATCTACCCTGGGTTCACCTAGGGAAGTCGTCCGACTTGTCTGGTTTTAGCTGACCTGTCACTGACCCAACGCACTCAATAGGTGACTGAAGATACAGAGAGCTGCGGAGCACTCTGTCCGAATTTGACCATAGACTAAGGTTTTACTGAACCTTAAGGTGCTGGCGAAGCACTTTGCTGGGAGTTCGCTGACCCAATCGGGGTCTTGATCGATAGCTGCAGAGAGGGTGGAGCGCAGGCGTTGCTTCCGAACTGTGGGTTCCGGTCCTGTCCTGAGCGGTCCTGTCCTGAGGGTTTGCTGTCCTGTCCTGATTCCTAATCCGAGGGGTTCCTATCCTGTACTGGGTATCCATTCTGCACCTGCTGTCCTTTGAGGGGTATCCTTCCTTGAGGGTTTCCTGTCCTTAACTGACCCGTGGCCAGGGTTTGGTTTCCACACCATTCTAGGTAAATATTGCTCTGAACTTCTTAAACTTTGCACCTCCTGAATTTCTGACTTTTGCTTTAATAAAGTTACCCTTTGCATATGTTATTTTTCCATGCTTTCCGCAAACCATTGAAAGTCATTTGCAATTTTCTCGTAAACGTGTTCCCATGTCATCTCACCTGTTAGAAATTATATTTTGCATTGCAGTTTGTCATTTTCTGATATGGTCTAGAACCTCCTTACCTAGACTGTTTAAAGGTCCCTTCACGTTAAGCTTAGCGTGTTACTCTTTATAGACCCTCCTATAGTTACCCATGCATAGTCGGTCCATGCTTAAACATTTCTGAGATTGTATAGTATTTTTCCCATTTGCATTTCATAGCAGTATTTCAATGATTACCCTGTCTTTATTTCTCTATAGTTATATCATTTACATTATCCTGGTTATTGAATGCCTTATTCTTGTATATCTCATGAATGAAAATAACGAACTTTAGATAAACATTTTAAAACTTCCAGTTGTCCGTGGTCATTTCACACAGTAATTGAATGTTGTTGATTGGGTTTGTATTTTGTTGCCTTTCTTTTACAGCTAGCTCCCTGATTCATTGTGGTCATTAGGTACCCGTGTTGGTGGATGGTAAGTTGGGTACACTGAGAAAACAATAGTAGAGAACACACACAAATTGGTAGAGCTCGTGAAGTCACCTGGTCAATGTATTATGGTGATTTGAAGTATATGGGCCCGAAGCCGGAAACGGCGAAATTATTGGTCGGGTGGCCTCGCGCGCTCTATCAGTACCACCAATCATTTTGAAAATATTCGAAAAAAGGAAGCTACTGCCAATAAAATCCCCACATCAGGAGGATTACGCAGGCTGCATGCCCTTCTCTCTTCCCTTCTTCCCCTCGCATCTTTATTGAATTTCTAAGCCCATCTTTGGCTTAAGCGTCTTAAAGGTTCCGGACGGCGGGACGAATCTATATCTTTCTAACTAATCAGTCACCTGTTGAAGATAAATTACTAACGTTTGAATAATACTAGATACCGTCACCGAAGCCATACATATTGCAAATCTTCTTATCATCTCCAGTAATCTGATGGTTGAAATCGCTTACTACAGAAATCAAGAAAAGCAAAGTATATCCTATATATCAATATAACCAACCTCTATTATATTTTCGTGGCTGCTCCAGAAGAAGGCGCTGGTCGCCGAAACGCGCGTAGAGAATTATTTTGCCACCTTCTTTTAATTTTATAGGCATTCGAATATGTAATATGTAATTTGTGTATTATGTTTATCTTTTCTTGTGGAAACTATATTTTTTATTGTGCAATTTAATTTTAAAATATTGTACTGTGCCAATTTTTTAATTGTCAATAAATTGTCCAAACCAAGAAGTATTGTTGTAGCCTAGTTTCCTTATAAATATCAACATTGATTTATTTCGCTCTGGTTGCCTAGATTGATACATATCAAGTGCTTACTCTTTCCCTGGTCTAGGAACCTTATTCTTTTGTACCCAGGGGGTCCTTGTTAAATACACGCGGGACTACGGCATCTGTGACAGTCATGTGTGTGCACGAGGGGTCACAGGTCTCAATCCTGGAGGGCGTAGTGAAGACTTTCATGCTGCCAGGCTCGCTAAAACGGGTACCACTGAGCAGGATAGCGACAATAAATATTTACTGAATAAAGCGGCAGGACTGCTAGGAATCCTTTAAATTGTTATAATTACCCCCAGATCCCTTATGTCCTCGTCCCATTCATTACAAAGCGGAGATGACCATCTCCCGACAGAAAAAAACAAGAGGAATGCTGGGACACTCCTACTGCCCCTCCCCCCGGGAGTACATAGGCAGTACTTACCCAGCAGCCCTCCTGTTCTTTTTTTCTGTCTGTCGACAGACTGGTTCGTGTGCTGGTGCTGCTCCTGCTGGGCTTGAGTGGCTGTGCGCTTTCTTCACCCCCTGCCGGGCTGCCTGGCTGTGCGGGCATGGGGTTCCCTGGACTGTCTCCTGGCCTGCCGGGCTTGCTGGGCGACAGTCTCTCTTGGAGCCGGTGTTTCTGATGTGCTCTGCGTGCACCTCCCGGTCCTTTGCGGCTGGAGTTCCTGATGTTACTTCCGGGTCGGGGGCTCGTCTTCCCGAGCCTGGCCGGGGAGGCGTGCCTCGCTGGATGAGCTCCTGCCGGTGTCCTGGATTTCTTGCTGTTGGAGTGGTGGCCTTGTTCCTGTTGTTGGCCCCCACTTCGGGTGAGTCCCGCTTGCGGGGTTTTTGTTTCTTCTGGCTTGCGTTGCATTGTGGCAATGTGGTTCCGTTCTTGCTGGTGCTGCCGAATTTGAAACCTGGTGGCCTGCTCGTGGCCTGTGCATGATCCCGGCCCCGTGTTTCTGTGCCGTTGGCCTTGTGCTGGGAGGAGATCCTGTGGCCTGTTCATGCGCTTTGGGGTGCAATTGTGGCTGGAGCTCCTGTCTTTGGATCCGGGCATCTGCCGCGATCCCTGCCCTGATTTCATTGTCGGTTGTTTGTGTGCAATGTTTGGCTTTGCTTTGACTGATGTGCTGTGTCTTCTGCTTGTTTTTGTTGTACTGGCTGAAATGGCTCAGTTGCGTGCTTGTTGGACTATAGATCTCATGGTCCCTGGATTCATTCCATGTTTTCGACTCCTTTGCATTGGTTCCTTGCTTCTTGCATGTTATTTCACCTTTTTCTGGCGTACTGCTGTGGTCTCGTGCGCTGGGGTGCCGTGTTTCTTTCCAGCAATGACACGAGGGGACAGTGGAGGCTGTGATGTTTTTTTTCACCAGGTTGCGGAGGGGGCCTTGTTGAGCTGTTGGCCCCCGCTCTGGTTGTTTTCACCCCCTTTTTTTCTTCTAGGAGGACTCTGTTGGCCTGCTGGTGTCTGTCCTGGAGTGGCGGCGGGCGGACCTTCTGATACGGGCCATGTTCCTGCATCAGGTGCCTCCTGGGGGTGCCGAGGTTTGTGCTGGGGCCTCTTGCTTGGGGTGCATGCGTTCGCGCTGTGCTCGTCCCCTCTTCCTTTGGGGTGTCCTGCTGCTGCCTCTGGATGCCCCGCGCTGCTTGCTTCCTGTATGGGCTATGTGGCGAGTGCTTCTGTGTGCCTATGGTCGCTCGGACGTCCTGGTGATCTCAGAGGCTCTCTGACCATGCCCCTCCCCACCTGTGGTGCGGGGGTGTCTGGGTGGTGCCGGGCGGTCAGGCACTGTGGTTCCTGTGCTCCTCTTCTTGGTCTGTGTGGTTCGGGTTTCTGTCCCTGGCCTGCTGCCTTGCCTCTTGACGGCCCCGGCTCTCGTCTGTTTTCTGGGTTGGGGCTTACCGGGGGTCTTCTCCCTTTGGTACGCTTCTTTGGGTGGTGCCCCTGCTCTTGTCCGCTCATGCCTGTGAGTTTCTTTCTGTTTGTGGCCTGCCTCGGGTTGGCGTGGGTTCCTTTCGCCTCTGTGGTGGCTGGTTCCTTTCTTTCGCTGGCTCTGCCGTTGCTTGCTCTGCCGTTGCTTGCTCCGGAGATCCCCTGTGTAGTTGGGGTCTCCCAGCCTGCTTGCTTGCGCCTTGCCCTCTGCTGCTTTTGTTTCAGGGTCGCCCCTCTCTTCTTCAGCGACGGCCTGTTGGGGATACGTTCTGTTCCCTCTCTACTTCGGCTCCCTGGCCCCACCTGATGGTGGGCCGGTGTTCCTGCTCCTTGGGCCGCTGCGGGGGGGGGAGGGGTCCTGTTGGCTCCCCTGGTTCCTGTTGGCCTGCCGTAGTTTTCACCGTCGGTGGCCTTGCCTCCGCTGTGGGCTGGCTGTTGTGGCCTCTGCTCCGCTTGGGTGTCCTGGTTCTTGGCCTCCGTTTCCTGGCTTCTGTGTAGTTGGTCGGCGTTTGGAGCTCTGGGTTCCTGGTCCTGTTCCTCCCGTCCCTTGGGCTGCGCCTGGTTCCTCTCGTGGATGCTTGGGGGTGTCTTGCCGGGGGCTCTCTGGGCTGCTCCGTCCCCTCTGCCTGAGTGTGGGTGGCTTGTCCTGCTTTGGTCCTGGTTCGGGGCCCGCCTGGGTCTTCCTGGTGCTTTGGGCTTCCCTTTGATCCGGTCTGGGGCTTCGGGTGTTTGTCCCGGGGCCTTCTGTGTGCTTGGGTTGCTTCGGGGGTCTGGTTGCTTCTGCACTGGATCTCTCTGTGCTTGCCTTTGGCTTGCTTCTGGTGTATTCTGGCTGCCCCTCCTGGTTCTGCCATGTTATTAGCCTGCCTGGTGTGTTCCTGGCTTTGGTCTCCTGGGGGTGCCTGGTGGAGGTTTCTGGCTGGTGTGGTTGGGCGCCTGCTCTTCTTTTCTTGGCCCCCCCGGGTTTGTTTCCGTGGCAGTTCGGCTTTGGTCCCTGGTGTTCCTGCCGCTGCTGTCTGGGCATGGCTGCCTTTACTGCTCCCGTGTCCTGTCGTGCCGCCTGTTCTCGGGGTTACTGTGCTGTGCCCGTGCTCCGCTGTCTGCTCGGTGGTTGTGCTTGGTCGGGCCGGTTTGGTGCCTGCCTGGCCTCCTGAGGCTGGTGGGTGCTGTTGGCTTCTGGGTCCATCTGCACTCGGGTGTGTTTGCTCCCTGGGTTGTTCTGGTCTTGTCTGGTTCCCTTGGGGGGTGCCTGGCTGGGTGCCTGCTGGGGCTTTCTGCTCCTGCGTGTTGGGCTCCTTTTTGGGCTCTGGTTCCTTGCCTGGGCTCTCTTTTGTGTCCTGGCGGGGTGCTCTGCAGTTGTGGCCACTTCCGGTTGGGTCCTTCTGGGTTCTCCTTCTGGCGGTTCTCTTCCTGGGCTTGTTTCCCCTGTGTTGTGGGCCTGTGTGGGGTCCTGTGGCTCCGGGTCTGCCGGCTTCTTGCTCCCTCGCTTCCCCGGGCTTTGTTCCCGGTGGGGGTCTGTTCGGGTGCCCCCCCTCCTTCTCTGGTTGGGGTGCGGTTCTGGGGTGCTCTTGCCTCTGTGGGTCCCTCCCTCCTGGCTGCAGGTTGTCTGGGGTTTTCCTGCTGCTTGGCCCTCTGCCTGTTCTGCTTCCTCCTGCTTCCGCTTTGGCCTTCTGTGTGCTCCGGCGGTGTTGTGCTGGTGGTTCCCGTTTCCTCCTGCCCTTTGGTTTGGTCTGGGCGCTGCATCGGCTCCTTCTGGGGTTTGTTGGCCCTGCGGTTCCTCCTGCGTGGTCAGGTTGCTTGGCTCTGGTCCTGGCTTCCTGGTTCCTTTGGCATTTGTTGCCCTGCTTTGGCTGTTTGCCTTGGCTCTTCTCCTGTGTTGCTGGGTTTGGGTCTTGTGGTTGTGGTCTGGGTGCTGTGCTCCCTGGGTCTTTCCTTTATCCACGGTTCCTGCCCTTGCTGCTTGCCTGGCCTGGGGGTGGGGTTCCTGGGAGGTCCTGTGCCGTGTGGGCACCTTCTTTGTGCTGCCCTCTGTGCCTGGTTTGGTGGCTGCTGGGTTTCCCCGGTTGCTCTGTGCCCCCCTCCTGCCTTGTGTTCCCTCCTTTTTGGGTTGGGGTTTTCTGGGGGTTGGGGCCGGTGGCTCTGTGCCCGCCCTGGTTGGGCTTCTTTGTGTGTTGGTTTTCCGGTCTTGTTGGCCTCTCCTTGCTGGGTCGGCTTTCGGATGGTTTCTGGGGGCTTCTCTGTGCTGTGGTCTTTGGGTTGGCCTCCTCTGCCTGTGCTGTCCTGGTTTGGTGGCCTTCCTGGTTTGGTTGGTGGCCTCCTTCCCTGTGGTTTTTTTTGGCCTTCTGGGCTTTTGGGGTTCTTCCCCTTCCCTGTCTTTGGGTTGGGTTCGGGTTCTCCCTCCTGTTCGGCTCCTGGGTTCGTGTTGCTTCTTCCTCCTCGGCCGGGGTTCCTTCTCTGGTCTGTTTGGGGCAGTGTCTTTTTGGTTTGGTGTGGTGGGTCGTTTCTGGCCTGTGCTTCTCCTTCCTTTTTGGTCTGGGTGCTTGTGCCTGCGCTCTGTTGACCGTTTCTTTCGTTGCCATTCTTTGGGGATGTCTCGGTTTCCTTGTGGGTCTGCTGGGTCCTGTGTGCCTTCCTGCTAGTTCTGGGCTTGGCGGCCTTGTCCGGTGGGTTGTTTTGGCTGGTCCTTTATGTCCTGGTCCCGGTTGCCTTTTCTCCGGTTTTCCCGGGTTGGCGGCCTCCTTTTTTTTTTTGGGGTGCCCTGGCCTTCTGTTTGTCTCCGGTCCTTGTCCGTGCTGTCCTGTTCTGGGTTGCGGGATGGTTGTTTCCTGCGGTTTTCCTTTCCCTCCTTTTCGGTGCTCCCTTGGGTTGCTGCTTGTTTTGATTTCCTGGGTTTGCTTATGGGTGTGGAAGGCCGTATTTTTGCTTTGGTATTCTCACACTTTGTAATGAATGGGACGAGGACATAAGGGATCTGGGGGTAATGCTCTATTACTAACCGGTAATCTGCATTACTCCGGGTCCCGTTGTCCTCGTCCCATTCATGCACGCCTCCCTCCCTCCCGGACGGCCGACCTTCCTGTCTGGGCTTGTTAGTACAGGAGGGCTGCTGGGTAGTACTGCTTATGTACTCCCGGGGGGGGGAGGGGCAGTATTAGTGTCCCAGCATTCCTCTTGTTTTTTTCAGTCGGGAGATGGTCATCTCCACTTTGTAATGAATGGGACGAGGACAACTGGACCCGGAGTAATGAAGATTACCGGTAAGTAATAGAGCATTACCATGACATTGGAATACCACGGCATGAAAGGCAAATTATACAGTGGGAATAAGTCAAAACAAAGGGCATTGAAACCAGATGGCACAATCCTGTGTATGGTAACCATAGCAACGTTAGGTTGAATCTTTCCATGTATTTTCGGTTCAATTCCTTGCACTTTTCTTGCTTTTATCATTTTAAATGTACTTTAAGGGAAGGGATTCACTTCTGTGCCAGATATCGGGTTTTGAGGAAGACTTGTGGGAACTCCCTTTATATTGTACCCTGCTAAATGTGTCGTGTAGGGGGAGCTCATTCTTTGGAAAAGGTCTGTACCAATAAACCAATGTGGTGAAAGTTAACAGTATTCCCTTGTTTTTATATTAATCTCCGAAGGAAAGTTCTAACATCCTTGCAGTGTGCCTCCCAATAAGGTTTATGGTGACAAGCTATTATTCATTGAATACCCGTGAGCTCAAGCCTTACTACTTTTTAAGTGGTCAACTTTTGAGAATACCATAAGACTCGGACCAGAGGACTAACGTTCTCAATACAATCATAATCAATTGTGCCGTGCAAAAGAAACGTGTTAACCACAATGTTTCTATCCATCCCCGATCAATAAGTAGTTAAGTGATGAGCGGGTTGGTACTTGCACAGAGGCAGGTATTTGATGTTGATTTGATGCATAATATGCATGCCCAAATCACCTCAAACCTCAGTAATTGGAAACTCTAGAGTGGAAATGCATGATCGGAGTTAAGCATCTATCAAGTGAGGAAGCAATTAAATGAAGGTGAGAGGGAGGAAGGGGAGGGGAGGGAGAGAGAGAGAGAAAGGATGTGAGAACAAATGAGAGAGTATGAAGAGAGGAAGGAGTGACTAAGATGTTACATTACCTCACTGAGGCGGCCCAGTGAGGGTGAAATCAACCTTCCATGAGTGTTTTCTAGCTCAGGGTGGGCATGGTCTGACAATTCATGTTATGCTGTTCTTACTGAAGCAGGACCCATACAGATTTGCATATGGCTGCAAAGAACGTTTAATTAGAAAAATGAAATTGTGTGTTTAAAATGGACAGGAGCGCAATTGGAGTAAATGTATTGTATTTTCTTAATGACATTTTAAACTTGCCAGAACAAGGCCTCAAGTGAGAGCAATAAAGCAACAAGCTCTCGGCATTGCTGTGGCAGGGGCGGGGAAGCGCATTCCTTTGAAGTCTGAAGCAAGGGCAGGGGAGCACATTCCTTTGAAGTCTGAAGCGGGGGGCGGGGGAGCACATTCCTTTGAAGTCTGATGCTGAGGTCGATGGTGTTTGATGTGCACCCGCCTGGCTCACATGAACTGTACCGAATCCGCAGTTTAGGGAGACTTTTCGGAAGCCTACTATAATCTCGCCGAACAATGCTTACGCATTGATTCAGCGAGACCTAGAAATGAGAATGAGATGAAGCCTGCAGTGAAGCCCTTTCCTAGATATTCTGCATTTTGTTGTATGCCGGAATGGACCTGGGTATTGCAAACATGAAACATTACAGATGCTGCTGAATTAATGTGGCACATGAACAATGCTGTCCTGTCTACAGGCCTGTGGCCTGTTTGGAGCTGTAGACGGTGGCGGCTTGACATGGAGTCAGCATGGAGAGATGAGTGGGGAGCTGACAGGTGCCTCGCTGAGGAAAGGAAGACACTGTATTGAGGAGGCGATGCAGTAGGCCTGCCCTTCCCAGCGGAGGGTCCCTGTTTAGGCTTTCTGCCCCCCCCCCTCCATTTCTCTTCTCTAAAATTCACATTAGTTGCCCTAGGTGACACACTAGATTAACAATTCCAGCTATCGTACCACTGAAGGGGATAATCATAAGTTCGGTGAGAGGAGCATGCAGCAGATGCACCTAGGGTGAGTAGGTGCACCCACCACTCAATCAAAAAGCCAAAAGGCACACTGTGCAAGCACATCCTATTGCAGTGCGGCGAGAAAAATCTTCTTCACATAGAGGTAATTCACCAGCTAGCACTATGAAGTATGCATCCCCAGTGTTCCCAACAACTTCAGTTACTTCTTTGAACATTGCACCTTCCTTGCATACTGTTGCATACTGTTGCCAATATGGATAGTCGATATAATTAGATAAAGGATTGCTGTTGAAAAGCAGATAATGCGAAAAATACTGATAAGGGGCTCTGGGACTAACCCCTTTTCTCAAATGTAAAAAAACGGGAATAAAGAACATAACCACAGTTCCACAGGGGCTCGGTCAGGTGGGATCACTACCAGAGCCTGACTCGGTTGCAACTACAATGACATCGACATCGAATGATGCACAGCCTTTCTTAAATATACTGCCAGATGTTCCGAGCTTTCTGCTTAAACCTATATTGTAGTTAATACCCGGCCAGTCAAGGCATGAAGTAATTACTGGCCATGAAATGACACAGTCTGGAAATAACTCAAGTACTTCATTGGTTCAAGGGCCACTGCAAGGCATTGCTCCAGTTGATCTAAGTCATTCTTCAATGCATCCGTTCCAGCATCTTCTTGAAATTATTCTGGCTGAAGTCCGAAAATGGAAGACTTGCCAGGCAAAGACTCGCTGTGATCCATCATAGGCTTGATGGGATTGAGGAAGTGATGCAAGAAATCCCAGAGAGAATTAAAGAGATCGAACAGAGAGTGCCGACTTAGAGGACCACTCTCTTAGCTGGGACAAGGATATTGTCCTTCAGAAAAAACTGCAGGCCTCACAAATCAAGATGGACGAAATGGAGAACTACACAAGGGGATCGAATTTGCGCTTTGTGGGAATCCCTCCAGAGGGCCAAACTTATGGATGGTTGTGAAATCCTGTTGCTGTAGATGGAAACAATGATCAAAGAACATATACTGGAGAAATCCCATGAAGATCTTACCATAATGTAAGCTCACTGAGTTCCAGAGCAATGCACATCGAATGCAAAATACCCACAAACAATGATTGTGAACTTTGCAGATTATTGTATCAAGGAGACTATTTTATCTGAAGCCATTCAAATGATTTTTTTTCTGCTAACCAATAGGGCACCAGTCAGGGTATTTTCAGATATGTCAGCATTGGCGGCTCACCGACGAAGAGATTTCCTGGGGTTAATTAATCAATTTAAAAATGCTGAAGCACAGGCTTCAATTGTCCAACAATCTAAACTCAAGATCTTGTTTAAGGGACAATTTTATCTTTGCATTATCCTGGAAGTAATGCAAGAGGTTGTGCAGAAAAACGTTATGAAATAAAAAAAATGGACAGATGCTAAACTTATGGAACTTGAAAGGGAACGGACGTTTGTACTATTCTTCTATGGGAAATGAGGTTCTCATATTTCGCACTGGTCACTTTTGTATTATCCACTTTCTTACTTTTTCACACATCACATTCAGCATTTCAAATTCCCATGACATTAAGATCAGCATAGAGGATAGGTCTATTGTACATTAGCACATTGCACTTTCAAATGTTGTATTTTGCACTTGTCATTAGAACTTTCCGCTGGGCTTATAGGATGCCCTTTCAAGCCTAAATAGAAAATGGTTACGTGAAAGGGCTTAGCAACACCCCAGCTGGACACCGTGGAGAGTTAGGAAATTGGCTACGTACTAATCTAGAGATTGAATGCTTCTAGCTTTTTTTTTATATATATATGTCTGAATTTATTTATTTGTATTTTGTACAAACCATTTCTGTATTAGACACCTTTTCCATATCTTTTTACAATTCTTCACGAGTAAGTGATGCGGGATTAGTGCAATGGTTTGATGTCAGAAAATTTCACATTTCCAATCACTCAGTACGTGTACATAGCATTTAATACTTCAGAGTTCTATACTATTTAGGTGGGAGTGGCGAGCATTGGTATTTTAGCACCTAGCACTTTGCACTTAGTACTTTGAAAAGTTATATCTTACACTTGTTTTATTAAGTTTGCACTGTGACCTAAAGTATACACTCTCCAGCCTAAACAAATAGTAGTATGGAAGAGCGTGAGGGGAAGGAGGCAAGAGAGCAACACAAGGTGCCATGTCAGGGCACCTGTAGCAACAGAGTGAGCTGAGGGAAAGGACCATGTGCACTCCTGTTCTTCAGTTGGAGCTTGGGTGGGGGAGGATTGAACAAGGGGGGGAACGGTCAGGGGTGAGCTCCTAGGGTAGGGGGGAAGAAGGGTCAGAAGGATGCACTGGCAGGAAAAAAGAGCAGATGCATAACTAAGAGGTCCAAGGTAAAAGGATTAACTGAGAAACTGGTGAGCTTTATCAAAGAGGCAAGAGAGGGGTATCTCCCAGAAAGATGATGATTTGCTCTAGTGGGTCTATGATCCAAAAAAGCCGTATCATTTCTTGTAACAGTAAAGGGCTTCTAGATTGGCTAATGGCATTTAAACCAGAAGTGATCTTCTTGCACAAAACCAAATTTAACGATAACCTTCTCAAATCATTCATTCCAAAAAGATATTTGCATGGCTTTTTTGTCTCACGGTCACTGCTGAAGACTCGGGAATGGAGCGTAGGCCCCTCTGGAGTTTGTAATTTGTTACGTCTAGCTGCCGGACCAGAAAGAGGACTGGTTAGATTGATTAGTACTGCACATATATAAACGAACTGGCCAATCAGATCCCTAGTTGAACCGCAGAGGCACAGGGTGCCATAGCGGACCTGAAAGGGACCCGCTCAAGTGCGTCCATACTGCGCATGTCTGTCTCGAGTGTCCAATTGGATTGTACATGAATCCGCGAGTATACAGCGTCATCAAGCGAAGCTAAAGGGGGCTGCAGATGACGAGAGAATACCCGTAAAATCTAAACGTGACCCCGTTAGAGGCTGTTCGTTTCTGCATTCTTATAACACACCATCATGAACCATTGTTAGCCTACTGCAGTGAAGTGTTCCAAAGAGAATACTAAATAATGTTATAAATGGTATGGTATCGAATAGAATGGCACAACTTTGTGTACTCATAAAGTCATGGCGCATATCATCCGATATACTTCCCACCATGCCAGGAATTTGCCCGTATTTTGAATAGTATGGTATTGAGTAAAGTCATGGCGCATATCATACAATATACTTCCCACCATGTCGGGGAATTGCCCATGTCAACCTCTAACATTTATCTTAGCGCCTCGACGTAGATGACTTTAGATTGGGACAATGTACGACCTATATTGGACCTATATTGGCAGGCACAGGGTAATTGCGATGTAGCATTGCATACCCACTGGTTTCAACCCATATGTATGTGTAGATTGTAGGGTAGTAAAAGCGCCCCATCGCACCCAACAATACTAACCTGCCAATACTACAGGCAACATAATGGCACCCAACTGGACCAGAATTGTATACTGATTCTGAAAGATCGTAGGTAATATAAGAGAAACGGCAAATTTGGTGACATCCAGCTCTATAATTATGCCCGTATGGTCAGTTTCTTTAAAATCAGTAATACGTAGTTCAAGTAGAATAAACCAATGGCGGAAGACATATAGGATGTCATCATTCAAGCCTTCCGTGTCACATTTAAGCTTGAAAATGAATTTTTGCTCTTTTATGAACAGGTAGCGTGTGACGTCACTGATGTGTTGGGGAATAAACGGCTGTTCAAGAACCACCCATCTCATTTCTTCGGCTTTGTGTTTTTTATTTAGAAAGTGGCTGGTAAGTCGTGTCACTTGTTTATTGCATCTTATGGTGCTCTTGTGTTCGTTAATTCTTAACTTAACTTTCCTGGTTGTCATGCCCACGTATTTAAAGGAACATGGACAGACGACCATATCGATGACTTTGTCACTGTTGCAGTTTGTGTGCTTTTTCAAAACCCAGGGTCTCCCAGTCCCAATATCTACCATCAATGTTTTTTGTGTCTGGGTGCAGGCAGTACAAGATCCGCACGGGTAGTGACCCTGAACAGACGGAAGACTCCAAAGTGTGTTAGCAGATCCAGGGACCTGTTGTCTTGGTCGAGTGTGTACCATATCATCCCGTAGACTCTGTCCTCTCTTGAAGGAAAACAGTGGAAGAGGGATGGTTCTACCCGCTGTATTTAAGATACGCCAGTTTTTTCGAACAGACTTCTGTACCTGGGTAGATAGAGTACTAAATGTGGTGACAAATGTGAGTCTCTCTAAGGGAGGTTTTTTGACAGGTGGACCTAAAAGGGCCTCACGATGGTTGTTTGAAGCTCTTTTACGTGCTTTCCATACAAGATGTTTGGGGTAGTCTCGTTGTCTTAACTTGGTAGTCAAGTCACTGGAATAAGTTTCAATCCAGTCTGTCTGAACAGTTGCGTCGGACACGCAAAAATTGACCGAACGGCAAATTTTCCCGGAGAGATCTGGGATGATGACTATTGAAAGGCAAAAGTGAATTCCTTGACATTGGTTTTCTGTAGAGTTTACTGCCCAGTCTCCCCTCAGTGGGAAAAATGAGTAAATCAAGAAAAGGGAGTTCTGATTTGCTATGCTCTACCGTAAATTCCAGATATTGGTTCCTTGTATTGGGCCAAGTCTGGAACGCAAAGATGGTAGCAGCGTCCCCTCGCCAGACGACAAGGATGTCGTCAATGTATCTTTTCCACAGCAACACTTGATGGAAAAATGGGTTGCTGTGGTCAAGAACACATTCTGTCTCAAAAAGATGGACATAATGGTTTGCCAAGCTGGGGACAAAGACACTCCCCATTGATGTCCCTGAGATCTGGAGAAAAATGGAGTCTTCAAACTTAAAAAAGTTTTCGGTCATTGCTAACCTTGCGCACTCCATTATGAACTTGACGGGTGTGATACTGTCAAGATCGCTTGTTTCAAGGAGGCCCTTGACGGCTTGTATGGTTTCCTCCTGGGGAATGCATGTGTAAAGAGATTCAACATCAAACTGACCAAAAAGTCAGTTTCAATGTTGAACTCAACCTCCGGAAGCAACCTCAGGACATCTTTGGTGTCCTGAAGGTATGTTGGCATACCTTTGACAAAAGGCCTCAGGGGTTCAAGTAAGGATCCAATCCCCGATATAATGGGGTGCCCTGGAGGTGGTCTCTTTGTCTTGTGGATTTTAGGCAAGACATAAAAATACGGGGTCACCGGAAAGGGGGTGACCAAAAACTGGGCTTCTTTTGGCGTGATCCACCCCTAAGCAGTCGATTCTTCCACCAGATGTCCGATTTCAGTGGCCAATCTGCATGTAGGGTCAGTAGTCAGAAGTCGATATGAGTTGGTATCACTGAACTGTCTAAGGCATTCTGCTCGATAGGCGGTGGTATCCATGATGACTGTGGCTCCGCCTTTATTGGCTGGTTTTATAGTGATAGTCACATCCTTAGACATAGTGTCGGCCGCCGCCCTCTCAATGCAAGATACATTTTGGAATGTCTGTTGTTTCGAGGTATTTAAAGACATGATATCATGGGCTACTGTCCCAACCATGGGGGGTACTTGTTGAAGGAGAGGGGTAAAGGTGGATTGTTTTTTTAATCCAGTGTCGTCGTCTCTCACTCCTCCTTCATTGTCTCTTACATTATTCGAGAAGAAGAAATGGAGGCGTACTTTTCGAAAGAGTTTTTCCAGTTCACACCGTAGCTGGAAGGGGTCTCCATTAAGATTTACAGATTACACTGCGGCTATTATATTTTGTGGTAGTGGTATTTAAACGTACTGTCTGTGTTTGTATATATATGTTTATTCTGCAGGAAAGAATCCATTGCCAGAAATATTACTCCTACACTTTGGATTTTGACACATGGTGGGATATATTTTGTTTATTTACTCACTTTGTTTACTTTGCAGTAGTGTACAAAATTGGTCCTGAAGAAAGCCAACAGTCTACCTACCGACCTGATTTTTGCTGAAACATGTCGACCTCCTTATACATCAGAAGATAGTTACAATTTTTAGACTATCAACACTCTGTTTTTAATCTTACCATTATGATGACGCCATACTAAAATTGTCTTTTGGCGTCATATTAGTTAATCTTAATCCTATCCTCACACTTATGATTTATTTTCACATTTAATCACTGCAAATTATTTTTCAGCACCACTTGATCCAAATTCATAGCTTTTTCATCACTGGCGGATCTAGATAAGGACATCTCACGATAATACCTGTTTATTTACTCACTTTGTTTACTTTGCAGTAGTGTACAAAATTGGTCCTGAAGAAAGCCAACAGTCTACCTACCGACCTAATTTTGACTGAAACATGTCTTTTGGCGTCATAATAGTTAATCTTAATCCTATCTTCACACTTATGATTTATTTTCACATTTAATCACTGCAAATTATTTTTCAGCACCACTTGTTCCAAATTCATAGCTTTTTCATCACTGGCGGATCTAGATAAGGACATCTCACGATAATACCTAGTGAGACACCTACTAGATACCAGTTTCCTCAAAAAAATCCCAGATGATGATGCTCCGCCATTGGGTGGGCTGATGGGTTTTCTTTCCACTTCTTGTATAGCAACACATTGAGTTGTTACAACACAAGGCGTGCCACTACCTTTCCATTCTTAGCTTCATGTCACTACACCAGTAGTACCCACTTGTGTTATTGATATAGTTAGGTTGGGGGATAGGATACTATTTTGTATCTAATCTTGTTTCTCCCCTTGGACCCTCTGTTTAATCTAGTTTTGCACAGGTAAAGTATCCCGAGACTGGGGCCACCAGGCCGATGTCCAGACTGACGGAGCCTTGCCCACAATCAACACCTCCGTTTTATCACCGTTCAGTCTGAGACAGTTATGGGCCATCCAGCCAGCAAAATCTTGAAGACAAGACGCAAAATTGCTGGCTGCATGCTCAGCCGGCTGTGTCAAAGCCACAACCAGCTGAGTATCATCTGCGTAAGTCACCACTTCCACTCCATATTGTTCAGTTATTAACGCCACTGGTGCCACGTAAAGATTAAAAAGGGTAGGGCTCAGGCTGGAGCCTTGAGGAACCCCTTGATCCAGGTTAATAGCCTTAGACCTATGGGACCCTTGCTCAACAGGAAAACTACGCTCGTGGAGAAAAGATTCCAGCCAGTCCCATGCCTCCCCTCCACTCCACCCTTCCTCAGACACTGCAGCAAGGTGTGATGCGCCACAGTGTCAAACGCGGCACTGAGATCAAGAAGAATCAGTGCCGCGGTATGACCCTCATCCACATGTCTCCGTAAGGCCTCTGTGGAGAAGAGCAAAGCTGATTCCGTGGAGTGGCAGGCTCGGAAACCCGCCTGTGAAGGGTGTAGGAGCCTGTGGGTTTCGATGTGAGCTTTTAATTGCTGAGTAACCAACTTTTCAGCTATTTTAGCAAAGTAAGGGATGAGTGATATGGGGCACAGATTACTCAGTTGGTCCATACTAATCTGTGGCTTTTTCTTTAAAGGAAGAACCACTGCTTCTTTCCAAGTTATCGGCACAATACCAGATCCAAACAATAACTCTAACAAATATCGAATATAAGGTGCTAAGGCCTCAATATTTCCTCTCAGGATTTTAGCTGGAGCAGGGTCTTTAGGTGAGCCAGATTTCACACCCTTGGCTACTTTCTGCAGCAAATCTTCACCTGGGACCCTGAACACCTTTAAACATTCTTTTTCCATTAGCCCACCCATAGGTGTCTCCTCACTGCCAGATCGAACCCTAGCCTCATTCGGGAAGGTAGAATAGATATCCTTCTCTTGGTTGGAAAAACATTCTGCTATCCGGTTACAAGATTCCGCAGAGCCAGTCTCCGGTTCTCCCCTAGAGGCCAGTGAGGATAACTCCTTATATACCAGGAACAGTTCTTTGGTGGAATGATGGTGATATGTCCAATAATCGAGGGGACTTTAGATTTATTCAAAACCCTAGTTTAGATACATCGAATAGGTCAAGCAAACAACTAAAACTTTGCACCCCTAGCACTCTAACTATGCGAAAGTAGGACTTTGGATTAATAGATCCATGGTATTTGGAGTATCCTTTAATGAATGAATACATGTGTGATTCACTGCAATTCTCCTCAGCATCTCATATTGATTTTTTCCTGCTAAATATTTCAATTCAGTGCCAAATGTCTAGTGTTAAAGTGAATGCATTTTCAGAGCAGTCTGCTATTTCAGTTCAAATTCAATTAAGAGCTGCAATAAAGGATTGATCTAGATGGCAATTCAATTTTACACTACTCTCAGTTGCCATTTAGTTGAAGAAACAAGATCATTTATAGAGGAGTTTTCTTAAGGTTAACTCTGGTACCGTAGATGATATGATAATCTCGGCACATTTAAGGCTGCCTTCCCCAGCCATGTAATATCCTAGCAGGCTTATTAAAATAAAGAATATTACACACAAGTATAAGCATTACAGAGTGTTCTTGACAATGCAACTATCATGCAAATGTCTATAGGCAATCTCAAATCAAAGAAAAAAGAACTTGCTATAGCCAAACAAGCAATGCATGATTTTTTTCTAAATGAAGAAATAAATATTCATCAGGCTTATTAAATAAAAAGTTAATGATGAGAGCCAACATATTGGAAAGTGTCTTGCTTCCAGGGAAGTCTCTTGATCTACCAGGCTATGGAGAAACATGCAGATAATTGTCAAAATTGAAAATCCAGACACCCTTTCCTTATTGCAGTGGTTTTCAAACGTTTTCAACCTGAGGCTCCCTTGACCCATTGGCCGTTGCCTGTGGCCCACCACTGTTACTTTTTTGGAGGGTGGGGGGATATAAGTCTGGCCTCCGGAGTACTTGCATTTATCACCGTGAAAATAATTGGGATGAAGCTGATGAAGATATTATAATCATATACGCAGGGTGTTTCGTATTACTAAGGCAGTGCCTCAAATAAAATATTCCTAGTTACACTTTTTTGCCCATTACTTTTTTGAGTACCACCTCAAACCTTTTTATCCCACTTACAGTGCTAGATAGCACCCATATGCATGTAGGCCCCATTGACAAAGTCTTTCTGTGCTTGTAGAATTTTCGCATGCACTTCTATTCCTACCCATGTCATACGTGCCAACACATCTGTATCAGTAGGGTGACTCAAGATTTTTTAAACCACATGCAACTTTATTATTGCGGTCTTCTCCCTAAAATTGCCTCCAAATCAATGCAATTAAAATAAATTCCTCTGATTATGTTTTTAAAGTCCCTCTTTCTTGCTTCCAAACGTAGGCATTATGCTGTATACGGTGTTTTACTTCCCTGTGCTCAAGGAGAGAGCAGGCCTGTCTGGAAATGTGTGTGTACTGAAAGTAATGTGTACTGGAAGTACCTACGATTCAAATCAAATGTCAACACTTTATAACACTTAGTGTAATATACAGAACAACTGTATTTTCCTGATACCTTACATTGGTGTACAATGGATTTGGAAAAAAAATATATTAATGAGTCAAACAAAATAAATCAGGCATCTTTTGCTTATTTCCGGAGTTTTGGAACGCGGGGATCCAGTGCAATATGGAGGTCATCTCCCTCGACATGCCATCAATTAAGCACTACGTTTAAAGCTTTAGGCATGTCACTTACAAATCATCAACATTATGCGTTTAAGTCTAATTGGTTTAACTGAAGCTAACAGACCCTTCAAAATTAAATGCATTAAAGTGCTTGGTGCGCCGCTCCCCTGGCTAGGTTTGAGGGCTCCCAAGGGAGCCACGGCACACAGTTTGGGAACCACTGCCTTATTGGGTAAAAGTAACGAGAATGCTGAAGTCTTTTTATGACACTATCAAAATGTCTATGAGAAAACTGATGAGGTTCCCGGTTCTAAGTTAGAGCAATTTTTAAACTCTGTCATACTGCCTCAAGCAACAAGGGAGCAAAATAGTGTAATTTCAGAAGAGCTTCGACCTCCCGAAGTCTCTCTTGCTCTGCAAAACATGTCTAGTGGTAGGGTGTGCGGTGCAGATGGCATCTCTCTGGAAGTTTTAAAGGTTTTTTCCAAACAACTAGTACCATTTCTTGTAAAATTATTCAATCAACTTAGAACAGGGAAACCTTTCCTGCAATCTTATAAGGAGTAAAATATCATAAGTTTCCTAAAAAAAGCCAAGAGTACTACTAATGTCAACTACTATAGGCCAATTAATTTGTTAAACTCCAGTTATAAGTAGCTTGCAAGAAGTTGGGTCTCCCGTATTATACCGGGTTAATATAAGAGATCAATGCAGATTTTTACCAGGTAGAAAAAATCTGAGCTAATGCTAGCTTTTTAACCCAAGCAATCAACTATTTTTCCAAAACTGAAACAAAAGCCTCTATTTCTATGATTGACTCAGAAAAGGCATTTGACCTTGTCAATTGGGCCTCATTAATTTTTACCCTAAGAAAATTCGGATTCCCAGGTCATTTTTTAGTAATGCTATGGAATCTTCATAATGGGGTAACAGCTAAAGTGATTATAAATGTGAAGGCAGCAGACGGGGCAGATTAAAATTAACCGAGGCTTGCATCAGGGTTGCTCCTATCCTCCACGTTGTTTACTTATTTATTGAGCCACTATCAAGCTTTTCACTGATGACATTGTCTTATACCTTCGACTAAACGTAGTAAATATTCAGAATATTCTGGGTGCAATTGCAGAATTCACTGGAGCTGGAGGTTATAAAGTAAACCAGGCATAGACTGAAATACTATGGTTTAAGACCGATTCGACACTTAGGCACCCATGTAACGCATGATTACTCTCAATTATTAGATTTAAAACAAGACAACCTTTTACAAAATTAAGGCACTGCTGGACAGGTGGACTTGTCTCCCTTTATCTATTGTTAGACGAGTGGCCATGATAAAAATGTTGATTCTCCTATTACTGCTTTTTCTTTTTACTACACTTCCTAGTATGGTTGGCAAATCATACTTTAGAGAACTCGACCAACTGTTTCAAAAATGTATTTGGAGTAATAAGCAGCCCTGGAATAAAATAGCCGTGTTACAGTTAGATAAATCACAGGGGCGGGGGGTTAGCCTTATCTCATTGTCAAACATACTACCATGCCACACTTTTTAATAATATCGCTTAAATGATCTCTAATACTGAAATTTTTGACTATTTTATTTTGATACAGATGGCGAAAGAATCTTTGATTGAACTATCTGTCTTTTTAACAATACTTAAATTTTCCAAACAATCAAAGTATAAGTCATTACATTGGAATATAGTATGTAAGAGCTGTTTCGGCTCTGGGAATTCTTGAGCTACAATGCCTTTACTCTTCTAGAAGACTGTCGATCATTTGGCATATCCATCCTTAAAGTGCTTTTGGAACGCTGGAAGCAGAAAGGGGTCAGTAGATTAGGTGACTTTTAACAACAATAAATAACGCCTAACGTCAGATGAAATAAACCTACGTCTAAGGTTGGAAGCTAGAAGCCTAATATTAAGTGGGCAACATACTATAAGTTTCCTTTCCTCAACCTGTAGTGCTTTAAACTCAGAAATACATACTGATACACCTGTTATCTAAAAGTCACTTAACAGGCTTAGGAAATTGGTATTGGACTAAACAGAACAACATGAAGAGTGTTCTAGTTGAGGAACAGTTGATCAAAATTCATTATTTCACTGGTTGCTCAATCACTTAAGGAGAATAGGCATATATCTCAGAATTGGGGTACACGGCCCTGAGGGCCACAAATTTGAAAAGAATGGAGTTTTTGTCAATGTGGCTGGCTTATTACACTCCCCATGGTCTACATCAGATGAATGCTGAGGTGCTAAATCAGTGTTTTTGTTGTAAGCAAGTGTTGTATGGCGTTTTAAGATCCGAGCAAAATTTCCTGATTCAAGCCCATATATATGTACAATTCACATTGCCCTATTATAGGCATAGAAATCATACCCATATTTAGACATAGCCCATGCAGTCCAAATAGAGGCAAGGCTACATCCAACCGTACCAGAAAACCACAACGATTTCTTGGAAAATCAGCTTAAGCAGTCAGGGACATCCCCTTGCTTGAATATTGATTTATCCAAGAACTCATGGAGTTTAAAAAGAACTACCATTCCCTTGGGGTTCTTTTCTGATGTTATATGCCCGACTTTACATCAAACTAGGCACCTTCAAGGTATAAATATGCCTTCCCTTGCTCTGGCAAACACACAGTGGTTCGGAGCAGCTCGACTATCTATTTGCCCGACGCAGCTCGCTACAGCAAGTGCCGAAGGAAGCCGACCCTTCAGTTAATGCACTAATCAAGAGGCTGCATTTCTCTTGGTGAGGATCCAGCTCCAGTGTTTCCAAGCTCCGCTCGCGGGGTGTTGGGAAATCGAGTCCCAAGTCCCAAGACAGAGATACCAGACCTGCTTTATTCTAAAACTAAGGTATGGAGCTGTTTAGACCCTAAAGAAAAAATCTTGGATAGATTCTTGGAAAAGAAACTAAACCTATGCTACACCACACTTACTTCTTCCCTCATACTAGATTTAGGTTAGGTACATTGGGGTATGCGTATTTTAGAAGTACCATTTGAGTACTTTTAGACTTTGTTATTTATGTATGTATTTACCTATGGTTTAGAAACCATACAATGCTTTTACAGTATTATTTCATAATACTCTTCTCGCTGTACACATTATACTTTGCAGCCTGTATTACGATTGTAGCAGTTCACTTTACTTGCATGAGAAAGAAAACTATTCAATAAATCCTTTTATTGAAAACGCCCGTCTCTCTATTTCTCTGCACCTCTGATGAAACGAAGCATGCACGGATGACTGGGTAAAATATCTATCTATTGTTTCCACGACTCTGAAGATATGTTTATTCTTGGGGAAACAAAGTTGTCATGTTTGTGCGGTTGTCAGAAACTAATCCCTTCTTGTGTATTCGAGAAACTTTCTAGTGATCTCTGAGCTAGCTGGCACTCACAATTAAGTCTAATATATTCGATAGAGACCTAGTAAACAAAAGTCCTACGTCAAATCAATAGGATATATTATTCCAATGCTCAGAGCCTATTGGGAATATAGGAACTACACTACACTAGATTGAGCAGGAGACCGGTGACATACTTTTTTTACTTGCCCAGTACCCCAAGATTTTGGGGAGAACATTTTCCAGAAGCTTACAGATATTAAGCAGACTCATATACTTCCGGAGCCCATGCTTGCTTTGTTTGGCTCCTCATATGTAACTTAAAGAGCCAAAAAAGAGCCCAGTGTTTGCTATACATTGGTTTTGTTATTGCGCGTAGTTTAAGGAGCATATGTATAAGGGGATATCGCCACCAGAACTTCACTTTTAGCAAGGTTCTGGTGGTGATATGCCCTTCTCAATATTTACAAAGCACCATTAAGCCACTGTTTGTGGTTTAACGCCACCTTGTAAATAAGGCCCCTTTACACACATCACTTAGGGGCCGATTCCGATTTTGGCCGGAAGGGCTCCTTCTGAGCGAATCAGTCAGTGCTGGCCGGATTCCTTCCTGACCGAGCCATTCCGATGCGCTCGGTCGGGAAGGAATCCGACTCGGATTTCCGGATTGCGGACAACAGGCTCGGAGAGCCTGTCCGCAGTCCGGAAATCCTCCAGTTCGAGGTAGTACGATGGCAGCTTTTCACTGCCTTTTCATGCCGGTCTGTCCGGCACAAAAAGGCAGTCGGAAGCTGTCTCTGGGGGCCCCCAGCAGGGCTCCCATGGTTGTGAGGCCACCGGATGGTGGACTGGGGGCACCTATGGTGCCCCTCCATTGATCCCTGCACTTGGGGTGCCGGCCACGGGTTGCAGGGATGAACTGCACCCCTGCTTTCTAAATTGCAAGCATGCATTCCGGTCGGAAAGCATGCTTGCAGTGTAAGGTATACGAATGCAACCAAACCCTGTCGCATCGTACTAGCAGGGCTGTAACCGACGACAGCAGCTCGTCGGTTACAGCTCCTGCCTGATGTCGGATGGATTTAGGTCCGTCCGACATCGGAATAGGCCCCTAAGCGTGAAAGGTGCATGCAATGGGTGTTGCTCTAGGCATTCTTTCGCGGCTACCATTGCTTTTGACCTTGAGCCAGATTTACAAGGAGGTGTAAATCTGAGACAGCGCCAAAAACTAACGCCATTCAAGAGCAGGCGTTAGAATGGCGAAACGGCGAGAAATACTTTTATTTCTCCACATTTTTGCTTTTTCTATGTGTGCTGCACTCTGCAGCACACAGAGAAAGAGTAAAATGTAATTAATGATTGTTTATGTGCAGGAAGGTGTCCCCTACTGCACATAAACAATCAGTAAATAATGACGATTTGCTACATTCTGCAGTACACATAGAAGTAACAAATCTTCATTAGTGCTGGTTCATGTGCAGGAAAGGACACCTTCCTGCACTTAAACAATCATAAGGACACCTTCCTGCACTTAAACAATCATTCCCTTTAATGCAGGCACCTTTGCACTGATTCCTAAGGGTACTAGTTATGCACTG
Source organism: Lissotriton helveticus (assembly GCF_964261635.1). NCBI lineage: Eukaryota > Metazoa > Chordata > Amphibia > Caudata > Salamandridae > Lissotriton > Lissotriton helveticus. The sequence continues at coordinate 1,375,677,160 of NC_136059.1, forward strand.
AACGAAGAACATTTGTTGTAGACATCTATACTGGCTAGAAAGTATAGAATTAAGGGTGAACAAGAGTCTTGAGGCTGTGTTCCACAGTAGCTATGCATGTAATGTACAATGTATGCCTATATTTTAAAATCAATTGCCTTTTTGGAATTTTTTTCGTAATTATTCACTGCACTTTAAATTGCACTTATCACTTTCTTGTTAGCACTCTATATCGACAAAATGTGTACTCGTGCGATATGAATGATTCTATTTGTGCACCATTACATATGTATCAAAGAAGGACATTTGTTTTTTCCTTGTCAAGCTTCGTAGGGTAATTGTTGTGCACTGCTTAATAAAATATTTTTTTTTTTAAAGAGTTTCGTTTGGATTACTCTTTGCCCAACCTGGAAGTATCCCAAAACTCCTAGAGAGCAATTTTCTTTGAGGTATATTTTAGCAATACATTGTCTTACATTTCTGGGTCTGTTGGTTTGAGAAGTCATTAATTAACTAAATATTCAAACATTAATAGGAGGTCCAAATAAATTGCACACTATGTTTTAGGGAGCTAAAGGGGCAAGTTAATAAAACATTTTATTCACACGAAAAGTAGAGCTTGATACGCTATGCAAGGAATGCAATGTATAATAGAAGAACATGTTCATAAACAGATGCATGTGGATTTCCTGGTTGATTGCACTCTTGTGCAATCTAGCATGCTTTGTGGGTTGATACACTGGTGAACACAGGCCAATAGGGTCCATACACAAGGAGAATTGTAACTTTGAACAGAATAATTTATTAAATTTACAGATATCTTCCAGCTTTCTAAAATCATGTACAGCTCTGCCAAGTGTCCCAGGTTCATGCGTGCTGTTCAAATCCAAGTTTTTTCTTTGAATTCTAGGGCTTGCAGTCTTGTTTATTCTATAATAGAATAGAACTACAAGTTACAGACTTCAAGGGAAAACAATGAACTGAAATATCACTTCAAGCATGGACAAGGGAAACATGGCAGCTATGTATGTACAATATCTATCAGGGAAAGCAGCATATTTAGGTAAACACTCACAGATTCTTTAGGAAATTGAAGTTGAGCAGCTTGAATGTTACCCTCTCCATTCGCACCTTTTGCCAGTATTCAGGGATTCCCTTTTTAAATCCACTTGTTTCAATGTTATATTAATCACACAAAATAAACGAGCAAGAGAACACCTTTATTCTATAAACCATAAGCCGTACACATACAGGGTGTTTAAGGCAGTCATTGATGGCATTTAGGAACGTTTTGAAAATCTGTACTAAGTAATGTGTTTGGCGTTGAGGGTTTCGGATTACACTATTTAAAAAAATTTGGAAAAGCATTTCCTATTTAAGTGGGTACAGGTTTCCATATCCTTAGAACATTGTTTGCTAAGGACCTAATACGATTGGCCTTTGTCTTGAAAAATCTGAATGGCAGAGGGGAAGAGAAGGGCACCCTCGCTTCATTTCCTTTCCCCTATTGCTGCAGTCTCACTCTAGGACTTTTTAGGATGGTGAACGTTAAAGATGTCAGTGGCAGCTCCTCTGCATTGGTGCAGGAGTGTCGCCCCATTGCTTGGGCCAGATCCAGCAAATGTAAAATAAAACAATGTTCTTGCATTGTTTTATTTTACATTTGTGTAGTGTTCTGTTAGGTTTACTGTCTAGTCTTTCCAGAATCCTTTACACTCTTTGTTCTTTCCCTTCTTCCCTTGAATTCTATTTGGAATGTATTTCGAATTGCCAACTGTTTTTACTGATGATCTGCTGGCTGTGTGAGCTGCTGCGCAGCACCTGTTCTATTAAACCTGCTTTTCAACTACACCGCCTATGAGTAATTCACTACAAAAAACGTGGCGACGATCGTTGAACAGGTGTCTGCTGTCCACGCGTGCATTCATGAAATAAAATTCGGCCAAACAACTACATCAAGACGAGAAGACGTCGAATGCATTTGAGAACTGGTAAAACCCCGCCGTTCTTCAAACCTCGCCGAACGATTTAAATCACAAAAGGTACTGTACAATTTTAACTAGTTACTGGAAGCGGCAGCAGTTTCCCTTCGTTGCGAGCATCGACCTGCTCGCCTACGTCATTTGCGCTCCTTGCGCATCTGGCCTACGTAATTGGCGTATTGGATAACGCCCAGCCATTAGTGCCTACGCATCACTTTGCAACGCAACCAGCGTACCTGTGGACGCTTTCACCTTGGGAAACGTCACTGGAATGCAGCGTCCTGACGGTGAAACGCTGCGCTGAACGCCATTTTGCGGATCATTTTTTTTTCTTCAACGATACTTTATTTGTTTCACTACTAACGTGCAGAAAGGAAAAGGAAAGTTTTGGACGCGCTACTCAATACGCGCAATATCACAGTCTCCTTGCGTAGAGCTACCCACAAGGTTATCGTCGTTTCAAAATCACGAGGTGAGTGGCGGCAAGTCCCCTTTAACAGAGTCGCTTTGTGTGGAGCTACTCGTTGTCTCAGAGTCACGAAGCGAATGACACCAAGTCTCCAACCTGAAAAGGCGATATAGCTGTTTTTTTTTTTTTATTCTCCTGCTTGCTTTTTGCCAACAATTTTTTTTTTCTTTCGAACTACGTGTACTTCTTTGACTGTGATTCCCTCCAACACTAGTGGGGCCAAATCTTAAACTATCTCTACGAACATGAGTTTGCAAGCTGTTTCTCCCCCACCACCGTTTCTTGACCTTCCTGGTGACCCTCCTATTGTTTGGAAAAAGTGGTTTGATGCATTCACCACTTATTTAGGGGCCATTGGTGCATCCAGATACAGGGCAGAAAGGAAGAAGTATCTTCTGTTAAACAGTCTTGGATTTGAAGGCCGTTCAATTTTTAAACATTTACCTCCCCTGGTACTTGCTCCTGGCGAAGAAGATTTGGATGACTATAATCAAACTGTTAAACTCCTTGAGCTATGCTTTGATGTTAAACCTAGTTTGGTTGTTCTCAGACATAAATTTTACAAATGTGAACAGAAGCAAGGGGAAAAGGTAGAAGATTTTATTTCTACACTCAGAATATTGAGTGCGGAGTGTGAGTTTGAAAATTTTAGAGACCAAATGATTAGAGATCAGTACATTTGCAAATGTTTAGATAAAAACATTCAACAAAAGTTGCTTTCACTAGGTAACCCTTCTCTCGAAGAAACTGTACGTGTAGCAAAAAGTATCGAATTCTCCAAAATCTCTGTTAAGGAACTAGATGGTAGATCTTCCTCATCCATTACTAAGGATGAAACTGTGGTTAGCTCTGTTAAAGTTGTTGATAATAAGATGAATGCTTTTGGTCGCACTGACAACAAATTTTTCAAACAAACTAATATGTGTTTTAAATGTGGGAATTTTCCTCATTCAAAGTCTGGTCGTCCTTGCCCAGCCAGGAGTGTTACGTGTAGACTCTGTGGCAGGATGGGCCATTTTGCAAAAGTGTGCCAAAGCGTAAAAAGGAATTCTTCCTTTCCTCAGTTTAGCAAACAATGGAACAGTAACTATACTCCCACTCCTGTTGCTTATGTTTCTGATTCCCCTCAGGACGATACTAGCATACAGGATGATCTGAGGGACATGGTTGCTGTTGTCAGTATTGATGATCCTGAGTCAGAGTGTGTGGACCCTTACTCCGATTTTGGTATCGGAGATAAGATTGTTTGCTTATTAGTAGATTCCGGGGCCAGAATAACCATGCTGACCCAGGAACTTTTCGAAGAGGTTTGGGGTGATCGCAAACTTTTTCCTCCTGACAGGCTTCCTCTAAATTACGAGTGTAGAAAAATTGAACTTTTGGGATATTTTGAAGATTCTATTGAGTTCAGAGGCAGGAAAATTTTTGGCAAAGTGTTTGTCTCAATTAAAGGCCTGAACATCCTTGGTTGGTTCCACCAAGGTTTGTTTAAGATGGTTCTCCATCCCGGTACCAAGGATCCCATCTCCATTGCAGCCGTTCAGACTGATGACCCTCCCTCTGCAAGCAATGTGCCCTCCACTCAGAACGATGAATTTATCTGCACTTTAGCCAAAGATTTTCCTTCTGTTTTTAGCAATAAGTTGGGAGAAATGAAAGGATTCATGCACACCATTCGTGTCAAGGACAACGCCATCCCTATTAAACACAAACTGAGAAACGTCCCATTCAGTGTGCGAGATCAACTTGAGTCAGAACTTTTTGACCTTTGCAGTAGGGGAATAATTGAACCCATTGAATCCTCCCTATGGCTTTCTCCTCTAGTGGTCTCTAAGAAAAAGAATGGGGAGCTTCGTGTCTGTGTCGATTTACGCAGTCTAAATAAGAACATCTGGGTCGATTCCTTCCCTCTCCCTAAAATTCCAGACATGTTGTCCCTTATTGATGGTTCCAAGTGGTTCAGCAAATTGGATTTAGCATCTGCGTACCACCAGGTGGTTCTAGATCCTGCTTCCAGACATTTCACTGCCTTTGTATCCCCTGTAGGTTCCTTTCAATACTGCCGTATGCCCTTTGGGTTAGCCTCTGCGGCAGCCGTCTTTCAAAGGATTATGACTAATATTTTGAAAGACATCAGTGGGGTTGTGGTTTTCCAGGACGATGTGCTCATTCATGGTAAAACATGTGATGTCCATGATGAAATTCGGAGGGAGGTTTTGAAAGCTCTGGGTAATGCTGGTGTTGTCTTCAAGAGAGAAAAGTGTATTTTTAGAGCACCAAAAGTAGAATATCTTGGTCATGTGTTATCTGAGAATGGAGTGGAACCTAGGCCTGGTCTGGTTAAAGCCATAGTCGATAGTCCTGCACCCAAAGACAAGAGTGGTTTAAAGTCATTCATTGGACTTTGTGAGTTTTACGCTAGGTTCATACCTGATTATGCCTCCAAGGTGCAGCCTCTGTCCAACATGCTTAAAAAGAGGTTCCTTTCCTATGGGATGCCAATTGTGAAAAAACAATTTTTTGGGATCAAACAAGAACTTACCGGTTCAAAAGTTTTAAAGCCCTTTAATCCCAATTTGCTGTGCACTATCACTGTGGATGCCAGTGGGTTTGGTTTAGGGGCTGTTCTTACTCAGGAGGTTGGTGGTGTTGAGCATACTCTAGGATATGCCTCGAGAGTTCTTCGTGGAGCTGAATCTAACTTTGCAGTTATAGAAAAGGAACTCCTGGCTTGCTGTTGGGCGATAAGGAAGTTCAATCCGTACATTTGGGGTAAGCATTTCCGCCTGAGGATCGATCACAGTCCTTTGGTCTCCATCCTTACTGGGGTTCGGATCAAAGAGCACTCCCCTAGGATTGCCAGGCTTTCAACGAAACTACTCCAATACGATTTTGAGGTCAGCTACATACCTGGTAATAAGAACACAAGAGCTGATTACCTTTCAAGGAATCCTGTTGATCTTGACTGTGACAGGGATTGCGAGGAAGATTATGATGAGGAGGACTACTTTGTAGCTTTTGTGGGCGTTGATGATATGCGCTCTATAAATGAGGGAGAGTGGAGAGAGCACTTGTCCAGTGATGCCCTTCTCAGTGAAGTGATCAAATTTGTCAGAGAAGGGTGGCCAAGGGAGAAGAATGTCCATGTTTCCCTTCACACCTTTGTCAAAGTCTCTGATGAGCTCTCTATTGAGGGTGGGCTTCTCATGCGTGGTGACAGATTGGTCCCTCCCAGTGACCTTAGGATCAGGATTGTTAAGGGTGCGCATGAGGGTCATCTCGGCAAAACGTTAACTAAAAGAAGGGTTAGAGAACATTACTGGTGGCCCAAGATGGATCAGGACATAGACACTGTTGTTGCAGAGTGCGTAGTCTGTTCTAGCGCAGAGAAGTGTTTGAAAACACGTTCTCCTCCCCTTCAACCTATCCCCTTCCCTGATAGGGCTTGGGAAAAAAATAGGTATTGATCTGGTAGGTCCGTTCTATTTACTCCCTCCTTCCTCCAGATTTGCGATAGTTGCTGTCGATTATTATTCAAAATGGCCAGAGGTACGCTTTGTAAGCGAGGCCAATTCCAAGAATGTCATTGACTTCTTGAAAGACCTGTTTTTGCGTGAGGGTTTTCCTTCCTCCATCGTAAGTGACAATGGTTCGCAATTCGTCAGTCAGGAGTTTGGTTCCTTTGTTGGTTTGAGTGGGATTGATCATCTGAGGAGTGCACTTTATCACCCTCAGACGAATGCTCTCGTTGAGCGTATGAACAGAGTGCTCAACAATTGCATTCAGTGGGCTATTGCTCAGCACTGTCATGTGCCCAACGCAGTTAGATCCATGTTGTGGTTCTATCGTACCACCCCTCACTCCTCCACCAAGGTTTCCCCTTTTGAATTGCTACGTGGGAGAAAACCATGTTCGAAGGTTTGTCCTGGATGGATGTCACGTTGGGTGAAAATGAATTCCATTGACAATGTGGATGAAGTTGCCAGGTCTAACGTCTTGCATGCCCAGTCCAAACAGAAGAGTGTTTTTGACTCCAGGAAGAAAGTGATCTCTCAACCATTCATGGTGGGTGATAGAATTCGGATTAAATTGCCTACTCACTCCACCAAGGGTAGTCCCAAGTTTTCTGAACCTTTTGTCATTGACAAAGTTTGTGGCAACTCTGTGAGAGTTAACATGAAGAATTGGTGGAATGCTGCCAGGGTCGTTAAAGTGGGCAAACCTATTGTCCATCTCCAGTCTTCTCATGATGTTCCTGTATTGCCTTCTACTCCTTCTGTCCCTGTCCTACCTCGTAGGAGCTCTCGCACTCGAGTCACTCCTGCTAGGTATCGTTAACGTCCTTGCTCTCCTGTAGTTTCAAGATTTTGCCATCTTCCCCTGTTTTTCTCTCTTGCTCTCCCCTTGTCCTAGTTCTATTCTGTCCTTTCCTTTTTCTCCTTTTTGTTTAGTAGAAGAGAGGATAATGTAGTGTTCTGTTAGGTTTACTGTCTAGTCTTTCCAGAATCCTTTACACTCTTTGTTCTTTCCCTTCTTCCCTTGAATTCTATTTGGAATGTATTTCGAATTGCCAACTGTTTTTACTGATGATCTGCTGGCTGTGTGAGCTGCTGCGCAGCACCTGTTCTATTAAACCTGCTTTTCAACTACACCGCCTATGAGTAATTCACTACAATTTGCCAGCTCTTAGCCAGAAGTGTTGGGAGGGGCGGGCCGAGACATGGAAGGGGGAGGAGGACTGCTACGTGCACTCAACTCCCTAAGTACGCATATGTGTTTTGGCTGGCCGTCTCAGGCCGACCAAAACACACATGCACACTTAGGCTTTCTCCAGCCCGGCAGGAGAAACCCCACAGACTCCCTGGTCTGAGCAGAGTGTCTTTTCTGCCTGCTCTCACTAATCCCTGAGGATTGGACAGGGAGTTGTCCCAGGAGATACTGGGACGAGCAGGCAGGAAGATGAGAGGCGGCGCAAGGAGATGCGATGCTGGAGGCAGCAAACGATACGTTTATTATTGACTTTTTATTTAATTTTGTATTCCCCACCCACCGTGCGACGCCTCCCACGTGACCCCACCCACCACCCTTTGTTTATGGTGGCCGCAGCTAGAAGATGTGTGGGTTCGCCAACACAAACCCCTGCAGGCTCTTCCTCCGCCCAAATTGGGTGGAGCACGCACCTGCAGAGATTAGACTAATTTACATAAATCTGCCTTTGTCAAATTTTAGGACCTTCACATTTCATTGTGAAGTACGAAATTCCACAAATTTGCCGGTCTAAGAGGGCATAATTAAACATTCGCCCATCCCTACCACCATTTATCTCTTCCACACCTTTGTGTGAATTACAAAAACGGATAGGGACAGCAGAAAATGAGTAAAGAAGAGCCAAAAGGTCTCAGTATGTGTTTAAAATTAAAGAGGCAACAATCCACACCCCGTAATCTGAAAAAAAAGCATATGGGTTAAGCAGAACTTGTGGTTCATAACAGCCTGTGATTGCATCAAGCAACTTTGCTTTTGATTTTAGCACAAGCCCGGATAAGTATGTTCCGAGTTCCCAGTACTCCACAACAGTACCATGCTTGTTGTGGTCTGGTTAGACAGTACAGCTGTTATCAGACAATTATGTGAGAACCACCCTGAGAAGGGCTTTGACTCTTCCCACATGTTGGGAGCCATGAGAACATTTTCATTGGGCAAAAGTTGTGTGCTTCCAGAAATAAAGGGGCATATTATCAAGGGGGTTTATCACTACTTTTTTGGCTTTAAAAGCCAAGAAAGCGGAGATAAAATGATCTCCCTATTACCTAGCTGTCGCTAACACCAGTTTGCGACAGCTATTAGGAGATAGCGACCATCTTGGGCCCCACTTTGCATGTCAGGGATATTTATCACTAATGACATGCAAAGTGGGCGTGCCAAGATGTTAGCGACTGGAAACAGTCGCTAACATCGCTATTTCCTATTACCAACTTTTGGAGATATTCGCGCTAAGCGCGAATATCTCCAAAAGCTAACACCTGCCCTGAGCAGTTCTTAGCCATGTTATCCAATGGGAGGTGGATAACATGGCTAAGAGCATTAGCTCGGTAATGCATGAATATCGCTGACTTTTCAGCGATATTCATGCATTTTGGCCGTTTTTATCGCATTTGCGATAAACCTTGGTAATACCAAGGTTTATCTGCGGTAAAAATCGCCGCAGCTCAGCGGTAAAATTTTGTCTCTAACCAAGCAATAGCGATAATTATCGCTATTGCTTGGTAATATGCCCCAAAGTCCTATGCCTCCAAACACCTGTGATCATTTTGTTTATTTATCCATCTGCCTGTGCTTGAATTTGAGGAGCACGCACACGACATTGTAACGCTATTAAAGTGTCCTAGAAAACTAGATAATTTATGGAGTTTTTATCTTGCTGCAGCACCAATGGTACATGGGCAGACATTAACCTACATGACATGTTATGTGGGTCTGGCTTGAAAGGCCAACTGTCCCCTGACCTTCTAACCTACACTCCTATTCTTCTACAGTTCTTTGCTTCCACACCAATACATATCTATTCCTATGTTATCTACTTTAATGCTTCACACTGACATACAACATTCTTAATAGCCATTCCTTTTGGCATTGCCAATGCTCGTTTAGAATGCTGTGTTGTTAATTTATCAGAATGTTAGATGACACTCACAGAAAAACTCTTCATTACCTTATGGTGAGCTATATATAAGATGCAGAAATTACCTCCTATCAGTTTTTTGCTTGCTAATAAGCATACTTTGCAGATTCATTAGAGAGCAAATTCTGTAAACGTTACAGTTCTTCATAGTATTCCCTCTGATACATTTTGGTACCTTTGAAATGGCGAAGTCTTTCAAGGAAAGGCCGCAAGGTGCAATGATTATTGCATAGCTCGGAATTGTGATCCCTGCACAAACTCATGTTTGCAAAAGGAGCAGAGGGACCAGCCTTTGTAACTATCAGCTATGCAGACATTGCATTACAGATCAGCAATTCCCAGAGTACCCCTGTAGTAAGTGGTGAGGCCTTGTCCTCACCTCCTACCGCTGCTTTCATGAAAAATGCATGCGGGTTCAGACAACACTGCCATAAGTAAGAAGACCAGGCATCCGGCACTTTTGAATAAATCGACTATGGCAGGGTGTGAGCGTGCTGACAATGAGCTACAGGATTTGTCCCAGGAAAGGTAAAGTAACAAGTCCAGCCCATTGGACTGGTATGCCAGGTTCTTTTTTTTCTGAGATCCCAAATAAATTCTATTTTTACAAAATTAGGAACGATTTGTAGAAGCAACTCTAATTGTGCTAGAGCTAAATCAATATACATTTAATATAAGAACATTTCAGCATACAAAACATATGTCTGCCATTTTGTGCAGTACTATCTTTCTACCTGTGTCTGGTACTCATGTGTATCTTTCACCCGTCACTTTCTCTTGTAACACACTGTTTTCTACCTCCTACAATTGTTTATTTTTGATACCTGCACAAGTGCCACTATTCCCTTCTTATTGGTTCTTGTGCTTGAGTGCCCCCCATGTATTGCAGTATTATAGCTTTATGTTTACTTTGTATGCTTTTGTAACTTGCACACGTCACTTTTTCCTCCTGTAATGCACCGTTTGCTACCTCTTTTATTTTGTTGGTTCACGATTGTCACTTTTGTAATGCACCGTTTGCTACCTCTTTTATTTTGTTGTTCCACGAGTGTCACTTTTGGAATGCACCGTTTGCTACCTCTTGTATTTTGCTGGCTCACGATTGTCATTTTTGCTTCATTTAATGTAACGTTTGCCTTTTTATTTGGTTCACTTGTATTGTTCTCATGTACCAGTTCTGTTCCTATTGTGAAGCGCTCTGACACCTTCGGGTAAAGTCCGCGCTCTATAAAAATGCACAAATAAATAAGTAAATAAATGTAAGGTTACAATTTCAGATGCACACTCCATTATTGAAAGATGAAGTCAACCTCCCGCCTCCCCTGAATAGAGTGGGTGGGCAACGGAGAATACAAATGTCAAGTTATTAGTGAGCACCAAATTCTCTCTTTTATGATCGACCATTAGCTCTCCTCTACCCACATCTGCCTAGTGCCTTTCCCTATCGTGGTTGATTAGTTGCTCTGACACCCATTACAGTAGAGCACAATGTTTGGAAAGGTGGACTAGAAATACTTTGGTGTATGACGATCAAAAGGAACAATCAATGCACTTGTGGGCTTCTGTTGCTTAAAGGGACCAATTGCACACTAAAATGACGTTTGATGTAGTGCGTTCTTCCCCAGACATGTGTAGGATGCGCTCTAGTCTATGAGCGTGAACGCGATGACGCGTCACGCCATAGACAGGAGCGCGATGTGCGCGCAGGCGCAGTAGGCGAAAATAGGAAGGCGCGAACGGGGAAACGGCAGTTGGCGACCGGAGCAGTCACTGTGTAGACGCTCGGCGCCCTTATGCTCCAATAACTTGTTGTTTATGAAAATAAATATAAAGCAACCTCTTACCACTTGGAGTCAGTGCATTGTGTGGGCAAAGGAACATTACATTGGCGACGAGGCTGGGACCACGAACATCAGGCAGCACAGTGGTCAGGAGAGACACTCCATGACAGCCCCACACATCCAGCAGTAAGCACAACAACGGAAAAAGACGAGCAGAGGGCGTGGCAGCAGCAGAAAAGCACGGGAACCACCCAATCCAGCTCCAACAACCAGGTCAGTGCTGGGCTAGGGAAGGAGAGCACAGCCAGCACCCTGGCAGCCAAAAGCATCGACCCCAAGACAGAGGAAGGGGCGCAAACTGACGACCCCACGCAGAATAGAAGGGATAGCACACCAGGCAGCCCCAGAGGGCAAGGGAACACGGCAGGGAGTGCAGGAGCATCCGGTGTACCCATTCAACACAGTGCCCAGGTGGTCGACCCCAGAGGTGAGCCTAAAATGGCGAGTCAAGCGTCTGCTCTGATGGCCCCTGTCCCATTCCTGCCTAGACCGGGCGAACCACAGTTAAAATGGGAAGACTGGAAGGAGTACTTCCAAAACTATATTGAGGCACTCGAAGATGAAAACGAAGGGGCATTCACCCCGGAAAGGAAGAAGAGACTGTTACTCCACAACCTGGGCCCGGAAGGGGTGAGAGTGTTCAAGAATCTGGTGCCCAAGGAGAGGGGAGCGACTGAAACAGACGTGTTTAAAAACGCACTGGATGACTTAGACAGCCATTACCGTCCAGCAGTTTGTGTCTCCATAGACAGGTATAATTTCCAACAGAGGAAGCAGGAGGCCGGTGAATCGATTGATGATTATGTGGCGGCGCTCCGACGCTTGGCCATCACGTGCCAGTATGGAGGTCTTCAGGAGGAGTATATCAAAGACCAAATCGTCATGCACACCACGTGCAGGTCTGTCCAGGACAAACTGTGGGCGCAGAGTGAGACGTCGCTCAAAGAAGTGGTTGCAATGGTCAAAAAGGCTGAGATGTCAAGACGCGGTGCAGAGGCGGCCAAACGTGAGAACGCACCGAGACAGTTGGTCAACAAGATAGATGAGGCACCCCAACTCGGAAAAACCAAAGGGGTGTATGGAGATCAGAGGAAGGACGCGAGATGGACAGGGAAGCAGACAGTCCGCCCTGGCCCAGACAACAAGTTTGCATGTTATAGATGTGGCAGCACGGCACATTCGGCGCAGGATAAACGCTGTCCCGCGTTCCGCGCCAGATGCTCGTTTTGCGGCCTGGTCGGCCATTTTGAGAAAGTCTGCCGCAAGAAGGGGAAGAAATCCACGGTCAAATGCGTCGATGCGGCCACAGCGGATGTCAGCGGGGAGGACGACCTGGATGATGACGACCTGGTGTTATGCATCGAAGACCAGGTCCTTGAGGTGTCGGGAAAGCGAAGAGACAAGCCCCGCACGGACATGCTGATAGGGGGAGTGAAGGTACATGTGGCCGTCGACTCAGGATCTCCTTGGACCATTGTGCAAAGATCCATATGGGAGGAAGACTTTGTGCCTGTGGTGGGGCCAGACCTATGGCCGCCAGACATCAGACCCATCTCGTACACGGAGAATGCCATTCCCCTGGTGGGGTGCCGAGACTTCACATTCGAATTCAGAGGGAGGTCAGCCACGTGCACCCTGTATATAGCAGAGAGAGGCCCTTCGGTGCTGGGGTGGAGAGACGCAGGAGATCTGGGGATCATACTCAACCCGGGAGGAAAAGAGCAGATTCTCTTGACAGACGAGTGGCCCCTCACGAGAGGTGAAGATTGGAAGTCAGCAAATGAAAAAGCGTAGGTCACAGTGGGCTAAAACTAGAAGTTCACTAAATAGTGTGAGTGCCTGGTCAAATAGCAAGAGTGCTATTGCTATGTGTCTCTTGATTTAGCATGGGTCTGGTGAGTTAAGTTTTTTTTTGAATTGGCACACGTATTTGAGAAAATTACACTCAATGCACATACAATAGGCTCTATCCCCCAGATTCATCATTGTCCACTTTTGCGAGTCCTTAATAGCGATTATTAAGGAATTGCTATTAAAGATATGCAAAACGGGATGCATGTAGAAATCGCAATTAATTTTGCGATTTCTACTGCTTCCTTAATTGCGATTAGCTAATTGCTAATCGCAAATAAGGAATGGCTTTCCCATTCATTCCTATGGGCCTCAAGGCCCATAGGAATGACTGGGGAGTTATTCCTTATTTGCGATTAGCAATTAGCGAATCGCAAATAAGGAAGCGATTTCAAGGGTGCCAAGGTGTCCAAAGGACACCCTGTAGCACCCCTGAAATGCAAATGTACACAGGTGTTGCGCACACACATGTCCAAAGGACATGTGTGTGTGTAACATACAACTTAGAAAAATGCACTAAAGTGCATTTTTCTAAGTTTTCGCTATTTACCACGAAGTTACACTTCGCGGTAAATAGCGCCCCCATATTGCGAATTCGCAATTTTAAAAAGTTTCATGAATAGCAATTAAGGAATCTCTAATTGAGATTCCTTAAATGCGATTCTTCGCAATTTAGCGATTTCTGTAATTGCGATTTTTGCATTTGGGATGATGAATCCCAAATGCAAAAATAGCGCTCGCAAAGGGCCGGATTCTCAGAATCTGGCCCTTTGCGAGCCGATTTTACTTTGATGAATCTGGCCGTATGTCTGAATATCTTTGGAAACTATTATTTTTGAAAACCTGCTGCGTGGGTAAAGAAAGGGTCTGTAACCAGGCTGGAGTGCGGAGAAATTGGATACTTGGCGAGTGAGTACGAAAAGTGTTTGCTTTTATCCACCCGGCACGAATGGGTGCACATGCTTAGTTTGTGCCATTTATTGATTCAATACTGTACCAATCAAGGAGTTCAGATGGCACCAATATGCGTTCCCCATTACTGTGTTGCAAACTGCCTGCCTGCTCTCCATGTGTTCCCATACCTGGCATGTCACGCAGTTTGATGCTTACTTTCCCTCCATGTTAAACAACAGTAGATGTTCCAGCACCCAGGCTAATGTGCTGCATAGCTAAACACATATACGGTCCCAAAGGCGAGACCGATTGCATTGTAAATGCTTGTTATTACAACTGCTGCTCTTTTTCACATGATTTCCATGAAAATTCAATCAACATAGTGTAGACTTCCTTCCTATGAAATGTAATGATGGAGCTGAATTTCATAACTACCAGTAACTGAAACTCTAAACTGAATATGACAACAAACTCTTCTTCTCTTACAAATTAAGACCAGACAAGTAGGTGCAAAAACATAGAGGTCCTAATTTACAAGCCATTGTGCAGTAGGTGTGTCACTTGTTTTAGGTGTCTCACTTGTTTAGACGCACCTGCCCATATTTACAAGGCCTTCATGACCTTGTTAATATGGGCCCCTTTCACACATTACTCTGCTTGAAAGGGGAGTTTCATGGGTGTTGCTGTGGGTGTTCCCATACAATATCCATGGAACCTGACACATTTCTAGACTTACAAAGTGTTGTAATTCTAGGAAAGCATCAGAATACTAAGTCTCCACAGGGGAAGTGTAGGAGGGCGCAACAAGGAGAAATACTTTTATTAATCCTAGTTTTTTGCTTTTCTATGTGTGCTGATTTCTGCAGCACACATAGAAGGAGCAAATCACCTTTAATGATTGTTTATGTGTAGGAAGGTGTCCCTTCCTCCACATAAACAATCATCCCTGCAACCCAGGCACCCTTGCACCGTGGCAATGGTGTATGCGCCGGCACACAGCTGCTGTTTGTGCGTAGGCGCACGGGAGAAGGACAGAAATGCGCTGTATCTTGTAGATGCGGCACATTCCTGCCCTTTTATTTTGATGCACAGCAGCACAGAAGGAAGCCTGAGTTTTGCTGCCTGGACCCTGCTGCTCGCTGTTTGGGGGAAGAGAAGCCCCAAACCCCTTCGCGGCTTTGCCGCCAACGCCACCGAGCTAGCGCCCAGAGGCGCTGAAAAAGGAGGGCGGGCTCCTGTAGCGCGGGACGCGCGCGGCGTGCCCGGGTGAAGCCCGGGCCAAGGGCGGGCCCGTCAGGGGCCTGAGGAGGCCAGGATGGGCCACCCCCTTTGGTTTCTTGTTTTTCTTTCTTGCAGCTGTGGGACATAACTGTAGTATTGGTCTGGGACTGTGACCTCCCCGTGACTTCCCTCTTGGAGAAGTTTAGAGGTCTGGTATTTCATTGTGGGGGCCGTATTACTCAAACGGGTGTCCATATGTTCTCTCTGCTTCATGGTATGGCTTTGTAACATTTTTGTTTTTCCAGGCTGTTACTGTTTCCATCCTTCTAATTAGTGAACGAGGCGCTGTGTTGATACCTCTGCCTCTATTTTTGGGGGGTCATTTGGGTATTGCAAAATGGGGAGGCGGAAGACCGAAGTTAGCCAAGAAGGGTTAAAACCTGTAACTAGGGCTAATGTTTCAACTATGGGTGATTTCTTAACGAGAGCTGCCTCAGTTATAGATAAAGAGATCGAATTAGTGGACAGCCGTCTCTCTAGATCTCCTTTACATGGTCTCACTTCCCATATGGTTGGTTATATCAGCCCCCTGAGGGAAGCTGTTACTGAAACTCCTATTTTACCCTTGCCTTCTCTGTTGGGTGCTAACTCACAACCATATGAAGCTTCATCTCCCTTGCAAGGAACTTCGGGGGTAATTTCACATAGGCCACTTTCCCCTGTTATCACTATTGCTGATAAGGAGATTGGTGCTTCGATACATACGATAGGGATTGGTGGCATTAATAATCATAAGTCCAAGGAAGTTCATACCAATGTCGGCCCCCCACAACAAACTAGGGTGGCCCAAAGGTGAACGAGGAGTACAAAAAGAAAATGGAAGCCCCTGGTAAGTCAAGCTAAAAAAACAAAAACAAATATACCCTCCAAGCTAGTTCCCAAGATCCTGGCATCTGCTTCACCAGTAGCAAATACAGTTCAACCGGCCATGAGGGAAGATTTTATAGCAACTATGAGTTGCATGTTGGATACAAAGCTGAGACCCATCCTGGATAGGCTAAACTCTATAGAGAAAGCTCTAGCAGATCATAAAAGGTCTGCACTACCCACTCAAATTCCTCATTCTTTAGCTCAAGAGACATCTAGCGAAAACACGGCTCCTGGATCCGAGCGTATGCCTGGGCCTGTTCTATCACGTGGCCGGCCAGTGGAGTTGAGCCCGAGAGCAAAAACGCAACCTCTAAAGTCCCAGGGGGTTGGTTGATGTTTCAAGAAAAAGACAGGACCCTAATGTGCCCACATCTTCCATCCACCGGGTTTGGTTTCCCAAAGCTCAGGAATCTCACTAGAAGAGGGACAGGGTCATCTAACAAATGTCGCATAGAATCTAGATGTTATTAATCTCCACCCCAATTTACTCCCCTTGTGATAATTTTTGAATAATGTTCCCCCACTGACATCAGGGTCCAATGAAGATTTCACTCAACTCAAAAACAAGGTTAGCCACTGGCTGTCGAATAATACCTGTGTGGGTCCAATGGTGGAACGTAACATCATCATGGTGCATCGTGTGGGGTGGATAGGGAGTTCAAGGAAACCCGGAGGGGGAGACTGTATCATTGTGAACTTTAACAGCCCTTCTCTTGTGGACAGAATTTTTCAGGAGGATCACCATACCCACACACAACGTGCTCCTGGTATTCAGGTTCTCCCACTGGGCTGTTTCTATAAGGCTGATTATATAAGGCGCTCAAACATAAGTACCCCATGTGCTAGGTGGTTTCAAAACCCCCGTCAGGTTATGGGTGGGAGTCACGTATTATCTCAGGGGGGTTATCCCCGCTCGTTTGGGTACCAGCCGGTCGGATAGAGCTATCCACCAGATTTTCAGCCCTATCAAGGTTGGACGAGTGCGACTGACTAACCGCAAATTTAGAGCCCGCCGGCAAGTTATTACATCAACAGGGGCCTCCTTATCTTCCCATGGGAGATGTTGTGCCCAGTGCTACGGTGAAGTTTGGGAAGTGCAGCACTCAGCAGTAGCTGCTTTTACCTGTTTTAGACCAAGGGAAGATTGCAAGTGCAGACCTGTATAATGTTCTGTCATGGAACATCGCAGGACTGGCGCGAACATTTCAGGACCCTATTTGAATGCAGTTCATCAGACAATTCCCGGTGATCTGTCTCCAGTAGATCTGGTTCGTGAACTGTAACCTGTTCTTGGAGGATTATAAAGCCTTCTTTGTTCCTGTGTCCCCGTCCCCATGTGGTAGAGCTAGGGGTGGGCTGGTGATCTATATATCAGTGGCTGTGCCCTGTAGGATACAGCAACTCTCTACTGATACCAAGGATTTTCAAGTAATTGTCCTAAGGAGAGGTAACAATAGTATGGGCATTATTAATTTGTATAACGCAACAAGCGTGCAGGGGGAGTGCAAGATCGCCCAGTTGGGTTGTCTTATAAGACAGTCCTGTGGCTCTTTTGCACATAAGTTTATGGTGATTTCAAAATTCAACCTTGTGGAGATCCTAAATCCAGAGGCACGACTGAGTAGGGATCTGCCAGGATGCGGGGTTTCCACTTTGAGCATTCTGCCCAGGGGGTTGTATTAAACAACCTGATTAATGAATTTGATCTGCTTTAATCAATGTCTTTATCTGCCCACCTAGGCAAACAGCCCATCCCCTCTTTTAAAGGATGTAGCAGCGGTTCGTTTATAGATTATATTCTGATCTCCACTGGTCTCCAGTCCAGCTTTCGCAGGTTTACAATCATGGATAGCATCTTTAGTGATCATAACCCTGTTTGTATGTGCCTGGTAGTAAGGCTGCTGTCAACAGCAGCTAGGGTGACAGCTCCAGGCACATTGAGACCCGTGGAGGGAAGTCGCCGCTTAAAATGGTCGCAGTTATCTCCAGACTCATTTTATGGCAAAGTTCAAGGGCCTTGTGCATCAGAATTAGCCTATTGTGTGTCCACTGATCCCCATCCGGGGGAAGTCCTCAATGCTTTTGATGGCATTATCACCAAGGTAGGGTCCCTTCTACACGTTCCTTCAAACAGGACGGTGTCATCGGACCCCAGATGGTTTAACTCACTATGCTCTAAGGAAGCGAGACAATTAAAAGATGCCCTAAAAGTCACTCCGAGAAACCGACCTTTGATTTGTGCCCATCGTCTTGAATGTAAACGAGCATTGGCCACCCGTGAGGGTGAATTGAAGGAGGAAAGGTGGAGAGACCTTCTGGAGGCTAGCAACTTGGGGAATAGTGCAAGGTTTTGGGGCATTATTAACCAACCTCTATTTGAAAGGGCGGGGGACGGAGAAGTAGGCACCAACATAACTGAGGAAAATGGGTATCTCACTTTCAATCCATCTTCGCCTGCCCTATAGCTCACCACCAACTCCTGGGTAGGGCCAACACCAATGACCCAGTAATGTTTGAACAGAAAGAGGTCGAGAAGGGTATCTTAGGGCTGACATGCAACAAGGCCCCAGGACCGGATGGTATTCCCCCGGATCTTTTCAAGTCAAATCCACTCCTATGGGCTCCGGTCCTGATGGCGGTGCTTAATGCGGCAGGCAGGATCGGTTGCCCAGCCTTCTGGGGCACCTCGACCATCGTGCCGATCTTCAAGAAGGGCGATAGCGATAGCACCTTATGCTAACGCCCGATCTCCCTTCTTGATTCCGTGGTTAAGGTTGTGGGGGGGGGGGTGTTATTGGGAAGAGTATCCTCCTGGGCGGCAGAGAATAAGATCATCTCTGACATACAGTATGGGTTCCAAATAGGGCAGTCTACCCTGGCCCAATGCCTTATCCTGTATATGATCCTGGGGAAGTACACAATTGCCCGCCAAGGTACAATCTACATGGCCTTCATGGATCTTTCCTCCGCTTTTGACTGTGTCAACCGGGGGAAACTATGGCATTCCATAAGGGCCATGAGGGTGGAGGACAATTTGGTTGACTTTCTGGTGAATCTACATAGGGACACCAAGGTCAATATTAGATTTGCCAAGGATCTTCGTGTATCCAGGGATTTCAAAATAGAGAGGGGGGTTAGGAAGGGATGTATCCTGGTCCCCTTCTTATTCAATCTGTATATTAACAATAGATCAACAAAAAAACCAGGGTGAACTTGCTATTAAGATCAGCACATCACTATTGCATTTTTCCCATAGTAAAAGTTTTTCCAGTAACACACAAAAGTGCTCAATTTAGGAGTGCTCAACTGGTCGGATGCTTATTCACCCTTAAGCAATTTTCGTCACGATAATCTGCCCACAGAAGGTGTGGTAGAGTTTCATGAACCATACATAGAAACAATTCAACCAGTGCACATCCCTACTAGTTACTTTTCTCCAATTTGATTGCAATTCGATCACTTCAATAGTTCACTTTGCTTCAGGTCCACATAAATATTAAGATAGTACACAGTCCATTAGTGCTTGAAAGTTCTTATTTATTGATTATTATCTTGCCACATCGTCACAGCCGATGCGCGTTTCGCCCTCCGCGGGCTTTTTCAAGGCAAAAACAATAGTATGGTGAGTGGCGGTGTTTCGTATCAATCAATAAAAATCTTGCTCATTGGTCCTTAAGGCCTTAAATAATGCACATAATAATTGTGCCTCTCAGTATTCGTGCTTGTCACTCCATTCGTCACTCAATTGTATGTGCATTATACGAGGAGTAGAGGAGCCATGATAAGTTCCGTCGCAATTACGGGACCGGTCGCGTCTCCGCAAGGCGTTTCACTTCCGAGGTAATGTAACAACCTGGAAAATACCCTGGTAAAAACGGAGATCGATTTACCTTAATTGGGGCGACGGGGTCTGTCCGTCCTGCTATACACAGACGACGCGTTCCTCGTCGCTAGGATGACAAGGGGACTCCAGACCCTGCTTGACACATTCCGAAGCTTTATGGAAGATCATGAGCTTGCAATTAACAACTCCAAATCTTATATCATGCAGGTCGGGATTCGCCCGAAGAAACAGTACCCTTTTAAAGTGGGCAACAAGAATGTTCCAGTGAACACAATATTTTCTTATCTGGGTATGTTGGTAGATGACCGGCAAAACTGGGGGGCCCTGATCAAGAGTAAAAAAGGGGAGGTTACAAGGGCAAATGCCGCAATCTTCAACTTTGCCGCGAAGATGGGTAAGCGCCCAGTCGCGGCAATTTTTAAGATACACAAAGCCAAAAGTGTTGCCATTGCTAGTTATGGGCGTGAAATTTGGGGTTATGTACCCACTGATGCTCTGCAGGTGGTGGAGAACGTTTTTTTTAAAACGCATCTTAGGAGTGCCTAGCGGAACATCAAATCTGGTAGCTCACCAGGAACTGGGGGTGCCTTGTATAGGGGATACTCTGGCAATGCGACCCTTGTTGTTCTGGCTTAATTGCTGGTTAAATAAAGATCTAGCTCTTAACCATAAGATTTTAAGAGAGAACATGAGCCTTGGTCACATGACACGCATTCCATGGTTAAACTATATTAAGGGATGTTGTGAAGAGCTGGGACGACCGTACCTGTTTTTAAAGCCTCATTCGATTACCCTGAGGGATGTGGAATTTGTAAAGAAAACTTTCACTACCTTAAAAAAGCTTGGTAGAGATGACTTAGAACTTGGAAAAACTGGTGTCCGCAAATATATGATGCTCAAAACATCCCCATCCATTGAGCCCTACCTTTTGTGGCCGCTTTCATCTCACAAGCGATTTTTATTGATCAGGTTTCGTTTAGACTATTTTCACTTGTTGCTTGCCGTCCCCATTCGAAGCTGCGGAGGTTAGGTGTTAGCATCCTGTGGCTGAGATGGAGTGTCGCCTCAAGACTTGCTACGCTTTATGTTTTTTTGTAAATTTTATGAAGTACCTCGAAGATCATTTTTAACACCTCTTTTGAAGAAGTTGAATTTTATCCAGGTCCGCCCAGCCCTTTTTTATCTCCAATTGCTGAAACCAGAATGTGTTTCTTTTATAGTAGGTTTTTTTAAATCATCATTGCGATCCAGGATTCGTACAGAGAGCTAGTAAACCCCTATCATTGGTAGGCACTCCCTCTTTTGTGCTTTCTGATGCCGGACCAGTTTTGTGTACCAGATGTATATATTGCTGTTTTTTTATGGACTTTCTCTTTTATTTGTTATTCTTTGTATGTTTTTATGGATCTATGTAACTTTTATGGTTTTAAACTCTAAAACCGAATAAAGTATATTTGATTTGACTTGCTGCACTGCATGCATCAAAATATAGTAAATGAGGCCATTAGGATTTAGGATGTGGATGAGACACCCCAGGTAATAGGCAGCTGGTTCCCATTTTATTGCATTGGAGCTTGGTGAACCTTTTGGCAGCTGCTTTACAGGATATTGGGTTGTGCTGAAGATCTTCTAACATTGGATCCACTTAGGTTACTAATTGACCGCAGTTGGCTAAATGTTATCATCTCAACAGCAAATCCACATCAGATTAGATCTTTTCGTCACTATACACCACCAATACAATCCAGAAATCACTCTTAGCACCATAAACCACAAAGCATAGCCTCAATCCATATGCTAATCTAAGCATTGCCACTATACTATATGACTAACCTCTAAACTATACAAAAGAGGTAAAAAAACAACCACTGTATGACGACACAACTAGAGGCAAGGGAGTCCCGGGAGTTAGGTACTGAGGTGGCTGTAAAAGTGACACAAGAAAGAATTCAACAATGGGGTGCCAGAAATGGAGAACTTGAACAACTTAGCTGAGACCATAATGACTTTAGAGATTTGCTTACTGGTGCCATGAAGGTCTTTGAATGTAAACTGGAGGAACTGAAGAACATTCAGAAAAAGGCAAGCATTTGTGGTTTGGGTTTTCCTACTACACTCTTTGAGACACCCATTAATGAAATGATATGCACTTTTTTCTAGACCATCCAAGTAGGAGAGGCATATGTGAAAAGGAGGGTGTATAGATTTCCATCCAGGGGTGTTCAATCTGGCACCATGTCAGGAAAAGGTACAGGGGTGGTGGTTGTGAGAGATTCAGAGCTTCGTAATTCCATCCTGCATTTTTCAGCATTCTCTAGGAATCATTGCAAGTGAAGGACAAGAAGGTGTTTCTCTTCCCAGGCCTAGGGTACGTGGCTAACCGCCTAACATGGCATACGCAGATTGCTCCGGACCCCAGGAATCGTATTTCTGTAAAGCCATAATGAGGTGTGGCCCATCAAGCTCATACCACCGTGCCGCCGCTGCAGCATAACTGGGAGGAGGCTGTGAGCGATCCGTCATTACCGGGAGGAACCTCCGAGGCGAGGCCTCCGTGGCAGTGAGGACTTGTGGACTAGGAGTGATATGCCCTAGCAAGGCATGGCTGCAATCTGCACCAGGGAAGCTATGGGCCAATGGAGAGAGGCGGGATCACGACTGGCCTCGTAGCCCAATTCCATTCCTCCCACGAACACAGAGGCTCCCCAAGACTAACTGGACTTAATACTTCAGGAAGTCAGGGAATCCCGAAAGGCCATTGAACAGCAAATTGGATCGCTTACGGCGGGCTTCACGCTGCTCAAGGCTGACCATGTTAAACTAGCAAGCTCAGTGAAATCACATGGGCAAACCCTGAACGAGATTGAGCCCCAATTTAAGGAGCATGCGTCACAAATACAACAATTGCAACTGCAAGTCAACGGCCTCCAGGAAAGAGTTGAAGACGGGGAAGGCAAAAATCGCATCGGACTTCCAGAACGCAGAGAGGGTTCCAACGCTGCCAGCTTTATGGAGCAATGGTTACGCAAATATATAGCCCCGGATGGTCTATCGTCATTCTTCTGTGTGGAAAGAGTCCACCGGATCCCCACTGGCAAACCAAAAGTTGGAGCGCCGCCGCGGCCCCTAATAGCTAAATTATAAAATGTCAGGGACCGTGATGTATTACTCCAGAAAGCACGTGAGCGTTCGCAGATTCAGTTCGAAAACCACAGGATATTACTGTATCCTGATTACACAATAATGGTCCTCTTTCCAAACAGTTAAAAAGAAGATGCGTGCCTTGAATCTAAGATATGCACTGTTGTTCCCTGCCCGCTTTAAAGTCATCCACGAGCAGGATGCAGAGGAGTGGACTGAAGTAATGGACCCAGTCCCAAACTCTGGAGCCACTTCTCGCAGCCCGCCCAATAGTCCCAAAGAGACTCAAGAATGTAGATCATGCTGCATTGTCAAAAAAGTTCATTTTTCGCAAACACTTAGTCCCACATATGAGCAAGCCCAGCTTAGCAGGAAGGAGGTGTGGTGGCTTCGAGCAACCTCAGGAAAGATACTCTCCAGATGGCAACTGACTCATCAGAGAACAGTACTATACACTCTGGCTCAGAGCGAAGACTTACGCTGTTCCCCACGGTGACACCTCAGACAGCGGACGATCTACTGGGACAGAACTACCCTGGACAGGTGGCATTATCTGACACTAAGGCAAAGCAGCGGTTGGTGCCTGATATGTGGTTTAATGGACTAAGTTATCCTTTTTACAAACAGCTATGATGGTAACTGTTAATGAGCGGACAATGAGATAATTCCCGTGTTCTGTAAAGCTTGCAGAACTAGTACTTGTATGTAAGAAACAAGGCAGGTGCCAGCGACTACCCCCACAAAACATATGCACCGAATAGATGTAGCAAGGTTTGTATGGTTGAGTTCACTGTTTGGCCCAATATAGTTCAACGGTTGAGCCGTGTATTAATAGTTCAAAGGGAGTTTGGGGGTTCTGGTTCACACTGGTTAATTAGCTCTGAGTTAAGGAGCTTTGCACTTACACGGCAGCCACACATTATCACAAATCGAGTATGCTTGGTTCCTATAATTTCATCACTTGGAAGGTGCAGGGACTGGGATCGGTGCAAAAGTGGCACAGGGTGCATGTGCAACTACTTAGATGTAAGGTGCAGATAGTGTACCAGCAAGAATCACACCTCACAGAGTCAGAAGTGGTAAAAGTTTGCAAAAAATGGAGGGGTATGTATTTTCTACTAACTATTTGGCCTTTACAAGGGGGGTGATTGTTTGGATTAGGCAAGGGGTTCCGTTTGTCAAGCTGGAAAGGTGCATTGATGAACAAGGCGGATATATACTTTTACGCAGGACGTTAGATGGCTCGCCAGTGGTGCTATGCAACACTTATGCCCCAAACTTTGACCAGGATACATTTTTCAGGAGACTGAGCATGGTGTTGGCAGGATGGGATATTCACCCATTGATATTAGGAGGATATTGTAAAACAGTGATGAACATATCGTTAGATAGGTCATACCCCCCTCTAAATCGGACTGATGAGTGGGTGCTGGGGAATGTATGGAGAACGAAGAACTCAGCAAGTAAGGAGTATTCCTGTTATTCACCTGTCCATCAGTTACACACATGCATTGACAGGAGCCTGTGCTCCCTTAGCATCACAACACAATTGACACATGCCAATTAATTAGCAAACACCTTCTCAGACCCTAACCCCCTAGAGATCTGCATTACGTGGGGCAGAGACCCCCCTCCAGTCCCTACATGGAATTTGTGGCCCCAGTTACTAGAGGACAGCCCTTTTTGTAGCATGCTTTCCGTGGCTATCACAAACTATTTTCTAGAAAATGGGAACACTGCCTCCTTGATTCTGATCGAATGGGATGAGCTCAATGTAGTTGTAAGGGGCACTGCAATTGGTGCCACAGTAGGAGCTAGGCAGAAAATACACAAGAACTTAGCCAAAGAGGAGGATGCAATGAAAAGCTGGGGCAGGACTCAGTGTGTAATCCAGCTAAACAGGCCCATTGCAGGAAGCACGCTTACAACATGCCGAGTTACTAGAAACCCTCAGGATAATCGACCACAGGACGTACATTCAGTTGAAACACACAGACGCTGATAAATCCGGGATGCTATTAGCTAGAATACTGAGAGATGACCCACCACTCCATGTGATCTGTAATGTTAACGGCCCAGGGAAAGGGATGGCTCACTCACACTGGGATATAAATGAAGTATTCAGCATATATTATAGTGCCTTGACAGTGAACTCCCTCACATTGACACCACACATATCAACACTTTTCTAGAGGACCAACCCAACCCCCAGCTCACTGCTAACGCACAGAAAAGCCTAATAGGTCCGGTCACATGAACTGAAATAAAAACAGCCATAAAAGGGCACCCTTAGAATAAAGCACCAGGCCTGGCTGGCCTGCCGATTGCGTTTTTCGACTCATACTCGGAGGCCTTAATCCCTAAATTGGAGGAGTTATGCAATAGATCGCTGGACACCTTCCAATTATGAGGTACTGGGTTTTTAAGAACCGGCACAGAACCGGTAACCCAGCGGTGTCAGGGAACCAACACCCAGAGACCTCGGGTTCTTCCTGATTCAGACCTACACAAACTCAGAGTCTTCTAGGTGAAGTCAAAGATTAGTTTATTGGCTGCAACCAAGGTAACAGGGTCCTAGAAGTACAATACGGGTATATTCTCAGGAGACTGCACACTTTCATGAAGTCAGGCTTCTCTTCTTATACACAGTTTTAGGCCCTAGGCAAAACATTCTTGGTTGTAAAGTAAATAGTTAACATATTCTGGTTCAAAGAAAAAGCAGAGTCATGATGACATGTCCATATTTCACTTCGTGCTGCCGACAACAAATCATTTGGCAAGGCCCAACATTTCATCAGATATCACTGGACCCCTAATAAAAACGGGCACCTCCCCATCATAAAGTAAGTGAAGCAAAGGAGCGGAGATAGATGTGAGCGAGATATGGCAGGTGTGCGCGCTGAAATGGTTTTATGGTTTGTTGAGCCTAGATGCTATCTTGCTCGGCCACTGGGAGGGAACTGACTTAACGAGTTCGGCCTGGGGCAATGGTTCTAACTTGTACTGAGGTCAGGGAGAAGTCGATTAAGGAGTATGTGTCCTTGTGGAATCAAATTCAACTGGATTAAGGCCTATGTAAAGGGCAACATATAAATGGGAGATAAGGGTTCAGAATGTAAATGACGATTTTGAGGTGAAATCGTCACTCAAACACGCCGAAAATACATGTACATGATGTACTCGTCATTCTCGGTCTTTTGATACCAAATTCGTCATATTTCGACGAAGTTTTTATTCTCGAGTCCAGTCTAATTATATGAATCCAGATTTTCAGAACCACAAACCCTCCTTTTGCCCTTACATAGGCAATTAATCTATTCTCATATTAGTCTGAGTCCAGATCTATATTCCTAAAGTCATTGAGATGTTGCTGTAACATCATTCTAGTACTTAGTTCATCTCTTGACACAGGCTTCCTCACACATGATGTAGCACAGAGGCCACATATTGCAGGAGCACACTGTATGCATAGACAGAACAGGAAAAGAATGGCTAAGACCATCCCAATGACCATCAGAATTTTCCATCCCCAGGCAGATATCAGTTCCCAGAGCCATCCCATTAACGACCAATCTCCTTTATCCACATGGATAGATTCAGAAATTTTATGTAATTTGGAGATGGCCCTGTACACGGTTGGAGCATTATCTGGGATGAAAATGCAACAACTAGATTGGATAAATTTGCATACTCCACCTCGGTCCGCAAGTATTACATCCAAAGCGACCCGGTTCTGAAGGGTCATAAGTCGATCCGACTGGAGCTCAGCAGTCAGGTTACTAAGGGCACCAGCAGTTTCAATCACGGTGGATTCAACTACCCTTGTTAATTGTCTTATGTTTCTACTGTTAGCCATGGATCCCCAGAACGGCAGAAAACCCTTTGCAAAGTCCCCAAATTCTTGACTTGCAGTGTCTTCTTTACTCAAAACACCTCTAACTACCCTTGTCCGGTGGTAATCCGCCGCTGCTGTGTAGGTGGGAGGTAACAGGAATGAAACAAAACATGAGCCCGAGAAGTCAGGGGGCAGCCATGTATAGGCTCTGTCATGGCAGATGAAATAAGTACCCTTAGCAGCTAAAAACGCTGGGGAAGTCTGAGATCCAAAAACATACGTTTCTGTACAGATACTCTTCCCTAGCTGAGCTCTGGGATTCTTGCCAATACCTTGCAGACACAGGTGACCTTGATGGGGTACGATCCAGATAGGGGACGATCTTTTGGCTTGCTGTTTCTCACTTAATGTAGTGCCATATCCGGTCACGTTCCAACCTACATATGCAAGTATCTCATCATCCGGAGTATCTTTATAGGAAGTTACTTCCTTGATCATGTCAACTATACCTTTGACTAGGGCGCTAGTCTTGAGGTTGTCTTTTACAGAACGTGGGGGTTGGATTTCTCGTGCATATATGAACATTGTCCTATATGCCCATACTGAACCATTGTGACTAAATGGCAGGACCAAATAGGGGATACCTTTGTCCGTTGTGAGATAGAATAGATAGAATAGAATAATAGAATAATAGAATAGTTGTGTGAGGCATGAGACCACACACCCAACAGTTAGTTGTGTTCATTACAAGTTGGTGTTGGTGTAATAACTGAACGAAGGAGTTATTAATGAACTCTAATCTCCTATTTGATTCGTGGTCAGGCAGAGGGTGAAAAGAATGTGAGGAAACAGTAGGAGGAGGTATGGGTGATGTAGTGGCCGCAAATGTCACATGAAAAGAGAATAAAACATAGCTTATCAAAAAGACCATTACGCTGGATAGCATAAAAATACACACTATTATAAAACTTTTCTTCGTCATCGTGTTAAAAAGTCTCTGCTTAAAGTTCATTTGTTTGGCAGGCCTCTCCACATCAGGAAACTCCATCCTCTCTAAGGTGCTGCCCGCGGTGGTAGGTTGCCTCTGCTAAAGGATGCTTCCGTCAGTCTAGGGCAACTCCCTTGGACCAACCAGAACTACCGACCTAACGTCGTCAGCTGCACCCAAAAGTCTTTGATCAACCGCGACCCTAGCAGCGGAACCCGGATGGTGGTTCGAAAAACAAAAATAAGCAAGTTACCTAGATGGGAGATCTGCACTTTCAAAAATAGGATTTGGGGAAAAAGACACTTTTATTAGTCCATAGGTTTTTCTCAGATCATAAAAAGGAATCGCTTTTGATTAGTCTGTTTTTCTTGGTCGCAAATTGTAGCGTCTTTTCCCGGGTACTGTCTGGTCCAGAAATAGTAGTTCAGGCTCCACAGAGTTCAATTGTTCTGGTGGTGGCACAGTTTCTTGAAAAATGTTCTCGCTTTCACAATCAGGGTTAGTTTCTTTTACACGTTCATCAGTTGTGCGCTCTGAGTCAGTGCCTCCTTTCTGGATCCATTGGTCATGTGGCAGAGGGAAGGGTATCTTTTTACAATGGATCCCGTGGACCCAATTGGCCTTCCCCTCCACCCTAACAGCCGACCTTGTAGACAGGAGGACGAGGTGAGGCCCGGTCCATCTGGGCTGGTCATTTCTTGTTCTTTGAAAGTTGCGGACGAGAACCCATGAACCGGGGTCAATGGAGTGACCCGGAGTCTCAGAGACCGGAGGCAAGGTGTTGTGGACCTGTTGATATAAAACACGCAATTTAGCCGTCAATTCATACAAGTAATCAAGCAAAATAGGGTGTTGCAGCTCGCTGAACTTCGTGGGCCTAGGCACTCCCCATATGTTGGCTGGCCGGCCAAAGACTATTTCATAAGGGCTGAGTTTCACTCGCGAATGCACAGTCATTCTGGTGGATAGGAGTGCTAAGGGTAGAGCGTCAGGCCATTTAAGACCTGTGCTCGCTTGGATTTTGGCCAATTTAAGTTTAAGCGTGCCATTGTAACATTCTACTAATCCAGCTGATTGGGGGTGATTTGCAGCGTGGAACTTCTGCCTAATGCCTAGCCCTTCACACACTTTTTTCATCACACGACCCACAAATTCACTCCCGTTGTCAGACCAGACCATTCTAGGCATTCCGAACCTGGGGAAGTACTCTTAGACAAGGGCTTTTGCTGTGGACAAGGCAGTATTGTCTTTTAGGGGATAGGCTTCTACCCATCTTGAGAAGGCACAAACAACCACGAGCACGTATTTTAAGTTGTTGCATCTCTCCATGTGTATGAAATCTAGCTGCAAAACCTCGAACGGATACGTAGGAGGTGCAAAATGACCAGCTGGAGTTGGGGTTCCCCTACCAGGATTGTGCTTCAGACATACCATGCAATTCTTGAGAACATTCTCTGCACACTTGGGAATCCCTGAATTCTTCCACACTGGGGCCAACAACTCGCAAATCCCTTTCACGCTGATATGGGCCATTCCATGAGCCATTGTAACCACTGCAAGCACATACGCATCGGGTAACAACCATCTCTGATGCTCTGTCAATTCAACCCAACAACCATTTGCATCCATTCTTCCTGTACTCTCTCTCCACGTGCTTAACTCTTTCTCTGTGGCCTCAGCTTGGATGGACTTCACACTCTCTATTGTGTCCTCACATATTCCAACATCGCCAGTCCATCTTTCAGGGCCTGCAACATACATTCGGCTCATCACATTCTTTGCAGTTTCCTTAGCGGTCTCATCAGCAAATGCATTTCCACGACCAACATCATCAGTCACTTTCTTGTGAGCACTACATTTCACGATCGCTATTTGCAGGGGCAACGTCAGTGATTCAAGAAGCTCATTCACCAACTGACCATGCTGAATCTTAGTTCCATGCGAAGTCAGGAACCCACGTTCTCTCCACAATCGTCCAAAACTGTGAGCCACTCCAAACGCATACTGACTGTCAGTGTAGACAGTCACTCTCATTCCTCTAGACAATACACATGCTCTTGTAAGTGCAACGAGTTCTGCGGCTTGAGCTGAACCATGTGGTATTCGCGCAGTTTCAACGACTGTGTGCAAAGTTGTGACAGCATATGCTGTAGTCACGTTCCCATTTGGGAGCTTAAAGCATGAACCATCTACCCATAATGTACCATCATATTCAGCAAGAGGAGTGTCGAACAAATCCACTCTCCCTTTTGTCTCTTCCTCTGTTGTGAGAAAACAATCGTGCTGTTCTGAAGCATCTGACTCCTCTGCAATTGGTAACAACGTGGCTAGGTTCAAGGTACTGCACCTTTTTATGTGCACGTGGCTCGCTAGTAGCGTCAATTCGTAACTGGACAGTCGAGCACTAGTTAAGTGCTGTGTCTTGGTTCTGTTTAACAATGTGTCTACTGCATGCGGGACCATCACAATTAGTGTATTATTCATTACTAGACCTGCAGACTGTCGAATAGAAACAGCTGCTGCTGCTGTGGCCCTTAAACAACTCGGCAATGCTCGTGCTACCGGATCCAAAGTGGCC
Source organism: Lissotriton helveticus (assembly GCF_964261635.1). Taxonomy (NCBI): domain Eukaryota; kingdom Metazoa; phylum Chordata; class Amphibia; order Caudata; family Salamandridae; genus Lissotriton; species Lissotriton helveticus. The sequence continues at coordinate 1,375,707,395 of NC_136059.1, forward strand.
GAAAAATGGGCGCATGGCCGCTGTCTATCTCCGAATAACTGAGTCAGCACAGATAATGCACAACCCTCCCTCTCGTGGACATACAATGTGAAAGGCTTACTGTAGTTGGGGGTACCTAACACAGGAGCCGAACATAATGCTGTGCGTAATTCGAGAAAACTTTTCTGACATTCTTCAGACCAAGGAATGGGATTGGGTGTATTTTTACACGTTAATGCCACCAAGGGTTTGGTCAATAACGAAAAATTTGGAATCCACTGTCTACAGTACGATGTAATGCCCAAGAAAGCACGTACTTCCCTCTGTGTTCTTGGCACACTCAATTTCGCTATTGCCTGAATTCTTTCTGGGGTCAGTTTCCTTCCCTCTTTCGACAAGAGGTGACCTAAGTAGGTTACTTCTTGTCGGCAGTATTGAAGCTTGGAAAGTGACACCTTGTGATGCAGATCACACAGATGACGCAATAATGTCAATGTGGCCTCCTTACAAATTTTCTCAGTATCTGCAGCAATGAGCAAATCGTCCACATACTGTACAAGAGTGGCACCTTTAGGCAAAACAATCGTGTCAAGCTGAGTTTTCAGAGCTTGGCTGTATATTGAGGGGCTTTCACAGTAGCCTTGAGGAGCGCGTTTAAAGCGGAAGCTTCGACCTCCTAAACTAAAGGAAAAAATATCCCTGCTCTCCTCAGCAATTGGGATGCTGAAGAAAGCATTCTTTAGGTCGATCACTGAAAACCATGAAGCAGCAGCTGGAATCATAGTTAATAATGTGGTAATGTCGGGCACAACTGGGAATTGTGGCACGACTATTTTATTTACTTCTCTAAGATCAATCACGAATCTGTACACAGGTGGCTGAGAAGGGTCAGTTCGTTTTAAAACAGGCAGAACAGGACTATTGCAAACATTGCCTCGTGTTTCTTCAATCACATCTTTTTCAATCAATTCGTAAACAATCGCTAGCAAAGCTTTTTCACCCTCATTAGATATTCTGTATTGGGGAATTCGTGGCATTTTAATATTCGACTTCAATGTTACAACATATGGTGGAATTTCTAAAAGACCTACATCGTTAGGACCAGTAGCCCAAAGAATATCTGGGAGAAGTGACAATTCCGCTGGAAGTGCATTTCTCGACAAATACATGGGAGAAACCACTTTCTTACCTAAAGTGAGTTGTACTCCTGAAGGAGAACAATACAAAGTTGCATACAATCTTTTTAGCAAATCTAATCCTAGCAAATTTTCACCACAACCTGTTGTCAGAATAAGGGGTGCTTCGAATTCACAAGGACCAACAGAAAGAGATAAAGGGTCAGAAATCGGATTTCTAACTGGGGCGCCAGAAAAACCTACAGAAACGTTCATTTCGCCAGACAAAGGTGCGCCAGGGAGTTTGGAGTGCATAATAGAACTCTTTGTAGCACCAGTATCCAACAGAAAAGGTTCTGACACACCTGATGTAATCACCTCAACGTAAGGTCCACTCTGATCTACTGGAACTGAAACAACTCCCTCTCTTTGTCTATGGCTGTCCTAGCAATCATCATTCTCCCACTGCTCATTTTCTGTGTAATATTCATCAACATAGTATTGAGCGGTCCGGTCAGATACGTTATTTTGCTGATCAAACCTGTTCATAGAGTTTTGTGGTGGAAGGGGACGTGTGTCCTGTGGGGCGTTTCCACGCCCTCTACCTCTAGGCGCTTGCTGACTGCCACGACCTCTTACACCAGAAATTCCATTTGCACGTTGTGATAGGGCAGGACAGTTATACTTGTAATGACCCTCCTGTTTGCAATATAAACACTGGTTAGGACCTACACGGGGTTGAGTGTAATCGAATCTTTGCAAGTTTCTCTGATATTGTTGAGGCTGCTGAAAAGTATTCTGGTAGTGATTCTGGCCATTATTATGTTGATTACCACCACCACGTGGCGGATAGGCTTGCTGTAGCAAAACCTTCGTTTTGAGTTCTCTAGTTTTCTTTTCAACTTTATCTTTCTCATCTTTGTCTCTATTCTCGTAGTACTGTGCAGTAGCTAATAACTGGGCCGAAGATGAGACTGCCCACGAACTTTCTGAATCTTTTAATTTTCTACACAATTCTGGAAGCAGATTGTGCACGAATTTATCGACAGACAATCTCTGACCACCTTCTGTGGTCATATCTTGACCGCTGTGGTCAATGAATGTTTCTTCAAATCTGGTGAAGAAATCTGAAACAGTTTCTTCTTTCTTTTGCTTGCATGCAGACAACTTATCCCAATTTACGCGTATTGCAGGCATTATTGTTTTCATGTAATCTACTATTCTAGCAGGTAGTTCTGCTATCAAAGGCTCAGGCTTGGCACCACCAACTTGGCGGGCATCTGCAGCAGTAATATTAGCCCATGTGTCACCTAATTCCTGGTCATGATCCACATGACGGATTTTACCCCATAAAGGCTGTGGAACAACATTCCCAAATAACATATCGATATCGGCTAAATTCATTATACATGACCCAGCAGTTTGTGACAATTCTTTATAGTACCCTGCAGGATTTTTACGCGGATCTGGTAATGTTTGTTTGAGTGCTAAAACTTCAGCTCGCTTCCATGGGACATGTACCCATACACGCTGAAAGTGTGGCAGAACAGGTGGGACAGCAGTCGCGTCACCCTCTCTCCACTGTGGGGGAACTTCTCTCATAGGGTATTGTCGTGCCTTTTTCCTACTGGATATATTACATTCAGATGGTGACCCAGAACTGTTTCCCTTACTCCGATATGATAATAACATTTCAACTGCTTTTTCCACATCTGGACCTACAATCATACCCTCTCCAAACCTAAACCGTACACGACACATTTCTTGCGGGATGCATTCTTGATCATTGTGTTCTAAATCCTCGCCAAGAAAGACACACATCTGTTCGAAAATATATCTCTGTGTCGCTGCTTCCCATTGATGGAAGTCTTCCATGACAGACTGTACATCATATTTTGCAGTGTCCATAACCCATTTCTGAGCTAAACTATTCAGGGAATCTCTCTCTTGATAATCAGGCAGTTGACTTCGCAACTGTCTTCTTCCTATGTTAGGGGTCGTAGTAGGCGACCCGAAAAGAGGTAAAAGAAGATTAGTAACAGTGCTGGCCATCTTCAGCCGAATGGAAGGTGAAACTGAAGGACAAGCAGATGGAAAAACGGGGTGAGATAAGGCGGGGGTAGAGATAGCAGAAGAGGTATCGGGGAAAATAGAGGGGGCACTAGGCAGAATCGTAGAGGGAGCATTAGGAGATGTAAAAAGTACAGTAGGCAAAATCGTAGAAAACAGAGGTGAAACAGAAGTGGTCGGTGGGCCTGGAGGAGGCTGCACCGAAGAAGTAGGAACCAGCTGAAGAACAGCTGGTGGGTGCTGTTGAGGAGCAGGAGGCGCAGCTTGTGCAACTAAAGGTTGCGGGGGTGCTGTGGTGTAGTGTAGCTCCTATTTTCCAATAGGCTCTGCGCATTGGAATAGTACCTACAGCAGTAAAGGCCTAGGCCAGACGTTAACTAGGTCTACTACTGTCGATACTAGACTTAATTTTTGGGTTTGCCAGCTAAGCTCAGAGTTCGCTAGAAACTTTCTCGAATGTTCAAGGAAGGATTAACTCCCCTGATTAGACAAGAAGGGATTTAGTTTCTGACAACCATAGAACATGACAACTTTGCTCTCCCCTAATCAAGAGTCAATCTCGAGAGTCGTGTGAGCACAAGGCAATTATTTTACTCAGTCAGTACGTGCATTCTTAGTCTCATCAGAATGTAGAGAAAAGGAAGAGACGGGCGTGTTCAATAAAAAGGTGTTATTTATTGATCAGTCTCTTTTCTCATACATGAGAAATGGATCGATATTATTGCAATACTTATAGTTAAGTAAAGTGCATACATTAAAAGCAATAGTATAAAATAATACTGTAAAAACATTGATATGGTTTCTGAGCCATATGATGTTTAAAATGATTAAAATATATTTACATACACATATACATTTGACTAAACGTACTCAACTGGTGTTTCTAAATACGCCTACCCCGTGTACCTGACCTAAGTCTAATGCGTGGGCGGGAATAGAAAGTTACAGTTTAAGTTAAGTTTGTTTTTGCCAAGTGAATAACTAAAGAATTCTCTGTGAGGGGTTATTCAGTTCTGTACCTGGAAGTTAGGATGAATGAGGAATGGTATCTCTTTCTCTGCTCTCGATATTCCAGGCTGCCTGCGAGGGCTGCCCAGAAACGCCGGTGCTGGGTCTCTCGGCTTGAGATAGCAGCGCGTCTCTCAGCGCGTCAGGAAGGCGGGGCTGCTGCCAGCGGGGTCTGCTTCTGCTCTCGGCTTCGGCAAGTATGGCTGCTCCGTCTTGTCACCACGCGTGTGTTTGCATAGGGCAAGATCGGCAATATTTATACCTTAAAGGTGCCGAGATTGACGTAAGGATGGACATAGATACGTCAATAAAGATGTCATACGACTTGCTCGTTAGCACATTCTTTACTAAAGTTCTCTGTGAAATCAAAACAATGGCCGCACGGATTATCCAGGTTGTCATAGGTTTGATTTGTTATGAGAACGTCGTATGCCTTATCAGGGGCTGGAGGAATGTCGCTTGTCTAATTAGATCTCAAGCGTTATGACCTAATCAGATAACACGTTCCGGTGCCGTAGTGTGACTGCGTCAGATAACGGTATCTGCATCATGGGGGTTTTCTTGCCTCATGGGCTGACTGTTAGTTAACTTGATAGTTAGTTTAACCAGAATAGGGTCAGGAATAGGGGGACTGATTCAGAACCTATAGAAATACACGACACCCACTCCACGCTAACTATGGTCATATCAACTAATCTATTCATAGTATAACATAGTACAACATACTATAGAGTATAGTGTATACCTTACCACCCCAAAATACATAAATGCATTTCGAAATTTTCAAATATACTGAAAAATTGCAGTCATATATATTGTATGCACTTAAGCTATGAATTAAATGCAAAAGTAAACACGCATTTTTATGCATTATTGCTTATTGGTATATGAGAAATACACATGAAATGGCTCTTAATTTGGCTATACAGAAAGGAAGTTCGAGACCATCTCATCACATAATAAAATATATTTGTGAACATACCAGCGGGCAGCTAAAGTCCATAAAGTCTATAAAGTATCTAAAAATAGGAATCTTAGTTCTCTAGGAATAGTTTCTTACTTTAAGCAGAAGATCAGTGTCCCGGAAAAAATATAGGAAGAAAAATATTTTAGGGGTTTGCTGAAAAAATTGCTGTCCGTGGACTGGATTGTAATTGTTCATGTGACTTTATTTTTAAAGTTGAAGGCCGAATCCAGGGAACGCCGTGTGCGAGTTTACTCAAAAGTCTCTATTTCTGTTCTGGAGAGAACATCATATCATTCAGGCTTTCGAAAAAACTGTCAACAGCTTCATGGGAAAGTTCCACTAAGTCGGAAATAGGGGTAACCATGCATTCGTGCGCATGATTGTCTCCATTGACATTCTGATTCGCATTGCTGACAGAAGGTCGTACCTGTTCGATGCTGCTTTCATCTTGAACTTCACTACTCTTCAATCGTAGTGGTGAAGATTCCAGGAATGCCGTCATCAGGATTGGCAGCCTTTGAGGGCAGCACAAAGCGTGAACCTTGGTAGGAACCAACAGTGTATCTGCATCCACTGGCGCATCCGATTGTAGTGTCAGGCAGGTGTCTAACACGCATTCTTCTCCGCATAGCAGACACCTTAGTACAGGTAAAACACACCTTTGCCACATTGGTCGAAATGATAGAAACCAAGTCATGTTCAGGTCTCTAAGCCGGGAGAGTCCCAGGATTTTTGATATCCGGTCCCGGTATCCAATGGCTAGGATCGTATCTTCCATTGTCGCGAGAGTTTGATTTGTGACATGGGTTGCCATAACGAAAAATAAGGACTAGGAATAGGATTCCTGCAATTAGTCCCAGGATCAGGGGAAGTCCGCCAAAAATCGAATGGACGAAATCTGGAAAAATACCCAGTATGGCTTTGAATGGTGTTAATGCCATCGAAAATACTGTCTTAAATACCTTTGAGACCCCAGTGGTATCAGAAATATTTAAGATTTCGCTTAGGATTTCCGCGAAATGTACGGGGGAATTAGTTGATAATAATGTATGTATCTCTGCAGTCGTCCTTGCGACTTGTAGATCATACATTTCTTTTGATGACGTGAGCCTTGTAGGCGTCTGAAGAAGCACTGTTTTCATTCTGCTTAAAGTGTCTATTCGAATAGAAGTAATTTTCAAATTGGGCCATGCCCTTGCCTCCCTGTCTGGAAAGGAGCTGGGGAACAAAGAACGTCCACAGCACTTGACCTTCGCCGTTGTAGTGACTAGATAAGGAGTCCCGGGCATAAGACTGCAACATCTGCAGTCTACAATAAGAATGTAACTCCCATTATAGAGTCTTTGAAAGAATGGTTCTATTTCAGTTGCAGGTGCGCCTTGCTGGTGACATGAAAGGTTTTATGAATTCCCTTCACAGGCTCCATGCAAACTAATTCCGTTACACAGAAGCGTGCCGCTTAGTGACATAGCACAATTGTTGCCACTAAGAAACACTTTCTGTCCTTTATTACTGACACATGCATGTGAATAGGGCAGGTTCCAAGTTGTTTTAAGGTACCCCTTTCCCAATTTCTCGTACATGCCAGCCTGTATATATTTTTGGCAGTATTGAAACCTGAAGGTTGAGATTGGAATATTTATGATTCCGTGGATTATCCATTCACTGACAGGTCGTTCTGACATTGTCATTGGTAATCTTTCTAGTTTTTCAATGCTCAAGATTGTATAATCAGCACCCTTTTGCGCCATACCGATTTGTCTATCAGTAAGGTTAAAGATTTGGAATAGTGACGTTGTGTTGATTAAACGCCAAGGCACATAGCCTGAACGCAGATTTTGTAACGTCCAGCCAAGCTGTACAATGGAACGTAATTGTGACTGACCATGTTGTAATAACAGTAAGTCTTGCGATAATATATCGATTGCTGAAGACACAATGCTGTCCAATGAAAAAATTCTGGAGGACAGAGTCATTAACCCATTGTCCACTACAGAAAGTGATTTTTCCAAATTGATACGGTCAATTTCCCGTATTCTTTCTGCTGTCTCAATTTGAGTTACCTTCCAGGCCTCATTGTATGCTGCATATACAGAGGCTGCTATGAAACGCTTTTGACGCTGTTTGCGTGGTCCCATTATGAAATCACGCAAGTCAGCACCATCAGTAAGTAAAGTTAGGTGTTGCTTAATTTCAGGCAGTGTGGAAGTTTGAAGCCATTGAAGGCATAATTTGCCCACACTGTAGGTTGTTATTATCCCTGGGTGATGTCTTTGGGGATATCTAGGGTCTGGCCTGGTCATTTTGAAACCCTGTGTTTTATTCAGGAATCTATCTTGACAGTTATTTGTATCTGTGGGCCAGATCAACCATTGTTTCCAATCAGGATGTGTTCTGTTTTGGTTTAATATATGGTTTACGTCTATTTCTTCATCTGTATCAGAGCTATTGCTAAACATTGTTGGCTTTGGAATAGACGGGTTATTTAAATCTTTGATTTTGGCTAAGCCAAGACAGGTGGTTTGTTGAAAAGTGTCATTTAAAAATATCATTTGTTCTGGGATCATGCAGGCTCTAAACAAAGCTTCTACACCCTGTACTTGCCATTCTTTTGTACCCCAAACACTTTTCAGATCAACATTTTTGTCCCAATAATCAAATCCAAAAGTATTCATTTTTTCAAAGAATGAATCTGAATATATCAATTTTGTGTTGGTTATCATGGTTTTCATCCCTGTCTTGTTTGACAATTTAAAATAAAATGTTTCAGCATTACTTATGTTAAAACCTGAAAAATATGAATATTTGTCATAAACGGTTCTAGAGCTCCCTTTTGGAGGTGTAGCACAATGTTCCCATTGATTATAATTTAAAACATTTCTAGGTTGTGCAGATTTATGCAAATAATGGTTACCATAATGGTTATAGCAATACATGCTATCATAATTTGTAGAACCTTGCAAATAATCATGTTTTGTAAATTTAGCAGACATTACTAAGTCAGACATCATGTTGTTAATACTTTCGAAGTCCCAATCATCAGCAAATGAGTTTGGTTTTGCAAAGTCACTCAAGGAGATCTTGATTTGGTGTGGATATTTCAGGATCTCGACCGGACCATAAATTTCATAGTCAGTGTTGTCCCAGGCTACCCCACCAGGTATCGGATTGGCTGTGAAGTTGGCTGAAGAAAGTTCTGGAGAAAGTTCTCTTTTCTTGACGTGTGAAGATGTGTGTGGTTTGAGGACCAAGTTGATGTTCTGACTTGCTGTGTCCATTTTAGCATATTTTCCCTCAATGAAGCGTCCCAAAGTAAATACCATGATGAGCCAAAGTATGAGGATAAATGCACCAAAACCCACCCAAAATTCAATCCATGGAGAAATCAGATAAGTTTCTTTCAGTTGTTTCAAAAGTTCCTTAGCTTTGTCTTTAAAGGATTTTGATGATGGCTGTGTCTTTGATTCACTGAAGCCTTCAGAGGAATCATCGAAGTTGATGAAGTACCCGGATGCAGTTCTGTCAATTGTTCCAATTGCTTCAGGATTTTTGTTTCTTGCATTGTCACTTGGTACTTCATTGTAGATTGGTGTGTCTCTGCTAAATGTTTTTATTTGGGTTTTCAGAGGTCTTAGTTCTATTGCATTGTTGCATAGTCCTTGTTGTTCTTCTGTAGGCGTTTCGAATGTGATGAGCCTCTTTGTTAGGACCTCTGTACTGGTAGCAAACCTTGGTGTTCTGCTACTTATTGGGAGTCCACTTGGCCTACTGTTTGTTATCGGCCACATGTTGTGGTTTTACCAGGTCGATGGATACAACTCTGTTCTCCTTTTTTCCAGCAAGTGGCAGTAGTACAACTGATCTTGTCCCGTTGACAGACAAGACAGGAACTGCTTTTCTGTAAGAAGGCCCAAATTCCTTCTTTACCGCGATCTTCTCCCTGACTAGATCCCCGACTTTTGGAATCCAGACAGGTCTTGCTGGGACAGGTGGTGATTTTTCAGTGGTTGTTGGCTGTTGTTTCAACTGTATGTTGCTCAGGTCTTTTCTTGTTTTGTTTAAGTCCTGCAAAATAGCCAAACTGTCTTTGACATCAAAGGTTTTTCCTATTACCACTGAAGTCTGACTATCAAGGTCAGAGATCAACATCCTAGTTCCGAATAATAATTCGTACGGACTGAATCCCTTCAGAGAATTTCTTGGCAAGTTATTTAGACTACGTTGGACACTTATTAGATGTTTGACCCACCCAGCTCCCGAACCTAATATCCTTTCCATTATAGATTGCTTTCTGCCTTGGTTTTTTCTTTACACCATCCAGTACCCTCAGGAAGGAAGTGAGAAGATTCCCGCTGGGCTGTGCTCATTTGGCCATGTTTCCCCCCCAGGCTGGATTGCCTGAGTGAAAACAATGGTCGAACGTAGCATGCTCTTAGCGTATATGCCATTTAGACTCGCAAATCTTGTATAATAGTCCGGACGTCAGCCGAGTGCTGTGGATCTACCTTATAAGTGGAAACTAGCCTGTATATGTTAATCGCAAGCCATTCTTTTTACTGGTGATGTTATCTGCAGTCAGATTCCACCGTATTTTATTTTTTCTCTCCCCACTGCGATTTCTGTTGCAGTTTGGGCAGTTTTTTACAAACATGGTATGATGTAGGCTCATGCCTGGCCACCAGTACCGTGATTGTAAATCTTCCAGAGAATCTTTTAGTTTGAGGTGTCCAAGACCCTCACCCATATGTGCGTCTGCGATTAACAAGCTTCTCCTATCCATGTTTGGAATCACTCTATCCCCCACTCCAGGGATTCGAGCAAAAGGGACGGAGTTTGCATCGATTATGTATGTGTAATTGAGTGGATAGTTGATCGGTAACGCTGAGCAGTCGCCTTTTGATGACGTTTTCACCGCCAGCAATGTTTCACCGTCAATGTATTTTAATGTACGCTTTTTTCGAACTACGGGAGCCGATTTAGTGGCTGCCGCTGCGGCTGTTTCAGCCAATGAATTCCCTACAACGTGAACGCCATCACGTTGATGACTCAGTGAGTGAGTCACGTGAGTCTTTGGTAGTTCTTTTTTCAAAAGAGCTACTTGTTCCCAGAGCAGTTTCTGCTTTATTGGTGCATCTGTGTCATCTTTGTAACCGTTCTGAGTCCATGTCTGCAAATCGCTGTTATATGATTTGACGCAGTAATATGAATCTGACACTATAAGTGTCGGGAATTCGCGATCGGCATTATCTAGCGCCATTTTTAATGCGATTATTTCAGTTTGTTTTTCTGAATTAGTTTCTACTGAGTGTGATTTTGTTAATAGAGGTTTTAATTTACCTCCGCGCCACACTTCTTTTGTAATCTCACATGTGGGGTTGTATGCTTGTTCTCCCCAAACGGAGGGTTGAGCATGTCCGTCTGTATAGATTACACAGGCATAATGTCGTAGAGGCAGAATGTCGATTGGCAGAGGATACGTCTTTTCATATTTTAGATTTTTTAATTCTTCTAGTTCTCAAAAAATTGACAACCAGGCTATACTTGATAATTCATATCCTTCGTATAGAACTTTTAGATGGGCAATTCTGGATTTTTTTAAGTTGAATTTGTAACCCTCTGCAGCGAACCCAAGAATTATGGTGTTCACTCTTTTCAAGTGAGTCTCCAAGTCATCATCTGTTAAGTAAATGTCATCGACATAAGATAATGCTTCATCATCATATAGTTGTAGTAATTCTGTTACTCTCGCTGAGAATACCCCCGGGCTGTTCTTGTACCCCTGGGCTAACCGACAGAATTGTTTTTGAGTGCCATTTACTGAGAATGCAGTTAAATATCTGCTCTCTGGTGCTATGTTTTGACAAAAGAATCCATTGGAGATGTCCAAGGTTGTTTTGTATTTTTTGCGCACTATGTTATTCATTAGTGCAGCACTGTGTGAGTTTTGCACTGCAAAAGTTTTGCAACATGTGTTAAGGTGTCGGTAATCCAAAACTAGACGGTATGAATTGTCTGGTTTGGAGACCGGAAACAAAGGATTGTTCATTTGTGAGGTGCAAGTTTCAATCACCCCCTGGTATTCTAGCTGATCTAGTATTTCATTTACTTGTTTTTTAGCTTCTTGTTTAATTGGGTACTGCCTTTGTGCAGTTGGTTGTGATTTTAACTGGATTTTGTGAGGAGGAGAATCCTCATCCCATCCTACATGATTTTTATATAAAGCAGGTGCTAAGGCCACTGCCCACTTTCTAGCAAGTGTATATTTTTTATGAATCGGTATTTGATTCGAGAAGGCCGGCATAATTACTTCTTCGCCATGAGGGCACTCCCTGACAAACTCTGGTGGCCAGTCTTTTTCAGCTAGAACGATATCATAGCCCTCGGATAGATTATCCCAAAATAGTCCCCTTATTTTCCTAGTCTTATCTCCCTCTATACGTAATGTTATCTCGTATATCTTGTGGGGCTTGCTAACTCTGGTGTCTGCAGTTTCCACTTGAAGGAATTCATTCGTGTCCACTGTCTCCAGATGATTCATAAGGACTTTGCGAGCTATGCTCACCTCTGCTGCGCTGTCTAGCATTGTCTGAGCCCACTCTCCGTTTTTCAGTTGTGTCCTCAGTATTCTCGGCATTGTTAACTACCTTGATACTGGCTACCTTCTTTTTTGGAAATTGTAATTTCTTTTTTAGTTGAGCAGGTTCCTTGTCTTTGAACTAGGCGTGCTCTTCTGATCGTCCTCTTCTTTCCGATTTCTGCGAGGAATTCTGAAAAGATTGAGAGGGACGTGTATCAATGTCTTGATATCTATCAGGTTTTTTAATATTATCCCTATTTCTAAGGTTATATCTATTCCCAGAGGGGTCACTCTGTGGTGACCTCTGTCTTTGGTTTGGAGATTTCTCTCTTCGCCTGGGAGACCTTCCTCTGGACTGGAATTTCTTTTCTTTAGGATTGGATTGTTTGTTTCCATCCCAGTTCTTTTTTGGTGAATTATTATTATTAAAAAATATTTTTTCTGGACTTGTAGTCAGTTGCGGTTTTACTGGTATTCCACCTAGACTATCTCTGCCTAGTTCTTCATAGGATTTTTCTATGATTCTGGCAATTTCAGCTGGTTGGTCTGCTATATCTGTCTCTTTTAACCTCTGGCGGATCGCCACGTTTGCTGCTTCACCTTTTATGTTGGCTAGTAATATAGCCGAGACCTGCTTGAAGTCTTTCAGTAATTTCATACCAAGAGTTAAAGCAGGTTCTGGACCGTATTCATCTTGAATTTGTTTTAGCACATCTGGTATTACCGAAATGGATGGAACACCGTGCGTTTTTGTGTAGATGGAAGCAAAGACTGTACCCCAAGTGTCACAGTCCTCAATGTGTGGTGCGATTCCCATTGGGAGACATATAGTCAGAATCCTGTGTTTTTCCAGCGGGGTGGTGTCAGGAAACACCGCCTCTATTTGGGTTATTTTCTGTGCCAACCAGAATGGTATTTGTTCCCGTTTAGCTGGAACTTTACCTCGGCAGGATTGGATGTTCTGTGGTGTAATTTTATTTGTGTTCCCCTGGTGAGGGGTCAGCTGTGGAAGTTTAATCGCTGGCTGAATTGTTGAAGTCCGCATTACATACTGAACTAATTGTCTATGAATTTTTAGTAGTTGTTTTAGCTGTATTAACAGCTCTGCTGCAGGCATTCTATCGATGTCTGGATGTGGTGTGTATCCGGCTAAGACCGGCCACGTTGCTCCTGGTCTTCCTAAAGGACCGAGCCTTGTAATGTGATTGTTATGTATTAGGGCGCCATCAAATAAGAGCAAATGCTCTTGGAATTTGAGTGGTACTTCCACCTCCTCGAAAGGAGTGTATGTTTCAGGAGGTTCCTCTACTTTGTAATAGTGGAAGTACTTTGTTACAGCATTAGCTGCTGGAAAATGTATCCATGAATAGTATACCTCTGTCTGCCGATATTCGTGTGCCTCGATTACGAATATGACTGTGCCACCTCTAGGTGTCAGTCCATTTTCTATAAGTTTTAAGGTTATAGATCTCCTTTTAATGACCGGAATGAGTGTTATATTCGGGTCTGCATCTAGTGCAGCATTATCAGCTGCTGCTATTTCAGCTGCTAATCTAACTGCCTCTCTTTCATCCTCATTGTCTGACATTTTACAGACAGGATGGTTTTATGTTTATTTGCAGATCAGGTTTCTTATGGAACAAAGATTAGATGCACAATATTTTGGAACTGTTTTTTATCCTTCAACGTTGACTTGACCAAAAACCATACATAGGAGTTCCCTCCTGCGAGGTTTTGGAGGATATAACCTTTCACCCACTCCAGACGTCTTTGGAGTATTCGGGAAAAGGGGTCTGAGTGAGAAAGCACGACTGAGTTACTCTAAATGTCTTACGTTAGTTTTATCGCCCTTTCCAAACGCGTTGGGCGCCATGTAGTGTAGCTCCTATTTTCCCAATAGGCTCTGCGCATTGGAATAGTACCTACAGCAGTAAAGGCCTAGGCCAGACGTTAACTAGGTCTACTACTGTCGATACTAGACTTAATTTTTGGGTTTGCCAGCTAAGCTCAGAGTTCGCTAGAAACTTTCTCGAATGTTCAAGGAAGGATTAACTCCCCTGATTAGACAAGAAGGGATTTAGTTTCTGACAACCATAGAACATGACAACTTTGCTCTCCCCTAATCAAGAGTCAATCTCGAGAGTCGTGTGAGCACAAGGCAATTATTTTACTCAGTCAGTACGTGCATTCTTAGTCTCATCAGAATGTAGAGAAAAGGAAGAGACGGGCGTGTTCAATAAAAAGGTGTTATTTATTGATCAGTCTCTTTTCTCATACATGAGAAATGGATCGATATTATTGCAATACTTATAGTTAAACAAAGTGCATACATTGAAAGCAATAGTATAAAATAATACTGTAAAAACATTGATATGGTTTCTGAGCCATATGATGTTTAAAATGATTAAAATATATTTACATACACATATACATTTGACTAAACGTACTCAACTGGTGTTTCTAAATACGCCTACCCTGTGTACCTGACCTAAGTCTAATGCGTGGGCGGGAATAGAAAGTTAAAGTTTAAGTTAAGTTTGTTTTTGCCAAGTGAATAACTAAAGAATTCTCTGTGAGGGGTTATTCAGTTCTGTACCTGGAAGTTAGGATGAATGAGGAATGGTATCTCTTTCTCTGCTCTCGATATTCCAGGCTGCCTGCGAGGGCTGCCCAGAAACGCCGGTGCTGGGTCTCTCGGCTTGAGGTAGCAGCGCGTCTCTCAGCGCGTCAGGAAGGCGGGGCTGCTGCCAGCGGGGTCTGCTTCTGCTCTCGGCTTCGGCAAGTATGGCTGCTCCGTCTTGTCACCACGCGTGTTTTTGCATAGGGCAAGGTCGGCAATATTTATACCTTAAAGGTGCCGAGATTGACGTAAGGATGGACATAGATACGTCAATAAAGATGTCATACGACTTGCTCGTTAGCACATTCTTTACTAAAGTTCTCTGTGAAATCAAAACAATGGCCGCACGGATTATCCAGGTTGTCATAGGTTTGATTTGTTATGAGAACGTCGTATGCCTTATCAGGGGCTGGAGGAATGTCGCTTGTCTAATTAGATCTCAAGCGTTATGACCTAATCAGATAACACGTTCCTGTGCCGTAGTGTGACTGCGTCAGATAACGGTATCTGCATCATGGGGGTTTTCTTGCCTCATGGGCTGACTGTTAGTTAACTTGATAGTTAGTTTAACCAGAATAGGGTCAGGAATAGGGGGACTGATTCAGAACCTATAGAAATACACGACAGTGGCATTCTGCGCATAGGGGGGTGGTGAATTCAGCAAATGTGACATTAATGGGTCTTTTTCACGCTCTTTTGCTGCCTCTTGCTGAAGAGACGGCAAAACTGGATAACACTTATCTATTGCCATTTTAGGTTGCCTGTGCAACTGCTCATTCATCTGCTCTTCCTTATAATCTTTAACCTGCACAGCAGCTTGCATTACTGAAAGTCCCCCTTCTCTCTTATTTTTTATAGCTAATTTAATTTCTTTTTGTTTGGCTTCTTCACGCCATAAGCGGAAAGAGTCAAACATTGCCGGCCGGGATTTCTTTTTGAAGAGTTTAACTTCAAGGTTGTCTAAGATTTCAGAATCAAAGCTACCATATTGGGGCCATTTTAAAACACCATCTTTCCTAGTGTATTTAATCCATACTTTGTTGTAAGTGATGGGGCCTACCCCATGTTTTACATATAGCTCGAAAGTCGGAGTTCCAACTGGAGGAACCGGACATGAGTCCTCCAATCGGGAGTCCCTATTATTACTACCAAGACAAAATAAATTCCCAAGTCTAAGACTAGGCATCCTCGCTCTCTAGTCTAGTTCCAAAACTTCAAAGGATTATCGATTACGATATTTCTCGTGAATACACAAGTCCTTCAGTTATGGTGCTTGCAAGTACCAATACAAAACCTTTTGTATCCCAAAGATACCACAAAGTAAGTCCAACTAAGGACTGGGAGACGCTCCACTTATACTTAACTGAAAATATCGATGGCGTCACCAGAAGACTCGTCTCAGTTTTCGCTCTACCAAAAACTTCAAGGGTCCAACATCAGGGCGACAGCCAGGGCAGCAGTCCTTGTAGCCGTCGGGAAGCGGGGAACCTCGCAGCAAAGACCTTCGGACCACGTCGACATGCAGGGGTCGATGAGGTGGTGGGCCCTCCTCCGGAATTTCCACACGAAGCTCCTCACGATCTTCAGGCTGACTGGTACCACTGGAATCGCCCCAAACGTTGGGCGCCAACTGAGGTACTGGGTTTTTAAGAACCGGCACAGAACCGGTAACCCATCGGTGTCAGGGAATCAACACCCAGAGACCTCGGGTTCTTCCTGATTCAGACCTACAGAAACTCAGAGTCTTCTAGGTGAAGTCAAAGATTAGTTTATTGGCTGCAACCAAGGTAACAGGGTCCTAGAAGTACAATACGGGTATATTCTCAGGAGACTGCACACTTTCATGAAGTCAGGCTTCTCTTCTTATACACAGTTTTAGGCCCTAGGCAAAACATTCTTGGTTGTAAAGTAAATAGTTAACATATTCTGGTTCAAAGAAAAAGCAGAGTCATGATGACATGTCCATATTTCACTTCGTGCTGCCGACAACAAATCATTTGGCAAGGCCCGACATTTCATCAGATATCACTGGACCCCTAATAAAAACGGGCACCTCCCCATCATAAAGTAAGTGAAGCAAAGGAGCGGAGATAGATGTGAGCGAGATATGGCAGGTGTGCGCGCTGAAATGGTTTAATGGTTTGTTGAGCCTAGATGCTATCTTGCTCGGCCACTGGGAGGGAACTGACTTAACAAATTCGGCCTGGGGCAATGGTTCTAACTTGTACTGAGGTCAGGGAGAAGTCGATTAAGGAGTATGTGTCCTTGTGGAATCAAATTCAAATGGATTAAGGCCTATGTAAAGGGCAACATATAAATGGGAGCCAAGGGTTCAGAATGTAAATGACGATTTTGAGGTGAAATCGTCACTCAAACACGCCGAAAATACATGTACATGATGTACTCGTCATTCTCGGTCTTTTGATACCAAATTCGTCATATTTCGACGAAGTTTTTATTCTCGAGTCCAGTCTAATTATATGAATCCAGATTTTCAGAACCACAATTACCACCATGGAGGCGCTATTGGTATTACTTCTCAAGCCAGGAAGAGATGCGACTGATCTGTCAGGATACCGCACATTATCACTCTTGGTGACCAAATATTACATTATAAGTAAGATCCTAGCACGCAGACTCCTTCCCCATCTAAATAAATTAATACACAGGGACCAATGTGGTTTCTTTCCGGTGTGCAGTAAGTGGCTGCTACCCCTGTGGAATATGTTGATGCTGGCTGCATAGCTTTGTACCTGCGGCAAGCCTTTGACACCATCACATTGGAATATATGTTTAAGGCCCTGGAGAAGTTTGGGTTGCCCCCTGAATATCTCCAATGGGTCCGGCTGCTGTACACAGCCCCCACAGCGAGAGCAAGAACCGGCAGCCACATATCACAAGAATATGCGGTGCATAGAGGCACAAGACAGGGCTGTCCCCTATTCCCATTATTATTCGTCCTTGCCATAGAGCCACTGGCACTTAATCTGCTGCATGAGTCTGACCAGCTAGGGATTCCAATAGGCAATACAATGCACTTGATATCAGCCTATGCAGATGACATCATTGCATATGTACGGGACCTCAAGGGTGTGTTGGAGCTCCTCCCCAATATTTTCATGTATCAGGTCTCACCATCAATTAAGGAAAATCAAATGCCTTCTTCTTCCATGAAGGCATCTGCCCAGATGTAATTGGCTTTGGTCTCTATACTATGCTGGTGGCACATCATACATTTAAGTACTTAGACATACTTATATATAGGTCACAAGCAGATATGCTCGACTGCAATCTTACAAGAGCAGTAAGGACAGTGCGGTCAAAAGTGGCATTCTGGACATCACTGCCATTATATGTAATGGGCTGGGTAGGTATATCGGTGGTCCTTCCCTGATTGTTGTATTACTTCGCTAACTTGCCAATACTAGTCCCACCATCCTTATTTCGATCCCGTGACACCATACTTGGAAAAATTGGTGTCCGCAAATATATGATGCTCAAAACATCCCCATCCATTGAGCCCTACCTTTTGTGGCCGCTTTCATCTCACGAGCGATTTTTATTGATCAGGTTTCGTTTAGACTATTTTCACTTGTTGCTTGCCGTCCCCATTCGGAGCTGCGGAGGTTAGGTGTGAGCATCCTGTGGCTGCGACGGAGTGTCTCCTCAAGACTTGCTACGCTTTATGTTTTTTTGTAAATTTTATGAAGTACCTCGAAGATCATTTTTAACACCTCTTTTGAAGAAGTTGAATTTTATCCAGGTCCGCCCAGCCCTTTTTATCTCCAATTGCTGAAACCAGAATGTGTATCTTTTATAGTAGGTTTTTTGAAATCATCATTGCGACCCAGGATTTGTACAGAGAGCTAGTAAACCCCTATCATTGGTAGGCACTCCCCCTTTTGTGCTTTCTGATGCCGGACCAGTTTTGTGTACCAGATGTATATATTGCTGTTTTTTTATGGAATTTCTATTTAATTTGTTATTCTTTGTATGTTTTTATGGATCTATGTAACTTTTATGGTTTTAAACTCTAAAACCGAATAAAGTATATTTGATTTGACTTGCTGCACTGCATGCGTCAAAATATAGTAGATGAGGCCATTAGGATTTAGGATGTGGATGAGACACCCCAGGTAATAGGCATCTGGTTCCCATTTTATTGCATTGGAGCTTGGTGAACCTTTTGGCAGCTGCTTTACAGGATATTGGGTTGTGCTGAAGATCTTCTAACATTGGATCCACTTAGGTTACTAATTGACCGCAGTTGGCTAAATGTTATCATCTCAACAGCAAATCCACATCAGATTAGATCTTTTCGTCACTATACACCACCAATACATACCAGAAATCACTCTTAGCACCATAAACCACAAAGCATAGCCTAAATCCATATGCTAATCTAAGCATTGCCACCTCAACAGCATATCCATATCAAATTATATTCTTACCTTGCCCCACATCAACAGTACACTTGAGATACAAACCCTAGCATTGTCATGTGCTCGACGATACTTTGTGACGTAGATGGCTACTTGGTTACACTTCAACAGCACATCCATATCATTGCACCAGTCTACACCTATCACCAACCCGAAGAAGTGAACTTAAATAACTTGTACCCAAAAATGCATATAAAACCGTTTCAAAGCTACATAATCAGCAAAGACATCTTCAAATGTAACAGCCAATCCAAGCTAATAAATGGACAACTGTGTATTCCAATAGAATGAAACAAACGGCTATGCATTTTGGAACACACATTTTTACACATAATTGTCTGCATAAAATGACAACAGATTCTAGAAGGTCACTTTCCAATATAATACATCACTAAACATTTGATTAGTCTCCCTCAGCCTAGTTTACCACTATACTATATGACTAACCTCTAAACTATACAAAAGAGGTCAAAAAACAACCACTGTATGACGACACAACTAGAGGCAAGGGAGTCCCGGGAGTTAGGTACTGAGGTGGCTGTAAAAGTGACACAAGAAAGAATTCAACAATGGGGTGCCAGAAATGGAGAACTTGAACAACTTAGCTGAGACCATAATGACTTTAGAGATTTGCTTACTGGTGTATTTGAATGTAAACTGGAGGAACTGAAGAACATTCAGAAAAAGGCAAGCATTTGTGGTTTGGGTTTTCCTACTACACATTCTTTGAGACACCCATTAATGAAATGATATGCACTTTTTTCAAGACCATCCAAGTAGGAGAGGCATATGTGAAAAGGAGGGTGTATAGATTTTCATCCAGGGGTGTTCAATCTGGCACTATGTCAGGAAGAGGTACAGGGGTGGTGGTTGTGAGAGATTCAGAGCTTCGTAATTCTATCCTGCATTGTTCAGCATTCTCTAGGAATCATTGCAAGTGAAGGACAAGAAGGTGTTTCTCTTCCCAGGCCTCAGTGAGCAGAAACAAGGGGACGTGGCTAACCGCCTAACATGGCATACGCAGATTGCTCCGGACCCCAGGAATCGTATTTCTGTAAAGCCATAATGAGCTGTGGCCCATCAAGCTCATACCACTGTGCCACCGCTGCAGCATAACTGGGAGGAGGCTGTGAGCGATCAGCGAGGCCGAAACCGTCATTACCGGGAGGAACCTCCGAGGCGAGGCCTCTGTGGCAGTGAGGACTTGTGGACTAGGAGTGATATGCCCTAGCAAGGCATGGCTGCAATCTGCACCAGGGAAGCTATGGGCCAATGGAGAGAGGCGGGATCACGACTGGCCTCGTAGCCCAATTCCATTCCTCCCACGAACACAGAGGCTCCCCAAGACTAACTGGACTTAATACTTCAGGAAGTCAGGGAATCCCGAAAGGCCATTGAACAGCAAATTGGATCGCTTACGGCGGGCTTCACGCTGCTCAAGGCTGACCATGTTAAACTAGCAAGCTCAGTGAAATCGCATGGGCAAACCGTGAACGAGATTGAGTCCCAATTTAAGGAGCATGCGTCACAAATACAACAATTGAACAGCAAGTCAACGGCCTCCAGGAAAGTGTTGAAGACGGGGAAGGCAGAAATTGCAGGAAAAATGTGTGCATCATCGGACTCCCGGAACACAGAGAGGGTTCCAACGCTGCCAGCTTTATGGAGCAATGGTTACGCAAATATATAACCCTAGATGGTCTATCGTCATTCTTCTGTGTGGAAAGAGTCCACCGGATCCCCACTGGCAAATCAAAAGTTGGAGCGCCGCCGCGGCCCCTAATAGCTAAATTATAAAATGTCAGGGACCGTGATGTATTACTCCAGAAAGCACGTGGGCTTTCGCAGATTCAGTTCGAAAACCACAGGATATTACTGTATCCTGACTACACAATAATGGTTCAGCGCCAAAGGTCCTCTTTCCAAACAGTTAAAAAGGAGATGCGTGCCTTGAATCTAAGATATGCACTGTTGTTCCCTGCCCGCTTTAAAGTCATCCACGAGCAGGATGCGGAGGAGTGGACTGCAGTAATGGACCCAGTCCCAAACTCTGGAGCCACTTCTCGCAGCCCGCCCAATAGTCCCAAACAGACTCAAGAATGTAGATCATGCCGCATTGTCAAAAAAGTTCATTTTTCGCAAACACTTAGTCCCACATATGAGCAAGCCCAGCTTAGCAGGAAGGAGGTGTGGTGGCTCCGAGCAACCTCAGGAAAGCTACTCTCCAGATGGCAACTGACTCATCAGAGAACAGTACTATACACTCTGGCTCAGAGCGAAGTCTTACGCTGTTCCCCACGGTGACACCTCAGACAGCGGACGATCTACTGGGACAGAACTACACTGGACAGGTGGCATTATCTGACACTAAGGCAAAGCAGCGGTTGGTGCCTGATATGTGGTTTAATGGACTAAGTTATCCTTTTCACAAACAGCTATGATGGTAACTGTTAATGAGCGGACAATGAGATAATTTCCGTGTTCTGTAAAGCTTGCAGAACTAGTACTTGTATGTAAAAAACAAGGCAGGTGCCAGCGACTACCCCCACAAAACATATGCACCGTATAGATGTAGCGAGGTTTGTATGGTTGAGTTCACTGTTTGGCCCAATATAGTTCAACGGTTGAGCCGTGTATTAATAGTTCAAAGGGAGTTTGGGAGTTCTGGTTCACACTGGTTAATTAGCTCTGAGTTAAGGAGCTTTGCACTTACACGGCAGCCACACATTATCACAAATCGAGTATGCTTGGTTCCTATAATTTCATTACTTGGAAGGTGCAGGGACTGGGATCGGTGCAAAAGTGGCACAGGGTGCATGTGCAACTACTTAGATGTAAGGTGCAGATAGTGTACCAGCAAGAATCACACCTCACAGAGTCAGAAGCGGTAAAAGTTTGCAAAAAATGGAGGGGTATGTATTTTCTACTAACTATTTGGCCGTTACAAGGGGGGTGATTGTTTGGATTAGGCAAGGGGTTCCGTTTGTCGAGCTGGAAAGGCGCATTGATGAACAAGGCAGATATATACTTTTACGCAGGACGTTAGATGGCTCGCCAGTGGTGCTATGCAACACTTATGCCCCAAACTTTGACCAGGATACATTTTTCAGGAGACTGAGCATGGTGTTGGCAGGATGGGAGATTCACCCATTGATATTAGGAGGATATTGTAAAACAGTGATGAACATATCGTTAGATAGGTCATACCCCCCTCTAAATCGGACTGATGAGTGGGTGCTGGGGAATGTATGGAGAATGAAGAACTCAGCAAGTAAGGAGTATTCCTGTTATTCACCTGTCCATCAGTTACACACATGCATTGACAGGAGCCTGTGCTCCCTTAGCATCACAACACAATTGACACATGCCAATTACTTAGCAAACACCTTCTCAGACCATAACCCCCAAGAGATCTGCATTACGTGGGGCAGATACCCCGCTCCAGTCCCTACATGGAATTTGTGGCCCCAGTTACTAGAGGACAGCCCTTTTTGTAGCATGCTTTCCGTGGCTATCACAAACTATTTTCTAGAAAATGGGAACACTGCCTCCTTGATTCTGATTGAATGGGATGAGCTCAATGTAGTTGTAAGGGGCACTCCAATTGGTGCCACAGTAGGAGCTAGGCAGGAAATACACAAGAACTTAGCCAAAGAGGAGGATGCAATGAACAAGTTGGGGCAGTACTCAGTGTGTAATCCAGCTAAACAGGCCCATTGCAGGAAGCGCGCTTACAACATGCCGAGTTACTAGAAACCCTCAGGATAATCGACCACAGGACGTACGTTCAGTTGAAACACACAGACGCTGATAAATCCGGGATGCTATTAGCTAGAATACTGAGATATGACCCACCACTTCATGTGATCTGTAATGTTAACGGCCCAGGGAAAGGGATGGCTCACTCACACTGGGATATAAATGAAGTATTCAGCACATATTATAGTGCCTTGTACAGTGAACTCCCTCACATTGACACCACACTTATCAACACATTTCTAGAGAACCAACCCAACCCCCCAGCTCACTGCTAACGCACAGAAAAGCCTAATAGGTCCGGTCACATGAACTGAAATAAAAACAGCCATAAAAGGGCCATAAAAGGGCACCCTTAGAATAAAGCACCAGGCCTGGATGGCCTGCCGATTGCGTTTTTCGACTCATACTCGGAGGCCTTAATCCCTAAATTGGAGGAGTTATGCAATAGATCGCTGGACACCTTCCAATTACCACCATGCAGGCGCTATTGGTATTACTTCTCAAGCCAGGAAGAGATGCGACTGATCTGTCAGGATACCGCACGTTATCACTCTTGGTGACCAAATAATACATTTTAAGTAAGATCCTAGCAAGCAGACTCCTTCCCCATCTAAATAAATTAATACACAGGGACCAATGTGGTTTTTTCCGGTGTGCAGTAAGTGGCTGCTACCCCTGTGGAATATGTTGATGCTGGCTGCATAGCTTTGGACCTACGGCAAGCCTTTGACACCATCACATGGGAATATATGTTTAAGGCCCTGGAGAAGTTTGGGTTGCCCCCTGAATATCTCCAATGGGTCCGGCTGCTGTACACGGCCCCCACAGCGAGAGCAAGAACCGGCAGCCACATATCACAAGAATATGCGGTGCATAGAGGCACAAGACAGGGCTGTTCCCTATTCCCATTATTATTCGTCCGTGCCATAGAGCCACTGGCACTTAATCTGCTGCATGAGTCTGACCAGCTAGGGATTCCAATAGGCAATACAATGCACTTGATATCAGCCTATGCAGATGACATCATTGTATATGTACGGGACCTCAAGGGTGTGTTGGAGCTCCTCCCCAATATTTTCATGTATCAGGTCTCACCATCAATTAAGGAAAATCAAATGCCTTCTTCTTCCATAAAGGCATCTGCCCAGATGTAATTGGCTTTGGTCTCTATACTATACTGGTGGCACATCATACATTTAAGTACTTAGGCATACTTATATATAGGTCACAAGCGGATATGCTCGACTGCAATCTTACAAGAGCAGTAAGGACAGTGCGGTCAAAAGTAGCATTCTGGACATCACTGCCATTATATGTAATGGGCTGGGTAGCTATATCGGTGGTCCTTCCCTGATTGTTGTATTACTTCGCTAACTTGCCAATACTAGTCCCACCATCCTTATTTAGATCCCGGGACACCATACTCAGGGGGGCCAGAAGAAGAAGGGTGAGCGTTAAAAAACTACAACTAGAACCGCATAAAGGGGGACTGGGAGTGTCGGACTTCAGAGCCTACAACTACGCGAGCCAACTACAGTGTCTCTCCTACTGGACCGCGGGCATAAACCTGCAGTAACCAGGGTACACAATGCAGGATATAAACCGGGGGACACTCCACACACTATTGTCAAAAAGCAAACTCCCCCCATCTGCACCACCATTGCTCCGAACAGCGTTGCAGTGCTGGAGGAAAGCGCAGCAATATACGTCCTGCTCCATCCCCTATGCTGGAAATATTCCACTACTAGGGATACCAACTCCTGGTGGGAGACTCACGAAGCGTAGGTTACAGGCCTGGGCTGAAGTGGGAATAGGCACAGTGGGAGCCCTGTTTAGCGATAACACTCTCGTAGATCATGATCATTTTATACACGCAACAGGGGCACCGGGTAATTTGTACCTAACGCACGTCATGGTGCTGCATTAACGTGTTGAGCCTCCGCCACATGAATTAGTCCACACATTGTACTACATGGGAGAGGGGCGGCAGCTCAAAAAATGGTTGTATGTTGGTATTTCAGGCTCATGTGGCAATACTCCTCACTGACTTGAGAACTAAATGGTCGGGTACCATAGGGCGGGAACTGTCCGACAAGGACTGGGTGAGTATTCTAGAACACCCTAAACGAGTGACCCGAAATGCAAAATTTAAATTCATACAATGTATGGTTCTACATAGGTCCTATTTAACTCCACGCCGACTACACCAAATGTTTCTAAACACACAACATTGCTGCCCTCACTGTAAGATGTAAAAGGCGAATCTCATACAAATGTTATGGGCCTGTCCTCACCTTAGAGGGTTTTAGGGGGAGGTACGTGGTGCTGTGGGGGAAGTCACACACTTGCAGGTTGCAGACAACATAGAAGAGTATCTATTAGGGCTCCGAGAACGCAAAGGCGCTCAGAAAGTCCAACTTCCCTTTCAAGATCTCGCTCTTAAACTCTTCCAGAGGAACACCATCAGAACACCATCAGAATTTTGACCAAGACCAAAGATTCCCTCATCATGGCCGAACACCTACACTTCCAAATCCACATCGATCACAACACCACTCTCAGAGGAACCCTTGTCTACAGAGCCCGGGACCCCGACCACAGTTCAGCGACTCCATCACCGACCTCATCTGCACACACGCCCTCGCCTCCACAGACTACATCCTCCTCGGAGACCTGGACTTCCACCTTGAGAACGCAAATGACAGCAACTCCACAACCTTGATCGACAACCTTGCCAACGTCAGACTCAAACAGCTCATCACGACACCCACCCACAGCGTCAGAAACACCCGCAACCTCATCATCTCCGCCAGCAATCACGTCACCTTCACCCACACCACCGAACTCCATTGGACCGACCACCACTGCATCCACTTCTCCGACGAGCACCACACCGTGCGCAACCAACCGCAACGAATCTCACCCCGCAGCTGGAACAAAGTCACAGAAGACCAGCTTATCACCACCCTCTCCCGAGGCCCTCCACCTGATCCCTCTGACATTAACACAGCGGCCCACAACCTCAGACAATAGATCGACGACTGCGCTAACACCCTCGTCCCGATCAGGAAACCCTCAAACAGGTGCATCGACACAAGAGCCAAGTGGTTCAACGCCGACCTCCAGACTTCCAAGCAAACCTGCCGAACACTAGAGAAGCAGTGGAGCCACGACCAGATACCAGACACACACGCAGCCCTCAAGAACGCCAGACGCAAGCACCACCAACTCATCTGATCTGCCAAAAGTACCTCCTTCAAGGAACGTATCGACAACAACGCAGACAACAGCAAAGAGCTCTTCAACATTGTGAAATAACTCGCCACCCCCAGCTCCAGCTCCAATGACATCCCACCATCCCAAGAACTCTGCGACTCCCTGGCCACCTTCTTCCACCGCAGGATCGCAGACATCCACGACAGCTTCGACTCCCAGACACCGACGACAGACGCCGACACCCCCCGACCCAACGCCCACCAAACACACCAACCTCCTGTTCTCCTGGAACAACGTCAGCGACAAAGACACCATCAAAATCATGAACACCATCCACTCCCACTCACCTTCTGACCCCTGCCCCCACTACATCTTCAACAAAGCAAACTTCATCATTGCACCCCCACCTCTGGAAGATCATCAATAGCTCCTTCGAGACCGCTACCTTCCCGGAGAGCTGAAAACATGCTAAGATCAACGTCCTACTCAAGAAACCCAAGGCGGACCCAAATGACCTCAAGAACTTTCGACCCATCTCCCTGCTCTCGTTCCTGGCGAAAGTCAATGAGAAGATCTGCCAACAGACAACTGATCCACTTCCTTGAAGAGAACAACATCCTGGACTCCACCCAATCCGGCTTCCGAAGCAATCACAGCACCGAAACCGCCCTCATCGCCGCCACCGACGATATAGGAGCCATGCTGGACTGCGGTGAAACTGCGGCCCTCATCCTCCTCATGTACCGCTTGGGCACCTTCGGCACCATCTGCCACCACACCCTGCGCACATGCCTACATGACGCAGGGATCCGTGACAAAATCCTGAACTGGATCACCTCCTTCCTCACCGGCAGAACCTAAAGAGTCCGCCTCCCCCATTCCGAGCCGAAGCCACCATGATCACCTGCAGCGTACCACAAGGATCCTCCCTCAGCCCGACCCTTTTCAACATCTACATGGCAGCTCTCGCAAACATCATCTGAGCACACCACCACAACATCATCTCGTACGCTGACGACACCCAGCTGATCCTCTCCCTCACCAAGGACCCGACCACTGCCAAATTCAACCTCCATGAGGGAATGAAGGCCGTCGCAGAGTGGATGAAGACCAGCCACCTGAAACTGAACTCTGACAAGACGGAGGTCCTCATCCTTGGCTCCACCCCCTCCGCATGGAGTGACTCTTGGTGGCAAACCTACGTGGGAGCTGCACCCACACCCACCAACCACGCACGCACACAACTTGGGATTAATCCTGGACTCATCGCTTTCAATGACCCAGCAAGTCAACACCGTCTCCTCCTCCTGCTTCAACACCCTCTGCATGCTCCGCAAGATCTACAGATGGATCCCCACCGAAACCAGAATGATGGTCACCCAAGCCCTCGTCAGCAGCCGGTTGAACTACGGCAATGCCCTCTATGCAGGAACCATGGCCAAACTTCAGAAAAGACTTCAACGCATACAAAACGCCTCCGCACTCCTCATCCTCGAAATCCCCCACTGCAACCACATCACCGCCCACCGGAGAAACCTGCACTGACTGCCATTCAACAAGAGGATCACCTTCAAGCTCCTCACCCACGCGCACAAAGCACTCCACAAATCCGGACCAGCATACCTCAACAAACGACTCAATTTCTACACCCCGAACCACCAGCTTCGCTCCGCTGACTTCGCCCTCGCCACCGTCCCACACATCCGCCGAATGACCACCGGCAGCAGTTCATTCTCCCACCTCACCGCCAAGACATGGAACACCCTCCCCACCCACCTACAACAGACCCAGGACCTGCTGATTTCTCAAGATCTGGCTGTTCGATCAGTAGCTACTTCCTCCTCCCCCTCCCCTCTAGTGCCTTGAGACGCTCACGGGTGAGTAGCACGCTCTACAAATGCTTTGATTGATTTATTGATTATACTAGCAATACGGTCTATAACAATGAGGTGGAAGTCCTGCAATATTTATTTGGCACAGTGAGGTAATACGATGGAATGGTGCACAAAGTGCAGCTATCAGGCAGGAAGAAGCTCGGGTGCTACGCAAACACCCGATATCCAAAGAGTGCGATACCATGCAGGAGAGCTTCAAAACCATAGACCCCAATCCTCATACTGCCACTCAAGCTACACAGTAAATTGCAAGTCGAGCCACAACAGACTGTGCTGTACTCGAGCGAATGGGAGTTATATATACTCGCACAAATCAGAGCATTATGCCACTTTATGTATGAGCAATTGACTTACAAGACAACTGACATGAAGAGCCAGAACATGGGTGCGGGAGGGGGTGCGTGGGTAGTTGTTCTTAGTTATGTTGATAGCCTTATATCTAACTCGGAAACCTACCAGGCATAGCAATGTATGGGTCGTTATTGTAATAAATTGGGAACGTGCTGACACTGCTTGAAGACAATGTAACAATCTAGTTTCAATTTGATAACTGTAAAATGACAAAAAACATTAAAGAAACTGCTTGTAACTGTTGCATGAGACATTGTGGCAATCAATAAAAATGTGTTTAAAAAAAAGTGCAAAAAACAACAAGTGATGGACTGAATGTGGATCAATGTCACACACTCCCCCAGTCAAAAGATCTGGGCCCAAATCCATCGTTTTTTTGCACTCCACACCACCCTGGGTCAGATAATGGCTTTATGCAAATCAGCTCTGACCCTGTTGCCCCATGGGAACAGTCCAGTCCGAACTACAACAGCCATATCTTTCCCAGACCGGAATCAAGCATCCAAGGACCGGACCGGTTTCGAGGTAACACCTCTCTTCAGCCCGGCTAGCTTGACTCCAAGTGGTGTGGAGTGCCTGGGACCCACGTCTGGGCATCCCCAGCGCACTTAGGGCGGCAATTGCAAAAAACAACAAGTGATGGACTGAATGTGGATCAATGTCACACACTCCCCCAGTCAAAAGATCTGGGCCCAAATCCATCGTTTTTTTGCACTCCACACCACCCTGGGTCAGATAATGGCTTTATGCAAATCAGCTCTGACCCTGTTGCCCCATGGGAACAGTCCAGTCCGAACTACAACAGCCATATCTTTCCCAGACCGGAATCAAGCATCCAAGGACCGGACCGGTTTCGAGGTAACACCTCTCTTCAGCCCGGCTAGCTTGACTCCAAGTGGTGTGGAGTGCCTGGGACCCACGTCTGGGCATCCCCAGCGCACTTAGGGCGGCAATTGCAAAAAACAACAAGTGATGGACTGAATGTGGATCAATGTCACACACTCCCCCAGTCAAAAGATCTGGGCCCAAATCCATCGTTTTTTTGCACTCCACACCACCCTGGGTCAGATAATGGCTTTATGCAAATCAGCTCTGACCCTGTTGCCCCATGGGAACAGTCCAGTCCGAACTACAACAGCCATATCTTTCCCAGACCGGAATCAAGCATCCAAGGACCGGACCGGTTTCGAGGTAACACCTCTCTTAAAAAAAAGTGAGCATAAACAATGTAGGAAGCAGCAGCTTCAGTCCCCTTGTAGTCTACGGGGTTTCAGAAAATAAGTGCCTGAGCGTCAATGTGGCATGGTGATAAGTTTGTCTTAGTATTGTGATGGAATTTTGACAATCAATGTATTATTACTGTAATTGTAATTGTTTTATATAATTATGCTATTATGATCTGTGATTTGGATCTATCATGTTTCTATGTATTTATAATGCTTTAGCAGTGTGCACTTTTATGGTTCATTAAACCAAAATAAAGTTGGTTGACTGACAGATAAGTTATATGTTTCAGGTATCCAGAGGTTGCTCAATCTTTTGTAGATGGGCTTAAATCAGGGAATTGATTTGAGTGCATAGTATCTTGATTTGTGTAGTTCATAGACAATGCGTGGTAGGTTATGCTATTTGAATATACCCTATGATCACATAGCAAGTAATATCGATTTGTGGTTGACTTTCTTGAGCTAGTTTTATGTTAGTGTGGATGAATTGGTGTGTGCACTTTTCTTCCTTCTTCTACATACCATGCTATCCTGTTTCTTTCCCCTTTCTATCTTCCCTTACCCCACTTCTTTCATTCCCCTTTCTTTCCAAGTTTGTGGTGACTTTTATGCTCTTTTGGAGTTGGGCCATGTGACAGCCAAAGGCATATGAACACAGAGGGCACTATATTAAGTGTTTGATAGGTGGTGTAATGATAGGGTCCACTGTCATTGCCTTGTTATATTCTATTTGCAATTGCAATAGAAAAATGGAAACCAAAACTACACTAGACACAAGAAAAACACAATAGAAACAGGACACTATACTCCGGTCATCAAAAGTCTCATAATGGGAATAAGTGCAAAAGAGTTGCTCGAACGTACAAATTCCAGGAACACTCTATACGATGCACGTGAAAAACATAGGGGCTTATTTATAAGCCCCTTGTGCTGCCCGTTCGTCACTTTTTGTGGCGCACAGGTGGTGCAAGAGCCTGCTCCATATTTACCAGGCAGCACACATAATGCTGACTTGCAAATATTGTTCCCTTTAACACAGTTTTCTGCATTAAAGGGGGGTGCAATTGGTGTTGCTGGGGGTTCCCAGCAACATCCATGTTTTTTTTACACTGCCCCAGATTTACAAGAAATCGTAACTCTGAGGCAGTGCCAAAAATGTACACCTCCCAGGGGACGTGTAAGGGAGTCACAACGAGGAGAAATATCTTTATTTCTCCTCGGTTTTCCTTTTCCTATGTGTGCTGCATTCTGCAGAACACATGGAAAGAGGGCAAAGCCACTTGTTAATGTTTTTGTGCAAGAAGGTTTCCCTTCCTGCACAAAATGATCATCCCCCACAACGTAGGCATCCTTGCACCATGGTGCAAAGGTGCCTGCACTGGTGCTCGGCTGCCCAATGTGTGCCTTCTCTGGGGCAAAGGACAGGAATTCACCATATCTGATAGATCCGGCGAATTCATGCCCTTTTCTTTTGCTGTAGCGCAGCGCAGCAGGAAGGCTTGCTGCGCTGCCCTATGGCAAAAACTCATAAATGAGGCCCATAACATATAGCTTTTATGGCAATATCTGTCTGTTGGTTAATAGGGAATGTCAGATTACTCACATTTCCACAGGAACGTCATGCAAACGATGAAAAGATCCTCAACTTCACCTGGTTCTCTATTATACCCAACCTTAGAGTCAAAGTACTAACAGTAGCCCGGAGAAGAAGGCAGAAAAAACAAGGAGGAAAATACAAAGGTCCCACGTCACACCCCAGCCTGAGACAGAAGCAGTCAACTAAAGAATTCTCTGTGGAAAAGAAAGAACAGGAGAAGAGGTAATTATACACAGTGCAACACCCCCACTATACTAATATTTTCTAGTCAAATCTATATCAACCTGAAAAATTCCCTTCTTCTGAGTAATTTGGTATATGGATTAGATAATAGTGTGTGTGGATATCTGGATAAAGGGAAATAAAGATATGTATTTAAACAGGTAAGTTCATTCATATAAGATAGGCATAGAAGAAATGCTGTCCTGAAACCCACCTTAAAAACATGTGATAACAGCTCTAGGATTAATTGTCTTATATCATGCCCAAAAACGATTCACCTTTATCAGCTGGGGAACTAATCCAATCCTTTCTTTTACCAGGAAGTAAAAGAAAAATAATACAGAAAGTCAGACCTCCATGAACCGGGAGTAACTATCAGGTAAATTTGAGGGCTAAATCATAGAGGAACATGAAACTGCGAGAAAGCGCTGTCTAATATTAAGTAGGCAAGCAACTGGTGCTGTGAGTTGTCTATCATTTTCAGGGAATCAGAATAACCCCCCATCAGGGGGGAATCAAGAGACTACAGCGTACGTTGAGAGGACACCCTGAGGGTCAGGAGCCTACCGCCATGGCTGAGGATCCCAGGAACGCGAGCAGAGTCAGGAGCCGGAACAAAGGAGAAGCAGGGCGCCGAGAACACAAAGTGCACCAGTATGAAAACATGACGACCCGGAAGGGCAGGTGAGTGAAACCTGGAAACAGACTAGCCTTCCCAGAGCAAGAACGCAAATTGTCTCTGCTTGGGAGAGGCCAAGTCTTAAACTCTGCCATGGGGTCCTGCGCATGTGCAAAAGTGTGAGCCGGCTATTATGGTAGTTTGCTGGCAACTCACCCCGCTTGCACTTGGCAAGCCTGACAGTACACGCCCCCTAAAGACCTTTACCAACTAGGGTTTTTCGGGGTGTTGTCTGTGGAATAAACACAGCAGATGAGGGGCGTGCACATGACTAGCTGGCTCTCAAGTGCGTTCCTCAACATCAAAATCTTTCCAATGAATAAGATACTGGAGCTTATGCCTTACTCTTCTTGAATCAATAATGGCTTCGATTTCATATTCTGGTTCATTATTAACCCTGGGCGTAGTTCACGTAGTAGCGCTAAGCGTAGCTATGCGAAGTGCACTTCGCACTATGCAAGATACGCAAACTGAGTAGTGCGGTAGGGAAAATGCTGTTCTCACTGATTGCACAGTGCTGGTTGCTTGTCCGCACTGTGAAATCATTGCAAACGGCATCTTGCACAGTGCAAGCTGTCGTTTTCTGCCGCTCGAGTGGATTTGTACTCGAGCGGCAGATTTGTCAACGCGGATTGGTAGTTTCTCACGAGCATACGCGACCACACGCAATGAGAAACCTGACCTCCCTGCGTTGAGAATCTCGCCTGGAGGTATATTTTCCACACTCACGATCAGCAACTTGATGTTGATGATAGCGAATGAGGAAAAAGTCTCGCTGGGATGGTGATTTTGCTCGCTCGCGGTCACCTACTTGACATTGAGGACCGGGAGCAAGGAAAAAATGCCCGCTACGCTACAAGTTTTTGCACAGTGCTACGTACAATTTGCGCAGTGCGTAGTAGCGCAAACTATGCACACTCTGCGATCGTAGTGTATTCCTACGCCCAAGGTTATTCGTTATCTATCATTACGGGGGCTGGACTATCAGGGATACGTGTGCCTTGTTCCAAGGGTTTCAGAGATAGACATGAAACACTGGATGAATTTTCAAGGGAGTTGGGAGCTCTAGCCTTATGATTACAGGATTTATGACCTTATTTATTTTGTAAGGACCAATGTACCATAGTTGGAATTTACAAAACCCTTTCAGGGTAAGGTTCTTCGTGGATAACCATACCTCATCCCCTTGGGTGTACTTGGGCTCTGTACGTTGATGGAAGTTTGCATTTTCCTTATAGCTTGCTTTTGCCCTCTCTGAATTAACTGTTTTGGTTTTATGTATTTCTTGTAAAGTCTTTACAAAGTCCAGGGCTG
The DNA here is from genome assembly GCF_964261635.1 of Lissotriton helveticus. Taxonomy (NCBI): domain Eukaryota; kingdom Metazoa; phylum Chordata; class Amphibia; order Caudata; family Salamandridae; genus Lissotriton; species Lissotriton helveticus. The sequence goes on from NC_136059.1 coordinate 1,375,740,432, forward strand.
CAGGGGAAGGACAGGTAGAAGAAAGCGGGGATAATATGGTGCGTGGATGGAAACCGTAAGAACAAAAGAAATGAGAGTAAGCAGTAAATGAGTGTGAACTATTGTTGTAAGTGAACTCAGTGACCCAAACTCTCTTGTCTCAGTGTGAGGAAGAGTGTAAAAACTGGTGCTGTATGAACTGCTCAAAGCATTGATTTACTCTCCATGTCTGTCCGTCAGTTTGAGGGTGATGGCTGGAGGATAATCTGATGTCTATTTGCAATAATGATGATAGGCCATGTAAACATACAATGTTTTGAACGACTAGAGATGCCAACATCTTTGATGTGTGCAGGGCTTTTAACTGAATAAAGTGAGCCATCTTTGCAAACAAGTCGACTACAGCAAGGAGAGTGGTGTTTCCCTGCGCTGTTTTAGGTAAATCCACAATAAAATCTAGGGACAAAGCATGCCAAGGACTAGGTGGAGTGGGTAACAGCTTTATAAAACCTGCGGGGGCCTGATGAGAAGTTTTCCCTTGTGCACATATATGGCATGTTTGAACGTAGGCTTTGGCGTCCTTCCCCGTGCCCGGCCACTAAAAGTATCTTTTCAAGAATTTCACGTTTTTTTTATATCCAGGGTGTCCAGCAAGGAGATCAGAATGACTCTACTCCAGGGCTTGTTGTTGAAGGCCCTGGGTGGGAAGTACCAAACCCCCTTAAACGTAAAACAAGCCCTGTACTGTACTGACCTAATTGAGTCTAGCTATTTCTTCTATATCTACTGTGTCCTGTGCCTCCGTCACCTTTTCCATAAAGTTACAAAGGTCCCACGTCACACCCCAGCCTGAGACAGAAGCAGTCAACTAAAGAATTCTCTGTGGAAAAGAAAGAACAGGAGAAGAGGTAATTATACACAGTGCAACACCCCCACTATACTAATATTTTCTAGTCAAATCTATATCAACCTGAAAAATTCCCTTCTTCTGAGTAATTTGGTATATGGATTAGATAATAGTGTGTGTGGATATCTGGATAAAGGGAAATAAAGATATGTATTTAAACAGGTAAGTTCATTCATATAAGATAGGCATAGAAGAAATGCTGTCCTGAAACCCACCTTAAAAACATGTGATAACAGCTCTAGGATTAATTGTCTTATATCATGCCCAAAAACGATTCACCTTTATCAGCTGGGGAACTAATCCAATCCTTTCTTTTACCAGGAAGTAAAAGAAAAATAATACAGAAAGTCAGACCTCCATGAACCGGGAGTAACTATCAGGTAAATTTGAGGGCTAAATCATAGAGGAACATGAAACTGCGAGAAAGCGCTGTCTAATATTAAGTAGGCAAGCAACTGGTGCTGTGAGTTGTCTATCATTTTCAGGGAATCAGAATAACCCCCCATCAGGGGGGAATCAAGAGACTACAGCGTACGTTGAGAGGACACCCTGAGGGTCAGGAGCCTACCGCCATGGCTGAGGATCCCAGGAACGCGAGCAGAGTCAGGAGCCGGAACAAAGGAGAAGCAGGGCGCCGAGAACACAAAGTGCACCAGTATGAAAACATGACGACCCGGAAGGGCAGGTGAGTGAAACCTGGAAACAGACTAGCCTTCCCAGAGCAAGAACGCAAATTGTCTCTGCTTGGGAGAGGCCAAGTCTTAAACTCTGCCATGGGGTCCTGCGCATGTGCAAAAGTGTGAGCCGCCTATTATGGTAGTTTGCTGGCAGCTCACCCCGCTTGCACTTGGCAAGCCTGACAGTACACGCCCCCTAAAGACCTTTACCAACTAGGGTTTTTCGGGGTGTTGTCTGTGGAATAAACACAGCAGATGAGGGGCGTGCACATGACTAGCTGGCTCTCAAGTGCGTTCCTCAACATCAAAATCTTTCCAATGAATAAGATACTGGAGCTTATGCCTTACTCTTCTTGAATCAATAATGGCTTCGATTTCATATTCTGGTTCATTATTAACCCTGGGCGTAGTTCACGTAGTAGCGCTAAGCGTAGCTATGCGAAGTGCACTTCGCACTATGCAAGATACGCAAACTGAGTAGTGCGGTAGGGAAAATGCTGTTCTCACTGATTGCACAGTGCTGGTTGCTTGTCCGCACTGTGAAATCATTGCAAACGGCATCTTGCACAGTGCAAGCTGTCGTTTTCTGCCGCTCGAGTGGATTTGTACTCGAGCGGCAGATTTGTCAACGCGGATTGGTAGTTTCTCACGAGCATACGCGACCACACGCAATGAGAAACCTGACCTCCCTGCGTTGAGAATCTCGCCTGGAGGTATATTTTCCACACTCACGATCAGCAACTTGATGTTGATGATAGCGAATGAGGAAAAAGTCTCGCTGGGATGGTGATTTTGCTCGCTCGCGGTCACCTACTTGACATTGAGGACCGGGAGCAAGGAAAAAATGCCCGCTACGCTACAAGTTTTTGCACAGTGCTACGTACAATTTGCGCAGTGCGTAGTAGCGCAAACTATGCACACTCTGCGATCGTAGTGTATTCCTACGCCCAAGGTTATTCGTTATCTATCATTACGGGGGCTGGACTATCAGGGATACGTGTGCCTTGTTCCAAGGGTTTCAGAGATAGACATGAAACACTGGATGAATTTTCAAGGGAGTTGGGAGCTCTAGCCTTATGATTACAGGATTTATGACCTTATTTATTTTGTAAGGACCAATGTACCATAGTTGGAATTTACAAAACCCTTTCAGGGTAAGGTTCTTCGTGGATAACCATACCTCATCCCCTTGGGTGTACTTGGGCTCTGTACGTTGATGGAAGTTTGCATTTTCCTTATAGCTTGCTTTTGCCCTCTCTGAATTAACTGTTTTGGTTTTATGTATTTCTTGTAAAGTCTTTACAAAGTCCAGGGCTGCAGGGGAAGGACAGGTAGAAGAAAGCGGGGATAATATGGTGCGTGGATGGAAACCGTAAGAACAAAAGAAATGAGAGTAAGCAGTAAATGAGTGTGAACTATTGTTGTAAGTGAACTCAGTGACCCAAACTCTCTTGTCTCAGTGTGAGGAAGAGTGTAAAAACTGGTGCTGTATGAACTGCTCAAAGCATTGATTTACTCTCCATGTCTGTCCGTCAGTTTGAGGGTGATGGCTGGAGGATAATCTGATGTCTATTTGCAATAATGATGATAGGCCATGTAAACATACAATGTTTTGAACGACTAGAGATGCCAACATCTTTGATGTGTGCAGGGCTTTTAACTGAATAAAGTGAGCCATCTTTGCAAACAAGTCGACTACAGCAAGGAGAGTGGTGTTTCCCTGCGCTGTTTTAGGTAAATCCACAATAAAATCTAGGGACAAAGCATGCCAAGGACTAGGTGGAGTGGGTAACAGCTTTATAAAACCTGCGGGGGCCTGATGAGAAGTTTTCCCTTGTGCACATATATGGCATGTTTGAACGTAGGCTTTGGCGTCCTTCCCCGTGCCCGGCCACTAAAAGTATCTTTTCAAGAATTTCACGTTTTTTTTATATCCAGGGTGTCCAGCAAGGAGATCAGAATGACTCTACTCCAGGGCTTGTTGTTGAAGGCCCTGGGTGGGAAGTACCAAACCCCCTTAAACGTAAAACAAGCCCTGTACTGTACTGACCTAATTGAGTCTAGCTATTTCTTCTATATCTACTGTGTCCTGTGCCTCCGTCACCTTTTCCATAAAGTTACAAAGGTCCCACGTCACACCCCAGCCTGAGACAGAAGCAGTCAACTAAAGAATTCTCTGTGGAAAAGAAAGAACAGGAGAAGAGGTAATTATACACAGTGCAACACCCCCACTATACTAATATTTTCTAGTCAAATCTATATCAACCTGAAAAATTCCCTTCTTCTGAGTAATTTGGTATATGGATTAGATAATAGTGTGTGTGGATATCTGGATAAAGGGAAATAAAGATATGTATTTAAACAGGTAAGTTCATTCATATAAGATAGGCATAGAAGAAATGCTGTCCTGAAACCCACCTTAAAAACATGTGATAACAGCTCTAGGATTAATTGTCTTATATCATGCCCAAAAACGATTCACCTTTATCAGCTGGGGAACTAATCCAATCCTTTCTTTTACCAGGAAGTAAAAGAAAAATAATACAGAAAGTCAGACCTCCATGAACCGGGAGTAACTATCAGGTAAATTTGAGGGCTAAATCATAGAGGAACATGAAACTGCGAGAAAGCGCTGTCTAATATTAAGTAGGCAAGCAACTGGTGCTGTGAGTTGTCTATCATTTTCAGGGAATCAGAATAACCCCCCATCAGGGGGGAATCAAGAGACTACAGCGTACGTTGAGAGGACACCCTGAGGGTCAGGAGCCTACCGCCATGGCTGAGGATCCCAGGAACGCGAGCAGAGTCAGGAGCCGGAACAAAGGAGAAGCAGGGCGCCGAGAACACAAAGTGCACCAGTATGAAAACATGACGACCCGGAAGGGCAGGTGAGTGAAACCTGGAAACAGACTAGCCTTCCCAGAGCAAGAACGCAAATTGTCTCTGCTTGGGAGAGGCCAAGTCTTAAACTCTGCCATGGGGTCCTGCGCATGTGCAAAAGTGTGAGCCGCCTATTATGGTAGTTTGCTGGCAGCTCACCCCGCTTGCACTTGGCAAGCCTGACAGTACACGCCCCCTAAAGACCTTTACCAACTAGGGTTTTTCGGGGTGTTGTCTGTGGAATAAACACAGCAGATGAGGGGCGTGCACATGACTAGCTGGCTCTCAAGTGCGTTCCTCAACATCAAAATCTTTCCAATGAATAAGATACTGGAGCTTATGCCTTACTCTTCTTGAATCAATAATGGCTTCGATTTCATATTCTGGTTCATTATTAACCCTGGGCGTAGTTCACGTAGTAGCGCTAAGCGTAGCTATGCGAAGTGCACTTCGCACTATGCAAGATACGCAAACTGAGTAGTGCGGTAGGGAAAATGCTGTTCTCACTGATTGCACAGTGCTGGTTGCTTGTCCGCACTGTGAAATCATTGCAAACGGCATCTTGCACAGTGCAAGCTGTCGTTTTCTGCCGCTCGAGTGGATTTGTACTCGAGCGGCAGATTTGTCAACGCGGATTGGTAGTTTCTCACGAGCATACGCGACCACACGCAATGAGAAACCTGACCTCCCTGCGTTGAGAATCTCGCCTGGAGGTATATTTTCCACACTCACGATCAGCAACTTGATGTTGATGATAGCGAATGAGGAAAAAGTCTCGCTGGGATGGTGATTTTGCTCGCTCGCGGTCACCTACTTGACATTGAGGACCGGGAGCAAGGAAAAAATGCCCGCTACGCTACAAGTTTTTGCACAGTGCTACGTACAATTTGCGCAGTGCGTAGTAGCGCAAACTATGCACACTCTGCGATCGTAGTGTATTCCTATGCCCAAGGTTATTCGTTATCTATCATTACGGGGGCTGGACTATCAGGGATACGTGTGCCTTGTTCCAAGGGTTTCAGAGAAAGACATGAAACACTGGATGAATTTTCAAGGGAGTTGGGAGCTCTAGCCTTATGATTACAGGATTTATGACCTTATTTATTTTGTAAGGACCAATGTACCATAGTTGGAATTTACAAAACCCTTTCAGGGTAAGGTTCTTCGTGGATAACCATACCTCATCCCCTTGGGTGTACTTGGGCTCTGTACGTTGATGGAAGTTTGCATTTTCCTTATAGCTTGCTTTTGCCCTCTCTGAATTAACTGTTTTGGTTTTATGTATTTCTTGTAAAGTCTTTACAAAGTCATGGGCTGCAGGGGAAGGACAGGTAGAAGAAAGCGGGGATAATATGGTGCGTGGATGGAAACCGTAAGAACAAAAGAAATGAGAGTAAGCAGTAAATGAGTGTGAACTATTGTTGTAAGTGAACTCAGTGACCCAAACTCTCTTGTCTCAGTGTGAGGAAGAGTGTAAAAACTGGTGCTGTATGAACTGCTCAAAGCATTGATTTACTCTCCATGTCTGTCCGTCAGTTTGAGGGTGATGGCTGGAGGATAATCTGATGTCTATTTGCAATAATGATGATAGGCCATGTAAACATACAATGTTTTGAACGACTAGAGATGCCAACATCTTTGATGTGTGCAGGGCTTTTAACTGAATAAAGTGAGCCATCTTTGCAAACAAGTCGACTACAGCAAGGAGAGTGGTGTTTCCCTGCGCTGTTTTAGGTAAATCCACAATAAAATCTAGGGACAAAGCATGCCAAGGACTAGGTGGAGTGGGTAACAGCTTTATAAAACCTGCGGGGGCCTGATGAGAAGTTTTCCCTTGTGCACATATATGGCATGTTTGAACGTAGGCTTTGGCGTCCTTCCCCGTGCCCGGCCACTAAAAGTATCTTTTCAAGAATTTCACGTTTTTTTTATATCCAGGGTGTCCAGCAAGGAGATCAGAATGACTCCACTCCAGGGCTTGTTGTTGAAGGCCCTGGGTGGGAAGTACCAAACCCCCTTAAACGTAAAACAAGCCCTGTACTGTACTGACCTAATTGAGTCTAGCTATTTCTTCTATATCTACTGTGTCCTGTGCCTCCGTCACCTTTTCCATAAAGTTACAAAGGTCCCACGTCACACCCCAGCCTGAGACAGAAGCAGTCAACTAAAGAATTCTCTGTGGAAAAGAAAGAACAGGAGAAGAGGTAATTATACACAGTGCAACACCCCCACTATACTAATATTTTCTAGTCAAATCTATATCAACCTGAAAAATTCCCTTCTTCTGAGTAATTTGGTATATGGATTAGATAATAGTGTGTGTGGATATCTGGATAAAGGGAAGTAAAGATATGTATTTAAACAGGTAAGTTCATTCATATAAGATAGGCATAGAAGAAATGCTGTCCTGAAACCCACCTTAAAAACATGTGATAACAGCTCTAGGATTAATTGTCTTATATCATGCCCAAAAACGATTCACCTTTATCAGCTGGGGAACTAATCCAATCCTTTCTTTTACCACGAAGTAAAAGAAAAATAATACAGAAAGTCAGACCTCCATGAACCGGGAGTAACTATCAGGTAAATTTGAGGGCTAAATCATAGAGGAACATGAAACTGCGAGAAAGCGCTGTCTAATATTAAGTAGGCAAGCAACTGGTGCTGTGAGTTGTCTATCATTTTCAGGGAATCAGAATAACCCCCCATCAGGGGGGAATCAAGAGACTACAGCGTACGTTGAGAGGACACCCTGAGGGTCAGGAGCCTACCGCCATGGCTGAGGATCCCAGGAACGCGAGCAGAGTCAGGAGCCGGAACAAAGGAGAAGCAGGGCGCCGAGAACACAAAGTGCACCAGTATGAAAACATGACGACCCGGAAGGGCAGGTGAGTGAAACCTGGAAACAGACTAGCCTTCCCAGAGCAAGAACGCAAATTGTCTCTGCTTGGGAGAGGCCAAGTCTTAAACTCTGCCATGGGGTCCTGCGCATGTGCAAAAGTGTGAGCCGCCTATTATGGTAGTTTGCTGGCAGCTCACCCCGCTTGCACTTGGCAAGCCTGACAGTACACGCCCCCTAAAGACCTTTACCAACTAGGGTTTTTCGGGGTGTTGTCTGTGGAATAAACACAGCAGATGAGGGGCGTGCACATGACTAGCTGGCTCTCAAGTGCGTTCCTCAACATCAAAATCTTTCCAATGAATAAGATACTGGAGCTTATGCCTTACTCTTCTTGAATCAATAATGGCTTTGATTTCATATTCTGGTTCATTATTAACCCTGGGCGTAGTTCACGTAGTAGCGCTAAGCGTAGCTATGCGAAGTGCACTTCGCACTATGCAAGATACGCAAACTGAGTAGTGCGGTAGGGAAAATGCTGTTCTCACTGATTGCACAGTGCTGGTTGCTTGTCCGCACTGTGAAATCATTGCAAACGGCATCTTGCACAGTGCAAGCTGTCGTTTTCTGCCGCTCGAGTGGATTTGTACTCGAGCGGCAGATTTGTCAACGCGGATTGGTAGTTTCTCACGAGCATACGCGACCACACGCAATGAGAAACCTGACCTCCCTGCGTTGAGAATCTCGCCTGGAGGTATATTTTCCACACTCACGATCAGCAACTTGATGTTGATGATAGCGAATGAGGAAAAAGTCTCGCTGGGATGGTGATTTTGCTCGCTCGCGGTCACCTACTTGACATTGAGGACCGGGAGCAAGGAAAAAATGCCCGCTACGCTACAAGTTTTTGCACAGTGCTACGTACAATTTGCGCAGTGCGTAGTAGCGCAAACTATGCACACTCTGCGATCGTAGTGTATTCCTACGCCCAAGGTTATTCGTTATCTATCATTACGGGGGCTGGACTATCAGGGATACGTGTGCCTTGTTCCAAGGGTTTCAGAGATAGACATGAAACACTGGATGAATTTTCAAGGGAGTTGGGAGCTCTAGCCTTATGATTACAGGATTTATGACCTTATTTATTTTGTAAGGACCAATGTACCATAGTTGGAATTTACAAAACCCTTTCAGGGTAAGGTTCTTCGTGGATAACCATACCTCATCCCCTTGGGTGTACTTGGGCTCTGTACGTTGATGGAAGTTTGCATTTTCCTTATAGCTTGCTTTTGCCCTCTCTGAATTAACTGTTTTGGTTTTATGTATTTCTTGTAAAGTCTTTACAAAGTCCAGGGCTGCAGGGGAAGGACAGGTAGAAGAAAGCGGGGATAATATGGTGCGTGGATGGAAACCGTAAGAACAAAAGAAATGAGAGTAAGCAGTAAATGAGTGTGAACTATTGTTGTAAGTGAACTCAGTGACCCAAACTCTCTTGTCTCAGTGTGAGGAAGAGTGTAAAAACTGGTGCTGTATGAACTGCTCAAAGCATTGATTTACTCTCCATGTCTGTCCGTCAGTTTGAGGGTGATGGCTGGAGGATAATCTGATGTCTATTTGCAATAATGATGATAGGCCATGTAAACATACAATGTTTTGAACGACTAGAGATGCCAACATATTTGATGTGTGCAGGGCTTTTAACTGAATAAAGTGAGCCATCTTTGCAAACAAGTCGACTACAGCAAGGAGAGTGGTGTTTCCCTGCGCTGTTTTAGGTAAATCCACAATAAAATCTAGGGACAAAGCATGCCAAGGACTAGGTGGAGTGGGTAACAGCTTTATAAAACCTGCGGGGGCCTGATGAGAAGTTTTCCCTTGTGCACATATATGGCATGTTTGAACGTAGGCTTTGGCGTCCTTCCCCGTGCCCGGCCACTAAAAGTATCTTTTCAAGAATTTCACGTTTTTTTTATATCCAGGGTGTCCAGCAAGGAGATCAGAATGACTCTACTCCAGGGCTTGTTGTTGAAGGCCCTGGGTGGGAAGTACCAAACCCCCTTAAACGTAAAACAAGCCCTGTACTGTACTGACCTAATTGAGTCTAGCTATTTCTTCTATATCTACTGTGTCCTGTGCCTCCGTCACCTTTTCCATAAAGTTGACTTCTGGACTAAGAACTCCGATTATGCGTTCCCTAGATATTATGGGAGGAGGTTTCTCCAGTGCATAACCTAACCGGGACAGAGCATCTGCTTTTCCATTTTTCTTTCCTGCCTGAAACTGTATAATAATATCATAATCGCTAAAGAACTGTGTCCAACGTAATTGTTGCATGGACAGAGCCCTTGCGGATCTGAGAAACTGTAGATTATGATGATCTGTAAGGACCATAATTCTATGGTTAGGTCCCAAAAGATACTGCCTCCATTCCTCAAAGGCCCTTTTGATAGCTAGTAACTCATTGTCTCCTATGCATTAATTCATTTCAGCTGGTGTTAGTTTGTGTGAGTAGTAAGCTACGGGATGAAGGCTACCTGTACTCTGATCTGTTTGAGAAAGAAGCCCGCCAACTGCCATCTGTGAGGCATCTGTTTCGACCTCAAAAGGCTGAGAAGGATTGGGACGACTTAGAACAGGTGCTTGTGTGAAGACTTCTTTCAGTTTACAAAAGGCTTCCTCAGCCTCAGGGATCCACAAAAACTCAAACCCTTTTTTCAGTAGCTTGGTAATGGGGGAAGCCAAATCAGAAAAATTATTAATTAACCTTCTGTAGAAATTGGCAAAGCCAAGTAAACTTTGAATGTCTCTCACCATCTTAGGTGCTTGCCAACGTGTGATGGCTTCCACTTTCTGTGGATCTATACTAATTCCTCTGGGGGAAACAACGAACCCGAGGAAACACACCTGAACGGTATGGAATTTACATTTCTCGAACTTACAGTATAAGTGGTTGTCTCGTAAACGTTCAAGGACTCTCCTAACATGGGGCCGGATTCACAGAACTAACTTAAGACAAAATCCTAAACTTACTACCATTTTTGTATTCACAGAAGACACTTACTCATTTTTGTATTCATAGAAGGCACTTACTCATCAATCAGTAAGTGCCTTCTGTGAATACCAAAATGAGTAAATGGTCGTAAATTTAGGATTTTGCTTAAGTTAGTTCTGTGAATTGGGCCCATGGATTTCATTTTCTTGTATGAATGAAGAATAAATCAGAATGTCATCGATATAAGCAATGACAAAGAGATCTAACATGTCTTTTAGGACTTCAACTAAAATCCGGAGGGAGTGTTACAGAGTCTGAATGACATTACTAGGTATTCATATAGGCCAAACTTGGTACAGAAAGCCTTCTCCCACTCATCCCCCTCCTTGACTCTCAACAGATGGTAAGCACCTGCAGTTCTAATTTAGTGAATACTTTGGCATTTTTTAACTGATCAAGGAAGGAGGAAAACAGTGAAAGAGGATAATGGTTCTTAATAGTAACATTGTTCAGCGCTCTGTAATCTATACAGCACCTGAATCCGCCTTCTCATTTAGGTACAAAGAAAAGAGACGAGGAAGCCAGTGATTGAGATGGATGAATGAAACCAATCCTAAGCATTTCATCCAAATATTCTCACAGATACACATTTTCTTTCTCTGTCAGAGCATATATCCTGCTGGACGGTATTGGATCACGAGGTAATAGATCCATTCTACCGTCATAATGTCTGTGAGGCGGAAGATTAGTGGCTTTTTCCACATCGAACATTTCCTTCAAATCATGATACTTAACAGGCAGGTTAGAAACTTCAGAACTGGTGAGTACGACTGCTTTCTTAGGGGTATCAAAACTACAGAACTCATGTTCCGCACAAACATCAGGATCAAAAGCTAATGTCATCTGTTTCCAATTAATAAAGGGACTATGTTGACATAACCAAGGCAGCCCCAGAATGGCAGGAAACTGAGGAGACTGAATAAGATCAAAGGCAATGTTGTCTTGATGTTTCTCCTCAATAAACAATGTTAAAGCAGCAGTAACATGTGCAATAGGTTCAGACTTAAGGGTACTGCCGTTGATGGTTGTGACTTCCTCCCAGGATGCTTTAAACCCACGAGCAATGTTTTTACTACATGCCCAATTTAAGTCCATAAAGTTGCCAGTGGCTCCGTAATCCACCATTACTTGGATATCCATAACCTGCTGACCCCATATCAAATGAGAGGATAGGAAGAAATGGTGTTGGATGACAAAACTACTTCTGCTTGTGAGACTGTCAGCCCTGAACTACCCGGAGTCTTTGTCTCATAAGAATTTGGGCTCTCTAGTTTTCCGATGGTTTCCTCTGCGTTGGTTTCACAGGGCATTCCCTGAGGAAATGACCTTGCTTTCCACAATATAAACACAGTTTTTTGTCCCATCTTCTCTGCCTCTCTTCTTTGCTAAGGGCCCCCCTAATGCTCCCAATTTGCAGAGGGTCTGGGTTTTCAATGGCTTTTTCTGGATCTGGCTTTTTCTCCTTATACACAAAAACACAACCTTCAGATTTCCACCTTTCTCTCTTCCTCCCACTGATTCTGTGGTCTAGTTTCACAACCAGATCTATCAGAGCAGTACCGTACTCAGGTGGATCAACCACTTGTTCTAAGAGATCATCTTTCAGACCTCTGTAGAATAAGGCACTGCGTTTTTCTTCAGGCCATCCAGCCTCTGCTACCAGTCTATTAAATGTGGACATATATGTTGTCAAGTCCCCTTTTTTAGGTTTATTAGCTCAGTATATACCGACTGCATAAAGAAATGCCTATCAAAAAGCTTCTTAAGTTCCCTCTTAAATGCCTGATAATTCTGCAACAAATAGTCATTATGTTCCATGAGGAGTATGGACCAGTTGGCAGCGGAGGCTCCGAAATATGAAATGACAAAAGCCATTTTAGCTTGGTCTGTTGGGAAGCAAGTGGCCTTACACATAAAGTGAAGTTGGCATTGACTAATTAAAGGAATTGGGTAGGATTCCCCATAAAATGTTCGGGAGGGGCCAATGGAATGGACTGAGGTGTTGTAACTTGTATTACGGGAACATTAGCACTAGACAATTGAGAGGAGGGAAGAAACTGAGCCCCCTGACATCGTACCCAAACTAGAGTCTGCCCTCATGCCTCTTTGTAGAGTATCCACCCTTGACGACAAAACCTAGATTTCTTTCGGTTTACTACCCAATATGTGGGCTAAATCTGCGAGTGTTACTTGACTCATTTCCATGACGTTCGGGCGGAATATAGATTTTATTGTTATGGCTTTGTGTTCTGTCAGATTACTCACATTTCCGCAGTAACGTCATGCAAACGATGAAAAGATCCTCAACTTTACTTGGTTATCTACTGTACCCAACCTTAGAGTCAAAGTACTAACAGTAACCCGGGAAAGAAGGGGGAAAAAACAAGGAGGAAAACACAAAGGTTCTACGTCGCACCCCAGCCTGAGACAGTAGCAGTCAACTAAAGAATTCTCTGTGGAAAAGAAAGAACAGGAGAAGAGGTAAGTATCCACAGTGTAACACCCCCACTATACTAGTATTTTATAATAACATCTGTATATACCTGAAAACTCCCTTCTTCCATGTAATTTGGTAGATAGAGTAGATAATAGTGTGTGTAGATATCAGGATAAAGAGAAATAAAGATACGTATTTAAATAGGTCAGTCCATTCTTATATGATAGGCATAGAAGGAATGCTATCCTGAAACCCACCTTAAAAACATGTGATAACAGCTCTAGGATTACTTGTCTTATACCATGCCCAAAAACGATTCACCTTTAACAGCTGGGGACTAATCTAATCCTTTCTTTTCTCAAGAAGTAAAAGAAAAATAATACAGAATATCAGACCTCCATGAACCTGGAGTATTTATCAGGTAAGTTTGAGGGCTAAATCATACAGGAATATGAAACTGTGAGCAAGTGCTGTATAATATTAAGTAGGCAAGCAACTGGTGTTGTGGGTTGTCAATACTTGTCAGGGAATCAGAATAGCCCCCCCCCACCCACGCCAGGGGGAATCAAGAGTCTACCGCGTACGTTGAGAGGACACCCTGAGGGTCAGGAGCCTATCGCCATGGCCTAGGATCTCAGGAACGCGTGCAGAGTCAGAAACCGGAACTAAGTAGAAGCAGGATTCCGAGAACACAAAGTGCACCAGAGCGGAGATGCAATGACCCATAAGTGCAGGTGGGTGAAACCTGGAAGATGACTAGCCTTCCCGGAACAAGAACGCGAAGTGTCTCTGCTCGGGAGTGGCCAAGTCTTAAACTCTGCCACAAGGTCCTGTGCATGTGCAAAAGCAGGAGCCGGCCATTATGGTAGTTTGCTGGCCACTCGCTCCGCTTGCACTCGGCAAGCCTGACATGTAATACACTGGTCAACATCTTTCACAGTGAAATCTCATTAGCTTGTGGAAAGGTGAGGTGTGATAACCCACTTCATAGCAGGGATATATTGGAACAATCACGTTTTCCAAAAATGGGGCTGGTCTGTAAGTCGCCCAACCTTGGCTTGTGGAGACATATGTTAATGTTAACCTCATAATCTTTTTGTATTAATGCCATATAGTATCAGTGGTGTCCGGGCAGAAACACTACATGGAGATCTGGTGGTCTCTGTTGACTGATCCTGGTCAGGGCCTGACTGGGAGCCCAAAGCAGCCCTTGCAAATTTTGTCAGACCAGCCCCTATAGGTTGTGTAACGATTGGGAGCAGCGAGTGAGCCTGACCACTACAAGGAGAGTTTTGGGGGTGTTCTTCCACCAAAGAAACTTTGGGGAAAAAAGGAAGAAGTGGTGCATTGTCCAACACATTGTTGATCATATATTCAATTGTATTAGCTTTTAAAGCATAGTAAATGATAGGCTTACAGTGCACCACGATGCAACAGTCTTTATTGAGGCCTTTCAATGGTTCCCTCAGAATCACCCTCCATCAGTGCCACTCATCTGTGTATTTAATTTGTTTTATAGCGCTTCTCATAACAAATTAATAATACATGTGTATCTAAGAGTATAGAAATTGTTACATGAGACCGAGGCACTATAAGGTGTAGGCATTTTTTAGAGTGCTTGGGCTGGAAAAAGCACAAACTCAGGATTCAAAATGTAACACAGTTGTTAGGATTATATGTACTAATACGAATGTATTTCTGCCCAAACAACCCCTTTTAAGCAACATTAGTATAATGAAAGACTGGAAAAAACATAACTTTGTAATATGTACGTGCAGTTTGCATGCAGCTGTTTGATGGCAGTTCATAGCTCACTGTACTAGATTAGTATTGTAACTTACGAACTACACAATAACAAATGGATCACTGTGACAAAAGCAGTAACCAACAGAGCTATGCACAGAAAATACATGTATGTGATCTGTGTGGTACGCATTCTTTGTAGCAGGTATATTAACCCAATGCGCTACCTTAGGTGAGTTAAAACTGCCACAAGACAAAACTCCAGGAGGAAGACCAATCACCAGAGATATCTTGACAGGTTTATTGTTGCTTTATATTCCAAGAACTCTGCAGCCAGTGCTTTTAAAGCTGTGCCATATTTCAAAACACTAAGAGAGTGGAAACGAAAGTGAGTGCTATGTGGATTATGCTCATCTGCTGATTTTGTTACTGGGGGCCCACAGTGCCGTACTGCAAAACCGACCCCCCCAGTAACAAAAAGTTTCAGCCGACATGACTCGTGGGTGGGGGGGCGGGGAGCGTTCGAGCGGGGGGTCACGCGGGGATAATTTAAATAAGAAAATAAACTTACCTTCCAGTGTCCAGCGAAGTCTCTGCTACTGACCTGCTCTCCTGCCTCTGGCAGGAACAGAAAGCAGGCAGTCTCCCTCCCCTCCCCAAAGCCAATCACAATGCTGCAATGGCACTGTTGTGATTGGTCGGGATGGCACCCAGCCAGCCGCCTATGTGGAGGCCATTTTCTCCATATGGCTGCATTGCAGTCTACATGGAGAAAGGGCAGAGTGCGCATGACTGGTTTGGTCAGCCCCAGGGGGCCGACCAAACAGTCAGTGCCCTCAGCAGTTGGCAAGCCACCCCTCCCCTGCCCTCCAGCAGACCTACCCACAACCAAATCCTTCTGTTTTCTTGCAGTGTGAGAAGCAGGAACATAAAATGGTAGTTATTACAGTTTTATGTTTCTGCTTCTCGCTCTGCGAGAAAGCAGGTGGGAGACGCTCCTTTGCTAGGGTGACCAACTGTCCGTAAATTTCACGGACCATACGTAATTTGGACCTCACATCCATTGTCCTTGAGGATCCCATTTACGGATGCCTTTTGTCTGTAATTTTGGGCCTTGCAGGGAGCACAGCTGTTCCCCGGCAAGAGGCCTCAGCTTCCTGATGGGGCCCACTGGCACTCATCCTCGAAGCACAAGAGCAGCCCCATCTGCCCATTTTCATTCTGTATGCTGGCTGATTGTCACATACAGAATGACAATGGGCCAGTTTGGGGTGTTACAGCATGTGGTGGCCTCCTCCTGCTATGTTCTAGGGCAAGGCATTCAGTTAGGGTCAGATGGAACAAATGTACAAAACAAATGTACAAAGTTAAAAAGAAGAGGTTATAGTTCTTACACAGTCTCATCATTTCAGAGCTGAAGCATTTTTAATATTATATACAGCCAAGCTATAGTTGCTGCTTTTTTATTTATTTTATGCAACTAACATCCGTTGACAAAGCAAATAGTCATGTCGTGTTGTAGGTCTAATGTTACTAGTTGCAATGATAGAAACAGCAAAATACCAGTCAGGAGGCTCATTATGCTCATCACATATTTTTAGCTTAGGTGCTTTAAGCAACGCCCTTAATTACATCCGACACGCCCCCTTGGAGAGACTGCCAGTTTTGGTATCCCACTTAAAGCCCTGGAAACAACAACACCATGTCACAGTCACCTCATGTTCTGGCACTGTGCATCATGCATCACTCATGACTTCCAAGTTTTCAGATTGCCTATGTGCAGGGGCATAGTGAACCCTATCCCGCCCCTTGCGTTAGGAACTACAGCGAGGGTGAGGTTATTGATGGGCCTCTTCTGTCTGCAACTGGATGGGTGAGTGGATAAGTGAACGGTGGATGGAAGGATGGGTGGCTAAGTAAAACGGGAATGGAGAGAGAAAGGGAGGATGGATGGATAGATGGATGAGTGAAAGCATGGATGAATGATTGGGAGAATGGATGGACGAATAGGTGCCTTAATGAGCGAAAATAAGAATGTAAAGATGGATGAGTGAAAGAATGCATACATGAGTGAAAGGGAGGGTGGAGATCTGGAAGAAAATATGGATGTATGGATGGATGGATGAGTGAAAGGGTGAATGGGTGGATGGATGAGGAAATGGGTGGGTGGTCTGTGAAAGGATGGTTGATGGGTGAAAGGGTGGATGAATGGATGATGGATGGATGAGTTAAAGGATAGATGAAGGGATGTATGAGTGAAAAGCTGGCTGGAAGGATAGATGATGGCTAGGTTTGTAAATGGTTGAAAGAGTTTGAAAGCTTTGGATATGGATGGGCACACAGATAGATGGACAGAATGAATGGTGAAAGACTGAATTATGGATGAAAGAATGAATAGATGACAGTTTTTAAATTTGAAAGGTGGACATAAGGGGTTTGATGGAAGGATGAATGGCTAGATCCTTGGACAAGAGAGTTCTTCTGGGGAGGGTTGTGATGACTTAATTTGCTTACTTGGTTCCATAAGAGCTTTAGTTCAAAGTGGGAGGTATTTAAATGTTCTGGCTACTCCCTTGCCTATGTGTTACTATTCTGTATTTGCTGTGTGCTTATGTGTGGGATCTATACATCATGCATATGACATTTTGAGTGACACCCAACTGGTACTTGAATGTTACACTAGTAATTGTAAATGTTTGCATGTTTTGTTTTAGGTGTAAGATTTTAGGGCAAGCCTCATAGTGCCATGAGCTGTGCTTGAGATGTATATTATTTTTGTAGCAATAGGCAAGGCATCAAAAATAAACTATGTAATAGTACATTCTTCAATAAAGTTGCAGGGAAAAGCACATTTGTGACTTCCTTTAGCTTGTGCAACTCTCTGTGAAGCCCCTATAAGCACAGTCAGATTCCATATTTTAAGTTCTACCTGCTGAAACACCCATAATGTGTTCCCTATAGTGGGTTCATCACAGCATTCCTCCCTTTAGTTCACCTATGCCTGCAGTTTTACATCTCATAATGGCACTCAGATATGAGATGCTAGTAACAAAGTCTACTTGAGCAGATCTTTTTGACCACTTCCTTCACCATACATGCCTGCTCAGGATCATTAGTTGTAAACAAAATATCAGACTGGACAACCCAGTGCAGTAACCATATACATAGATTATTATCGTATGAAAAACCACAAAAATACCTGTACAGTTGCTCAAAGCTGCATGCATAACTAAAAATCATGAAGTGCACGACTGTCTCAACCTAATATAAACATATTTTGACTTGTACTTAAGTGGTTATCTATTTACTCATGTTTATACTATTGCGCAATTTCCTCTGATGTGTCTGTAAAACTTAACTTTTGTCCCGAAGTTTTGTCCTGAATTTTGAGCTTCTGTCCTGAATTTTTGTACTGAATTTTGACCCTTTGTCTTGAATTTTTACACTTACCATCTTGAATTTGCACTAATGCCAGTTGGTCACCCTATCCTCCGCCCTAGAGGAAGAGCCACCCCTGGTAACAAAACCGGCCTCCCACCATTCAAGCCTCCCGGGGAAACGCCCGATGCCTGGCATGGCCAGCCCAGTCTTGATCCTGATGCTTTATGTGCTGGGAATCCTCTCCCTGTGGTGGTTTGATATATCTCTTTGTCGCAGTACCTCTCCTTTCTGCCTGGCTTGTAATATTCGGAGTGAAGTTTGGCAAGGCTTCATGGTACGTGCTTCAGCTGCCTTCATCATACGTACTGTGTTGTGGAGCCGCAGCTGCATTCATAACGTTGCCACGGGCTTTTGGCGGTGCTAAATGCACGAGACATTTTTGAGCATTTCACTTGTTTTGTTGAGTTAAAACAGCCTCTCTTCTAGTGTAGGCAGACATTTCACAATCAACTTTATGACCTAGCTGGTTATGGAAGCGGTATTTATCTACTGGGCCATGTGATCTCTCATCATGCACTATCACAGCATGCGGTATTACCACACGCAAACCTTGACCTTTAGTTTAAATGAATGAATGCACGATTTATATGTGATGTCACCATTAGCAGTCCTTTTCAGGAATGCTGATACAATATACTGAAGTGCGTAAATCTCTATAAGTGAAAACTCAGCAAGGCACGTAAGGAAGACAAGGCAAATTAGGGAGATGGGGTCATGGACGTCAATTCACTAGAATGTCAGGTGTAGCGGAAGTGACATCACACACTCGTTTGCCATTATTACATCACAGGAAGTGACATCACATTCCCTCACACTCTCTAACACCCCTCAAATGCATTCCTATTTATTCCAACTTACTCATTCTCACTCATTTCCAGTAATGCTTTCACTCACTTCCTCGTTCTCATTCACTAAATCACACTCAGTTACTGATACTCAATCTCACCCATTCTTACTCGCTGCCTCTAAATCTTACACACAGGCTTGCACAGACAGACACATGCTCTCACATTCAGACAATCTCTATTACACAAACATATTCTCACTTGCTTGCATGGACAAAACAAATCTAAAAGCGTATTGTTTTAATTACCTTGGCTGTCAGCAAATATCTGCACCAGGTCTCCATTTAAATTACACTAATAGTGAATAATACAGTATTAATTATTAATATAATATTAATAATAATAATGATAATAATAATAAAAATAATAATAATATAATAATAGCCTATTCATTAGTATCATAAAAATGGTCAGAAAAAAAGGAGGGGGAAGCCCAAATGAACAAAAGGTTGAGGCGACTCTTTGTTCTTGGCATTGATTTTGCCATCTTTGAGGCCAGGGGTTGTGAAAGCAGTACCATCGTCGCAAGGGACACACCAGGGGTCTCAGCTCTGACCCCTGGAGATCCCTAATTGTAACTCTGGTGGACATTCCTCCTCCTCTTAGTTCTTTATTTTTAAAGCATTAGTCTCTTTATTAAACATCTCCCTCACCTGTATCCTTCTCTCTCTTTCTTTGTCTCATTCCTTTTGAGCTACCTTACAGCAGTCTCTGTTTATCACTTTTTATATACCTCTCTCCTACTACCCTCTCAGTCTCGTTCTCACCAGCCCATCATCTAACTCTCCTTCTCTCAGGTGTCTCTTTTTCACTTGCCCGCCCACTGTCTCTTTTTCAACCATCTTCCCCTTTATTTCTAGCTCACTTGACTGTGTCTTTCTCTTTTGAATGCCTGTCTCGTCTCTCACCTGTCTTCCCCTCTATGACTCCTGCAGTCTTTTTTGAGCTAGCCTTTGTCTTCATCACCTCTTTCATCAGAATCCCCCATCTATGTCTTCCGCATCTGCCTCCTCATCGGTCTCTGCTATTTATTTCACTCTTTTACTCTCTCTATCTCACTTCTCGGTCTCACACACACTCACAAATCTTTACCTTTCATTGCCTCACCTGTCATAATGATGTGTCTTCTTTAGGCTTGGACGGAGTTCACAAATATCAGCCCTTAAAAATACAACACTTACAACTAATTATCAAGAAATGAGTAAAATACAGAACACATAGTAAACCATTATAAAAAGAGAAACAACTTTGACAGAAATAAAAATTTCTCTCAAATTAAAAGTATACCTTACCATTTTATTGCTTGAAAAATGTTAAAATTCAAAGTATAAACAAATATATATTGACAGGGAAAGATTAAAGTCGTCAGAAACCATCCAAAACATATTAGATTGCTATTCAAATCTAAGCTACAATGGGGAAAGTGTTGGACATTGAATGGGTTACATGTACTACTACCATTCCAAACTAAGCTAAATTGTTGAAAGTGTTGGACATTGAAAATGTAACATTTGATACTACCACATCAATCTAGCTACTTAAGGAAAGTGTTTGACTTTAATAGGGGAAGATTTACTATTCTTACTCCAATCAAAGCTGTTGGGCATTGGAGGAGTTAGAATTACTATTCCCACTTAAATCGAAGCTACATGGAGAACATTTTTTTTTAAACAACTCATATATGCTTGTCATTTGCTTCCTCTTCTCCACACCTACTGCATGCAAAAAACACGCCTATACTGAACTTCACCACCTTCCTTGGTGTCAGGTAGATTCTGTTCAAGTTAAAGAAATGATTCTTCTTTAAGGCGACGGATTTAAGTATAGCATTCCAAGATACTGGCCATAAATCTGGTTGCTCCATGCACGGTAAGTATCCTTCCCAAGAATGGTCAGGGACCTTCATGTGCTTCTCAGTCACATTTATGAACTCCTAATACCAGATTGCAACCTTCGTTTACAGTGGTTTGGGTTCCAACAGTCTCTCCTCCTATTACCAGTCCATTTTAATGTGCCACGTTTGACTGGCCCACTGCAAGGCTTGATGAAGGTACTTAAATCTACTAAACTCACCTCCCCTACTTCCACAAAAGTTCTTCATCTAATGTGGTCAATTACATCCTTCAGCTGTCCACATCATTTTAGTCCCAACTTCATCATTGAGAGATTCAATTTATAATCTTCCAAAAGGGATGGAGTCCCAGGTGATTTCCAGATTGGCGCATAGGTGGAATAGTAATTTACTATTTGTTTCCTCACTCTATGCATAGACCAAAATGCTGTATTTGCTTTCTTAAGAGCTTTCTGACTAAGGGCTTACTTATAGTACCTCTTGTGGCTGAACTATCCAACTCATTATAGAAAACAATATTGAAGTCTCCACTAATCAAAAGAGGTGATGGGAGATCCATCAAATTAATCAACAAAGTATTCAATGGCTCTAAATCCTCGTAATTTAGACCATAATAGCCTGCGCAGGTGAAAATGCCCTGCCACAATACAAATTTACCAATTATCCACCTGCCCCCAGAATCTGCCCTATGCTCTATCAGCTCTACTCCAGCCTTTCTCCTAACCAAAATCGCCACATCTCTTGGACACATTGATTGGTCTGTACTAACCACTTGTTGAGCCCAACCTTCCTACTAAATAGCGCCATGTATTCTGTCATTTTTTAATGGGTTTCTTGGTGTATTATTATCTGTGCAGGGGTATCTTCCAAATACTCACATGTTAACCTCTGCCTACTTTTGGAACGACTGCCATTTAGATTCCATGGCATTATTTTAACTGGTACTGGCTTCTGCCCTTTTCTCATAGGTTAACATTTTTTACCTTCGCTCCATTACCTCGAGTTTATCGTACCGGATCAGCAATGAGGATTTTTTTTACCATTTTAAATATTTTTTTAAACATTTTCCCATTAGGCTCCCCACCCCGTGTTCCTACCCTCTCTAAGTCTAGTGGCATATCAATCATGCATTTCCGGGTCAACCACAAAAGGGAGAGACAAATTACCCAACTACAAACTCATAGTGGCTCCCATAGAAACCAGATCCCAATTCAAGGACCAAACCACCCTATGCCCAATATCCACCCCTCTTGCCACCATCCCTCTCACCATGAACAGTGTGTTAAAGATCTAGTAAAGCTAACTCAAACTACTCACCACTTTGTCCAATGACCTGGCATTATGTGCTTCATTTTTCCATATTATCTTAAGCATTGACGGAAATCTTAGCTAAACTTTGGCCCCCAACTTCACCATTTTTGCTATTCTCTGTCCCAACTGCCGCTGTTCTGTCATTCTGCAGATGTCAGATCTGATTGTGTATGTGTAATCCTTCCTTTTTACTGCATTTCCTTTAAGCGCACTACCTTGGATCTTCTCTTTCACACTATAGGTTAGAAAATTAATTAAGATTCTCCTAAGCTTTTTCAGATTCTCTTTATGCATGAAGGGATCTCTTTGGAGTCTCTGTATATCTTTCCCTAAATCAATTTCCGGGTTACCTACCAGGACTCCACTGCTTAGAAGGTTAATCACAAACCCTATATAGTCTCTCCCTTCAACACCCTCCTGCACATCCAAGATTCTCAAATTATTCCGTCTGGAGTGTTTTTTCAGACTCTCCACATGGTCCTACAGGGATTGGTTCATGGACCTTTGCACAATTAATTGAGAGGTGTTACTTTCTGTCTCACACTGGACTCTTTCCAAGTTAGCTTCCAGCGCCACTTCTGAATGTATACCATTGAGTTTTGTCTCTAGGGCTTGGCATAACCCAGACCCATCTCCATGCTGCCTTTCCCAGACAAGGTCATCGAGAAGGCCGTCAAAGCCCAACTCTCTGAGTTCATCAAAGTAAACTACGTCCTGGACATCTCCCAATCTGGCTTCAGAAGCAACCACAGCACTGAGACGGCACTTCTCGCCACCACCGATGACATCCACTCCCTCCTCGACCATGGCAAAACCACAGCCCTCATCTTATGGATCTCTGGGCCGCCTTCAACACCGTCTCCCACTGTACCCTAATCACAAGATTCTACGAAGCCGGCATCTGCGACAAGGCCCTGGACTGGATCTACTCCTTCGTCACAGGCCAAACACTGTGAGTCAGGGCACCTCCATTCCTCTCCAAACCCACGGAGAAGAGCTGCAGAGTACCCCAGGGCTCCTCCCTGAACCCCACCCTCTTCAATATCTAAATAGCCCCTCTTGCAGCCATCATCACGGACTAAGGACTCAACATCATCTCATACACTGTCTGATCTGCTGTGGGTTTGGTATGTGCAGGTAAGGGGCGCTCAAACAGTGCGGGTGGATTATGGTGATGGAGGCGATGAGATACAACGGTGCAGACAGTATAGAGGAAAACCCTGTAACCTCTAGCTAATGTTTAGGCATGAGGTGCCTGAACATCATGTAACATACAAACAGTAACTGTGCACACGTTAGATAAGCATTTAGGTATCAATGTATACAGGACAAACATAGATGACACTGATGGTTTGGTGAAAACTTTATGTGATTCTCCTTGTAGAATATACAGACGCCAGCCGACACGTGTTTCATCAAGCAGGACAAAGCCTGTGAATCATCAGGGCTGTAAAACATATTTTAAGCATTTTTGAAAAATACACACGGGTAGTTCACAAAGTAAAACACATTAGAAAAAGCAGCGGGAACCAAAATTTCATGTGCACATTTACATGCCATGTGCAACAAAATAATATATAAAATAAAATAAAACGAGTGCTCAGTGAGGAATAAATAAAGGTGATATGAGATTAAAATGGTGAGTCATAGTGCAACAATAGACACAGGAAGAAGTTTCTTACGGAAATAAAAATTACTGTCACCTCCCAACGATTGGTATACGGAGGACGAACATGAAGAATCATGGATAAATTGCCCAGCTAGGACAGTCCAAAAAGAACCTATGGGGATATTCTGGAGTGAAAAGATTCAGGCTGTTTATATTCTAAAAGGTAAAGCAAAACAAGGGCAGGTGGTGCCCAAAGTGATAATAACTGAAGAAAAAGCTTTGTGCGTGCAGGTCGAGGTAAAATGGCACGGGGATGAGGACAAGTGTCCTAATCAGGTCCAATGTCAGCGAAACTGATCCAAGACATATTCTATAACTAGCTCATGTGAAAATTAGCATGCAAAGGGTGACAGCTTAGGTTGAAAAAATACATGATGTGTCCATGAAAAGCCACAATGATATCGTACAAAGCAGATAATAACCGGTAAATGGTGAGCCTTAAACATTCAAATGTGTGGACAGGAGTATAGCTATGTGGTATCAAGCTTGATGACATTGAAAATGTCTCTATAAAAACGAGATCAAGTACATAAACTCGATATGGAAATAAACATGCATTCCTGGATTGCAGTAGCAACACGGCTAAACATCTCGTCATATCACGATCTCACGTTATCAAATTGCTCTAAAGCACATAGAGAACAAAAACAACAATGGATACATCGTTTTCTTTTTAAAACATGATCCCGGTGCACAAGTGTACGGCATAGCCGTTGGCGGTTAAGGATGTGGGGGCAGGAAAATATCACCAGATATGTGTAAATACCTGTGAAATGGCGTGCTGAGTCATAAACTGTAGAAATAAAAGCAGAATGGGAGGAAAATCAGTAAAACCATATCTCACATCCGCCCACATTAAGCTAAAGACGGTCGAGGCCGGTGTCAACTCACCGGGTAAAGTGGTAGACTCGGTAGTTCGTGTACAAAAATCGGGGAAGAACTGGTAACTTCAGGTGGAGCAGTGGGGTACGACTGACATCGGTAACCTGTAGGAGTGAAGAAGGAAAGTGCCCGTACATTAAAGCCTCTAGGAAGCTAAGGCCGTGGTGTCAGGATCCGGACAGATGTAAAATGTCCTTACCTTCGGTAGTCGGTAATTGTGTTAATCCATGCAGGAAGTGTCTACAAAGGGAATGGAGTCTCCATGGCTATTGAAGTAATCTTCCGCAATGGTGCGCATGCGCCATCAAACCCGGAAGTGAGTATAAACGACTTGGGGCTATAACGCTAACCGTAACATGCCGTGATCGTGAGAGAAGGGATCATGTTTGTACAAATATGATGTCATTAAAGAACGTGATATTAAACAAATATATCCGAAAAAAGGGGTAAATAAAGAGAAATGTATATTACATTAGCAAACAAATAATAACTGTCTCTAGACCGTGTAATAAAGTTAAAGTGGAGATATGTAGCCACAATTGGTACTCATATACAGTGTGTATATAGGATAGATACAGTGTATTGGAGCTCAAAGTCTCTTAAGAAAGCGCTGAGAGGCAAGGGCGCGAACTGCTCTGCACAGATGTTGGATGGCAGAGTAACAGTGGAAAACTTGACAGGGGATACAGTATTCTATGAGCTCAGGGATTGAGAAAGTATTGTAGCTCTGAATCAAAGTTCTGACCGTATTTTACAGTGTGCAGACGCATAATCCAGGTTGCTTCTAGCCTGCGTAGACGGAGTTCTCTATTTCCTCCCCGTACATTTGGTTTAGCAGTGTCAATCCCATAGAACTCAAATTTTTTGTATTTAGATTGGCTGGCACACGTTGCTATGTGTAGAGCCATGGGGTAACGTTGGTCCTGTTGGTGCATGGCTCTGGCGCGTTCCCCAATGCGCTCTTTCAAAGGTCGAATCGTGCTGCCCACGTATTGAGTGCGGCATGTGCATTCCAGGATGTACACCACGAATTTCGTGTTACAATTAATGTTGTACTTGATGTCATATTTTTGTTTGTGATAGCCTTGGAAGTGTTTCGTATTGTTTTTAGCCCATCTACAAACACCGCAACCACCGCAATTGTAGAATCCCTTGGTGTGCGGGGTGAACCATGTGTTAGGGTGATTGGATGGCAAGACCGTGGGGCTAAGTCTATTCCATAGTGTTTTTCCTCTTCTGTATGTAATCATAGGTCTGGAGCTGATACATGTGGCTAGAGTTTTGTCAGCCAAGAGGACATTCCAATGCCTGTTGATACTCATTTTAATCACCGGGCTGATATCATTATAGTCTATGATCAATCTTGTCTCTTGGTTCTTGACAGTCGGTTTGGTTTTCACTAATAGAGTACTGTTGCGGTCTAATTTTTTCGCCCTTTTGACTGCCTGGTTGACAACTTGTTGATTATAGCCACGTTTGTGGAAGCGTGTACGCATATCCTCTATGCAATTGAGGAATTCTCCATCTTCGCTACAGTTTCTGCGTGCTCTGACACATTCACCATAGGGTATGGTGTCAATCTGATGTTTTGGGTGCGCACTATCTGCTCTTAGTATTGCATTGCACGCTGTTTCTTTTCGGTAGAGTTTGGTATGGAGTGTGTCATTGTGTACATAGATTTCTAAATCCAAAAAAGTGACTCTACTGGTGCTGCAGTTGCATGTGAACTTCATATCCATGTCGTTCATGTTGAGGTAGTCAAAGAATACTTGTAATTTCACTTGTGTGCCAGACCAGATTAGTAAGCAGTCAAGGGGGGTGGGGCACGCCGCGGACATGCACAACGGAATTACCTTTTGCATCATGGTAAATGTCGTTTTCAAAGTTGCTGATTTGTCAAATTTCATGGCCAGTGCCCGTATCCCTATACACGTGTTTCGAAATTCCTTTCTCTTCAGTAGGGAAAAAGTTCATAGGTTCTTGTGCATGCTGCCGTCATCTTATCAGGATTATTACCACTCTCAGCATGCGTCGCGCACCCCTGAGCTCGTCAGCTCGTGGGAGCCTTTTCAACAGTCAAGGGGGGTGGGGCACGCCGCGGACATGCACAACGGAATTACCTTTTGCATCATGGTAAATGTTGTTTTCAAAGTTGCTGATTTGTAAAATTTCATGGCCAGTGCCCGTATCCCTATACACGTGTTTCGAAATTCCTTTCTCTTCAGTAGGGAAAAAGTTTATAGGTTCTTGTGCATGCTGCCGTCATCTTATCAGGATTATTACCACTCTCATCATGCGTCGCGCACCCCTGAGCTCGTCAGCTCGTGGCTCGTGGGAGCCTTTTCAACAGTCAAGGGGGGTGGGGCACGCCGCGGACATGCACAACGGAATTACCTTTTGCATCATGGTAAATGTCGTTTTCAAAGTTGCTGATTTGTCAAATTTCATGGCCAGTGCCCGTATCCCTATACACGTGTTTCGAAATTCCTTTCTCTTCAGTAGGGAAAAAGTTCATAGGTTCTTGTGCATGCTGCCGTCATCTTATCAGGATTATTACCACTCTCAGCATGCGTCGCGCACCCCTGAGCTAGTCAGCTCGTGGCTCGTGGGAGCCTTTTCAACAGTCAAGGGGGGTGGGGCACGCCGCGGACATGCACAACGGAATTACCTTTTGCATCATGGTAAATGTTGTTTTCAAAGTTGCTGATTTGTCAAATTTCATGGCCAGTGCCCGTATCCCTATACACGTGTTTCGAAATTCCTTTCTCTTCAGTAGGGAAAAAGTTCATAGGTTCTTGTGCATGCTGCCGTCATCTTATCAGGATTATTACCACTCTCAGCATGCGTCGCGCACCCCTGAGCTCGTCAGCTCGTGGCTCGTGGGAGCCTTTTCAACAGTCAAGGGGGGTGGGGCACGCCGCGGACATGCACAACGGAATTACCTTTTGCATCATGGTAAATGTCGTTTTCAAAGTTGCTGATTTGTAAAATTTCATGGCCAGTGCCCGTATCCCTATACACGTGTTTCGAAATTCCTTTCTCTTCAGTAGGGAAAAAGTTCATAGGTTCTTGTGCATGCTGCCGTCATCTTATCAGGATTATTACCACTCTCAGCATGCGTCGCGCACCCCTGAGCTCGTCAGCTCGTGGCTCGTGGGAGCCTTTTCAACAGTCAAGGGGGGTGGGGCACGCCGCGGACATGCACAACGGAATTACCTTTTGCATCATGGTAAATGTCGTTTTCAAAGTTGCTGATTTGTCAAATTTCATGGCCAGTGCCCGTATCCCTATACACGTGTTTCGAAATTCCTTTCTCTTTAGTAGGGAAACAGTTCATAGGTTCTTGTGCATGCTGCCGTCATCTTATCAGGATTATTACCACTCTCAGCATGCGTCGCGCACCCCTGAGCTCGTCAGCTCATGGCTCGTGGGAGCCTTTTCAACAGTCAAGGGGGGTGGGGCACGCCGCGGACTTGGTCTGCCTGGCGGGAAGGCAGCTGCCAATAATATCCGGAATAGGTGGACCTACCGAGAGACTGGCGGAATATGTGGACATTTTCCTCAATCCACTTGTCAAAAATCTTCCTTCATACATCCAGGATACTAAACATGTCCTGAGTATCCTCAGCGACATGCAATGGCAAACGGGCATGACCTTAGCCACGTTGGATGTGGTGTCACTTTACACCTCAATAGACCCGGACAAAGGTCTAGTGGCGGTCTCTAAATATCTTGATACAAGACCAGCCAACTTGTGGCAACACACCAAAATGATATCTACCATGATGGAGCTCATCCTAAAAAATAACTACTTAATGTTCAACCAGAAATGGTACAGGCAAACTAAGGGGGTAGCCATGGGCTCGAGGTTTTCCCCCTCTTTTGTGAATCTCTACATGGGCACATTAGAAACCACCTGGATCTGGAGCATCAATGGAGCAGCATGGATAGATTCAATAGTGTATTGGGGACGATACATTGATGACTGCTTACTAATGTGGTCTGGCACACAAGTGAAATTACAAGCATTCTTTGACTACCTCAACATGAACGACATGGATATCGAAGTTCACATGCAACTGCAGCACCAGTAGAGTCACTTTTTTGGATTTAGAAATCTATGTACACAATGACACACTCCATACCAAACTCTACCGAAAAGAAACAGCGTGCAATGCAATACTAAGAGCAGATAGTGCGCACCCAAAACATCAGATTGACACCATACCCTATGTTGAATGTGTCAGAGCACGCAGAAACTGTAGCGAAGATGGAGAATTCCTCAATTGCATAGAGGATATGCGTACACGCTTCCACAAACGTGGATATACTCAACAAGTTGTCAACCAGGCAGTCAAAAGGGCGAAAAAATTGGACCGCAACAGTACTCTATTAGTGTAAACCAAACCGACTGTCAAGAACCAAGAGACAAGATTGATCATAGACTATAATGATATCAGCCCGGTGATTAAAAAGAGTATCAACAGGCATTGGAATGTCCTCTTGGCTGACAAAACTCTAGCCACATGTATCAGCTCCAGACCTATGATTACATACAGAAGAGGAAAAACACTACGGAACAGACTTAGCCGCACGGTTTTGCCATCCAATCACCCTAACACATGGTTCACCCCGCACACCAAGGGATTCTACAATTGCGGTGGTTGCGGTGTTTGTAGATGGGCTAAAAACAATACAAAACACTTCCAAGGCTATCACAAACAAAAATATGACATCAAGGACAACATTAATTGTAACACGAAATTCGTGGTGTACATCCTGGAGTGCACATGCCGCACTCAATACGTGGGCAGCACGATTCGACCTTTGAAAGAGCGCATTGGGGAACACGCCAGAGCCATGCACCAACAGGACCCACGTTACCCCATGGCTCTACCATAGCAACGTGTGCCAGCCAATCTAAATACAAACAATTTGAGTTCTATGGGATTGACACTGCTAAACCAAATGTATGGGGAGGAAATAGAGAACTCCGTCTACGCAGGCTAGAAGCAACCTGGATTATGCGTCTGCACACTGTAAAATACGGTCAGAACTTTGATTCAGAGCTACAATACTTTCTCAATCCCTGAGCTCATAGAATACTGTATCCCCTGTCAAGTTTTCCACTGTTACTCTGCCATCCAACATCTGTGCAGAGCAGTTCGCGCCCTTGCCTCTCAGCGCTTTCTTAAGAGACTTTGAGCTCCAATACACTGTATCTATCCTATATACACACTGTATATGAGTACCAATTGTGGCTACATATCTCCACTTTAACTTTATTACACGGTCTAGAGACAGTTATTATTTGTTTGCTAATGTAATATACATCTCTCTTTATTTACCCCTTTTTTCGGATATATTTGTTTAATATCACGTTCTTTAATGACATCATATTTGTACAAACATGATCCCTTCTCTCACGATCACGGCATGTTACGGTTAGCGTTATAGCCCCAAGTTGTTTATACTCACTTCCGGGTTTGACGGTGCATGCGCACCATTGCGGAAGATTACTTCAATAGCCATGGAGACTCCATTCCCTTTGTAGACACTTCCTGCATGGATTAACACAATTATCGACTACCGAAGGTAAGGACATTTTACGTCTGTCCGGATCCTGACACCACGGCCGTAGCTTCCTAGAGGCTTTAATGTACGGGCACTTTCCTTCTTCACTCCTACAGGTTACCGATGTCAGTCGTACCCGACTGCTCCACCTGAAGTTACCAGTTCTTCCCCTATTTTTGTACACGAACTACCGAGTCTACCACTTTACCCGGTGAGTTGACACCGGCCTCGACCGTCTTTAGCTTAATGTGGGCGGATGTGAGATATGGTTTTACTGATTTTCCTCCCATTCTGCTTTTATTTCTACAGTTTATGACTCAGCACGCCATTTCACAGGTATTTACACATATCTGGTGATATTTTCCTGCCCCCACATCCTTAACTGCCAACGGCTATGCCGTACACTTGTGCACCGGGATCATGTTTTAAAAAGAAAACGATGTATCCATTGTTGTTTTTGTTCTTTATGTGCTTTAGAGCAATTTGATAACGTGAGATCGTGATATGACGAGATGTTTAGCCGTGTTGCTACTGCAATCCAGGAATGCATGTTTATTTCCATATCGAGTTTATGTACTTGATCTCGTTTTTATAGAGACATTTTCAATGTCATCAAGCTTGATACAACATAGCTATACTCCTGTCCACACATTTGAATGTTTAAGGCTCACCATTTACCGGTTATTATCTGCTATGTACGATATCATTGTGGCTTTTCATGGACACATCATGTATTTTTTCAACCTAAGCTGTCACCCTTTGCATGCTAATTTTCACATGAGCTAGTTATAGAATATGTCTTGGATCAGTTCGCTGACATTGGACCTGATTAGGACACTTGCCCTCACCCCCGTGCCATTTTACCTCGACCTGCACGCACAAAGCTTTTTCTTCAGTTATTATCACTTTGGGCACCACCTGCCCTTGTTTTGCTTTACCTTTTAGAATATAAACAGCCTGAATCTTTTCACTCCAGAATATCCCCATAGGTTCTTTTCGGACTGTCCTAGCTGGGCAATTTATCCATGATTCTTCATGTTCGTCCTCCGTATACCAATCGTTGGGAGGTGACAGTAATTTTTATTTCCGTAAGAAACTTCTTCCTGTGTCCATTGTTGCACTATGACTCACCATTTTAATCTCATATCACCTTTATTTATTCCTCACTGAGCACTCGTTTTATTTTATTTTATATATTATTTTGTTGCACATGGCATGTAAATGTGCACATGAAATTTTGGTTCCCGCTGCTTTTTCTAATGTGTTTTACTTTGTGAACTACCCGTGTGTATTTTTCAAAAATGCTTAAAATATGTTTTACAGCCCTGATGATTCACAGGCTTCGTCCTGCTTAATGAAACACGTGTCGGCTGGCGTCTGTATATTCTACAAGGAGAATCACATAAAGTTTTCACCAAACCATCAGTGTCTATGTTTGTCCTGTATACATTGATACCTAATTGCTTATCTAACGTGTGCACAGTTACTGTTTTTATCATCTCATACACTGCCCACACCCAACTGATCCTCTCCCTCACCTACGAACCCACAACCACCAGAAACAACTTCCACAGTGAGATGAAGACCATCGCCACCTGAATAAAAAACAATTGCCTCAAACTCAACCGTAAAGACTGAAGTCCTCATCCTGGGACCCACCCCCTCAGCTTGGGATGACTCTTGGTGGCCCTTCGCACTGGGAACCCCACCTACTCCCAAGGACCACTCACAAAACTTCGGCATCCTACTGGACTCCTCACTCACAATGACCATCTCCCCATGATGCTCCACACACTCCACCTGCTTTGAAGACATTCAGATGGATCCCCAAGTATTCTAGAAAAACGGTCACCCACACACTTATCAGCAGCAGACTCAACTACGCACTCTACGCTGACATCATCCAGAAACTCCTCAGGAAACTACAGATTGTCTAAAATACTGCAGCCAGAATGGTTCTTGACACCCCTGCTGCAGCCATATCACCGAATACCCCCGAGAACTCCACTGGCTTCCAGTCAACAAAAGAATCACTTTCAAGCTCCTCAGTCAGGCATACAAAGCCCTCCACTGTGGAAAAGTAAATTTTGCCATGTTCTGTGTCCCTACGTGTCATTCATCATATATTATGTGTGCATGATTAAATATGCATATGCATTCCCCATGTCCGATTAATGACGCAATTACAGTTGTGTCCACCTCTAGTATGCCAGTTTCCAGTCCTCGTGAATACTACGAATATCAGGCCTATGTAAAGCTACGTTGCCACGTTTCTCAGTGTGCACGTTATTCTATTATAAAGTCCCCGTTTCTAGGCCTCAAAAGGGCCCGGACACCAGATTCAGCTCCTGTCTCCTGAAGCCTCGTTGAGGAGCGATACAGCCCCCACCTGTATCCTCGACCCTTCACTTACTTCCTGCTTCTCAGTGCCCGGTCCAGCCTGGCTCTGCCTCTGAGTCTGCCAAGAGTATGTTATGAGTCCAGTTATCAGTTCAGCCCTCCTTCTCTGCATTCCTAAGCTACTGAATCGCATCAATAGTTTCCGTCATTGTCTAGCCTTCACGTCTCCACGTTAGAGAAATACTGCATTTAATGGTCATTTAATATTCTTCATCACGCACTACATGTAGAATAATGCATGGTCCAGTCTTAGAATCAAGTTAGCCTTTCCTCTCCTGACTTATAGTTCCTATCAACATGTTCCCTAAACATCAGATACTAGATACTGTTTAGGTACATGTCGCTCCGACTCTCCAGACTTCAGTCTCTGCTCCTAGCACAGAGTTCATAGCCCCCAGCTTCTCCTAGTGATACGTCATTGCTAGTTTGCGCGCACCATCAGGTTAGAGGTCCCGGCTCCTCAGGTAGCCCCCTCCATGGTTTCCGCCCCATTCATGACATATTCTGTTACGTCTGCACCACATGTCCATGTATACGCCCTGTTACACCTCTTTTCCCCCTTATCTTTCGCGACTGCTACGCGTCACACCTTCTGCTCCACCCACTGCTACGCCTACTGCAATGTAATGCTATGTGTTTGCGTTATGTATATATGCTCATGTATTGTTATTAAAAGTCAGCGCGCTCATCCCAGATCCAGCCCCAGCAGCTGCTGGGCCCTGTCATCCTATTCCTATGCAGGTTGTCCTGTTCCTGTCCTTATGCTGTATTAAACCTGCAAAACTCCTACTACCTCGAATCTTGACTCTTATTTTATTGAGCTATCTGTTATTCATTCATGCACTCAAAAATAGGGTATTATTTATTTATTTACCACATAATGGCGCCCGAACAGGGACTTGCCCTTTCCCCACGCGTCGGTGAAGCCACGCCGACCCCCTGACCCTCTGCAGTCGTGACGGAACTCTTCTGCGCAGTGGCAGATATTTCTGCTCAAGTATCCCTCAGGCCCACGGAGGAGACGGAGGAGGCGGTCCAGCATCCAGACGAGACGGTGGAGGAACGCGGCGAGTCACGACCAGAGCCCAAGCCAAGAGTCCAAGGTCCGAGGTATCCGGAGGTCCACCCGTAACTGAAGTCCGAAGTCCGAAGTTCGTCGTCCGTCGTCGTAGCAGTCCAGTCCAGTCTGAGGCTTTCCGTTCTTGCTGCCCGGTGAGTACCGTTACTGGGGTGGTATCTAGACAGGGTCATTTTTAATTGACTCTGGTCTGTGGGTTGGTGGTACACAGTCCCACAAACGAAGTGCCCACTTCGGTGGATGCGGGTCCTGACGTGTCTCTTTACGAGACCGGTAAGTTTCGTACTGTTTCAGCAGTGCATCTAGTTTCTGTTCTAGTCAGTTTCTGTTCTCGAGAAAATTTATGTGTTCTGTTCTCAATATTTCCAGGTAGTATTCTGTTCGAACTGTTATTTTAAATGTTTTTTATGTATTTTAATGTCGTGGTATGAATGGGGAATAAGTATCGTGTTCATTGTGTATTGTATTGTGTCTAGATTACAGTTCAGTCATGCCCATATTTTCCAAGTTACGTCAGTTAAAAACTAGAAAGGGTCTGCTGGAAGCAGCAGTTCCCGTCCCGCCGAGGGACAGTCCAGGTCACTTTATGTATCAGAAGCATGGCATAAGCGCCATATTGTATCTAGATTTATGGGTAGAGTATACCAAACAGTTAGAAAAAAAGTATAGATGGCCCGTATCGGGTACATGGGATGCCGAATGCATCATGCGAGTAGAAGAAGCATTATGGAAAAAGAAAGCCAGACGGTCACAGAAAGATGCCATCGAGTTATGGCGCAAAGAAGCCCATAAAAGAACTGAAAAAGAAATCAGAAAGTCAGAATTAAGTAGAGAATCCTTAGGGCGAGCCCAAGAAAAAGAATTAATCGAGATAGGTGAACAAGTCAAAACTGAACAGAGAGACAGACAGAGGAATGCCCTTATTAAGGGTATGTACCCTCTTCTTGCCGAGGGCTTGCCAAAAGCGACCCCGGAGGCATCCAGTAATTTCCTGCCACCACTAGTTCCGACCAAGCTACGTCACAAACCGACCGCAGCTGATATTTTTATTTCGTCCTATCTGGACGACACAGTCCCTGAATATGCAGATCCTGTTCGCGCTCCGCCAGTCCCTGTAAATCAGGCACATCCTGCTCCTCCAGACACCGGGGCACCCCATGCAGTACCTGCTACGGTACCCCCGGTCCAGCCAGCATTTCAATTTCCCGCTCCACCACGAAGAATATCAGTCGACGATTCTAGTCTAGGGGCCGCAGGAGGAGGTCCTCCTCAAACCCCGCCGCCACGCAAGCGTTTATCAGCACTCGAATTACATGCTCAAGCATCACAGCGTACTCCCAAGAGTAATAAGTCTGTCGCAGAAATCAGGCAAGCCCTTGGCGAATGTGCCTATGACCCAGTCCCAGGCGAGAATAATATGGTTTTATATTCAGTACGCGTAAGGAGGGTGACCGAGTATCTAGTCACCCTACCCAATATGAAAGAAGATCTAGACAGAATATATCGTTTCATCCGTACAGGGGATGATCCAGAAAGTATTAGTGATGCCATGTCTCAAAGGAAAGCTGAGATCCAGCGTATGATATTAAAGTTTTTAATTAACTGTCTAATAAGAGAACAAGATTACCCGTCTAAAGATCCGGCCGAAATGAAAACCCTGACAAAGTGGAGTGATAATATAGCCGAGGGTAAGCACAATACCATTAGTGCCATGGAGAGTATGTACAAGAAAATCCGTAGAGAAATAATAAAGATACACGAACAACGTAAAGCAGCACAAGTAAGCGAGAAAGAAAGTAACTCTGATACTGAAGAGGTAGAGGACGAGAATACCGCCAGGATAGCGTATGTAGGAAAATCTAGATTTCCAGATCGCCATTTACGCCTAGAACACAAGTCAATTTTCCATCATTCAGCACCAGAACAAGGTTCCCTAGAACAAGTGTTCCAAGCTACCGATCACATTCTACAATCACGAATCGGTTACAGTGAGTTAAGTACCATGCATGAACAGGAACTAGCCCGATCAGCAGTCCGATGGATTACTGATTCTACCACTTTTCCAGACGAAATAGTGGCACAAATGTTTCTGAAATTGCCCCCAGCCGAGCAGCGACTGGTGGGTATGTATATGATCCAGTACCTCATTACTCTGTATGAGGGTCAGCACTCTGATTCAGGTCCGTTACACGATATCCTGAACGAGTTACTCCAGTATAGATGGAGAGGTTTAGGTACCGATTTAATTAGTGTCATTCTAGAACAGCGTCACAAATATAGAACGTTTCTGAACCCGCATTTTGTTCATGTCTCACCCCCAGAAAGTAAACCATTTTACATAGAAAGACAGAACCCGTTACGAGAAGTGCATCCAGTTAAGACAGAGGACGGTGAAATGCAACGAGCGTTTGTATACACCC
Source organism: Lissotriton helveticus (assembly GCF_964261635.1). Taxonomy (NCBI): domain Eukaryota; kingdom Metazoa; phylum Chordata; class Amphibia; order Caudata; family Salamandridae; genus Lissotriton; species Lissotriton helveticus. The sequence goes on from NC_136059.1 coordinate 1,375,776,418, forward strand.
CGATTACAAAGATAGAACTCCTCGAAATGAAGAAATTAATTCCCTGTCATGACAAAGATCCAGCAGGGTTCCATAGAGAATTAAAAGACATGCTCCGTATGGGAGAATACACTTACCCAGATATCATTAAAATGTTAAAGGTCCTGTTGCCCGCAGGGGTGTATGAAAAGCTAAAGGAAAAAGAATGGGAGGTGGGAGAGAAAAAGATTGATTGGGCAGTTCTAGAAGCTGAAGACAAGGCACGAGTACCAGGTACCGGTCTAGGAGAGAAATGCAAAGAATTACCAGAATTATTGATTCAAGTTTTACCCAGATTATTGACAACTAGAAAAGAAGACTGGGATGCAATCTCAGCCTGTAAACAGAAACAAGAGGAAGATATTAGTGATTTTTATTCTAGGTTTGAAAAATGTTTTAGCATCAATAGTGGCCTCAAGACAAGTAGCGAGTCATACCCTCACCTTTTTGTTACTAAATTAGTCGAGAATTCAAGCCCACAAATTAAAAATCGAGTCTTGAAAGTCGAAAGTACCTGGCAAGCTAATACCCCGTCCCAGATGTTGCAGATGCTCCAGTACCACCAGAATAGAATCAGGGAAGAGCAAGAACATGAGAGAAAACGTATGAAAGACACGAAAATGAAAGTACTAGTTGCACAATCTGTTCCTCAAGACAGTCAGAAGAGGGGTCCGAATCAAGCCAGTCATCCTGCAGCTCCCGTTAAAGGGAACTGCAATTATTGTAAACAGCCAGGTCATTTTATAAATGAGTGTGCAGTTCTGAAACACAACATAGCTACTGGTAAGACTAAGGAAAGACCACGTCCGCCTAGACAAGAACAAGTTTCACAGACTCCTCAGCCACAGAATGCACAACAGACAGTTACAGCACCGCAGCCTATTGCTGCAACACAGCATGTTACATCGCAGATGTACCAGTATGCACAGTCTGAGTATCCAGAGTACCAGCAGTATTCATGAAACAGCCTAGAGAGGGAGGTAGGCTTGCCTCTCATCGAGATACCTGTAGATCAAGAAGGGCCCTATGTTCACAGTCAAGTATTAGGGAAAGACAGAAAGTTTTTGATTGATACAGGGGCAAGTAGGACCACAATTAGTCACGCCGAAGTTCCAGGGGCTCCGCTCTCAGGCTCAAGAAATGTTTCCCTTGGATTTTCAGGAAAACCTATCGTAAATGAGATTTCAAAGCCAGTTACTCTAGAAGTAGGTCCATTGTCCCGTACTACTGATCTGTTACTTACTAAGTCATGTCCAGAAAATCTATTAGGCATTAAAACACTGAAAGAGTTAGGTGCAGTTATATGTTGTTCCCCAGAGGGAATACGTCTGTTCCTACGTGACTTTAAGGGTCATTATGTTTTACGTGATTTTGATCCCAGATTGTCTAATGTTCCGCAGCATTTATGGGCGCAAGGTCCAACTGATGTAGGTTATATGCAAATCACACCCTATCGTGTGACTCTCAAGCCAGGTGTAGTGTTACCACGAATCAGACAGTATAGACTGCCACCTGAGGCTGTAGCAGCCTTATCCAAAATTATTGACGAGCTCATCGCTCAAGGAGTAGTTGTAGAAACTGACTCCAATGTATGTAATTCTCCGATCATTCCAGTCATGAAACGTACTGATCCAAATGCACCCCCAGTATATCGATTAGTGATCGACCTACGGGAACTTAATAAATGTATTATTCCGCAGTACCCAGTTGTCCCAGACATCTCTTCTCTATTGACAGCCATTGATTCCGAAGCCACGTTCTTCACTGTCATAGACCTCAAGAATGCATTTTTTAGTGTTCCAATTCATCCAGACAGCCAGTTTCTTTTCGGATTCTGTTTAAATGGAAGGAGCTATATGTTCACACGCGCTCCTCAAGGTTTCACAGAAAGTCCTAGTATTTACAGTCAAGCACTTAAGAGACAACTTGATAATGTTCACATGCCAACTGACACTGCCCTGCTCCAGTATGTCGATGATCTACTGATCACAGCCCGTTCTGAACGTGCTTGCGAGCAAGCATCCCTTACAGTCTTGTATTTCCTGGCCGAGATGGGGCACAAGGTGTCCCCTTCGAAGCTTCAATTCTGTGTCCAGCAAGTGGTATACTTAGGACACTTACTGTCCAAGAGGGTTAGGCAGTTGACACCAGACCGTATCCAGTTAATAGCGAGTCTTCCTCAGCCCAAGACCCAGAAGGAGGTACGTGCCTTTATCGGCCTTACTTCTTATTGTAGACAATGGATTCCTCAGTATGCATTTCTAGCCAAACCACTGATACAGTTAACGACACAGGAGGCAGCCGCATCGACTGTTCTCCCTTGGACATCTGAACATACACTGAGTTTCAACGAGTTAAAGAAAGCTGTATGCCAAGCTCCAGTTCTAGCCACACCGAACTACAGTAAGCCTTTTACACTTTTCGTCACAGAACGTGAAGGTACAGCATTATCTGTTCTCACACAAGATCAAGCAGGACAAAACAAGCCCTGTGCTTATTTTTCGAGCACATTAGATCCTGTAGCCCAGGCTCTGCCTGCGTGCCTCAAGTCAGTTGCAGCCACAGCACTAGCTATCAGACAAAGTGATTCCATAGTTTTAGGACACTCTCTGACAGTACAAGTTCCACACTCCGTAGAAGTTCTTCTGAACCGAACACAGACTCAGCACTTGACAATTGCACGTCTAACAGGTTATGAATTGACACTGTTCCAGCCACACATAGAAATCAGACGCTGCAACGTCCTGAACCCTGCTACACTGTTACCATCAGCTAAATCAAATCCTGACCCACATGACTGTGTGGAAGTAGTTAACATTACGACAAAGCCAAGACAAGATCTGACAGATATTCCATTACCAGACCCTGACCTGACACTTTATGTGGATGGTTCATGTATGAGAACTAGTACAGGAGAACTAGTCGCCGCGTATGCAGTGACTACTGACACTGATGTTATTAAAACACACCGTATTGACACTCTGTCCGCTCAAGCAGCAGAGCTAGTTGCTCTGACACAAGCCTGCATACACGCCAAGAACCTGAAAGTTAATATTTACACAGATTCACGCTACGCATTTGGAGTCGTACACGACTTTGGAGTGCTCTGGCAGGAGAGAGGTTTCATGACTTCTCATGGAACCAAGATTCAGCATGGTCTCCTTATTCAAGCTCTGTTAGATGCCATACATTTACCGACATCCATTGCTATCATGAAATGCAAAGCACATACGAAAGTCACTGATATTATATCCCAGGGTAACGATCTAGCAGATCGCACAGCCAAGCTTACAGCCCAGACTCCAGACATTCCAGTTAACATGACACATACTCCAGATCCGATTACATGTATGACAGTTAAGGACCCTACTCAAGATGTCATAGATATCCAGTTACATGCTACTCCCGATGAAATCCAGAAATGGTCCGAACAAGGAGGGGTCCAGACAGACCAAGGATGGTTAACGAAGGGTAGAACCACATGGTTTCTCCCCGACTCTATGGTTCAAGTCATTATCAATACCGCACATAGTCCAGCACATTTAGGAGAAAAAGCTATGTTAGATAGTATCCAGAACATTTGGTTCAACAAGCATTTACGAGCTGCAGCTAAGCAGAAAGTCTGTACCTGTATGATATGTTGTCAGTTCAATCCAGGTAAAAGTGTCCCGGTGGAACAAGGTGGATTCCAGCCCCCTGACCACCCTTTTGAAGTCCTCCAGATGGATTATATTCAGATGGAGCGATGTCGAGGTTTCAAGTATGTCCTTGTAGTTGTATGCGCTTTGTCCAGGTGGACAGAAGCATATCCAGTCCCAGATTACACAGCCGCGACCACTGCCAAGCAGTTGGTTCGTGAATTCTTCCCTCGTTATGGACTCCCTAGAGTCGTATATTCTGATAACGGCCAGCCATTCTCCTCAGAGTTAATGAAGCACGTTTCCCTTTTGTTAGGGTACCAGTGGAAGTTCCATTGTGTACGCCATCCTGAAGCAGCCGGTCTCGTTGAGAGACATAACCAGACCCTGAAAATCCGCATCGCCAAAGTGTGTAAAGAAAAAGGTGTGGACTGGCTAGTAGCTCTGCCAGTCGCTTTATTTTATATGCGCATGGTCGCACATTCCAGATCAGGTCTGTCCCCGTATGAGGTCGTATTCGGCCGCCCCCCTAATATGTGGGGTACTCCTAGACCCCGAAGTATTACCGATGTTTCAAGTAATATGCTGACAGATTACCTAGCTTCCTTGATGTCTGCCCTCAACTCATGTCGTTCACAGGTTGCCGCCGCATTTCCAGACAATACCGAGGTGGCACCGCATGAAATCGTTCCAGGATCCATGGTGATGGTCCGCAACTTTGACAGATCAAGTCCGCTGGAGCCTCGTTGGAAAGAGCCCCGACAGGTCCTCCTCACCACCCGTACAGCCGTGAAGTTGGAAGGACGCAAGGGCTGGGTGCACCTTTCTCATGTTAAACTTTTTAATGGACTGAAACCCGCCTTAAAGAACATTTCCCAGGATTCAAAGGATTGCCAAAATATTGTTCTCAAGGACTGTCCCGCAAATGACATTGATTCAAAACCCCCCCTGCTAGAGAAAACTCCGCAGCAGGAGTATAAACAGAAACTACGGTCTAGTAAAATAAGTCAGTCAGTTTGATTGTCTAAGTCCTCCCCTAGGTGAAACGGTTAGACTGTTTCTGACATGTATAAAATAGACCCCCATAGTGAGAGAGTTAGTCAAAACTCAATCCGATGTATCGTTTTTCTATGTTTCATATTGTTTTCCAGCCTTATGATTTCCTGCACCAGTTATGCATTTTTCTTATATTTCCCAGTTCCACATGTAAATAAGTCTGCTAATGCTACAGTAGAGCACACGTTTAGTGATCTGCCCCCTCATGAACTCTCTTACCGCCTCGCTATGCGAAATAACTCATTTATCCGTATGTTACATTATTCACACCAGACCAGCAATACCACTAATTGTTGGGTGTGTGGTCGACTCCCCCCTTTCCAGACACCGAAGGGAGTTCTGCCACTTTTTCCTTATCCATTTTCACATAATGGTTCGTGTGGAGCATGGTCCACGTTAACGTCGTCCTCAACAGATATGTCTTTTCTTAACAATACATGTTTCCCAGACAAGCAAGGTCTCCCCCACAGAACCGGGTTAGATCTAGAAAATGAAGTTTACAATTTAGGTAATTATTCTTCGAATTTTATGGTCCTGAATGTTCAGTCTGATACTACTCCAGACTTACCTGCTATTTCAGTACTACCAGTCAAAGGCGAATTATGTGTCCGAAATAATGGTTCCATACATGTAGGACATAGTGATTGTACTACTATTGTCAAGTATAGTGACAGTGGGAAATCTATCTTTAAAGCTTCACGTCATTCATATTTTATTTGTGGTCAAACCGCATATGTTCGTCTGCCCCTCGATTGGGAGGGAACCTGTTACATTGCCTTCCTACTGCCACCAGTTTTTCTAGCCCCACCTGATTATCATAGAAATACACATCTAGTACACATTAGACATAGAAGGGAGTCCCCAATTGTCGATTATACTGAAACTACTCTAGAACAGTATACAGATTTCAATAGAGGTTTCTTCTTCTTTATAGGACCTATCCAGAATAGTAAGTTAATCCGTAGACTAACCAGAACCCTTGAAGCTGTAGTAAATGAGACTGCCTCTGCTCTAGGTAACTTAACCGAAGAGCAATCTGCTATGAGATTTGTCGTTTTGCAAAATCGTCTCGTCCTTGACGTCATACTGGCCGATAGGGGCGGGGCCTGTAGAGTCATCGGATCTAGTTGCTGCATTTTCATTCCAAATAACGCGCCGTCTGTCTATTCAGCTATAACCAGACTCCATAAAATTGCCCATCTGTTACACCAAGATCCAGGCACCTGGACATGGTCCGGTTGGTTCTGGAATATAATTTCCGCATGGGGATGGAAAGTCTTGTCCTTTCTAGGTATAGCAGTAGCGATCATATTCAGCTGCTGCCTCTGTATACAATGTGGCCCTGCGATTTGCGGCATGTGTGCTACATCCTGTATTCCTAGTATAACTCCTAGTCCCAAGTCCCGTTCTAAATCCCGTTCTAAGAGAATTCGAGATGAGCAAATGATACTGTATGAAATGATAGATGGTATCATGAATATTGATGTTTCCTGATGGAAACGTAGTGACAAGGAGGGAATGTGGAAAAGTAAATTTTGCCATGTTCTGTGTCCCTACGTGTCATTCATCATATGTTATGTGTGCATGATTAAATATGCATATGCATTCCCCATGTCCGATTAATGACGCAATTACAGTTGTGTCCACCTCTAGTATGCCAGTTTCCAGTCCTCGTGAATACTACGAATATCAGGCCTATGTAAAGCTACGTTGCCACGTTTCTCAGTGTGCACGTTATTCTATTATAAAGTCCCCGTTTCTAGGCCTCAAAAGGGCCCGGACACCAGATTCAGCTCCTGTCTCCTGAAGCCTCGTTGAGGAGCGATACAGCCCCCACCTGTATCCTCGACCCTTCACTTACTTCCTGCTTCTCAGTGCCCGGTCCAGCCTGGCTCTGCCTCTGAGTCTGCCAAGAGTATGTTATGAGTCCAGTTATCAGTTCAGCCCTCCTTCTCTGCATTCCTAAGCTACTGAATCGCATCAATAGTTTCCGTCATTGTCTAGCCTTCACGTCTCCACGTTAGAGAAATACTGCATTTAATGGTCATTTAATATTCTTCATCACGCACTACATGTAGAATAATGCATGGTCCAGTCTTAGAATCAAGTTAGCCTTTCCTCTCCTGACTTATAGTTCCTATCAACATGTTCCCTAAACATCAGATACTAGATACTGTTTAGGTACATGTCGCTCCGACTCTCCAGACTTCAGTCTCTGCTCCTAGCACAGAGTTCATAGCCCCCAGCTTCTCCTAGTGATACGTCATTGCTAGTTTGCGCGCACCATCAGGTTAGAGGTCCCGGCTCCTCAGGTAGCCCCCTCCATGGTTTCCGCCCCATTCATGACATATTCTGTTACGTCTGCACCACATGTCCATGTATACGCCCTGTTACACCTCTTTTCCCCCTTATCTTTCGCGACTGCTACGCGTCACACCTTCTGCTCCACCCACTGCTACGCCTACTGCAATGTAATGCTATGTGTTTGCGTTATGTGTATATGCTCATGTATTGTTATTAAAAGTCAGCGCGCTCATCCCAGATCCAGCCCCAGCAGCTGCTGGGCCCTGTCATCCTATTCCTATGCAGGTTGTCCTGTTCCTGTCCTTATGCTGTATTAAACCTGCAAAACTCCTACTACCTCGAATCTTGACTCTTATTTTATTGAGCTATCTGTTATTCATTCATGCACTCAAAAATAGGGTATTATTTATTTATTTACCACGATGGAGGACCAGCAAACCTGCACCACCGCCTTTCATTCCAAGTGCCCACCAGATGCCTCCGCTATACACAGCTGGCCCTAGCCACCGTCCCTCGGATCTACAAGACTAGAACCGGAGGAAGATCCTTCTCTTGCCTCGCAACCAAGACCTTGGACACCCTGCCTCTCCACCTCAGACTATCCCTGTCACTGATCCAATTCCAAAACGACCTCAAGACCTAACTCTTCGACTGAACCCCAGAACTCATACGGATAAGGAGCCCCCATCAGCACCTTGAAACCCTCACAGATGAGTAGCCATGTTTTATAAACCCTGATTGATTGATGACTGATTGATTGATAACCATTCAAAACATTTTGGGTTGCTTTTTGGGTCACAAACCTCTTCTGGATCTCATTACTGAGATCCTGGCGCATCTGTTCTATTGAAACACTTGCAGGGTCACTTACTGAGCACCTCGAGTGTACTTTCTATAGCAAGCCTATCAGCATCCTTGGTTCTGGGGGGAATCTTACTACCCCCTCTCTATACTCCTCATCCTCTTCAACCTCACTCAACACCTTAAATCTGTTCTTCATAGGTAAACTGCCTCTCCTTCTAGCAATGCCTGTTGTGGGTTGAGGGTTCCAGGTTTTGTTTGCCCTTATTTTAAAGTAAAAGTTTAGCGAAGGGTTACTTTTAATGGAGCCACCATTTTACCAGAGCTGACACAATCTCCCTGGATCCCACCTCACCCCCTCTTCCCCACACTCAGTTTTTCCCAGCTCAATCACACTCAATCACACAAGAAATGGTCTGGAACAACACTTTCTGGCCTACTCTGACTCCCACTCGAGTGAAACCATGACCAGCGGGGAATCACCCGGATTACTGCAGTTTCCCCCCTGCGGATAAGGATTCACCACACCCAATCACACAAGAAATGTCTGGAACGACACTTTCCGGCCTACTCTGACTCACACTTGAGTGAAACTATGACCAGCGGGGAATCACCCGGATTAGTGCAGCTTCCTCCCTGCAGATAAGGATCCACCACACCAACCAAACCTTACTCTCACAGAAAGATAAATGTCCCTATCTGCAGTTTGGGCAGGACTGTTCCCATGAGACACAGGGTCAAGACTGATTTGATGGGGTCTGAACTGAGGTGGCGAAGTGAGCTAAAGAATGATGATGGATTCAACCCAGATCTGTGATTTTGGGTGAGTGTCTGAAAAGTTTCAGCGCTCTGTCCATCATCTCCTTGTGTTTGCCTATCTGCATTGAGCCATCTCCGACAGCTCTCGACTAGCACAACCACACCTTACTCTCACACAAAGATAAATGTCCCTATCTGAATTGAGCCATCTCTGACAGCTCTCGACTAGCACCACCAAACTTAGGAGACAATTACAAAAGAGTGTTTTCTACACTGATAATTTATTGCTATCCTGGGATCTTAGGCTATGTTGAGTCCGATGATCACTTCAAATTATTTGCATTAAGCACTTGCAATCTCCACAAAGCACCACAAACTAGACATAAGCACTTGCAATGCGGGACCCTATTAATACTCACTCCTCCACTGTTACAACTTCATTCCAAGTTGCTGGAATACCACAGCTACTCCAAATTGGGACATGGGCTTTGGGATTAAAACTGGGCTTGAGCAAATCTAGGGCTCTCACATGAATACAGTAACTTTCTCTCTCTCTCTCTCTCTCTCTCTCTCAATAAATAAAACCATCGAACAAGCTACCATTTAAGAGTGTGCAGGTACGTGATTTACAACCTCTCATCTGATGGATCTTTTTAAGTCGACTGAGATGCCAAGGGAGTTAGCAATAATATAACAATTAAATTTTTGTAAGACCCATTTGGACCAAGAATCGGTACTTGAAGTTAAGGAATTTTATTTCCAATTAATAGTCAATCCAATATACATGCATGTCAGGAGAATATTAGAAAGACACAGAATTACAAATAGCAAACTGAGATATCACAATCGGTTCAATCTGAATAGGATAAGATACACATTTATCATATAAATACAGACACTAAAAGTTAACAACAGGTGTTCGTTAAAGAATGACCAATTCTCTTTCCTGAACATCAATAAGTTCTATAGTTCATCTAATCAAGAATCTAAGTTTAGAATAAGGATAGTTCATGGAATAGGATCTCAAGGAAATTCAGAAGTGTGAGAAGGTGTCAGCATAGTGAAGACTCCAGGAGAAGTATTTCAGAATTGGAATACGTGTTTAGCAGGAAGTTTTAGACTTGCAAGAATAACAAGAAGCAGAAAGATCTGTATCCCTTAAGGGAATCTGCTCTCTTCTAACAGTGTGAACACTAATTAAATAATACAAACTCCAACAACAATCATATCTCTTCCATACCACCAGGAACCAAATATTTCACTTCTTGTGTTGTGCATTTGCAACATTATCAGACTTTCCCATCCCACAGAACTTGGATAGTTACTGCAACCTTGAGCATTTCTCTTTCCTGATACGCAATGAGTAGGAGGCTTCATCTGCTCACTTGGTCTTCCTGTGTCTTGCCAAGATTTATCTTCTCAGACCTTACTATCAAGAACCTCATAGAGACAACAATACTCCTTTCTCTAGCTAATGAAACTTGAGAACGCACCTGCAAAAAAAGAACACCCTGACCAACCAAAGTACATTTCTAAATCCAAGACCTTTGGTACATTTCTAATACTAAGCTATACTTGTGCACATATAACTCAAGAACTAATGCAGACGTGAGTAAAAGCATACTTGATTACCCTTTCAAATGTGACTTTCAGAATATATGCAACTGTGACTTAAAGTATAAATGCAAAGGTTAACACGGAATACATGTCTTCAAGATAAACTGAACATTAGCACACACGTTTACAAAACTCTAGTTTCTACAGTAAATACATGTTATTAATTCATTTAAATGTTCACACATTAACATTATTAACTCACACAGTAGATATATTGTCAAAATATAAATGCACATTGCACAATGATGACGTGTAAGGGAAGGAGTCTAAATTGCGCTACTCCATAAGTAAAAGAAAAGAATAGGTGGATGTTCCATAAGGCATCCCAAAACATGGTGAAATTAGAGGTTGATTCTAAGGTGTCAGTGAACAGCAAATTGCCTCCTGAAAGTGTAATCTGTTGATTCAAGGTGGTGTCTCGCATTATCGAATCATCACACCAATCTTGAAAAGAATACTTCTTAATGCATCTGCAGGGGCTGTGAAGGTGTGTGGGGGGTAAGGATCCCGAGTAACTGATTGGCTGGCTTGTAGTCGCTACATCTTAGAGGGAATAATTTAAAAAAAGAACATTTAAGGAGGCAAATAAATCTATAAACTAAGCACAGGCCATTATAATAGTAATACAAAGTTTAAATGTTGCTTGTGCTGGTTTTGTAAGATTGATGTCAGAAATCTCCTGTAACTGAATACTGACTGCCTGGGTGACCCGTACTTTAACAGAACTTGGGTGTCAATAAAGTTGGTGCAAGTAATTTCTCTCCTCAAAAATGCTGACCTCAATCACGTATTGTTGCACAACATCTAACAAGGTGTTGACAGTATTAATACAAGGAAGCCTGCGCGGCCAGTTGCAGCAATGCTACATTACCACCACAGACGTGAGCAGGAGTTTGAAATGAGGTGAATTTGCCTTCATAGTGCCCCTTAGCCTACAGAGCGTCCTATAACTTAATGAGATTTTGCTAACATGTTAGTCAGTTTCCTAATTACAGTCACAGGCAAGGGCAGTAAATCACTAATTACAATCTTAACAGAATTAAAATGCGGCTCAGGGATCCTGTATTAACTTGATTTAATGCTACTACCAGCTCCCAGTAGAGTGTTGAGTCACCAGCAGTAAAATATGTAATTTTTGCCCACACTCATTTATGCAGCAGTCACGTGGCCTGCGTTTCCTTCTTTAGTCTTCACGCCTTCCGGTGTGACCCTGTGCCCCTCTTTGAAAAAGTCACAGTACTTGCTGAAGAGGAGGCTGCCTGGTCTGTTTTATGAGTCTTTGGTTTGTATCTCATACATTTCTGCAATGCAAGATAGATGAGGACAGAAGTGTATGAGTATTCAACAAGAAATACAGACGATAATAAACACAGGGCGCTTCCCTCAGCATAGCACAGACCGTTAAGCGCAGCTAGGCTGCATTAAAGGCAGTTCAAGAAACTTAGGTCCTCATTTATGAGGCCTTGCGTCAGTTTTGCGCTTCCGATGCGTCACTTTTTGTGCGTCACTTTTTGTGACGCATCGGCGGCGTAAAATATGCCTACTGTTGCGCACTATTTACAAAGTGACGCATCTAAGCAGATGCGTCACTTTGTAAAACCCTGCGCTACATTATACCTGCGCTAGGTATAATGTATGCAGAGGGGGCGTTCCCCTGCAAAAAGCCTCGTAATAGTGATGCAGTGAAATCTATGAGATTTCACTGCGTCACTTTTAGGACGCTGTTGCGTCAAAATCTTGCGCCTGCCTCACAGCAGGCGTAAGACTAACGCAAGCCCTTTCACATGGGGCTTTCCCCATGTGAAAGGACGCATTGCTGGAGTTGCGTCACTTTTGTGACACACTCCAGCAATGCGTCACTTTTGCGCTTACAGATACGTCAGAAATACTGACGTATCTGTAACTCCTTGCGCAATGATGCGTCATATTGTAAATATAACGCATCATTGGGGTCGCAAGGAGGGCGCAATGAAAAGTGACGCATCGCTGTTTTCTCGCAGCGATGCGTCACTTTTCATAAATGAGGCCCTTACACTCTTGCATGTATCTTGATTGGGCAGTTTTCCTATACCTAAATAACTTTGTATGGTTGTCGTACAGGATCCTCCGCTGGTCTTTTGGAGCTTTGGTTGTTGATTGAAACCATATGAAAAGAGCTAGAATACATTTCAATACCAATAAAACCAATTTGGTCCCAGAAAAGCGACAGAGAGGATGGTGTCCAATCATGAAGGTTAAGTCGCAAGTGTTAGTCATATTACAAACAACCATCATTTAGTAGAGTCAATGCATCCAAAAGCAGTACATTACCAAATAACAGTGCAGTCTGAATTTCTGTATTATAAAGCAGAGGATGCAAAATATAACAAGATATAAAGCACAGAATATACATTTAAACAGGTGTGCCGGGCACAAACAGAGACAGTATGCATTTTTACAGTTAGCCCACTGCATCCAGGGAAGCCACAAACCTGTGCCTGCCCTAGGTGCTGCACGTTCAATGAAATAAGAAGTGTCTCTTTACAAGCTGCTCTGTGTTTCACAGTGCAGGCAGCATGCCACCTGCCCTTTAAAGAGGGGGAAGCTATCCCCTGCAGTCAGGTGCAATCAGTACACCTGCTTTCAGGGGTATGTCTGGAGGTCCACAAAATGCCCTTTATACCGAATGGCTTAAGGAGGCGCACTGACAGTTCACCCCCTTTTTGTGGCCCACTCAGTCTGCCTCCTAAGAGCCTGTTTGCCTCTGTGCCCCCATACATAATATGGCATAGACGCAGAGGCCAAAACAATTCATTAATTTGAATGGTGCCACCCCCCATGCAAATGAGGGACTGCCCTCTGCAGATAGCACAAGAGTGTGTGTGCACATGTGCACATGTGTGCCTTCACCATCATTATTACAGAAGGGCTGTTATATTATAGTGCCCGGGAGTTCCAAAAAGCTGGTTAACATGCCCATTGCACACCTGGGGAACTATCTTTAGTATAGCCCCAGGTGTCTTCAGTTAGAGAGCTGCTAAATATGAGTACAAGAGTGAGTGGAATGTTGCTGGTTGAGACTCAGAATATGGAATTCTACATGACAAGGCAACCATTGGGGGCTAGTTATCAAAAAGTAATGCAGTGCATCAAGTCACCTTGCTGCTCTGCACTGCATGACAGGGAAAGGGCAGGAATACACTGTGTTTAACATAATATGGTACGTTACTGCCTTTCCCAGTGCTGGCACACAATGTGCCTCCTAGTGCCAACGCATGTATTATTGCACCATGGTGCAAGGGTGCCTAGATTGTAAGCAGGATTGTTTTCCTGCTGGAAGGGGCACCTTCCTGCACAAAACCCATCCCCTGAGGTATTTACCTCTTTCTATGTTGACTGCAGAATACAGCACATATAGAAAGAGGAAGAAACATATTTCTCCTCATTACGCCTCACCTGGGGAGTGTATGAGAGTAGGGTCTGCTTCCTCTGGTCACCCCCACTTTTTGGAGAGATGTTCTGGTTTTTTGACTTTAGTGTGGCTATGGGCCTGCTAATCAGACCCACAGCCCAGCTGTTCTCTCTCTAAATTGATACCATGTACTTTAGGTACATACCTGATTGGGTATTGGGTCACCTTTGTGAGCCCCTGTATAGTGTACCATAGGTACCCAGGGCATAGGTGCAGCCAAGGCCTACCAGGGGCTGCAGCATATATTATGCCACCCCTGGCTGGCCATCCAAACTGACACCTCAGGCTGATCACTCAGCCTGGGCAAGGTGGTGTTATCACCCCTTGCTTAGATATAGTATACCTATATCTACCCTTATATATAGACACATATATACCTATAAGTCACTCCTATGGCAGGCCTTAACAATCCTGGAGGTAAAGTGCTTGGTTTTATGGGAGATTGTGCCCTAGCATGAGCTGAGCCCCTCTGCAGCTTTTGGAACCATATCCTTATAGCTGTTCTATGATATAGCCTTACCATATACTCTTAAGTGCATTATAATCCTCGCGGTTAATGCTAACTTTGGTTTGGCTTTATTAAAACATGTCGTGTAAGGTGTCAAACACTTTGGAATACTACCCCCCCCCCCCGGCCAGTTCTGGCAGCGGGGGTAGCATTCCACCCTTCTAGAGGGAGAAGACATTTAGTTACTGCTTTACCCGGTTAAAGTTAAACAGAGCCTCAGCATCACAAAATGGATGCTGCTGCCACAAACACGAGTCTGACCTGTTGCGGCTGGACGAAACTCCGGCAGGGGAGGCCTGGACAATAGGTTTCCTGCCTGGGGAGGTGCTAGCACCTCCCCAGGCAGGCTTTTAGTGTATTGGGGCAGGGAGGGCTGCAAAATGAGACACTGCCTGGGGCACACAAGGTGCTCCATGCATAGACCAGGTTCAAACCAGTTGCTGCGGCACTCCAGCCCCAGCTCTGGCGTGAAACTGGACAAAGAGAAAGGGGTGTAACCACCCCCTTCTCAGGGTCCACCCATAGGAGGGACCTAGCAGGTAATCCAGCCCCTTAGTTTGGTATAAAGTTAGGAGCTGTGTCTAGAGACATCAGATTACCCTGGAAAGAAACTATGAAACAGAACTCTTGGACTTCGACATTCAATGCTGACTAGAAGACTGAAGAAGATCTCTCTTGTGGTCAAGGAGTGACCACCCTGTTCAAACAGGCACCACCAGTAACTTGGCAGTTTGCTTTGTCAATGCTCACAACGGAACCGATTGACTCAGCTACTCAGGACTGGACTTCCAGACTTCTTGGACTTCGACGCACATCCACAGCAAAGCTGAGACCCGTGGTGGACATGAGAGACGTGGGACCAGACTCCCTGGACATCCTGCATATTGCTAACTGCATCAACTCCTGAGGTAACTCGCAGTTGTGCATTGGGGCACAAGAAGCCCCTAACCCAATCAACATCTGCACCAGAGCTCAGCCCTCCACACTCCACGAGTGCTGCGTGGGGCCCGCTCCTGCATTTCAGCTCAACGCATCTTCCCGGTTGCTAGCCTATTGGCTAGTGAGCCCCCTGAAGACGATCCTTTGAATTTCCAATGCTTGCCTGATTCCTCTGGGCCTGCTTCAGCTTCCTTCCAAAAGAGAAGTGCCTCAGACCTTGCTGGTCTGACCTGAAGCGAATCTTCATTTCCTGCGTGGATTGCGGTTACCAAGGCTTGTTGGGTTCAATCCGGATACCAACACCGCAGGCAGCTAGATTCTTTTTTGGAACTGCTCGACTCCAGCTCCTGGTTGTCGTTGATGCCTCCTGGTCCTTGTGGCTACAGAGACAAGCTTCACCTCTTCACCTGTTTGCATCACAACATCACCTGGTTCCATCCTGGTTCCTTCCTGGTCACTGGCTAGTGTCCCAGACTCTGTCCCCTCTGCTTTCAGATTCTTCAGCTCCTTGATCCACCCTTGGATCCACCCGGACACTCTTCCTTCGGCCGCCTGCAGCACTTCTTTTGCAGGTCTCCATTGAAAGCATTGACGAAACCCAACACGAAAAGGCACCTATGCACCCGTCTTCCCTGGGTGAGGTAACTCGAGTACTCCGGTGCTCCCGTGGGTATTGACTATCCAAGTGTCCTAGTTTAAAGGGGGTTCACCGTAGTCCACCCGGAAGTGTCCTTAATCAGTACCTTTGTGACTTCTTCGTTCTCCATTGTAAGTCAATGGTAACTTGCGTCTGTGTTCCCACACTGCACTGAGTCTCCCGTGGGTCTCCTACTTCCAAACCTTTGGTCCTGTAGTGGAGCCCCAGCGATTCCCTAGGCCCTAGGCCTATTCACCTTTCCTGAAGTGGCTCTTATACCACTTACTTAGTATATGGTGCATGAGGCCCCTAGGGCAGAATTGTATTTGTGCAACTTATAGTATGCTTAATGAGTAACTTGTAACGTATCTCGAACTCTGACCTCATCAAGAGTGCAGAGGGGTTGTGTTAGTAATAAAATACATATATATTTAATATATACCTTGTGTGGTGTCCTTTCATTTGGTATTCAAGGGATTACATATGGTAAAACAGCTAGCTTCACATGCTCTCTGAAGTTTTAGCCTAAGACTGCTTGTCCATGCTATCACTAGGATAGCTGGTCTATAAGGTTAACTTTACAACCATCACCATAAGGGTCGTTTAGACTGGTACTAGAATAGTGGACAACATATGCCAGGCTAACTTCTCACAGGGAGGCGCAACAGTTTTGGCGCATTCTTATGGTAAATCTGGGAATGTGTCAACCATGGAGCACCTCCCTGTGGCAGAGTAACACAGCAAAGCGATTTGTAATTCGTTGGGTTACTCTGGATGTATCAAGATACTCAGGGCAACACAATGTGGCCTTGCGTGGCTTGATAAATCACACTTAATCTCACTAAAGGGTTGCGTCCCACATGCACCAAATTACATGGTGCCAAAGCGATGTAACCCTTTAATAAATATGACCCCATTGAGTCTAAGATTAGAGGGATGGCTTCACACTGTCTTTTGTGAACAGCTGTGATTTCAAAACTTGCTTAATGTAGAAAGTATAGAATGAGAACAAACATTGATAAAGTCAAAACGTGTGGCTATTTTATAGCTTTTTTTATTGATTGGTGAGTTTGTGTATGTGGTTATATGGATAGGAGAATGAGCAGATGGATAAAAGAGTAAGTGACTCAGTGTATGGATACATATATGTTGAGTGAGTACATAGATGCCCGAATGGTCGAACAAGTAAGTGCAATGATGAATAGCTTGTGAATTGGTGAGTGCAAGAATAGAATAAATAATGAGTGCAAGGATAAAGAAATCCAGTTTATAATAATCTTGCAGGCTGAGGCCTCAAATTGCAGAAGTAAGATTATTCTGAAAGAGTCAAGAATTACAAATATTACACAAATGCAAGCATTAGACCAGGGCATGTTATTATTGTGCAATAAGGCCCAAAATATATATAAAGAATGATTAAGATTTCTATTTTTCAATTAAAGCTGATCTTAACTGATGAAACTCCTCCAAAATAAATAGTGGCTTTTTATTGGAAACCAGAAAACACTGCATTGTATTGCACTTACACTGCATTGGCACCCTATTTTGTCAAAACAATGTAAGTGTCCAAGCACTTTCCTGTGAACGATGCTCCTGCTAGTCAACACTTGGGGCCCATGGTAAGGTACCAATTATTAGACCTGGGTGGATATTGCAGAGTTTTGCTCCACAGAACTCTGCGAAGTGACCCAAAAATGCGTTATTTTGCACTGTTCGTGCTGATTTTCAGCACTGGGTGTTTACCCCATGCTGTGAAATCAGCACAAACAGCATCACACACAGAGCAAAAGGGCTTGCTTCTGTCAGCCACTTGAGTCGAGGTTCTACTGGAGCAGCAGCTTCATTAATGCAAATGGAAGTTTTCTCAGCGCGAGCAGTAGTGACTATCCGCGGCGCCTGCGTTGAGAAATTTCAACGGAAGGTAGTCTGGAGTAAGATTCTCCTCATTTGCGCTCTCCAACTTAATGTTGGCAAGATCGAGCAAGGAAAAAAACTCCAGCTGCGGAGTTTTTTGGAACTCTGCACGCTACGCAGAGCGGAAAGTGGGGAAAAACTCTGCAAATTCCGTGAGTAGAGCAGAATTTCACACCCAGGCCTATACATTATTCATTTTCGTAATTTTCAAGATATTGGCATCCTCAGACCCAACTTTCATCTCCCCGTTCCTGCCAATTTGGGAGCATGGCTCACCTCATCTTGATATAGGAAAACAACAAGAGAGAGAGAGAGGGGAAGACAAATTGAGCCACTCTTGGTCCCCCTGAACATTATCAATTCAACAACAGAAGAGTGTAACCAACAAGAGAAGAGCCAGCAAGAGGAATCACTCTTATTTTCAAAACGAACCCTCACTCACCAACCTAGTTAGTGACATGTTTTATCATTTAGTTCCCACTAACCCGGGGCGCAGTACGCGTAGTCGCGCTACGCGAAGCTACGCGAAGATGTTCTCACACTACGCGAGCTTCGCGAGCGTGCGTAGTAGCTTGCTGGACCCGTTTGCGAGCCGTTTTTCTTGCTCGGGAGCACGTTGTGCATGTTCGGGGCGCTTTCTGTGTGTTCGGGGGATTGTAGCGTGCGACCTTACCCATGTGGTGGGCTATGGGCGCGGCCATCTTGTTTTTTCAATTGTCCCGCCCGCTCGCGTCCCCTATTTCCTCTTCCGGGTCATGTATAACCTGTTTGCGTGGTGCACGTCTTGTTCGGGAACACAACTACTTGTTCACGCTGACAAAGTGCGTGTTCGCGTGAAATCGCGCGCAAACTTACCCACATGGTCGCGATAGGTGCGGCCATCTTGTTTTCCACACTCTATGCTATGGTTCTGGGCCTAGTTTTCTATCCACCTTATATCTGTGCAATCTTTACCTATTTTCACAGTTTTTCTTACTTTTTTACTTATCATCTATCTTTCTGTCCCTAAGTTTATATTTTGCATTTTATTTCTACTTTTCCTCCTTTTTTTTAACTTTTCTACTGTTTTATTTTACTTCTTTATTTAAGCTCCTACTTCTTCCCCCTAACTTTTTTTCCTTTTGTTCTAACTTTTCTTTTCCACCTCCACCTCCACCCCAGAACCATGGCAAAGGGGAGCAGCAGAACCGGCTCGAAGGGCAAGGCGTCTACGCCCAAGAGCCGGCTGCCTTGCGGCAGAATGAGACCTGCAGGGGTGCATGCCCGGAATGTTTTCGGGGAGGCGGAGGTGGCCGCCCTGGTTTTTTCATCCAGCGCCACCTCCCCTTGACCTTGGCAGCAGGCGGCATGCCAAGCTCCGGTTACCTCCCAGAGGAGTGTCACCGCCGGTGGGCGAAGGTGCGCCGGGCAGTGTACCATCACTTGGATATCCGGCGCACCCACCAGCAGCTGGCCCACCGGTGGGCAGACATTCTGGACAGGGAGCAGGACCTAGTGGAGCTGCTAGGTGTCGAGGTCATGGGGCTTGGTGAGTAGCTAGTAATATTAATAATTTAATATATAATATAGTAGTAGAAGTATTGTGTATAATTCTTGGACGAATGAGTAACACGATTACTGGTGCGCTTAGTTACATTGCAGATCAATTCCGTCTCAAAATCTTCTGTTATTGTATGACACAGGTGCTGCTCGCCACTTCTCTTACTGGTTTGTAACTTTGCGCTAGCTTGGGCTGGTGATTATTGATGTTAGAGTTTTTAGAGAACTGAAGTTAGTTAATGCTATTGCTGGAGTCTAGTCCTTCCTTACATTGTCCTTTAGTGAAATAGTGGTGGATGGATAGTATTAGTTCATATTTTTTTAACGGTCTGCATGACGCCTCCTCTGTCACTGAATGCTTAGTTCTTATTTACCCCACCCTCCATAGAACCGGTTTGAAGTTTGTTTACTGAGTGGTAGGCTTAGCAGCAATAGCATGGTCACGTCAGTCAGTAGCAGTTCATATGACGCAAGCAACCAACAATTCCGTGTATGCACAAATTTATGCATGTGTCCTCCATCTCATCTATGCATGCTTGCGGGCAAAAATAAAATGGAAATGCCGACTTACTGAACAATTGGCCCGTCTGGATTCTGGAATAGGTGGTGTAGGTCAGGTGGTACTGGCTTCGTTAGTATATTCTGCAATCAGAATGTTTATGGAACATTTGATTAGTGGTCTATAAGTAGACGGTCTGTGAATCCTGCAAGCCAGTAGTCATTTATACTTCGAAGTCAATTTTATTGGAATTGTTGTTTCCTAAAATGTTTGAGAGGATTTTTGAATGATGTCTTTGTTTCACAGCACTTAGGGCCAGATGTAGGTGTCAAAATACCGGTCGGAATTGGCCGAAAATACAGATTTTCGGTCGTTATCGACCGGTATTTTGACATTGGTATGTAGGGGCTGAAAAAACATACAGATTCGGTAATTTTACCGAATCGGTAATTTTACAGACTCCGTAAAATTACAGAATCGGTAAAATGACCGATTCTGTAAATTTTACCGATTCGGTAAATTTACAAATCGGTAAAATTACTGAATCTGTATTTTCAGATGTAGGTAGCACTTTGAACAGTGCCACAGTCCCTTTAGGAGTCGGTATTTACCATGTAATACTATTGCATGGTAAATACTGAATCCCTGTGTACATGCACATCTGTGCATGTACACCTGTGCCATGTGGCACACAGACATGCCCTAAGGGCATGTATGTGTGCCACATGGCGCACAAGCCAGTTACAGGGGTGCAACAGGGTGTCAAAGTGACACCCTGTCCCCCTTTGCAATTTGGTATTTTTACCGATTCGGTAAATACCGAATCGGTATTTGCTATTGAATCCTATGGGCTTCAAGACCCATAGGATTCAATAGCAAATACTGATTCGGTAAAAAATACCGAATATTTACCTACATCTTATTTACCGATTCATAAATACCGAATCGGTAAAATTCGGTATTTATGAATCAGTAAATGAGATTTACCTACATCTGGGACTAAATGTTTCTCTTTCTTTATTATTTCTTACATGATCAGCACCACCCAGGGGCAACAAGATGGGCTCCGAGTTGGCGGGACAACCACAAGAGGAGCGCTCCTCTACCGAGGATCCTGCTGCTGGCCCCAGTAAGTCCTACAGTGCTTATATTATTAACAATTATATTTCCCTAACTTTTTAACACACCTTATTTTTTCCAACCTATTAATCCTCCTTCCTAATTCAATGTTAGCAAAACCTTCTTTGGTCTTAAATTTGTTTTCCAAATTTTGGGTATCCAATGCCATCCCTGACTTTCAGTTCCTTCAAACTGCCTCTGCCCTATGACTCTCTGTGCTACTACTATTAGACTGTGTGTAGCTAAGCTTGCCCTGTTGGCCACTCTTTAGTTAAGGTATTCTTTTGAATAAAGCTGTGATAGAATAGCTGTAGCCACTGGGTCCACTCCTGTCTTTTGCGTTGTCCTCTGTAATCGCCAGTGTTTATCATTCCCACCAACAAAATGCACAACCAGAAGTTTGCCTACTAATTTTTGTTCGGTTAGTATACTACTACTACTGTTGTGGTTATTATTCTCTGCACATGCACATACAGAACTATGCACAAGAAAATAGGATGTTGATGTTGGTGATAGGGAGGTTGGACCTTACACCTTACACCCTAGTCACAGAACTCAGTCAGAAGAACCCACAATCCAATGACCGTCTACCTACCTAAGTGTCTCGATCATAGTCATTTGTCCCACTCCCGACCCCCACACCAAGATAGTTAGATATATATATGATTTTATTACACAACCCAGAACAGTAGAACACCCTTTCGCTCACTCACTCGTTTCAGTTCACAACACCCCAGACACTCAAAATATACCACAGAGTCTATGTGCAAGTTAAAAAACTTTATTTTTTTAATTACAAGCTTTGTATTGTTGTAACTTGTAAGTATTTCCATGAAAAATATCCTGCTCCACCATGCAAAATGAAGAAGATTAAATACTATACATTTTGTACATCTAGTGCACGATATAGAAATGTGTGAATTGTGGGAGACCCCTCACCGTTGAACGTATACTGGTTACACATGCATCTTTCGGAAGCTCGGCAAATCTCTGGTTCGTAGAAGGCAATCTTCTCATCTGCCTGTAAGAAAAATGTTGCACGTTAGACAGTGAATACAACTATGCCAGTTTTTAGCAGTCATGGCAAAAAGTGCAACATTATGGATAAGCAAAAGGGACTAACAATACTGGTTTGTCAACCTCTTTAGTTGTATGCAACACTCATGTGGCCTCAAAGGTGTCTTTCTTACTGTGCAACAAGCTCCGTGGTAACATGGGCAAAGCAGTAGACCCGGATCTAAAATGGTTATATGGCCCAGGCTAACTTTCCAAAGACTAGAGTAGGAGTAGAGATTAGATGACCCTAGGGACCATCTAATAAGTTAAAACTAAACTCTGTCTAATGTGACTGCTGTACAGTAGGACGCAATTTGGACTAGTAACATCGATTTATGTTGCACGTAACTGTTTTTTCAATCTTCCTTCCTGGTGAAAAAAGTACAACTAATAAAATAGGGGGAGGTGTGCAGGCATATAAAAAGGTGTACTTGCTTTTATAGGTGCACAATCACTACCAACCACCAGTGCCGACGGAGCCAGCGGCGATGCGATTGCCATCCAGGAGGGGACAGTGGCTGCGGCACCTGCAGGAGCATCAGTGGGGGAGGAAACTTCAGCGGTGGGCGGTGGTAAGTTATATTCATTACTTATTTGCATTACTAGGTGGAAGGGGAACATTTCCCTCACTGTGCTATGAGACTTATTAAGAAAGTATGAATTTGAAGTTGCACTCGACAATATACACTGGTTGAAGAAGACACCCTTTGCAGCATTACCAGTGTGAGTTGAGTAAACAAGGCCTCTTCTATCAGACTCCAACTCAGCTGTGAAAGTTATGGAGAAGACTAAAAGTCAGATCAGATGACCTTGAGGGATGTGTTGTACAAAAAGGGAAAGAAGTGAACTAGGGTGGAAGGAGGAAGGACTAAAGAGATGTAATAATAAGACTACCATAGAAGGATACTTTGGAAGGTTCATGCACGTGGCTTATATGAATCCGATGCATGGGTTGTTGAAGGATGGGTAGAAATGGAAGGTGAAAGAAAATGCAGGCCTGGTTGGGCAAAACAATATGGGTGCATGGATATAGTGGATAGCAAGAATCATGAGCGGAGTTTGTGTCAATGAAACCCAAGGCAAGGAAGGAGTGGACACATGGGTGGTTGCTGATGAAACTGAAACCAGCTAAGGCGATAATAAAGAATGATAGACATTTACTTTTAACGGGTGGATGCCCCCTAAATGTATTGTATTCATCATAGGTGGAGACTGTCACTGGAAGCAGAGTCTTACTTTGAAAATATAAAAGGAGATACAAAAAAGATTGGCGTTGTTCTGTGTACTCAAGTCCACCCATAGTACTAGGGCAAGTATAATGCCGGAAAAAACTTCAACAAATGCTACAGGCAGGGGAAGCAGGAGGAAAGATTAGATATATACTAAAAGTTGACACCAATTGTATGTACGGCGCTAGGTAGTGCTACTATGCCACAATGTACTGTTGAATTAATTTGGAAGAGTTTCAGTTACAATTCTGTTTCTTTTTTTATAGATACTCATACTCCTCCCCAAAAACCATCACGGAAGGATTTGGCAGCCAGGGCCCGGCAAAGAAAACTGCAGGCAATTGTGGAGGAGTACCGCCAGCTGGTGGCTGAGGCCGAGGAGGAGGAGGAAGAGGTGGCGGCAGCAGCTGCTGCCTCTTCCAATGCGCCTGGCCCCAGCAAGGCCCCACCTGCAGGAGTACGGGGCCGCGGCCAGGCAGGCGCTCACCGCCGGAATTTAACATCTGCCAACCCCTCACAGCATGGATGCAAATGTAGGTGCCGTGCATTTCAGCAACAACTTCTCCTCCGGGTGGCCAAGCTGGAGGACCAATTAGGGGAGCGCGTCAAGGTAATAGTGGACAAACACCTCAAAGGCCGCCAATTGTAATGGGTAATGGACCCTGTTGATTTGCCCCTTTTTTAATACTTTTGTTGGTGGGTGGGAATTGGGTGTTGGGGTTATTTTTGTGGGACATTCTTTGGACTTGGACATTGGTTGGGGTTGGGGTGGGGATAGGGGTGGGATAGGAGGACTAGGAAGATTTTTTTTACATGAATAAATGTTATTTATTTTCAACTTACACATATGATGTTGTTTTGTGGTGGGGTTACTGTTGTACGTCACAAGGTTTACTCTAGATGCAGGGCAGCGGCCAGTGTTTGATTGAAATACTTTATTAATTGACCACAAGTGTAACATGCAAACAGATAGATGCGGTACCCCTCACTCAGTTATATTTGTCCTATTAGTACTACCAGCCTCTCCTCCATTTTACCTCCCAGCAAACTTCTCTTCTTACCTGTGATTGATGATGATTACGTTTGGCACCGCAAGGGCTGCACGGTTTCCCAAGACAATGGAGAATATGCCGTGGTTGTGTGATGGTAGTAGTAGACTAGAGACTGGCACTAGCATTGGCAAACAAAAACAAAGAGACAGTCATTTGCCTGAGTGAGAGTGTGGCAGAAGTAGAAAATTACAGTACATAATACTAACAAAAAAATACAAACAATATTGCAACTGCTAAACGAACTCAAAGAAATCAATGGTGTCGGGGAGTACAAGAAGATAATGGGTAGTTGCGTTGAAGTCATTAAAACACAATACAAATCGTAAACTTAAATGCTCTAAAATTAAATTCAAACAATGCCAGCAATTATTTAGATTTATTCGTTGGGTCACTTTGGGAAATTAACTGCCTTGTACACTAGTACATAAAGTGAGCTTGGGTGGGCAAGCAGAAGAAGATCCTCGCCTGGCTCGTTGACATTTGATTTCATTAGTGTTGCTTTCACCACATCTGCCCCAGCAAGCGTGTAATCAATTGTTGGTGTAGATTTAATGTAGTAACATCACACCTCAATATAAAACCACACAGCCCGGGGGAAGAGGGTTAGGGTTTGATGAATGGATGGGAGCGGGGGTTTGGGGAAAGGTTTGACAAAGAAAAACAGTACGCATGGAGACAACAAAAGCAAAACAATGAAGACGATGATTGCTGATCGACTACTACCCAATAAATGTAAAGTCAAGTAAGAAAAATGAAATGGATGCATGATGAAGGTTTATTATTAACTTGATGGTTAATAATAAGTGGTAATTACTTAACTACTACTACACAATTCAAAGGAAGTATTTCTTATAAATGATATTATGAATATGACTTTTGCCTAGGCTGTATGCCCTCTGAGAAACCGTAATACCTGATGTAGCGGGCTGAAAGCTAGCAAAGAAAATTATGAGATAGTTTAAGTGAACAATCAATTACCAAACACAAGCGTAAAATAAATGAAGAGGAAAAAGGAATCAAAGAAAAATATGAAAATGATACTAAAGTTAATGTATTATCCATGGCCAAATGTGTAGTTGTATCTCGTCATTCATCTTTGTCCTCCCTTCCATGGACACTGTGACTGAATATCATTCTTGGGCGCCTCTGGCTGGATGATGAGGAGGATTGGTAAGGTAAGTGTGAGTTTTTGCTCCACGTATAATAGCGCTGGGTGAAAGGCCGGCCTGTAAGTGTTGATGAAAGAAGAAATGGGGTATTACAAAATAAGTTAACTGAAGGAAAACATAAAAATCAATTACGGTGTAGTGCAAAAAAGACAAGACTCGTGAGCGAGAAGATTTTCAGACTGAGGCTGCGTGGATACATTGATTAACTCTACTCTTCTAGTTGCACAGCAGTCATCGAAAAGAACAACAAGATAGGAGCCAGCACAGAATAGTTACAGGGCCACACCACAAACACCGGGCTGTGAGTCTGTGGCCCAAACTCCATTTACCTACATTTTTCACAGTTTCAGACAAAAGGCATATACATCAACCTAGTATTTTCCAAAACAAGTGATTAAATCAATGCGCCAATGTCAGTCAATCATACCACTATTCTATTCTACCACTGCACACACATGTAGCCTAGGTCTGCTGTGGTTCTTGTTGATTGGTTGTGTGTTTACCTTCTATTCCACTTCCTGAACATATTCCATCAATCATCTCAGATCAAACTGACTGACAGAGTGCAAAGATGGTATGGTGGTCATCATCAACATCCAGTGTGGCACGTGTACGTGTTCTCCAACAGACCACCAACAGCAACTCAGTCTGTAGTGAGTGACTACAATTAAGTCCAGACTGCACCTGCAGTAGTAGGAGTACAATTGGATACATATTATTAAACAACAT
Source organism: Lissotriton helveticus (assembly GCF_964261635.1). Classification (NCBI taxonomy): domain Eukaryota; kingdom Metazoa; phylum Chordata; class Amphibia; order Caudata; family Salamandridae; genus Lissotriton; species Lissotriton helveticus. The sequence continues at coordinate 1,375,802,452 of NC_136059.1, forward strand.
GGAAACATTGACCATCACTTGAGACACAAGTACTTTGTTATTATATTAAACTACTAGTATTGTTCTACTTCATGCACATTTGATCTGAGTCAGCAAGCATCCAATGCAATGTATGGCATCATTCATTTCATATACCTGTCTTTCTCTTCTTTGTGGCTGTCAGATCACAGATGCAGCAGAGCCTTCTGAAAGTGATGACGACGAGTTTACTTTAATTTTGGAGCCCTGCTCAAGTTCTGACATTGAAGAGTTGTGTATGCCTGCAGACAGAGGTGTAGCCTTAAGAGAAGACAGTGATGCATTTCAGATTGGAAACAAAACAGAAGATGGCTATAGTCACGTATGTTTCACTTGTTATGGAGGGACTGTTAGAGGCTACATTATTGCACTATTGTCCATCTCCATCCAATGTATGGCAAGATGGAAATGTATTTAGGGTGAGTCAGGAAGATGGAGCAGGACTCTGATGAGTGGAGTGCACAGTAAATGCTCAGATGTGCAACTCCAATAGGTAATTAAAAGAGAAAGGAAGATGGTGTTGGTTTTGAAGTTTGAGCCAGAAAGACAGATACACACAAATAAGGAAGGGAGAAATAAAGGAAGGGAGAATGTAACAATTTAAAAGCCTAGTTGTCAGGGAAGAGGAGCTTGTCCTCAAACCCTGGTGGTTCGTCTGACAGAAGTAGGTCATGTAACCCACTAGTTATGTCTTCCGACTCGCTCTCCTCTTCCAGCTCTGATTCACGTATTTTGTAGTCTGGTGGTATGAAGTGCTGATTCATTTTGATCATGGTTAACCTCTCCACGCTTTTGGGCGAGAGACTGGTCCTTTTCACAGTTACAATGGCACCAGCAGCACTGAAAAAACTCTCAGAAGAGACACTTGCAACAGGGCAAGCTAGATACTTTACCGCCATCCTGCTGAGCACTGGCCATTGGCTTCCTGTCCTATACCAATACACCAATGGGCTTTGTTCCATGAACACCTCTGTTAAGTCATCCAGATAGGCCTGGACCAACCGCTCAATGTTCATTGGTGCTCCGGTTTGTTTGTCCTCTTTTTGCTTTGCGACAGCAACGGACTTACCCATCCTTTTCTGTAGAAACCAATCAGCTATTTTTTTGCTTGTGTCTGATGAATCAGATCCTGTTGGTGCGGTTGTTGTTATTGGTTGTGTTGGTGACTGCTGGGAAGCAAACGCACTGCTCGCATGCTGTGAAGAAGAACTTGACTCTGTAGGATGCTCAGTAGTACTTGCACTGTCCTGGGCTGGCACTGGCAGGCCTCTGATTGAGAGCCGTTCGTTTTCTAAATCAGTGGCTTCCTCGGCTATTACAGTTTGGTACTTGGCAACATCCCCTTCCGAAAAAGGAATTACTGCATTACTGTTCACAAAGTACGTGTTTCGGGGCGAACTCTGACTGTACAACAGTTACCAGCTCCCGTAGAAAAAAGGTCGTACGGAGCGTACACAACACGGATCGTACTTGCCGGGTTGTAAAAAGCTGCCGCGGACCGTATAAACGTCGTGTACAGGGGCTTCTGAGGACGATTCATACGGGAATTTCATTCGTACGGTCCCTGGTACGATTCGTACTGATAGCTGCATCGGGTGTGGATCGTACTACGTCGTTCGTACGGGGACGGTTACGGGTACGATTCGTATGGAAAAAAATGCTCCGTACGACGATTCGGAACGCTTTTTACGGGATCGGAATCGACCCCATAATGTATTCAGATAACCCAGTAGATCCCTTTAATCATCTGATATCACATGTGCATCCTGTTTACCCTGTCCACCACTTATTTTCAACCCCATAAAATGGAATGTTGCCACCAGCAGCAATTTCGCCAGTGTCTCTGGGTCAACATTCCTCATCCTGTGGCAGCGAGAGAGAGAATATGCTGCTTACTGAAGTTACACAAAGTATGTCCCTTTGGAAAGCAACTCTGGTTTCCATTTTAAACAGAAACACACACTAGTGCAGAGAATTAAACGAGTGTCTGATGAATTGCTCGCATTTTTGCAGCTAAGTACATTCACTAATCGTAAGAAACAGGAAGAACCTTTCTCTTGCGTAAGTAAGATTATGGACACCATGATTAGCAATACAATTAATACCTCTGGTGGCTAATGCACTCACCTTAAATTGCACCGAGGGTCATTGTGCCTGATGGAAAGCAAAGAATGCAACATGTAGATCAGAGATTTGTTTTAATTTTTATTTATGTAGATAGCTAAGTGGGATACTGGTTTTGTTGCAAAGATCCTTGTCTTCCTTGTAGGTCATGGTATAGAGTCTAAATATCGAGTTTTTAATATCGACTAGACACAATATTGAGTACAAAATATAGATTGGACATAATATCGACTAGACATAATATAGACAACAAAAATATCGTCTAGAAAATTTTAATATCGAATAGAATGGACATAATATCGAATCAAAAATATAGAATGGACATAATATCGACTAGACATAATATAGACAACAAAAATATCGAATTTAAGGTAAGTTAATATTATTTATTATTTTTTGTGTAATATAATTCTGTAGCGGGTTGTGGGTTTATAGGGGAATAGGGTGGGAAGTAATTTAATTATAATTATTGAATATGTTAATTTATTTATTATTATTTATTTAGAATTAATTGTTAATTAATTATTAATTGGTAATTAATTACAATATAATTGGTAATTAATTATAATTGATGAATTGATAAATATGTTAATTTTAGTAAATTATTTTCTGTAGCGGGTTGTGAGTTTATAGGGGAATGGGGTGGGAAGTAATCTAATTATAAATAATTAAATATGTTAATTTATTAATTGTTATTTATTTAGAATTAATTGTTAATTATTAATTGGTAATTAATTAAAATATAATTGGTAAATAATTTTAATTGATTAATTGATAAATATGTTAATTTTATTAATTTATTTTCTGTAGCGGGTTGTGGGTTTATAGGGGAATAGGGTGGGAAGTAATTTAATTATAAATAATTAAATATGTTAATTTATTCATTGTTAATTATTTTGAATTAATTGTTTAATTATTAATTGGTAATTAATTAAAATATAATTGGTAAATAATTCTAATTGGTTAATTGATAAATATGTTAATTTTAGTAATTTATTTTCTGTTTTGGGTTGTGGGTTTATAGGGGAATAGGGTGGGAAGTAATTATTTGTAAGTAATTATATTAATAAAAAAATGTTGTGTCTAATTTTTATTTATTTTTATATTATAAATTAATTTATTGGTAAATAATTAGTATTAGTAGGTAATTTTTATTATTAGTTAATTTTTTATTTGTAATTTTAATTGGATAATTAATATATTTTACACAATTTTAAAATAATTTAATTATTTTGTAATTGAAATTAATATTTATGTTATTTATATTTATATATGAAGTATTTACTTTCCCTACTATTGCACTCACTGGAGTGGCAATAGTAATTTTTAACCCCTACGCTATCCAACGCTTTCCCTACTGTTGCACTCACTGGAGTGGGAATAGTAATTTTTACCCCTACGCTATCCAATGTTTTACCTACTGTTGCACTCTCTGGAGTTGGAATAGTAATTTTTACCCCTACGCTATCCAACGCTTTCCCTACTGTTGCACTCTCTGGAGTAGGAATAGTAATTTTTACCCCTACGCTATCCAGCGCTTTCCCTACTGTTGCACTCACTGGAGTGGGAATAGTAATTTTTACCCCTACGCTATCCAACGCTTTCCCTACTGTTGCACTCACTGGAGTGGGAATAGTAATTTTTACCCCTACGCTATCCAATGTTTTACCTACTGTTGCACTCTCTGGAGTTGGAATAGTAATTTTTACCCCTACGCTATCCAACGCTTTCCCTACTGTTGCACTCTCTGGAGTAGGAATAGTAATTTTTACCCCTACGCTATCCAGCGCTTTCCCTACTGTTGCACTCACTGGAGTGGGAATAGTAATTTTTACCCCTACGCTATCCAACGCTTTCCCTACTGTTGCACTCTCTGGAGTTGGAATAGTAATTTTTACCCCTACGCTATCCAACGCTTTCCCTACTGTTGCACTCACTGGAGTGGGAATAGTAATTTTTACCCCTACGCTGTCCAACGTTTTCCCTACTGTTGCACTCTCTGGAGTTGGAATAGTAATTTTTACCCCTACGCTATCCAACGCTTTCCCTACTGTTGCACTCTCTGGAGTTGGAATAGTAATTTTTACCCCTACGCTATCCAACGCTTTCCCTACTGTTGCACTCACTGGAGTTGGAATAATAATTTTTACCCCTACGCTATCCAACCCTTTCCCTATTGTTGCACTCACTGTAGTTGGAATAGTAATTTTTACCCCTACGCTATCCAACCCTTTCCCTACTGTTGCACTCACTGGAGTGGGAATAGTAATTTTTACTCCTACGCTATCCAACACTTTCCCTACTGTTGCACTCTCTGGAGTGGGAATAGGTATTTAAACCCCTACGCTATCCAATGCTTTCCTTACTGTTGCACTCTCTAGAGTGGGAATTTTAATTTTTACCCCTACGCTATATAACGCTTTCCCTACTGTTGCTCTCTCTAGAATGGTAATAGTAAATTTTACCCTTTCACTATCCAACGCTTGCCCTACTGTTGCACTCTCTGGAGTTGGAATACTAATTTTTAACCCTACGCTATCCAACGCTTTCCCTACTGTTGCACTCACTGGAGTGGGAATAGTAATTTTTACCCTTACGCTATCCTACGCTTTCCCTACTGTTGCGCTCACTGGAGTGGGAATAGTAATGTTTAACCTTACGCTATCCAACGCTTTCCCTACTGTTGGGCTCTCTGGAGTGGGAATAGTAATTTTTATCCCTACGCTATCCAACGCTTTCCCTACTGTTGTACTCTCTGGAGTGTGAATAGTAAATTTAACCCTCTCGCTATCCTACGGATAAAATATTGTATATGTTTTGTTAATAATATATATAGATGTTTTAACATTTTTTTTTTTAAGTTACATTAATTATTTATAAATTTTAAGTTTATTTAAGCATTTTAAGTATGTTTAAATTAATTATATTTATTAATATATTACTTTAAAATTACTTTTAAGATATTGAAAAAAATTCGATATTTTGACTGTCTATATTTTTTCCTATCGATATTTTGGAGTCGATATTTTTGTATATACCTGTTTGTAGATAGGAAGTCGATATTCTGGCATTCTATATTTTTACCTCGATATTTTGGCAAGTCGATATTTTGACTGTCGATATTCTATCAGGGATTCGTAGGTCACAAGTTAACATCCTTGGCATATATCTTGGTTAATTGTGCCGCTACAGCAAGGACCTGCATACAACAACAAGGCATATATGTAGAACCTTACTGGTTTTTCCTCAATCTTTAGATTTTTTAAGGTTGCTGAAAAAAGGCTACTTTTGGTAGTAATAAACACTGATTGGTAAGTGATATAAATAGTCATTAGTATAAAAAATGAATGGAGCGATACATCCGATATTCTAACAATGCATGCAGGTTTCTTGCATAAAAAGCTTGAAAAGATCAAAAACGTATCCCCTCTACTTGTTCCAGCTTTAGTTCCGCCATTATGCCCGCCCCAAACTCCACCCCAGTCTATTCCACCTGTCGATGAGTACCTGCTCTTATTTTTGTCCAGTTAAAGCACTGACCTGAATGGATTTGCAAGGAGCCCATGCTGGGAATCTGATCGCCAGTAATACCGGTGGGCCCTCCCATCACTGTGCAATGGCATCTTCCAATAGAAAGCAGGGGTGTCGATAGGGATCGGGTGCCCCACTGATGATTCGATGTTTGTCCCTGTGATTTCGTCCGCGGCTCAGCAAGCCATGCATTGTTCCTGATGTTCAGGGGGTCACGGGGGCACTTACTTCTGCCTGCCCAATCGGGCGCTGTAGCATGGCGGCAGCCCCTAGGTGTACAGCCAAGATCAAGCAGTTGGAGGTCCTTCCAGCCTCAAGCACGACCTCGTGGAGCTTGTGCAGTCCTCAGCTTCACGGGGTTCGCTTGTAATACGGTCGGGAGCCGTACAGTCCAAGGCCATGAGCTCTATTTTGGGGGCTAGCCATCCATTGTGCCCTGAGTCATGTTGGTCCATGTCTCGATTTCCTAGCGGCTCGGAGCTGGGCCGATAGTGGAGCTGCTGTGTTGTGGGCCTCACCAGCAGCAATGTGTAGGCCCTGGTCATTGCCGGAGTGGGACAGACTTCACAAACTTGATGTAGGGAGATGCCGGTCTGCAATGAGAGTAGCCCAGGCTGGTATCTAACTAATAATATGGCTGGATGGGAAGGACTAAGTAAGAAAAGTATTTGCAATCCAATAGGTCTCGCATTCACAACATTTTGAGCTATTGGCATTGGAAATGACAAACCTTTTATCTATGTGTTGGTTTTGAAAATGTACGCTACTTTGAGCATTGACATTGCAAATAACAATGCCTTTTATTTTTATTTTCGAATTTAAAACACAAAGAAAAGGCTTTGTCATTTACAATGACAATAGCTTAAACTCACATAAATGCGAAACCTATTGCATTCTTAATGCTTGTTGATATCCTATTAGTACAAACTCTAGTACATTTAAAAAAAAAAGCTGAAGACACACATCTTCAAAGAGCACCTCTGCTGACCTTAGAGTGCACACATTTGACCTTCTCCCAATTACTGCATTTCCAGGGGGGTTCTGTTGCTCTTGAGCTACGTTTGCACTATACAACTACCAGTACATAAACACATACATCCAAGGAAGCAAACAGAACAGTTCTATTTGTCCCGTTTTGCATCACAAGCAATCAGTAGCAAAAAGCATTGTAAAATGTTCCTTAGTTTGATGAAGTCTGCTTGGATTTTAAGCCCTATTATGAGATCACTGGACGCATGGTCATTGTAATATGGAATCATGCCCCTTAGTTGTGACACTGTATTATTTATTTGCCACTATACTCATATAGCAACATATTTTTGGGCCTCCGCCGTCTCTTCAGGAAATCCAATCTGGTGTGTGATGGCTGACGAAAAGATTGTGGGACAGGTGGGAAAGTCTGTGTTAAGGTTATGGGTGTATGTGGGAAAGGTCTACTTGTGAAGAATCTGTGGCCTGTGCATATGAGTGCTGTGCTTTTTATATGTGAGGGGTGTAGTGGAATGTAGAAAAGTGTGTTGGTGTGTGTAAAGGTTGTGAGGGTTTTCCCGCAGGATGTGTGGGATATGTGGAAAAGATGTCTGTGTGAAATGTGTCACTCTTATGTGACATGGGTCTGTATGTGTGTGTAAGAGGCATGTGGGTTTAGGTGGAATGTGGAGATGTGTGTGTATAGTGTTGGACTATGTGTGCAAATGTTTTTGAGGTACGGACAAGCTGTGAATGTTTAGGTATCTGCCTGTGATTTTGGCAGACATAAAGAGGGGACAAACCGCCGAGAAACAAAAACAGAGATGAGAAGGCAGGAATTCAAGGAATTTAGAGGGGGTGGTGGATGTTTGGAGAGGGAGGGACGCTGAAGCCCGTGTTGGTGAAATTGTTATGTTGCGAACAGGGTCATCGCCTTTCCACGCACTGGTCGCGCCGCGGGGGTCGTTCTGCCCCAGGTGCTACCCATGCTGTAAGCTTCCACCCGACCCTTGGGTGTGAGATATCAGGGAAGGCCGTCTCAGAGCCTTGTCGCACCAACCTGAGGAAAGTATGCAGGGGACACTATGAGAGGACAGTGGAAGAAAGGGGGAGAAACATAAACACACACTTTACCAGGGGATGTCAGACATCAACACACTGACCAGGGAAATGTGGATTGGAATTATGAGGATAGATAGGGGAGAACACCGTCCTACCCTGAGTTCTTTTGGGCAGTCTGTACCTCCTGTATATTGTTGAACGGATAGGCTGGGTAGTAAGCGCTATATAATTACAATTTTAACAGCATGGCAACTATCAACCTATGGAGCAGCGTCCTACCCTTTCTGTGAAAGCGTCCCAACACTGAGTCAGCGCTACAAAGCACTACATAAATGCTTTTCAATGCAACACCATTTCGCCTATTATCGCATCCCTTCTGTTATACATTTGAGAAAACAAGGCTCATGATTAAAATGACCAAATTTACCACAGAATGCTTCTTATTGCCTAGTCTGGAGACGCAGAAAGGAATTATCCGGACCTCTGCTAAAAGCTTATTGCACTGAGGTGTGGGCGGCTTGCTGATAAGTACAGTCACACATGCTGGCAATGGAAACATGCCATGGTTCACGCATCAGGTGTTAGACTAACGCATTTCAGTGTGGTGCTCCACATCACCGCAATGAAATGTGTTGTCAAGCATATCTGCCTGCTTAGGTCTCAGCTGTCAATGTAGCATTGGCACTGAGTTTGGGACTGGTGGCAGAGCGCTGCGCAGAGCGTTGCCTGTGGCTGCCTGCCCTCCTACAGTTGCAGGCTTCGGGCCTGCCCTCCAGCTGACCTAAAGCACTGGGCTGGCAGGCTCAGACTTTTACAATGTACCTTTATTAATAATTACCGTGGTGCCACACAGCTCGGAGTGAGACAGTCTGATATCAAGGCCAGAGACAGTCGGGGCCACTCACGTTGTTTGATACATTAAGGTTTCAGATTGCTTATGAGTGACATTTTTATTTGTGTGACAATTGAACAACTATGAGTGACACTTTTTTGCGAGCAAAATCACGCAGTAAAGACAAAGAAAACATAAATATCAGAAATTATACCCATTTGAGCAGCAAGAAACTTTAAGAAGATCTTAAAACTGCTGCAATTGACCTATGGGTTTGATGTTACTCAATATTTGTGATGCTGTCATTTCTACTTTAATGCTCTTTGTCTATCATATATGGCTGAACGCCACTGTGTAGTATCATCTATATGCCTTATATCATCTATTTCATTTGTAAAGCACTCTAACATCTTTTGGTCCCTCTCTCACAAACAGTTCATTTGTTTTATAGTTCTGCTCACACCAGTGCAGGGTGTCAGAGCACTTTACATCACACACACGCATTGTGCAGACAGAACGATTCATTGGTGGAAAATCCAGTTCGCAAATTTTAATCGTAGCACATTTCTCCTGACAACATCTGAAGTGTTTTCATAAAAGGTAGTGAGTGCATCCATCCAGCCATAGTGTGGGGTTGAAACTGAAGTGTTTAGAAGTGTTGACAGCCATTCTGCCTGGTGTACTGTAAGAACTCCAGCAGAAATATGAAATAAGTAAATCGGGGCACAGTCCAGCAAGTTATTTGAAATTAAAAACATTCCGCAGTGTCACTTTAGGGTAGTAACAAACACCAACAGGCTGCAGCTCCCTGATCGTGCCACCACTGCCATTCATTGTGTTAACTTAAGCACACAGAGAGCCCCAGTGCAGTGGTGTGGGCAGGCTGTTGTACACCACACAATGCGCCCCTGGGCTGGCTGCTCTTCCCCTGTGCCTCTGATGCTTCAGTCTCGAGTCCCAGTATCGTGCTCCTGGCAGCCTGTTGTACAGTCTCACTGTGTGCCCCTGGGCAGGCCGCTCTTCCTCTGATGCTTCAGTCTAAAAGCCTACTGCCATTTGGCTGTTGTACACTGTACTGTGTGCCCCTGACAGACTGCTCCTTCTCTGTGTCCCTGATGCTCCAGTCTAGAGACCTAGTGCTGTGCTCCTGGCAGGCTGTTGTACACCGCAGAGTGTGCCCGTGGGCAGGTCGCTCTTCCTCTGATGCTTCAGTCTAGAGGCTAGTGCCGTGCTCCTGGCATTCTGTGTTACAGTCGCACCGTGTGGCCCTGGGCAGGCTGCTCTTCCCCTGTGCCTCTGATGCCTCAGTTTAGAGACTGAGATACTACCTCCAGACAGGTTGGCCAAGAAGTGCAGGGGGTGGGCAGTGAGACCACATTCTGAAACAGCACCTGCTGGCCAGACCCCGCAACACCCCACACCTCCCCCAAATCCTCTTCGCATCCTTTCAGGTCCAGGGTCACGGCGCTGGTCTGTTCCAATCATAATTAATTCTTAAGTGTCCAGCCACATGCATGCGAAGCGGAGAGGTTGTTCACTCATTTCATCCATGAAATTAACCTCAACAGTCATGCCTTCTGTGACCCATGCGTGGACATGGGTGTTCTACCCCCTCTACCCTGAGGGGGGGTGGTTTCAGTGTGTGCCACGGTTTCCTGGACACCAGCACATACCCCTCCCCAAACTCCCTGTAGGGAAAACAGTAACTATCGGCGTAAAATCCGTTCCGCTCACGGAATTTACAGATTTTTGGCAAATTCGCGTTCCGCGAATCGCGCAAATTTGCCCAAAAATCCGCAATTCGCAAGCTGGCAGTTTTTTTTGCATAGACGCGCTTGAAAAATACAATATAGCGCGCGCTGCGTTGACTTACCGTGATTCTGAGTTCTCTGAGTTGTTTTTCTCCCGGTTTGCGTTTGCTGCGCAATTTTGGCTCTTGCTGCGTGATCGCGCGAGAGTTTTTCTACCGCTAGTACGTCATCGTGGCCTGCAATCTTGCACAGCGAGAGTTTGACAATGCAAGTACGTCATAAGGGCCCGCAATCACGCATCGCGGGAGTAAACAATTGCCACACGTAGATGCGGCGTGCAGATGACTTCCGGCGGGAGATTTAAACAGCTTGCTTTTCCGAACTTGCAAAAATTGCAATTCTGCACAAGAAATCCACCGCAGGCAGCAAAAACCTTCTGAAAATGATGATTTTGATCAGAATAACTCCTCAGATTGACATTTGGCTGCACTTTTTTGTGCAAGGAGTCCATTTTTGGGGTGGTGGGAGGAAGGAAGTGCCCCAGAGTCTCCAACTTCCTGTTCCTGTCCAGCAGGCTGCTCCCAGTGCTTTGTCCATGTCCTGGTCACTTTTCATTTGGATCTGGAGCTGGAAGGATTACTTTTTGTGGCTGCTGCTGGATATTTGTATTTGGGGACTTTTGGGACTTTGGAGTTTGGATCACTTTTGGATTTGAGATTTTACAAATAAGTTGGTGTTGTTTCTTTAGGGCATTGCAGTTGCTGCAACTACAATTTTAAAACTTTTTCACAACTTTAAAAAAATATATATTGTGGGTAGCCACACTATCCAGTAGGCCCAGGACTAGTCATGGGTGCATGATACAACTATTTCTTTGAGTTTGGTTGAACTTAAATCTCATTTATGTCATGGAAGTTTAGCTCACTGTTATATATGTGGAATTTTGTTTAAATTTTGGGGTGCCTGTAAAGCCACACTAGCCAGTAGGCCCAGGGGTACTGAGTGATGCATGGACCAAGTCTTTCTGTGAGGTGTCTTGAATTTAAACATCATTGAGGGCATGGATGGCATTGGATTGGGGGTGATTTGTGTGTGTTTTTCGACGTTTTGGGGTGTTGTTGGGGCCTGGCCATGTGGGTGGGAGCCATTTTGAGTTAGGCCTGGTACAGGCAGGGCCTGGCCATGTGGTGGTGGTCAAGGGGCAATTTTGAAGCCAGGCAGTGTACTCAGACCTGCACCCAGTTTGCCTTGCTTTCATCCATTATGCCCAGGGGTACTCAGTGGTGCATGGGCCAAGTCTTCCTGTGGGGTGTCTTGAATTTAAACATCATTTAAAGGCATGGATGGCATAGGATTGGGGTGATTTTTATGTGTTTTTTGACTTTTTGGGGTGTTGTTGGGGCCTGGCCATGTGGGTGGGGGCAGTTTTGAGTGAGGAATGGTACAGGCAGGGCCTGGCCATGTGGTGGGGGTCAAGGGGCCATTTTGAAGCCAGGCAGTGTGCTCAGGCCTGCACCCAGTTTGCCTTGCTTTCATCCATTATGCCCAGGGGTACTCAGTGGTGCATGGGCCAAGTCTTTTCGTGGGGTGTCTTGAATTTAAACATCATTGAGGGCATGGATGGCATTGGATTGGGGTGATTTGTGTGTGTTTTATGACTTTTTGGGGTGTTGTTGGGGCCTGGCCAAGTGGGTGGGGGCCATTTTGAGTGAGGCCTGGTCCGGCAGGGCCTGGCCTTGTGGTGGGGATCAAGGGGCCATTTTGAAGGCAGGCAGTGTGCTCAGGCCTGCACCCAGTTTGCCTTGCTTTCATCCATTATGTCCAGGGGTACTCAGTGGTGCATGGGCCAAGTCTTTCTGTGGGGTGTCTTAAATTTAAACATCAGTGAGGGCATGGATGGCATTGGATTGGGGTGATTTGTGTGTGTTTTTTGACTTTTTGGGGTTTTGTTGGGGCCTGGCCATGTGGGTGGGGCCATTTTGAGTGAGGCCTGGTACAGGCAGGGCCTGGCCATGTGGTGGGGGTCAAGGGGCCATTTTGAAGCCAGGCAGTGTGGTCAGGCCTGCACCCAGTTTGCCTTGCTTTCATCCATTATGCCCAGGGGTACTCGGTGGTGCATGGGCCAAGTCTTTCTGTGGGGCGTATTGAATTTAAACATCATTGAGGGCATGGATGGCATTGGATTGGGGTGATTTGTGTGTGTTTTTGACTTTTTGGGGTGTTGTTGTGGCCTGGCCATGTGGGTGGGGGCCATTTTGAGTGAGGCCTGGTACAGGCAGGTCCTGGCCATGTGGTGGGGGTCAAGGGGCCATTTTGAAGCCAGGCAGTGTGCTCAGGCCTGCACACAGTTTGCCTTGCTTTCCTCCATTATGCCCAGGGGTACTCAGTGGTGCATGGGCCAAGTCTTTCTGTGGGGTGTCTTGAATTTAAAAATCATTGAGGGATATGAATGGCATTGGATTGGGGATGATTTTTGTCTGTTTTTTTTAAATGTTTGGGGTGTTGTTGGGGCCTGGCCATGTGGGTGGGGGCCATTTTGAGTGAGGCCTGATACAGGCAGGGCCTGTCCATGTGGTGGGGGTTAAGGGGCCATTTTGAAGCCAGGCAGTGTGCTCAGGCCTGCACCCAGTTGGCCTTCCTTTCATCCATTATGCCCAGGGGTACTCAGTGGTGCATGGGCCAAGTCTTTCTGTGGGGTGTTTTGAATTTAAAAATCATTGAGGGCATGAATGGCATTGGATTGGGTGATTTTTGTGTGTTTTTTGACTTTTTGGGTTGTTGTTGGGGCCTGGCCATGTGGGTGGGGGCTGTTTTGAGTGAGGCCTGGTACAGGCAGGGCCTGGTCATGTGGTGGGGGTCAAGGGGCCGTTTTGAAGCCAGGCAGTGGGCTCAGGCCTGCACCCAGTTTGCCTTGCTTTCATCCATTATGCCCAGGGGTACTCAGTGGTGCATGGGCCAAGTCTTTCTGTGGGGTGTTTCTTCTATTAATGTAAAGATCCATTTTTGATTAGAATTGCAATTTTTATTTTGGGTTTTTCCGTTTTTGGGTGTGTTGTAAAAATAAATGCCTAGTTGCAAACATTAATTGAAGCACGACATATGCAACATTTATTTAACTGATGTTCCTCTGGCTTCCTTTGCTTTTAGGTGCACAAGGGAACCACAAATCAGTCAGTGTTCATCATCAGTGCCAGGAAGAAGTCCTGCTACGGTGTGTGCTGCACAATGTCACGTGACGTCACGTGTGGCCACAGACAACTCTGCAACTCGTGCAACTGCGGCCTGCTGTTCTGACATCTGAAGAAGATGGGCCCAAAGAAAGGTGGCCGTAGCTCCTTCACCAAGAAAGTTGCCAGTGCCACTGCCAGTACGAAGGAGCAGAAGAAGCAAGTGGCGCCACTTACCAAGGAGACTGGTGTGCCTACAGACACTTTTTTTGGGAAAAAAACACTACGCCTGCAGCAGCGGGGTCCACTGGGGACCAAGCTGAGAGCAGCACCTCCGCTTCATTGGGCTCAGTGCCAACACGCCAAGTTAGGTCCAAGGTCCTGAGTGCTACAGAGGCAGCCACTTTAATTGTTCAATCACCATCGACCTGTGATGTTGGCTCATCGCAAGTAAGTAGTATTCAATCAACGCAGGGTGTAACTCATCTGACGAGTGTTCAACAACCACAGCCGCAACGACAACTACAGTTGCAACTAGTACAAGTGCAAGTACATGGCTAGGAGAGGCGCAAGTGGAGGCACAAGTGGAGGCGCAAGTGGAGGCGCAAGTAGAGGCACAAGGAGAGGAGCAAGGAGAGGAGCAAGGAGAGGCGCAACTAGAGGGGCATGAAGCGGCACAACTGCCCACAATGCTTGTTCCTCCAGAAGTAGGGGCACATCAGGAAATCGAGATTGAAGCGGAGGTATCATCCGAGGAAGCCACTCCTCCTGATGATGATCCATTGTCTTCCAGAACCCCAACAAGAAAAAGGTCAAGAAGGGCTACTAAAAGTTAATCTTCAAGCCCCCTTCCTTCTGATGATCTTGATGTTGATTGGAACCCACCAATGCAGTCTGAGAGTGAGGCACGCCATGAGCCGACAAAGGTAGCTAAGCCTAAAAGGAAGGTTCCCGCAGGTTTTCCACTTATGGGTGATGACGACGAACAAGAAGTGTTGTATTCTGCTGCTGATGAACAGTCTGACGACGACCCAGTCATCACAGTCGTCACTCCAGGCCCAGCGGGCATGCAGCAGACAGACATTTTTACCCTATCCCGAATTGCTGCTAAGCGTGATGTGGGCGGCGTGGCACTGGTACCACCACCAATGCAGTTAACTACTACACCAACACGACCTACGGCTTTCATGTTTTCTCGTCAGAAGGGACCTCCATCCAGCTCGGCCTCCATTACCTCAAGTAGTGGTGCTGTAAGTGCACAACAGAGTCAAATTCAGCCACTCCCATCCTCGACTTCATCTGGCATTGAAAGTAGCACCTCCACCACCAGCAGACATCGCCAGTCCCCAGTTTGGGACTTTATTAGTGTTAGCAAAAAGGCTCTCCACACCACTGGAGTCAAGCTATCCAGGCTGATGAAGGCTGATAGCCAGAAACCGGTCCTTGGATGCTTGATTCCGGTCTGGGAAAGACATGGCTTGGTAGTTAGGACTGGACTGTTCCCATGAGGCACAGGGTCAGAGCTGATTTGCATATAGCCAGTGTCTAACCCAGGGTGGTGTGGAGTGCAAAAAAACGATGGATTTAGGCCCAGATCCTTGTACTGGGGTGAATGTATGACATTGTTCTACATTCTGTCCATCAACTGTTTTTTGCAATTTTCACCCCCAGTGGGCTGGGTATGCTCAGACGTGAGTCCCAGGCTCTCCACACCACTGGAGTCAAGCTATCCAGGCTGATGAAGGCTGATAGCCAGAAACCGGTCCTTGGATGCTTGATTCCGGTCTGGGAAAGACATGGCTTGGTAGTTCGGACTGGGCTGTTCCCATGAGGCACAGGGTCAGAGCTGATTTGCATATAGCCAGTGTCTAACCCAGGGTGGTGTGGAGTGCAAAAAAACGATGGATTTAGGCCCAGATCCTTGTACTGGGGTGAATGTATGACATTGTTCTACATTCTGTCCATCAACTGTTTTTTGCAATTTTCACCCCGAGTGGGCTGGGTATGCTCAGACGTGAGTCCCAGGCTCTCCACACCACTGGAGTCAAGCTATCCAGGCTGATGAAGGCTGATAGCCAGAAACCGGTCCTTGGATGCTTGATTCCGGTCTGGGAAAGACATGGCTTGTTAGTTCGGACTGGACTGTTCCCATGAGGCACAGGGTCAGAGCTGATTTGCATATAGCCAGTGTCTAACCCAGGGTGGTGTGGAGTGCAAAAAAACGATGGATTTAGGCCCAGATCCTTGTACTGGGGTGAATGTATGACATTGTTCTACATTCTGTCCATCAACAGTTTTTTGCAAATTTCACCCCGAGTGGGCTGGGTATGCTCAGACGTGAGTCCCAGGCTCTCCACGCCACTGGAGTCAAGCTATCCAGGCTGATGAAGGCTGATAGCCAGAAACCGGTCCTTGGATGCTTGATTCCGGTCTGGGAAAGACATGGCTTGGTAGTTCGGACTGGACTGTTCCCATGAGGCACATGGTCAGAGCTGATTTGCATATAGCCAGTGTCTAACCCAGGGTGGTGTGGAGTGCAAAAAAATGATGGATTTAGGCCCAGATCCTTGTGCTGGGGTGAATGTATGACATTTTTCTACATTCTGTCCATCAACTGTTTTTTGCAATTTTCACCCCGAGTGGGCTGGGTATGCTCAGACGTGAGTCCCAGGCTCTCCACACCACTGGAGTCAAGCTATCCAGGCTGATGAAGGCTGATAGCCAGAAACCGGTCCTTGGATGCTTGATTCCGGTCTGGGAAAGACATGGCTTGGTAGTTCGGACTGGACTGTTCCCATGAGGCACAGGGTCAGAGCTGATTTGCATATAGCCAGTGTCTAACCCAGGGTGGTGTGGAGTGTAAAAAAACGATGGATTTAGGCCCAGATCCTTGTACTGGGGTGAATGTATGACATTGTTCTACATTCTGTCCATCAACTGTTTTTTGCAGCAAAAAGGTGAAAAACATGGTCATTTGTTCGATTTGTAAAGCTGTAGTTAGTCAGGGTGAGCTTGGTACCAACTATAGTACGGGAGGCCAGAGAGGTCATCTCCAAAAACACCACACTCTCATTTGGGAGGCGCACATTAGGAAGATCCGGGAAACCACACGTACAACAAATCCAAATGTATCCATTCATATTGTATCTGATGATGACGAGGGGCTGATCGTGCAGGGGGAAAGTGAAGAAGCGACAGACATTTTTTCTGGTATACCTAGTACCCCTGGCAGCAGCACTGCAGTGGTAGCACCCACACCCTCTACCCCAGCAACATGTATATGGCACACTAAGAGTCTGGGAGAGACACCAATGCGAAAAAGTACATCAATGAGCCTAATTGGGTTGAAGAAGTCTGGATCATCATCACATATGAAAACGGTCCAGACCACCATTAAAATAAAGTTTTGGTCGGAGGCGCCATGTGAACGCAACCACCCAACAGCACGTCTATATAATGCAAAGCTGGCTAAAATGCTAGCGCTGGTCCTTCTCCCTTTTTCTTTCGTGTAAGGGGTGGGTTTTCTAGAATTTGTGGCAACAGTCTGCCCTAAATGGAAGGTTTCTAGCCGGTCCTATTTTGCCATAGTTGCGGTTTCAGCACTACATGAAGATGTGCTGGAAGTGATTGGGTCAGCTTTGCAGAAGACTGCTGTTCACACTATCCACCTGACAACAGACATGTGGACCAGTTGCCAAGCCGTGGATTACATGTGAATCATTGCACACTGGGTCTCTTTTGCAGGGGTTAGAGAAAAGATGTCTACAGGTGTTGACCCTGCCACAATTCTTCAAGCGAGTCGGAAACATGCAACAGTAGCCATGTTTGCCATGGAGAAATCTCATACTGCATTAAACATTTTGGATGAGTTTAAGAGTAAGGTCGCTAAATGGCTGGTGCCAAGAAGTCGCATGATATGGTATTTTTCCACGGATAATGGCAGTAATATAGTTAAGGCCATGCAAGATGGTGGCTACTTCAGAGTGCCGTGTTTTGCGCACTGCATTAACATTGTTGTGCAAGATTTCTTGAAAAGAGAAAACACAGTCAGCAAGTTACTGACCACCTGCCGAAGAATCTGCACACATTTCAGCCATTCTTTTAAGGCCCGGAAGGAGATGAGGAACATTCATCGTAGCCGTGGAGTGCCAATCAAAGGACTCATCCAGGAGGTGGCAACACGTTGGAACTCAACCTTCTACATGCTTGAACGTCTGTTTGAGCAGTACAAGGTAATCAATGAGTATGTCAATAGCATTAACATACGGTCTGCTCCTATAAAAGACATGAGGCTAGAGCCGGAAGAATGGGACCTAGTTCAAAGCCTGACAGACATGCTTTGTCCTTTTGAGGTCTTTACCCGTGAAGTTAGCAGGGAGGATTGTAGTTTGGGTAAAGCTATCCCATTGTTGTTCATTTTAGAGCAACAACTGAAGGCGGTGTCTTCAACGTTCCAAGCTGATGTTCACAAACAAGACACATATTGGTTGGCGAAGAGCTTATTAAGCCACCTACTTGTCAATGAAAGGCTTAAAAAAATACATTCAGAACATCATTACATTTGTGCCACTATTCTGGGTCCACGGTACAAAAAGGCACTGACCAGCAAAGTATTCAATCCATTTGATGAAGAAGATGTTTCAAAGTACAAACATTGGCTAGCTGTGTCAGCCACTCGTTTCGAAAAAGAGCGGCAGGAAATTGAAGGAAACACCACAAGTACTACTGAAGCAGCAGGCCATCCGGCGTCAAGGTCCACTTCTGTGGCCGAAGGCAGTCACTTTCCCTCACAGCCGTTACCGACAGCAGCAACAGTATCCTCGTCATCATCACCTGCACCAGGCCCAGCCATAATATTGTCAGAAGCTGATTGGATAACTCGGAAAGGGTTTGCTTGCTCCAGTGTTGATGCAAAGGACACACATTGTACACAAAGTGGAGCACCGCCCAGGGAGGCCCTTGAGTGGATGGTGCAGGCCTATCTGGATGACCCAACAGAGGTCTACATTGATCGTGACCCATTGGTGTATTGGTATGGGAAAAGGCTTCACTGGCCACTGCTCAGCAGGCTGGCTATAAATTATTTGTCTTGCCCACTCGCAAGCGTGTCTTCGGAACGAGTTTTCAGTGCTGCTGGTGCCATTGTCACTTCAAAAAGGTCCCGCCTCTCCCCAAAAATGTGGAGAGGTTAACAATGATCAAGATGAATCAGCACTTCATGCCATCAGATTACAAAATATGTGAATCCTGCTTCAAATTAATTCCTACAGCTATTTCATAACTTTCTTTGCTATTTTTAAAACTAATGTAATGCACTACTAAGTCATTCTCTCTGAGTGAAATTGTGTAATTACAGCAGCCCTGTACTGTCAACTAGTTTAGTACTACTTAGTAAGTTGTAGTTAGTACTACGTTTCAGTAACTGAACCATCCATTTAGCAAACAACTTCATGCATGCACTTCCTTTATGTCCCTTAAAAGATTTATGGATATCTTCGTATCCAAAGGTTTGTTTTTCTTCATTCGTTGTATGTCTATGCTGTGTTTTTTTTTCCTCTCTCCACAAAACCTTCCCAAAAAAAAAACCATTCCCATCCAATTTTCAAACCCTAACCCTCTTCCCCCGGGCTGTGTGGTTTTCATTGAGGTGTGACTAAATTACAACAATAATTCCACACACTTGCTGGAGAGGATAAGGTCAAAGCAACAGAAAATAAATTTCAATGATGGTGAAGGAATCCGAGGATATGTTCTTACTGTGTACTGTACTATCTCTATCGTACTGTTCTAATGCTACGCTCAGGCCACTCAATGTTTCATTTCCTTCTTTTTCTTAGCGCCAGGATGCTCCTTCCGGAGCGACAGTTCACGCTTTACAAATATCGATTAACATAACATAACATATGCTGCTACTGCCAGTGTGTACCACTACTACTACCACCACCACAACAATGACATTTCATCTGTCCAGGGTTCAACCTTAATCGCCATTTGCCATGCACCCAGCACTGTGCCTAGCCCTATTCTCAAACACAAATCACAGGTAAGATAAGAATTTTGGGGGAGGAAGAATAATGGAGTAGGAGGAGAGGAGAGACTGACGGTAGTACTAGTAAAGCAGTAGGACAATTGAATTCACTAACTCTGTCAGTGGCACTTTTCTAAAAATGTGGGCGATTAGACAATTTGAATCAACCAGTAAGTTAAGTTTCAGGAAAACAAACGTACAGTTGAGTTAACCCCCCCGCCACCCCCACAAAACAGTAAAAACGTGTATGCTATGTTTAAGTTGAAAATAAATAATTATTTACACCCTAACAAAAATAAACTATCCCACAAGACCCAACCCACCCCCCTCCCTAACCCCAACCAATGTCCATGAAATGTCCAGAAGAAAAGTTCCAAAACCCCAAAGCCCAATTCTCACCCCCCCCCAAAAGTCTTTAAAAAAGGGGCAAGGGACAGTCTCTCCTCCTCTACTGCTGCCAGCGGTGTCCCTTGGCCAGGTGGTCCCGATGCTCCCTGCGGAGGTCCTTGAGCAGGGTTTTTAGCCTCCCCACCTCCTGCTCAAGGTTGGACACCCTGAGGGTCAAGCGGTGCAGACGAGCCTTGCACCTGCTGTGGGGGGCAGCTGATTTTTTTGCTGCTTGGCGGTGGTGGGTGGCTGCGGTACCAAGGCTCCGTACCGCTGAAGGCTTGCGCTGACTGAATGACCCAGGGTGAGCGGAGGAGGATGCAGCTGTCATGGATGTTGTAGATGTCGACTGAGACTGCGTGCCCTCCTCCTCCTGGGCCACCTGCCACCGATATTCGGCGACAATCACCTCCAGCTTCCATTGCTGTGCCTGTCTAGCCAGCTCCTTCCATGTTAGTTTGGAAGGAGCATTTATATGAAGAAAGAAAAACATACTGTAACCAATGCTCTTTAAGATTAACACAAAATAATTCAGCAGAAAGTTGTGTCACAGTAGCACTAGCAACTTGCAAGCACAGTACATAACATTTGTGGTCTGTATCTATCTAACTAACCTCCCACTTCGTCGGCCTCTCCTCTAACATTAGTGGGAGTTACAGGAATTTTACTAGCACTATATGGACTCACTACATTAGACTCATGCAGTACACCAGTCTTCTTCTTCTTCTCTCTTGTTTAGCGAAATTGGTACGTAAACTTTTGGAAGCCGGCATAATGCCAGCGCAGTCAACTTGCACCCGAGTACCATGATCCAGGCATCCTTCCATTCAAAGTAAATGTCAATCATTCTTCTAAATGTCTCAACTGGACAAACCTTACTTTTTCTCACGGAAATACATTTTATTTCGGAAACCGCCAGCCATGCATCCATGCTTGACTTGCATTTGAATTCGAACCCAAGGATATATAGCGCACACATACAGTTTCTGTTTCACCCACCCAGGTAGTCCTCTTTCCTTTCTCCTTCCAGCCATCCTTGCTTCATCCTTCAACCGGCCATGCATCATATTCCCTGCCACCTCAGGCAGCATTCAAAAACACGTTTCATTCTTTGCCAGTCATTACTTTTAACTCGCTCGTCCTTCCTTACATTCCCTTCTTTCCCTTTTCGTTCATCCCATCCATCAAGTTCATCTCTGATCTGACTTGGCTTCTCGATAAAACTTTCACAGCTGAGTTGAAGTCACATTTAGAGGAGGCCATTGGTTACTCGTCAACTAGCGCCGCTAATGCTATTGCTAATGAGAAGTCAAGGGTGAATGTCTTCTACCTGGTTGACAAAAACTTAGTTCTAAATTTGTAAGTCTTCTTAACAGTACAGTATGCTTGTACTGTACAACATATACACCCCTGCAGAGACCCCACTCTGCAGTCTCCAATCCCAATAAGTAACGGAATATAATAGCTTACCACTGCCCGCCACTCCCGTGGCATCCCCACAGCATCCGACCCTGGAGTGCCCAACTCCGCGCTGGCCCCGGCACTGGTGCTTTCCTGTGCCGATGTTCTGCCTAGAAAATACATTTCATATTTTTAGATGCCATATACACCACTCCCTATTTTGTCTAGGAATGAAGAAATGTTACTAGTACTACATAAACAAATTTAATAATTTGTGACTCTAGTCTAAACTACAAATTTCCCTTTCTTGAGGGAAGGGTGTTTTTTATTTATGCTTAGCCATAACATGTGATCCTACACTTTTTGGCACAACTGATGAATGCTTACTTTTTAACACCCACCATTTTTCTCATAACAGACAAGCTTCCCTTCTAAGAACAAGAGCAAGATCATCACCATATCATGTTGGACGGAGTAGTCAACGATTCATCACCACCAAGACTTTAAGTTCCAACCAGGTGAGGGCTCTCCCACAATTAATGTGTGAAATCAGCCACTTTTCAGTTTTGAATCCTTCCCAGTTTATCTTATATGAACTGAAGTTGATTTTAATAAATGTTTTTACTTTTAATAAAGCTTTAAAACTTACATAGACTCTGGTTTTTGGTCATGAGTGAGTGAGCGAAAGGGTTTGCAATTTGGAAGCATGAGTCCGTGGCTCTGAGAGGTTGGGACTCTGACTCCGTAGTCTTATGTTCTGGGTTGTATAATCATTGGGGATCATCGCTGCATTCGGGAGCTAAATAATGACTCTGACGTACTAGCTAGTCAGTAAGGAGATTGGGGGTTCAACATCTGTTATGACTGAGGTATGTGGAAAGTTTAACTGCGCCTATTATAATTTATAACCAATGCCCTATTTCTTGTTCATAGTTCTGTTTGTGCAGAATAGTCCCTGCAACAGTAGTAGTATGGATTGCCCTCCTATCCAATCAAAAAGTAAACTAGTATCTTATTCTTGGTGGCCATTGACATTTTATTGTTGGGAATTGTCAAAGCATAAACATTTAGAAGACTTCAATAGACATTATGGAAAACCCAGAGGACTGCACTCAGTGCATAGAGCTATTGCTGAATAGAATAGGAGTTCTGTTTAACACCTTTTGCCAACTGTGCAAGCTTAGTTAGCTACACAGACAGACTAATAATAATCTAGTAGTACCACAGGGAGTCATAGTAGAGGCAGGATAAGAATTTAGAAACAGTCTACAAGAAGATCAAAGACGATTTAGGAAAAAATAGAATGAGGAACATTTAGAAAAAATAGGTGCTGTAAAAGATAGGGAAGTATAATTATTATTATTAACAGAAAAACTTAATGGGGCCAGCAGAGGAGCCCTTGGCGGACCTATCCTGGCCTTCCTGGTGTTGTTCCTTCTCCGCTGGCACCGCTACCTCCTCCTGTGTCCTCTTGCCCCTGGGGGAAGCTGATGTAGAACATGAAAGAATGACACAAACATGGATGATTGTTGTCAACCAAATCAAACATTTAAAAAAAACAATAGCAAATTATTTCGGGGAAATAGACAACAATTGCACTAAATTTATTGACCTATCTGATGTGGTCTACTAGGATATTAGTATTGCTGAATTCGCGGACCCTCTACTTGGAAAGTTGTATAACTCACTAAACCAACTACAAAAAGGTTCTACTAGGACTGGCAGGCAGCACTCCGCAGCACGCGAAGTGACAGACACAGTCCGTCATGATCACCACCACTATCTCTTCTTAGTGGCAGGAGTACAAAGGAAGGACTGGACTTGAGTCTCTAATGTCTAGCATTACACAGTTCTGTAAAGTACACTGATACATAATCATCACCCAGGCCAAATGAGCACAAAATTGAAAACAAGTAAGCATAGTAGCACCGCCAGTGAGCAGGTGAGCACCTGCAATCACAGAAGCTTTTGAAACATAATTTACCTGCAATGTAATCTCTAGTGTTTAGCATTACACAGTTCTGTAAAGTCCACTCATACATAATCACTCAGGCCAAATGAGCACAAAATTGAAAACAAGTAAGCATAGTAGCACCGCCACTGAGCAGGCGAGCACCTGCCTTCACAGAAGATTTTGAAACATAATTTACCTGCAATGTAATCTGCAGCATTCTTGCTCTTCGGAAAAAACAAATTGCAATATCATAACACAGAGCAGGAGAAAACAAAGTAGTGATTATATACTAGCTACTACTACTCACCAAGGCCCGGTATCTCGACTCCAAGCAGGTCGAGCAGGTCTTGCTCCCGGTCCAGGATGTCGGACCACCGGTGCGTCGCCTGGTTGTAGGTGCGCCGGACCCCAGACTCCCGATACATGGCCCGGCACACCTTCCCCCATAGCTTGCAACGCTCCCGGAGCCCGTACCCGGAACCGGGCCTGCCGCCTGCCGCGACGGTCATGGGGAGGTGGTGCTGGACATAGAAAATGAGTGTGGCCACCTCCACCGCGCTGAGAATCTCCCGGGCTGTTACTGCCTCCCCCCTTAAGCGCACGCATGGGAGCCGGGTACGGGGTGCAGGACCCTTCCCCTTGCTCTTCCCGGCTCCCTTTGCCATGGTCCTGGACAGCTGAAAAAAAATAGGAAAGAATAGGGAAAAAGTAAAGAAAAGAAAAGAGTTAAAAAAAGTAGTTTTAAAGTAACCAAAAGTAGAAAAAAAACACAAAATATAGATGTAGAAGAAGAGAGGGATAGATAATGCGTAAAAAAGATTAAAAAAAAGTTCAAAGAAACAAAGGATTGCAAAGATTAGGGGAGGATTGAAAAAGCATGCCAGAAACATAGCAATGAATGAAAAACAAGATGGCCACACCCATTGAGGACCGCGTGGGTAAGTTTGCACGATATTTCCCCCGCGAGCACGTAAAAACGTGTGCGACTACTTAATCGCGCCCCGCACACAACGCAAGAATGCAACTAGCACCCGGAAACGGAAATACGCAATGCAAACAAGATGGCCGTGCCCATGTACGACCGCATGGGTAACTTCGCGGTCGGCGCGCTGAAAGAGGCCCGCAAACAAGCAAAGCGCCCCGCGAACACGCAAAAAATCCGCAAATTCGCGGATTATGCCGAGCGCGAATTCGGTTCACACAAATTCGCAAATTTCGCCCATACTTAGAAAACAGTACTGCTGCCCCAGTGGGGCCAGGACCCCCTGAGCAATTCACATCCCACCCGCTGAACCCCCCTCCTCCCTACACACCTTCCGTCAAGAGAGCCTCTTCTGACAAGAAGCACTATGTGGACACACAGAGCCCTTAACATGAGAACTAACACAGAAACATAGCACACCCAGGAGCACATGCCCGCCACCTAAACACCCTCATAATATATAATCACAAAATTGTGAGCACTAGAATCAGCAGCACTTAGAGCTGAGCAGCATGATTTCCAAACTGCGCCACCCGCAAACCTGTCAGCCGCCGGGCTCCCTAATAAACTCCCAGCGGCGCCACAGTCAGTGGTGGAAAGCCGCAAGTCCATGGTAGGAAGAAAGATGTGAAACTTCTCAAACTCACTGCGGGATGTAGTAAGGCGCAAGCAATATCAAAGCAGCAAATCAAACAGGAGCCAGCTGAAATATTAATCATGGCGCCCCCCCCGCCGTGTTGTTGTAATGATGGAAGATTAGCTCACGCCCAGGGGCGGGACGGTAGGGAGGAGCAAGCTGCCTAATTAAAGAATGGAAGGGGTATGGCCGCTAAAGTTAAAGCATGCCATGCTTGCCTATATTAAATAAATAAAAGACATTAAAAGGAGCCTGTTTAAAACACAAAGTGCAAGAGTAGGTGGCTGGAGCAGCAGAGCCGGCACGGCTCCCTGTACAGGCTGGAAGACCTCAGCCTACAGAGAACAACAAGGAGCGAGGGGAGCGAACCAGGCGCCATGGAAAAAAAAACCAAAGGAGTGCCTACATTAAAAGATGCCGCCCTGCAGCGCAAGTTAACAGTAGTTGATCGATGCTGCTTCCGCCAGAAACTGAAGAAAACGGAAATGATATGACGGACCACCAGCCAACAAAGAGCACGTAATAAGAGCAATTTTTGGTTTAAATCTGTTTAATTGAAAAAATGTTCAAGTTACAGATATATGAAAGACATCATAGGCTGTGTACACTCCATGCATGGTGGCACTCAATAGCGATAGATACAGATTTTCGGCGCACACAGGCTAAGCCTCGTAGCTATCCATGACACGCCTGCCACGCCAGATTAGATGGAAGAATAACATTCAGTTCAGTTCATGTATGGGATGTCTCACTATTTAGCGACTACATAGTTTTGAAAGTCCAAGATATAAAGTCCTTCTGCTATTTTCTCATGGACTGCTAAACAGACATAGAAGAGTAAAAACAGTTAACACCCAACAATCCCAACTCAGACCGGCACTAGTAGCAGTATACCCCATCCCCCCTCCCGTTTTGGCTTTCCCAGCTAGCCTTACAGATTGATTGTTATCCCCTTCCAACATCATTTCTCATTACCTCCACTGATGATGATGCTAAATAACACATACATGAAACATCGTGTTCGCACCAAGTTATAGACTCCAGCATCTACCCTTGCCTTATGTCTCTCCCCTCAGGTTGTCCCCCCGTGTGTTCCTCATCAGCCCTCTGGAGTGCTTGGAGTAAACCTTCCCATTGAGCAGCTCTTGGTTCCTTCCCTAAACCCAACGTTTCCTCCCTTTTGATGGAGGTCCCCTCCACTCTAGCCCATGCATAGAGCGAGTGTCTCCATGCCTGCACTTGTGGTGGGTCCTGCGCCTTCCATCTTCTGGTGAGCAAGCGTTTCGCAACCACTATTCCCAGATCTAGAAACCAAGATGTTACTTTTGTGGCTGGCGTTCTGCGGAACTGGTGCAGCAGATATACCTCCCACTCAATGGGCAAATTACAGCCTGTAGCAATTCGCTGATCGTTCGTCAGTACGTGTGTAATCTGTGGCAGCTCCATAGCATGTGGACAAGACCCACCCCAGGGTCGGTGCATCTAGGGCACACTGCATCTGCCCAGTGGAAATACCTGTTGATGGCCTCAGGTGTAAGGTATGCCCTATGTACTATGAACAACTGAATCTTTCGGAGCCTCATGTTCCTGGGGATGTGAACTGGTCCCTTTTATACCTGTTCTCATTCCCTGTCTTTCAATGGCCTTCCCAGATCTACTTCCCACTTGTACCGGAGAGGTTTGTTGCATGTGTGCGTAAGGACGCCGCGTACCAGCGGATCAAATGTCTACCTCACCCCATAACGTGGAGATATTGTATGGTGAGATGCTTTTTGGGTTCTGTGGACATGTCTCCCCATGTAGCAGCCAGGGTTGCAACTAATGAGCTGTGCATGAGGAATTGTCCCGGCGGTAGTCCCTCGTCTTCCACTAGCGAGTTGTATGATGCCAGCTAGCCATTCCGGCACAGTTCTCCTAGGGTCTGTATGCCAGCCTCTCACCAAGGTGCCAGAGCAAGAGAGGTGAGTATCCACGGCTCGCTAGGGGAGCCCTCTAATGGTAACGCAGGTGCATAGGGAATTAGAGTTCTGGTGATGAATAGGCTTCCGCTATAGCATTTGTACGCCACCATCAGGAGGAGTGGTGTTGGTGTCGCGTGTTTGACAGCCAGATGAAAAAGTGTGAGGAGCCGCTCCAGAGAGTATGGGGGCAGCATAGTTGCTGTGTCGCTAAGTAGTAGTGTTCCAAGCAGGGCGCCGCCGGTCCCCACTGATCTGTGGGTAGATATAATTTTGCTAGTGACAGCCTATGCTGGCTACTCCCCCAGATGAAGTCCAGGAGCAACTTAGAGAACGTGGCAAAAAAGGATGCCGGTATGTATAATGGCAGGTTGGCAAAGTAATACAGTAGTCTAGGGAGGATCACCATTTTGGACAGCGCCACCCTGCCCGTGACTGTAAGCGGCAATGCGCCCCAGAAACGCATCTGTGAATTAATAGCCGTAACAGCCCTGCCCAGATTTCCATCAAAGAGGTCTAATGGTTGACAGTATATCTGCATTCCCAAGTATCGGAAGGGTTCTTCTTTCCACTCCACTCTCGTTCCATTAACAATATACCCAAGATCGTGCCTCCCCCCTCCGAATGCATACAGACAGGATTTACTGGCATTTACTTGTAAGCCCGAGACAGGGGCGAAATCCTGCAGGATGTGGGACAGCTGAGCCGGGATATTCTCGATGTCCCTCACGTACACCAGCAGGTCATCCGAATATAGCGACACCTGGTGTGTTGAGTCCCTCAGAAGTATACCCTCTCCCACCAGTACACGGAGGGGCACCTAGAGAAGCTCAATCGCAAACAGTAGTGGTGACCCCTGCCTGGTGCCCCTACATACCAGCACTGTTTCAGATATGTACGGACCCAACCTTACCCGGACCATGGGGTTTCTATACAAGAGGCCTACCTTTTGTAAAAATTCCCCCCCTAGATCATAGCGCTGCAACAGCGTCGACAAGTACATCCACTCCGAACAGTCGAAGGCCTTTTCCAGGTCCAACATTAGGCAACCTGCTCTCGGCCACTCTTTTACGCTTTCTGCCGCCACTCTAAAGAACCTCCTCAGGTTCAGGACATGCTCCGCTTAGGCACAAATCCATTTTGGTCACTGTGGATTAGGGCTGAAACCACTGGCGCCAAACGCTCTGCTAGGACTTTGGCGAGTATTCTATAGTCGGCATTTAGAAGTGCCAGTGGCCTATTCGATTCCAAATCCATTGGATCTCGATCTGGCTTCAGCAAGGACACCAAGTACGCCTCGCGCATTGAGGGGGAAGCGTGTTTTTCTCCAGTGCTTTCGAGCATGTAATTGCGGCACTAAGGACTCTCTGTAGGCCTTATAGAATTCGGCCGGTATGCTGTCCGGCCCTGGCATTCTCCCGTATGCTAGGGATGAAACAGCCTCTCCTATCTCTTCCAGGGTGAGTGGGCAGTTAAGCGTCTCCTGGTGCTCAACCGAAGTCACAGGCAACTGGATCTGCTCTAGGAATCTCTCTAGCTCGGGGTCCGAACAGCGGACTCGAGAGTGGTACAGCTGCGCGTAGTGGTCCACCATGACCTTGTGGATTTCTCTTTGTGTGTACACCAAGTCTCCTACCCCAGTACATATCGCCGCGATCAGAGTGAAAGCGTTGTCCTGCTTCAGCAGCCAGAAGCAAGCGGCCCGCCCTGTCCACTGTGGCGTGCGTGTGGGCTGCATAATTGTGACACCGCAGCCTCTCTAAGAGCTCCGCTAGCTGCGTCCTGAGGTCCTCTAGGCGGTTCGAATGTCTACCTTCTCCCTCTCCCTCACGCTCGTATTGTAGTAATTGGGATTTGAGGCGGGCAATGGCCGTCATCAGCTGTTTCCTTATGTTCCAAGTGGCACCCAAGCAGTGACCTCTGAGTGTTATTTTGAGGGCATCCCACTCTACCAGTGCGCTACTCGCTGTGCCTTCGTTAAGTTCGAAATATGTCAGGATGGCTGTCCCCAGTGACGAGCGGAACTTGGGGTCTTCCAGCATGTTGGGCTGAAGGCGCCATGTGGGAATAGGGGGTCGATCAGCTTCCCAACTGATTTGAATCCGCAAGGGGTTATGATTGGAATGCATCCAGCCTAGGTATTTTGCGGTCTTGATTAACGGCAGCAGAGACTGGGATACCACCACCCTGTCAAGTCGGACATGCAGGTCGTGTGTCGCAGAGTAATAAGAATAAACACGGTCAGCTGGGTGGAGGACCCGCCACACATCCAGCAATGTCCAGTGCGTGAGTCAATCCATGAGCGTCTGTGCGTTGGATCTTGCTGACGTGACCCTAAGGGGGGGAGGATCTATCCATATGGATGTCGAGTACTGAGTTGAAGTCGCTAGCAGCCATGGGAGGCCAGCATACGGAGTTAGCATCTGTGACAGCCTCATCAGGAAGGGCGTGTGATAGGTATTCGGAGCATAGATCGAGGCTAACAATATGTGTTGACCATTGAGCATCCCACGCACCAGTGTGTATCTGCTTTCCGGGTCTACTCCAGTGTCTGCGCTAACAAATGGGACGCCCGCTCTCACCCAAATGAGTGTGCCTCTAGCATGTGCGTAGTACATTGTGCCATACACCCGCCCTCTCCAGCACCTGCGCAATCGGTCGAGCTCCAGCGGTGTTAGGTGTGTTTCCTGTAATATGGCAATGCCAACTGAGTGCCTTTGGAGATAAGCAAATATGGAGTATCTGGGTAAGGGTGTGAGCATTCCGCGTATGTTCCATGTGATTATATTAACTCGTGCCATTGCGAGGGTGTACCTTCTGCTGGGAGACCAGGGGTGGGGTGTATCTTAGTAGGCACCGGGCGTGCCCAGGTGCGTGCGTAACGGTCTGTGGTCACCATAACAACTTGTGAACTATGAAGAACATAACGTGTGGGGTGAACTTTGCGAGGTAGTCCGTCCAAACTGTGTGACCATGCATAGGGTAGAACTAGGTCAGTGTGTGGCCTGGTGGGGCGTGCGCACGCACAGAAAGCAAACTATCATGATCTTCTCCCTTTGTGTCCGACGCATGTGGTGCGCCACCCGGGTAACCATTATCTCAGTACGTTAACACAGCAGTCCCCAGGCGTCCACGTGGATTAGCTATGTGTTCGTAAGGAACACCCATACCAAGACACACTAGGTGTTTTGACATACGTGCAGCAGAGCTCAAGCAAAAGCTCATCAGAAGGCGCATATTGTGCCCCGTCATTCCCCTCACACCCCTCCCACATCATAAACAAACCAGCACTACATGATACTTGCGTGTGCAGTCCTTTACAAAATTCGTGTTATCAGCCTTCTTATCCTAGGATCCCGTCTGCGGTCTGCGGAGTGACCACAGGCATACAGAGTTCCTCGGAAAGTTCAGTCGACGGTGTCGACGATCCACTCGACACCACAGTACATTGCCTGGAAGGCTCCCAGTAGGCTTGAATATTCAGTGTGCCAAGAGTCGTGAATGCTTCCAAGACATTTTGACGTTCCATTCTCATCCTCTCTGGGCTCGGGCCACCGCTCTGGCCGTTGCTCTGCGAGTTGGCCTACGGAGCAGTCGACGTCTGGTTCTGCTTCCTGTGGCCTCACCGTCGTATGGTTCTGATGGCTTCTTACCTGCCCAAAGTCCCGATCCTTCTAGCCAGTCCCATGTCTCCGTTGGCGTGTCAAAGGAGTGCGTTTTACCCTTCCCTACCACTCTCATCCTGGCCGGGAACAACAGGGAGTATGGGAGCTCCAGCTCTCTGAGTTGATGCTTCACTGGTGTATAATGGTTTCTATTGTGCTGCTCCAGGGCTGTATATTCAGGGAAAAGCATCATGCGGCTGCCGCCTACTGTCAATTCTTCCAATTTCCGGGTCTCCTGTAGCACTGCGTCCCTGTCCCTGTAGTTGAGTAGTTTGAATAGGAACGGGCGTGGTCTTGATCCTGGTTGAGCCCTCTGACCTGGCACTCGATGGGTTCTTTCCACCGCAAACTGCTTCGACAGTGTCCCCTGTGGGTGTAGGTCTCGCAGCCAGTTCTCTGTATACTGTTCAGGGTATCTTCCTTCTTCCCCCTCCGGTAATCCAACTACTCTAATGTTTTTTCGACGCGAGCGCCCTTCCGTGTCTTCCGCCTTATCTTCTAGGGCATGTATCCGCTCCATCATATCTTGTAATGCAACTGCATGGTTGTTAGTGACCGGTTGGAGATCTTGGAGCACTTGACCTTGAGCAGCGACCCTGTCAGTTAGTGTGCTGTTGTCCACACGCAAAAGCATAAAGTCTGACGTGACCTTGTCAATCCTCATTTAAAGGACTTCCTAGTATGTTCCAGTGCGGCTTCTATTTTCTCGACTGCCGCTAGGATGGAATCCACTTTGGCCGCCAATGTTACAGACACCGGCTCCATTTCGCTCTCCTCCCTCATGTGTGGGGGATCCAGGGCGTCAGCTCGCACCGTCCCTGCTGCATTTTGGCCCTCATGCGGCCCATCACGAGTTGTTGCGCCATGGGCATTCACGGCTGGCACTTGGCGAGACCAACAGCAAAGAATACAACTGCATTGGGGGTTCAGTTCAGAAGTTGTTACGCCATGGGCATTCACAGTTGGCACTTGGCGAAGTACGTTGTTAACAGTACAATCATGCTAGGGAGTTCCCAGATGTAGTGCCCGTTGAATGCTCCCTGCTGATTAGCAAAGGCGGCTCCAGATGCGTGTCCGCGTCCAGTATCCCCGGGTAACTAGTCACGCACTGAGGGACTGTTAGCTGCTTGTTGTTGTGCTCAATGTCAAATTGCCCGCCGCTCCTCTTATCTCCAAAGTCCCTCACAGATTTGTCTCATTGCAATTGGAGTCCTACACCTGTGATTGCGGCATCTCAGTTCAGTGCACGCCAAGCGTAAGCTGCGCACTGACTTAATGGCGACGCGGGCCAGGAAGGGCAACTCTCAGAACACACCTTCGACTATTGCTCCCGGGCAGTTTGTTGCGTTAGGAGGAACTGTCGACCGCTTGCAGCAGTTATCGTTGCCAAAATGTCCATTGCGCCCCTCAGGTTACTGGAGATATCCGTCCCACTGAGGTTAGAGTCCAGCAGCTGCCAGGGTCTAGGTGAGGGTCGGATCGTGGGAGGGAGGGAAGCGCTAGTCCGTGAAGCGGCAGTGAATGCGGTCCACGTGTGCAGTCTACTCCGGATAGGCCTCACCCAGTATGGCCTCCCAGGCCTTCATCCATCTCGCCCTCAGAGTGCTCTCCTAAGCGCTTGAGCCTTGGGTCTCCCCAGCTCGTTCCTCCGTGTACGTGTCCTATCAGGCGGGCCTTCCTCGGGTGCCGCCACCACCATTTAGGCCGCTCGCCTGATCGGCAAGGTCATCACCGCGACCCTTAGTGTGATTGCGAGCTTGCACAGCCATCAGCTCCACACGCCTGCTACTCGTGCTGCCTCTGGTAATCCGCAGTCCCAGTGCCTGAGCAAGTACCACCGGGAGGTCCGTGCACGGGGGCCTCCCCCAGCGCGCTCAGTTCAGTTGGCCTCAGAGGCGTTGCTCCCCATCACCACTTCCTCCCTGTTCGCACTCCCTGAGAGACCCCTCTCCGGCTCTGGGTTAGTCTTGTGGGATCCGGGCCTGGGCTAAACTTGTAGGCTTGTGGGGTTACACTTGTGGGATCCTAGTGCCCGAGAGAGTGCTACCAGGAGGTCCGCTCATGGGGACCCCCCTCAGCGCGTCCAGTTCAGTCAGGCCTGGAGGCGCTGCTCCCCTTCACCACTGCCTCTTTGTTGTCACGCTCTTTGAAAGGCCCTTCTCCGAGCCTGGATGAACTTATGGGATCTAGACCTGTGTAAGACTTGTGGGCTTGTGGAGTTGAGCTTGTGGGGTCCAGGCGCCCGAGAAAGTGTCACTGATTTTCGCGCTCCCTGTAAGGCCCACCTCCGGGCCTGGCTCAGTGTTGTGGGATCACTCAGTCCTCCAGCGGGCCAGTCACCTCGCCCCCACTCAGGCCGTTATCTTGAGCAGGACCGTCGCTTTCCAGAGGCCGCCCGCTCTCCTCACCTGCTAGGGCGCTCCATGCCTCCTTGCTGCCAACCGCGACAGTCTTTAGGCCACACCACTCTGCGTTCTTAGTTCACAGGTCGCTCTGCCATGCTTCCCACCCCCCGGAGCGGTACGGTGTGCTGATCTGCTCTTTAAGGCAGGGCAGGGGAGCTGCGGGAGACGCCGCAGCTCCTGCTTCGGTCTTCGCGATTAGTACGGGCGGCCACCGCACAGCAGGGGTCTCCGTTGTGCTGCCTCGCCTCTTATGGGCCGCAGCTGCTCCCTGCCTGTATTCTCGCCCACCGCCACAGAAACAGCACGGTGAGGGGTCTGCTGTACTCCTCTGCTCCTCGGCCAGTTGATCCCTCGGGTTGCAGGCGGATGGCGCACTGGAAGGGAAATTATGTCGGAAAACAGGGGATTATCGGCCGGAGCACTACAAGCTCACGTCCGCCATGTTGGCTGGCTAGCCACACCCTCACACGTTAAGGAGAGCAATGACAGATTTCACCAATGGCAAGTGACTAAGCAAAGAGAAATGCAATGGGTGGAGTTTAACTTGTAATGCTGATTACATGATGCCTCGTAGAGACAGCGCATGTGCTGCCCTATGCGAGACCTAAAAAAATAAGGGGTCTGCCTCGGGTCTCCTTAAGAAGCGTCTGATGTTGCCACCATCTTGGCAACGCACCCAATTTGAGATTAATCATGACCAAAGGACAGTGGCACATTTTCATCAGGTCGTTTCTGACATCTATGAAAAACAAAGCAGCTGCACAAAAAATTGCCTTCCCGAGGTTAGCCAAGAATCTCAACGGGCCGAGCAGAATGAACAAACCACTGTCATATTTCTAATAGGAATTCAGCCCAAGTCAAAATAGTGGAGTGCAAACCTGCCCCTGCCAAAGGTATGATCCGTGGGTCAAAATCTACTGGCCAAGAGAAGCTAGAAATGTGTGGTCCTCTGGGCGCTTTCGACATAAATATTGATGAGCCACATAATCCACCGTGGACAGCTTAATTAGCAAATTAAAAAAATAGTTTCTAGTTCCAAGGAATCACAAGTTACTAAAAAATCATCTTAGTTGGTGCAACAGTAACAGACTCTTTGTAAACGTAAGGTAGATTTCTATTCATGGAAAAACTGCTACTAATTAGATGAAACCTTTGTCCAGTAACTAATAGTAAGGGTAGTAGGGTAGTAATTGCTTTATTTGTTGATTAATAAAAATTGTTACAAACAGAGATAAAACACAGTAGGTAAAAACATTATTAGTATACAGCTTTACACTGAAAATGTTTGCAGCATTAATAGAGAGCAGCAATAAACAAGTAACTAATAGTGTGTAAATTATAAAATAATATTGCCACAGAATGTGCTATATTCCTTTTCTTGACGAATAATTTTGGCAGTCCTACCATGTAATACTTTTTCTCATTGCTGTATAATTTCAGTGGCGCTGAGCAGGAGGCAGTTCCTACATCAAATAATTCCTTTCCATCAGACAAAGGTTTATATTTTTAGCACGTTTAAATAGCTGAACTCCACCGAAGGTATTGGAGTGCTGTACAGCACTAATTACATTTACACAAGGGCACATTCATTGTCGGTAGGCAAGAGGAGATTGGGTGATTTGCCCCGAATTGCAGGATGTTGAACAGACTTCGAGACTCGAATTTGGATCCCCAGTTCCAAAGTCGGCAGCTCTGGCTGTTATCCCACACCATATCCCCACTGATTGAATGCAAATCGCCATCCCCACGCACCGTGAAAGAAACCGATTACGTTACATACATCATGCATGACCCATGCACCAAGGAGACGCCCACGAGGAAATGTAGTCTTAGTCTACCTGCCAGAGGTCACCGCTGTGCACCCAAATTCGAATAATCCAGGCATCTGCTCAACGCTTTGGGATTCTAGACACACCACTTTAATCCCAATGCCTAAAACACACGTGTATTGTAATCTTGTTCTTGACCAAAGCTTAATGCTACATGAAAACTGCAAAAGTAAAGAAACCCAGCTACCTTCTTCTGACCAGTGTTTTTTGTGTTCTTTTTTTTTACAAAGAATAAGTAAAACCATTCTGCGTGAAAAGAAAGCACCAAGGTGCCCTTGCACAATTATGAATAAATGATGGCTTCGAAAACCATCCTGCAACACGTCATCAGAAGCCGAACAGCACAGATTAATAAAAAATGAAATGTAACAATCTCGGGGGATTTGCTTGCTAAAGGTGATTTGACACTTGATACAGACCTCGCATTAGCTGGCAAATCTCAGCTTCCAGGAACTGGGAAAAACAGCAGCAATGATTTAATTCACTCCCACCTGGCAAGCTGTTTTGTGAATATAATGTTTTGTTTCTTGCTTGGGGCTGGTGACTTCGTGGAACAGGGCGCCATCTCGTAAAACCACTCACTCTCACTTACTCCAATTTGCACTATCTAATTCAATTCGCTTCCTTTTGCTCAAAACACTCTGTACATTTTGTGTTGATCAATTCACAGATGGAACAGGCGCAGATTAAAGGCTTTCAGAGGCCTTGTTTAAAGGGCAGCTGATTCCAGTTGTATCTGATTTATTCCCCTTATAGCGATATTGCAAGTCACCGAGGAAGGACCCATGAATTATAAAACAAACGTTGGGAATAAAAAGACAGTGCCATTTTTTTTACATGCTTGGAGATGTGCTTGCAGATGAACGAATGTTGTTCCCCAAGGGCAGTGCACCTTACAACAGTACACAGTTTAGCCATTGTTAGGTTTTTCATCCACCTCCTTTAAGAATACCAGAACCAGGGTGGACTGAAGTCTCTAGTATATTGACCGACTCAATAAAACAGGGAAATGTTTAGATTTAGATCAGATGCTATGGACATCTTCTCTGAAAGCTAAAGCTCGTTCTGAGTCGTCCAGAAGGGTCTCTCGACTGCAGATGCCACCCAGCAACAAATCCAAGTTTTCAGCCCACATTTTCCACATGCTCATGGCAGCTGATATAAGAGAGCAGAAAACAGCCTGGATCAGGGAACCACTTTCGGGAATGAGCCCAGTAATCCCCAGACTCATATGGTAGTCTCCATTCCTGGCCTAGAAATATGGGATGTTTAGTAACTGGGTGGAGATTTTAGGAAGGATCTTAATGCCGGGCCTGGTATCTGCCCTTCAAGCTACTGGCCATCTTGGCATGATGGCCTTTGTAGGGTGCTGACGTGAACTGATCTGTCTCAAGCCTGTGTATCCCTATCCCTTCTTATTACTTTAGCCGCTATATTGATCAGTTGTGACGCTAGCAAACGAACCAAACCCTACTGTGATCCATAATTTGATTCCTATTCGAGCCCTTATTTTACTCGGTTTAAACGTTCCAGCCCTGACAGCACTTCACTGTTACTGCACATTGCTCCACCTGCCTCTTGGAATTATCATATGGATGGACCATAAAGCAGTGAGTCCAGTGCTGTCATCTTCCAATCTTTCTTTCCAACCCTTGTCCATCTGAAGCCTTTCTAACTTGTGCCCCTGAACAAACGCCATTCTCTGCTAAAATGTTCATGAATTATTTCTGACTTCCTTGGTTCTTGGCCTTTCTATTTCAACCAACTCATTGTTCTCAGTAATGTCGATGTAAGGGCTATTCTTACGCCCTTTGGAAGTCTGCATCATTTATTTTGAGTATGATTTCTCCCCTCTCTCGTCTTACCTCTATTTTTCTGAAGATCACTGCTTTGATCCCATGGACTAGTCCTCGAGGCCTTAGTGTCAGATTGTACATTTCAAGCCTTCGTCACAATCATGTAATAAAGATACACAGTGAGATACATTTTTCATTAATGCTTTTCCAATATTAAGTCATTGGTGTTCTGTTGTTCTTTTATTTCAAGCGAAAATGCCCAGCCAACACGTGTATCATCGTGGGAAATGTCCCAAACGACTTCTTGAGGGCTGACAAACAAAGCGGTCAAAATTATCCTGTTCTCTCCACCGGTTCTACTTCCGTCCCGGGTATGTGTAAATGTTTCTTCCTTTAAAACCGATTCAAAGATCTTCCAAGATTTAGATGTGTGTCTAATTGTTAATTCTAAGTGAAAATCAGTGTCAGAGTCTCGAGTGATCCAAACGCCTTCCTGTTGAGAGGGGTTATTGCCACGGACGAGTATCTAAGCATGTGTGTTCCTCTCATTCTGCCACCTCCTGCATTCGTTAATTGACCCAGACAATTATGGGATAATTTTGTCTGCTTTGTTTGTCAGCCCTGAAGAAGTCTTTTTGGACAATCACCACGACGAAACCCGTGTTGCCTGGGCATTTTTACATGAAATAAAAGAACAACAGAACACCAACTACCTATTATTGGAAAAGCATTGATCTCACTGTGTATCTGTATTACATGATTGGAACAAAGGCATGAAATGTACAATCTGACAGTAATGTCAATGATATCAGCGTGTGCATAGGAAAAGTGTTACAATCAAATAGTGGATCGTATAGACGGTCCAGTGGGAGGGTTCAGGGTGTGCATTTCCCTCAACTTTTTGCACCGCATAGAGTGGATAAAAAGTTACTCATACTCAGAAGGTGCCAAGACCACACTTACGCAAAACCAAACCACCTTCTGATTTTACTAGACCTCAAGGCACTCATCCCTATTCTTACCTTTCTTGAACTTGCCTTTAAACTCATGATCATTTCCAATCTGATAACTGGCCCTAATGCCATGAAGGCTACT
This sequence comes from Lissotriton helveticus, assembly GCF_964261635.1. NCBI lineage: Eukaryota > Metazoa > Chordata > Amphibia > Caudata > Salamandridae > Lissotriton > Lissotriton helveticus. Next base: position 1,375,840,043 of record NC_136059.1, read on the forward strand.
GACTCCCACAACAACCTTTTCATAGCTAAATCCAACTGTTCTCTCATGCCTTCAATAATGTGGTCTTTGACAAGCTCAATGACTTTGCCCGACACCTTTGTGCTGTTTGCTCGCGAAACTTTACAGCACCGGCCTCCTGAATCTAGTGACAACATTAGCCCACTCTGTGCCTCTGGGGCTAGGTTTGCCAATCAAAAGGGATTACTTATGTATGGGGATTTACATAGCAATGACCTAGCTATAAAGGACCAGAGAGCAGGAGTAGGGGATGATTGAGGGAGCTGATGCAGCCAAGAATAGGGATATTATCATCTCGGATTCCTCTTCCGATGGGTAATATCTGGAAGAAATGTTTTTTGAAGGGGGCGTTCTTCAGTTCCTTCCTGCAGAACAACAGTAAGCAAGTTTGCTGTATCTAAATCAATATAGATTCGCCACCAATTACACTAAAATGAAGCTGCCAATTTCTGTAATCCTGTTGGAAGCACTCCATTCCAAATGAAGATCTTGTTGCTTTCAAATATACATTCACATCTATGTGAGTTCTGGATCCAAATGGGCCTTACTCTGAAACAAAATCTCTGAAGCCTTCAATAAGTCACACAAGTGTTTCTACACCACCTAGAAATTCTGCCACATTGACTGTAAAATGCCTCTTTGTTTGGACCTTAAGAGCATGCAACAACGTGTTTTCCTTTTAATCAATGTAAGCTTTGGAATTCTTGATGGAATCTCTAGGGTACTCCGTCCAATCATAAACTCTTTCTCTCACACCTTTTTAATTTTTCACCTAAATTCTAGTCCTATTTTTCAAACAAATCAACGTAAAATCACCAGAAAGTCCTGGAAGATATCTTTGATCCCTAATGACCCCACTACCTCTATGTCAATCTAATATTTGGAATGGTAGCCAAGGCCCAAAGGCTACCATACAATAATTCAATGTTACTTTAAAATGAACCTTGCTAAAGTGAAGGATTTTTTTTTGTCTAAAAGGCATTATAGAATATCGCTTTTCATGGGAAAGTCTCATGCACATTTAAAATCAGCAATTAATGGAAATAGAAAAATCTTTAATTCAAATATGAAACTTTTAATGAGCAAGTAATTCTCTTAAGGCCTATTCATTACTAAGGGGTGGGCGGAACTCGCAAAGTTTCACTCTGTGGAAATTACGGAGTTATATGAAAACTCTGCAAGATTTCATGGAGTTCTGTGAATGGGCGAATTTGGCATGTTGTATTGCTGGTGTTGATTTTTTGCGTCAGGAGCTTGTTCTGCACTGAAAAATTAGGCAAACAGCACCATGTGACATGCCAGAGGGTGCTGCTTCTCATGTTGATGTTGCTGCTGCTTTTTTTTTAACACTTTATTTACCAGTTTTAAAATTAGAACAGTACATTTTCCAGCTCCATTACAAAGGTATTATCACATTACAGTGCATGAGATAGAAATGTGCCCGCCTCACAATAATTATCTCCATGTTGATCTGTGCAGCCTGGACAATCAGCTGTACTATTACTTGAGTTTCACCCCTGCTGGTCCCAAACACTAATTACCTTGTTACTACAGTGCACAGAAAACCACGTTATGAAAAGAAAAACATATAACTAAATGAATCATCACATTTCTGTGTCAAATATACAATGTCTATCTCCTCACCCAATGCCCGCAGGCACAAGTCCGCGCTCCAGCTGTGTGATAGGCTATGATTGTGTTGTTGTTGTGTAGTGTTTAAAAGGACCCCAAATGTCCCGTGGGCGGGATGCACTAGGAAGAGTGGAGGCGTACCAATCATAGTTGGTGCAATATGCCTAGCCATTCCTTGTGTGTCGGGGCAGTTTTTCGTCCCCATTTGAGTGCTATTTCTCTTTTGGCCAGTAGTAACCCCAAGGCAGTGAATTTCCGGACTGGCTTTAGGATATTAGTCACGTATCTCAACAATGCTACCTCTGGAGTAGCTTCAATGTCTAAGCCTATCATTAGCCCAAGGGTACAATAGACTTCGGCCCAATATTGATTTATTGTACAACAAGTCCAGGCGAGATGCACAAAGTCTGCATGTGGGTATTTACATTTTAAACAACAATGAGGTCTGTCTGGATATATTTTATGTGTTTTCTCAGGGGTTACATATATTCTGTGCAGAAATTTGAAGTGGATTAGTTTATGGCGGCTATTCAAGGAGACATCCTTAGTTTGTAGACAGCATGCAGCCCATTGGTCGTCAGTAATAGGGTGGCCCAGATCTGCCTCCCAATCAGCCATTATTTTAGCAATGCCACATTGGAATTATATCAACAGAAGCCCGGTGTAGCTTAGACACCAAATGCTCCCCGTTGGTACTATCTAGAACTGTGGAAAGTGGGGTGAATGAATCAGGTTCGACGGGAAAGCCAGGGATCTTAGCCCTCAGAGTTGATCAAAGGCGAGTCAGCACAAATTTGTCCATGAAGAAAGTCTTATTAAACCTATCTCCGTCTGAAACAGAAAATACTTGCCCGTTAATGTAGAAATCCCCAATAGTAGTCATGTTGTACCGAGAGAGAGTGTGCTGTACTATTCTTTCCCCAGTTATAGAAATCAAGCGTTTATTTGGGATAGGTAAGCTTGGGGAGTATAGTACCGGTGACCCCAGTATTCTGACCATTTTCTGCCAGGCCCAGCTGGTTGTGGAGACCGTCTGAATGTGAATAGGTTTACGTGGGTAACCCAGGGGTAGTACCGCATTTAATGGGTCCAGCAGAACCAAATCTGCCTCCGGACGTAAATAAGGAATCCTGGCGTTGGGTTGAAACCAGGAGTGTGCATAGCTGCACTGAGCAATCAAGTAGTATAATTGCAAGTTGGGAACTCCAAAGCCTCCTCTATGGTACGGGAGTGTCATTACCTCCCAACGGACCCTGGGCCATTTGGGGAACATCCTTAACATCGCGATCAGTACACCGCAGTGCTGTTACAACGCGGTCTTTACAACGAACGCGATGTAACCACGCTATGCCATTACAACGCAAGTCTTTACATCGACTTGCGCTACATGGCGTGTTAACATTACAAATAGTGTAGTTTACTATACCAACACCTTCCCTACTGTTAAGTGCCCTGGAGTTGGAATAATAAATTACACTTTCCAAATGTTAGCACGCCATCTAGCGCAAGTCGATGTAAAGACTTGCGTTGTAATTGTATTGCATGGTAACATTGCAGTGGATGAAACGACCGCGATGTAACGGCACACGTTGTACTCACTTTCGTTGTAACATTATACATCAGGGCCATTTACCTCCGCAAGTCAGTCGAATAAGATGGTTGTATATTGATTAGAGGAGCCGATTTGTTAGCGGGATAGGAATATTGTTAAAAAGATACAGGAATTTGGGCAGGACAACCATTCTAATCAGTGCAACTTGTCAGCAATCAAGAGTGGAAGTCTTAGCCACCTGTCTACTTGCTTTTTCAATGTGTGTACTGCCGTGCCATAGTATGGCAGTATAATTTCTGTAGTATTCAAGTGTATGTTTATCCCCAGATACTTTACGGAGTCCGAACACAAGGCTAGTGGGTACTCGCATTCCCATCTTATGGTACCCGTGGTGAGGGGTAATATCACCACCGCCCACCGCAAGCCCATGCCAGCAGCTGCACCAGGAGGAGTGTTTAAAAACTCTGGGGGCTCCCGCAGCATGGGTCGTGCCCGGGCTTGCAAGGGCGGGCCTGTCCTTGTCCGTCACTGACCGGAGGTGGCCGGGCTGGGCCCCCCCCTATAACATCTGTTATCCGGTTCTTATGGCCATTAGCTACCAGTTTGCTTCGCAAAAAGAGTGATCTGGGCTGGGCAACCCTCTCGTGCGATTCGCCTGGGAGCTGGGACCTGGTTCTAGGAGCGAAACAAGTGGGTGAGTCAGGGAGGACAGTATCTCACTCCTGTTCATGGTTGACTGTGTGGTTCTGTGTTGATTACGACTCACAGACTGTGAAAGAAAGGCTCCTGTTTGAAGGCCACCCAGGAGTCTGGTAGAACTGGATAACTGTGCAAGTAAGTCTTCGCTTTCTCGGACTATGAGACAATTCTAAATGTGGCTTATTAATGGCTTTGGAGATCTCTCTGACATCATTGACAGAGCATTCCCCACAAAAACTTTAAAACAAGGCCCCCTCCAGTGTTGGCTCCAGAGGTATAGACTCTTTCTTTGCTCCATTGGCTTGGGCTGACCCATCCCTGCTGCAGTGTGACAGGTAATTGATTGATGTAGATTCTTCATCCCCTCACCTTTTCTCCTCAAGAGCTGAGTGAATCACTGATTGTTATTTTCTCCCTTCATGTGGAGTGGTCTCTGTTCATGCTGCTGGAGAGAAATGTAATTAACTTGGCACAGCACAGAATCAAAAGGCCGGGACTCTGATCCTGAGCTGAACCAGAGAAATATGACAATCCTGGATGACCCATAAGTTGTACAGATATCCTCTTGGAACTCTCAGATTTGGTTTTCTTGCACATGTTCCACCCCATTTCATTATGTCACTGGACTTTGTAGGACGTTGTAGGCAAAGGGCACCGTAACTGTTCTCTAAGTAGGCCTGGGTGGAGTTCTGATACGCAGAACTTCACAAAGTGACTAAAAAACTCCACCGCTTCGCGGAGTCCTGCAGAGCATTGGAGTGCATTTGGTCATGCCTTTAGTGTCGATTTTCAGCGCCGGGTGTTTATTTGTCCTGCTCTGTAAATGTATCACGAACGGCACCAGGCACAGCGCAAGAGGGTGCTGCTTATTTCCTTAGAGCTCGAGTCGATTTTGTACCTGAGTGGCAGCTTTCTCAATGCAAACCGAAGGTTTCTCAATGCGAGCAGTTGTTACCATCTGTGTTGAGAAATATGACCACCCACATTGAGAAATCTCGCCGAGTGGTGGATTTTCCTAGCTCGCGTTTGCCGTTCTTGATGTTCGCAAGTGCAAGCAAGGAAAAAATTCTGCAGCGCATGCTGGTGTGGCGTTTTTCCAAACTCCGCGTGCTCCGTGGATGCGGAGTGAGGGAAACTCCATGAACAGAGTGAAGTTCCCCACCCAGGCCTAACTCCAAGGCAGTGTCCACCCTATGTGCATAATAAAGTGTCACTGCAGTCAAGATAGGAAACGACACTGGCTTTCCCTATGAGTGTACACTATTAATATATGGCCTACCCAGATCCATGTCTAAGCCTGCAGAGTCCCCAATGCACCAGGCTACCTGAATACAGTTACTGGGCTGCACACATGTGTACACACATATGCACATGTGTTTAGTTATAACCAGCCAGGTGCCCCTTACCCTAGCTGCATTGCAATGGCCTTATCTTTAAAGGTGTTTTTACTGGCCGTAACCACACACCGTCCATTTGCCATGTAATTACCAAGAATGAGACACATGTAGTGTGTCTCACCCACAGTAAAATATCCCAAAGTGAGTGATCCAAAAAGCAAAGGGCCTCATAGTTTTCTCACCACCAGCCTTTTCATGGTTGGCTCACCGCCACGAAAAGGCTGGCAGAGAGGAAACTCGTAATATGCTTGGCAGTGTCGCAATGGCACCACCAGCATATTACTGCCTCACACCGCTGTAACACTGTAGGTGAATGGTGGTTCCCTGGTTGTTGCTGCTTCCCTGCGTCAGTCCGATCGCCAAGTCAAAATAGGGCAGTCATACCACCTGTGCAGCGGTAGCTGTCGCACCACCGTGGGTCCTATGGACTGCCAAACTCGTAATCACCCCCTTAGTCAGTTGATGTATGTTAGTGGTGCACACCAACACAACAGTGATAGTCTTGTATCTTGTGGGAGTTAAAGCAGGGGTTGGCCATCATAAAGTAGGCCAATAGACCCTGGCTTTTCAAGGGCTGTCAGCTCCAGGCACCAAGCAGAGTCATTTATGTCCCTGAAAAGCTAGTTACTAATTGGGATAATCTATGAGGGCCAGTAGTATCATTTAAGTTTGGGGGTTACCAGTCAACCATCATACAATGAGTAAGAAAACTTAACAGGAGATATCTGTGGGAGTTTCCCTGCCCAGAGATACCTCAAGGCCATGGACTGCACTGCTTGGAGAAAGGAAAATGGAAGGATGTACTGGTAGTTTTGTAAAGTATAAAGAAAGCAGGAAAATATGATCATCTTGTGCAAAGCTACTCTACCAGCACAATAAGGGGCAGCTGAGTCCAAGTCTCTAGGTAAGTATGCACAGTCTAGGCAGAATCTTTAACTCCCAATCCAACTATTGATCCTGGGTTATATAGGTGCCAAGATAGTGGATGGTACCTTCCTGTGTGTGAAATCTCATAGCAGAAAGTGTAGACAATCAGGGCCAGTGAGATGTACATATGTAGATTTGTCCCAGTTTACCACAAGTGCAGAGGCATCATTATACACTTGGAGTATCTGTGCCATGCATGAAAGAGAGTTCTGGGGAAGCTGGAGAAACATGAGTATATTGTTCCCATAAAGGGATACTCTAATCTCCTGGCTGGAGGGCCACCGGCAGACTGATTTCTGAGTAGGTCCCTTCTGACTCACTCCACCAATGACTTAATGGTCAGGCAAAGATGAGTGCGGAGCGAAGGCAACCCTGGTGCGTCCCTTGTTCAATAGAAAGAAAGGGGAATGAACTCATGCTTGCGGGGCAAAATATAGAACTGAAACTAGGGCCATGAATCTAGGACCAATATACATTTAGACCTGCAGCTGCTTCAAGAATGCCAAATGCATTGTAGCAAATGCTTTTTCAAAGTGTATTAGGAGTAGTGCAATTGGGACTTGAAAATTGCTAGACCTATCAACCTTAGGGTGGTCTTCCCCCTACATTTTTGTCTTCCACCTCTATTGTTTCTGATCTTGTTTTTGCTGGCATTAGGACTCTGCACACTACCACTGCTAATCAGTGCTAAACTGCATGTATCTACACGTAAAACATGATAATATTGGCTTATTCCCAATTGGCATATTTAATTTCCTTATAAGTCTCCAGTAAAGTGGTACTACCTGTACCCAGGACCTGTAAATGTATTACTACTAGTGGCCCTGAAGAACTGATTGTGCCACCCCCTTATGTATCCCTCTAAACATGTCTCAGGCCTGACATCGCAGCTTGGTTGAGCAGATAATCCTTTTGAAAGGCCCAAACCTTCCTTTTTAAATAAATAAAATTCACCCTTAGGAAAAGTTCTGGACAGCCCAGAAAGAAGGACAAAAGTAGGACATTATATGTGTAATTTCCAAACAGGGAGAGATAATCGGTTCATGTTTGGTGTCTCTGACAATCACAGTTTAAAATCCTAACTTATGATGATGTGTAAAATGTAAACCCAGAATGGTAGACCCTGGTGTAGCCTCCTAAAGCTTCACCTTAACATTCTGAGTTCGGGTATATCAATCTTTAATTTTCCTATTGTGTTCCCATGGGCAGTTATACTGATAAGATGCTTTGAGCAAACTCCCCATTCTATCCAATGGGACAGATGCCTTACAATAGTGAACAGCGAAATTCGCAGTATGTCACTATCAGGACATACCACACACATCAGAGCATGTGCTATCTTTTAAATACTCTGCACCCTGCCCACAGAGGTACCTTGGGAATACCTTAGGGGTGACTCTCATGTAAGAAAGGGGAAGGTTGGGGCCTGGCAAGTGGGTGCACTTGCCAGGGCGACGTGGCAGTACTAGTCGCTGCAGAGGTCCTGCAGGCGCCTAAACAAATCTCCTATAAACCGAAGATGGAGGTGAGCGGTCCCCCTCCCCCCCCTGCTGGAGGCAAAACGGCGGCTCCGACCGTGTTGCCCATCGTAATGTCTGTGCTACGCTTCGAGAGCCTAGGGACACCGGGAGTGATCTTGTGTCCTTTGTAAGAACCAATGGGAGTCCGACCCTTCCCTCCCCACAAAGCTCTGTCGTACCCTGCTCACTCTGGGTTTGGAAAAGAGTCCCAGGATGCCTGACCTCAACATGGCAGACTTTGGTTACTTCTTCCCCCTTGCTGAACTTTTACTTACCCAACATTGCCTGGACAGTGCCTGACCTCAAGAGGTCTTATTGAATTCCTTAGGACCATGGCCTCCCTCCCCCACCACCCACAATACACTGTCTTTCCCTAAGGACATATGACCTCTTTCCTGGCAGCGGAGTCTGAGGATTATGTCCCACGCCCGTTGGAGCTGCTCTGTTCAGCTAATGAGGAGATTGGACTTGATTCACCCCCTGACCATCACCTGCCCAGCTGGACCTTGGGCACAGTTTCTCCCCTTCTCCCTGTCTCGCCCATCCTCCCCCTCATTGTATTCACGCCGTTCTGCTTTTGCCTTGCCTCGTCTCCATTCTATCCACCTATCTGTCTCTTATTATGTCCTCCCCCTCCTCCTCTCCCTCTCACTCCCCCTCTCCCCTTCCCTCTCTACTGATCTCTCCTACTCTCCCATTATGTGTCTCATATTTTGATGTAACGTAAAATTGTTATTATTGTTGTAACTTTGCTGACCTTACGTAAAGCACTCTGAGACATACGGGTCTAGCCAGCGCTATATAAAACTCTTTAAATAAAATAAATAAATAAATAAATAAAATACTAGACTGTGGAACACACTAAATTGTCTAACTGTCTATTGTGATACTTGGTGCCCAACGGCATCCTACACCGATCACCAGTATCTAAACACGCCTAAATAATGCCCTCACGTGGGCACCCTAACCAGGTAACGAAGTCCCATCACTCACCAGAGATGACATGCTTCATCACCTGGGATCTCAGGGATGCTTTAAGGATATCCTAGGATATACTAAAATCCAAAAGGGGATGAGCTGTGGTGTATTATTCCATGATGGGCGCAGTGCAAAAAGGTGAAAAAAGTGAGTTTAAAACTGGCAACTAAGAGGAAAAATCTTTTTATTATATATCATTTATGGAGGGTCTGTCTACATGTTTCAGCTATTCATGACCTAAAGAGTGTCTAGCCTTCCTCAGGACCTAAAAAGTAAAAGCCACTGCATTGTGTGTATAATAACAAAACAGTGTTTAATACAAACGTGATGTGTCAAAGAAAAAAATGGAAAGATACAGCTTATCGCACCACTTGTTTCATTGCAAAGTACGTGTGAGACAAACACAAGAAACACAATCAACATGTTAAGATACTGATACAACAGTGTAAAAAGTAACTGGGAGCTAGTAATGAATACTCAATTTCCCTTAACACAGTTCATATGTAACAATTAGTGAAAAATTGTATAACTTACCCGTAGTGTGCGGTTAAAAAACCTCACGTCATCTGGCCACCGCTCAGGACCTGGGGCACCGCTCTAGAGGAAACAATACAGACACCAGGCTTATAAAAATATAGAGGTCTGGTTGTAAATCCCCAGAGTTTATGACAAATCAATCTGAATGTAAGAACGCCGTGGTCAAAGTATAAAGGCTGTGATGACAATCTTAAGTACTTAAAGTTCACTTAAATCATGAAAAATACAATGCCAGCATTGGCAAGCTGAGGTTAAGTATGAGTATTCGAAGGTTGACTCAAAGTACAATGAGCCTCAAAGCAGACATTGCTGTATGTAAAGAGAGCGTACATCTAAGCAGCGGTCAAGCTAACAGGCGGCCAGGAACACAAAGAGTAGTGTTGCTGGAACGTTTAATGCAGTGGTATACTGAAGTTAAAATTCGCTTCAGTTGAGAAAAACATAATGCCAGCATGGAGAAGCTGAAGTAAAATACGAGTATTCAATGGTTGGCTTGAAGTACAATAAGCCTCAAAGCAGACATTGAGTATGTAAAGAGAGCATGCAAAGCAAGCGACTTACCTATCCGTCGGTACCACGGGCTTCACTGAGCCATGGACGGGGGTAATGCCAACACGGAAGGCAGTTCTATTTGTATGCCCGTTAACTGAATAATTGAGCACTCCAGCCCGGTTCCGGCACATATCGATGACGCGACCACAACACTACAGGAAGCTGGGAAGTGTAGTGGTGATGTAGTCATGCTGCGTATCACCTATGCGTAATGACAATGATGCAGATTAAAAAGAGTGTGTCATATAGAACACATTCAAAGAATTTAACAAATTTAACTTGCATAATCGTGGCATTGCGTGTAATATAAATAACAATTGAAGGCAGCATCATGTTCGATCGTACTACCAAATTCGACAATAATACTGGGAAACGTAGTTCCGAAAAACATGCCCAGAATCAGAGTTTGCGCCCAGGGCGAGTCTGTAGCTCAAAGGTCTAAAAGAAGTAAATTGTAAAGATACAACTCAACTGTACCAATCATAGTATGAAGTACAATTGAAGGCAGCAGCGCATTCAGTTGTACTACCAAGTGCGCCAATAATGCTGGGAAATGTAGTTCTGAAGAAAATGCCCGGAATCAGAGTACGCGCCCAAGGTGAGTCAGTAGCTCAAAAGTCCGGAAGAAATTAATTATAAAAGGTACAGCTCATCTGTACCAGTGATAATTCCTTGGTAGATCAAGTAGAAGTCGTAGTGAAAATGCCACACCGATATTAAGAGCGAGGCTAGTACGGGTCTCATGGGCCTCCCACCACTCAAGTATCTCTGAGAAGAGTGTAACTACTCTAAGCCTGTAGTGGTGCCAGAGAACGACCACTACAGAGCCTGCCCTGGAAAACGTGAATACCAGGGCAACCTAAACATTGTGTGTAATCTTATTGCAAACATGAGATAAAGTATCAGGCTCGTAAGATATATAATCCCTTATAACCTATTGAAGAACTATGGATGGACAAGTTCTATCATACAGGTTTGCTTGAATTGGAAAATAGATCCTGTATTATGCAGAACCACCAGGTCTATTGGAGCCACATAATCAACACCAAGACTGGAGGCAGTCACACAAGAATTCCATAGGGAAGGTTTGAACTGAAGAACAGCACATGTATTCAAGTGCATGAATGGCCAACGTTAAATGTCTAAATGCTGAGTGGGTAAGGTATACATAGAAGGCCAAAAGCAATCAAAGGAAATTAACATATATTTCTTAGGTAATGTGTGATAATCAGATCCGATAATCTTAGTGAATACTGTGCATAAAATTAGGATGGATTTAAAGTACTAAAGTAAGATCCAAGGAATCTCATCGTTGAGACCTGTCTTATCGCTTTGCAATTTGTATACCTAATGTTGTTCCTTCAAGAAAAGGAATTTGGAAATGTTTGTGATGTGCGCAGGAATGTTAGGCTTCTCAAGCACAGTCCAGTGTAGCTCGTCTGCTGTATGATTAGAGGCTAGAAAATGGATGGTGAGTTTCGTAGCCTGCTTGCAGCATCTGATTGTGCTCTTGTGTTCTGAGATGCGGAGTTTGACCTAACGTGTGATCATCCCCACATAATGTAACTGGCACGGACATGTGATTAAGTAAATCAGATTGTCACTATTGCAGGTAGTGTGCCGCATCTGGGACCATGGTCTTGTTGTCCCGATATCAATTGTAGTAGAATGTCTCGTTTGAGGACAAGCCGAGCAGGTCCCGCATGGGAAATGCCCTTGTACTGGTGGCAAGTTCCACAAGGTTGCTTATGCAGACTGGTTAGATGTAGGTTTTCTGGGTCGAGTGTGCACCAAAGTGTCTCTCAAATTAGAACTCCTCTTAAACGCGAACAGAGGAGGAGAGAGATTCACATGATTACTATTCAGGATATTCCAATGTTTACAAATGGTTTGTTGAATCTTGTTAGACAGTGCGTGAAAAGTTCTCACACCGGTGAGTCTGGAAGTGGGGGGCTTTGGTTCTCATCTTTCTAGCAGTGCTTCGGTTGTTATTAGCTGCATGCTTCAATGACTGGCGTACAAGTCTATTCAGATAACTGCGTGCCTTAAGTTGTTGGGAAACTAGTCCTGCGTGTTCAATAAATTTGTCTGTAGTGCAACAGTTGCGTCTGACCCGGAGGGATTGACCAAATGGCAGGTACTTGACTGCACACAAGCACCGCAATGGTAGGCCTGAGACCTTGTTGCAAGGCTGCTTGTGTAGGTGGCAAAATCAGTGCTGCGAGCCTACTAGCAGTATTTAGTATACAGGCCCAATTCCACAGCGTAGCACAGTTTTCCCCCTCCATCCACCCAAGGCTGCCGCAGGCTTACCTGGTCACTGTGCTTCTTTGCCATGCTGTGCCCTGCATGGGCTGTCCTCCGCCTCCTGGATGTCTCCTCTCCACTCCGGGCTCGTCCATGTCAAAATGAAAACCCCCTACTCACTCTTGGGAGGACTCCACATGTGCGCTTGCGTGCACAGTCCTACCAAGAGGTAGAGTTTAGGAGTTTAGCTTTGCAATGGACAAGTCTGGAGACTGGAGGAGACAGACAGGAGGAGGAGGACAGCCCGGGCAGGGCAGGGCATGACGGAGAAGCACCAGGTAAGCTGCGCAGGTGGCTGCTTGCATCATGCTGCATGCAGGCAGGGGGCGGGCGGAATTTCACTGAGCTATTAGCCAACTCCATGGAATTCCATGAAGTGGCGCTCTACCAACTCTGCCCAGGTTTAATAAATAGACCTACACAGATAAAACTAACTTTGCATTTTAAAATTATAACAATGCATACAAGCTCCAAAGTTCACCCTACATACAATATGACCTCAAAGCTTCAATATCAGATATACATGATAATGTACATATCAAGTTAAACAATATAATGTCCTAAGACCTAAGCACGCTAAGTTCTAATGCAGCCTTCAACAGTAAACAGACCCATTGTAAATCAGACCTTTATAATAGAAATCAGTAAAATATACCTCGGTGAAGATATTTTTCCAGATTTTTCCAAGCACTGAATATAAACCTAGCTGTAGCAAACTATATCGTTTATATTCAGTACATTTGTATAGCCACATTGCACCTTTGCATAAAACAATATTGAATCTTTTAAATAGAGGTTGCAGCTAATAACGTTTCTGTTTTAAACAAAAGGGCCACAGTAATAATGTGTTAATTTTTCTTTAGCCCCATTGGACGATCACAGTAAACAGTGTTCCCCTAGGAACATTTAGCAGTAAAAACTCACAAGAACAACATGGTCAGCGACTAGCTGCCGCCTCCCCCCCAATCCGGCACCCAACACCCAGGAACGTGGACACGAGACGTCTTTACTTTTTGGAAGGCGGGCGCTAGTCGCCCGGCCCTATTTATTAAAGTATGAAATTAAAAAAGGTTTTAATTGCATAATCAACAATGAATACAAAAATCAGCAGGACATTTAGTTACACAATTCTTATCAACAAGTTTGAGAGCCTGACCTTAACAAAACTCTAATACATGTTGTTTCCTAACTTAGACTAAACATCCTAATCTTGATTTTTGTACATTTCTGGCCATATGGCAGGGTCACTACCGGTGTCAGGTCCTACAAGCTGCGCCTCCCCCATAGATGTGCGCATGCGCAGTGTTACCCCGGGAATTGCCCGGTCTACGCCCTAAACTCCATTTACCCACTAAAGGAGGGCCCTTACTCTGCGCCGGTGGCGTCATGAGTCCACGCGCGCGGGGTGGCTACCAGCCTAAGGAAAGCGTGAACTACTCCTACCCGCGCTCCTTTGCCTATTACCTTGCCCCTGGAGTTCTGGGAGTGGCCCGCATGCCCCTCCCCCTGGGCGGGAACCTCCATAGGATGATGCCCGCCCCCTCAGACCTCAAATATGTGCTCACCGATAATGACCTTACCGCATGCCCCATACCTAATAAATACGACGACCTATGGGAAAAATTCTAAAGGACAGCTACACTGGCTAATAAATAACAGTATCAACATATAGCTACAAAGGGAAAAAAGGCCTAAAGACACATGGCATCAAATACAATTCACTTCACACATGTTTTGCTAAAAAGGGGAAAAATTCCTAAACAAAAGCATCACAAAATATACCAACAGATCCATCTCTACTACCCTGTGAGACCTGTGGACCGTACCTTCAAAACTTACCATTCAACCCGACATAAAACTGCTACAAGACTTTTGTTCCAAGGGATGGTGGGTGGGAAAACTAAGAAGCCCCGAGCGCGGGGCACAACGTTCAGCGAGGGAGCGTCCAGGGACAAGGGGGTCTCCTGGGCGCTCCCCACCTCTTATTCCCGAGGGGCCGGGCGGCCCCTCCTCTCGCCCGCCCCCCCTGACCCGGACCCACTACCTTGGATCCGGGTCAGGAAGGCCGCCGGCCAATCGGCGGTGGGCCGCGCCCCCAGGGCACGCCCCCACCGCCGAATGACCACAAAGGGGAAAAGGGGGGGCGACGGTCGCCGCGCCGCCATGCGTGCGGGGGGGCCGAGGGCCCCCCCTTTTCACATGGTCAGCGACTAGCTGCCGCCTCCCCCCCAATCCGGCACCCAACACCCAGGAACGTGGACACGAGACGTCTTTACTTTTTGGAAGGCGGGCGCTAGTCGCCCGGCCGTATTTATTAAAGTATGAAATTAAAAAAGGTTTTAATTGCATAATCAACAATGAATACAAAAATCAGCAGGACATTTAGTTACACAATTCTTATCAACAAGTTTGAGAGCCTGACCTTAACAAAACTCTAATACATGTTGTTTCCTAACTTAGACTAAACATCCTAATCTTGATTTTTGTACATTTCTGGCCATATGGCAGGGTCACTAGATGCACCCATGAGGTATTGACTGTAACAAGGGGGCTCGAAACAACCTATCCAACCGTGTGTTGATCCTCTTTACCGAGTGATTCAACGCCCTGACCGAATGTCCCCCCCGCCACTGTAGTCGAGGTATGAGTTGTGACCATACTAGTGTGCAACCGGGGCAGGTCCTAGCCATCCAACCCGCCGTTGAGATAATCTCCTCAATCAGAATGCGCCTACCCAGTGTTGCCAAATCATTCTCCCCAAGGTGAAGTATCACCACTGACGGTGGAGATTGCTGGCGTGCTAAAAGCCCCTGGAAGAATCCCCTAAACTCGTGCAGACACAACCCCCCTCTGCCAAAGAGCGTGATGTCCAACCCTAGTTGTGCCGCCCTTTTCCTCCTGTCACCTGACATAAAGACACATTCTGCTCGTTTTACATATGAGTGACCCACAATCCAAACCCTGGTCTTCATCGTTTCCTGGGTGCCGCTCCGTGCTGATGTATGTTGCCGGTGCCCGACGACAAATTCCTCCCCTGCGTAACAGGTCTGAGAAACTGTAAGAGAGCGGAAACAAACCAAGCGTGAGCGACATGTAATCATAGCATGTCAATCCGTACATAACGTTTGTAGCATTCTGAGGACCATCTCCCAATTGTCTTCACTCTCTCCACTGGGAGGCCCCCCGCCACCGCCTCAGTTGCTGCCCCAATCCTAAAGGAATGAGAGCCAAACTCTTTAGGGTCAAGACCCGCTTTCCTAACCCCCATCTCTAATACCTTCCTGAATTGATATCTGGTCAGGGGGCTCCCATCGGCGTGACAGAGCAATGCCCTGCCCGCTGAGCCCACCGGCAGTCCGTGCAATAATTCCACGTGCCTCACTGGGCAGCAAGGGTTGGCGGGGGCCCGTTGGAGAACTATGGTGTGGCCCCTAGACTCCTGGTCGGTCTTTGACTTTGGAATAGTTACCCACATGGTGTCCTCCCTTATCGTCACACTAGCCCTTTGCAAGCCGCCCAGTATGTCTGACTTAGAGCCTGCCACAAGTTCGCTAATTCTCAGCGCCCCATAGAATGCCAAAGAGAATGCTGCCCTAAAAAGAAACACCTCCCACTCCGAGCTACAAACAGTGTCCAGCGTGGCCAGTAGAGCTGTCAGCCGGGATAATCCTATGGGCTTTCTCTTATCCTTATGATGGCCCTGTATACGGCGCCATCCCCTCAAAGCCTTACGTATCATAAAGGTATTAGTGGGATCCCGGAAGCCCCTAGCCTGAGCGAAGAACGACACCGCTGCCCTATGTCTGTTTGCCGCTGCCACCGAGCGTCCTTCCTTATGCATCCATTCTAAATAGGCTGCAAAACCATCCTCCTGTGCCCAAAGTACTTCCCATTGTTGTCCCAAAAAAGAACGATAAGACAAGAACGCCCCTTCGTAAGCCGTCTTGGTCCTGGGGGCTAGGCTAGCGACCACGAGGTCCTGTAATCTGGGGCACCAATCTGCCAAAGTACTGCTGGGAAGTACGCTGGCGAGGGGTCTGCTGTGGGAAGATGCTCCCTGAAAACCTGCATTTTGAAGCGAGAGAGGGAGTCAGCTGCATTGTTCAGAACACCTGGGACATGCTTGGCCTTAAAGTTGACATTCAATTTAAGGCACTGCAACACAATTTCTTTGATCAGACGAAGTATGAAAGGACACCGTGCCCCCTGCTGGTTGATACATTCCACCACCGTCATGTTGTCTGACCAAAACACCACTGATTGATTACATAGGTGTTCGGGCCAGACCATCAGTGCCACCCATATTGGGAAGAGTTCCAGGAATCCAATGTTGCTGGTCAGGCCCCATGTCCCCCATACTCCCGGCCACTGTTGAGCGACCCATCTGTTTCCTAGAATGGCGCCGAAGCCCACACTCCCGGCAGCATCCGTCCACAGGCCCAACTCTGCTGATGTTGTCAGCGGGCCGGGCCAGACTACCCTGCCGTTAAAATCCTCCAGGAATGCCATCCATATCAGCATATCCTGGCGAATTTCAACCGACAGTCGAGTGCGGTGGTGCTTCTCCCTCAGCCCCTTCATTGCCTGCGCAATAGAGCGAGAGAATGGGCGAGCCATGGGGATGATCCTCAGTGCAAAGTTCAATTGCCCTACCACCTCCTGTAATTGCTGCAAAGTGACCTTCTCCTTCCGGAGGCATAACTGTAGCGCTGTCTTGAATTTGTCCACCTTGTCCCTAGGTAATCTAAAACATCCCTCCATTGAGTCAATCTCAATGCCAAGGAATTCTAAGCAGGTGGTCGGGCCAACAGTCTTCCCGGGCGCAAGAGGGACTCCAAAAGCCCGCATGAGCACGCAAAATTCCTGCAATGCCAGTGCACACTCCTGAGATCCCGCTGTACCCAGGAAGAGGAAATCATCTAAATAATGCATGACCCGCTGATGGCCCGTCACTTGTCTCATGGCCCATTCAAGAAAGGAGCTAAACATCTCAAAGTAAGCGCAAGATATAGAACAACCCATAGGCATGCATTTGTCCATGTAGAACATATCCCCAAAAGTGAAACCTAAAAGATGCTGATCCGCTGGGTGGACTGGGAGAAGGCGAAAGGCTGATTCTATGTCTGATTTCGCCATTAGCGCCCCGGGTCCCGTGGCCTGTAATAAGTTAACAGCCTGATCAAAAGAGGCGTATTTAACACTACAGATACCCTCGTCAATGGCATCATTCAGTGACGTCCCCCTAGGTGCTGACAGGTTATGGATCAATCTAAATTACCCTTTCTCTTTCTTGGGACAACTCCTAGTGGGGAACACACAAAATTGGGTACTGGTACTCCAGAAAAAGGGCCCGCTATCCTGCCTAACGATAGTTCTTTGTCAATTTTGGCGGCCACCACATCCGGATTGTGCTTGACTGACAATTGGTTTCTACAGTGCGCGCTACCTGCGTATCCCGCGGCCGGGATCCTAAAGCCTTTAGAAAAACCTTCCTGGAGTAGGGTGGCCGATGAGTGGTCCGGGTATCTGTTCAACCATGGAATCATTGCCACCACATCCACTGGAGTGGGGGGGCCTAACCTGTCTATCTTATAGTGGCTTTCCCCTACCCCTCTGACCTGTGTTTCCCTGCTTGGACCTACAGGCAGTTTCTGGATGAGAGGGGTGCCCACAGGAGGAACATGCATGTCTAAACTTACACGCGGCCCTTGTGCAGGTGCGCCTATTAAAATCCCAGCACACCCCTTTTTTCTCTGGCCCACTGGCCCTAAACTTCCCAGGTACCTCACTCGTTTGGGGGGGCCGAAAGGGCTGTTGAGGTTTAGAGAACACCTTGACCGAACCGAACTGGGGGGGAGGTGCAGTATCTGAGAACTGTTTGTGCCACGCCATGGAATCTACAGTGTCCCAAGCTAATGTCCTATTAAATTCCAATGCCTTCCTAAAATTGACATCATAGCCTTTCCATGCCTCCCCAGAATACTGTTCACTCCACCCCACAATCCTGCTCGAGTAGCATGCCAATGCTGCCTGTAAATCTGGAGGACGCTCAGCTTTAATAGCAGTGAACACAGCCCATGCTTTCATCCAGTTGTTGAGAGTTTCTTCAACCCTGAATCTAGCACACTGCACCCTCCATTCGCTTGGGAGCATCCACTCTTTCAGTGTTTTTACCTGCTCCATTTCCCTATTATCTAACAACAGAGAATAAATATAAACATATTTGTCCGCCCAAATCATCTCTTTCACAGCTAATGACACATGCTGAGCCAAATTCTCGCCCCTGGAAGGTAGAACCCCATCCCCCAAGAGCGGCAATGCCACTTCCTTACCAATTGCGGGCACCGTGGGCGGCTGCCCCCTAACTCCGTCTGGCTGTGGAACACTTGTACCTGCGAGGGGAGAAGATACTGGCAGGGCAACACTGTCGGCGACCGTCGCCGATCTGATTTTGTCCACAAACCTCGCCGCCTCTGCTGCATGGTCTGCAGAATTCGGGAAAGCACCCCCTTTCTGGAGCCATGGCATCAAGGCCGTTATCTGGGATACCAATTCAGGGGGCATTGAATCTAGATTACCCCCTGGGACAACCGGTACCACAGGGGTTATGCCCTGTGGTAATGGCGCTGCTGGCTGGGCGGGAGCCGGGTGTGGCAACCCTGTACCCGGGATTGTGGGCACCGGTGGGGGAGCAGGCCCAGCGTCTACTGGTTGACCTGCCGGCACCGGCACCACGGGGGCTAGGGGTGCAGGCATAGGCAAATGCGGGGGTGGGACGACCGCCGGCGGCGCGGTAGGTACCGGTTCTACTGGCCCTGGGGTGGGGGCAGCATCCCTGGGTCTCTTAGACCTAGACTTCCTGGGTGGGGTGACAAACTCCCCCCTTGGTACTGGTGCCACCCTCTTGCGGATAGGCCTACCCGATGGGCCCGGGGCATCCCCATCCCTCTCGTTCATCCGTGCTTCCAGCTCATTTACTTTCCCTAGCTGCTGCTTAATTTCACTCATCTCACGCATCATGGCCCGCATCATAGCCTCCATGTTGGACCCCCTTTTTCCACCCCGCGGACCTGGCATGATGTTACCCCAAACAACCGCAGCCTACTCTCTTAATATCACAACAGGTCAACTATGTGTACCTTTCAGATGGAGGGTCACCAGGGGGCTTTCAGCACCATGCAACGGCGACCGCAACACTAGCGGCTTGTCCGCTTATGTAAGGGGTGAGTAAACCTAATGTAGACCCACCCGGCGGCCACCAGGAGCGATGAGTGCTAGCCCCCCGTACCCCTCTTACCGATCAGTCCGTCCGTCCTCGTTGGCGGTAGGTCAGTGGTCCCCGTCCACACCACGTTGAGTGCTGGATGGCCCTAGGTCCTGTCCGCTAGAGAATCGCACCCCAAAATCTCGTTAAATTGCCTGAAAGTGAGATATGTATTAGCACCGTGTAAAGAAACAAGGGCAGATTTAGGGAAACCCAGGGTGAGTACAGGGAGACAATTGAACCCCCCAGTTCACCTCACTGTTGCTGTGTACCACAAAAAAATAATTTCAGTACAATCACCCCAAATCACCACAATATCCCTCCCATAAACGACCTATTGCACAATTAATGTCGTTAAATGTCTACATAGAGATACTTATCACCAGCCTGTAATAATCAGTGGGCAGATTGTAGGAAAAAACAGACCCCTCGATTTTCAAAAACAGTGAAGGCTTGCAATTAAAGCCGCGTCAATCACACACCACAAGCAGCATTCAAAAGATCCATAGACCTTAATTCACTTTGTGTAAGGCTATGCACAAATAATCACCTAATAATTAGACAAAACCTTAATGAACAAACATTTCAGTGTGTTACATCCAGCGCAATGATTAAGTAAACTTTGCAAGGGGTCTCCCCTCCAGGTGCTGCCCTGGTCGACCCTGCTTTGCTCCCTTTTAAATGCGCGCGCTAGTATTCAGTTCCAACCGTTCCTCCCAGTGCGCGCCAAGATTCCCTGCCCAAAACAATAGCGGCGCTTTATTATCGCAATCTGTTTTGTTACAAAAGAAGATTTGATAGTTGATCTATTTGGCTGCTAGTCTTTTCCAAGAACAGTATTCCTGGGATTCCCCCACAAAGTTAGTAAAGGTCATTCTCTGGTTTAGCCAACAGCCATTGGCATCCACCTAAAGCAAGCAGGGGAAAACTCTGCTACGCTGTGGAATTAGAGATTTTGCTGAACTCCACGTTCCCAGCGGAGCGCGGAGTTGGCAAAACTCTGCAAACTCCGCTGGTGGAGTGGAGTTCCCCATCCACCCTTACTATTTATGTCTGCAATATTTATATGTTTTATGGAATTTTGCTTTCCGAAATAAACAATGAAAGAAAGTTTTAACACTCCCATGCCAAATCATTTATTAAACTGTTGTCAGAATACACCTTGAGTTTCAATCTTCGCGGGAGTGCCTCCATAAAAGATTATCTTTTTAAAATAAAAAATGTTTAAAAAGTTGTGCACTTCGAAAGTGACTGGATTACTCAGGTTTGTAATTGGATTGCCCAACTACTTGGCAATGTAGTTTCTAAATTAATCCACGTTTATACATGGAAAAAGCTAAAATGTTCAAGTACTGTCGAAAATATTGGTGCCACCATGAAATCGAAATCTGCATCATTCATCACCTTAAATATGCCCTTACATTCATCCCGCCCACCCTCTACAAAGTGATTAGCAGATTTCTGCTGCATTCTCGACTAGACAATGCCAATATCCTCTTCTCCAACCTCCCCAAATGTCACTTTACCTCTTTCCTGTCAACATGTGTAGTGTCACTGACTTGCTGATCTCCAAAATTAGAAAATAATTGAGGTCTCACGGTTCCTTAGATCCTTCAGCTTCCTACCCATCTACTCAAGGATTAAGGATTCTGCACCTCACCCTCAAGTAACTGTGAAGCAAAATTCTCCCAACTCTAACTAGACTCAGCTGTTCAGAGTACTCACAGCCAATGGTGACACTGCCTGAGTCTCTATCTTTCCTTTTCCCTCTTTCTAATTCGCTCTCTACAACAAATGCAATAAGCCACCAGATCTATCTTAGTGACACTGATCAACCCATAGATTGCAGCACCTGACACTTAAGCAACTGTGCTGTCTTTTTTAATTTGGAGCGATGAAAGTGCAGGTATCACAGTTAGTGGCACGTACTTATCTCACTACTGCTTATTGCCAGTGTTCTTACATTCTCTTTTTACAGCATGCAGAGACCTCAAGGCTTGGATACATTGAAAGATACTGAAGTATAGCGATTATTCTTGCCTCACAGTTTGCGAGCTTACCTCTGTGGCCTTTCCACCTCATACCCTGGCATTTTGAGGGTAATCTAGCACCTTCCTGGCTGTGGTTAATTGGTGAAAGATAAGTGCCAGGGCTCTCATCGAGTATTAGCTTGCACCAGCCCATTTCTCCTATTAGCATCGCCTATAACAGAACCAACTACTAACCATGAAAACCAACACATTGGGAGAGGATGTGGCGTAATGGCCAGAGCTGCCGACTTTGGAGTTGGTGAAGCAGGTTCAAGTCTCCAATGGCGGCTCCTCGGGTTCTGAAGTGGTGAGGCTGGGAGGAATACAAAAATAAGCTCAAAAACAAGCTTTACTTACTAGTCGCCACGTTGCTCCTCTCCTGATCCTTGACTACAGGGCCTGCTGGTGCACACTGTGCTGGCTCTCAGATGACAATCCTGCTCTCACTCTGGGAATAGTATTCCCTGCATGAGAGAAGCGCTGGGATTTGTATGAGCGGACTTGTCTGACACACAGACAGTGCCTGGGACCCTGTGGCTTTTCTCCACCTGGCTGTACAACACAGCTGGGTGGAGAAATGCTAAGTGAGCATCACGGTTTGGCTGGCCTAAGATGGTCGGCCAAACCATCATGCACACATAGTGGTGCCGTTCACCCCTCATCCCTACTGTTGCCATGCACTGCATGGTGCCTGCTCTGCACTATGCCCTTGCTGGCAGCCTGCACTTAAGAAGAAAGATAAAATGATAATAACATTGGTTTAATATCATTTTACTTCTCATGTATGTAATCTGCTACCACCTAGTGGGGCAATGCTCCTCTGCCACAATGGAGGAGCCACCCATGCGAGTCTCAGCATAGGCTCAACATCCTATGATTCTGGACAAATCCCTTAAGTTCACTGTACCTATCAAAAATGAATAAACCCTTAACTAGTGCTAATGAAAAGCAGTCCAATATCTTTGGGATGAGTTTGTGCTATAAGCAGGGGTGTTGACGATTAAGTGTTGATGCCAACCACCGGCTGAAATTAAGCACTGAATTCCCCTGGGAGATGTTGGAACACACTTGCTGACCTGATGCAATTCTGAGTGGCAATTTACACCCAACAACATTTAACGTTTGGCTACAACTCTGGAGCTTAATAGAGCCCAGCTTAAATCTAAGTCCATTATTGATGACTAAAGAGTGAGTCCTGAATGTAACTAATAGCAAGATACTATAGCACTTTCATTTGTTTTTGTGATGCTTCATACCATATGTTTTGTCAAATGAGAGAGGGAAATATATAATGCAGCTTTTTCATTTTTAGTCATTTCAGTTTGAGTCGTGCTAGTAATACTTGACATTATCCTGAAGAAAAGAAGGCAGCCAAGGCATGGCATGAATATGCAGCCTCTGCCCCTTGGTAGCATTCCAGCTCGTGCATTCACACAGAACTCACACCTCTGTCATCCCTGCCAATGTATTCTGATGGGAGAGTGAGAAGCGGAGGTTGAAACGCGCCATCTGTGTATTTAGAAAATCTTGCAACGTCTTCTACAGCAAGTGATTTTTCCTGACATTCTGGACCTCGAGGGGCATTTCCTTAGCTTTAATTTGATGCTTTGGCTGAGATGAGATGAAAGCAGCAACAACCAAAGGCTCTGCAAAAGTCTGGAGATTAATCACTGATATTGAATTGCCCGTCTCCAAGAAATAAAGCTCACGCAAATATATCTCACATCAAAGGATAATTATACCTAGACATGAAGAAAGAATATCAATTGTTACTTCGTGTTACATTACTTCGCGATACAAAGGTATAAGTGGTAAAACACAGTAATGTGATAAAACATAGCAATGCATAAGTGATAAAACACAGTAATGCATAATTGGTAAAACATTGCGATGTAATGTATCTCTATGTCACTAACATTTACCTCAATTAAATTCACTTTGCGTCATTTTTTCCATCCTTTATTTATTTCTAAGGGTTACTATTTAAATCTTACATAACAAAGAATAGTTTTGAACAGTTACAGATAAGACTTTTTTAAAACACATTTTCACTGGCAATTTTATAGAAAGTGAAGAGGGACAATAAGAGCAAAAGAGTATTATCCCCAACTAAGATATCGTCTAGCATATACCACTGATGCTTTTGTTTAAAAGAAAGATTTTCAGTGTACAAAAACATATAATTCAGTGACATTTAAAAAAACAATTTCTACAGATTCCATCCACCCTAGCCCAAATATATCCCTACATATTGCTTGGCAAATGCCTGCTATTTCACACCTGAGGATAATTATTAATAGAAAAAGGTAAGTAAGTTGAGATCTCTCTACCCAACCTAAAACATTTTCTGCGAGTAGTATTCCTGGTCAACCTAATATGGCATACACTAATGGCTCTTTTCTGCTTGATGAGAATCTAGCTACACACAGAAAGCATGCCACTCTTTTGAACTCAGCATAATCTACTAACACTTGGGAGAAGTTAGATTTGGATGGTGGATGGGAAGTTTAAAATGTATCCCGACCAATTCAGCCAAATCTTTACCATATATGGTAAGATTCACAATAATAACATACAACTACTATAAGGAAATCTACCTGAAAAGCAAGCGATAAATAATCAGAATTTATGTGAGTTGCCTATGTAATTTTCTAAAAAAATAAACAGAAAAGTACCTGGGAAAATCTTTATTGATCTTGAATTGGCTATGCTCAATGTTTTTAAAAAAATAGTCTCAAGCTCAAATTCAGAGATGCTTTTCCACTTTTTCAGGGAAAATTAGCACAAAATACAAAAAAAGCATCTTTGGCTGTTGATTATGTGTCAGACAGTGAATTACAATACAGGATCAAAAAAAACCTATCTCCCTTAGCTTTTCTACATCCTGAACGAGTAGATGAACATTTCACTGCAATAATTAGAAGTAACTGCCTTTCTAACAAGGAAGTAAAATTGCACCACTTATAAGTTAATTTGAAGGTGTGGATTGTGACCTAAGCAGGTGGGGTTGAAGAAGTTTATCATATTTTAACGCAAAATGGTAGATCTGCTAATCAGCATGCTTAGAGGGATGTGCAAAAACGAGCAATGCCATATAAGGTTGGAATAACTCCACAACATTTCTAGGGAATTAGTGAAGTGCAGTCTTTTTCAGGTAGTCTACAACTGAAGTTTTTCAAAAAGACAAAAGAAACAAATTAAAGATTACTACAGTTTGGCGTGTTTGGAGATTTAGACTATCTGAAAATGAATGCTTACGTTCTGCATTATTAACATTATGAACATGAACAATAGCCATAGTCTACTTACTTGCCTTTGTTAACCCAATGAATTATCTAATAACCTAACCTAAAATTATATGCATGATCAACATACTTGTAGAAGCTTTTCACCATCCTCTTCGTCAATTGGTTAGTTATTATGTTATTCCTATTTTTCTTGCACCAACTACGGCATACATCAATATTTTATGGTTGTGATGTGTTCTATTGTATTTTGTGCTGCTGTGTTTTTGTACTGCATTATTTTAGTCTGATGACGTGCTAAGGTGCACCGGTTGTCCAAGCAAAGGGCGAAAGACAGTAGGCCTCTTAGAGTCCCACAATTGTACAAATATCAATGAATTGCCTATATTTAGATTGGCTGCGCATTTCCCCCCTTGCTCTTCCCATTACTGCCTGATCCAAACTTCAGAGGTTTTGATTGGGCAGTAATTCAATGTACCTGATCTGGTCAGTCTGGAAGAATTCTTGTTCTCTATCACATAGCTTAATTAATTCAATTCAATTCAATTCAAAAATCTTTATTCGGAATAAGTCATCCATAAAAGTGCATAACAAATACAATGGCAATGAATACAAAAGTAAACAACCAAAATTCAGTCTATCCAGCTCTACAACAATGCAAGTACATATTAAAAAATGTGTAATTTAAAAATACGATCATTTAAAAATAGCGATAACTATGGGATGTGGTACAAAGACAAAAGATAAAAACAAGACAGATATATGTGCAAATAGCAGACGTGCAAATTGTTAAGCAATACAAAGTGCAAATGCAATGTGCAAATTTTATCAGTCAATGTGCAAAGTAGCTCGCGAGCGAACGGCGGCTTTGAGGAAACAACTCACTCTAAATATTATTTCATCTGATCCTAACATTAATAGATTCCTCAACGCTATCTTAAAATCCAACAGGTCATGTTTCCGACAGTATGGCATTAATTAATGGACAGTAAACAGTTAAAGCCACAGAAGAACATAAAGTGCATGAGACTTTGTTTCTTAATCGAGTTACACGGACAACTTAAGGTTTCCAAATGTCTGTTGTAACCCAAAGGAAAGTTTAACAGATTTACGATGCTCCCATCCCGAAAACGGAACAGTAAACTCCTGTTCCATCTGCCTAGATTTAAACATAGGTATTTCTGGGGCGGGGCAGGGTAACGAGCAGGAGGCTCCAAATGGCCCATATACTTTGCAACTGTACACTTTTTAAAATCATTCCTTTCTCGCTCTTCTCTGTAAATGTTATACAGAGCCCTTTGAATCAGAATCTTATGTGAGCGGTCTATAAGATTGGGAAAAGTAAACAAGTGTCCATGCCCTACACTCGTTAAACATTCATTCACGGCTTTCAACCATGGTATACAGTGTGCCCTGTCACATTTTAAACAATCTGAAATTATGTCACGTGTCAATGAGGCTGCAGGGTTCTGCCATATCTTTAGCCAAAAAAGGGCCGGTCTTGATCTAACGAAGTCCTCTATAAAAGGGATATTTAATTCACTGTGGCATATATAATTTGAAGCACAAATGACTCCCCCTAGCACCTTCCGACAGAATCTATTTTCTTCTGTCTGGATATGGAGACAATTTGTATGTCCCCATACCTCTGCGCCATAGGTACCTGTTGGGATGCATTGGGTTTGATAGATCTTTAGTAAAGACGGAATCACATCAGCGTGATTAGGTTGGCGCAGAGAAATTATTGAGTTGATCGCTTTACCTAGTTTATTCCTCGCGTAGGAGACATGTGGTTGCCAAGAACCAGTGTTAGAGAACAACAGCCCCAAATATGGGAAAGTGTATGTGCTTTTTAAAACATTTTCCCCTGACATGATCTCAATAATTTTATACTTTTTTGGACCACAGGTCATAATAAGTGATTTTTTAAAATTTGTGGTTAAGCCTAAATCAGCCATAAAATTAACAAAACCTGAAATTAAGATACGCGGTGCCTTTGGGGTGCGGCCCATTAGGACCGCATCGTCCGCGTAAAGAAGAGTAGGTATGGGAGTGCCATTTACATACGGAACATCTTTTGTTAGGGTACTCAGGGAACTGCTCAGCTCATTAATGTATACGATAAAAAGCAGAGGGGCCAGAACACAACCCTGTCTGACCCCCCTGCCGATTAAAATATCATTAGAAACTTCGCTTGTGTGGTTAATACGCACACGGGCTCTTAGGTCGCTATGAAGGTAAGATAAAAAGTAAACTAAATAATCATCTAAACCATAATTAAGTAAAACAGACCATAAACGGGAGCGATTTACAAAATCAAAAGCAGAACTCAAATCCATGAAACCAAAATATAAGGGGGACTTTTTAGCTATGGTATATTTAGCCATTATTAAATTCAAATTCAAACATTGTTCTACTGTACCCACGTTGCTTCGAAAACCTAGCTGGCTAGGGTGTAAAATAGTACTTTCCTCTGCCCAGGTTCTAATTCTTTTAAAGATAACCCTACCTAAAACTTTCAGATTATTATCGATTAATGATATTGGGCGGTAGCACCCAGGGTCCAGCCTATCACCTTTTTAAAAAATGGGTACGATGGTACTACTGGACCATGTTTCAGGGATAGATTCATGGGTTAAATTGTTAAAAACATTACACAGCAACGGGGCCCAAAAGTCAATTTCACTTTTTAGTTGGTCAATAGAAAGGCCGTCAGGGCCAGGGGCTTTATTACCGGCACTTTCTGCAATGGCATCCTCTACCTCAAGCAATGTAATATTCAAGGGTGTTGGAGGGGGGACAGTTTCTGCGGGGTTGCCAGATGCGGCATAGATCTTCGAAAAGTGGTCAACCCACGCAGGCCCTGTGATGTTACAGTTAATTGGTGTTATGTTTGAACCGAGAGATCTTAGGTTCTTAACCTCCCTCCAAAACCCTGGGGTATCCTTTAGGGCAGCCATACGGGCAAGGGATTCCCAATGATCTTTAACTAATTCATTGGATCTGGTACGTAAGTGGGATTTGTACCTTGCTCTTAACAATCTTACCCGGGAAATATCCCGTGGTTTGGCCATGAGAGCAACCCTTAAGTCCCGGTTTGCTTTTGAACAAGAGGTGTCAAACCATCTTGGAGCTTCCTCAATATTCCTAGATGCTGGTTTAGAGATCTCACTTTTTATTGCGGAGCAGAGTTCACAAAATGATTTAATCATATTGCCCCCGCAGCTGTCAATAGCAAGACAGTCCGAGATCAGTGCTGGATGTTTCTTAATCGCACTGGCCAATACACCCTTGTTATCTACCCCCCACCAGACAACCCTTAATCTATCCGTCGAGGCTTCCAGATTTGTTGCCCCGATTACACTATGTGATATTTTTCCCCCTAATGATTTCAGGTAAATCACAATTGGGTAGTGATCACTGTATACGTTACACACTGCCTCTGCCTTTAATAAAACATTCGCAAGGGAGGGAGAGACAAATATATAGTCGATTGTTGTTGCGCTCCCATGACCGATGTAAGTGGGGACCGGGGAAGTACTACTACAATTACCAGCAAACTCCATAGTGTTTACGAGTTCTCTGGTTGCGAGGAGGTTAGATAATTCTACACCTCTCTTACAAGGGGGATTTCTTAGACGAATGTGTGCGTTGAAATCCCCTCCTATGCAAATACCATCAAACTTCCCATGTTTCCGTCCTTCCACTATTTCATCAATAAAATTGAACAGACTTAAAAAATTACTATTAGTTTGGGATATAAAATCATTGTTGTAGAAATTGATTAGACACAGTTTTACCCTTCTTGTGTATATCAAAGCCATAAAACTTGGGTCATTAATTTGTATTACTTCTGTTTTTACATCTGCGGTTATCTTTACCCAGATCGATAATCCCCCACTAGGGCGGCCTAAGGAAGGGGCCGGTACAATCCTATTGTGACAACTATACCCTTCAGGTAACAAATGCGTTGTACACCAGGTTTCCTGGAACATTAAAACATCATAATGGTTTACCCAATCTTTCCAGGCTTTAATTACCATTTTAGCCTTCAACCCAGCAATGTTCCAGCTTATAATAGACAAGTCCTCGTTGGGCAATGGACGAACATCCTGGTCAGAGACCTGGGCAATGGCTGTTAATTTGGCTAATGGATCACATTGTACATTGGGTAGCAGGGGAAGGTCAGATGGTATCAAAAACCCCACAGGCTCTACTCTCGGCGAAAGTTCAGAGTCGGACACCGCTGCAGCTAAATCTTCCTGGGTGGCTGACAGTCAATCCAAGGTGCCCTGGTCAGATAGTGCCGAGAATCTATTATACAACGGAAACAAGGGGGTGGTTGCAACATTCTATGTGGAGGTCTGTAAAAATAACTCAAAGCTAAGGGGGTCACCACAGTGGCTTAATTAAGCCAGTGGTAGCACCATGTGCCCTCTCCCTTACAGCGCTCTTTCTCTTACAAGTGTGCTGTGTTTAGTGGAACAAGTCATGTGACACTTCTTAGTATAGTAGCATGAACTCAACCAACAGTCTACAAATTCAGAGAAGCCCTGAACAGTCAAATAATTAAACAAACCAAGGAAATGTACAACATGCTAAGAATTCAGCCAGACTCTCTGTAAGTAAGAAAGAAAACTACCTAGAAAGGATTGCTAAATCACTATTATAAGCCATCTACCTACCAATATACTCACAACTAAAATAAAAGACAAGCTGATACCACTACAACATAAACCAGTTTAAATTAATATGAGAATAATTATTTTTATAAATGAGTCAATAATAAAAATATAACAATACAATAGAAAATAAGACAGATCAAAAGTGAAATATTCCCAGGAGAACAAGACATAAAAAATATATTAACCATCAGAAGTATTTAAACACACACATACACAATAAACCTTTTCAGTTGTGGTAAAAGTGAATGTAAATATTAAAATACAAATATTGTACTTACAGTAGTGAGGCTGAAGTTCTTGATCCACATCTAACTCACAAACATCCATTCCACACAAAAGTAGAAAAGTAAAAAGTAAGATGATCCTATAGAAATCAATTGAAATATTAGTAAAACATACTAAAAAGTTTTACAAATGTATGTACAAATAATTTTAAATGTTTAAACATGTTAAACAACAAATTAAGTAACTATGTAAAGTATAACTTACATAGTACTATAGGTATACATTATATCAAATAGAACTAATTAATGTATATTAAACATTGTATGTTATAGATGTAAACATTGTAAATAACATATGGAAAAAATATATGTATGAAGAAATAAATATGTGCTATTTTTCTATATATGTTTAAAATATACATGTATTAAAACAATGCAAAAATGTAATACATGTGATACTGATGAAGCAAAGCTTTGCATATTTTGCGGCTTGCCGAAATCAAGAACCTCATTTATGTGTAATAAGGTAACCCGTGTATGTTTTACTAACGTTTATATTTAGCTTAAGTAAAGTTCCCGAAGCTTGCCTATGTGTATTTCTAATGAATTAATCCGTGTCCTTTTAAAAATGGCCGTCGCTTGTATTTTAGTTACTGCGCATGCGTCAGCCACACTCACGTGTCCTGACGCGTCTGCAGAAGTGGAGGGAAAGTTATGCGCATGCGTAATTCATAGCTGTGCTTATCATGTGGTACAGCTCGTGCCACTGCTCTTGTGTCCGTGTCAATGTAGCTAACATTTAATGCAATTAAGTTTATTTCTGGATGATGAGTTAAAAGTACAAACCCTGTGATGTGTTTTCATAATGACATTATTATGTATTAATTTGTTTTCGCTTACTTTTCATGTACCGCGGGAAATGGGGGTCTGAGTGAGAGGAGAGCCATATTGGAGGTCCCTTCTGCGCCTGTGCGACATTCGGCAGCACGAGGGACCTTGGCTGATGGAACATAGCCAGCTGGCAGTGATGGGCGAGATGCTCCTGAGAAAGTCACCTCTGCCCTGCGAGAACAGCGAATGTAGCTCCTTATGTGATACATTGTTATATTGCGCTACTGTTAGCTCATGGGAACCCCAAATCTGCTAGGCGGTACCCAAATATGTTAATGAAGGCTTCAATTCGCGTATTGTGATTGGTGTGTTACCCAAACCCTACCTTAGGACCAATTGAAATTGAGGGATTCTGACACTTTGCAACATTGGGGGGTGGTACACTGTCCCCAAACTGTATATCTACCCTGGGTTCACCTAGTGAACCGTCCGACTTGTCTGGTTTAGCTGACC
The DNA here is from genome assembly GCF_964261635.1 of Lissotriton helveticus. Lineage (NCBI taxonomy): Eukaryota > Metazoa > Chordata > Amphibia > Caudata > Salamandridae > Lissotriton > Lissotriton helveticus. The sequence continues at coordinate 1,375,870,954 of NC_136059.1, forward strand.
TGTCACTGACCCAACGCACTCAATAGGTGACTGAAGATACAGAGCGCTGCGGAGCACTCTGTCCGAATTTGACTATAGACTAAGGTTCTACTGAACCTTAAAGTGCTGGCAAGGCACTTAGCTGGGAGTTCGCTGACCCAATCGGGGTCTTGATCGATAGCTGCAGAGCGGGTGGAGCGCAGGCGTTGCTTCCGAACTGTGGGTTCCGGTCCTGTCCTGAAGAGGGTCCTGTCCTGAGGGTTTGCTGTCCTGTCCTGAGGGTCCTGTCCTGATTCCTATTCCGAGGGTATCCTGTCCTGTCCTGGGTGTCCATTCTGCATCTGCTGTCCTTTGAGGGGTATCCTTCCTTGAGGGTTTCCTGTCCTTAACTGACCCGTGGCCAGGGTTTGGTTTCCACACCTTTCTAGGTAAATATTACTCTGAACCTCTTGAAATTCTTGCACCTTCTGAATTTCTAACTTTTGCTTAAATAAAGTTCAACATTGCATATGTTATATTTCCATGCCTTTCCGCAACTATTGAACAGTCATTTATAATTTTGCGAAGTTATTCCTATGTCTTCTCATTTGTTAGAAATCATATTTTGCATAGCAGTGTGTCATTTTCTGATATGGTCTAGAACTTCGTTGCCTAGATTGTTCAAAGGCCCTTTCACCTTAAGTGAAGCGTGTTATTCATTATAAGTTCTTCTATAGTCACACACACTTAGTCTATCCCTGTCTAGATAATACTGACTTATATAGTATTTTCTCGTTACATTTTATTTTGTACCTTGATGATTACTCTGTCATTATTTCTTTCTGCCTATGTGATTTACGTTATCTTGGTTATTGATTGCCTTATTTTACTGTACCTCATGCAAGAAAATATTGAACTTTAGATAAACATTTTAAAACTTCCAGTTGTCCGTGGTCATTTAAACAGTATTTGAAGGTTATTGGTTGGGTTTGTATTTTGCTGCCTTTCCTTTACAGCTAGCTCCCTGATTCATTGTGGTCATTAGGCACCCGCATCGGTGGATGGTAAGTCGGGTGCACCGAAATTTGGTAGCAGGGAACACACACACACCAACTTGATAGAGCTCGTGAAGTCACCTGATCGACGTATATGGTGGTTTGGAAAGTATATGGGCCCTGAAGCCGGAAACGGCGAAAACTGTTGGCCGGGTGGCCTCGCGCGCTCTATCAGTTTTCTGGTAGCTAGAGGATGGTTAGGGACTAGCTAAAGGTTAGGCAGGATTAGTTGGACTAGTTAAGTCGGAAGCTGCTATTATATTAATGCTGCTATAAGAGCGGCTGTTCTGAGGGAACTGATCACTCTCTTGTGAATACGCTGCTGAAATTCATGAATTGCTGTATTGTTATTTTTCTTGTTCTTATATTGTTATATGTACTAATCCATGCAATTGTCAATCGTTTAGTTAAGTGTTGTCCGAACTCCCCGGGGAATTGAAAGGGCAAGTGGTGAATAGAATCCATTGTCCTGAGGTCACAGGTTCGAGGAAAGTTAGGTGCAGGTTAGGATAACCGGGAAGCACTAACTAGGGTTTTCTGAATACATGTGTGAATAAATGACAGTAACGGGGTTCATTGGCAAAATTCCCATAGTGGCGTAACCTAGTAAGGGTCACATCGGAAAAGTAGCAGGTTCCTCGGAGCTAGCGTGAAAGCAGAGGGGTCCGCTGAGAAACCTTAAACTCGGAACATATCCCGGAAAGAAGTGGATGAGTTTAGGGGAATAACAGGTTCATCGATGCTAGAGTGAAGGGTAGGCGGAAGAGATCTGCCCGCAGCGAGTGAAAAGTAAATGGAAGTAGTTTACTTGCAGCAATAGAATTCTTTCTCTGTCTAGACACTTGAGCACTGTGGCGAATGTGTATTTGTTGTAAATTAACCAAGCACTGAGCACTTTAAAAGAAAGAAAGTTTCCGTTACCTTGTGAAGGGAGGGAGTCAGTCGCGAAGCGCCTCTGACGTCACTCTGTGCCGCGCTGGGATTGGTAGACGCAGCGGGCGGGTAGCGGAGCTGAAATTGTAAAGGAGGGGTGAGCGCCGGAGCGTGGGAACTGTCTCACGAAGGGGCCGCGCACCCATTGGCGGAGCTTATTTTGTGTCGCGCACCCATTGGTTGCACGAATTTTCTGAAGCGCATTCTGATTGGAGGTAATTTGTAAACAAAGTTAGCGCAGAAGTCGTATGTGGCACTCGCGAACTACAGAGACTCGACCTGATCCAAGGCATCTAGGGTTTGAAAGGGATCAGTGGAAGGCTAACAGATACGATATTATGTACGGAACCAAGAGAAAAATGTCCCTTGTAAATAAGGTGAAAAATTATTTTAAAACGGACAAACCGATTAAATCTAGGGAAGGTGTTCTTGTCCCAGCACCCAATACTCCCGCCTCATTCATGATGTTTGACCGAGGGTACAATACCTGTGTGTGGCTGGAGAATTGGGTGAAGTACACAAAAGATGACGGAGTATTGGCTTTTCCGTTAGATGGTACTTTCAATGGTAGAATCTTATTTAATTTAAGAACCCGGATGAATGAACTGCATCCCAGACCGAGACTAACGCAGTATGAGGCATTAGAGGAATGGGAGATTGAGGCTTTTGAAAGAGAAAGACCCCGAATGGACAAGGGTTTGACCAAGTGGTACCCCAGGCAGAAACAGGAGTCCAGGGATAAAAGGATGAAACAGTGGAGACAGAGCATGATTGTTGAAGGTCTGTTTCCCATGATGCCGGCATGTCATAACGTTGGAGCGGGTGAGAAAAGTACTGAAAAATGTAAGCATTGGGGGGCCCTGGGGGACTCAGATGATGAATTAATAGATGACATCTGTACCAGAAGTCCGCCACCTTACCATGAGGGAACCCGACCTTCCAGTGTAGGAGATGTTCCCCGACGCCACTTCCTAAAGGAAGAAGACAGGTCCCTGGGACTGGGAGGGGGTGGTCAAGTATTGCCCTATCCTGAAAAACCCGAACCGACGGAAACAAGGGATATATATCCCAAAGTGCCCGCAAGTCAGTAAGAAAAATATTCACGTACGAAAACTTTTTTCCCCAGACCCTTGTATGGAAGCGAAGAGAAACCTTCGAATTCGGGACTGCCTTTTGTTCAACCTCCATATGGGGAAGAGCGCAGGTCCTTTAATACTGGAACTTTATTCCCGAAACCAAATTATGGGGGAGGACCAAGTGAAACGCATCCTACTGCCCCGAGTTTTACTCCTCCATTGACCCCACAGATATTACATGACACAACTCTAAGAAGGGTACTAGTGGAAAAGGAGCAAGAGGCTCTAGCTAGACAAAGAACAGAAATAATTCAGAAAATTTCTCAGATAAATACCAGTCCTGAGGCATTGACTATTCCAGTAACTATTGGACCGGTGGTCCCGTTATACGGAAATGGTCAGGGAAATCCGATTACTCCAGTCATGACCCCAGTCATAGCAACCCCGAGACAGGAACCAATCATCATAGATGATCAGTCCAGTGAGTGCGAGTCTGAAGTTGCATTCTTGGAATTGCCAAACAAACAGACTGGAAAGGGAATACAGCAGAGGTATAACCCTTTTAATACAAAAGAAATTAAATTAGAGACAGCAACAGGTACTAGGAATGTCTCTCTGGTAACTCCGGATGAAATTGAGAGTTGGAGTCGTGAATTAGAAAAGCAGACTCCGCAAACAAAGCCTTTAGACCTCTACAAGCTGAGGGTTGAAATAGAAGAATTAATGGCAGGAAATGTGGGGTTGGATCGATTGAATACCTACTGTGAGGAAGAATTATCGTTCATATGTAAAAGCTTTACAAGGAACACCAGAGTGCTCCATGAAAAACTGACCGAAACAGCAGTTAGTATGGGGGTAGATATCTCAAAATCCAAGCCCTTACAGAAACCGTACAGAGCAGACTTCTCAGACAAAGATATAGAACACCTGAATGTGGCAGGGAAGAAGTTGCAGATTAAAGAATTAATGGGGGTACTGCAGAAATGGGGAGATGTGGAAAAATGGAGAAGCAGGTGGGCGAAAAAGAGGGAAGAGGTTCGCTCCCGACAAGTGACTCCCGAGTTTGCTTTAAGAGAGGTAGAAAAACCTGAGCAGTTATGCCCCATGCGCGAAGTTCCAGGGGGGAAATATGTGCATGTCCCCTGGTCTAGGCAGGATATTGTGTCCTTCACGAACGATTTTCCAAAGTTACGAGAGAAACCAGTTGACTGGTACCGGCAGGTGGAGAGGTTCGTGAAGGTACAAAAATGTCTGTGGAAAGACCTGGATGGGTTTTTCGACATTGTGGTTCCAGTAGATTTATGGACCCAGTGTAAAATAAACATAGATTGGCCCAGTGAAGAGTATCCCAGAAACAAGGAAACAGGGGAGCCATCAAAGGAAGTCATGCGAAAATATGAGCAGGTAATTCAGCACTTGAAAGAAAAGGTGCCCGCTAAGGAAACTGATTGGACAAAAATAGATAGAACAACACAGGAAAGGGACGAGACAGTGCACTCTTTTTATGAGAGGTTATTGCAGGTATTTAAAACATACAGTGGTATTGATAACATCGACCTGAAGGATATGACGCACTTTATTTACAGGTTTGTAAATGGTTTAAGACCTGAAATTTGTCAGTGGATAAAAGACAATAAAATCTGTTGGCATACTAAGAAAATGGATGAGGTCCTGCGGTACGCTAAGTACTGCGAGGACGAGATGGCAGAAAAGAAAAAGGCCCTTAAGGAGAAGGTTATGTGGGCTCAGGTGAAGCTCGCAGAACAACAGGAAAAACAATTGAATAACATGGTTAAAAATGCTGAGAACAAAAGTCCTGGGGGAGGGGGTGGAGGAAAGCCCCGGCCCAAATTTAGCAGGGAAGAGGCTATGAAAAAATTTCCCTGCCATCAGTGCGGCGAAATTGGACACTGGCGAAACGAGTGTCCCCAATTAGTCGATGTTAATGAGAAAACTCCTGATTTAATTCCACAGACGCAGAAAGAAAGACCAAGAAAGACTCAACCCCAGGTAAAAACAGTTCAGGTGCCTCGAGCACCCAAACAGGTATACAGGGGAAGACAGGCAGAAAATGAAGAGATAGAGGTTTGGGAAAGCGGGGAGAACAGAAATACAGCAACTTCGCAGTATCTGCTGAATGATACCTTCCTTTGTAATGATCAGGACTGACGGGGCCTGAGAGGGGAGGACGAGGAGTGCGTACTTGGCGCTTCCTTGCCGGTAGACCAGTCTGGACCATATATTGAAGGAAAAGTTGACGGAAATGATGTCACCTTTCTGTTGGACACTGGCGCTACCCGTTCTACTGTAAGAACAGTGGACGTTCCAAACCTACCCCTCTCGGGAGAAAATATCCAAGTAGTAGGTGTATCTAATCAATTGATTAGTACTCCTGTTACCGAACCAATGGAGATTTCAATTGGAAATTTTAAACAGATGCATAGATTTGTCGTCTGTGACACCAGTCCAGTAAATTTACTGGGACGTGATTTGCTGTGCAAAATGAACTGTACCATCTTTTGCACACCAAAGGGTGTTGAAATACAGACCCCAGATGAAGACGGCATTTATAAATTATTGTTGCTTAGACCTGACTCAGAAATTAAAAGATTGACCCTGCAGGACTTGCCCCAAGAACTCCAGGAAGCCGTAAAGCCAGAAGTGTGGGATTTCACTGGAAAAGATGTGGGTTTGATGAAAGATGTGGACCCCATACAAATAGCCATCAAGGACAATGCAGTATATCCTAACACTAGGCCCTACCGAATGAATGCTGAGGTGAAAGCAGGTGTCACTCTGGAAATACAAAAATTATTGGAAGGAAACATCATACAGGAAGTGATGAGCAGCCCATGCAACTCACCGATTATGGGCATCAAAAAGCCTAGTGGCAAGTATAGGGTAGTGCAGGACCTGAGAAAGGTTAACAAAATTGTAGTTCCTTGCTGCCCTATTGTCCCGAACCCTGCAGTAATTCTGTACCAAATTCCTTGGGATGCTGAGTGGTTCACTGTGATTGATTTGTGTCATGCATTCTTTTCGATACCCCTGCACCCCGACAGCAAATTTCTTTTCTCATTTGCTTTCGAGGGTCACGTGTATTGTTGGAACAGGGTCCCTCAAGGGTATACAGAGAGTCCCTCTATCTTTAATCAGATCTTGAAAAAATGTCTAGAGACTTTAATCTTACCTGGGAACTCTGTATTAGTGCAGTACATAGACGACCTTCTATTGGCGTCTAAAAGTCACAGGGACTGTGTAGTTGACACCATTGCCCTCCTAAATCACCTGTGTGAGAAAGGGCATAAAGTGGCCCCTGACAAACTGCAGTTCTGTGCAAAATCAGTGAAATATCTAGGACACCAGATAGAAAAGGGTGTCAGAAAAGTCACATCAGAAAGAGTGAGAATAATTCAAAAGATGCAGCTGCCCCGTACTCAAAAAGATGTCAGAATGTTCCTGGGGGTATTAGGGTACTGCAGACAGTGGATTCTGGGATTTGCAGCCTTAGCCAGGCCCTTGATAAAAATGACCACAAGAGGAATGCCAGATGTTGTAGAGTGGGACGATGAAAGTCTAATGGCTTTCACAAGACTGAAAAACTGTCTGTGTACGGCCCCTGCGTTGGGAATGCCAGATTATTCCAAAGAGTTTGCACTATTCTGTGACACTCGCGATAATTGCGCATTGTCAGTCCTAACTCAAGAGCATGGCACGACCAGGAGGCCTGTGGCCTATTTCTCTGCCACACTGGACCCAGTAGCCGCTGGGTTACCAGGCTGTCTGAAAGCAGTAGCTGCTACCTGTGCAAGTTTGGAGCAGAGTGAGTCCATTGTCATGGGACATCCTGTGACCGTGTATGTTTCACATGGAGTGGTAATTCTATTGACCAGAACTAAAACACAATATCTCACCCCTAGTCGGCTGACTAAATACGAGAGGATTCTTGTGGGTGCAGCAAATGTGAGCATTGTTAGGTGCGGTATTCTGAACCCTGCCACCTTACTCCCCGACCCCTTGGAAATGGAAGGTGGGGATGATGATGAACATGATTGTATTGATCTGACAGAGTTCAGTACCAAGCCACGCCCTGACATAAAAGAAGTACCATTGCCTGAGCATGATAAAGAACTATTTGTGGATGGTTCCTGTCTAAGACATGAATTAGGAGGCTTGAGTGCTGCTTATGCAGTAGTGTCTTTCACCAAAATTGAATAAGCAGGTTACCTATATAACATCAAGTCTGCACAAGTAGCCGAATTGATAGCCATGATAATGGCTTGCAAAATTGGGAAGGACTTACGCATAACAGTGTATACTGACAGTCAGTACTGTTATGGCGTTGTGCATGACTTTGGCCAATTATGGCTGCAGAGGGAATTCATGACTTCCTCAGGTACTCCCATTCGGAATGCAAAAGTTGTTCATGACCTTTTAGAGGCCATCCAGTTACCCAAAGAACTGGCAGTGGTAAAATGTACTGCTCATCAAAGGAGCATGGACAGAGTATCTCTGGGAAACGATTATGCTGATCGAGTGGCTCAATGGTGTGCCAAAGATCGGTATATTGTAAATCCAAAACGAGGGGGGCCAGGAACCAGCTGCCAGCTTCAGGTGTTTGAGGAAGTGCCTACATGGGATGAGGTGAGAGAGTGGCAGGAGTCGGCTCCTTGGCAAGAAAGAGAGAAATGGAAGGAGGATGGATGTAGACCGAGACGTGTGGATGGTGTCATCTTGGGCCCAACTGGTATGCCTGTGTTACCCCGACACTTGCTTGGCACAATGGCTAGATTAATACATGAAGGATCACACATTGGTAGGGATGCCATGATTCTGGTATTTCAACAGACTTGGTACAGTAAAAAGTTCAGGAAGGTAGCAGAGTCCCTCTGCCAGAGGTGCCTGTCATGTCAACAGATGAACCCAGGCAAGAGGACAATGGTTGAACTGAGCAAGATTGGGAGGTCAGGGGGTCCCTTTATAAAGATACAGATTGATTTCATCACCATGCCCCGTTGTGAAGGGAAACGATATGTCCTTGTCATTGTTTGCGTATTTTCAAAATGGGTAGAAGCTTACCCTACTCCTCAAAATGACGCACTGACAGTAGCGAAGTGTTTACTAAAAGAACTGATACCTAGGTTCGGAATACCATGCATTATTGAATCAGATAAGGGTGGACATTTCCAGAATGACATACTGGCTGAACTCTGTAAGGCCTTTGGAATAAGGCAGAAACTCCATTGTGCATACCACCCAGAGGCTTCTGGAATAGTGGAACAAGTAAATGGAACTATCAAAAACAGACTAGCAAAACTGACAGATGCTACTGGCATGACCTGGGTGAAGGCCCTGCCCCTGGTCCTGATGGGACTGAGAAGTGTTCCAGACCGCAAGACAGGCCTAAGTCCCCATGAAATCATTATGGGAAGAGTGATGAGACAGGCATGGGTGCCAGGAAGCAAACTGTTGAGTATTACTGATGATTTGGTGCTTGAATACTGCAGAAGATTGGGTGACCAAGTGCGTTCTATCTCTCGCCAGATTGGAGACGACGGCATCCTTAATCCAACGACTCCTCTCCACAACTTGGTTCCAGGAGACTGGGTCAAAATAAAGAAGCACACTCGATCAAGCTGTCTGGCACCAAGGTGGGGAAAGAAACGCCAAGTAATCCTGGTGACAACCACTGCAGTGAAAGTCGCAGGTGTTCCCCAGTGGATCCACGCCGGACACACTCAGAAGGTATTGCCAGACAAAGGATTTGAAGAACCAGGGCAACCAGCAGAGGACCCTGAAGGAGCCAGACCAGTAGCAACTGACAACGAGCAGCCCAGCACCAGTCAGGTTGCAGGAACAGCAGACGTTGGCCCAGGAGTAGTTGACTGCGAACTGCCAAGAAACCAGCCTGCTGAAGAGGTCCAGGAAACTGAGCCAGGAGTAGCTGAAGACGAGCTGCCAAGCATATGGCCAGAAGAATGGATACCGATGATTGATCTGACCGAAGATCCTATCAGAACAAGAGAACGACTTAGTGAAGGTAGAGAGTGGACTAGTCAGGAAAAGCAAGGCACAGGCGAAGATCCTCAGCCGATTGAGATTCAAATCAAAACTGAGGAAGGAGAAGGTCAGACAGGGACAGAGCACGTGATTGATACAGAACAAGTGAATAAGACTGAACAAGTGCCCGATACTGAACACGTGCAGGATACAGAACAAGTGTTTGATACTCCTCCATTAACTCCTGATGTGGATAAGGGACAGACTAGACATAGAGTAATAGTTCGAGCAGAAGAAAATAAAGAGATCGAAGTGCTTGAACAGGATCAGATAGGGTTAGAAAAACGGGTTCAGGAAACAGAAACAGAAACAGAAACAGAAACAGAGACAATTGAAAGCCAAAAACAAAATATTCCTGAACAAGGCCAGATTAGTAACCAGGCAGAAGAATTTGATGCTAGTCCTGGAACTAGTCAGATAAGGGAAGTAGGAGAAGAAAGTGGAGAAGAATTACCACAAGATAAAGAGAACAAGAGAAGAAGAAAAGAAAGTGAAGTCCAAGTACCGACTAAGAGACTAAAGAAAAGAAACAACCTTGAGCCTAGGTTTGTAAAAAGACTGAGACTAAGGATAAAGACAGTGGAAGAAAAACGTGCAGAAGCAAGAAGAAGTGCTCGAATAGCAGAGCAAGAAGAAGACTCTTCCAAAAGAAGGAGTGAGCGAATAAAAAGACAAAACAAAAAGTACAAATCTCCTGAATGGACACTGGTTTTGGAAGAACTTGAAGATCTTGATATAACTGACGTGAGCGACGGAGAACCTGTCCCAGAGTACTCAGCTGAAGAGGAAGACGAGCCACCGTGAATTTGCACAAAGTAAGCTAGTTGTGTAAAAAGTAAAAAAGAGGGGTGAGAACACTCCTACTGAGCTAAAATGTCTGATTCAACAGTGAATGGTAGACCTAGTTGCAGCCGTTTTAAGACGTGTTGCAAGGTGTGTATATGTAGTGTAGTAGTGCTGATAGTTATCTGGATAGGATTAACAATTTTCATTCCCTTTGCTGTAAGTAAAGATACTAACATTGTCCCTACTGAAGTTGTAAATACTGACAATGAGGAGCTGACAACACAGAGTGTAGAAAGACATGAGAGAGCATTGAGACAAACTAAACGAGACTTAGAAGCATCAGATGAGAAAGGACTACATTACCATGGAATGAAAAACAGGACACATTTGAATGTTTTCGCAAACTTGTTAATACACTATGTAGAAACTATGGAAATTGAAGATTGCTATGTCTGCATGAAGCTACCAACTTCGGTGGCTGAAGGCGTGACATACCATCATCTGCCATTAACATATGGAATTTCCTGTAGCATTTTAGCTAGTTTATTTTACAAAAGGGGACCGTTACAGTATTATTACTCTAACAATGACGTGATCTTTTCTGAACTTCCTATACGTGGGAACTTGAATCCTGTACATACCAAAACTGACACCATAAGATATATGGGAGACTACTTTCTGACTATAGGGAACATTGACATAGCAGATGCACACAGAGATAACTTGACTTGTTCTTTGCGTGAGCAGGAAAAGATGTTCCTGAACATGGCAGAGAAAAGGAGAATTAAAATTCAGAAGAAGGCTAATGACGAAAGTCAGAAAAAGCCAAAGTGGGCAGAAAACATGGAAGGCACCTCATCTGGTGGAGCGGGTCCTGCTCTGTTGCTGGATTTTGAAAAGAAAGGCAAGCTATGTCTTCACCGCGAGAAGACTAGCTATTATAATAATGTTTTCATTGGTTCCAGTGAATGCGAACATAATTACAAGGTAATTGGAGGTTGGGGTTTCAAAAATGGGTCAGAGCCTGTGTTTCCTGGAATTTATTATATTTGTGGGGACAAGGCTTATTTCAAATTGCCGGATCACTGGTATGGGAGCTGCTACTTTGGCATTGTTTTCCCGAAAATATACCATGTGAATGGAAAAGCTGGAAGCAATGAAGATACTAATGGCTTAGTGCGTAGTAAAAGAGAAAGTATAGGTGAAATTATGGGTAGTATTTTCAGTGCACTGATACCTGGAGTGGGAGTGGTTCTGAACACTCACAGAATTTGCAAATTGTCTACTATAGTAGATGTGCTGTCTACTGAAACAGCTCATGGATTTCTGCTGGTCAATACCGAAATGGTTGCGATCAGATCAATGGTTTTACAAAATCGACTTGCTCTTGACACCTTATTAGCGAAAGAGGGCGGAGTCTGCCGGATGTTGAAGGCGCAACATTGTTGCACTTATATTCCGGATAAAAGTGTACAGATCAAAAGATATGTGAAAAACATTACTAATTTGACAAAGGAACTCAAACCACTCGAGGTTGATAGTGCCTGGAAGAGACTGGTAGATGGTCTCTCAAATGTAGGTCATTGGCTTGCTAGCATAGGTAAAAGCTTATTATTCAAAATTCTGATGCCAATTGGTATTATAGGTCTTATTATACTTTCCATTTTCTTATGCTGTAAATACCGCAAGCGCACCAAAAAGCACGAGGTAAATGCAAGAGGAGTGAAACGAAGTGTGGATGAGATTGAATTAGAGGAAGTGAATGATCAGATATACAAAAAGGTGAAAACTTCTCACCCTGCTAAAACTGAAAGAGAAAAGTTGGAGCGGTTGCTGGAAGAAATAGAACTTTATAAAGTATGAAAGAAAGTTGGCATCTGGTTCCAGTATAATTTGTGATGATAGTAGATATCATCAAAGAGGGGATTGATGAAGCAAAGCTTTGCATATTTTGCGGCTTGCCGAAATCAAGAACCTCATTTATGTGTAATAAGGTAACCCGTGTATGTTTTACTAACGTTTATATTTAGCTTAAGTAAAGTTCCCGAAGCTTTCCTATGTGTATTTCTAATGAATTAATCCGTGTCCTTTTAAAAATGGCCGTCGCTTGTATTTTAGTTACTGCGCATGCGTCAGCCACACTCACGTGTCCTGACGCGTCTGCAGAAGTGGAGGGAAAGTTATGCGCATGCGTAATTCATAGCTGTGCTTATCATGTGGTACAGCTCGTGCCACTGCTCTTGTGTCCGTGTCAATGTAGCTAACATTTAATGCAATTAAGTTTATTTCTGGATGATGAGTTAAAAGTACAAACCCTGTGATGTGTTTTCATAATGACATTATTATGTATTAATTTGTTTTCGCTTACTTTTCATGTACCGCGGGAAATGGGGGTCTGAGTGAGAGGAGAGCCATATTGGAGGTCCCTTCTGCGCCTGTGCGACATTCGGCAGCACGAGGGACCTTGGCTGATGGAACATAGCCAGCTGGCAGTGATGGGCGAGATGCTCCTGAGAAAGTCACCTCTGCCCTGCGAGAACAGCGAATGTAGCTCCTTATGTGATACATTGTTATATTGCGCTACTGTTAGCTCATGGGAACCCCAAATCTGCTAGGCGGTACCCAAATATGTTAATGAAGGCTTCAATTCGCGTATTGTGATTGGTGTGTTACCCAAACCCTACCTTAGGACCAATTGAAATTGAGGGATTCTGACACTTTGCAACATTGGGGGGTGGTACACTGTCCCCAAACTGTATATCTACCCTGGGTTCACCTAGTGAACCGTCCGACTTGTCTGGTTTAGCTGACCTGTCACTGACCCAACGCACTCAATAGGTGACTGAAGATACAGAGCGCTGCGGAGCACTCTGTCCGAATTTGACTATAGACTAAGGTTCTACTGAACCTTAAAGTGCTGGCAAGGCACTTAGCTGGGAGTTCGCTGACCCAATCGGGGTCTTGATCGATAGCTGCAGAGCGGGTGGAGCGCAGGCGTTGCTTCCGAACTGTGGGTTCCGGTCCTGTCCTGAAGAGGGTCCTGTCCTGAGGGTTTGCTGTCCTGTCCTGAGGGTCCTGTCCTGATTCCTATTCCGAGGGTATCCTGTCCTGTCCTGGGTGTCCATTCTGCATCTGCTGTCCTTTGAGGGGTATCCTTCCTTGAGGGTTTCCTGTCCTTAACTGACCCGTGGCCAGGGTTTGGTTTCCACACCTTTCTAGGTAAATATTACTCTGAACCTCTTGAAATTCTTGCACCTTCTGAATTTCTAACTTTTGCTTAAATAAAGTTCAACATTGCATATGTTATATTTCCATGCCTTTCCGCAACTATTGAACAGTCATTTATAATTTTGCGAAGTTATTCCTATGTCTTCTCATTTGTTAGAAATCATATTTTGCATAGCAGTGTGTCATTTTCTGATATGGTCTAGAACTTCGTTGCCTAGATTGTTCAAAGGCCCTTTCACCTTAAGTGAAGCGTGTTATTCATTATAAGTTCTTCTATAGTCACACACACTTAGTCTATCCCTGTCTAGATAATACTGACTTATATAGTATTTTCTCGTTACATTTTATTTTGTACCTTGATGATTACTCTGTCATTATTTCTTTCTGCCTATGTGATTTACGTTATCTTGGTTATTGATTGCCTTATTTTACTGTACCTCATGCAAGAAAATATTGAACTTTAGATAAACATTTTAAAACTTCCAGTTGTCCGTGGTCATTTAAACAGTATTTGAAGGTTATTGGTTGGGTTTGTATTTTGCTGCCTTTCCTTTACAGCTAGCTCCCTGATTCATTGTGGTCATTAGGCACCCGCATCGGTGGATGGTAAGTCGGGTGCACCGAAATTTGGTAGCAGGGAACACACACACACCAACTTGATAGAGCTCGTGAAGTCACCTGATCGACGTATATGGTGGTTTGGAAAGTATATGGGCCCTGAAGCCGGAAACGGCGAAAACTGTTGGCCGGGTGGCCTCGCGCGCTCTATCAATACTACAGCAAAAAGGTACAAAACATTGTGCATAATTGTAAAATGTAATGTTTATCTTTGCAAAAAATGTATGTAAAAAAAAAATTACTAAAGATTTACATTTAAGAAAATAAATTGAATACTTGAATCATCATCATCATCATCAACTTTATTTCACTGGATACCAAGTATGTACAAATCCGGGGGCGTGGCCAACAGCATGGCCAGCTAGGACGTGTTCCCTCCTAGCTCCGGACGAGCTGCTGTCAATCCGGCATAAAACTGGTGCCTCAAAGCCCCAAATAGACTTAAAAAAGGAGAATTAACTCACTGTACCTCCTTGAGAGCTGAAACCTTCCAGCGGCACGACGAAATCGTCCGAAAACAGCAGACCGAAGGCAGAAACAAACCCAGCCGCGAGAATAAAGATGGCGGCGGCGCACTGATCGCTTGGAATCTGCTCTGGCCGCTACGTAAGCGGGGGACAACCAACGAGCACCTTCAGCCGCCTACAAGACCCTCACGGGAGTGGGGAAGTGGCCCGCACGTCTAAACGGGACGCTCCTGGGACCAGCGGTATTCAGCGGCGGACCCCGACCGGGACCTCTACACCCCCTCCTGGAGGGCGACGGGGACACCGGGCTGTACCCAGCCGCAATGCGGATGCAGGAAGAGTAGGCACAGCACCCGCTGAGAGGGGGAGACCGCACCCGCAACGTCTGGTGCGGTGATCGCAAGACCCTAAGGTATCGCCGGCAGCTCGGAGGCAGGGGGAGTGAGGGAGACTCAACGCCACGGGCACCTGGATTGCGAACGCCCGCCCAGGGATTGCGATACCCTGCGGGCCTGGTAGATCTTGGCAAATTGAACGGGCCTATTGCACGCCCTCTGCACCGCTGTGCTGGCTTCCCCCCTCTCCCTTCCCCCTTGGACATTGGAATTGGAGCCCGGAAGGGGCACGGGGACCGGGGCCTCGCTGCGATCACGGACTGGAGCCTAGATGTGGGCCGTTCTTTAAGGACCAGAGGTAGAGGCCTTTCCCAGCAACCCACATCCGCCGTCTGGCGCTGCAGGACCAGTGAGAAAGGACAAGACGAGGTGAAGAAAAGGTGCGATCGAGCGGGACATCACGCGTCCCCACGACACTCCGCCCGAATAAACCGAGAAGAGAGTATATGCCATATGGTCCAGACTATGTAGAAGACGGCGAGGCGAACCGTGGGCAGTGAGCAGAGACTGGGCTACAGGGCGAGGCGCAGAACGAGACAAAGGGCACGTGATACGAGCTACAAGACGCAAGACCTCGGTTGGTTGGTTACTCTTTGCAGGCCCTGTAGCCCGGGTAAGGGTCAATGGGGTGACGTCGAGGACCTTTCCCATACAACGGGGAACCCGACAGGGATGCCCCCTGTCACCTCTGCTATTCGCCCTGACAATCGAGGTGATGGCCTCTGCGGTCAGACAAAACGAGAGGATCACGGGGTTCCGCATAAGCCAAGCTGACACGCAAGATGAAAAATTCTCCCTATATGCCGATGACATCCTCCTCTATGTCACGCGGCCAGAAAACACAATACCGGCGCTGTTTGATGAACTGGCAAGGTATAGCGCGAGGTCAGGATACCAGATTAACCGGCACAAATCGACACTCTATGACCCTCAAGGGCGTAAGGACTGGCCTCAACTGCCGCAAAACTTACAGACGACCGAAGAAGGCTTTCAGTATCTGGGGATATTTGTCACCGTGGACAGAGACACCTCATATAATCGTAATATCGCCCGCATCATACGTGACTTCAAATCCGACGCTAGTAGGTGGGAGTCCCTCCCTTTGACAATACTTGGTAGAGCTGCGATGTTCAAAATGATCTCACTCCCAAAATTCCTCTATGCCTTTCAAAACGAATACTTCCCGATACCGTCCAAGACTTTTCAGGAAGTACACACGGAACTCCGGTCATTCCTATGGTTGGGGAAACACCCTAGAGTCGCACTGGCAATGCTGCAGAGACACCAATATGACGGGGGGATCTCACTCCCTGACCTAGAGACCTATTATTGGGCAGAACATCTAGCCTCAATAATGACTGGCTCCACGCACCTGCCACTCACCCCACGTATGCCCTGGAAAGATACCAAATGGGTAGGCACTTAAGCCTACACTACATATAGGGTGGAAAGGGTCAGGCTAGATTACTGACAGCCACAAAAATTACACTGGGGGCATGGAATAGAGCCACAAATGTCACCGGGTGGGCTACGAAGCAAACACCACTATGGGAGTGTTCCTGGCTCAAAGAACTGAGCAAATTGAGAGGGTTCCAGGGATGGGACGACATCGGCATCTCTACCTTAGGGGATGTCACCAAGAGTGGAGCACTAAAACCCTTCGCCTCACTACAGACCGAATTTGGGCTACAGCGCTCTCAACTATTTAAATACATACAACTGAGACATGCTTACCAGGTGGAAGGGGCACTGCGAGAGCCGCTCCCCGAATACGCACCACTAGAGGGCCGATTATTGCAGGAAAAGATCACAGGGAATGCGGTCTCCCTGACCTACAAAACAATTATGAATAATAGACCGAACACACTAGCGGGTCTTCGAGAATAATGGGAACAGGAAGTGGATGAGATGGATGAGGTAGATTGGGGGGGTACTGATGCACCCTAGAGAAGTAGCAATCAAGTCACGCCTACGCCTAATCCAGTTTAAGATCTTACACAGAGTATATTACGACAGAGTAAGGCTCTGTAAAATGGGGAGGGTGTCGGACTCCAGCTGCTTATGCTGCAGACATGAGAACAGGACTTTCTTACACATAATTTGGCCATGCCCAAAACATACAGGTCTACTGGAGTGCGATTACCACGGAATTGAGTAAAATATTGGAGACAGACATACCACTCGATCCGAAGCTGGTTCTGCTGGGAATGACCAATGACATAGATCTGGCCCGCCCACTGCTAATATTTTTGGTGCTAGCCTTAGTAGTGGCTAAGAGAGACATAGCTAGGAAATGGGGAGCATCTGACACGCCTCAGCTAGGGGAATGGAGGAGGGGACTGGATACCTACATGGCAGTGGAGAGGGTCACATATAAAGCGAGAGGCTGTCCGAGGAAATTCCGTAAAGTATGGAGTAAGTGGAGACTAAGCATGGGCGGATTTTGCGAATTGGCAATCCGCGAAATTGCGTATTTACGGATTCGCAACCTGCAAAATTCGCGAATTTTGCGAATTCCTTTTTTTTTGTGTTCGCAAGTGTTTCTGCCATTTCGCAAGGGTTTTTTACCAGTTCGCAAACGCGAACTTACTTGTCGGGTAGCAACGGTCGCGACCATGTTGCTTCTACGTCTGGTTCATCACAGCACCCTCTGTTTCACCACTGCCACCCTCTGGCTCACCCATGCCACCCTCTGGCTCACCCATGCCACCCTCTGGCTCACCCATGCCACCCTCTAGTTCATCACTGTAGATTATGGGGGGAAAAGCACACCTGCCCTGCCTCAACTGACATGAATGAATTAGGGGCAGATTAATGTGTCACTGAATTTGAGCTTCCAGGCTGGCACCTGCTTCCTTATCTGTAATTGCTTTCTGTTGCAGTGTAATTTTTTTAACAGGACCTTTGTTGTATACTTGTAGCTATTCTCTGAGCCTGCTGTGAGGGTCAGAGCAGGGTCATAGAATAGTTGCAAGTAGGCAACTGAACTCTGAAGGGGCCCCTCAGGAAGCACTACAGGGAATGGTTACTAATGATAAGATTGAACTTTTGCACCTGCTGAGTGCTTTCAGTTTTGCAAAAATCCAAATATCCAGCAGCATCCACAAAAAGAAATCCTTCCAGGTCAAGATCCAAATCAAAGTGACCAGCACATGAAGAAAGCACTGGGAGGAGTCTGCTGGACAGTAACAGGAAGTTGGAGACTGTGGGGCACTTCCTTCCTCCCACCCCACCCCCCCAAAATGGACTCCTTGCAAAGAAAAAGTGCAGGCAAATGTCAACCCAAGGAGTTATTCTGATAAAAATCATAATTTTCAAGGTTTATGCTGCCTGCTGGTGGATTTCTTGTGCGAAATTGCAAATTTTGCAATCTCGCAATTGCGAGATTGTCGCTGCCCGCTGCATCTACGTGTTCGCAAGTGTTTACTCCCGCCAAATTGTATAGTATTCTAGTTGGCAAGTGCGACCAAGCAAAAAATCCGCTTCGCACGGATTTTACGAATTTTCGGCAAGTTCGCGAGAGTTCGCGGATTGCGAATTTGCCGAAAATCCGCGAGCGGAACGGATTTTACGCCCATGCTTAGTGGAGACGTTATCATGGTCTAGACGGGGGTCTTTGAAGGGTCTAAAGCAACCACGAGTCAGCCAGCAGGGGTGGGGAAAAATACGAGAACCAAAAAGATGGGTGGGAAATACGGGGAGAACTCTTACAGATGAACAATCGGGCTGTGATGATGGGACTTTACACTTTGACGGAAGAGGGCGGGATGTGGGGTTAGGGACGCGGGGTTGCTACCTGATGATGACATGCATGTTCTATGTATTGCCTTATGACAAAACAATAAAAATGTTTATAAAAAAAAAAGTATGTACAAATCCAATATTTATAAAATTGCAGTGACATTATAATTATTAGGTCCTGACGAAAGCCAGAGGAATACTCTCCTTCTACGGATGAAACATGTTGACCACATGGACAGTGAATATGTTATAACTGTCCTTTACTTGATTTTAATTTGGAAAACACCATTGAACATACATAGAGTAAATAGAGAACTCCAGGAGTTTATCTGATATTATGCACGTTTCTTTACTACATGCACTGCCTTTCCACTGTAAATTTGGAAGAAAGTTATTTTCTATGTTGCTTTTTCCTCTTGTGACCACAAGGGGATACAACTACAGCCGGTGTTTCTCTCGATAGTTGAAGAGAGAGCTCGACTTAGTTGTTTGGTAGAACCCAGATGATGACACTGGGAATGCTTCTCTGTGCAATGATGGGATACCAAACCATCCTGGAGTGGGCATGATCTATCCTTTTTTTTTTTTCACTCTTGTTGATAGTAGCCGCTTTCACCACAGTGCCTTGTTCATCACCCTTTTTCCATTGTTATGATTAGAGACAGACAGATGGTACAGTAGTATTGATATTATACCTCTGATACAGATGAATATTCAGAGACCACCATATTTTGTTGTTATATTGATTGTCAGGTATATGGGGATTTAAATGTAGTTGGTCTATAAATATATTTCCCTAGGGCCCTTTGTTTGGTGTATTTGAACTGGAATATGCTCTCATAGAACTTCACAGACTACTTATCTCTTTGGCTTTCCCACCTGTCTTGTGTAACTTTCTGTAAATAAATGTCATTCAGTCTAGATTTAGGGAAATATACGCAGAGAGTGCGGTATCATATAAATAAGCAAGGCCCAAGGATGTTAGGGCTTGCATAACATACGAAAGCCACGGGATGTTGTAGGCATAAGCCATATTCATAATGTCTTTCAAACTTTTCTGATTCATGTTCACAGTATCCCTTTTCCATACACGATAACCAGAGTCAAAGTGGGGCTAATTTTATGGCATTGGTGATAAAAGGCATGCCGACTTCCATGTGGGCCACAAGGTTATTACAAGTATGTGGACCTGCCAGCAATATTTTGATGAATTTATCTTCCAGAACTTGAAGCGAAGTGACATTTATTATCCCCCAAATTGCTGCCCAATATGTCACCATTGGCAACGTTTTAGCCAGGTAAGTATGAACCAATAAGTAAAATCCTTAACATGCTGATTAATACTGTGAAGGAAGCAACACACTATACAAAGTGCTAACTACAACCCATTTTGAAAAAGGTGTTTCACGTTAAAAGTGTATCCTTTAGTAGGTGCACAGACATAATATCGACTCCAAAATATCGTTTGGACAGAATATCGAGTTTTAAATATCGTTTGGACAAAATATCGACAAGACAGAATATCGACAGCCAAAATATCGTTTTTAAGGTAAGTGAAGTAATATCGACTGTAAATAATATAGAAAGTGAAAATATCCAAGTATATAATCTAGATAGTAAAAAATATCGTTTTATAAATAATATTTAATTATTTATAGTGTTTTTATATTATAATGTGTGTGAAAAGTGTCATTTTATGTTATAATTATTTTTAATTAATGATTTTTTTTAATTATTGTGTAATTTTATTCTGTAGCGGGTTGTGGGTTTATAGGGGAATAGGGTGGGAAGTAATTTAATTATAATTAATTAAATATGTAAATGTATTAATTGGTAGTAATAATTAATTAATTGGTAATTAAATAATATTTGTTAATGATTTAAAATGTAATTGGTATTTAATTGATTAATTGCTAATTATGTAAATTAAAATAATTTATTTCCTGTAGCGGGTTGTGGGTTTATAGGGGAATAGGGTGGGAAGTAATTTAATTATAATTAATTAAATATGTAAATGTATTAATTGGTAGTAATAATTAATTAATTGTTAATTAAAAAATATTTGTTAATTAATTAAAATGTAATTGGTAATTAATTTAATTTAATTGATTAATTGCTAATTATGTTAAATTAAAGGGGTATTTTTAGGGTTCAGGGTCAGTTTTTAGTTTTTGGGTAAAGGGGTATTTTTTGGGTTCAGGGAAAGTTTTTTGTATTTGGGTAAAGGGGTATTTTTAGGGTTCAGGGTCAGTTTTTAGTGTTTGGGTAAACGGGTATTTTTAGGGTTCAGGGTCAGTTTTTAGTTTTTGGGTAAAGGGGTATTTTTAGGGTTCAGGGTCAGTTTTTAGTTTTTGGGTAAAGGGGTATTTTTAGGGTTCAGGGTCAGTTTTGGGTTTTTGGGTAAAGGGGTATTTTTAGAGTTCAGGGTCAGTTTTTAGTTTTTGGGTAAAGGGGTATTTTTAGGGTTCAGGGTCAGTTTTGGGTTTTTGGGTAAAGGGTTTTTTTTAGGGTTCAGGGTCAGTTTTGGGTTTTTGGGGTACAGTGGTACAGTGTAAAAATAAAGTAAAATTAAATTTACATTAATTTAATTTAATGAAATGAAATTAAATTAAATTAATTTTAAATAACTTAAATTATAAAAATTATTATATACTTACCAATACTTACGTTGTAATGGTAGTGCGTTGTAAAAGTTGCGTTGTAACGTCATATAGCCACTGTTGCACTCTTTGGAGTGGGAATAGTAATTTTAACCCCTATGCTATCCAACGCTTTCCCTACTGTTGCACCCACTGGAGTGGGAATAGTAATTTTTACTGTTTTGTATTTGTACGTTAATAATATTGGCTATTATTTAATACAATTTTGTTACTATATATATATATATATGTTTTAAGAAATATGATTAAAAAAATATTATTTTTTTACTTTCATTAATTATTTAATTATTAAAAGTTATTTTAAGTATTGTTAAGTATATTTTAGTAATTAATTTTTTATATTAATGTAATTAAACATTGTTTTTATTAAAGTCGATATTTTTTACAACTATATTTTTGTAAACGGTATTTTTTTACTCGATATTTTTGTACTTACCTGTTTGTAGATAGAAACTCGATATTTTGTCTCTCGATATTTTGTCAACGATATTTTTGTTGGTCGATATTCTGTCCCTCGATATTATTTCAGTGATCCATTTAGTAATCCAACTAAAACATTTTGGGAAAGTGGTTAGATTTACTCTCTACATTCCAACATAAACCATTTTGGGGAAGGCGTAGGACACTAAAAGGGTGAAATTTAATATTACCACTGCAATGTAAAGCATTTTTTGGAATATGTTGGGCACTAGAGAGGTTAGATCTACTACTCCCACTCCAATGTAATCTATTTTGGGGAACGTATTAGACACTAGAGCGGTTACATTTACGCTTCCCACGACAGTGTAAACCATTGTGGGGAAGGTGTCGAACACTGAAGGGGGAACATTTAATATTCCTACAAGATAATACATAATTGTTCACAATCATAATTAATACTAAATATAAAAGAAATATAACTTATAATACACATTTACAATTTACATAAATATGCACAAAATAAACATACAACTGTATAAAATAAACATAACAAATAAGAACATCTAGCAAGAAAATAAAAGCAATTTAACAATCATATAATTAAATGTAAAAATAATAAATAAAGGTAATATTATTAATCAAATACACTTTTACCAATAATAACAATATTATAAAAATTAGAAAATGATTACCTAGAAACCCAATTTTATAATATCTCTAAAATTAAAATAAATATTTAAAAATAAATATTCAAACATAATTTAATTTAAAAATAACATGATATAAACATATAACTATATAAATGCACAAAAGTAACATGTATTTTGAATACACAAATCCCCAAATTAATATTATTCAAAAACATTTCTAATTAAAAATTAATATTTAATTCCAATTCAAATTTAAAATTTACAAATGCAAATTAAATACATGAAAGACATTTCACAACTATTTAACAAAATGTCATAAAAAATGACTTTAGATACAACTATATTTTAGTAAACAATATATTTCACAACAATATTAAAACAATACTGAGAGCCTTATTATGACTTTGGCAGTCTTGGAGCGGGACCGCAATGCCACCGCCCTGCTCATCGCTGAGAAAGATGCACACACAGAGAAGAGACGTACTTACAGAGACGAATGCACATATAGAGATGCACACACAGAGATAGAGACGCACACACAGAAAAATACACGCAGATAGAGACATGCACACTGAGACAGAGATGTGCATCGGGAGACAGAAACACGCACATAGAGATGCACACACAGATACAGAAACGCGCACACAGCAAAAAACACACGCAGAGATATGCACACAAGACAGTGACATGCACACAGACACAGAAACACACACACAGAGACAGAGGTGTATACATAAAAAGAGACGCACACACAGAGACAGACACGCACACACAGACTGAGACACACAGAGATACACAGACACACAGATACAGACACACAGACATAGTTAGGTAGCTAAATGGGCTAAGGCATCCGCTACAGGGGCTTGTGCTTAACCTTACGTTTACAGTTGTTTTTAACTGTATCCCCACCCCTTACTGACCTTGCTCCCACAGGTGCGGATATGTTGCCTCTCTGTGTTTAAATACAGTGCAAGGCAATAAAATATATTAATTAATTGCTGTGGTGTTTATGTTTGGGCAATGTGTTCTGATGTTAATGCACATAAGCCACTCGACCCTGTCAATTAGACCCTTTTACAATGGGACCCTTCTCTGATCTCTGCCGGATCAGTTGTCTTAACGATTTGGCCGCGAGCCAGAAATGGAGTAGAAAGGAGCTGGCGTCTCTTTCTTTGACTCCACTCCAGCTTCCTCCCCGGAGCCGGCCCTGCCGCTGTGGGTTTCATCAGCAGAGTGGCATGTCACCGTCCTGCCAGTTTGAAACCTAGCGCTTAGAGGCGGGCAGAGGGAGGCAGCGCTGTGTGCTCCATGGATGAATCTAGTGCTCTCGCAGAGCAAGCAAGGGGTTCCATCAGCGGAGTGACATGCCTCATCCTGCCAGAGTGAAACCTAGCGCTTAGAGGACGGGCAGTGAGAGGCAGCGCTGTATGATCCGGGAATGAATCCAGTGCTCTTGCAGAGCAGAGGGTTCCATTAGCTGCTGGCAAGCCCCATCCTGCCAGACAATAAAACCTAGAGCTTAGAGGCGGGGCAGATGGAGGCAGCACTGTGTGCTGTTCCCTGGATGAATCAAGCGCTCATGCAGATCAGCAGCGTGGCTTGCTCCTGCCCTGCCAGAGAGTGTAACCTAGAGTTTAGAGGAGGAAACACTGTCTGATCCATGGATGAATCCAACGGGGCAGATGGAGAGATTGGGGGACAACAATACATGGAAAAACAAGCATGTCATTGCAGTGCCCTTCCATGTAAAGTCTGCCCTCCAAGGCCAGCGCTTCAAGGAGCGGGTTTGTACTTGTGTATTTCAAAACATAGATTTCAAAGAGGGTTTGATTTTCTAAGAAAACATAACGAAACTTTCTCCACAATGTAGCACATTACGACTTAAAAACTAATAAATACCTGTGTGCGGGGCTGTGTGAGGAGCTGTGTGAGGAGCTGTGTAAGGAGCTGTTTGAGGGGCTGTGCGCAGAGCAGTGCGAGGAGCTGTGCGAGGAGCTGTGCGAGGGGCTGTGCGAGGAGCTGTGCGAGGGGCTGTGCGAGGAGCTGTGCGGGGGGCTGTGCGAGGAGCTGTGCGAGGAGCTGTGCGAGGGGCTGTGCGAGGAGCTGTGCGAGGGGCTGTGCGAGGAGCTGTGCGAGGGGCTGTGCGAGGGGCTGTGCGAGGGGCTGTGCGAGGGGCTGTGTGAGGGGCTGTGTGAGGAGCTGTGTGAGGGGGGCCAGTAATGGCCGAGGGGTGGCATGCTCTGGCCTCAAGCGGCCATTTGTGAATAAAATAAACACACCACGTGATCGCAGCCACGTGGCCTGTTCGACGGCTGACTGCCTTTGCTGCAATGGAAATGTGTTCACGAACACAAATGAAAGTTTGACTCAGGAATGGAAACGCTTCAATGCTCCCGGGGAGGACAGGCAGAGCAGCGAGTAAGAGAAAACTAGTGAGAGCCTTTCCACAAACCCTTCAGAAGCGAGTAAGCTAGCACGGCCGACTGAAGCCCTTCTGTGGACAGGTATGTGTCTAACTTCCAGGTCACAGTTGAAATCCCATTCTTCTGAGAGTGATGGTGGCATGCTTACTGAAGGGGTGGGGTAGTGAAAATACATTCCTGAAGCCCTCCACCAAGTCACGGGCTTGACGGTGACTCAAGAGCATGGTGGTGTCCATTCTTCCCTGGCATTAGTCCTTGCATCTGATGTGCACTTCCTGGCGCAGTAGGCGAAGGGAGCAGAACCAGTTTGCATCACTTCTTGAGAATAATTCACCCTCCTAGGGAATTCATTTTTGTGCATCATGCCTGGGATCAAACCCCTCCCACCCCCCGCCCAAGGATCACATGCTGGTTTTTTCATAAACATGGTTGCGTCTTGGTCTTGAATTGCCGGGGTTAGCAGAAAAGAGGCAGAATTATGTAATTTGCAGAACGATGGTGCTGATGTTTTATGTTAATTATCATCTTAAGTACGCTTTTTACTGAAAGTAAATAAATAAATACAAAGGTGACCCATTTTAAAATCCTACAAGGCTGGGTTGTATCTTTGCCTTGCAGGGAACCGATGCCGGATGCATCCTCGACCTATCACAACATGCTGTATATTTGGCTAACAATAACCCTAATACCAGCACCTGGAGACGTTCTGTTTGTTTATATCTAGACCCATCTAGAGCGCAACTAGCACTGCACAAGGGTGGGCCGCCCCGAGATACCATCAGGATTACGTCCAGTGGAGCATGATACCCGGATGTGGTGAAGTGTAACATGTGGAGGTGCATGGGCCAATGCACGAAGCATCCGGGAGTAGGGAGCATGTACCTCAGGGGTACTCTTGCATGCACTCTTACGTGCCTTAGTGAATCTGTCCCTTACGTGTCTTCGGCCCTTTTAGGAGGTATGGGGCAATGCGGATGTAGTTGTTGTTACATATCCAGGGAGCAAGGATGGAGAATGCATGGATGTTTGTGGGACCCCCTCCCCCCGTCTACAGTGATGAAAGGTGGAGCGAGCGGGCTTTCATCTGGAATAGAGTCCTTCACCGCTGAGTCAAGGCTTGAACAATGGTCACCCAAAGGACGGGAAGGGGTGGATATCCACTGGGACAGGTGCGGTGCGAGGGAAATGCGGAAGGAAGGGGAGATCAGCATTTTGTGAATACGACAAGAAAATCCTAGCGATGTTGAGAGTGGCAGTGGAAGTGCGTGCCGGAGAGAGAGGCAGCTCCTGGGAAATATAGGATGGCATATCTGGTTTCCTGGCACAGCTCCAGCAATCGCTAATCACTGCGCTGGAAGGGACAGGGGAGGAGTATTTGCAAGCCAAGCATGTGTCACACGAGACCGGCCCCGCCGAGAAGCAGGAAGTCTCAACGCTCTGTGGAGAGCGCTCACAGTTATTTACTTCTGGGGGGCTGTGGCAGAAACTTGCCGCCCCTGCTTGTGGTGATGATGCTTTGGGCAGCCCTGTGCAGCATCTTGAGGCACCCCCAGGCACGCGGAAAAGTCCTCAGACAGATGGCGGCGCGATCGCGATATACAGCCACAAGAGCGTCGGTGCTCAAGTTGGAGCTTTTACTAAGAAATCACTAATACCAAACTTTAGATCGTTTCAGACACAGTGTGGCGGTAAAAATAAAGCATCGACAAAATTATGCCAGCGAGATGCAGATGCGAGCTACTCAATACTCAGCCTTAAAATATTTACAAAGTGTCACCAAATCAAGAGAGGCAATAAAAGAGCGTGCTACTGCTGCTGTGCCATTTCACCCAAGAGACCATCGCGGGAATATGGAAAAGCGATCACCTCGGGCAAAAAAAAACAAGCAGCACTGAAAGCGATCGCTTTCGCGATCGCTATAGTAAAAAAAAAATCCCGTGAGTGGTGTGCCACGCGCGCCACTGCAGGCATATGTCTTCAATTATCGCGCCCGTGTCTGGACGCGATAATTGAAGATATATAAGCTTTGGTGCGCGTAACAGACACCATTAGGTCATAGGCGGAGCTACGCGACCGCCTATGGCCTATTGCGTGTTCTGTTAAAAAACAGAACCCATGCAAAGCCCAATCAAAATGGACCTAGGAAATAACACGCACGAGCTGTGTGGAATTTCCAGGTCCATTTTTGAAACCCTACCAGAAGGGCTTTTCGCTCCGCTCCGCTTGCGAGCCCTAAAAAAAACCATTAGCTAAGAGCAGGGACTTTTTTTTGTCCTAAAAAGCACACATTGCTATACTAGTACCTGGTACTGAAGGTTGCTACTTTAGGTGTGAATGTGCTCTTGTGAAAGAGTAGAATGCCGTCCCTCACACTGAAGTTAGCCAATGGCTGCAGGGGGCTGATCCATTGGCTCATGATGTATGCCACTGTGGTCATGAGAAAAATGTAAATGATGCAACATAAGACCATTGGTTGAAGAAGACTGGGTGAAAGTGTCATATAGCAAGTATTATTTTATATATAGTTTTACTGAAATTTAAAGGTCTTGTCTACTGACAGACATAACAATTAGAATTCCTGTGACCAACGAGTAGGCCAAGACCTGGAATCTGATGAGGCTGTGCTAAATGCTAAAAGCTCTGCACACTATTTTTTAAAAAGATGGTTAAACGAATTTAGGAGTGGTTCACATAATATATATTGTTTACCCAGAGCACACTGAAATACTGTGAATGTGTCTCTGGGCTCCAAAAATACGTCACTGCCTCAACAAAATAAATCTGAAAAGAACACCCAATTTCAATACTCTGATGGAATCGAGAAGGCCCTCCTGGAGAAGTTTAGTGGTCACAAACCACAGAGTTTCATTCCCATCTCAAATTTAAGCAACTTTTTCTTAAAACAAATGGAGGAAGTGGACGATTAGAGAATTAAGGTAGGTCACCAGACACATACAGAAGAGTTTTGATACTTACTTTTATAAATACAGCAGGGAGCTAGATGATTGTCAGAACTGAAGGCCTGTTGGGGGGCACTTGTGAGCCATCTACAAAAATGCTGCACTTTGAAGACTTCCTTTGACCCAGTCGGCTATGCTGAACTAACTGGCCGCCCCTGCGCATCGTCAATTGACTATCATCAGAGGGTTTGTGTGCCACTGCTGCGTATGCATAAAATGTTCACCGGTGTCTGCCATTTGCTATGGGTCAACACACCCTTACTATTGCATCCCCTCCTGCAGAAGCACAGTAGAGTGGGTACGCTGGCAAGCCTGCAGACCTGGAGATGCTCAGAGCTACAATGTTGGAGGGCCAGGCGGTAGCTGAAAGGACAGGAAACAGCCCTAGAACCAGAAAAGATAGGAGCAGCGAGAATAGAAAGTGGAAGATTATTTAACAGATTAGGAGGTGGCAATGTGAAGAAGTGAAAGTGTGCCGATGCAAATAGAATAGAAACTACATAGATGTGGAACCAAAACTAAGAGAAAGAATTAGAGTACGCCGAGAAATCAAGTAAGTTAGATGGGGCAACAGAGTAAAGACACTTGAAGATAACACAAAGATAACAAAATCTAAGCTGAAAGGAAAGCAGTGAACAAATAATTTGAGCTAAATAAGAAGTAGGTGTAAGATAGTTAAGAGAAACGAGGAGGCAAGCATAAACATTTTAAGCAGCTTTGGAGTAGGAAGAGCAGTGATTAAGGGAAGTCAACATATGAAGAAGGAAAGTAGTTGATTCGAGAAAGGGCCAGACACTGGACCAGGAGGAGGATGGAGGAGAAGGGGAGAAACAATTTGACTTTCTGGATATTATGGGGAGGTAAGCAGCAACATGTGACCACTGAACACAACTGTTCTGAGAAAGTCAGAGAATAATTAAACATAACACAAGGATTTCTAACTGAGGAGAAAGTATCAATAGTGATATATTTTAAACAATAGGCCAATGGATGGTAATAGCAGTTAAAGCTGGGAATAAGAGGAACTTACTTTTTTACGATTACATTTTGAAAAAGTAAATAGTAATCCAGTTTTCAGCAGTCGATTAACCTCTTCAGTGCTGCGCGAATTTCGCTGCAGTGCTGAAGGGTCATAAATCACATTGACTCATGACGGAAATGTTCCGTCATCAGCACCGGAGCACCGACGCTGATGACGGAACCGTTCCGTCATGAGCATGGAAGGGAAGCATAAATATGGTCAAGAAGGATGTCGGATAAGGAAAAAAAGCAAAAACAGATTTGAGAGCCGCCAGCTTAGAAATGGGAGAGAAAATCAAATGATTAACTCCTTCTACGCTCATGACGAGCTCAGCTCGTCATGGGCGTAACCTGCGCTACGCGGATGACGAGCTGAGCTCGTCACGTAACACGTTTTTTTAAAAATCGCAGCGCGCAGCGGGAAAACCGCTAGCGTGCATGCGGTTAAATGATGGAAATGAAGGGAATAGTGTACAATGAGAAGACCAGATGACTAGAACCAAACCCCCAGGACAACTCAGAAAACAGGGTGAGATACTGGCCTGCTGGGGATGCTGTTTTTTTCCAGGAAACTAAGCAGGAGAAGAATGAAACCAGTTAAGAGTTGTACTAGAGACCCAACATGTAAATAAGGAAAAATTCATCTGCTGTGTCAAAGCAGCAGAAAGGTCAAGAAGATTAATAAGTGAAGAGTGTTTGTGATGGCAAGCATGAAGCTTTGAGTTAGAAACTGAAAGTAAAGTGTATTTTGCTGAATGACCATGACGAAAGCCCTTCTGAACTGGGGAGAGAATATTATTACCCTGAAGAGAAAGGAGAAGTTGAGAAAACGCAATATATTCCAGAATCTTTAAGGAAGCAGATAGGCCGGAAATTAGAGATGTCAGTAGGAGCTAAAGAAGGCTGCTTATGTTAAAAAAGAAGAACAGCTGATTTGAAGGTAGAAGAAAAGAGGCTGGATGGCCTGGCCGCATAGGAGGACAAAGGCAGCGCTCTAGACTTTCCTGTGGACTCACTGTCGGTTCTGACTGCAGTCATGCGGCTCTCGCGGGTGGTGTCTTTGGGCTAATGCCAGGCAAGTTCCCTTTTCTTCTCAGAGCTCGCATTGTGTGCTGGATCACTTTATTAAACTCTACTTCCTCCCCGTCCGGTGCCAGGGGCTGATGTTAGGAGACAGATGTGACACCCAGAGACCACGTTCCACCGGGCTCTGTCTCGGACAGGAGTTTTAGGTGGAGTGGGTCCTCCCAGGAGAGGGGGTGAGTCACTGCTGCAAGGCCTACCTGGAGCAAACCTGAGCTTTGATCCTCTTCCTTGTACAGGTAGCATTGTCCTGCTTTGCATGGCACTGTGCCGTTCACTCCTGTGTTATTAAGTAGCTGTATTACTTTACTGTCAATAACGTGGAGCTTTGTTTCAATGAATCCCAATTCTGCAAACAGTGGGATATTCCGCCAGCATTCCCTCTCTGCCTTGTCTAGTCTGCTTTACCTTTAAAGCAGGTGGGTCTGACTTTGCCGCAGAAAGGCTCCATGCCAGACCTTCAGTGTATAACACAATCTTACAAACAGCTGAGATCAGTGGGGCTCTTTCACGTAGAGTAATGCTCTGGTACCCATTGACACAAGTTGGGACATCTCTGCTTCAGTGCCTGATTTGTGCATGTGCTTTTTTCATGGAGGTGGCTCTTTTTCAATTGTAGGGTTATAGTGTCTGTGAATACAGAAGGCAGCGACAGCCCCTCCAGAATACAAAAATCTACCAGGAACTGCTCATCAGCTCCATGGCACATACATTTTAGGGAACCCCTCCAAAATCTGGACTCTGATGAGATCTGACATTTGACTTTCTACACCCTCCTAAATAAGCAGGGTTCTCTGGGGCAACAAAGCCTCCCTGGACTCGGTGCATTAAATCTAGCTTATTTTTGGTGTATCAGAACTAGCTTTCCACACAACACATCACACTCCTGTGAAAAGATTTCTGAGAAAGTGGAAATAGCACCTAATGCCACCATATGTTTTTAAGAAACTACATAAAGTGGGGATAGATTCATGATAGATTGATTTTGCTTCATGAAATGGCCTGTGGGATAGCCCCAGTTATGGTTTTATTTTATTTTTAGTTAAGCACTCCACAAGAGTAAGTGTGTTTTCCAGCTGTCTGCTGAGTCTACTTGTCTGCCCAACCCACTCCCATGGTTTGGGTGGTGCTTTCTTGCCCGTATGCTTTTGCCCTGCCTGCTCCCTTTTCCTTTCCTCCCCCGCTCAATTACTTTCTCCCCTTTAGTCTGTTTCCCTCCTTGGTCCCTCTGCCTTGCCTTCCGCACTGCCCTCTGTGTTGCCTTTCGCACTGCCCTCTGCGTTGCCTTCCGCACAGCCCTCTGCCTTGCCTTCCGCACTGCCCTCTGCACTGCCCTCCACGTTGCCTTCCACACTCCCCTCTGCATTGCCTCCGGCACTGCCCTCTGCATTGTCTTCTGCACTGCCCTCTGCGTTGCCTTCCACACATTTCTCTGCGTTGCCTTCCACACTGCTCCATGTTGCTGTCTCTCACCTGTGTCTCCCTTTGTCCTTCACTTCCAGAGTAGGGGATGATGTTTGGATTCACCAGGGAAGAAATGACCTGCACAAGTTTTGAACCAGGTTTACAAATCCACTCCTAGCGGGGAGCGGTGGCACCAAGAGCCCAGGGGCCTACAATCATGGTCTGGGGTAACACAGTGGATGAGGTTAGAACCTTTTTCTTTTTTTCCACTAAAGTCCACAATCCCTCCCTCTGACTAGTGACACCAGCAGTGCTTCTGCCCTCTCAGAGACACTGCAGAGTGAGAGTGGGACTGGGCAAAGGGAACTTTCAGAAGCGTGTACACAGAATCCTCAATTGTCATGGCAAAGCCCAAAATCGGATAAATGGCACACACAAATTCAAATCAGAAAACCGAAAATATGGAAAGAACACTGATGACGACTGTTTTAATGACACACTACATTTGCATACATGTGAAGAGTACAGTAAGTTTCAGAAAGTACACACTGTTATTTTAAACTTGCTGAACTCTTTTGTTAGTAAAGGGCAGTGCGGGGAAGATTGTGGGCTTTTGCTTAAGTATTCATGTTAATCACAGCTCGGGAAGGGGATGTGATTAACATGAATACTTAAACAAAAGCCCACAATTTCTCTCCCCGCCGCGCTTTACTAATAAGAGTACAGCAAGTTTAGAAACACAGAGTGCACTTTCAGAAAGTACACACTGTGTTTTTTAACTTGCTGTACTCTTTTGTACGTAAACAAAAGCCCACAATCGGCCCCGCACCACGCCAAAAAATACAGCAAGCCCCAAGCCAGCCTTACCTGCACTCCTCACTAACGCTGGCAAAACCGCATCCAGGAAGTGCCTGTTTTTCGCGCCGCTCGCTTTTTAAAGTGGTGCTGCGAACTCTCTCCCGGGATGTCCTGTCTGTGTGCGCGCTGGCGGGAAGAGAGGTGCACGCGTGCACATTATTGGGAACAGTGGTCAGAGTACAGCTTTGAGAGTCTCCGGCAGGCAGTTCTTTGGCGGTCCCTCAGTGGTGCCTTTGAAAAAGGAACCGTTATGGGAGCGTCAAATGCAGTTCCTGTAGGGCATGGACTGTCAAGACCATGCCCTGCAGGAACTGGGAGTGCATGCAGACAGGGGGCACAACACATGCCTCCCTGCATGCACACCATGATGCAGTAGGGCCCCCTTTCCTCACTGCTACACTTTTCATGGCCGTCACACCCCCATGAAAAGTGTTGGGGTGGTGAAACTCCTAATATGCTTGGTGGGGCAGCAGCAGCCCAGCCAAGCATATCGTGGCATCAACACTGCTGCAACATCACCAGGGATCCAACAGCCCAGTGTTGTAATGGAGCAGTTGAACCGCGGCTACTGCAGAGTCATCATATGGCCATAAAAATGCCATGTAATTTCCACTTATCAGTAGGAACTGCACCTTTGTGGACGACATAAATATTGGGATGGTGCCAGGATGATTCTGTGCACCCTCTCAGGATATGTTGTCCCATAGATCAGTTAGCTTAGCTCGCAGTTCCACCTTAAATCCCCCCTAAACCTAGATAGGGAGCAAATGGTTCTGGCAACCACTGAACATGGCAACCCTGATCCCTCAGGAATTGTGGTGAAAGATCTAGAACCCTTTTGTTCATACACTCATGCTCTCTTTTGCTCAGAGAAATGTACACAGATTACACAGAGGGATGTTTTCAATATTTATTGAACCAACGCGATTCTTGTATAGAACATATGAGCTACAATGATCAATAGACAGAAGCAGATGAAAATTAGAAGTATCATGATAGTGAACAAAATAAAAAGTACCACCATCCTTGCAGAAACAATGTATATATACAAGCATATGAAGCAGTATAACAATCTAGTATACTCCTACTATGCGTTCACTCACCCATGTGTCTCGGGTGTATGTGTATGTTCTGACGAGAATTCCCGTGCTGGATGATCCAAAGTGTGTAGGACCCCGTCTTGGTCACAAGTTGGACAATCCTCATGGAGATATCAGTTATCTGCTGGGCAAAAGCATCAGCATGTAGGGACATCTCGATGACAGCAGAAGTGCTCCTCCACCCACACCCGGAATCAGATGTTTATTTATAACAAAAGGCATCCTTGCCTTTGGCTGAGATTGTAATCAGGCTGCCATTGTTTGTGGGCTACAGAGAGCTACATCGCCCTTTGCACGAAAATAATAGGCGCATTTGCACAATGTATGTGTAGGCCTTGTACATAGTGTCAAGGCAATATGATCTATATTCTTGTGAATTTGATTCGAGAAACCAAGGTTGGAGTTTCCAAGAAACAAATCCAAACTGTCACAAATGCAAATGTGTGTCAAAAGTCGATGTCAAAACGTAAGGGCAATTTTAGGAAGAACAGAGGTTCATGTAAAATGGCATAGTTTCCTTCTAGGCCTAACTGGGACACATGATAACACCAACATTTTTACCTTCGACTTATGTGCATAATATTTTTGACATCAACGATATTTCTGTATGTCGATATTTGTTTTTTTCTACATTCTGTCCAAGCACCATGTATAGTCAGCTGGGAGAAGCATAGGTAAGAAGGAAAGATTAAGCAACAATAAGTATAAGTGCAAACAGGGAAGCAAGAGAAGAGCTGATGGGAAGAAGGAGCTTTGTTGTAAATATTTTACAGGCATGCTGGATTGCATGGATCCAAAATGTGGGTGAGATAATGTGTTTTGCATGCGCTATTCCAACTTGAACAGCGTTCCCTTTTTGCTTCTTTTTCGTGAATATCAAGTCTTAAATTTTCCTCATTGCTTTTTCTCCCATTTAGTATTTACAGCAAGTTCAGCATGAATTGTCACCATTCCAAGTTGTGTAGGTTTTATTGCTGATTTACAAAAACTGGACAAATGAATAGATTCCAAAATATTTGCTCTTTTTTCTTTTTCCAATCATTATTAACCCATCCAAGATGCATCTCAGGCCATTGCAAACACAACAATGATGGACAGAATGTGGATCAATGTCACACATTCACCCCAGTCCAAAGATCTGGGCCCAAATCCATCGTTTTTCCACTCCACACCACCCTGGGTTAGACAATGGCGATATGCAAATCAGCGCTGACCCTGTGCCCCATGGGAACAGTCCAGTCCAAACTACAAAAGCCATGTCCTTCCCAGAATGGAAACAAGCATCCGAGGACCGGCCCGGTTTCGAGGTAACACCTCTCTTCAGCCCGGCTAGCTTGATTCCAGTGGTGTGGAGTGCCTGGGACTCACGTCTGAGCATCCCCAGTACACTTAGAGCGGTAACTGCAAACACAACAATGATGGACAGAATGTGGATCAATGTCACACATTCACCCCAGTCCAAAGATCTGGGCCCAAATCCATCGTTTTTCCACTCCACACCACCCTGGGTTAGACAATGGCGATATGCAAATCAGCGCTGACCCTGTGCCCCATGGGAACAGGCCAGTCCGAACTACAAAAGCCAGGTCCTTCCCAGAACGGAAACAAGCATCCGAGGACCGGCCCGGTTTCGAGGTAACACCTCTCTTCAGCCCGGCTAGCTTGATTCCAGTGGTGTGGAGTGCCTGGGACTCACGTCTGAGCATCCCCAGTACACTTAGAGCGGTAACTGCAAACACAACAATGATGGACAGAATGTGGATCAATGTCACACATTCACCCCAGTCCAAAGATCTGGGCCCAAATCCATCGTTTTTCCA
Organism: Lissotriton helveticus; assembly: GCF_964261635.1. Classification (NCBI taxonomy): domain Eukaryota; kingdom Metazoa; phylum Chordata; class Amphibia; order Caudata; family Salamandridae; genus Lissotriton; species Lissotriton helveticus. The sequence goes on from NC_136059.1 coordinate 1,375,905,672, forward strand.
CTCCACACCACCCTGGGTTAGACAATGGCGATATGCAAATCAGCGCTGACCCTGTGCCTCATGGGAACAGTCCAGTCCGAACTACAAAAGCCATGTCCTTCCCAGAACGGAAACAAGCATCCGAGGACCGGCCCGGTTTCGAGGTAACACCTCTCTTCAGCCCGGCTAGCTTGATTCCAGTGGTGTGGAGTGCCTGGGACTCACGTCTGAGCATCCCCAGTACACTTAGAGCGGTAACTGCAAACACAACAATGATGGACAGAATGTGGATCAATGTCACATATTCACCCCAGTCCAAAGATCTGGGCCCAAATCCATCGTTTTTCCACTCCACACCACCCTGGGTTAGACAATGGCAATATGCAAATCAGCGCTGACCCTGTGCCCCATGGGAACAGTCCATTCCGAACTACAAAAGCCATGTCCTTCCCAGAACGGAAACAAGCATCCGAGGACCGGCCCGGTTTCGAGGTAACACCTCTCTTCAGCCCGGCTAGCTTGATTCCAGTGGTGTGGAGTGCCTGGGACTCACGTCTGAGCATCCCCAGTACACTTAGAGCGGTAACTGCAAACACAACAATGATGGACAGAATGTGGATCAATGTTACACATTCACCCCAGTCCAAAGATCTGGGCCCAAATCTATCGTTTTTCCACTCCACACCACCCTGGGTTAGACAATGGTGATATGCAAATCAGCGCTGACCCTGTGCCCCATGGGAACAGTCCAGTCCGAACTACAAAAGCCATGTCCTTCCCAGAACGGAAACAAGCATCCGAGGACCGGCCCGGTTTCGAGGTAACACCTCTCTTCAGCCCGGCTAGCTTGATTCCAGTGGTGTGGAGTGCCTGGGACTCACGTCTGAGCATCCCCAGTACACTTAGAGCGGTAACTGCAAACACAACAATGATGGACAGAATGTGGATCAATGTCACACATTCACCCCAGCCCAAAGATCTGGGCCCAAATCCGTCGTTTTTCCACTCCACACCACCCTGGGTTAGACAATGGCGATGGCACCCTTCATCTAGAGGTAATGGTTGAATCAAAACAATTAATGCTCTAAAATGAAAGGAAAACAACAACAAACTACGCTGTAAACAGTATATTTCACAGGCATTTGGCCATGATGATATAAAGCATGGTAAGATAATACCATTAAGGTGTGAATGAAGACCAAACTGACAAGAGTTATTAACATGAATCCTGTGGCAATCTTGAGTGTGGTCGCTATGCTACGTTACTGTTATAGAATTATGGTATAACCTTGTGGTCCAAAATTCCTATCTATTGAAAAGAAATGTTTAAATGTATAGAAACCTAGTGGGCGTAGTGTAATGATGTAATGAAATATGTGATAAAAAAAATCGAAAGATTTGCTCAATATGACATGGCAATAAAACATTATTGATTGGATTTACGGGTACATGACTCTAGGGATCTCCTGGCTGATTACTTCACCAACAGCCATAAAAGTCATCAATTTGGTGACTATTATGGCTGATTTTAGCAACACAAAAAGATGATGGACGGAATGCTGAACATTGTGAAACATTCACCCCCAGTCACAAATCTGGGTTAAATCCATTGTTTTGTTGCTCACCATGCCACCCCAGGTTGGACCCAGCCATATGCAAATCAGCCTTGACCCTGATCCCCATGGGAACAGTCCATCCTGAAGAGCCAGACCCTCCCTGGACCAGAAAACAAGCATCCTGGGACTGGATTCTGGGTGCCACCCCCCATCAGTCACAGTAGCTTGAATCCAGTGGCATAGTGAGCGTAGGACCCACGTCTGGGCATACCGTTCCCACTTAGGGCTACTATACCAACATAAAAAGATAATGCATGGAATGTTGACCACTGTCAAACATTCAAAGCAGTCACATATCTGGGTTAAGCCTATCGTTTATTTACTCACCATGCCACCATATTGTCATGCTATTATGACTGATAAGGGGTAATACCCCAAAACTGGTCCTAGGAAGCTTGTTTTCATTCTGGGAAGGACCTGGCCTTGCAGTTTGGGAGGACTGTCCCCATGGGGAGAAGGGTCAAGACTAATTTGCCTATGGTTGGGTCCAAACTGGAATGGCGTGGCAAGCAAAAAAACGATGGATTTAGATTCAGATCTCTGTACTGGGGGTGAGTGTTTTACATTGTTCAGCGTTACATTCATCATTTGTTCTTTTAGCAATTGTTTCCCTCAGTGGAACAGGTATGCCCAGACACAGGTCCTGTCCTCACCATGCCACCAGATCCAAGCTATCCTGTCTGATGAGGGGTGATACCCTGAAACTGATCCTAGGATGCTTGTTTCTGGTCAGGGGAGAACCTGACCTGGCAGTTCAGGCTAGACTGTTCCCATGGGGAGCAGAGTCAAAACGGATTTGTGTGTGGCTGGGTTCAAACTCGAATGGCGTGGTGAACAAATAAAACAATGGATTTAGGTCCAGATCTCTGAACTGCGGGTGAATGTTTGACATTGTTCAGGATTCTGCCCATCTTTTGTACTTTTAGGATTATGGCTGAATTTGCATAAGAATCATCATCTTCAAGCATGACAGAGGTATGAGCAAAGGTATGTTTCAGACTAGATTAGGCAGAGGGACATGTATTTCTCATATTATACTGACAGCGCTAACCACTGTATTGTGCACCTATGAGCAGTTATTCTACATTCCCACATCGAAGAGGACACGCCCCATCTATGGAAAGCAACTGCTTTTTATTTGCGGAGGTTCAAGATTCTAGAGTGACAGCAGCTTTGTGTTGCAAAGTCCATGTGGAGTTGAAGTATTCCGGGCTTGGTATCCGAAGGTAAGGGTAACAGTTCCAGGGATGGTTGTTGACCTATTTACATGTGAGATTGAATGCAGTGAACCCAGAAATGCATGAGTGGTTGAGGAACAATAAGAAGGAAAAGGTTGAGCAATAGGCAGAACCATGAATATTGCAAGTGAAATCCTGCATGCAAGTTATACATGTACAAACATTAGTGAAGCACCAGAGCTGAAGGGATGGAAATTATGGCATTGGTCTTACTACTGCTTGAGCCTAGGGGAGAAGTATAATTGACACAATTTATCATGGGTCATTTTACAGGAGTGGTGGCAGGATGGTAATTTGAGTCAATTTACCAAGTAAGAAAGAACACTTGTTAAGTGAATGCGGGATCTCGGAACGGATAAGGTAATCTCAGAAGAAAGTGAGGGAAAATAAACAAATAATTATTTTCAAATTTGTAATTTTAGTATCTTTTGAATCACACATGATTATGTCTGATAACACTTGCCAAATATGTACCTTCACTCCCATCAAAGAGAGACTAACTGCTTATCAACCTAGATTATGAAAAAGAGCCCATGCTAGTTCCCTCAGTTGTAATGACTTACATTTTCACTTAACTATAAGGTCAGTGAAGTTCTGAGTTTTTTTAAAAATAAAGTAACATCATATTACAATTCCTAAGTATAATGTCACTCAACTGTGCGGCCAGGCTCTGCGCTCAACCCCCTGCAAGCACACAGCCCCCGCCGTCACGCACATCGGACTGTTATGCAACAATATAAAAAAATGTGTCATTTTAAGTAAGGCAGACATAATGACTTTTTCAAGGGGTCAGAACACCAAAATATAATAAGCAAGCCTATCGGATTTATCAAGGGATCAACACATGCACATAAATAAAGCAGACCTATCAAAAAGCCATTAATAACTATATTCAAATGTATATTTTATAAATTCACACATTGCAATGTTTAATAATGGTGATTGTCAGAAACTATTTTCAGTAAAGCATTAAAAAAATAAAGAAATTAGCTTTTTTAGTCTTTTTATCCCTTAACTCCGGCTGAAGAATATACTGCTCCAGCTCAGAGTGCTTTAAAAATATTGGTAAGTTCTCCTGGGCTCATGGATTCAATGATCTAGGAGACATACTGTGATTTTTTCTAAATGTTGATAGGGCAAGCTGTGGTACTCCCTGCAGCTCCCCCACAACATTTTCAAAAAGGTTGATTGTGCCCCTGCCCCTTCTAGGGGCACCACAAAAAAAGTTTAGAAAATTTCCTTGCAGGGCATTGTAGGGCACTCACTAGATAGAGCAGTGAATGTGAACTGAGCGGCAACTCCACTCATTTCACATTCACTGCATTTTTTTATTTGTGTCCCCCTTCTACGAGCTAATTCATGTCCCGGAGAATCCATCCCAAGGGCAGATATCCTTTTAAAGGGGAGGGGAGTCATGAAAGGGCCCCTGGGACCTAATTCCTGAGAGCTTAATTGTATTTTCTGGGGAGAGGGGCTAGGACCCCCCACCACAAGCCATTCAGTGGTCCCAGAAACCCCGTTTCCCAGTGCTGCATACCTTTTTGTGAAGATGAGGGTGTGTAGCCACCTTCTCCGAGCCATCCAGTGGCCTTGGGGAACCCATTCCCTTGGGCCTGGTGTTAGTAGTGTCCCGTTGACCCTAGCCCTGGGACACTACTATTTTCTGCCTGCAAGACTGCAGACAGGGAGAAATTCAACTCCTTGATAGCACTTCAGCGGGCAGGGAACACAGGTTTGCTGCCACCTGGTGGAAGCAGAGAAAAGCTGTTCCTGATGGATGATTGCAAACAAATTCAGCTAGCTCCTGCTGCACCAGTAAGGGGTGCATGCAGTAGAGACGGCTGGGGCCGTGGGGGCCCTGGGACTCTTCTTGCAGCCCCAAGCCCTGTAATTTGGAATTTCAGGTGGCATTGAGGCACACACAGAAACTGTAAGTTGCTTCAACCCAGTGGATGGGGTCCCTGGGACCGTGTTATGGCTTTGAGAAGGGGGCAGATACCCCCTTCCCATAAAAGTAACTTTGTCCCAGGGGATGGTTTCCCTAGATTCTCAAAATGGCACAGGGAAGGGGGCTGTGTGTCCCCCTCCACATTAAAATTTAAATAGGCCCCGGGGGATGGGGTCACCAGTACCTCAAAATGGTTCAGGGACGGGTAGCCTATGGAAAAATGGCCCTAACTACAAATACCCAGCGCCAACTTTTCTGGTTTATATATTGAAGCCACCCATTTAAATGGAACTATTATTATATCTGGAATCATAGTCAAAGACTTTAGATATTTTTATCCCTCTGATTTGGATAAAACAACAACTTGGATTAGAAATAAATCGAGAGTAAGCAAAGCACATGGATTGATGTACTAATTAATTAGAACTAATAATAGTGGTGGAAACGACATAAATGAATATATAATTGTGAAAATTATACACACATTTTTTATGCATAAAGCTGTTTTTAATATTGTATTAAGAATAAAGGGGCATATTACCAACGTTAAGCGATATTTATCGCTAACGATGCTTAGCAACGAATTTTTTAACGCTAAGCATCGTCAGAAATGATCGCAGATAAACCTTGCTATTATCAAGGTTTATCACAAATGCGATAAAAAAGGGCTGCAATGCATGAATATCGCTGAAAAGTCAGCGATATTCATGCATTACCGAGCTAATGCTCTTAGCCATGTTATCCACCTCCCATTGGATAACATGGCTAAGAACTGCTCAGGGCAGGTGTTAGTTTTTGGAATATCTCCAAAAGTTGGTAATAGGAGATAGCGATGTTAGCGACTGTTTCCAGTCGCTAACATCTTGGCACGCCCACTTTGCATGTCATTAGTGATAAATATCACTGACATGCAAAGTGGGGCCCAAGATGGTCGCTATCTCCTACTAGCTGTCGCTAACTGGTGTTAGCGACAGCTAGGTAAAAGGGAGATAATTTTATCTCCGCTTTCTTGCCTTTTAAAGCCAAAAAAGCAGAGATAAACCCCCTTGATAATATGCCCCAAAGTACTTTATGATATTGAGATTTCTTTTCATGTAGTGATATATTGAAGGTTCGAGTTCTCCCAGTAAATAGCGTATTTTGAATTTTGAGGGGATTTAGTTACCTGGTTCAGGAGGTTTGAGCCTTTGAAGATTTGAGTAACCAGTTCCATTAGAACCACTATAAAAAGTAACCCAGCTCAGACCTGAAGTAAGCCCAGCACCACACATGGTCAACCGCTGGCATTATAACAACCTCAGACAGAAATTAATAGAGCCAGGGGCTTAAATATAACCCCATAGCAAACAATATTCATATAAACGTATTTATTTTGACTTTTTAAATATATATATGTGTGTACCTTTAATCTAGTTTTAAAAATGATATATGAAAAAAAATTAAATTATTTTATAATGAATTGTTAATAAACTTGATTATAATTTAAAAATAAATGTAACTTTCATTTTTTATAAAAAAAATGTACATTAATTTAAATTAATTATATACATAACTTTTTCATTTTATAATACATAAGAAAATCCAAATATTTTACTTTATGAGAGATTGTTTTATATACATCCTTAAAAATGTATTACATTTAAATGTAATATAATGAACATTTAATCCATTTAAATAAGTTAATATAATGCATTTGTAATAATGCATGCATGATATCCGTCACAGTTAAGATGGAGTACCCAGGCAACAAATTCTAAGGGGCCATCGAATAGTCAAAAGGGACCGCCTGCCATAGGTGCGGCGGTCTCGCATTACAAAATACGATGCGCCCCCCCCACACTGGCGGGCACATCACGTATTTTTACATTGTGGCGGGCGGCAACAATGTAAAAAGACATGTTTTGCATATGTATGTACAACGTGACAGGATGGCAATTGGCCTGTAATTTTTAGTGTTTTCCGGGTCCACATTAGATTTCAGTGTGGTTTTCTTCTAGGTGGGATAGGTACCTGAAGAGAACATAGCAATAAAAATATTATCCAAAACAGGTGCCACCTGTTCAGCAACAGGAGTGAGCACAGCAGGCGGGCAAGGATCATTGGCTGAACCTGATTTCACTGAGGACATTATGTTAACAATCTGGTCTGGTGTTGTGTTTTCGAATTGTACTAGCGAATGATTAGGAGCATCCTTTATGAAAGGCAGGTCCGTGGAGTTGGTCTGAGATGCGAATTTTTAATAGATGTTATTTACTTTTTAAAAAAAGGAGCTGGCTAGGGACTCGCACAGTGACTGAGAGGGGACAGGGACAGCTGTAGATGCGGAACTAGATAATTCGGTGACTACTTGGAAGAGTTGCTTGTTGGAATTTTTCGCAGCTCCAATCTGTGCAACATAGTAGTTACTTTTTTCCAGTGTGATTAGGGTTTTATATTTGGCAAGAGCATCTTTATAGAGGAGATTCTCCTGATTGGTGTACGATTTACGCCATTGTCTTTCCCTGCTTCTACACAGTTTATTTTGTTCCCTGAGTGATTCAGAGAACCAAGGGGCGGATGGGGATTGCTGGTTTTTAGAGAAGGTTTTGTTTGGTACCAGCCTGTTAAATGCATTATGCAGCCACTTTTCATAAATTGCTGATGCTATACTAGGATTTGAAGGGACCTCTGGTTGGGTGGAGGACAATTGTTCCTTAAGGAGATGATTGTCTATGCTTTTCCAGGCTTTGAATACCACAGGTAAGTTATTAGACTTAATCGTGGGGGACTTATTGTTAATGAGAATGTCAAATGCAATTACATGATGGTCGGTCAAAATCACCGGAAGAATTTTTTTTAAAAGGATTTCTTGCGAATTGGAAAAAAGGCCATCCAAGTTATGACCAGCTTTATGCGTAGCACTATAAACTCACTGTGATAGGTTCATTGCTTCCAAGTCTAAAAGTAGTGTGTTAGTGTCTTTATCAAACTGATTTTCCAGGTGAAAGTTAAAATCCCCTAAAATGGTATAGGTCTGTTCAGATGCTATAGGTTCTACCAAGTAGCTTAGCGTAGAGAGGAATTCAGTTCTAGATCCTGGTGGACGATAGAGTAGAATGCCTTTGAAAGTATGGGCGGGAGTAAGCTGAGTGGTGAAGTAAATTGCTTAACAGGTCAGTGATAGAATTGGGTCAATTTAGTTGTGTATTTGCTACGATAGATTATCGGCAGCCCACCGCCCTTTTTATGTAGTTTATCTTCTCTTACGGCAATGTAGCCCTCGGGGTAGCCACCGTAAGATCAGATCCTGAAGCAGAATCTGTCCATGTTTCCATTATGAAAAGCAGTTCAAGATTGGGATCAACTAGCAGGTCTTATATTTCGTATTTATGTTTACACAGTGAGCAGGCGTATATGAGGGCTGCAGTGGTAGTTCTCTTATTGTGAAGACATTGTATGTCATTGGGGTCTGAGTTTAAACAATTATGAGGTTTAAAATAGCAATGGGGACAAGATTTGAGGGGTGCACTGGAAGGAGTATCCAGTACCATGCAGGTACAATCCTTTTTAGGTGGTGGGCGCAGTTTTAGGAGTTACAATAGTGACTAACATAATTTCTTACGGTCTGGGGGCAGAGGGCCAGGGGGAGGGCCCTGGGCCCGGTCCAGGCACGGACAGGCGCAGACAGGCTTGCATTTGGCACGCCGAAGGCACGTCTGCTACGCGTGCGCATCTGGGTCCACCTAATTAGTGGTGGTGGTAGAACAACTAGTCCGCTGACCGAGCCGGAAGTTGTGTGTGCTGCTTCCAGGGTCCTCCGATCAAACGGCACTTGCCGCGTCGGACAGGGCCGGGGGATCAAGGATCAGGTAAGTGCAAGTATAAAAACAGTTCAACACCATCTGTGTGAATTATATGGTAGCTTTTTGTGTCCCCAGTAATATTTAGAGAATTTGCCTTGCGGGCTCTCTTTTTATATTAAGTAGAGTGGCTTGGCGGTTGTTGGGCATTTTTTTTTGGACTAAACGTGATCTTCGTGACATTACACAGAATCTTATCTGGCATAACCCTTTGCGAGCATTAAAATAAATAATGCTGTAAATGCTTTGCAAACTTTTCCAATGCATCTATAGTTAGGATTAACCATTAATAGATATCAAATATTTTTTTAGTGTAGAAATGCCTTGTGTAAGAAGGAGGACAAACGTTGTACATACAGGACAACTTCTCACATGTTCTTCATTGTTTGAGGGTTTTTGTGGAACCCACATAGATTATCACAAGAGCAGCCCAGTGAAATGTGTGGCCTCTGCATGTGCATTCTTGGGTGAGGATTGTCCCAGACTCACCTCTGAGGAAGAAAAGACTGACAGCCTAACTAGCTGACAATTTGATCTCTGAATTGTTATGCTAATGTTATTTTAATATCTATATCTATATATATAAAAAAACGAATGTATGTCTGTCTGTCTGTCTGTCCTTTATGCATTACTACATCATTCATCCGATCGCCATGAAACTTTGGGAAGTTGTTGCGTATACTCCGGGGAAGGTTTCTGGCATATAAATGTTTTAAATATCGGCCCCCCAGGGCACTCATAATCTTTCGAATACTGATATACGCACAAGACGGAAAAAACAAAAAATCGTGTATCCACAAGCACTCGAATAAATAAATAGAATTAAAACAGCATTCATCCGATCGCCAGGAAACTTTGTGAAGTTGTTGATTACACTCCCGCAAAGGTTTCTGGCATAAATTTTTTTTTAAAATCGGCCCCCCAGGGCCCTCATAATCTTTTGAATACTGATGTACGCACAAGACGGAAAAACAAAAAATCGTGTATCCACAAGCACTCGAATAAATAAATAGAATTAAAACAGCATTCATCCAATCACCAGGAAACTTTGGGAAGTTGTTGAGTACACTCCCGCAAAGGTTTCTGGCCTAACATTTTTTTAAATATCTGCCCCCCAGGCCCTCATAGTCTTTCGAATACTGATGTACGCATCAGACGGAAAAACAAAAAATCATGTATCCACAAGCACTAGAATAAATAAATAGAATTAAAACGACACTTTGAAATGTTTTCCATATTAAAATGAATAAGTTTCAGTAAAAATGACACAATGTAAATTGTATGTTATCATAACGAGTTTCCTTGAATTTGCTTTCTTCGGAGATCGCAGCAACGCGCGACGGGTAAGCTGGTATTTTATATAGCACTCGATTACCCGAGTGTGTCTTGTTGCTGCCTTGGAAGGAGCCTGATTGCTGAGAGAATATGGGACATAGGACATGGCTAGTGATTGTAAAGCCATGTTTTCAAAGCCTTTCTAAATTGAAGAGGATTTTGTGATTCTTTAATATTAAGGGAATGGAAATTTCCAGATTTTTGCAGTGCTAACCGCAAATCGTTTGCCACCCTATCGGGTGATCCTGGAGATGGGGACTCTCACTTTTTTGGAGGATCAGGAGTGGAGCAAGCTAGATGGTATGTATGTAGCATCAAAATGTCTGAATGTAATAATCCAGTCCAGAGTTGTGCAGTGCCTTAAAGGCAATTCACAAGGCCTTAAAAGAGATTCCTTACTTTATAGGCAACAAGTGTAGTTTGTGCAGTGCCGTAGAGGCTGAGTGGTTAGGGAAGGCCAAAAGTGTTTCACTAATACTTTTAGCTGCATGTTAACGTATAGTCCATTGCAGTAATCTAAATTGGATAAAATCAGTGCTGTGACAATGAACTTTTGAAGATAGGATGGGGATGTAACGAAGAACATTCCTAATGGTCTTTAAAAGATAGGAAATGGCGGTAGCGATTTGGTTCACCCGATTTTCAAATGTAAGCCGCTTGTCAAAAACCACCCCAAGGTTTCTGACGTTGTCAACTGGCGTGAGAAGAGAGCATGAGTCCTGTAGCCACCAATCTGTGGAACAAAAGGTGATAAACACCAAAAATAAGAAACTCAGTTTTTCCCAAATTAAGTCTTAAGCAGTTCTCACTCATCCATACACTGATGTTCTCCATGCATTTCTGGAATTATAGAGCTGTCTGGGAAAGTATGCCTGATACAGAAACAATGATTTGTGTTTCGTCAGTGTACGATACGACCGAGAAACTGAATGATTTAATACCTTAGCTAAGGGATTAATGTAAAGATTAAGCAGCCTGGGCTCAAGGATGCACCCTGTCGAATGCCGCAGTGAAGAGTGAAAGACTTTGATACACAATCATTCGAGTCTACTTGTAGTTTCCTGTCACAAATGAAGGAGGCAAGAAGAGAGAGGGCAGTGTCTATAATGACCATCTTGTGTAGACAGCCAATTAGAATCTTGTGAGTATCAAACGCTGCTGAGAGATCTAAAAGAATCAAGACAGCGTTGTCGCCTTAGTCCATGATTGTTGTTATATTTTCTGCAGCAACTATAAGTGCTAATTCAGTACTATGCTGGCTACTGATGCTAAATTGGGCTGCATCAAACAGATTATTTTAATTGATAAAGGTAGATAGTTGTAAGTTTAGCGCTCTGTCGATGATTTTCGCTGGGAGAGGTAGGCAAGATATAGGATGATCATTACTGAGATCTGAGGACGGGGCTGTGTCTTTTTTTATCAGAGGCCAAATGAAAGCCCTTTTCCAAGCTTTGGGAACTATTCCTGTTTGGATTATTTAATTGAAAATGGGAGTAAAGTGAGCCATGACCCCCTCAGCTACCTGATGAAGAATTTTAGGGGACCAAGGGTTGTCTGGAGATACTGAGTTAGAGCAGGATAGTAGCCTGAGAACTTGTTCAGTTGAGAGTGGGGAAATGTTAGTAAGGAGACATTGATTATCATCCTGCCCTTACTGGCTGGGGTGATCAACAGACTTTGAGCTGCCAGAAGAAAAGGCTGAGGAGACGCTTAATAATTTAGTGTTGACAATTAATGTGAGTGTGATGCAAAAGGGTTGATTGACATTGGAGGTGTCAGTTTCGAATGAATTAGACAGGGATTTTACCATTTTAAATAATTATTTTGAGGAATCTTTGACTGTTTCTAATCTCTTTGTAAAATAGGATGATTTTTCTTTCAAAATCATGTCTTTGTAGTTCAAAAGAGCATTTTTGTATTCAATTTTGTCAATTTCATGGTAGTGAAGTCTACATTTATGATCCAATTGATGGCAGACTCTTTTATATGCCTTTAGGTTGCAGGAGTACCAAAGTTCAGATGGACTGAACACTGATTGAATGTGGACATCTGCCCACATTCCTGACTTTGTTAATATAAACTAGAGCTGTCCAGTAACTATTTAAGATCATCTTTAATATTCTGCCTCTTGTGGACTCTATTACTGTGTGGTACATTCTGAGTGAGAGGCTACAAATTGACAGGACCTTCAGACTTGGACTGAGTATGGAGTTTTGCTGAACTGTGCTGATGGTCCCTTCCCTGCATGGAATCTACTACAGCCCAAGAAGACAAGCAAGCCAACCCAGTGCATTTTAAACACATCTACCTTTAATTCCGAGAAATAATTTGAATGACTGACAAATATTGATTGTGAACATCTATTGAGCCCCTCAAACCCCTCACCAGAGATGGAAGCATGCGGGTGATGGCTAGGCTGTTATGAATTGCAGGTGAGATGGGTGATGAATACCTCATGTGCACTCTTGTCATTTCACCATCATTTATTTTTGTTTCTCCATCTATTTTTGTTGGTCTTTTACTGATTCCATACTATTTCACCATTATAAGTTAGTTCATATGATAGTTTCACTTCATATATATACATAATCTTACTTATATAGATGGTAATCTGATCCAGCATCTATCACTACTATGTCATAAGTGGAAGAGGGGAATTTAACAGGTAGTTGCTCACTGACTGTGAATATGTTTATACCAGGAGTGTGAGGTATTATATCAAAGCCATATACATACACTCACGTATACTCTTTTTTTACATGCAGAAACCACCTAGAATGATCCTGAAGCTTACAATTCATCCCCGAGTGAGCCCTGGAGTTGTGTCTTTTCTCTTCCCTTGTTTTCCCCTCTTCCCCCACCTCACCATTTCTGGTTTTGACATTGTTGTGTTTTCACAGTGTCTGCTGCCCCACACAGCACTCGTGGGATGCCAGAAATGGCAGCCTCTTCTTTGCATTAGCAGTGTGCAATGCGCGCTTCCCACAGTGGCTGCTGCCACACACAGCACTCGTGGGATGCCAGCAATGGTGCCCGCTTCTTTGTATTAGGAGCACCATGCACGCTTACACAGTTGCTGCCGCCACACGCAGCACCCGTGGCATGCCAGCAATTTCATCCGTTTCTTTGTATTAGGATCCCCATGTTTGCTTTAACAGTGACTGCCCCCACACACAGCACTAGTGGGACACCAGCAATGGTGGACTCTTCTTTGCATTAGCAGCGCGCCATGTGCTATTTCACTTTAACAAAGGGTGCCGCCCCACCCAGCACTCGCGGGATGCCGGCTTCGGTATTGGAGGCCGTTTCTTTGCAGAACACAAAAGTCGGCATGTTTTGCACCATTTAAAGGGCACAACTTTAAATCGATTTGTTCCAGTTTTTAATAACCATGGAAAGGAATGTGGGATCTTGGGCAACTGCCCCTTACGGACACCAGCTGTGGGAGTTGGTTCAAGGGGTTGCCTTTTCCCCATTTTTCTAGGAAGCAGACTCATTGACAGTTTTTATGTATCACGAGGAGTGGAGGTGGTACAAGGTACAACTTGAGATTTTTAAATGTATTTTCCCTAATAGTTTCTGCGTTTCGAGTTACATGCATACATGCCAATAGACCCGATTCAGGCGGGAGACTACAGATTTTTCAAGCCATAAATGGCTTTATTTTTAGCTGTCTCCCACCTGAAATTGCAATTTCTACAATAGAAGTCAATGGGGAATTTTCATTCTCTCGATTTTTTGCTTTAAATCTCCCACATCCCTGTCCTAAAATGTTGGCATGTGTGGTTACATGAGCTTTTTCTGCAGTCTGCAACTCTCCCAGTTCATGGTTGATCGTTTTATTTGCATAGGCATAGATGCATCAAGGTCAAATCCGCTCGCAAAGGGGCAGATTCTCAGAATCTGCCCCTTTGCGACCGGTATTTTTGCATTTGGGATGCATCATCCCAAATGCAAAAGTCGCAAATTAAGAAATCGCAAAATTGCGATTACTTGCATTTAAGGAATCTCAAATTGAGATTCCTTAAATGCAATGAATTAAAGTTTAAAAAATAGCGATTTCGCTAATAGGGCTCGCAAATTACCATGAAGTTGAACTTCATGGTAATTTGCAAAAACGTTGAAAAATGCACTAAAATGGATTTTTCAAAGTTTCATGTTGCGCACACACATGTCCTAAGGGCATGTGTGTGCGCAACATATGTGCAAAGATCAATGTCAGGGGTGCAACAGGGTGTCCTTTGGACACCCCTGCACCCTTGAATTCGCATTCTCAATTTGCGATTCGCTAATTGCGATTCGCAAATTGAGAATGTCTTCCCATTAGGCCCATAGGAATGAATGGGGAGGTATTCCTTAATTGCGACTCGCAATTTGCGAGACGCAATTAAGGAATCTTAAGAAATCGCTATTTTTTTTAGTGATTTTTTCATGCATTGCATTTTGCTATTCCTTAATAGAAAGAAGATAAAGTGGAGGAGGAGAAAGCAAACACACTCCCGGTCACCCGTACCCCCGGCCAATAGCGACCACCCGAGACATAGTAAAACCAATATTCAGCAAAATATACAAACCAGTCGGGGAGTTTAGTCAATAACCACCCGACTCCCGTCACATTATAGGCACAACCCCGGCATTGCATAAAGCTATTTTATCATGCCCAAGCGATCAAGTTCAGCCCTGGCCAGTACGGTCTTTCATAAGAGTCTTTTTCACTCGAGCCACCATCTTGCTGGAAAAGGAAAAGCGTTCATAAAAGTTCATGTCAGTGCTGCAGGATCGAAAACAGGATAAAAGTTCACGATGTCCACCAATCGAACGAGGAAAGGTGACCAAGAACAGCGAGTATCTCCAATAGTCACTGAGGAACTTGTTACCACACAAAAGACCGTCTATATATGTATTAGGCGGCAGCAGAATCGAACAGGAGACGCTGGCGATAATCACGGGCTGGCTTGTTGTTAATTGGGAACCGACAAGGCTCATTAAATCCGGGTTCCGCACGGGGACCTCGATCTCAGGCGTGCAGTGCACCGCTGGTACCACAGCTAGCTGGAAACTTAACAAAGAATCGTCCTCCGGTCCCAGGATACCGTCCACTTTCACAATCAGTGTCCGGAACACAGCGATGGTGTGCAAATGGAGCGCCCCAATGGCGGCCATGACGGCCTGCAGCGATGGTGTGCTTCCGTCCACTCCATCCCCTCTCAATAGGCGATAGAGCAGGACTTGAACCCCGGAGGCCGGCTACTCCGGGGTAACAGGCCACGCAAATCTGATGTCAACAGTGGGCGCTCCTCGTCTTGCAGAATACACCTTCGCCGTTAGCGAGGGCCCCAGCCCATCGACCCCGAGAGGGTAGCAAGGTCTCCGGGCACCAGACCCCAACCACGGCAGCCGGTGCGGCACGCTGGTGTGTCCTCGGTGTAGACCGTTCACAGTATCATCACCAAAAATCAACAATTTACGGCACACTTCGGGAGTCCAGGCTCAGTCCAGGTCTCGCGGCCGATGTTGATCGATTCCGACCCGGATAGGCTAGAAATCGAGGCCCTGGCTTCCACACGTTGTTAGGCCGAGAATGGAAACACGGCATATGATAAGCTGATAAGGTAGAAAACTCGGGATTGCACCTTTAGAAGCTGAAAAACTTCACGAACACGGATATCTGGTGTGAGTTCAGGATTAAAGGCAGGATATTCGAGCTGCTGGGGGAGGTCGGCAGAGCCGGGAGCTTACGCGGCCATCTTGATTGCTAGTTCAGCTCCTCCCCGCAAAATGGGTTCTTGATGCATCTGGGGGATTTTAGCGAGTGGTCGTTGTACATTCTTAGGCAATTGCATACTGGGGGTTCCTAGTGTTTGAGGGTTTGTAGCTTTGTAACTCTCATTCCTTGTTTGCTGTGATTGCTTATATGAGTCTCTGCCCTTGTCATTCCTTTGTTGCAAGGTTCTTTCACTTTCACAAGTTTTCACTTTTCTGGGGCTGATTGCATCTCTGCCTGGTTCTGTTCTCTGAGGTATGCTTCTCTCACTTCTCCTAGTCTCATGTTAATGAGTCTTTTCACTCCCACTTTTCTGGTTATTGGCTCAGAAGCAGAGTACAGAGAAAGGTGTTTTGTTGGCTTTTCTGTTTTCTTTTTCCTCAGTCATAACGGTGCATTCTTACTTCAGAGGCCGTTGTGGTCCTTGCCAGTCTACCTCTTTTCATATTCTTTTTTTGGGGCTGCTTCTCTTCTAGTTCTCTACTGTACTAGGTGATGCACTTGTCTGAATTTAGCTTCATGCGGTTCTAAGATTGTTTCAACATGCATTCTCTTTCAGCATTGTCTCTTACTGTTGCATTGTGCTAGCTTGTCAAATTCTCATTCCATGATACCTCTAGGGGTTGCTTGACTCATGGGCCTGCTTCTCTCCCTCTATATTTTCCTGATTTTTAACATTTATTTTAATGTGTGCTTGTGCTTATTTCTCATTTAGTGAACTAATGTTTCATTTTGATAGGATCTGCTAGTTTGCTGATACTTTTTACGATTGTTACATTTTCTGCTTCTTGCTATTTATTTATTTATTTGAAAAGTTTTATTTAGCGCTAGCTAGACCCAGAGGTATCAGAGCGCTTTACATGAGGACGAACATTGTTTCAGAGCATAGTTACAAGTTACATGGGTTACTGGAGCAAAGTTACACGGGTTAAAATCATGAAAGTAAGGAAAACAAAAGCAGCCAAGGGGGAGAGATTCAGGGGAGAGAGGATAGGAGCATGGGAGGTAGACCAAGAATGTGCGAGGGAAAGAGGAGGGGAAGGGTGAAGGAAAACGCAACTGAGAGATGAGGAAAATCAGTGTCCGACATCCGGTGTGCTGTGATCCCAGTGGAAGAGGTATCTTTCCCACACTTCCTCTGTGTGTGTTTTCCTTTGCACTGTGGACTCTCTCAGGGGGGTCTCTGAGACTCCTGGGTATAAATGCTGGATCCTTCTCCAACAAGGAGAGAAGGAGTACTTTGGTAAAGGGCACACACAATGGGGGTAAATTTAGGGATAATATTATATTGCGTGGTATAACAGTTTTAGCATCCGCCCATGGGGCATCTTCATTGTCAGTCCAGGCAGGATGTCTCAGTCGTTGGAGACCTTGGTGGCTACCTTTTGGTTGTGTAAGGGCTATGGCATGAATCTGGCTAGACCCAGAGGTATCAGAGCGCTTTACATGAGGAAAGTTACATCAGTTACAAAAAAACATGGTTACAAAAAATACATCAGTTACAAGTTACATCTGTTGAATAGAGGTGCGTAGAAGGGTGAGGGGGAAAAATAAAAGGGTAACAGGGAGGGGATATGGCGGAGAGAAGAAGGAAAGTCTGGCCAATATCCGACTAGGTAGGTGACGGCCGAGGAGGAAGTCCGCATCCCATCTCCTCAATAGCTAACAAGGAAGCTCCACCGGGCAATGGTCAAACAGATAGGTCTCCACATTGCAAAGGAGGGGATGGGCTGTTCCATCGGTGGACTAGCTGTGAGGGGTCTCCGGGCACCGATGCTCGCCTGCCTTCTAGTTGCATCCCCTGGTTCCCTACATTCCTAAAGCGGATGGAGCAGGTGATAGCGGAAAGCCCGAGCAGCTTAATCCCCAAACGTTTGCTGTGACGGAGGAGATCGGGTGCCATCTTGAGGTCAGACACAGGGTCAGGCAGCTCTCTCAGGGACCTTTACATCCTCCGGCGAACCCCCCCTCTTAAGGATGACCCTTAATTCAGCCAGGTTTTCTGATGTGCCCGTTGGAGAGGTAAGTTTTTTACATTTGCTCAGGTAGGGGGCTACCAGAGTGCCGGGGGGTGGAACAGCCACTCCCGCACAGGCTTACAGCGCTCAGAGTACTCACATGGCCATCGGTACTGTGCCCACTATGTCTGGGGCTCAGTTCCACGATTCAATGAAATTTCCCAGTTTGTGTGCGCCCTCTGTACCCCGTTTGCTAATCCTACAGTACTCCCACTGTTGATTGTGCTTTCTTCAGGGATTTTGTGTTTCAATACACTCAGCCTTCCATATGTTCAGCACTAACCCTGGGCAAAGCACTATGCTACACTCGTGTAGTTTGCAAAGCTTGCGCAACTTCGCACTACGCAAACTGCACGTAGCACAGTGCAAACATGCGTAGCGTAGTGCAGAGGTAATTTTTTGCTTGCACACGGTCCTCAACGTCAAGTTGGCGACCGCGAGCAAGCAAAATGACATCCTTGCGAGACTTTTTCCTTGTTCGCGATCAGCAACATCAAGTTGCCGATCGCGAGCATGGAAAATAAACCTCCCGGCGAGATTCTCAACGCGGGGAGGTCAGGTTTCTCATTGCGAGTGGTCGCGCATGCTCGCGCCCGCTCCCGATGAGAAACTACCAGTCCGCATTGGGAAAGCTGCAGCTCAAGTAAAAATCTACTCGAGCGGCAGAAAAGTACAGCTCGCACTGTGCAAGATGCCGTTTTCAATGATTGCACAGTGCCGGATGCTTGTCCGCACTGTGCAATCATTGAAAACGACATCTTGCACAGTGCGAGCTGTACTTTTCTGCCACTCGCGTAGTGCGCAGTGCACTTTTATTTATTTATTTGAAAGGTTTTATATAGCGCTGGTTAGACCTGGAAGTATCAGAGCGCTTTACATGAGTATCAGAACACTGTTGCAGGTTACATCGTTACAAAGGTTATACAGTTATTAGAGCATAGCTACATAGTTACATGTTCAGTCAAGAGAAACAATAAGAATGATTCAGGTGGGAGGGGGTACGAGCAGGGTGAAGTAGACAACGAATGAAGGAGGGAAGGAGGAGGGGGAGGGGAGGGTGAGAGACACAGCATTAAAGATGAGTGAGATAGGGTGACGGAGGCACAAACCGGTAGACGAGTAAGAGCTGCGTCCAAAGTCCAGTAAGCTGTGATCCCAGGGGAAGCGGTATCACTCCCCAACTCAGATGCGAGAGGCTCCCTTTACACAGTGGACTTTCTCAGAGGGGTCTCTGCGACTCCAAGGCCTACTTTCTGGATCTTTCCCCAAAAAGGGGAGAGGGAGTGCTTTGGCAAGGGGCGCCATACCATGCCTCATCTGTGAGTTACTCCCTTAGCACTGTGGGCTCTCTCAGAGGGATTGATCTTTCCCCAACAAGGGGAGAAGGAGTGCTTAGTTAAAGGACACAAGGGACAGGGGGATAGGGGGTGTAGCAGGTAAGGCAAGAGATTAAGGAGGGAGGGGATAAGAGCAGGGGAAGTAGGCAAAGAATGAAAGAGGGAAAGCGGTAGGGGAGGGTGAGAGATAGCATGAAAAGAGGGGGAGGGTGTTTTACGTGGTTGGGAAGGAGTGCTTAGTCAAAGTCTTTCCATTCCCATTTGCTGCCATTTATTGTAGGGAGTAGCACCATCTGAGAGACTATCTCAGTTTACCCAAACGTCTGGGGCAGTCAATTAAACTGCTGTGTAACTGTCCTGTACATTTAAACAAATTGCTATTGTTTCTGATGTTCACTGCTGCTCCCGCTAGGGGTCTCTCCTTAGTAGTGCTGATGTCTAACTTGCCTAGTTCATCCAATTAGTGCAGATCGGTAGTGTGAATGTATCGTTCCTCAAGCGGTGCAGGCGCTGTGACAAATATTATTTGCAGTCTTGAATTATCACTATCGGTAATACTATCACGGTGTTATTGTGCCTCAGCCATATTAAAGTCAGTCAGTATAACGCAACCATTTTGTCTTCATGTCGCCGCCATTTTAGGGTCAGGCATTGTTTGTCATGCAGGTCATCGATAGGATGTAGATGTTATTGTGCTCTTCACCAAGCCGGGTGCTCTGTTATCACCGTGCCTATTTATTTATCGCTTCGTTTTTATGTAGTCTTTAAGACCTGAACATTAACACTGAGCCCCGTATTGCTTATGGAGTCGACATCTTGAGTACAGGTATCATTTATCTTACGATTATTGTAGCATGCATAAACTACTAGCAGCGTTGTAAATACCTTGCTGAGTGTGTGACCGGTTGAGATCTCGATGAGCGGATATTTGATGGGGTAGGAATGGTCATTAATTAATATTAAACGCTCTTAAAATGATCATTGTTCGGACTCCCCCATTTTGATCGGTCAGGTTCAGGTTCAGCGGATTTTTGGTTCGGTATGCACCTCCCGGTTGGATTAATCAGATTTTTGGGTTAGTTATGCACCTTTCGGTCCTTCCGTCACTTTTCCGGTGGTGTGGGTGAGCTAGGGCTCGGGCCTGTCCGGATCGTCACAGCTGGGGATCTGAACACAGCAGCACTGTTTATGCACGCGTGTGCAGTTCCGGTCAGAGCTCGTCTCCAGTACTGGTGCTCTCACCGGGGAATTTGATCCCCGGTATTGGTGTTCTCACTCAATCCAATCCACGTCAGACAGTGTGGACAGTGTTGCCATTCCGACAGGGTGTCTTGGGGTTGGGTCATTTTGGGCACTGTCGTGCCAATTTTGGAGATGTATGTGAGTCCTGGCCAGAAGTCAGGTCATATTCCGGGCGCCGATGCCCTTAAAACAGATGATTCGCCTCTTGTTGCTGAAATTCTCATGAGGACCCTCGAGCAGCCTTAGGAGATGCGGTCGAGCTTGGTTGGATGTTGGGACGTAGTCTTCGCAGTCTCGGTTCCAGAATCTTGAAGTACGTCTGTGGTAGGTTTCCAATGTATGCTTTAGATATTGCTGCATTGATGTTTTAAGTTACGGTTTACTGGTTTCCTTAGTTCCTGGTTTGTGATGTCTTGTGTTGATGGTGCTAGTGCGGGCTAAAATAGGAAAATTATGACAAGTTTCGATCCCCAGCCAATGGAGCTCGCTCCTTGAGCTCCTCACCAGTCGTAGCGCTACTTTGCGAACTACGCCCACCCCTATTCAGCACCCCATATGTTTAAGAGCGGGCTCCCTTCTGTACTTCTCTACCCCTACGTTGTTCTTTGTCACCCTCCCCTGTCTCTGTTGTGTTTGCCCATGTGTGTTTGACAGCGTTTTGCCTTCTGTGCATCTCCCCCTGCAGTTGTTCTTTGAACCCTTCCCTGTTATGTTTGTATGTGTGTGCTCTTCCTATTATCTCATGTAGTGGTGTAACTACAGCGCAGGAGTGCCTGGAATTCCATTCCACAAAACAACTCCGCTACTCACCATGTATATCCAATTGACAACACATAATTCAACATCATAATAAAAAATTCAACAGCAATTCACACAAACTCCACAACATAACACTCCACAACACAAAATACCATTACACATATTTACACTCCATCACACAGTACCACTCAATATAATTCCAATCCACAAAAACACATAATTACAGTCCACATAATACAATTGAATGCCATACCACATAATTCCAGTATGCAAAACCATTCCACAATTCCAATACACACATACATCCACTCCAATACTCAGATAAGAGACATTTACAACGCCAGTAGCTCTAATTCTTTCTTTTTTTAACACCCAAACACACAGATGTAGAGCTTATCGCCTACCTATTTGTTCTTTATCATCACCAAAAAGACAAAGTTATCCACAAAGTTCCACAGCACAATTCAACTCCACACATATCCAATCCACACCACCTATTTCAACGCCAAACTACATATTACAAATCAACAGTACACTTACACAACACACTACATGCATCCAATCCACACCACACAATTCCACATCATACCACAAAATTTAAAAGCACACCACATAATTAAGGCTCCCTGTTTTCTGTTTTTACTAATTTTTACCGATAAATACAGACAGAAAACCATTTATTTTCAGATCTGTATTTATTTCAAATGTGGATAAAAGCGGAAATTAGTTCCTTTTTGAGTGATTCTAATTACACTTTGCCATGGCTACCAGGCCAATAACTGTGTGGGTTGATAGGTAAGAGGGATAAAAAAGAAAGGAATTTTAGTAAATGCACTTGAACAGCAGTAAATATGCACAAGGCTGAAACAGAAATGTGCATATTTTCATATAATTGCATTGATCTTCTGCAGGTGTTCATATTACTGAAACCTGGCAGGCATTCAAGCATGACTGCATATTTATTGGGTAAATAAATGTGGAAATATACCAGTTTCGGCTTTATTTTTTTCACAAAACCCATAATAAATACGGATAAATACAGATAAAGTTGACAGAAAATAAATATGGATAAATACAGATGGAAAGGTCAAAAAAATAAATACCAAAAAACCGGGAGCCCTACACAGAATTGAACTTCACTACATACCACTCCACAACACAAAATGCAATTACACTCCATAGCACAGTCCCACTCCACACAATTCCAGTACACTCAATACCATATAATTACTAACCACATAACACCACAGCACACCATGCCACATAATTCCCACTATACAAACCCACTACACACCACACAATTCCACGCCACACAATTACACAACTAACTAATCGAATCCATCCCACATAATTTTACTACACACCACATACATACACGCCACACATAGGTAAAAGACATTGCCATTTACTATGCCGATAGCTCTAACTCAAACAAAGGCAAGACCGATTACATTCCCAATGCTTGTTTCTGTGAACCATGCTGCAACTATTGTCTCACATTTACTAACAATTTGTCTCCGAACCTGGGCTCTACCTTTGTCAGCAAGAGCGCTGATGATGACGCGCGTCTAGACAGCAGAACTGTACCTACTGTGTGATCCTCATTTTCTGATATTTTCCGTTTCTGATAATCAAACAGTACTGCACTTAGATTTCTACGGCTATACTTTCGTCTCAAAAACGCCGTACAGCATCAAACGCAAGGGCATTTCTCAGAACTTTCGAAATATATAATGAAGGACAGAATATTTACATGTTCTCTTGCTCCAGCACTTGATTTCTTTTGATGTCTGCCTTTTTGTATTCGTACAACTTTTTTTTATGTATTTTAATAATAAACATTGTATCTCCCCTGGGCTTGCATGTCTTTGTTCCGCGCCCAGCCACCGCTGTCAGTTCTCGCATGCGATTTCATTTTATTTATGTCCAGATGCTTAAATGACCGAGTTTGCAGGAAACGGTCGCACTAATCGTTACATGAAGTAAAAAGCCAATGAAAGTCTACAGGGAACTTAAACGTTTTTTTTTTTCTTGGTATCAGGACTGTCAGAAAGTAAACTTGAAAGGGATCATAAGAAATACACCCACCTGGTCACGTTGCATTTCAAAGGCCAACGAACAGCTGAAAATGAATGTGGTCGGTAATGCAAAATATGCATCTTGTGCGTCAAAAAATACATCAGTAGATCCATGGACTGCAATAGAAGAGCAAATAACTCTAGGGAATATAAAGACACTCCTTGCCATGCTATGTTAAGTCACGTTGTACTACATTCTTTTTCCATGTGTTTTAACATGTAGGCTGTGTTATTTTCTGTTGTATTTGCTTGTGTTATGTTATGTTATGCTATGACCTGGCTCCGTTGAATGTTATGTATTTATGTGTGTTTGGATTTGGAGGATTGCCTAAACCGTTACAAAATGTAACTTTGGGCCACATTTTAAAGAATATTGTTAAATATTATTGGCGAAAGAAGGACTTGCACGTGTGGGATTGTGGGGCATGGATTAAACATAGGCAACAATTCCTTTAGATTTGCATACCCAGCTTTCACGGTAAAAATATTGTTTGGCGGCAGGAAGTGAGTGGCTGTCCAGGAGCACAGGAAACGTTTATTTAGAAATAACTGCAGGGTTTGTGTTGATGTCGCATGCAATATGCTTTCCAAAAGATTTTGTAACCCAGGCTATCAATAACATACCCTGCACAGACAGTGAGCCACGCGTTTCTGTATTGTATTGTATTATATGTCTGTAAAAAAGGGGTAAAGAAATTGACGATACTTAGAGTGCCAGCATATGCAATATATAGAAAGCCTATAATATACTATATAACAAAAAATAGGAGAGAACCTATGTATAGATATGAATGTAAAGATCATAGTGTGAATTTGTCTTATTAAATGTCTAACTCTTTTATTGGAAATCATTCAATGGATACAATATAGCAGCATTTGATGCACATGATAAGATGGAAAAAAATAGGAAATGCTAGTTATTCAGTAGGGAAGTTTGTTCTAGCACTGCAAGAAATAAACACAAAATGCCCTTTATATGTCTAAAAGTATAAAGTCAAAAAAATTCATATTAATTGCATGACACATTGCCATTACATTGCACGTTTTCATTTAGGTTGGTGCAGAGGGTCTGAACTCTGTGAGGTGGAGATTCACATTCTCCAATTTCCAGTCACACCAATCAGAAAGCCCTAAAGCAATGGACCAGTAAAA
Organism: Lissotriton helveticus; assembly: GCF_964261635.1. NCBI lineage: Eukaryota > Metazoa > Chordata > Amphibia > Caudata > Salamandridae > Lissotriton > Lissotriton helveticus. The sequence goes on from NC_136059.1 coordinate 1,375,929,977, forward strand.
AGCCAAACGAAGCTGCATTTAGTTGCCATTGTTGCCATTCCTTACAGATTCTTTCGTCTGTTTTTTCAATAACCATAGATTTGGGATAGATTTGGAAGGAATAATGCTAAAACTTACAAATAAAGTCAAACCCAAAAAGATAAAAATGTAAGCCATTGTGGCCAATCACTGCAAAGTGTTATGTTTTTCATAAATAATATGTAAGGCTCAGAGAAGGCTCCTGGCCAAGCCAGTGTCTGGCGGAGTTGAGAAATCATTCCAGGACATAAATAATAAAATGATGTTCTTTAGTTTCCTATAGTATCAAACAATACCAAAGCTGGCATCCACTGCTCTAAATGGTGGAGAAACACTCACAGATTAGCGGTGATGTGCTTACTTATTTAGGTGGAGCACCCTGCACTAATCCAAACAACCCTTTTGGTCATTTTAGTGGTCTTAAACAAACTTAGAAAGCTCCCTAAGTGGAAGCTGCGGAGAGCAGCAATCAGGCTTAGTCCAGAAGGAGTGTGAAGCAGCTTGTTTTACAAGGACTAATCACTAACACATTGCAATACCTCCTCCCTGGAGATATAATCACAATACACACAATGCTTCAGCAATATTGAACACGTAAGTAGCACTCATACACAGTGGTCTCCGGGGTAGACCAAACAATATACTAATAAAGAGGAATGGCACCCAAGACCTAAGTTAAGATTGGACCCAGAAGACATATAAGAGCTGGGGACCCAAGGAATCACCCAAGGAAAGTGCACAGGAACCCCACGGAAGTCTTGTGCAGAGTGAAAACACGTCCATGTGCTCCATACAAGTCAAGGGGGAAGTCGCGGTTGCAGTTTTCAAGAAGAAGAACCCTTTCCAGAATATCCTGAAGAAACCCCATGGAAGATGGAAGGTTGAAAAGTCATCCCACCCATGAATACCCCGGGTACCAGGATACCTACACCAGGGAAGCTGGGTACATAGGTGCGAAGTGACACCAGAAGCTGTTGTAGACCACAATGGAGGACTTCAGTAAAGATGCCGCGGGCAAAGAAGGTGAAAGAGTCTAGTGGAATCCAAGGGTGGATTCAGGATGAGAGGTACCTGCAAGCAGAGGGAACAGAGTCTATGCCACTCAGGAGTAACCAGGAGGCATGAAAGACGAATGCCCATGGATGTCAGAAGATGCAGAAGAATTGAAGTGACCTTGGGGCTGTAGCTGTGTGGACCAGGAGATGCTGTGGAAGGCCAGGAGCCATTCATGAGTGTCCTACTTTAGATGCCAAGAGCTAGGGGGGTCAGTATCCACTAGGAGTACCAATAAGCCTTGGCAGCGGCAATCAAACATGGCAGATGAAAAAGGTGTAGAGTCGAGACCAGCAAGGTACAAGGGACTCATCAAGTGCAGGGAAATCAGAGCAGGCCCAGGGCAAACAGGGGAGCCCACTGGAGCTAAAGAAGACCCTCAAGAGGACCCAAGAGCCAAAGGCACAAGAGTTATAAGAGGACCTCAAGCAGGTCTCCAATGACGCAGGCCCATGGTGCTGAGGATGTGGTTAGAACAAATTTCTTGGAAGCAAGAGTTGCTTGAGGCTGGACCTCCACCTGTGTTGCTGAACCTTTCAGAGTCTGTGGGACCTCAGGAACAGCAGACTGGTCAGCTTTGTAGCAGTGCTTGCAGATACAGGAAAATGACTCCTTCACTCCAAGGGAGATTCATTTGGGTGTCTTGGATTCCCACAGGCCTGGAGTAGTACCTGGATGGTGCACAGGCACAGACAATGCAGAAGACTGGTAGGACAAAGAGACCAGAGCAACAGGATGTTTCCCATTGCAATCTTGGTTTCCAAAGTGAAGTCCAAAGTGCCCACACGGTCGAAGATGAAGTGATTTCGGATCTGACTCTTGTCCCATGACAAATATAAAGAACCACCCACAGGTAAGCCCTTAAGTACCCTAAAGAAAGGGTTGGGACAATTCAGGAGTCCCTCCCAGATGAAGGGCTGGACAGTGAGGAGGATTATTGCATTTTCTTGGTCCACTTTTCTACCGGAGCAGGCTCCCAGAACTGGTTCCAACTATAGTATGCAAGAAGTGTACCAAATTTTCCATTTCAAAGCAGTCTAGTGGCGCTGGCAAGTACCCCCCACCTGGCCCAATACACTAATTCGTTTCTGGGAGGTGGTCACACCTCCCTGTGACAGGAAACCTATGAGCAGCAGGAGGGCAGAATCGTGCCTGTGGTCGACAGCAGCCATAGCTTGCTGTCAGACTCAGGTAGATTGGTACCGGAGCATGGAGGGCTGAACGGAAAAGCCCCACAGGTTTGATAACAGACATGCCAGGGTTCCTTACAGCCAGTATAGGGTTAGCCATGGTGTAATGACGCATTGCCCCTCTAAGTATCGTAATAGCTGATGAACTCACCTGGAGAACGGACTTCAACATTTGTAGGGGTGCCCTGCCCAATATAGGGGCACCCTCATAACCAAACACCCTGCCTTCAGGATTGAGAGGCCTGCTTTAGGGGTGACTTATAGGTTTTAAGTGTAGTGACCTCAGATATAAGCAAACCTATATCTGTTGTAAGTGGTGCTAGCACCAGCTAACACAGGCTGCAATGGCAGACCTGTAGGCGCGATGTGGGTGGTCTCCCATGTGTGGCATAATACATGCTTCACCCCATGGGGGATCCCTGTTGTACCTATGCCCTGGGTACCTTAGTATCACATACTAGAGACTTACAAGGGTACACCACTAGCCAAACTGGGGGGTACTTAAGTACTCACCATTGTCCAAGTTAGGGAGGAAGCAAAGAGACTGGGGTCCTGATTAGCAGGATTCCAGTTGGACTAGTCAGAAAACAGAATGACACCAGCTAATAGTAGGGGTAGCCATGAAAGCAAATCCTACTCTCCTACACAGCCCCAATATACATTACCTCCACACATTCCTTACTGAGAACAGTGGTGTAGCTTGGCCTAGTGCCGCCCGTGGCGATCCCTGCTTGTGCCGTCCGCAGCAGCTGAATGTAAGAGGGGGTGCTCATGATTCCTGAATACCCCAACGACCGCAGGTAAGAGTTTGGGGAGGCCTCCAACCCCAAAATTCATCCAGCCCGGTGTGTACTGCCCCCACTACCCCCTTGCTACACCACTGACTGAGAAGGATTCCTTCCCTGGATATACAGCAGTCACATTGTTTCCCATGTGTTAGCCTCATCTTCTGCTAGGAGGCTGGGCACCCATTCCATGGTTTGCTCTATCAGCAGCCAGTGTCATAGGCCACGAAGTGAGGAGCCAACTTGCATGCAATAGCTGTGTTCTGCACTGTTTCTGTTGGGACATACCTGCTCATAATAGTGGATCATGTATCTGAATTTGTGAGCACCACCATATTAGAAAGACCTACCTAGAAATGTAAAAAAATTATGGCCACTGTCACAAAAGACTTTCAAACAGACATTCAACATACATTCAAAGAAAATCTGCTGCGGTGGTTCCTGTTCAAAAAATGAGAATATAATGCTTATTCATCATGCTGCAATGCTCACTAGACAGCCCATCGATAGAGCCAGCACATTGCCAGTTCATCACAGCGGAGCCCAGCAGCAGCAGCACGCGAGGCTCGGCTCTCAGCCCCCAGCTCTGCCCCCCGGCTCTGTCCCGGCTCTGTCCCGGCTCTCGCCTCCTGGTCCATTCCTGGGCCCGGGTACTCAGTCCCTCGTCGGCTGGCCTCCCACAGGAAAACACAGTGAGTCAGCAAGCGAGCGAGGCAGGAGGCTCCTGCAAGCCCCACGCAAGTCTCTTGTCTTGTAGCTCTGCGGGAACAGCCTGGCGGTAGCGGGGGGGGCGCGATCTGACTCCGCAGCGACAGGAGCCGCGAGGATCAGCCCCGCAGGGGCCGCTGAGACGGAGTAGGAAACGTGGGAAACGCGGGTAAAGACTGGCAGAGGCAGGGAGCCACGACAAGACCCTCGGGGAAAACGGGGAAAACGGGCAGGAGCCGCGGTGAGATCCTTCCCCAGAGCAAAGGGAGGGAGAGACTCCTCTCTCCCCTCTCCCCCTGAGTAACCAACCAGGGCGCAACCAGGCAAGGCAAGGCGGCAACCCAGCAGCAACGCGGCAGCAACACAGCAGCAGTGGCAAAACAAGTGAAGACTCCCACAGGAACAGCCCAGGCACAGCCCAGGGACCGGGGAGGCAGAGAGCACCAGAGGTGGCCGCAGAGGGTTTAAACGGAAGAACGGTCAAGCGGCCAAGCAGTCGAGCCCTGCTCCTGCTTCAACCCCCGCTCCCGCTCTAGCTCGCTACATTGTCACAACTGACTCCAGACTCAGTGGCCACGATTTAAACACGCCTAGAGCAGGAAACAGCCTGAAAGGCTCTCGTGACTTTAATCACCAAGTACCAATCACCACGCAGCCCCAAAGCACACAGCAGGCGCACAGGTGAGGAGAGTGGGAGGCAAATCAAGAAGTGTCCCTGCGTCCCTGTGCCCCTGTGCCTCGTCCTGCAGAACTAACAACCTTGTCCCTTTAGATAAGCCTCTACCCAGCCCAACCATTTATCCCAGCTACCGCGAATCTGTTGGTGTCAGTAGATAGAAGTGATAGAAGAATATTACACACGGGGAGAGACATTGAGAGGGACTCAGCAGGACCACTATGAGGTCGGGAAGAGAATGAAGACCTCCAACAAGGCAACCGACTAAACAAAAAAGGAATAATACAATCACGAGCTCAGTGACACCAGGAAAAAACAAGCAACCATTTAACAGCACCAAGGAAGCCAGCAATACCCCCAGCAATACCCATTTACAGGAAAGTAACAATAACGGCACCAACATTAGCACAAACGAAGGACTGCCAACCGACACAGACTACAACCCAACTCCAACACCAGATTCATCTACAAGCAATAAAAGTAAAAACACCCATGAACTAATTAACTTAGCAGGTCAGCCAGTGAAAATAAAATACAACTACCAACCGAAAATTTATACAAAATTCACCTTTTTAAAAAACCCAGGAAATGCAATCTACTCGTCAAATGATTCTGTCACAGGCCTCCAAACTCCATTGCAACCTGCCGCCATAAACAACTCCTTGCCCCAAACTCCAAATTATACTGTTGCAGAAATACACACGCTACCAACTCCAAAGGAGAATACGGATCACAACAAGGGCACAGCTGGAGAACAATGGGAACAAGAAGCAAGAAGCCCAACGCCATCAGAAGGAGTCATCAGCAAAGCCCCACCAATAGAGGGAGGTACCCAGGAAATAAACCCAACCAGTCCACTGTCAAAGACGGATACATCGAGCAATCACGCCCAGAGCTGGATGTGTCGCCGGGGCACCTCAGCAATTACATTATAAGCGGCAAGTCATCTCCAATACATTCCTTCTTACTCATCCAGCAGGCAGCGGCAGATGCAAAAAATGATCAAGAAACAGCATCGCTTTGTGCATACAAAGCCTATTTTCGCACAGAATTAAAAACTCAAGGCAATACCAAGGCTCACGACACACAGGGAACAAAAAACAGACCCCGCAAACTCCTCCCCAATCATGGCAGACGGGGACTTATCTTCCTCAAACAGTGACATGAACTTCTTGGTATCACAAGAATGGAGCGAATTAGTGGCAGCATATAGCGTCAAGCAACCCACAAACATCACTAGTGAAGAGAGTTCCAATCATCCCACAGAGGGGACAAGAGACCCCACTAACACCTTTTGGGTAACTTTACTAAACACAATCCAACTGTCCTCTACAGCACTTCAGTATCAATCGGACAAACTAGACCTACAACTGACTGTACTGCAAAGGCTAGCAGAGGCCACCATGGGGATCAACAGAAAACTCGCAGATCTTAATAGCCTCATAAGAAGAGGATAAGAGTCAGTTAAACTAACCCAAATTGGAAGAACTGACTGCTTCTGCTCACCAATTATTGATAAACTATCATCATTACCCACGATGCTGGGAAACCTCTTGGAGGACATAAAATTAAACACCACAAAGCTCCCCACAACAAAGGCCAGGCCTGGCAGTCCATCCCCCAACAAAAGCCCATCAGGAAACGGCAACGATCCAAATAAAGCCACCATGCAACGGCGCCAGCCATCAAACAGCAGGATAGGGTGAAAAGAGAGACATTTTTTTTCTTATTTAAAAAGAACCCTCACTCACCAACCTAGTCGGTGACATGCGTCATCATTGGGTTCTACTGGGGCAAGCAAATGTCACCCCAGTATGCTACTACACCTGTCATACAGCGGAGCTGGATTTTTTCTATGTGAAAAAAGTGCCAAAAGGAAATGTGCTAATGTGAGTGGTTTAAAAAGATAGCTGATTTTAACCAATATACATTTTAATATGTGGTCAAACAGCATCAATTAAAAACAAGTGAAAAGCGGACCAATTGGGGTTCATTAGTTTGAAACCCTATGTCCTAAAAAGTAGTGGTCAACATGTTTCTGCTAGATAAGGCAAAAATCGCCAAGCATTCTTCAAGACCTATGAATGAATCCACCGGCGGTATGCACATGCTAAGGTGCACCATACCGTGAGGATGTGACAACAAAACCAGTATTACTCACGGAAAGTTCCCGTGGGGGCTCTCCTAGGCTTATCTAGGGCCCATACGACCGTGCTTCGTATCGAGACGGATTAACTCCTACTTCTTCTGACGTTGTACCAAGTGACGAAGGTCTACGTAGCAGCGGTATCACCGCGATGTGTCCGACTTGCGGGCGGATCTCGAACGCTCATGCCACTACTAACACAATCTGATGGCCAATCTACCATCATCAACTTTTGAATTGAAGTTTTCTCCCGAAAGAGCGTTCCTCTCGTCCATCTTGACCTGAGACAAACAACCATTTGGTCTTCTGCCCCGTCCCCGTCCTGATGAAGACCCCATTGCAAGGAAATAATTAGCACCTGCCACTCTCAGGGGGTCGAAACGTTGACAGCTTTCTGTGTTTTCTCAGCTCTACCCCATGAATGTGACATTGATTGTATTATGTGGAGCATGATATCTATCTAAGGAATTTTTGCATTTGATGGTTCTTATGTCTATGTTTGACTGAAAATACAGAGTATAGTGAGGCCGTTTGGCCGCTTTTTATGTCACTATCCTATACCCGCACTACCCTTCACTATACCACTTCCCTTCCTCCCAGGGGCACTTTTGAATGTTTTTGGAATATATATTTATGAAACTTTTGTGGTAATCAATACATGCTTACATTGTGAATAAATAACAATGTACGTCAATTGATTATTCTCTTTCCGGAACTTGAGGCCTGGGACATGGAGAAAGAAATACAGCGGGCTCACCGATTCCCTCTGATGCTACCTAAATACACTCAGTAACCACAGCAATACCCCAGGGCTATACTAATTAACTTTGGAAACTTCCTTCTTCGAGAATCTATATAGGATCTAGCCAGACTAACAACCCAGCAGGAATATAAAGGGTTCAAATTCTTTGTAAGACCGGATTTTGCACATTCCACTGTAGAAAGAAGATGGAAGATCCGGCAATTATTCAAACCCTTTGAAAAAATTGGTGCCACTGTCTTCCTCCAGAATCCAGCGAGACTGAAAATAATCTATAAGGGCACAACACGAAGCTTTATTAACGAAATTCAGGCCCAGGATTATCCTAAAGAAATCTAAGAGCCTGGAATAAGAAATTCTGGATCAAAGACAAATATAAACAAAAAAGAAAGAAAATGAACAATAAGTAATGTGAAAATGTGAAACTGTAATCTCGAATGCTTTGAAAAGACGGGCGGCTATATGAAGAGGCAATAAGGAGGGGGAAAAAAGGGAGTGGGAGAATATTAAACGCTGCAAAACACTTATTATAAAAAAAACAAAAATATAGCACGCACATTGGTAGAAGGTAATGTTTAATTATCCACTAATCCAACTCGCACAAACCAAGCATACAAGGCTAGGACACATGGGAGGCTAAGGCGGGCGGACCACATGGACGCCTACACTAAGGTACTTTGGCACCTAGGATGCCTCATTGGATGGAAAGGGGGCCGGAGGGTGGGGGGTTTAGCAGGGGTGGGAGAGAGAGGGCGGAGGGGGACTGTAAGATAGGGGGGGAGAACAGGACTCATTATTCTTACAAAGGACCTATGAAATATTTAGAGACCAGCGAGAAAGAAAGATTAAGAAAAATAAATCGCTTCTGGAGATGGTCCAAGAAAAAGCTTGAAGGCTAAGATCAATATACTGTCTATGAATATATGTGGCCTTAATGATTTAAAGAAGAGACAGAAAGTATCGTAGAGTCTTAAAACCTCGGGGGCAAATGTCGTTTGCCTTCAGGAGACACATATTGAGGGGTCACAGCAATATTTACTTAAAACCTTTGGATATCGCCTTATCATATCTACAACACAGGGGACACGAACTAGGGGGGTTACTATCTTATCAAAAGGTGGGGGGTTACTATTTCCACGCGCCATAGCGGATTCATTGGGGCGATTTGTAATAGCAGAATGTCACTATAACAATGGGGGAGGCAAGCTAACAATATGTACTATTTACGGAAATACCAGCGATGACCCAGATGTGTTGATTAAGGTCTTGAATGAATTAACACATAGGCCTCTCCCGTTAATTATATGTGGTGATCTAAATATTCACCTGCCTAGCGAATGGTCTACTGATCAAGACTTCAAATACCAGGGTAGGAAGCGAAAAGTTTTTTATGCCTTAAAAGACATGTGCATGCTTCATGGGTTATTAGATGGCTGGTCAATAAAACACCCTGGGGACCCTGGCTATACCTATTATTCACATCCTCACTCAAGAAACTTTAGATTAGACTACGTGCTCTTGTCAAATTCACTGAGATCAAAGTATCAAATTGAAATATTACCTAGAATTCTCTCAGACCACAATCCGTTGGAGCTTAGCCTTACGAATGTCTCAGAGATACCTAATATAAAAACATGGACTTTTGAAAGGGCATTATTATATGATGATGTATATTGCCAGCAAATGCGAACCTGGATCCCTGCTTTATTAGAAGATAACGTAGGCTCTACTTCAATTGACATGGTATGGGATACTCGGAAGGCTTGTAAAAGACTGAAAAGTAGAACCTCTAAACTGACCTATACCTTATTCACAACTGAAAGTTAATCTAATACATTTCTATTAAGATGCAACCAGTATGGAAATATTCACATGGACATGGAGTACTTTACTTTAGTACATTATTTATTTTTATTTACCATTTAAGTTCAGGTTGACATTTCATCATTTTTTTGTATTTTATAAATATTTTAGTAAGTGAAAAAGAATTAATACAGACCCCACAACAATAAAGATGCTATCCAAAACCTCATACATCCTTCATCATTCATACCTAATCTAACACACTCTCAATAGTAACATAATGCAACAAAGGTACATACAAAAAACAACAATACATCTGAGATCCCAGGTGTTTCTTTAGCAATTTGAGTGTCCTGTTTTTTGTTTGTTTCCAAATTCATAAGTCACTTTTTCTTGAGTTTTTCTCTTCTTATAATCTTGTTATACACGGGTCTCAGATGACACTGGCCTACGTACGTTTCGGTGACCTTGATTATATCACCTTCATCAGGGCCAACATTAAACACAAACTTATACAACATAATTAAAACCAGGGGGTCTTTTGTATCTGAAATTTAAAAAGAAATATATGTGCTATAAGTTACATATTCATTTTATATTATCTGTTGCATCCTATTAATCAAGCCATCATCAATTTACGTTTGTCTTTTGTTTAAATGGTGCTGTGCTAAAAATCAGGCTCGCTAGACGATGCCTGTAGAGAGACTCTGTTTAGACGAAGTATTTAAAGTGACTATATAGGCCCGCTATGGTGAATCGCAGTTGTGCCCAGTTATAGAAAGGTGTCCTTTAGTTCAGTTGAAAAGTAAAAAGAAAGAAGAAAGGAAAAAAGGACAGAAATTCTCCTCATGCCTGTGCCAAAGTCCGAAAAAATTAAAGAAAAAAGTGACTCAAACGAACCTCCACCTAGCAATGTTTTATCACCTAATACCTACTTATTTTAAAAGAAGTCACATTTTAGTCCAAATGGTGGGTAAGCGAAATCCAAAATGTGGATGGTATGTACTGCTACGTAGTAGTCTGTAGATAGGATAAACAACATTAGGACTGAATACTATAGAGTGGAATAACCATTTGTATGCGGTAAAGGGTGGTATATTACCTATTTATAATTGTAAGGGCTCTTCAGTAATCAGCTAACATGTTCGTCGCGGGGGACGGTCAACACTTGTCATGAGGTATACTTAGAAGGTATTCAATATCTGAAAACCAGTATAACATGTATTAGATATCGAATTATTATAGATGTGCTCTATTATTAGTGTAGGTAGCGGGGAGTCCCCTTACCTATCGAAAAATTCTGCCAAAATCGACGTATATAATTACTTTCTGAAGTTACTAAAATGGTCAAATATATGTTTCATCTTCTCCCCGAGTCTGACCACCTAAGTACACAAAAAGGTCTACTATAGCCATTTGTGTGCGTTTAGCTTTGGACCTAAATTTGTGTCTTTTTTCGAGTTCGAGTGGAAACTAATAATACGAAATCCCTTTATATTAATGTCTGTTTTTTTCCATGCAGGCTGGAACTATTTGGACATATATTTGACCATTTTAGTAACTTCAGAAAGTATTTATATACGTCGATTTTGGCAGAATTTTTCGATAGGTAAGGGGACTCCCCGCTACCTACACTAATGATAGAGCACATCTATAATGATTCGATACCTAATACATGTTATACTGGTTTTCAGATATTGAATACCCTCTAAGTATACCTCATGACAAGTGTTGACCGTCCCCCCGCGACGAACATGTTAGCTGATTACTGAAGAGCCCTTACAATTATAAATAGGTAATATACCACCCTTTACCGCATACAAATGGTTATTCCACTCTATAGTATTCAGTCCTAATGTTGTTTAACCTATCTACAGACTACTACGTAGCAGTACATACCATCCACATTTTAGATTTTGCTTACCCACCATTTGGACTAAAATGTGACTTATTTTAAAATAAGTAGGTATTAGGTGATAAAACATTGCTAGGTGGAGGTTCGTTTGATTCACTTTTTTCTTAAATTTTTTCGGACTTTGGCACAGGCATGAGAAGAATTTCTGTCCTCTTTTTCCTTTCTTCTTTCTTTTTACTTTTCAACTGAACTAAAGGACACCTTTCTATAACTGGGCACAACTGCGATTCACCATAGCGCACCTATATAGTCACTTTAAATACTTCGTCTAAACAGAGTCTCTCTACAGGCATCGTCTAGCGAGCCTGATTTTTAGCACAGCACCATTTAAACAAAAGACAAACGTAAATTGATGATGTTTTGATTAATAGGATGCAACAGATAATATAAAATGAATATGTAACTTATAGCACATATATTTCTTTTTAAATTTCAGATACAAAAGACCCCCTGGTTTTAATTATGTTTGTATAAGTTTGTGTTTAATGTTGGCCCTGATGAAGGTGATATAATCAAGTTCACCGAAACGTACGTAGGCCAGTGTCATCTGAGACCCGTGTATAACAAGATTATAAGAAGAGAAAAACTCAAGAAAAAGTGACTTATGAATTTGGAAACAAACAAAAAACAGGACACTCAAATTGCTAAAGAAACACCTGGGATCTCAGATGTATTGTTGTTTTTTGTATGTACCTTTGTTGCATTATGTTACTATTGAGAGTGTGTTAGATTAGGTATGAATGATGAAGGATGTATGAGGTTTTGGATAGCATCTTTATTGTTGTGGCGTCTGTGTTAATCCTTTTTCACTTACTAAAATATTTATAAAATACAAACAAATGATGAAATGTCAACCTGAACTTAAATGGTAAATAAAAATAAATAATGTACTAAAGTACTCCATGTCCATGTGAATATTTCCATACTGGTTGCATCTTAATAGAAATGTATTAGATTAACTTTCAGTTGTGAATAAGATATAGGTCAGTTCAGAGGTTCTACTTTTCAGTCTTTTGTGCTCACTCCCTCCTCTAGACCTCAAACTAATATTGGGAGTACCCTTGTTTCTATTTTCATGTTACTCGGAAGGCTTGTGTCAGGGGGGAGACGATGAAATTCTCCCGCAAATACAACAAAATAGAAAAACAAAAATTGGTCTTACTAGAACTAGATCTGCGAAGAGCAGAAGAGGAATTGATGAAAGCAGCACAGGAAGGACGGCCAACAACTAGTGAGATGTGCAATGTGGCTATCGCAAAAAACTACATCTCTGAAATATTAGTCGGGAGGGCAGTTGCCAGAGCAAACATCAATAGGGAAAAAACTTATAAGCTGAGCGAAAAAGTGGGACACCAACTAGCCATCAGAACCCGAGAAGAGACCTCATTTGCACTAATAAAAGAAATCAGGGACCCCGATTTAGGGCTAAGATCTGAACCCGCTGAAATAAGAACGGCCTTCCAGAAGTTTTATAGGAAACTATACCACGAGGACGACAATGAATGTGACGACCCTAAAACATATTTGGATTTATTCACTCCCAATTGCTTGGGGACTGACGACCAAGAACTTTTAGATGGGTCAATCTCCTGGGTGAAAATATTACTAGCAATAAAGGGTCTGGCCAAGGGAAAAGCGGCAGGTATGGATGGGATTCCCACCGAATTTTACACCAAATTCGCCCCACAACTTAGTACCACTATAACATCACTCTTTCAATATATTTTTCAGGGGGGGAACACAACAAAATCTTGGTCTTTGGCCAAAATAATTGTTTTTCCTAAAAAGAACAAGGATGTCAAAGAAATGGATTCTTATCGCCCCATTACTTTGATCAACGGGGACTCGAAAATATACTCTAAAATATTGGCATCACGGCTGGCACCTATTATCCATAAAATAGTCTCGGAACGGCAACACAGGTTCATCCCTGGTCGATCTACTACTGATCATATACAAAGAGCCATTTCTCTTTTTGACGACACAGCAGTGACAGGAGACCCTATGGCGCTTATACTGCTGGACGCGGAAAAAGCGTTCGATAGGGTCTCCTGGAAATACTTATGGGCAGCCATGACAAAGTGTGGGATCGGAGAAAAATACATAATTGCCATTCAACGGCTTTCTGTAAACCCGAGTGCCCGCGTTCTGATTAATGGGGTCCTTTCTGAAAGCTTTGCTATTACTAGGGGCACAAGACAGGGCTGTCCCTGCTCGCCCATCCTATTTGCCATATATATTGATGCCTTTATACATAACCTAGAAAACAATGCCTTAATTCCTCCAATCAAAGTAAGGGACTTAGAGACTAAATGTATGGCGTATGCAGACGACATAGCTATCGTTACTAGTGACCCAAACAATGCTATAAGAATAATTGAAAAAGAAGGGCATGATTTTGGGTATGTCTCAGGATATAAGCTGAATTCGAGTAAAAGTCAGATAGTTTTGAATAATAAAATCACGATGAATGACCCGAGGATATTTGACAAGGCAATATATTTAGGGGTCAGTATTAGTGCTAAAATTGAAAACATTGTTGATGATAACATTGAGCCCCTTATATATCGCACCAAGAAAGAATTACTTCGGTTACATAATTTGCACCTAACAATCGGGGGCAGAACCAACGTGGTCAAGATTTTATTTTTTCCCAAGTTTTTATATTTCTTTCGAGCCATATGTTTAGAATTTTCCCCACAATTTTTTAAAAACCTAGACACCATGTTTTCACGCTTTTTCTGGGGATACAACAGACCACGCAGAGCACTCAAAATGATTACTCTACCCCGAGAACGAGGTGGCTGGGCACTACCTAATTTTAAACTATATTATTGGGCCACAGTGCTAAAATACAGTGTTAACTTACTTGCGACCAACTCGCTTGGCCGTAATATCCCTACCCCGCAAGAACTTGTCTTGGGTGATGGAAGTGCTGGCTGTCTGTGGCGCCACATTAATGATGATTATTTTAAAAAAGTGAAGTTTAAAACTATTTCTAGTGTCTATAACGTATGGGGCAACGTAAAAAAACTAGTAGGCCTAGGTCGGTATTCCTTTTACACTCCTGTGTCACAGAATACGGATCTTCCTGAAATATTCCAAGATGCATATATGCAGCGATGGGTTGTATTAGGTTTTACCCAGCTCGGGTGCTTCTTTTCTATTAACGGATTGAAATCATTTGACAAACTGAAAACTGATTATGATCTGACAAACCAGGATTTTTTTTAATTCCTCCAGGTGCGGGACTTTATATCAAAGAAGGTGGGCGGCCGTATCAAATTTCAACCGTCTCAAATCATAGATAAAGTAAGATTAGTTAAATCACCGAGAATCGGCGAAATATATGCAGGGTTGAATTTATTATTACCCGATGATATGAATAAACATGGGGTGGCATGGCAGACGAGGGTGGGGGTTCATCCCCATATCGCTCTCGAAGCCTACGAAATGTCACTCACCTGCTTAATTTCAATGAAACTTCAGGCAAAATTTTTCAAAACTTTCTTCTCCCTTAATAATACTCCTGGGAAACTATCTAAATGGGGAACTGGGAAAGGAACATCCTGTCCACGATGCGCATATCCTGCTGCAGATTTAAATCATATGTTTGTATCATGCCCAAATCTAGCTAAAGTTTTAGCAGAAATCTCCGACTTCATCTCGAGCATCGCACACGGCAGGATCAACATCACTAATGAAGAAGTTTTGTTGGGCATAGCTAGCATCGCCTGACCTCATGAAATACAAGGCTTGATTTTTGTAGCCATGGCGGTCTTCAGACTGTGTGTTGCTTCAGCATGGATAGATCCGTTACCTCCTTCATTTTTAGAATGGAGAGCCCGGCTGCTTGCGACCTGCAGCCTGGAGGCTGCAATATACAGTAACAAAGGGAGGGATAAGCGGAATAGGGGTATGAAAATCTGGGCCCCACTGTTAGCTTGGATTAAGGACGCTTAAGAGCCGAAACACCACACATGGACCATCTGCTGTACATGCTGTAAATGTTGTAAATGTGATATATCTCCAATTGCATGATGTCTCTTTGCTTTAAAAACAGTCTTGCTTATTATTGCCTATATTGTAACAAAAAGGAAACCGATGGAAACCTGTTCTTCGGGGGCGGGGTGGGTGGGAGGGGAGGTGTGTATTAAACTTGAAACTCAAATAAAAAATGTTTTAAAAAAAAAGAAAAAAACATTTAACATATGTTGTATTTCAATTTTTTAGATTGTTATTGAGAATGTCGAATGTTTTTTTTAAGATAATCTTATTGATTATCTTTTTTGCCCGCTGTTATGTGATGAGTACTATTGAACTCACTGTTTCTAGTGAAATTCAATATATTCTGAGAACAGCAAAAAAGGCAAATGAAATGCTTTACAAATTATTTTGTGTTGTACAATATATATTGTAGCTGTATTTTTTTTGTCTTCCACAGATGCTAATTTTATAATATATAATGTCTTTATTAATTATTATGTTTAAGGTAAGTATAAATACCTGTTAAAAATGGTTGATGGAATGTGCTTCTACAGAGCTGAAGTAACAAAACATGGATGGAGTACATAAGTGTGTAAAGATGGTTTTTATCTTTTAAACATATTTCAAAAAATTTATATATATATATACTGAGTGTACCAGTATTCTTTGCAATTTACTACAACACATCTACTAGTTTAGAACAGTTAAGGTGAATCAACATATTGTACTTTTTTTTTAGTACTGCATTTTATTATAGCAGCCTGAGTTTATTCCTATAGTGATAAGGAGTGAGTGGTTTGAAAATTTAAGACAATTTAAAAACTGAACATTCATAATAATAATTATATTTATATAATCTTGTAAAGTAGTTGAGAATGGTATTTGTATAATATTTTTTAAAAGCCAAAATAGTCGATAAAGCTAGTTTTGTGTTATGTATTAGGAAAAATGATAAAATGAAGTGTTTATGATTTTGTACAAGGACCTACAACATATGAAATTCACTATAGAAAAACAACAGAACAATATGGAAGACGATTTCGAAATTAGTAAGAGCCTCATAGAAGAACTAAACATACCTTTCACGGGCAACGAGAATGAAGAGGAAGAAATTAGTGCTGCAGATATCAGCTGTGATTTCCTAGATGAAACCTTGGATGCTGATTTTGTGGAAGCATTAGATGACATCGAGTTTGATCATATGACTTTTGAAATTGATAACCAGGAAAATGAAATACTTGATGAAATTATTTTAGAAACTCTATTAAATTATGAGATGTTACAAGAATAAATAAATTATTATATTATAATAATGGTTTGAGACACTCTTCTTGCAGAATTCTAATCATTCAGCTAGTACTGAAGTACTCATGGTGCAAAGTGGGCCTTAGGGCATGGACTGCTTCAAACCCCTATAGACTGTGCATGCACTCTTCTATGCACCGGCAAACTTGTCTTTTATAGCTTCTATTTCCCAGTCTATATCCTTACACTTCCAACAAACTCTCTGTGATTGCTGATTCAGTATTGTACTGAGCTATTCAGCAGAATGTCCTTATCTATGCACTGTGCTAAAAATGAAGCTCTTTTAAATTCAGTCAGACACTCTCCTTGCAGAACTGTAATTATCCAGTCAGTACCCAAGTAATCATGAAGCAAAGTAGGCCTTAGGCCATGGACTGCTTTAAACCCGTAAACACTATGCATGCAGTCTTCTATGTACCTGCAAACTTGTTTTTATACATTCAATTCCCCAGTCTGTATTATTAGACTTTCACCAATCACTCTCACTCTACTGTTTCAATATTGTAGTGGGCCATTCAGCAGTATTTCCTTATATATGTACTGTGGTAAAACTGAAGCTGTTATAAATTCAGTCAGGCACTTTCTTTGCAGAACTGTAATCATCCACTCAGTACCTAAGTACTCATGCATTAAAATAGGCCTTAGGCCATAGACTGCTTCAAACTGCTATACACTTTGCATGCAGTCTTTTATGCACTGGTAAACGTGTCTTTTATACCTTCAATTTCCCAGTCTGTATCCTTACACTTCCAGCAAACACTATCACAGTACTGTTTCAGTATTATATTGAGCCATACAGCACTATGTGCTTATCTATACACTGTTCTAAAAGTAAAGCTGCTATACATTCAGGCAGACAGTCTCCTTGCAGAATTGCAATCATTCAGCCAGTACCCAAGTACTCATGGGGTAAAGTGAGCTTTAGGGCATGGACTGCTTAAAACCCCTATAGACTATGCATGCACTTGTCTATGCACCGGCAAACTTGCATTTTATACCTTTAATTCCCCAGTCTCTATCCTTACACTTCCAGAAAACACTCTGTGATTGCTGATTGAGTATTGTACTGAGGTATGCAGCAGAATGGCCTTATCTATGCACTGTGCTAAAAATGAAGATCTTATAAATTCAGTCATGCATTCTCATTGCAGAACTGTAATCATGTAGTCCGTACCCAAGTAATTATGGAGCAAAGTAGGCCTTAGGCCGTGGACTGCTTCAAACCCCTATAGCCTATGCTTGCAGTCTTCTATGCACCTGCAAACTTGCCTTTTATATATTTTATTCCACAGTCTGTATCCTTATACTTTGAGCAAACACTCTGTCATTGCTGATTCAGTATGGTACTGAGCTATTCAGCAGAATGTCCTTATGTATGCAGTGTGCTAAAACTGAAGCTCTTTTAAATTTAGTTAGTCACTCTACTTGCAGAACTGTAATCATCCAGTCAGTACCCAAGTAATCATGGAGCGAAGTAGGCCTTAGGCCATGGACTTCTTTAAACCCCTATAGACTATGCTTGTAGTCTTCTATGCACCTGCAAACTTGCCTTTTATACCTTCAATTTCCCTCTCTGTATCATTACACTTTTACCAAACACTCCCACACTACTGTTTCAGTATTGTAGTGAACCATACAGCAGTATGTGCTTATCTATACATTGTTCTAAAAGGGAAGCAGTTGCACATTCAGCTCGACACTGCTTGCAGAACTCTTATCATCCAGTCAGTACCCAAATATTCATGTAGTAAAGTAGGCCTTAGTATATGGACTGCTCCAAACTCTTATTTACTATGCATGTACTCTTCTATGCACCTGAAAACTTGTCTTTTAAACTTTTAATCACCCAGTCTCTATCCTTATACTCCCTCCAAACACTTTGCCACTACTGTTTCAATATTGTAGTGAGCCATATAGCAATGTATGCTTATCTATACACTGTACAAAAAGTGCAGCAGTTATACATTCAGCTCTACACTCTCCTTGGAGAAGTGTGATCATTCTGCCACTACCCAAGTAGGCATGCAGCAAAGTAGGCCTAAGGGCATGGACTGCTTCAAACACCTATGGATAATAAATGCACTTTTCGAAACATCTGCAAACTTTGCTTTTAAAGTTCGAATTGCCCAGTCTGTATCCTGACACCTCCTCCAAACATTTTGCTACTGCTATTTTAGTATTGTAGTCAGTTATACATCAGTATGTTCTTATGTATGCACTGTTCCAAAACTGAAGGTGCTATATATTCAGCTAGACAATCTCTTTGTAGAAGTTTAAGCATTCAGTCGGTTTCCAAGTAGTCATGCAGCGAAGTAGGCCTTAGGGCATGGACTGCTTCAAATCCCTATAGACTATGCATTCACTGTTCTATACACGAGCAAACTTGCCTTTTATATCTTCAATTTCCCTGTCTGTATCGTTACACTTTCACCAATCACTCTCACACTACTGTTTCAGTATTGTAGTGATCCTTACAGCAGTATGTGCTTATCTATACACTGTTCTAAAAGTGAAGCAGTTACACATTCAGCTTGACACTGCTTGCAGAACTCTTATCGTCCAGTCAGTATACAAATATTCATGTAGTAAAGTAGGCCTTAGTGTATGGACTGCTTCAAACTCCTATTTATTATGCATGTACTCTTCTATGCACCTGAAAACTTGTCTTTTAAACTTTTAATTACCCAGTCTCTATCCTTATACTCCCTCCAAACACTTTGCCACTACTGTTTCAATATTGTATTGAGCCATATAGCAATATATGCTTATCTATACACTTTACAAAAAGTGTAGCAGGGATACATTCAGCTCTACACTCTCCTTGGAGAAGTGTAATCATTCTGCCACTACCCAAGTAGTCATGCAGCAAAGTAGGCCTAAGGGCACAAACTGCTTCAAAGACCTATAGATAATAAATGCATTTTTCTAAACATCTGCAAACTTGGCTTTTAATTTAAAGTTTGAATTGCCCAGTCTGTATCCTGACACTTCCTCCAAACATTTTGCTACTGCTATTTTAGTATTGTAGTGAGTTATACATCAGTATGTTCTTTTGTATGCACTGTTCCAAAACTGAAGGTGCTATATATTCAGCTAGACAATCTCTTTGTAGAAGTGTAAGCATTCAGTCGGTTTCCAAGTAGTCATGTAGCAAAGTAGGGATTAGGGCATGGACTGCTTCAAATCCCTGTAGACTATGCATTCACTGTTCTATACAACAGCAAACTTGCCTTTCATATCTTCAATTGCCCAGTCTGTATCGTTACACTTTCACCAAACACTCTCACACTACTGTTTCAGTATTGTAGTGAACCATACAGCAGTATGTGCTTATCTATACACTGTTCTAAAAGTGAAGCTGCTATACATTCAGCCACACACTCTCCTTGCAGTATTATAATCATTCAGCCAGTACCCAAGTACTTATGGTGCAAAGTGGGCCTTAGGGCATGGACTGCTTCATACTCTTATAGACTATGCATGTACTGTTCTATGCACCTGCAAATTTACCTTTTATATGTTCAATTCCACAGTCTCTATCCTTACACTTCCACCAAACACTCTGTCATTCCTGTTATAGTTTTGTAGTGACTCTTTGATCATTGTGTAGTAATTCATTCACTACATTCAAACAGTAATCAGCAGATGTACAATAACTGGTACATCCCCAGGGATGTATGACGTTACAACGCATGCTTTTACCACGCATGCTGTTACAACGCGGTTTTTACATCGCATACCATTACAACGCATAGCGCTTTTGGGTGCTGGATAGTGAATAGTTTAATTTACTATTCCAACTCCAGTCCCCGTGGACATTAGGGAAGGTTATTGGATAGGAAATTAACCTATTCCCTATCCTAGAGCGCCCCCCAGCACAATGCGTTGTAATGGTTTGCGTTGTAATGACCGCGTTGTAATGGTAGTGCGTTGTAAAAGTTTCGTTGTAAGTGATGTTTCCCCCCCAGAGATATGCCAGTTATTGTGCACTGTGACATCACCACAATGGATGCACCGTATTTACAATGTGGTGTATTATGGGGCACAAACGGCACAGATATGTGATGTATTTCTGTTGTGAAGGTGGCGCATTGCTTGACTTGCGTTGCAAGCGCAACGCAGCTCCAGTAATGCTCTTGGGGCCGTATGCTTACAATGCTGTGTCAATCCTTACACCTGTTTCAAGCAGATGCAGGGTTTTGACGCAGCATAAGCCTAAAAGTGACTGAATGAAATCTTATAGATTTCACTCAGTCACTTTTAGGAGGCGTTCCTGTGCCAAAACACCACCACCCCCCCCCCCCCCCCCCTCACCTGCACAGGAAAGCCTCCTTCTAGCGCAGGGCTTTACAATGTGATGCACCTTCCATATGCGTCACATTGTAAATACCACACACCATGTCACATCTTTTTCACCACCGCTGCATCAGAAAAGTGATGCAACAGATGTGTGAAAGAGGCACAAGGGGGTTGTAAATCTGCACCTAACACATACAAATTCACCCAGGCAGTTTCACCCGCAGTGCAAATTGAAGCATAGACTTGTAACATATTTATATGCATATGTTACATTCAAGTGCTTCGGAGGTACTATAGTATACTATAGGTAAATACCTTATAGATTTATGCTGTAGCACTTCCCTTATAGTGCTGCACTTTCACATTCACCATACACTAGTAATGTATTCATTCATTCATTTATGAACTACACATTCATTCTGACAAACTTTTACACACTTCTTTCTTTGACCAATGAAGGTAGTTCTAAAAAGAACAGTTTTTTGTGTGTTTTTAGTTTTCTATTTTTTTGTATTTTTTCAACAAGTTTGTTTTTTTTGTAAACCAAAAAAATTGAAATGGAACCCAAAAAGTTTCCAACAGGAACAAAAGAATGAAAAAAAAACTAATGACGAGGACAGCGATGCTCCCGCTTCCTGTGTTTTATCAGGTCGATAGACTGTTCCCCGTAACACAAAAGTTTGTCGCAATAAATGCAAAGGATTTTAAGTTCACTGAAATCAGGTTCAATCTGTGGGTGTGGACTGCTTCCCAAAGGTGGTGGTGGTGCACTTGATGTACTTGGTACAGCAGCAGGTGGGTTCTCTTGCAACCTCCGTGTTGCAGCTCTCGCAAAGTTGTTGGGGTGCAAGTTTTTCGCGTGCTGCACCATACTCGCAGTGCCAAATTAGTATTTTTTTGCAGGATTGCCCCTGGAAAGCGTTGTTTGGCATATTTTGCACGTTACAAGTGGTGTTTCTATAAATGTGGAGCTGAGTAAATATAAGTATGATCCATTGTTTGCATAAGTGATTAGGGTGACTACATGAGTAAATAGGATGTGTGTTGGTGTGTAATGTCAATATAGGTGTATAAGTACATTTGATAGTGTTCTATTGATCATTGACAACATCTATGAGTGAATCTATAGGTAATTGATTAGATGTTTGTGTAGGTCTAGGAATCACTGAGTGGGGTTTTAGATACTCGTATTGGCGTGTCAATGGATTCAAATATGGTACTCTGTATTTTGCAGTGAGTGATGAAAGATTATAGTAGTGTATGGTGGGATGTATCTGATTGTCACGTGGATGATGTGATCAGTGATGTCATCAGTGATGTCATTTGAGATGTGATCAGTGATGTAATCAGTGATGTCACTGACCAAGTCATGAATGATGTAATATGTGACATCATCACCAGTGGATTGCGGGCGCGAGAGTTACAGTTAGTACAACTAACTATAACAGCAGAATTTCAATGGTTTTGTATGAGTGAAATGTCCAGCTAACTATAACACCCTTAAAACCTATGTTTTTTTCAGTGAATTTCTAAGGTTTTTTAAATGCTAATTCCTAACTATAACCTACCTTAAACCTATGTTTTTTTCAGTGAATTTTAAAGGTTTTTTTAAATGATAATTCTTATAATGTTGACCACTTCCCCATATTTTCAACAAGAAACCAAATCTGCAATGCTACCTAAAAAAACAGGCAATAATTCCACTTACCACTAACAAATTAACTTCAACATTTAACTACTGTAAGAAAGTCAAATATGTACTGCGTGAATTGCATCCTACTTACACCCATGTTTAAAGAGCAATATGTGATAGAGGTTCTAATTATACACTTCTGACACCTAACAAAATCACAATACCCAGCCCCACGACCACCTCAACCACCCCCACGGACCCCTCCCTCCTACGACCTCAGAGGCAGCGCAAAACAGGACAATGGACCTTCCCAAAATAATATATCCCCTCAACAGTACACTAGCTCAATTTACAGAGATGTGGCAACCAAGTATGTATAAGGGAAAGAACTTGAACATCAACAGTAATGTACACAACGCTAAGACTACCAGTGAAAAAATATACACAATTCACTATAGAAATCAAAAACTTTTCAGTGTGTAGATATACCATTGATACGTGTAGTGTACTGAATAGTGGACGCAACCATATTATCTCAGACACTGGGGAATATTTTGGTCATGTAGCTGTGTTGTCTCCCCCCCTTTGAAGCAGAAGTGGAGTGGGCTGGTCCAATGTACGGAACTCCTGCATAAGAGTATAAATAATTAGCCTACGCCATGGGCGTGGTTCACTTCTGCAAAGAGAAGAGACTCTGACACAGCGAATGTCCTCACCCTGCCACGTGGCTGCCACCATGACCGCTTGCCTCTTCGATACAGGCCCATTGCGAGCTCAGCGCCACACCACCGCAGACTTATGTCTGTATCGACTAGTGCTTTCCATCGCCACTGCAGACAGCAGGGTTCACAACTTGAATTCAACTTTGCAACTGCACTAAGGACAGCATTGAAACCAGCCTTGCTTTATTTAAGCTAGAGACAATCGGAATCTATGTCTTCCGTTTTTGTAAAAGGATGTGACAAAAAGCATTTGTCTATAACTGTGCTGACTGCAGCCTTCGATCTACACTGTGGACAGTAGGGTTCACAACTTGAATTCAGCTTTGCATCAACACTACGGACAGCACTGAATCCAGCCTTGCTTTATTTAAGGTAGAGACAGTGGTACTCTATGTCTTTTGATTATGTAAAAGGATGTGACAAAAAGCATTCTTCTATAACTGTGCTGACTAGAGCCTTCGATGTACACTGAGGACAGCAGGGTTCACAACTTGAATTCAGCTTTGCATCAACACTACAGACAGCATTGAAATTAGCCTTGATTTATGGAAGACAGAGACAATTTTTTTAAATGATGCGACAAAAAACATGCCTCAATTTCTGTACTGAGTACTGCCTGAGTACAGTGCAATCAACAGAGTTCACCACTTGATACTAGAAGCGCATCAGCACTACAGACAACATTTAATTCAGTCTCGATTTATTGAAGGCAGAGACAATTGTACTGTGTCCTCTGATTCTATTAACTGTGACAAAATAGCATTCATTGATGTTTGTGTCGACTACTGACTTCAATCTACCCTGCGTACAACAGGGTTCACAACTTGAATTCAGCTTTCCATCTACACTACGGACAGCATTCAAGATATCCTTTATTTATTTAAGGCAAAGACTATTTTGTTAAAGGATTCCACAAAAAACATTCATCAATGACTGTAGTGAGTCTGTTTTCAAATGTACACTGCGATCAAAAGAGTTTACCGCTTGATACCAGTGGTGCATAAGCACTACAGACAACATAAAATTCGGTCTTGATTTATTTAAGGCAGAAAAATACTACTGTGTCGTCAGATTTTGTTAAAGTATGTGACAAAAAAAAAGCATTCTTCAATGTCTGTGTCAACTACAGCCTTCGATGTACTCTGCGGACAGCAGGGTTCAAAAATTGAACTCACCTTTGCATGTATATTACGGACAATAATGAATTCAACCTTGATTAATTTAATGCAGAGACAATTGTATTGTATGTGTTCAGATTTTTTCAGATAGTATGACTATTTTACATGACGCATTCCAGTAGACAAGAGACATTATACTACTGTGCCCCCCCCCCTGAACCACGAATCATCACAGGGTACACACACGCTGAGTTCTTTCTTTCGGTACCACTAAATCACTGCACCACAAGTCATTTCCCCGTAGCTTTATTAAAGCAGAATTCACTAGGCAAAAAACATTACTCCCATTACAGCCCCCCTGCATTATGCATTATCGCAGTGTACGTACAAGTTCAGCGCCAAGGATACTACTACCTCAGTGCATCATAAATCATCGGAATGAAGAGTGAACAGTTTTATGTCAGCAATGAGGCATACTATCACTTTTAAGTGGAATTCATGCAGAATCCAATCGACAAAAGGCATTACTCCAATTACTGTGCCCCCCTGCCCCCCAGACCACGCATCATTGCAGAATATGTAAACGCTAAGCACCAAAAGTACTAGTAACTCAGTGCACCAAAAATGTTATCACGTGGCATTACTAAGGCACCATTCACAACACAAAAAAACATTACTAGCAGTACAGCCTGTCTGGACCACGCATCATCGCAGGCTCCACAGAATCTTCTTGTTTTAGATACCACTAGCTCAGTGTAAACCAAACTAAGTATAACACCTATCAAACCATACACAATATCCCTTTATTATGCTTCCTTGAAAAACTTATTTTATATCACTTATACATTTAATTGAATAATAAAATGCACGCTGCATACATGTTCTATCTTCCACTTCAATCATAATTGCAGATGATGCACTCCACGATAAGATGTGCACTACGGACAACAGGGTTTACAACTTGAATTCACCTTTGCCTCTACACTATAGACCGTAGGAAATTCAACCTTGATTTATTTAATGCAGAGACAATTATGCTGTATGTATTCAGATTTTTACTTGTGCGGTTTGCCTGGGAATGCATGGGATATACTACTTTGGAAAAAAATAGCGCACAAACCCCTCCTTACAGTGGAACTTGTTGAAATACAGTATCCTGAGTGTACAAATAAATAAACCAAAAATATACGTGTACAGTTGTATGTACTATGCTATTACTAACTCGATATACTATCTTTCAGATCACTAAACTGGAGGGTGCACCATGAACCAGCACGTGCTTGGACACACAACGGAGGCAAAAGGTGAGCTACGAGTATTTTCTCCAGTATTAACTGCTCCATCTATAACTTTCTCTCTCTCTCACACTTTTAGTGTTGTTTTTTCTTTCTTTCTCGCTCTCACTCTCTCTCACATCGTTTCTCTTTCTCTTTTAAAGTTATGGACGCTGCTGTCCACTCTGAAATGTAGAACCAAAGCTGAGTTCAAGTTGTGAACTCTGTTCGTCACAGTGTTTACACAAGGTAAGCAGAGCGGCCTAGATATACAATCCCTGCGATTAAATGCATTAGAAGTAAAAGAGCTTATTAAAAAGCCCCTTGTGCCACTTTTGCGTCATTTTTAAAATGGGAAAAGTAACACAAAAAGGGCGCAAGAGTCGTGTAAATAAGCCCTAAAGAATATTGTCCTGCAGAATGACTTGATTTCTCTCCTAATTCTGTCTCATCTCTGAATCATATTAAAGACCTGTTGATCCATAGTGTAAATCTAATGCACTAGGCACTTCCATACAAACACCTCTTGAACGCAGGGCTATAAGACAAGTGAAATATATCAGGCACATTGCAGACGTAAAAATAAGGAAATATCGCCAAGTGTTACCTTGACTTTTAATGTTTGACCTTATTTAGTTACATCGATGTAATTTTAAACACTAATTTTCATTTTTGTTTTGCAGATTACCTACAGTACTTTTATTGGAGTCCATATCACATTTTGTTTATTATATTGTTTTGTTAAAGTTATGTTTCCAGTTATTTATTATATTGTTATCTTTAAGTTACGTTTCCAGTTATTTATTGTTGTTTCAATAAAAGTTAATTTTTAAAAAAGTATATACGTCAAATTTTTTTGGGGGGTGGTGGTCCCCAATAGAAATGATATTTATAATTTGAACTATAATTCTGAGGCTAACTCTTTACCAGATCTTTACCAGAGTCTATAGCAACGACTAACGATACCTATTGAAAAGTTTTAAAACTCCAGCACAGTAACTTTTTCCATTAGCAACATAGTGTGGTGAACTTCTAACCTCTGTGCTCACGTAAGTGTTCCATGAACTAGTAACAGGCAGAAAGCCGTTTGGGGTTAAGGTTGAAAGGTACTGGCTGTACCGAAACTGTTATATTTACCCTGGATCCTCTACATTACAAAAAGGAAAGCAAAGTAAAACAGAACACTATATACCACATTTACAACCCCCTTGCGCCACTTTCGCGTTACTTTTCACATCTTAAAAGTAATGCAATAGTAAGGCAATGAACTTGTAAATCTGCCCCTATGCACATTAAGCGCAAAACAAGTACACAACTCATTCAATTCTTTATCGATCACAATTAGACAGTGTTGTTTCACGATTCACAATGAACTTCAATAAATACTTCCTGCCTATTTAAATGGAAGACGAGATTGTCGACATTACAAAACTTAGTGGCATATTTACAAAGACTGAGTTAAAATTGTCGTCGCTTTAACGCCTGCAAACTAGAACAAAAAAGCCAAAAATGGACTTCAAAATCCTTTGTTATCTTACCGAAAGATTTTCTCAACATTGCTGTTTCCTATACAAGACTGAGAGCCTCCCCCCGGGGCTATAAAACAAATGGTTGTGGGAACCTCAATGACCCCCCTCAAGCCCCGGGAACCACCACCCCCGGGTATTTGTGTATTGTGGGAAGCAGACTGCGTGGCCTTCCGCCTCGACCCCTCAAAGGCACTGGACACCGCCACGCCCCAGGATCGGCTTGTGCAGTGTCCCGGGGTGCCTACTCCCGGTACACTCTTGTTTCTCCCGCCCTCCCACAGCAAACTTTGTTTGATTTTTGAAAAACTCAGCAGTGAAATCTGTTCTCACTTTCAAAATCCAAACCAGATTGCATTTCCACATGCAAGTTAGCATCTCCCCATGCGGAAAAGCAATGCCGGCTCCCAAAGAACGCGGGGAGCCGGCGGGACCATGGGGGCATGGTGTCTCCCCCCATGGTCCCCAACATTTTTTATAAAACCCGGGGATACGGTCCCCATGAATATTAGAAATTACTGATAGGGGCTAGTTTTTTACGGTAAAATTAAAAGTTGCGCACCCAGTGCAGCGCTCAGTGCGGCCCCCTGGTGTGCACGCGCTGGATGCACGACTCATAATCTGTAGGGTGCGCGTCTCCAGTGTCTTTGGTGCACAACTTCTACACATTTGGGAGCCGGCATTGCTTTTCCACATAGGGTGCTACTAACATGCAGCTCCCCATGTGGAAAAGCAATCTCATTTAGATTTTGAAAGAGAGAACAGAGTTCCTTGCTGTGAGAGAGGGGATTTACACCCTGCGACAGTGCAGGAGCCAGCCCTCCCAAAATACATAAAGCCCCGGGGTGTGGTGGTCCCCGAGGCTTTGGAGACCTTGCAGTCCCCCAAACCATTTTGTTTGTAGCCCGGGGAGTAATGGGCCCTCGAGTGCTCTAGGAGGGGGGTCACGCAGTCCCCCTCCCACAATACATAAAGCCCCAGGGGGTGTTGGTCCCTGTGGCTTTGGGGGCCTTCGACCCCTCCCCCCACAATTTATTTTCTTTTTAGCCCTGGGGGTGGCGATCCCCGAGGCTGGGGGACACCTCTGAGCCCCACATAAAATATAATCATTTTGCCCCAGGTATTTAGACCCCCGGGGACTAATTATAAAAAAACCTCTGTTTTATTTTATTTATTTTACGGCACAGTCTGCCTACCCTACACGCACTAGCTGGGTGTTAAAAATAAATACATTTATGGGCCCTGGGGGTCCTTCTGGGACCCCCTAAGCAGGTCCAGAGGGTAAAATTATTTCTACCCTGCCCCCTTTCTCCGTTTTGCACGCATATTTCACTGACTTCCTCAGCCTCGCTTCTACCGAGGCACAAAATGGCTGCCAACAGTTCTTGGTTTCAAATGTTGACAACCACTTGACAGCCAATTAGCATTTGGCACATGATCGGAAGGGTGCGCTTATGGTACAATGACAATCCTCGCACACTCCGCGGATCCACCGCACCCATAGATATATAAATGACTTTAACTGTAATTTTCTCAGGAACTACTAAACAGATTGACACCATAAAAGCAAAAGGCGCAAGTTTGAACTGAGGACTATCTCTTTGCCAAATTTGGCATAATTGAGTTCAGCCGTTCGTGCTGTAGCTGTAGCTAAATGTCCTGTGGGAAATTGCATGGGGAAAACATGTGTTGGGACCCCCCTTCACCCCAAACCTTTTGGGATAGGAGCAGAACAAGAGATGGCCAAAAGTTTGGAAATGTTTGCAAAGATTCATCAATCAGTGCCAAAGTTATTGGGATAGAATGTTGCAGATATCCTATGCATAATAGGTCCTCACTATAACTACCTACTGGCATCATCCTTGTGAAAAAGTGGCAGACCTCCTCTCAGCTTAATGTAACCTTTGATACACACATTCAAAAATAGAAACTAAAATTTACACAAAAAAGGGACATACCGATACCAGTTACAACAACCTATTCAGTAATTCCACCATCTACATACACATCCACTCATTCACCAACAGTTCTATATAATTACTCATACATGTACTAACTCATCATATATACTCATACATCTACACATCCTGTTACACACCGACACTCATCCATAGAGTTACTCACACACTTACTCACACATGCAAATAAACTATCAAACATCCATTTATTTGCATATACAGCTATACACACACCACTACACTTACCTTTACAGAAACGTACACATAGTGACTCTCTTAAATAATCATTTATAGAATCTCTCACTCTCACATATAATCACTTATATACATCAATACTCACATATGCTGCAGAGGATATGCCATTAGCTAGTGGTCATAATTATCCAATCTCTGATCCATCGACTAGTATTTTAATGGCTTCCCTGCAGCTCATGTTCACTACCTTGTCAGCTGATATTAAAAGAGGGTTTGAAGAGTCCGCATCGATCCAGAGAGAGATCAGAAATTACTGTGAGTCACTTGACAGTAAAATTGATGGTCTTACTGCTAGAACGGAAGCTCTGGAAGAGACTGTTGGTGGGTTATCCCTGCATCTAGACAATGCTAAGGAGGACATATCAAAACTCAAGAAGGATGACCTGACACTAGCGGAAAGGTTGGAAACATTGGAAAATAATGCTAGGCGCTGTAACATCAGAATCCTGAATGTGCCAGAGGGAAGCAAGGGTTTGGATGTTAAAGGCTTCATCATTCCGCTTTTAAAACAGTCCCTTAACCTTGACTTTCCTGAAGATGAGCTAGCTAAAGATATCCAAAGGATACATAGAGACCCCTTTAGGCGTAATCTCCAAAGAACTAAGCCTAGAAAGATTCTGGTGAACTTTCACACTTATGCTCTAAAAGAGCAGATCCTTAACTTAGCTCTAAGGCAAAAATCTTTAACAGGCAAAGGGTTTACCTTCCAGATACGATCCGACCTAAGTAGGACTACCCTGGAAAAGCAGTGGGAACTGGGAAGGAGGATGGAGGCATTCCGGGGCTTGGGCGCAACGGTTCAAATGGGTTTCCCTGCAGCTCTGAAGATCATGTTTAACAACAAGATGTTCAATGTTCGCTCAGTTCAGGCCGCAGATGAGCTGTTGTTGTCTTTAGGGGGGAAAAAAGGGGCCTCTGGTTAGACAAGAGAAGTAATTCTAAATTCGAATTAAACAACATAAGGTCCGTTACTATTGGTTAGCTATTTGTTTCTGTTCCTCTCCCCCCCTTCTTTCAGCCTTTACCTAGGTCCTTAGCCCTAGGGCTTCTTTTTTCCATTTAGTCTCCCAACACTCTAACTCTTTAGTGAAAATGTTCATGTTGGGTTGATATGAGGATCTAAGGAAAAGGGGCAACCGATATTAGAAAAAACATTAAGTAACGACGTAAACTACGGCCACTTGACTAACTGTAAAAGGTATATTGATTTAATTAAACCGGAAAAACGAAAAAAAGGGGACACAAATAGGGATTAAAAATCAAATAAATGGGAAACAACATAGTAAAGGGAAAAAAAGAAAAAAGGTAGGGAAAAAAGAGAAAAAAAGAAAAAAGGGAAAAAAGAGAAAATAAAAACCAATCACTTTGCAGGGGCTTGGGTAGGGGAAGGGGTACCATCTGCCGGTCCTGATCCGGTTAGTTAGTACAAGGGTTCCTCAGAGGAGGGGGGGGTAGGTTGGGGCACTGGGAGGTCAGGGGTTGGGTAAATAAACATAACATTTCCTCATTTATGGTTAGGTTTTTGGCTACTCCTTTTGATAAAATATGGGTAGTGAATTTAAAAATGGCAGGAGTTAGTGTTGACGCTTTTTTCTTCGTTAGATTCAGCGAATCTACGGGTATGACAGGATTTTGGAGTTATGAATAATCTCAGGATCCTCTCCTGGAATGTCAATGGCCTGCACACCCAGCCAAGAGCATATAAGATCATACAATACTTGCGTGACACGGATGCGCAGGTCATTATACTCCAGGAGACACACTTAATAGAGGCTGAGATGTTCGAATTGGTTAAAAAAAATAGGTGGATTGATGTTTCAGTATCTTCTTCCCAAACTTTGAATATAAGGGGAGTGACTATCCTTTTAAAAAAAAACATAAATACAAGAATTATTTCGCAGGAGGTCGATTCTGGTGAGAGATGGGTTATTACGACTGTAGACATAGGTGGAGCTCGCTTGACTTTAGTTGGCTACTATGGGCCTAATCGGGATGACCCATCAGCTCTTGAATTATTATTTTCTCATCTTTTACGTTTCCCAGAGCCCATTATTATAGCAGGGGACTTTAATATCGTATTAGATCCCTTGCTTGACAAATCACCAAGTAGTAGGCAGCAAACATCAAAAACTAGAGCTTTTCTTCTCAACTGTATCAGTCAATATGGACTCACAGACATTTGGAGGGTAAGAGCAGGGTTGGAATCTGGTTTTTCGTTTAGAAATTTTAAATACAGTCACCAATCCAGAATCGACTTCTTCTTAATTAGTCGTAATTTGGTAGATTCTGTAAAAAACATTAGTTATTTGCCCTCGCATCTGTCCGACCATTCTTCAGTATCTTTGAATCTCTCTGGAGTAATTACACCTCCTTCTAGATCTTGGTCGTTCGACCTTTCCCTTCACTCGTCCCCAGATGATATTTCATCTATTAAATTTGAAACTTATGAGTTCATGCAAGCAAATATCGGCTCTGCGGATCATTGTATAGTATGGGATGCTTACAAGTGCTTTTTTTGGGGTGTAATCAAGAATAAGGTTGTGTTCCGAAGGAGGCAATACACTCAAGAAATAGCATCCATTGAAACTGACCTTCTTGCAGCACAAGCTGAATTAGAAACCAGCTATAACACCTCTAACCATGTTCCTTCATTGCTACACAAAAACCTGCTTGCCCGAAAAGAGAAAATGGCATCCGTTCTGAATCAACGTATCCTCCAGAAATGGGAGAGTAGCAAGCTATCCCATTTCGAATATGGGGAGGGTGCCGGTAAATTACTGGCCTGGAAGACCAAAACTGACCTGGCACGTAACATCATAGCCTCGGTAATTACGAGCAAAGTCACCCTCTCCTCGGACTCAGAAATTAGAACAGCTTTTAAGGATTTCTTTAAAAAAATATATCAGGAGGATAGGAACATCACCATAG
Source organism: Lissotriton helveticus (assembly GCF_964261635.1). Taxonomy (NCBI): domain Eukaryota; kingdom Metazoa; phylum Chordata; class Amphibia; order Caudata; family Salamandridae; genus Lissotriton; species Lissotriton helveticus. The sequence continues at coordinate 1,375,962,036 of NC_136059.1, forward strand.
ACAGTGTAGACAGATGGTTAGAAGGTGTCTCCCTACCATCATTATCTTCTGAACAAAGTGCTTTTTTGGATAGGGAGATTACCAAGGATGAGGTTACGTTAGCTATCCAGGGGAGCAAGGGAGGCAAGGCTGCAGGGCCAGATGGTTTGCCAGCTGAGATCTATAAAAATCTGGTGGCAGAAATATCGCCTTTCCTTGCCGTACTCTTTAATCAAATACTGCAGGAGGGGGCTCTTCCACCGTCATCTTGGAATGCCGCATCTATCACGCTTATTTTGAAACTTGGCAAACCTGCTAACAACTGTGGTTCGTACCGTCCCATATCAATCCTGTATGCAGATTATAAAATCTTTGCATCTCTTTTAGCAAACAGGCTGGGCCAGGTGGCCCCTGATATCTTACATCCTAATCAGAAGGGCTTTGTTAGGGGACGCCAACTTTACGAACTCACTTACGATCTTATAGGCGCCATAGATATAGCGATTAAGGACTCCATCCCTTTGGCTATCCTCACGTTGGACGCCACCAAGGCCTTCGACAGGGTCAACTGGACATTCCTGTCGGGGGCCTTGACCAAATTCAACGTGGGGGAGGGCTTCCGTAGAGCGGTGGAACTGCTGTACATTAGTCCATCAGCCTCTGTACTGGTAAATGGGGCCTTGTCTGAACCCTTTGCAGTTACAAGAGGAACACGACAGGGTTGCGCCCTATCCCCTCTCTTATTTGACCTGTATATAGAGCCCTTTGCGCAGAGATTAAGAGAGGATGATACCATCAAACCCTTCATCTATGGAGAGTGGGAAAAGAGGGTGGCCCTCTATGGGGACGATGTCACATAATGACCTCTGATATCAGTACCGCGTTCCCTACAGCTATTAAATTAGCCTTGGAATTCGGGGAAGTGTCAGGATATGAGGTGAATGCCTCAAAGACTGAGATTATGGTCTGGAACGATGATGCGAGTGGCTTTAATGAACAACTTAGTGAAAGCCTGCGTTATTTAGGGCTAAACATTGTTAAAGATATCACTCAGATCGCCCCCTTGAATTTTGCAGTAATTGCTAAAGAGTGTCGAAAGCTAATGAGATCTTGGCAACACCTCCCCCTGTCTTTGTTGGGTAGAGCGAATCTGGTAAAGATGTCTATTCTACCAAAGATTTCCTTTTTATTCAACACTATCCCACTTTTTTTTTTTATCCTTCCTTGCTGGCTAAGCTACAGGGAGAAATTTCCATATTTCTTTGGAAAAATAAAAATCCTAGGCTAGCTTGGAAAAAAATCAGGCGCCGCAGGGAGAAGGGCGGGCTGGCGGGCCCAGACCTACAGATATATGCTTGGGCGTTTCAGCTATCACACTCACGCATGCTTCTTAAAACACCAACAGATGAGGGCATAGGTAGTATGTTTTTGGCTCTTTTGAGCTGCGAGGGTGTCGGTCAATCTGGTTACCTTTTTAAGTTTGGTGATCCCAAATTTTTAAAAAAGGTAAAATTGAAGGTGCTTTATGGCCTGGCAAGAACTTGGGCAAAGATAAGATCTACAATAAACCTGGGGTATTATTCCAGCAGATCTCCAATATGGGAGTTACCTTTGGCTCCAAGCTGGGCGTGTGACGCACTAGCACTCCCGATAAGAGAGGCTGGTATATCTGTCTGGGGAGATTTGTTCTTTGAAGGGACCTTGCTTCCTTTGGAATATCTATCAAACAAGGTGGGGCCCAACTTGTCTAGATTTAAATACCTACATATATCGAGTTGGGCTCAAGCTGCTACCACCCAATCCACACGCCGAATAAACTTGCCACTAGGAGGAGGTTGTGAACTCAAATCTCTTCTGGTAGATAAACCGCCTGTAAAAAAAGAGATCTCTGTGTGGTACAATTTAATATTAGACAAGATCAACGGCAACTTTCACCCCCCAGAGCTATTGTGGGGAGAACTGATGCCAGGCTTGAATGTAAAAGATCTTTGGTCAATGTCCTGCATAGTACCCTGGGACTTAGTTAAACCAGCCTGGCTCCTCAGAAACCATCTTTTTACCCTGCACAGAGCATATTACTCCCCACATAGGTTGTCTAAGCTCTCTCTTGGGAGCCCCGTGGCTTGTGCAAGGTGTGGTTTAAAAGAGGCCCCGGATACGCATATGTTCTTCGTCTGCCCCCAGTTGGCGCCTTTTTGGGACTCAATCAGCAGCAAACTTTCATCTTCTCTGAGCTTTAACGTAGTGATTGACCTTTGCATGGTTATCTTTGGAGTTGTGGACCAGACTCTTAGTCCAGCAAAGAACTTACTATTGTACTCCATCCTTGCGGCCCGTAGAGAAATCTGCAAGCATTGGAAGGATGCATCCCCTCCTACATTCCACGATTGGTGTAATTCAATCCTTCAGATTTCGAAATTAGATCTCGCCAGGGCCGGGAAGAAAGACAAAAGAGCTTTTTGGCATCTGTTGGATAGGTCACATTGAACCTGTTTTTTTTTTGTTTTTTTTCTTTTCCCCAGGTCCAATGATTACACAGCCATGGTTTATTCACTCTGCAAGGCCCGACTACCTGTTGGCATCAGCTATGATAGGTACCGGCTTAATTGTGTCATCTGCCATTTGGGCAATGTGGTTGGTTTGACGGGTGTGAACCAGTCGCTGCTGTTGGGAAATTGTTACCATCTCCCGCTTGCCTTCCCTGCCAGTCTCGACTGAGGCAGCACGACTGTTCTCTATGCACCCCACTACCTTCTTCTAATGGCTGGCAGCTAGATACCATGAACGTGAATGAGGACTAAAAAAGAAAAAAAAATACTCACATATACTAAATTAAAACATATGTCGTTACTCATAAAGATACTATTGAGACAGTCCATCACTCACTAACACACCCATACACACACTCATCCACTCATACAGTCCTCCACACATACTGTCTTCAAAACACATACAAACAGTGAGTCACTCATTCATGCATCTATGCGCTATGTAATACTCCCCACCGAACTATACAGACACTCATGCTGATACTCAAAAAATCAACTAATAACCCATATAGACACTTATGTAGCTACTCACCAACCCATGCAGCCACTTATAGACAAAGTGAGACAGATATTTACATATTTAAACATAACTCACTAATACATGTATTCACTAAGATTCACTTAATAAGTGTGTTACGCAAACATTTTTACAAAAAAAAACATCCATTTAGATACTTATTTACCCATTTATTCTTCCATCTACCTTTACATATACATATATAAAAAAATATATATTTTTCAGAAAGACACACATTCACTGGATGATGTCATCAGTGTTGTCATCAGTGATGTCATTTGCGATGTCATCAGTGATGTCATGTTATGTTATGTTATGTTAATAGCTTTGGTAAGGCGCGCAGCTGCCCCAGCCAAGGGGCGTCCCGGCGCCTGATCAGGTACCACAACACAACAAATCGATACTGGGAGAAAAAAGAGTGAATCAGTCAGCAGTAGGGAACAGAAAAGTTTTTATGGCGCGCCTAAAGGGAGTCAGGCTGTTCAACGCTCGAATATGAGCAGGGAGGGAGTTCCATAGTCCTGCCGCTAGAACTCGAAAGGAGCGGCCTCCCATCCTACTCAGTCTAAACCTGGTCTTAACCGCCAGATGGAGAGTTTCTGATCTGAGAGCCCGCGTAGGAACATAGGCGGAAACAAGGTTAGCAAGGGCTGGAGGAGAAGAGAGCTTCAGGATCTTAAATGTCAGGCAAAGAGCCTTAAATTCAATTCTTTGTCTGACCGGCAGCCAATGGAGAGAGGTCAAAACTGCCGAGACAGAACACTGTCTGGGAAGGCCAACAATGGCACGCGCTGCGGCATTCTGCACCCTTTGCAGTCTAGAAGCCTCCGCCTGATTCACTCCGAGCAGCAGCGCACTCCCGTAGTCCAGCCGGGAAAGAATGGAGGCTTGGACCACCAGTTGCCGAGTAGGGGGGTCGACGAATTTGAGGACCGGTCTCAGTCCTCGCAGAATACCATAGCAGGTAGCTGCGACCTTCTTCGTGTGGCTGGTAAAAGAGAGAGTAGAATCCAGCCAAACCCCCAAGTTCTTAACTTCGGCAGCTGGAATGGGAGTCACCCCCAATTCTGAGGGCCACCACTGGTCACCCCAGAGTTCCGCCTGCTTCCCTAGGATCAGGACCTCGTTTTTTTAGCATTTAACTGCAAGCAGTTAGTTCGCATCCAATTTGCCACGGCTATGAGTCCTGCACGGAATCTGGGTGCGTTCACCTCGGGATCCCCACTAAGTGTCACCGCCAGCTGCGTGTCGTCGGCATACGATGTCATGGTTAAGCCACAATGTCTGACGACTGCAGCCAGCGGTTTCACATATAAGTTGAACAAAGTGGGGCTCAACGCAGATTCTTGCGGTACCCCCAGCCCCAGTGGATGGAAAGAGGACTGACCAGGTGGAATAGCCACTTTAAAAAACCGGTCCGAGAGGAAAGAGCGAAACCAGTGGAGAGCAGTCCCCTCAATTCCCACTTCCTCCAAACGCCGGATCAGAATGTCATGAGACACCGTGTCAAACGCGGCGCTCAGGTGTAACAAGAGGAGCGCCGCTGTCCGCCCAGCATCTAGCACCGTTCGCAGGTGCTCAGTCATGAAGAGCAGTGCAGTTTCGGTGCTGTGCTGTGCACGAAAACCATTCTGGCTCTCGTCAAGAATGTTATTTCGAGAGAGGTGGGCAGACAAGATGGAGTTCACGTGTGCCTCAGTGACTTTGGCGGTCCAGGGCAGGAGGGAGATGGGACGATAGTTTTCTGGTAGAAGGGGGTCCAGGTTAGGCTTCTTTAAAATGGGGCTGACCACTGCCTGCTTCCAGGAAGAAGGGACCACACCCGATGTGAGCGATAGATTGATCATGAGTGATGTCACTGACCATGTCATGAGTGATGTAATATGTGACGTCATCAGCAGTGCATTGCGGGTGCGCGAGTTGTAGTTAACTAAACTAACTATAATGGGGGAATTTCAATGGTTTTGTATGAGTGAAATGTCCAGATAACTATAACATGTGTGAAACCTATGGTTTTTTCATTGAATTTCTAAGGTTTTTTTAAATGCTAAGTTTTAACTATAACACCCCTGAAACCTATGGTTTTTTCAGTGAATTTTTAAGGTTTTTTAAATACTAATTTTGAACTATAACGTGTGTGAAACCTATTTTGTTTCAGTGAATTTCTAAGGTTTTTTAATTGCTAATTTTTAATTGTAACGTAGGAGAAACCTATGGTTTTTTTCAGTGAATTTGAAAGGTTTTGTAAATGATAATTCTTAAATGTATTAATTATTTAAAAAAACAGTTTTAATTGAATTTCCTCATTTTTATAATGAATGTTTACATATTATTTTGTTTTATTTATATTTCATATTATAATGTAAAATAATAACAAAGCTAAACTCAAATATATTTTTTTATTATTTAATTTTTTTTACAAATATAAAAATTAAATTTTACATTATTCTTATTTTTTTTTTAGTCGCACCGTACGCGTACGGTGAACGCACAACATTTGTACTGTAAATTGTACTCAGTGCGCACGCATATGTCACGAGTACGTTTTGACGTTACGCGGCAAATCCGCGCTTCCGTGTGACATCATCTACGTTTGTACGACCCACCTGTACGCGCACCTCTGAAAGTTTTATAATGTTAAAAACTATATATTTATGTATTTTTTGTAATTTTTTAAGGGAGACATTATCAAGGAGAGATGGTGCAGGCAGAGAGAGAGATGATGTAGGCGGAAGTGAGATGTGTGTGGACAAAGAGAGAGATAGTGCAGACGGAGGGGAGAACGTGCAGGCAGAGGGAGGTATAATGAGAGAGAGAGGATTAACAGATCAGACAACGGATTATTAAAAAAAAGGGGTAATATTGAGAGATAAAGGAGACAATGAGCACAGGAACACACTAAGAGTACAGAAGAGACTGTGAGAACAAGCAGCACTATAACGAAAGACAAGTGAAAATAAAGAAAGAAGGAAAATATCACAAGAGAGGAGACAGTATAAGCAGAGAGAAGTAGACTGTCAGCAGAAACTGTGAAGATTATGGAAAAAGCTGCAACTATAATTCCTTAATTTACACAGATGCTCAGTGTGATTCTAGACAAGTTATTTAAAACCATACATTTTAGCAAAACACATTTCCCACAATAAAACGTTTAACTGACTTAACACATTACATGTATATGACCACTACATTTCAGTGGACAATCCAGACTCAACTTTTAAATACATTTCAAATTTACTGCATTATTTTCTTGCCAACATTACACCCAAAAGTGAGACACAATAGTACAAGAAACAGGCCCAAAGGGCTTGTCAGTGGCGTCACTAGAGGGGTGCAGAGGGTACAGACCGCACCGGGTAATGGCGTCACATGTGGTGACACCATCTGCTTACGCTATGTATGTAACACAGCTCTGCAGCCTCGCCTCTGCTCTGTGTCTATTTCAACTTATTTCAACAGCACACACACAAATTCAAAGCACATTTCATATGTTTATTTCAGCGACTTTAAAAAAGGGCAAGAACTGTGAGGAACAAATCATGGGATAGGAGGGGGGACAATGTGATGAGAAAACAGTTAAAATAGCAGCAGGCGGAAGAGGGGGTGCAGGCGGAGGGCGACAGATGGTGCAGACAGAGAGGGAGATGGTGCAGGTAGAGAGCAAGATGGTGCAGGCAGATGATAGATGGTGCAGGGCTGCAGGCAGAAGGAGAGATGCAGACAGAGATAGTGATGTTACAGGAAGAGAGGAGATGGTGGAGACAGAGGGGGAGATGATGCAGGCAGAGAGAGATGGTGCAGGCAGAGGGTGAAATGGTGCAGGCAGAGATAGAGATGGTGCAGGCAGAGAGTGAGATGGTGCAGGTTGAGGGGGGGATAGTACAGGCAGAGGGGAGATGGCGCAGGCACAGGGAGAGATGATGCAGGCGGAAGGGAGATGGTGTGGCCAAAGAGAGAGATAGTGCAGACGGAGGAGAGAACGTGCAGGCAGAGGGAGGTATATTCAGAGAGAGAGGATTAAAAGATCAAACAACGGATTATTAAAAAAAAGGGGTAGTATTAAGTGACAGAGGAGACAATGAGCACAGGAACACACTAAGAGTACAGAAGAGACTGTGAAAACAAGCAGCACTATAACGAAAGACAAGTGAAAATAAAGAAAGAGGGAAAACATCATAAGAGAGGAGACAGTATAAGCAGAGACAAGTAGACTGTCACAAGAAACTGTGAAGATTATGGAAAAAGCTGCAACTATAATTCCTTAATTTACACAGATGCTCAGTGTGATTCTAGATAAATTATTTAAAACCATACATTTTAGCAAAACACATTTCCCACACTAAAACGTTTAACTGACTAAACACATTACATGTAAATGGCCACTACATTTCAGTGGACCATCCAGACTCAATTTTCAAATACATTTCAAATTTACTGCATTATTTTCTTGCCAGCATTACACCCAAAAGTGAGACACAATAGTACAAGAAACAGGCCCAAAGGGCTTTTCAGTGGCGTCACTAGAGGGGTGCAGAGGGTACAGACCACACCGGGTGATACCCTCACATGAGGTGACACCATCTGCTTACGCTATGTATGTAACACAGCTCTGCAGCCTTGCCTCTGCTCTGTGTCTATTTAAACTTATTTCAAAAGCACGCACAAATTCAAAGAACATTTCATATGTTTATTTCAGTGACTTTAAAAAAAGGCAAGAACTGTGAGGAACAAACCATGGGGTAGGAGGGGGGACAATGTGATGAGAAAACAGTTAAAATAGCAGCAGGCGGAAGAGGGGGTGCAGGCGGAGGGCGACAGATGGTGCAGACAGAGAGGGAGATGGTGCAGGTAGAGAGCAAGATGGTGCAGGCAGATGATAGATGGTGCAGGGCTGCAGGCAGAAGGAGAGATGGTGCAGGCAGAGAGGAAATGGAGCAGAGACAGCGTGAGATGGTTCAGGCAGAGAGACAGATGGTGCAGGCAGAGAGAGAGATGGTGCAGGCAAAGGGTGAGATGGTGCAGGTTGAGGGGGACATGGTGCAGACAGAGGGGGAGATGATGCAGGCACAGAGAGAGATGTTGCAGGCAAAGGGTGAGATAGTGCAGGTTAAGGGGGAGATGATGCATACACAGCGAGAGATGGTACAGGCAGAGAGAGAGATGGTGCACGCGGAGGGAGAGATAGTGCGGACATACACAGTCATAGTACAGGCAGAGGGAGAGATGGTGCAGGCAGAAGAAGAGATGGTGCATGCAGAGGGGAGATAGTGTGGACAAAAGGAGAGATAATGCAGGAAGAGAGGAGATGGTGCATGCAGAAACTGCGAAGATTATGGAAAAAGGTACAACTATAAATCCTTAATTTACACAGATGCTCAGTGTGATTCTAGACAAATTATTTAAAACCATACATATCAACGAAACACATTTCCCACACTAAAACGTTAGAGTGACTCAACACATTACACGTATATGAACACTACATTTCAGTGCACAATCCTGACTCATTTTTCAAATACATTTCAAATTTTCTGCATTGTATTTTGCCAACATTACAAGCAAAAGTGAGACACAATAAAACAAGAAACAGGCCCAAGAGGCTTGTAAATCTACCTAAGACTGTATACAGCAGTCTATGTATTCTGGCTGAGGAATTCTTAACAGGGAGGTGTGATGAGAGACGGTGCATTAAAAGGTCAGTGAAGCCAGGATAAAAAGGATGAAGACTATTAAGAAACAAATAAGACAATAAGGACAGAGAGACACTAAGAGTACAGAAAAGACTATGACAACAAGCAGCACTATAAGGAAAGTAAAGATAGAGAGAAAATATCACAAGAGAACAGACAATATAAACAGAGAGAGGTAGACTGTCAGGAAAAACGGCGGGGATTATGGAAAAAGGTGCAACTATAAATCCTTAATTTACACAGATGCTCAGTGTGATTCTAGCCAAATCATTTAAAACCATACATTTTACCAAAACACATTTACCAAACTAAAACATTTAACTGACTACCCACATTCTACATTTTTTAGTACTGCACTTTATTGCAAAAACCTGACTCACTAACCACATTAATTTACCAAATGATTTTATCACAATACTTATTCAAATACAGTCAAATTCAAAATACAATTATACAAACTTTTCAAGATGAAACACATTACTTTTACAAAAACTAAAATGCACCACATACATTCCCTTACAACTTTTAAACTCACCTCTCAAAGTGATTGGTAGATTAAGAAGAATGCCACTCACACAGCAGATAGCCTTATACAGAACCTCTCTGCTCCAGTGCTTGCAGCAGAACCAAAGAAATGGCACATTTTCCCTCTCAATTTACACATATATACACATTACTAACAAATCAAATTCCTTCACACAATAATTGAAAACCAAAGACATATTTCTATTGGTTCAATAATTCAAACCTTGCCAACTGACATAACTTTCCACCCTACCCCCTACTGTAAACTGTCACCAGAGGTCAAAAGTTCACCACTCTATAAAACACTGCTTCTTAACATATTTAGACTATACATAAGTACTTACTTATAATTACCAATAAAAAGAAAAGCTCTCGTTAGAACCAACCAACACATAAGTACATAAACTACAAACATATCTCTAAAATATATTTTTTCAAATAATTTTTTTCATGCTAGGTTAAGCTTGCGGGACGACTTACCGACTTTTCACCGTACGTCGTACGTAATTTGCACCGTATGCGCACGGTAAATCTATCGTAAAAAAAATGGTGTCTATTACAAATTTTTTATAATCCCCGAGGACCCCATCCCCCGGAGCTAATAAAAAACGTTGGGGACTGTGGGAGAAGCCCAAATGCCCCCACGGTCCCAGCCGGCTCCCCACATCCTTTGGGAGCCGGCATTGCTTTTCGTCAGAGAGACCAGCTAACATGCTGGTCTCTCTGACAAAAAGCAGTTTGCTGTGGTAGGGTGGGAGCCGCGAGGCTCTGCCCTACCACAGAAAACAGCAGTGTCCCCGGATTGGGCACCCTGGGACACTGCAGGAGCCGGCCCTGGGGTGTGGCGGTCACCAGGGCCATCGAAGGCTCCGGGAGCGGGGCTGCGTGGCCCCCTCCCAACAACAACAAAGCCCAGGGGGGTGGTGATCCCCGGGGCTGTGGGGTCCGTCACAGACCCTCCTATATTAAATATTACAGCCCCGGGGAGGTGGCAGTCCCTGGGGCAAGTGGGGGGTAAAGGGTTTTAAAAAAAATACAAATTGGGGTGGCCTTGGGAGTCCTTGTGGGACCCCCTGAGCAGGCCTAGGGGTCAGGGTATGTCTACCCTGCCCCAACATGTGACTCACTAGGTGCCCACCACAGAGCACAGAGGAGAGGCACCCCCCGGAACGAGCAGCAGGAGCACGCGTCCCACCCGGCGGCAATAGCGTGGAGAAGCGTGGCTCAATGGTTAGATTTGTGTGTTTTATGCATTTGTTTTCAGCTTTCTTGCACCTCCGTTCTACCGAGGCACAAGATGGCTGCCAACACTTCCTGGTTTGGAGTGTTGCCAGACAGTTGACATCCAATTAGCATGCAGCTCGTGCTCGGGAAGGTACGCGTACGGTAAGAGCACTGTACAGAGTACAATACAGAGTACGGTAAGCTTCTATAGCTATACTTATGATTTTACTTATGATTTTCTCAAAAACTACTGAAAAACTACTGAACAGATTTACACCATTCAACAAAATCTGCGAGCCGAACTCTACCTTTTTGCCAAATTTGGTGTAATTCCGTTCAGCCGTTCGGGCTGTAGCCCTGGCTAAAGGTCCTATGGAAAATTGCATGGGGAAAACAGGTTTTGGGAGCCCCCTTTTTTCTCGGCCCCCACTTCACGAATCAACCCCAAACTTTCGGGGAAGGAGCGGAGCCGAGCAGGCCATTTTCCTGGAGAAATTCGTGAAGATACGTCCACCGGCGCCAAAGTTATTCCAAATAGAATGTTGCGGATTTCCTATGGAGGCTCCCGCACTGCCATTGCAAACAGCAGTGTCCAGGGGTGGGCACCCTGGGACACTTCAGGAGCCTGCCCTGGGGGGTGGCGGTCCTCAGGGCCATCCATGGCACCAGGAGGGGGGCCGCATGGCCACATCCAACATTTGTAAGAAGCCACGGGGTGGCAGTTCCCGGGCTGCGGGGGCCTCAGATCCCCCCACACCTAATTTGAATTAGCCCTGGGGTATGGCGGTCCCCGGGCTGGGGAGCCTGAGAGCCCCCACCCAATTTTACTAAGCTCCAGGGGGTGGCGGTCCCTGGGGCTGGGGGGCCTGAGAACCCCCCACCACTTTGATAGAAGCCCCGGGGGTGATGGTCCCCAGGGCTGCAGGGGGGCCCCGTGAGCCCCCCACATATATTAAATTAGAGGCCCGGGGGTGGTGATTCCCGGGGTTTGGTTTAATACATAGTTTACGTCTATCTCTTCATCTGCAGAGTTATTGCTGTTCATTGTTGGTTTTGGAATAGACGGTTTATTTAAGTCTTTGATTTTGGCTAATCCAAGACAGGTAGTTTGTTGAATAGTTTCATTCAAGAATATAATTTGTTCTGGGATCATGCAGGCTCTAAACAATGATTCTATACCTTGTACTTGCCATTCTTTTGTACCCCAAACACTTTTTACTTCAACATTTTTGTCCCAATAATCAAAACCAAATGTATTCATTTGTTCAAAAAATGAGTCCGAATATATCAACTTTGTGTTTGTAAGCATGGTTTTTGTTCCTGTCTTATTTGACAATTTGAAATAAAATGTTTCAGCATTACTTGTGTTGAACCCTGAAAAATATGAATATTTGTCATAAACGGTTCTTGAGCTTCCTTTTGGAGGGGTTGCACAATGTTCCCATTGATTATAATTTAAAACATTTCTAGGTTGTGCTGATTTATGTAAAAAATGGTTACCATAGTGGTTGTAGCAGTACATACTGTCATAATTAGATGAACCCTGCAAATAATCATGTTTGGTAAATTTAGCAGACATCACTAGGTCAGACATCATGTTATTAATACTTTCAAAGTCCCAATCATCAGCAAATGAGTTTGGTTTTACAAAGTCACTCACCGAGATCTTGATTTGGTGTGGATATTTGAGGATTTCAACCGGACCATAGATTTCATAGTCAGTATTCTCCCATGCTACCCCACCCGGTATAGGATTGGCTGTGAAGTTGACTGAAGAAAGTTCTCTTTTCTCGACGTGTGAAGACGTGTGTGGCTTGAGGATCAAGTTGATTTTCTGGCTTGCTGTGTCCATTTTTGCATATTTTCCCTCAATGAAGCGTCCCAAACATAGTATCATGATGAGCCAAAGTATCAGGATAAATACACCAAAGGACACCCAAAATTCAATCCATGGAGAAATCAGATAGGTTTCTTTCAGCTGTTTCAAAAGTTCCTTAGCTTTGTCTTTAAAAGTTTTTGTTGATGGCTGTGTCTTTGATTCACTTAGATCTTCAGAAGAATCATCAAAGTTGATGAAGTAGCCGGATGCCGTTCTGTCTATTGTTCCAATTGCTTTAGGATTACTGTTTCTTGCAGCTTCAGCATATTCATTTGTTACTTCATTGTAGGTTGGTGTGTCTCTACTAAATGTTTTTATTTGAGTTTTCAGAGGTGTGAGTTCCATTGCATTGTTGCATATTCCTTGTTGTTGTTCTGTAGGCGTTTCGAATGTGATTAGCCTTTTAGTTAGCACCTCTGTACTTGTAGCAAACCTCGGTTTTCTACTACTTATCGGGAGTCCACTTGACCTACTGTTTGTTATCGGCCACATGATTGTGGTTTTACCAGGTCGATGGATACAACTCGGTTCTCCTTTTTACCAGCAAGTGGCGGTAGTACAACTGATCTCGTCCCGTTGATGGACAAGACAGGAACTGCTTTTCTGTAAGAAGGCCCAAATTCCTTCTTTACCGCGATCTTTTCTCTGACTAGATCCCCGATTTTTGGAATCCAGACAGGTCTTGCTGGGACAGGTGGTGGTTCTTCAGTGGTTGTTGGCTGCTGTTTCAACTTTATGTTGCTCAGGTCTTTTCTTGTTTCGTTTAAGTCCTGTAAAATAGCCAAACGATCTTTGATATCAAAGCTTTTTTCTTTCACCACTGAAGTCTGACTGTCAAGATCTAAGACTAGCATCCTAGTCCCAAACAGTAATTCGTACGGACTGAATCCCCTCAGAGAATTTCTTGGCAAGTTGTTTAGACTACGTTGGACACTTATTAGATGTTTGACCCACCCAGCTCCCGAACCTAATACCTTTGCTGTTATAGATTGCTTTATGCCTTGGTTTTTTCTTTACACCATCCCGTATCCCTCAGGAAGGAAGTGAGAAGAATCCCGCTTCGCTATGCTCATTTGGCCGTGCTTTCCCACAAGCTTGAGGGCTAAAGTGAAAACATTGGTCAAACGTAGCATGCTCCTAGCGTATATGCCATTTAGACTCGCAAATCTTTGTATAACAGTCCCGACGTCAGCCGAGTGCTGGGGTCTACATTTATAAGTGGAAACTAGTCTTTATTTGTTAATGGGACGCATTATTTACACTTGTTTCACTGATTATTGTTTAGCCCTTATTGCGTGAAACGCCATGGTATTACCCCGTTTCTCTCGCCGCTGCGATCTCTGTTGCAGCCCGGGCATTTTTTTACAAAAATGTGATGATGCAGGCTCATGCCTGGCCACCAGTACACTGATTGTAGTTCTTCCAGAGAATCTTTTAGTTTGAGGTGTCTGAGACCCTCGCCCATATGTGCGTCTGCTATTAACAAAGTTCTCCTGTCCTTGTTTGGAATTACTCTATCCCCCACTCCAGGGATTCGAGCAAAAGGAATGGAGTTTGCATCGATTATGTATGTATAACTGAGTGGATAACTGATCGGTAACGCTGAGCAGTCGCCTTTTGATGACGTTTTCACCGCCAGCATTGTTTCACCGTCAATGTATTTTACTGCACGCTTTTTTCTAGCTACGGAAGCCGATTTAGTTGCTACCGCTGTGGCTTTCTCAGCCAATGAATTCCCTGCAACGTGAACGCCATCACGCTGATGACTCAGTGAGTGTATCACGTGAGTCTTTGGTAGTTCTTTTTTTAACAGAACTATTTGTTCCCAAAGCAGTTTTTGCTTTATTGTTGCACCTGTGTCATCTTTGTAACCGTTTTGAATCCATTTCTGTAAATCGCTGTTATATGATTTGACGCAGTAATACGAATCGGACACTATGAGTGTCGGGAATTCGCGATCTGCATTATCTAGCGCCATTTTCAATGCTATTATTTCAGTCTGTTGTTCTGAATTAGTTTCTACTGAGTGTGTTTTTGTTAATAGAGGTCTTAGTATACCTCCGCGCCACACTTCTTTTGTAATCTCACATGTGGGGTTGTATGCTTGTTCTCCCCAAACGGATGGTTGAGCATGTCCGTCTGTATAGATTACACAAGCGTACTGTCGTAATGGCAGAATGTCGATTGGCAGAGGGAATATTCTTTCATATTCTAGATATTTTAGTTCCTCTAGTTCTGGATCAAAGTAGTATTTTACTTTGTCCATTGTAATGGAATTCACCCATTGTATCCATTCCGGATTCAATGCTGTTGTTGGTAAATTACACGGGGTTGTTAATGCCTCAAAGGCTGATTCTGCTGTTCTGACTGTGATGTGTCTACCGTCAGCTTTATCTTTTTCTCTAGCTATTGCGGTTTGAACTGCATGAACAATGTTTTCTTTAATGCTGAATTTCTTTTCAGCTTTAGTGTACAAGTGTGATTTGAATGCAATTGGTACCTTTTCTCCCTCATTAGAGGTCAGGTATGTGAATCCGCATCTTCCTGGGATGACTCGAATCACAAGGTTGCGTGTGTTATCACGTGTTTCTAGTTTTGTTTTAATTAACATATCTGTTTGTAAGGATCTCAGAATTTCTGTGTGTATTTGAGTCCAATTGGTTTTTTTAAAATCTGGTTTTATTAGATCATAAAGGGGTTTGACCCTTTCTGCGTAATTTGCAATGTATGTTCTTCCGAAATTTAGGAAGCCTAGAATTGACTGTAGGTTTTTTAGTGTTCTAGGTGCTTGGAGTACGGCACATTTCTCTAGGAAATTGTCAGCCAGGCTTTTGCCTTCACTTGATAATTCATATCCTAAGAACAGGACTGTTAGATGGGCAATTCTAGATTTTTTAAAGTTGAATTTGTAACCCTCTGCCGCGAACCCAAGTATTATGGTGTTCACTCTCTTCAAGTGAGTATCCAAGTCATCGTCTGTTAGGTATATGTCGTCGATATACGATAATGCTTCGTCGTCATATGTTTGTAGTAACTCTGTTACTCTCGCTGAGAATAATCCTGGGCTGTTCTTGTACCCCTGAGGTAACCGGCAGAATTCTTTTTGAGCGCCATTTATTGAGAACGCTGACAAGTATCTGCTCTCTGGTGCTATATTTTGACAAAAGAATCCATTAGAGATGTCTAATGTTGTTTTATATTTTTTGCGCACTATGTTATTCATTAGTGCAGCACTATGCGAGTTTTGTACTGCAAAAGTTTTGCAACATGAGTTAAGGTGTCTGTAATCCAAAACTAGACGATATGAATTGTCTGGTTTGGAGACCGGAAACAAAGGGTTGTTCATTTGTGAGGTGCAAGTTTCAATCACCCCCTGGTATTCTAGTTGATCTAGAATTTCTTTTACCTGTTTTTTAGCTTCTTGCTTGATTGGATACTGGCTTTGTGCAGTAGGTTGTGATTTTAACTGGATTTTGTGAGGAGGAGACTCCTCATCCCATCCTACATGATTTTTATATAAAGCAGGAGCTTGAGCTACTGCCCACTTTCTTGCAAGTGTATATTTTTTATGAATTGGAATATGATTTGAGAAGGCAGGCATAATTATTTCTTCGCCATGTGGGCACTCCCTGACGAACTCTGGTGGCCAATCTTTTTCAGCTAGAAGGATGTCATAGCCATTGGAGAGATTATTCCAAAAAAGGCCCCTTATTTTCCTAGTCTTATCCCCTTCTATACGTAAAGTTATTTCATATATTTTGTGAGGTTTGCTAACTCTGGTGTCTGCAGTTTCCACCTGAATGTATTCATTCGTGTCCACTGTCTCCAGATGATTCATAAGGACTTTGCGTGCTATGCTCACTTCTGCTGCGCTGTCTAGCATTGTCTGAGCCCACTCTCCGTTTTTCAGCTGTGTCCTCAGTATTCTCGGCATTGTTGAATACTTTAATACTGGCTACCTTCTTTTTTGGAAACTGTAATTTTTTATTTGGATGAGCAGGTTCCTTGACTTTGGACTTGACGTGCCCTTCCCTGGGTTCCGATCGTCCTCTTCTTTCCGATTTCTGCGAGGAAGTCTGAAAAGATTGAGAGGGACGTGTATCAAAATCTTGATATCTATCCGGTTTCTTTATGTTATCCCTATTTCTAAGGTTGTATTTTTTCACAGAGGGCTCCCTTTGGGGAGACTTGGGTCCTTGGTCCGGAGATCTTTCTCTCCGCCGAGGAGACCTTCCTCTGGACTGGAATCTCTTTTCTTTTGGATTGGATTGTTTGTTTCCATCCCAGTTCTTCTTTTGACTGTTTAGATTATTTTTAATAAATATTTTTTCCGGACTTTCAATTAGTTGGGGCTTTACTGGTATTCCACCCAAACTATCTCTACCTAGTTCTTCATAGGATTTTTCTAGAATTCTGGCAATTTCAGCTGGTTGGTCTGCTATATCTGTCTCTTTTAACCTCTGGCGGATCGCCACATCCGCTGCTTCTCCTTTTATGTTGGCTAGTAATATTGCCGAGACCTGCTTGAAGTCTTTTAGTAATTTCATACCGAGAGTTAAAGCGGGTTCTGGACCGTATTCGTCTTGAATTTGTTTTAGCACATCTGGTATTACCGACATGGATGGTACACCATGTGTTTTTGTGTAAATGGAAGCAAAGACTGTACCCCAAGTGTCACAGTCCTCCACGTGTGGTGCGATTCCCATTGGAAGACAGATAGTCAGAATCCTGTGTTTATCCACAGGGGTGGTGTCTGGAAACACCGCCTCTATTTGGGTGATTTTTTGTGCTAACCAGAATGGTATTTGTTCCCGTTTAGCTGGTACTTTACCTAGGCAGGACTGTATGTTCTGTGGTGTATTTTTATTTGTGTTCCCCTGATGTGGGGTCAGCTGTGGAATTTTAACTACAGGTTGGATGGTTGAAGTCCGCATTACATATTGGACTAGTTGTCTATATATTTTAATTAATTGTTTTAGTTGTACTAAAACATCTGCTGCAGACATTCTTTCGATGTCTGGATGTGGTGTGTATCCGGCTAGGACCGGCCACGTTGCTCCTGGTCTACCTAGTGGACCGAGCCTGGTGATGTGATTATTATGTTTTAGGGCGCCATTAAACAAGAGCAGGTGCTCTTGAAATTTTAGTGGTACCTCCACTTCCTCAAAAGGAGTGTAGGTATCCGGAGGTTCCTCTATTTTATAACAGTGGAACTCCTTTGTTACAGCATTTGCTTCTGGAAAGTTTATCCATGAATAGAATACTTCTGTCTGCCGATATTCGTGTGCCTCAATTACGAATATGACTGTACCACCTCTTGGTGTCAGTCCATTGTCTATAAGTTTTAACGTTATAGATCTTCTTATGTTGACCGGGATGAGTTTTATATCCGGGTCTGCTCCTTGCATAGTATTATCAGCTTCTATTATTTCAGCTGCTACTCTAGCTCTCTCTCTTTCATCATCACTTTCTGGCATTTTACTGTCAGGAAGGTTATTCTGTTTGTTTGCAGATCAGGTTTCTTGTGGAAACAAAGATGAGATGCACAATATTTTGGAACAGTGTATCTTTCAACGTTGATTGAACCAAGAACCATACATAGGAGTTCCCTCCTGCGAGGTTTGGCGGATTTTACCTCTCACCCACTCCAGACGTCTTTGGAGTATTATGGGAAAAAGGGGTCTGAGTGAAAAAGCACGACTGAGTTACTCTAAAGTCTTGCGTTAGTTTTATCGCCTATCCAAACACGTTGGGCGCCATGTAGTGTAGTTCCTATCATCCCAATAGGCTCTGCGCATTGGAATAATACCTCCAATAGTATAGACCTAGACCAGACGTTAAC
Organism: Lissotriton helveticus; assembly: GCF_964261635.1. NCBI lineage: Eukaryota > Metazoa > Chordata > Amphibia > Caudata > Salamandridae > Lissotriton > Lissotriton helveticus. Next base: position 1,375,980,241 of record NC_136059.1, read on the forward strand.
TAGGTCGTCTACTGTCGATATTAGACTTAAAGTTTTGGGTTTGCCAGCTAGCTCAGAGTTCACTAGAAACTTTCTCGAATAGGCAAGGAGGAGTTGAACCTCCCTGGATAGACAAGAAGGGATTTAGTTTCTGACAACCATAGAACATGACAACTTTGCTCTCCCCTAATCAAGAGTGTATCTCTAGAGTCGTGTGAAAACAAAAGACAACTTATTTTACTCAGTCAGTACGTGCATTCTTAGTTTCACCAGATTGTAGAGAAAAGGAAGAGACGGGCGTGTTCAATAAAAGATGTTATTTATTGATCAGTCTCTTTTCTCGTACAAGAGAAATGAATCGATATTATTGCAAAACTTATGGTTAAGTAAAGTGCATACAATAAAAGCAGAATTATAAAATAATACTGTAAAAACATTAATATGGTTTCTAAGCCATATGTTATTTAAAATGGACAGAATAGATACATATATATAAACATTTGACTAATCGTACTCAACTGGTGCTTCTAACTACGCCTACCCCAGTGTACCTGACCTAAGCCTAATACGTGGGCGGGGATAGAAAGTAGTAGTTTTAAGTTAAGTTTGTTTTGCCAAGTGACTGAATCAAGAATTCTCTGCAAGGGGTTATTCAGTTCTGTACCTTGAATCTAGGATGGTTGAGGGATGGTATCTCTCGTCTGAGGTCTCGATATTCCAAGCTGCCTGCGAGGGCTGCTCGGAAGCGCCGGAGCTGGATTTCTCGGCAGGAGAAAGGCAGCGTCTCGTTCTCAGCGCATCAGGAAGGCGGGGCAGCGTCAGTGGGATTCGCTCTCTGCTGAGCTTCGGCAAGTCTCGCTGCTCCGATCTCCTCACCACCGCGTGTGTTTGCTTAAGGCAATATCGGTAATATTTATACCTGTAAGGTGCCGAGATTGACGTAAGGATGGACATAGATACGTCAATAAGGATGTCATACGAGCTGGTCGTTAGCACATTCTTTTACTGAAGTTCTTTGAGAAATCAAAACAATGGATTTTCCCAGGTTGTCATAGGTTTGATTTGTTTTGAGAACTCCGTATGCCTTATCAGGGGCTGGAGGAATATTGCTTGCCTAATTAGATGGCAAGCGTTATGACCTAATCAGATAACGCGCTCCTGTGCCGTGGTCTGGCGTAATCAGATAACGGTTTCTGCATCATGGGATGGCTGCTAGTTAATTTGTTAACCAGAATAGGGTCAGGAATAGGGGGATCGATACAGAACCTATAGGAATACATCACAGGGTCTGAGAGCCTCCCCACCCAATTTTACTAAGCCCGGGGGGGGCGATCCCCAGAGCTGCGGGGGCCTGAGAGCCACCCAACCATTTGATAGAAACCTTGGGGCAGTCCCTTGGGCTGCGGGGGGCCCTCTGAGCCCCCCGCATATTTTAAATGAGAGCTCATGGGGGTGCAGTCTCCGGGACTGGGGGCCTCAGAGCCCCCCATTTAATGCTTTAAAGCCCTGGGGGTGGCATTCCCTGGGCTGGGGAGGCCTGAGAGCCCCCCACCCATTTAAAACAAGCCCTGGGAGGTGGCGGTCCCCGGGGCTGTGGGGGCCCCATGAGCCCCCGCATATATTAAGTAAGAGCCCCGGGTGGTGGTGGTCCCCGGGGCATTGTGGGAGGGATTGGGACCCCCCACACTAGTTTTTTAATAATGTCCCAGCGATTTGGCCCTCCCGGGGGCAAATTACAATATTTACCATGAAAGACCGCGTTTTTTTTGTTAAGTCTTTTTATTGTTTTCAAGTAACACACATAAACATTCCATATTCTTCTCATATACAGTGTCCCGGCGGTCCAAGTATCCGTAACAGTGTCCTACATCATAATGACAATGTGGTTCATATGCATTTCAATATCATAACATAAATCAGTGGAATTGCAGCACAAGAAGGTCAGTCCCCCCGTGTTTATTCTACATACCCGAGATCTTCAAGTCTTCTGGCGCCTATTGGGGTCTATCCATTTTCAACATTATATACAGGCCATATAACAGAAAAATGCCCTATTCCTTACTTCGCTATTCTTTGAGTTCCTTATACAGAAAGTGACGCATCCTGCCCTCCCTCCCTACCTACTATTGAACTATTGAAGTCTCCTGCCCCACATCCACTGTGGCAGAGTTTCCGCTACTTTGGTCAGCTGCCGTATTATTAATTAAATAGCACGTTAGGGGGGCCCAAATATCATTTGGTCTAGAAGCTACTGGCAGTAGTTCTGCGTATGTGGCGAGCCTTTCCTGACAAGTTATTAAATCATCCATCCACGTCTTAAACTTAGGCGCTCGCCCCCTCCCCCATCTGCAGGCCACCCTCCGTTTGGCCAAAAGTTGTGCCATAGCGACAAATCTTCTGTGTTCTGCCTATATTGGTGTGACATATCCCAACAGCGCTAATAAGGGGTCTGGTTCCAATGTCGCATCTATCATTTGCTGTAGTGCCCCAAAGACTCTATTCCAATATTCTCTAACGCTTTGGCATTCCCACGCTGAGTGTAGAAAATCCGCACCTGTGGCGCGACATCTGTCACATCTATCGTCCTCCCTTAATTTAAATCTGTGCATTATAGCAGGTGTGAATTATAATCTGTGTAGGAATTTGTAGTGTATGATACGGAGTCTGCTACTTGCTGAAACCCTCTCAGTGTGTAGGCAGCAGGTCTCCCATTGTGCGTTTGTCAGAGGTCTCCCCAGCTCTACTTCCCATTTCACCCGCGACTGCGGTGCATGCCTTTCTCTTTGCGCATGCACTGTGTTATAAATCAGGGATACTAGTCTTATGGGTTTGGTCCTATCCATTATCAATTGTAGCAGGCGCAATACTACCGGTTCAACTGGGAAAGTCAGGTTAAGTGCTTTTATATTCTGCCTTATTCGTATGTACAGTTAAACATCAAGTAGTGTCCGTAACTCCATCGGACACATATGCTCAAGGGTGCAAAACTTACTCTCATGGTACATGTCTCCCCAAGTAGACATGTTATATTTCTCCTTAAATCTCTTAAATAATTCCTCTTGGAGCAGTAGAATGTCCGGATGATATGTAAGGGGCAGCAGCGGTGCATATACCAATGGTACGCCCAACATTTCCGTAATCTTATGCCATGCTATGATTGTGCTATAAAGTGAATTTAGTTGCCTTTCTCTTTTCCCTATCGCGCTGTATAATGCCCCTTCTATAGGGACAGGGTGTGCCAGCCAATGTTCCGCCGCCACTTGTGGCATATAGCGAGGTTGTTTAACCCAATACCATGCAAAGTGGGCCTGCACCGCTATAAAATATAACTCAAAGTCAGGAATTCCGAACCCCACTTGTGAATAGGGTCTAGTCAACACTTCCCACTGCAGCCTAGGCTGTTTACCTCCCCAAACCTCCCGCATTAGCTCGGATTTCAGTGTCTTAAAAAAGTGCGATCCCCGAGAGTATGGTATATTCAAAAAGAGATATAACAACTGTGGGAGTATCACCGTTTTAATTAAGGACGCCCGCCCCGCCATGGACAGAGGAAGTGCCACCCATCTAGTCACGCAATCACTCATCTTCAACATGATGGTACCGTAGTTAGCCCTCAACAGTTCCTCATTATCCCTGTTAATTTTGACTCCCAGGTATTTGAGCTCATCTGCGCACCATTCTAAGGGGTAATCCATCTCAAATTGTTCCACCCCTGCTGTAAGGGGAAAGAAGCTAGACTTGGCCCAGTTTATCTGTATATCAGACAGCCTCCCAAATACAATGAATTCTCGCAATACCGGGCTCAGATTCTGTCGTGGGTTAAGAATATATAAGGTAATGTCGTCTGCGTATAGCGAGATAAGTATGGGACGCTGAAAGCACTGCAGTGCTTTGTCATTGTGTCTTTGCCGCAGTTTTGCAGCTAGTGGCTCCATGTAAGACCTCGAACCAGGGCTACACTACAAGTACCATAATGCCTTGCAAGGGGTTTGAACTATGTGCTATCCCATACTGCTTTGCGCTATCACCTGATGTCATGGAGGTTCTTATACCGCCGAGAGACGTAATGGCGGCGCTTGGCTTTCTTGCTCAGTCCTGGAGTTCCTGCTTCATACTTCCTAGTGTGTACTACGTCTTCACTACGACCCTCACCTTTTTGGACGTCCTCCCTGCGCTGGGTTTTTATGATCGGCTAGCGAGGTTGGACTCTGCACAGTCTTCCGTGGCTGTCGTGCCTTTCCGGCACCTTTCCCTTACAAACTTTCCAAGCGGCCGTGCTCTGTGTCTGCTGGCTACAACCTTTGTTTCGCCGAGCCGCGCTTCCTGGTACGTCTTCCTGGACCTCCCCAAACAGCAGTGACGCAACTGCTGTTCTTCACGAACCCTGTAAATCCTCTAAACAATCTGAGTCGCGATCACTTCCACAAGCGGCTCTCTTGTATTTCTGCATCTTTCCTTTTAAATGCTAAGGAAAGCGTTTGGACTTACCTGTGCTCTTTCCAGCTTGGAGCAAACGGGTGACCGCTTCCTTCCTTCTTTTTTATTGTTTTTGATTACCAAAACTTTATTGAAATAGTGATGTGAGACTACATACCAGTCACTGGAAAACAACAGAACAACACGTTTGTTTGTTAGCGTGTTCGCTTTCAAAACAGAAGCAGGACTCCTCTGGTTATTCAAAGACCCAATTACTTTCCAATCCTCTGGAACATTGAATCCGAGTATTAAGGATTCCCGTAATATTTGTTTTGCATACTCTTGTGTTTTACAAGAGACCAAGTCCTTTGATTTCCATTCCTGCACTGGATGTGCGCTGGTGAGTATGGAATAGCACACAGGGGGATAACATTAACTGCACTTGATAACATCTGTTTTGCATGCTTATCGAATAATTCTTGTTTTGTGTTTACTCCTATGCAGAATTTGCTACACTTTCCAGTAAGAGCCTTCTCACTTACAGCCATAGGGGTCTTGGTGGATGACTCCCTGACTTGGTCTCTTCATTTTCGGAAGGGGTTCTTCCCTCACTGTTGTGTTCCCCATAACACAGTGAGGGAAACACCTTTTGGGAAATGTAGAGGCATAGCTTCGCTTCTGGGGTATTGGGATTCCTGCCTGGACCTTGTGCGCCCGACAGAAAGCCAAGTCCACGTTTATAAATACCCCCCGAGCGAAGCTACATCATGGATGTGTCTCTTATGGATGACACTACTGATAGCACTATGAGGGAGCTAGCAGCAGCAGTAGTTAACTTACAAACGGAGTTAAAATTGGTTAAGGGAGAAAATCAGAGATTAACCTCAGAATTAACAGTGCTTAAGACTCAAATATTGCAAGAGAGTAGGGAAGCTGAAACAACCCCTAAGTTTAAACGCACATACATACAACCGGCTCATTTTCAGGTTCCTTTAGCTGGCACTTCCTCTGCATCCTCTGGAGCAGGTACTTCCCCTTTGAATGTAACGGTGGTCACCCCTCCGCAAACACCACTAGCCATGCCTGAACGTTTTAATGGCGACAGTCATAAATACGGTGTATTTATGAATCAATGTCACCTTCAATTTCTGTGTAGAGCTGCTTCCTTTCCCGATGATGCAGCCAAAGTGGCATTCATCATTTCCAACCTCAGTGGGAATGCAGCCTTATGGGCCGTCACATTAGTTGAGAAAGATGACCCCATTTTGTACGATCTGTCTTTATTCAAGGAAAAGATGCGAAGTCTCTTTGCTAGACACTCTTACATGCAGAGTAGCGACAACGAGTTATTAAATTTAAAACAGGGAACCAAAGATCTTTCGACTAACATCACCACCTTTAACAGGTTGGTTAACCTAACACAATGGCCCGAGGAAAAGCGGACATCCTTGTTTTACAGAGGGTTAAAAGACGAACTTAAAGATATACTTTCTCAGATCGTAAACCCTCCTGAAGAATGTTCCGCTTTTATTGACTTAGTGATCAAATTAGATCACCGCTTATATGAGAGAAAATGTGAAAAGGGGAAAGGAGACTATCCCCGACTATACCTCAATAAAACCGAGAAGAAAGATCCCAGAGACAATAGTGAACCGATGCAAAGCGGGGGGGTTAGAGGCCCCTTATCACCCAAAGAAAGAGAAAAACATCGGAAACTAAATCTCTGTCTATATTGTGGAAAAGGGGGACACTTCGCCAAGGAGTGTTTGGCCAGACCCAAACCAGCGGCACGTGTCTTCTCTAACAAGATGAACCGAAGTGCCCCTTTGGAAAACTAACAGACTTGGGGAGTAGGGAGGTCGCCCCTCCAAGTCGAATGGTTTCAAAGACCTCTCAATACGTGGCCAATACTTGGGTTCCCGTGCCCAAACCGTTCTTTATTAACACTGTATTTTTGCTGCCCTCACAGTTACGATACACTATGACTGTTCTGTTAGATTCTGGGGCCATAGGAAACTTTTTAGACATTCAGATAGCAAAATCCCTGGGCATTGAATTCATACCCAAGAAAAACCCAGAGAAGGTCAGAGCGGTGGATGGCTTTGAATTATCCTCTGGGCTAATCAAATATCACACAACTGACATCATTCTTTTGTGCGATAACGGGCATTCAGAAACCGTTTCCTTTGATCTGATTGATACTCCTGCTTTTGGGGCGATTCTGGGGGTCCCCTGGCTTCAGAAACATAACCCCCATATAGACTGGGTGGCCAGAACAGTCACGTTGAGATCTCCATTCTGTCTCACTCATTGTTATCAAGACATTGCACATTGGCATACACCTGTATATTGTGCGATTTCCACCATTGACGGAGCTCCCCTACCTTTAGAGTACCAACAGTTTGGTGCTGTTTTTGATGAAGTGAAAGCGGTGGCATTGCCACCCCACAGACCCTACGACTGTAGGATAGATCTGATACCCGGTGCAGCATTACCCGTGAGTAGGGTATATGCTCTTACAGAGCCTGAGACCAAATACCTTTATGACTATATTCAGGACATGCTCAAAAAAGGTTTTATAAGACATTCAACCTCTCCCGTCTCATCCCCTCTTTTTTTTTATCCCTAAGAGGGAAGGAAGTCTAAGAGCCTGCCTGGATTATAGATCCTTAAATAAAGTAACCATCAAAAATAAGTACCCTCTTCCGCTCATCTCTACTCTTTTGGATCAAGTGCGTAAGGCTACCATCTTCACGAACCTGGACTTAAGAGGAGCTTACCACTTGATTTGAATTAGAGAAGGAGATGAGTGGAAGACGACTTTTCGTACCAAGTTCGGACTCTATGAGTATTGCGTAATGCCTTTTGGCTTATGTAATGCGCCTGCCGCTTTTCAATTTTTTATCAATGAGATACTCCGCGAATATTTGGATGTTTTTGTAATCGTCTACATAGATGATATTTTGATCTACTCCCAGTCTGTATCTGAACATGTACAACATGTGAGCCTGATCTTGCAAAAATTGCAAGACAACCACCTTTTTGCTAAGTTAGATAAAAGCATTTTTCACACTCAAAAGGTGGCTTTTTTGGGGTTCATTATATTGCCTGAAGGTAATCATATGGATCCTGCCAAGGTATCCGCCATTACTCAATGGAGCAGTCCTACCTTGGTTAAAGAATTGCAATCCTTCTTAGGGTTCACCATCTTTTATCGAAGGTTTATCAGTCACTTCTCGGAACTGGTCACCCCTATAACCAGACTCCTTAAAAGGGGGATTGAATTCAAATGGGATACAGAAGCTGGGAAAGCCTTTCAGACCCTAAAAAACAGATTCACCTCTGCACCCATTGTTAAACACGCAGATGAAACACAACCCTACTTTGTAGAAGCCGATGCTTCCCAATATGCTGTCGGAGGCATCTTATCTCAACGAGAGCCTAACAGCGGCGTTCTTCACCCAGTGGCCTATTTCTCCAAGACCCTGTCCAATGCCGAACAAAATTACACCATCGGAGAAAGAGAGCTATTAGCCATTAAACTTGCTTTCCAAGAATGGCGTCAATACCTGTTGGGGTCACCACATACCATCACAATCTATTCAGACCATCGAAATCTACAATACTTCAGAACCGCCAAAGCACTAACACCTAGACAAATGCGATGGGTTTCCTTTTTTGGGGAATATGATTCCCAGATCCATTTCCGTCCTGGGGTTAGACAAGGAAAGGCAGATGCTTTGTCCCGGTTAGGTAAAGAAAGCAAATGGACAATGGAAAAACCCACTGCCATTAATCCCGAAGACCGCATAATTGCGGTAGGTGAGCGAACTATTGATTCACATACCTTTCTTACACGCTACTTTAGATAGCGAAGAGTGGGTAAAGAATCCGGCCAATACGATCACGGATCACCTCTTCTTTCATGACAATAAGTTATACCTCCCCTCTAAAGAAACACAGAACCTGATCATAGAATGGTGTCATACGCTACCTTTGGCCGGGCATCCGGGAGAGGAAAAAACACGGTGGACTTGTCAGAGATGGTTCTGGTGGAAGGGCATGGGGAAAGATATTGCTGAATACGTTCACGCCTGTCCCACATGTGCCAGACAGACGTCCGCACATAGCGTTCCTGCTGGTCTCCTCCAACCATTAGAGGTCCCCAATAGTCCATGGTCGTCCATTAGCATGGATTTTATTACTGACCTCCCTTTAACCCGAGGATATACAGCCATATTAGTGGTGGTGGACCTATTATCCAAGATGGCACATTTCATCCCACTCAGAAAGGTTCCAACAGCCTTGGAACTCACAGACGCTTTCATTCACAACATAGTGAGACTCCATGGATTGCCTTCAGTTATCATATCCGACAGAGGCCCCCAATTTATATCAAAATTTTGGCAGAACCTGTGTTCGGCACTACATATAGACCATCGCCTGTCCTCTTCTTATCCCCCCCAAACTGATGGGCAGACAGAAAGAACCAATCAGACCTTAGAACAATTCCTGAGATGTTTGATTACCACGATCACAGGAGATTGGGTTCAAGCCCTACCCCTGGCAGAATTCGCTTACAACAACACTACTCATTCCTCTTCTAAGATGTCCCCTTTCTATTTCACCTCTGGCTACCATCCCAAATTTATACTTGTAGACTTACCTCCTGCAGTCTCACAAACCCCTGCGGTAGTAGATCATCATACACACCTAGTAAACCTTTGGGACAAAGCCCGACAAAATCTGACAGAGGCCAAAGAGGCAATGAAAAAACAAGCGGACTGACATAGACGTCCTGCCCCTGATTATGTGGTGGGCGATCGGGTATGGCTAGCCTCCATCAATCTTAGGCTAGAAGGACCCCGTAAGCTACAACCTAGATATGTAGGACCCTTGACAATCTCCAAAATAATCAACCCTGTGGCAGTGAAATTAGATCTCCCGCCTGAAATACAAATACATCCTGTCTTTCACACCTCTTTATTGAAACCCTATCAAGAACCCTCCTGTAGTGAACCTCCTCCACCCCCCATTGATGTGAACGGTGAATTGGAATATGAAGTGAAACGTATTTTAGATTCCAGAAGAATAAGAGGTAGATTACAGTATTTGGTAGATTGGGTGGGATATCCCCCAGAAGATAGGTCATGGGAACCTGCTGATCTTGTACATGCTCCTGTGTTAGTCAGAAGGTTTCACGCTTTGTATCCCACTAAACCAAGTCCCGTGAGAAAGCCTTTAGGGGGAGAACTGTAAGACCTCGAACCAGGGCTACACTACAAGTACCATAATGCCTTGCAAGGGGTTTGAACTGTGTGCTATCCCATACTGCTTTGCACTATGACCTGATGTCATGGGAGGTTTTTATACTGCCGAGAGACGTAATGGCGGCGCTTGGCTTTCTTGCTCAGTCCTGGAGTTCCTGCTTCATACTTCCTAGTGCGTACTATGTCTTCACTATGAACTACTACCCTCACCTTTTTGGACGTCCTCCTTGCGCTGGGTTTTTATGATCGGCTAGTGAGGTTGGACTCTGCACAGTCTTCCGTGGCTGTCATGCCTTTCGGCACCTTTCCCTTACAAACTTTCCGAGCGGCCGTGCTGTGTGTCTGCTGGCTACAACCTTTGTTTCGCCGAGCCGCGCTTCCTGGTATGTCTTCCTGGACCTCCCAAAACAGCAGTGACGCAACTGCTGTTCTTCACGAACCCTGTAAATCCTCTAAACAATCTGAGTCGCGATCACTTCCACAAGCGGCTCTCTTGTATTTCTGCATCTGTCCTTTTAAACGCTAAGGAAAGCGTTTGGACTTACCTGTGCTCTTTCCAGCTTGGCGTCCCCGTGGAGCAAACGGGTGAACGCTTCCTTCCTTTTTTTTATTATTTTTGATTGCCAAAACTTTATTGAAATAGTGATGTGAGACTACATACCAGTCACTGGAAAACAACAGAACAACACGTTTGTTTGTTAGCGTGTTCGCTTTCAAAACAGAAGCAGGGCTCCTCTGGTTATTCAAAGACACAATTACTTTCCAATCCTCTGGAACATTGAATCCGAGTATTAAGGATTCCCGTAATATTTGTTTTGCATACTCTTTTGTTTTACAAGAGACCAAGTCCTTTGATTTCTATTCCTGCACTGGATGTGCGCTGGTGAGTATGGAATAGCACACAGGGGGATAACATTAACTGCACTTGATAACATCTGTTTTGCATGCTTATTGAATAATTCTTGTTTTGTGTTTACTCCTATGCAGAATTTGCTACACTTTCCAGTAAGAGCCTTCTCACTTACAGCCATAGGGATCTTGGTGGATGACTCCCTGACTTGGTCTCTTCATTTTCGGAAGAGGTTCTTTCCTCACTGTTGTGTTCTCCATAACACAGCGAGGGAAACACTTTTGGGAAACGTAGATGCATAGCTTCGCTTCTGGGGTATTGGGATTTCTGCCTGGACCTTGTGCGCCCGACACTCCACTGCTAGTGCAAATAGCAGCGGTGACAGAGGGCATCCCTGCCTGGTGTCCCTCCTTATATCAAAAGTTTGTGAAGTGTGGCCATAAATCAATACCTTGGCCACTGGTTTGGTACAGAGCAATTCAATCCATGCCAAAAACAAGGGTGGGATGCCCATTCTCCTCATTACTCCGAATAAATAACCCCATTCCAAAGAATCGAATGCTTTGGTGGCATCTAAGAAAGTGGCCGCCATGGGGAGCTCTCGGGAGGTAGTATGTAAAATTGCAAACAGCGTCCTCAAGTTCTGAGAGGTCGCTCTGCCAGGCACAAAACCCGATTGGTCTGGCAATATCAGGTGCTCCATTAGTAAACTCAATCTCGTCGCTATAAGCTTAGCTAGTATTTTCGCGTCACAGTTTGAGTTTGAGTTTAAAATATTTCTTAAGCGCACGTACACCTAGCGGTTTCATGGCGCTGGGTAGTATTGAAAACCCCTAGGGAGCAAAAAACAAGAGCAAGGAGAGGGGGTTTAAGGAGAGAAAGCTTGTGTAAAAAGAAAAGTTTTCAATGCCTTGCGAAAGAGGGTGTACTGGGGGCAGGATCTCAGATGAGCCGGAAGGGAGTTCCAAAAAGCAGGGGCAAGCGTGGAAAATTTGGAACCTCCCCACTTTTTACGTTTGAAACGAGGGACTACGAGCAATTGTTGGGTGGAAGAACGCAGTTCCCTGGGAGGAAGGTAAGAATGGTTTTCAGAAATGATAAAGACAGGGTCTGAACCGGACCGCGCGTTGAAAATTATGCATCCTAATTTAAACTGGGCTCGTTCACAAATGGGGAGCCAGTGTAAGGTCTTAAGGAGGGGAGTGACGTGGTGTGACTTTGATAAATTAAAATCCAGGCGGGCCGTATGGTTCTGGACCAGCTGAAGGCGTCGCACGCTGTATGCGGGCATACCACAATAAAGGGCATTGCCGTAGTCTAGGCGGGAGATCACCATTGCCAGGACTATAAGTTTGAGGGCAGGGAAAGAAAAAAACCGAGAAACTTTGCGAATAGTGCGGAGGGAGAGGAAGGACGAGGACACCACAGTGCTGACTTGAGAGTGAAGTGAGAGTTGGTGATCCAGTTTGAACCCAAGAGTTTTTACAGAGGGGGAAGGAGTTTGGGGGGGAGCCCAGCGAGGGGGGCCAAAAAGAAGAAGACCAGGGACTGGAGCAACCACCTGTCAGCACCAACTCCGTTTTGTCGGGGTTGAGCTTCAGGTGGTTGTGATTCATCCAGTCCCAGATGAAGGTCATAACAGACTGAAAATTAGAAATGGACTCTGGGGAGGAGGATAGGGAAAAAACAAGCTGGAGGTCATCCGCGTAGTTGAAGACGGAGACCTCCTGCTGTTGGAGGGCAAAGATAAGAGGAGCAATATACAAGTTGAATAATAAAGGGGAAAGGGAAGACCGCTGGGGGACCCCACATTTAACCGGCTGGAAATCCGCAGAAAAATCACCCAAGCGCACTGCTTGGGTGCGGTCACTCAGAAAGGAGGACAGCCAGACCAAGGCTGATCCTCCGATTCCGGCCGCTCCGACACGGGACAATAAGATGGAGTGATCAACCGTGTCAAAAGCGGCGGAGAGATCGAGGAGGACCAATGCCTGGGGATGGTTAGTGTCCATCCCCTCTCTGAGGGTGTCAAGGACCGATAATACTACGGACTCCGTGGAGTGTGAGGGACGGAATCCAGCCTGCCGGGGGGCTAATACCCCATTCTCCTCCACGAAGGTACTGAGTGTTGTGGTTACATGGCACTCCAGAACCTTCGCCAAAAAGGGCAGGAGTGAGATGGGGCGATAGTTGGCGAGAACTGAGGGGTCGGCTCCGGGTTTTTTTAAGATGGGTAGGATAACGGCCGATTTGAGACGAGGAATGACGATGCCCTGTGATAGCGAGCTATTGAGAAGGGTGAGGGGGGGATGAGGCACAGATGGAGTAAGTCTGTTTCAAAATGTATGCAGGGCAAGGGTCTAGAGGGGAACCGGACTTGACCAGCGGTAGGAGAGAAAGGAAGGATTCTTCTATAAGGAGGGGAATGAAATCAAGACGTGCTGTGTTGGGGGGACATTGGGGGTTGACAAAGGAAGGGGAAGGGGGGGAATATTTGCTTTAATGATGGAAATTTTATCAAGGAAGAAAGAATTAAGGGAGTCGCAAAGATGCTGGGAGGGGGAGGGTTTGAGGGAGGCCCTATCAGAGTATGCCAGGTCATGTACAATAGTGAAAATTTCTCTGGACTGATTTTCAGCAGCTAAGATTTTGGAAGAGAAGTAGGCGTTCTTGGTCACCAAGATAGATTTTTTGTACTGGGCCAAGAGAGTGATGTACTGGTTTCTAAGAATTGGACAGTAGGCCCGTCTCCAAGATCGTTCAGCCTGGCGGACGTTAAGTTTTTGAGCTTTAAGTTCCTGATTGAACCAACGATTTGCGTCGTTGGTGCGTCTGAATGATACACGCCTTAGGGGAGCGACTAAGTTGCAACCTGAACAAAGCCATGAATTGATGGAATCAGCTTGTTCTAGAGATGACAACCCGTGAAGATCCGTTTCAAAAATCTTGGCCCATAAGGCTTCAAAATACTTGGGGTCATCCACATTTGGCCCATAACAACAGACTAATATGACAGATTGGGTACCCAGCCTTCCCCATGTCATACAATACCTTCTGTCCATATCGCACAAGGTACCAGCCATCTGGAAGGGCACCTGTTTCTTAACCAGTATTGCAGTCCCACGGGCATAATTCGAATATGAAGAGAAAAGCCTAGTCTCTGCACACTTGTTACCAAAGGTGACCGGCATATTACGTTGACAGTGAGTTTCTTGTAGCATAGCAATGCACACATTATGTCTATACAAATCCGACAATACCGGTCTCTTCTTTCTAGGATCCCCAAACTTCTCACATTTCATGTAAGTATATTAAGATCAGATCAGATTGTCTCAGCCATCATCTCCAATCGTCTGCATCCTATTCATTGGGATACAGGAAGGACTCCCCCTCCCAGCCAGCATCCCACTTCTCAAACTCACATTGCACGGGATATCTTGAACCTTCTTGTACCAATGGACCTCCATGTATTCAAACTCATAACACACAAACTTCAAACTCCAGAACATCGCAACTTTACTCCCCTCTCTCTTCCCTCCCCCTCCCACTGAAGCAACTCAACTTTGCCAGTACCAGTCATCCACCCCCTCTCCTCCCTCCCCGACAAACATGTCCATGCAGTCCCTAGATCCACAGCATCTCGGAAGCCGCCAATCATTAATGGAGTACACCCACCGGGGGCAGTCTCTAGAAGGCTACACTGTCTCTCCTCTCCCGTCGAGGCCCATCACGATGAAGCCTACAGGGTACTCAGCTTCAGGGAGAGGTGGTCTGGATTTCCATAGTTTCTAATAACTGGTGCAGTTCCTAACTACTTTACAGTATCGACGTACCTCGTCTACTTTATACTTGCCAACTTCTGATCGTCGGTCCTGCTGCGTCTTCTGTATATTCAATGTAGGTTTTCGTCCTCCCTAGCTGGGGAAGATCTCTGGGACCCATTGCGACTCTCTCTATCACGATGCATTATTTTCACCGTTCGTAGATAGTCTTCCACTTGGCTAGAGTTAGTGAAGAATTTTTGTTTGCCTTGATGCGTAACCCGCAATTTTGTCGGATAAAGCAATGCATAGTCAATCTGCGCTTCTCGTAGCTTCTTCTTGACATCTATAAACTTTCAACGTTTCTCCTGCACCATGAGTGTGAAATCAGGATAGATCGAAAAGTTATTACCCTCGTAAGACAGAGTCTGCTTGTGTCTAGCCGCTCGCAGAGCCACATCTCTATCACGATAATTCAACAGTCGTGCGACAATGGGTCTGGGTGCCGCTCTAGGCACAGGCCTCGGTCCAAGGGATCTATGTGCCCGTTCAACAATAAATTTCGGGGAGAATGCTTCTTCCCCCACTGCAGAAAGCAACAATTTCTTCACATACTCCTCCATTTGGCCAGTATTGGTAGTTTCCGGAATCCTTACCACCTGTACGTTATTGTGCCGACTGCGCGCTTCCAAGTCCTCGTTCTTGGCCGCTATGGTCCTCAGGATGTTATCCATTTGTGCAAGTTGAGTCGTATATCCTGTTTGTGCCGTCATTATTGTCAGATATGCGCCTCTTCACATCCACGATGCATTCCTCATGCGCATCCAGCTTGTGTGCAATGGCATCCATTCTCGAAGACATGCGGTCCACCTTTTCCACTACAGTCGCGAAGCCCTGTCTCATTTCTTGCAGTACATTTCCCATGTCCGCATCCTGCGATCCGGTGGCACGTTCCTCCTCCATCGCTTCCGTCTGGTTTTGCTTATTTTTGGACCCAGGCTTAGAGTTTTCAAAGGTGAGTTTCGGCTGTCTAGTATCTGGTTTCCCCATTGTTTCGCCTGGCGTCTCGCTTTTTGTAGAATAAAATCGCTGCGCACCCTATCCTCTATAGTTCTCAAGTCTGCGTGGGGCAGCTGTTAGATTATGTCAGGCTGCAGCGCCTCTTCACTGCCCGCTGCTCCGGGCGGCCGGTTCTTGAGCAGTATTACAACCACCTAACCGCGCTTATGAGCCGGTCCAGCGCCTTCGTTGTAGGGAGAGTCACCCGATGGTACAGCCATCCAGCCCTATAGCAGTTCCAAGGCTCTGTTCTCCACAGGGTCCTTGCGAACCCTTCCCCGTGGGTTTGGCTCACCGCTGCTGCTCCCTCATGCTATTCGCCACTTCCTTCGCTAGCGCAATGCCCGCCTTCCGCATTCAGCCCGGCGTCCTTATCGTCAGCCAGTGAAGAGGGTAGGAGAGGGTGATGGGGGGCCAAAGCAATGGCACTATCTGTGTCGTTCTCCCTCAATTATGATTGTTACCCCACTCTCACCATGTAGTAGGTGGCGGCAGCTCGATTCGTGCCAGACGTACCTTGAGGGCTCCCCGGGTCCCAACTCAGGGTAGTGGACTTCAGCTCTCTGGGTACTCAGTGTCTTCCTATTGGCCCATTCCCCACGTCGCTCCTCGCAGGTGCCCAGGCCTCATTTACCAGTCCTACGTGTGCAGCACTAGGCAATATGGCGGCAGTCTTGCCACCAAGTTCCCCAATCTGTTTCTGCAGGCTCTCAGTGGTACCGCGCCAATCTAGTATAGCGCCTCAGGCGTCGTCTTGCGACCGCGGGTGGCGCAGTGTGTCCTATTGCTCCCGTCGCACATGGAGATTGTTCGTTTCTGCCATGCACCTTAGGCCTACCTCCTCGTGGCGCGTTGCGCAGAGCTACCTGCGTTCCCCTATACCTATGCCTCAGCGTCGGCTCCTCCTTCTTGTTATTCCGAGTTCGCTGTGTACCGGCAAAGCTCGCCGTACTGCCCAGCAGAGCTCTTCTGCCTTGTGTCGCAATGCCCCAGACATATTTCAATTCAACAATCCGGGCAGTCAGCGGCTCACCGAGTGGTCCACACCCTCTCCATTCACTCACTGCGCCTTTGGGGCCTGACTTCTGCTTTCCCGGCCTCGGTCTTTCCCAGCGTTTCCTGCCGCTGCACGTTTCCGTCTGTACCCAACATAGCGCTCGATCGATTCTCGAGTCGGCTCCCGCTGTCCCAAATCTTGCCCATTTGGCTCCAGCTTTACACCGAGTGCTCTTTGGGTCTTCAAGTACAGCTCGGCTAGGTTTTAACTGTCCGCACCTAGCTATTAGAAGGATAAATGCAGGATATTAGTTCCGGCCATCAGGAGCCTCACGTAAGTGCGGCCATTCTGTTGTGCGCCCTCTAGCGCCCCCCCGGAGACCGCTTTTATTTTTTTTATATCGCTAGGATGCGCGGATTCTACATGCATCCTGCGATTTAAAAATAAAATAAAAATGTTGTTCCTGAGCAGGCCTAGGGGATCAGGGTGTGTCTACCCGGCCCCCTTTTCGCGTTTTGCGGCATTTGTTTTGGGTTTCTTGTGCCTCGGTTCTACCAAGGAACAAGATGGCTGCCAACACTTCCTGATTTTGACTGTTGACAGCCAATTAGCATATAGCGCATGCTCGGCAGGGTGCGCTTAGGCCACCCGAGAGGTACGTGGATAGAAACGCGGATCCACCGCGCCCATAGATATATATGTACTTTTAACTGTCATTTTCTCAAGAACTACTGAATGGATTTACACCAAATAAGCAAAAGGCACGAGTCTGAACCAAGGACTACCTCTTTGCCAAATTTGGTGTAATTGCGTTCAGCCGTTCGGGCTGTAGCTGCGGCTAAAGGTCCTATTGGAAATTGCATGGGGAAAATGCAGTTTGGGACCCCCCTTTTTTCTCGGCCCCCGCTTGATGAATCATCGTGAAACTTTCAGGATAGGAGCAGACCCGAGCTGGCCAAAAGTTTGGAAAATTTCGCGCAGATTCGTCAATCGGCCCCAAAGTTATTCCAAATAGAATGTTGCTGATTTCCTATGGATAATAGGTCCTAACTATACCTACCTACTGGCGACCGCCAGTAGGTAATATATTCAGCAACTCAGTTCGCAAGGCTCTTTGCCACTGCTGATGGCTGGCTTGAGCGAGGGCGCGAGTCCTCCAAAAATATCATCACATTTTTGTCAGTTTAGACGAAAAAGATGCTCAAGCCCAATTCCATTCAGGCAAAATGTTTTGTTTTAGCATGGGGCAAGCCAAACGCTTGACGTGTTTTGGTGCAGCTGCACCTTAGTCACGGGTCAAGGTACTTTTTGTGATAATCAATTACAAATAGTGCACTGCCACCAAAAATAAATGTAGGACTACATATCCCAAATGTTCCAATACAGAGACGAAAACTGTCATCCATTTTGTAATGGTGACTTTCAGTACAGTTTCACCTGTTAGTCAAGGATTACATTGATACTGAGTAAACAAATACAATTCTCATGTAAGGTATTAACAAATACATTCATAATACTTTGTTGCCAAATCACTTAAAGCTCTATAGCTGATTGATGCATCAGCACAATAAAATGTTCACAATTCCGCCCCAGTGGGCAAACGCCTGTTGTCATAGCGCTATATTTTGGCTGATCTAACAGCATATTCACAATTCCGCCCCAGAGGGCAAATGATTATTGGACTAGTTACCAAAATCACAGTTCTAAGCATGCGATTGGAGGCATACTTGGTTTCCCAATAGGATAGCAAATACTTAACACACTGAAAAATAGAGGTTTCAGGGACATTATCGTTAGTAAATAGCATTTTAAAAACATTATAATTTCACTGAAAAAAATGACATTTCTAGGACGTTATAGATAGAAACTTGCAATTTTAAAAAACCTTAGAAATTCACTGAAAAGCATATATATATATATAAAAGCTAAATATTTACCTAATACTTACATTTAAAACCCATATCCCTTCTTATTCATGCCTTTATAATGAAATAATTGTAAAAGCATGTGTGGTAAAGACATATGCTTTGTAAAATCCTGCGTGGTAATAGTTATGCGTGGTAACGACTGAGTTGTAATGGCTGTTTCCCAATGAACGAATTAGGCCTATTTAATGGTTTGTCAACAACCCTGGGCATAGTTTGCGTAGTAGTGCTACGCATAGCTATGTGAAGTGCACTTCGCACTACGCACGCTATGCGTAGCTACGCGAACTGCGTAGTGAGGTAGGGAAATGCTGGTTGCACTGATTGCACAGAGGGTTGTCTGCACTGTGCAATCATTGCAAACGGCATCTTGCACAGTGCAAGCAGTCGTTTTCTGCCGCTCGGGTAGTTTTGTACTCGAGCGGCAGCTTTCTCAACACGGACTGGTAGTTTCTCATCGCGAGCGGTTGCGAGCATACGCGACCACTTGCAATGAGAAATCTGACCTCCCCGCATTGAGAATCCCACCGGGAGGTTTATTTTCCACGCTCGCGATCGGCAACTTGATGTTGCTGATCGCGAATGAGGAAAAAGCCTCGCCGGGATGGTGATTTTGCTCGCTCGCGGTCCCCAACTTGACGTTGAGGACCGCGAGCAAGCAAAAAATGCCCGCTACGCTATGTGTTTTTGTACTGTGCTACCTGCATTTTGCGTAGTGCGTAGTTGTGCAAACTATGCACGCTCCGCGAGCGTAGCATAGTACTGCACCCAGGGTTAGTCACCATAACCAATATAAGCCTAAAGTCTTGAGCATAGGTTTTCACATAATGCAAACATCAGGCATACAGTCATACAGTTACAATTATGAACAGTTGGCAAAACTATTTATGGTCCTTTAGCAGAAGGCCTAACAACAGTTCTTTTATTGCAAATCTTCTTTCACCTGCATTTGTCAGAGTAGGTAACTAACAGCAAAGTCCTTGCAGTAAATTGGTTATCTGAGTTTCCATGTATGAAAATACTTTTCTAAAGACTTTAACACAATGTAATAACAAGCTACCCTTAAATGACTTTTAACTTTAACAAAAGATTTTCGAAATAACTATGTCTGATTCACTTCCTTTGTCATACCATTTCAAAATAAACATATAAGACCTATGTATGGCATCTGACATAATGTTTTCCAATTAACCGAGTAGACCTGCAGCCAAAATCATTATACCACAGTCAACTCGGGCCTACTAAATCAAGTAAAATCTGTGCAATATAACTACCCTCTTCAGCTGAAGTCCAATCAAATCTTGTTGGAAAGTGTACCAAGGTGTGGTTGGAGCCAATGCCCTTTCTCAGTGGTGCTTCTTGGCGCACTTTCCCTATTGTTGTCTAAATGTCTAGTGACAGCTACATTGTCAAACCAGAGCTATAAACTGTGAAACTAAAATACCCTGTGGCCTGGTCCAGGATGTGATTCACAATGGTTCCAGGTAATATATCTGATTTGTTCTAGCCAAGGGCAGAAGCCCTGTAGCCATTTTTAAATTATTCACCGCTCTTACTTCCTGCAGATGAACCACCTAACACCTGCTCTGTCAGTCACTGTCAAATTGCTTCCGGCTATGAGATATTTATTTTCGACGTTAATTACTCTATCATAACTCAGTAGGTAAACTGTAATTTACCATTGCTTTTCAGGCACATTTCCCGGCATGGCATACATTTCTTCAATCTGTATGGTCAGGCCCTCAGGTTGAAGCAGTCACTCGGATGCACACGGGCTGCATGAAAGTCTGGGGGAGTACACATTCCTGCGGCACGCACGCGCAGAACCACATTCCTCTTCATGACACATGCAAATTCCAAGAAACCACGGCACTTAGTCAGCATTCCTACCTCTTATGTAATGTTTCCGGGGCAAGGAGCACCAGAGGGCATATATACAGAAGCCCAGCACGCCATTTCCAGTAGAGTGCATTACTGATGAAAAGTATGTTCACAATTGACATGGTTGTGTTGTTTCACCTCAAATTCCTAGATGCCTCCTAGTTCTGAACTGAAAGAGAGAGTGTAGCAGTCACGGCCCACAAGCTTGACAACATAATCGTACATGACTTCAGCTTTACAGCCTGTTCCATAATACATGTGGCATCCTGCTTCAGCTGTCAGTATGAAAAGGGGGGGCCCTCGGCCCCCCCGCACGCATGGCGGCGCGGCGACCGTCGCCCCCACTGTCTCCTTTGTTGCCATTCGGCGGTGGGGGCGTGCCCTTGGGGGCGCGGCCCACCGCCGATTGGCTGGCGGCCTCCTTGACCCGGATCCTGGGAAGTGGGTCCGGGTCAGGGGGGGCGGGCTAGAGGAGGGGCCACCTGGCCCCTCGGGAATAAAGAGATAGGGAGCGCCCAGGAGACCCCCTTGTCCCTGGACGCTCCCTCGCCGAAACGGTGTGCCCCGCGCTCGGGGCTTCTTTGTTTTAGTGATTTGTTTTCCCTTTCTTTTTCAGGCAAGCTGTTCCGGGAGATGGCCGCGTGGAGCCAGCCGCTTCTTTGTGTTCTTTGTCTCCGGGCGTGCGAGGTGGGGGTTGGAGTGAGCCCCCGAGAAAGTTGGAATTTTCCGGAGACCCGTAGGATGGGCAGAGCCTTCACGCGACTGCCACGGCCCCGCGCTCGGGGCGGAGTAATTGTCTCCTTTTTTTTTTTTTTTTTTTTATTTCCCTGCAGGGTTGATAGCCAGGACGGCTGTACAGTTCTCCCTGGGGGCGATCGAAATTTGGATTGTGATTTAGAACAAAAGAGGCGGCAGGACGAGCAACTCGGAACAGGGAAAGGGCCCAGGAAGAAACGTCGGAGGAGCATCGCCGGTGGGCGGTTGGACGGGCAGTGCATGGCTGCTTCAGGCGGGACGGAGGTAATTATATTGAATGGAAGTGCCCGGCTCGATAGTGGTACAATGCTAGAACTAGGATTTGGCAGCCCTAAATAGATGTGTGGTTACAGATGGACAAAGGAAATGGGAGCCATTCGAATTTAACGGTTTAATGCAGTTATTAAGTCCATTTTGAAAATGTCACGACAGGACGGAGAAGATGAATGGGGAGCGCACGCTGTTTTACAGGCCCCTAAAGTGCTCGACACCAGGAGGCAGGGGCTGCGCGGCGCTCATTAAGGCTCAGTCAAT
This sequence comes from Lissotriton helveticus, assembly GCF_964261635.1. Taxonomy (NCBI): domain Eukaryota; kingdom Metazoa; phylum Chordata; class Amphibia; order Caudata; family Salamandridae; genus Lissotriton; species Lissotriton helveticus. Next base: position 1,376,001,669 of record NC_136059.1, read on the forward strand.
ATTTAAGTAGGCGAGGGTCCACGTTCAGGAAGTAACTGTCTTCTGGTGTGATAGTTCTTTCTCAGACCAAATCAGATGTATTGCAGAAACATAACAATCGTCCTTAGGTATCACTTCTCCCCGCATAGCTGAAATTATAGGTGGATCTGTCTTCGTCTGAATAATGTCTGTGTAGGCCGCTGTTTTTTGTTTTACCTGCATACTGAACAGTAGAGGTTACTGACAGACAGCACGGCAGAGAAGGTCAGGTTTTTTCTGCGCAGGGGATTGAACGAGGAGCGCGATAAAGCCTAGAATAGTCCATCATCGTGGCACTGTAACCTCTTTTTTGATTGATGAGCCCCTATTGAGGCTTTCTACTGGTTGTTTCACTTCTAATTAATGAAGCATTGGATTAATCCTTAATCACGCACCCCCCGCTGTTAGGGCGGCCACAATAATGTTGCCTTACTCGTGAAAGATTGCTTTTTAGTAAATACTCGAGTATAGAAGAACAGTGACAAGCGCCAACACGTAAAGGCACGTAAATTGTGTTGATCTGTGATGACTGCACTAAGCAGGGAGAACACGAGCACTCTGTACGGTATTTGCCGGTCTTTTTGCCGATTGACAACAGTTTGCCTTGCATTCTTTCACAAGCACAGACAGTCTAATTATAATACAGGGTGTATTTTTCGTTTATTTGCCCTCTCAATTATTTATTTTGGAAATTAATTTTCATTGGTATTGGGCACTATCTGATAACGGTTTTATTCCACACTGTGGATCCCTGGACCCAATGTAAAGGCAGAAAAGGAATTCTAAAGATAGCGCCAGCCTTGGGTCGTTGCACCCTGGACATGGCCCAGCCGAGGTACACTTCGGTTTCACTTGGAAATACTGAAGGCAATTTTAGTTCTAGCCACTAGGTGGCCAATGTACACACTGTGCGAATTTAAAACAGAGCCAAAAAATACCAAGTCTTTCTGGACAGTGTATGGGCATAAAGGCAAATAAGCTGGGATTTATCCGCAACTATCGAGCGGATCAGCATCTTAAGAAAATGCTAACAACAACTAAAGACCCAAAAAGTCTCTTGCAGTCATCTCAATACACGATCCTTCCCTTCAAGTCAAAGGTCTGGTCCAATACAGAACAGCAATAAAGAAATAGGGACGGGGGTGGTGGGAGTTAAAGTAGAACGCCTTTTTCTGTAGCCCTTGAAACACATTCGCACAACCAAACCAATGTTTAGTCCTAGAGGGAGAAAAGGGACTACCAGCCCTGAGAGAACAATCATGCTCGTTGTCCTCAAGGTAAGGTCGTGTCATCATCATCTTCAGTAAAAACAGACTCACTACCTGCTTGCCATGAGGCAATAAAACCAAATTATAGAACGGTCATTCATGGTAGCATTGGGGTAAGTGGCAAACGGGGAGGGGGTCTGATGAAACGTTCCACGTTAAATGTTACCCAAATCCCAGGGATTACTGTTCCTCCTACACAGTTCATCTATGTAGGTAGGTAAGTCGGTAACTCCTCTTTAGCAGGGGAGAGGAGATGGCCTAACGGATAGGGCGCTCGACTTCAGACCTGGGGATCTGGGTTCGAGTCTCGCTAACGACACCAAAATGTGTTGCTGCATGAAACAAAATGCACTCAGGCACTGGAAGCGAAAGTATAAAAAACAGAGATCCTTTTGTTGTTTGCAGTTCATAATTCACAACCCTTCTAACATTGCACAGTGAGCTAGGGAGGACGTGTGTCTCCTGCATCATGTACCCCTCACGATCTCATGCAGGCCCACTGGCGTTATGTGATTCTGCTGCCACTGCAATTTTTTCGCATATTTCTGGATTGGCTACATTTGCCACATATAACATCTTCTGCTGCATAATTTACAAGTTGTCCTTAGCTCTAACTGAACAAGACTTACTAGAAACGCATGTTCCTAGGAAGCGGAATGCACTTTGCACAGGCTGACTGTTCACCTTTCAAATGCATGTTGTGTGCTGGGGTGCTAACTTAACACTTATAAGATAAGACCTTTTATCCAGGTAGTGTTCAGATGTGAACTTGTGACAGAATAAGGAACTGGTACTAACTCAAAGATGTGCCGCATTATGCTGCATAATTTAACGAGCCCTGCTACTTAAGTTTAAGACGTCATAGACGCATCATTGCCGTGGCCCTGGTCTTAAGTAACACACACAGTGCATCGGTTTACACACACAATCTATTTTTTATGTCAGAAAGGGCGAAACAATGCCTCTTTTAGGTACTGGGAAGGCAGGATTCAGCTGTGTGCCTTTGTTTCGCCTCCATTATATTTACATCTAGGTGTGAGGCTCCCAGCCAAGATACTTTAGGGAGGGCACCACACAAGGATGACGGTCTGGATAGCGGAAGGAGGGTTATACGGCTGCTTTCCTAGTAGTAACAGCTGTATTAAGGGCCAAATATACAAACAATGTTGGGTGGGCATCCCACCAAGGTCCCACAACTTTTTAGCGTTTCCAAGGGAATCCACTGTATTGTAATGGAACAGGGCACGTTTCAGAAGCAGAACACACACTTTCAAAATTTGATCCAAATCAGGGTTGCTGCTTATGGAACTTACTTGAGGAACAGCCATTGACATAAGTCAATTTTGACACTCTAGAATTACTATCATTGTTGTCTGCTGAGGGGATAGTTAGAATAATAGTGGAACTGTTCACGCATAGGGTATTCCCCCTTCTATTGGGGTCCTCCTGGGGATTAATACACATCTAAGGGTAGGGCTTGACAAGACTGAGAAGGCCAGTCTCCCATTAGCAGTAAGTCACACAAGGGGCGTATTTCATTGTAAAGGTAATGGACACCTGAGGTGATGTTCACTGTTATAAGGGGGGGGACGTTGCACCAGTCCAATTGACTATTCATTGATGACAGGTAAAGTCAACATTGTTAGTGAGCTATCTTATTGGTAGCTGTTTGGCGTGCTGTCTTCAGGCTAAGTCTTGAGGGAATGTAGAGCAGCTTGTTTTCCCAGTCTATAATATCATGAATGAGTAAATGGAAAAGAACAGGTGTATAACATATATATGTATTAGTTCTAAAACACGTCCCGTTTATTCCTTTCCGAGGCTAAAGGCGTGAAATTACAGTCAGTAAACTTATTTAACATACAAGTGAATTGGCACAATATACGTTGAGCCTATGATGAGATTAAAGGCGAATAATTACGGTGGGTAAACTTATGTAGCACACAGGGATTTAGCACCATATACGTTGAGCTCTGGGGGTGTACCAAAGCTTTATATTAATAATGTGGTAGGGGAACCACGAATGGCATTGAGACAGGGCCTGGAGCCTGTAGAAAGACTACTTGGGGTCCTGATAACGATACACACCCCGATGTCACACCTAAAGGTGCCCAAGAGCCTAGTTGCGGCATCACATAGGTCTGGGAGGCATGTGATCATGTCCGGTTGGCTAGGATGCTATTCCCCAGAAGCCAAAGTGGTGAGTGGAAAGGGTCCGTGGGCCAGCTTATGGCCTGGCGGGGTTAGGGCTGTGCTAATTCTTTTGCTAGTGACTGTGGTGCTGCACTGTTAAGTAGACTGTCTCGTTTTTACACATAGATCCTATGCATAAGGACGTGGGTAGGAAATTAGGATTAAGAGGCAATGTCCTCGCCTACGGCATAACTCTCTTGTGTAACAAGCATTGTAAAATAGGAAGCCAATTTTACAGCCTGCCATGGTTAGGGCGGCGCTGATCCTATGCTTAACGACATAGCTGCTGCACTACCAAACAGACAAAAGGAGGCTATGCTTAACATTTACTGTCGACGTGTTAATGTGTAGTAATATGGCACTAAGACTATCTGAAACTTAGCAACTGATGGTAATGTAAGTTTAACGCGTGTACAGCAAGTATCGCCGGAAACACTAATGGTGTGTATCTATCTTTCCAATTTATGTATGGCCGGGTCCATGGTGGATGCCTGGAGGGCTCCACATCACAACAGCTGCAACAGGTGGACAGCCCAAGGGGGGCTTACGTCAGTCACGGCGGGGTCCATGGCGGATATGCGAGGAGTGCTCCGCACCGCAACATCAGCAGCGGGTGGACGTCAAAAAAGCAAGCATACGTCGAGAAAGAGGACACCAAGGGCCCAGGTATTGCTGGCAGGTGTAAGAGCTACCCATTCCTTAAGGTGGAAGTGGGAATTTGTCACACAGGTTTCTTGGTCTTTTCCTGGTTCTTCCAGTTCTCGAACCTGTCACGCAGGGGAGGAACTCATCACCAGAAGTTGAGGAGCCACAATGTGCCAGCACAGGCTGGACGCAGGACAGGGAAGAGGTTGTTTGAGGGTCTGTGCCATGGTCAGTGCAGGGACTTTTTAGTTCAGCAGCCTGACCCCCTGTCAGTGGTGATACTTCACCTAGGGGGGACTGAATTGGCCAAACTGGGGAAGCAAATACTCATTGATGAGTCCATCTCCACTGTGGGGGGTCTTCAGGGCTTGCCCGGGTGGCACAGTAGTAGGGTCTCAACTCATCACGGGGTGGCGGGGACTCGGTCAGGGCGTTGAATCATTCGATAAAGAGGATCAACACACAGTGGGACAAATTATTTCAAGCCCCCCCCCCCTCGGTGGTAGAGGATTCAAAAATAGGTGTGTTTGTTCTAACTGGTGAGCGGAGTCCATTTGACGGATGAAGGAAGGGCCCTGTGGTCTGATGAAGTCGGGGCCTGGTTGGAAGAGGTTGCCGAAGTGAGAAGTTTCTAGGGTAGGTCTAGGCAGGGGGAGGCCAGATCGTCGGTTAACAATGCTGGCCTGTGGCGGTAAGGTCATTATCGGTGAGCACATATTTGAGGTCTGAGGGGGCGGGCATCATCCTATGGAGGTTCCCGCCCAGGGGGAGGGGCCTGCGGGCCACTCCCACAACTCCAGGGGCAAGGTAATGGATGCTGCAAAGCAAAGGAGCGCGGGTAGGAGTAGTTCACGCTTTCCTTAGGCTGGTAGCCACCCCGCGCGCGTGGACTCACGACGCCACCGGCGCAGAGTAAGGGCCCTCCTTTAGTGGGTAAATGGAGTTCAGGGCGTAGACCGGGCAATTCCCGGGGTAACACTGCGCATGCGCACATCCAGAGGGGAGGCGCAGCTAGTAGGACCTGACACCGGTAGTGACCCTGCCATATGGCCAGAAATGTACAAAAATTCTAGATGAGGATGTTTAGTATAAGTTAGGAAAATAACATGTATTAGAGTTTTGTTAAAGTCAGGCTCTCAAACGTGTTGCTAAGGATGATGTACCTAAATGTCCTGCTGAATTTTTGTATAAATTGTTGATTATGCAATTAAAACCTTTTTTAATTTCATACTTTAATAAATACGGCCGGGCGACTAGCGCCCGCCTTCCAAAAAGTAAAAGACGTCTCGTGTCCACGTTCCTGGGTATTGGGTGCTGGATTGGGGGGGAGGCGGCAGCTAGTCGCTGACCATGTGAAAAGGGGGGGCCCTCGGCCCCCCCGCACGCATGGCGGCGCGGCGACCGTCGCCCCCACTGTCTCCTTTGTTGCCATTCGGCGGTGGGGGCGTGCCCTTGGGGGCGCGGCCCACCGCCGATTGGCTGGCGGCCTCCTTGACCCGGATCCTGGGAAGTGGGTCCGGGTCAGGGGGGGCGGGCTAGAGGAGGGGCCACCTGGCCCCTCGGGAATAAAGAGATAGGGAGCGCCCAGGAGACCCCCTTGTCCCTGGACGCTCCCTCGCCGAAACGGTGTGCCCCGCGCTCGGGGCTTCTTTGTTTTCCCACCCACCATCCCTTGGAACAAAAAGTTTGGTAGCAGTTATTATCTCTGGTTGAAACGTAAGTTCTGGATGTACGGTCCACGGGTCTCACAGGGTAATAGAGAGGAACTGTTGGTGTATTTTGTTGATGCTTTTGTCTAAGGAACTTTTTCCCCTTCTTAGCAAGTCATGTGTGAGGTGAACTGTACTGAATGCTATGTGTCTTTAGGCCTTTTTTCCCTTTGTAGCTATACGTCGATACTGTTTGAAGTGAACTGTATGTAATGCTATGTGTCTTTAGGCCTTTTTTCCCTTTGTAGCTATACGTTGATACTGTTTGAAGTGTACTGTATTTAATGCTATGTGTCTTTAGGCCTTTTTTCCCTTTGTAGCTATACGTTGATACTGTTTGAAGTGTACTGTATTTAATGCTATATGTCTTTAGGCCTTTTTTCCCTTTGTAGCGATGCGTTGATACTGTTTTATTAGCCAGTATAGCTGTCCTTTAGAATTTTTTCCCACAGGTCGTCGTATTTATTAGGTATGGGGCATGCGGTAAGGTCATTATCGGTGAGCACATATTTGAGGTCTGAGGGGGCGGGCATCATCCTATGGAGGTTCCCGCCCAGGGGGAGGGGCCTGCGGGCCACTCCCACAACTCCAGGGGCAAGGTAATGGATGCTGCAAAGCAAAGGAGCGCGGGTAGGAGTAGTTCACGCTTTCCTTAGGCTGGTAGCCACCCCGCGCGCGTGGACTCACGACGCCACCGGCGCAGAGTAAGGGCCCTCCTTTAGTGGGTAAATGGAGTTCAGGGCGTAGACCGGGCAATTCCCGGGGTAACACTGCGCATGCGCACATCCAGAGGGGAGGCGCAGCTAGTAGGACCTGACACCGGTAGTGACCCTGCCATATGGCCAGAAATGTACAAAAATTCTAGATGAGGATGTTTAGTATAAGTTAGGAAAATAACATGTATTAGAGTTTTGTTAAAGTCAGGCTCTCAAACGTGTTGCTAAGGATGATGTACCTAAATGTCCTGCTGAATTTTTGTATAAATTGTTGATTATGCAATTAAAACCTTTTTTAATTTCATACTTTAATAAATACGGCCGGGCGACTAGCGCCCGCCTTCCAAAAAGTAAAAGACGTCTCGTGTCCACGTTCCTGGGTATTGGGTGCTGGATTGGGGGGGAGGCGGCAGCTAGTCGCTGACCATGTGATCATGAAGGTTAAATGAGACATACAGGAATCCACTTAATGGTAAAAAAAACAACAACAAAAAAACGTGTGAGATCCGAAGGGCAGAAGAAACGAAGTCCTTTGGTATTTTCTTGTTTCAGCGAGGATGTAAAGGAATCATTGGGCACCAATACCTCATAATCAAGGCCCGGACTGCGCCGATTTATATGTCTGCATCATTGCACGTGATTACTGCCCTCCCTCCAGAGAGACTACAAAAAGCACCCACGCTTTATCAGCATAACTAAGTTTGAGTTTTAATACCTAGTTGTGTCTGGCAACTAGCATGCTACAGCTCCACTCTGTTATCGTTATTCATGTAAACAATTGGAGAGAAAAACTTTTTTTATGACCATGAAAGCACAGTCGTGAATGTGATGAAGTACATAGTGGCTGTTCTTCTCTAGGGTACTTCGCGCTAGGGACCAATTGAACACCCTTGGAGGGTGAATTTATTTAATGTATGTGCCCTATCTGACAAGCAGCAGCAACAGCAGCCTGGATTATCTGCTGAATAGTAGCCAAAGAAGAAAGTGGCTCAGAAGCACCAGAATCCTCCACATTAATGGACGTCTCACTCACTTTTCCACACGACTCCATACTGCAGTACAATATGCACTCTGAACTGCCAACCTTTATATACATATAACTGGCAAACCAGCTGACGTAGAAAATGCCTTGGGTGCCATGGAGATGGGCCTGCAAACGAATTGGGAGATTGCTGTCACGTTGGCAAGAGTGCATGCCGCATTAAAGACATAAAACAACCAACCTGGCCGCCCGCAATAGTGTATGTGGGACAGTCCAACAGTCCGCCCATTCGCCCAGGAGAGTGCGAAGCCTAACCAGAGGGAATCACGCGGCCGCAATGAAGGGAAACAGTGACTTTGCCCGAGTCTGTACCGCCAGACCACCAGGTGAGGCAAATACTGCTGATGCAGCAACCAGGGGCAAGAAGAAAGAATTGCGATCAGTCCCTGAGTCCGCTCTAGCAGGACCACTAGGCAGACCGTCCAGCATTTCGCGATTTCGCGCTTCACAGAAAAATCACGAAATCAGCTGATTGCTGCAATGGCCGCAATATTTATTATTTTGGCTGCAAAATTAGGTCTCCCGGCAGACAGCAAAAGATTCTGCCTTCTTATTGGCTGTGCGCACACGTCACTACATGCTGTGCCGCCGTACAGACATAAAAAAGCCATGGCCTCTTCCTCACATGTAAACAAAACGCTGATAGAGGAGGAGGAAGCTCTGAATTCAGCAAAGAAATTGAGGTGTTAAATTACATATATTACATTAAAAATGTGTTTTTCTTACTCCAGTAGTGTTTATGTCCCTCTCCTCTGTGTGTTATAGGTCCGACTTCCCCACAGAGCCGGTGAAAGCATTGGCATAGACAATAGGTCTCGCCTTTGGGACCTTATAGGGATTTAGTTATAGCACGATATCCTTGGTGCAACAACATCAAGTGTTGCATGGCTAAACACTTATAAGGTCCCAAAGGCGAGACCTATTGGCTATGCCAATGCTTGTTTATGTTCGTTTCCAACCTAACTGAGGTGCATGTTGGTGCCACTGTATCCTTTACATCCCTTACGCCATGTTTCAGCTAAGACGGGCTCCTAGATCTACACTTTTCTTCTCAGGGTGCCAGTGTAATTCCCGTTACATCTATGACAAACTTTTATTTTTCAGTATATGGATGCAACACAGAAAGTGCCTTCCACCACATTAGAGCAGAATGTATTTCCTTCATGTCGGTCTTGCGAAGATGAGGGAGACAAACGTGTTTTCCAATTTATGTCGGGCAGACGGCCAAAGAGGGACGCAGCAACATTCTTCATCTATACTCAGGGCTACGGAAATTATGCAACAACAAAAGGCCAAATTATGTGACAGAACTGAGTAAATGATGCAGCAATAAAGGCAAATTATACAGCTTAATGCAGCAATTTTTTTTTATATTCCTTCTTCACTTTTTCATTTTTACACTTATTGACACTGTCTGGACATTGGTTGCACCTCATTTTAACACCCACTTAGAGTAATGAGCAATCATTGAACCATTTTTAAACTGCCTTCAATTGCTCTGCAATACGTCTCACTGTGTTTTAGGACCTTTTGAACACTGTGACCTAAAAAGAACTTATTGTTTTTAAAATCTGCAGATTTTGCAGCAGATGGTGGATTATGTGTCAAATGTGACTAATCTATAATTATACAAAAATTGCCAAGGCCGCACAATCGCATAATCCCAGTGGCCTTGCCTATTCTAGCCCATTTTGTAGCCTGACAGTCACGCCCCAGGGGGAGGCAGCCCTTAAATCACAGGTGCTCTGGACATCCGTATCCCTAACAGCAACTTCCCTTATAAGAGGGCAGATCGAATGCTGACGCTCCAAGGAAGGCAGCCTCCTGCTAAGGCACAGACGGGGCAGGACCGCTCAGTGTCGCCTGAAGCTCCCCAGAGAAGAGACACTCCCGGAGGCAAACCCAGGGGAAAAGGACTCCGTTCCCCTTACACGGAGCAGACACCTTGTGACCCAGGGGAGTGCCTTGCACTATGATGTGGTCAGTGTGATCTGATGACTCCATGACAGTAGGGGACGCAGCATCTATTACGATGCCATTTTGCACCTCGCTCTGTAATCAGCCATAATGCGCCACATTTATAGCCGGGCAGTTTCTGTCGCATGTATTTTTCCAAGTAACTATAATTGACTGACGTCTTTAGTCTCAATCAGACTCATCTAAATGTTATGATTGAGCTAATAAAGCACGATATGTCATGGATACTCCATCATTAATTTAAAACTAACTTTTCTTGAGCAATATACTGCAAACCCTTCAGGTCTGATTGAAATGTAAGACAGATATTCGTTGGCATTGCAGAAAATAATATCAAAATAACCAGTGTTTCCTCTTTATCCAGTTTGAATAAAACATGGGTCTATGCTATGGAAGCAGTTTCTTATTATCTGTAGCATGTAGTCCTTCTCTTCCGCCCTATCGTGTTCATAGTATGAGATTAACACTAACAGAAACAACACGCATTTGCAATGTAATCGGTCCGATTGCATTGCAAATGCCTAAATTTAAAACTGAGCGCGGCGCCGCTTCATGGACACCACCCTCGGTTTCTTTATATATTTCTTAACTTCAACACTGAGTGTGGTGTCCTTGAAGTGGGCACTGCGCTCAGTGCTAAAGTTAAGAAATATATCAATAAACCGAGCGCGGTGTTCGTGAAGTGGCGCCGCGCTCAGTTTCTTCAAAGTTTAAAAAAAAAGACTTGCAGAGCGTTTCCCTTGCGGAAGTGAGCAGGGGCACCATATGTTTGCAAGTTAATTACAAACATATGGTGTCAAGCTCACTCCCGCAAGGGAATCGCCAAAAGTACGCGTTGCCATTGAAAGCAATGCAACGTGTGCATGATTTTAGGGCGAAAAGCCAGTTGATTCCAAAAGGTCTTTTTCCTATGCAGCGCATGCGAGGTGCATAGGCAAGACCTAAAAATGCGTAACGTAAGGTCACCCAGGTATGCCCAGCAACACCCTGACCTTACGGGAGCCGGAGTTCGCTGCAGCAGGACCACAAGCCCCACTTGCCTGAAACCTCTTACACAGCACTCGGAGTAGTGCAGAAATAAATGAACATGTTTTCCTCGAGGTTGGTCGCTCCATTTATCTGATTGGTGGATAGAGGAGGTGGCCATATTGGAGGGATGGGAGGTTAGTATGCTAACTTTGACCTAGGAGTCTTTGTGGGAGGCTAAAGCTCATGTGTTACTTACTGTGGCGAGGACGTTGATGAGGAGGTAATGCAATTGATTCTTTTCCTTAGTTGTGGATAGAAGGTATGTGTAAAACACTGAAAGGAAATAGAGCTCTAAAAAAGTTAAAACCTTGACTTGTAGATCTGACATTTGAGCATCTTATTTTATTTTGTGTATATGGATGATTATTTATTTTCTTAAAAACACTTTTTTTAGTATGTATTGATGTAACACTTTTATGGCTTACTGGTATATACCGAATAAAGTTGACTAGTGTCTGCTCAGAAATAAGAGTGCAGATGCATCTTGCCTTAGCGAGTCAATCTGGCCTCGAAAATGTGTCATGTGAAAAAACACGTTCTCTCTTACGATGAAGAATCTACCAAACTAATGTGGCAGGAGGGTTAGATTCGATTAGAGACACATATGTAGATTATGTTTACTGGCGCTTCTGGCAGCAAAGAAAAAGACCACCTACTATACATCCAACATGGATGCCAAAACACATAAGTTAAACATTCAAGAAAAGCAGTCCAGCATTTCACTGCATATGATATTATTCATCATCACTAATCCATGTGCGAGCTCTGCTTTAAATGCTCTCGCCTCTCTGTGATGTCCGCTTTTTTGCAGGGGAGAAAGTCATAAACTTCAGAAAGCCTCAATAAAACACCCTTGACCATGCAGAAATCTGAATAACATTTGAACATCCTGTTGGAACTGTTTCTGCAATATGTCCATCATCCGCCAATCCCTGAATGTAGAATCATGAAATGCAACAGCAACAGTTTGTTCAAACTGAAACATAACATACAGAATCTTAAGGGAGTAGTTGAGGAGTATAATTGTAACCTCTTTGGGGCATATTTACAAGGGCATTGCGCAATGATACAAGGGTGTCTGTCTTGGCGCTTGGCAGCTTATTTTAGCACAAGAGAAAACACAGGTATGTACCGCATTCTTGTAAATATGGCGCATCCCTGTGTTTTTGAAATGAGGCAGTAAGGTGCTGCTAAATTGTTTGCAGTGCGCGCTGTGCCATTTTCTTCTAACTATCCCCCTTTATTTTTAATAATATTGAAGCTTGCTGTCATGCTAGTGTGGCAGATTCTACATTTAATTACAAGACATAGAGGTTCATTCACATCACTGGCAACAACATTTCTGTTTTGCAGTGTCACTGAAATTATGCGATTCTGTGGTAGTGGCGTTTTTCGCACATTTAAAGATTTGTGCATTTGCCACCTAATACATCATCTGCTGCATATTCGGCAGATTTTAACAATAAAAATTGTTTCTAGATCAAACGGTTCAAAAGTAACTGAAACATGCAGCAGCACATTTTGCTGTGGAGTGGAAGGCCCTGTGACTGGTCACCTTTCTGTTGCTTTATTGAGGTGATAAACTAGTACTAATGAGATGCAACCAATGCCCAAGGAATGTAAAGGTGACAAAATATTGAAGTAATACTATCACAAAATGTGCTGCGTTATGCAGCATAATTTTCCTGTTTTTACCACATAATTTACTCAAACCTCTTGCATAATTTGGCCCTCCCTTGATGCATTGTTCCAGTGACCATGCTGTTTTGTAATAGAATGTCCAAACCATGGTTTCATATGGCAAGTCTGCTGCTTTCATAATGACCACGAATTATCCTGAAGATGTTAACCATCTGGACGTCATAGCACCTCTAATGGAATGAGCCGAATATTTACCTACATCAATACCAGTTTCTGCCATCAATCATTTAACCTCTTGTGCCAGACCTGTAGAAGAAACTGGATTATAAAGTTTCCCCAAAATAATCAACAATTATTAAGCAGCAACTAATAATCCCAGCTTCATACTGCCTAAAGCATATAACCACACATAACTTTGCACAATCCCTAAAAGCAGAAAAATATTTTGCCCTCGTGATTGTGCAAAATGTAATTCCCACTGGACAGAAATATTTGAAATCCAAAACCCTTCTAAAGAAAATGATACATAACAACATGGTTAACTTAGCTGCTTAAAAGTAAAACATGCATTATTAGGTCATTGTAACAGGAAATTGAAAACAATCCACCCATGCTGCAAAATTAAGTTTCGCCACAAAATTGAATACGTAGATTGGGGAGGACATAAATAGAAATAGAATAAGGGGCTAACAGTACCATAAAATGTTTCCCACCTGATTCATCCTTGACCAAAACATGGCCTGCCGAAATTACAGATCTATACCCATAGATAAACCTTAGCATTTTAAAAAACAAGAAAAACAAGCTAATCCAGAGGGACAAGGTTTATCTAAATTTGTCTGAGGTTATGGTCACTAAAAGTCCCTGAAAACCTACAATGTTTCTAGTGCAAGGCCTGGGACATTCCAGGATTCTTTGAGCACCCTCTATAACAAACTGAAGGTCTGCCCACCTCATTTAGAGTCGGGGGGGGTTATCATCAGTATGTCGAAGGTGGAGATTACTCCATCTCTGCCACTGTAATCCACCTCAACAGGCCGACAGATAACGGCCATCTGAGGTTTGGAAATGTATCTGCCCACCCTATTTAGAGTGGATGGACAAATGGTCAGTTTTCCCTGTCCGTCACCCCCAGGTAAACCATGGTGGAAAAGGACAGTGAAAATTCATGAGAGAAAATTTGCATGGCAAGGGGGGTCATTGTTGTTTTTTATTTTCAAAAAGGAAATCGCACTTTTGGATCTTCTGTTGAAAATAGAAAAAATATTGAAAGTTTACAGCACGGCTCCATCATGTTGATGGAGCTGTACGTCGAGCTTTCAATACATTTACCGGAGCCACGTTGATGGTGATTCATGTAAATGCAAGAGATGTAAGCTGGACCGGTGGACATCTCAAAATGTGGTGGGTAGTTGCTCAAGACGATGGAATACTTTACTCCATTGCCTTGACAGAATAAATACCAGTCAGCCAAACTAAATCTAACCCTTAGTTAAAAAAATAAAATTATTACGAAACCAACAGAAATAAGGTTTACATTAAATAATATATACATATTTAAACATTAAAAATAAAATAACAAATAATTAAAACAAATAACAATCCAACATGAACAACACTGGAGAAAGTATTGGAGTTTGATGTAGTCAGATTTACTATTCTAACTCCAATTTAAGCAAAAGCAGGAAAAGCTTGGTACTTTAAAGGGGTTAGATATAATATTTCCACTCTAATCTAAACAACAATGGGGAACATGTTAGACACTGGAGGGATTACATTTACTAATTCTACTACATTGTAAGCAAAAGCAGGGAAAGTGTTGGACTTCAGAGGGGTTAGATTTAATTTTCCCACTCCAATCCAAGCACCAGTGAGGGAAGACATAGGTTTTGGAGGTGTGGGTTGAATTTACGGTTTTCATTTCAATGTGAACAACAGTAGGGGATGTGTTGGACTTAGGAGGGGTTTCATCGACTATCCGCACTCTAATGTAAGTCATAGCATGGAGAATATTGGACATTGGAGGGGTTAGAATTACTATTTCCGCACTAATTTTAGCAACAGCATGAACAAATGTAGACTTTTGAATTGTGAAATGCATTATTCCCATTCCAAAGTAAGCAAAAGCATGGAAAGTGTTGGCCTTTGGAGGAGTTTAGAATTAATATTCCCACTCCAATCTAGGCAACAGAATGGAAAGTGTTGGAATTTGGAAGGGCTAGAATTACAATTCATACTCTTTTTTTTCAGTTCAAAATAAGCTTTATTGAAAGTTTTGAAAAAGTCATATACACAATTTAAATACACAAAAGCATGAACTTGATACAGAAAGAATAAATGAAACACATGAGAACAAGAATCAAAAATCAAAAATATATAAGAAAAAACAGTTCATATGAGATAAGTACAAAAAGAAAAAAGAAAAATACCAGCTACGAGATAAAGAGTAATACATTACTTTGAAATATAATAAAAAACAACATAGCAATTTTGTGAATATTATGAAAAAGAAAAAAATAATAATACAAAAATAGGAACTCAAGGAGGTTTAGCAACTTCTTGTTGAAAGGGAGATTTAGGCAGAGAACGAAGGGCACAAGAATCAAAAAATGAAGTAACTGGGTCCCATAACTGCTTTCGTTTTGGGGCTAAAACAGGTGGATAAACATATGTTGTATCTAATCTATGATTATAGCACACGGCATACCACCAAGAGAGTTTAGTGGAGTCTTTCCAAGCTTTGGTAACTTGCTGAAAAGCTACCGCAAGAAGTAGGTCAATTATTTTTATATCGAGATTGTAAGGATTCCAGATAGCGGAAATACTACCTAAAAAAATATGGGATATATGAAACGGATGTGTAGTGGAAAAGATTTTGTTAATTTGAGACCAAACCTGAACCCAAAACCGGTGAACGAGATTGCAGTTAAAAAGCATGTGTAGTAGATCCGCCTGAGGAGTTGAGCAGGACCAACAAGCGTGAGATAGGGCAGGATATCTTTTACTAAGTGTTAATGGGGAAAGTAGGAGTCGATTATAGATGAAAAATAGAGTTTGAATAGTATTTGCAGCCCTAGATGATTTTCGTAATTTAACCCATAGTCTATCCCAAAGATCTATAGGCCATGAAAGGCCCATATCAACTTCCCATGCCTCCTCTACCTTTGTCTTGGTGCGTGGTGATATTGGAGCGTGTAAGAAAGAATATATTTTTGATGCCCTGGATCCTTTAGTAAGTAAAGTTCGTAGTTGAGATATACTAGGAGACTCCTGAGGTGATGTAGAAGATAACCGGACATGCAAATCAAATGCAGATTGAATTGCTTGTGTTAATCGGAGATAATTGGTGCGAAAGGAAGAAGGGAGACGGAAGGATTCTGCAAATGTAAATGTAAATGTATAGGCATTTATATAGCGCACTACTTACCCGTAGGGTCCCAAGGCGCTTCGACCGCTGCGAAACCCTTCCTGGCTTCCCTGAGAGATGGTCCCTTAATGGGTATCTCCAGGGTGAGACCAGGCATCCCCGGCGGTCTGGTGGGGCCGTTAGTGAAGATGAGGCAAGCTAATGCCCAGAGTTGCCGAGTGTGATCGCTGATCAGAGTGGGCACCGAGGCGAGAGAATTATCGAGTCCGCTGACCCTGGTCCAGAAACCTGCAACAACTGAAAATGGGAGAATACATGATTGATGGAATAATTGACGTACCCATATAAGACGACGATTTCTCCATGACTTCCAGAAGAAAGGCTTATTATTTATTAAAATCGAAGAATTGTGCCATATGGTTTGATCGTGAAAGGAAGAGATCAAAGGAGGCGGTAGAATTTTTAAGGTATATTTGAGAATTGGAGTAGAAATAGATTGTGGTGAACGAGAAAAAGAGAGGTATTCTAGGAAAGAGAAGGGAGAAATGTATTCCAATTCCAGGGTTGTCCATAGGGGAGAGAAGGTAGGAGAAACATCGAGCCATCTAGAAGCTTGGTTTAGTAAAAAAGATTTATGATACAAAGAAAAATTTGGAAAATTCACCCCACCCTCCTCCTTTGGTCTTGTTAACTTAGATAAAGACATACGAGCCTTCTTGCGACCCCATAAAAATGAAGACAAGATTGAGTTAATTTTCTTGAAATGGAATAAAGGAATAGAAAAAGGAATGTTGGAAATCATAAACAAGATCAAGGGGGAAAGCATCATCTTGATCGTATCCAGCCTACCCCACCAAGAAAGATATAAGGGATGCCATTTAGTGGTAAGATCTGTCAACTTTTTAATGCATTCATCCACACAGCGGGAAACCGTACCTGAGAGAGTGGGGGTGAAATGAAGACCCAAATACTTGATGCAATTAGGATTCCACGTAAAGCCGGAGGAAATGAAGTCAGATTTATAAGTAAATTTGGTAAGAGGTAAAATTTCACATTTATCTTTGTTTAATTTGTAACCTGAAACAAAGGCAAATGAATTGACTTCATTTAAAAAAGCAGGTAAGGAAGTTGTGGGTTCAGACAAAAATAATAAGACATCATCTGCATAAGCAGCCATTTTGATTGTGGATTGATGAAACGTAAAACCCTTTATGGCATCATTTTGGCGAATTCGCAAGAGAAAAGGTTCTAGGGCAAGATTAAACAAGAAAGGAGAGAGAGGGCAACCTTGACGTACCCCTCTAGCAAGGGGGAAATAAGAAGAAATGCCTCCATTCGCTGCAATAGCAGCTCTGGGGTGAGAATACAAAAGAGAAATCAGGGTTGAGATTCGGGGACCAAATCCGAACCATTTCAGCGTGTGAAAAAGATACGACCACTCAACTCTATCAAAAGCCTTTTCCGCATCCAAGGCAATGGCAGCAAGAGGATGAGAGGAGTGCGAGGTCTTGGAGAGAATGTCAAAGAACAGTCTAGTATTATCTGAAAGCAATCTACCCTTAACAAAGCCAGACTGCTCCTTCCCTAATAAATCTGGTAAGAAAGATTCTAAACGAAGCGCCAAGGATTTGGAAAAAATTTTGTAATCAATATTTACCAGAGAAATGGGTCTATAATTTTTACAGTACTGCGGGTCTTTACCTGGTTTGGGGAGAATGCAAATAAGAGCATCGGAGAAAGAACCGGAGGAAGAACCAGAGTCAAGAAAAGAAGAAATAAGAGCAGTTAACTTTGGAATAAGTAAAGTTGAAAAGTGAAGAAAAAATTCTACAGTGAAGCCATCCGGACCAGGAGCCTTATCCTTTTTGAGAGTCTGCAAAGCACTAAGGAGTTCTTTTTGAGTTATATGTGACTCTAATGAAGAAAAATCAGGGGGAGTGGTGGAAGGAGAGTCAATGACAGAGAGAAATTGAGAGATATCCTGTGATGAGGAGGTTGTTTCTGAGGAATATAATGATTTGTAAAAATTAAGAAATTCCGTTAAGATGTCTTCATCTGTGTGTTTTAAGACAGAATGCCGATCATAAATACTGTCTATATTGGTCTTATTTTTTTTAATTTTCAAATAATTAGCCAATAATTTGCCAGCTTTATTTTGACCTCCATAAAATTTAGCACTAGAACGCAATAGGTAGTTGGAAGCATTGTTTGTGGTATCCTTATTAAATTGCAACTTAGTAGCTATGAGTTCGTGTAGGCAATCAGAAGATTTAGAAGCCAAGTATGAGTTTTCTAGATTCTTGATCTTATATAAGAGTTCGTTATTGATTTGCTCAGCTTTCTTACGTTTACGAGAGACAAAACCAATAATGAAATCCCTAGCAGATGCCTTAAAGGCATCCCACACAACAGGAAAAGACACCTCAGAAGACTCATTACGTAAGAAGAAATCATGAAAAAAGGTAGTAAAGAGTGAAACAAAATCGGAGTCAAGAAGGAGGGAATTATTAAAACGCCATTTTTTGTGTAGAGCTGGCTTCTGTAAAATGTCGAGGTGAATGGAGACTGGTGCATGATCCGAAATCAAAATAGAACCTATGTCAGAAGCAAAAAGAGATTGAGAAAGATGATGTGAGATAAAGAAATAATCAAGTCGGGATTGCGTCTGATGTGGTGGAGAATAAAAAGAATATTCTCTCAAGGTAGGATTACACAACCTCCAGGCGTCAATAAGTTTGAATTGATGTATGAGCGCTGTGAAAGATTTGTGTGATTTGTGGGGGTTATAAGTGGTGACAGAATTTCTATCCAAAAAAGGATCAAAAACCTCATTGCAATCTCCCGCCAAAATAAAATTGTCTTCATAATATTGGGTGATGTGAGGGGATAGGGAAGACCAAAAAGAAGCATCACCTGTAGTTGGGGCATAGATATTGAGGAGGGAAACTGGGGTACTATCTACAACAAACTTAACCAAAACCCATCTGCCAGATTGGTCCGCTGAGTCAGCAACAAATTTGACAGAAAGAGATTTATGAAATAAAATGAGAACTCCATTGCGTTTGCCGTCACCAGGGGAAAAAAAAACCTCCCCAACCCAATTTCTTTTAAGTTTGATAGATTCCTCAGGTGTGAGGTGCGATTCTTGTAAACAGGCAATGTCCGTCTTAAGTTTAGCTAAGTGTGTCAAAACCCTCTGCCTCTTTATGGGGGAGTGCAAACCTCTAACGTTCCATGAAACAATTTTTAAAGGCATTCAAAAAAGCAAGAATGAGTACATAACAAGCTGGTACATATAATACAATAATAAGCAATTAGTAATAAATGTGAAGGAAAAATGATGAAAAACATTTAAAGTGTGGAAAGATAAGCAATCCATAATGCAACAATTTGGTATATATACATAAGTAAAAATGTGAGAAAATGAACTGTCAATATAGTAATACAAGAAAAAAGAACTGTATTCATGAATAATCAATGAAGACAAGAGAATAAGAGATAGATGAGCTAGACGCATGAGAAATGAAAGAGAAGAATAGGAAAAATAGAAGAGCATCCATGAAAAAAGGTGAAGAAGGAAAAGAAATGAATGAAGGGAAAGCCTTGAAGGACGAGAAGAAGAAAGAGACAGGAGAGGAAGAAGAAGAAGGAGAAAAAAACAAAAAAGAGAGGAATATGACTTACATAACATCCAAAACATGTACGGGTGGGAGGGATGAAGGCCACATAGGATAATGACGGGTACGCAACTCGTGAGGGAAGGCGGGAAGGGAGAGACGAATCAGCGAACTCCAGGAATAGAATGAGGAGAAGGGAAGACACGTGGGTAATGATCTAGAAGTTGGAAACAAAAAAAACAAGAACAGCATTAACAACTAGGTGATTGAAGGTACAATTCATACTCTTAACCAAGCATCAGTAAGGAAAATGCTGGACTTTAGAGGGGTTAGATATATCACTCCAAATCATAAACTTAAAAACAAAAATATATATTAACAAAATAAAACAATTGAAACAGATTTAAAATAAACAAAATATTCATTTTGGATTTAAATGTAATAGGAAAAAAATTCATATTACAAAATTAATTAAAAAACATCAAACAAATTATATATTTTTTAAATGTATATGTCCCTCCCTTCTACATCTAGAAAACCACCAACAAAGTAAAAAAATGCATTCATTATTATATAGGGCAATTAAAATTAAAGCCGATAATAAATACAAATCTTTTTTTAAATGTTATTATTCAATACACTGATCAATGAATTAGCAATTAATTAAAACCAAATAATTAAAATAACAATTGATCAATTAAATAGTTAACATATTTAATTACCAAATACTTATTTAAAATAACAGATTAATTAAAAAAAAAAACAAAAAAAACATATTTTACATTGTTAATAACTTCCCACTTGTTAGACCTGGCACCATCGGCATGGGTCTCCCTTCCATTTTTTACAGTTTGCCTCCTGTGTTTTTGCTAAGTTTTTGCTGGTCTAGATGCTTTGGGCACTTTGCCACTGCTATTCAGTGCCAAAGTGCAAGTGATCCCTAATATAAAGTGGTGTAATGGATTGGTGACTCCATGATTGGCTTATTTGTTTTACTTGTCAGACCCTAGTTCCAGTACACCATGTGTGCCCAGGGCCTGTAGATCAAGTACTGCTGGTGGGCTTGCTGCACTGGCTGTGCCACCCACAGAAGCAGCTTGTAAAATGTGGCTCAGGCTTGCCATTACAGAGCCTGTGTGCAGCCTGTGGCTGCCATGTCAACTTGGCAAGTGCACCCACTTGCCAGTCCCTAAACCTTCAATTTTCTACCTGTGAGTCACCCCTAAGGTAGGCCCAAGGAATCCCCATGGGCAGGGTGCATTGTAGGTAAAAGGTAGGACATGCCCTGATTTGTGTGGCATGTCCTGATAGTGAATAACAGCCAATTTTGTTTTTCACTATTGCAAGGTTACCTGTCCCCATAGGCCAGAATGGGCAGTTTGAATATAACATCTTATAATCCTAACTGGCTTAGGGAACGAGGTACAAATTCGAGTTTAGTACGCCTGAACTCAGAATGTTAAAATAAATCTTTTAGTGAAGGTGTTTTTTTCATTCTGTGTTTGAAAATACTATTTTAGAAAGTAGGTATTTTTTTGCCTAACCATCCAGCATGCATCCGCTAAGTTTGTGTATTACACGTCTGGTTTTTGAGTGACAGGGGGCTGGAGAGATCCTTGGCTCCAGCAGTCTGATGGGTCAGGGCTGGGCTGAATAGGACCTGCATTGAATAGAGAGTTGGGCGGAGATTTCCTTTCACTGACCTGAGCCCTCAAAGAATAGAGAGTAGGGGGAGGAGATTTCCTTTCAGCTACCTGGACCAGATCTGCTTTCAATAATGCTGTCCCCACCTCCAGCCAAGAAACTGCACAGAACTGGGTTTTTGCTGGGCACAAGCACCCTCTACCTTCAGAAGACCAAGGATTTACTGGTATAAATATTGGGTCCCAGACCCCAGAACTTTAGATCAATTCTGGGAATCAAGACTAACCTTTGCCAAGGATAAGAACCAAGGAAGCTAAAGGAGGAGACTGCCCTTGTGCTGTTTTCCTATTTCTGGGGTTGGGTTGCAGTGGTTACTATTTTTGCCTAGGAAAGTGGAAAAGGACTTTTGTGAACTTTTCATTATCTTGAGGAAGAATCTCCAAGGGCTTGAAGAGTGCTTGCCTCCTGTCTGAAGTCTCAAGAATACAAGACTTCCCCCTGAATTCCCTTTCTGGGAATTCTACCTGTCTACCTGCAGAGAGGTGCCTACTGTTGTTTGGGCCCGCTGCGAAGACTGTGTGTCGCTGTGAGCCGGAATCGCAACGCAACGAGGAGAAGAAGAGTGCCGCCGCCTCAGCAGTTTGCCGTTGCATCATTGATGAAGCGTGTCGCATTACCGGAGAAGCACGTTTAAGGGCCTGTCGCAGCTCAGAAGTTACTGAGTTCGCTTCAAGGCCGTCGGGCGTGCACGCATTGCAACCAACGTTGTCGCATCGCATCAAAGACACCATTTTGTCGCATCGCACCGGATCGTCGCATCACATTGAGGCGTCATCTTGTCACATCATTACCAGGCCACAGTAAGAAACGACGCATCAACTCTCCACACAGTAAGGAAGCGAGCCTCAACTCCCCTGTGCAGCAGTAAGAAACCAACACATTCACTCCCCTGAGTGTAAGGAACGTAGCACCAACTTCCCTGCGACCCTTTTGTTTGTTTTGGGTGATGCTTCTAAGGAACTTTGGGAGTAAAGTTTTGCATTTATCATCTACATTGAACTAAGCTATTTCTACCATTTGAAAGTCTACTTTTTGATTATAGTATTGTGGATTTTTGTTGTTTGGTCTTGTGTAAGTCTAGTAAAGATTAAACTTATTTTTGTAAACTGGTGTGGTGTCCATTTGTAGTTTTTTCACTGTATTACTGTATGTGTTCACAAATGCTGTGCACATTGCCTCTGAGATAAGCCTGTCTGCTCATGCTAAGCTACCAAGGGGGTGAGCAGGGGTTATTTTTAGAAGTTTAGCCCCTTACCCTGACTAGAAACAAGGGTCCCTATTTGGACAAAGGTACCTCTGCCAACTAGAGACCCTCAATACTAATACCACTCTAATCAAATCAAACAGGATGTATAAAGCATGGCTAATCACCGACAAGGGTATCCAGGTGCTGAGCTCCAAGATGCTCAGGAGCATCAATTGAATAGCCAGGTCTTGAATCCACTTCTGAACTTCTGAAGAGAGGGTGAAGTCCAGAGATGGAGGGAGAGGCATTTCCAGGACTTCACTGCTGGTTGAGGTATACTGGTCCTTCGTTGTGCAAGGCTTTGTAGTCGTGAGTTAGACTCTTGAATTGGCATCTCTTGTGAATGGGTAGCCAGTGGAGTATCTTCAGTTGAAGAGTGATGTGGGCTCGCATGAGTAGGTCGAGGATGAGTCTAGCCTCTGCCTTCTAAATGGTCTGTAGTCTCTGCAGGAGGTGTGTGGGGATTTCAGCGTAAAATGCCATACAAGCATATTAAAATTAGAGGCTATACTAAAATAATTAAAATAACAATTAATCAATTAAATATTTGCATAATTAATCAACAATTATTTATTTTAGTGTCAAAATATTTATCTAAAATAAAAAGCAATTTTATATTTCAAAGAACCCCCTATCTTAATTACCTACAAACCCAACAATCTGTTACTAAATTAAAAAGTACTTATTAAATCTAAAAAATAAATACACATGAGAAATAGCAAATTATACTAAAAAAAATAAAAAGTATTATCACTATAATACCAATACCTAATACTGATATAATAACAAATATATAGGAAACTAATTAAAAATGTAATTTATTACACAGATCTTAAAGTTAACAATATTATATACAACAATATCTAAGAAAAGATAACATATGTCTAAAAATATATTCTTAACTTCTGTCCATTTTTATTTTGATGATATTTTTGACGCAATATTCTGGTGTCACCATATTTCTCATTCAATATTTTGGCGGAATATTGTGATGTAATATAGTGTAACGTAGAATGATCCGTAGATTCTTGAAAACAAGGTATCAGGAAATCTCATCAGTTTTTCTTATCTGTAAAAACCG
Organism: Lissotriton helveticus; assembly: GCF_964261635.1. Lineage (NCBI taxonomy): Eukaryota > Metazoa > Chordata > Amphibia > Caudata > Salamandridae > Lissotriton > Lissotriton helveticus. Next base: position 1,376,024,922 of record NC_136059.1, read on the forward strand.
TCATTGTTACAGTGATACTTCTAATGATGTTTATCACAGAAGATTTTTGAGTTAACATTTTTTTCAGAGCATATTTACTATTAGTAAACATGTAAGGCTTGTGGAAGATGCCAAGTCACAGGTTCGGAAGAAAATAAATCCTTGAAAGAGACAGCTTCTGTCATTTAAAATCTGCAAGCAGGGCGTGATTTAGTGGCACCCAGATGCTAGCAACCAGTGTAGCTCTCCCGGGAGGGTCCGCCTTACAAAGGTGAGAATGATTGCTCATCAAAGCCTTGCCCCTCGGCCCATGGCTGCATACAAGATTGTGCATTATGAATATAATGCGCAGTGCAATAGTGCACTGATGTTTACTAGTTTGTTGTTTTTGAACGGTTTGCAGACTAAGAACGACCTACCCACCCCCAACCCACCCTCCGACAGATGAGGAATGGGTTAGCTCCAATTTTAATGTTAACAATGGGTGTAGTAATGCATGTTCCAAACTTATCTAGTTCATAGTTCAGGCCTATCTCACTCATTTCGTACTTCACAAAATGTCTCCAACTCGCCTGGTTTATGTCCTCGGTTTAGTGAATGAGCGGCAGGCTTTCTACCTGTGGTGTGGACTAGCTCACCAGCGCTTTGCTAGTCACTGGCCTCATCCGGATAAGCTTACCAGCACAGAGATATTCTCGAATGGTCACTGGGTGCATGGAGTCTTGTGTCTAGCTCCAGAGTGAATGAGGAACCGAGAGAGTGTTCAGAGGAGTGAGCTGCACTGACACGAGATCAACTGTGCTTCTCAAATGTCCTCACGCTTTAAACATTTTATTGTCGAGGCTGTCTATTAAATAATTGTTTCGATGGAGAACTATATATGACCATGGGCTTAGAGTGACACTAACATTTTGAGCGGACGGAGACAGCAATGAGACACTCATCCCAATCCCACCCAGATGTCAGTGTTTTTCTGCTGAAGTGTGCAAACACATATTTAAAGATCGAACAGAAATATAAATGACGTAAAACAGTTAAGGTTTGCAACTGGTACAAAGGAGACACTGCTGGGGAAACCGGGCTCTACCTGGGATCCTAAAAGGCTGAGAAGGCCTCAAGGAAGGTCTTACTGAAGGGGGTGGTTCTTCAAGCACTGACAGAATGCTGCCCGGAAAATCTTGCACTGCTGCGGCCCCATAGCAACGAGAGGGCACTGCTAAAGGAAGCTGCACAGTACACAAGGTCCTAAAGCACAAGAAAGTTAAAAAACATGTATTACGGTTTCAATGCAGTTAACAGGTCGTAAATGGTGTTACATTTATCCAGTAGCAAATTGCTTGTAATTGACAGCGAGTTATTAGGGTTTGATTCGTCACCATCACCACCCAGCCTATACTCCAATCCCATGTATCAACTCTCATTGGGAAGACCACGTTAGACATGCAAGTAGCGAGGAACTCATTAGTCCATTTTTGTATTTTCAAGGAAGGGGTCCCATGTGGTTCTCCTTTACTCCTTTACCGTAAAATCTACCCGATTTGCGGGTCAGGGAAGCCCTCCTCACACATCCAAACCTTCTTTCGCGGCTTCCATTCCATTTATGATATCCGGATAACCGACCCAACGAGGCTGCGACCATCATCTGCGATTCCTGGATGCCAATCAGCGTTAGTCTAGCACATGCACCCACTTAGAATCATCAGTGAGGTATTTGCCCCAGTCCGTGACCCACTTTTCACGGAAGGATGCCAAGGAAATGTTAGCCATACTTAGCAAGGCTTCATAGAGTTCTGCCACTGCTCTTTTGCCATTCTGCGAAGTATACAAGTAGCATCTTGTGGCAGCAAGATGTCTGCCACCCCGCTCATTCATTCCCAACAGGCCACCGTCCATGCAGCCCACTATTGCAGCTCTCCAGTCCGTTACCAAAAGGGGGGGATTGAGAGAATGGGTAGACCACCAATGTCCACCCCATCTGCCACCCACCTGCCACTCCCTGTCAGAGAAGACCTTAGACACCAGGCAGTTTAAAGGGGGAGGGGATATTCAGGCCTCTTCATTTGGCCCTCCAGTCCCCAGGATCTGGCAAAGAAAAAGATAAGAACAGGATCCATGCGTCAGTGCCCAGCAGTTCTCTGGAGCCATCTATATGTAATCTCTCAGCCGGCACTACAGCCAATCACAACGGCCTCGTCCCCTGAAGACCGCTACACCAGTCCACTCCACCCCCTGAGCTAGTAGCTCACGCTTTAAGCTCAGCTACACTGCAGGGGCACCTCTGACATGTCCAGTGCTCTGTTCCCGTCAGCAATCAGCAGCAGAGGTCAGGGTCAGCGAGATTCAGGAGGATTCCTTACTGGCAGCAAGAGCTTCCAACAAATACATCAGTTCTACTATCTTGCTTCAAAACACACCCTGTGCACTAATGAAACATAACTGAAACAATCTATCACTCATGGAGACCTTTACCTACGAGAAGACATTATGTGAAAAATCAAGAATCCTAAAGCAATGATAAAATATTATTGGTTAAAGGGCACAGTGGGAAGTCGGCTGGCACTGAAAATGCTCTTCTGATGGAAGGGCACTGTCCTCGCCTTCAGTACTGAGAAGAAACCAATAAAACATTTCTCATGGCTTGCTCCATCTCACACTGAGATGGCACTGTTGTAGGATGCTGACTACTATCTGATGGGTTAAGTGCGGAGCGTTTGCAAGATCTATAAATGCACTTATGACATAAATAGGAAGCACACAAACTTGTGGAGTCAAAGGGATAAAGGATGAAGCTCACACGTGTACAGTCCTCTAAGTCAGACTCAGTCTCTCGTTTACCCTCCATCCTGCTGCGAATGGTCGAACACCTCGTTAATTTACTTTTCGTGGCTGCTGCCATGTCACATTGGTTCATTCTAGACTGTTGTTAGGCCAGGGAAAAGATTCTGAGATCCCCGACCTATCACCTCACCTACGAGTCTTGGCGATTAGGGTTGCCTGAAAAATCTGAGCGACTGCAATCAGGGCCACACTTGGGAATTAAAACCAGTCCTGGCAAAAATGCTTCAATCAGCCCGATCTCTACCTCTACTCACTCTACTCTTACCATCCAACCAATCACTCTCTCTTCTCTCTTTTCTCCCGCTCTGATTGCTTTTTGCCTTTCCATCCCTCTCATCCCCTCCTTCTGTCTCTAGAAGACTCATGTACCTGCTGTAATTTGTTCGAGGAGCTGGGAATGGTAGCAAAGTCACCAGCAGCGTCTCTGAGCCTTCAAAAGAGGTCCGCTGGGAAAATGCCCAGTGGAATAAATTGCCAGTCCGGCCCTGACTGCAGTGATGTGGGGGAGATTACCAAGCTTGTTTGTCTGCTGATACAGTCATCAGCAGAGATCTCCCTGTTTCTGTCTCCCTCCTCAAGTGACTGATTATAGGCAGGAACCTGTGACTGGTGAAGCTGTCCCTGGATTAGCCACTGTAACTGTGGGGCCATTGAACCAGGGAGCCAAAAGAATCCATTATGACATATGTATGACATTGACTGTGTAACTCCCTTCTCAGTACATGTTGCATTTTTCAGAGGAGATGCTCTATTGTACAAGGGGGAGGGGTGAATGGACTGCAGCAATGGGAGAGACCATCACTTATCATGATGACATGGAGGGGATACATTATAGCAGCTCCTTTGATGCATTCTTTGATATTATTGTTTCATTCATTTTAGAGTATTCAGTGGGCTGCTGCTGCTGCTAGGTCACACCTCTTCTTTCCATTCAGAGCTAATGTTGTCCATAGCCTCTGAGGCCTGTGCAGTGCAGCAGGGTCCTTCATACTCATGGAGCCATGCCTCTGCAGTACCACCAGCGGCTTCAGGCTTGGGTCACAAGCTAGAACCACTCAGAGGGTCTCTGACTTTAGTAGCATGTCAGTGGTCAACTATAATTGACACCAGCAGAGCCCGATTGTCATTAAAAATGAGGGACCCTGAAAATGGTCGCTGGCTTGAATTCTACTATCGTTCATAATACATTATCTCCTGAGTAGTACTTAATAATACGTTTTGGCGCTATTAAGTGCAGTTAATGAAACTTTTGCTATGCCCCACTTTAATGGCGCTTAAGGGATTCATCCCGGATGGAAGGCTGACATGCAGAAAATGCAGATGTCAGCAGTTAGCACTTAACTCACTGAGCCCTTTTGTTGGCATTAAAATTGAGTAATTAAATTTTAGAGCAGAAGATGTGCCTTTGGTTCAGTAGTGAAACCTTGAACCATGATAAATGCTTTGCTTAACATCACAATGGCTTGCAGCAGTGTTAGTTTAGGTTTGAGAAAGTACCGTGGTAGGATGCTGTCCCACAGAATGTAAAGACAGTGATCACACTTTCCTTTAAACCTAGTCTAGTGCATTTTATTAAAAAGCTTTGATTACAGCAATCTTTCCATAAGGTTTGGCCTTGATCACAGATTTGACAGTTTGAGAGCTATGGTGACTTTTGTGAAGTAGATTGACTACCAATCGCTCCGTCTTTGGGAGTTGCAAGTTCAGAGCTCCGAAGTTGTCCCTACAATGGCGCGAGTAGCTCATCCAGCCCTAATTTGGAATTTGGATTCTGCTTCCTGCAGTCTTGCATTGAGAATTCAGACCAGCAAAACTACCAGTACCAGAATGAAAAGAAAGTGAAAACAGGAATCTTTGAAATAACCACAACTGTTAAGGGACACATGAGGTATTGAGTACATGCAAATGATCATATTTTCCTGCATAGTACACATTGCCAACTGAATTGCATCCATGCACTCTAAAATTTACAGCAGTTAATAGAACAGAGAAACAGACAGAAAGCAATTTGCATATGATTATACTCCAGGATTTGAGCTCAGTTATTTGGTTGCAAATTCACAACTTAGGGGCTGATTACGATGTCGGTCGGAAAGCATTCCGACTGACTCGGTGTCGGAATGCTTTCTGACTAACTCATGTTCGGTGAGTCGGACCGACCAATTACGATGTTTCTGAACACCGTTCGGTCGGACTTCCATTGACTTCAATGGGAGCCTGTGTTCCGATCGACAACACAGGCTACCATTAAAAAAAGGGGTTGTTCCGGAAAACCTTGTACCCTGTGACAGGCACCCCATGGTGCTTGCCACACTGTGCATGGTTGGAAAGAGGGGTCCAATTGGTACCCCCACGGAGTCAATTCAGAGTCTGCCGGGTGAAGGGGTGCCCTGCTATGGGCCTCCAAAGTCAGTCTCCGAAAGCCTTTTCGTGTCGGAGAGACTGAGTCGGAAAGGCTGTCGGAATCTGACATTTTAATCGGTCGGTCAGAAATGTGGCCCATAGAGCTCTACGATTTGGCTTCCACGATTTGGACTCTACGAATGCCGGTAGGAACCATTTCAGAATGACCGACTGACTACCCTATTTCGTAATCAGTCAGTTGGAAATGTTTCCAAATCTGTCATAAACACGGTTCTGACACTGATTCGGACAAACCCAATGCCCTTCGGAGCCTTTCCGACCGACATCATAATAGGCCCCATAGTGGTTAGATGTGTTAAGGAAAATCTGTAAAACACAGAATACTGAAAGTGTTTAATAAAACAAGAAAAAATAATTCTCTGCGAATCCATACTGAGCCCCATTTGTGCTGCATATATGTACTAGGCTACCATACAGCCCTGGTTATGCTACTGTGAAAGACTAAAACAATTGTTTAAAAATATCACACTGCCTTGCGTTTTTCTCCTTTACAAGTATCAGGCATGTGGACCTATTGACTTCGACAATGGAGTTTTACCCCTCTTTAGGGCAGGTATGATCCTTCACCCCCCTGATTGGTTGCCTCTACTTCTTTACCCAGCTGAGCAGTAGAGAGTCTTTTGTCTCTTGTAGTTTGGCTCCATGCTCCTCCCACTCACACCAGGTATTTCGCAGTCCACATAAAGCGTGGAGATGAACAGGATGCCTTCTTCCCCTTTAGGGCCTGGAAAGGATCTTGGCCAAGAATCCATGCCATATTCCCCCTTTTCCATTCCTTGAACCATCAACCTGACAGTGTTGCCATTTAAATGCACCCCCTCCACAGAATTACTGACCAAGGCCTTCTCTCTTTTTTTGGAACACCACACACATAGATGGGTTCTGCTATCAGCCCCCCTGGATTGTCCCTAGAGACCTATGTATGTGTGGTGTCTGATGATTCCCTGGGTTTCTCCTTTGCCGCACCTGAGTGGACTCATCAAACCATATAGTACGGTTGTGTATATAATGGCCACCACTATAGGCTGTTCCTGATTTTCCTCAATGGGCTCTTCAGAGCATATACCATGACAGGGTTGCGAAATTCCCATTCCTGAGTTGCTCATTTGCAACTGTTTTGTGGACCTCTGCGCATATACTTTAAAAAAGGTGCAAAATTGCACCCCAAGGGTAGCATCTTTTAACCACTGGCATATACCTATGTCCATAAATAATGTGGTTTAAACTGTGGACACACACCAATCCAAACCTGGCAGCCATCTATATGCAAGCACAGATGTATTTCAGAACACTGTGTACAGAAATATTGTGCCCTAAGTATAATTTACAAAATTATCATCCCATTGCGTGTTAATTTCTAACACCAATACTAATAGGCCAGGTTTTTGTAGATAATATATATGACATGTCATTTATGCCATACTTTATTGCAACCACCATTTTCTAGCACTACAGAGGGCACATAGGTGTGTTTTTGAATTTTTCTCATATAACGATGCATAGGCACAGCTGTATGCTTGCTCCAGCACAGTTAGAGTAGTCTCTGCCATACAAGCACTATACCAAAACACTTTGGGGCAGATTTACTGAGGCTTTGTGTCTGGGTTATGTCACTTTTGTGGCTCAGCCCGACGAAAAATCCTTTTTGGCATTTACTAAGCCATACCAAGTCACTTTGTATGGCTTAGTAGCGTTTAGTAAATACAAAGCGAGGCAAGGCAAGGCAGCGCACAATGTTGCCTTGTTTTATCTTGCATTTGGAAGCCGTTCCATGGGTAGAGCATGGGCGTTCCCATGCACCCGCCAATGGACTTTGGCACATTCTCAGATTTACTTAAGCTAGTCAACCTGGGAATGCATCAGATAGGCGTAACATGGAGAAATATGTTTGTTTCTTCTTGTTACTTCCTCTTTCACTGTATGTTGCATACAGAGAGAGCAATATGCCTCAGAGGATTGTTTTTGTGCAGGAAGGTATCAAGAAAGTTGTGAAGAACAGCGAGGTCTAACAAAGCTGTCTTCATCCTCCCAAAACTATAGTCCTCTGACACCTATAACAAGCTCTGAACCAATAGCAACGCTGCTTTTTTAAAATGATATTCTTGGTGTGATTTTTTATAGACTCCTGAATCTCTGAACTAAACAAAGATACAGATCCTCGGCAGCCGCCACATTGCTATCTGGAAGCTTCAATTTAATCCAATTTCTACAAGATATAAGAAACATCTCATAAAATCCTGAGCGAAACGCAACCATAAATGTTCAGTCGTTGAGGTAAATTGCTTGAGTTCCATCTCAAGAAAGCTTTCTTCAAGTGAATTATGGCACGTGGATGGCAGCCAGGGCCCAGTGCAGATGTAGAAGAGAAGAGAGAGGCTCACTTGATATGTTGTTCACGTGCAGGAGGTGGAAAAAGCAATATCGGAGGTCGGTGCTGCTGGTCTCAAAGCTGTGCAGTGACACACAGATATGTGCCCGATCTTAAACTTAGAAATGCAGACTTTATCACCTAACACCACTCATCTTCAGCAATGAACGTCTTTGGATATATCACCAAAAGGCAACATTCCCCCAGATGCATCAAGCATCCATTTTGCGATTCCTTATTAGCGAAAAATAAGGATTCGCTAATAAGGAATAGCAAAATGCTATGCATGAAGAAAGCGCTTAAAAAAATGCGATTTTTTAATATTCCTTAATTGCGACTCGCAAATTGAAAAATGCACAAAAGTGCGTTTTTCAAAGTTTTTGCAAATTACCATGAAGTTCAACTTCATGGTAATTTGCTCCCCCTATTAGCGAAAGCGCTAATTTTTTTACTTTGTTGCATTGCATTTAAGGAATCTCAATTTGAGATTCCTTAAATGCAATCGCAATTTAAGGAATCTCAATTTAGAGATTCCTTAAATTGCGATTTTTGCATTTGGGATGATGCATCCCAAATGCAAAAATACCGGTCGCAAAGGGGCAGATTCTGAGAATCTGCCCCTTTGCGACCAGATTTTCCTTTCATGCATCTGGGCCATTGTCTTTTAAACTGTCAACAACGGAGAGAATTTGTTCGACATTAACGAATTCTATTTCTAAAATCTTGTTATAATAAAATAAGATGTGCGACTTTCAAATATTTAAGTATTGCAGTTATTTCAAATATTTAATTAACTAAATGCACTTGTGTCAAAACTATTGATTTTTAATTGCAGTCTCCAACTCTTTCTTGTCCAGGTCCTTACGTAGATGATGTGTAACCTACATCCAGAAATCAGCTCCTCAGTGCTTCTCAAAACCGAACATCCTTCTCAAATCCTTTCTAAGGGCTTCAATACTCTTTAAAAGTATCATCTCTTTCTATAGAGGGCAATCCTTGACGTTCCAGCAGCCAATGTATACCTTCTTTTACCCTGAGCATATCCAGTTGTGTCCGCACAAGACCTGCCATGTCCGCCCGCAATCTTACTCCTTTCTTGGAAGTTCACACTGTGAGTGAAGATTGTAGGTTGGCTGGAAGGACTCCGGCAGCTGGCCTCATGCAGGCTTATTTCCACCTAACTTAGGAATTGACCTAGAATTGACTTAGAACGCCCTCCGCTCTGTGGCTCTCAAACACTCATCACACTTGGCAGTACGCCACAGCATAGTTAGAGAAGCTGAAGTAGTTGCCACCAACAACATCCTGCAATCCTAAAAAGCCTGCCACAGTGGGTGGGTGTGTAGTATCTTTGCGCTATAGTCAAACCATCCTCAGTTTAAGAAGTGATGTGATTCAAGGTGATGGAACCCCCTGTTAGGGGGTCCTGAGACTTCCATATGTTGCAGATATTCAGTCTTGGGGGTGAATGAGGACACCTAAAGAGTGGGGTGCACCCTGCACCACAGTGGCTTTAGGACACTGTGTTATGCCTCTGAGTTCAGGTTTGAGTCATTGCATTACATTGAAACAATATATCACGGCAGATGGATATCTTTATTTTTGGGAAAGGTGGGGAGAGGAGGCAGTAACATGTTAGCGAGCCAAAGGGGCTCAGTAAATGATGAAGGGCAGACAAAATGAGGAAGAAATAACAAATATTTAGATTATGACTTGGTTTTACTGATATCCAATACTTCAGTTTTGCAAGAACTATCCTACAGTTTGGGACCAGCACAATGGAGGGTCTTTGCACCTTTAGACTGTTTCCTCCTAGTTCTGCCAGTCAATACGTTTCAGAGTGCACCCTCTTTGTGCCAGAATTACACCCTGTAAAGACAGTGTGGCTTCGAAATGTGATGACCCCTACATCCAGTCCTTGACATCCTGTGCAAAGCAGTTTGCCCATAAAGTTGAAAAGAATATCAAGGGAGGAAAGATTTAAACAAGCCAAAAGGGCAAGCCGTGACTTGCAGGGTGGGGAAGTTGGAGGTGGGATAGTATATTCTCTGGCCTCACAACCCTTGATACTTACCGTTGAGATGGAGGCTTTGAGTAAACCAATGCATGAAAGTGGCAACATTAATGCTGCAAGGTTTTTCAGAGAGCTTCAGAATCCTTTACACATGCTATGAACAGTTTGCTACAGCAGCCGATCCAAAGTTTGTAACAGAAAGGCCTGTGTGAAGAAAGGGAAGGAATTTTAGTAGGGTGGGATGACGCTTTATGCGGTTTGTTCAAAACACTACACTTGAATTCCCAAATGTATTCTGACAGGGAGCTAATGCAGTTTTAAACAAAATTTCTATGACCTGTTAAAGTGTGTTTTCCTGGCTTATGCTAACTAGGTCTCAGTCAGGCCGCGATGGCATCTTGTTAACAAGCATTTACAATGCAATGGTTTCGCCTTTGGAAAAGTTATAGCTATTGGCATTGTAAACGACAAAATTTGTATTTATGTGTTGGTTTTGAAAACAGATAAATCAAGCAATTACAATGCAACGGTCTCGCCTTTGAAAAAGTTAGAGCTATTGGCATTGTAAATGACAACATTTTTATTTGTGTTGGTTTTGAAAATAGATAAATAAATGGCACTGTCATTTACAATGCCAATAGCTTAATCTCTCGCAAAGGCCACACACACACACACAGACCCACACAGAGTCCCACACACATACACACCTACAAAGCCACACGCAGAGCCACACACACACACAGAGCCACACACTTCCAGTAGTCGGTGGGCAGCGTGGAGCAGACCAGCACCCAGCCCGACAGGGCCAGCAGGAAGGCCACGATCTCCCCCGCCATGCTGGCCATGGTCACCGGTGAGGGTCACAGGGCACAGGTGTCAGAGCTGAGGGCACGGGTGAGGGCAGAGGACACAGGGGTAAGAGCTGAGGGCAGAGGGGTGAGTGCTGAGGGCAGAGGGGTTAGAGCTGAGGGCAGAGGGGTGAGAGCTGAGGGCAGAGGGGTGAGAGCTGAGGGCAGAGGTAAGAGCTGAGGGCACAGGAGTCAGAAGCGAGGGCCTAGGAAGAGCTGAGGGCACAGGGCAGGGTAAGAGCTGAGGGCAGAGGGGTAGAAGCTGAGGGCAGAGGGGTGAGTGCTGAGGGCAGAGGGGTGAGAGCTGAGGGCAGAGGGGTGAGAGCTGAGGGCAGAGGTAAGAGCGCTGAGGGCAGAGGTAAGAGCTGAGGGCACAGGAGTCAGAAGCGAGGGCCTAGGAAGAGCTGAGGGCACAGGGCAGGGTAAGAGCTGAGGGCAGAGGGGTAAGAGCTGAGGGCAGAGGGTAAGAGCTGAGGGCACAGGTAAGAGCTGAGGGCACGGGGGTAATAGCACACATCTCCCCCTCACTCGCACCCCCCCGCACGAACAGTAGCTCAATAAAGTACAAGAACATAAAAGGAACACAAGAAACTGAATACATAACAGCCAAACTAAAGGAACATAACACTGAAACAATGAAAGTAAAATAGAACTTCATGAACCATGCATACACCGTACAGGAAATAAGCTTTGAGCTGAACACCACCATTCACACCTTCACACAGAGCAAATAGCAGCACACACAATCTCACACACCCCCTCACACAGGGAACTCAAGTACACACCCATAAAAGGCACACAAAACCATAAATAACCTCAACACCAATACTCTGCATGGCCATCACACCCAGTAAAGTATGCACGTTCCATGCAAACAGGAGTACACACACTCTATGGAAAGAGAAAATAGGCTTTCGACGTGATGGGGAGTATGTACTTGCCACGCAAAGAGCACACAGGCATTCAACCCAGTGGAGTATGTACCCTCCAGCAAACAGGCATTCAATGCAGTGGAGTAATCACTATCCACGCAAACAGCATATGGGCATTAAAACCAGTGGAGTACTCACCGACCAAGCTAACCGCATATGGAACTTCAACCCAGTGGAGTATGCAGACTCCAAGCAAACAGGCATTCAGTTCAGTGGAGTATTTACCCGCCACGCAAACAGCACACAAGCATTCAACCCAGTGGACTACACACACACCCCACGCAAACAGCACATGGAATTTCAACCCTGTGGCTTACGCATCCTCCACGCAAACAGGACGTCTGCATCAGAATACCCTGGGGCCCGCCCTCCCATCCATGTGGCCGACAAACAAAAGTATGCAAAAGGATGACATTTGGGCACAAACATCACACACCAAAGTGCACTCAACACCTCACACACTTTCTTCCCTCGGACCCACACACTCATACACGACACAGTAACACATTGCAAGTAACTCAGCACTCAAATTGCCAGTGAAGTACGTGTTAAATGATGCAGAAAATGAAACGGACATTTGCATTAAACGCCCATTAATGCCAAAGCCATCTAAAGCAGAATTAATTAATTAAATACGTCCATGCATGTGCACAAACATTGGTAAACTTTGGCAATGAGTTCATTCACCCCTCCCCCACCCGTCGCAGCGTCCCTTCCGACCCCCCACTGCTTTCTCTGTGGATGTTAATGTCCATCTCTTGTTTGATTGTTTGCATTTTTATAGATTACGATGTCCGATTTTAAAACCACTTTTTAAAAAATGTATCTCATCGCAAGGCGGCACTGGCGCTTCTCAAGAACATGGAATTTTTAGATGTAGCTCGTGCGTTAGCAAAACTTTTAAAAACTAGCCTCGGCTAGAAGTATTGCTAGAGAGTAATATTTATTTATTTTTATTTATTTATTTGCTGGTTTTTATAGCGCTATGAATAAACTCCCGAAGGAGTATCTCCGCGCTTATGACAGCCGCGTTGCAGAGCTAATATGGGTAATAGAAGTATTAATTTCAGATTTATTTTCACTAATATGTAATAAATAAGTAGTCAGGATACGGAATAGGGGATTAGCTAAAATAGACTAAACAAAAAAGTTTTCAGGTCCTTCCTAAAACAAAGGTGGTTGGGACATTGTCTCAAATAGAGAGGGAGCGTATTCCAAGCACGAGGACCAACCACAGACAGGGCCCTGCCACCTAACCTAGTTTTACTAATTTTAGGTACATTCAGCAGCAGCTGATCACTGGACCTCAGAGAACGGGCAGGAACATATGGAACAAATTTCCTTGCCAAGTATTCTGGTCCTAAATCATGTAGTCCCTTATGAATGACACAGCAGGTCTTAAACTTCACTCGAACACGTATAGGCAGCCAGTGAAGTTTATGTAATAAGGGTTTCGATGGAGATCTAGGGGGGGCATTTAGCACCAACCTGGCTGCTGTATTCTGCACCACCTGCAGACGATCCAATACCTCTTCATTTGCACCTGCTAGAAGCCCATTACAATAGTCAAGGCGGCTGATCACTAAAACCTGGACTACGGTTCTCCTGTGGGTATCGGGAAGAAATGGAAAAATCCTGCGGAGGAGACCTATCACATGAAAACAGGATCCCACAGTGATATTAACATGCTGTTTCAAGGTCAACTATGGTTCCAGTCGAACCCCCAGGTTCTTGACTATTGATTTGGGTTCAGGAACTGGGCCTAAGTCCAGTGGCCACCAGTCAGGGGACCATTGGATCCTGGCCTTACCAAAAAGCATCACCTCTGTCTTCCCAACATTACATTGAAGAAAGTTGGAAGACATCCAACTCGCTATTGCCTTCATCCCCTCGGAGAAAGATTGTGTAATCTCCGGCGTTAGTTGTTTAAAAGGGAAGAGCAGCTGTGTATCGTCAGCATAGGACAATGGACAGAAGCCAAATGCTCTAGTTATTTCTGCCAGGGGAGCCACATATGTGTTAAACAGGGTCGGGCTCAAACACGATCCCTGCGGGACCCCCTTGGTAATCTTAACCTCTTCCGACCTAAACTCACCCATGGTGACACATTGGGTGCGGTTGGAGAGGAAGCTTTTAATCCAGTCCAGTGCCCTACCGCCGATTCCACTCACAGACAGTCGTTCGATCAAGATGTTATGAGAGATAGTATCGAACGCTGCCGATAAATCCAGTAGTACCAGTACGACGGAGTAACCATCGTCCTGGTATCTGCGTAGATCGTCTGTTACCGACATTAAGGCCGTTTCGGTGCTATATTTTGGCCTGAAACCTGACTGTGATGGATCGAGGCTGCCAGAATGTTCAAGGTAGTTGGAGAGATAATTATTGGTATGCTTCTCAATGATTTTCCCTACAAATGGTAACAAGGATATCGGCCTAAGATTAGACATGTTGGTCCAAGGAAATGATGTATTTTTCCTAATGGGTCTAACTAGGGCCGTTTTCCATTTCTGAGGGACATTAGCTGTTGTAAGGGATAGGTTCACCAATCTCTGAATGTCGGGACCAAGTGTTTCCCCTAAAGGACCCATAAGCCTGGCTGGGAGTGAATCAGCCGGGCTCCCACTTTTGATGTCAGTAAGAAACTTCTTAACCTCTGGTAAGGAGATTTGGGGGAAATCATTAAAGGAGTAAGAGTTGGTAGCCATAGGATGTACCATAGATTATCGAGGTTGGAGTAACTGCCTCTATCTTTTCATAAATGGCATCAATTTTATCAATAAAAAAGGTTGAAATACTGTCACAAAGATGTTGTGATGCCATATCTGCACTTTCACATGCTGCGGGTTTTAAGAAGGTGTTAACAATCTGGTACAATGTTTTAGAATTGTTACCAGCTGCCTCTAACTGTGAAGTGACATACAGCCTGATTCATGAAACGAAAATCGGCTCGCAAAGGGCCAGATTCTGAGAATCTGGCCCTTTGCGAGCGCAATTATTGCATTTGGGATTCATCATCCCAAATGCAATAATCGCTATTACAGAATTCGCTATTGTGCGAGGAATTGCATTTAAGGAATTCGCAATTTCGGGCCGCTATTTACCGAGAGGTCAGACCTCTCGGTAAATAGCAAAAACTTAGAAAAATGCTTTTAAAAGCATTTTTCTAAGTTGCATGTTGCACACACACATGTCCTTTGGACATGTGTGTGCGCAACACCTGTTCCAATTTGCATTTAAGGGGTGCTACAGGGTGTCCTTTGGACACCCCTGGCACCCTTTAAATCGCTATCTTATTTGCGAGTAGCAAATTGCTACTCGCAAATAAGGAATACTCCCCATTCATTCCTATGGGCCTTTTGGCCCATAGGAATGAATGGGGAGTTATTCCTTATTTGCGAGTAGCAATTTGCTACTCGCAAATAAGGAATGTGTAGGAATCGCTATTTATTTAGCAATTCCTACATGAATACCGTTTTGCGAGTCTCTAATAGCGATTCCTTATGAATCTCTATTAGAGACTCGCAAAACGGTACCTTGATGAATCAGGCTGATAGTTCTTACGTGCAGATCTTATGGCTTTGTGATATATATTGAGAGCCTTATGGTAGTTGGTTTTGTCATCTTCTATGTGGGTCTTTCTCCATATCTTTTCGGACTTTCTAGCCCTGCGTTTGAGACTGCGCAGTTCTTCCGAGAACGACACCTCATGTTTCCTTGCAAGGAATTTTTTTTAAGTTTTTAGCGGAGCAATTTGTTGAACCGCATTATTCACGGCTAGATCCCATTTAGAAAGAGCGGAATTTATGTCATCTGTAGGCAAAATAGGAGGGGAAAAATATTCCTGTTCAAAATTAGTATTAGTAATTTTATGCCATTGTCTTCGTTTAGATGGAATTTGAGCAGGAGGAATAACATATGTAATTTCCTCCGGCATAGAGAACTCAAGCACAAAGTGGTCTGTCCAGTGGTACTGTTTAGGTGCATAACATTTAAAACCAGAAAAATTGGATATTATCATATCCAAAGTATGCCCTGCTTGATGTGTGGGTCCCGTATTACATTGTTTTAGTCCTAATAAGGATAGATCTGCTAAAAAGGATTGTACCTCACTATAGTTTCTTCCTCGCTATGAATATTAAAATCACCAAGTAGGAGAAATTCACTATCTGGACGCACATGAGGTGCTAATGTTTCCACTAATAGTTTAGAAATACCTTTTATGGGGCCTGGAGGGCGATAAACCAAAGCACCTCTTCTACTATGTTTGGCTGATAAACCGATCCTAAAGATCAATATTTCAAGATCCGGATGACACCATTGATCATAAACCGAAACTGAGATGCTATCTTTGAATACAATAGCTATTCCCCCACCAACTTTTTTGGGTCGATCCATTCTAACAATCTTATAACCCTCCGGTATACCAAGGGTAATAGCTGGAGTGGAGTGGGGTTTGAGCCATGTCTCTGTTAAAAAACACAAATCGGGTTTATGTGTGGAAATAAGGTCCCAGACTTCGATATGGTGTTTTGCTAAGGATCTTATATTACATAGTAGGTTCTTTCCACCCTGGGCTGTGGGCATAGAGATATCAACAGTATGTTGTTGGAGGGATATATCTTTTTCTATCTGAAATTGCGTGTGGCAAGAACTACACGAAAAAGGTCCTTCAGGAGCAAATGTGTGTAAGTGCCTACAGTTATTTTTAATTATTAGAGGGTTAAAACGTAAACTCCTTAAAGCTCGTGAAGAATAGGTCGTCCTCAATACCTTTGAAACCCCAGATTTTACTTCCATGGCCCCTGGCCCCGTCCAAACGCGGACGGGCGCAGACGGGCTTCTCTCTGGCGCGTCTCAGGCGCTTCGCTGCGCGCTTTCTGTGACGAGGGGGCTAAATACCCCTCTATGTGCAGCAGCTAGAGCGCTGACCGCTCGGGGTGGGCGGAAGTCACCTGGCTCTGCCTGACCCGCCCTCCGGTCAACGGCACTGGTTGCCGAGTCGGACCCGGGCGGGCAGGACGAGTGATCGAGCTCAGGCTGTGTCAACAGTAAGTTTGCTTAAATGCGTGTAATCCCCAGATTGCAGCGCTAATACACAGACAAAGTGCTACAAGCCTTATTAAAATACGGCGCTATTTTAAAAATCATTCCACAATTCTACTTTTAAAATTGGTATATTGCATCAATTGCTCGCACCATGCAGCGTCAGCGGGTCGGGGAACACTGCCACCGTCCTCCTTACCGCGTTCGCCGCCTGCTCCTCGCTGCCTAAATACCCGTCTATGTGCAGCAGCTAGAGCGCTGACCGCTCGGGGTGGGCGGAAGTCACCTGGCTCTGCCTGAACCGCCCTCCACTCAACGGCACTGGTTGCCGAGTCGGACCGGGGCGGGCAGGACGAGTGATCGAGCCCAGGCTGTGTCAACAGTAAGTTTGCTTAAATGCGTGTAATCCCCAGATTGCAGCGCTAATACACAGACAAAGTGCTACAAGCCTTATTAAAATACGGCGCTATTTTAAAAATCATTCCACAATTCTACTTTTAAAATTGGTGTATTGCATCAATTGCTCGCAGCATGCAGCGTCAGCGGGTCGGGGAACACTGCCACCGTCCTCCTTACCTTACGGTTATAGCTGGCCGAACTCCATGTTGATTCTACAGCGGGAGCAGACAGAGAGACACAAAAATATACATTCTCTCTCCCTCTCTTACTCTCACTCTCTCTCTCTATATATATGTATATATATATATATATATATATATATATATAGAGAGAGAGATAGAGAGAGAGAATGTATATATTTGTGTCTCTCTCTATCTGTTTCTCTTGCTCCTTTTCTATGTCTCTCGCTCTCGCTCTCTCTCTCTATATATAAATATAGACATATATATATATATGTACATACATATATATATATATATATATATATATATATATATATATATATATATATATATATAGAGAGAGAGAGAGAGAGAGAGAGAGAGAGAGAAAGAGCAGCGCATGGAAAGAGTCATGTATTAGCAGACATAATAAACAGAGAGAGCTAAAGAGACAGGGAGACGAAGACAGAATGCAATAGGAAGACAGACCTAGAGAGAATGAGACAGAGTGAGTAAGAGACAGACAGAAAGAGGGAGTCTGGTAGGGATAGATAGATAGATAGATAGATAGATAGATAGATAGATAGATAGATAGATAGATAGATAGATAGATAGATAGATAGATAGATAGGTAGATAGATAGATTATAGATAGATAGATAGATAGATAGATAGATAGATAGATAGATAGATAGATAGATAGATAGATAGATAGATAGATAGATAGATAGATAGATAGATAGATAGATAGATAGATAGATAGATAGATAGATAGATAGATAGAATAAACATGAAACGAGCTGACCTCTAATCTAGGGACTTTTTTCTATATGCTAATTACAATACACTCTTTTTATTCACTATGATATTGCTCACAAAGCTTGGAGCTTGGAAGTGTATACATATTTCTAAAGCGCACACATAGTCACAATGCCGTTGTAGCCATGTGCAAGGCGTAGTACAGAACATACAAACATGCGAGAGAGCCATCCGTGAAGCATAAGACGAGGCCAGTGGACATGTTTTGCCATTGCCTGACCTATAAAGCGCCCTGACATTGACAGTGACATGCTCAGTGCTATAAGCAACCACAAGGCTGCGAGGTGACCGGTGGGATGGAACTGGCGGCCACACTGGGTGGTCTTCGGGAGCTGTGACAGGTGAGACCATGACCTCCCCCCGGCCCTGGGTTCTCTCTTACCTCGGCAGTGCGGCAGGAGGGCGCTGCTGAGTAGAATAAGCAGCTGGGCGGAAGTCCTCATCCACTCGGGCGCTAACGGGCAACTGTGAGGTATGCTGGGCCCACCATGACCCTAGAAGTCCACTGCACCCACGAACTCCCCGACCACAGGCACTCCTGACACCCCGGCCGCCCGCTGCCCACCCAAGTCTCACGCCTGAGGGAGTGAGTGAGTGAGGTCGGTCCCTGAGTTGGAAACACTCCCTCGCAAGCCACCCTTCCCCTGTCCAGAGGAACACCACCCCCGGCCGTGCTGTGGGAACCGCGCTCTAACTAAGGGTGGGCGGCCAGCTACGCTCCGTGCACGGAGTGCGCGTAGTGCCGTCTCCTACGCATTTTGCGTAGCGGGCGTAGCCAGGCGGCACTACGCGCGCTCCGCAGACGGAGCGTAGCCGGCCGCCACCCGCCTCCCTCCCGCCCTCCCTAAATATGCAAATAAAAGGATTTAAAGGTTTTAAAAACACTTACCTGTCCGCGCGTCCCCGGGGCTCCCTCTCCCGTCCCTGAAATCGCGCCGCCGCCATTTCGGATACTAATGCGCATGCGCGGGCGGCCGCGCATGCGCATTTCTCATGAGAAATGTGCATTAGTATCCGAAATGGCGGCGGCGCGATTTCAGGGACGACGGGAGGGAGGCGGGCGGCGCGTAGTGGGGCTACGCGGAGTGCGCGGGTGGGCGTAGTTTTGCGCCCACTTCGCGTAGCTCCGCGGAGCCCCACTACGCACACTACGCCCAGGGTTAGCTCTAACCCCCTCACGCGCCTAGACGCCATTTCCTGAGCACACAATCCAGAGGCCTGGGACTGAGGAAGGTGGGGGGAGAGAGCAGCGTGGGAACAAGCAGGACTGGGGGGGGGAGCAGTGGAGGGAGGGTGGGCAGAGATAAGGAGGGAAGTGAGGAGAGAAAAGGAAGGGGAGCCGATGAGGGAACTGAGACACAGATGGGCGAAGACGGTGGGAGAAAGAGTAACTAGTATCTCCACCAGTGTTTCCATGAATGCGTCAGTGTCGATCCGCGCGAGACCAGTGCACCCCGGGGTGCACTGGTGCACCATTGCAGCTCCAGTGCTTCAATGCACCAGCTCACCGACAGGAGTGGGAACGGACAGCGGGAGGGGGGGCGGGAACGGGCACACATGGACAGCGGGAGGGGGGCAGGAAAGGCACGGACAGCGAGAGGGGGCGGGAACACGAACGGGCACACATGGACAGCGAGAGGGGGGGCGGGAACGGGCACACATGGACAGCGGGAGGGGGGGCAGGAAAGGCACGGACAGCGGGAGGGGGGTGGGAAAGGACAGCGGGAGGGGGGCGGGAACACGAACAGCGGGAGGGGGGGGCAGCGCGAACGGCCACAATCAAAAGCACTCACCTGGACCTGGACTTCCTCCGGCGGCAGTCGGCCGCGGAATGACCAAAAGAAACATGGACGAGCAAAAAAATATACCCCGCCCACCGCCGCACTGACGTCCTAAAAGGGGCTGGATGAGAAAAAATCTCAGGAACGCCCCCGAGTCGCCTCGCAGAATGACAGACGCCTCTCTCTTCCAATGGCTAGCCTCCATTTATGGAGCTAGCCAATGGAACAGAGAGGCGGGAATAAGCCACATACTGGTAAACAAAAGGTTTTCGCCTGCGCCGAAAAGCTGCGCGGCGCAGCTTTCGACGAGGCGAAACCTAAAAATGGAAGTCAGAGTATCAAGATTTCTGTTTATGTTTCTGATGCACACTGTCAAGCAATTGTGGATTTGCTTATTTTCGAATGACACTGTTCTTGAAGCAAGCCTGCTAAAGAGTCTACGGTAACACTTTTACAAGGAGCTTTCACTTGCACGTGGTATTTCATTAATTCACAATTATTTAGTGTTGTTTATGTAACTAGTTTGTTCTGACACCTCAGAATGTCATTAGGCTAGAGGGGG
The DNA here is from genome assembly GCF_964261635.1 of Lissotriton helveticus. Taxonomy (NCBI): domain Eukaryota; kingdom Metazoa; phylum Chordata; class Amphibia; order Caudata; family Salamandridae; genus Lissotriton; species Lissotriton helveticus. The sequence goes on from NC_136059.1 coordinate 1,376,045,092, forward strand.
TCTGTAAATATTCATGTAGAAAGTTAGTGATAAGGTGGTAAGGTTTTATGACAATTTTATTTAAAAATGTTTTTATTTAAATTTTTCTCAGAGAGTGCAACAAAAGCATTACATATGCAACAATTCTCGATAATATCATCTGCCCAGGTATACAGTTTTTTCATAAAAGCTACATTTTACCCTCATTATGACAATTTTAAAGACAATTTTGTTTGGTCACTACTAGAGATGCTCCTTATTAATTTTGCTTTACATTTGAGACAGCCTATCATTCTGCATAGTTATTACTGGGAACCTTCATGTCAATGATTTTATGCATTTAAATGAGATTTGTTGCATCTGCAGTATGCTATTTCTCTATGGTACCCTTTTGAATTTTGTAATACACCTTTATGGTTTTTGCTGTCCCATTCATGTGGCATGCTAGTTTTGCAGGTGTTTACTCTTAGGATGCACTGTTTCTTGTTATTGTTGGGTCATCAGTATATTCTTATAGAGGCCTCAGGGAAATGGTAGGTTGCCAGGAATAGAATCCTAATAAGACGATGTTCTCTTTGCAATGAGCGTGATAAGCAGAAGAACTTATTCAAGCCTGTGAATGTTATGCTAGGGTTACTTTACTTTGGAGAAGTGCAAAGGGCATTAAGGACCTGATTTAGTGTTTGGAGGAAGCCACAAATATGAAGGATATCCTGTCACCTTATTGCAAGTGAATTATATCCTATGGCACTTATATAGGATGGGCAGGATACCTATCATGTTGGGATGGGGAAACCTGTCCACCAAACTCTAAGTCAGGCCCTAAGTGTCGTTGCTCTTCCTGTCCATTTAATCTTAGACAGTACTACATCATCAGAGTGGAATCCAGTATATTTTGATGCATGGTAAAGGTCTTTAGAAAGGATGCATCTTTAGTTGGTGGGCCAACATTTTACTCTGAAAGTGTTGCAGTCTCTCGTCGGGCAATTGAATTTTGCTGCTGAATGAAACACTGGACCAGTCATTCTCCCGTGCCAGAGTGGTGACCAAAAAGCAGCCCTGGCAAACATGCCAAACCAACATTGCTCGCTTCATCTTCTTGCACAATCTCTCCCTTTCCATACATGTGCTCTCTCTCTTTTTCTCTCCTCTCTTTCTCCTCTCTCACTGATCCCTTTCTCTCTACATTGCCCCTCCATCCCATTGATTCTCTGAACGGTTTCCCATTCCTGCTGCAATTAACCCCAGGAGCTAGTGAAGGTGATAGAGGTACCAGGAGTGACCTGGGCTTCTAAAACCTGCCTCCAAAGGCCCAGATCCACCAGGGAAATACCTGGTGGAATAAAAATCCTGCTCAGCCTTACATTCCGCAGATATTTTACAAAGGTTCTTCTAACCATCTTTCATGTGTGGCATTTCATTTGTCGTATTGGGCATCAGAAAGGACCCATGGGTCTGGAAACATTTCTTTGTCAGGTTCCATGTTACGCTTTTGGATCCACTGATTTATCATTTATTAAACTTGTTGAACTACTCACTTGGTAATTAATTCCCAAATCCTACTTTTTCATATTTTGCAAATAATGTGCATTAAAAGTTTTGTTTTGATATGATATTGTTTGTTATTTTTCGTGCAGACACTGGTAGGTTTAGCAGGGTGTCTAAGCGGAGAAGATAGATTCCTGTGCCGATTTGAAGCTGTTCAAGAGTGCAAGAGAAAACATCGGTTTTGGTGCAGTTCAAGGGATAAAATGGTATGCTGTGGATTTGCTAGAGTGGTGAAATAACACCCCATTAATCAGTGACTTAACCTTTTTGGAGTAGTTCCTCCCTGTGGTGGGATTAAGGGTATGGGCTGAGAGGTTGTTCAACACCAGCCTCTTGTTTTCACATCAATGTTCCATTATGGCGGTGCTAAAAAAGGCCAACTTTCCTCAAATTTGCAGGTTGCTAAGGGATCTGATTTTGTATTGTTTAAAGCTGACTATTAATTTCACTGCAAGATTTGTGCAAGGCTGAAAAATATGAATGCTGATGCTTTTAACCTGAGCGTTACCCAATGCAAAGCCAGGAGGAAGATCTCCGTCAAAGAGCCCCAAGGTTTGGGAGCCTGCTGGGTATAGCAGCGCCCACCCAGCGAGGAGCCAGGCCGATGATGAAGCATGCCACCTAGGTGGGTGAGTGCTATTGCAGCCTTGAAGTAAGGATTCCTCAAGATCTATGGATGCCAGAGGACTAAAGTATAAAACTAGTTTTTGGTCACACGGCAGAACAACACACCAATTTGCAGTATCAGTTTATCACCTGGTGATACTAGTCCAGATTTTGAGAGGCAACAGTTGCCAGCTTTATTCACAAATGGAAGATTACTCCTCAGGTACAGTAGCAGGAATGGTGTTTGCCAAGAAAATCCAGAGAGCCCATACAGCCTTAGTGGCTGGACGTTTATAGGCATTAATTGGAGGACAGTAACCTGAAAAGAAGTTACTGCAGTCAGGTAAGAGTTTAACTTCTTTATTTATAGCCAACAGGACGGAGAGGCTATGCAGTGCCACCTCTCTAGGTATCTTCCAACTGTCATCCCCATACTTCCAGAACTCCTCACGTAGGGGTTCTAATCTGACATCAGAGTGGAACCTAGCACATCTTCCTCTTTATACAAAACAAAAACTAAAACAGAAAACTAAAATAAAGTACAAATCAAAATTAAATATCAGCAACATTCCATAAAACAAGAACATAGTTTTATCTTGACATATTATAAGATCTATTTATACATTACATAGTCATTACATTTTTTAGGTAACTTTGTTACTCTGGTAGAGTGCTCTCGAATGTGAGTACTGGAGCTCGTTGTAGATTGATTAGCACAAGTGATAGATTAACGGGTACCATGTGGATTAGACATATTGGAAACAGAGATTTTACTTTTATTCCACCACCTTCCATCTTGTAATTGTACAGCACTCTTATTGGTTCTTACTACAAGCTGAGGCTGAGAAAACTTTGATGAACCCTTAGGCAAAATTCTAGAACATTTAACTCGCACAAAATCACCCACTTTTACTTTAAGTTCTCTTGTACAAGTTTGAATGTTCTTCTTTTGAGCTTCAGCTCTCTTCTTGGTAACATCTTGTAGTTTGGTAGTTGGTACTGTGAACGCACCCATCCATCCTTTTAACATTTTTGAAGAAGGAACCCGACCCCTAAGTAAAAGAAAAGGGGAAACTCCTGTGTCCGAATTAGGTGTTGTGCGTACAGCCCACAATACATTTTTAAGTTCCTTTTTAGAATTGAGATTACTGGCTTTGGAGAGTTGTATGTTGTCTTTAATTACCCTATTAAACCTTTCTACAAGGCCATTACTCCTAGGGTGATAGAGAGATGTCTTAGTATGTTTTATATCTAAGAATTTTAAAAATTCTTCAAATTCTGAGGACGTAAATTGACAACCATTGTCAGATATAATATCATCAGGAATCCCTTCCCTAGCAAAAAGAAATTCCAGAAATTCTATGATGCCAGAAGTAGTAGGAACCTTAACAAATTTTAATTCTGGCCAACGGCTGTAATAATCCATGACAACAATACCATATTCTAGAATACCATGATCTGTTAACATCAAAGGACCAATGATGTCAATTGCAAATTTAGACCATGATTTCGGAGGAACTTCCACAGCTTGAACAGGACTGGGGACAGTCACCTTAGTCTTATCATTGATGGCACACTGTAAACAATCTCTGACAAAATGTTCGACTTAATTATCAAGACCAGGCCACCAGAACTGTTCCCTGATCCTCCTATTCATGGCTCGTATGCCTATATGCCCCTCATGAGCTAGGGTAAGTATCTTATTCCTCATACTAGTAGGAACTACCAGAGAAGTAGAACGGAATAACAAATCATCAATTATAGACAACTCATCAAAAACATGTTTGAATTTGTCAATGGAATCTTCAATGGAAGACTGGGAGCTCCACCCTGTGAGAATCATGTCCATCACATTTTTGATGTCTTCATCACAAAAATATGCATCTCTCCACTCGCTCTCTAAAATGGCGCTACATGACTCTGAAATGGCAAAACAAAATACATCTCCATCATCAACCTCCTCAATGTTATCTGTGTATTTAATACTTGGTAATCTAGATAGGCAATCAGCGACAATGTTTTTCTTTCCTGTAACATATTCTACTTCAAAATGATGTTCCAATAATCTGTACTGCCATTTTGCAATACGGGGTGTTGCCTTCTCTCCACCTTTTGTTGTGAAAAGTTGCACCAAAGGCTTGTGATCAACTCTTACTGTAAATTTTGAGCCCCACAAATAGTGTTTAAAATGGACAATGCCCCACCAACAAGCTAAAGCTTTGCGCTCTATTACAGAATAGGTAGCTTCAGCACCTTGAAGCCCTCTTGAAGCAAAGGCTACTACCTATTCTCTTCCATTTCTGCATTGCATTAGAACTGCACCAAGACCTTTTTGGCTTGCGTCTGTCATGATTATAGTACTGTCATTGATATTAAAACGTTTGAGGGGAATAGCTTGTGCATTGTCATACTTCATTTTCTTAAATTGTTTGTCGCACTCATTACATTATTTGAAAACAACATTTTTCTTTAGAAGATTCCTCATATGAAAAGTTTTTGGAGAACAATTGGGAACAAACCTTGCATAGAATTCAATTAGCCCCATGAAAGATCTTAGTTGATCGTTGTCAACTGGAACACAAAAATCTTCTATAACTTTAATCAAACTAGCTTTTGGTTCAACCTCTTTCTCAGATAGTTTATACCCCAAATAATCCACAGAGTCTACATTCATTTTGCATTTTTCTACACTTAGTGCAACACATTTTTCCTTCAAAATGTTAAAGACTTTAGTTAAAGCTTCATCATGCTCACATTGATTCGAACCATAAATTAACACATCATCCTAAAAGGCCATCACCCCAGGGATGTTTTTAAACATGCCTTCAACAATTCTCTGGAAAACTGCCGAAGCAGATGCCAAACCAAATGGCATTCGTTTGAATTGAAACAATCCTTCTGGGGTGATGAAGGCAGTATAATGTCGTGAATCAGGATGAAGATCAACATGATGATAGGCTGACGTCATGTCAAGTAGACTGAATTTTCTTACTATTCGTAAGGGTACTAGTCATCTCAGTTATATTTGGCAATGGATATTAATCTATCCAGATGTTGGGATTCAACTCGCAAAGGTCAACACACATGCGAAGGGTACCATTGGCCTTGCGCGCTAGAACTATGGGGGACACCCAATTGGAGGATTCTATGGGTTCTATGACACCGGAAGCACAAAGTTTGTCTAGTTCATTTTTGAGTCCCTCGCGCAATACCAATGGCACCCTGCGAACTTTATGTACAACTGGTTGACTGTCATCAATCAATCTAATTTTGTGCTTAAAACCTTTAATTAAGCCTAACTTGTCGTTAAAAATTTCTGGATTAGCAGTTACCCATGGTTCATCTTTGAGTGCATGTACCAAAATCGAATCCTTCTTCGGTATGACCTGTTCAGGATCATTGGGATCCAGAATAATTCCCCAATTACCTTGGTCTTTCCAACCCAAAAGACATGAGTCGTCTTTAGCAACATACACAATTCCATGGGTTTGATTTCCTTTGAAACATAGATTTGCATCAAATTCACCCATAACATTTATGTTTTTCCCACCATATGCAATAGGTTTAACAATAGAGCATCTTAAAACATGACCTTGTGATTTAAACAGATCGTCCCATATTTTATCTGATATGAGAGTGAAAGGAGATCCTGAATCAGATAAAACTTCGATGTCAACTCCATTAATTGATAATGTACACAGTGGTCGTTTATTTTCAGATGCAATTACAGCGATGACATCAGAATTGTGGGAATCCGACAAAGTGCAGATTTGGTCTTCCTCACTTGACGATGATACCTCCGAAAGTTGCTCAATATTCATGACTTTTTTCGTGTATGACGTGCTTGGTTTGGTGAATGATGACGGCTTGACGATAGATTTGCAAGCACTAGCAAAATGACCTTTCTTTTGACATTTACTGCACGTCTTGTTAAGGGCTGGACAAAACTTGGCATTTCCAAGGTGAGAACCACTTTCGCAACGATAACACTCCCAACGTTTACCAGGTTTAGAATTAAAGTCAAACCCCTCTCATTTTCCTTTATGTTTATCCTTTGATGAACTTTTGGATTTGCTTTTAATGGCAGAAACCGTTGGTGCTTGATTATTAGAACTGGAAATAGACATTTGCTCCAAATGAGAAGAAGTATTTTCAAGTCTTACTGCTATTCCAAGGCTTTTTGTAGTGCCAGGTTTGGTTTGTTCAGAAGGGCTTCCTGGATTTATTTGCTGTTAGTTTTTTTCACTAACTGATCTCTAATCATTTCTTCCTCAAACGTTTTGTAATCGCAGGATTCAGTTAAAATACGTAAAGCACCCACATAAGTAGTGGCAGACTCACCAGAAAGTTGTGCTCTCTTTCTAAATTTGTGTCTCTCTAAGGTAATGTTTTTACATTCTTTGAATCTGTTGTCAAGAGACTTAATTGCTGTGGCATACTCATCTTCACTTCCGAGATCACCTTCACCTCCAGGTAAAAGTACAATTACTTTTGTGGTGTGTTTTAAAATGGTGCGACCCTCAGATCCAAGACAGTGTCTCAACATTGCAAATTTCTTTTTATGCATGAACGAATCGCCATCTAGAGCCTCCAAATACACTTCAAAACTTTCTTTCCATTTTTCCCAGTCAAACTCAGGAGAAGAAGGATTTGGGGAAAATGCAGGAGGAGCTGATAATGACTGTTGCATGTTGGCCATAGCAACTATTCAATAAAGAATACTGTATGCTTATTATAAAATGATATTATCAACAAAGAGTGTACTGTACTGGCTTCAGGATTCGATTAATTTGACCCAGACACAGCTGTAAATTGTCACGCTGCTTTGACGCCGCTGCTATGACTGGAAACTGCACGCGTGGCTGTCCTGTTGGCACCTCGTCGCAACGAAAAGAAGTTACTGCAGCCAGGTAAGAGTTTAACTTCTTTATTTATAGCCAACAGGACGGAGAGGCTATGCAGTGCCACCTCTCTAGGTATCTTTCAACTGTCGTCCCCATACTTCCAGAACTCCTCACGTAGGGGTTCTAATCTGACATCAGAGTGGAACCTAACACAACCCCCTCACATTTCAGAGAGGGGTAACTGAACGCCATCACTGTGCTTCCCACACTTAATTACTAAATTACAGATTTTATGTGGCTATGGAGCTCTTGTTTATATTGCTTAATGAATAGCTTTTCGGTGCCAATTAGCATTACAGTTTTTCAAATAATTGTGTAAAAAAGAAAAATATTAGCACCTTTACTAACCCCATCAACGTAAGCCATTTATTTAATTTAAAATGAAAATATGTTTGTTGAGGTTCTCTTCTTGATCAAAATCTACCTAGACTATTCCACCTTGACCCTCTCTGTATTCATTACAATACTTCTGTGGTAGTCCCTCAGTGCTTAACTTGAGCCGGTGCTTTCCGGTGCTGAGCACTGGCACCTAATTGTCAACATCACACTTAGGGCAGTCTGCCACTAGGTGGGACTGCTCATGTAATTTAGAGATGAGCAGTATAACAGTTGTTTAGGAAACAATATACATTAAAACATTCATTTTACCTGCCTCCCCAGCCATTCCTTTAGCTCTGTGGACCTGGAATAATCTGAACTGTTGCATTTACATGCAAGAGAGATGGTAAGCAGTTGTTTTGACAGCAATGACAGGGGTGATGGGTGGCGCAAGCTGCAGTGGATTCCTAGTCAGAGCCCTGGCACTTAATATTTTACAAATTAAGCACTGTAGTTCCTGTGAATTAGAAGCAGGCATTAGTAATCCATTTACTAAAGAATCCCTTCGCCAGATTCTCATATTTTTAATAACAGGCAACATTCACTACGTAGGGATCATGGAAAGAACAATTAATCACCAGCTTTCTTCCTTCAGCACTGCCAATAGCATTCTCGCCCTGACCCAAGTGGGATTCCTCACGAAGGTTGGCATGGTCTTCCTAATTTATGGTCTTAGGATGGTCAAAGATCAAGAGGGAATGGTGAGACCTTTTCTCAGCCATCAACATTGTTTCTCATGGCACCATTCTCTCTCGTTTTTTTACTAATTGAATCTTCTTTAGCGTCTCAGCTTGGCATTCATCAGTTAAAGCGAACTGCTCTCAATCCATCAATCGTCTACCCTTCAAGTCTGTTTTCAGAACGCTGGGTACTGAAGTCAATGCCAGCTCCTCTCCGAACTTTGCTCTCTTTGACATATATGCTGAGTCTCTGATACACCTTTTTTAATCATATCCCCTTCCATTTATATCGTGCACTGGTGACACTCAAACAATTGTTAATCGGGCTGGTAAAAGTAAAATAGCCCAGTCCAATTTTCAGGTGTGTCTTTCTGCTGTTGGTCCCTGAATGATAGATTATTCTTTTGAACTTATTTGGAGAAGAGAACTGAATTGCTCAATATAGGCAAGTGATTTTGCATTGGTCATGCAGTTGGTGGCTGCCTGATTGAGACCCTTCACCCACTCCCGTACCCTCAATCTGCTTCGATTATCTCAAGATGTTGATAAGAAGTTTGCCCTCTTCCACATTCCAGGCGGTTCCTCATTTGGACTACTCCAAGTCTATTGTTTGGATTCCTCTCCTGTCCTGTCGGTCATCTTTTTTTTTAATACTTTCTTTATTAGGTTTTTCAGCAAACAAGGAACAGAGGAGAAAACAAAAAAAAGAAAAAAATATATATAAACAGGACAGCATAGCAAAGACATTGGCATGGTCCAGACATCTTCGTACATGATCAACAGTACAGTATCACACATTATGTCATCTTAAGGATCACAAGAGTATTAAGACCTCTTCTCATTTCACATGCAATTGGTCGCATCCCTAGCTCTATATACTATGTAAACCTTCATCTATTCATTCTGCAGAGGGTTTGTAGACCAAGCAGGAGCCTAGTGTGAAGTGTCAGGGTATCGGAGGTCCCTCCGGTTTTGTAGGTTCTGGGGTGCACTGGGGTGTTGTGATCAAGAGTAGGGGGGCGTCGCTGTCAGGGGTTGGTGATTTGGGCCTCCTGGACATGTAGAGGGACCAGACGTTTTTGGGCCTGTTGCGGGGTGGTAGTAATTCGCTGTAATTTTCAGTTTGAGTGCAGCAGTAAAGCATGTCCCTGGACCACTGCGCTATTTTAGGGGTAGGCCTGCGGAGCCAACACAGTGCGACACTTCTCCTCGCCAAAAGGAGAGCCATGTCTACAAGCCTTCCATGCGACTTAGGGAGCGGTTCAGAATAACCCAGTAATGCCAAGAGTGGATCGGGAGTCAATGTCAGCTCCGTGACTCGATTGATCTCTGTGAAGATCTTCCCCCAGAAGTTAGCAACTTCCAGACAAACTCATGCCAAGTGGAGGAAGTCCGCCACAAGTTCGCACTTTTTGCACAGCGGATCGTCATGCAGGCGTAGCGGTGCAGTCGTTCAGGGGTGTAGTAGACCATATTGAGAAATTTAAAATGAATTAGCTTCTGTCGACCATTTAGCGAGATACGTTTGGTGCTTGTGCAGCAGTAAAGCCATTTCTTATCCGTGAGTTCTATCTGCAAATCTCTTTGCCACACAAGGCGCAGTTTAGTATACTCTCCGTCTCTCGAGGTCATAATTGCCTGATATATATATTAGAGACCAACTTTAGCCTTGATGACCATCGTCAGAGCAGGTACCACTGGGGGTTCCTCCATATCATCTCCAAGCAGTTCTCTAAGGGCGTGCCTAAGCCTGTAAAATTGAAATTGGGCTAATAACGGTTTTGTTTCTACCCCTTCCGCTACGTCCTCCCAGAGGCGGGCCGTGCCATCTACAAAGAGGTCTCCAACAGTACGAACGTTTAGTGCTCGGATTGTGTTCAGAACTTCCTTATCTGTGCACGGAGCAAGCCAGTGACACCAATCCAGCTGGGCCATTGGAGAGTATAATATATTACCAGCTTGAGCTTCTAGTATATAGTGCCATGCATGTGTGACTGAATTCAGAGAATCCAATATGCTGGTGCGTCTGTCCCGAGGTAAGAATAACAAAGGCGGGAGAGGTTTAGGATCAGCTACTATGGTCTCGATACGTATATGAGGTATATCAGTAGGGCCGTGCATCCAATGATAGGCATGGGAGGACTGTGCCTCTCTGTAATAAAGCTCGAAGTCGGGGCGCCGAGTCCTTCCATCTTGTACGGCAGAGTCAAAATGTTCCAAGCCACATGAGGCTGCTTGCTGTCCAAGCTAGTCGAACCAGTATAGAGTGTAGGCGCTGAAAGAATATTTTGGATAGGACCATAGGAATGTTAATGAAGAGGAAGGGAAGCCGGGTAAGACAATCCTTTTCATTAAGGATATCCTGCCCATTAGAGACAGTGGAAGGGCGATCCATCGCTCCACGTCATCCTCCAGCTTGGAGACCGCTACTCCATAATTTCCCCTGAGGACCACTTCCGAATCAGTATGGAGTTATATGCCTCTGTGGTCCACACCAAGGGATAATTCAGCTCAAACTGGACTGTAGCTGGGGTGAGGGGGAACAAGATGGATTTGTTCCAGTTAACCTTGATGCCTGAGAGTGAACCAAAGAGGACTACCTCTCGTAGGACTGGGGATAAATTGACCTCAGGTTCTCGGACATAATGCAGCGTATCATCTGCTTAAGTGGAGACAATGAGGTGGTAGTTAGAGAAACGTATACCTCTCTGCCCATGGTATTCTCAGAGGACGCAAGCCAGGGGTTCTGCCATAAGGGCGTACAGCAAGGGGGACAGGGGGCAGCCCTGTCTCTTGCCTCTCCTAATCGGTATAGTGTCAGTAACCAGGGAGCCAATCCGAACACAGGCCTTGAGGGAGGAGTAAAGTGTCGCCAGTAGCTGCAAAAAAATGGCACCATCTCCACCAACTCCCATTCGGCTAAGGACCTGCCTCATGAAAGGCCATTTGACTGAATTGAAGGCCTTTTCCTTGTCTAAAAACACAGCAACTGCGGGGATCTCCGGGCGGGTGTGTTGGAAGGCATCAAAAACCGTGTGAAGGTTTCGACTAGTTTTGACCAGCGGACTGAAATGCTTTATAGAAGGCGACAGTGAGTCCATCGCTCCCTGCCGCACTACACGCCATCATCCCCGAGAGGGCCCAAGTCAATTCTTGGAATTTGCGGTGAACATCGATTAACCATGGAAGTTTGATAGAGGACAAGTAGTCTAGAATGCGCTCATCAGAGGCGCCGGCCCATGAGGAATATAGCTCCGCATTAACCTACGGAACTGCTCCGCCACCTGTGTCTCAGTGAGCGGCGGCTCTCCTGGTGGTGGTGTAATGTCCGGAATTGAAGTTCTATCTCTACGCTGTCTAAGGGTCTGTGCAAGGACCGTCCCCAGCCGTTCACTCTCGACATAGGCACGAGAGGTGGCATACTTCCCAAGGTGCTTTAGCTCAGCGTCTGCCTCCTCATGATACTCTCTGAGCACCTGTGTGAGCTCTATGTCCCAGCCCTGGTTAGACACACGCGTGGACTCAAGATTCTTCAGTTTGCGCTCCAAAGCCGCCAACCTATCCTGTATCGATTTGAGGACCCCGCGTGCTTGTAGATGGTTATTCCTCTGACAAATACCTTGAAGGTCTCCCAGACTGTTTGAAAAGAGTCTACCGAACCTATGTTCTGGTCGAAGAAAGACTCCATAGACGCAGCGAGTTCCTCCCTAAACACAGGGTCAAGAAGGGAATAGGGCGGGAAGCGCCATAAGAATGGAGGAATCCGTCTCCTAGGGGAAACTATTTTTAACAATATCGGGGAATAGTAGGTGCGGGGGAGGAGCAAACACGCCTCTATATGTGGAAGTAAGTGTTGGGATGCAAACCAATAATCAATCCTCATATGGATGTTGTGGTGTGCCGAGTAATGCGTGTACCCTTCCAAATGTGGATGTCCATGTCTCCAGACGTCGCAAATGTCTAGTTGCGTAAGGGAAGACTCCACCACTCTAGCTGAGGCCGAAGGCCATCTGTCCGGGCCATCAGATCTATCCAGCTCCAGGTGTCTGGTAAAGTTAAAATCCCCTCCCCAGAGTATGTGGTTCTGTGTGTAGGGCTGTGTCAGGGCTGTCAGTCGGGTATAAAAATCTGGGTTGTCCTCATTAGGGCCGTAAATGTTAAAAAGGAAGAGTTCTAGCCCCTTGCCACTCCACCGGGATATGGCAAAACGACCCTCACTATCTGTGTCCATGGGTGTGAGCTGCTGTTGCGAATTCGGGTTTCTCCATGTCAGGACCTCTCTGGCATGTGATGTGAAACCTGCAGCATGTATGTTCCCCAGAAGACCTTTAGCTCTTAAAATGGGGCTGTCCGGTCGTAGGTGTGTCTCCTGCAGAAGTATTTTACGAACCTTACCATAGTCGTTAACACCACGGCTGTTCCATGTAAGGAGTACTACGGCGTCTTGTGTGATATCCGGGGCAGTCGTTAGAGTGTCTGCCATAAGTGATCAATAAGGCTTATGAGTAACCATGTCAGTTTCCATATGGCCATGGCATGCTGTACTTTTGTAACAGAGATTATTATAACAAAGAATATATCCCAAAACATTCCCAATCCGCTCTTGCTCTTTGTTCTTGTCTGGCCTAAGGCTTGTAAGCCCACATTTGGCCACTGTGGACTCACCGTCATCAGGCACAATAACACAAGCAGTAAGAAAGAGCATCGGATGCCAACAAAACTCAATCCCAATCCCTCCCCGCCCATGACTGCCCAGCCCCAACTTGGCCGCGATACCAACCCTCCCGCCCCGCAACAAGTCCCACCCGCCCCCAAACAACAAAACTCATCCCAAGTGTGCTTCACACAGGGGTGGATGTAGCTCACACCACTACAAAAGTGTGGAACCACCAGAGGCCCGTCTCCCCATCCCGCCAAAAGGATGTGAACACAACTGTGGGACAGCGTACACTAACAGTATACAACACAATTCCAGTAGGTTACGAACCACATAGCATAGGTCATACCCCCCGCAAGTTCGGTATTTGTCCATGGTAGCCAACTCTCCCTTTCTAAGTCACCATGCTGGGTTAAGGCTATATCATACAGTGAAATTGAGGTGGTCACCTCCTCACAAAGCTGCATGTCCCCCAATCCCCCCAACCCCCGCTGCGTACATCCCCGAGGACACAGACCCCTGGGAAGACCTGCTATAGGGTACCTGATACTACCCTGTTCGGTAGCAATCCCCGCGTAGAATCACCAAGAGTAATAGGGCCCTCTATACCCCGCCTGTAGCCCCCGGCCATACTCAAGGAATCAAGGCTCCAACACAGAGTCAATCCTGCTCATCCAGTGACCCTCCTGCTGCTTGGTTCAGGAGGTGTTGCTCCGGATGAGGTAGCTTCTCTTTCGTCCAGTCCATTAGCATCTTTTGTAGGGCCTTTGGATCGGTGAAAATATGCGAGCGTCCCTGTCGATTCACTCTCAACTTTGTGGGGTACAGCATGGCATAGTCCGCCCCCATTTCCCTGAGCTGTCTCTTCATCTGAGCAAACTGTCGGCGGGCCTCCTGAACCTTGATCGTAAAATCAGGAAACAGTGAAATCGTTGACCCTTCAAATCTTAACAGCTGTTTCTCCCGCTCGAGCCTTAGGGCGGTATCCCTGTCTCTATAGTTAAGCTGCTTCGCTATGATCGGCCTGGGAGGTTTACCCGGTGTAGGTCTCAGGCCCAGGGATCGGTGCGCCCTTTCCACCACGAACACGGTAGAAAAAACAGAGTCTCCCAGCAGCGTCTTTAGCAGTTTCTCCGTGAAGAGCTCCATCTTCCCCGTGGCGGTGGATTCCGGCAAGCCCGTGATTCAGAGGTTACAGCGTCGGGAACGGGCCTCCAGGTCTTCCGTTTTGTCTTGCAAGACCTGTATTACCCTACCCAGCTGTTTATGTTCAGTGTAGAGAGAGCAGTCTGCGCCTCCTCCGCCTCAGTCAACCTGCGCTCCGACATGTCAAGCCCCTCTGCATGTTTATCAAGACGTTCTGCCATGCAGTCCATTCAGTCCATTCTGTAGGTGAGGGCATCCATTTTGGTGCCTAAAGTTGATATGCCCCCCTGAAGGTTCTTTTCCATATTCAGCAGAAGGCCACGAATAGCCTGTCGCTGGTCATCTAGGTCTTGGTCATGCTCTTCCGCGCCGTCCTCCGTAGCAGCCTTGTTTGTTTTAGGTATTTTCTGGTCAAAGGATCATTTCAACTGTGTCCTGTCCACCCTGCCCATGGTGGAACTGCGCACGGGATACCTCCGGTGCTAGGGGGCAAGCCAAGTTCCGGGGGGGGTAGCAGGCCTCTCAGCAACACCCAACCAGGGGCCACACAGTGATTGATGCGGGGTCGACCAGCGCAGTCCACAGCACACCACCTCCACAGCCCAAGCAGCGGACGTGGGGGGGGAAATATAAATCCCAGGAAGGGATGCAATATCTTCACCCGGCGTGAGGCGTAGGACGGCGCAGCGGCAGGGAGCCCGCACCCCCAGCACCACCAGGGCACCGCGCACCTGAGCTTGGTGGCAACAATCTCTCTTGTAGTTGGTTCACTCTCCCAGGCCAGCTCAGACTCCTCACCCTACACAGCAAGCGGCCAATCTTCCATTCGGCCCCAAAGACCAGTCAACTAGAAAGGGTGGGCGCGCAGCTCTCCCAGGGCACACCCCAAGGCAGTGGGACCAGCGCAGCATCACCACCAATGGAGCCCTCTCCAGCAGGCCCCAGTAATCCTCCAGGGCACCCTCACTCCCGTTGTGCAGGGGCGAGGGGGGGGGAGGTGGCGCCCCCGGCAAAAACGGCTCCCCCAGGCCCGCGCAGTGTGGCGCTCGTTGTCTCCATGGACCCCCGCAGCGCAGATCAAAGCCGCCTCTGCCTCAGGCCGCAGCAGAAACCCAGCAGCAGCGCTCGCCGCACCGGCCGCCACCGGCCGCAGACGTCTACTGTCCCAGGCACTCACGGGGGGGGGGGCAGGCCGCAAAGAGCAGTCGTCGTCGTCTGCTCGCCGGGGATGGGGGCCTCCGTACACCCAGCACACGCTCCGGGGACTGCACACAGCACGCGCCTCGGCGGAGGGGGGCCCCTGCTCACCCCAGCCGCAGCACCGCAATCTCCCACTGAGCCCCCTCACAGACCCGATCTGCGTCTCCACAGTACAACAGGCACAGGCGGGGGTAGGAAAACCCTTCTGACAGTCGTCCGAAGCCAGGAGCAGCCCGCAGCAATCATAGACAGGCCTCCTCATGAAACAGCTCTCCGTCCGTCGTACGAGGGCCGGGGAGGAGGGGCCCAGGCCTCAGTCCGTCCGGCCCAAGGATCAGCGTTGCGGTGTCACGCAGTGGGGGACCACTCCGTCAAACCGGCTGGTAGGTGCTGAAAACTGATATTGGTCTGTCCCTCAAGGCCTGTTGTGTTGTGGGGGCTCTAGGCCCACATGATGGTAATGACTGCACACGGACACAGGCTGGCTGGTGGGTTAAATGAGCCACGAGCACGTGCGCTCGGCTCCTTTTATTGACTGTGTCACGTGACTCGTGACACAGTGGTGGGTGGGTGTAAAGTCCTGTGATCAACTAGAATGTGTCACGCTGGACACAACATTCCACCCAAAATTTGATAAAAATTAAGGAAAGACGAAAGTCCGAACCTGTGGGAGGAAGTGCATAAATATACACTAATTACAGATTTACATTGAGTCTCTTCAGCTGCTTGCTTGATGACGAAGGTGGAAATTGCTGCTGAAATGTTTATTCTTCTTGGCTCAACATCCTGGTTTTCGGTGGGCGTGCTCTTCTGCACTTGCGCCGTGGAAGTGTGTTGGTCAGTCCACTGAGATCTTGCTTTTGAGGGTGACGCCGACCGGATGACCAGATTGTAGACTTGACGGATGTTGTCTTCTGCTGGTCCGTCGGGTTTCTCCACTGTAGGCAGCTTGGCTTTACATTACGAAGGATGGAGTGTTTGAAGGACATTCGTCTCACTGGGACGCCCCTCTCTCGGGTGTTCTCCTGCCACGAGATGTCCCGGAGGCCCTTTTCATCAGGTTTCCACTGGGCCGGGTATTCTTCCACAGCGTTGCTCCAACTCTACAGTCTACGTGTGAATGGAGGAGACGATGAGGGTACTACCTCACAAAGTCCGTAGCTCCACCTGAAGGGTTGTGTTGACTCCTGCCTTCGCGCACACGTTCCTCTTCTTCCTGGGACGTGCAGGTTAGACGGCAATGGATCCATCTCTCTTGTCGGGACCCTCTGCCACCGGTGTCCCTGAGCCCTTTGCCCCTTGGATCTCCACGGGCTGGTGTGGATTGGTCAGTTTTCCTTGTTCAGGCCGTCTGAGCTCCCTCCGCATCCAGGTTTCCGCTCAATCCCAAAGGTGGGTGTTGCCAATGGTCCGGCCTGTGCTCTCCTGTAGTCGACTGGTCGTTGGGGTCTTGTGAATAGGTGCCTGTTCTGTTCCTGGTGCCATCAGTGTTCTCCTGGACGTGTGGGTCACTGTACACGATGTTGTGGTGTGTGTCACCTCTTCTTCTTGTAAGTGTGTAGACTTATCACACCTCTCCTCACCTTTTCCAGATGTTGTTCTTGGCGTCGTGCCACATGACTTCTTTCTTCATTCTTTCTTTTCACGACACGGTGCGGTCACCTTTCAATCTTAGTCTATCTGACCAGGCTTCTTCAAGCAGCGTGCACTCCGCCTGTTTCCATCTGGTCTTGTCCTGGCTTTCGGACACTGTCTTTTCTCCACTCTTCTGTGACTGGACCGGTCGTTACGATCTTTTCTCTTGCCTCCGTTTTACTTCTTTTCTTCAGGTCGGTGTCATCAGACTTCTTCGTGGTCCCATCCCTGGACCTCTTCTTGATCTTCACATCGGACCTTCTGACATGACATCTTCATCCTGACTTCCTGGCAGAATACCTTTGCTGCGCCTTTATGGCGGGTCAGCATTCCAGCGACCTATTGGCAAGTCGGCTTTCTCTTTTCCTTTTCGGGCGATCATCTGACTGGTCGGCTTTTCTGTGTGTGCGCACCTGGCTGGTCGGATCATCCTTTTATTCTTAGGCGATCTTCCTTGCTAACAGATGGGGTGGACAGCTTCCTCTTCGTGAGTCTTCTCGCTATCCGCGATCGTTGGGATCGCTATTTGCTTCTGCTGCAGTGCTTTTGCGTTGGCGCAGTTTCATCTGCGCTCTTCTTGTGCTCTGCTGTTTCCGGAGGGTTACTTCACCGCTCCATGGACCTTCTCCGGTGCGCGCACTTCTCGTGCGCGCTGCCGGTGAGGCTCTTTAGCTTCTTGGCGTGGTGATCTTGCGTCACTCTTTCATTGCACGTCATTGTGCATGGCCGTTGCAAGTTTGTGCTTCACTTCGTACCATCTGTGGTACATCTTCAGTGTCGCTTTGTTCCTTGTGCTTCTTTATCCTCTCTGGCCTCATCGCTCTACTCCACGTGCGTGCTGCACTTCTGCTTCTTCCAGTACTTTGGGTACCTGCTGCGTACTTCTTCTAGTACTTGAGGTGTGGCTTCCTTACTGTCAGGCGCTGTCCTGTACCATCCGCGTCCGGGGTACACTTGCGCTCTTCCATCGGTTGCCTTTGAATCTTGCTGCTTGTGGTGGACAGTTCTTGACTCTCCACTATTGCGTCTTGTGTTGCTGTTCTCTTCACTGCGGTTGCGGTGATCACCTGTGGCCAAAAGGCGTCACCTTGTCAGTAATGATGGGTCTCCGTCTGTGTCGCTGCATGCTTGCTTCCCCCTGGCTTGTCTTGTGCTTGTTTGGTTCTTTTGCTTCTTTTGGTGCAATATTCCCCAGTGTCCACTAGATGGCAGTGTATGCTGTGGGTTTCCTTCAGCAGTAGCTTACTTTTAACTTGACTTTCTCTCTTGTTGTTGGTGCTTGGAGTCCCGGGCTTGCAGGGCCTGCTGTTGTCCAGGAGTGTGCAGGACAGGAGGGGGCTGGAGTCACTGCTGACGACAGGTAAGTCCCATTTCTTTCTTTGCCTTTGGGGCTTATTTGTGAAGGAGGGAGGGGGAACAGTCTCTCCGTGTTCCCTCTGTGGTGGGTGCTCGCTAAGCTGGTGGCCCTTGTCCTTTTGGCTCCTGCAGCCTGCACAGTCTTTCCTCCACTATCCCGCTCGCGGCAGGCCTTTCACTGCATGGGCCGCGCGGGGGGGGGGGGGGCTGATGCTTTCCTGGTGGCTGCGTGCTTCGCTTTCCCTTCCCCTCCGCGGCAGCCTCGTTCCGTTCTCGCCGCGCGGGGGAAGGGGATGTTCGGTAGTCTCTCCCGGCAGTTGCGGGTGGGCTCCGCTTTGCGTGTATAGGCGCCCTGCAGCTCTTCACACGCTGCCGGCCGCTCTCCGATACTATGTACAGCGCTGAGCTCCTGCTGGCATACAGTCACTCCGCGCCTCCTCTAATTCGTGCCCGGGCAGCATAGGGGTGCTGGCGCTGCTTCGGCCATTCGCGGATGGGCTCCGCTTTATGTGCGAGTGCCCGGCAGCTCGTCACACGCTGCGGGCCAGGCGTTCCCTTTTAAGATTATTCACCCCGCCGCCGCAGCCTCATTTCACACACGCTGTGCAGCGGGGGACGCTGCAGGCAGGCCGCGGGTGGGCTCCTCTGGCCTTGCTTCACACAATGTCTATACTCGGCCGCTGACCATGCGGGTGGGCTCCGCTTATTGTTCAGTCATCAGGGGGTCGCTCCTGGCTTGCGCGGCCCCCCAGGCTCACCTCCGGCCTACGGGCCTTTTCACTTTGCGGGTGGGCACTGCGTCAGTCTCCACGGGGTGGGGGCCATGCACTTGCAGCCGGTGCAGGTGGGCTCTGCCCGGTCCGCTTTTTTCTTCGTGTTGCTCCCAAGGCGGGCAGCATTCGGCAGGGCTCGAGAGGTGCGGGGTGGGTCCCGGTCCCCCTCTCATTAATGTCTAGGCCCGGGGCACAGCACACGCCCCGCGGGCCTCTCGGCGGACGGCGCCGCCTCCCCAGGGGGTGCCCTTCACACGGGCAGCATTTTCTCCCCCTCAGCAATGGCTGTAGCACGCCGGGGCTCAGACACTCCTCATCGCCATTGGTGTGTTGTGGGGGCTCTAGGCCCACATGATGGTAATGACTGCACACGGACACAGGCTGGCTGGTGGGTTAAATGAGCCACGAGCACGTGCGCTCGGCTCCTTTTATTGACTGTGTCACGTGACTCGTGACACAGTGGTGGGTGGGTGTAAAGTTTGTGATCACATCCTGTGATCAACTAGAATGTGTCACGCAGGACACAACAAGGCCCTGCCAGTCACTCGGTGCCACACTGTGGGGGAAGGAAGGGCTCAGCTGCAGGATAATTGCTAGGATAGTTGGCGGTCTGAAGGAGCTCTCAGCTCAAGCTGCCATCTCGGTCGCGAGCTAGCTCTGCCGCCCCCTGTCATCTTTATATTGTCCAAAGCACAGTGACACATCTTCTTTGGTGTCTTCCTCCGTAATCTTCCATCTCTTGCCATTTGATTAAACTTCAGTGCCTTCCCATTCCCAAAAGTTATTTTAGCAGAAGTCTGTCCATTTGTGATAAAGCTATTAATGACTATGGACTTGCAATCCTAGAACGATAGTTTGCTCCATGCATTCAGGGCCGGACTAGCTGTAGCGGGCACCGGGCGTTTTCCCGGTGGGCCGCCAGGGTGGGGGCGGTTTTGGACATCTGGGAAGCTGTTTTTGTTACCGGGACCGGTTTTGCAGCATAGCTGCAATATCGGTCCACTGTAACAAAAGCTTCTGCGGTGAGATTGGAGTAGTGCTTCCAACTAGCACAACCCCCCTTGTACACCCCCTCCTCTGGGTCCGGCAGAGCTGTGTGCTAGAACCGGTTTCGGTTCCCAGTCCGGCCGTGCATACATTCCCACAACAGCCTTCCGGGATATCTCTGTCTTTAGAAAAATCTGAAGATATCTCAGGAGTCACCGTCTTCTTCAGTGCTAGGCACTGAACCTCTTTACGTCACTCTTTCAGAACCCAAGCTGATCAATTGGCCTTCCAGAACTTGCACAGCCACTCATCTCCCTGAGCACTCAACTACAGATGTCTTGAGGTGCCCACACTTGTGGTTGGTGCTGCTACCGCTCTACATTTATCATGTTAAAAGAATGTAAAGCTAAAAGGTATACACTGCAAAGTGAAAAGATTGAGTGACTCATATGTGCCATGGGGAAAGTTCAAAAGCTATTTCCACTGCTCATGTACACTGAATTGCAGAGTAATTCAAATCGTGGGTCACAAGTAAGTGCATAGTGCTAGTTCCTTATCACCTGATGTTCACCGATGACCCCATAGCTGCATCAGCAAAGACTGCTCACATGATGGGCCTACAGCCTCTCACATGGTACTCTTAGTCCAGAAGGGAATGGTTAGCTGTACTACTAGCAGCCAATAGAGATTAGAGTCATCTGTCCTAGAACTGAGCGCATGAAGAGCCTGCTGCAGTACCAAGCACACCCTCTGCATCCTCCTTCCAGGGCTGAGGTGCTGCACAGAACATGACATACTGAATAATCAGGTGTGAGGCCAGCATGTGTATATTTCGACTGAGTACAGACCGGCACTGTGCAGCCAAGACTGGTACAAGGCTGCTGGGTTTGTGTAAGGGACAAGACAAGCGATTCTTAAACTTGTGTGTGTGTGTGTGTGTGTGTGTGTGTGTGTTTGCATGTGTGGAGCGCATGTATGCTTGAAAGTATTGTGGGTTTGCAATGTTGTATGTTTTCATATGTCCATATATATGTGTGTGTGTAGTCTGAATGTGCATGTTTGCCTGTATGTAGGTTACCGTTGTGTGTACGTACGCCTGTATGTCTGGGTTGTGTGTACACATATATGCGTGCATAGGAGTTTGTAACTATATGCATGTGCAGTAAGAAAGCCAGACCTGTTAGTTTTGTCTGTACCTGTTTTTCTATGTCCTCCCGTCCTGAATCACTGCAATCCAAGCAGACACATATCCTCAGTCAGCCCAACATTGCTATTTGGTGACTTCATTTCAATCCAATTTTTCTGAGGCTATAAAAGCATCTCATAAAGGGGCAGGCGTAAAGGAAACATAAATGTTCAGTCCCTCAATAAAATGCTAGAGTTATTTCTTATGGAAGATATTCGCCACTTTTTCAATTTGATTTGTGCCATGTGGGTGACCGCAAGCAGAGGGAAAGATAAAAAACCTTGCTTCATATGTTCTTCACGTACAGACTAGAAAAGAGCAATATGGAAGATCAGCAAGTTGAGTGTGTTGCTGTGCAGTGACAAAAAGATATGTGCCTGCTGATAAAAATATGCAGACTTTATCAGATTTCAAGATTGCAATAAACTGCTTTGGTAGTCTGATTAAATGTTTGCACTTCATTTTAAGATGCAAGCCTCAGCAACTGCATGAATTCTGTTCCGGAATTATATTTATAATAAATCAATTTAAAAAACTGGGCGATTAGTTCAGGGAGATGTCTACCCATCTTGAGGAACAATCACAGTCCTTGTCAGGTGAACCCTCAAAGTGACTAGCTTAACCTGAGCTGGCTGTGGCATTGAACAGATAGACCTAACAGAGGGTAATGTGTAAAGCATTCATGCGTTATCAAAATGGGTACCGACAGCACAATAAAAATCTCAAACCAAATTAGACCCCTCAGGCTTTTGGTATGGAACATTTTATTATTTATAAAATATTAAAAAATCCTACTTCACCATTAAATTAGCCTTTTGCTAAACAATGAAAATTGTTCAATCATAATTCTAGCGTGTCCCTAATCTGAGATAGCAGAATTAATATTTACTATTGCTTCCCAGTCCATTGTTTCTGTATGGGCCAGCCTACAGTGAAAATGACTATGGGTTGCCTGTCACTCTGAGGACATACTAACATTGCATTTGTATATGTTCTACCTTTAAATACCATGCACCCTGCCTTGTGGGCTACAACGCCTACTTAGGGGTAACTTATTAATATTCATATTAATATAAAAGTAAGGTTTAGATCTGTCAATATAGTTGATTTTGACAGGTGCAGTTTTTACACTGCTCCAGTCAGGCTACAATGTTAGAAATCAAAACACACCTTACAAAGGTTGACCCAAGGTTCAGCACATCAATCCCCATCTGTAAAAATTTAGAGTTCTGTGCATCTGCTTCCATCACTTGCCGCCATTGGCACTGCCCATACGCTACCCATGGAACGCCTCCCTGCTGCAAGGTAACACGAGGCAGTGATATGCACTGCATTGCATTACTTTGGATTTACTAAACCATGCCACGCAAGGTGGCTTTGCGTGGCTTAGAAAATCCCACTAAAGAACTTGCAAGGACAACGCAAGCCCTAAATATTTATGGACCTCAGGCTCTGAAAAATCCAGCTGGCTTTCATCACTTTGCAAGTTGATGGGAAGACTGCAGAGGTGACGATGTTAGTAAGACACCATCCCAGATGGAGGTGCCAGTCAGAGGGTAGTAGTATCATATTGTCACAGAAAGTGCTAGATGACATCAGCTGATGAAGTCCTTGTTGCAGCGCCAACATGGCAAAAGGAAGGTTATTCTCACACCTATCAAGGGCTTTCCTGACCTAGATGGGTGTAGATGTGGACAAGTGTTGCCACCCATGTCCCTTTTTCTTGAAGACTGGTAAGCCTGGTTGTCGGACCACAGCTCATCTTGTTCCATTGCTTGTACTGGTGGTCAGGATTGTGTTGCAGTGGATTGGTACAAACTTTACCTTTCCTTTAGTTCCTCCTACGACCTGAGCTAATAAGTATATACGTTATGTGTGTGGTGTGTGCTATGCCTCGCTCAGAGGTATGAATGCATGTGTTGGAATCGGTCCAGTTGATCAGGTTACCTGGTTCAGTTTCTCTTAGAATGTTCTTTTTGATCAGGGAACCAACTGCAGAGAGGTACAGTTTTTAATGTGCTGGACTGCATTCATCCATTCTCTGTCAAGCCTGATGCCTCAGAAAGTGGCATGGGACAGACCAAATTTCCCCTAATGCAATAAAGGCAAAGATGGTGCAATTCAGGATCAGGTACGCGAGACTCTTTTGCTCTAATTGGTAATAAACTAAAGAAGGCTGGAGATGGCTTATTGCTGTCTCAATGTCGAGCTTGAATTAGCAAACAAAGTCCTGGAAGAAGTGTTAATTGATCTAGGCCACATTGTGTTGCAAAATGGGGCACAAAGATAGTCAACACCTCCCCCTGACAATGTGTTTGTTATGGCAAAAAGGTTGGTATTGCAGCTGACTAAAGTCCCTTGCCTTGTTCAAGAACAGGGGGTGAAATCTCTTTCAAGATCCTTACCTTGCCGAAATGGCAGAGATATTGTATTTTGTGCCTCTTCCCTTACTGAGGGGTTGATGTGTATTTATTTATACAACTTCACCTTACCTAGAGTGAGGGGTGGTGTGTAGAAAGTCCTCAACCTTGCAATTTGCATTTTTTGGGGCAACAATGTAGTCAAGCCTGGTTGGATTTCAAGATCAATTGGACTCTCCGATGGATTTGGTGGGGATTTGCCACATTTCAGCCACACCAAACCATTAATACAGTCAAAACATTGTAGGATTATAAGATTTAAAGGCTACTTTTTACAGAATTGTAGAGAATACCGCCAAGGAGTTTTTTTTAAAAATGTAGTGATGATGCATTTTTTAAAGCTTTACACAAGTTGGATTAATATATCATGTCTAATGGGGACTTGCAAGAGAGTAGCTAGAAAATTAAAATAACCCCACTTATAACCAAAGCTCTTAGGGAACCAAGCAAAAGAAGCAGGGGATCTTGACTCTCCCCAGAAGAGCTCACTTGTCTCTTCCATCCAAGCATCTATCCATTCATCCTTTCATCCTTCCATACAACAGCTGGTATCCACAAGTTTACCATTATGTTCTTTCATACATTCATTCTTTCAACTATCATTCAATCTTTCACTATTCCGTCCATCAGCCCATCCATTACCAAACCTATACATCAATCTCCAAACCTATCCATTCATCCATCCATCTATCTATCCATCCATCCTTTCACTCATCCATCTCTCCATCCACCCTTTCAGTTATCCATCCACCTTTTCACTCCTCCATCATTCACTCTTTCACTCATCCTTCCACTCTTCCACCCATCCACTCACCCAACCATTTACCCTTTCACTCAAGCATCCATCCACTCACTCATCCATCCTTGCTATCACTCATCCATCAATCCATTCACTTCTCTTCCGCCTCATCCATTCATTCTTTCAATCATCCATATATCCACCCTTTCATCCTTATACCTTCCCTTTCACTCCTTCATCCATTCTTTCACCCATCCTTCCTTTTGTCATCCATCCATTCAAACATCCATTCATCCACCCTTTGACTCCTTCCATCTGCCCATCCTCCCTTTCGCTCATCCTTTCATCCATCCATTCAACTTACCTTTCTTTCAGTCATCCATACTTTCACTCACTCATCCATCCATCCTTTATCTCAACACCCACCCATCCTTTCACTCGGGCATTGACCCTTTCACTCACCCATCCATCCATCCTTTCATCCATCCATCCACCATTCCCTCCCTCCCTTCCACCCATCCATCCATACACTCATTCATCCATCCTTTCATCCATCCATCCACCATCTCTTTCACTCATCCATCCATTCTTTCACTCACACATCCATCCATCCTTTTAATCACTCATTCAACTTTGTCTGGCGAGTTACAGGCAGAAGAAGCCCATTAAGTACTCCACCCTATGTAGCTGCTAAAGTTGTGGGTTCACAATGCCATAGCTCCATCCTTTCACTCATCTATCCATCCACCCTCTCATTCATCCACTTCCTCACCCTTTCATTTCGTACATCCAGCCAACCTTTTACTCATTCATCCATCCTTTTAATCATCCATCCATGCATTCATTCTTCCATCCTTTCACCCTCCTTTTCATTCATCATCCATCCATTCTTTCACTTATCCACCCTCCCATACATCCATCCTCCCTTTCAGTTATCTATTAATTGTCACTCATCCATCGACCCTTCCCCCTGTCTCTCACTCATCTACCCTTTCACTTACATCCATCTATCTGTCCTTTCGATCACCCACCCTTTCACGTTATTTAGGAGTCTTCTTTGTCTGCCGAATTGCCGACAGAAGAGGCCCATCACAAACTTCACCCCCAGTTTAGCTGCTGTAGCGCTGGTTATCCACACCAATGGGGACTAAGATGCGATATTTGCATGAAAACGTAAGGGATCACCGCAGATAACATCTGAGCTCACATAGGTCTCAAGTGAGCATCGGTTGTTGAGTTCAACCATTGGTTTCTGGTAAAAATGCCCCTTTTCTACTGCTTATGCACCCCTTTCAAGAAGGCCCTGAACCCCCCCCCCCCCTTCCCGGGCGGTGTTACTGGGACTGAACAATATAAGCTGGAACCTGAACAGCGTTTCTGCTGCTGAACTATGTAAACCTTAAAACTGTATATTACACTGTACTATTTATCGGACATTGAAAGTTTTCATGTGACTAATGTGTAAAGAGCATGTTCGACCAGCTTTTCAATGTCAGATGATTGTGACATGTTGTGAGACATGTGTTGCTCTCTAAACTGTTACTGAAATCATGTTCTTTTCGGACCCTTCTTAGGTCTGGCAGACAGTTCTGGCTATTTGCCAGAGCTCATGTCATCAACACCCATAAATACGAAGAGAGTGGGTGTTAGATCCGCACCTTTCAGCCCCTGCCTGTTTGAGGTATTTTTCACATTTTTTTTTTATCAGCCCAGATAAGTATTGCCCAGTTATATATTTTGCAGTGGAGATGTGGAAACTGAGTGCTTCCCCAGCATTGCCTACACGGTGCAGTCGAACAGTGTGATTTTAAAACTCTAATCTGAATAGATTTCAAGCAAAGGATAGCCCTGAAGATAGACGCTGAACTGCCAATGCCTTCTGCCCTTTTCACCTCATATTTGGCATGACGGCGTAAGCCCGATCCCATGGCATCATGTGTATGCAAATTAATCTTGGCTGCTTTCCGCACAGTAAGGGTAGTTATGCTGGCGGGAAGTGGCCACAGATGGAACAATGACTGGCATAAGGCCTCCCAATGGCTGAGTTGTATCATAAATACAGGATCACTTTCAAAAGAGACACTATATGTTTTTCTTGTTATAACATCTTATATGTTCCTTCAAATGTTTTATTATCCACAGTCCATTTATATTTAGCACCACATGCAATTTACAGATGTTTTCAATTTGACTGCGGCCAAAACACAGTTGAAATATAAAACAGCCGCACACCAACAATTATCCACTAACCTCTTCCTATTGAAAGGTTTTGGATCTCTACATAATCAGGGACCATCTTTTAATTTCTTACAGTACATGGTTTGCCACAAGAGAACACTTTTCAAGTGTATTCATTGCAATGAGTGGGACCATTAGTAATAACCTGCACTTCTGGGCTATTATCGGCTGACTTCAGTTGGGCACCTGGCAGTGCTGCATCACTTCCGGTCTCTGCAGAGAAGCCTCGGGTAACTTCCAGAAGTAATGGACTCCTTCTGGTCACTTCAGAGGGATATTCAGCCATCCCCTGTGGGACCGCTCCTGCGTGCAACTGGAAGCACAAGAAATAAGGAGCAGAGGAGCTGTTGAGGAAAGATGGGAAGGTGTACTGTCACCAACATAAACAAGATGTTATTTACATGTGAAAATGGCTTATTGACTTATTGGTAAATGTTTTGTTGATATATTTCTATATCGAATATGGCAGTATTATATTTGTGATGCTAAGATACAGAACAAGCACTAATGCCTGATTCATAATAGATTCTCTTGAACCAATGGTGCCCACCCTTGGTTTTAAGCTTCCTCTAGCATAACTGTGTGGCAATTCTCTCTATGTATTATGGGTGTTGTTGGCACAACAGGGCCTAGCTCTGCATTAATGCTTCTACTGGCACAATATTGGTATTTATATAAAACTGTTATAACTGCTGCATATATCCTCAGACTGTAATGTTGGTGTGGCCTTTCTGCATCTATCCACGTATGCATTCATTAATCCATTCATGCACTCAGAAATGTATCCAGCCATCAATGCCTTCCTTTTTATCAACACTTTTTCCAACTAAAAATTCTTGAATAGCTCTCCACTCACTCAGTCACTTACACATTCTTCCATTCATGCGCTGGCTCTCCCATCCAAACGTTCTTTATCACTGTATCACACTTATTCACTCACCCATCCATAAAACCACAAACCCGCCAAGTAATGAAGAATCACTTTTACTTTCAGAACAGCCAGACCATATTGTCAGGACCAATACTTTACGTGTATTTGTATGCAGCTGTCGAGATCTATGTTTTATGTAAAACCTTCAGCCACTCTTAGGTTTTGGCCAACCTCACTTTGCT
Organism: Lissotriton helveticus; assembly: GCF_964261635.1. Lineage (NCBI taxonomy): Eukaryota > Metazoa > Chordata > Amphibia > Caudata > Salamandridae > Lissotriton > Lissotriton helveticus. Next base: position 1,376,072,637 of record NC_136059.1, read on the forward strand.
TGCTGACGCTCATACATTTGCTCTCGTTATTGAAAAAGGGACATACAAATCCCATCTTGCAAAGTTATATTGGGGGACAAAGCGAGGCCACAAGTGCGGAAAAATCCATAGTTGTAAATGGCACGCTGACAGTTTCAAGGCAGGATTCTCCTTGGTGGTGGGGCAATGTCCACAAACATGTATATCTGTGAACATTCTCAAACTCTCCTCTGATCCTTCACCATCATGAAGATGGGATGGTGAAAATATCACCTACATAACAACTGGAGATTTAGGGATTTCTCTGCAGGTAAAAAGTGTTTTACCTCTGGAAAAAAGTGCATACCCACAGGACGCTCGAAGGACTCTCTGGAGATGTCATACAACATTCCCAGTAGTATACCTGCAAACCGGAGCTGGTGCAGCGAGGGGCGGCCTTAGGCATGTGCAAGCTGTGCACCTGCACAGGGCCACCAAACCCCAGGGGCCACCATGCCAAAATATATCCTTAATATAATAATCCTCTGAGGATGGATACATATTTGCGCGGCGGCCCCTGGCAGGGATTTGGTGGACTCCGGCTCTGTTTCACTTCCAAACACCCTGACCGCCCACCCTCTTCACTGGCCTCCGCACTCCGGCCTGCCCGGACCCCCTCTTCCGGGGCCCCCTACCTACGCTCCCTGCCCAGGGCCGCCATGAGCCTACAGCCGCCCCTGATGCAGCTTTCCACGTATGCCAATGGGAATATTGGCGAATAGCAAAAAGTAATACATTTACATTCAAACACAGGCATTCATGGGTGCAGATTTACCTCTTTGCAAATAAATAGGTCAACATGAGGTTAACTGAGCGAGCATACACAATTGTAAGCCTTCCAATACTGAAATCACTAACATTTAACACCTATTGAGTAGTATCATATTTCAATTGTGTGCTAAATTAATATTGACTGAAAATCTCAAAATGAAAACATATTTAACATTGCTGGCAGTGATTGAACGAGTGCAGGCTCAGTGTGACAGCGACGTCCTAGCTTATGGAGCCAACAGTCGATGTCACCCATGGCTGCATTCCCCTTGTGCACTCTCATCACCCAGAGGCAAGCAGCTCACTCCAAAGGAGCCATCTATGTGTGCCAAGGGACCTGGATGCTGGGGTTAGGACGGCGCGCCTGGGATATCATTGACAAGTAGCTGTATTTTATGACGCTGTTTGTACTAAACTTTAACATTTAATGGGTAAGTATGTCTGATAAATGTACAATTTTAGTTCTGTTTAATTCCTCATTGCATTTATTTGTATTTGTGTTGTTCTTAATTTGAGCGAGCCAGATGTCATTCTAGTGCAGAAGGTGTTAACACGGTGTGCTAGCTAAGGATGGTGGACACGAGTGCTTTTATTTTATTTCGCAAGTGCAGGCAGGTTTTGCTTCATGTGGGGTGGAGGGGGGGGATGCATGGGCACTCCAAGCCTCACCTCTTGAGGAAATTAGTTTTGAATAGAACTTTGAAATAAGAGATACTATCAACCAGACTAGAATTTCACAATAATATGGCCGAAATAAAACACACGCCTCTACTTCTCCAGTGGCGTGCCCTAGTAGATGGAGTCCGACTAAGAATCGGGCGCTGTGGAAAATAAAATGTGGTCATACCTCCCTTAGGACTCCTGAAGGTCGTAAAGGCCACATAATGAGATTTGAGATGAGACAATGAAAGAAATAATCCGAGTACATCCTTCAAAAAAACCTGGACCTGAGGACAGTCAGGCACAGAAGGTGCATCCTCCTTTGAAAAGCAAGTTTGTACAGGAGCCCAAAGATGACACTCTTGTAAGATGGAAGGCCTATGCCATTGCTAAATGTCTGTAGTTAGGCCTATGGACAATGCCCTGCTCAGGCGCTTTACCCCCTCAGCACCTAAATTAAGATGCTTCATGATTGTGAGATTAGATCTATCACCTAAAAACCTTGTATGACTTCAGAACAATTTGAATCCCAGCTCTGGGCCCCTAGGGGTGACACCGTGAGTTTTTTTACTGGCCTGGCATGGATTTTTAAGTGCAGTGTGATGAGGACGGTGGCAACCCTAGGTCCACTGGAGTGTAGCAGAGGTTTAGAACTCAAAGCCTCACTGAATTATAATAGTAGTGCCACTGCATCCTGCATCCCTTCTGTACATCTTTGCATACGCTTAAGAAACTGAAGAAAAATAGTCAAGACATATAAACATTTTGAACTTTTGTAGCGAAAGGGTGTTTGTATTGGGGACATGGGGCAGAACCTGGTGGGTAAGGCATCATCCTGGGATGAACACAGGTAAATCATGGCATTTTGATCCTCCAAAATACTTCCTGAACTACTGCCGAACACTCTATCTAAGATACATACGGACCACTGGTTGTAAAGGTGGAGGGAACCCATACAAAAGAGGACCTTGGAGAGGATGAAGTGTGGGTGAAAAACAGTTTCAATAGTAGCATGGATATTTAACATATGTTGATAGAAGCTATGAAACCTAGGTGAGATTTCAACTCCTTAGTATTTATCAGCCTGATTCATGAAGCTAAATAGCGCCCGCAATCGCAGCGAAAATGCAATTGCGGGTGCAATTTACGGAATTGGCATTCAAGAACAAAATAGCGAATTCGCTAACACATAATAGCGAATACGCTAACACATAATAGCGATTACGCTATAATAGTTGCAGATTCCCGGTAGTCGAGCATTAGCGATACGGAAATAGCGACCAACCACGGAATCTGCGAAAGAAATAGCGAAACGCAATATATTCTCAATCGGCATTCATGAAAAATCTACAATTGCGAAAAACCCCAAAATCGCAGTTTGCGCGGCGCAAATTAAGGACAACTCAAAGCAGTTGGTAACCATAAAAGCCATGAATAAGTAAAATTTGAAAAACTGTTGGCCAATCACCAACAGGTTCAGGCCTGACCAATCACACATAAGGACATTCAGCAGCAGCATTAGGCGTTCCACAATGCCAGGAATGTACATGGTGGTGAGGCGGCGAAGGCTACAGCGAGCAGCACGGAGGAGACGCATGAGGCAGGAAAGGATTTACCGGCAGCGGGTCACCTTGCTGGGCCAAACCAGAGAACAGATATTTGCTAAATACAGGCTGAATGGGGAAATGATCATCTGGCTGATACATGAACTTGACCCCCTCATGCAGCACCCAACAAGGCGAAACAATTCGGTGCCTACACATGTGCAGGTATTGTGTAGCCTGCACCTCCTGGCCTCCGGGAGTTTCCAGGGCACAGTAGCGGCTGCTGGGGGGATATCCCAGCCCACCATGTCACGCTGCCTCCACACTTTCGTTGACGCCATGCTCACCCAGCTCTACCGTCACATCACATTTCCCACGAGCCAACAGGAATTGGACTTGACAAAACTACAATTTTACAATGTAGCCCATTTTCCCCATGTCCTCGGCTGCATAGACTGTACCCACGTCGCCATCTGCCCACCAGCTGCCACGGAGTATATGTTCCGCAACAGAAAGTCCTACCACTCCCTCAACATACAGATGGTCTGCAATGCCAAGACCATCATCACTGACATTGTCGCCCAGTACCCAGGGAGTACCCATGACTCCTTTATCTTCAGGCACAGCGGACTCCACACACGACTGCTCAGGGGAGAGTTTGGGGAAGGACACCTACTTGGTAAGTACACTTTGTCGACAATGTCACATTGCTATGAAGTAACTGCGCTGCACAGGCAATCAACATCTGCTCCTCTCATTCAGGTGACAGTGGCTACGCCCTACGGGAATACCTCCTGACCCCTTACCTCAACTCTGCCACACCTCAGCAACGGCGCTACAATGTTGCGCACATCCGGACAAGGAACTGTATAGAAAGGACATTTGGCCTGCTCAAGAGCAGGTTCCGTATACTGCACAAGACAGGTGGGGCCATGTATTACAGTCCTGCTGTGTGCTGCCGCATTGTGGCTGTCTGTGCAATGCTTCATAACATTGCAACCAAGCGCCGGATACCTGTTGACATCTCAGGCAGTGAATCAGAAGGGGACGACCGGCCACCAGCACATGCGCACCATGCACGCGGGGAGAACCCAGCTGAAGGCCACAGACGTCGCAACCACATCACAGAGAACAATTTCTAGCCCACCCTCTTCCCTCACCCCACAAATCACAATTGCATGCAAAATGTAATGATTACACAGCGCTAATGTGTGCTGCAAAATAAATATATTTGTTTCATTCAGAAAAAAAAAGGTAATCAGTACAACTATTTACTACTAACAGTATTCCTTCATACTGCAGTGTCAAAGGACAGGGCAGGCTTATAGTCAGCCTGTGCCAGTGATTGTCTGAAAGAGTCAATTGCGCCTCCTGCGCGTTATGCCCAAGCGCCTCTGAGGCTCTTCCTCTTCCGGGGCACCTGTACCTGGCGTTGCCCTGGTGCTGCGCCTAAGTGGCGGGACTAGTGTGGCAGATTGGCTGCTGACGCTGGAAGCCCCCTCACTGCCATCGTCACCCCCTACAGTGGCAGGTAGAGCAGGAGGGTGTAGTGCCGTAACCGCCGTGGTGAGGTGCTCCAGGACCCTGGTGATGTCCTCACAGCACTGTACAAGTTGGTGCTGCTGTGTTAGTGACCGCCGCGTCAACTGTGAGGTGGCATTTGCAGCCACATAATTGGACCTGCTGTAGGAGGACAGCCGGCTCATGAGCTGGTGGTGGCGCCGGCTTGCTGCACTGCGCTGTTTGATCATCGCAGCAGTGTTGGCCTCCATGGCTGCAGTCATGCGGCCCATGGCCGCCGTCATGCGGTCCATGCGGTCTCCCACTCCGGCCACATTGCGCCCAATCTTGTGTAGGTGGAGCTGAATGGCACCTTGCTGCTGTGACTGGCGCTGATGGATCCTCAACATGCGTCTTTCGACGCTCAAACAGGCATGTCTCTGTCCATTGCCCCTCCTGCTGATTGCAGCAGTGGTGTGATGGCGAGACCTCCCACGCCTGCTCTGCTGGCCTGTCACTGTGGCTGGCCGCTGTGTTGGCGCTGTCGCAGGCCCAGATGTCGTAGCACCAGCTGCAGGTGGTGTCACAGCAGGCGTTGCTGGTGCGGCAGGGACTGGAGGCACATTAGTGGCGTGCCTGGCTTTGGCTGTGGGTGGTCCGCCAGATGCAGGGGGTACAACGGTGGGGGTCCTGGCTTTGGCTGTGGGTGGTCCGCCAGATGCAGGGGGTACAACGGTGGGGGTCCTGGCTTTGGCTGTGGGTGGTCCGCCAGATGCAGGGGCCACAACGGTGGGGGGCCTGGCTGCTGGTGTTGTTGCAGCGGCAGGGGCTGGTGCCTGGGTTTGCGGTTGGAAATCCTCCTCCTGGGCCTCCTCATCTATTTGCAGCCTTTCGCTGTCGCTGCTTTCTGCGCCACCTGTGAGGATAAGTGGATACTCATTAGTTGCATGTGACTGTCAGACGTGCTGATGTTACATGCATGCTGGGTGACATTCCCTGGATGGCTGTGGATTTGCGTACTTTGGAACCTGTCTGGCTGCATTGTGGTACTACTACATTGTGGACAAACTACATCTCCCGCAATGCTTCAGGGCATTTCCTGATGCGCAACAAAGGCATGACTAAGGGACATTATGTGAGCCTATTTGGTCAGGGACGGTCATAGGGGACAGGGTCGCAGTCGCATGCCACTTACCTTGGGTGTCTTGGGTGGGGCGGGAGGAGTCCAGAAGTGTGACGCCAACGCACGCCTCCCTCTCAAGGGTGTTCTCCACCTGGTCCTCCAAGGGTGTGTTGGGAGGGACTGTAGGTCCGCCACCTCCAGTGCCCGATGACTCTCCAAGGCGCTCCGCCACCCTCTCCTTGGCACGACCTCGGAGGTCATACCAACGTTTCTTGAGCTCCTCCAGTGACCTATCGGCCACACCCACAGAGTTCACATTGGAGGCTATTCCCAGCCAGATCCTCCTTTTGTCTTGCTCCGGGACCTTCCTGGAGTTTATCCCAAAGAGTCTGTCGTGGTTGGCCACCACCCCTTCTATCAAATTTTCGAGCTCCTGCTCAGAAAACTTTAGCTTCCTCTTCCGCCCTGTGCTGTTGCTGGGGCCAGGAACAGGTTCCTCTGACATGGCAGCAGAGTAGTAGCAAATTCGCAATCACAAGAATAGCTGCTGCTTTCCAACTTGCTCCCTCGAGGTCTGCCTCACTGTGGTGAATGGGGGTGGGAACTGCCTGCTTCCTGGTTGTGATGTCATCACTGTGCTCGAAAAGCGACTTCCCGTTTTCCCGATCGCGCGTGATTGCGATTCGCATTCCCGACGCACGTGATTGCGATTCGCATTCCCTACGCACGTGATTGCGATTCGCATTCCCGATGCAGGTAGCCGGAAATAGCGATTATTCTGCGATTATTGTTAGTCGCTAACGGATTTTGCACCCGCGCGCGAGTCGCTTTTTTTTCCCGGTAATCTTCATGAATTCAGATTTGCGAGTTCTCAATAGCGGTTCGCATTTTATCGCTATTTGAGACTCGCAAATCCCGTTTTTCATGAATCAGGCTGTATATTCCTGGATAAATTATGGGGCTTTAGCACAACTCCAAGAGAGTAAATGGGCTCCTGAATATATTAAAACATGTCTATTAATTTCTCACTTTAGGAACACTTCATCAGAGATATTGTTCCATTGAATGTTCCATTTCAGAAGCTAAAGTTATTCAAAACTTTTGAAAAAAATGCAATGGGTAGACCAAGGCAAAGACCATCACAGACAATTTTCCTCTTGGTAGAAATATAGCTCTTGGGTGTCTGCTACAACTCCCTCCACACTGCAGATAAAGACGTACTGCCACTTTACCTCCATTCAGCTGCATTTTAAATTGTGCAACTGTCTTTCATGCAGCCTTTGGGCAACATTGTATTTCTTGCATTTCTGTACCTCCTGGTACTCTCTTCACATCAAGGTTCCTAAAGACTCATTAATTATGGACTCAGTACTCGCTCTACCTAGGTCACATCACTTCTATTGACCTCTTACATTGGGAAAGAGACTTTCTAGACAACTATCTCATGTCTAGAAGTGGTCACTGCCCTGATGACTCTATTGAACAGTCTGGGGTGGACTAGTGCTCCTGTTGTTCTCAGTGCTCACCAGAGCTGGTAGCTGGATTAGACCTTTCCTACTGGAGCAGTACCAAGGATGACTTGCATATGGTTGCTCACAGTCTGAGTGACAGTCAGCAAACAAAACAGACTGTAATACTCCTGATTGAATGCCGTTGATTAAGAGCTTTGCAAGCATCCCACCGTGTACGCTCTGTTGTGTCAAAGGGATATCATATTGTCCAGACATGGATGCTGGGCTTTCTGAGCCAGAAGATCCATCCTGCACCTCAATGATGAGGTCTAAGAAGGCAGAACAAGGATTGGGGTTGTTTGTGCTCCTTTTTAGAGGAGAAAGTGAACTGGCAGGTTAGACTGGACTGCTCCTATTGGAGCAGAATCAAGGCTTATTTGCATATGGTCATGCCACATGGATGTATTTGGCCTGAGCACTTGGTAGTGGCTGGCCGTTCCGCAAGCATTCCCCCCACAACGTTTTGTTGCTTCAGTTGGCGATGCACCAATTTCTCACAATACAGGGCTGTTGAAAAGGATACTTGAAATTACACAGCATGATTGTTAATCATTTAGCAGTGAACCATTGTGAAAGTCTACACCTGAAGAGTCCAACTCATTAAATGAATACACTTGAAAAGCATTCAGTTGTGGCAAGCCAAGTAATGTGAAGATCCCTATAAATCGCTTGGCAAACTCATCAGGAACCCACCCTCAGATCACATGTCAGCCTACACACAGTCTATGTCTGGCACTGAAGTGGAGTAGATGACAATTAGGTCACTTTGTTGTGCATCTGAATGCTCCACTCTCTTCCATCACTATAAGACACCTGTCGGGCAGTGGCTTACTTGATACCACACTCATACAACCTCACAACCACAATTCAGAGACTGCGTATTCGCATTCGAAAGGCTGAAGCCGTCCACGGCATCAACCGCATGGTAATACCTATGTGTATACAGACCTTTTTAAAAACAATCCACTCACCTAATTGAATAGTGCAGATAATCATTTTAATGAAGAGAAGTGCTACTTCTTCCCAAACAAGTGGTTCTTATTCTAATGTCCCTGGCTTAGGCAAATCATAAGCAGTTATACATTTGAAGGGAAGAAACAGCTGCTATAATAATAGTCATCACAACACATAATCTTGAGTCACACATGAGACTAAACAGCACTCTTCCTCCTGTGGTGCTGTAAAGACACAATCCAAAGTTGTAGTCAAGCTAGTTAATTTCGCATATTCCACATTTTAGGACAATATCAAAGTCATACATTTTCTGTTTGTTGTCATTGAATCTGGAAATGTATATCTCATGTGCATTGTCAACAAAGGTTTTGCAGCTTCTGAGGCTACAAATCCTCAGGACTCCTTTAATTCCATATTCTGCATTCTGCAGCATCACAATCCAACAAAAAGTGTTCACTTGGCAGGATTCAATGATATGCCCATAATAAGACCTTTGAGACATAATGCGGTACATTAACACCCATCTTGGTATCAGATTAGTGGTGTTCTAGTCCCCCTGATATGGATTGTGGGTCTTTCTGCATCAACAACCTGCCCTTCTCATCATTTTAAATACTTTTGGCCTTCCATACATAAACCTGGCTATAAAGCAACAGAACATGACATTATGGAGTTGAAGACACAATTCATTGGGAGAGGGAGTATAGGGTGAAAATATCAACATAGCATGGAGGTGGTTACAGCAAGTACAGAAGGTGATGGAGATATGTTGGGGTTTGGAGGTTAAAGATTTAAAAATGTGGTTATGGATTTGAAACCCTATCAAATAAAGACTAAACATATAAAGACGTTTTGTTATGATGCTTAGAGGCTCTGACCACCTTCAGTATGTATCCTTTGTCTCATGTTATCTCTTGGCACCTCTGTGAGGAAGGAAGGACACAAATCAGGGCGCTGCTCCTTGACACAATAAGTGGTATCAAAGGTGGCACAAGCATATTTGTCATTCCATAATAAAGGACGAATCATGGAAGGCTACAGTGTTCTAGGAATGGCGGTACAACAATCAAGCCTTTCTCCTAGTGCCTACACCTGCATTTTTGCTGTGTAGCAAGCAATTTTAACTTATCTCACTCCCCCCCCCCAGCGGTCATGGTGATATTATATCATACTGAGTGCCATTCACCTTTATTTGGAGAAATGCATTTATCAGTGCATGTTGTACTCTCTCTGGTAGAGAACATGAAATTCTGCTTTAGAGGGATGAGGCCCACAAAATTCTTATTGAAACAATCTAGGTCTCTTTTGTTGTTAAATCCATTGGGTGTAACCACGCACTGAGCATCTGATGGCCCATCGCTTTTAGTCTCCAATGTAATGAAATCTGAAATATGAATTCCTTTTATCTCAAATCATTCACATGTGCACCTTTACATTCACATATGGTGAACAAAGGGTTGAAAAGTCTGGTTCGGATATAAAAATAGTATGGATTTTGACTACATTGACTAATTGGTTTTAAAAAATATAGTAGCAGTAATCATGTAATCTTAGGGTAAAATCATTGGTTGCACTTTTTTCAGAAAGTATTATTTCATGATGTTATCAACTGTAATATTTTATTTTAAGATGCAAAATTGTTATGGTTTTAATTTACTGAAACAATAAACTTAAAAGCAATCTAGGTCTCACTAAACACAGTTAACAAGAGGGGCCTTTGCATTGCTAAGCTGGGTGCTATGCCTACCTGTCTTGGTCCTGCTTACACTATGCCATGCAGGTTTTCCTAAATCTTCATCCCTGTTATTTTCCTACCAGGCCATCCTCAATGTGAAGGACTTAAAACATAATCCCAGGAGGGGCAATGTCGGCCTGGAGTTCTATGCCTAATATACCTACTACTCTGTCTCCCTCACTAGAGAAAGAACTGAAGCAATGTACTGACAAGTCAACTTGATTAATATTTGCCTTTAAAAAAAGTTTCTTGTTTAGAATCGCAAACATGGCGGTCTGCTGCCCCTTGAAGGCCATCATCCATGTATTTGTAGCTAACCGGCGGGAATCAAAAATTGTAACCTGCTTTATTAATATTCATTAGGCAGGTCGTTCTGCAATCCTCCCTCGCCCCAGAGGATGTAGATTTTCTTTAATAAAACGAATTGTACATATCAGTGGTGGCTCGCACAGGTAAACGCTGTGGAGCGGTGAGGCGGGGGCAGGGCGGGGTCGTGGGGTAGTGGAGTTCAACATATGATGGGATACTGAAAAATAAATAAATAAAACCACTTATCTTGCGCTCACCTCATCGCCGACTCCGCGATGCGGCGAGCACAAGGTAAGTGGTTTTTATTTATTTGCTTATCACTATCCTCTCATATGTCGAACTGCACTACCCCCCACCCAGCCCCGCTCCCGCACCGCCTCACTGTCCAACAGCGTCTGTCTGTGGGAGCCGCCACTGCTACATATGCTGGTTTGCAAAATGTAAAACTAGTCACAAAACGAGGTAGTGGAATTTATGACCACTATACTAGTTTATGTGGCCCTATATCCTTTGAAAGTAACTCACTTTAATTTGCTTGTAATATGTTTTTGCAACCAATTAGTACTTGAAAATCGAAGAAGTTATATCCGGACTACATATTCCCCATTTATTGTACACATCTGCAACCATATAATCTCTATTATAAAGGCGCAAGCCAACAACGATTGAAGCTGCTTGGAAGAGTGTGGCAGAGTGACCATTTATTATAAGAAATGAATTACCCTCTGGCTTACAGTGCGATGAGATAGTCACAGAACGCCTCACAATATCCTTATAATGTGCCGCAGAGGACAGTTTAGAGAAAGTATAAACATCATATTAATGTCATTTGGACACGAGCCATTAAACTAAGCATTCGAACTATTCACATTTGTATTTTATCACCATTTTCTTCTTTTTGGTTGAATAGCAGTCACGGATTGGCAAACCTGGGAGGGAGGCAGTTCAGGTCATACTTCCGGTTATTCAGTTTCCGCGGCAGTGCACACCTTATTATCTGCATGATGAATCCACAAATATTCTGCGAGGACCTCACCGCTGAAGTGACAGGCGAGACAATCTCCATGATGGCTCAACTGCCCGGAAGGAGGTGTTTGCTGCGGAATGTGGAACGTCACCAGGCACGGCCCAGCCTGACTGATGAAGTCTGCGCAGTTTTTAAAAGCACCATGAGCAGCAGTGATACGTGACAGCTGGTGACTGAAACCCCCAGCTGAAAGCGCTGTCTATAGAGTAGGATTGAAAATCCGTTTTCTTCAGCTCCACATCTAACAAATAGAACTGAGGGACACATATTTTCCTTTTTGAAGTTTAATCTCTTTAGCCAGGGAAGTAAATGTTCAGCATTCACTGGCTACTCGTTAACAGTTAAACGTACCAGGAGATAGTTTGGCTAGCATTGATATAAAATGTAAATAATATATATACCAGCTACAACCTATGTACAACATAGTTTTTTACATGGCTTTTCATTTTTAACTTTTCAAGACATATAAGGCCTGAGGCGGTTCACTAACGAAAAATCGAAACCACTAATATCGTGGGCATAAATATCATGACAAAAAAATTCAGCAACAAATATTGTTCTCCCATACTAATAATGTAAATAACAAAAATATTGAAAAGAAATATTGTTTTACACTGATATCGTAAACAAACATATTGTTTTCTAATATAAACATAGTTATACATAGTAAACATTAAATATATTAACAGTAAACAGTAATATAATGTAACTTAACTATAGTTAAATATTTTAAAATTCTATATACATTTTATACTCATTATAAAACTCAAAGATATCTATATATGTGTGTGTGTGTTTATTTAATCATATATCAGTTAAAATTGTGATTAAAACAATACCCATAATTTATGCTAAAATTTACAGATTTTTTGTAAACTTTTAAAAAGAACAAATTTATATATATATATATATATATATATATATATATATATATATATATATATATATATATATATATATATTCACTGAAAAAAAACATAGGTTATAGACCATATATAGTTAGGAATTAGCATTTAAAAAACCTTTTTTTACTCACACAAAACCATTGAAATTCCATATATAGTTAGTAGTACTAACTATATATCGCGCACCCGCAATCCACTGCTGATCATGTCACATATTACATCATTCATGACATGGTCAGTGACATCACTGATGACATCACTGATGACATCTCAAATGACATCACTGATGACATCACTGATGACATCTCAAATGACATCACTGATGACAACATCCAGTGACTGTGTATTTCTGTAAAGTTAAAATATGTCTTACATATTGAACAATGAGTGAATGTAGAAGTGTCTGGATGAAGGATTTAGTAGGTGCATGACTGACTGTATGAGTGAGTGGTTAAATGTGACTCTCCTGACCTGGTCGGAAGAGGTCGCTCCCCCACCCTCGCAAGGCTTTCTGACTCCGTTACCAGAGAGCGTTCACAAGCTGTTCCTTGGTATCGTAGCGCTTCACAACTATACCCCCAGCGCGACCTTTTCCCCCGCATCACTGCCGCTGCCTGCTTAGCTCGTCATACTTGTTAATTCAATTTTGTGCACTGTGCGTTGTGAAATCTTTGTGCTGTACTGCCAAGCCTGCGCTTTGTTTATAGATTGGCGCTTCACTTTGTGCCCGGTTGTGCCTTCTGTTCATCCCCCAGGCTAGTTTCGATTTCTCCGTAGTTGCAGCCATTTTGTTGTTTGTGTTGATTCCCTGACCGTAGCTCCACCCCGCGCCCGCCTCCCAGCTGACCCTGCCTCCCGCAGATACTAGTGGACCTACACCACCATCCCTGCGCCGTGACTCTCCTGACCTGGTCGGAAGAGGTCGCTCCCCCACCCTCGCAAGGCTTTCTGACTCCGTTACCAGAGAGCGTTCACAAGCTGTTCCTTGGTATCGTAGCGCTTCACAACTATACCCCCAGCGCGACCTTTTCCCCGCATCACTGCCGCTGCCTGCTTAGCTCGTCATACTTGTTAATTCAATTTTGTGCACTGTGCGTTGTGAAATCTTTGTGCTGTACTGCCAAGCCTGCGCTTTGTTTATAGATTGGCGCTTCACTTTGTGCCCGGTTGTGCCTTCTGTTCATCCCCCAGGCTAGTTTCGATTTCTCCGTAGTTGCAGCCATTTTGTTGTTTGTGTTGATTCCCTGACTGTAGCTCCACCCCGCGCCCGCCTCCCAGCTGACCCTGCCTCGCCCCTGCCCCCTCCACCATCCATACATGACAGATGCTCCCGCGCGCAGTGTTCACGCGCAGCGATCGCGCCCCAGTCGCGCCGAAGGTGCGCCAAAGGTAAGCCCGTCTACGCCCGTCCGCGCCTGGACCGCGCCCAGCGCCAGACCCCCTGGCCCCCGTACCATCAACCCCACCCGCATTACGTACGACGCCTCCACCCTCTTAGCCCTAAACCCCGGCCAACTGCCCAACTGCGTCCAAGCTGCTCCTGAACACACCCGTGGACCCTTCTCTTGCAACTCCTGCAAGTTCGACGGCACCAAGAACAACTCCCCATCTAAGAACACACAACAGATATCCGACCCCAACCACCTACAATGCATCCTGCTCAACACCCGCTCGGTCCACAGGCACGCCATCGACCTCTGGAATCTACTAGACACCATCTCTCCGGACGTTGCCTTCCTAACAGAAACATGGATGAACGCCACATCAGCCCCAGAAATCACCATTGCCATCCCGGAAGGCTATAAGAACATTCGCAAGGACCGTACCGGCCAAACAGGAGGAGGCATCGCCATCGTCCATAAGAAATCCATCCGCATCTCAACCAGCTCAGACGTCAATCTCGCCAACACTGAACACCTTCACTTCCAGATCCACATCGACCCCAAGACCACACTCAGAGGCACCCTCCTTTACAGGCCACCAGGACCCCGCGCACAATTTAGTGAAGACATCACGGACTTCATCACTCCACACGCGCTCCCCTCCGAGGATTACATCCTTTTGGGAGACCTCAACTTTCACCTTGAAAAGAACAACGACCGCAACACCACCACCCTTTTGGACAACCTCGCCAACCTCGGACTTAAACAACTTGTCACTACCCCCACCCACATCGCAGGTCACACACTCGACCCTATCTTCACCTCCAGCAAACATGTCTCCTTCAGCCACACCACAGCTCTCCTTTGGATTGACCACAGCTGCGTTCACTTTACCTACAACAAGCCCACATCCAACAACCACCCCCAACCCACTCTGCGAAGAAACTGGAACAAAATCACCATCAACCAGATCTCCTCATCGCTTCTTCAAAACCCCCCCGCCCACTCCTCAAACCCCGACCAAGCAGCCACCAACCTCACCCAATGGCTATCCAACAGCGCCGACATCCTAGCACCACTGAAAAAACGACAAATCAAACTAGGCAGCAAGAAGGCCTCCTGGTTCAACGATGATCTTAAGAAATCCAAGAAACTCAAGGACCGACTAGATAGCAACGCCCACAACAGCAAGGAATTATTCAACATCGTCAAGGAATTTACCAACCCCTCAGCCAACTCCAACGACATCACCCCCTCTCAAGCCCTCTGCGACTCCCTAGCCTCATTCTTCCACAACAAAATTGCAGACATCCACAACAGCTTCGACAACCGACCCGAAGACCAACCCACCCAACCTTCTGCAGGACCCCCACCCCCCTTGAACATCCTCAATGACTGGAACCCAATCTCCACAGAGGACACCATCCGTCTGATGAACTCTATCCACTCAGGATCCCCCACAGACCCATGCCCTCACCACATCTTTAACAAAGCAGACTCCATTATTGCACCGCACCTCCGAGACGTCATCAACTGCTCCCTTAACTCCGCAACCTTCCCGGAAAGCTGGAAACATGCCGAACTCAGCGCCCCCCTGAAGAAACCCACAGCTGACCCCACCGAACTCAAAAACTACCGCCCTATCTCACTCCTTCCATTCCCGGCCAAAGTCATCGAGAAAGCGGTCAACAACCAGCTCGCCACCTTCCTCGAAACCAACAATTCCCTCGACTCCTCACAGTCCGGCTTCCGAGCCAAGCACAGCACTGAAACCGCCCTCATCGCAGCAACAGACGACATTCGAACTCTACTGGACAATGGTGACACAGTCGCCCTCATCCTCCTCGACCTCTCCGCAGCCTTCGACACGGTCTGTCATAGCACCCTTTTACAGCGCCTCAGAAACGTCGGAATCCAAGGAAAAGCACTGGAATGGATCACCTCGTTCCTCACCGGAAGAACCCAGAGAATCCGCCTTCCACCATTCAAGTCAGAGGCCACTGCGTGAGGTCATCTGCGGCGTGCCACAAGGATCTTCACTCCGCCCCACCCTCTTCAACGTATACATGAACCCCCTCGCGGTCATCGCACGCCAACACAACCTCAACATCATCTCCTACGCCGATGACACTCAACTGATCCTATCACTCACCAGAGACCCTAACACTGCCAAAACCAACCTGCATGAAGGAATGAAAGAAGTAGCCGAATGGATGAAGCACAGCCGTCTGAAACTGAACTCTGACAAAACAGAAGTCCTCATCCTAGGCACCTCCCCCTCCGCCTGGGATGACTCTTGGTGGCCAGAGGCCCTTGGAAAAGCACCCATCCCGACGGACCACGCAAGGAACCTGGGCGTCATCCTGGATTCCTCACTCTCGATGAACAGACAAGTCAACGCCGTTTCTTCATCTTGCTTCAACATTCTTCGCATGCTCAAAAAAACATTTCGCTGGATCCCCACCGAAACTAGAAAAACGGTCACCCACGCACTGGTCACGAGCCGACTGGACTACGGAAACACCCTCTACGCCAGTACCACCGCAAAACTCCAGAAAAAACTCCAACGCATCCAGAACGCTTCAGCCAGGCTCATATTAGACATCCCGCGTAAAGAACACATCTCTGGTCACCTGAAAAACCTCCACTGGCTCCCCGTCAATAAGAGGATTACTTTCCGCCTCCTAACCCACGCACACAAAGCACTCTACGAAATCGGACCCGAATGCCTCAACACACGACTGTCCTTCTACACCCCCTCCCGCCAGCTACGATCCTCCAACCAAGCCCTGGCCACTGTACCTCGCATCAACAAAACCACCATGGGAGGTAGATCCTTCTCCTACCTGGCAGCTAAAACCTGGAACTCACTTCCCACTCACCTTCGCCTTACTCAGAACCACCTAGCATTCAGAAAGCAACTTAAAACGTGGATATTTGACAAGTAATTCCCCACCCTTCTTCAAGCGCCTTGAGACCCTCTGGGTATGTAGCGCGCTATATAAATCTATTGACTTGACTTGACTTGACTGAGTGCATGGGTTAGTGACTGAACTGTCTTAATTTGTGCATCATTATGTTTGTTGTTCTGTAAACTGCTGCATGTGTTGATCAGTAGCTATATGAGTAAGTATATGGGTTAGTGATTGGTTGCTCAAGTATTTGTATGGGAGACTGAGTGTGTGTGTGTGGCTGGCTGGGAGATGTGTGACTCTGTGCATAGATGTGTGAGCAGTTGATTCACTAGATGTATGGGTTCAAAAGTGCATGTGGAAACAGCTGTATGGGTGGTTGACTGTGTGCATGAGTGCATTGGTGAGTGAATGGATATCTCAGTGCTACATGTCAAAGTAAGTACATATGTAAAACACAGTACATGTGAGAGTTGGCATATATAAATAACTGTGCATAAGAGCCAGTGAATGTGTGAGTGGCTGTATGGATGATTGTGAACTTGTATCAGGGATTGTAAAAGAGAGTAAATATGTGTTAGTATATGTTTGAATAAGTAAGGTGTGTATAACTGTATAGTTGAGGAAATGGAGGTGTGATTGATTCTTTGCAAGACTGACTAGGTGTGTGAGTAACTCCATGGATGAGTGACAGTCTGTGAGTGTCTGTTTACACTGAGTGTATCTAAGGTTATATTAGAGTCTGAAGAGGTTCATCGTATCATCACATGAATGATGTCATCAGTGATGTGATCAGTAATGTCAAATGAGATGTCATCAGTGATGTCACCAGTGATGTCATTTGAGATGTCATCAGTGATGTCATCAGTGATGTCATTTGAGATGTCATCAGTGATGTCATCAGTGATGTCATTTGAGATGTCATCAGTGATGTCACTGACCATGTCATGAATGATGTAATATGTGACATGATCAGCAGTGGATTGCGGGTGCGCGATATATAGTTAGTACTACTAACTATATATGGAATTTCAATGGTTTTGTGTGAGTAAAAAAAGGTTTTTTAAATGCTAATTCCTAACTATATATGGTCTATAACCTATGTTTTTTTCAGTGAATTTTCAAGGTTTTGTAAATGCTAATTCCTAACTATATATGGTCTATAACCTACGGTTTTTTCAGTGAATTTCAATGGTTTTTTAATAGCAAATATCATAAGCTGTCGAATGTCAAGTACGTGGTAAGAAAAAACATTTTCGTGTTTATGCACACTGATCTGCTTTGAATGCTGCCCCCCCCTCATTTCTATTAGGAGTACTCTCTCTTTGCAGATAGTGAAGGGTAGTTAACGCAGGCCTTTGCCCCCGTTGTAATCCGTTGTGCCTGCTTCTCTCTCCATTTGATTGATTGTTATCCAAGCATTTACTGTTTTAGAATTGGTTCTCTTTGGTTCATTCTCTATTTACAAACAAGCACAGAGTCGCAATACTCTGTTTAGTCTTTGCAGATAGCAAAAAATCGTGTAAAAAAACAAAAGGAATCGAGCAAAATCAGTAGGCCACTAATGGGATCTGTTTTTGACCTCGCTAAAATAGAAACATTAGGAACAACCCCTCATGAGAAATACGAAACTAGTGAGATGAACTGAACTCCACACCATGATGGCTGCAAGACAGCTCGGCTCCGCCTCCCACCCCGCCCAAAATAACGATAAACTCTATGCAAATATTACAAATATATACAACACACCAGCAAAGTAACAGGGTAAAACATTTTATTAAATAACTATTTACATAACTATTTTATACTTTTTGTTGCCCGATCCGGCTAGCTCAATCGATCGAGCATGAAACTCATGCACTCTGATAGTTCAAAGTTTTGAGGAGTGCTTGTAAGACTGTCTGAAACTTATTTGCACCTCAGCTGCATAGCGAGTGAAAAACCAAGGGGCGCCCCACTGCAGCCGAGGAACCTCCATCTTGGGGGCGACGCACAGCATCACATTGCTTTCCAATGCAGTCAGATCCTCAAACAGCCCCCACTGACCACGTTAGAAAGCCACATCGTGACGCGTCGCATAATCACAACGTATCTCGTTACTGCGTAATGCGCCTTATGACACCCTTCGTTAGCGCACCCGGAAGCGCTCTGGAACGCGAACCAAGGCGCGAAACGCAGAGCCCCGGAAACGATCCGAGGCGCGGCGCGGAGCGCGTAACGTAAGCATAACAGGTCATGTGACTAGTTCATAAAACTTTTCATTGGTTCATTTTACTTTTAGTTTCCTAATGATGGAACGTTTGATCATATGACGTGAAATAATTACTTTTCATTGGTTTACAACATTTTTTTTTCCCAAATGATGAAAGTCCCACTTTTTTTCTTCACTCCGACTTTCATTTTTATGAGAGAAAGACCTGTTTTTGCGTGCTTACTCATGGCATCTGTAGTAGCTGCAGCTGGTGGCTCCCCACCACGTCCACCACCACCAAAGACGAGAGGTCCAACTGGCCAGGTCATCTTCCAACAAGAGGAGGAAGAAGAGGAAGACGAGCAACAGGAGCAAGGGACAAGGGGGTTTTTGAAAGAAATGCCAAGGACGTCCCATGTTAAAGTCAATTTTATTTGCAATTTTTTTCTTTGCCTCCACATAAAAAGAAAGTAAATGCCAGATACGTTACCTGCCTGATCTGCCATGAACAACTCTCCAGAGGGACCGAAAAAATATATAGTTTTGGTAATTATACCATGCATCGACACATGGAGAGGTGGCACCCGCTTAATTATAGTGCTGCACAAATGAGAGATTTGGTGGACAACCCCCGACCTGCCAGTTCATCCACCAATGAAGTGGCACTGACAGCATCAGAGGCAAGGGAAACGGTCCCAAATATTCAGAAGAACTTTGGAAAGTTTAAAATGACATGTTTAGATTGTGGCAAATTAATTTCATGTGGACAGATGAGTATTACTCTAATAAATACAGCATATGAACATCATCAATGTTCAAAACGTCCCCGAAACTAAATTTTCTTTTTTTTGGTTGCTCCTGTTGAGCCCTTTGTACTGAATCATTTTTGTTTCCCCCCCCCCTCCAAAAAAACACAAAAAAAATATAAAACAACAAAAAATAAAAATAAAAGTTCTTTTCAGAACTACCTTCCCTTTATGAAAAATTGCTAGCATGTTTAGCACTCTGGCAACCACTATTTCTTTTGGTTCGCTTCCCCGTTCGCTCCCCGGTACGCGAACCGGGAGAGAACCAAAATATAAAAAAAAAAAAAAAAAAGAAGAGTAAGTATAAGGGAAGTAAACAGAGAGTAATGTTAAAAGAAAGACAGCTATAGGGAGTAAACCAGAGATACTGTTTAATAGATTTATTTACCGAAGAAAAGATGAAAGAGGGTATAATTGTGAAAAACAAAATAGATAAGGAAGTGAAACAAAAAAAAGAGAGTAGAAGAATAACAAAGAAGAGTTTCTTAGAGAATATGAGTGAATGTTCAACATAAGATTAAAACATGTGGAATAACAGAGAGAAAAAACAGAAAGCAGAAAAGAAGAAGTAACAGAAAAAGAATAATTGAAACAGCAAAGAAATGTAAATAACATAGGGCCATATTATCAACATAGGCAATAAAAGTTTTGCAGCTTTTATCAGCAGAAATGTGTCGCTAAAGCCGCTTTTGCGGCAGAAAACTGCCGCTAAAACCACTTTTGCAGCAGTTTTCTGCCGATAAAAACAGCAATAATTTTATTGGCTGTGTTCATAATATGCCCCTTAGTGTGCTTCAACTACACAGAAAAAGCATAATGAACAAGTAGTGAAAGAGTGATCAGTCAAAGACACTAAGAGTAATAGAGATGGAGTGAGTGAACAAGAGTGAGGAACTATGAGAAGAGAGGGACTGAGAAAAGGAGTGGAAGGAGTAGAGTAAGTAGGTAATAGGGAAAGGAATGAGGGAAGTAGCAAAGGCAGGAAACTGAGGGTTAAAGAAATGAAGCTGTGGAACTAATAGTAGGTGAATGTGATAGAAATGTAACGAAAAGAGTACAAAACATTTACCTTATAATTGTCGTTAAGTTAGTCACTTGTTATTTTTATACTTTCAATCTGTGAAAGAGAGGACAAACATTTGAAAAATATTAAAACATGTTTTTAAAAATTAGAAAAGACAAGGGAAAAGATTGAAGGACAAACAGTTTTTCAACAACTTTGACACTTACAGAAGCCTCTGCTTCTCCATGCCCCTACACAGTCCTAAAAATATACATTTTAAACTAACAGTATCTTGATGCAGATGAAGTGAGGCCTATCTTGCAACATGGTGCATCTTTTGCATCACTGCTGCATCGGTTTCATGTGGCACGGGTTTTTTACAGCATGACACATCTGCTTAGATGCATCAAGTTGTAAATATGTCGCCACATAGCAAATCTTTTGCACCGCCGCTGCGTCACAAATGTGACGCACAGCGGCGCAAAAGAGGCACACACCTATCATAAATCTGTCCCTAACATTTTAAATGATTATTTCAGGATGACGATAAGGTCTGGCCTCTCCAGAGGTTTGTTTAAGGTGAGGCCTACTCAGGGTTGCAGATCAAATTTACGCTTGTTGAAGAATACAAAGGAGATAATACATGTGAAGGCCTACCAATGAAGTAAGTCATGTCCACTTCACTCTTGAAGAAAGGCCAGACCTCTTCTGTGTCCGTGGACAGACCTAAACTTCATCTGCACAATGTCATTCGTAAACTTATGAAACACAGGTGATGTAATTGAAAAATGTGGAGTTTCTTTTCCTCATTTCACAATCACATCACCTGTGTTGCCTTTGCTTAGGTATCTCATAGTGCAGATATAGTCCAGCATATGAAACAGTACCCAGAAGTGCAGCACTGCATGCAACAACTTTGACACTTACAAAAGCTTCAGCTTCTGCATGCCCCCTACACAGTGCTAATTATGTACATTTTAAACTGATGGTATCTTGCTGGAGATGAACTGAAACCTATCTTGCAACATGGTGCATCTTTTACACAAAAGTGACCCACAGCGGAGCAAAAGAGGCGCACGGCCATCATAAATCTGACCCTAACATTTTAAATGATTGTTTCAAGATGTCGATAAGGTGTAACCTATCCACTGATTTGTTTTAGGTAAGTCCTACTCAGGGTTGCAGATGAAATTTAGGTTTGTTGAAGAATACAGAGGAGATAATACATGTGCAGGCCTACCAACGAAGTGAGTCATGTCCACTGCACTCTTGAACAAATGTCAGACCTCCTCTGTCTCCAGGAACAGGCCTAAACCTCATTTACACAATGTGATGTGTAAAGTTAGGAAACACAGGTAATATAATTGAAAAAAGTGCAATTTTTTTTGCTCATTCCACAATCATATCACCTGTGTTTCCTTTGATTAGGTATCTCATTGTGGAAATGTAGTCTATCATATGAAAGACTACGTAGAATGTGAGTACTGTATGCAACAACTTTGACACTTACAGAAGCCTCACCTTCTCCATGCCTCCTACACAGTTCTACATGTACATCATAAATACAAACAGTACAGAATTAATTATACATGTTAAATGGTTTATTTTTGCTGTTCTCAGAATGTATCAAATTTCACTAAAAACAGTGACTTGAAGGTATTCATCATATAACAGCGGGGAAAAAAACCCACAATCAAAAGGATTGTGTTTAAAAAACCCATACAACATAACAAATCAGAATTCAGAACTCCTTAAAGTTAACTTACTTTCCATGACGTTGAAGGATGTCCTATGAACAGCTTACACTCTGTTGTGCTGTTATTACTTTCAGCCCGCCACTTTCTGAAAGAAAACCTCCATCGTTTTGAAAAATATGTTACATACAATAAATGACTTCTTGCTCTCTACCACATGTTTCCACAAGGCCAAATCATGTCAGAGCCATTTATAACTCTTGGAATTCTTGTAAGCCAATCCCGTCATGTTGTATTTTCGCAACTTTCACAATTAAAATGTTGAAGATCATTTTCACAATCCTGGACTAGTAATATCTTCCCCTTCTTGCTCACTCATGTTCTACATTTCCTATGACACTGATACTGCTTACTATGAAGCAGACTTACACTATCTCTATGACTACTACAATTATTTAATTCTCTACATCACTTTTAATCACAAAGCAATATAAAACAGTAGACAGCATTGCAGACTTACATTCCCTCTACTCCATGTTTTGATTGGCTGCTTCAATTAGCTTATAAAAAGAAACAGTTTTTCTGAACTCATTCAAAGTGCAGTTATTTTTCCATGACGTCAAGTGTTATGGTAAGAAGTTATGTCTATGTACTACACTTATCCTCAAGGCCAAATCGTGTAGGAGCCATTAGAACCTCTTGAAATTCCTCAGAGCACATCCTGAGATTCTTTCCCTAAAATTTTGGTTTTAAAAACACCAGGTAAGAATTTTTAAGGTCATACGGCAATTTGTTTTTGAAAATTAAAACAGATTCGTTGCAGAATGACCAGCCATTTCTAGACTTTAAATAAGCTGTGTAATGTCCTGATGTTATTGAAGGACCGTCATGATATATAATTGCTGCAGTTACAAAAGTCCTTCCTGATATTGACAACTGTGAAGCCACAACATTTTTAATTAAAGTTGTCAATTTTGTTCCATCAGGCCTACATCGTTGGAACATTAAAATGACATACTGGCCATATGTTCGTATAAATAATGTTGACATCATTTCAGATTTACATTGGCTACATTCCATGTTGCGATCAGCTGCTTTTACTAGCTTATTAAAGGAGACTGATTTACTGTCTGGCAAAGTTAAATATATAAATCTTTCTGAGTCTACACTACTAGTACTTGATACCCTACAGTTCTCGCAGTCATGCTGCCATTGATAAGAAAGCCCAAACAGGTGATCTACATCTACACCTTCAGCATGCAATACATCAAGCATATACATTAAAAACTCCTGACAATCTTGCTGAATATTTTGAGAGAATTGTGTTTGGCCTGAACATCTGTCTAACAGATTTCGAATTTCAGACACACTTTCTATTTTTGTTCTATCAGTGCTACATTTCTCTAACACAGAATTTAACAAACTGCATAATCTTTGATCAGAATTGACCACAATCTCTTCTTTTACATTTTCTAGAGAAAACAAAACATTAACCACTACATTAGCATAGCAGTTGACACCAGAACTGTTTTCAAATTGAAAACCAACAACATCTTCAACAGAATCCTTTTTGTTTCTGCTTATAATTTCAGGTTCATCGACTTTTCGTCTTTTTGTTACAACCTCCCCAGTATTGGTCACATTTCTTCGTTTCCGGCCTACCACACGTTTCTCAAACAAAGGATATTGAGGCAAATGTGGCGCATACTCTCTTCTCAACCTATTGTATTCCTTAACACAATCTAGATCTGCACAAATGTTTGTGACATCACACTCAATCAAGTACAATCCCGATAAAGTTCTAACTCTTGACAATGCCACATATGCCATACCCTCCTTGAACACAGAACTGCCAATATTCACCAATGCACTGTCTACACTTAAACCTTGCGATTTATGGATTGTCACCGCATATGCCAAGCAAACAGGAAACTGCTTACGGCGAACATATAAGTCTTTTACAAGCAAAAATCTAGCAGAACAACGACCAATTAGCTGTACTTCCTCAATGCCATCAAATTTAATTTTTAAAAATTCAATTCCATCTCTATTTCTGTATTTCACAAAATCAACAACATTACCCATTGATCCATTTACCAGACCTCTTTCAACATGTAAATTCCTTCTTAAAATTATACGGCAGTTTAAGCACACATTCAGACTCTTTTCAAAACCTGCAGTTTTAGATATAGTCTTCTCTAATGAATCCAATTTTGATTTCAAATTCTCAGACAAAATAATTGTTGATCCCATATGCTCTACTCTGCCAATAGCTTCCAGTTTCACAATCTCTTGCTTTTCTAAATGCAACATTTTGTTGTTGAAGATGGCACATTCTGCAAGAGTTGGCATCAAACATATTCCAGATTTCTTCTCAGTAATTTTCTGAAAAATATTCTCAGGCACAACATCTTGTTCTGGATATAAATTGGACAGTAATCGTGCATGTAAAGCTTCTTTCCCATGCTCGGTCACTTTTTCAATTCTAACATCTTGTAGAATATTCTTGTAAACTTCATCCTTCGCCTGACGCATATTTTCATGCAGTTCAGCATAATTGAAGTTTAACCATATATTGACGTTGCCAATGCTCCCTAGGCACTTCCTGGTATCTTCATGCGTGAGCATTTTGAACACAGGTTGCCCTTTCACTGGTGTCAGCTGCAGAAGATCTCCGAAAACAATGATGTGTTTGCCACCAAATAACACATCATACTCTGTTTTGAGAACTTCTTGCATTCTCAAATGCACAAAGGCAAGCATGACATTGGAAACCATGCTTACTTCGTCAATGATAAGAAGTTTCATTTTCCTCAAGATTCTTGAAACTTCACAACAAGCATCTCCAGATAGCTTGTGATATTGTAATTTGTTGTCATGCTCCACTGGCAGCATCAGTAAACGATGTAAAGTAATCCCTTTAATGTTATGTGCTGCCAGTCCAGTTGGAGCGGTGACAACACAAGACAGCGATGACTCAGTCCTTTCCTGCAAATAACATGAAATTGCTTTAATAAGGAAACTTTTTCCGGTTCCCGCTTCTCCACTCACGTACAGTCGGACAGGCTTCAACGACGTACATGAGCACTGGTAACTTCGTCATATATTTTCCTCTGCTCAACGTTGAGTTGTCTTTCCAACTCTTCTAAGTTAACCTCATCCTCCTGAGCATGTGCCATGGCTCTTTCCACTTCATTCATAGCAGTGGCAGCTTCATTTTCGATAACAGGTCCTCCTAGTGGATCCTGACTCAATGAAGCAGAACTCTGACTGTCCTGAGAACTGTCTCTGGCAATCTCGGCTGCAATCGTTGCTTCCTGCTCGATTTCCACATTCAACATTTCTACATATTTGGGAAAAGCAGGACATTCTATGGTCTCCTTGGCGGCAGTGAAAGAGTCTTCGTAACAGAGGAAATCTCCAAGCAGTTCCTCTTCTGCACGCCAAGGCTTGAAAAGTTGCAAAAGTGCAAAATAGAAAAACTGCTTTTTTTCAGGAGATTCGCCACTCAATTTTCGATGGTTTACCAAGTGGCATTTTCCTTCCTTGACCAGACATCCCTCACTTCCAATTACAGCATACACTCCTTTCTCAGTATCTTCTTTGATGTTCCTCTTGAATATGTAATTTTGAAGAACCTCATACAGACAAACATTCTCGAGGTGACTGCTTCGATTTGGATAATATGTATCCAACATGTTGCTCTTCAAAATGTCGGTACTGTTTGGCTCCTTTTCC
This sequence comes from Lissotriton helveticus, assembly GCF_964261635.1. Classification (NCBI taxonomy): domain Eukaryota; kingdom Metazoa; phylum Chordata; class Amphibia; order Caudata; family Salamandridae; genus Lissotriton; species Lissotriton helveticus. Next base: position 1,376,098,420 of record NC_136059.1, read on the forward strand.
GCCAAATACTCAATTTCCCGCACAGGTTTCAGAACTCGATTACGCGTTGCAGCAAGACCAAGACTCGCCCAAACGATACTCCTAGATTTGGCATAGAGACTTGCTGAAGACAACCGGTCAGAACATTCGTAAGCTCCGATTTCTCGATGCAACAACATCTTCAGACTGAAACTGTACAACTTCTTACTGAGGCTCTTTTCATGGGAAATGTCCTCCCACATATCCTTCAATTCTGTCTTCTCTTTTTTGGTGATGTAAGATGTCACATACCGAGCCACAGCCATACAGTTATCAGCCACAAACTGTATATCCATGTTAGCATTCCACATGGACAAAATCACCGGGTTGTAGTCGTTGATGTACTTGGACTCTTCGTTCCTCTTCAAATTGTATGTGTTTTTAGGTGATTTCTTCATCACATTATGTCGCAGCGAAGACATCAAACTGTTTACTCTTCCTTTAGAAATCACCGGTCGTGGAAAGCCGAAACGACATTTGGTGTAGAACTTGTCCTTGTTTCGGAATTTACGACGACAGTACTTTCCACAACGATGGCTTTGGAAACGTAGAACTTTTTCTCTTAGGCTTTTCTTCTCCTTTGCGTTTGGAACAGCACACGTAGAATACTGTTGTATGAAACTCATCACTGAGTCTTCTGGATCCGTTCCAAATTTAGGTGCATCCTTGATCCACAGCAGCATATTTATATGAGGAGCACCTCTTGCTTGGTACTCCTTTCTCCAGAAGAAATCCAACACCTCTCCAAGAGGTGGATTCTTCTTATTCATAATGAAAGACATCATAGCTTCAAATCTATGATTGAAGTACCTGCATACATTGACTGGATCCAAAGAGCACAGTTCTCCGGGTGTCTTGAATTCGATGTTTTCAATGTTTCCATTTGCCTCTCGTAGAAATTCAAGTAAGTCTTCCCAGCCATACTCGGCACAGCTCAGAGTGAGGAACCATGTGGGAGTTCCTAAGTTCCTCAGCATACATTTTAAATCACCATGACGACGGTACCAGTACTCATTAGTACCACGCTGACACGCCATGAGATTAATCAGGTGAGAATCCAAAATACTGTCTTGGACATTTACTTTATCCATAAAGTCACTTGCCGAGATGTTTTGCATGTGTATACCACTTTTCAAGATGTGGTTCACTGCATATGACAGTCCAGACAGATCGCTTTCAAACAGGAGATGAAACAAATAGGGAATACATTGTCGGAACCTAGCAGCTCCTGCATACAATCGCAAAGTCCGGTATTCAGAAGTAGGAATTTGATGAGGACGCTCATCATATCTTCCTTCCTGACCTATTGGAAAAAGCTGTGGGAAACACCGAGCTTCCAAACTTTCCTCCCAAACACTAATGGGACTCCCTTTGGCTTGTTTCATTTGAAACAACTCAATAGCATTCCCCATGACTTCCTTGGAATGCAAAGGATGAACACTATAATGTTCATATATTTCTTCACTAGTAGAGGGTTGTACTTTCTCAATTTGACCAGCACACAAATCGCTATCCTCTTCCTCACTTACTTCCTCCTCTGCAACATATACATTCTGATAGTACTTATTATTTTTTTTCAAATACAATGTTGCCTTTTTGACTTTCTTAACATCCACTAAATCTTGCCATATTTTCTTATTCTTTGTCGGAACCCCATTAACTAAGATAACCAGAGGTTCCTCTTCCACTTTTTCTACTCCAATTGTGTTAATGTTTTTCTTCAAATCTAGAGGCAAATAAACAACTCTTCCCTTTAATCCTCTCTGTAAATCTGATGGAGGCAATTTCCCTGTCTTTGGCTCCATTCTTACAATAGCCTGAAAGGGATGGATACTTTGAATCAAAATAGATTCATAAGTATTTAAATCCTTCAATTCAGAAGGAATCTCAACCAATTCCAGATTATTATGAACTGTTCTAGCAGGCATCTGGTTTTGATTTAATTTGCTACAACAATAAGTACACACACGTTGATCCGATCCCAAATCAAAACAATTTTCTACCATCAAGTATGTTGTGAAATCCTTCCATTCACTATTATTTTCCCTTTCACTTTTTGCATATAAATCCACTAACTTAGTCTGATTCTTATAATAAGTGCGTCGACAACACACACAAGTGAAATTAGGTCTCTCACTTGATTTCACCTGAAACGTCGCAATTTCCCTCTGAAAATTATCTGTGCTGGAAACCTGTACACTATCTTCCACATTACCCTCTTCTTCTTGGTCAATTTCAACATTCTCCTCTTTACTTCCAAAGTAACAAAACTCAATTTCTGCACAAATATTCTTCACATCTACTTCTGAACCATGCAAAAGAGCAGCACATAATTGTTTAAGCATAATTACTGGACTCTTAGCATAATACAACATTCTAACTAATTTCCTCACTTTATTATGATGCACTGCTAGCATCCTGAAATGATGAAAAACACTCTGGCATACTCTCCTGGAAAGACAAGCCAGTGAATGACCATGCAAACCTGTCACTTCTCTCACTCTGCAAGGATCTAATTCTTGCAACAACTTCATTTTCTGCTTCAAACTTTTCGTATTAAATGTCCGTACAAAATCACAAAGCAAATTGATGGAATCCTTTCGCACACTGCAAATACTACTACACTTCCAGGTGTACACAGGACCCTTAGGACGTCTTCCTAAAACCTCATTACCTAACACCTCTTCTGTCTCTGTTGTCACAAGTTTTTCTTTTTCAACTGGACAACCATCTTTCACTTCATAAGCTCGACCACTGGTGTCAACTGCATGCACCAAATCATTATCCTGGAAATAACTCTCCTCATTAAAAAATGCCTCACAACTTGAACTATGCATCCATTCTCCGGAAAAAACTTCACAAAAATTACTACGATTAACTATTCTCTTCCATCTGCTATTTCTTTTGAAATCATAAATTGCCTTGTTTAGCTTCCTAATTCAATTGATTATCAAAATAAATAACTTACGTTTAATTTCAAATGCCTGATCAATAACTTTCTCAACTTTTTTTTTTCTCTTATAAAAAACCACTTTCTGTTGACCTTTCTTAATATTTTTTAACAAATTGCCAATTATCCTGTTGCGGAACATTCGTTTACGAATGTCCCTAAACTGTTGTTTCCTTCTACTATCATGCACAGAGTTATCTCTTGCTCTAGCAGTAACATTTTTGATTGACCTTTCCTTTTCCGTTTAAATTGCTTCTCTTTTTCTGGACTGAAACATTTTCTGTAGTAATACTTTTTTTACTACAAATATTTCTTATAAATGTTTTTGTGGTCTTACCCGGTGCTTTCTTGGTGACTTGACAAGTTTTTTCCGTAGAGGACTGCTGCATTATTTCATGGACCTGCTGTCTTTGATGTTTTGCAGCCTTTCTAAGTCTATTCTTGGTTGGCATGCTGAAATCTTGAAATGATATGCAGTTGAATCTGTGGTAAAATATAATAAAAAATTTTATTAACCACTATTACCAAACAGTAAATCAATAACAGTCATCAAAAACTTAACACACTACTTCACATTTTTACATACAATATTTTTTAGTGCTTGGCAAATTTAGAATACAGAATTAATGGAATTCATATTCATTTTACCTGTGCTGTTTTATATGTGAATCTGATCTAATTTTATGAGCATATTTTAATATTTTATTGAAGACACTACACATAACCTGTTTTTGAAGGTGTCTTTATTTTTAAATGAAACGGTTTACATTTTTACTTTTCATTTATTATATATTTATATATGTTTATAGTTCCATAGGCTCAAGCACGTCAGCTTCCCAGCCTATATCATACAATTCTGACAAATCGGCATCCTCATCATTTTCTTCATCATCCTCAGAATTTAAATCATCCAAGGGATCTACTTCCACTGACGTTTCAATTACAAGTTCAATGATAATATCATAATCAACTGATTGCTGATTGTCACTCATGGTTGATGTTGTCGTTATCTTTAAAGAAAGAGAACAACAATGAGATGTTGCAGAGTAAGAGACAAATCTCAGAGATTATAATAGTAAAATTGTTTAACAAGAGTAACATTTTGCAGCTATTATTTAGCCATGTCCAGCGATGCTGAGGAAGTGAAGCCTATGTCCAAGTTTTCAGTGAACATGACTCATCTCTTCTTAACCTTGGATAAGCCTCAACGACTCTGTGTCCCCTGCTCATACTTAAATGTACAGGGGCAGATTTACGCTAAATGGCGCATCCCCACGGATGCACCAGTTAATGTGCACCGCTGCTCTGCCAGCCAGAGTGTGCCGAATTTACAATGTGGAGCACCATTGAGCAAAAACAGCACAGATGCGTCACACATCTGTGCCACAAAAGCAGCACATTGCAGGAATCACGTCATAAGCGCGACATGTCTACTGCAATGCACAGGAGGAACCCTCACATTGCATGGTGTATCACTTCTTATGCCTGTTTCAAACAGGCATAAGGATTTGATTCAACAATGCTATAAAGCTGACTCAGTGAAATCTTCTAAATTTCACTGTGTTAGTTTTACAGGGCTTTCTTGCAAATTAATGCATACCTTGCAACAAAACACCTATATGAAAACTGACGCAGGTTTCATGTGGCACAGGACTTTACAGCATGACACATCTGCCTAGATGCATCAATTTTTAAATATGTCACCACATAGCAAATCTTTTACACCACCGCTGCGTCACAAAAGTGACGCCCAGCAGCGCAAAAGAGGCACACGGCTATCATAAATCTGTCCCTAACATGTTAAATGATTGATTCAGGATGACGATAAGGTGTGGCCTATCCAGAGGTTTGTTTAAGGTGAGGCCTACTCAGGGTTGCAGATCAAATTTACGCTTGTTGAAGAATACAGAGGAGATAATACATGTGAAGGCCTACTAATGAAGTAAGTCATGTGCACTTCACTCTTGAACAAAGGCCAGACCTCTTTTGTGTCCGTGGACAGACCTTAACTTCATCTGCACAATGTCATTCGTAAACTTAAGAAACACAGGTGATGTAATTGAAAAATATGGAGTTTCTTTTCCTCATTTTACAATTACATCACCTGTGTTTCCTTTCCTTAGCTACCTCATAGTGCAGATGGAGTCTAGCATATCAAAGAGTACACAGAAGTTGAGCAGTGTATACAACAATTTTCACATTTACAGAAGACTCAGCTTCTTATCTTGTTGGAGATGAAGTGAGGCCTGTCTTGCAACATGGTGCATCTTTTGCATCACTGCTGCATCGGTTTCATGTGGCACAGGTTTTTTACAGCATGACACATCTGCCTAGATGCATCAATTTGTAATTTTGTCGCCACATAGCAAATCTTTTGCACCGCCACTGCGTCACAAAAGTGACGCACAGTGGCGCAAAAGAGGCATACACCTACCATAAATCTGTCCCTAGCATTTTAAATGATTAATTCAGGATGACGATAAGGTGTAGCCTATCCAGAGGTTTGTTTAAGGTGCATGAAGCTCTAGCAGTACATATCCAGAAATGTAATTGATTTCAAAAAACGTTTTTAAACACAACATATAAATCAATTGTATACCTACATTCATGGGGAAATGACTTAAAATGAAATTAAAATCGTTTGTGAGGAAAAGGAATGCTTTTCAAATTTATGACAAGGAAATAATGGTGTCTGCTTCTTCATTTCATTTCTCTTCAGCATTTTTGGGTCACTTTTAACATGGCTATGTAACTCAAAGACTCAAAATCTAAATTTGCCAAGCACAGGTGCGAGCATATTTACAAGGAATTTGCACCACGGGGAAAGGTCTTAAATTAAAATGGGAAAAATAATATCAGAGACACTCAAATGCCTTATAAAGAAGCAGACACCATTATTTCCTTGTCATAAATTTTAAAAGCATTCCTATTCCTCAAAAACGATTTTCAAGTCATAATTTAAAAACACTGCACAGCTCCTATGCACAAAAACACCCTGTCAGTACTAATACTTCACATTTTCTCCAATTACAATTACTCAAAGAAACATAATCTATTTGTAAAACACTTGAGACAAAGCAACATTTTAAAAACACAACTTTCTTCATAATTTTCTCCTTAAAACACACTATTCTCTATCTAAATTAAATAAATCTTTTCTCACCTTAGCAAATACTTTATGAGTTTCAAAACAGTCTCAGAAATACACCAATTTGTCTTCAGCAGAACAAAAGGTATGCACTCCAGAGGCTGCAGCTATAGAAAGCACAGAAATGCTGTAATTCATCACACATATCTCTCATGTCACCCAATCAAAACTCTTCCCTCACTTTTTTCAAATCAAAACCCTTCCCCCCTCTGCCCTCTCTGCCTTTTTTGCATAGCAACCACCTCCTGGAAGACCTCTGGTGTTTGCAAGTTCACACAACAATGTTTCAATTGAACTCTGAACTCTCCGTGCACCTGCATATCCAGTGCAATCTTTCATTTAATGATTTTTCATTGACCATTCAAAATACATCTTTCAAAGAACTCATCCATGCACCCTAACTTTCTGTTTTCAGCAATCAAAATCCACCAATCACTGTTACTGCTTCATTAACACAGAAACTCCACAATTTTTTTCATTTTAAACTCTTTTTTTTCAACGGCCATTTCATTGCCACACTTCATCTGACTGCAGCAGAACCTTCTCTCACCAGTTTTTCTGTCTGGATTGTTGGACATAGTTACATCTATTGGGCTCAGAGGTATGCTGAGAACAGAAATGTACCTAACCTCAATTTACAAGATGTGGAAATTAAGTGGTTTGGCCACAGAGGATTAAAATGTCACCAATTGATACCATTGGTGAAAACCTTTATGCATTTGCCTAAATCTGACCTGTTAATTTTGCACTGTGGAGGTAATGACTTGGGCACTTTGACTGGTGTAGGTCTGGAAATGCTTTTAAAGGACACCTTTGAGCAATTGATGGCACTTTTTCCTCAAACTGCCTTGGTATATTCAAATATATGCCAAAGACAGAAATGGAGGTGGTCGAACCAATTTTGTCCACAAATTGAGAAGTCGAGGAAGCATGTAAACAAATCTGTTTCAGCTTACATGAGAGACCATGGAATGGGCTCCGTGAACAACAATAACTAGCGTTACTACATGCAAGATGTCTACAGAGGAGATGGAGTTCACTTCTCAGATGAGGGCAATTTAAGACTATGCATTGGTACCTACTTATAAGTACCTAAATGTACCATAAACCCAAAAGCTCTTCTCAGAGCTACCCTACATCTGATCACTCACAATGATTATTTTACTCTAACTTTTTTCACTAATTTTCAACAAAGTACGCTCCCCGGGGCGCAACCCGGTACGCGAACCGGAAGCTAACCGCGCAATTTTTTTTAAAAAAATGGTTTTTTTTCGCACATATGCAGACATGCCAACCCTCCCGATTCAAGCGTGAGACTACCGATTTCAAGGCTAGTCTCCCGCCTCCCGATTCCTGAAAGCAAAACCCGATTCCTCGGGGTTTCAGCTGACAATGCTTGGTATTGTGTAAAGTGCCAATTCTTCCAGCAATAGTCAGAGTGGCCATGCAGGGGCTCTAGAAGGGGTGAAAAACAAAACAAAGCGTCATTAACAAGGGATTGGGAATGGTCTTTAAAGACCTGTGAAGTATTGGGATGGGGGCTGTGTCTGTGCACAGGAAGCTGGTTTAGCCTGGGCTGTCACACAGGGGTGTAGGGCGGGGGGAGCATGCACTGCCAGCAACCTGCCAGGCCGGTGCACAACACTTGCATCACCCTCTCTCTGTCTGCCATTGCGCTCCATGCTTCTGAATGGTATGAAGAAAACGTGCATTTGTTTTTCAAATATCAAATCCTGCAGCAGCACACTTCCAAAGTCCACACATGACAGTAACCCGATTCAAGGCCCCATTCTCCCGATTTTTTTTTTTTTTTTTTTTAATCTCCCTCTTTGCTCTTCTGAAATGTTGGCATATATGCATATGGGCCTCCTCAGCCATCCTCAGAAAACCTAGTGGCTCAAAATACGTCTACCGTGTCCCCTTCTACCCATTCTGAACATTATTTGCCCTCCATCTTGTATCTTAATTCGACCGAAACACAAAATGGTGGACTCCCGTAACGCTTCAGGTTCGCGTACCGGGGCGCTCGCCAGTTCGCGTACCGGGTCGCTCCCTGGAAACCGCACCATCAAAAAAGGTGGGAAAGTAATTTACAGAAAAGCGACTGGAGACACTTTCACCAAATATAGATTAGCTCATACTACATACCAATCCCTACCATTTTCACAAATTTGGTTGGAATTCCATTTAGCCATTTAGCCTGTAGACCTCTCTAAATACCCTGAGGTAAATTACTTCACAAAACACATCTGAAGTGTTGGAATTGACAACCAATGAAAATGTTACTTTCATTTTCTACTTTTTTTACCTGACATTTCATTGGTTATATACCTGAATATATATAAAGGAAGAGAAGGAAACACAGCCATTTTGACTACTACTTCCTGGTGTACATTTCAATAGGATTTTCACTAATCACTTCCACTTCTTTGTAAAGGTAAGTTGTTATTTTAAAAACTGAAGTATATTGTGCACTATAAGTTAATATGGTAAACTTTTTCTGATAGTTATATACTATCCCTCTGTAGTAGTTATAGATTTAGATAGACTTCTCTGTTATAGTTATGGATGGAGTTAGGTTTCTCTTGTATAATTATGAATTTACTTACGTTAAATCACATACACTTTTTTATATTCCTACTTCCACTCTGATACTATACACTGCCCAAAGATAAATTCACTGATAAAAACTGCCTATCTAAAATTAATCCCAACAGTGCCCTATCTGTACTAATATATTTTTTTTATCCAAATTTCAGGCAAAATGGAAGACGAACAGAAAGTTTCATTTCAAATTGTCCTGCAAGACAGCAACCAAGAAATAATTGATCCAAATTATATAGAATTTATGGATGAAACTTGGGACCAAGAACTACTGCAATGTGTGCAAGCAGTAGATGTCCTCCTTGAAAATGAGGACATTTTACACACTCAAACATTACAAGCTATGTTCAATGAAAATAACGACATTTCAGACAGTGAAATGTTAGACATTTTATTAAATTTTGAAACACAATAACAATAATAAATAATTGCTTAAAAAATAAAGAAATTAAAAAATAATCAACAAAACAAACAATCAATTAACATACAATATTTGAAGTCTATCATTCTTTTTTCCTTATAGTACGCTCCCCAGACCGCTTCCCGGTTCGCGAACCGGGCGCTCCCCACGCAAAAAAAACCAATTTTTTTTTTTTTTTGCCCCGTGGGGCCCTTTTAAAACCTCCACATCAAACCTAGGGGGTCAGGGAGGATCTACTATGCCCCCTTATGGTCATTTCCCCCTTTGTTTTGGCCTCCTCTTGTCTCTCGATCCTACCGAGAGACAAGATGGCGGCCGCTACGGACTGTTTGGAATGTTTACAGACGCCGGAGAACCAATCAGCTTCGCTTCGCAAAGCTCCGTAACGCGAAAAGTACGCGAAGCGGAGCGCTGCCCGGAGCGCTGCCCGGAGCGCTGTCAGAGATATATATCTTTTTTTGAACGTTAATTTCTCAAAATCCACTGGAGCACATATATTGAGACCTAGCAAAGGCACATCGGGCTACCAGTCCCTACAATTTTGCCAAGTTTCGTGCAAATCCATTCAGCCGTTCGAGCTAAAAGTGAGTCCAACCGCCCTATGGAAATTAACATGAGAAAAACGCGTTTTGGGACCCCCCTTTATTCTCGGCCACCCCTTGACGAACCCCCCCCAAATTTTCAGGGGCTGCTCAGAAACAAAATTTTCCATTTTCCTGAAAATTTCAGCCAATTCCGTCCACAAACGCCAAAGTTATTAGACATAGAATTTTCAAAAACCCCATAGAGAAAAAATACTAACTATATATACCTACTGGCGACCGCCAGTAGGTAATATATATATATATATATTCACTGAAAAAACCATAGGTTATAGACCATATATAGTTAGGAATTAGCATTTAAAAAACCTTATTTTACTCACACAAAGCCATTGAAATTCCATATATAGTTAGTTGCACTAACTATATATCGCGCACCCGCAATCCACTGCTGATCATGTCACATATTACATCCTTCATGACATGGTCAGTGACATCACTGATGACATCACTGATGACATCTCAAATGACATCACTGATGACATCACTGATGACATCTCAAATGACATCACTGATGACTACATCCAGTGACTGTATAATTCTGTAAAGTTAAAATATGTCTTACATATTGAAGAATGAGTGGATGTATAAGTGTCTTGATGAAGGATTTAGTAGGGGCATGGCTGACTGTATGAGTGACTGATTAAATGTGTCTCACTGAGTGCATGGGTTAGTGACTAAACTGTCTTAATTTGTGCATCATTATGTCTGTTGTTCTGTAAACTGCTGCATGTGTTGATCATTAGCTATATGATTAACTGTATGGGTTATTGATTGGTTGCCCAAGCATTTGTATGGGAGACTGAGTGTGTGTGTGGGTGGCTGGGAGGTGTATGACTCTCTGCATAGATGTGTGAGCAGTTGATTGACTAGATGTATGGGTTCAAAAGTGCATGTGGAAACAGCTGTATGGGCGGTTGACTGTGTGCATGAGTGTATTGGTGAGTGAATGGATATCTCAGTGCTACATGTCAAAGTAAGTACATATGTAAAACACAGTACATGTGAGAGTTGACATATATAAATAACTGTGCATAAGAGCCAGTGAATGTGTGAGTGGCTGTATGGATCATTGTGAACTTGTATCCAGGATTGTATAAGTGAGTAAATATGTTTTAGTATATGTTTGAATAAGTAAGGTGTGTATAACTGTATAGTTGAGGAAATGGAGGTGTGATTGATTCTTTGCATGACTGACTAAGTGTCTGAGTAACTCCATGGATGAGTGACAGTCTATGAGTGTCTGTTTACACTGAGTGTATCTAAGGTTATATTAGAGTCTGAAGAGGTTCATCGTATTATCACATGAATGATGTCATCAGTGATGTGATCAGTAATGTCAAATGAGATGTCATCAGTGATGTCATTTGAGATGTCATCAGTGATGTCATCAGTGATGTCATTTGAGATGTCATCAGTGATGTCATCAGTGATGTCATTTGAGATGTCATCAGTGATGTCATCAGTGATGTCACTGACCATGTCATGAATGATGTAATATGTGACATGATCAGCAGTGGATTGCTGGTGTGCGATATATAGTTAGTGCAACTAACTATATATGGAATTTCAATGGTTTTGTGTGAGTAAAATAAGGTTTTTTAAATGCTAATTCCTAACTATATATGGTCTATAACCTATGGTTTTTTCAGTGAATTTTCAAGGTTTTGTAAATGCTAATTCCTAACTATATATGGTCTATAACCTATGGTTTTTTCAGTGAATTTCAATGGTTTTTTAATAGCAAATATCATAAGCTGTCGAATGTCAAGTACGTGGTAAGTGAAAACATTTTCGTGTTTATGCACACTGATCTGCTTTGAATGGTGCCCCCCCCCTCATTTCTATTAGGAGTACTCTCTCTTTGCACATAGTGAAGAGTAGTTAACGCAGGCCTTTGCCCCCGTTGTAATACGTCGTGCCTGCTTCTCTCTCCATTTGATTGATTGTTATCCAAGTATTTACTGTTTTAGAATTGGTTCTCTTTGGTTCATTCTCTATTTACAAACAAACACAGAGTCGCAATACTCTGTTTAGTCTTTGCAGATAACGAAAAATCGTGTAAACAAAAAAAGAAAAGGAATCAAGCAAAATCAGTAGGCCACTAATGGGATCTCTTTTTGACCTCGCTAAAATAGAAACATTAGGAACAACCCCTCATGACAAATACAAAACTAGTGAGATGAACTGAACTCCACACAATGATGGCTGCAAAACAGCTCGGCTCCGCCACCCACCCCGCCCAAAATAACGATAAAGAGCGGCTGCCATGATTGGTTGCGGAATGGCCACGACGGAGCTACGAAATGGTGCTGCTCTCATGCTAACCCCAGCTTCAGTCTGAAACATCCGGAAACACTGTAGACTACCAATTCGATCAGTTCCGGTAGCGCCCCAATGTAACCCGGTAGAGAAGAACTAGCCCTCCCCTCTTTGACTGATGGTTCTTGTTGCCTGTCCCTTCTGTTGTCATTTAACAGAACTATTTAGCCTGCTGAAAGGGGTTGTGTTCCGACCGCTGGTTGGTGGAGACATTTTGACTATATTCTGGACCTGCGTTGTCGCGTAATGCGTCATATGACGCGCCGCGTTAGCGCATCCGGAAGTCATCCGGGGCGCGCAGCGCGTAACGTAAGCATAACAAGTCATGTGACTTGTTAATAAAACTTTTCATTGGTTCATTTTACTTTTCTTATTCTAATGATGAAAGGCTTGGTCATATGACCTAAAAATTACGCTTTTTATTACTTCCGAACATTATTTTTTCTTAAATATATGTTATAATGTTCCAGGCTAATGTACTTTCCCGGAAAATTTACAACTGTCCTGCAAGTAAAATATATTCTTTTTTCGAGAAAAAGAGCGTTTCTTCGTCCCATGACGGAGCCGTTGAGCAAAAGAGGGTCGACCTGCTGTCTTAGTCGCCGATACGCCTGAATATGAGATTCTTATCGATCACTTTATGTTGCAGGAGTAGAAAACACAACAGCCCTTGACCATTTATCTTTACTGCGTTCCTTCGTATTATACCTTTTACCCTTCATGTAATTGGTCTGCTTTATTTCACTTGCCTTTTAATGATTCTAAAACAGTGACTATTATTAAAAACTTTACCAATGTATATACTACTACCATGTTTTCTTTTAAAAACCTTTATTGTGAAAATTTCATTATACAAATACGAGCCTATAACCACGTGGGCCGGCCACGGAGCAAACTGTAATCGTATATGATGAGTAGACATTTACACTGTAGAGGAACGTAACGGGCGGGCCATTAGGTTGCAAGAACTAAGGTGTCTAACAGTTACGGAATCGGTGGACGTACATTTTATAATTAAAATACGACAGGGCCAGTTACAATAAAATTATCTACATATACATTTGCGGGCAAGTACCATGGGTGACGTTAATTCGAACTTTCAATAGTACAGTAATCAATAACACATCAGAACTTAATATCAATAGGGATGTCGAAATATTCAATCAATTCTCGTCCCCGCCCGCCATGTGCTTCAAAACTGCATACGTATCTCGTGATTTCAAGGTTCTGCAACCAGTACACAACAAGGAGTTACGAGTCCCATTTATTCCGGCGCCATTTTGGGCGAGGACGGGCAGGTCCAGGATATAGTCAAAATGTCTCTACCAACCATCGACTATGATGATGTTCATATGCTGTATTTATTAGAGTAACACTCATCTGTCCACATGAAATTAATTTGCCACAATCTAAACATGTCATTTTAATCTTTCCAAAGTTCTTCTAAATATTTGGGACCGTTTCCCTTGCCTCTGATGCTGTCAGTGCCACTTCTTTGATGAATGTACTAGCAGGTCAGGGGTTCTCCTCCAAATCTCTCTTTTATGCAGCACTATAATTAATTGGTGCCACCTCTCCATATGACGATGCATGGTATAGTTACCATAACTATATTTTTTTTCGGTTCCTCTGGAGAGTTCATCGTGGCAGATGAAGCGTGTAACGTACCGGACATTTACCTTTTTTTGCATGTACAGGAAAGGAAAAAAAAATCGAGCGTCCGAGTTCTAAGGTGTCCCAGGGCCATTTTAGTGGACCAGGCCCAAATCCAAAGAACAGGCCGCCATTTTGAGAGTCCTGTTGCAGCCGCCTGTCGCTGTAGCATCAAGAGCAGCCGAAACTCAGCTGAATGGCAACTGAAACGGTAAAGGGGCGCCCCACTACAGCAGACGAGCCTCCACCTGGGAAGGCCCGTTCACGCCGCCTCCCCCCCCTCTTCGGGCACCCCACGCCGTTATTCGGAGCAGTATTGTAGGATGGCCACACCAGTGCGGCAACTTGCTAGACATCACCTCGGTGGTAACCGAATCTCAGCCCCTTGTAGTGTCTCCTCTTCAGAAAATATTCTTGCGCTACCTTTGCCCCATTCACACATCGGTCCGCTACTGACGCCATCTCACAGGCTAATGGGGCGCCCCACGCCGAGTTTCAGCATTGTAGGATGACCACACCAGTACAGCAACTTGCTAGACATCACCTCGGTGCCATCCGGATCTTGGCATCTCAACGCCTAGTGGTATCTTCCATACAGAAAATATTGTTGCGCTGCCTTTGGCCCCATTCGCACATCGGTCCGCAACTGACACCATCTCACAGGCCAACAGGGCGCCCCACGCCGACTTTTACCATTGTAGGATGGCCACACCAGTACAGCAACTTGCTAGACATCACCTCGGTGCCATCCGGATCTTGGCATCTCAGCGCCTTGTGGTGTCTTCTATTCCGAAAATATTGTAGAAAATATTGTTCCGCTGCCTTTGGCCCCATTCGCACATCGGTCTGCAACTGACACCATCTCACAGGCCAACAGGGCACCCCACGCCGACTTTTACCATTGTAGGATGGCCACACCAGTACAGCAACTTGCTAGACATCACCTCGGTGCCATCCGGATCTTGGCATCTCAGCGCCTTGTGGTGTCAGTCAGAAAATATTGTTGCGCTGCCTTTGTCCCCATTCGCACATCGGTCCACTACTGACACCATCTCACAGGCCAACAGGGTGCCCCACGCCGACTTTTACCATTGTAGGATGGCCACACCAGTGCCACAACTTGCTAGACACCACCTCGGTGCCATCTGGAACTTGGCATCTCAGCGCCTTGTGGTGTCTTCAATTCAGAATATATTGTTGCGCTGCCTTTGGCCCCATTCGCACATCGGTCCGCTACTGACGCCATCTCACAGGCCAACGGGGCGCCCCACGCCGACTATCAGCATTGTAGGATGGCCACACCAGTACAGCAACTTGCTAGACATCACCTCGGTGCCATCCGGATCTCGGCGCCCCACTGCAGATGAAGTGCCTCTCAACTATGAAACCACCACGGTGACATCCGGATCTTGGCGCATTGTGCTGCCTTCGGCCTATTCGCACATCGGTCCGCTACTGACGCCATCTCACAGACTAATCGGGCACCCCACGCCGAGTTTCAGCATTGTAGGATGACCACACCAGTGCACCTTACTAGACACCACCTCGGTGCCATCCGGATCTTGGCATCTCAACACCTAGTGGTATCTTCCATACAGAAAATATTGTTGCGCTGCCTTTGACCCCATTCGCACATCGGTCCGCTACTGACGCCATCTCACAGGCTAATAGGGCGCCCCACGCCGAGTTTCAGCATTGTAGGATGACCACACCAGTACAGCAACTTGCTAGACATCACCTCGGTACCATCCGGATCTTGGCATCTCAACGCCTAGTGGTATCTTCCATACAGAAAATATTGTTGCGCTGCCTTTGACCCCATTCGCACATCGGTCCGCAACTTAGACATCACCTCGGTGCCATCCGGATCTTGGCATCTCAGCGCCTTGTGGTGTCAGTCAGAAAATATTGTTGCGCTGCCTTTGGCCCCATTCGCACATCAGTCCGCTACTGACACCATCTCACAGGCCAACAGGGCGCCCCACGCCGACTTTTACCATTGTAGGATGGCCACACCAGTGCCACAACTTGCTAGACACCACCTCGGTGCCATCCGGATCTTGGCATCTCAGCGCCTTGTGGTGTCTTCTATTCCGAAAATATTGTTGCGCTGCCTTTGGCCCCATTCGCACATCGGTCCGCTACTGCCGCCATCTCACAGGCCAACGGGGCGCCCCACGCCGACTTTCAACATTGTAGGATGGCCACACCAGTGCGGCAACTTACTAGACACCACCTCGGTGCCATCCGGATCTTGGCGCGTTGTGCTGCCTTCGACCTATTCGCACATCGGTCCGCTACTGACGCAAACTCACAGGCCAACGGGGCGCCCCACGCCGACTTTCAGCATTATAGGATGGCCACACCAGTGCTGCAACTTGCTGGACACCACCTCGGTGCCATCCGGATCTTGGCGCGTGGTGTTGCCTTCGGCCTATTCGCACATCGGTCCGCTACTGACGCCGCCTCACGTGGCAACGTATTTTCTCCGCATTTTATACCCTATGCCGCATAACAGGTCATGTGACTTGTTTATAAAACTTTTCATTGGTTCATTTTACTTTTGGTTTCCTAATGATGGAAGGCTTGATCATATGACCTAAAAACAGCACTTTTCATTGGATGAAAACTTTTTTTTTTCCCAAACGATGAAAGCCCCACCTTGTTTCTGGATGTTTCAGACTGAAGCTGGCGTCAGCATGAGAGCACCACCATCTCGTAGCTCCGTCGTGGTCATTCCGCGAGCAATCATGGCAACCGCTCCCCACCAGAAGCCTACAGGAGTCGGGGGCCCCCAAAACTTTTGATAAATCCTCAAGGCGGAGGGGACGCTTTCGAGAATGGGGTCCAAGACCTAGCAGACAAGCGTCCGATTTCCAAGGTGTCCCAGGGCCATTTCAGTGGACCAGGCCCAAAAAGGAAAGAGCCTGCCGCCATTTTGAGAGTCCTGTGACAGCCGCCTATCGCTGCACCGCAAGAGTGGGCGCAACTCAGCTGAATTGCGGCTTTTGACACAGTGGACCAAAAACGGACGGAATGGCAACTGAAACGGTAAAGGGGCGCCCCACTACAACAGATGACACTCCACCTGGAGAGGCCCGTTCACGCCGCCTCCCCCGGGGCGCCCCACGCCGTTATTCGGAGCAGCATTGTAGGATACCAAAACCAGTGCGGCAACTTACTGGACATCACCTTGGTGCCATCGTTCTGCTGCCTTGGAACTATTCGCACAACAGTTTGCTACTGATGACCCACCCCCCGCGACGCCCCACGCCGGAAAGCTGGACGTTGTGCTGCGTTGGGACTAGTCGCACAGCCGACCGCTACTTCGTTGTTTTTCCCTAAAAATTTTTATATGTTATTACTATTTTTGTTTTCTTGTATATATTTATAAATTATTAAAGTTTTATAATCTTACTACTTTGTCGGAGTGCTATATATTTTTAATGTGACACATAATTGTAAAAACTTTGATGTACAAAGAGTCATCCCTGGAATCTTCCGCTTCAGGCTCGGTCCCCTCCCAATCACAATACAGGATGGTTTTCAGATAATAGGAACGCTTCTGCTGTGACGAATCTCATCGAGTGTGGGCCTTGATCTACTATAACTCCTTTGAAGAGGGGTGATTCTTTACAGCTGGGGCCATAAACTACATCTGCAGGGCTAGCTGACAGCCTAGGACCGGCCTGGACAATCGGACACAGAGGAAGAGGAGTGTCAGAGGGTGCGGTAGTGAATAGGGCGAAAGGGAGGTGTCGGGCGGGCACAGGGTGTGATTCTCAGGGAAGAGCAGCGCAGATGGGGGGAGGTTTATTACCCATGCATAAGACAGAAAGCGGGGGTGACCACTGCCTGGGGGAGATGCTTGCGAGGGTGGGGAGCCATGCTAAGGATCGACAGCGTGCAGAGAGTGGGTCTGGTCAAGGCATCTAAAATGGCTGCCGTGCACGACAAAAGTGTGGCATTTGAAAAAAGACAAGATGGCGCAGACAATGTTTTTCAACACTTCCTGATTTCCTTCGAATCGAACGTTAACAGACGTTGGGGCATATTACCAAAGTTAAGCGATATTTATCCCTAACGATGCTTAGCAACGATTTTTTTACCGCTAAGCATCGTCAGAAATTATCGCAGATAAACCTTGCTATTATCAAGGTTTATCGCAAATACGATAATAAACGACCGCAATGCATTAATATCGCTGAAAACTCAGCGATATTCATGCATTACCGAGCTAATGCTCTTAGCCATGTTATCCACCTCCCATTGGATAACATGGCTAAGAACTGCTCAGGGCAGGTGCTACTTTTTGGAGATATTCGCGCTTATCTCGAATATTTCCAAAAGTTGATAATAGGAGATAGCGATGTTAGCGACTGTTTCCAGTCGCTAACATCTTGGCACGCCCACTTTGCATGTCATTAGTGATAAATATCACTCACATGCAAAGTGGGGCCCAAGATGGTCGCTATATCCTACTAGCCGTCGCTAACTGGTGTTAGCAACAGCTAGGTAATACAGATATAATTTTATCTCCGCGAAGCGGAGGGCTGTTACAGATATATATCTTGTTTTTGAA
Source organism: Lissotriton helveticus (assembly GCF_964261635.1). Taxonomy (NCBI): domain Eukaryota; kingdom Metazoa; phylum Chordata; class Amphibia; order Caudata; family Salamandridae; genus Lissotriton; species Lissotriton helveticus. The sequence continues at coordinate 1,376,116,720 of NC_136059.1, forward strand.
CGTTAATTTCTCAAAATCCACTGAAGCACATATATTGAGACCTAGCAAAGGCACATCGAGCTACCAGTCCCTACAATTTTGCCAAGTTTCGTGCAAATCCATTCAGCCGTTCGATTATTATTATTATTTTTTTTTTGCCCCGCGGGGCCCTTTTAAAACCTCCACATCAAACCTAAGAGGTCAAGGAGGATCTACTATGCCCCCTTATGGTCATTTGCCCCTTCGCTTTGGCCTCCTCTTGTCTCTCGATCCTACCGAGAGACAAGATGGCGGCCGCTACGGACTGTTTGCAATGTTTACAGACGCCGGAGAACCAATCAGCTTCGCAAACCTCCGTTACGCGAAGCGGAGCGCTGTTACAGATATATATCTTTTTTTGAACGTTAATTTCTCAAAATCCACTGGAGCACATATATTGAGACCTAACAAAGGCACATCGGGCTACGAGTCCCTAATATTTTACCAAGTTTCGTGCAAATCCATTCAGCCGTTCGATTATTATTATTATTTATTTTTTTTGCCCCGCGGGACCCTTTTAAAACCTCCACATCAAACCTAGAGGGTCAGCGAGGATCTACTATGCCCCTTATGGTCATTTGCCCCTTCGCTTTGGCCTCCTCTTGTCTCTCGATCCTACCGAGAGACAAGATGGCGGCCGCTACGGACTGTTTAGAATGTTAACAGACGCCGGAGAACCAATCAGCTTCGCTTCACAAAGCTCCGTTGCGCGAAAAGTACGCGTAGCGGAGCGCTGCCCGGTCCGCTGTTACAGATATATATCTTTTTTTTAACGTTAATTTCTCAAAATCCACTGAAGCACATATATTGAGACCTACAAAAGGCACATCGGGCTACCAGTCCCTACAATTTTGCCAAGTTTCGTGCAAATCCATTCAGCCGTTCGAGCTAAAAGTGAGGCCAACCGCCCTATGGGAAACTCAATGTTAAAAACACGTTTTGGGACCCCCCTTTTTTCTCGGCCCCCCCTTGACGAACCCCCCCCAAATTTTCAGGGGCTGCTCAGAAACAAAATGTTCCATTTTCCTGAAAATTTCAGCCAATTCCGTCCACAAACGCCAAAGTTATTAGACATAGAATTTTCAAAAATCCCATAGAGAAAAAATCCTAACTATATATACCTACTGGCGACCGCCAGTAGGTAATATATATATATATATATATATTCCAAACAAAGTTCGCTGCCGTCGGGGGCCCCCAACCCTGCAGGGCGTTTATGGCTAAAACGGGAGACAGCGCTTCCCGCATTCAACATCCAACCAAAAAATGCGCCATAACACTGGTTCTGGGAAAAACTGGCATTTATTGTGAATGCCGCAGGCTGCAACGAAAGTGGAGCACCTGACGCGTTTCAGCAAATAGCCTTCCTCAGAGGTACACCACGTGTGCAATGTCCCAGAATTCGCTGGTAAATACCTGCCGGACTGCTTCCATACTACATGTCCCATGATACATCAGGAGTTGGAATGGAATACTTGTGTGCAGTCCAAATATTGTTAAGCTCCACCCCATACTCCGACAAGATGTTGTAGGTAAGTATGGTTGCTGGCAATCTCTGGTGCACAACCATTTACGTAGCAGTTGCACAATATCAAAATCAAGGTGCCAAATCCAGAACCTGCTCAAAGGAGGAGTCATCCCCCTTATCGCTCCCTTTCTTTTCTCCACCGCAAATGTCGCCGGTAATCCTCTGGCTCGCAGTGGGTCAAGCGGGTCATGCCCCTCAATTTAATGTTCCAAACAAAGTTCGCTGCCGTCGGGGGCCCCCAACACTGCAGGGCGTTTATGGCTAAAACGGGAGACAGCGCTTCCCGCATTCAACATCCAACCAAAAAATGCGCCATAACACTGGTTCTGGAAAAAACTGGCCTTTATTGTGAATGGCGCAGGCTGCAACGAAAGTGGAGCACCTGACGCGTTTTAGCAAATAGCCTTCCTCAGAGGTACACCACGTGTGCAATGTCCCAGAATTCGCTGGTAAATACCTGCCGGACTGCTTCCATACTACATGTCCCATGATACATCAGGAGTTGGAATGGAATACTTGTGTGCAGTCCAAATGTTGTTAAGTTCCACCCCATACTCCGGCAAGATGTTGTAGGTAAGTATGGTTGCTGGCAATCTCTGGTGCACAACCATTTACGTAGCAGTTGCACAATATCAAAATCAAGGTGCCAAATCCAGAACCTGCTCAAAGGAGGAGTCATCCCCCTTATCGCTCCCTTTCTTTTCTCCACCGCAAATGTCGCCAGTAATCCTCTGGCTCGCAGTGGGTCAAGCGGGTCAAGCCCCCCAATTTAATGTTCCAAACAAAGTTCGCTGCCGTCGGGTGCCCCCAACCCTGCAGGGCGTTTATGGCTAAAACGGGAGACAGAGCTTCCCGCATTCAACATCCAACCAAAAAATGCACCATAACACTGGTTCTGGAAAAAACTGGCCTTTATTGTGAATGGCGCAGGCTGCAACGAAAGTGGAGCACCTGACGCGTTTCAGCAAATAGCCTTCCTCAGAGGTACACCACGTGTGCAATGTCCCAGAATTTGCTGGTAAATACCTGCTGGACTGCTTCCATACTACATGTCCCATGATACATCAGGAGTTGGAATGGAATACTTGTGTGCAGTCCAAATGTTGTTAAGTTCCACCCCATACTCCGACAAGATGTTGTAGGTAAGTATGGTCTCTGGCAATCTCTGGTGCACAACCATTTACGTAGCAGTTGCACAATATCAAAATCAAGGTGCCAAATCCAGAACCTGCTCAAAGGAGGATTCATCCCCCTTATCGCTCCCTTTCCTTTCTCCACCGCAAATGTCGCCGGTAATCCTCTGGCTCGCAGTGGGTCAAGCGGGTCATGCCCCCCAATTTAATGTTCCAAACAAAGTTCGCTGCCGTCGGGGGCCCCCAACCCTCCAAGGTGTTTATGGCTAAAACGGGAGACAGCGCTTCCCGCATTCAACATGCAACCAAAAAATGCGCCATAACACTGGTTCTGGAAAAAACTGTCCTTTATTGTGAATGGCGCAGGCTGCAACGAAAGTGGAGCACCTGACGCGTTTCAGCAAATAGCCTTCCTCAGAGGTACACCACGTGTGCAATGTCCCAGAATTCGCTGGTAAATACCTGCCGGACTGCTTCCATACTACATGTCCCATGATACATCAGGAGTTGGAATTGAATACTTGTGTGCAGACCAAATGTTGTTAAGTTCCACCCCATACTCCGACAAGATGTTTTAAGTAAGTATGGTTGCTGGCAATCTCTGGTGCACAACCATTTACGTAGCAGTTGCACAATATCAAAATCAAGGTGCCAAATCCAGAACCTGCTCAAGGGAGGAGTCATCCCCCTTATCGCTCCCTTTCTTTTCTCCACCGCAAATGTCGCCGGTAATCCTCTGGCTTGCAGTGGGTCAAGCGGGTCATGCCCCCCAATTTAATGTTCCAAACAAAGTTCGCTGCCGTCGGGGGCCCCCAACCCTGCAGGGCGTTTATGGCTAAAATGGGAGACAGCGCTTCCCGCATTCAACATCCAACCAAAAAATGCGCCATAACACTGGTTCTGGGAAAAACTGGCATTTATTGTGAATGGCGCAGGCTGCAACGAAAGTGGAGCACCTGACGCGTTTCAGCAAATAGCCTTCCTCAGAGGTACACCACGTGTGCAATGTCCCAGAATTTGCTGGTAAATACCTGCTGGACTGCTTCCATACTACATGTCCCATGATACATCAGGAGTTGGAATGGAATACTTGTGTGCAGTCCAAATGTTGTTAAGTTCCACCCCATACTCCGACAAGATGTTGTAGGTCAGTATGGTCTCTGGCAATCTCTGGTGCACAACCATTTACGTAGCAGTTGCACAATATCAAAATCAAGGTGCCAAATCCAGAACCTGCTCAAAGGAGGAGTCATCCCCCTTATCGCTCCCTTTCCTTTCTCCACCGCAAATGTCGCCGTTAATACTCTGGCTCGCAGTGGGTCAAGCGGGTCATGCCCCCCAATTTAATGTTCCAAACAAAGTTCGCTGCCGTCGGGGGCCCCCAACTCTCCAAGGTGTTTATGGCTAAAACGGGAGACAGCGCTTCCCGCATTCAACATCCAACCAAAAAATGCGCCATAACACTGGTTCTGGAAAAAACTGGCCTGTATTGTGAATGGCGCAGGCTGCAACAAAAGTGGAGCACCTGACGCGTTTCAGCAAATAGCCTTCCTCAGAGGTACACCACGTGTGCAATGTCCCAGAATTCGCTGGTAAATACCTGCCGGACTGCTTCCATACTACATAACCCATGATACATCAGGAGTTGGAATTGAATACTTGTGTGCAGACCAAATGTTGTTAAGTTCCACCCCATACTCCGACAAGATGTTTTAAGTAAGTATGGTTGCTGGCAATCTCTGGTGCACAACCATTTACGTAGCAGTTGCACAATATCAAAATCAAGGTGCCAAATCCAGAACCTGCTCAAGGGAGGAGTCATCCCCCTTATCGCTCCCTTTCTTTTCTCCACCGCAAATGTCGCCGGTAATCCTCTGGCTTGCAGTGGGTCAAGCGGGTCATGCCCCCCAATTTAATGTTCCAAACAAAGTTCGCTGCCTTCGGGGGCCCCCAACCCTGCAGGGCGTTTATGGCTAAAACGGGAGACAGCGCTTCCCGCATTCAACATCCAACCAAAAAATGCGCCATAACACTGGTTCTGGGAAAAACTGGCATTTATTGTGAATGGCGCAGGCTGCAACGAAAGTGGAGCACCTGACGCGTTTCAGCAAATAGCCTTCCTCAGAGGTACATCAGGTGTGCAATGTCCCAGAATTCGCTGGTAAATACCTGCCGGACTGCTTCCATACTACATGTCCCATGATACATCAGGAGTTGGAATGGAATACTTGTGTGCAGTCCAAATATTGTTAAGCTCCACCCCATACTCCGACAAGATGTTGTAGGTAAGTATGGTTGCTGGCAATCTCTGGTGCACAACCATTTACGTAGCAGTTGCACAATATCAAAATCAAGGTGCCAAATCCAGAACCTGCTCAAAGGAGGAGTCATCCCCCTTATCGCTCCCTTTCTTTTCTCCACCGCAAATGTCGCCGGTAATCCTCTGGCTCGCAGTGGGTCAAGCGGGTCATGCCCCCCAATTTAATGTTCCAAACAAAGTTCGCTGCCGTCGGGGGCCCCCAACCCTGCAGGGCGTTTATGGCTAAAACGGGAGACAGCGCTTCCCGCATTCAACATCCAACCAAAAAATGCGCCATAACACTGGTTCTGGAAAAAACTGGCCTTTATTGTGAATGGCGCAGGCTGCAACGAAATTGGAGCACCTGACGCGTTTCAGCAAATAGCCTTCCTCAGAGGTACACCACGTGTGCAATGTCCCAGAATTCGCTGGTAAATACCTGCCGGACTGCTTCCATACTACATGTCCCATGATACATCAGGAGTTGGAATGGAATACTTGTGTGCAGTACAAATGTTGTTAAGTTCCACCCCATACTCCGACAAGATGTTGTAGGTAAGTATGGTTGCTGGCAATCTCTGGTGCACAACCATTTATGTAGCAGTTGCACAATATCAAAATCAAGGTGCCAAATCCAGAACCTGCTCAAAGGAGGAGTCATCCCCCTTATCGCTCCCTTTCTTTTCTCCACCGCAAATGTCGCCGGTAATCCTCTGGCTCGCAGTGGGTCAAGCGGGTCATGCCCCCCAATTTAATGTTTCAAACAAAGTTCGCTGCTGTCGTGGGCCCCCAACCCTGCAGGGCGTTTATGGCTAAAACGGGAGACAGCACTTCCCGCATTCAACATCCAACCAAAAAATGCGCCATAACACTGGTTCTGGAAAAAACTGGCCTTTATTGTGAATGGCGCAGGCTACAACGAAAGTGGAGCACCTGACGCGTTTTAGCAAATAGCCTTCCTCAGAGGTACACCACGTGTGCAATGTCCCAGAATTCGCTGGTAAATACCTGCCGGACTGCTTCCATACTACATGACCCATGATACATCAGGAGTTGGAATGGAATACTTGTGTGCAGTCCAAATGTTGTTAAGTTCCACCCTATACTCCGACAAGATGTTGTAGGTAAATATGGTTGCTGGCAATCTCTGGTGCACAACCATTTACGTAGCAGTTGCACAATATCAAAATCAAGGTGCCAAATCCAGAACCTGCTCAAAGGAGGAGTCATCCCCCTTATCGCTCCCTTTCTTTTCTCCACCGCAAATGTCGCCGGTAATCCTCTGGCTCGCAGTGGGTCAAGCGGGTCATGCCCCCCAATTTAATGTTCCAAACAAAGTTCGCTGCCGTACCCATTAAAAAGTAAACAAAATACAAATAGTACATTTTTTGAAAAATATATTACGTATTACACACCTTAATGAATAAAAATAATATGATGGTAAATACACAAAAATATCAGAGTACTATGAATCTAAACAATATAAACTAAACTATAAAATTGCAGAAATAATACATATACAATTCCCACTCCAATCTCTGCAACAGTAGGGAAATTGTTGGACTCAGTAGGGGTCACATTGACCATTCCCACTCCAGTCTGTGCAACAGTAGGGAAAGCGTTGGACTCAGGAAGGGTAAAATGTACTATTCCCACTCCAGTCTGTGCAACATTAGAAAAAGTGGTCACATTGACTATTCCCCCTCCAGTCTCTGCAACAGTAGGGAAAGTGTTGGATTGCGGAGGGGTACATTCGGTATTCCCACTCCAGTCAGTGCAACACTAGGGAAAAGGTTGGACTCAGGAAGTGTAGGACTAAGAAAGGGTAACAATGTATAATTCCTGCTCCAGTCTGTGCAAAAGTAGAGAGAGAGTAGTTCACTTCAAACAAATAAAATATTTTAAATACTACATTGAAGTATAAATATTGAAAATATCTAAATCTAATATATATATATATATTACCTACTGGCGGTCGCCAGTAGGTATATATAGTTAGGATTTTTTCTCTATGGGATTTTTGAAAATTCTATGTCTAATAACTTTGGCGTTTGTGGACGGAATTGGCTGAAATTTTCAGGAAAATGGCACATTTTGTTTCTGAGCAGCCCTTGAAAATTTGGGGGGGGTTCGTCAAGGGGGGGCCGAGAAAAAAGGGGGGTCCCAAAACGTGTTTTTAACATTGAGTTTTCCATAGGGCGGTTGGCCTCACTTTTAGCCCGAACGGCTGAATGGATTTGCACGAAACTTGGCAAAATTGTAGGGACTGGTAGCCCGATGTGCCTTTTGTAGGTCTCAATATATGTGCTCCAGTGGATTTTGAGAAATTAACGTTTAAAAAAAGATATATATCTGTAACAGCGGACCGGGCAGCGTCCCAGGACGCGTACTTTTCGCGCAACGGAGCTTTGTGAAGCGAAGCTGATTGGTTCTCTGGCGTCTGTCAACATTCCAAAAAGTCCGTAGCGGCCGCCATCTTGTCTCTCGGTAGGATCGAGAGACAAGAGGAGGCCAAAACAAAGGGGGAAATAACCATAAGGGGGCATAGTAGATCCTCGCTGACCCCCTAGGTTTGATGTGGAGGTTTTAAAAGGGCCCCGCGGGGCAAAAAAAATAATAATAATAATAATCGAACGGCTGAATGGATTTGCACGAAACTTGGCAAAATATTAGGGACTGGTAGCCCGATGTGCCTTTGCTAGGTCTCAATATATGTGCTCCAGTGGATTTTGAGAAATTAACGTTCAAAAAAAGATATATATCTGTAACAGCGCTCCGCTTCGCGTAACGGAGGTTTGCGAAGCTGAATGGTCACTCTGTCACTGGGCTATAGTTGGGCTACATCTGGCTGATATTTGGGCTACATTTGTTTTTTTGTGTGTCTGGCGGCCATCTTTGGGCTACATTGGGCTACATTGGGCTTCATTGGGCTACATTGGGCTACATTTGGGCTCCAACATATATATAGGCCAATGTAGCCCAATATATATTTTTCAAAGTTAATTTTCGTAAAAACCACTGGAGCATATATCTTGAGACATAGCAAAGGCACATCGGGCTACCAGTCCCTACAATTTTGCCAAGTTTCGTGGAAATCCATTCAGCCGTTCGAGCTAAAAGTGAGTCCAACCGCCCTATGGAAATGAAGGAAATGAATGGGTAATTTGTAATTAGCAAATAGCTAATCGCAAACTAGGAATGGTAAAGAATCGCTATTTATTCCTTAAAGTTCGCTATTTAGGAAATGCAAAAAACTTTGATGATACATATGGCGGTTCATCTCAAACAAGATAAGAAGCATAGGGATACATTTATGATGACTGGCGCATCACCAGGGATGTGTTAGTCATTCTGTGCCGCTGTTCCGTCACCTATGGTGTGCTGCATTTACAATGCGGCGCATCATGGGGCAAAAACAGCACAGATGCATGATGTATCTGTGCCGTAAAGGTGGCGCATTGCTGGAGTTGTATCGCAAGTGTGATGAAGCTCCAGCAAGGGTCGGGGGTGCCCCTGTCGCAGGGTTTCTGTTCTCACACAGAACTGTGGACAGAGGATTGGAACCTCGGCGAATTAGGGTGTCCCAAAACTCACGTTAGTAATCAAAAACTCCTTAGCAAGCTAGGTACAGTGTCACATTGGATATAACAAACTCTCAATGTTTAGACAATCCAGAATATGAACTTATAGTACCTCAGGATACGTGGAACTCATGAACAGTCGGTCGTTATATATTTCTTAGAAACCAGAACATGGAGTTAAGAAGAACACATGTGTATTTGAAATGTTTATTTACTAATGCCGTCTTCTCAGGCGTAGTATCTTAGATAATACAAGTACACATATTATCAGTAGCAAAATTACCAGCATAGTTACTAGTACATAAAAAGCGAATGGTGATAGTATGTTAACATGCTGTAAATGAATAAGAGTTAGCAACACTTATAAGCAGCCGCGGGCCGTGGAGGGAGTTACGGTGAGGCAGGGAGGCGGGGAGGGGGAGAAGCAGGGTGGAGAATACAAGTACACATATTATCAGTAGCAAAATTACCAGCATAGTTACTAGTACATAAAAAGCGAATGGTGACAGTATGTTAACATGCTGTAAATGAATAAGAGTTAGCAACACTTATAAGCAGCCGCGGGCCGTGGAGGGAGTTACGGTGGGGCAGGGAGGCGGGGAGGGGGAGGGGCAGGGTAGAGAGGGCTCCACCCTGCTTCTCCCCCTCCCCGCCTCCCTGCCTCACCGTAACTCCCTCCACGGCCCGCGGCTGCTTATATCTCACCCTCCCTAATACACATATTATATTATTTGCTAAGAAGGTCTCTTTGTGTTGGTTTAGGGCGTGCCCATACTTTAGTGTCTTAGATTTGAAGGAATCACATCAGCATACACCAGCTCTCTCTTCATGTGAACCGCATCAACTGTTGTGTATGTGTGTTCGGCAAAGCAATATAAAACCCGCCTCATGCCCAGAATTGGCAGAAGTTGCACTTATGTTATGAGTATGAAGTCGTGGAGATCAGACCTCATAACAATTCTGTATCGTGTTGTTCTTGAAACTTTAGCACTCGCTGTACAGATATAGTTTAACAAGCAAAGCAGATAGTAGAGCAATAACATATTATTCTCATGTAAACCACGATGAACTACTAGGTGGAAAGCTAAAGCAACAACTAAGTGTCGTGTGCAGAAGTTGCAAAAAAGGAAAAATGGCGTTTAAACCGGTAAGGAGCCCATGCTAACTTAACACGGTGTAAAGATATCCAGGACCTAGATGACACCTCCCCATGATCCGGAAACGAACTGAATAAGATAATAGAAGTGCCATCTCATGAGAGCAGATTGCAAGTTTATATGTGGACGGTCCGCAAGGTAAAGCATTAAAAACTAGGTAAATTTAATGCTAAAGAAAAATAAAACAGCCAAGTACTTTATCGAGTCTTAAGCCAATAGGCAAGGTAAATAATAAAAACTTGACAAATAAGTCAATGAATTGTCAATGAAATGCTAGTACTCAGCATATCAAACATGAAAAAGGTCTATGACATAACTGTGTATGCAAAATAAGCTGCAACAGCCTCCAATAGGAAGTCACCGTCTTCATCCGAAAACAGTTCAGCCATCCAATTTAAAAGCGGAAAAGAACATACGTGCTCTCCCAGCACCGGATCCTCTATCACCATCAGAGGACAGCTCGGTGGGTTTTCAAGAAAGCTCTGTTCCAAGAAAGACTGTGCTGCCGCCAGTAAATTCCAGGGACCAATTAGTCCATGCATCAATGCCACAGCCATAATCCTTTCGCCAGGACAAACCAACTCGTGAGTAATGATAGGAGTCATCAGCTGATTAAAGTCGACGTCAGGAGAAACCGGTCCGCAGAGACACAAATCAATGGCCCAATCGAAATCACAGGTCAGGCAGTGAAATACAGGCTGGACACAGGTGAAGTAGGAGAATCGAAAAAATAATCCATATGCCGTGCTTAATATCGCCAACGGCATTGTGCCATAATATTCTAGCATGCGATTGCGGAACAGTGTCAGCAGCTGCAGGGTGGGAGGTTGCATAGGAGGGACATCCATATTTAAAAATGTAAAAAAGCACAAGAGCGTCCGCTGGTAATGCAAGTAAAAATGCCAATCCACGAAGCAGAGTGGAGAAAATAGAATGAAAGAAAGCAGGGATGACTCCAAAGATTTTCTCAAATGAAGTCACGAGACCACTGGTAACAACTTTAAAAAAGTGCGCCAGGGCCTTTGTGGAGGATGCGTTAAAGATAGTCCGAACCATCTTGCTGAAATTGAAAGGCAAATCTGAATTGAAAAGGGTCTGCACCTCTGTACGGGTGTTCGCTATGTGAAGCACGAAAGTTTCACGGCCGAACTCAAGGCCACCTCTCTCTGAGACAAAAGAGCTCTTATTCTTGCCATGCCGTTGAAATCTCTCCCAAGGTTGGTATTTGTGGCCAGATTGAAAACTCCCTATGTTCATGTGTGGGAGGAAATAGAACATTTCTGCAGCAAATAACCCGTTCACTTACTGTTACGATAAAAGGAATACTTTTAATTAACTCAGAACAATCTTCATTATTGAGCATCAAATAACTACCATTTTCCAACAACTTGAACGTGGGGATGATAGCAGGAACTGGCGTGCCTTGCAACACGCAAGCCATATTTGGTCGGTGTTTGTTGCATGAACCGTGTAACTGTATGTGCCTGCACATTAGTGAATGATCTGGCGTCTCAGTGCATTCCTCTCCATTCAGATAAACTTCTTGATCATCTTTGAAACATCTGTATGTGTATGGAAGCGACTAGACCTCATGAAGAAAAGCACTACCTAAAGGTTCATAACGACCTATTGGTATATATTTCATACAATTTGAAAACTTATATAAAGCAAAAGGCAGCGTTATTAAACCGTGGATAAGGCACGTTGCCAAAAAACCCGCAATCCTCTGCTGATGATGTCACTGAGCATGTCATGAATGATGTAATATGTGACATCATCAGCAGTGGATTACGGGTAATAGTATCTCTAGTTTACTCCCCTATAGCTGTCTTTCTTTAAACATAAGTGTCTGTTTCCTTCCCTTATACTTACTGTTTTTGGTTCGCTTCCGGTTCGCGTACCGGCGAGCGAACTGGGAAGCGAACTAAGAGAAATAGAGGTTGGCACAGTTCCAAATATTGTACCAATTTTTTAATAACGGGGAGGTAGTTCTGAAAAGAACTTTTTTTTATTGTTTTTGTTGTTTTATATTTTTTTTATTTTTTTTCAGAACATTTTTTTACTTTTTTTGAATTTTTCTGAACAGTTTTATATTTTTTGGGGTTTTTCTTGGAGGGGGCAATGAAAACGATTCATTGTAAAGGGCTCAACAGGAGCAACAAAACAAAAAAAAAGTATTTATTATTTTGGGCGTTTCGTACAAACTTGCATATGATAGTCAATAGCTCTGTTGATCAGAGTGATGCTTCTTTCTCCGTAGCAAATGAATCCATCGCAAAATACGCAGATGTGTTTTACTTCACCAAATCTCATTTGTATATTTGGCACCATCTCCCTGCCCTCTGGTCTCGTTACTTCCGGTACAACAGATCTTCTGGCCATAATAGGGAGATTATCTAGGTCGTTCCGAAACTGTGCAGCACTGTAGTTGTTAGGATGCCACCTAGTCATATGGCGATGCATTGTGTAGTTTCCGAAACTGTATTTTTTCTCGGTTCCTCTGGACAGTCTATCTTGACATATAAGGCAAGTTACGTATCTTGCATTTACTTTTTTCTGACCTTTGGGAATTTTAAAAAATTGCCAAATGAAGTTTTCTTTCCGGTGAGACGTCCTGGGTTCCTCAGGCAAAAACTGCCTCTCTTCCTGCTCTTCCTCGTCTTCCTCTTCTTCCTCTTCTTGTTGAATTATAACTTGAGCAGGTGGTCCACTCTTCCTTGGATGTGGTGGAGGTGGTGGGGAAGCACCAGCTGAAGCTACTAAAGAAGCCATTGCTCAGTGATCACAAAGGGTCTTTCTCTCACAATGATGAAAGTCAGAGTGAGGAAAGAAGGAGGGATTTTCATCATTTGGGAAAAACAAGAGTTCTCAACCAATGAAAAGTGTTCATTTTAGATTATATGACCTAGTCTTACATCATTAGGAAACCAAAAGTGAAATGAACCAATGAAAAGTGTTATTGCCAAGTCACATGACTTGCTGTGTTTACGTTAAGCGCTTTGCAGGGCCTCCCGGTTTGCTTCCAGAAACCTGCGCTTTGCGACTCGCTTCGCGTACCAGTTCGCTAACGTAGCACGTCATATGACGTATCACGCGACAACGTGAAACGTCATGCGGACGGGAGGCGTCACGATGTTGTTTTCTAACGCGGCACTTGCGGTAAAGAAACGTTTACCGGCTTGCGGTCTATTTCGCGGCATCAAGGTCAGCTAACGGGAAGCTTCCCGATTCGCGAAGCGGGAACGAAGAAAAAAAAATATTTAAAAAAAAAATTATTCATAAACATATAAAATATATTTTTGGATTTAAAGAAGAATACATTTTACAGCTACAGATATTAGCTGTTAAAAAACCAATGAAATTCACTGAAAAAACCATAGGTTATAGACCATATATAGTTAGGAATTAGCATTTACAAAACCTTGAAAATTCACTGAAAAAAACATAGGTTATAGACCATATATAGTTAGGAATTAGCATTTAGAAAACCTTATTTTACTCACACAAAACCATTGAAATTCCATATATAGTTAGTTGCACTAACTATATATCGAGCACCCGCAATCCACTGCTGATGATGTCACATATTACATCATTCATGACATGGTCAGTGACATCACTGATGACATCACTGATGACATCTCAAATGACATCACTGATGACATCACTGATGACATCTCAAATGACATCACTGATGACATCATGACACACCAATACCAGTTACTACATACGCACTCACTGATTCCTACTTCTACACACACATTCACTCATTCACCCATACAATGACTCATACATACAGTCACTTATTATTACAACACTATCATATGCACTCATACACCTATGCAGACAGTCACACACTGCCACTCATCCATGGAGTTACTCACACACCAAGTCAGTCCTGTAAAGAATCAATCACACTTCCATTTCTTCATCTATACAGTTAAACACAGAACACCATACTTCAGTGACATCACTGATGACATCACTAATGACATCTGAAATGACATCACTGATGACATCTCAAATGACATCACTGATGACATCATGACACACCAATACCAGTTACTACATACGCACTCACTGATTCGTACGTCTACACACACATTCACTCATTCACCCATACAATTACTCATACATACAGTCAGTTATTATTAGAACACTATCATATGCACTCATACACCTAGTCAGTCCTGTGAAGAATCAATCACACTTCGATTTCCTCATCTATAGTTAAACACAGAACACCATACTTTTCACACATATACTAACACATACTTACTCTCTTATACAATCACTGATACAAGTACACATTGATATGCACAGAGTCACACACCTCCCAGCCAGCCACACACACACTCAGTCTTCCATACATCCAGTCATTCTTCAATATGTAAAACGTATTTAAACTTTACAAAAACACACAGACACTAGATGATGTCATCAGTGATGTCATTTGAGATGTAATCAGTGATGTCATCAGTGATGTCACTGACCATGTCATGAATGATGTAATATGTGACATCATCAGCAGTGGATTGCGGGTGCGCGATATATAGTTAGTGCAACTAACTATATATGGAATTTCAATGGTTTTGTGTGAGTAAAATAAGGTTTTCTAAATGCTAATTCCTAACTATATATGGTCTATAACCTATGGTTTTTTCAGTGAATTTTCAAGGTTTTGTAAATGCTAATTCCTAACTATATATGGTCTATAACCTATGGTTTTTTCAGTGAATATATATATATATATATATATATATATATATATATATCAAGTCAAGTCAAGTCAAAAGGCTTTATTTCGATAAAAAGATTATCATAAAAGCAACACAGAAAATCACAATAGTTCAATTTAAGACACAAACATAAACTTGAAGCAGAAAATTTAACCCATTAAAAGAAAATTACTTTGACAATAAAAAAGACAGTAAATTTTTCAATAAATATTTTTAAAAAAGATTTACACAAATTGTACTAGCCTATTAATTCAATAGGTTTTTGCAGGCAAATCAGTCAAAGGGCAGTTCATTAGATTTAATACATTTATAAAATAGAATTAAACAGTCAATTTTAGCCTTTTGGCTCGAATGGACCAAGCCCATGATAAAAATTTAGCTAAAACACAAGCATAGGACACACGGCTGTCAGATATAAGTATCCTAATAGCTGCCTCATGGCTCCTGGTACCCAACTGACGACATAGGTTTTTAAGCCAAACCCTCCTTGGTGTTGCATACTCGCTGCACTCAAACGTAAAATGTGCCAATGTCTCTGGTTTGGCGAGGCATGCTGGGCAGAGCTCTGATATTTCCATACGAGATTTCCATCGTGAGGTGAAAGAATTAAGAGGGAGGGTTCCTGTTCTGAATCTAAAGTACAGGGCCCTATCAAAAGGTTTTCCGATAGTATCGAGATACAATTCCCGCTTGGGACGATCTTTAAACCTCAGAAAATCCTCCGTGAGCCTACCCAAGGTGGTACTTGTATTCCTCTGAAAGAGGATCCAGTCCCAATAGAGCTTTTTAAGGACTAGCTTCGAGGGTGAAGTTTGATTCGACCATGCTTCACTTAGGCCCAGTTTTGTTAGCAGGGTCTTCATGTCTCTCAGCCATTTAATTTTGTGCCAACTTGGTAGTGACATAATTTCTGCTAATCCTTGGGCATATCCGCTAAGTTCTTCCACCCGCCAAATACGTGCCCATAACAGTAGTGGATGGAATTTTGCAACATCATCAATTTGGCGGCAATCGAGGTCCATCATTAGGGGGAGTGTAGGGGTGCCCTGCGGAAGGGACATAATTGCTCTGCAAAATTTATTTTCTGATCTCGGCAAAGCATCAGTAATGGAAGAGCCCCAGAGTTCGGCCCCATAAAGGGCAGAGCTAACACCTTTAGCTGAGTAAATCTCAAGGACTGTAGCTATTGGTCTAATTGTACATGATCGTTGCTCTTTCAAAAGGGCTCCTGTAATCCTCTTGTGAGTTAGCAACATTTTGTCCAAGTGTGGGGTCCAATCCATTTTGTGCGATAGGCGTATCCCAAGATAATCGAAGATCTCCACCCTTTCCAGGAGTACAGCATTCAAAGTGGGAGGGCGAACTTGTTGTTTAGGAGGATTCAACACAAGATACTTGGTTTTACTGGTATTTATTGCCAGACCTCGTATGGTGCAAAAGGATTGAAAGTTGTCCAAAAGTCTCTGGAGGCCCATCGGGGATTTGGAAATTAAAAGCGTATCATCCGCGAAGAGGAGGGTTGGTATGCGTTCGCCAGCCAGGGATGGTTCATCTGAAGGATGTTTCCGAAGGTGCTCAACCACCCCATTAATGTAAAGGGAACACAGGGTGGGGGCTAGGACACATCCCTGGCGGACACCTCTCTCAACCTGGATACGACCCGTTTTCTCCCCCCCAGGGCCCCACCTAACCTGGACAAAACTATTGTGGAGAAGCCTGACAAGTAGGGATAGCAAATAACGGGGCAAACCCATATCGGCCAGTACATTCCATAAGGATTCCCTAGGTACAAGGTCAAAGGCAGTCTTTAAATCGATAAACGCGAGATAAAGACTGCCCTTGCCTATAACCACAACCTTCCAGTACACCATAATGAGTCTGAAGGCTTGCTCAAACGTCCCAGTGCCCACTCTAAAGCCTGCCTGGTAGTCAGAAAGAATTTTGTTTTCTTCTATCCAGTTTAAAATTCTGACCAGCAGGACCTTGCCGACTACTTTTTGGCTAATGTCTAACAAGCTAATCGGCCTGTAGTTTGATGGGTCGTCCCTGGAGCCTTTTTTGTGAATAGGGACCACCTCAGCCCCTTTCCACGATGAGGGGATAGTGGCACCTTTGCAGATGGCAACAAGCAGAGAATGAATCAATTTCCCCCATTTTACGATGTCAGTTTTTAAGAGGTCGCCAGGAATACCATCCGGACCGGCCGCTTTTTGTGGAATGATAGAGCTTATTGCATATTCCACTTCCTTAATCGTAAAATCAAAATCAGTGGGCCGGATATCATAGATTTGAGGGACGAATGATGACGTATATTGTTTTAAACGAAAAGAATGTCATATTTATTAAAATGTTTAATAAACATTTTAAATTAAAACTAATAACAATAATATAATTAAAATACTAGACTATGCTTTCATAATCATAACAACCAACAAATATAATGGTATTTACAATTAACAAAAAGTAATGGGGTTGTACTGTGCACTCGAAATTTTCAAAGTAATCACCAGTATTCAATTTTTATGTAGTTTTCAGCAGGGCGTGCGGGAAGGGAGGAGGGTGCTACTCTCCTAAAAGTCAAAGAACAAGGTAGGTGATGTACTTATCACCAGACCCTTTCTGCACTGCAAATGCTAACCCTTAATGTTCGCTACTTGATTCTGACTTGAATGTAACCTTATATCAAAATAAATGTTTTATCTCACTTTTTCATCATTTATTCATATTAACAGAAAACATATTTGACTTTGCAATTATTAGTATTAACATGCAAATTAATTCATATCTATTGACAAAAAAGCGCAACATATAACTTCATTTTACATAAATGACATGATATTGTTGTAAATCCCAATGCATTTCGAGATCACAAAGATCTCTTTTTCAGGGGAGCTGAAATGTGAAAAAAATTAATATCAGTACCATTTGTGGTTGTTAATGTATAACAAAGAGGATGAAAATGTGAGTATGTACATTTTGTGGCTTGATTCGAAACTAGTGCGTCAAATATCACCATGATAGTGCCATGCATAACTTTAAACACAGATGTTAGTTATTGGTAAAAATAAGACGGACCAAACATGGAGAGGCACAAAGCTTACCAACAATTCAAGATGTGGTATTAACTGTACTACTGTGGTCGACAGATATCTGAATTTCTTTTAGCCAATGACTGGGAAATAAAGAAACAAAGATTGTTAACCTACTACTAGGAGAACCAAGCTCTATGACACTCTGTTAACACCAAGAGCATATGACGTGTACCTTTTAGATGCCAAGCTAAATTCGATGGCTGATCAGCGTAAAACCAATGTAGATCCTGAAATGAATAGGAGAAAACGCTGCGAATGTAAAACTTAATTGCCAGAGTAATCAACTCACCCGTTCCAAGATGGCGCCCGAAGTTCTCGAGGCGCAGAACTTCGGGCGCCATCTTGGAACGGGTCCTGGACAGCGCTCTAGTGGCTGGGCGATTTGGGCCCACTTACTATAAAAGAGCTAGCATTCTGTCCATTTCCCATATTGAATGCAAGGACTCCTGAGGCGAAAAGCCGGGAGGTTAGAAATCAGTTTTAAAAAATTGTTATTTTATTGCACTGCACTTTGAAAAACCATTGCGCTCTTAATCACGGGCAATATTGAATTTTATTGTGTCAGACTGAAAATTTTACCTGTAAATTGCCCGAGGACCGCAGTGAGCAGCTTCTTCCTGCAGATTTAATTGCAGGAAACGAAGCCGTTTTCAGGGCTCCCGGTCACCTACAGCAATCCCCCTCGAGGCGCAGAACTTCGGGCGCCATCTTGGAATGGGTCCTGGACAGCGCTCTAGTGGCTGGGCGAATTGGGCCCACTTACTATAAAATGAAGACCCCTTACCGCCCGCCCAGTGAGCGGGCTCAGCGGGCGCGCCAATGGCGCGCCAGAGGCGCGCCAGAGGCAAGCCCGTCTGGGCCCGTCCGGGCCGAGCCGGGCCTAGGGCCAGATACTATGCCCATTTCTCCCAACCATCGTATAAAATACTCACGAGATGAACTTCTACAACTCAGTATCACAACTGCTCCCCTCGTCCGTTCCCCACCTCCCCAGAGTGAGCCTACAGGGGAGGTCAATCACAAGAAACCTAAGATTGTCAGCCTTGCTTTGCTCAACTGTAGATCTGTACCTAAACATTCCACAGAAATTAACTTGCTGATCCAAGATACCAACCTGGATATACTATTCCTCACGGAAACATGGCTGACTCTGAACTCCGAGGCAGATATTGTCAACATGTTACCCCACGGCTATTTAATACAGTTCCACAATAGAACCCAGGGTAAAGGAGGCGGTTTAGCGATAGTTTACAGAGATAATCTTACATGCCGGACACAAGAGGGAGGAATCGCGGACTGCGAAAGCATCCACTTTTTCCTCCAAATTACACCAAACAAATCCCTCTCTGGTATTTTGATATACCGCCCGCCCGGAAGCCTAGGAGATTTCGTAGGCTGATTGCTGGAGACTACAATTACTTCCTGCACCGAGACATCTAATTTTATGCTACTAGGAGATCTCAATATCCATTTTGATGATCTCACTGATAAAACTGCTAACGACCTAATATCAGAACTGAAGGCATTTGACCTCTATTTAAAAAACTCTGAGCCGACTCATGCTAAAGGACATCTTTTAGATCCAGTTTTCACCAATATCTCTAGAATAGAAATCTCACCTTCACTCCCACTCCTATGGACCGATCATTCTCTCATTCCGTTCACAAGGCAAACCAACTCAGATACCCCTCAAGTTCAAGTATTTAGATCCCAGGAGAGAATATGGTCCAAACTCTCATTCGAGAACTGGACTCGGGAATTAATACAATCTGCCCCTCTCGCGGACCCTGACCCTGTGAAAGCAGACGCTAACTTTACTAGGTGGCTAACCACCACTCTTGACTCAGTAGCACCCAAGAAAAATTTAAAGAAAAAAAGCTAAATCTTCAAATCCCCATGGTACTCTCAAGAATTGAGGAACTTAAGAAAAATCTGCAAAACTCTGGAGCGGAAATGGTTGAAGGATTGGGACCCCCTCAACAAAGAGAAATACAAAATAGCCATGAGGACCTATAAATCCGCCCGGAAAATTGCCCAAGCCTCTTTCTTTGAAGAGAAAATTAAATCTGCCTCCAAATCGTCCCGGGAGACCTCTAAAATAGTAAAGGAGTTACTTAAAATACCTGACCCCCCTTCAACACAAGAATCCACGGTCACCAGATGCAATCAAGTAGCAGCTTTCTTTGAGAGCAAAATAACAAATATTCTACAATCCCTCCCGCCAAAATCTGACAGCAATGCCCCTACGGCCTCTACTGATACAACCTTAGGCCCCACCCTGGACAGTTTCAACAAAATATCTAATGAAGACTTCCAGAAGGCCCTAACAGGCTTGAAAAGTGGATCCCCGAATGACCCAGCCTCTATTCACATCATTCAACAGGTGGGACCTACCATCTCCTATCTGGCCACTGACCTTATCAATGCCTCATTTAACCAAGGAGTGGTTCCCCCTAATTGGAAACACGCAATAGTTAAAGCTCTGCAGAAGAAACCAGGATTGGACCCCCAAGATTTGTCTAACCTTCGACCAATCTCTCTTCTGCCAGGTTTGAGTAAGATTGCAGAGAAGGCCGTCAATCAACAACTCTCGGCCTTCCTAGAAACTAACAATCTTCTTCGCCCCTCACAAACAGGTTTCCGCCCGGGTCAGGGTACTGAAACCGCTCTTTTGACAGTAGTCGAAGAAGCTAGGTGCATCTTGGATTCAGGAGGATCGGTTTTACTGATCCTCCTCGATCTAAGCGCTGCATTTGACACTGTAGATCACAGGACCCTGATCCAGCAACTCCTTAATTTGGGGGTGAGAGATACCGCATTATGCTGGCTAACATCCTTCCTAAAGGACAGAACCTTTCAGGTTTGTGAAGGAAATGTGCGGTCCAAGCCTCTCCCCCTCCAGTGCAGGGTTCCTCAGGGCTCTTCATTGAGCCCTACATTATTTAACATTTATATGGCCCCCCTGGAGGACGTGGTCATCCCTTTTGGGATCAAAGCCGTCACAGACGCTGACGACACCCAGATGGTTGTCTCATTCTCAATAGAAAGAGACAAACTTAGAAATCTGCATGATTGTCTTGCAGGAATCCATAATTGGATGTGTGACTCGAGACTTAAACTAAATGGCTCAAAAACAGAGCTCATGCTTCTGGGTCATCAATTAACATCTTTTCCCATCGCGATGTGGCCATCATGTCTAGGAGCCCTTCCACAACCCAAGACAGAACTCAAAAGCTTGGGGTTTTGGTTGGAGCAAGACCTCTCTTTGAAAACTCAGGCCAAAAAGACTGCTGGTACCTGTGTGGGCCTACTCCGCTCAGCCAGGAAGATTCTCCCTCTTCTCCCCTCACAGTCCCAAAAATTACTCATTCAAGGGCTCATATTATCTAGATTAGATTACAGCAACGCCCTATTCATGGCCGCACCAGAATCCACTGTCAACATCCTCCAGCGAACTCAAAACGCAGCGGCCAGGCTACTTACAGGCACCACTCATAGAGCTTCAGCAAAACCTGCGCTTAGAGCTCTCCATTGGTTGCTGATCCGTGAAAGGATCACATTTAAGGCCCTATGTATCACTCACAGATCACTGCAGGGTAAAGGGCCCCCTATGCTGAGGACCATGCTCTACCCCTACAAACCCACCAGGTCCTTGCGCTCATCTCAAGGCAACTTGGCCACTGTGCACAGAGTCAAGAAGGCCCGTACTGGAGGGCGACGTTTTTCGGTCACAGCTGCAACCCTGTGGAACTCTCTCCCAACCCGGATGCTCTCTGAACCTAACCATATGAAATTTCGTAGATTGCTAAAGACCTACCTTTTCCCACAATACCTCAAAATCCACCTCCTCTACCCTTCTGCTTTTCCTCAGTTTTCCATTGCACTCTCAGCGCTAGGACGCTCCCGGGCTGCCATGCGCTTTATAAATCCTTTTACATTACATTACATTACAAATATGTAATCATGTGAGCGATAATGCGACATGAAAGTAATAACATCGAAAATACCTGGATTTTCAAAAGAGCCTGTCGGCGAAGTGCAAACTGACTCGGTAAGTAGAAATGAATTATCTGTAAAAAAACGACATGAATACAACATGACCGTCAGCAACTGACTCGTCGAGAAAGAAAAAGTTCACTATCGGTGGCGCGCTGAATAATTAGTTACCTGGAAGATGTTATCTGCGTCTATGCTATTACCGTTCTGCCACCGAAACACGTAAGTGCTTATACCGGTAGTATTTATTGCTTGGATGTTAATAAGCTAGAAAGAGGATGAGTAGTAGCGGTAGGCATGTCAGCCATCTTTAATAAAAAGATACTGGCAAACAATTAGTCGGTAGCTGCCATGTTTGACTGGTCTTATGTGCCAGAAAACAACATCCGTGGTTGAAGGAGATAACTCAGTTAAAAATTAAACCAGCCATTACCGACTGTGGAATCCGTAAATCTAAGACACGTGTTTGCAAGCCCACATACACTGGCATTGTCAAATGCCTAGAAGAAAAAACATTTTTTTTTAAACGAACGATGGGAATTCATTGTGAATCACTAAAAATTGTTAGAAGTAAATAAACCACAAAAAACGTGTAATAAAATGATATGAAAATAACTCATGAGGTGTTGTTAGTTAACAATATGAATGTGTTTAAATTACTCATGGGGATTCGTCAATACAGAATCATGAATTAAAAATGTGTGACATTGCAGAATACATTTATGTTGAATTTGTAACCACACGATAAACCTGGAGTCTGTATACATACATTTCCATAAGTCCCTCCAAACAATAAATATATTCAGTATTTTTGCTCAAATACACAAATTTTGGGGGTAGTACAATGCTAAAGGTGAGTGTCAATGGACCTGAAAAACCTGATTGAATCTCTATCATCATGGTTAGTAAAATGAGTCCTGTGTAGCCCTATAACTGTGTTTGTAAGCTCTGCAAAAGTATAGAGGAAAAATTGGTACATTTAACGATGAAGATTCCTACGTGGTTACAAGAAGCAGATCATATCTAACTTGTCATTGAGTCCTTTGGGCATCATGGTTTCCATATATTTTATCCACCAGATCTCTCTTTGTGATCACAAACGAGTGTTATCCCGATCAGGTTTTTGGTCAATTACTTCCAATACTTGGAATCTGAGTTGTGGTATAGTGTGATTCTTTTCATTCCAGTGGGTGGCAAGACTCGATGTTGTGGATTGATTGCGAATACGGCTCTTATGTTCAGATATGCGTGTCTTTATTTTCCTGTCTGTTTTTCCTATATATAATTTGCCACAGGGGCATTTTATACTATAGACAACATGAGTTGAGTTGCAGTCTGCTCTATGGCGCATTTTGATAATTTTACCAGTGTGTGGATGTTGAACAGTGCTACTGACTATGACATTATTACAGTGAACACAATTTGCGCATCTTTTCATTCCTGATTGTGCTGAACTTAGTTGAGTGGGTGGTATTCTGGGTTTAGTCACCATCTCTTTGAAGTTTCTACTTCTATTATAAGCGAACAAAGGTTTGTCTTTGAAAATTCCTTGAAACTCTTGTTCTGTCTCCAATAGTTCCCAGCGTTTATTGATAATAGTTTTGATTTGCGTCGATTGTATTGAAAATTTGGTGACAAATACCATACGTTGTTGTATTGGTTTGGCTTTGGGTTGTAGCAAGTGGCTTCTTGTTATAGTCTGTATTTTAGATTCTGCTGATTGTAAGATTTGCGGTGGGTATCCACGGTCTATGAATTTTTGTTTTTGCAATGACAATTCTTGGTTGAACGCTTGATCTGTGGATGAGATGCGTTTAGCCCTCATAAACTGTGATAAAGGTAAGTTTTGAAGCAATGATTTAGGGTGAAAGCTGGAAAATAGCAGAGTATTATTCCTATCAGTGGGTTTATGAAAAACCCTTGTCTCAAGTCGTTGTTTGTTGTTATGTACCATGACATCCAAGAAAGGGATTTCTGAGTGGTCTATTTTCAATGTGAATTGAATCTGACAATTCTTGGTGTTGAGACCATTGATTTGATGTTGTAGCATCTTTTCTGAACCATTCCATAACAGAAAAGTGTTTCTTCCATGATGCATCTGACAAAATGAAGTCATTTTCGAATTTAGCCATAAAAATATCGGCAAAAACTGGAGCTCCAGAAAAACCCATTGAGGTTCCGCTGATTTGTAAATACCAGTTGGATTTCCAAGAAAAGTAAGAGTGGCGTAAACAGAATTGTAGCAATTCTAACAGAAAGACTTTGTTTGCTGGTTAGTCAGAAGTTTGTAAAAGAGCCCATTCACAGGATTCTAAACCTTCATTAATAGGTATCGATGTATACAGAGATGTCACATCTATTGTACACAAGATTAGCTCATTCAAGTCTGTATTGACATTTTGAAGCAGTTGTAGAAAATGTGTGGTGTCCTTGAGATAGGTTGTCCAATTTTGGACGAATGGTTGGAGAAATTCGTCAATATATTGCCCTAAGGGCTCAAGGATGGATCCACATCCACTTACTATAGGTTTGAAGGGTGGGTCTTTTAGATTCTTATGGATCTTTGGCAACATATAGATCCGAGGACATCTAGGTGTTGACGTTGTAAGAAATCGTTTAGTATGGTCATTGATCCAGCCCATTTCAACTGCGTTCTGGAGAATGGAAATAAGTGTTTTAGAGATGTCATTGAGTGGATCTTCAGTTAATATCAAATATGTAGATTCGTCTTTGAGATGTTCAAAAACTTTTGCTTCATAAAAAGAGGTATCCATAATAACTAGGGCTCCTCCTTTATCTGCTGTTTGAATTGTTGTAGACGGATCGCGAGCCAATTTTTGGATGATTATCTCTTCATGTTTGTTGATATTTTTTCTTGGCTTTTTGTTCCAATCTATTTGCTGTAAATCCTGTTTGACCAAAATCTCAAAGGTATCTAGCAGTTTATGGGATGTAGGTGGCATAAACGTACTTGGTGGCTTAAATTCCTTGTATTCTCCTGTGGTAGTTGAAGGTAACTCAGGCAATGTTGGCAATATGTTGGTAAAAAAATGTCTTAAGCGTAATGAAGACTGATTTCGGTATTGAAATGGTTTTCTCCTATTCATTTCAGGATCTTCATTGGTTTTACGCTGATCAGCCATCGAATTTAGCTTGGCATCTAGAAGGTACACGTCATATGCTCTTGGTGTTAACAGAGTGTCATAGAGCTTGGTTCTCCTAGTAGTAGGTTAACAATCTTTGTTTCTTTATTTCCCAGTCATTGGCTAAAAAATTCAGATATCTGTCGACCACAGTAGTACAGTTAGTACCACATCTTGAATTGTTGATAAGCTTTGTGCCTCTACATGTTTGGTCCGTCTTATTTTTACCAATAACTAACATCTGTGTTTAAAGTTAAGCATGGCACTATCATGGTGATATTTGTCGCACTAGTTTCGAATCAAGCCACAAAATGTACATACTCAAATGTTCGATCCTCTTTGTTTGTTATACATTAAGAAATACAAATGGTACTGATATTAATTTTTTTTCACATTTCAGCTCCCCTGAAGAAGAGATCTTTGTGATCTCGAAATGCATTGGGATTTACAACAATATCATGTCATTTATGTAAAATGAAACTATATGTTGCGCTTTTTTGTCAATAGATATGAATTAATTTGCATGTTAATACTAATAATTGCAAAGTCAAAAATGTTTTCTGTTACTACGAATAAATGATGAAAAAGTTGATGAAAAAAGTTGAGATAAAACATTTATTTTGATATAAGGTTACATTCAAGTCAGAATCAAGTAGCGAACCTTAAGGGTTAGCATTTGCAGTGCAGAAAGGGTCTGGTGATAAGTACATCACCTACCTTGTTCATTTACAATTAACAAGCATGACAAAATTAACACATAACATAATAAATAGAGTTTTTAATTTGACAATAAATAGCCATTGTTACATTTAATCATTCTTAAATAACGTCCTACCCGATACCTCTACAAAGTAAACACACACCTAAAATATATCATACAATTATGATCATTAATTGTTTTACTTAATTATCACTTAAACAATGAATGGTAATTAACTAATAATAAAATATTTATAATTAATAATGTCCCACCCTTTATCTCTACAAACCCAACAACGTGCACCTAATATATATTTAAAAACACATCTTAGTTACATCATTTGCATAATTAATGATCAATTAACAAATGAATAACAATTAACTAATAATACATTAATTATATTTAATTACCTTCCCACCCTTTACCCCTACAAACACAACCCGCACCTCATATATAACATACAAAAATGTCTTAATTACACAATTCACATAATTAATTATAAGTAAATAATTATAAATAATAGAAATTAATCATTAATTAATATGATTGTTTCCCTTCACCCATTTTATTCTTACAAAAAACCACAACATATGCCAAATATATTAATAAAAAAGTGAATTATTTACCCAATTTACATATGTATATCAATTGAATAATTATTAGTAATTTAAAATGAAT
The DNA here is from genome assembly GCF_964261635.1 of Lissotriton helveticus. Classification (NCBI taxonomy): domain Eukaryota; kingdom Metazoa; phylum Chordata; class Amphibia; order Caudata; family Salamandridae; genus Lissotriton; species Lissotriton helveticus. The sequence continues at coordinate 1,376,142,784 of NC_136059.1, forward strand.
TATTACATAATTACAATTAAATTACTTTCCATCCTATACACCTACAAAGCCCACAACCCTCATTTAAAACTTAACATAATAAACAAAATATTACACAATAGAGATTCCCATAATATGGCTTTGGGCGGATATCATCCCGATCTTCAAAAAGGGATCACCCCTCCATCCTGTGAATTATCGGCCCATTAGCCTTGTTGATGTCGCACAGAAGATTTTTCCTGGACTGTTTATAGAACTGGTTGTAGGCTGGATGCTGGAGGCTGGAGAATAGCATTGAATATGGTCCATAAGTACGGAGCCCAGATACTAGGTTCAGTACGATAGAGATCTCCAGGGATCTTATCTAAGCCCGAAGCCTTTGTGGGAGTTACTCGGTTAATTGTAGCCGTAATTTCGGGGATATCCAGGCGAGATAACTGTGGCTGTGGACAATGAGTTGCTGCTTTCCCTGATTCGTTAATCAAAAACAATGTTATTGACAGCGATATTTTTGGAAATGATTTTAACAACTAACAGGCCGATTACAAGGCCGGTCAAATGCGCGTCTAACCAGCATCGTATCAAAAGCGGAACTGCCCGAAAAGGAGTCGGAGGTCCCGCTTCCCAGATTATGATCTGACCGCCGTGTTGGCAGTCCATTCCTGTATTCATTCTATAGCAGTTTGTGCTGCCACTCGCAGCACATGCCTCAATGGAAAAAATGCAGATTTTAAACACCTTTGCACCATGTGGCAGGCAACATGCGGTGCCTGACACGGCCCGTGGAGGGAGTTGCAGTGGGGCAGGCAGGTGGGGTGGGGGAGGGGCAGGGTGGGGCGTGATAAAAACCGGAATATGGATGATTACAGGTAAGTAAACAATTGAATTAATAAAACGAATTACGTTCCCCGCCCTGCATCGCAAAATGCAATGCAGGGTGCGCTACGAAATTCATTTATTAATTTAATTGTATTTTTACTTGTAAACATACATATTCCGGTGTTTATCACCCCCCACCCTGCCCCTCCCCAACCCCTCCTGCCTTCCCCACCACAACTCCCTCCACGGGCCGCGGCTTGGTGCAGGGATGCTTAGGGGGGCACCACAGCCACCTCCCTGGATCCCCTAGTGGAGGACCAGGAGAGCCCCACTAGGGACCCCCAATGTCACTTTCTGCCTGCCTTTTCATGGTGAACACAAGGAGATGATGGATGGAGTGCTGAAACTTTTCACTCACCCTCAGTCACAGATCTTGGTTTAAACCATCATCATTCTTTAGCTCACTTTCCCACCCCAGTTCAGACCCAGCCATATGCAAATCAGTCTTGACCCTGTTCCTTATAGGAACAGTCCAGCCTGAACTGCCAATCCAGGTCTTCCCTGGACTGGAAATAAGTATCCAGCCAGGTATGAATCTAGTGGCAAAGTGAACAAAAGACCCACGTCTGAGCATACCCTACCAATTTATGGTGAACAAAGCTCATGGCGGACGTGCCAGCATTATAGGGCAGGCGGAAAGCAAAATTGTAATCCAGACAGCAGGGCCGAGGCTTGATCCACTGCCATTTGGGGATTACATTGCCGACTGCTGCCCTGACTGGCCCGTGGGTCCATTGGAAGCGGAGCGGTATTCTCCCGGGGGTTTTCCTCCGACCGCCAGAATCATAATGCGGCGGTCGGACAGAAACCTCTGATATCGGGCAAAAAGCCGCCAACAAGCTGTCAGAGGGCTTTCCGGCTGACATCATAATGAGGCCCACAGATGTTTTTGACATAGTAATCAACAACATAGATATTTTTAACATCAATATTACTTTCCTTAAAATCGATATTCTTGTCAACAATATTTTTCCACACAATATTTCAAAATTCAATATTTCTGCTCATTCATATATTTTTTCTACATTTATTTTGAATACCCTGAGTCAGGCAAAGTGAAATTACCTCACAGAATTTCACTATACCCAGTTGTTCCGAGTGTTAATTCCTGCCTTAAAAATAACATGAGGCTCAGTGGCATAATGAAACTTGAGGGGGCTCCCCTGCAAAGTACATGGAGTGGTCCACCCACGCTCCAAACCCAGTCAGGAAGTCCCAAGCCAGGGGCCCACCACCCATGCACAGTGTCAGAGGGGGCTTCCTGCAGCTCGGTGACCTCCACACCATGGGGCTTTGGGGGCTAATGATATGCCACTGACAAGGTTATGGCTGAAACAGCATTCAAGCCTCATTATGAGTTTTTATTTTGTAATAGGACTCCATACAATTCTCTACCCCTTCTGGAAAAAAGCTTTCCCTTCTTATCTCAACCCTCTCTGTTTGCCCTCACACCACCCACAGGCCCATGCATATATATGGCACCTTCTCAGAGTTGGTATGAAATGACTGCATGGTAATGGTAAAATCACATTTGATTTCACCATTACCCCAGTACTGTGTAACTTAAATCAGAGCAATAGAGAAATAGCATATAAAAATGTATGAGTGTAAGCATATCATATAAAACAAATGCATACGTTGTTTGTGCTGCAACTCAAACCCCTGTGTTAGAAAACACCGCCCACATGATATATACGTGTACACTTGTATGTTGCCTAGGGATCACCTCGTTGTTTCCACTCTCCGCAATGAAGCAATATATTTAGGTTGACAGATGAAGATTACAGTAAAACTTTCATCAAAGTATTAATGCTTGTGATATCAAAAAGTGGAGCCACTTTAGATATGTTCTCCACATGAAAATAAGTAGATTTTGCAATGCTAGGAGCTTGAGTGTCAAAACATAGTGCATCCTGTAATATTCAAATAGAGCTCCATTTTCCGAGGTAAGTATGCATGAGTAGGTCTCCATATCTTCAGATCTTCACCTACAGCGGGACAGATATATCATGGATGGAATTCACCATTTCTATGCCAAGATCTCCATATATGTTTAAGCTACTTTCTTTCTGGCTGTTTGTGGAGATCCACACCACGAGGGTGGATATCTCCACACAAAAAGTAATAGGGAAATTAATAAATTTTAGTAAGAATTAACAAAACTTAGTCATTTAAAAAATAAAAATTAGAAAAGCTTTTTCACCTAGGACTAGCACAAGAAAAAGACAGAACATATCAGGTCAAAAACGTAACATCCTATTTATTGCATATTAAATTAATGCTCTATATGCATTTATTTTTAATCAATTTCTATTCATCACAATTTTAATCTCATGCCCACAGTATCAGTTGCTCTAAATGTGTTACAAGCCTTGTTGCAAGTCATGTGCTATATTAATACTGTTTAATTTATTTTGATTACATTTATTATTGAAATAAATTTAATTAAAACGTAATTCAATGTTTAAAACATAAATATGTCAAATTATAATAAACAATTATTTTTCTAAAAAAATTCTTGAATTTAAAATATTTCAAAATTATTGCGAATTAAAATAGAATACTAATTGGTAGGTATCTTTTTACATTAGCATGCCCCTTCGTAAAACCCTCTCTTAATTTCCTAAAACTTCACCCATGTATTAGTAATTATTCCAAATATTTTTTACCAATCCACCATTGTTCCTCCCACATTTACTGTTGAAACCTGTACCTCTGTGGGCAGAGATCGCCACACCCACAGTAGAGCTCTCTATATAGAAAGACAGGAGAGCAGAAGGAGACCTCCTGCAAGAAGTTTGTGAATGACATTTTGGGGTATGCGCTCTACATACTCTAAAATGGGTTTTGTGACTATGGCCTTTAGTTCTTAAGGCAGTCGAAGTTCGAAAAGTAGAATCTCCGTCTTGCTCACATCGAAACAAGCACGTTTGGTGGCAGGGAGCATAAAACAATGCAAGTAGTTCATGGTGGAAGTGTGAGTCATCAATTCAGTTGAGGAGTGGCTTGAGATAGGAAAATGGCAGAGGGAGGTGACATTTTTGATCCACTTGAAAGCAAAGCAGTTGGGTTTTTGACATTCTCCATTTTGAGGTAAAGATATCCTCTAAACACTCGTCTGGTATGAGACATTACCACATATGGAAGTTTCTGCCAGCTCTTGCCTCTCCAGTCCAATCCGCAGCACTAAGTACATTGAATCACATTCTTGAATATTAATAAAATATATCACCATGCCCTGTTGCAGCGTGATATATTTCTATGAGGTAATACAGTGCTCATTTGTTACAGGGAAATGGTGCGGAAGAGTATCATTTTTAAACATGTTTTAATTGAGGTTTACACCAAGTATACAACGAAAACTGGGAGAACATACATTTTCGATATTTATATATAGCGGTCCCAAATGCCCAATGCTTCCTGGTCTTATGATGGGTTTAGAGTTTGTGTTTTCAATGATCTCTCATGTAGCTAGGACAGGAAAACCAGACAGGCGGGTTATGTGGGCAGGAGGTGGTGAGAAGGAGATCAGAAGGTGCGGGTGTGCCTCCAGCATCAAGGAAATGTATACGTCTTAGAGGTGGGTGGTGACCCCATGTAGAGGGAGTGGCCACCAGCGACATGAACTGGTCCTCAAGAGTGTGAGACTGCGGAGTCCAAGGAAGACTCCAACGGTGAATCAATTAATTTAGAGAGTCGTGCTTCCCAGTTTGGGGTTAACAGGCGTCGGCCTAGACCTCTCATGGCTACCCCATGCAATGTCACTGCTTCGGCCTTTGTTCAGCAGGTAAACAGAGCCAACCATTGTTCAGGGGTCGGGGCATGGGTGATTTCCTGCAAGTCATGATCGTTTTCTTGGCCAGTCAAGGAAACGTGTAGCAGGTTCGCGTTTATGCAGACTATAGTATATGCCCAGAGCGCCCACCTGCCAGATAGAGATGGTTGGAATGCCTGCGAGGTGTTCCAGCTTTGAGAGGACAGGGGACGAGTACATATTCAGGTGTGTGCAATCCCATAGGATGTTTCAGGCCAGCCCCTGCGCAGTTACTTTTGGCACATGTGTCTGAGGCACAGGGAAAAATGCATGAGATTTATTTTCAGGATAAGTAGGCCAGTGAAGGATGTAATATTGGATAAGTGTGAGGTGGGCATTGCAAGACACATGCCGTGGGCATGCCAACGCCATTTCCCATTCCCTGTCATTTAGAGATCTGCCAATCTCCTCCTCTCAGACCTCCCACAAGGGCAGGAGGAATATCTGTGTGTGTGTGCAAGCATGGTTTTAGTGGGCCATGTGATTAATCCGCGACCGATACCCATAGTGGGCAGATTGTAGAAGTTGAGACGTGACTGGTTTGGAACCCAGAGTCATCCAGGTGTCCTCCAGTGCCCATTTCAGGGATGTTTAGAGGTGGAATTGGCCCTCAGGAAGAGCCTATTGCTCGATCAGTGCCTCAAACACCATCAGGCAATCATTCGAATAATAAAGTTTGTCCATTGAGATAATGCCAGCATTCTCCCTCCTCCGTAGACAGCCACTAATGAGTCAGCCCCTCCGGGTGGGGAATCCAAATAACGGAATTGCTGGGGCGCATGGCGAACATGTCTGGTGCGACAGTGCGCTCATGTCAGGCATGCAAGAGCCACGTATGGGAGAGGAGGCAAATTCTGGTGGGGGAGTGCTTGTGTGTTAAGGGGGAGAATCGTTTGGGGGGGATGATTGTCCTGGTGGCCTCCAAGTACCAGCCTGCCAACCAATAGGAGAGCCATTGCAGGTAGGCGGCCAAGTAATAATGCTCAAAGTTTGATGCCCCACGCCCTCTTGCTGGAGTTTTGACAGGGTCACCTGCCAGGGCAATTTGTGCCAGCAGAGGTCCCTAAAAGGACATGGAGATCCTAAAATAGTAAATGAGTAAGTGAGAGTGAAAGGTTCACAAAATAATGCAGGGGAGTGGGAGGATTATCATCTTAGAAATCACCACTCGGCCCCCTTTTGTACCGCTTTTGGCCGCCATAAGTGTGGCAGGGTATGCTCAGACGTGAGTCCCTTGCTCACTGTGCCACTGGATTCAAGCAGAAGACGGCTGGAATGCCAGAAACCGGTCCTCGGAAGCTTGTTTCCGGTCCGGGGAAGACATGGCTTGGCAGTTCGGGCTGGACTGTTCCCATGAGGCACAGGGTCAGACTGATTTGCATATAGCCATGTCTGAACTGGGGTGGCAGAGTGGGCTAAAGAACGGTGATGGATCAAACCCAGATCTTTTGACTGGGTGTGAGTGTTTGATTGATTCAGATGCTCCGTCCATCACCACCCCCTTTTGTACCGCTTTTGGCCGCCATAAGTGTGGCAGGGTATGCTCACACGTGAGTCCCTTGCTCACTTTGCCACTGGATTCAAGCAAGCCGGGCTGAAGACGTCTGGAATGCCAGAAACCGGTCCTTGGAAGCTTGTTTCCGGTCCAGGGAAGACATGGCTTGGCAGTTCAGGCTGGACTGTTCCCATGAGGCACAGGGTCAGACTGATTTGCATATAGCCATGTCTGAACTGGGGTGGCAGAGTGGGCTAAAGAACAGTGATGGATCAAACCCAGATCTTTTGACTGGGTGTGAGTGTTTGATTGATTCAGATGCTCCGTCCATCACCATCCCCCTTTTGTACCGCAGTGTGCTCATGTCAGGCATGCAAGAGCCACGTGTGGGAGAGGAGGCAAATTCTGGTGGGGGAGTGCTTGTGTGTTAAGGAGGAGAATCGTTTGGTGGGGGATGATTGTCCTGGTGGCCTCCAAGTACCAGCCTGCCAACCAATGGGAGAGCCATTGCAGGTAGGCGGCCAAGTAATAATGTTCAAAGTTTGATGCCCCAGGCCCTCTTGCTGGAGTTTTGACAGGGTCACCTGCCAGGGCAATTTGTGCCAGCAGAGGTCCCTAAAAGGACATGGAGATCCTAAAATAGTAAATGAGTAAGTGAGAGTGAAAGGTTCACAAAATAATGCAGGGGAGTGGGAGGATTATCATCTTAGAAATCACCACTCGGCCCTCTACGGACAACCGGATTGACTGCCAGAACCGGGTCTTTGATCTAATGGAGATGCCTGCAGCCACCATGTCACCTTAAAGACGGTCTGTGCTTATGTGGTATACCCGAATCCCCATGTATTGGATAGAGGAGGGCTCCCACCGGACCGGACCCCCCCCTCTTGGCACAGTCCTGGGTACTAGCGGGAACTAACAGGATTTGTCCCAGCTGACTGCCATCCTCGACACTCGAGGCGACTGGGTTGAGATAAAAATCAGCATCCTGCAAACAGAGCAGGACATGGTCTGCATATAAGGAAGCTGTGTGGGTTCTGTCTGATAAGGGGATACCCCATTCCATCGCCTCTGCTCGTGCTCTGGATGCAAAAGCCATGGTAAAGAACAATTATGAGAGAGGGCAACCCTGCTGGGTGCTATGTCAATCGCAATGTGCCCAGAGATGGACCCCTCTAAAATGGGTCCTAGCTGTGGGGTTAGTATATGAAAGCTTGATCAATTTGGTGATAAAGGAGCTGAGGTCAAATTTCTTCAGGACTGCAAATAGGTATTACCAATTAAGGGAATTGAATGCTCCAGGCTATCTGTCCTGTTGACCCTTAACCACTTGGATGCTAAGGCCCTGGAAAGATATACAACCACTTTCCATTGAAATCAATGGAAACTCCATGACGAGTTACCCTTGTCATTAGCATCCAAGGGGTTAAGCATGATAAGACCCTCTGAACTCTGTGGGCGAGTATCATGCTTAATACCTTATAGTCGATAATCAAGATCGCAATAGGATGATATGATGACACGTCCAGTGGGTCTTTACCTAGTTATAGTAATGGTGCTATGGAACCTCACACAGCATGGCTGGGAGGGTCCCGGCAGATAACGCCTCCTCTTAAATCTGCAAAAGATTGGGGGCTAGGCTCCCCTGGAATGTTTTATGAAATTCAGATCAGAGCCAAGTGGCTAGGGTATTCTCTCCCAATAAAGACCAACTATCAATGGATTATGATCGGACAACTCCCTGCCCAGTTAGTCTGGTGAAGTTAGAAAGGGACTGGGAGCAGACTATGTGGTCTAGCTGTGCATAGACCCTGTGCATTTGGGAGTAAAAGGAGTAGAGTCTGATGCCTGGGTTGTAGTATCCCTGATGTCCAATAGCTCCCATTGCTAAATCCAGGCCTGTAAGCCTCAGGTTAATTTAAAACTTTCTTGGCAGTAAGCCCTTCTCTCCATATCCCTCTTCACTCATCCTCTGCCTACTCATCCTTGCTCACCTTTTGGTCTCTACTATCTGTCAGTCCTTAGTAAGCCAACCTCTCCCCTCAAAATCTCCTGTGGTCTGTGCTTCTCAGTACATCTCTAACCTGTTGCCATAGCCGACAAGCCCCCTTTACAGCCTTTCTCTTCCCTCAAATCTTTTTTTTTTTTTTTTTTGAAAGACCTTTATTGTTCAAGTTACATATACACAGCTTTGTGCCTACAACCCTCTGCCAGGGCCGGCTGCAATCAGTGTACCAGGTAAAACAAGTAAAACCAGTAAGAATCGGCACTAGCGTTAGAGTGCATATTATGAATACTCGACTCAGGAAGGCACAACAGACGATTGCATTAAAAATGTACATAGTTCACCAGAAGGCTGTGGCCGTAACGCCCTGAGGGGATCTCGGTCTCTTTCAATATAGTGAAGAACCAAACTCAACAATCCCTTAAAACCTAAACTTCCCCCCACCCCCCAACCCTGGTCCTCGTGAGTAGTCCCAACCTGTAAAATAGATTGTCGTTAAGGTAATTCTCCCTGCTGACAACAGGCAAGTAGCAACCCAGGCCGGCAGTTGCAGAAAGACCTACACACAGTGAGTCAAAGAGCAGTTGTAAGGAACAATACAAGCATTAGATCCATTGTCCAGCTACGATGTCATGAAGACCCCAATGGCTTCCGGTACTCAAGGACATTGTGCAGGACAGCCGATACATGCTCCCTCAGTCACAACTCATTCGGATTCAGCACCTCCTTCAGGAGAGGCAGCCCTCGCATTGTTCTCACTGTCAGAATCATCCAGGGATAGCATATAGAGCGTAAATGGAGTCCATATATCCCGTGGTCTTGCCGCCTCAGGGAGCCCCTCATAGTAACAATTAAGCTGATCTCTACAGTAGGCTAGATCATTCAGCCACAGCCGTGCTTCAGGCGCTCTCCTCCCCCCCCAACAAAGCGCCACTCTTCGCTTGGCCAACTGGAGCGCCAACACCACAAATCGTCTAAACTTAACCGACACACCGGAGACAATGCCCAACAGGCAAATGCGCACATCTAACGCAACCGCAGTCGATGTCATAGCCGTAAGCATCTCAGTCACCGCTTTCCAGAAGTCATACACTCGCGAACATCCCCAGGCCAGGTGCACAAAATCAGCGCCATCCTCACCGCATCTAACACAGCAGGCAGATTCACGAAGTCCAAACCTAGCCAGTTGGACCTGCGTGTAGTACCACTGATGTATGTACTTAAAATGCAGAAGCCTAAAATTACCATTGATCATGTACCCTCCTGTCAACGTACAGCACTCAGTCCAGTCAACATCACTCAAAGGTTCAGGAAGACTTCTATCCCATCTGGCTCTAGCCTGGATCGCACCCCCCCCTCATCTTCCTGCGCCGCCCGGTATAATCTAGATAACAACTTAGATCTATCCGTGGTGGTGTATAGCAACTGTAAAGCCCCAAGTGTCTGCGGTTCTCCCGGGTATGTTGGATACAGAGTGTGCACCGCAGCCCGAAGCCTAACATATATGAAGGTAGCCATAGTGGCGTTATTGGAGCGGCCCGTCATGACCTGCAGGGGAATAAACGATGCGCCAGGGAACAGGTCCCCCATGGTTTGAAGCCCAGCGTCCCTCAGAACCTGCAGTCCCCCCGTCTCATTAGACACCGAAATGCCCGAATGATAGAGCAGCGGCATGGCCGGCGCATACAATGGCAGCCTGTCTGCCCGCCTGCCCAGTTCCTCCCAGGCCTTCGCCGTGATTCCTACAGTGTTGACCTCCCCCTTTCCAAACACCGAATGGTCATTAACAATTTTGGCCCTCAGTGGATATGGTAAAACTGCACTGGCTTCTAGAGCCACATGCGGCGTGTACGGAGGGGCACACAGCCAGTAAATCGCAAAATGAGCCTGCGCGCAGAGATAATAAAGCTTCATGTCCGGCACGGTGAACCCCCCTAATTCATACGGTTTGGTCAGTACCTCCCATGACACCCGAGGCTTCTTACCCGCCCAGGTGAGAGTTATTAGCAGTGACCGCAGTCTGGCAAAGAAGGGTGATTTCAGGGGAACTGGAACATTTACAAAAAGATAAAGAAACTTCGGCAGAACTACCATTTTTATTAAGGACACTCTATCTGCCAGCGTCAGAGGGAGCCGCGTCCAGCGTGCCACCTGATCCTCCAGCTTGGAGACAGCCACACCATAATTAGCCCTAATAATTTCTTGAGGATCCCTGTGAACCCAGACACCAAGATAACGAACCGACTCAGTCGCCCATTCCAAGGGGAATTCCAACGGGACCCGACACGTAACATCCGTAAGAGGCAGCACAAAGGATTTGTCCCAATTGATGGTCAGTCCAGAGTGGCGACCAAACTTGATGAATTCCCGGAGTATGTTTTCGAGGTATGTCGCCGGTTCACGAACATAGAGAACCATATCGTCAGCATACATTGACACTGCCAGAGAGCGTAGAGGAAACTTCAACGCCGCCTCCGCATATTTCTGCCGCAGAATACAGGCTAGTGGTTCCATCATGATGGCAAAAAGTAGGGGCGAGAGCGGGCAGCCCTGCCTCGTCCCCCGTTGTATCAGAAAAGAGGAAGAAACATGACCATTAACCCTCACCCTAGCCGTGGGCTCAGTATATAAGAGTGCAATTAGTGAAGTGAAAAAGAATGGTACCCCCATCCGGTGTAACACCGCCAGCATATACTTCCATGCCACTGAGCAAAGGCCTTGGCGGCGTCAAGCATGACCGCCACCGCAGCCAAATCCGGTTTGAGGAGATGGAGCACAGCAAAAAGCGCCCTTAGATTATGTGTAGTCGACCTAAGAGGGACAAATCCTGACTGATCCGGTAATACCATAACGGGGAGAATCAATTGTAGTCTTGTGGCTAAGACTTTGGCAATAATTTTCACGTCGGTGTTCATGAGCGACAGGGGGCGATACGATTCACATTTATTCAGGGGCTTCCCCGGTTTAGGCAACGCCACCAGCAACGCCTCTCTCATAGTCTCTGGGAGCCGGCCACATTCCTTCGCCTCCTCCAAGACCCTTGCTAGCTGTGGGATCAACAACTCCGCATATTCCTTATAGAATTCGGAGGTTAGGCCATCAGTGCCCGGCGCCTTCTCGTTCGGTAAAGCAGCAATCGCCTCTCTAAACTCAGCCTCAGTGATGGGATGCGTCAGAAATTCCTGTTGCCCTCTGGACAACCATACCAGAGCTATGTCCTCAAAGTACTCATTCACTTCCTCCTCATCTGCCGTGTCCCTGTGCTCATAAAGTTTTGCATAATGTGTCGCGAAGCAATTCAGAATGCCCTCCGAACTCGTCACCACATCCCCATGATCATTAAGCTCCTGCACAGAACAGTACCGCGCCCAGGGTTCCCTGATCCTGTCCGCTAGGCCCTTCCCCGGCCTGCCACCCTCCCCATAGTATCTGGCCGTGGAACGCTTGGATAGGAATTTCACCTCTTGCTCCGCCAAATCATTATATTCAGTGACTTTCGTCCTGATCGCAGCCAATACACCGGCCTCGGCACCGAGCTCCAGGCGACGCTCCAGAACCGCCAACTCCTTTTCCAGTCTGGCCATAGAACCCCGCAGGGACGTCAGCACACCAGATCTCAGGCCAATGCATGCTCCCCTTATCGTCACTTTGAATGCCTCCCACACAACACTCATAGTGTCGACAGATCCCACATTTTGCACAAAGAACTCCTCAATAATCTGACGCAGACTCTCACGCAATACTTGATCAGACAACACACCAGGGGAGAAACGCCACGTGAAAGGAGCGGGGGCAAACATAGGCAGTTTCATCACCAACTTCACAGGCGCATGATCGGAGAGAGTGCGAGGAAGGTGGTCAACATCCGTCACCCATCCATGTACATCCCGAGTTACCAGCCAGTAATCCAACCGTGACCACGTATCATGCGCCGATGTGTAACACGTGCCCTCTCGCCTAATCGGGTTCCTCATTCTCCAGACATCCAATAGTCCCAAGCCATTCATGCCCTCACATACCGCAGCCGTTGCCTTCTTACGCCCACACGGCCTGTCCTGCTTTCTGTCTAATTCAGTATCCAACGTGACATTCAAGTCACCACCGCAGACGATAGCCGACGGGGGAAGCGCATAAAGTTTGTTCCAGAGAATTACATAAAATTCTGGGTCATCTACATTGGGTCCGTACACATTAAGCAGGACGACCTGCAAACCACACAATTTACCCTGCACAAGAATATATCTACCCTCCCGATCAACTTCCTCATGATGTATTTCAAACGGGACATTTTTTTAAACCAAAATCATCACTCCCCGGGCATATGAGGAATAGGACGTGGCCAGCCGGACTCCGGCCCATTGCTTACCCACCATTTCAGCCGCCCTCCCCCGAAGATGAGTCTCTTGAAGAAACACAACCTGAGCACCGTGCCTATTCAGAAAAGCAAGCATCTGCCGCGTCTTTTGCGGCCGATTAAGTCCCCGCACATTCCACGTGATACATGTGAGTTTACCCCCTCGATCCATATCGCCAATCAGTTAAACAGCCCAACACTTCATATGCCCCCACCACCACCCTATCGTCAACCCAACCATCACCACCCAGCGACCCAGCATGTTCATTAGCACTCCAGCAGGTTGCCGCAAACAAATGCCAACAGGAAGCAATACAGTACATAGGCAATTCAGAACCCCAGACTCCGACCAGGACATGAAACATTACCCCAACAAACTCCAGGAACTCATCCCCCAACCCCCCACCCACTTCAGCAGCCCCAATTTGCCAAAGCCATCCCGTGCCCCCCCCCATTGCAACCCCCAACCATGCAATCAACTGTGCGTGGGGATCTCCCATAGCCAGGGGCGCAGCGGCGCACAACTCCTGCCAGAACACTGACGAGAGCAAGACCAGACTCGATGTACAAAACCCCCCCCCCCTTTCCATAACCCCCATCCGTCAAAAGTTTAATGCAAGCAATGCAGCAGTGAAACGTGAACACATCATTGCATAACATTCAGGAAGCTCATCATATATCAACAGAGATGACAACAGGGGTGCACAGTGCATAAGCCGTCCACATAATAGGCTCCCGAGCCGCCCCACAGCCCTGCATCCAGCCTGCCCACTCTCAGCATCAACTGTGCACCTGTTCAATACCACAGTTCAAATGGTGCAGTTAGGCAGCTGGGCCGCGGCACAGTCCTTCCGCCCCTCGGCAGTAGCCACAGTTACAGGTCTGGACAAGCCCAATTCCCTTTGGCTGTAGGATCGGGCTCAGCCGCCCCCGTCGCAAATCCATAAGAGGCGCAATGCAGCATCGCTCTACTGTGCACCCCCGTCGGGAAACGTTCACAAAAAATTAGGCAACTTCATCTCGCTGTCCGTCATCGTCTTCCTGAAGCCCTTCAGACGCCCTTTTGCGTTTCTTCTGTTTTTTGGCGTAGTCCATAGCCGCCTTAGGTGAGGAAAAAATCTTGTTATCCGCCGGTGGTCCTATCCGTAGGCGAGCAGGATATAGCATGGCATAAGGAACGCCTTCATCACGCAGAAGTTGTTTCACTGTGGCAAATTCTTTGCGCGCCGTCTGCACCGCCACGGTAAAATCCGGATAAAACTGAAGCTTGTTACCCTGATATTCAATGGAGCCTTTCTCCCTTGCAAGGCGCAGAATGGTGTCTCGGTCCCTATAGTTCAAAATCTTGGCTACTATCGGACGCGGTGTGGCCCCAGGTGGTGGTCGTTTAGCCAGGGAGCGATGAGCACGCTCCACTATGAAGACGCTAGATAGCTGGTCCGCTCCAAAGATGTCTATAAGCATACGTTCCATAAAGTCCTCCATGCGACCAACATTCGTGGACTCTGGCAGGCCCGTGACGCGGATATTGCTCCTTCTGGATCTCCCTTCCAACTCCTCATTCTTTGTTTGAATGACCGCCAGAACCCTTTCCATGTTGAAGACCTTAGTCGAGACCGTCGCAAGGCCGTCTTCGGTAGCTGACACTCTCTGTTCCACCTCTCCCATCCGTTCATTTTGGCGATCAAATTGCGTCGCCATGTGGTCCAGTCGGTGATTGACAGACTCCATAGTACCCTCGATCGATTGGAGGGTCTTTTGCATAGCCAGCAGCGTGGATTCCAAATTCGGAGCCCCCCCCGTCGCGCCCCCCCGGGTCGTTGTTAGTTGGCTCCTGTGAAGACATGTGCGTCGTCTTTTTGGCCTCAAAGGTGATCTTCGGCTGGTTCCTCTCCGTCCTACCCATGGTGGCGCTCTGCGTGATCCAGGCCCAGCCACAGTCCGTGCGCAGCCAAAGTGTCCCACTATCTAGCACTCAGCGCTTTCAGTGTAGGTCAGGCCAACAGCGCCCACAATCAACCTCTCTATTCTAGTCCCTGGGCCTTAGTGTGCATGCAGTCCACCCAGCTACTCCCGCACCGCAGCGAATGTTCTCCCGGTGACACCCTCAACTCTGCCACCAAAGCAGGCAACAGTGCACAAAATGGCGGGCACAGGACGTCTGTTCACCACATAGCAGGCAGCCCAGCAGCTTCCACAAGCACCCGGTTGTTTATAATCCCTGGGCCTCAGTCGATGTGCAGTCCACCTTGAACCATCTGCACCTCAGCCAGTATACACCCGGTGGCGCCCTCGCCACTGCCGCTGATGCAGCCAAGAGTATGGTGAATGGCGGGCACAGAACGCTCTTCCTCCTCGCAGCAGCACCCAGCCAGCCCACTCCGTGCAGCAAGCCTCCCGCCACCGCTCAGCGCACTCCAGCAGCGCCGCCCGGGCCTTCACCTCTCCGCAGGCCGTCTCCGCTCACACCCCACCAGCCGCGGTTCACACAGCGCGGCCCCACGCGGCCCAACACCACCTCCGCAGCCCCGGGCTCGCCTAGCGCCCCGCCCCACTCACCGCAGCCAGTAGAGCCGGGACCCGACCGCCCTCGTTTCTGGTTCCTCCAGAGGCTTCCACGCCCGGCAGAGCCACCTCATGCGCCAAGCCGAGCGGCACCCAGGCTCCACACGCCGGGAGTAGGCGGTCACCCAGCTCGGTCCGTAGCGTGCTGATATCCCTCTCAGGCCGGGGGTCCGTCGGCTGCAATCCGGGGAAAGGCCGAACAGCTCAAGGGACGCTCACCGCAGCGGCTGCCCAGCCGGAAACCGCACCAGTATCTCTCCGGCAGCAGCAGAGTCAGCTGGACTCAGTTACGGGGCTCAGGGGGTACAATTAAAGGATAATTAGGCAAATGTTAGCTGGTCTCGGCGGAGCCTCACGTAAGTGCGGCCATCTTGCTCGGCGCCCTCTAGCGCCCGCCTCTTCCCTCAAATCTTAAGCCCGCCAGTCAGGTTGTCTCCCTCTCCCCCGCCTCTCTTACCTCGGATGCCCCTTGCCTTTTGTGAGCCTGTCTCTCTCCTATAGGCACATCCTGCCAGCTTCTCCCTACTCGACCAGTCCTCTTCTGCCTCTCTCTCTCCTGCCGCCCACTACTCAGTATGTCCATCTGAAGGACTGGACTTTTAACAGTACCAGCGGTGCCAGGGAACAACACCTATAACCTTCATAGGATACCTGTTTTGGCGCACAAATTACAGAGACACGGGACACTTCCTTCGGCGTCAAAGATCAGCTTTTATTACTGCAGGGAAACAGGAGTCATAAGAAGTACATGAACATGTAGGTTCTGCGAGTCTGCTTCGAATTGTGTATGTAGATCGCTCTCTTTTATACAGAATGTTGCCATTGCATAACATGTGGACAAAAGATTACAATCCAGTTCCCACAGTAGACTTCAAAAGGGTCGCTTTCATGTGTTCAGAATCCCGGAACATAATTACAATAGCCATGCCGGTTCCCAACTGTAAAAGTACATCTTCCCACCATTAGGCACACCCATTAGAGTTGTAAATGACAAAGAAGAAGAGACAAGAGCAGCTGCAAGGAAGTCAGACACGTGTAGAGAAAAGAGTGTGGGGGTAATATCGGAAGCATGATCGTAGGATCAAAGAGTTGGATCCCATCGCCTGCACGGCTGTCACAATAGGCCGGCACGGCCAGATTACCCTCAAGCTGAGCCATCTGCCTTTGCTGTGTCATTCCTCCGGCCATAAAGATGCATGAAAGGAATATGCGTCTTCCGCAAGGCTTGGGAACTAGAGGGTCAAGGGGCGAACAGTTACCTGCTCGCTGACTACGTGAGGGCAAGAAACAAAATGGATGCCGTATCTAAAATGGAACCCGAGGGTTCAGATGAAGAACACGTAATATTAGACGAACCCTGGCAGGTAGTGTAGCGAAAATACACACACTTGCCGAACTCGTCATTTGCGGTTCATAGATACCAAACTCGTCTATATTCGGCAATGCCCAGAACATCGTAATAATTTTTACGGAACCTCAGACGGTCCTTTTGCCCTCATGTAGGCAAGCACTAGTCGGAATCATAATCGATTTCGATACTCATCAGATCACTCAGATGTTGTTGATACATTATTCTATCCTTCAATGCCTCTTTGGTGACAACAGGCTGTCTTATACACGTCGTAGCACAAAGGCCACATAAGGCAGGACCACATTGCACACAAAGACAACATGAGAACAGAAATGTCACAACAACCCCTATGATCATCAGAATCTTCCAACCCCAAGTCGATATCACACCCCAAAACCATCCCAGAAGTGTCCAATTTCCTTCGTCCACGTGTATGGACTCCGAAATTTTGTGCAACTTAGAGATGGCTTGATAAACCGTTGGAGCGTTATCAGGTATGAATATGCAGCAGCTCGAATGGATGACTGTACAAACCCCACCTCTATCTGCTAGAATGATATCTAGAACCATTCGGTTCTGCAACGTCATCAATCTATCCGCTTGGAGCTCGGTTGTCAAATTACCAAGGGCATTTGCAGTTATGTTGGCAGTTGATTCTACTACACGAGTTAACTGCCTCAGGTTCCTGCTATTAACCATCGGTCCCCAAAACGGTAGGAAACCCTTAAAGAAGTCTCCCGCTTCTTGTCCGGAAGTATCTTCTTTGCTAATCACACCTCTTACAATTCTAGTTCTGTGGTAATCAGAGGCCACAGTGAAAGTCGGAGGCAAAAGATTCGCAATATAACAGGTTCCCGAGAAGTCATGAGGTAACCACGTATAGGCTCGATCATAACATACAAAGTAAGTACCCTTGGCAGGCAGGAAGACAGGGGAAGAGAGCGTCGGTAAGACATACGTCTCGGTACAAGCACTCTCCCCAAACTGAGCTCTCGGATTTCGACCAAGACCTTTCAAGCAGAAATTACCAAGGTGAGGTACAATCCATATCGGTGGCGAGCTTTTAAGCTGCCTCTCACCCACTGATAAGCTGTACTCAGCTTCACTTAGTTCCTTATATGCTCGCACCTCTTCCTCTGGGATGAGCGATGCGTCAAAAATATCTCTATCTAAGTCTGCAATAGCTCTCGCCAGAGTCTTGTGGTACGGGCCAGGACCAGAGTTTGCTGAGCGTGGTTCTCGATGGGGGTAGGAATCTAGTGCGCTACGGAACATAGTTTGTAATGCTCGAGCTGACCCTTGTGCACTATAAGGCAGAACTAAGTACGGAATACCCCTATCCATGGTATGTGGCATTAACCCACACACCCAACAGTTGGTAGTGTTTACCACTAACTGATGCTGATGCAAGAGTTGGATAAAAGAGTTGTTTCTGAATTCCGCACGTCTGACTTGTTCGTGTTGAGGCAAAGGATAAAAGGAATGTGGAGAAACAGTAGAAACGAAATATTGATCATGAGATGGAAGAGTAGGTGTAGCAGAAGACAATAAGAACTGAGACCCATAATATATTCCTCCTACCAATAGCATAGATATGGTGAGAAACAGTATGATTATTTGTGAGAGAAACCATTTTGTATGACATATTTTCTGTAATGTAGATCTTTGCGCCAACATTTCTTCTCTTTTCGGCAGCTCAAATGATGATTCCATCCCCTAACGACCGTCCGCGACGTTCTTGACGCACTTCGTTCTGAGTAGCGGTTATCAATTCCCAGGAGTTCCCAGAAATTGATAATAGAAACCAACCTTGTGTCGATAGCTGCTAAACAGAAGGAAGTACCCGCACGGCCTTACGGTCAACCTGGATGGTAGGTTCTAACTAAATAATGTTCTTGGCTGTACGGAAAAGAAAAAGATACACAATATATAATGTCCACTATTTTCAGAGCAATGTAGAACCTAGAAACAAAAAAATCTTTTTATTTATGACTTGTTCGTGGACGAAGAAAATATCGGCTACTTCCAGGGCGAGTCTGATCTTCGAATAACGGATTGGACGGCAAAGGAGTGTTCGATTGTTCAGGCGATGGTTCAACAGTCAAGTTTTCCAAAGTTGACGTTGAGGAAATTGTTTGGGAGGAGTCAGCAACAGTGTCAGATACAAGCCGAGCTTCGCTGAATGGAACGAAATGTGGTGGAGTGTCGGTCTCAGAAGAAGAAAGACCTCTTCTCATCCAGATGTCCGACGGCAGAGGAAGTGGGACTCGCTTCGTGTGGGTAGCATGTACCCAGTTCCGACGTCCGTGTAATCGAACCGCCGTCCTTGTAGCCAGCTGTACTTGAAACGGGCCCACAAATCTTGGTTCTAGGTTTCGTTTTCGCCCGTAGTTTCTAACAAGGACCCAGTCCCCTGGTTGAAGTCGATGACCAGGACCCTCTGTTTGTGACGGCAGAGACTCAAAGACCTGTTGATGAATCAAACTCAATTTAGCAGTCAGATCATAGAGATAATCAATCAACATAGGGTATTCAATTCTGTCAAATTCCTTCGGTCTTGGAACTCCCCATACATTAGCAGGACGACCGAACACAATCTCATATGGGCTGAGCCCTACTCGAGAGTGTACAGTTGCCCTGGTCGACAGGAGAGCCAGAGGCAAAGCGTCGGGCCATGATAAACCAGTTGTTGCCTGAATTTTTGCCAATTTCAGTTTTAAAGTGCCATTATATCCTTCCACCAATCCTGCTGATTGTGGATGATTTGCACTATGAAATTTTTGTACAATCCCTAACCCGCGACACACACTCTTCATCACACTCCCAACAAACTCACTTCCGTTGTCCGACCATACGACCCGAGGCATTCCGTAGCGGGGAAAATATTCTTTGAGCAAACTTTTTGCCGTGGATAAAGCCGTATTGTCCTTAAGGGGGTAGGCCTCAATCCACCTAGAAAATGCACACACCACAACCAACACATACTTCAAATTATTACATCTCTCCATGTGGATAAAGTCCAACTGGATAACTTCGAAAGGGTACGTAGGAGGGGCAAAATGGCCAGGTGGAGTGGGGGTGCCCTTACCAGGATTGTGCATCAAACACACCATACAATTCTTGACCACTCTCTCGGCACACTTAGTAATCCCATCATTCTTCCATACATGAGACAACAACTTGCATATGCCTTTTGTGTTGATGTGTGCCATACCATGAGCCATTGTAACAACAGCGAGCACATACACATCCGGTAACATCCATCTCTGCTTCTCTGATAGATCAACCCAACATCCATTCTCATCCAATCTTCCCGTGCTCTCTCTCCATTTTGTCCTTTCCGTCTCAGTGGCTTCATTCTGTATTGCTTTCACACTTTCAAATGTGTCTTCACACATACCAGTCTCTGTTGGCCATCTTACTGAGCTCGTAACATACATTCTGTTCGTCAAATCTTTAGCCGTCTCTTTAGCCGTTTCATCCGCAAACGCATTTCCATGACCCACATCATCCGTTACTTTCTGATGTGCGCTACATTTGACTATGGCCACCTGTTTAGGCAATGTGAGTGCATCTAAAAGATCATTTACAAGCTGACCATGATGAATCTTCGTACCATGTGACGTAAGGAATCCTCTCTCTCTCCACAGTCGTCCAAAACTATGTGCCACACCAAACGCATACTGACTATCTGTAAACACATTCACCCGTTTATCTTTAGACAACACACACGCTCTCATCAAAGCAATCAACTCGGCAGCCTGAGCCGATTTCTGACTTAATCTTGCGCTTTCTACAATCGTTTTCAATGTTACTACAGCATACGCAGTTGTCACATCACCGTTCGGCAACTTGAAACAAGAACCATCCACATACAAAGTACCATCGGGATCTGTCAATGGAGTATCTTTTAGGTCAATACGACCCTTAGTTTCCTCTTCAGTTCTGAGATAGCAGTCATGTACTGCTTCACCACTTGATTCTGTGTCGATCGGCAGCAATGTTGCTGGATTCAACACATTACATCGTTTTATCCGTATGTGACTGGCCAGCAACGTCAACTCATATCCAGACAATCTTGCGCTTGTCAGATGTTGAGTTTTCGTTCTATTTAATAGAGTGTCAACTGCATGCGGAACCATTACCGTGAGCATATTATCCATAACTAAACCTGCGGACTGTCGAATGGACGCTGCAGCTGCCGCTGTTGCCCTTAAACAACTTGGCAAGGCTCTTGCTACTGGGTCTAAAGTTGAAGAAAAATAGGCACATGGGCGTTGCTTACCACCAAAAGGTTGTGTCAGAACACTCAACGCGCAACCATCCCTCTCGTGAACGTATAGTGTAAACGGTTTACTGTAGTCAGGAGTGCCCAACACAGGAGCCGAACACAACGCATCACGTAATTCCGAAAAACTTTTCTGACATTCTTCAGACCAAGGTACTGGGGATGGAACATCCTTGCACGTAAGGGCTATCAATGGTTTTGCCAACAATGAAAAATTTGGAATCCATTGTCTGCAATAGGACGTAATACCTAAAAAGGCGCGAACATCTCTCTGAGTTCTTGGCACAGTCATTTGGGAAATTGCTGCAATTCTTTCTGGGGTCAACCTTCTCCCTTCTCTTGACAATAAGTGACCTAGATAGGTAACTTCTTGACAACAATACTGTAGCTTTGAAGGCGATACCTTGTGGTGTAAGTCATGTAGATAGTGTAACAATGATACTGTAGCCGTTTTGCAAATAGCTTCTATATCAGCTGCCACTAAAAGATCGTCAACGTATTGAATCAAAGCTGCACCTCTAGGTAATACAAAGGCATCAAGCTGACCTTTAAGTGCTTGGCTGTAGATTGACGGACTCTCACAGTAGCCCTGTGGAGCGCGTTTTAGCCTAAAACTGCGCCCACCTAATGAGAATCCGAATAGCTCTCTGCTTTCCTCGGCAATCGGGATGCTAAAGAAAGCATTCTTTAGATCGATCACTGTGAACCAGGAGGCAGATGCCGGAATCATTGTTAGTAAAGCCGTAATGTCAGGGACCACAGGAAATTGTGGAACTACTATTTTATTTACCTCTCTCAAATCTATAACGAAACGATACACAGGAGGTTTAGTTGGGTCAGTTCGTTTCAGAATTGGCAATACAGGGCTATTACATACATTTCCACGAGTTTCTTCAACAACACCTTTTCCAATGAGATCATGAACTATTGCTAACAACGCTCGTTCGCCCTCAAGAGAAATACGATATTGAGGTAAACGCGGTAATCGCGCATTTGGTTTCAATTGAATCACATAAGGTGGAATGTCTAACAGGCCCACATCATTAGGACCTGTGGCCCATAAGGACGCAGGGAGGGAACTCAATTCCGGTGGGAATTTATCGACCGATAAATACATGGGAGAGATCACTCTCCGTCCCAATGTAAGCTCCACTCCTTCGGGGGAACAGTACAATGTTGCATATAATCGTTTCAACAAATCCAGGCCCAAAAGATTTTCACCACAACCAGTAGATAGAATCAGTGGAGCTGTTAGCTCACGAGGTCCAATCATAAGAGGCAAAGGATTAGAGACTGGGTTACTAACAGGGGCGCCAGAGAATCCAACGGAAACGTTCGTTAAGCCAGACAAAGGTGCGCCAGGGAGTTTTGAATGCATGATGGAACTTTTCGTCGCACCAGTGTCTAACAGAAAAGGCTCAACTACACCTGATGTAGCCACTGCAACGTAAGGCCCACTCTGATCGACCGGAACTGACACTACTCCCTCTCTTTGTCGTTGGCTGTCCTAGTAATGGTCATTTACAACAGTCTCATGCTCTATGTAATAATCATCCACATTATACTGTGCAGATCGAACTGACCCCGTATTTCGCTGGTCAAAATAATTATTCGCATCCGATTGATTTTGATGACGATCAATCTGATTGTGGGAAGAACCACGACCTCTACCACGTGGTGTCTGTTGAGGACCACCACCACGGTTTCCACGTGTCGACACACCATTCAGACGGTCCCGTAAGGCAAGACAATCATATTTTAGGTGTCCCTCTTTCCTACAATATGCGCACTGATTATACCCAAGTGAAGATCTATAATCAAAGTTGTCAGAGCGCGGCTGTGTCCTATCGGGCTGTGCTCGTGGTCGATACTGCTGTTGCGAATCATTTTGGTTTGATCGTGGAGGATATGCTTGCTGCAACAAAACCTTCGTTTTGAGCTCCTTCGTTTTCTTTTCTACACGATCACTTTCTTCTTTTTCCCTATTCTCATAATACTGAGCCGTTGCTAGTATTTGCGCAGGGGTTGAAACTGCCCACGCACTCTCTGAATTCTTTAGTTTGTTGCTTAGTTCAGGCAACAAATTCGACACGAATTTGTCAATGAATAACCGCTGGCCTCCCTCAGCGCCCATGTCCTGGCCGCTGTGGTCGACAAACGCTTCCTCAAACCTTGTAAAGAAATCTGAGACACTCTCGTCTTTCTTTTGCTTACAAGCTGATAACTTATCCCAGTTCACCTTCATCGCTGGCATGAGAGTTTTCATGAGCGTAATGATTTTCTGAGGCAAATCCAAAATCAGCTGTTCAGGCTTGGCCCCACCAACTTGTAATGCATCAGCTGCTAGCAGTGCAGCCCAATCACCCCCTAATTCAACTGCGTGATTGGCTTGACGAATTTTAGCCCAAACTGGTTGCGGTACAACATTGCCAAACAACATGTCGATGTCGGCAAGGTTCATAATAGAAGCTTCCACCAGTTGTGATAACTCCTTATAATAACCAGCCGGGTTTTTACGTGGATCGGGCAAGGATTGCTTCACTTGCAAAACTTCTGATCGTTTCCATGGAAGATGTATCCACACTCTTCGAAAATGCGGTAGCACCACAGGGTTACCCTGCGGATCTCCAGGCACCCAAAGTGGCGGAACCTCTCTCATGGGATACTGACCGGGAACCGCTTTCCAGTTCTCAGTGGTATCATCTGATGACACCCGAGAATGTGCTGTGGGTCTGAACGCTAATAAGCGTTCCACGGCACGTCGTACATCTTCACCTATAATCATACCGTTCAAAAAGTGACTCTGAAGTTCAATTATGTCGGACGGTACATTATCTACATCATTATTATACCATTCTTCCCTCAAAAAGTTACACATCTCCTCAAATACGAATCTCTGCGTAGGCTCATTAAACTGAGAAAACGTATCGAAGACTACACGTGAAGTGTAATTAGCAGGATGTTTCATCCACCTATGTGCCATGGTTATTAACGTCTCTTTCTCCCTACCACTAGGGATCTGACTCCGTCTCTGAGGAGTTTCAGATGAATCAGACGAAAATAATGGACCAGAAAGAGGTGAATAAAGGGTAGCAACAGAGTTAGGAACACGCTTACGAACAGAAGGAGAAAGAAAAACAGGGGCAACAACACTGGAGGTGAAGGAAGGCATAGTAGGAACGGACAAGATAGTTGGAGTAGCAGAAACAACAGTCTGTGAAGGTGCAGGTACAGGAGCAGTAGGAACAAGGACAGGTGGTGGAACAAACGTAGGGTTAACAACGGGCTGGCCCGCAGCCGCTGGAGCAACAAGGGGTACAACAGGAGGAACTACAGGAGGAACTACAGGAGCAGTAGCACCCTGTACATACGGAGGTGTTGATTTCATCAAATATGATAACAAGGAATCCTCCTTCAAATCTTCTTCTTTCTTTTCTAGATTATTCGGTAAAACTGGGTAACATTTATCTATTTTCATATGATGCAATCTAGTAGAGATTTCCATTTCCTTTTCTTCTTTGTCCTGTTTGCATTCTCGTATAGCTTGCATTATAGGAACGAACCCTTGCTTCTGATCCTTTTTAAGTTGTTTGATTTCTTTCTGCTTGGCCTCTTTACGCCATATCCGAAAGGAATCAAACATAGCTGGCCTAGCTTTCTTTAAAAATAATTTAGCCTCAAGATTATCTAAAATCGAAAGTTCAAAAGTTCCATGTGGTGGCCATCTAAGGTCACCGTCTTTCTTCGTATAGCGGACCCAGTAATCATTATAGATTATAGGACCTACTCCATGTCGACTATAAAGATCATGTATCGGAGTTCCAACTGGAGGTATCGGACATGAGTCCTCCAACCGGGAATCCATTGCGCAACATTTGAAAATACGAAACAAACCACTATGGCTAGGCATCGTGCACACTAACCTAGTATCAAACTTCAAGGATTACCGAAGCAATAAAACCTCGTGTAAGTCAAAACCCTCGGTTTTTGGCAATTGCAACTGTCAAATAATACTAAGGACCAATACTAAGAACCACAAATGCAATGGAACCATACAATACAACAAAGCCTTAAGGCTATTACAAAGCTCGAAGAGCTAACCACAAAGCCTGAGGAGGCTATTACAAAGCTCAGTGAGCTATTACAACAAAGCCTTAAAGGCTAACAACAAAGCTTTCAAAAAGCTAGAACAACCACTAAGAACTGGGAGCGACCCACAAATACTTAACTCGGAACTTCAATGGCGTCACCAGGAAGGCCCGTCTGTCGTCTCGCTTGTACGTAAGGTCAGCACCGGGCGTCGAAGACAGGTCGACAGTCAGGGCATCGGTCCGTCACAGCCGTCAGGAGGCGGGAATCTTCGCAGGGAAAATCGTCGGGCCACTTATTTCGACAACAGGATCGATGAAGCGGGGTGCACCTTCCCTCGGAGATTTCACACGAAGTTCCTCACGATCATCAGGCTTTGGACCGGTACCGCTGAAGTCGCCCCACGTTGGGCGCCAACTGAAGGACTGGACTTTTAACAGTACCAGCGGTGCCAGGGAACAACACCTATAACCTTCATAGGATACCTGTTTTGGCGCACAAATTACAGAGACACGGGACACTTCCTTCGGCGTCAAAGATCAGCTTTTATTACTGCAGGGAAACAGGAGTCATAAGAAGTACATGAACATGTAGGTTCTGCGAGTCTGCTTCGAATTGTGTATGTAGATCGCTCTCTTTTATACAGAATGTTGCCATTGCATAACATGTGGACAAAAGATTACAATCCAGTTCCCACAGTAGACTTCAAAAGGGTCGCTTTCATGTGTTCAGAATCCCGGAACATAATTACAATAGCCATGCCGGTTCCCAACTGTAAAAGTACATCTTCCCACCATTAGGCACACCCATTAGAGTTGTAAATGACAAAGAAGAAGAGACAAGAGCAGCTGCAAGGAAGTCAGACACGTGTAGAGAAAAGAGTGTGGGGGTAATATCGGAAGCATGATCGTAGGATCAAAGAGTTGGATCCCATCGCCTGCACGGCTGTCACAATAGGCCGGCACGGCCAGATTACCCTCAAGCTGAGCCATCTGCCTTTGCTGTGTCATTCCTCCGGCCATAAAGATGCATGAAAGGAATATGCGTCTTCCGCAAGGCTTGGGAACTAGAGGGTCAAGGGGCGAACAGTTACCTGCTCGCTGACTACGTGAGGGCAAGAAACAAAATGGATGCCGTATCTAAAATGGAACCCGAGGGTTCAGATGAAGAACACGTAATATTAGACGAACCCTGGCAGGTAGTGTAGCGAAAATACACACACTTGCCGAACTCGTCATTTGCGGTTCATAGATACCAAACTCGTCTATATTCGGCAATGCCCAGAACATCGTAATAATTTTTACGGAACCTCACATCTCGCCTCACCCTCTCTCTTGATGGTCTCCATCTTCACCACTCTCTCACCTAAGGCCTCTGTTGGGGTGTCTTAGGTTCCACTCACTGTTCCTTCATTCATCAGTCTTCTTCTCCCACCCATGTCTCGTGTCCCTTTTCGAACTCTTTCCATCCACTACGTCTTTCTCTTTTCTCAGTCTCTTTCCCTGCTCGTGTCTCACTCTTTTTGGTATTTGCTTTCCCTCTTCTCTTTTGTGTCCCTCACGCTCTCTTTTATCCAGCTACCTGCGACAGTCTCTCCTTCTATCCTTTCTTTGTGGCTGTCTGTTGCCATGGAAGCCCTGTGCGGCCACCGTACAAAAGAGGCTGGGAGTGTCAAAGCTTACAGCCCGGACCCTCTTCGCTACAGCGTCCATGGTCCGCTGAAGAGTCCAATCCCTGCTCTCACAACCTGCTTGAGATAATACCCGTCTATCCACAAAAGGGCAGGGATTTGTGGTGTGTTTAAATCTATCAGGTATTTTCCACCCTCACCACACAGACACATTGTGTTATGATTTGCAGAGGGGAATAGGGCTACATCACTTATACACTGTGTTGTGTTTGTAGTATGTCCTGTAGGAGAGTAGGGTGTGATTCTTATGGTTACCCCCACTTTTTGCTGTGATTCTCTGGTTTTTCGACTTTCGTGTGGCTGTGGACCTGCTAATCAGGCCCACAGTCCAGCTGTGCTCTCTCTAAATTGATATCATGTACTTTAGGTTAGTGGTGGGCGGAATTTGCGTAATCGCGTTAAGCAAATCTCCGCGAAACGGTAAAAAGTTTCCACAAACACGCAAAAATTCCACGGACACGCGGAATTGCTTGTTCGCGATGCTTTTTTCCTGTTCGCAATTGCTGTTTGCGTGCTCGGGGGAAATATCTTGCGAACACGCATTTTGAGAACACGAACAAGCAAAAAATTACGCGAAGTCGCGGAACACAGAATTTTGGGCAATTTCGCCTTACCCAAATTCTGCAAATTCCACAAGCGGAACGGAATTTACCACCCAGGCCTACTTTAGGTACGTACCAGATTGGTTACTGGGTCACCCTTGTGAGCCCCTGTATAGTGTACGATAGGTACCCAGGGCATAGGTGCACCCTAAGCCTACCAGGGGCTGCAGACTGCATTGTGCCACCCCTGGTTTGCCTTCCAAACTGACACCACAGGGTAATGTGGTGTGATCACCCCTTACTTAGAAATAGTATACCTATATCTATATACATATATAGACACATATACACCTATAAGCCACTCCTAAGGCAGACCTCAACAATCCTGGAGGTAGAGTGCTTGGATTTATGTGTGAGGGTGGCCTAGCATGAGCTGAGCCCCTCTGCAGCTTTCGGAACCATCTTCTTATAGCTGTTCTATGATATAGCCATACCATATACTCTTAAGTGCATTATAATCTTCGCGGTTAATGCTAACTTTGGTTTGGCTTTATCAAAACATGTCGAGTAAGGTGTCAAAAACTTTGGAATACTACCCCCCGCCACCAGTCCTGGCGGCGGGGGTAGCATTCCACCCTTCTAGGGGGAGAAGACATGTAGTTACTGGTTTACCCGGCTAAAGTTAAACAGAGCCTCAGCATCACAAAATGGATGCCTGCTGCCACAGATACGAGTCTGCCCTCCTGCTGCTGGACGAAACTCCGGCAGGGGAGGCCTGGAGGTTTCCTGTCCAGGTAGGTGATGGCACCTCCCCAGACAGGCTCTTAGTATATTGGGGCAGGGAGGGCTGCATTCAGTGAATGCTTTCCAGACACTGCCTGGGGCACAAAAGGTGCTCCATGCATTTCCCAGTTCAAACCGGTTGCTGGGGCACTCAGCCCCAGCTCTGGCATGAAACTGGACAAAGGGGAAGGGGTGTAACCACCCCCACCCCAGGTCCACCCATAGGAGGGACCTTAGAGTTAGTCCAACCCCTAAACTTGCGATAAGTATAGAACTCCAGTCCCTAGGACTTTAGATTACCCTGGACGAAACTCAGCAACATATATCCTGGACCTTCGACATTCCATTTCGACTGGAAGATGGAAGAAATCTCCCTTGTGGTCAAGGAGTGGCCACTTTGTTCAAACAGTCACCAACAGCATCTTTGCCGGTCTGCATTTTTTAGGCTCCCGCTGGATCCCGAAGAATTTGCAACACAGGACATAGACTTCCAGACATCTCTGACTTCAACCTTCGCTCACAGCAAAGCTGAGACCCATGGCAGACACGATAGACTTGGGACCAGAACTCCTGGACATCCTGCATTTTGCTACCTGCACCAACTTCCCGATGTATCCCAAAGTTGCGCATTGATGTACTTGAAGCCCCAGCCCGAGCACCTTTTGCACTGAAGCTCAGAGGCCCACACTCTACAGGTGTCCCGTGGGCCTGCTTTGTGCATTTCACCTTAACGCGCCTTTGCAGTTCCTAGTCCATTGGCTAGTGAGCCCCCAAGAAGACCAACCTTTGTTTCAACTTGCTTTCCTGGTTGCTCAAGGCTTAATCAAACTTCCCTGCAAAGGAGAAGTTCCACAGACCTTGCTGGTCTGCATCGAAGCCAATCTCGACATCCTGCATGAGTTGCATTTGCCAAGGCTTGTTGGGTCTAATCTGGATACTGACACCGCAGTCAACTAGACCCTTTGTGGGACAGCTTGAATCCAGCTCCTGTTTGTTGTCAACACCTCCTGGACCTCGTGGCTGAAGAGACAAACTTCACCTTTTCACCTGAAATCACCCGACATCTGGTGGCATCTTTCTATCGCCGCCCTGGCCACTGGCTAGTGGCCCAGTTTCTGTCTCCTCTGCTTTCAGGTTCTTCACATCTCCGATCCACCCTTGGATCCCCTCGGACACTTTTCCTCTGGTCTCCTGCAGCACTTCTTCGCAGCTCTCCATTGAAATTGACGACGAAACCCGACACTAAAAGACACCTATGCACCCGGCTTCCCTGGGTGAGGTAACACGAGTACTCCGATGCTCCCGTGGGTATTGACTCTCCAAGTGTCCTAGTCTAAAAGGGTTCCATCGCAGTTCACCTCCTTGTACCCTTTTTCTTTAAAATTCTAACTTGTTTGTTCCCCCTAGAGAGTCAATGGTAACCCGCGGCTGTGTTTAGACACTGCACGTGTCTCCCTTGGGCCTCCTACATCCTAACCTTTGGTTGTCCTGAGTAGCCCCAACAATTCCACAGGCCCCAGGCCTGCTTTCTATTTCTCATGTGGTTCCTATACCACTATTTTAGTATGTGGTTTGTGAGGCCCCTAGGGCAAAACGTATACTGTGCAACTTATCGTATGCTAATTAAGTTCCCTGTATTGTACTTTTACTTCTGACCTCATAAAGAGTCCAGAGGGGTTTGTGTTTAGAATAAATACATATATGTGGTGTGCTTTCATTTGGTACTCAAGAGATTATAAATGGTAAAACAACTTGCTTAACTCGTCTACAAGTCTTAGCCTGAAGGCTGCTCTCCACAGCTACCACTAAGGATAGCTTTCTATACGGTTAACTTTATAACCTACCATCAATAAGGGTCGATTAGACTGGTGCAAGGTGCCCGCTAGAACTAGTGGACATCATATGCCAGGCTAACTTCTCACATGTCCCGTATGAAGATACTTCGTATTTACATAAACTATATCCAAGTGCTTATTTGCGCATGGCGCACTTTTCTGCTGCGTGGTGAAATAGAGTCCTGTATGGATGAATGGTTTATTAAAGTTTATTAAAGTGTAGCGCATCTCTGGACTTGTTGAGCGTTCGTCTTTTAAATGAATTCTGTTATTGGAAGTTTCACCAAGGGTGAAACTGTATATCGGTATATTTCTCACTATGGTGTTTTTTTAACAATAGGTTAGTATTATCTGTAATTTTGATTTTTATAAGTTTATATTGTATTTTATTATTCTTTTATGATTTTTGTTAATAATCAAATACATATTTATTGAGTTTGAGAGTGAACACGTCGCTGCATTAATAGTAACTTTTGTTCAATTTGAGCGAAAACTATTTTTTTTTTTAATCTACGGATAAGGCAGCAGGTGATGAATTATGTGGCAAATACATAAGCGGCCCTGCTTATGAAATTCAAAGGTGAAATGATAAAAATATAATTTTGAGGAAAACTAGATAGCATTAAACATTAATCACATAGAAAAGCTGCTGCAGGTTGGATTTTCAAGTCACCTGCATTTCTGTGGGTTTTACTTTGAAGTTACCTCCCGCTAGGTGACATTATTATTTTGGTTGCGCTTCAATTGGATTTGACAGGTGGTGATGAGGACAGGCAGGAACGCAATTGCCTTCAGCCCATGCACATGAGTTGAAAGCAACTCTGGGAAAGGAGAACTGATTAGGTTTTCGTGACAGAGAGCACCTAATTATCTGCGGATGCATTTGTGAACATCCACGAACATTTCCTAGCAAACATGACAGGAAATGCAGTTTGTGTGATAGACTCGTGGCTTTCAATTGGGCACACAGACGAAAAACAAAAGCTCAAATTTACAATAATCCAGCCAACCTTTGGAAAACAGAAGTCATTGCAATGTTGTTTACCTGTACACCTGAAACAGCAATCTGTTCAGAATGATTGACACTCTATTTTTCACACGGGTAATGTGCAATGCGATGTGCTTCTTATCTAGTACAGCAAATGGGACATCTAATGGAAATTGAGTAGAACAGTAGAATAGAAGTAAAGTGGATTTTTTAGTTTTTTATTTTAATTGTAATTCATCATTTTTTTTTTTACTTACAAGCAATACCACGTTTGTGTCAGTACATGAAACCTGTAGCAAAAACACAGATTTGCTCCATTGACGCAGGAAAGGAAAAGCAATGTAACAGTTGCATAAACAGCAATTAACAGTGAGTCAATTACTCATCATATAGTGACATATATAACCACTACGTCCATATCAGACTTTGGGGCGAAATGACCATGTTTTAATGAACATCCAGTCACAAAAATCTGCAACGTATGTGTAACACTAAGCACATGCCCAATAAATCATTCGGGCCCACCCAAACCTCGTTGCTGCAAATAAGTGTGCAGTGGCTGCCAAATATCCCGAGGACGGGATGCCGACGGGTGCAATGAAGCATATAGCTCACAAGTGGGGTCGCAGAATATGAGACTTTTAATGCACTTTGCAGCAGTGGAACAACGACTACTGCCTCAGCATATTGCAATTTCACGTTTTGCCCACAAGTGTGCAATCGCTGTGACCCTTTGAATCCCCTTTGGGCCATCATGCACGTATCTCAGCAGCATCAACAATGGGTCTGGTGTCAAGGTGGTTTCCACCATCAGGAAAACGTGGGCAAAGATATATGCCCAATAGCTGCCTGTGAGTTTACATGTCCATGTTAGGTGTAAAAAATCTGCTTCCTCAGCATGACATTTAGGGCAGGTTGAGGGATGGCTGGGGTTGATCTTGGCCATGAGACTGGGCATAATGTAAGAGAATCGGAGACATTTAAAATGTGTCAGTTTGTGTCTGTGATTAGGGGTGCCTAATTTGGTTTGCTCTATAGAACAATATGTGTGCCAGGACTGAGATTAATTGAAAACAAACACTCCCTATGACCCTTATGAACAAAGCATAAACGTCTGCTTAATCATTTGCATCATTTAATGATGCAATTCACATTTTTTCTTTTTGTAAATTTTTGAAAGAAATATTCTTTGTGCAAAATAACCTTACAAGACAAACTCAGAATTATCTATACAAATATATACAAGATATACAAGACATTTACAGTTGAAAACTTTTTGCTTATACCACATACACACCTCTCTCAAACTTCAAACATACATACTACACAGTGGTCCCTAAGTACACAATGGTAATATCAATAATTCAACAGAAAGAATGAAGCAAATTGTCATAAAACATTTACAGCAGTTTTTCTATTTATGACTGTGAATGAAACTACATAAATAATGATGACTCCGCAGTCCGTGTGACCTGGGACCAGGTCGACGCGTTTCGAACCCTCAAACTGGTGGGGTTCTCATCCTGACCAAAAAGACACTTAAGTCTTCTCGGAAACTTCTTTCATATGTGGTTAAGCTGTCTCAAAATCCCTATTTTATTTGGCGGGAGATGTAAATGGAGCCTTCAAACTGCCAAGTACTGCCCCAGTGTCTCCTGGGGCTGTTTATGTATGAGCGCCGACTGAATCTGTAGCAGCGCTCTCTTGGGGAACTACCTAAATCTGTAGTTCACTTTGATAACTTGCTTCCCGAACCACCGCAAGAAGAGCAGTTGGTTTGGGTTCGCCCCATCAGTGACCCGATGGAAAACACTTATTGAGGGGACTGGAAAGTGGCACCCACTATGGATATGATATCAACTAAGAACTTCATGTACCAGAATGCCGAGTTGACGGCACGCCCAGTGGGGTGGATAAACACTCACCTGCAAACAAATGAAAAAGACCTGGCCGCTCTCTTCCTACATTGTAATTGCCAAGCCATGATTAAGGAAGACATTTCCGAAACGCATAGGCATTTCTTTTTGGCAGACACTGTTTGATGGCGAATCCTTTCACGCTACTGCTACCCCGCAATAAAAGGAGGAAACAAACGCTGCGTGGGTATCTTCATTTGCAGGGCAAATACTTTTTGAAATAATTTGTGGCCGGTCCGGGTCACGGAGATCACCCCACCGCCGGCTGGTGGGTCCGTGTGCTTCATGAGAAACACGAGATGCGGAGCAACGTGCCTTGTGGGGATCAGCGCAAGAAGAGCAGTTGGTTTGGGTTCACCCCATCAGTGACCCGATGGAAAACACTTAATGAGGGGACTGGAAAGCGGCACCCACTATGGATATGATATCAACTAAGAACTTCATGTACCAGAATGGCGAGTTGACGGCACGCCCAGTGAGGCGGACAAACACTCACCTGCAAACTAATGAAAAAGACATGGCCGCTCTCTTCCCACATTGTAATTGCCAAGCCATGATTAAGGAAGACATTTCCGAAACGCGTAGGCATTTCTTTTTGGCAGACACTGTTTGATGGCGAATCCTTTCACGCTGGTGCTACCCTGCAATAAAAGGAGGAAACAAACGCTGCGTGGGTATCTTAATGTGCAGGGCAAATACTTTTTGAAATAATTTGTGGCCGGTCCGGGTCACGGAGATCACCCCACCGCCGGCTGGCGGGTCTGTGTGCTTCATGAGAAACAAGAGATGCGGAGCAACGTGCCTTGTGGGGATCAGCGCAAGAAGAGCAGTTGGTTTGTGTTCGCCCCATCAGTGACCCGATGGAAAAAACTTATTGAGGGGACTGGAAAGTGGCACCCACTATGGATATGATATCAACTAAGAACTTCATGTACCAGAATGCAGAGTTGACGGCTTGCCCAGTGGGGCGGATAAACACTCACCTGCAAACAAATGAAAAAGACCTGGCCGCTCTCTTCCTACATTGTAATTGCCAAGCCATGATTAAGGAAGACATTTCTGAAACGCATAGGCATTTCTTTTTGGCAGACACTGTTTGATGGCGAATCCTTTCACGCTGCTGCTACCCCGCAATAAAAGGAGGAAACAAACGCTGCATGGGTATCTTCATTTGCAGGGCAAATACTTTTTGAAATAATTTGTGGCCGGTCCGGGTCACGGAGATCACCCCACCGCCGGCTGGTGGGTCCGTGTGCTTCATGAGAAACACGAGATGCGGAGCAACGTGCCTTGTGGGGATCAGCGCAAGAAGAGCAGTTGGTTTGGGTTCACCCCATCAGTGACCCGATGGAAAACACTTAATGAGGGGACTGGAAAGCGGCACCCACTATGGATATGATATCAACTAAGAACTTCATGTACCAGAATGCCGAGTTGACGGCACGCCCAGTGAGGCGGATAAACACTCACCTGCAAACGAATGAAAAAGACATGGCCGCTCTCTTCCCACATTGTAATTGCCAAGCCATGATTAAGGAAGACATTTCCGAAACGCGTAGGCATTTCTTTTTGGCAGACACTGTTTAATGGCGAATCCTTTCACGCTGGTGCTACCCTGCAATAAAAGGAGGAAACAAACGCTGCGTGGGTATCTTAATGTGCAGGGCAAATACTTTTTGAAATAATTTGTGGCCGGTCCGGGTCACGGAGATCACCCCACCGCCGGCTGGCGGGTCTGTGTGCTTCATGAGAAACAAGAGATGCGGAGCAACGTGCCTTGTGGGGATCAGCGCAAGAAGAGCAGTTGGTTTGGGTTCGCCCCATCAGTGACCCGATGGAAAACACTTTTTGAGTGGACTGGAAATCGGCACACACTATGGATATGATGTCAATTAAGAACTTCATGTACCAGAATGCCGAGTTGAAGGCACGCCAAGTGGGGCGGATAAAAACTCACCTGCAAACTAATGAAAAAGACATGGCCGCTCTCTTCCCACATTGTAATTGCCAAGCCATGATTTAGGAAGACATTTCCGAAACGCGTAGGCATTTCTTTTTGTCAGACACTGTTTGATGGCGAATCCTTTCACGCTGCTGCTACCCCGCAATAAAAGGGAGGAAACAAACGCTGCGTGGGTATCTTCATTTGCAGGGCAAATACTTTTTGAAATAATTTGTGGCCGGTCCGGGTCACGGAGGTCACCCCACCGCCAGCTGGCGGGTCCGTGTGCTTCATGAGAAACACGAGATGCGGAGCAACGTGCCTTGTGGGGATCAGCGCAAGAAGAGCAGTTGGTTTGGGTTTGCCCCATCAGTGACCCGATGGAAAACACTTATTGAGGGGACTGGAAAGCGGCACTCACTATGGATATGATAACAACTAAGAACTTCATGTACCAGAATGCCGAGTTGACGGCACTTCCAGTGGGGCGGATAAACACTCACCTGCAAATGAATGAAAAAGACATGGCCGCTCTCTTCCCACATTGTAATTGCCAAGCCATGATTTAGGAAGACATTTCCGAAACGTGTAGGCATTTCTTTTTGGCAGACACTGTTTGATGGCAAATCCTTTCACGCTGCTGCAACCCCGCAATAAAAGGAGGAAACAAACGCTACGTGGGTATCTTCATTTGCAGGGTAAATACTTTTTGAAATAATTTGTGGCCGGTCCGGGTCACGGAGATCACCCCAACGCCGGCTGGCGGGTCCATGTGCTTCCTGAGAAACACGAGATGCGGAGCAACGTGCCTTGTGGGGATCAGCGCAAGAAGAGCAGTTGGTTTGGGTTCACCCCATCAGTGACCCGATGGAAAACACTTAATGAGGGGACTGGAAAGCGGCACCCACTATGGATATGATATCAACTAAGAACTTCATGTACCAGAATGCCGAGTTGACGGCACGCCCAGTGAGGCGGATAAACACTCACCTGCAAACGAATGAAAAAGACATGGCCGCTCTCTTCCCACATTGTAATTGCCAAGCCATGATTAAGGAAGACATTTCCGAAACGCGTAGGCATTTCTTTTTGGCAGACACTGTTTAATGGCGAATCCTTTCACGCTGGTGCTACCCTGCAATAAAAGGAGGAAACAAACGCTGCGTGGGTATCTTAATGTGCAGGGCAAATACTTTTTGAAATAATTTGTGGCCGGTCCGGGTCACGGAGATCACCCCACCGCCGGCTGGCGGGTCTGTGTGCTTCATGAGAAACAAGAGATGCGGAGCAACGTGCCTTGTGGGGATCAGCGCAAGAAGAGCAGTTGGTTTGGGTTCGCCCCATCAGTGACCCGATGGAAAACACTTTTTGAGTGGACTGGAAATCGGCACACACTATGGATATGATGTCAATTAAGAACTTCATGTACCAGAATGCCGAGTTGAAGGCACGCCAAGTGGGGCGGATAAAAACTCACCTGCAAACTAATGAAAAAGACATGGCCGCTCTCTTCCCACATTGTAATTGCCAAGCCATGATTTAGGAAGACATTTCCGAAACGCGTAGGCATTTCTTTTTGTCAGACACTGTTTGATGGCGAATCCTTTCACGCTGCTGCTACCCCGCAATAAAAGGGAGGAAACAAACGCTGCGTGGGTATCTTCATTTGCAGGGCAAATACTTTTTGAAATAATTTGTGGCCGGTCCGGGTCACGGAGGTCACCCCACCGCCAGCTGGCAGGTCCGTGTGCTTCATGAGAAACACGAGATGCGGAGCAACGTGCCTTGTGGGGATCAGCGCAAGAAGAGCAGTTGGTTTGGGTTTGCCCCATCAGTGACCCGATGGAAAACACTTATTGAGGGGACTGGAAAGCGGCACTCACTATGGATATGATAACAACTAAGAACTTCATGTACCAGAATGCCGAGTTGACGGCACTTCCAGTGGGGCGGATAAACACTCACCTGCAAATGAATGAAAAAGACATGGCCGCTCTCTTCCCACATTGTAATTGCCAAGCCATGATTTAGGAAGACATTTCCGAAACGCGTAGGCATTTCTTTTTGGCAGACACTGTTTGATGGCAAATCCTTTCACGCTGCTGCAACCCCGCAATAAAAGGAGGAAACAAACGCTACGTGGGTATCTTCATTTGCAGGGTAAATACTTTTTGAAATAATTTGTGGCCGGTCCGGGTCACGGAGATCACCCCAACGCCGGCTGGCGGGTCCATGTGCTTCCTGAGAAACACGAGATGCGGAGCAACGTGCCTTGTGGGGATCAGCGCAAGAAGAGCAGTTGGTTTGGGTTCGCCCCATCAGTGACCCGATGGAAAACACTTATTGAGGGGACTGGAAAGCGGCACCCACTATGGATATGATATCAACTAAGAACTTCATGTACCAGAATGCCGAGTTGACGGCAAGCCCAGTGGGGCGGATAAACACTCACCTGCAAACGAATGGAAAAGACATGGCCGCTCTCTTCCCACATTGTAATTGCCAAGCCATGATTAAGGAAGACATTTCCGAAACGCGTAGGCATTTCTTTTTGGCAGACACTGTTTGATGGCGAATCCTTTCACGCTGCTGCTACCCGGCAATAAAAGGGAGGAAACAAACGCTGCGTGGGTATCTTCATTTGCAGGGCAAATACTTTTTGAAATAATTTGTGGCCGGTCCGGGTCACGGAGGTCACCCCACCGCCAGCTGGCGGGTCCGTGTGCTTCATGAGAAACACGAGATGCGGAGCAACGTGCCTTGTGGGGATCAGCGCAAGAAGAGCAGTTGGTTTGGGTTTGCCCCATCAGTGACCCGATGGAAAACACTTATTGAGGGGACTGGAAAGCGGCACTCACTATGGATATGATAACAACTAAGAACTTCATGTACCAGA
Organism: Lissotriton helveticus; assembly: GCF_964261635.1. Classification (NCBI taxonomy): domain Eukaryota; kingdom Metazoa; phylum Chordata; class Amphibia; order Caudata; family Salamandridae; genus Lissotriton; species Lissotriton helveticus. The sequence continues at coordinate 1,376,180,195 of NC_136059.1, forward strand.
ATGCCGAGTTGACGGCACTTCCAGTGGGGCGGATAAACACTCACCTGCAAATGAATGAAAAAGACATGGCCGCTCTCTTCCCACATTGTAATTGCCAAGCCATGATTTAGGAAGACATTTCTGAAACGCGTAGGCATTTCTTTTTGGCAGACACTGTTTGATGGTGAATCCTTTCACGCTGCTGCTACCCCGCAATAAAAGGAGGAAACAAACGCTACGTGGGTATCTTCATTTGCAGGGTAAATACTTTTTGAAATAATTTGTGGCCGGTCCGGGTCACGGAGATCACCCCACCGCCGGCTGGTGGGTCCATGTGCTTCCTGAGAAACACGAGATGCGGAGCAACGTGCCTTGTGGGGATCAGCGCAAGAAGAGCAGTTGGTTTGGGTTCGCCCCATCAGTGACCCGATGGAAAACACTTATTGAGGGGACTGGAAAGCGGCACCCACTATGGATATGATATCAACTAAGAACTTCATGTACCAGAATGCCGAGTTGACGGCACGCCCAGTGGGGCGGATAAACACTCACCTGCAAACGAATGGAAAAGACATGGCCGCTCTCTTCCCACATTGTAATTGCCAAGCCATGATTAAAGAAGACATTTCCGAAACGCGTAGGCATTTCTTTTTGGCAGACACTGTTTGATGGCGAATCCTTTCACGCTGGTGCTACCCCGCAATAAAAGGAGGAAACAAACGCTGCGTGGGTATCTTAATTTGCAGGGCAAATACATTTTGAAATAATTTGTGGCCGGTCCGGGTCAGGGAGATCACCCCACCGCCGGCTGGCGGGTCCGTGTGCTTCATGAGAAACACGAGATGCGGAGCAACGTGCCTTGTGGGGATCAGCGCAAGAAGAGCAGTTGGTTTGGGTTCGCCCCATCAGTGACCCGATGGAAAACACTTATTGAGGGGACTGGAAAGCGGCACTCACTATGGGTATGATATCAACTAAGAACTTCATGTACCAGAATGCCGAGTTGACGGCACTTCCAGTGGGGCGGATAAACACTCACCTGCAAACGAATGAAAAAGACATGGCCGCTCTCTTCTCACATTGTAATTGCCAAGCCATGATTAAGGAAGACATTTCCGAAACGCGTAGGCATTTCTTTTTGGCAGACACTGTTTGATGTCGAATCCTTTCACGCTGCTGCTACCCCGCAATAAAAGGAGGAAACAAACGCTGCGTGGGTATATTCATTTGCGGGGCAAATACTTTTAGAAATAATTTGTGGCCGGTCCGGGTCACTGAGATCACCGCACCGCCGGCTGGCGGGTCCGTGTGCTTCATGAGAAACAAGAGATGCGGAGCAACGTGCCTTGTGGGGATCAGCGCAAGAAGAGCAGTTGGTTTGGGTTCGCCCCATTAGTGACCCAATGGAAAACACCTATTGAGTGGACTGGAAAGCGGCACCCACTATGGATATGATATCAACTAAGAACTTCATGTACCAGAATGCCGAGTTGACGGCACGCCCAGTGGGGCGGATAAACACTCACCTGCAAACGAATGAAAAAGACATGGCCGCTCTCTTCCCACATTGTAATTGCCAAGCCATGATTAAGGAAGACATTTCCGAAACGCGTAGGCATTTCTTTTTGGCAGACACTGTTTGATGGTGAATCCTTTCACGCTGCTGCAACCCCGCAATAAAAGGAGGAAACAAACGCTGCGTGGGTATCTTCATTTGCAGGGGAAAATACTTTTTGAAAAAAAGAAAAAAAAAAAAAATATATATATATATATATATATATAAATATTCACTTAAAAAACCATAGGTTTTACACCAGTTATAGTTAGGAATTAGCATTTACAAAACCTATTAAATTCACTGAAAAAACCATAGGTTTCACTCCAGTTATAGTTAGCTGGAAGTTTTACTGGCATAAAACCATTGAAATTTCCACGGTATAGTTAGTTGGACTCACTATAACTTGCGCGTGCAATGCACTGCTGATGACGTCACATATTACATCACTCATGACATGGTCAGTGACATCACTCATGACATCACTGATGACACCATCCAGTGAATGTGTGTCTTTCTGAAAAATAAATATGTGTTATATATGTATATCTAAAAGTTGATGGAAGAATAAATGTTTAAATAAGTGTTTACATGGATTTAAAAAAAAAAAAATTGATTGGTTAACTGGCTTATTAAGTGTATCTTAGTGAATACATATATTAGAGAGTAATGTTTAAATATTTAAATATATGTATTAGTGTTTCACTTTGTGTATAAGTGGCTGCATGGGTTGGTGAGTAGCTACATGTGTATGTATATGGGTTATTAGATGTTTTTCTTAGTATCAGTAAGATTGTTTGTATGGTTTGGTGGGGGTATTACTTAGCACATACATGCATGAATGACTGACTCTTTGTATGTGTTTTGAAGACAGCATATGTGAAGGACTGTATGGGTGGATGAGTGTGTATATGTGTGTGTTAGTGAGTGAATGACTGTCTCATTAGTGTCTTTATCAGTAACTACATATGTTTTAATCTAGTATATGTGAATATTGATGTATATAAGTGAGGATATGTGAGAGTGAGGGATTGTAAGAGTTCCTGTTTAAATTAGTATGTGTTTCTATAAGTGATTGTTTAAGAGAGAATAAGTATGTGTAAGTTTCCTTAGAAGTAAAGTGGTAGTGTGTGTATAGCTGTATATGCAAATAAATGGATGTTCAATAGTTTATTTGCATGTGTGAGTATGTGTGTGAGTAACTTTTGGATGACTGTCGGTGTGTAACAGGATGTATAGGTGTATCACTACATATGATGAGTGAGTATATGTATGAGTGACTATATAGAACTGTTGGTGATTGAGTGGATGTGTATATAGATGGTGGAATTACTGAATTGGTTGTTGTAACTGGTATGGGTATCCCAATTTTTTTGAAAATTTTAGTTTCTATTTTTGAATATGTGTTTCAAGGGTTACATTACAGTGAAAGGAGGTCTGTCACTCTGTCACAAGGATGGTGTCATCAGTGATGTCATGAGTGATGTCACTGACCATGTCATGAGTGATGTAATATGTGACGTCATCAGCAGTGCATTGCACGCGCAAGTTATAGTGAGTCCAACTAACTATAACGTGGGAATTTCAATGGTTTTATGCCAGTAAAACTTCCAGCTAACTATAACTGGTGTGAAACCTATGGTTTTTTCAGTGAATTTAATAGGTTTTTTAAATGCTAATTCCTAACTATAACTGGTGTGAAACCTATGGTTTTTTTCAGTGAATTTCAATGTTTTTTTAATAGCAAATCTCTATAGGTATAAAAAGTAAAAAATGTTATATCTAATTTCATATTGTATAATTATGTATTTTTTTTTCCCCTGGAGCGCTCCCGGGGCGCGTACCGGTGAACGCACAGGTAAGCGCAATGTTGCGTCGCGCCCCGGGGCGCGTACCGGGGAGTATCCCGTTAGCGCTATGCTCGCGAACGAAAACAACATCGTGACGTTTTGCGTAACCGCGTGATGCGTCATATGACGCACTGCGTAAGCGCACCCGGAAGCACGCGAGCGCATACGATCGCGCAACGTCCTGACGCGCTTACGCTACGCACCCCCGGGCGCGCCCCAGAGCGCGGCTACGGGCGCACCCCGGGGCGCGCAGCGTAAGCGCGTCGGGTCATGTGACCTTAAAATAACTCTTTTCATTGGTTGCTAACATTTTTTTTATAAAGAATGAAATCCCCACCCATTTTCTTCTCTTCTTCTTTCACTTTTGTGACTGAAAGACCTGCCTGTTTTGCTGTGGATATCTTGGATTATCATGGCTGCCAGACCTTCCAGCAGTGAGGATGACTCCATTGAATTCATTGATGAAGAGCCTCCTCAGGCAAAATACAAAGAACATTTCATCTGGAAATTTATTTCCATACCTCATGGCCAGAAGAAGGTAAATGCTCCAAAAGTGGAGTGCAGGATCTGTCACACAGTCCTGTCACGGGGTAACCCCAATAAAAAATATTTGTTTGGAAACTCCACCATGTGGAGAGAAGGCACCCCCAGAATTTTGCCCGGGAAAGTGTCAGGGCTCTGGCACAAAAGGTTCCCAGTGATGGGGCCTCTACATCAACCGGAGGACGAACACCATCGGTGAGGGGGAGATCACAAGAGCAGGTTCTGAACATTCAGCCTGCATTTAACAAAGGCGCCCTTAAATGCAGATACTGTGATCAGCTACTTTCCTGTGGGGAGCAAAGTGTTCTGCTCATGGTTCGAGCATTGGAGCACCATCACTGCCGTTACCAGCCCTACATTTTTTTTTGGTTTTTTTTGCTCCTGTTGAGCAGTTTCCATTCCCTGTTTTTGTTGTAGTTCTAAAAAAAGAAAAAAGAAGAAAAAAAAAGTTCTTTTCAGAACTACCTCCAATTCTCATCAAAGAGCTATATTCTTAAAAAAATGAAAAAGAGTAAGTGAAGTGGAGTGCATTGATAAATGAAAGGAAAATGAGTAAGAAAGAACAAAAAAGTATGAGAGGAGAAAGGAAGTGAAGTAGGGGGACTGAAAGAAGGTGAGTGTTGGGAACGAAAGTAAGGAGAAGGAGAGTGAAAATGGGGAATGTGGTTATTCAAACAAAATGTAGAAAAGGAACGGGGTGTGGAAGGATAAAAAAAGATGCATTGCTGAAGTTGCACCATTTTTATGACACTCTCCAGCAATGCATCACTTTTGCGCTTACAGATGCGTCTGAAATACTGACGTATCTAAAAGTACTTGCGACATAATACGTCATATATTTAAAATGACGCATGAGTAGAAGACTGAATGCCTCATTTATGAGGCCATGCGTCACTTTTACGCCACCGGTGTGTCACTTTTTGTGACGCACCAGTGCTGTTAAAAATGCCCCTTATCCAGTCATATTTACAAAGTGACGCATCTAGGTACATGCATCACTTTGTAAACCCCTGCGCCACATTCTACCTACGTCAGGTGTAATGTATGCAAAAGGGACGTATTGACGCAGGAAAGGGGCGTAAAGGTGACGCAGTAAAATCTATGAGATATCACTACGTCACTTTTATGACGCTGTTGAGTCCAAATCTTGCGCCTGTTTCACAGCAGGCGTAAAACTGGTGCAGGCCCTTTCACGTGGGGCCTGGCCCCATGTGAAAGGATGCATTCCTGGCGTTGCATCATTTTTGGGACACACTCCAGCAATGCATCACTTTTGCGCTTACAGATACGTCTGAAATACTGACGTATCTAAAAGTACTTGCGACATAATACGTCATAAATTTAAAATGACGCATGAGTAGAAGACTGAAGGCCTCATTTATGAGGCCATGCGTCACTTTTACGCCACCGGTGCATCACTTTTTGTGACGCACCAGTGCTGTTAAAAATGCACCTTATTCAGTCATATTTACAAAGTGACGCATCTAGGTACATGCATCACTTTGTAAACCCCTGCGCCACATTCTACCTACGTTAGGTGTAATGTATGCAAAAGGGACGTATTGACGCAAGAAAGGGTCGCAGAGGTGAAGCAGTAAAATCTATGAGATATCACTACGTCACTTTTATGATGCTGTTGCGTCCAAATCTTGCGCCTGTTTCACAGCAGGCGTAAAACTGGTGCAGGCCCTTTCACGTGGGGCCTGGCCCCATGTGAAAGGATGCATTGCTGGAGTTGCATCATTTTTGTGACACACTCCAGCAATGCATCACTTTTGCGCTTACAGATACGTCTGAAATACTGACATATCTAAAAGTACTTGCAACATAATACGTCATATATTTAATATGACGCATGAGTAGAAAACTGAAGGCCTCATTTATGAGGCCATGCGTCACTTTTACACCACCGGTGCGTCACTTTTTGTGACGCACCAGTGCTGTTAAAAATGCACCTTATTCAGTCACATTTACAAAGTGACGCATCTAGGTAGATGCATCACTTTGTAAACCCCTGCGCCACATTATACCTACGTCAGGTGTAATGTATGCAAAAGGGACGTATTGACGCTATAAAGGGTCGTAGAGGTGACGCAGTAAAATCTATGAGATATCACTACGTCACTTTTATGACGCTGTTGCGTCCAAATCTTGCGCCTGTTTCACAGCAGGCGTAAGACTGATGCAGGCCCTTTCACATGGGGCCTGGCCCCATGTGAAAGGATGCATTCCTGGAGTTGCATCATTTTTGTGACAGACTCCAGCAATGCATCACTTTTGCGCTTACAGATACGTCTGAAATACTGACATATCTAAAAGTACTTGCGACATAATACGTCATATATTTAATATGACGCATGAGTAGAAGACTGAAGGCCTCATTTATGAGGCCATGCGTCATTTTTACGCCACCGGTGCGTCACTTTTTGTGACGCACCAGTGCTGTTAAAAATGCACCTTACTTAGTCATATTTACAAAGTGACGCATCTAGGTAGATGCGTCACTTTGTAAACCCCTGCGCCACATTCTACCTACGTCAGGTGTAATGTATGCAAAAGGGACGTATTGACACAAGAAAGGGACGTAGAGGTGACGCAGTAAAATCTATGAGATATCACTACGTCACTTTTATGACGCTGTTGCGTCCAAATCTTGCGCCTGTTTCACAGCAGGCGTAAGACTGATGCAGGCCCTTTCACATGGGGCCTGGCCCCATGTGAAAGGATGCATTCCTGTCGGTGTGGGGGTGTGGGTTGTTTGTGTGTAGGTGGAGGTGTGCGTGTGTGAGGTGTGTGTGGGGAGTGTGTGGGTGTGGGGGTGTGGGGTTGTGTGTGTGTGGGTGTGTGTGGGACGTACTTGTAGGTACCTAAAACAGCCACAGAACCCAAAAGCTCTTTTCAGAGCTACCCTACCTCTAATCACTCAAAATGATTATTTAACACTACTATTTTCACTATTTTTCACCAAAGTACGCTCCCCGGTACGCTCCCCGGTGCGCGTACCGGGCGCTCCCCCCGCGAAAACCGAAAATAAATTAAAAAAAATTCTTTACCCGAGGGATGCTTTTATGGCCCCCACATCAAACCTAGGAGGTCAGGGGGGGGGTCTACCCTGCCCCCTTTTGGTTATTTCCCCCTTTGTTTTTACCACCTCTTGTGTCTCGATCCTACCGAGACACAAGATGGCGGCCGCTCCGGACTGCTTCGAATGTTTACAGACACCCGAAAGCCAATCAGCTTTCCGTGCGCAAATCGCGTGGCGTGCCCGGAGCGCTCCCCGGTACGCGTACCGGGGCGCGCCTATAGATATATACATTTTTTTAACCTAAATTACTCAAAATCCTCTGGAGCACATATCTTGAGACATAGCAAAGGCACATCGGGCTACCAGTCCCTACAATTTTGCCAAGTTTGGTGAAAATCCATTCAGCCATTCGGGCTAAAAGTGCGACCGACCGCCCTATGGAAATTAACATGGAGAAAACACGTTTTGGGACCCCCCTTTTATCTCGGCCCCCGCTTGACGAATCCCCCCAAACTTTCAGGGAAGGAGCGGAAAGCCGTGAGGCAAAGTTGCTGAAAAATTCAGGCTGATTCCTCAACCGGCGCCAAAGTTATTCCAAATAGAATGTTGCGATTTCCCTATGGAAATCAATCCTAACTATAACTACCTACTGGCGACCGCCAGTAGGTAATATATATATATATATATATATATATATATATATATATATATATATATATATTACCTACTGGCAGTCGCCAGTAGGTAGTTATAGTTAGAACCTACTTTCCATAGGAAATTGACAACATTCTATTTGGAATAACTGTGGCGTCGGTGGATGAATCTTCGCGAATTTCTCACAAGAAAACAGTAAATCAAAGTTGAGAAATAAGGAAAGGGGGCAGGGTAGAAACATCCTGACCCTCTAGGCTTGCTCAGGGGGTCGTACATGGATCTTTAGGCTCAATTTTTATTATTTTTTTTCAATAAAAAATCGGGGGCTACGTTTATGGTATACGTACGCGGTGGAAAAGGGAAATAAAAAATAGAAGTCCTTTTTTATTCATTAGGTCCCGGGGGCAAATTTCGCGGACAATTTCTTTCATAGTGGTGGGCTTGTAAGGTGCACCGGGGAACGCCACCCCTCTGTGGTTTTATTTTGAAGTATGCGGGGGGTTAAGATCCTCTTCCCCTCAGTCTCGGGGACCGTCACCCCGACAACGCTTTTTTTTAAAAAAAGATTTTTTTTAAAAGTGTGTTTTCAGCTCTCCCTCTCTCTCTCCCCGTACAAAATCCTGGGGACCGCCACCTTCCTAGGGCAGTAATATGTAAAATGACCTTCCAGCCCCGGGTACCTGCACTCCCGGGGTTTTTTAATGTTAGGAGGGGGTCGCGCTGCCCCCCTCCTGGAACCCTTGGTGGCCCTGGGGTCCACTATCTCCCAGGGTCGGTTCTTGCAGTGTCTCGGGGTGCATACTTCCGGGACACTGCTGTTTGGTATGGTAGGGCAGTACCGTCGCCGCTTTCACTTTACCACAGGAAACCGCTTTCCTATTTGAAAAAGAGAGCAAGTTAATCTGTTCTCTCTTTCAAGAAAGCAGATTGTTTTTCGAAAGAGAGAGCAGCATATAAGGTGATGTCTCTGATAAAGCAATGCGATCTCACGAAGGACGCGGGGAGCCGTCTGTGATCGTGGGGGCATTGGGGTAAAAAAAAGAAAAAAAGTTATTTTTAAGAACTAACTTTACTGGTCAAAAAAAGGGCCATATTTCTATGATAGTATGTAAAACTTTCTGTTTTTTTTTGTGCACCAGTTGTACTCTCTACGCATGCGCAGGCTCGTTTCCAAGCCCACGTTTTTTTCTTTTTCTTCAAGTTCGCCAAGCAAACCTCTCCTCATTTGAGGTATTACATTTGCCGTTTTTTTTCCCGGGCTGTGTGTGTCATCCGCTGCTATACTTTTTTAATATATTATTAAACATATTGTATCTCTATTTATTTGAAATGTAGTGTTGAGGCGCCAAACGTTGATTACATACTCCGTCCAGCGCCATTTTAGTAGTTTTCCTCCGTTATTTTTATTACCTGTTACTTTAATTTTACCCTCCGCATATTTTCTCTGTGATCGATGAGACTTCCTGCCACAGACACCACGGTGTTTGTCCTTGACCTCTGATCTTATCAGACTTGGTTACACGTATGCCTAGAAAGTAATTTGAAGGACATACTCTCTACGCATGCGCCTCCTTGTTTGCAAGCGCACGTTTTTTTTTCTTTTTCTTCAAGTTCGCCAAGCAAACCTCTCCTCATTTCAGTTATTAAATTTGCCGCTTTCTTTTCCCGGGTCGTGTGTGTCATCCACTGCTATACTTTTGTAATATATTAATAAACATATTGTATCTATATTTATTTGAAATGCAGTGTTGAGGCGCCAAACGTTGATTACATACTCCATCCAGCACCATTTTAGTCGTTTTCCTCCGTTATTTTTATTATAACTGTTACTTTCATTTTACCCTCCGCATATTTTCTCTGTGATCGATGAGATTTCCTGCCACAGACACCACGTTGTTTGTCCTTGGCCTCCGATCTTATCAGACTTGGTCCCACGTATACCAAGAAACTAATTTGAAGGAGGTAAGGCACAGCCATTACAACGCGTGTTCGTCAACACAAAGACATTATTATGATTATGCTTTTGTCATGCGTGGTAAATGCATACTAGTTGTAAAAGCATGTGTGGTAAAGCCATATGCGTGCTAATGGCTTCGTGGTGACGATCAGGTGTTGTAATGGCTGTTTCCCCAGGACACTGCAGAAACCGGGTCTGGGCGTGGTGGACTCCAGGTCACCAGGCAGAGGGCCACGCAGCCCCTCTCATACAATATAGAAGTATTTGTGGGGTTATTGTTTCCGGGGTTTGAGGCGCGTTATTGAGGCGCACACACTTAATTTTGTGGGGGGGGGTAGGCATTGCATGGGGAAATGTCGCAAGAGGGTTGTAAATGTGGTACACATTGTTTCGTATTAGTTTGATTTCTTTACAATGTTGTAGTGTATCCAGAGAAAATATAAGTCAGTACTTTTCAATCCTAGTCTTGAACATCTTACTATAGTACTTCAACATTATAAATATTATTTTTATTGTGGGTCGTCACCCCCCCCCCACAAAGAAAAAGTAGTATGTAGTTTTTTTAATTAACTTTTATTAAAACAATAACTGTAAACAAAACTTAATGATAACTATATTATAAACAACTAGAAAAATAACTTGAAAAAAACAATACTATAAACAAATTGCGAAGTTGACTCCACAAGATGTACGATTGGTAATCTGCAAAACAAAAAAGAAAATTAGAGTTTAGAATTATGTAGATGTGACTAAATGAGCTGAAGCATTACAAGTCAAGGTAACACTACGATTTTACGTGTGCAGTGAGCCTGGTACATTTCAGTTGCGTTATAGTGCCGCGTTCAAGTGGTATGTATATGGAAGTGCCTACTGCATTAGTGATACAAAAGTGGCAGAACGGGATTGTAAATATGACGACTTATTTCTAATGCACTGCAATGAAGGCATCGTATATCTAGGCCTCTGTGCTTACCGTTGTATAAACACACAGTGGAATTCACAACTTCAGTTTAGGTGTTGTTCTACAAGTCAAAGGAGTCAGCAGTGTCTATAAGTTTAAAAGACAAAGAGAAATGATGTCACAGAGAGTGAAAGAGAGAGAGAGAGAGAGAGAGAGAGAGAGAAAACAACATTAAAACTGTCTCGCAGAGTTTGGAGTTGAGATTTTTTCTTGAAAAGTCAGACGTAGATTTAGAAGCTGCTTGTGTCACTTTTCCCATGTTAAAAGTGATAGAAAAGTGGCGTAATAAGCTTGTAGATCTGTTTGTCAGACTGTTGTAACCTATCTGTTGTCACTGCTTGGAGGTAATTATACATTTTACACAGTGCAGCTGCTGCACACTACCGACTGTCTCCTTTCACAAATGAAGTTAACACTACACATTTTCACGTGTGCAGTGTGCCTAGTACATTTCAGTTCCATTATAGTGCCGCGTTCAAGTGGTGTCTGTATGGAAGTGCCTATTGCGTTAGTGACACAAAAGTGGCAGAACAGGATTGTAAATAGGCCGACTTATTTCTAATGCATTGTAATGAAGGTATTGTATATTAAGGTCTCTGTGCTTACCGTTGTATAAACACTGCGGCCGAAAACACTGTGGCCAGTGGAATTCACAACTTGAAGTGAACTTTTCTTCTACACGTCAAAGTAGACAGCATTCTGTATAAGTTTAAAAGAGAAAGAGAAATGATGTCACAGAGAGAGAGAGAGAGAGAGAGAGCGAGAGAGAGAGAGGGAGAGAGAGAGAGAGAGAGAGAGAGAGAGAGAGAGAGAGAGAGAGAGAGAGAGAGAGAGAAAACAACATTAAAACTGTCTAGCAGAGTTTGGAGTTGAGATTTTTTCTTGAAAAGTCAGACGTAGATTTAGAAGCTGCTTGTGTCACTTTTCCCATGTTAAAAGTGATAGAAAAGTGGCGTAATAAGCTTGTAGATCTGTTTGTCAGACTGTTGTAACCTATCTGTTTTCACTGCTTGGAGGTAATTATACATTTTACACAGTGAAGCTGCTGCACACTGCCGAATGTCTCCTTTCACAAATGAAGGTAACACTACAGTTTTACGTGTGCAGTGTGCCTAGTACATTTCAGTTCCGTTATAGTGCCGCATACAAGTGGTGTCTATATGGAAGTGCCTATTGCGTTAGTGACACAAAAGTGGCAGAACAGGATTGTAAATAGGCCGACTTATTTCTAATGCATTGTAATGAAGGCATTGTATATTTAGGCCTCTGTGCTTACCGTTGTATAAACACTGCGGCCAGTGGAATTTACAACTTGAAGACACCTTTGCTTCTACACGTCAAAGCAGACAGCATTTTCTATTAGTTTAAAAGAGAAAGAGAAATGATGTCACAGAGAGTGATTGAAAGATGGTGGTCTACGTGTGGAAGAAGCCTTCACTGTAATCAAGAGAGTTAATCATTTCAATTAAGATAAGGTTGTATAGAGCAGAGTGGAGATAGCAAAGTCCAAAACTTTAAAAAAGAAAGAGAAATGATGTGAGAGAGTGAGAAAGCGAAAGGGAAAAAAGGACATTAAAACGTGGGAGAGACACACACGACAGGGGAGGGGTACGTGATGCCAGAGTCGCAACCACAGTCAAAAATATCGGGGGTGTGGGGGCTAGAAAATATTTGGGGTTGGGGCTTAAGTTCAAGCAAGAGTGGAGCTGCAGGGGCTGTAAGCGGGGGGGAATATCAAAGCCTCATTAACAAGCAAAATGTGTTTGAAAGACCCGTGACGTACTTGGGTGCGACTGTGTGTGGGCCCAGGAAGCTATGTCATCCTAGCTGAAGCCCTGTTTGCCCAATGTTTTTTTTTGCGCTTGGTGCATACTACAGATTCTTTCATCTGACAGATAAGTTGTCGTTGTTTCAGAAACAAGCTTCTTTGCTCACCTTGTGCTATTGCCGTCGTCCGTGTTACATAATCCATCGTGAAGCTGGACATCTAAAAGATATTAAAAGAAAGATGTTACGATTGGCAATGGTTACAATATTAATTTGGAGTTAGATAATATTGCACTTTTATAGACGCATTGATTTTCACATTTCTACGAACTGTTTGTATTGTGAATATATTCTGGACATTTCAGCGATTAGAAAAACGTTATTGCTATTGGGGAAAAAAATGTAAACATGTAAATTAATAGATTATGTAGGAGTACGTTCGTCTAAAATACTAAGTCGCATTTTTGTATGTTGTCAGCTACAACCCTTTGACTCCTTCCGATGCATACTCAAGCCTCACTGCTCACCTTTTCGTGGAAAAGACACCTTCTTCATGATGTAGTCCTGATCTCCAACAAAGAAGTCTCATATATGGTGCAGAGTCTTGATATCTGTATGGCTAACGACATACTCGTGCTCCCATCATCATCATCGCAGGTTCTTCACCCGCTCAGTGCTTCGGGCACCACTAACTCAGTGACCAAAGAGGCCACGCATGTAGTAGTGGGCCCCTTGTTTGGTGCTTTGGGAACAACTCTAAAATGGCGTACAACACGTGCGCTCCGTCTTTTTTATACATAGGGTCACGTGTGTAGTGACGTATGCGCTGAATGGGTATGGTGTGGGTGTATACCAGCCATGAGGGAGTGTGTGTGTCGATCTGACAACTAGACCTGCAACTAAGAAATCACTACAATGAAAACTTGGCACTTGTACTGTTGTTGTGTTTTACTGACAGCGTAAGAGTGGCTTTCTTTTTTTCTATGTGACGTTACGATACAGTCACTATGTATGTAGCCTATTTTGTGACACATTTTATTGAATAATGCTTTTCTAAAACTAGTTGTGGTAGGGTGCTTTTAAATTAAACTGTGAAGTGTGCTTCCGAGTTTGTTGAGTGTAGAATTTTTTTTTTCTATTTTCTATTCTATTATAATTGTGCTGATTTTTCTCCTTTAGCGTGCAGTACTATATTATTTTATAAAATGTATAACTGTTGAAATCATCTTTGAAAGTAGAATGTAAGCATGTAAGCTGCTCTCTGTGACGAAAAGCATTGCCGGCTCCTGCAGGAAGTGGGGAGCCGGGTGGGACAGTGGAGGCCTTGGGGCTCTTCCCACGGTTCGCAACGTTACATTTGAGCCCCTGGGGATGGGGTTCTTCGGGTATTATGAAAGATTAGTGATAAAGGCTATTTTATTTATGTTTGATTTATCGTACGCGTACCAAACACGTATGGACGACGTACGGTGCGAAGATTGGAAGTCTTCCCGTAAGCGTACTGAAGGAAGAAAAAGAAGAATATTTTTAAGTTATTTATGAAGTGTATGTGTTTAGATGTTGGATGGCAAGAGCCCTTGTGTTTATTGGTAGATTTTAGTACCTACAAGTATGTACCAATGCAGAGTCTAAAGTTCAAGAGGAAGACTTTGTTTCCCTCATCTGTAAAATGTACACCGTCTCTCCTATAGATGTAATGGATATTGAAACGTAGATTGTTGTGGTAGATGGGCCCCATTCTATAGTCTTGGAGAAAGGCAGAAACAGATTTATTCACATGTTTCCTAGCTTTTTCAATCTGTGGACAATAGTGGTTGGACCGATTTCATTTCTGCCTTTGGCATATATTATAATATACAAAGGCAGTTTTGGGGAACAGTGTCATCAATTGTGCAAAGGTGTCCTTCATAAGCGTTTCCAGACCTACTCCTGTCAAAGTGCCTAGGTCATTGCCACCACAGTGCACAATTATAAGGTCAGGGTGTTGGAGATGCAAAAAGGATTTCACCAATAGTATCAATTGGTGCCACTTTAATCCTCTCTGTCCAATCCATTTAATGTCTAAATTTGGTAAACGTAGGTCTTTGTGAATCCCTTTCCGTTCTGCGTACCTTTGACTCCAGAAAATATAGCTGTGTCCCACAATCCACACTGTAAGCATCTTGAAGAGAGGTCTGGATGCACTCTGAAGGTCTCTGTAAATGAAATGGCAGTTTGAAAAGGAACATTTAAAAAAAAATGGTGGACAACATGCAGTTTTGAAAAAAGAAATGGAATGATTAGTTGTTCGAGAACATTCTACACTAAGCTAGGATGAATGTTTCTGTGTTTTAAAAGCCTGACTTTTATTGGTTAAGAAAAACTGATAGAAAAGAACGTTACATAAGATAAGCTGGTATATTCTCAAGTCAAGCCCACTTGCTGTTTTAATTTGCAACAATGTATGATGAAATTTTCACCTGTGTGTTGAGTTAGGTGTTCCCTGAAGTGTTTCTATGGTAACTGGCAGATTGTGGAATGGGGAAAGGGTTGAAAGTTTTGTCAGTTGGAAAGGGTGCAAAAGTTCAAGCAATATAAAAATATGTTTCGTTTTGTTGTAATGTGGCAATAATTGTGACTTTTTATTTATTTGTATATGTGTGTAGATTGAGTGTGTAGATTGACAGGAAAAGTTTGCTATTTGCTATTGGACTTCCTGTCCCCCTAGGACTGCTTAGGGGGTTTACAATGATCCGGAGGTCAAAATGTTTGATGGCCTTTGTTGAGCCTTTGATGGCCCTGGGGACCACCACCTTCCAGGGCGGCTCCTGTAGTGTTACGGGGTGCCTATCCCTGGGACACTGCTGTTTGCTATGGTAGGGCGAGAGTTCTCTTTCAAGTAGGAAAGCAGATTGCTTTTCGTCTATGAGAGCAGCATCTAAGCTAAGCTGGTCTCTCTGACAAAAAGCAATGCCGGCTCCCGAAGGACGCAGGGAGCCGACTGGGACCGTGGGGGTTTTGGGGCTACCCCAACAGTGGTGAACGTTATATTTGAGCCCCGGCCCCCTCAATATAAAATATATATTTTACAGATATGTATCAAGTTTATGTGTTTATATGTTGGTTCCTTGTAATGAGACGTTTTCTTTTTATTGGTACTTATAAGTAAGTTATTATACATAGTCTAAAATTGTTGAGGAGCAGTGTTTTATACAGTGCTGAACTTTTGACCTCTGTTGACAGTTGACTTTTGCATGATCTGTTGAGGGTAGGGTGGAAAGTTATGTCAGTTGGAAAGGTATGAAATGTTAAAGCAATGGAAATGTGTGTTTCGTTTCGAAATAATGTGTGAAGGATTTTAATTGGTTATTTATATGTATTTATGTGTCAAATGAGAGGGAAAATGTTCCATTTAGTGGTTCTGGTGCAAGCACCGAACTAGAGAGGTTCTGTATAAGAATATCTACTGTGTGAGTGACATTCTTCTTAATCTACAAATCAATTTGAAAGGTGAGTTGATAAATTGTATGGGAATGTATGTGGTACATGTTTGTACATTAAGGAATTATGGGGCATATTATCAAGACAGGCGATAAAATTATTGCTGCTTAATCGGCCGAAAACTGCCGATAAAGCAGCGATAAAGGGCTTGATAATATGCTGCATGCACTTCCAATCGAAGCCTATGTTAGATGTGAGGGACATTTAACATGGGCTTCGATTGGAATTGCATTGAGCATATTATCAAGGACATTATCGCTGCTTTATCAGCAGTTTTCTCCCGATTAAGCAGCAATAATTTTATCGTCTGTCTTGATAAAATGCCCCTATATTCGTACATTGTTAAACGTTTTATAGTAGTAAATTTGTTTTCCTATAATGCATACTGTTATGTTTTATTGCGTAATATCCCATTGTGCGACTGTGTATGGGGCATATTATCAAGAAAGGGCGATACATTATCGCCGCTTTTATCGGCAGGAAATTGCCGACAAAACGGCGATAATGGGCTTGATAATACACCTTTATAATTTCCTATAGAAGCCCATGTTAACACCAGAACATGGGTTTCTATGGGAATTAACAGGGCCTTTTATCAAGCCCATTATCGTCTGTTTTATCTGCAGTTTCCGGCCAATATTAAAACGACGATAATTTTAACACCGGTCTTTGATAATATGCCCCTATATTCGCTCCTTTTTAAACGTTTTACAGTAGTAAATTTGTTTTGGTAAAATGCATGGTCTTATAATTTTTTGGGGTAATATCACACTGTGCATGTGTGTACATTAAGGAATTAGGGGGCATATTATCAAGGACCGGTGTTAAAATTATTGCCGTTTTATCGGCCGGAAACTGCCGACAAAACGGCGATAATGGGCTTGATAATATGCCTTTGTTATTTCTTATAGAAGCCCATGTTAACACCAGAACATGGGTTTCTATGGGAATTAACAAGGGCGCATTATCAAGCCCATTATCGTCCGTTTTATCGGCATTTTCCGGCCTATATTAAGACGGCAATAATTTTAACACCGGTCTTTGACAATATGCCCCTAAATTCGCTCCTTTTTAAACGTTTTACAGTAGTAAATGTGTTTTGGTAAAATGCATGGTCTTATAATTTTTGGGGGAAATATCACACTGTGTATGTGTGTACATTAAGGAATTATATTTGCACCTTTTTGCATATTTTGTACTCTCTGTTGTCATACTCCCTCCTGTATCGTCTTACTCCTTCCTCTCTGATTATAATATCTTCGTTTTCCTATACTCCGCTCTCTTTTTATACTTTTTTTCATACTTGCTCCTCTTTTTGCATATTTGTCCTACTCTTTATATTCTCTCTTCACAACTGTTGTCATAGTTCTTACTGTGTTCTCATAGTACTCCCTCTCTCCTTATACGGTCAGTCTTCCTTTATAATTGTCTTTTCTGCACTTTTTGTCTCTGTGTCTTTTTACATTCTTTCCTCTTTCTTCAGATATACTCTTCTGTTATTATGTTCTCTGTTTCTTCGTATTCTCGCTGTTCTTTGCAGGTACTCCCTATTGTTTTCTCATACTTTTCTTTTTGTTCTAATAATCTTCTCTCTATAGTCACATTTCTCCTCTCTTTTCCTATACTTTGCACTCTCTACCAATATTGCCGTCTTTTCTTATTGTCATATTCCTCTCGTCATTTTCCTCCCTGTTCTTATACTCTCCCCTGTTTTCATATTCTCCTCTCTGTTCTCTTACTTCTCCATGTCTCCTCATACTACTGAGTTTTTCTTATATTTTCTGTGTTCATATTTTCCTCTTTTTCTTCATATTTCTTTTCTCTTTTCATTTTCGGTCCTCTCTGTTTATACTTCTTAAATCTGTTCATATTGTTTGCTCTCTTCTCTTATTCCTCTTTGACTCCCTGCATACACTTTGCAGCAGTTTCCTCATATTCTCCGTCTTTACAAGACACCTGGAGAATTGTGCTCTTTGGATCCAGTTAATGTATGCAGGTATTTCAATCATAGATTTGAAGCTATGATGTATTTTATCACCAATAAAAAAATCCTCCTCTTGGAGAGGTTCTGGACTTCTTTTGTAGAAAGGAGTATCAAGCAAGAGGTGCTCCTCACATACACATGCTAATATGGATCAAAGATGCTCCCAAATTTGAAACAGACTCAGATGAGACTGTGTTGTCTCTTATTGAAGAATATGCTACATGTGATATACCCAAAAGTACACAAGATAAGGACTTAAGACAACAAGTCTTACGATTCCAAAGCCATCATTGTGGGAAATACTGTCGTCGAACGTACGAATCTAAGGACAAATCCTACACCAAATGCCGTTTTGCATTTCCACGACCTGTAATACCAAAAGGAAGAGTGAACAGTTTGGTCATCTTTGCGACATACTATCACAAGAAAGTCTCCAAAAAATATCTACAACTTAAGAAGAAATGAAGAGTCAAAATATATAAATGACTATAACCTAGTCATTTTGTCCATGTGGAATGCTAATATGGATAACTAATATGTTGCGGACAATTCCATTGCTGTTGCTCGATATGTAACATCCTACATAACAAAATCAGAAAAGACGGGATTGAAGGAAATGTGGGAAGAGATTTCCCATGAGAAGAGTCTAAGTAAGAAGTTATATACTTACAGCTTGAAGATGTTAGCTCATCGAGAAATTGGAGCGTATGAATGCTCGGATCGTTTATCATCTGCAAGACTATATTCCAAATCTAGAAGAATCATTTGGGTGAGTCTAGGTCTTGCTGCAACACGAAACCGAGTTCTTAAGTCTGTACAAGAAATTGAATATTTAGCTGAAAAAGAGCCAGAAAGTACAGATATTGTGAAAACAAATATGTCGGATACATATTATCCAAATAGAAGTCATCATCTTGAGAACATTTGTCTCTATGAAGTGCTGCAAAACTATATTTTTAAACGGAATATTACCGAAAACATTAATAATGGTATATATGCCGTTATTGGTTCTAAAGGATGTCTGGTGAAACAAGAAAAGGACATTTGATTAATCACCGTAAACTGAGTTGCGAAACACCTGACAAAAGGAATTTTACTATTTAGCTCTTTTGCAACTTTTCAAGCCATGGCGTTCAGAATTGGAATTACTTGGAGATTTCGAGAGCTATGAAGATTCCTTCAATGCAACTAAAGATACTATAGAATGTCCTGTTTTTGCTAATTATGTGAAAATGTTGAATGATGAAATTGAGCAAGAAGGTAGAATTGCAGCTGAGATTGCTAGAGACAATTCTCAGGACAGTCAAACTTCTGCTCCATTGAGTCAGGACCCACTAGGAGAACCAATTGTTCTAAATGAAGCAGCAACTGCTATGGAAGAGGTGGAAACAGCAATATATCAAGGTCAAGAAGATGTAACAAACTTAGGAAACTTGGAAGAACAACTAAATCTTGAGCAGAAAGAAATATATGAGCAAGTTAGAGAACAGATTGACCATGGATTACTTCATGAGAAGAAAGAGTGCTCTTGCTCATCATTTGAACCTATCCAAATGTACGTGAGTGGACAAGCTGGAACAGGCAAAAGTTTTTTAATTAAAGTAATTACAACCTTTCTACAGAAAACAACTGAGTCGCATTTGTCTTGTGTTGTCACTGCCCCAACTGGATTAGCAGCCCACAATATTAAAGGAATTACTTTACATAATTTATTAATGCTACCAGTAGAGCATGAAAATAAATTAGAATACCACAAGCTATCTGGTAAGCATGGTATCAAACTTAATGCTTGCTTTTGTGCATTTAAGAATGCAGCAAATTCTTAAAACAGAGTATGACGTATTATTCGGAGGAAAACTCGTCATAGTTTTTGGACATCTTCTACAACTTTCTCCTGTAAAAGGACAGCCAGTGTTTAAAACACTGTCGCATGAAGATACCAGAAAGTCTTTGGGGAGAATTGGAAATGTAAACATTTGGTCATATTTTGAGTATAAGGAACTTATTACAAATATGCAACAGGCAAATGATGCTGATTATGGAACTATTCTTCAAGATATAAGAATTGGAAAAATGACTGAACATGGCAAACAAGCTTTACCGAGACGATTACTTTCCAATTTGTTTACAAATGAAAATATTGTCCCAGAGAAAATATTCATGAGAATAGCAGAAAACAAATCTGTAATCTGCTTAATGCCAACACTACATGAATGTTCTATATTCAATGAAGAAATGTTAAAGTTGGAAAATGAAGAAATTATAAAATTGGAAGCTATTGATAAAATAGAACATGAAGGAATCACTATTATTTTGACTGAAAAGTTGAAGAGGAAATTGGATTCTTTAGAGAAATCGATAAGTAAAACTGCTGGTTTAGAAAATAATTTGTATGCATGTGTAAACTGTAGGGTAATTTTACGACGTAATTTAAATGTGGAAAAAGGTTTAGTAAATGGAGCAGTGGGTAAAATTGTTGATTTTGTTAATTATGTAAATAGAGATGGGATTGAATTTTTGAAAATCAAATTTGATGAAATTGCTGAAGTACAACAATTTAGTCATTATTCATCTCGTTTTTTGCTTGTAAAAGATTTGTATGTACGCAGAGAACAGTTTCCTGTTTGTTTGGCATATGCGGTGACCATTCATAAATCTCAAGGTTTAAGTGTAGATAGTGCTTTAGTGAATATTGGAAGTACTGTGTTTAAAGAGGGTATGGCATATGTTGCTTTGTCTTGAGTCAGAACTTTATCTGGATTGTACTTGATTGATTTTGATGAGACAAAGGTTAGTGCAGATGCAAATTGTGTGAAAGACTATAATAGGTTAAGAAGAGAATATGCACCCAATTTAGGTCAATATCTAGTATTTGAAAAGTGTGTGGTAGGTAGAAAAAGAAGATTTGAGAATATCTGTAGTGAAACTGTAGAGAAAGAAAAAAAACAAGATGAAGTTGCACCTGCAAGCAAAAAGAAAAAGGACAGTGTTGAAGAGAATGTTGGTTATCGGTTTGAAAATAGTTGTGGTGTCAACTGCTATGCTAATGTAGTTGTTAATGTTGTTTTTGTTCTTGAAAGTTTGCAACAGCAAATTGATGAAAATCGGGACGAAAGATTCTGTATATTGTTGTATTCTGTTTATGCGAAATGTAGTAGTGATAATTGTAAAATACAAAGTGTTTCTGATATTCGAAATGTTTTGGACATATGTTCTGGTCAGGAATTTTTAATGTTTATGCTTGGTGTACTGGAAGATGAAGGTATAGATATTGAAAACCTGTTTGGCCTTTCTTATAAATGGCAACATGACTGTCAAAATTGTTTGTTTACATGTAGTTCTAACATAGACACTGAAAGATTCATATATTTGACTTT
The DNA here is from genome assembly GCF_964261635.1 of Lissotriton helveticus. Taxonomy (NCBI): domain Eukaryota; kingdom Metazoa; phylum Chordata; class Amphibia; order Caudata; family Salamandridae; genus Lissotriton; species Lissotriton helveticus. The sequence goes on from NC_136059.1 coordinate 1,376,201,327, forward strand.
ACCTGACTGTGAATCAGTGTCTTTTAACAATCTAATTAGAGGAGCAAGTCAAAACATGGAGTGTAGTCAATGTAAATCAGAAATGTCATCAACATGGTTTATACAAAGATATGGACAGTATGTAATTTTAATGCTGCAACGTTGTAGAGCTGATGGAAAAAAAATGGAAACTTTAATTAAAAATGTTGTAGCCGGTCAAGTTTCAATATCAGGAAGAACTTTTGTAGCTGTTGCAATAATTTTTCATGATGGACCTTCTACAACATCTGGACATTACACTGTTTATTTAAAATGTCTGAAAGGTTGGATACATTGTAATGATAGTCAACTAGTTTTTAAGCAACGTTTGCCTAAAGAGTTACCAAATTCTTACCTAATATTTTTAAAGCCAAAATTTTAAGTTCAAAATGTGGCCCTTTAGGATTACTGCGGTTAAGGTGCATTAGTCTGGTGTTGTAGAGTATTTTGTAAGTGAGGGTGAGGAGTTTGAAGGTGATCCTCTTGTTGATATTGAGGCAGTGTAGGTGTAAAAGATGTTGAGTGATGTGGCTGCAGCAGGGAACATTCATAATCAGTCAGGTGGTGGTCTTTTGGATTTGTTGTAGTTGTTGTAGGTGTTTGGCTGGAATTCATGTGTAGAGTGTTTTGCCACAGTGTAGTCTGCTGCTGATGAGGGACTGTGTCACTGTTCTTCTTTTTGTAAGTATCCACTTGTAAATGTTGCGGAGCATGTGGAGGGGTTATGGCAGTACGAGGAGACGGTGTAGATTGCTTACACAAGGAGAGGGAGGAGTTTAGGATGAATCCTAGGTTGTGGACATGGTTGGTAGGTGCTGGTACTGTCCACAGTGTAGTGAGCTAGCAGGAGTCGTCCAAGGCTGAGGGGGTGGGTCTGAGGATGAGTACTTTCATTTTGTGCGGCTTCATGTTTAGAGAGCTGTTCTTTATGTAGTTGGTGATGTCCTTCATTGTGTTGTGGAGGTTGCTTTTTGTGGTATGTGGATTCTTGGTGAGGAAGAGGATGAGCTCGGTGTCGTCGATGTAGGACATGATGTTGAGGTTGTGATGGTGGGCTACTTGTGTGAGGGTAGCCCTGTAGATGTTGAATAGCGTTGGGCTGAGGGATGAGCACTGTGAGACGGAGCAAATGGTGTCAGTGGTTTTGGATCAGAAGGCTGGGAGGCAGACGCTCAGGATTACTATTGAACAATTACCAAACTAAGAATTTGACGCATACTATTTGGCCGTGTGGAAAAGTAAATGAAACCATAAAGGACTTGTTGTTATATATTTTGTCAGCAGATATTTGTAAGTAATATTATTTACAGTGTATGAAAATTAATAATAATGTTTTGTTATGTTATGATTGTTTGAGATGTGTCATATTTACTTAAGAAATTGCTCTTAGAAAAAAACATTTAAGAGATGTTTTATTTCTATTTTTGAGATTGTTAATGAGAATGTTGAAGGTTTTTTTTTTAAGATAATCTTATTGATTGTCTTTCTTTTGCCTGCTGTTATGTGATGAGTACTATTGAACTCACTGTTTCTAGTGAAATTCAATATATTCTGAGAACAGCAAAAAAGGCAAATGTAATAGTTTACTAATTATTTTGTATTGTAAAAGATATATTGTAACTGTTTTTTTGCGTTTTCCACAGATGGTAATTTTATAATATATAATTTTTTAATTATTTAATATGCTTAAGGTAAGTAGAAGTAACTGTTAAAAATGGTTGATGGAATGTGCTTCAACCGAGCTGAAGTAACAAAACATGGATGGAGAAGATAAGTGTGTAAAGATGGTTTGTATCTTCTAAAGATATTTCAAAAATTGATATACTTAGTGTACCTGTCAGAACCCCTTATCAATCAGTGGATACGATAATGACTTATCTAAACCCTAGCTGCTGCAGGAGAGATGAAGAATCCGCAACAAAACATACTTGGAGTGCTATAGTGCAACAGAGGAATTCTAAGATGGCCGCCTCGAGGAAAGACACGGTGGTGGTCTAGTCATTTACCACACACCTGTGGGGAATCCTTGGTGAGGCACGCACTCCCTAACGAGTGCGCACTTCACCTAAGACGTTCCTGAGTTCAGACCCGTTTTCAATTGCTTCATAGATATTCCTGAAGAGAAAGCACAAATATTTGTGAGAGAGTTAAAGAAGGTTCCCGGTTAAACTTACCTTAGTTATCGTGCCCGCAACTAGAATTCAGCTTCCAAGTAGGAAGAAGCCTGCAGATTGCACAGCGGTTGTTTTTTCCCGTCGCGGCTCCTTCAGGGCAGACTGACTCAGTCGTGTTCAGCACCTGAAGAGCAGAGAGAACAAGAAACCATACAAGAAACCTAAGTGATACCTTATAGCTGACAAAGGTATATTCTTGGAAAATAATCGTATGACAAGTTACTGAGTGACTAAACTTACCTGCCATTATAGAGAATATTGAATATATTCACTTGATGTATTTTCTCTAACCTAAAACAAGAAACGATAAAATTTGTGATAAGCAAGGTCCTAAGGGAAAAGAACATATTGAGTAAGGAATATCAGAAACACTGTTGAATTAAGAAGGAACATTAGTGAAAAACACAATATATTCAAGGATTGATAGAATAGATAACAAGCAACTGCATAAAGAAAGGTTAGTAGAAGAACAGAAGGACATTAATAATATAAAAAATTATAAAAAATAGACAATAAACTGAGAGGCCTAGGTTAATGACTGTTACATAATTATAGGTTATAAGCAGTGAGAAAAATAAAGAACCGTAAGCTACAAGGTTTGGGATGAATACTAGAGGAGAGGCTAGTTCGAAAGTCGAAGGGGTAGGTAATTAGTAGGGTTAGACTAAGTTATAGATGAGGAATAGAGATAGAGTAAACACATGGAGTATTCAAAAAGTTGTGTGATAATGACGCCTAAATATACACAGATACACAGTTTTATTCTGGACAATGAATAGTATCTTTTGCATTTTACTGAAACACATTTACTGTTTTGGAATGGGTATGGTGAATAGACATATTCTACATTTTTTAGTAGTGTATTTTACTATAATAGCCTGAGTCTTTTCCTATAGTCAAAAGGAGTGACTAGTTTCAAAATTTAAGAAAAGCTAAGAACAGGATATCTTTATAAGTAATTGTATTTATATAACTTTGCAAAGGACTAAAACTCTACTAATGGAATGTTATTAGATAATAGTATTTATATAGTATTTTTTACAGGCCAAAATAAGTGAAAACGGTAGTTTTGTATTATATATTACGAAAAGTGATAACATTAACTGTTTATATTTTTATACAAGGAGCAAGAACATAAAGGAAAAATTATGGAAAGAGAACAGCCTCATACTGAGGAGATTTTGGATATTACCTTGAGTATAATTGAAGAACTAATCGTATCTGTCACAGGCAATGAGAGTGAAGAAGGGGAAATTAGTGCTGCAGACATGAGGTGTGATTTCGAAGACGAAAGCTTTGATGGAGATGTTCTGGAAGCATTAAATTATGTTAAAATTTTAGAACAAATTAATTCAGAAACTGCTAACGAGGGAATTGATCTGAATGACATATCTGATGAACTTGTATTGGAATGTGTGTTAATTTATGAGATGTTACAAGAATACATTTATTGTTTAAAAATAATAAAGGTTTGAGCACTATCTACTAATGTATTTATTGTACTAAAAGGGAAGCACTTATAGATTCAGTTATATATTCTTTAAATGTTTGTATTGATTTAAAATATGCAAAGTGGGTCTGAGGTTATGGATTGCTTAAAATCCGTATGGAGGTGCAGTCTTGTATGCACCTGCAAACTTGTGTTTTATGCCTTCAATTCCCCAGTCTGTAACCTTAGACTTCCTCCCAACACTCTGACACTGCTGTTTTAGTATTGTAGTGAGCCAGTCAGCAGTATGCTCATTTCCATTGTACCGTGGTGAAACTGAAGCTGTAATAAATTTAGTGAGGAACTTTCTTTGCAGAACTGTAATGATCCAGTCACTTTCTAGATACTCATGGATTAAAACAGGCCTTAGTCCATAGAGTGTTTCAAACCCCTATAGACTGTGCATGCACTTTTCTATGCACCAGCAAACTTATGTTTTAAACGTTCAATTCCTCAATGTGTATCCTTACACTTCCAGCAAACATTCTCACACTACTGTTTCAAAATTGTAGTGAGCCATTCAGCAGTATGTGTTTATCTGTATACTGTGGTAAAACTGAGGCTGTTATAAATTCAATCAGGCTCTTTACTTGCAGAACTGTAATCATCCACTCACTACCTAAGTACTCATGCATTAAAATAGGCCTTAGGACATAGACTGCTTCAAACCCTTATAGACTATGTATGCAGTCTTCTATGTACTTGCAAATTTGTCTTTTATACGTTCAATTTACCAGTTTGTATCCTTACACTTCCACCAAACACTCTATCACTGTTGTTTTAGTTTTGTAGTATGTACAAATCCATTCACTACATTAAAACACTAATGGGCACATATACAATAACTGGCATATCCCCAGGAATATGTCAGTTATTGTGCTCTGTGACACCACCACCATAGATGCGCTGTATTTACAATGCGGTGTACCATGGGACAAAAATGGCACATATATGTGATGTATCTGTGCTGTAAAGGTGGTGCATTCTTTGAGTTATGTTGCAAGTGCAACGCATCTGCAGCAATGCTCTGGGGGCCCTATGCTCAGACCGCTGTGTCAATCCTTAAGGTAGTGCAGGGTTTTGACACAGCATGAGCCCAAAAGTGACAAAGTGAAATCTTGTAGATTTCAGTCAGCAACTTTTAGGAGGTATTCCTGCGCCGGAACGCCCCCCACCCCATCCATAGAGGAATGTCTCCTTCTGGTACAGGGATTTACAATGTGACGCACCTCCCAGATACATCACATTCTAAAGAAACCATAGGTTTCACCCATGTTATAGTTAGCTGGACATTTCACTCATACAAAACCTTTGAAATTCCCCCGTTATAGTTAGCTCAGCTAACTATAACTCGCGCACCCGCAATGCACTGCTGACGACATCACATATTACATCACTCATGACATGGTCAGTGACATCACTCATGACATCACTGGGTCTGTGGTGAGTGAATGTCTCCTAAAAGTGATGAGTGATAAAGTGGCAAAAGGTACCGGAGTCAAGTCTTGGCAATATGGACCCAAAAAGATAAGAGGGTTCCCGTGTAGTTCTGCCACAAATGTGGTCTGTCACTACTTTTTTGATGCCTAAATAGGGATCAGAGAAGTGCCCAATGACCCACCCCACCTAATAGCCCACATTAAAATAGTGCAGTGACACTGAATAAGGACAAAAACAATATAAACTAAAGATTAAAATTGTAATTGCGGGAAAAGAACTTTGAATGCAAACAGATGGGATTCATCGACCTATATGTGTGGCAAGTTCCTCGCCCCCATTCAATCCTTTCTATGTTTTGCAATCCAAGTCAATAATATATTTTGACTCGAGGATCCTGAGATTTTTCTCTCTGTTGCTCCTTCATATGTGTTTGGTGATTCTGTCGATTCCATAAAATTGGAGGCAGCTAGTGTTGCTCTTATGCTTGTCGGCAAAATGCAGGTCCACCGGATAGTTATAATCACAGTTGTTGATGGCATGGAGGTGCTGCAGTATTCTCAATTTGAGTGGAAGTTTAGTGCTGCATACGTACCGGAGACCACATGGGCAGCAAAGTCACTGTTGCAGTTTATAGTTTGTCTAATTTTTTCAACCTTGCCAGCACCCTTAAGATAGTCTTTACAATTCTTACCATTTTGGCAGGCTTTGCATGTTCCACATGTGGTAAAGCCATTTAGTGCCTTAAGCCACACTGCATGCTTGTACTGTCCGGGGATAACTGTGTACTAAGAGGTCTCTTAAGGACCTAGCTCGTTTATATGTCATTTGTGGGCTCCCACCTACACATGTGCCTATTATGGGGTCTGCCACTATGAGATTTTCTATGTGCCCTCATTGTTTTCTTGAGTGCCCATGCCCCTCTGCTGAAAGTAGTTATCATTCTAGGGGCTTCCCTTCTTTCTTGTGAGTACTCTCTGGTTTTGCTATTTGAGGGATTAAACAGTAACTCATTTTGGGTTTTATTTATCTTTTTTTCTTTCGCTTTTTGTGAGATATTGTCTTTGTACCCTCTATTTTTGAAGCGAGTCATGATGGTATGTTGCTCAGCCTGAAAATCTTCATTGGTACTACAATTGTGGCGAGCCCGCAATATTTCCCCATAGGGGATGCTCTGGTTTAGGGGAATAGGATGATGGCTAGCCGCGTGTAAAACAGTATTCCCGGCAGTTCCTTTGCGAAACAGGCGTGTCGTAATCTTTTCCTGTTTGATCCCAATGGCTATGTACAGGAACTCACAGTAATTGGCACTGATTGAGTGGGTAAATTTCAGATTTAAATCAATGACCCCCAACTCCTCAATGAATTCCTTGGCTGGGTTTCTGGACTGTCCTATATCAAAAATAAATTGTCGATACATCTGATCTATATAGGTATATGGTCAGTATATTGTTCAAAGATTTTCGGTCCAGATAATTTGTTCCTCCTACCAGCCCAGGAATAGATTCGCTAGGCTGGGGCGAAACAAGTGCCCATCGGGGTTCCAGACCGTTGTCAATAGACCAATCTCTCACAGAGAAATATATTCTGCTGTAAACAAAAAAGCATAATTTCTTCCAACATTTTGTTATGTTGCCAATAATTATTGGGTCTGCTTTTGAGAAAATACATGCAAGCAGCTACCCCCTATGTTTGCTCAATGCAGGTGTAAAGGGAACAAACATCCAACGCTATCATCTGGTAGCCCTCCACCCATTAAACGTCATGAATTCTACGCAAAAAGTCAGAGCTGTCCTTGCAGTATTATCTCAAGTTCAACACATACTTAGAGAGAAATGTATCAAGGAAAATCGAGGTATTCTCTAAAAGTCCCCCATGGAGGAGACTATAAGGCGCTCTGGTGGAGAAGTGGCATTTATGTGTATTTTTGGCAGAAAGTGCACACATGGTATCTTCGGATTTGCGGTTCTCAAAAATTTGTATTCCTTCGTGTCCAACAGTTCTTGATGGTACAATTTCCCAAGTGACCATCGTAATCTTGCCACACAATTCCAATACAAGATGGCCATCCTCATTATGTTTCAGTTGATGGCCCCTTTTAGTTCCTACATGTCTATCAATCAATCCATGTCTTGTACTTGTAAGCCAATCTCACTTTCACTACAGACTTCTCCACTAGATCCAGTGGCCATTTCATACCGCTTCATTAATTTTAGCTTCCATATGAATAAAAATAGATTGATTCAGATGTCTGTGTAATTAAAGTCATTAGTGGGGCAGGTGGACAGACCTAATTGGAGTACCAATATCTCTTCTGTTGTTAGTACTCTCGAAGATAAATTAATGACTGATTTGTTAATTGTTTGGTCCTCCATGGTGGGTGCAATGTGTTCAATTTTTCTTTTTCTTCTACCTGTCATTTTTGGTCTTTGTCCTCTTCGTCTTTTTTTCCCTTTGCCTCTTTCCCTGCCCCTTGTTTGGGGTTTGGCTGTTTGATTCTGATCCTTTTTCTGTTTCAGGATTTGAAATTTATGGAGGAAAGTCAGTGGGCGTGCCCCTTAAGGGACCCCAGTACTTCGATCTTTCAATTCGGTGCTAAGATTCAAGCTGGACCCAGTCGATGGTGCCTCTCCTTGTCAGTCGCTGTGAAAGGCCCTGAAATGTCTTTGTGCCCAGTCAAAGCACTTGGCTTATGTTAAAATTCGCCCTTCCGCGTAATCTCTTATCCCTAAGAAACTTGCGTTGTTACAGGGATGTTATAGTTAGGAAGGGAATGAAAAAATCACTGAAAAAAATACAGGTTACAGGGACGTTATAGTTAGGCTGATGTTTCACTCATACAAAACCAGAGAAGCTCATCCATAATAGTTAGTGAGGTTACTATAACTCGCGCCCCTACAATTTCCTGCTTAGGACCTCACATATTACTTCAGTCATTACATTGTCAGTGACATAACTCATGACATCTCAATGGCATTGCTGAGGACAACATCCAGAAACTCTGTACATTTTTAAAGGTTTGTGAATGTTAATTATCTATACCACGGTGTATTGGTGAGTGAATTAGTGGGTATATGAGTGCCTGATTGGATGACCCAGTGGGTTTGTGACTAACTGTATAAGTGAGTGATTTGGTGTCTCAATTAAGGTATGGGTGAGTGCCTGGTTGTGTGAATGTCTTTATCTGTCTGTTAGTTGGTGTCTAAATGGCTTTATGGGTGTGCAAGTGGGTCAGTGAGATTTGTTTGGGTGACTAATGTGTTGTCAGAATACCTATATGGATTTCTGAGTGTCTCTGTGCGTAGTAGATGGTGTGTGTGACTGCCTGTATGGATGAGGGACTGGGTGAGTCACTGGTTTTATGGGTTAGTGAGTGAGTGTGTGAGGGGATGTATGGGTGAGTGAGTTTGTGTATGGCTGTGTCAGTGAGTGAGTGCATGTGTCAGTGGTATATGGGTTAGTAACTGGGTATATGAATGGCAGTATAGGTGAGTAATGGGATATGTAAGTGACTGTATGGGTGAGTGAGTGAATGTGAGAGTGGTTGTATGGGTGAGGGGGTGCTTGTATTTGACTGTATAGGTGAGTGAGTATGTGTTAGTGTCTGTATGAGTAGGTAAGTGAGTGTGTGTGTAACTGTATGGGTGAGTGGCTGTGGATTGTATGGGTGAGTGAGTAGGTGTGTGAGTAACTCTATGGTTGGCTGATATAAGTGTGTGAGTGCTTGTATGGGTGTATGAGTGGATATACCAGTGCTGTATTAGTGAGTGAGTGGGTGTGTGAGTGGTTGTATGGGTGAGTGAGTGGATGGGTGTGTTGATCGATGATTCAGTGAGTAGCTATGCAAGAACTGGTATGGGAATGTGAATGGGTTTGAGAATGGAAGTGTGGAAGTTGGAGTGGGTGTATGAAAGATTATATATGGATGTGAGTGGATGCATCAGAGAATCTGTGGATGATGTTATGTTAGGTTAAGTACACTTCTATAGTCACCAGGGGGCATCTCGGCGCTTACCTAGTGAAAAGAGGAGGAAATCTGAATCATTTAATGTGTATAGTTAAAGTGTAAGAGGTGCATTTTCGTAGGGCCATAAGGAGCTGATTCTAGTACTGATGGGCAAGTTACGAGAAGGCTCTACCTCCAGTATGGCTTAAACGTATTTGGGGGACCTTTAAAAGAGCTAATGAGTTGGATCTAAGATTACAACCCAAGATCTGCTTTGTGAATTTCTTTGGAGGTAGAGGGCCCTTACCATTCAAAGCATTAAAGGTAAGACAGCGGGGTTTAAAATCATCCTTGCCGGGGTGTTTTGGATCACCTGTAACTTGGCGAGCAAAGTCTCGCCCATTTCAGCCAACAACGCATTCCCGTAGTCCAGGCGACTCATAACCATAGCCTGGACCACGGTTCTCGGATGTTTTAATGGCAGATAAGGGAGTATCTTGTGTAGAAGGCGTAGACTGTAATAACAGGAGCTGATAGTAGTCGCAATATGATCGTTCATAGTGAGGGTCTGGTCCAATTTTAATCCAAGATTTTTTACGGATTTAGTTGGAAAGGGAGCCGTTCCCAGCTGAACATGCCACCAGTCATCTGTCCAGATGGTTGAGGCTTTAGCCATAAGCATAAGCTTGGTTTTACTAGGATTCAGCTGGAGGCAGTTCTCCGTCATCCAATTTGAGATGGCGAGCATACCTGCCGAAAATCGGATTTTCTCATCTTCTAGATTAGAACCGATTGGGAACATCAGCTGAGTATCGTCAGCGCAAGAAATTATTTCTTACCCAAACGATTCAACAATTTTGGCCGGAGAGGCCATATAAATATTAAAAAGTGTATTACTTAGGCGAGAGCCCTGAGGTACGCCCTTATCTAGACAAGATTTCTGAGACCGACACGGTCCTAACATTATGGTTTGCCATCTATCTGACAAAAAAGTTTTGAGCCATTTTAGGGCTGACCTCGGATGCCACAAGAGTGTAGTCTCTCCACCAGCAGTGGATATGAGATGGTATTGAATGCCGCGGAGAGATCTGGGAGTATCAGAACCACTGAACCCCCTGCATCCATTACCTGCCTCATGGAATCAGTACCTGCCAGGATGGCGGTCTCAGTACTGAAACCTGGACGAAATCCAGATTGTGAGGGGTCTAATATTTTGTTGGACTCGAGATAGGAGCTTAGTTGCCTATTTATTAAGGTTTCCAATTGCTTGCCCAACAGGGGTAGCAAAGATATAGGTCTGTAATTGCTAAGCACCAGAGGGTCGGCTGTAGGTTTTTTCAAGATAGGACTTACATAAGCTTGTTTCTAAATGGAAGGAATAGTACCTGATTTAATTGAACAGTTAAAGATTTTGAGAATTTCCGGAGCACAGCTCGGAGAGAGGAGGGTCATGATTTTTGGTTGACATAAATCGCCAGGCGCACCAGATTTCGCCAACGATAATAGGTTTGACACATTGTTGAGTGGGATTAGTTCAAATTGGTCGAGAAAACTAGCGAAGGATATTTCCAATTGATCAAGTCTAGTTGAGGGTGCCGGCCTCTGAGATTCAGTATTTGGAAAGTTAGCGTAGATCAGTAATATTTTTTTCAGGAAAAGAGCTTGCTATTGAATCACAGAGTACTTGAGATTCGGCCGGCGATTGTTTGCAGGCTTGAGGTGAGACAAAGCCTTTAACTACGTTAAATAGGACTTTGGATGAATTATTGGATTGATCAATTTGATTCATGATGTAAGTTCGTCTGGCCGTTTTTAAGTTCTGATGGTAGCTGGATAGGGCTAGTTTGTAAGCTTGTCTGTCCTGTAAGTCTTTACTACTTCTCCATTGTCTCTCCACAGTCTTGCAGTTGGATTGATGACATCAATGATGTCATTAGGGATTTCATTTGAGATGACATCAGTGATGTCTTCAGTGATGTCACTGCCCTTGTCATGAATGATGTAAAATTTGAGGTCATAAGTAGTGCATTGCAGGGGCGCAAGTTAGAGTTAGCTCAGCTAATTATAACTGCTAAATTTAACTGGGCTTGTACAAGTGACACCTGAGCCTAACTATAATGACCCTGTAACCTTTGTTTTTTTCAGTGAACTTCTAAGGCTTTTTTAATTCCATTTCCAAGCTATAACATCCCTGTAACCTATGTTTTTTCAGTGAATATGTATATGTATAGTGTACTTTAGTTCTGAGACCCTCAGGATGCATGGGGACCTCATTGCCCCCGCTGCAATGCGATGAGAGGCACATTTGCAGATTGGTGAGAAAAGGGGCGTGCCATCTGACGACCTCTCCGCAATCCCACTGTGTGGGGCTCACTGGAGGAAACAGGTGGGCTAGTTGGCCACTAAGGACTCTCACCAGTGAAGGGGACTCCATCCCCCAACCAAGAGCATGCCCGGAGGTGCATTTGCAGAGTAATAGGAAAAGGGTGTGGGGCCTCTGGGGAGTTGCTGGCTTCATTTTTTTCATTTTATTTTAGGAAAGGGGGCTGTGTGGCCCTCTTCCCTTGACCCTTTTGGGCCCCAGTGACCCCATCCCTGGGGCCTGACCAATTTTTAATTGTTCTTTTAAATAAAAAGGGAAGGGGGCCCAGGGCCTTTTTCCCAAGGCCGATTTCGGCCCTGGGGACCCCATCCTTGTGGATAGGCCTTTGTTTATATTTTTGTTACAGGGGAGAGGGTCCCCCTTCCCCTGGCCAATTTTTGCCCCGGGAGCCTGCAGGCCTGCGGTCCCGACTGGCTTCCGCCTCCTGCGGGAGCCAGCATTACTTTTTATCCCCAGGGAGCTACCAAGATGGTGCTCCCTGGGTGTTAAAAGCAACGTGTTCCACTTTGAACAAACAAGAGCAAATTGCTTTTCTTGTTTTTTTAAAGTTTTTTCTTGTGACTTGGTTCCTTCTGTTACCTCCAGTAAGTCTCACTGCTGAACGTAACTACGCCAAGTTTAGCGTTAATGTAGTTGTTGGTCCAGAAAGCGACCTTTTTGTTAAATGGTGTAAATCCATTTAGTAGTTTTTAAAACATTAGGGAAAATCCAAATTTGTGTAGCTAGGGGACGTGGAGGATCTGTGACCCCTCCCGATATGCTGTGATCTGATTGGTTGTCAACACTTCCAACCAGGACGTGTTGGCAGCCACCCTGTAACTCAGATGAACTGAGTAATAGGAAAAATATTAGAAAGGAAGAATAGGGTGTAGGGTAGAAACACCCTGACCCCCTAGGACTCTTGGGGGGAGGGTCAAAAAAGTATTTTTTTAAAGAAATTCAGCATGAGTCACACTCGATCTTCAAGTCCCGAGGAAGATTTTTACATTTATTATTGGCCCCCGGGTGGGCCAGGTCCTGGGGACATGTCCAAAATATGTACACATGGGGCCCCCCTCCTAGGAGCCCTAAATCCCCAGGGACTGCCACCTCCCGGGGCATTGTAAATACTTTGTGCGTTATTGCCCTGAGTTACAGCTGTGCCCAGGGGACCACCACCTCCCCAGGGCAAATATTGCAATAATGTGGGGGACCACATGGCTCAACGCAGCCTCAGGGCCCAACCAGCTCCCCAGGGTTAAATGTAATATTAATGCAGAGGGCTCTGGCCCCCCTGCAGCCCCGGGGACTGGCACCTCTTTAGGGCAAATGGTAAGAATGAATATGGGGAGCTGCATGACCCCCCACAGACCCTGATAACACCACCTCCAGGAGAATGTGACCTGCAATGGAGGGAGGCCACACTCCTGGAGCCATAGATGGCCCTAGGGACCACCACAACCGTGGGTCAGTTCCTGCTACCTCCTGAGGTGCCCAGACTCTGAAGGTAGTTGTTTGCAATGGCTTAACAAGAGCTTTACTGCTCCTGCCAAGCCATTGCAAACTGTGCTCGCTTTCAGCAAGGGAGAGCATTGAAAATGCTCTCACTTACTGAAAGCAAGCACAATTGCTTTGACAGAGAGGGAGCTGTATGTTAGCAGCTCCCTCCCTGTCAAAACATCGTTGGCTCCTGCAGGAGGTATGCAACCAGGAGGGGTTGGGGAGGCCTTATGGCTCACCCTACTGGACCCAACACTAGAAAGCCTTTCGCCTTCCCTGCCTGGACAGTCTTCATCCTGCTCCTCTGTCCTCGCGTCCCCTTCTGTAATTAAAAAAACACTACGTTGTACGTCTGACGTGCGTGCATTCAAGTCTGACATACAACATAGTGTTTTTTTAATTACAGAAGGACTCAAGGAGCAGGACGGAGAGCGGCCAGGCAGGAGAGGCAGCAGACAAGAGGCAAGTGGCTTCTTTTATATTTTTAAAGACTTTCAGAGGGGGGAGGGAGCAGCTAACTCTGCTCCGCCATAGAGGCGGAGTTTTTGCCTACTCCGCATTCGCCATGGAGCATGGAGTAGACAAATCACGGCAAACTCCACTGTCGGAGCGGAGTTACCCAAGGTTAGTTTGGTGTTGCATTTTTAAGGTGTGTTACTGTGTTGCTGTTGTGATGTGCTGTTGCCTTTTGTTATGTTACATTTTGGTGTAGTTGTGATGTATTGTTTTGGTACTGTTGTATGTTTGTGATTCATTACTGTGTTGTGCTGGGCTGTTTACTGTGGCTGTTTTGTTGCAATCTGATTGCATTTTTTTGCTTTGTTTGCCGTGGGCAGCTATATATTTGTTGTGTTAATATTTTGCTTTATGTTTTTATTCTATTGTGTTGTGCTCTACAATTACTTTAGAGAGGCCAACAAGCATCCCTTCATTACCTGCCAAAATCAGCACATTCCTTCAAATTTCCAGTACAAACAACCATGTACCACTATCTTGGGCAGTCCTACACTGTTACTCCAGCTCTTTTACAATTTAATGGGCACATGCCTCACAGTATTTTTTGCGATTACCAAATAGCGACTTTTAACAAATCGCTATTCGGTAATCACAAATGCCTATGCATTAAAAATATCGCCATATTTTAGCGATTCGGTAAAATTCGCAATCGCCATTAGGGATTGCCAAATTGCAACTCACATAATAGAGAATCCACAATTAGAGAATCGCTAATAGCGTACATGTGATTTTAATGCAGCATGATTACCTCTCAACCAGGAAGTGGGGAATCCAATGCTGTTACCTTTGTACTGAGAGAGAGGAGGAGGCAAACTGCAGGAGCACAGCACTAGGAAGCCTGTTGGGACAGCTGAACCTGTGCAAGTAAATCAGCATGGCATCAGGAAACACAGAGAAGGAGCCAGCAGTGTGCAAAAGGAAGCTGAAGTTCAGCTAGAAGGAGATGGAAGTCCTCAATGAGGAAGTGGTGAAGAGACATAAAAAACTGTTTGGCAAACAGTCACGTCAGGTCCCAGAGTCTGAAAAAAGAAAAACATGGCTGGGAATACAATTGAAAATCAGCGCGGGGGATGGGCGGGGGGGGGGGGGTCATGCAACTTTCCATTGCGGATCTATGCAAGCGGTGGTATGTCCTGCGGAACCGGGCGAAGGAAAAGGTTGCTGCAAGGCTTGCTGACGCTAAGAAGACTGGAGGAGGAGTATCAACACAAACAGCTTCTACACCCTTAGATGACTTGGTGGAGTCAACCCTTCCGCCTGAAGCTGTTGTGGGAGTAACTCATATAGAAACCTCTGCACAGCCCAGTACTTCCCAAGGTGAGATGCATGCAAATGAACATTCAATGATAAAATACCCCTTAAGTGAGATCAGGCTTACTGTAGCAAATCCTACTCCATGCCACATTTTGCTTGCTAAAACAAATGCATTATGGGATAAGCAGTCAGCAACTCCAATAGGAAAGGCAAGGAAGGATCAAAACAGCATAGGTGCATTCAAGTTCAACAAGCAAGTAAAATATATGAACACTGTGTGCTACTAAATAACTTTATTACACAAAACTATCGGCTATGTGAAATGCATGTCCAAATATAAAAACTGAAATTGCACTTTTTAGCTTCACAGATGCACCTGCACAGGAGTCAGAGTAAAGTGAAGCCCATGAACATTTGGAGACTCAGGCATAGGTAGGAGATGACAACACAGTGGGCCCATCACCCACAACACCTGCAACTACAAGACACAGGGCCACAGTGACAGCACTACCTGCATTCGAAATGAAAGAGGAGAGCCAACCTGACCCTCCAACAACACAGGCTGGCCATACACACATACTAAGACCCCTAGCCCAAATGCAGCGCAGCAAGTTCCACATCAAGAGGCGTAGGGCAAAGGCACACATGGGAGCTGATAAACACAACAGATCAACTGTCTGTGGTGGGCTGGAGAACACAATGTTGAAGATTCAGTCCATACAATGCAAACACATGCGTTCAATCCAGGCACAACTTGTGTAATTTTAAAAGAACATGGCAGAGATGAGGGACAGCATCAAACAGCTCACAATAGTAGCGGTGGCAGGGCGGAGGCAAACAACTGAAAACTTCAGTAGCATGACACATGCCATCAAGGATGTATGCAAGGTAATGCGGGAAGACCATGTGTCCCACCGCAAGCGCCACCATCAATTACTTGGCCGCTTAGATGGCTACACTGGGGGCCATCAACCCCCTAAGCACCACAACAGCTCTCCTTTCTTGCCGTGCTAAGGCCATGCAGGTCGAATTGACCCATTGCTGTGGTGATGTGGCTAGGGGACGGATACGGGTCACCAATGCTCTGGAGTAATTGCAAATTGCTTCAGTTGGTGGCAGTAATGTACTGGGTGGAGGGGATAGTGAGAACTCCAGCCTCAGTAGCATCATGGTATCAGTGACCAAATGCAGAAGGCGCAGTACAAGAAATACT
Organism: Lissotriton helveticus; assembly: GCF_964261635.1. NCBI lineage: Eukaryota > Metazoa > Chordata > Amphibia > Caudata > Salamandridae > Lissotriton > Lissotriton helveticus. The sequence continues at coordinate 1,376,217,236 of NC_136059.1, forward strand.
TCTACATCAAAAGGCTCATCATTATCAACCAACTTTATTTTGAACTTCATTAAAATGCATAAAGGTTCTTATATAAAGGATGACATTAAAAGGCAAATGAATTAAGATCAGGCAAGTAGTCAATTCAAAAGTTATAATAAAACAGTACAAGGCCCACGATGATGAACTTTACATAAATGGGTTAGATCTAAAAAATACATAGGCACGTATGTACAGAAGCAAACTGTGACATGAAAAAGTTAATCTTAAAGTGGTATAAATGAAGTGCAAGGAGCCTTACGAGTTCTCAAGGCAGCCAGCAAGAAGGAGGCTAGTGAAAGCAGACCAGTGGGGTGTCTAAGGAGTAGAATAAAAAGAGGGCTGCAGCTACAGTTTGCATTGAAAATGTTCTTAAAAGCGGGACAATAAAAACCATCCTCTCTTATAATGGAAAGTAATAATGGAATATAATGTGCAAAAAAGGAGGAGATGTGATGTCGATTGAGCTGTCTTGTTGTCACAAGGACAAGGGGGTAAATTCTTAAAAACAAATTGATTGTTTTGGATAATGAAGCATTAACGGAATAAGGTTCAATCTGAATCTAGTTAGGAAGGAGGAATCAGTGCTGGCTGTTCTCAACTATCCGTAGGTATGAATGTGGGTGATTTAGTATCTGCGGTATAGAATCATAGAACTTTACAGATCATTTCCCTTTATGAGTGTTCCATCTATCCTTAGTGACTTGGTTTAAACAGATTGCTTTTAGTCTCGATTTAGGGAAATGTGTGCAAAGAGACGGGGTATCATACAAGAAACCAAGACCCAGAGAAATAAGATTTTCTCTAATAGAGATTATTCAGGGGATTCTGCGGGCATAGTCCAAAATTAAGACATCTTTGACACTTTTTTGATTCAAACCCACAGTTTCTGTTTTCCAAATGGATAACCAAAGAGCAAATGGAGCTAATCGTATGGCATCCTTGATAAAAGGAATGCCAGCTTCTTTGTGGGTTATAACATTATTGCTTGATTGTGGAATTGACAACAGTCTTTTGATACATTTATCTTCTTGTAGTTAAAGTGGAGTTACATCAATGATACCCCATATTACTGCCCCATAGGTGGCCATTGGGAGCATTTTTGCTATGTAGGTTGTAAACATTTCCAGTATTGGCTTATGGCCTAGTTTTTTGGGAAAATCTAAATAAGGCTGCAAAACTTTGAATCATTAAATTAACTCTATTTTGCTGCATCTCTTTCCATGTTTTTTTGTAGTCAAAGAGAACCCCTAAATAGTTAAAATGATGTACCTGGTCTATTTTTACCCATCTAAGTTATTACTCATTTTCTTCTTTTTGTCACTATCTATTGTCATGACATAGGATTTGGCTTTATTAACTTGCAGGTCCAACTTAAGCATAAAATATGTATATTTTGAGATAAGATTTTGTAATGCCATGGGTGTCCTTGCCAATAAGACAGCATTTTCTGCATAGAACAGGATAGGGAGGGCAGATCCAGAGACTACCGGGTGTCTTTCGCAGTCTTAATCAAAACATTATTTAATTCATTTGTGTAGAGGGCAAACAAGATGGGGGCCAGGACACAACCTTGCCTGACACCCCTTTCTATTTTAAATGGTTTGGTGCATTCACCATTTCTCCCATATCGTACCATAGCAGTGGCATCTGAATATTGCTCCCTAATAAAATTAGTGATAGCATCGTCTACTTCCATCTCCTTTAGGATTTCCCATAGCTTACTATGAACCACACAGTCGAAGGCCTTGGATAGGTCCATAAAAGCCAGATATATTTGGGAATTTTTTGTTCTCATGTATTTACCAATTGTGAGCGTCAAATTGAGACATTGATCCAATGTTCCCCTGCCCTGTCTAAACCCATACTGGACGTCTGTAAAAAGCCCTTACCTCTGCCAATATTTCTAATTTATTTAACAATAACCGACCCATTAATTTGGCCGAACTGTCGAGCAAAGAAATGGGATGGTAATTTGCAGAGACAAAGCATCGCCTTTCTTGTATATTGGGATGATTATTGACTGTTTCCAAGAGGGAGGAGGGCCAGTCTCGGCTATGGCATTAAAAGCCATGGTTAAGAAGGGAGACCAAAATGAGATGTTGACTAGTAAGATGTCCATAGGGACCCCAACAGGCCCTTGTGCTTTGCCAGATGGAAAATGGGTCAGGGCAAGTTTGATTTCTTCAAGGTCACATGAGAGGGATGTGGGAGAATCAATATTAAGGGGATCAAATGCGCCTGAAGGTTCCTCTACCCCATGAAAGATATCCTGAAAGTGTTTTACCCATGAATCTTCATAAATATGGGTGTCTAAAGATGGAACATTATTGCCATTCAGGAAGGGTGTATTAATAACTTTCCAAAAGGCTATGTTATCACGAAGGGAAGAGGCTATCTTTAGGTTCTCCCATGCCTCTAGTTTCAGCTAACTTAACCTATTTGCCCTGGCTAGATTATAGGTTTTCCTAAGTGCACAGATTTGATCTGCATTCCTAAGTGATATTTTAAGTGCCTTACGCAGATTTAGGGAAGCATCCATGCAATTCTTATCAAACCAACGATGGGGTGTGGGATCTCTAACAGAGGGCGAACGTGTCAGCTGTGATCTTAGGTACATTAATAACATGGTAAATGCCTAGACTATACATCTCTGGTATACATTTGGGTCCAGGCAGGTTTCTATGCTCTTTGGATTGGCCAAAACCAATCTCATAAAAAGTGTGTCCACATCAACCTTCTCCCATTTCAGAATAATACAGTTGGATCTGCATATGATTGGTTTGGGGAATTTGGGGCTTGGACACCTGCTACAGCAAAGCGCTGGACAGTGTAGCTTGATCGCTAAATTCAGTGAAGTTGGGTTTAGATATTGAAAGATCCCAGACATCGGGTCCTTTGATGACCAGAATATGAAAGTTTGAAGAAGTATTTCTAAATGTCAGGACTTTGAATTCCACCACATTAAAAAACAGTGTTAACAGGCCCCCTTTGGCCTGCCCCTATAGATTGTAAGGCCAATGTTCGGAAGGACCTACATCCATCGATATATATAGGGTCGGTCCCAAGTCTCTTGAATTAGAATAATCTGGTAGCTAGCCAAAATAGAGAGCCATTCCCAATTGGTACGCTTACTGATGTATCCGGCTATATTCCAGGATGCCAAGGAATAAGGTAAGTTCTGTGTGTCCCTTGTAAGGGATAAACTTGTCTTATGGTCGGGGACTGATATGTGTGTGACAATACAGCACTGATGTTCCTTTCCCCCTTGTGAGAGCTTAGAAACAACCATTGGCTTTGCCCCTTCGGGCTGTGTTCCGGAAGATACCTGGCCATCGCCCGATGTCAATCACAGGAATCCAAATCTGCTAAAGGGGCGAATCTATTGGAGGTGGAATAATGTGCATAATTAAACATAGGAATCCTATTCCCTTGTGGGTGGCAGTCTGTGGGTGAATGATGGACCCCTCCCGAATACAGGGTATGTGGATTATAAAAAAAACAAAGGTGCAAGGAAGATCATGGTAGTTATATTTGGTCCACCTATGGGTTTTGAGATTAGATCTCTTACTAATTGGGGGCTGTCAAAATGTAAAACAACACAATCACGCTCATAGGATTTTGGAGAGGGGGCTACCCAGAGTGTTCTCGGTGCCATTAGCAGGTGGTTCTGTATTAAGGGTCCTGGCCTCATATGGATGGTTAACCAATGGCATGCTTTCACCACAAGTTGGGTAGTAGATTCACTTTGTGAGGAATTGAGGACGGGAACATTTACTAAAACTAGTACATGTAGGGTGGCTGTGGATGGGGGTATACAACCTTTACCACGCAACTTTTACCACGACCTACCATTACCACGCAACTTTTACAACGCAGGACCCTTTACCACGAATACCATTACAACGCTGGTATTTACAACGCAGGTACTTTTACAACGCATACCATTACAACGTAAGTATTGGTAAGTATATAATTTTATTTAAAATATTTTAGGTTTGGGTTTTGGGTAAATGGGTATTTTTAGGGTTCAGGGTCAGTTTTCAGTTTTTGGGTAAAGGGGTATTTTTAGGGTTCAGGGTCAGTTTTCAGTTTTTGGGTAAAGGGGTATTTTTAGGGTTCAGTTTCAGTTTTTGGGTAAAGAGGTATTTTTAGGGTTCAGGGTCAGTTTTCAGTTTTTGGGTACAGGGGTATTTTTAGGGTTCAGGGTCAGTTTTCAGTTTTTGGGTAAAGGGGTATTTTTAGGGTTCAGGGTCAGTTTTCAGTTTTTGGGTACAGGGGTATTTTTAGGGTTCAGGGTCAGTTTTCAGTTTTTGGGTACAGGGGTATTTTTAGGGTTCAGGGTCAGTTTTCAGTTTTTGGGTACAGGGGTATTTTTAGGGTTCAGGGTCAGTTTTCAGTTTTTGGGGTACAGGGGTATTTTTAGGGTTCAGGGTCAGTTTTCAGTTTTTGGGGTACAGGGGTATTTTTAGGGTTCAGGGTCAGTTTTTAGTTTTTGGGTAAAGGGGTATTTTTAGGGTTCAGGGTCAGTTTTCAGTTTTTGGGTACAGGGGTATTTTTAGGGTTCAGGGTCAGTTTTCAGTTTTTGGGTACAGGGGTATTTTTAGGGTTCAGGGTCAGTTTTCATTTTTTGGGTACAGGGGTATTTTTAGGGTTCAGGGTCAGTTTTCAGTTTTTGGGGTACAGGGGTATTTTTAGGGTTCAGGGTCAGTTTTCAGTTTTTGGGGTACAGGGGTATTTTTAGGGTTCAGGGTCAGTTTTCAGTTTTTGGGGTACAGGGGTATTTTTAGGGTTCAGGGTCAGTTTTCAGTTTTTGGGGTGCAGGGGTATTTTTAGGGTTCAGGGTCAGTTTTCAGTTTTTGGGGTACAGGGGTATTTTTAGGGTTCAGGGCTGGGTTTGGGTTTTGGGGTTCAGGGGTATTTTTAAGTTTTAGGGCTGGGTTTGGGTTTTGGGGTACAGGGGTATTTTTAACATATATATTTAAAAATTAATAATTAAATATTAACATAATTAAAATATTAAATATTAAAATAATAATTTATTAATTTAAAAACATATTATTAATAATTATTTTACCATATTATTTACTTACCTATACTTACGTTGTAATGGTATGCGTTGTAATAGTACCTGCGTTGTAAATACCAGCGTTGTAATGGTATGCGTGGTAAAGGGTCCTGCGTTGTAAAAAATGCGTGGTAATGGTCTGCGTGGTAAAAGTCCGCGTTGTAACGTCATATATCCGTGGATGGGAGGTCAAGGTTTTGGAGCTCAGGATGTCTCTGAGTGGAATCAGACGGAAGCTGTATGGCATGTCTTTGGATGATGTTTTCAGGGCCCTCAAGGGGATTAGAGGTAACCAATATGTTCACAAGTTTTTATCATGGGGTGCTACAGATAGTAGGTCAGGAGTGATGATATGGTCGCCTGGCAATGACTGTATGCCCCCTCTTTGTGATGACCCTAGTTGCGGGACACACCTTTGATTATCCAAGACAGAAGGTCGTCCTGGATGGGGGCAAAGGGTGTCAACAGGGTTGTTCATGGTATGCACCGTGTGTAGTAGTTAGTTATAGTGTGGAGGTGGCTTTGTTAGAGCTTTGCTTAGGCCTAGTAACACCTCAATGTTTTGTTCAATATTGTCCAATCGTGATGCTATCGGACTAATTAAAAAGGAGAGTTTCGCGCATTTGTCCTCCAATGAGACCAGCAACCGTGGGAGTTCATGAGCATCAGGACTGGGCTGAGGTCTTTGGTGATGAAAAGATGATTTCCTGAGTTTCTTTGCTTTGGCTGACGGTGGTTCTTTAGTGGGACCTTTCTTCCTCCTGACGTTCATAGCCAGAGCCTTGGATACGGTAAGGTTAGTAGGCGAGGTGGAAATGTCAATGATAGGTGCAGTAACATTTGCTGATGGGTCACAGTGTTCTGCAGTGCCCTGAACAATGTTCTGTGAAATGTGCTCGGTACAGGATTCAGACGAAGCAGGTAGGCTGGTAGGGAGTTCTGTAATCCCATTGTTTGAACCAAGGGCACCATCCCCCAGAGAGAGGCTGCCCTCTGTAAGGGCTTTCTCCCTTGAGATAGCGTTAGTAGCGTTGGTAAAAAATGAATCAATAGTAGAGATGGTTAGCCCAGAATTAGAAGTAGGCGATACAGAAAAGGGGGTGGTGATGAACAGAGTGTCTGAATTAAGCAGACCACTCTTACCCAGTCCAAAGATCAGGGCTTGATCCATCACCGTTATTTATCTCACTGCCCCATCCCAGCTCAGAACCTGGCTATATGCAAATTAGTCTGTCCCTGGCCCAGTGCATCATGGGAACAGGGCAGACCAAACTACCAAGCCAATTCTTCACCAGAAAGGAGACAAGCTACCGGGGACCGGTTTCTGGCATTTCTGCCTCTTCGGCCCGGCTTGCTTGAATCCTGATGGAGCAGTGAGAAAGGGACTCATGTCTGAGTATACCCTGCCACACCTATAGTGGCCAAAAACGATACAGAAAAGGGGGTGGTGATGAACAGAGTGTCTGAATTAAGCAGACCACTCTTACCCAGTCCAAAGATCAGGGCTTGATCCATCACCGTTATTTATCTCACTGCCCCATCCCAGCTCAGAACCTGGCTATATGCAAATTAGTCTGTCCCTGGCCCAGTGCATCATGGGAACAGGGCAGACCAAACTACCAAGCCAATTCTTCACCAGAAAGGAGACAAGCTACCGGGGACCGGTTTCTGGCATTTCAGCCTCTTCGGCCCGGCTTGCTTGAATCCTGATGGAGCAGTGAGAAAGGGACTCATGTCTGAGTATACCCTGCCACACCTATAGTGGCCAAAAACGATACAGAAAAGGGGGTGGTGATGAACAGAGTGTCTGAATTAAGCAGACCACTCTTACCCAGTCCAAAGATCAGGGCTTGATCCATCACCGTTATTTATCTCACTGCCCCATCCCAGCTCAGAACCTGGCTATATGCAAATTAGTCTGTCCCTGGCCCAGTGCATCATGGGAACAGGGCAGACCAAACTACCAAGCCAATTCTTCACCAGAAAGGAGACAAGCTACCGGGGACCGGTTTCTGGCATTTCAGCCTCTTCGGCCCGGCTTGCTTGAATCCTGATGGAGCAGTGAGAAAGGGACTCATGTCTGAGTATACCCTGCCACACCTATAGTGGCCAAAAACGATACAGAAAAGGGGGTGGTGATGAACAGAGTGTCTGAATTAAGCAGACCACTCTTACCCAGTCCAAAGATCAGGGCTTGATCCATCACCGTTATTTATCTCACTGCCCCATCCCAGCTCAGAACCTGGCTATATGCAAATTAGTCTGTCCCTGGCCCAGTGCATCATGGGAACAGGGCAGACCAAACTACCAAGCCAATTCTTCACCAGAAAGGAGACAAGCTACCGGGGACCGGTTTCTGGCATTTCAGCCTCTTCGGCCCGGCTTGCTTGAATCCTGATGGAGCAGTGAGAAAGGGACTCATGTCTGAGTATACCCTGCCACACCTATAGTGGCCAAAAACGATACAGAAAAGGGGGTGGTGATGAACAGAGTGTCTGAATTAAGCAGACCACTCTTACCCAGTCCAAAGATCAGGGCTTGATCCATCACCGTTATTTATCTCACTGCCCCATCCCAGCTCAGAACCTGGCTATATGCAAATTAGTCTGTCCCTGGCCCAGTGCATCATGGGAACAGGGCAGACCAAACTACCAAGCCAATTCTTCACCAGAAAGGAGACAAGCTACCGGGGACCGGTTTCTGGCATTTCAGCCTCTTCGGCCCGGCTTGCTTGAATCCTGATGGAGCAGTGAGAAAGGGACTCATGTCTGAGTATACCCTGCCACACCTATAGTGGCCAAAAACGATACAGAAAAGGGGGTGGTGATGAACAGAGTGTCTGAATTAAGCAGACCACTCTTACCCAGTCCAAAGATCAGGGCTTGATCCATCACCGTTATTTATCTCACTGCCCCATCCCAGCTCAGAACCTGGCTATATGCAAATTAGTCTGTCCCTGGCCCAGTGCATCATGGGAACAGGGCAGACCAAACTACCAAGCCAATTCTTCACCAGAAAGGAGACAAGCTACCGGGGACCGGTTTCTGGCATTTCAGCCTCTTCGGCCCGGCTTGCTTGAATCCTGATGGAGCAGTGAGAAAGGGACTCATGTCTGAGTATACCCTGCCACACCTATAGTGGCCAAAAACGATACAGAAAAGGGGGTGGTGATGAACAGAGTGTCTGAATTAAGCAGACCACTCTTACCCAGTCCAAAGATCAGGGCTTGATCCATCACCGTTATTTATCTCACTGCCCCATCCCAGCTCAGAACCTGGCTATATGCAAATTAGTCTGTCCCTGGCCCAGTGCATCATGGGAACAGGGCAGACCAAACTACCAAGCCAATTCTTCACCAGAAAGGAGACAAGCTACCGGGGACCGGTTTCTGGCATTTCAGCCTCTTCGGCCCGGCTTGCTTGAATCCTGATGGAGCAGTGAGAAAGGGACTCATGTCTGAGTATACCCTGCCACACCTATAGTGGCCAAAAACGATACAGAAAAGGGGGTGGTGATGAACAGAGTGTCTGAATTAAGCAGACCACTCTTACCCAGTCCAAAGATCAGGGCTTGATCCATCACCGTTATTTATCTCACTGCCCCATCCCAGCTCAGAACCTGGCTATATGCAAATTAGTCTGTCCCTGGCCCAGTGCATCATGGGAACAGGGCAGACCAAACTACCAAGCCAATTCTTCACCAGAAAGGAGACAAGCTACCGGGGACCGGTTTCTGGCATTTCAGCCTCTTCGGCCCGGCTTGCTTGAATCCTGATGGAGCAGTGAGAAAGGGACTCATGTCTGAGTATACCCTGCCACACCTATAGTGGCCAAAAACGATACAGAAAAGGGGGTGGTGATGAACAGAGTGTCTGAATTAAGCAGACCACTCTTACCCAGTCCAAAGATCAGGGCTTGATCCATCACCGTTATTTATCTCACTGCCCCATCCCAGCTCAGAACCTGGCTATATGCAAATTAGTCTGTCCCTGGCCCAGTGCATCATGGGAACAGGGCAGACCAAACTACCAAGCCAATTCTTCACCAGAAAGGAGACAAGCTACCGGGGACCGGTTTCTGGCATTTCAGCCTCTTCGGCCCGGCTTGCTTGAATCCTGATGGAGCAGTGAGAAAGGGACTCATGTCTGAGTATACCCTGCCACACCTATAGTGGCCAAAAACGATACAGAAAAGGGGGTGGTGATGAACAGAGTGTCTGAATTAAGCAGACCACTCTTACCCAGTCCAAAGATCAGGGCTTGATCCATCACCGTTATTTATCTCACTGCCCCATCCCAGCTCAGAACCTGGCTATATGCAAATTAGTCTGTCCCTGGCCCAGTGCATCATGGGAACAGGGCAGACCAAACTACCAAGCCAATTCTTCACCAGAAAGGAGACAAGCTACCGGGGACCGGTTTCTGGCATTTCAGCCTCTTCGGCCCGGCTTGCTTGAATCCTGATGGAGCAGTGAGAAAGGGACTCATGTCTGAGTATACCCTGCCACACCTATAGTGGCCAAAAACGATACAGAAAAGGGGGTGGTGATGAACAGAGTGTCTGAATTAAGCAGACCACTCTTACCCAGTCCAAAGATCAGGGCTTGATCCATCACCGTTATTTATCTCACTGCCCCATCCCAGCTCAGAACCTGGCTATATGCAAATTAGTCTGTCCCTGGCCCAGTGCATCATGGGAACAGGGCAGACCAAACTACCAAGCCAATTCTTCACCAGAAAGGAGACAAGCTACCGGGGACCGGTTTCTGGCATTTCAGCCTCTTCGGCCCGGCTTGCTTGAATCCTGATGGAGCAGTGAGAAAGGGACTCATGTCTGAGTATACCCTGCCACACCTATAGTGGCCAAAAACGATACAGAAAAGGGGGTGGTGATGAACAGAGTGTCTGAATTAAGCAGACCACTCTTACCCAGTCCAAAGATCAGGGCTTGATCCATCACCGTTATTTATCTCACTGCCCCATCCCAGCTCAGAACCTGGCTATATGCAAATTAGTCTGTCCCTGGCCCAGTGCATCATGGGAACAGGGCAGACCAAACTACCAAGCCAATTCTTCACCAGAAAGGAGACAAGCTACCGGGGACCGGTTTCTGGCATTTCAGCCTCTTCGGCCCGGCTTGCTTGAATCCTGATGGAGCAGTGAGAAAGGGACTCATGTCTGAGTATACCCTGCCACACCTATAGTGGCCAAAAACGATACAGAAAAGGGGGTGGTGATGAACAGAGTGTCTGAATTAAGCAGACCACTCTTACCCAGTCCAAAGATCAGGGCTTGATCCATCACCGTTATTTATCTCACTGCCCCATCCCAGCTCAGAACCTGGCTATATGCAAATTAGTCTGTCCCTGGCCCAGTGCATCATGGGAACAGGGCAGACCAAACTACCAAGCCAATTCTTCACCAGAAAGGAGACAAGCTACCGGGGACCGGTTTCTGGCATTTCAGCCTCTTCGGCCCGGCTTGCTTGAATCCTGATGGAGCAGTGAGAAAGGGACTCATGTCTGAGTATACCCTGCCACACCTATAGTGGCCAAAAACGATACAGAAAAGGGGGTGGTGATGAACAGAGTGTCTGAATTAAGCAGACCACTCTTACCCAGTCCAAAGATCAGGGCTTGATCCATCACCGTTATTTATCTCACTGCCCCATCCCAGCTCAGAACCTGGCTATATGCAAATTAGTCTGTCCCTGGCCCAGTGCATCATGGGAACAGGGCAGACCAAACTACCAAGCCAATTCTTCACCAGAAAGGAGACAAGCTACCGGGGACCGGTTTCTGGCATTTCAGCCTCTTCGGCCCGGCTTGCTTGAATCCTGATGGAGCAGTGAGAAAGGGACTCATGTCTGAGTATACCCTGCCACACCTATAGTGGCCAAAAACGATACAGAAAAGGGGGTGGTGATGAACAGAGTGTCTGAATTAAGCAGACCACTCTTACCCAGTCCAAAGATCAGGGCTTGATCCATCACCGTTATTTATCTCACTGCCCCATCCCAGCTCAGAACCTGGATATATGCAAATTAGTCTGTCCCTGGCCCAGTGCATCATGGGAACAGGGCAGACCAAACTACCAAGCCAATTCTTCACCAGAAAGGAGACAAGCTACCGGGGACCGGTTTCTGGCATTTCAGCCTCTTCGGCCCGGCTTGCTTGAATCCTGATGGAGCAGTGAGAAAGGGACTCATGTCTGAGTATACCCTGCCACACCTATAGTGGCCAAAAACGATACAGAAAAGGGGGTGGTGATGAACAGAGTGTCTGAATTAAGCAGACCACTCTTACCCAGTCCAAAGATCAGGGCTTGATCCATCACCGTTATTTATCTCACTGCCCCATCCCAGCTCAGAACCTGGCTATATGCAAATTAGTCTGTCCCTGGCCCAGTGCATCATGGGAACAGGGCAGACCAAACTACCAAGCCAATTCTTCACCAGAAAGGAGACAAGCTACCGGGGACCGGTTTCTGGCATTTCAGCCTCTTCGGCCCGGCTTGCTTGAATCCTGATGGAGCAGTGAGAAAGGGACTCATGTCTGAGTATACCCTGCCACACCTATAGTGGCCAAAAACGATACAGAAAAGGGGGTGGTGATGAACAGAGTGTCTGAATTAAGCAGACCACTCTTACCCAGTCCAAAGATCAGGGCTTGATCCATCACCGTTATTTATCTCACTGCCCCATCCCAGCTCAGAACCTGGCTATATGCAAATTAGTCTGTCCCTGGCCCAGTGCATCATGGGAACAGGGCAGACCAAACTACCAAGCCAATTCTTCACCAGAAAGGAGACAAGCTACCGGGGACCGGTTTCTGGCATTTCAGCCTCTTCGGCCCGGCTTGCTTGAATCCTGATGGAGCAGTGAGAAAGGGACTCATGTCTGAGTATACCCTGCCACACCTATAGTGGCCAAAAACGATACAGAAAAGGGGGTGGTGATGAACAGAGTGTCTGAATTAAGCAGACCACTCTTACCCAGTCCAAAGATCAGGGCTTGATCCATCACCGTTATTTATCTCACTGCCCCATCCCAGCTCAGAACCTGGCTATATGCAAATTAGTCTGTCCCTGGCCCAGTGCATCATGGGAACAGGGCAGACCAAACTACCAAGCCAATTCTTCACCAGAAAGGAGACAAGCTACCGGGGACCGGTTTCTGGCATTTCAGCCTCTTCGGCCCGGCTTGCTTGAATCCTGATGGAGCAGTGAGAAAGGGACTCATGTCTGAGTATACCCTGCCACACCTATAGTGGCCAAAAACGATACAGAAAAGGGGGTGGTGATGAACAGAGTGTCTGAATTAAGCAGACCACTCTTACCCAGTCCAAAGATCAGGGCTTGATCCATCACCGTTATTTATCTCACTGCCCCATCCCAGCTCAGAACCTGGCTATATGCAAATTAGTCTGTCCCTGGCCCAGTGCATCATGGGAACAGGGCAGACCAAACTACCAAGCCAATTCTTCACCAGAAAGGAGACAAGCTACCGGGGACCGGTTTCTGGCATTTCAGCCTCTTCGGCCCGGCTTGCTTGAATCCTGATGGAGCAGTGAGAAAGGGACTCATGTCTGAGTATACCCTGCCACACCTATAGTGGCCAAAAACGATACAGAAAAGGGGGTGGTGATGAACAGAGTGTCTGAATTAAGCAGACCACTCTTACCCAGTCCAAAGATCAGGGCTTGATCCATCACCGTTATTTATCTCACTGCCCCATCCCAGCTCAGAACCTGGCTATATGCAAATTAGTCTGTCCCTGGCCCAGTGCATCATGGGAACAGGGCAGACCAAACTACCAAGCCAATTCTTCACCAGAAAGGAGACAAGCTACCGGGGACCGGTTTCTGGCATTTCAGCCTCTTCGGCCCGGCTTGCTTGAATCCTGATGGAGCAGTGAGAAAGGGACTCATGTCTGAGTATACCCTGCCACACCTATAGTGGCCAAAAACGATACAGAAAAGGGGGTGGTGATGAACAGAGTGTCTGAATTAAGCAGACCACTCTTACCCAGTCCAAAGATCTTTGGATACCCATCTTGAAGCAGGCTCGTGGCAGCGTGGATGACGAGGGTTAGAGGGGTGGCCCAGTCCAGCCTGCTCCGGGCTTTGACGGGGCCGGACACGTCCTCGAGCGTGTCCCGCACCGCAGGACTGCTGGCGCCTTTTATGCGCATCCCCAGGAGCAGAGGCTCACGGGTCCCCAGCGGTACGGGAGGAATCCTGACCCCGTCATGGCTTGAGTCTTTGGTTGCAGCAAAGATGGTGCTGCTGGCGTTGTTGGTTCACTAGACCGTGAGACTGCTGGCGCCTGTCCCCAGGAACAGAGGCTCATGGGACACTGAGTCCCCAGCGATACGGGAGGAATCCTAACCCCGTCACAGCTTCAACGTTTGATTGCGGCAAAGATGGTGCTGCTGGCGTTGGCGGTGAGAAAGCTCAAGAAGGGATGTGACAGAGCTCACAGAACAGCCCACAAAATAGTGTGGCATTGAGAAAATCAAGAATGCAATTTGGGAAGGTAACCAGTAGAATTAATTTGTCAGGGCTGATGCAGAAGTTCCATGGCAATGTTATCCTGTTCCATTTTGACTCACACTGCACGTTTTGTTCTTGGTATGTGTGCATTAACACTACCTGATTTTTTGAGGTAATAAATCATAATAGCAATGAAATCATGTAACCATGTAGTGTCTCGTATCATCCCTACCCACCTCCGAAATAATTCTGTGATTTCTTCATGTCTCTGTATTCCTTCTTCTGCACTCAAAATGCTTGCTGCTGGTTGAGGTTGTCTTGAGCCATCGTCTTCATCAGGTTCATTATCTGTTAGGTCTAGAGGTATGCCTCTTGAAATTGCAGTGTTGTGCAACATGGCACAAGTGGCCACAATGTTGCAACAAGCATCTGGCCTGTACTGCAATGCCCCGCCAGTTTTATGTAGGCAGTGGAACCTACTTTTCAGTAAGCCATAGGTCCTCTCAATCACATTGTGTGTTGATATGTGCGCTGCATTGTATCGCTGTTCACTTGGTGTAGTCGGATTCAAGTTTGGTGTCAGCATAAATGAGCGCACAGAATATGCGCTGTCACCTACAGGGTAGAAGGCAATAGTTGCACACTGCAATGTTTCACAATGACCAGAAAGTCAGCAAAACAGTGTTACATGTGCTTACAGACCAGGTATCCTTTGTCAAATTCATCCCAATTGTGTATGTATGCCACTGTGTCAGTGGATGTACAAATAATGCGTACTACCTGGGAGTCTTGCCACCATGTCTGTGATGATATTGTTTGCATTCCACATGACTTGTATATTCAGGGAATTATATGACTTCCTATTACTATTAATGTACTCATTCACTGAGGTGGGACATGTAGCTACATGTGTTCCATCAATGCAACCAATTACATGGGGAAATTGGCCTATCTGTTAAAAGTCAAATTTAGTTTGCTGCAATTCCTGTGGTGTTGTAGGAAATCTTATGCGGTGGAGTATCCTCTGGAACATGGCGTCCATGAATTAATTGAAAAAGCGTGATAGTGCACTTTGGGAAACCCCTCCTGCTGCAGCTATTACACCCTGGAAACTACCTGAAGGTAGGAGGTGCAGTGAACATAGGACCTGCATATGAGTGGGGATGGCGTGTCCTGCGAGTGTGACACTGCAGTAGTGGATCTAGTTCAGCTAACAGATCATCATATCTAAATCCCACCTATATTTCTCATAAATCTCTTCCTCTGTCTGCCCCAACAATGTAACGTGCACTCTATAAATGTGTTCCTGTATCCCCCTTCTTCTCTGTGCTGCTGCTTGTATCCTCATGCTCCTCACCATTACGTACAGCGCGGCCATTGTGAAACATTCTGGGGTCTTCTGGGGCTGTTTAAATAGTTTTCACCTGGTTATCACCTGATTTGATTTGGTGCTATTTTGCAAATGCAAAATTGCGAATCCTGGTTCATTCGCAATTTGCGAATGATTCCTGCATAGGTTTGCGATTACCAAATAGCGAATTTTTGAATACGGATTTGCTAATTGAAAATCGCAAAATAGGCAATCACAAATTAAGCTATTTTCCGAGGTATTCTGTGAATTTTGATGACGCATTGCTTAAGGCTATTTTTGCGATTGCAAATGTTAGAATTTTGTGAATCGCACTATTTGCAATCGCAAAATAGCGTGATGCATGTGCCCCAAATACTTTTTTTTTTGCAATAGGGGTTAAGCATGCACATCTCTTCCAGACAGAGAGCGCAGATCTTCAGATTTCTCACTTAGCTGCCAATCACTCTATCACTTGTCTTACAGCAGGTACAATGAATTGCCTCAAAATATTATCAGACCAAGGCAGAGATGCTTAGCAGTGGGACTTCACACTGCAAAAAAGCATGCACTTAAAAGCTGTCATGTACCCAAATGAACATGAGACACATGCAGCCCGTTCTGATGTTTAAGCAACAACACTTTGAAATCTAGAAAGTCTCAAGGGTGGTCCCTGATCTACACCCTGCAAAAAAGTGGGACCAGATGGCCTTACTAAGAGGTTCTATAAATAGTTTAAACCTGAACCTGTCCCACGCCTGGCAACGCTGTTTAATTCCTTCCCATGTTCTCGAACAGTGACACCCTCCCTGAGCAACTGCAAATATTACTCTGATCCATAAGGTAGACAAACCTGCAAATAAATGTGAGGCTTCTCGTACCATAGATCTCATAAACTCCAACACACATTTTCACAATGGTGTTGGCTAATAGGCTGATGCCACATGTACCATATCTTATTGACCCCGATCAGATGACATTTATACCACAGAGGTAAGCAGCAGACAACACTGGTGGGTCATTCACCTGATTGAGAATGCTCAATTTAGAAGGACCACTGTGGCTGTCCTGTCAATCATTTGACAGAGTCAGTGGGGTGTTTCTCTTCTAAGTGCTGGAGGTGTTTGGTTTGGGTCCCAATTTAACTGCTTAGATAGCCGCTAGTTATAAACTGCCATCAGAGTAGGTTATTACCTAAACTACCACCAGTGTAGGTTAATGAGTAGTGGGGAACATGGCGGCTGCTAGTTAGAGCGGTCGCAGACTCAATCCTCACTCTCGGCAGACAGGAATGCAAAATACCTTTTCACTTGAAGCTGACATTAAGAGCACAAGACTAATCCCAATAGCCAACAATAGAAACACCACTGACCTCAAGTTCCTGATCTGTGTGCTGCGCGTTGTAAAGCACTTCAATGTTCTATCAGAGGCAGTAAGTGCTATATAAATCTAATTACAATATAATATATAACCCTCCTGGCCAATGTTCCCACTGGCGGCCGGTCCCAGCATCGCTAGGGTGGCAGGCAGACAAAAGTCTGCCTACCATCCTGATAGGCCCCCCAAGTACTGTTCGCAGCGAAGACCATCCCCAGATAATAAACATTGCATATAAATCACCATGCTTTGCTCACAAATCGACAACCCAAGAAGTCAAACTATGAATTCCCTCAAAGTATTGCACAACACTAGACCCACCTAAGTCAAAGAATACATAACTAACTTATCAGTCACTATCTCTTGAACAGAAACTTCTTAGAGCACCCATACCTACCTTCAAATAAGGGCTCTTTAACACCTACTGATTTTGGAAACCTGTATTGTCATGCCCAACCTCGTGTATGAAAATGATGACAATTTAATAGGGCTCACAGTTTTGATGACAGACCTTCAGTTTTTGATGCTGGGAGTCCTCCATGCTTTAAAATGATTAACAACAACATAGTCCAAATAAAAGGAAAATGGTTCACTTTAATTAACTTGGCTGGTATGCCCTGCACTGAAAATCCCACAGACCCAATTTGTCATTTCAAAGTCTGGTAGCAAAATGAAAATCCACTCAAATAGCTGATTCGAATCCCTTGATCTTTAAAGTTTTACTGATTACTGACTTTAACATATGAGAAGACAAAGAGGACAGCAGATGTCCATTAAAGATAATCTATAATAGGAATGTAGGTGGATATATTCAACTTGTTTATAACACCACAAATAAAGCATGGCACTCACTTCACCTATTTTTCACACACCACATTCAATATGGTGATGTTCTGTTTCATCCTCAAATACAGCCAGATCACACACTTATCACCAGATTCCTCATAAACCAATGGCCTCATCCAAGCACTCACATTTAACTTGAACCAACACCTACATCCAGCAGACACTTGAAGACCTCAATGTGTTGCAGATTGATGAACTATATAAAGTGGTTGGATCCAATAGTTGCAGATAGCTATGACCCAAAGTCTATAGCTGAGAACTTTACTACAACGTCGCCCTCACTCTCAACAAACTAGCACTAATGAAAATGAGGAAGCACAAACACGGCCTCCAAGTGAAGATGTAATTCCACCACAAACTTGTGTCATTAAAAAAGGTAAAGTTGAAACCTCAAATGTTCCTCAAGGCTTTGCACTTTCTTTGCTAGAGTGGAAGTGTTGCACGCACAATTAAAAAAGTTCAGGTCCATGGGCAAGATGGCGGCTGTGTGAAGGCTTCTGACACCGCTCGTCCAGCGCTCCACAATGGTTTAAACCCTTTACCAAACCAACCCTTCACGTTAGATGGATAGAATAAGCTGGTCTTTTTTCCTAACTATCAGGAGACGCGACACGTCAGGAAAGCTAAAATACCAAAGCTTTTCCCGACTCATCTGGTCACTCACCGGTAGGCTGTTGAAGGCGGTCCCGAAGGCATCTACGGCGTTGGCTGTGATGGATTCAGCTGGCGAAGGACGCATCATGCCGCCAAAAAAACTCAGGAGAGAGAAAGCCACCACGGCTAGCGGCGTAACAGAGACAGCAGTGGGACATGCTGCTCTGCCGGCTCAGCGGAGAACTTTAAGGGCGGTAAATGTCGGGGACGCTACTCCCGCGGCAGGATCAAATGATGCTGAAGCGCCGATAAGCAAGATGTGCGAGCAGCACCCCTCGGAAATGACTGGTGCCGGCGCCTCCAAACAGAAGGTGATCCCGGAAATTTTCTCTGGATTGGGTAAACATATTACAAAACCGAAGAGCACTGGGAAGCAGACCCTCCCAGGACCTCCTAAAGGGCATCCAGGGAATTTAAAGACTCCAGAGACAAGCGAGTTAACGGAGACGGAGATGGAGGACATTGTGAGTACTAAAAGTGCTACCAATATAAATCTTATTAATTTGGTGGAAATATTTGACCCCGGCTCTATACAGGGAGACTTGGGAGAGTGTGAAGCCTTGATCAATACTGGGGCGACTAGCCACTCTGATAGAGATAAAGATATGGACAAGGATGGTATTACGTGTGGAATTTTGCATATGGAGGGGAGCTTAAGTATACCCTCTAAGTCCTTGCCATCTCTACACTAGATGGATGCTTATGTACACCTGAGTATGGAGAAAAATTGTTTTCTCTCAACAAAGAGTCAGAATTATCTAACACCAGTGACATTTCTGAACTTGATAGCTCTGGGACTGACTCTGATAGATCTCTCTCTAATCCCAGCACGCAAAAACGAATCCCTTCCCTAACCAAACAAAGGAAAAAACCTAAAAGTGTCGGAGCAACGCATGAGTCTGGACAGTCAGGCTCCGATCATAGCCAGCTTAAATTGGACTATTCAATTACTCAGCTGATGGGCGAGGATGGCGGACTAGTCAATTTTGACAGCGGTACTGGGATTATAAAACCAACTGATAAGTTTGAAAATGTGAGAAAACCCCTTCCCTCAATGTCTTTGATATACTCCACCCTGAAACAAATACAAGGTAAAGCAAGATTAGAACACAAACATGCTCATCTCGCAACAAAGAAGCTTCAGGGAGCAATACGGAAGGTAAATAAATCTTGTACCGAGATTTCAGAGAGAACTGCCACTCTGGAAGAGCGAGTGGTAGCATTAGAGACTAGTACAAAGAGTTCAACTTGGCAAATTTCCTCAAACAAATCACAAATGACAGACGGTATGTGGAAACTTGAAGATTTTAAAAATCGTCAGCGCCGCAACAATCTCAGACTTCTTGGTATCCCTGAAAATGCTGAAGGGGACGATATCAGAAGCTTTGTCTTGCACTTGTTGAAAGGGGGATTTCCTTAGCTTGGACATTGGGAATGGGAAAAGGAAATCCAACGGGTCCATCGCTTCCCTCTCACGCTTAAGAAGAAATATGACTCTAATAACTTTAGTGATAAACCAAGAGCCATATTAATCTTTTTTGGCAATTTTCTACTGCGCCAGGCAGTGTTTGACAAATCAAGACCAGAGTCACGACGATCGGCAGAGGGTCTCTCCTTTTTCATAAGACCAAACTTCTGCCACATTACGGTAGAGAGAAGGTGGAGGCTCCACCAACTAATATCTTCTTTTCAGAAAATAGGAGCAGAGGCTTTTTTACTCAGTCCAGCAAGAATCAAAACTATCTATAATGGTACCACTAGAATATTTACATCAGAAATTCATGCTCAAGAATATCTGCATGTCATGTCGGAGACTAGGGTCTCTAAGGGGCCTGAGGGATAGCTGAGGGACAATTAAGGAACGTCTACGGATAACTTTCAGCCTCCCGTCTAGATAAAAGTCTCTTCTCTCCTTCTTGCCTCTCGTGCTGGGCTTTTTTGTGGGAAAGGAAAAGGCTTCACTAAACTAAATGTTCAATCTGTTTAGCACTGTTGTGGGGGTTCTTTGGAAGGGTTTTCCCTTTTTCTTCCTATTTTTGCGGGTTTTTTTCTTTTTTGGTGGGGCCTACTGGACGGGGGTATGGAAAGCAACTTCATGCAGGAGGCATCAAGAGGGTCCTTTGACCTAATTTGCCTAGGGTTAGAAGGGAAGGAGTTCACAGGGGTGGGCATGGCGACTTTATTTGTGGTATTGAAGATATCAGATTTAGTATTTTTTTAATGGCTGTGGTGGCCATAATGATAAGTAGGAAGAAGTACAGAATGGATCGGACATATATTAAAAAAATGGTGTTAAGTAAATTAAGGATTGCCTCAATTAATATCTGTGGCCTGAATAGCCCTCTTTAAAAACGCAGGATGAACTTAGAAGTGCAATATCTGAAAGCAGATATAATTTGTCTCCAAGAGACTCACATCGAGGCCAGCAGACTCAAGATCAATGAATTAGAAGGGTATCCGATAATTTCTGCTACTACGCAAGGGACCCGAACCAGAGGGGTAGCAGTCATGGCAAAAAAGAACTCAGGTTTAGGTTCTCTCGTTCTAAGTCCGATCATCATGGCAGATGGGTTGTTACCCAATGTCTCATTGAAGGTTATACTTTTACTTTGTGCTCTCGATGGTTCGATACTCGATGATCCAACTTTATTTGATTGGCTAAACATTGAAATAGTGGGTTGGCCCCTTCCTGTTATCATCTGTGGGGATGCCAATATAAATTTGTGTGGCCGAACTGGGGTAATTGGTGGAAGTTTTTATGTTGGACAAAAACCCAAAGTTTTTAAATCACTTTCTAATTTATGTAAGATCCACGGCCACTCAGATATATGGCCCAAGCTTAATACTCAAGATGTGGGATACACTTTCTTTTCTGCCCCACATCAGACCCATGCTAGGCTTGATTATTTTTTTGTATCTCAAGAAATTTTGACCAAATCTAGTATACAGAAGTATCCATGGGTGATGTCGGATCACAACCCACTAGTGTTAGAGATTTCTTTACAGACAAGAAAACCTTCTATTTCTCGATGGACGTTTAATAGAGCATTATTATATGAGGATGAGTTTGTGCAACATATGAGGACGTGGATTCCTCGATTTTTGGAAGAAAACAGCGAAAGCGCACAGGTTGAGATTATCTGGGACACACTCACAATTAAAAAAGTTAAATCACCTTTGCAATTTATTATCATCCTATTTCACTCTTATGCTCAGGCTATAAAATAGATGAACACCTCCTATTATTGAGATATAACAAAATATTCACATCATTTGTGACACATTGCCAGGGTGGGTTTATCCCTGGAGCATACTAATCTTGCAGTTAGCATTAATTGACTGAGCTGAGTTAGGACAACATCCAATTTCCTTCATATCTTTGAAGTGATGAGAAGGCATATGACCGGGTGTATTGGTCATTCCTCTGGGTGGTTATGTGCCATTTTGTGGTTCCATAAGCCATTAGTAAATGGTTTAATGCAGTGTATGAGCCCCAAAAGTGGTAGTAATAATTACTGGCTACTGCTCAGCAAAATTTGATATATATTGTGGTGGCCGACAAGGAAGCCCCCTATCTCTGGCTCTTTATGCCCTTTTACATTTAAACTTTTACAAGGTTTCTTATGAGTAGAACACATATCCATCCATTAGCCCTTCCTATAGCCGAACTGAAAGTATTGGTTTATGCTGACGGTCATGGGTGTCAATTCACAAGATGCCATTGATATCGGTAGTGACATCACTAAACTTCCATTCGACCCAATGACCTCTCAGAAAGTAACATCATATAATCTAACCATGTTCCCAGGAAGTGTGTCACGTGATCTTATTCCTGATAACATCACAATCGCTGACATTGCTGAAGTTAAGAGGATCATAAGTGCAAGTTATAAAATAACATAAGCTAATAACACAGATAAATTCCCATTTTAAATACCACCTACATTTTAAATAAGGGACCAACATGCTAGAAACATTGCACATTTCTATTGTTATGTTGCTCAAAAAAATATATGCTTATTGAATGAGGAAAATATTGTGTCACTAAAACACATAACAGCACTGGGAAGCTAAATTATTTATTCCTCAAACCCATGATCTAATAGTTTTGCTAGTATATACCTTAAACATTAAATGTTTAGGAAAATTACAGACAAACAAACAAAATGATAACAAAAAACATTATTGGTCTTGTTCACCTGTATTTCTTTATGTATACCCATTGTGAGCAATGTTATTGACATAAATGAATCCTTGTTATTGTTAATGCATTTTGATTAACATCACTTGTAAGGAAATAGTCACTAAAGCACATAGGTGAGGTGAGATTTTTATTCAAGCATAATTTATGAAATGTTTCTAATAATAAAAATCTGCAACATCGTGCTCAAAAATGTGTATTCTTTTAGTTACTGTTTGAACATTATGCTCAGCAGAGTATACATTGCACTGACGTACACGTATTTGTTTTACTGAGCTAAGGGCCAGATGTACAAACATTTGGAATACCGAATTCCTAATTGCGATTCAGAAAGAATCGCATTTAGGGAATTGGTATTCCTGATGTATGAAACTCGTTGAGTTTCATTTATGGATTCCTTGTGGGTAGCAAATCGACCAACCTCATGAACATTAAGAAGGTAAGTCACAGTGTGCAACCCAATAGGAATTACAGCTATCAAAGGTAGATTTTTAATAAAGCAATTATCTTTTTTTAAATACGGCCTATTTTCCTTTTAGGGAAATAGGGTGTGTTTAAAAAGAAAAACAG
This sequence comes from Lissotriton helveticus, assembly GCF_964261635.1. Taxonomy (NCBI): domain Eukaryota; kingdom Metazoa; phylum Chordata; class Amphibia; order Caudata; family Salamandridae; genus Lissotriton; species Lissotriton helveticus. The sequence continues at coordinate 1,376,239,808 of NC_136059.1, forward strand.
TGAAGTTTTAATATTTTATATTAGGCAATGGTGTGTGGGACTACTGCCTGCTCTTAAAAATATTATTTACATTCTCAAATTGCAAGGGTCCCTTGGGGGCCCTTTCCCCTTTGTGAATGGGTTACCACCTGTTTTGTACTGGTGGTAAAGTATTACTATTTTGCAACCAGAATTTTGTCGCGAAACATTAATACATACTCTACCAATTCAGTATTTGGAAGGGAAGACTTATACACGCTCTCTCTGAATACAGAATCGCAAATGCAAAATGTGATTCTGGGGCAGATGTATCAAGCCTTTTGCGACTCGCCTTTTTGCATGATTTTGAATGTATCAAAAAATCGCAATTTAAGGAATTGCAAAAAATTGCGATTCCTTATTTTGCCATAGCATTTAAGGAATCGCAATTTTTGCGATTCCTTAAATGCTATTTGTGTAGCAATTTCAATTTGCGAATTTTGGTTAAGAAATCGCAAATTACCACCAACTTGTTATTGATGGTAATATGTGAATTCTTTTGAAAAAGCACAATTTGTCTTTTGTCAAGGTGGCAGGTGACGCACACACATGCCCATAGGGCATGTATGTGGCCCTATGCACACACATGTACATTTCAGGGGTGCAGCAGGGTGTCTTTGAGACACCCCTGCACCCTTGAAATAATTCTCAAATTGCGATTAGCAAATTGTGAATTCGCAATTTGAGAATTACCTCACAATCATACCTATGCCATAGGAATGCATGGGAAATTATTCCTCATTTGCGAATTCGCAAAATGTGAATTTGCAAATAAAGAATATTAAGGAATCGCTAAAAAATTGCGAATGTATACATACATTCCATTTTGCTAATTCTAAATAGCGATTCGCAAAAAATCTCCATTTAGGATTCACAAAATGGAATCTTGATACATCTGCCCCTCTGTAACTAGTTAGCGAATCTCATTTTTGCATTTGAAAGTTGGCAAATAATTTTTCCAGTCATAAATGGTCCGCCTTTGTGGATCAAGCCGTTTGCGACTGGAAAAATGCTTCGTAGATCTGGCCCTCACAATTGAATGCCTCTGTTCTCAGCCGAAAGCTGCAGAACATAAACAGCGCACATTGCATCACCATTTACCTTCTTTTCTGTTTTTTGCATTGCTTTTGCCTTCTCTGTGGCCAGGGGTCACGGAGGCAGAGTCAGGGGTTGCAAGGGTCAAGTCACGCTTCACAGCTGCGACTCCTGGCGACCATTAAATAACATCCATGTTCAAGATGTGCTCATTATCACTCCTGATCCCGTTTTAGCCATGCTCGCGATTGAAGCTGCTGTCACCTCTTTTGGCGAAGGGTCAGGTTATACATTTAACAAAGATAAAAAACAGATCTTTCTTCTTGGCCAACCGCTTCGACATGATGGTTATTGTATTCTCAAAAATGAAATATTTAGGGAGAAGGGTTATTGCCATTTATGATAATCTGAGATTTACTAAACATCCATTGATTTAAAAAGAAACACTCAGCTCAAAATTAATTTGAGTGACTTATTTCTTACCTTATTGGGAAGTACCAGCCATATTAAAATGAATGTATTACCCAAAAAGAAATATGGGCCTTATTACGACTTTGGCGGTCCTACAGAGGATGGTGCAAAGCACCGTCTGCAGTAGGACTGCCAAAGTCGTGGTGATGCTGCCTGCCAGATTAGGACTTCAATTCTGGTCTGGCGGATGGTCCTGCGGTGGTCTCATAGTGATGGTTTTGCTAGGCTCATAGAAGAGCCTAACATGCAGGCAGCTGCTGTCAGAGTGCCATACATGCCACACCGTGTAGGAAGTAGGTGTGCAAATCCAATGACCACTACGTGTGCCCCCCTCCCCCATGCACCCCCAGGAGTGGCAGGAGTTACCTCACTACCACCCTGGTCCACATGGAAAGGGCGGTGGTTTGGCAACGCATAGTATGCTCAGCGGTGCTGCAGCTGCAACACCCGCATATTTCTATGCCCGACCATCACACAATGGGATCCTGGATCTAGGCGGAGGTGGCGCTACTGTGGAAGTTTGACCGCCACACACATAATGCATTGCACGGTGCCACAGATTGGCGGTGGTCGGACTACCACTGCGAGTACGCTCGTAATAATGCACTTCTGACATACATTACAATAACTTTCTTCAATGAGCTAAAATGCATCTGCCTCATCATTTATTTTGGGGAAAAAAAGAGACCTACGCGACCCTTTCTTTCCCCCAAATTTCCTTGGCAAAGGGAGTATGGAAGCTTCTGAATTTCCTGTTTTGGTATTGGGTGGTGCTAGCCACAAACTTGGCTAGGCTAATTCAAGATGTATCAACTATTTTTTCATGTATTGATATATATATATTTCAATAAAAAAAGGCAAGTGCCATTGTAATATGAAGCAGCTGCCACCAAACGATAATCTTCACGTTGTCTTATAATGGGACTGTAGTGGTCTTCTAATAAGAATGGTGTATGACTGAATGAGTAAATGAAATAGCACATTTAGAAGGCACCACCAACTTTTACAAGGTCACTTGTCAAATTTCAATTTTTTTTATTTATTTATGATAACGGAACTCTATTGAGATCCACATAACAGTTTATCAGAAAAAAGAAAAACAACAGAAATTACATAAATGAATAAAAATATCAATATATTATTAGAAAAAATTTAAAGAAGTAAAACAATTTCAAACAAAACATTTCGTTTGGGGGATTAAACATTGCTGCAATAAAATCGTAAGCAGTGAAAATACCCAACTGAAGGCACAAAGGTTTTAACCATTTGCGCCTGTGTGCCATAAGGGCTGGACAAACAAAAACAACATGGTATAAATCCTGAGAATAAAGATTACAAAAAGCACAAATATCTGAACCACCATGCCATTTAGACAAAAGACAGTTCAATGGGAGTAAATCATATCTTAACAAAAGAATACATCGCCTAACTGCATGAGGAAGATTCCAACCTAAGTATGGCTGAAGTTTTTTAATTTCACAAGAGTTACCGATAGGAAACATTCCTCTCTTAACTTTACGGGTCCTACTATCTGTTCTAAAACTCAACTCCCAAGACGTAGTCTTTAAGGATAACTTTAATTGGGCTGTTCATAATGAAAAAAGAATTTGTTCATCTATCTGTAATAAAGTAATCGCCTGTCTAAAATTCCTTACAATAGAGGAGTAAGCATTATAGGAGCCCAACAACTCATTTTTTATTTGAAACCTCAGAGTTCCAGGCTTTCCTTCAGCTATATTAAAAACCCAACGCACCACACTCGCAACTGCCTGAGACCGTGCACTGCGCAGGCCAAATTCTTGTCTTAACGAAGACGTAGAGTTTGTAGTATTTACAGAGGCTAAATTACGTAAGATTCTTCCTTCAATAGAGTCCAAAAAATTCCAGCATGCCATATCCACTATTTCTAGTCCGTAGATTAGGGATGCGGGGATTTTTACTCGAAAAACCTCGAGCAGTATGGAAAAATGCCTCCTACCTGTCGCTTTATAAAGGGAGGTGAGACTCTTTCCTTGAGCAAGAGCTTTCCTACTATTGTTCTCAATATGGTTTTTTTCGGATAGATTGCTCGCGACTATCTTCCCAAGAAAGGGATAGGATTTAACCACCTCTAGTCTTTCACCCCCAACGGACCAGTAATAATTATCGTATTTAGGTTTTCTCCTTCCACTGAAGCACATTATTTTACTTTTCGAAATATTTATTTTTAGAAAATGAGCCTCGGAGTAGGAGTACAGAGCTTTTAAACGATGATTCAAGCCCTTTGGGGTAAGATCCAGAATTAAAATATCATCTGCATACATTAAGCATGCAATAGGTGATCCCCCTAATACAGGTGCAATACCATTGCTAGTGGATAATATAGCTTTGGGGAGATCAACAATATATAAGGAGAACAACAGGGGCGCCAATAGGCAGCCCTGTTTAAGTCCATTATTTGTGGGTATTATCCTAGATAGTCCTCTCTCACCACCCATTAAAACTCTGCACCAGGTGTCTGTGTGAAGTGCGATAACTAGTTTCAATAAGCTGGGGGGCATCCCTAACTTTATTAACTTACTCCATAGCAAAACTCTGTCCACCTTATCAAAGGCCGTAGAGAAGTCAATAAAAGCCCCATAAACGCCTCCTCTAAGGACTGTGACATATTTTTCAACCAAGATTTGAAGAGCGGTAAGATTATCCAGAGTACCGTGTTGTTTTCTAAAACCGGTCTGCTCTAATGGAAGAATTGCGAACATAGTCACCCAGTCATTTAAGGAATTCAATAAACATTTGGTAAAAACCTTGCCTATGGCATCTAGGAGGGCTATTTGTCTATAATTTTGGGGTGAATCTCTAGCGCCCTTTTTATAGATAGGAATTAGCAAACTCCCTTTCCAAGAATACGGGACGATGCCATTGGTATAACAAACTTTAAAGACAGGGTATAACATTTTTCCCCTTAGGGTACTATGAGTTTTCAATACTGAAATTGGTATTTCATCTGGGCCTAATGCACCTGACGAGCGGAGAGCTTTGATTGCAACAGTGATTTCTAATTCAGAAGGAGGATCATATGGAAATAAATCTTCCTGCAATTTACTGGAATCAAACTCCTCACCATTACTGCTGTATAGACGTTGAACAAAATCTGCCCAAGTCTGCTCATTTATTGATATCGGAGAAGGTCTGGATCTTACCCCACATCCCTCCCCAATTAATGACCAAAAGGTCTTAGACTGGCCACTCTTAGCTGCTTCACGAAGTCTAATCCAAAGAGCGTCTTCTTTCTCACATTTTAATCTGACCTTCAACCTATTTCTTCTTCTCCTCAGAAGTGAAATTCTTTGTCTACGATCTGGAGTAGGGAAAAGATATTGGGCCCTGACCAATTTATTTATTTCTCTGTTTAGGTTACAAAGATCAGAGGGGATTTTGGGCGTTATCTTAACTGGTGGAGGCTTTCAAGCTTTTAATTTTAAGGTTTGCAAAAAAGACGTAAAGCAAAGAAGCTCTCTGCCTTCCCATAGAGTTAAGTTATCTACTGTATGTTCTAATATATTAGTCAAGTTTTTAATAGTCCCGGAATTCCAATGGCATTTCCTTTTTTTAATATTGAAGTTCAATAGATCATCCCCAATTTTCCATGAGTCTCTTTGAGAAGATAATACATTCAATTTTACAGTTAACACATTATGATCACTGAGATCGGTAACGGACACTACCAAATCCTTCATAAAGCTAAAAAAGGTGCCATCGACTATCACATAATCCAAAATCGAACCACCGTTCCCTGATTTATGTGTTAGATGGGCAGGACTATCAGAAGGGAACCTTCCATTGGCTATGATACAATCAGCCTCGACTAAACTCTCCAGGATTAATTTCCCTCTTTTATTTGTTTTAATATTCTTTGGGAATATAGCTTTAGGTATCTGGAACATTTCCTCCTTTACTTTATCTCTAAATAACTCTAAAGCACAGTTAGATATTTTACCATTTAGGTCACCCACCAATAGAATATAAGGGGAGGGAATAGATTCCTGTAGGTTGAGTATAAAGGAACAGATCTTCTTAATTCCACAATTATAATTTAGGTCAGGAGGTAAATAGACATTTATTATTATGACTGATTTATTAGAGCCATCATTAACGAAATTTGTTAAGGTAATCGCCTGAAATAGTTTGTTCGAATCTACAAAGTGGGTATAATTCCATTTAACTTTGTTTGACAGAAAACAAGCTAACCCACCTTTCGCACGGCCTCTTATTGAGGGAGTGGCATTACTCTCCAGCACATAATAGTCTTTCACAGCCGGCAAGTTCCCTACCAGCCAGGTTTCCTGTAAGCAGATAATATCTGCATCATAACTTTTCGGAGCTCTGGGTTAATCCAGCAATGTTCCATGATATTATTTTTAGGTTATCGCTAAAAATCTGAATTTATTCTAGATGTAAGACCAGATTTATCCGACAGAATGGCAGGTAACCAGCTCCACTCCAAATCCGCGTCTTTTACCCTAATTTGTTTTATCGGAAGCGGGTTATTTACTGTCACCTGTCGCTTATTTTTTGATATACATATTTTCAACTCTTCAGTCGTTACGGGAAGACTGCCTGAGGGATATGCATTTGGGCCCTGATAGATTAACAACTTTTGGCGACTTTGGCCATCTACTTTAACCGGTATGAATGGATCAACATCGATTCCTCTTATTTGAAATTCTTCTGCCCATTGTAAAATGTGATTTAGTACCAATTTAGAGTAGAATTTTACACGTGCTATCTTTCCATTTTCCGAGTTTATTAGTGTTACTACATCTATGTCTACCGATTGTATCAATTTTAGACTCTCTATTTCATGAAATCAATTAACTAAAGCAGATCTATTTAAAATAAGATCTGGATCAAAGATAGGCATAAAATCAAGAAAGAGAGTATCTACATTTTCTCTAATCTTGGGGACTGTCTTAGATGTAGTTTCAGATGTAACTACTTGTGAAAATGGGATAGCCAAAGGATTAAGAATCACTCTTGGATTAGAATCAGAGACGAGGATTAAATTTTGATCATTTACAAATGTACACTGTACATCAGAATATTGCTGATTTATATGGCATAATAATTATTGTTGTATTACTGTGGAAATCACCTTTGGACTTTCCACTTGTTCATGCGATGAATTAAGGTCCAGATCCACCGGGTTAGAATTATTCAATGAAGAATCTTTATCATTTTCAAAGGTAATTTTCCGTTGCCTCTTTTTGTAAAATCTACGATTTGGTTTTCTTTTTTTACATCGTTGTTTTTTTGTTACTATTATTTCGGATTTTTTCTCTTTTAATGGTGAGACTTTGTCCGATAGAGCTAGAGGATTTGATGTTTCTTTATTTGTTTGGGGGAAAAAAATAGGAAAGATAGGGAGTAAGGTGTTAATCTCATTATCCTCCATGGATGGAGCTATCTTGATCTCTTGACTAATGAGAGCAGCACAATTGTTTTTAATTGGATTCTCATTCCTTTGGGTAGAAGATTGAATCGGAACTATAAGGTCCGTGTTAATCTTACCCAGGGGATCAGACGTAAGCGAAACATCAGTAGTTATTTTGTCCTTTATTTCATTAAGTTCTTCCTTACTTAAATTTTTTGGAGAAGTTATTATTTTTGGGTAGATGATATCTTCCAATCCTGTATGGTTACTCAATAGTGCCTTTAAGATCAAGGTTACTGTATCAAAAACGTTATCTGACCCATTCACTAATTTTTCCAAGAGCAGTAAAATAGATGAAATAAGTCGCTCTAAAGCAGTTAAAGAATCAGATATTACATTATTTTCTCGTGAATATAAATTTTGACGATCATTATTTTGATTTTGATTGTGGGAGGGGCTAGAGAATAAATTCATTTCAGGGGTAGAGAAATCAGAGTTTTTTGAAGGTGTGCTGCTAAAAAGATGTAACACAGGAGTGGCTATAGTATCCTGTCGAGTAATGAGGTTCTGAGTTAAAGCTTTCTGAGACTCAAGATTAATATCAGGAAGGGTATAATCCTCTGGAGGGATATACAACGAGGTAGAGGAACCAGGATACATTTTTTGATCATCGTTTAAAAGAGGGGAAAGATTATGAACTACTGCTATTACAGGAAAACCTTGATCTACCACATTTGTTGCCGATTTTTGGGCTTCTAGTTGAGAAGCGGGATCTTGTTCTTGGTTCTTATAAATTAAATCATCACAATGGGATGGGGCAGTAACACCGTTCAAAGTACTATCTCTTTTATTAATATGGAAGTCTTGTACCTTATCTTCAATAAGGGCTTCATCTCGATCTACTTTATCTTTACCCTTATCCCATAGAGAGTATAGTTGGCATGTACTTTTTACTTGTAAGGCTGGCCCATTTCTATTTCGCAAAGGGTTGGATTTAGTTTTAGAGCAGGCTCTACCGACTACCACTCGTCCAGATCTTAATTTCTTAGTAGTCATCTTATCTAAGAAAAGAGTAGACAAATGTGAGTCGCGATGAAGTCCAATGATTAGCAACAAGGAAATATACTAAATACTCCAACAATCTAGAAAAAATAAAAGGGAGACTAAAGGGATATGGCCCAGCCCAGCCTCTATCAGTCACTGTCAGTCACAGTCGGTCCCGCCCTTGTCCCGGGCTTCTCCCGGCGCCCTCCCTCGCGCTCCCGGGCAGCGGGACTCTTCAACTACAATTAAACTAACTGAGCTATAGAGGGAGGAGCCGGCAGGGAGAGCGCCCCAGCTGGTCCCAATTGGGGGTGGTTGCTGGCGCTCCTGGGACAGGTAGTCCTGCGCCAGCAACGTGCTCACAGCCCTGTTGATCACACTCCCTCGTAGATGCTTATAGTCCGCCTTCCTCGAAGTGCGACCCGCGCAGCGGGTACCGCGAGCAGTGGAGCTTAAAAGAAATAAGTTCTGAGGCACAATCAAGTGTAGCAGCAGCGACCAAGCAAAAGGAATCCACAGGTGAACTGGGGAGAAGGACTTTTCAGCACGTCAGAAGCGAGGGAGGAGCCGGCAGGGAGAGCGCCCCAGCTGGTCCCAATTGGGGGTGGTTGCTGGAGCTCCTGGGACAGGTAGTCCTGCGCCAGCAACGTGCTCGCAGCCCTGCTGATCACACTCCCTCGTAGATGCTTATAGTCCGCCTTCCTCGAAGCGGGACACGCGCAGCGGGTACCGCGAGCAGTGGAGCTTAAAAGAAATAAGTTCTGAGGCACAATCAAGTGTAGCAGCAGCGACCAAGCAAAAGGAATCCACAGGTGAACTGGGGAGAAGGACTTTTCAGCATGTCAGAAGCGAGGGAGGAGCCAGCAGGGAGAGCGCCCCAGCTGGTCCCAATTGGGGGTGGTTGCTGGCGCTCCTGGGACAGGTAGTCCTGCGCCAGCAACGTACTCGCAGCCCTGCTGATCACACTCCCTCGTAGATGCTTATAGTCCGCCTTCCTCGAAGCGGGACCCGCGCAGCGGGTACCGCGAGCAGTGGAGCTTAAAAGAAATAAGTTCTGAGGCACAATCAAGTGTAGCAGCAGCGACCAAGCAAAAGGAATCCACAGGTGAACTGGGGAGAAGGACTTTTCAGCACGTCAGAAGCGAGGGAGGAGCCGGCAGGGAGAGCGCCCCAGCTGGTCCCAATTGGGGGTGGTTGCTGGCGCTCCTGGGACAGGTAGTCCTGCGCCAGCAACGTGCTCACAGCCCTGCTGATCACACTCCCTCGTAGATGCTTATAGTCCGCCTTCCTCGAAGTGCGACCCGCGCAGCGGGTACCGCGAGCAGTGGAGCTTAAAAGAAATAAGTTCTGAGGCACAATCAAGTGTAGCAGCAGCGACCAAGCAAAAGGAATCCACAGGTGAACTGGGGAGAAGGACTTTTCAGCACGTCAGAAGCGAGGGAGGAGCCGGCAGGGAGAGCGCCCCAGCTGGTCCCAATTGGGGGTGGTTGCTGGCGCTCCTGGGACAGGTAGTCCTGCGCCACCAACGTGCTCGCATCCCTGCTGATCACACTCCCTCGTAGATGCTTATAGTCCGCCTTCCTCGAAGCGGGACCCGCGCAGCGGGTACCGCGAGCAGTGGAGCTTAAAAGAAATAAGTTCTGAGGCACAATCAAGTGTAGCAGCAGCGACCAAGCAAAAGGAATCCACAGGTGAACTGGGGAGAAGGACTTTTCAGCACGTCAGAAGCGAGGGAGGAGCCGGCAGGGAGAGCGCCCCAGCTGGTCCCAATTGGGGGTGGTTGCTGGCGCTCCTGGGACAGGTAGTCCTGCGCCAGCAACGTGCTCGCAGCCCTGCTGATCACACTCCCTTGTAGATGCTTATAGTCCGCCTTCCTCGAAGCGGGACCCGCGCAGCGGGTACCGCGAGCAGTGGAGCTTAAAAGAAATAAGTTCTGAGGCACAATCAAGTGTAGCAGCAGCGACCAAGCAAAAGGAATCCTTGTCATTCAAATGGTTAAAAATAAGTATGTTGCAAGTGCTACCTTAAAGAGAATGTGGACATTCCCTAAGTAGGAGGGGAAGGTGCGTTGCTGAGGATCGGATCTGCCGCATCAAAGGAAGTTGCCCCATAGATTTAATATTCCATTGGGAAACTGTCAGGAGTGCTTGGAATTGGCTCAGGAGAATACTAGGTGGTAAATAGTGATGGATGCTTTACACAAGCGAGGCAGGACTTTGGTGGTAATAACACTCATGTATCTAACCAGCTAAGTTTTATCATGATCTTGAAATTAATAGGAACATACTGGACAGTGTGCCTCTCTGCCCAACCTGACGCATTCTGAACCCAATTGTAGTTTAGCAACGTTACAATAGTCCAGCCCAGAACCGATGAAGGTCCCCACTACACTGGCTCTGTCTCCCACGGATAGCAGTGGCAGGATGAGCTTCTTTCTTGCAAGATGCAATTAGTGATTACATTAAAGATGCAGTTATTTGAGGCTTTTCCCATTTTGGAATCCAATCACTTATCCTGGTCAAAGATGAACCCCAGGTTCTTAAAGGACGTGGGTGGAAAGTCAAGGAAATTGATGTGTCAGTAACATAATGTCTAAGGCTATCGGAGTTTCCTGTGGAATAATTGCTTTTAGAATCACTAACGATTAGCTGACTGAGATGCATTCATTCTCTAGTGAGGTTTGAAGGGCAAGGACTTTGAATTTCTGGAATACGAACACCAAATGTTGGGCCCGATTCACAGAACTAACTTAAGACAAACTTCTAACCTTACTATCATTTTAGTGTTCACAGAAGGCACTTACTCATTTTGGTATTCACAGAAGGCACTTACTCATTGATGAGTAAGAGCCTTCTGTGAATACCAAAGTGAGTAACTTACTCATTTTGAGTAACTTACTCATTTTAGTATTCACAGAAGGCCCTTACTCATTGATGAGTAAGTGCTTTCTGTGAATACCAAAATGAGTAAGTGGCTTCTGTGAATACTAAAATGGTAGTAAGTTTAGGATTTTGTCTTAAGTTAGTTCTGTGAATGGGGCCCGATGAGCGAACCTCTGAACCCTGACATCAGTATTGTAAAACAGGTTAAATAAAGGCACCATTAAGATGCTGGAGAGGACTGGTGACAGTGGCAAACACAGTGGTATCCAAACAAAAGGATGGTGTGGCACTCCTGAAGTTGTGTGTGTGTTGTCAACAGAAGGTAGTGCAAAAACGTTATTGAATATCCCCAGCTCATGGTAGCCGAGGCTGATGTGAATGGATCTATTCTGCCTGTTTGTGATCTCTGGTTCAACAAGCATAGGCAAAACCAATAGGTTCTGCCAATGCGATTATCTATTGCCTTTGTCAATGTCAGATGAGTGAAGAGTTAGAGAGCGAGGGCACCGGTAAGACACAGAGAGGACCAGGAAATAAAGATGCAGGGGAGAAAGAGGCAGAGGTTTGGGGACCAGGTAAGAGGGGCCAGAGAGTGGGAGGCGGAGGGTAAGAGACAGAGGAGTAGAGTAGGGACTCGGAGCAAGAGCTGGGGTACCGAGCAAAAGACAGATGTAGGGAGCAGGAGACAGAAGTGCCGGGAACAGGAGAGATAGTGGGTGCCAAGATTCAGGATGGCATGGAGCAAGCAAAAGAAAGTGGGTTATGGTGTAAAAGAGAAAAGTAGGGCGCAAGAGAGCAAGGTGCAAGAGTCAGAGGGGCATGGTAGAGCGCAAGAGACATAGGGGGACGTAGCAGAAGAGGGAGGGACATGAATCAAGAAACAATGGGTTAGAGAGCAGGAGACCGATGGATATGGGGATAAGAGACAGTGTTTGGGGAAGAAGAGGTAGAGAACAAGAGACAGGGTACAGAGAGATAAATGGGGGTAGAGAGCATGAGGCAGATGGGTAAGGATGGCTGGACCGAGTGTTGTTGAGCCAGAGACAGTGGGTTAGAGAACAGTAGAGAGACACTGAGGCAAGGGCTGATGTCTGGAACGCAAGTGAGAGGCCTAGAGTAGATAGAGAGGGTTAGGGAGAAAGATGGACAGGCAGCACGAGACAGGCATGTCTTTCTAGTAAGAACTGTCGGCTACAGAACATTGTTTAAGTAGGGAGAGGGTGTGGCTCAAGGGACAGGTACTTGGAGCAGGAGAAAAGGAGGAAGACACGGAGCATTAGAGAGCGAATTATTGGGGTAGAGAGACACACACACAGTGCAATAACTCCCCGAAATTCACTGGCCGTGGCTTCCTCACCCAACCCAGCCAGTGGTGGAGGAGGAGAGGAGAAGAAGAGGGAAAGAAAGCAAGCTATATGCAGATGAAATATAAAAAGCACACACTTCTCCGCAGGGCTTTAAGTGGGATGAAAAAACTGGGGGGTCTCATAAAGAGGCGTGGCCAATGTAACTAAGGGGGTGGCTTAAAACATGTAAGCTTAAAAGCTGTGCTTAGCATAGTCTGCCGCCCAACTTGTATTTTGCTGTTTCTGTCATTGCATCCAGATATATGATACAAGTAACATCAAACCTACAACAAGTTAGAAGTATTGGCTTTGTCAATGGTTGTTAGTTGCATAAGATAAATAAGCAGCAACTATGGCTTGTATATAATATTGAAAAAGCTTCCACGTAAAGCCCTGGTGACACCACAACAATGTTGCTGCTCCTGCGTTTCAAAAAGAGAAAGGAAATCCAGAGAGAAAATGACTCTCTTCAAAGGATTTCCCTTCCCCTACAAAGCTCACCTGGTATGACGTCATGCCTTAACTTCTCCACTAGTGAGAAGTGAGCAGTGCACATCGATGTGCCGATGTCACTGCAGTCCGGAAAAAAACGGACCGCCTGTGCCCGGGCACAAAACAGAGCCCGATAGAGACCCGTTTCGAGGCACCCTTTAAAAAACTGCTGGTGCTCAGGACCGGTGAGACCCGGCCAGCTTAAAGCCCTGCTGCTCCGTCCCATTACAATAATAATAGAAGAGAGATGGCTCACTCTGTCCTGAAAGAGAAAAAAATTGCATCGCAGGCATCCAAATTCTGTTCCCCATGAGCATGGCTGTAATAGGGCACAGACTTTGTACACAAACCTAGCATAGTGTGCAAGGCCGCAACGTTCCACACATGTACTGCACAGTGCTGTAGCTCTCAGAAAGCTGCTTACATTTTCAGCGCTGTTCAAGGCTTACACCAGTACTCCACTTCAAACTGGGACTGAAGAGCATGAAAGACGTAAAGGCATGCTAGCAGCCGGAGAGTTAGGCTCAGGGAGACTCTTTTAGTTGTAGTTTAGTCCCTGCAGAGTTCTTCTGGAGTGAAAAGAATGGTAAAAAAACATAAGAAATCATTCTGAACGTTGTTTAGTTCTTATGTTCCAGGCAGCCCGGTTTTCAGAGTAAACAGTACTGAGGACTCTGCGAATTGTCGTTTTCCTCAAGTTAAAGTTAAACATAAACCCACAAACCCTAGCATGCAAAGGAAACAAATGGCGGAAGATGCTGTAGTTTGCCCTTCTCTACTTATGACTCAACCCGCTATTGCTGGGCTTCCTTCTTTGACAATTTGCTAAAAAAAGATCATTAGCTTAAATACACAGAGAAATCCTTTCCCAGATCAACCAAACTGGAGCAAACCTATCTGTCTGGATGAACAAATCTGTTAGTTGGAAGTAATCCGTGTGATCAGCAGGGGGGAAATGCCAAGTGCTGATCAGCTGTGGAGCAGCAGGCCGTGCGTGTTAGAACAAACTGGCATCAGACCGCTGCCCTCCGCTGTGCCAAAAAGAGGTTTACAGATGGAACTGGGAGCAGAGGAGCTGCAGAAGCTCCTCAGGCTGTAGCAGGGTACGCCACTCCTCTCTCTTTTTTAATTATTTTTGGAACAGGCTGGGCAGCATCATCCTGACACCTTCCTTGTCCCTGCTCTCGATACAGTACTCATGTACTCTACCTCTTACTCTAACAAGTGGCGTTGACAGCCGTGCCTTGGGATGGACACCCTGTTGTGGAGTGCTTAAGAGAAGTGGCAAGCCCTGTTCCACTGGCAGTCGTGGCTGGCATGACTCGTGGCTGGAGGGGGTGGGGAGTCGCATGGTGAAGGGGTCGGAGGGGGGTGAATACAAAAAAAATGAACTTACCTTCGTCGCTGGTCCTGCTTTTTGTCTCCTCTCTCTGCGTCTTATAGGAAGCAGGAAGCCTCCCTCTCCTCCCCTAAGCCAATCGCAACGCTGCAATGGCTAGGACACCAGGGCCGGCTCTAGGCTCATGGTGGCCCTGGGCAGGGAGCGTAGGTAGGGGGCCCCCGGAGGAACGCAGGCGTGGAGGCCAGTGAAGAGCGGGGGTCAGGGTGTTTGGAAGTTGAGCAAAGCTGGAGGCCGCCAAATCCCTGCCAGGGGCCGCCACGCAAATATATATCCATCCTCAGAGGATTATTATATTAAGGATATATATTGGAGTGGAGGCTCCTGGGGTTTGGTGGCCCTGTGCAGGTGCACAGCTTGCACATGCCTAAGGCCGCCCCTGAGGACACCGACCCCACAGGCATCTAAGGAGAGGCCATTTTCTCAATGTAGGCTGCATGCAGCCTACATAGAGAAAATGCAGTGTGCATGACTGGTTTGGTCGGCCCTTGGGCTGAAAACAGTCAGCGCCCACAACAGGAGGCAAGCCACTCCTCCTCTGCCTGGAGCAGGAATGCCCGCCCATCCACCTGCCCACCCCCAACCAAACCCTGCCTTCTGCTTTCTCGCAATGCGGAAGTAGAAACATAAAATGGTATTCATAATACCATTTTATGTTTCTGCTTCTCACACTGCGAGAAAGCAATGGGGCGATGCTCCTCCGCCCACATGGAGGAGCAGCCCCTGTCCACTGGGAGTGTTCTCTATGTTTTATTATGCAGCGACAGCCCAGACCCAAAGGTACTGCCTGAGCTAGGCTGTTTCTCAAATGAAAGGCCTCTGGAGGGCGATAAAATGCCCCAAAGGAAGAATACACTACTTTGAGAATAACATAACATGTATTAGTAAAGCGCATGTTCATCCCAACCGGGGTATCTTGGCGCTGAATAACAGATGTTTATTGTTACCCAACTCAATGGTTCTAATTTTATCGACCTCAGATGGATGAGAGGCTGAGTTGACCCGCTGGGATTTGAACCTTTAACCATGAGGTCAAACACAGGCCTATGCAATGGATGCATTAGTCCACTGAGCCACCAGACCCAGCATGAGGTGTTGTGCAGCGATAACCCTGATAGGAACACCTATTGTTCTGAACTACGGAAGAGGTGCGTTTACTGTGCCCTCTGTCTGTGGTTCACAAAAATACTTTATCGGCCCAGACCCTGGAGGTGCCTAGTAAAAACTGTCCCATGGACAGGGACTCTCTGCAACGCTGGCTGCCAACCAAGCAAGGCACTTGTAAATAATTGTGTTGTGAGCTGTAATGTGATGGAGGTTGTAAAGGGGTGGGCGCGCTTCATAGGGATTTGTCCAGACCTCTGCTGGCACGGGTCAGCTCTGGAGGAGTTGTGAAAGCACTGCCACTAGCCCTGTGCAGTCGTGGTTGTGCATCAGACGATCAAAGGGATCCACACTCTGCATGATTTGTGCATTGATTTCCATACACCCTGTGTGCATCTTATTAGGGGGACTGAGAGTGGCCTTTCTCCCCCTGCTGCGATGGGAGAGCTGTGCCTGCCCACGTTGGTGGGCAGAAAATGAGCAGTGTGTTCTGCTAGGCGTGCATAGAATAAGGATGGATGCTGTGATCTCTCTGCACAAGCCTTCTATTCCCAATGCAGGTAAGAAAACAGAACAAGTATCACACTACACCAGGCTGCACAAACTAATCTGACTGGATGGAAAAATCTGGTAGTCAGATGTCATCTGTGTGATCAGCAGGGAGGAGATGCCAAGTGCTATAGTCTGCTGTCCTCAGCTCTGCCACAAAGAGTTTTACAATGGAGGCTAATAAAATGAACAGGCAAAAGGAACTTTAAAGCCTATAATCTTCAAAAAAGGTAATGGCATAGCAGTGGCACATGCATAATAAATGCAGCAGGAATAAATAAAATGGAAAATGACACATTCTACACAAGCCATAAATATACACATGCTCTTCAGGGTTGCACTCAAATGCTCTATTGCCCCATTTGGGCTTACTTGATGTTTCCACTGACCTTTGATCACCCTTGTATGTTCCTGGTTATCTCAGGACACAGCCGTCAAAGAGCAGAGAGTGGGAGTGCAGATGGCTTGCTCGCTCGTAATTAATATAACAAAGAAGTTCAAAGCGGATGAAAGGAGTACTGTGGCCTTGGGACACTGATAAGAACACACCAAGAGCAACAGGAAACCTAGCATTTAAGCATACCAGCAATATTCACCATCATACCACAGTACACGTCTCAACAGAATTGAAAACACCTCAGTCAAAACAAGCTCATAGATGAGTATCAGGGCTGCATGCCACAATGCGATAACTCCAGCTAATTCACACACAGACACGTCGGGCAATGAGCAAGTCAAATACACCAGTTTGCATGTAAACATGTCTAGGTTAGACCTCCAACCACACCCAACAAACATATAACATCTATCAATAACAAAGCATCAAATATACTCACTCTGCCTGCTTTCTACTGAAAATCACAAACATATGGCTCATATCGATCAAAGTCCGGTAAGGGTGCAGTAATTTGGTACTGAAAGCGGCGCTCACTGTCTTTTTAATATCAACAACCTTCTGGAAATGTTCACTGATGACTAATTCGCTCTGTGAAAGTTATATAATCCGCATCCTGCTCTTTCACCTATTCCTGATTAATACTCCACGTCTAATATGATGTATGTTAAAAAGGCTGTATTTATACTCCTGACAACCTGCTAGTTGCAATTATGTCTTCGATGTTTACATGAAGTGCTTCCTGCATCCATAATTTCTATTCTATTGTCCATGGGGGCAATGACAACGTTTTTGACCAAAGGCATTTTTCTTACCTTTCTTCATAAAAAATATAATCTTCCCCGTCTGTGAAATATTTCTACAATTCCACTCATTTTGGAGGAATTCTCTTGCACTTCTTCCTAGAAAGCGCTCTCCTATTCTTCACGAGCGTAAATGGGTGGGAATGTCAGATAAAAAGCTTAGTATACACATCTCTCAAGTTTAGGGGTGATCTCAAACTTTAGGGTGTAAGATTTTTTTTAATCATACGTTCACTCTTCGGGGCCTTTTGGCACTGAGTAACAGATGCTGAATAATTGTTACCCAACAGAACAGTACTCATTTTGCAAACTCAGAAAAATAAAAAGCTGGGTTGGCCCATCAGGATTCGAACCTGTGACCGTGAGGTCACACAGATCCTAGAGTGGATGCATCAGTTCACTCTGCATGATCCGCTGTAGACATCCCACATCCCACCCCTCGAGTAATGTGGTAATATTGCACATCGAATTCGATTTACGAGGGCACATTCACCTTTTGTGAATTCCTTAAACTTGATTTGCTTTTATGCCTGTAACCTAAACGTATTCATGCAAGCAGCCCTGTGAAACAGACACCTAGTGCTCTGAAATACACATCCCTCGAACCTTTCCTAAGGCCCTTTGCATTCTGGAATTGGCAGTTGCACGAAATACTCGTAGGGACTGTCACGTGGGGAGGAAGGGTGGTGTGCAAGTTCAGAGTGCGCTGCTTCTCGTGGGCGATTCACAGAACGTGCGGGCCCAGATAGATGAAGGTGCGCAGGGGTTACCAGGGACCGAGGAATGGAGTTTGGGGGAAGCGGCCCAAGTTAAATGAAGAGCAATGGTGTATGGGAGACTCTGTGGCCCCTCTGCACATCCTGCAGGGGCCCCCTCACTTTGAGTTACGCCACTGATCGTAGAAGAGTCAGAGGAAAGCAGGGAGAAGCTCCCTTACCTGAATATGCTGAGGCTGCTGTGACTGATGCTCCTTGGCGTACATCACGGTCTGGTACGGAGACATCGACCGGGAGAACAGGGGTGACACGGGCTCCATCACCTGCTTCATCTTGGTGACCGGGCATGTCATCACCCTCTCGTAGAAGACCTTGTCCTTCTCCCCGTAGGAGGAGGTGGGGGTGCTGTTCTCTGCCGACGGCCAGTGTCCGGAGGAGGAAGTGGACATCTTCCCTGCAGGTGGCGGGAACGGTTCCTGGGAGCTGAGCCGGGGGCTGCGCACCGCTCACTCAGCAGCTAGAAACAGAGGATGCGAAAGAGGAGCGATGACCCTGTCACCAGAAGGGTGCTAGATTTGTGTCGGAGGCTGTCCCTTGTCCCCAAAGAGCCAACACCCCCTCGCAGCGGTGGGCGTATGTCCCAGCACTGCGCTTCCCTGTTTCCGAGGGGGAGCGGGTGTGAAAGCCGTGCGCCTGTTGCGCTTGTTTTTTTCTTTAATGGGCACAGTTATTATGGGGCTTGCTTTGTATGCTGTGTCACCAGTACAAAGCAAGCCCCGGAATAACTGTGCCCATTAAAGAAAAAAAACCCGGGCACAAAGAACTGCAAAAGTTGAAGACACTTCAGCAATATTTCATCGCCATTAAAGGAAAAAAAACAAACGCGCGCGTGCGAGTCGCGCTAAAGAAAGAGGCAGCAGGAGGAGGGAAGACAGGAGGGGGGCCTGCGCTCGTTTCCCTTATGGGAACGAGCAGGGGCACCATATGTTTGCAAGGTAATTACAAACATATGTTGTCCCTGCTCGCTCCCGCCAGGGAATAGCCAGACGTGCACACGTTGCCATTGAAGGCAATGGAACGCGTGCACGTGTTTGCGTGAAAGGGGGCATCGATGGCTATAGGTCTTTCTCCTATGCAACGCATGCGCGTTGCATAGGCAAGACCTAAAAATGAGTTGTATCATTTCAGGTTGGTGGTGTCATCATGGGCGACCTCTCTGATTCTCTGAAGATGCAGCCAGTATTTGACATTGTCAAAAGCTGTCAACAGGTCCAGTATGTCAGAGTGCAGTGTAGTTCTTACCAATCCTTAGGATCTGCGCATTGTTTGGCTTGGTGTCATGACTGATTCCAGACACCCCAGCAGAATATATTGGCCTATAGACCAGCTGGCTCACAGTGCCACCGTAAGCCCCCCTAACCTATCAGGGTGTGAATGGTTTTCTGGCAACCACTGAACATGACAACCCTGGCCCCTTACGGACCATGGAAATACCACAGAACCTTTCACTCTGTCACTCGTGCTCACTTATTCTCAGTGAAATATACAGAGAATAAACAGTGGGACGTTTTCAATATTATTTATTGAACCAACGTTCTTCTTGCATAAAATACATGTACTGCAATGAGTAGTAGAAAGAAGCAGATAAGCTTAATTACAAGCACCAAAAGTATAAATAGTAGATATAGTACTACCATGGTGCTGAAAGAATGTATATGTGCAGGCAAATAAAACAAGGCAGTAATCGAGCGTACTCCTACTATGCGAACCATACTCTAAGTATACTTAGAGTGTGTGTAGTTGTGAAGCCAAGAATTCTACCAAGGTCTTGGTCATGAACCGGACACCCCTAACAAGATGTCAGACCGCTGCATGGTGATTTCTCAGCATGCAAGGACCTCTGTATAAGCGGAAGTGCCTCCTCTGCCATTCCATCACGGATGCTCATCTTTTATAGTAGAAAGCAGCCTTGCGATGTGCGTATAGATTAGCAAAGTGACGGTTATGTAGATAGCCCTGTCGCCCACGTGTATGAAGATAGTGATGACATTTGTACCACATAGTCTGAAACGATACCTTGTACATGATGTTCTGGGCGTTGTGATAATGTTGTGCGAAGCTAGATGTGAAAACAAGTTTAGTTTCAGAGAAACTATTCCAACATTGTTGTGCATACAAATATGTGTGAAAGGTCTCAGCTGAAAATGAGGATAATGTAAGAAATAAGCTGCTTCGCTACATGGACCTTACTTGGGTATATAACACCCACTCCTCAAACTAAGGGTCAATATGTAAAAAGCTATTCAAAAAGTCAGCAGACAATTTTAAAAACATTAAAAACTACTCGTAAAAGCAACCAAAAGTGAGCTTCCCTTTAAAATATTTATTTAAAAGTCTTTAAGTCATTATGTCATTTGAGATCCTAAGCACTCAGAAAGCCATGGTGCCTAGAAAACGCAAAAGCTGTTTTGGGTCATTTTGTTCCCACATGGTAAAGGCCAATTGTTTATGTGTTAGATGAAACATTGTTGTTGTCCATATCTGCAGATCTTCCCAGAGGCGCACCTCGTAGCATGTTTTTTGAGCAAAGGTGATTCCATTCAGTTTCCACAGTAGCTGCTGAGGGAGGTGTGTATCCCATTAGTTTTTCCGCAAAGCCGTTGTTCACATCACTTAGAGCTGAAGCATCCCAGGGTTGCTCTAAGAATGCATTCATCAATGGAATACGCTGGGGACAGCAATCCGCATTGGCCTTTATAGGGTCCACCAGTACTTTAATGTCCTGTGGTGGGGAAACATCCTTTACAACGCAACTTTTACCACGCAGTGCCTTTACGACGCAACTTTTACAACGCAACCCATTACAACGCATTGCGCTGGGGGGCTCTCTAGGATAGGGAATAGATTTAATTTACTATCCAACACCTTCCCTAGTGTCCACGGGGACTGGAGTTGGAATAGTAAATTAAACTATTCACTATCCAGCACCTATGCGTTGTAATGGTATGCGATCTAAAAACCGCGTTGTAAAAGCATGCGATGTAAAAGCATGCGTTGTAATATCATACATCCCCTGTGGTGCAACCAATTCTGATCCAAGACATATATCCAGGATGCATTTATTGCTGCAAAGCAGACATTGGAAGAGAGGTTGTATGCAGTCAAGTCAGATTGGCCTAAACAATAAGATCCAATGCTCATTTACTTCTTGAAGCCGAGGTGTGCCAAAGCAATGTATCAATCAATCAATCAATCAATAAATCAATGACATTTATAGAGCGCGCTACATACCCGTAGGGTCTCAAGGCGCTGGGGGAGGGGGGGTGCCGCTACTGCTCGAACAGCCAGGTCTTCAGCTTCTTCCTGAAGGAGAGGTGGTCTCGGGTCAGGCGCAGGTCGGCCGGGAGGGAGTTCCAGGTCTTGGCGGCCAGGTAGGAGAAGGACCTTCCTCCTGTAGTCGCTCTTCGGATGCGGGGGACAGCGGCGAGGGCGTGGTTGGCTGATCTGAGGTGGCGTTTGGGAGCGTAGAAGTTGATGCGGCTGTTGAGGTAGCTTGGGCCTTGGTCGTGTAGGGCTTTGTGTGCGTGGGCGCGGGTGAGGAGGCGGAAGGTGATTCTTTTGTTGACGGGGAGCCAGTGAAGGTCTCTCAGATGTCCGGAGATGTGGCTGGTTCGTGGGATGTCGAGGATGAGTCTGGCTGAGGCTGAGGCTGAGGCTGTATCATGCACGCACGGCAATGCAGCAGTGCCTTCTCCATTCCGAGTTGAACTGGGATGTCCATTGTGGAGCAGATAAAGTAAATCAGGATTCCAGCCACATGTATCAGGACAACGGGAGGGCTCCAAAAATGCTTTCCAACAAAGAGTTTATGAAAGATGTCACAACTCTGAAAATTGTCTGAATGGTGCTAATCAAACCAGATCTAATACATTTAAAAAAAAATGCACTATTCCTTTCGTATCAGAAATGTTAAAGATAGGAAGGACCAGCTCCCCAAAATGCAGTGGGAAGTTAGTGTGGTGTAGTATCAGTATCTCAGACGTGCACCTTGCAACCTGGAGATCAATCGTCTCTTTGGCTGAAGTTAAGGCAACATCTTTTTGCAAGAGCATGGCTTTCAGTTTGCTTAGTGATTCAAATTTTATGTTGGAAACATTTATTGAAGGCCATAGCGCTGCCTCGCTAACTGTGCAGGCAGGTGGAAACAGTACTTGTGTACAACAAGTGACTGAAATTAACCACCACTAGATAAGAGATGCCCAGTTCCATTTTGCAAAAACAACAGTTGATGGACAGAATGCAGAACAATGTCATGCATTCACCCCAGTACAGAGATATGGGCCTAAATCCATCGGTTTTTTGCACTCCACACCTCCCCAGTTCAGACATGGCCATATGCAAATCAGCCTTGACCCTGTGCCTCATGGGAACAGTCCAGCCCGAACTGCCAAGCCATGTCTTCCCTGGACCGGAATCACGCATCCTAGGACCGGTTTCTGGCTATCAGCACATATCCTTTCCTTAGCACTTGATGTCTGCCTACCTGTTGGTATTGGAGACAATATTGTTATTGGAAAGTTGTGACCGGTGGGGTGATGTAATAATGGATTTTCCAGTCAGTGGATGGTGTCTCAGCCACGGTAAAATGTAATAGGTCTAATTTTTCAACGTACAACATAGTATATTTTGCATCTCTAAGCACCATTGTTATCAGTCTTTCTGTAAGATAGTATGCTGAGAAGAGATTTGTACTGTTGATGTAGCGCTATGGCACACGGACAGAACATCACATTTGTAACCTCCAGCTCAGTATTACTATTGACTGTAATTGTGACTGTCCATGTTGTGATATAGACATGTCTTGCTGTATTATGTCACTTGCAGAAGACACTATGTTGCCCAGTGAATAAATTCTGGATGATAAAATGGTCATACTGTATTCAACCACTGCCAAAGCCTTTTCTAAATTAACCCTATCAATCCTGCACAATCTCTCAGCAGCTTCCTGTTGAGAAATCTTACACAGCTCGTTTTATATTCCACACAAGAAACACTTTTGATGTGGAATCTGGGTGCCCAATAAATAATCGCTGAGATCCATGTCATCAGAAAAAAGCGACAAGTGTTGTTTCACCTGGAAGAGTGTTGAGGTTTGTAGCCAATCAAGGCATAACTTCCCAACACTATATTATGTCACCACCCCGAGTGTACTGTTCGTACATATCGCTGATTAGGTCTATTGATCCTAAACCCTTCAGTGTTACCCAGGAATCTAGATTGATAACAATTTGTGTCCACAGCCCAAACCAACAATCTGTTTCAATTGGGGTCTGATGAATTGAAAGAACCATTACATATCATGGTGTCCAGTGTATCTTCACTGAAGTTGGTAAAGTGCTACCAATTCTCGAACTGTGAGAATGCGGGAAGGTGCTGAGTGTTCAAATCCTTTATTTTTGCTATACCAAGACATGAAGTTTGTTGCACTGTTTTGTTCAGGAAATCATTTGATGTGGTATGAGGCATGCTCTAAATAAGGCCTCCATTCCCTGATCCTGCCAATCTTTTGTCCCCCAGATATGTTTTGTGTCTATGGTGTCTTTCCAAAAGTCAAAACCGTGTATAGACAGTTGGGAAATAAAGGAAGCAGAGTAATCAGCTTAGTATTTGTAAGCATATTTTTCTTTGCAGGTGTACTTGCAAGCCTATAGTAATACGAGGCTGGGTCTGGTGTTTCAAAACCTGAAAAATAAGCAACCTTTGTGCAAAATTCTTTGACCTACCTTTCGGCTTTGTTGGGCAGTGTTCCCATTGTGTGTAATTATGAACAGCATGTGGGATACTAGCTTTATGTGAAAAATGGTGATCATAATGCTGGTATCAGAACGTCTCCAAAATTATATGTACCATCATACAAATCATTATTAGAAAATGCAGCTGATTGCTCTGGATCTGCAAGCTAATTATGCACAGTTTCAATGTCCCATTCATCGGAGAAAGTACTCTTGCACCACACCAAGACATCCATGCCTTGGCGTGGTGCATTGTGGTTTCGAGACTCGAGCAGAGACTGTTCAGTCCGCGAGGAGTCCGGGTAGCGGCGGAGCTGAGGTCCGCGAGCCGCAAGCACTTCTAAATCGCGGCTGGAGCCACAGTATTTCCAAACTGCGGCCGGAGCAGCGTACATTTTCAAACATGGCAGAAGCAGCGAGGGTGCTCTGCAACGCGGCGGGAGCCGCAATCGTTTCATTTTCAAACGCGGCAGGAGCCGCGAGAGAGCCTCTGTAATGTGGCAGAGCCGCGAACATTGCCAGACGCGGCAGGAACCGTGAGGGTGCTACTGCAACGCGGTGGGAGCCGCAATAATTTCCAGACACGGCAGGAGCCGCGAGGGTGCTCTTGCAACGCGGCAGGAGCCGCGAGGGTGCTTCTGCAACGTGGTAGGAGTAGCAATCGTCTCCAGACGCGACAGGAGCCGTGAGGGTGCTCTTGCGATATGGCAGGAGCCATGAACATCTATAAACGCGGCTGTAAGCTCCTTTCCCCCGTCCCCGCCCTTGTCCTTGGTGGGAGCCTGCCTGCTGCCTGCTGCCCGGAGCCCCCTAGAGCAGGAGCCACCTACGGAGGGGGGTGTAGCAGGAGGATTTTTGCGGTCATTTGCTAACGCCGCAATACTCCCCCCTGGGGTCGCACAGTGCCTCTTACTTCCGGGAAAGCCGCGAGGCGGCACTTCTGTGGACAAAAAACACTCACGGGCAGAAATATCTGCCACCAGTCAATTTTCAGTGCAGCAGGAGCTGCTAAACCTTTTTCTGGCGCAAAAGAGAAATTCACGGGGCAGTAGGAGCTACAAGTTCTTTCTTCCGGTGCAGCAGGAGCTGGAGCTGGAAAAGCCTTGTATTTGGTGCGCAAAAAAAGCTGCGGATTTTCTTCTGAAGCAGCGGGAGCAATAGGAACAGTGCAGAGCAGCGCAGGAGCAGTGTGGTGAAGTTGCAGTGCAGTGCTAAGCAAATAGATGCCAAGTGAAGTCATTCTCCGGTGAGTCTAACCCAGCCACTCTCCAATATAACCTTAATTCAATCTCAGTATATTGCATCGGTGGGAAGGTGGAACCCTCCATAGCCTTTCAGGTTGAGCTGGGTTGAGCCGGGTCTGAGCATTAGAACCAGGAACCAGGAACTGGGAGTCATTACATAAAAATAAAACACAAACACAAAAATTAACAAAAAGGGGGTTAAAGCACACTGCAAGATCTCTATGAAGTCAATTGCAAGTCAGTGCAAGCTTCAAATAACAAACTATATAACAGTAAAAAATCAAACAACATAGTTGCAGCACATTATCATCAAGTATGAGGTCAGGGCGTGTGCGCGTTGAAGTTATATCTACAAATAATTCCAGCAAGCGGAAAAGGAAGCTGAAAGCACGTGCTGGCACCATTGGCAAACCACAGGCAAAACCAGACCAGCTACACAAATACCTGATGCCATATTTGAATTAACACCAAACACTAAAAAGTTAAACAACGCAAACAAGATAACTTCAGGGGGAAAATGTTTAAAGAATCATCTTTTTAAGCCCAAAATAAACCCGAAATTCAGTTTTTAAAAAAATGCTGGCGACACTCTTCTTTCAGGTCCCACTCCCACAGTGGGCCTTTTGACTCCCCTACAGCCCCTTTACCAACTGGAAAGTAGAGAGGGTGAAGGAAATATTTATCAAAGCAGTGGGGTGGAGAACTGCAGCCTTAAGGCCCTTTGGCGCAGGGTACGCCTGAAATCCCCGGGATTCACCTGCCTTGTCAAATACAGAGACACGGACTCTTCGTCTGGCGTAGAAGATGATATTTAATAGCTGCAGCTAGTACAGTGGTCTTAGAAGTCGTCAGTATAACGAGGTTCAAAAGAGACTGCCACTTAACTCCGTGGCGCACAGGTTTATATATGGTACAATACAATGCAAAATACGATCACACAACAGCAGGAGACACAAACAAAAGTTACAAACAATGCCTTAAGGCCAAAGTGACTCAAGTTTCCCGGTTGTGTTTGTTACTCGACCCCTTGTGTAAATTATCGAGTGAATCCACACAATTAATTTTACAAGCAGAGAAAACACAGCTGTATGTGTTAGAAGAACAGTCATGAAACAGGAGAATACATGAGACATGTAGCGAAGGACAGCAGATAAGATAACCTTGAGGAAAGAATGGTGTGAGCCAACAAATAGTCCGGACGGGGATTTAATCAGCTCAGACAGGAATTAGGGTATTCGGCCAGACCCTGACACTCATAAGTAAACATAAGCAAAGGAGAAGCCACCTGACACGTGAAGGCAGACACGGCAAAAACATCGCGTTCGCCGCGCTGCCTGAGTGAGGGCAACATAAAATGGCGGCGATTACAAAATGGAGGCTGAGCACGAACGAATTCGTAATTTACATAACCTCAGACCCTCCTTTTGCCATTACTCAGGCAAGAACAAACTCACTCATGCTAATCTGAGTCGGAATCAGCATCGATGTTCATAAAGTCCTCAAGCTGTTGCTGCACCATCATCCTAATGTTCTCTGTCCTCTGTGTTACAGGACGTGGGACGCATAAAGTAGCCAGTAGGCCACATACTGCGGGACCACATTGAACACACAAATAACAAGAAAATATGATGGCCAAAATTGCTCCCAGGAATGTTAAAATCTTCCATCCCCATGTTGAAAATATTCTCCAAAACCATCCCATAAAAGACCAATCTCCTTCGTCCTGATGAATCGACTTGGAGATGGTATGCAATTTGGAAATGGCTTGGTATACTGCCGGAGCATCATCAGGAATATAAATGCAGCAACTAGATCCGATCAATCTACAGACACCTCCTCGGTCTGCTAAGATCACATCTAGCGCAATTCGATTTTGCAACGTCATAAGACGATCAGCCTGAAGTTCTGCTGTAATGTTACCTATTGCGCCTGCAGTAACATTAATGGTGGTCTCGACCACACAAACCAATTGCCTGATGTGTCTGCTGTTTATCATCGGGCCCCAGAAGGGAAGAAATCCCTTAAGGAAATCTCCTCCTTCCTGGGCTGTAGTGTCCTTGGCATCAAATATCCCTCGGCTATATCTAATTTTATGGTGGTCTGACGGAGCCGAATACGTAGGAGGAAGAAGGAAGGCTACATAACAGGTTCCAGAAAAGTTAGAAGGGAGCCAGGTGTAAGCTCTATCTTTACAAACAAAATATGTTCCCTGAGACGGAACTAATGGAGGGAAATCAAGGGACGAAAAAATGTAGGTGTGTAAACAACTCTGCTTATTGTCAGTTTTCTTACTGTTGATTTGGAGACAAAGATTACCTTGATGGGGTACAGTCCATACAGGGGAGGACTCGCCCTTTCTAGTTTTGTCGCCAAGACTAGAAACATAGTGGGTAAAATTCCATCCTTCATAAGCTCTCTTCTCATCTAACGTAATTTTTCCCTTTTCTACAATTTTAGCCATCACCACTATACCTTTGATCAAAGAGCTGGGGCTAAAATCCAATCCAGTCCCAGAAGTTTTTACAGGATTTCTAAGTTTGTTGTGGTATGCGGCCGAAAACATAGTCAGGTAAGCCCAAGCCGAACTTTCATATGAGAAAGGGAGGACCAAATAAGGCATTCCCTTCTGTGCATTATGTGGCATGAGACCGCACACCCAACAGTCAGTCATATTAATGGCCAACTGGTGTTGGTGCAATAACTGGATAAACGTATTATTCATATATTCAGCTCTCCTTATCTGTTCTTGAGGGGGTAGAGTATGCATTTTATGCGAAAAGACAGAAATACGAGAGGGCAAAGAAGTTGTAGAATTAGCAGCATTTCTCGGGTGTATAATATGAACAATCCAACTTATGCAGGCTAACAAAATACACAAAAAAATAAAAATACATAAAGTTACGCCAAATCGACTACGCAATGATTTGCAATAATTTCAATCTTGTTTCCTATTTTCCCTACCTATGGTTGGTGTACCATCCATCTTTATCTAAAAAAAACGTCGCTCACTGCAATCTTCCTCAATCACTCAGCTAGGTTACAGTCTGAGTCTCCTACCGTGACCCTGCGACGGAGACGGATGGCACATCTAATACTAAAATATCGCACAAGAAAAAAAAAAACAAGAAAGCAAGAGATCAATACAAAAAAAAATGTCTTTTGAATAATAAGAAAGTGTTCAAAATATTCAGTTCTTCGGGTCTACTCTTGACCTTAAGTTGTAGCGAGTTTTGCTCGGCACTGTCTGGTCCTTAAACAATGTTTTCGGATCTGTAGTGTCTATTCGAAAGTGCGTCGGCACAGCAGCTTGAAGAATGTCGTCATCTGCTTTCTCAGACTGAGTTCCATAATTTTGAGCGTCACTGAAAGGGACAAAACAAGGGACGGCTGCAGTATCCGATTCTCTCATACCAGTGTGAATCCACTGGTCAAAGGGTAATGGTAGTGGCACTTTTTTACAGTGCACTCCGTGCACCCAATTCCGTTTTCCGACCACTTTCACAGCCGTGCGGGTGACGAGCAAAACTTGCGGAGGTGTAGACCAACGAGGCTCCAGATTCTTTGTCCGCTGCAAATTCTTCACACAGACCCAGTCACCGGGCGAAATGGTGTGACCTGGGTCCGTGGAGGCCTCTGGCAGAGCACTTTGTACCTGTTGACGAATAACACTTAATTTAGTAGTCAAATCGTGCAAATAATCAATCAACAGAGGATATGGTATGTCTGAATATCTCTTGGGGCGAGGGACACCCCAAACATTAGCTGGGCATCCAAATACCACTTCATATGGACTGAGTCCCATACGAGAGTGTACATTAGTTCTGGTTGACAAAAGAGCTAGGGGCAAAGCATCTGGCCAAGCAAGACCTGTACTGGCTTGAATCTTGGCTAATTTAAGCTTGAGTGTACCATTATAACACTCAACCAAACCTGCTGACTGTGGGTGGTTAGCCGCGTGGAATTTTGGTCTGATCCCAAGACCAGAGCATACTTTCTGCATAATTTGACCCACTAATTCGCTTCCATTGTCACTCCAGACAATTCGCGGCAAACCAAATCTGGGGAAGAACTCTTTAATCAACACTTTAGCAGTTGACAAAGCAGTGTTATCTTTCAAGGGGTAGGCCTCTATCCAGCGGGAAAAGGCACATACCACCACCAGAACATACTTAAGCTTGTTGCATCGATCCATATGAATGTAATCGATCTGCAACACCTCAAAGGGATATGACGGGGGAGCAAAATGACCTGCGGGAGTTGGGGTACCCTTTCCTGGGTTATGCATTAGACAAACAATACAATGCTTAACCACATTTTCTGCACATTTTGGAATTCCTTCATTCTGCCAAGAGTTTACAAATGCGTTTTGCACTAATGTGAGCTGGACCATGAGCCACAGTTACAACCGGCAATAACCATCGCTGATGTTCTGACAATTCTGTCCAACAACCCGACGAGTCCAACATTCCTGTACTTTCTTAATTCTTTTTCAGTTGCTTCTCCCTGAATTGTTTTTACGCTCTCAATCGTGTCTTCACACATTCCAATTCCCCTAACCCAATTTGCAGGACCTGCCACATACATTCGACTAGCTGTATTTCTAGCTGTAGTTCTTGCTACTTCATCTGCAAACGCATTTCCACGACCCACATCATCTGTAATTTTCTTATGTGCGCTGCACTTTATGATCGCTATCTGTGCAGGTAAAGTAAGTGACTCAAGGAGTTCGGTGACTAATTGACCATGCTGAATCTTTGTCCCGTGAGAGGTAAAGAATCCTCTCTCCCTCCATAACCTGCCGAAACTATGAGCAATGCCAAAAGCGTACTGACTGTCCGTGTACACATTCACTCTCTTTCCCTTTGCCAGCACACATGCTCTAGTCAAGGCTATCAATTCAGCTGCTTGGGCTGAATTATGTCCAATACGCACCGTCTCAACAATTGTGCATAAGGTAGTAACAGCAATAGCACAAGTAGTCTCGCCATTTGGAAGCTTGAAACAAGAACCGTCCACCCATAGGGTCCCATCCGGGTCCTTGAGCCGAATGTCCTTCAGATCAATCCTACCCTTCGTTTCTTCGTCAGTTCGAAGAAAACAATCATGTTTTTCCTGAACGTCTTTCTCATCTGGCAGTGACAACAGTGTAGCTGGATTTAACGTGTTACATCTTTTGATGTACACGTGACTCGCTAAAAGTGTCAGCTCGTATCCAGACAAACAAGCACTCGTAAGATGCTGTGTTCTAGTTCTGTTCAACAAGGTATCCACTGCATGTGGAACCATAACAATGAGTGTGTTATCCAACACTAATCCGGCGGATTGTCTGATAGCAATCGCTGCGGCTGCTGTAGCTCTTAGACAACTAGGCAAAGCTTTAGCTACGGGGTCTAATGTAGCGGAGAAATAGGCACAAGGTCTCTGTTTATCTCCAAATAACTGTGTCAAAACTGATAATGCGCAACCCTCTCTCTAGTGAACATACAATGTAAAGGGCTTGCTATAATCTGGGGTACCCAACACTGGAGCGGAACATAGAGCAGTACGTAGGTCAACAAAGCTTTTCTGACATTCATCTGTCCAAGGGAGCGGATGTGGCGTATCTTTCAAGGTTAAAGCCAACAACGTTTTAGCCAAAAGTGAAAAATTAGGAATCCTTTGTCTACAGTAGGAAGTGATGCCCACAAAGGCACGCACTTCTCTCTGAGTGGTGGGTACAGACATCTGTGAAATAGCATGTATGCGTTCTGGGGTCAATCGCCTTCCCTCCTTCGACAAGAGATGACCGAGATAGGTAACCTCTTGGCGGGCATATTGCAACTTAGAGGGAGACACCTTATGTTGTAGAACAGACAAATGATGCAGCAATGCAACAGTCACTTCTTTACACACATCTTCCGTGTCAGCAGCCACCAGCAAATCATCCACATACTGAATAAGTGTAGCGCCAGGAGGCAAAGAAAGAGCATCAAGTTGTAACTTAAGAGCCTTGCTATAGATAGAGGGGCTTTCACAATAGCCTTGGGGAGCTGTCTTAAATCTAAAACTTCGGCCTCCCAGAGAGGAACCAAAGATATCCCTACTTTCTTCAGCAATAGGAATGCTATAGAAAGCATTTTTGAGGTCAATCACCGAAAACCAGGCTGTCGAAGCAGGAATCATCATCAGCAAAGCTGTAATGTTCGGAACAACAGGGAACTGTGGCACCACACTTTTATTGACCTCTCTAAGGTCAATAACAAATCGATAGACAGGGGGCTGTGAAGGATCAGTTCTTTTAAGGATCGGAAGAACAGGACTATTACAAACATTTCCTCTCGTTTCTTCAACCACACCTTTCTGAATGAAATCATCAACAATAGCCAAAAGTGCTCTTTCTCCATCACTGGAAATACGATATTGGGGAATGCGTGGCATCTTCACATTTTTTAACTGTAACAACATACGGTGGGATCGCAAGACAACCCACGTCATTGGGGCCTGTAGCCCAAAGACTTTCAGGAAGAGAAAGTAATTCAGGTGGGAATTGATCTCGAGATAGATACATGGAAGACATCAATTTCTTACCCAACGTTAAATGCACACCAGAAGGGGAACAATACAATGTTGCATGTAGCCTTTTTAATAAATCCAAACCTAGCAAATTCTCACCGCAACCAGTTGTCAGGATAAGTGGAGCCTTCAAATCGTAGGGACCAATTGAAACAGGCAAGGGACAAGAAACCGGGTTACGAACTGGGGCGCCAGAGAATCCTACAGAAGTATTTATTAAGCCAGACAAAGGTGCCCCAGGGAGTTTAGTATGCATAATAGAACTTCTCATCGCACCAGTATCCCAAAAAAAACGGTTCTGAAACACCCATAGTATTGATCGTGACATATGGCCCATTTTGATCTACTGGAATCGTCACAACTCCCTCACTTCGTCCATGGCTGTCCTATTCGATCTGGAAATCATCGGCCCTATCTAAACAATAATCGTCATTATAATACTGCGTGGACTGAACTCTCTGTTGATCGAAATAATTTGTAGTAGATGGAACAGTAAAACGCTGTTCCTGAGAGGACACACCTCGTCCTCTACCTCTAGATCCTGACTGAGAATTTCCACGTCCTCGTGGAACAAACATCCCATTATTACGCTGTAATAAAACCGGACAACTATTCTTGAAATGTCCCTCTTCTCTGCAGTATGCACATTGGTTAGGACCCAACGGAAGACGTGGCACGAAATACTCAGGTTTCTGAAACACCTTCTGGAATTGTGGGGGTTGAGAAAGCTGAGGCTGTGCAGAACGCGGAGGATAAGCTTGCTGTACAAGAACCTTCGTTTTCAAATCTTTATTATTCTTCTCTTGTTTCTCTTTCTCCTCCTTATCTCTATTCTCATAATATTGTGCAGTAGCCAATATTTTAGCAGGGGAAGAGACATCCCATGCACTTTCAGAACTCTTCAATTTATTTGACAATTCGGGGAGTAAATTATATACAAAGTTATCCACAAACAACCGCTGGCTACCCTCTGTACTCAAGTCCTGACCACTATGATCAATAAACGTCTCTTCGAAACGGGTGAAGAAATCCGATACGCTCTCATCTTTCTTTTGCTTACATGCGCCCAACTTATCCCAATTAACTCGCACCGCGGGCATCATAGTTTTCATTAACTCAATTATTCTGCCTGGCAGGGCCGTAATCAGATCATCGGGTTTTGCACCACCTATTTGACCTGCATCAGCGGCTCTAATAGCAGCCCAATCACCACCTAATTCAGCATTGTGATTTTCCCTACGAATCCGTGACCACAATGCTTGTGGAACAACATTCCCAAACAACATATCAATATCGGCCAAATTCATAATGCAAGCGTCAACTGTTTGAGACAATTCCTTATAATATCCAGCCGGATTTTTACGGGGGTCCGGAAGAGTTTGTTTAAGCGCCAATACTTCAGACCTCTTCCAGGGTTCGTGGACCCATATACGCTGGAAATGAGCAGGGACAGCAGGCGGACCAACCACCGCATCCCTCCATACTGGGGGGACTTCGCGCATTGGATAATTCTTAATGCCTTTAGTTTTGGCAGGACCAGCCTCAGAAAGGGATAGAGACAAAAACATTGTACGAAACGCAATGAGTGTATTCACCGCGTCTTCGACTCGTGGCCCTACGATAAAACCTTTATCAAAGTCGGCTTGTAATTTCAATAGCTCCGAAGGGACTGTATCTAATCCCATATCCTCCCAACCTTTAATAAGAGTCTGACACATGACGTTAAAAACATATCTCTGTGTGGGCTCTACCCATTGGTGAAAAGAGCTCATGATGTCTTTTGTACTGTATTCTAATCCACTCTCAATCCATTTACGAGCGAGGGAACCCAAAACTACTTTCTTGTCCAAAAGAGGAAGTTGACAACGGGATTGTCGTCTAGAAAAAGCCGGAGACAGATTCAAAGATCCGAGAAGAGGAGAGAAGTAATTGGAGACAGCATCAACTAATCTCCTATGCGACGTAGGGGAATCCCTCGAGAGAATGGGAGGCAATACAGATGCAGAAGATGACGGAGACTGAAGCGTAACTGGCTGAGGAAGGAAAGTGGGGATCGGTAGAGGTGGGGGCTGAATTGTAGGCTGTGAAGACGGAGTAGAAACAAGCAGAGAAGCATTAACGGGCTGAACCTGTTGCTGAATAATCGGCAATTGAGCAACCACTGGTTGAGCAATAGGAGGGGGCAACAACATTGCAGTAGGAGTTTGGGCATAGTGTGGAGGTGAATTCAATAGACAAGACATCAGGGAATCGTCTTCTAATTCCTTATTTTTAGCTGAAGGGGAAGTAGGCAACACTGGATAGCATCTGTCTATCGCCATGCGATGCTGTCTTTCTGATATTTCATTTGCACCATCCGTTTCACTATTTTTAAACTGTTGTGCGGCCTCTATTATGGTCATGCTTTGTGCTTTCTTATCCTTTTTCGCTTGCTTAATTTCTTTCTGTTTGGCTTCCTTACACCAAAGGCGGAACGAGTCAAACATTGCCGGTCGGGCTTTTTGTTTAAACAGGATCGTTTCCAAATTATCTAGTATAGCGGAGTCAAAACTACCGTTTGGGGGCCATCTCAAAACTCCACTATTTTTCGTGTATCGGACCCATGTCTCATTAAAAGTAATGGGACCAATACCATGTTTAGAATAGAGCTCATAAGTGGGAGTTCCAACTGGAGGAATCGGACATGAATCCTCCAACTGGGAATCCCTCGTACAACCTAAACAACAAATTCTTCTGAACTTACTTAACCCAGGCATCGTTACTTCTCTAGGTTATTCACAAACAACAAGGGGTATAAATCAATGAAACAGTACAAACGCACTTACCCCTTGGCTTCAGTGATTGCAATGACTGAATCAAAAAACCCAAAAACAAAGCAAAACAAAGAATTGTGGGAGCGACCCACCAAATACTTAACTAAGGATCGTCCTACACCAGCAAAGGTCCGTCTATCGTCTCGCTTTACCAAACATCATCAGAAGGGTCCAAGGCAGGGCGACAGTCAGGGCAGCAGTCTTCAGTAGCCGTCGGAAAGGAGTAGCCGCGCTGTCAAAGACTTTCGGTCCACTTACGACATACAGGGGTCGATCACGTGGTGCGCGTCCTCCAGAATGTTCTTGCGGGGCTCCTCACGACCCTCGGGCTTAACTGCTACCACTGAAGTCGCCCCACATTGGGCGCCAGTTGGAGAACCGCAGCCTTAAGGCCCGGTGGCGCAGGGTACGCCTGAAATCCCCGGGATTCACCTGCCTTGTCAAATACAGAGACACGGACTCTTCGTGTGGCGTAGAGATGATATTTATTAGCTGCAGCTAGTACAGTGGTCTTAGAAGTCGTCAGTATAACGAGGTTCAAAAGAGACTGCCACTTAACTCCGTGGCGCACAGGTTTATATATGGTACAATACAATGCAAAATACGATCACACAAGAGCAGGAGACATAAACAAATGTTACAAACAATGCCTTAAGCCCAAAGTAACTCAAGTTTCCCGGTTGTGTTTGTTACTCGACCCCTTGTGTAAATTATCGAGTGAATCCACACAATTAATTTTAAACAAGCAGAGAAAACACAGCTGTATGTGTTAGAAGAACAGTCGTGAAACAGGAGAATACATTAGACATGTAGCGAAGGACAGCAGATAAGATAACCTGGAGGAAAGAATGGTGTGAGCCAACAAATAGTCCGGACGGGGATTTAATCAGCTCAGACAGGAATTAGGGTATTCGGCCAGACCCTGACACTCATAAGTAAACATAAGCAAAGGAGAAGCCACCTGACACGTGAAGGCAGACACGGCAAAAACATTGAATTCGCCGCGCTGCCTGAGTGAGGGCAACATAAAATGGCGTTGATTACAAAATGGAGGCTGAGCATGAACGAATTAGTAATTTACAGAACCTCAGGGGCGGAACCTACAGGCCTAAACAGTCCACTCATCTTACCAACAATTCAACGAATAAACGAACTAACATTTGTACAGGTTCTAGCTAGTTCAGCCCTCAGGAGGTCAGAGACCGCAGGAAATAAACGTAACGAAGAATCTACGGAACCAACAAGGGAGTTGTACACAAAGATAAAGATTGGAGACGAATGGGAAGTCACTACTGGAAGAAAAGGGTTTCAGAACCTCGAAGAAAAAGTCATTTCAAATACTCCTTCTCCTAAGAGCAAAGCACAATACAAGGCCGAAGGGGGTAACTGTGTTATAACAGAGGTTCTAAGTATTCATGAGCTAGACAGCTATGAAGAAAATCGACAAGCAATGGAAAGAACACACACGCCCGCCAAGGTAAAAGAAAAGACAAAAAAGACAGAGGGTGCACCCAAAACCCATAATGAAAACCAGGGCTTTGAATACAAATAACTGTCTGCTACATCACTAACTCAACATAATCTTGTGACACTCCTCCCCAGCGAACGGAGAAAACTGGACGTGAGTGATAATCTGGATAATCTTTCAGACCTTGATAAGAAAGAATGGGAGGCACTCCTTGAAACCTTCTCTCATGACAACGGTAGGAACAACACCATAGCAGATACAAAGGCAGAGGAGCAAGTGGGGCACATGTCCCAGAATAGAGAAGAGGGTCCGCAAGCAAAAACAAACGTAACTGGATGTCTAAAGAGTGCGCCCGAGAAACAATCCGAAAACATGCATCAGTCAGAGAATGGGAATGCCTGGGCAAGTTTGCTAAAAACAGTGCAACTCCTGGTGGAGACCCTGCAATATCAGTCCAACAATATGGACACCCAACTAACTTTAATGAACACCTTGGCAGTGTTTGTGGTTGCAATTGACAGCAAGCTAGGTATACTGAACATCTCTCTGCAGAACATTCAGGATTATGCTTTAGCCAACAGTCAAAGCTGTGGATGCAGCCCGATTGTAGACAAACTTGCCACTCTTCCGACAATGTTGAATGATCTATGCGTACAAGTAAGAAAATATTCAGATAATAGCCGCTCTGACTCAATAGTGGAACAGCCCTCAATTAGAAACTATAAAGACATGACAACTTGCCAACTTGCATCCATTAAAGGCGAGAATCAACCCACTATGACTAAACCAACACAAATCAATGGTAACAAAACGATCGGTCAAAAAACACAAATTGAAAATAAAGTGCCAGAGACTCCGGGGGAGGAGAAGGGGGGAAAACAAATTGAATGCAAAACAAAGACGAGCACAAAAGCGAAAAGGTCGGAACCAAAAACAAATCTGTGACAAAAAAGGATTTATGCGCCTCTTCTGAAAAACAACAACCGAGAGAGAGGCTTGACCAAGAAAATTCACTGACACCGGAGACAACTAAAACTAAAGAATTTAATATGAAGGCGGTATTAAGTCATAACCCTACATTTAGGACTACAGAAGCTAGAGTGATGGAGCAACTAGGAGATGCAGTGGAGACAGACTCTACACAGCCATCATCGGAAAGGAACAGCATTATAAAATGTAAGCAAAAATACTAAAGCAGAAACTACGAGGAGAAGTCAGTCGCAAGACTATAATCAGGTTGGAATGCTATCTGGAATTTTGCAAAATCGAAATACTAATGGTCATGTCTCTGTGGGAAGCAAAGCGAATTTGGGCAATCAAGATATGATATGTACGGACTTAGCAATCACAAAGAGGGCCCACCACTTCAACCAGGTTACGGTCCATAGGGAAATGGAGAATACTAGCACTTGCCAACCTCAAAGTGAGGTCACGACAGACATACTAACTCCTACCTCTACAAACACAGAGCACTGTCGGGGACAGCATCTTGTGGTACTCTCAGAACCAAACCACATCAGCACAGAACTACATCAGAGAGAGCCTGCGAGTCGACTGATGAAAGCTGGAAAACAGGATCAATTGACAAGAACAGTCGGGATTCCAAGAAAAACAGGAGAATGTAAGAATTACGCTACTGCACAAATGAATAAGCAAGAAACAGACCCCAACGGCATAAACTGGGAGGAAACAACTGCACTTTTGTTCATACCAGAATACATCTCTAAGGGCAGGAATGACATCATGAACCGCGGCAATATACTCCGTGTACTATCCCACATACCATCCGTGACTGAAATCACGACAACTGACCTAGACTCAATTGAATTTATTAAATACAAGGACTCCATGGCAGGGGAAAAAAGCGAGCTACATTGAGTTCATCTACTATCGCACAAAGAATATATCAAGAAAGGGACACTTTCAAGAGCTGGGGGATAAACATTACTCCATACACTAAGCCAGGATATCCCGACCTGCTGAGGCCAAAATACACAGTGGAAAATGTGGTATCCGCTAATAGGCCCATTACATCGGTACTGAAAGAAGCCAGGGGGCAAAGCAAAACAAATGGAGAAGTCTTCTTGGCAGAATCCGAAAGTTACCAAGACTCCACAACATCGCTGAAATGGGACACTGATATAAGATGCATCTCAAGAACAATAAACAACAAGAAAAAAGATTGACCATTTTCTGGCCCAAAAAAGGTCGGACACTAAGGGGTCTTTACGGATATGCTCATGGAACGTGAACAGCCTGACAAACAAACTATTGGATGCGGACTTCATAAACGATATCAGGGGTTTCGATATTGTGGCTCTACAAGAGACTTGGCTGAGCGAACCCTCACATATGCAAGGATTTCTGCGCTTCTACACAAGTGCACTAACTGAGGCAAAATACGGTAATCTTCAGGGGGGTCTGGCCATATATGTTGCATACGGAATCAATCTTTCTGTCCGTGAACTAGGTCCCCCTTCATCAGCAGCTCTTGCTATAAACTTACTCTCTTCGGACTCAACATAAGCAACGGATCTCAGCACTATAATAAATAATGTTTATATTCAACCGCAGCAAAAAAGCAAATTTATATAAGAAATGTGCAACTTGGCGGAAACATATATTACAGAAGGACCAACAACGGATCTTATTGTTATGGGCGATCTAAACCTAAATTTAATGGAATCCTCCGTGGACGACGAAATGTCCATATAAAATACAATCTGGAATATACCAATGCAAGGGAAGCCACTTTCAAGTAAGCAATCAAAGGTGGGACAATCGGCCCTGGAGGATTTGGAACACCTAAACTAAAGAGCACTAAATGGCAGATCAAGAGGAGATAATCCCCTCCGTAGCAACACACTGCTCATCCAGAACAAACACTATACTAGATTACACTTTTGTCTCCATTGCGTTGTTCCACCAAGTTACCCTATTTCATTTAGGGGACAAAGGAGTCAGTGATCACCGGCCACAAGAAATCGAGCTCAGAACAACTGTTTATATGTTTGAGCAGTGCCAGACCCCTCATGGAGCAGACTATACTATTAACCTTAAGAGAATAAAATTTGGGACTGCCACACATTGCAGAATGCTGCGAATTGCTAAAGAACACTTTGACTTGAGGGCCGGACTAGACGAGGTTAAGAAGTGGGAAAGTTTCACGGATAACATGGCAGTCTATGCAACCAATATCAAGCCAAAAACCCAACAGAGACTCAGCGGTGTGAAATCGATATCCCAATCTGCTCTGAAAGAAGTCAAGCACACCAAGAGAGCTATCTATCAGTCATTGAGACAGCTACGGTGTAACCCTCAAGACACAACACAACTAAATTTATTGTGAAAGCAAAAGGCTATGTTGAAAAAACAAAAAAGGGATGCCAGCAGGGACATAGAGAACATTCTGTGGGCAAAACTACACGCTGATATTAAACAAAATAACAGCGCAAGTTTTTGGAGAACCATAAATCAATTTGTTCATCCTAACAACAATGGAATTACCTCAAATATTTCGGAGGTAGTCTGGACGAAATTAGCACAAAGGGGGAAAACTCCTCGGGCAAATCTGATGGTCTTAACATCAGCGTGGCGCATGCAGGAAACCATCAGATCACACCACGTAAGCCAAAGAAGACATCTTAATTCACCACTCACCAACAAATCGAACCAAGATCATTAAAAGGCAAATAGGCAAGGGAAGGAGGGAAGGGGCACCCGGTCCAAACGGAATACCACCGGTGCTCTATAAGCAAGAGTCAACGTTTTGGGCTGAAGCACTAGAACCACTGTTCAGGGAAAAAAGGATGACAAACATCCTGCTAGAGTCCTGGAGAAGATCTATCATTGCACCAATTCTCAACACAGGGGATAGGTCAAAGCCTCAGAACTATCGACTAGTGGCAATAATGGACAATGAGGCAAAATTCTTCGCTGGTATGCTACTGGAAGACCTCCAGGCTTGAGCAGAAGCAAAGTCCGCCATCCCTATAAACCAGACCCGTTTTGCGAAAAATGTAGGGACAACCACAAATATAATAACGATGGCAATGCTCTTTGACAAGGCTGAAACGACAAGGAGCTCCCTGCATTTGTGCTTTATTGATTATAAAGCAGCCTTTTATCAAGTAAATCGAAACAGACTGCGGTCCAAACTGCATAGCTGGGGGCTCCCCCAATCCCTACTAAACCTGCTGATAAACCTGCATACCAACACCTGGGTCCAGATTAAGCTGGGTGACGGAACACACCTGTCGAGACACATTCCAATGGACAAAGGGCTTAAACAAGGATGTGTTTTGGCACCTACACTTTTCAACCTGTTCATAGCTGATCTTATACCGATATTAAACGCCTGTAACCCGCATGCTCCAAAACTGGGAGACATCTTATTGCCATGTCTCTTATACGCTGATGACATAGTCCTGATTAGTCAAACGAGAGTAGGCCTTCAACATCTTATAAATGCTACACAGGACTATTCAAAAGTAAATAGTCTTACGATAACTCTCGATAAAACAAAAACCATTACAGTCAGTAAAAAAAGGGAAAAACCTACAGCATGGTTCTGGGGTAACACCCGAATAGAGAGCATCATGGAATATAAATACCTGGGCGTAAAGATAGACAAAGGCGGTCAATTCCTTGCGCAGAGAAACAGCATCAGGCATAAAGGCATTGCCCTGGCAATCTCCCTAAAAACTCTGAACTCCAAACTAACCGGTCCGTCGATTCTGCCCATAGCTGAGGTGATCCATGCAAAGTTACTGCCAACAATTACTTATGGAAGTGAAGCCCAGAAAGGAAGAGACGCCAAACTACTGGACTCCACAGTAACAACTACGTATAGGATTATATTTGGGCTGCCTAAATAGACCTCCCCCTCGCAAATTAGGCTTGAATTCGGCATACAGAAGCAATCTATTGCGAGACATGGGGCATATATAATAGCGTGGGATAAAATACGAAAAGCCGCTTCAGGGTCACTAAATGCACAGTTATGGAAAGAGATAAACCGATACACTACCTCAGTCGCAGCAAGATACCTCAAAGATGGATTACACAAATTGGGACTGAACCAACTGTGGGAAACACCCACTAGTACCGGTGTACTTAAGAAACTAGTTTGGAAAACAGTCAAACACCTTTCGTGCCTGGAGTGCAAAGCCTCACTCGCAGAAAGGTCTCAAGGATGGATGACTTAGAATACCTACTGTGAGCAAGCAGCCCAGAAGTACTTTAACTTGGGTTATGCCAAGAATACAAAAATTAGTTTTATGAAGTTTAGACTTTGTGGAAAAGTAAATTTTGTCATGTTCTGTGTCCCTACGTGTCATCCATCATATGTTATGTGTGCATGATCAATATGCATATGTTATTCCCCATGTCCGATTCAAGACGCAATTATAGTTGTGTCCACCTCTGGTATGTCATTTCCCAGTCCTCATGAGTAATATGAGTATCAGGCCTATGTAAAGTAATGTTGCCACATTTCTCAGTGTGCACGTTATTTCATTATAAAGTCCCCGTTTCCAGGCCTCAACAGGGCCCGGACATCAGATTCAGCTCCTGTCTCCTGAACCCTCGCTGAGGAGCGATCCAGCCCCCACCTGTATCCTCGACCTTTCACTTACTTCCTGCCTCGCAGTGCCCGGTGCAGCTTGGCTCTGCCTCTGAGTCTGCCAAGACTATGTTATGCTTCCAGCTATCAGTTTAGTCCTCCTTCTCTGCATTCCTAAGCTACTGAACTGCATCAATAGTTTCCGTCATTGTCTAGCCTATGCGGCTCCATGTTAAGAGAAATACTGTATTTAATGGTCATTTAATATTCTTCATCACGCACTATATGTAGAATAAATGCATGCTCCAGTCTTAGAGTCAGTTAGCTTTTCCCCTCATGACTTCTAGTTTATATCAACATGTTCCCTAAACATCAGATACTAGATAGGGTTTAGGTACATGTCGCTCCGACCCTCCAGACTTTAGTCTCTGCTCCTAGCACAGAGTTCATAGCCCCCAGCTTCTCCTCGTAACACGTCATTGCCAGTTTGCGCGCACCACCAGGTTAGAGGTCCCGGCTCCTTAGGTAGCCCCCTCCTATGTTTCCGCCCATTCATGACATATTCTGTTACGTTTGCATCACATGTCTGAGTTACACCTTCTTTTTACTCTTATCTTTCGCGACTGCTACGCGTCACGCCTTCTGCTCCACCCACTGCTACGCCTACTGCAATGTAATGCTATGTGTTTGCGTTATGTATATATGCTCATGTATTGTTATTAAAAGGCAGCGCGCTCATCCCAGACCCAGCCCCAGCAGCTGCTGGGCCCTGTCATCCTATTCCTATGCAGGTTGTCCTGTTCCTGTCCTTATGCTGTATTAAACCTGCAAAACTCCTACTACCTCGAATCTTGACTCTTATTTATTGAGCTATCTGTTATGATATAAGTCTAGTCAAAAATATTGTATTATTTATTTATTTACCACATAATGGCGCCCGAATAGGGACTTGCCCTTTCCCCACGCGTCGGTGAAGCCACGCCGACCCCCTGACCCTCTGCAGTCGTGACGGA
The DNA here is from genome assembly GCF_964261635.1 of Lissotriton helveticus. NCBI lineage: Eukaryota > Metazoa > Chordata > Amphibia > Caudata > Salamandridae > Lissotriton > Lissotriton helveticus. The sequence goes on from NC_136059.1 coordinate 1,376,281,919, forward strand.
ACTCTTCTGCGCAGTGGCAGATATTTCTGCTCAAGTATCCCTCAGGCCCACGGAGGAGACGGAGGAGGCGGTCCAGCATCCAGACGAGACGGTGGAGGAACGCGGCGAGTCCCGACCAGAGCCCAAGCCAAGAGTCCAAGGTCCGAGGTATCCGGAGGTCCACCCGTAACTGAAGTCCGAAGTCCGAAGTTCGTCGTCGTAGCAGTCCAGTCCAGTCCGAGGCCTTCCGTTCTTGCTGCCCGGTGAGTACCGTTACTGGGGTGGTATCTAGACAGGGTCAATTTAATTGACTCTGGTCTGTGGGTTGGTGGTACACAGTCCCACAAACGAAGTGTCCACTTCGGTGGATGCGGGTCCTGACGTGTCTCTTTAAGAGACCGGTAAGTTTCGTACTGTTTCAGCAGTGCATCTAGTTTCTGTTCTAGTCAGTTCTGTTCTCGAGAAATTTCAAGTATTTTCAGGTGGTATTCTGTTCGAACTGTTATTCATAATGTTCTTCATGTATTTTAATGTTGTGGTATGAGTGCGACGTGATTTCGTGTTTTCATTGTGTATTGTATTATGTCCAGATTATAGTCCAGTCATGCCGCTCTTCTCAAAATTACGTCAGTTAAAAACTAGAAAGGGTCTGCTGGAAGCAGCAGTTCCCGTCCCGCCTAGGGACAGTCCAGGTCATTTTATGTATCAGAAACATGGCATAAGCGCCATATTATATCTAGATTTATGGGTAGAATATACCAAACAGTTAGAAGAAAAGTATAGATGGCCCGTATCGGGTACATGGGATGCCGAGTGCATCATGCGAGTAGAAGAAGCATTATGGAAAAAGAAAGCCAGACAATCACAGAAAGATGCCATCGAGTTATGGCGCAAAGAAGCTCATAAAAGAACCGAAAAAGAAATCAGAAAGTCAGAACTAAGTAGAGAATCCCAAGAACGAGCCCAAGAAAGAGAATTGATCGAGATAGGTGAACGAGTTAGAACTGAGCAATCAGACAGACAGAGGAATGCCCTCATTAAGGGTATGTATCCTCTTCTTGCTGAGGGCTTGCCAAAAGCGACCCCAGAGGCATCCAGTAATTTCCCGCCACCATTAGTTCCGACCAAGCTACGTCACAAACCGACCGCAGCTGATATTTTTATTTCGTCCTATCTGGACGACACAGTCCCCGAATATGCAAATCCTGTTCGCGCTCCGCCAGTCCCTGTAAATCAGGTAATTCCTGCTCCTCCAGACACCGGGGTGCCCTTAACAGCCCCCCCGGGTCAGCCCGCCATACAAGTCCAGCCCACGTTACAATTACCGACCCTGCCAGGACGAAAAGCATCAGTTGATGATTCTAGTTTAGGGGCCGCAGGAGGAGGTCTTCCTCAAACCCCGCCGCCATACAAGCGTTTATCAGCACTCGAATTACATGCTCAAGCATCACAGCGTACTCCTAAAAGTAATAAGTCCGTTGCAGAGATCAGGCAAACCCTTGGCGAATGTGTCTATGACCCAGTTCCAGGCGAGTTTAATATGGTTTTATATTCCGTACGCGTAAGGAGAGTGACCGAGTATCTAGTCACCCTGCCGAATATGAAAGAAGATCTAGACAGGATATATCGTTTCATCCGTACAGGGGATGACCCACAAAGTATTAGTGATGCCATGTCTCAAAGGAAAGCCGAGATTCAGCGTATGATATTAAAGTTCTTATTTAACTGTCTAATAAGAGAACAGGATTACCCGTCTAAAGACCCGGAAGAAATGAAAACTCTAACAAAATGGAGTGATAATATAGCCGAAGGAAAGCACAATACCATTGGTGCCATGGAAAGTATGTACAAGAAAATCCGTAGAGAGATAATAAAGATACACGAACAGCGTAAAGCAGCACAAGTAAGCGAGAAAGAAAGTACCTCTGATCCTGAAGAGGAAGACGACGAGAATACTGCCAGAATAGCGTATGTAGGAAAACCTAGATTTCCAGATCGCCATTTACGTCTAGAACCCAAGTCTATTTTCCATCATCCAGCACCAGAACAAGGTTCCCTAGAACAAGTATTCCAAGCTACCGATCACATTCTGAAATCACGAATCGGTTATAGTGAGTTAAGTACTATGCATGAACAAGAAATAGTTCGGTCAGCAGTCCGATGGATTACTGATTCTACCACTTTTCCAGACGAAATAGTGGCACAAATGTTTCTGAAAATGCCCCCAGCCGAGCAGCGACTGGTGGGTATGTATATGATTCAGCACCTCATTACTCTGTATGAGGGTCAACATTCTGATCCAGGCCCGTTACATGATATCCTGAATGAATTACTCCAGTATAGATGGAGAGGTCTAGGTACCGATTTAATTAGTGTCATTCTAGAACAACGCCACAAATATAGAACATTCTTAAACCCACATTTTGTTCATGTCTCACCCCCAGAAAGTAAATCATTCTACATAGACAGACAGAATCCGTTACGAGAAGTCCACCCAGTCAGAGGAACGGGTGGCGAAATGCAGCGAGTGTTTGTATACACTCCGATCACAAAGATGGAACTCCTCGAAATGAAGAAATTAATTCCCTGTCATGATAAAGATCCAGCAGGGTTCCATAGAGAATTAAAGGACATGCTCCGTATGGGAGAATACACTTACCCAGATATCATTAAAATGTTAAAGGTTCTGCTACCCGCCGGGGTGTATGAAAAGCTTAAGGAAAAAGAATGGGAGGTGGGAGAGAAAAAGATAGATTGGGCAGTCCTAGAAGCAGAAGATAAGATACGTGTACCAGGTACTGGTCTTGGAGAGAAATGTAAAGAATTACCAGAATTATTAATTCAAGTTTTACCCAGATTATTAACAACGAGAAAAGAAGACTGGGATGCAATCTCAGCCTGTAAACAGAAACAAGATGAAGATATTAGTGATTTTTATTCTAGGTTTGAAAAGTGCTTTAGTATCAACAGTGGTCTCAAGACAAGTAGTGAGTCAAACCCTCACCTTTTCGTTACTAAATTAGTCGAGAATTCAAGCCCACAAGTTAAAAACCGAGTTTTGAAAGTCGAAAGCACCTGGCAAGCAAATACTCCGTCCCAGATGCTCCAGATGCTCCAGTATCACCAGAATAGAATCAGGGAAGAGCAAGAACACGAGAGAAAACGTATGAAAGACACGAAAATGAAAGTACTAGTTGCGCAATCTGTTCCTCAAGACAGTCAGAAGAGGGGTCCGAATCAAGCCAGTCATCCTGCAGCTCCCGTTAAAGGGAACTGCAATTATTGTAAACAGCCAGGTCATTTTATAAATGAGTGTGCAGTTCTGAAACACAACATAGCTACTGGTAAGACTAAAGAAAGACCACGTCCGCCTAGACAGGAACAAGTTTCACAGATTCCTCAGCCACAGAATGCACAACAGACAGTTACAGCACCGCAGCCTATTGCTGCAACACAGCATGTTACATCGCAGATGTACCAGTATGCACAGTCTGAGTATCCAGAGTACCAGCCATATTCATGAAACAGCCTAGAGAGGGAGGTAGGCTTGCCTCTCATCGAGATACCTGTAGATCAAGAAGGTCCCTATGTTCACAGTCAAGTATTAGGGAAAGACAGAAAGTTTCTGATTGATACAGGGGCAAGTAGGACCACAATTAGTCATGCCGAAGTTCCAGGGGCTCCGCTCTCAGGCTCAAGAAATGTTTCCCTTGGATTTTCAGGAAAGCCTATTGTTAATGAGATTTCAAAGCCAGTCACTCTAGGAGTAGGTCCATTGTCCCGCACTACTGATCTGTTACTTACTAAGTCATGTCCAGAAAATCTGTTAGGCATTAAAACACTGAAAGAGTTGGGTGCAGTCATATGTTGTTCCCCAGAAGGAATACGTCTGTTCCTACGTGACTTTAAGGGTCACTATGTATTACGAGATTTTGATTCCAGACTGTCTAATGTCCCGCAGCATTTATGGGCGCAAGGTCCAACTGATGTAGGTTACATGCAAATCACACCCCATCGTGTGACCCTGAAACCAGGTGTAGTGTTACCACGAATCAGGCAGTATAGATTGCCACCTGAGGCTGTAGCAGCCTTATCCAAAATTATAGACGAGCTCATGGCTCAAGGAGTAGTTGTAGAAACTGACTCCAACGTATGTAACTCTCCGATCATTCCAGTCATGAAACGTACTGATCCAAATGCACCCCCAGTATATCGATTAGTGATTGATTTACGAGAGCTTAACAAATGTATTATTCCGCAGTACCCAGTTGTCCCAGATATCTCTTCCCTGTTGACTGCTATTGATTCCGAAGCCATGTTCTTCACTGTCATAGACCTCAAGAATGCATTTTTTAGTGTTCCCATTCATCCAGACAGCCAGTTTCTTTTCGGATTTTGTTTAAATGGAAGGAGCTATATGTTTACACGCGCTCCTCAAGGTTTCACAGAAAGCCCTAGTATTTACAGTCAAGCACTCAAGAGACAACTAGATAATATTCACATGCCAACTGACACTGCCCTGCTCCAGTATGTCGATGATCTACTGATCACAGCCCGTTCTGAACGTGACTGCGAGCGAGCGTCACTTACAGTCTTGTATTTCTTAGCCGAGATGGGGCACAAGGTGTCACCTTCGAAGCTTCAATTCTGTGTACAGCAAGTGGTCTACTTAGGACACTTACTGTCCAAGAGGGGTAGGCAGTTGACACCAGACCGTATCCAGTTAATAGTGAGTCTTCCTCAGCCCAGGACCCAGAAGGAGGTACGTGCCTTTATCGGCCTTACTTCTTATTGCAGACAATGGATTCCTCAGTATGCATTTCTAGCCAAGCCACTGATACAGTTAACGACACAGGAGGCAGCCGTATCGACTGTTCTCCCTTGGACATCTGAACATACACTTAGTTTTAATGAATTAAAGAAAGCTCTATGCCAAGCTCCAGTTCTAGCGACACCGAACTACAGTAAGCCTTTTACACTTTTCGTCACTGAACGCGAAGGTACAGCATTATCTGTTCTTACACAAGATCAAGCAGGACAATACAAGCCCTGTGCTTATTTTTCTAGCACACTAGATCCAGTCGCCCAGGCTCTGCCTGCGTGCCTCAAGTCAGTTGCAGCCACAGCACTAGCTATCAGACAAAGTGATTCCATAGTTTTAGGACATACCTTGACAGTACAAGTCCCACACTCCGTGGAAGTTCTTTTAAACCGAACACAAACACAGCACTTGACAATTGCACGTTTAACAGGTTATGAATTGACACTGTTTCAGCCACACATAGATATTAGACGCTGCAACATCCTGAATCCTGCTACACTGTTACCATCAGTTAGTTCAAATCCTGCCGCACACGACTGTGTGGAAGTAGTCAACATTACGACAAAGCCAAGACAAGACCTGACAGACATTCCGTTACCAGATCCTGACCTGACACTTTATGTGGATGGTTCATGTATGAGAACTAGTACAGGAGAACTAGTCGCCGCGTATGCAGTGACTACTGACACCGAAGTTATTGAAACACACCGTATTGATACCCTGTCCGCTCAAGCAGCAGAGCTAGTTGCTCTGACACAAGCCTGTATACACGCCAAGAACCTGAAAGTTAATGTTTACACAGATTCACGTTACGCATTTGGAGTTGTACACGACTTTGGAGTGCTCTGGCAGGAGAGAGGTTTCATGACTTCTCATGGAACCAAGATTCAGCATGGTTTCCTTATTCAAGCTCTGTTAGATGCAATACATTTACCGACATCTATCGCTATCATGAAATGCAAAGCACATACGAAAGTCACTGACATTATTTCTCAAGGTAATGATCTAGCAGATCGCACAGCCAGGCTTACAGCACAGACTCTAGACAGTCCAGTTAACATGACACATACTCCAGATCTGACTACATGTATGACAGTTAAGGACCCTACTCAAGATGTCATAGATATCCAGTTACATGCTACTCCTGAAGAAATCAAGAAATGGTCCGAACAAGGAGGGGTCCAGACAGATCAAGGATGGGTGACAAAGGGTAGGACCGCATGGTTTCTCCCCGACTCTATGGTTCAAGTCATCATTAATACCGCACATAGTCCAGCACATTTAGGAGAAAAAGCTATGTTAGACAGTATCCAGAACATTTGGTTCAACAAGCATTTACGAGCTGCAGCCAAGCAGAAAGTCCGTACCTGTATGATATGTTGTCAGTTTAATCCAGGTAAAAGTGTTCCGGTGGAACAAGGGGGATTCCAGCCTTCTGACCACCCTTTTGAGGTCCTCCAGATGGATTATATTCAGATGGAGCGATGTCGAGGTTTCAAGTAAGTCCTTGTAGTTGTATGCGCTTTGTCCAGATGGACAGAAGCATATCCAGTCCCAGATTACACAGCCGCGACCACTGCCAAGCAGTTGGTTCGTGAATTCTTCCCTCGATATGGACTCCCTAGAGTCGTATATTCTGATAACGGTCAGCCATTCTCATCTGAGTTGATGAAGCACGTTTCCCTGTTGTTAGGGTACCAGTGGAAGTTTCATTGTGTACGCCATCCTGAAGCAGCCGGTCTAGTCGAGAGACATAATCAGACTCTGAAAATTCGAATTGCCAAAATATGTAAAGATAAGGGTGTGGACTGGCTAGTAGCTCTGCCAGTTGCTTTGTTTTATATGCGCATGGTCGCACATTCCAGATCAGGTCTGTCCCCGTATGAGGTCGTATTCGGCCGCCCCCCTAACATGTGGGGTACTCCTAGACCCCGAAGTATTACTGATGTTTCATGTAATATGCTGACAGATTACCTAGCTTCCTTGATGTCTGCCCTCAACTCATGTCGTTCACAGGTTGCCGCCACATTTCCAGACAATACCGAGGTGGCACCGCATGAGATCGTTCCAGGTTCGATGGTGCTCGTCCGGAACTTTGACAGATCAAGTCCGCTGGAGCCACGTTGGAAGGAGCCCCGTCAGGTCCTCCTCACCACCCGTACAGCCGTGAAATTGGAAGGACGTCGCGGCTGGGTGCATCTTTCGCACGTCAAGAAATTCTACGGATTAAAACCGGTCTCCAAGAACATTTCCCAGGACTTAAAGACGTGTCAAAACATTGTTCCTAAGGACTGTCCCGCAAATGACATTGATACAACCCCTCCCCTGTTAGAGAAAACTCCGCAGCAGGAGTATAAGCAAAAACTCCGGTCTAGTAAAATAAGTCAGTCAGTTTGATTGTCTAAGTCCTCCCCTAGGTGAAACGGTTAGACTGTTTCTGACATGTATAAAATAGACCCCCATAGTGAGAGAGTCAGTCAAAACTCAATCCGATGTATCGTTTTTCTAAGTTTCATATTATTCATCAGCATAATGATTTCCTGCACTAGTTACGCATTTTTCCTGTGTTTTCCAGTTCCTCATGTAAATAAGCATTCTAATGTTACAGTAGAGCACACGTTTAGTGATCTGCCTCCTCACGAATATTCATACCGCCTCGCTATGCGTAACAATACCTTTATCCGCATGTTGCATTATTCACATCAAACCAGCAATGCCACTAATTGTTGGGTGTGTGGTCGACTCCCCCCTTTCCAGACGTCAAAGGGAGTTCTGCCACTTTTTCCTTATCCTTTTTCACATAATGGTTCGTGTGGAGCATGGTCCACGTTAACGTCATCCTTAACAGATATGTCTTTTTTTAACAGCACATGTTTCCCAGACAAGCAAGGTTTCCCCCACAGAACAGGTTTAGATCTAGAAAATGAAGTGTATAATTTAGGTAACTATTCTTCGAATTTCATGGTCCTGAATGTTCAGTCTGATACTACTCCAGACTCACCTGCTATTTCAGTATTACCAGTCAAAGGCGAATTATGTGTCCGTAATTATGGTTCTGTACACGTAGGACATAGTGATTGTACTACTATTATCCAGTATAGTGACAGTGGGAAATCTATTTTTAAAGCTTCACGTCATTCTTATTTTGTTTGTGGTCAAACCGCATATGTTCGTCTGCCCCTCGATTGGGAGGGAACCTGTTACATTGCCTTCCTACTGCCACCTGTTTTCCTAGCCCCACCTGACTACCATAGGAATTCCTTCCTAGTACATACTAGACACAAGAGAAATCTCCCGATTGTCGATTATACTGAAACTGCTGCAGAGCAATTCATTGATATTGATAAAGGTGTTTTCCCATATTTAGGTACAGTTGTAAATAGTAAGCTAATTCGTAGGTTAACAAGAACCCTTGAAGCTGTAGTAGATGAGACTGCCTCCGCTCTAGGTAACTTAACCGAAGAGCAATCCTTTATGAGAATTGTCGTGCTCCAGAATCGTCTCGTCCTTGACGTCATACTGGCCGATAGGGGCGGGGCCTGTAGAGTCATCGGATCTAGTTGCTGCATTTTCATTCCAAATAACGCGCCGTCTGTTTATTCAGCTATAACCAGACTCCATAAAATTGCCCATCTGTTACACCAAGATCCAGGCACCTGGACATGGTCCGGTTGGTTCTGGAATATAATTTCCGCCTGGGGATGGAAAGTCCTGTCCTTTCTAGGTATTGCAGTAGCGATCATATTCAGCTGCTGCCTCTGTATACAATGTGGCCCTGCGATTTGCGGCATGTGTGCTACCTCTTGTATTCCTAGTCCCAAGCCCCGTTCTAAATCTCGTTCCAAGACAATTCGAGATGAACAAATGGTACTGTATGAAATGATAGATGGTATCATGAATATTGATGATTCCTGATGGAAACGTAGTGACAAGGAGGGAATGTGGAAAAGTAAATTTTGTCATGTTCTGTGTCCCTACGTGTCATCCATCATATGTTATGTGTGCATGATCAATATGCATATGTTATTCCCCATGTCCGATTCAAGACGCAATTATAGTTGTGTCCACCTCTGGTATGTCATTTCCCAGTCCTCATGAGTAATATGAGTATCAGGCCTATGTAAAGTAATGTTGCCACATTTCTCAGTGTGCACGTTATTTCATTATAAAGTCCCCGTTTCCAGGCCTCAACAGGGCCCGGACATCAGATTCAGCTCCTGTCTCCTGAACCCTCGCTGAGGAGCGATCCAGCCCCCACCTGTATCCTCGACCTTTCACTTACTTCCTGCCTCGCAGTGCCCGGTGCAGCTTGGCTCTGCCTCTGAGTCTGCCAAGACTATGTTATGCTTCCAGCTATCAGTTTAGTCCTCCTTCTCTGCATTCCTAAGCTACTGAACTGCATCAATAGTTTCCGTCATTGTCTAGCCTATGCGGCTCCATGTTAAGAGAAATACTGTATTTAATGGTCATTTAATATTCTTCATCACGCACTATATGTAGAATAAATGCATGCTCCAGTCTTAGAGTCAGTTAGCTTTTCCCCTCATGATTTCTAGTTTATATCAACATGTTCCCTAAACATCAGATACTAGATAGGGTTTAGGTACATGTCGCTCCGACCCTCCAGACTTTAGTCTCTGCTCCTAGCACAGAGTTCATAGCCCCCAGCTTCTCCTCGTAACACGTCATTGCCAGTTTGCGCGCACCACCAGGTTAGAGGTCCCGGCTCCTTAGGTAGCCCCCTCCTATGTTTCCGCCCATTCATGACATATTCTGTTACGTTTGCATCACATGTCTGAGTTACACCTTCTTTTTACTCTTATCTTTCGCGACTGCTACGCGTCACGCCTTCTGCTCCACCCACTGCTACGCCTACTGCAATGTAATGCTATGTGTTTGCGTTATGTATATATGCTCATGTATTGTTATTAAAAGGCAGCGCGCTCATCCCAGACCCAGCCCCAGCAGCTGCTGGGCCCTGTCATCCTATTCCTATGCAGGTTGTCCTGTTCCTGTCCTTATGCTGTATTAAACCTGCAAAACTCCTACTACCTCAAATCTTGACTCTTATTTATTGAGCTATCTGTTATGATATAAGTCTAGTCAAAAATAGGGTATTATTTATTTATTTACCACAACTTGACCTGCTACGCTGTACTCAGCATTTCCCACCCTGGCTAAAGGAGAAGGAAGACCCTAGGTGCTGCTTATGCGGGTCAACATCGGAAGATCTGCTGCACCTATTATGATCCTGCAAACAACTCTCACAAGAACGGAAAAAATTATTAAAAGTTAAATTCAACCAGCGTGGAATTTGATCTAGGAGGCAGGCTGTCCTGGTTTGCTTTGCACCAAGTGATCCTCAACTAAACTGTGCCTTCGTAAAAATGTTGACGGCATGTGAAAAGAAAATGCCGGAAATCAAATCATTGGCAGATGACTAACTCTTTAAATTCATTTTTTGCATGTTTAACCGATTAACACATCAAGGAACTACCATGGTCAACAAATGTGACATGCACTGCTGGTCATAACCCGCCTAAAAACTGTACTTGTAACATTTGAATAATTATAGTACAGTTTTTTTTAACAGAATTTTTACGCTTTTTGAACTAAGGAGTTTTTATATGTAAAAACTGTTCAGTAATGAAATATTTTTGTATTGCATTGGTTTTAACAAACTATGCAAATAAAATAAACTTGACACTAGAGGTGATGATATCATTTAAGGAAATTTTAAACAAAATGAAAATTTGTAATAATTCAGTAGAACCATATACATCATGCGATACCCTGTCCCATACAATTTCTTCAGGAACTGGAACCGCTGCAATGTTTACCAGGGATAAGTCTCTTAGTTCACAGTGTGATGATGCATGTGGTTTAAGAACCAAGTTCACGAGATGTACTGCGGAGCGTTCAGGGAGAAAAAGTTCATTCAGAAGTAGGAAAAAGACAGGCACTATACCAATATAAAGTATCAGGAATAGTAATCCTATTGTAATCCAGAGATGTATTCAGGGAACAATGAAGTAAGTCTTTTTCAGCATACACTCCTAGCTTAAAAAGGAGACGCGGTGTTTGTTGGCAGTTCAGGTTCACTTGGATCTGATGAAAAATCGTCATAATGCACGAAGTAGCCAGACGCCGTCCGGTCTATTCTTGGCAGCTCAGCACATTTTGTAGAACTAGTAGCTGACTTGATCTGTGGAATGTTTACATAGACATTGTCAATTTTTTCAAATTTAAATTTCTGTACTTGTTGATTGTAGAGTTGCAGTTGTTTCAACAGGGAGAAGTATCATTTCATTGTTGCTTCCAGCTTCTCTTTAGAAAGTGGAGTCTTCAGTCATTTTTAAAGCTCCAAGCTGAACTTTCAAATGTTATTGTGAGTGTTGTATCTTGGTATCTTCTTGTAGCTTGCTTAATGTTCTATGTTGCCATGCCATGTTCACTGGATTCTAGAGTGTGGAATCCAGGGGGCAGAGCAGAGATACACTGTTGATGAAGAGGATGCTCCTTGTATGCCTCTGGGGTTGTAATACTGAATAAACTACCTTTTTACTTCAAACCACTGTACCCCAAGTCATTTCAGTGGCCACGAGGATGGGATCCATTTGAAGATTTTACTGGATCGACTTTATGAAGAAATCGACTTGATGCTGATCTACTTACAACCCCTAAGGCAGTTATAATTCTGGACTTACAAGGTACTTAATGAACTTGTTAAATTTATTTTTTCTCAACTCCACTTCGCAAAAAAAAAAACATTTTTTTGACTCTTTTACAAGAACCTTTTAATCGTTACAAGGAGTATTTTGAAGTTTTCTGCATTAATCTAGTTAACTAGTAATTTCATCATTAACAACTTTCTTTCGTGACTGCATCTTAATCTCTGTTTATAGCAATAAATCTTTGCTTAAAACGACCTTTTGGCCTGAAGATCGTTACCTGTTTATATTCGACATTCTGTCCTTGGGTTATCGTTACACGCGGTGTTGATCTTTGAAATCTTTAACCACGTGCTGCAAAGTTTGTTGTTCTGCCATCCCCACGTCATCGCGCTACAGCGTCTTTTCACCTTAACGCACGGCAGACGCACAGGAGTTTTAGAAGCATCATCGCGTCTTTACGCTTTTGACGCACAACAAACCCACGGCGGCCATCTTTAATCTCCATGGCGACTGTCTGCATTTATCGGCGTTTGTCAGGAAATCTTTCAGTATAACAGCAGCTGTGCAAACAACAACGAAACCAATGGTAATCATACATTAAATACTCATTCATAAAGCTAAACGGAGATTATTCACGAAGAATTATTTTTAAAAAAATCACATCGATTTGTTTTTTAAATCGACAATTTTGACTCTACAATTTTTGTGTACTTGTTAAAAGTAACCAGACAGTGTCCAGTTATGTGTAAAAGGTAAAATGAACTCCAGACAACGGTGACTACATTATTTGTTTTAGGTCATTGTTTTGTGCATTGTGAACTCCAGTTATCTAGACAACGGTGGCTACAATACTTATTTTAGTTTTTTGTTTTTTTCATCTCACATACATAGTAAATGTATTAATTTTTATTATTCAAGTTTGCAATTCAGTATGGATGTTACATCTTCTGTTGCAGCTCCTCCTAAATTCCTACAAAGCCCTGGCCCTCCTTCTATGAATTGGGAAGATTGGTCAGAATCATTTGAAACTTACCTAGAAGCTATTGGTGGCGATGTATTTTTACCATCTAGAAAATTAGCTTTATTAAAACATAATTTAGGAGTTGAAGGGAGGAAAGTTTTAAAAACCCTACCTGTGATAAATCGTGTTTTTTCAACAGTCATTGATACTGTTGATGAGAGTAGTGAAACTAGTGAAACCAGTTCTAATGACACATCAGTAGACGTTTATTCTGAAGCCTTAAAAGCTTTAGAAGAGAACTATGGGAAGAAAACTAGCATCGTTGTAGAAAGGCATACATTTTTCTCAAGGGCACAGTTGCAAGGGGAAAATGTCCAACAGTATGTAGCTTGTTTGAGAACGTTAGCCATTACCTGTAAATTTAAAGATTTACATGAAGAAATAATTAGAAACCAATTTATTAATAGAATTAAAAACATCAAAATTCAAGAACGTTTACTTGAACTTAAAAATCCTTCATTACAAAAAACCCTTGACACTGCTAGGAAAATGGAAAACACCTCTCATTATGTTAAAGAATTGAGTTCCCTGCAAAAAAAAGAGAAAGATGACTCTAGTAGTGTTAATGTCATAAATAATAGCAATAAAAAACTGAATTTAGAAGTGATAACAAGGATGTGAAATTTAATGTTACCAAGAGCAAAAGCAATTTCAACAAACGAATTTGCTTTAGATGTGGAAGTCAAAAACACACTGCAGATTTTAATAAATGTCCTGCTACTAAAGTCACATGCATCAAATGCAAAAAGATTGGGCATTTCGCTAAATGGTGCAGAACTGGTGATAATAGCAATTGGAAACGTTCTGTTAATCTTGTTGAACCTCAATGTGATAGTGAGGATGATGAAAATGAAAACAATGAGACTGATATTGAAGTAATGGTTGTGCATGATAATTCCGTATGTGATATTTCTGAAGATTACCATCCTCCTAAATGCAATGTGTTAATAAACCATGATAAAATGGCACTTTGGGCAGACTCATGTTCGCCATATACAATCATTGATAAATGTATGTGGGAAAATGGGAGCAAACCAACATTGATATACTCTGATGTACGTCTCAAAGGATACTGTGGTGTAAGATTACCTATGTTGGGTTATTTTGATGCTCAACTAACCTTTAAAGGAAGATCTTGTATGAGCCCAGTTTATGTTGTTGAACAAGGACGTGCCTTATTAGGATGGAAAGATGTAAAAAAATAATGGGGTTAATATTAAATCCCAATCATCCTGATCAAATATTGTTATCTGAATATTATCCTGATCAAGTGTTGTTAACCAATGACAATTATTCATCCAAGTGGGAATCTGTATTTACCAAGTTATTCAGCAAAGATCTTGGATGTTTGGTTAAATTTGAACATAAAATTATTCTCAAGACAGACAGCATACCAACGGTTCAAATCAAATCAAATCAAATATAACTTTATTTCGATTCCACAAAGAAATCATAAAAGTATACATCAATATAAAAAATACAAGCTACAATAAAAACCACAGTACATATTTACATGATACTGATTTCCATATACATTCACTACCGATGTCTAATAACTAGAGCTGATCTAATAGGGGTAGGAGAGTTGATAGTTGATAGTATCCCTTCCTAACAGATATTTGCGTGGAGCTGTTGATCTTGGTGAGGGGATAGGTGGGGTACTCGGGTAAAAATCATAAAGATCCCAAATGGAAATGGAGCCATCATTTTCATGGGGCTGGGAGGATCTTAAGTAGGGGACTATGTGCCTGTCCCTAAATTTAACTAGAACTAGGTCCCCGGGAATTTCTTTAGATGATGACCCTAGCCAGCCCACACTTCTAACGCTCAGGATGCCAACGTTTATATTGGGTGGGAGGGGTCTATTTTTTGATAGCCAAAACAGGACTTTATGAAATAGGTCCTGATGGCTTTCAGGTTTCCCGTGGATGGGTGCAGGTACTCCTGCAAGAACAAGCACAAAGGGGGTGGCTTCTGGAGGCAAATCTATACAAGCTGCTCTGTTAGGTACTGCTCTAGTAGCAGAAGAATTAGATAACACTGGGTTACGAGGAATTTTGGTGGCAATTGGAGATTTTCTCTTAGGAGGTCGTCGATCGGTTTGGAAATTTTTTGTAGCATTGATTACAGATGTATGGGCGGTTTTAGTAACGGTATTAGATAAGCAGTTGTGGGATTGACTTACAGTTGGGACAGTTGTTATAGTGAGAGGCACTTTGGGGACAGTAGGGAAAGTGGAACAGTTAGGTATAACAATCTTTGCAGGTGGGAAAGAATTGGTTTTAATAATAGTCTCTAGGCTTGTCAACCTATCCCCTAGGATGTTGATTTGGTCAAGCAGGGGTGATATTACAGATCTTAACATCAATTCGAAGTGGGGCAATAGTTGTAGATGGGGGGATGCTACATCGTCCTCCAAAGTTCCAGTGTGCACCTTGGATGAAATAGGATTAATGGCGAGCGATGAGGCTTCTGTTTCGTAATCATTAACCCCGTCGTGACATTGGCCCTGTGTCAGTCCAATAACTTGGCTGCTATCCTCCTTGGGTGATAGGGGTGGATTGCAAGGTTTATCTGCGCGAGGGTCGATAGTAGAGCCTTTTACGGGGGAAGAGGCCATGACTGGAATAAAATTAGTCCCACACAAAGCATTTAATTCCTACCAATAAGACATTTTTTCTGAACTGACAGAGGTTTGTGGGAGGGTTTGAATTGGATCTAGGAGTTGACGACAATCATCAGAATCTGTATCACTGATAGTGATAAGGGTCATATGGCTCTGAGTGAACGTATCCGATTCCTGGCCCGGGCATCCCTTTTGAGAGAAGATTGGATAGGCCCCCTTTGATGTCATGATTTATGTAATGTGGCTATGTTGATAAAACGAAATGTCCTTAAGTCTTCTGCAAACGAGAATAGGCACTGTACCTTCTTTAGCAGGAATGCCAAGGGGTCTGGCCCGTCCCCGTCCTCCTCGTGCCACTGAGGGCCACAGAGGGCCCGCCCTTTGCCCGGGCTTAGCCCCGGGCGCTGACCCGCGCGCGATCCCGCGACGCGGGGGCTCGCGCTGGCCTTAAGCACACCTCCGGGGCGGGACAGGATGCGCGCCTTCCTAGGCGCAAGCGGTGCTGGGAAATGTAGTTCCTGATCTGCCGCCTCGCCGCGATGGTCGGGAAGCGGCAGGCAGCAGGGAGGCAGAGAGTCCGGTGGCAGCAAGCAAGCAGCGCTCGGGCTGCGTCAATCCTGGAAACCAGGTTGTGACCTCCCCAGGTCAGTGGTAATGGCAAGTCCCCCACTCCCCCGGGGCTCGCGCTGGCCTTAAGCGCACCTCCGGGGGCGGGACAGGATGGGCGCCTTCCTAGGCGCAAGCGGTGCTGGGAAATGTAGTTCCTGATCTGCCGCCTCGCCGCGATGGTCGGGAAGCGGCAGGCAGCAGGGAGGCAGAGAGTCCGGTGGCAGCAAGCAAGCAGCGCTCGGGCTGCGTCAATCCTGGAAACCAGGTTGTGACCTCCCCAGGTCAGTGGTAATGGCAAGTCCCCAACGGTTCATAAAGTAAGAAATGTGCCATTTGCATTGCGGGATTTATTGAGAGAGGAGTTAAACAGGCTGTGCGATGCTAAAGTAATTGAGCCTATCGAAGCTTCTGAATGGCTTAGTCCCATTGTTTTGGCTCGAAAACCTAATGGCAAAATTAGGATGTGTGTGGACCTGAGAGATCTAAATAGAAATATTTGGGTTGACCGCTATCCTCTCCCACACATAAATGAAATGATATCTAGCATCAAGGATGCCATGTACTTCTCATCAATTGATCTGTCCACTGCATATCACCAGGTCAAATTACATGCTGAATCTAGACATCTGACATCGTTCATTACTCCTGAGGGTGCTTTTCAATATCTTAGAATGCCGTTCGGACTAGCATCTGCATCTTCAGTTGTTCAAAGAGTCATGTGCAGTATTTTGAAGGATGAAGTGAACATGAGGGTATTCCAAGATGATGTTCTAATTTGGGGTAAAGATTTATCTACTCATGATAAGATTTTGCATAATGTTCTTCATAAACTTCAAGATGCCGGTTTGACTGTGTGTGGTGAGAAATGTAAATTTGGTGTAAAACAGATTGATTATCTTGGACATACCATTTCCAATGAGGGAGTTAAGCCAGAAACGAAATTGTTGGATGCTATTGAAAAGGCACCTCATCCAATCAATAAAGATCAATTACGCTCATTTTTAGGACTTGCGGAATACTATTCCAAATTTGTTCCAAATTTTGCTGACAAAGTACATGAATTGAGATTATTGATGAAAAAGGGTGCTTCTTTTGTTTGGTCCACCTTGTGTCAACAGGCATTTGATAATATTAAAATGGATATTACCAAAGCAGTTGCTCTAAATCCTTATGATCCCAGCCATACCTCTATTATTGTTGTAGATTCTAGTGCATATGGTCTAGGTGCTGTTCCAATGCAAAGAAACAAGGGTGCCGAACGAATCATTGCTTTTGCTTCTCGCACACTCAATGGTGCTGAACCTTCTTATTCTGTGATTGAAAAAGAGGCTTTAGCGTGTTGGTGGGGTGTAGACCACTTTAAAACATCCATTTGGGGAACTGCATTTGAATTGTGGACAGATCATAGACCTCTCATTGACATTTTCACTACAAAAGGCGCTTCTAGGGCCACACCTAGGATAGCAAAATGGTTGTACAGACTACAAGAGTACAATTTTCAAATAAACTACGTTCCGGGTCACAAAAACATCAATGCAGACTGTTTGTCACGTCTTCCTTTGCCTTGTGATACAGATAGTGTAATAGAAGATAAGGATGAATGGTTGGTAGCCAGTATTGAGGAATCATGCAATAGTGCATTAAATGAACAAGAATGGATTCAGGCTGTAGCCAATGATGATGTGTTTCAACAAATAATCAATAAGTTGCATGTAGGTGTAGATTTTTCATCTTTGGACAAAACTATTCTTGCTGATTATAAAATGGTTTGGTCGGAATTATCTTTTTTTGATGGTATCCTTAGAAGAGGTGACAGATTAGTTGTACCTTCAACACTAAAGGACAAGATGTTGAGTTTATTGCACGAAGGACATAGTGGTATGACCAGCATTAAAAGGAGGGCTAGGAATGACTTTTGGTGGGTTGGTATGGACAAAGACATAGAGAGATGTGTTCGTAATTGTTTGGCGTGTATGTGCAGTGATAAGTCTCACAAATCTCAGAAAACTACCATATCTGCAACTTCTTTTCCTGATAAACCCTGGGACAAAGTCACTATTGATATATGTGGTCCTTTTCATGTAAGAGGGATTGAAAATAAATATGCTATTGTTCTGATGGATTTTCATTCCAAATGGCCTTAGGTTGCTTTTGTGAAGGATATCAAGGCTTCCAACATGATTGAGTTTTGCGATGGAATTTTTCGTAGGGAGGGATACCCTAGTGTGATCTTATCAGACAATGGTCCACAGTTTGTGGCAGAAGAATTTGCTGCCTACCTTAATATGGTGGGTGTAAAACATATTACCACTTCTGTTTACAATCCAAGAGAAAATTGTTTAGTAGAGAGATTTAACCGAGTGTTAAAAGAATGCATTCAACTGGCCAGCAACAATG
This sequence comes from Lissotriton helveticus, assembly GCF_964261635.1. Classification (NCBI taxonomy): domain Eukaryota; kingdom Metazoa; phylum Chordata; class Amphibia; order Caudata; family Salamandridae; genus Lissotriton; species Lissotriton helveticus. Next base: position 1,376,300,047 of record NC_136059.1, read on the forward strand.
ATGATAATTGTAAAGATGCTGTCAAGGATATGTTATGGTGCTATAGAAATACTCCTCACACCGCTACAGGAGTGTCTCCTTTTTCCTTATTAAAGGGGCGAGTAGCTGGGTCTAAAGTTAAACCTTCTTGGATGTCTAAAAATAACAGCATGAAAATTTTGGATGGTAAGGATGTTTTGAGTAAGGTTCAGGGGTATCAGAATAAATATGTTCATGATCATAATGTTAAGGTCAAGACTTCTTCAAGAACATTTAGAGTTGGTGAGTGGGTACGCACACAGCAGATGGGGAATAAAAAACCTGGTGTTTCCAAATGGTCTAGACCAAAACAAATTGTTTATACCGCAGGAAATATTGTTAAATTAGATGATGGTAAGCGATGGAATGTGAGAAGTATAACGAAATGTAATGATTTGGAATGTAAACAGTTTGTGAGTCAAGGAAATATAGTTTCAAAAACATCTGTTGAGAAGAGAGGTGAGGTATCTTTTCCTTCAAAATCTTTAGTCATTGCATCTAATGCAGATGTGAAGGGGAGGTACATTCGACCTAAGTTCAAACCAATATGGATGAAAGATTATAAATGTTCGTAGTGTGGTGCATTTGATTTGTGAATTTCATCTAGTGCTCATCTTATTTCTTTCATATGTTTTTATCTATTTTCTTTAATTTTATTTTATTGTAGTTATTTTATAGGAAGGGGGATATGTTGTATCTTGGTATCTTCTTGTAGCTTGCTTAATGTTCTATGTTGCCATGCCATGTTCACTGGATTCTAGAGTGTGGAATCCATGGGGCAGAGCAGAGATACACTGTTGATGAAGAGGATGCTCCTTGTATGCCTCTGGGGTTGTAATACTGAATAAACTACCTTTTTACTTCAAACCATTGTACCCCAAGTCATTTCAGTGAGGACAATGTACGAAATAAACTGCTTCACTACATGGGCCTAACTTGGGAATATAACACAGATGGGAGCCTAAATATTCATTTGTTATTCTGAGAGTATTGTCACAAAATAGCGCTTTCAGTGGCCGAAAAATGGATTAGAAGATAGCAAGGTGGGTGTAAGCATCACAATGTGGTGAATGGTGCTGGATAAGCACCTTTTCCATCGCTTTATCCAAAACGGGGAGTTTGGTTATTGTATTCAAATTCACCAAAATAGGAGAATCAAGATTGGGATTTTTGAGCAGCGGTTCACAATCTCGTTCTTGAATTAAGAGTGGGGATTCGTAGAAGAAAGAGGCAGAGCGTTTTATAAACTACGAAATTAGAAGAGCAAACCTCTTGATAGTTCAGCAGAGTCTTCTCCTCTGCAGGGGCCGCACCAAATTCATTGTATAGTATCTCCCGCGGCTTCATGATGCAACATTCCTCAATATTATGTGGAGAGGTGTGGCTCACTGGTTAGAGGCGGCAGACCTTTAAGCAGAGAACGGCCCGGGACCAGGGTTCAATTCCCGACGTGGCAGGGTCTTGGACCAGGGTGAACGGACTCGATAATTCTCGCCTCAGTGCCTACTCTAACCAGGGAACACACTCTGTAACTCTGGGCATTAAGCTTGCCTCATCTCTACAACGGCCCCCCACAGACGCCGGGGATGCCTGGTTTCACCCTGGAGATACCCAGAAAGGGACCATCTCACAGGGAAAACCAGGACGGGTTCCCCAGCGGTCTACAGCGCCAGGACACTCGGGTAGAGTAACAGTGCGCTTTACAAGTATCCCACATTTAAAACATAGTAAGGCAGGCTGAGCACACACAGTGGAATCAGCATCCTTCAGTCAACTATCAGTGAGGTAATTTCATGGCAACAGCTTGTCATTCTATTGAGCTTTATGATGCTTTAGGATTACAATGAATCTTTCATGGGAGATAAAGGAAGATCAAATGGCAGGAAGGCAGAAGTCTCAATAGAGTGAATCTCAACATGAGGGGGCTGGTAAAATGAGTAATCTTCCCCAAAATTTGACCAGAGGGAGTGCAATATCTTTCATATAATTTGACTTAAAACATCTAGGGCCCAGGGCCAGACTGGCTGTAGCGGGCTCCGGGCGTTTCTCCGGTGGGACAGAAGGGTGGGGGGCGGTTTTCTACAGGTGGGGGCCATATTTGTTACTGGGGACCGGTTTTGCAGCAGTGCTGCAAAATCATCCCTTTGTAACAAAAGCAGAGTGGTCCTGCCAGCACCATGGGGGGGGGGGGGGGGCTGTTGAAGCAGGGGCTGGCAGGATGTAATTGCCAGGGCTGGTTTGCTACCCCGGTCCGACCCTGCTAGGGCCTAATTTAGGATGGCAGACAGGTTACTCTATCTCAAACGTTCCGGATGGCATATCTGCCTTATTGCAATTGCATTATATCCTGTGGCACATGTACTCAGGTAGAGGGGATATCTGCTGCTTTTGTGACGCAGTAACCTTTTCTTCAAACACTAAATCAGGCCTTCTGTCATCACGTATGGCGGTATCGGATGATGAGCTAATTGGGAAGCTGATGCAACTGCACCTAAAGATTTGTAAAATAGCTTACAAGTCCTGATTAAAGAAACCACATGGGTAAAACACGTGTGCCACCTAAACCGTATGTTGGTTTGTGATGTTACACTGACTGTAGCTATGCAACTATGACTACAACTGTGGCAGAATTTAAAGGAAGCACAGTTATGTGCACTTTTCCCTTATTATAGTATCGAAGAAGGATCAGTGACGTAATGCAAGGCGGTGGGGTCTCCCTGCAAAATCTCTTATCTGACAGATGCTCATTGATCTTTGCCTGAATTGGGGTCACTTTCAGGGTGGAGACCTCGCTGCCGCACAGATTAGAATCTTCACGGCCGGTGTTACCTCCCTCAGCAGGATGCATTAACAGATGTCAGTTATTATTATGTAGTTTGTCATCTTAATGAACTACGTGAGCTCTGGTGAAATTCTGGGGCTTAAATACCTACACCTGCCATGTCAAAAAGGCTTTCAGGAAGAAATCGTGACGATGCGGACTCGGGTGACTGACTGTTTAAGGTACATTGCGCACCGGTTAATGAAAATCTTAAATAATACTTTGATTTGGAAAAACGTGACGTTGGTATTTTACGGATATTTCTTACTGGTATCCTCGCTCCTCTTATTTTGTGTCATTTAATATGTGTTAGCACGTACACTTTGTTCTTTACATGCAGTGCTACTTGTTATTTAATGAGGTCAGCTCTACGGTTATTGAGATGGAAATGAAACAAGTATTGTTACGCTGTCTTGTGATATGCAATTAACGAGAGGGTTTCTTTTGAAGGGCCTGCACAGCTGTAATTGAGCGTGAGTGGCCCAGAAAGAAGATAAAAGACATGATAGAGGTATGAACTTATCTCTGGCAAAATTTCGCTTGAAATAAAGAGGGAAAAATATATTGAAATAAGACATCATTATTCCAAGTGAGTGGATAATGTTTAAAAACACGAAGATTTGTAAGGAACATCTTGTACTAAAAGAAAGCCTGTTTTCGATTTTTCAGCGGTGTTATCCACTCATCTCCTCTAATGCACCCAGAGTTTTTCCTTTTCATTACTGACGCAAGAGATGCGGACACAGTGACAGAGGAGGGGGTATGCTCCTGCAGACTAGGGCAAAACCCAGACAGATTAGTTTGGACAAAGGTGAGACACGCATTTGCAAAGTCAAAAGGTTTTGCTATGCAAGCGCTATTGGCAGTGGTGTAGCTACCCCCTCTGCCGCCCCCTGCTTTTGCCGCCGAGTTGCAGGCGATTCATGCGTTCGTTTGATGCCCTGCGACGGCCACAGGTAAAAGTGGGGGATAGGTGGGCGCTGCCCTCAAAACGTGTGCCGCCCGGGGTGGAACGCCACCCCCTTTGCTACGCTACTGGCTATCAGCTTTGCCAATGTGTTTTAGCCATGTGGTACACCAGTGTGGCTGCTGTTCAGCATGGCTAAAGGTTAGTGGTGTAGATGAGAATGGCGTGGAGTGGAGTGTCATAGAGTGGAGTAGAGTGTCATAGATTGGAGTGGAGTGCAGTAGAGTGTAGTGTAGTAGAGTGAAGTGGTGTAGAGTAGAGTGAAGTAGAGTGTAGAGGTGTAGCGTGGGGTGTAGTACACAGAGTGGCGAAGCATAGAGTGGTGGGGCACAGAGTGGAATAGAGTCTTGTAGAGTGAAGTGGCGTTGATTGGTGAAGAGTGTTGTAGAGTGGATTGACATAGAGTGACGTATAGTAGAGTGGAGTAGAGTAGAGTAGACTGTGATAGAGTAGAGTGCAGAGGAGTTTAGTGATGTACAGTGATGTAAATGAGTATAGAGAGAGTGTTGTAGAGTGATGTAAAGAGTTGTTGAGTGTCGCAGAATGGAGTGGAGTGACATAGAGTGGCATAGAATGGAGTAGAGTGTTGTTGAGTGGATTGGTATAGAGTAGAGGAAAGTGTCGTAGAGTGTTACAGAGTGTCATAGAGGAGAGTGCCACAGAGTGCAGTGGTGTAGAGTGTTGTAAAGTAGAGTGGAATGTCATATGGTGGTGTGTTGTAGAGTATAGGGTTGTGGAGTGGATGGTCGTAGAGCGGAGGGGTGTAGTTTGCTGAAGAGTATCATGGAGTGGAGTGTCACGGAGTGGATGGTCATGGAGTGGAGGGTCGATGAGTGGTGGATCATAGAGTGGTGGTTCGTAGAGTGGAGGGGCTTAAAGTGAAGTGTCATAGAGTATAGTGGAGTGCCAAAGGGTGGAGTGGTGTGGCATGGCATAGAGTGTCGTGGAGTGGCATAGAGTAGAGTCAAGTGTTGTAGAGTGGAGTAGCGTGGAGTGGCATAGAGTGGAGTAAAGTGGTGTATAGTGAAGTGGCATAGAGTGAAGTGTCATAGAGGGTCATAGAGTAGGGTGTCAAGGAGTGGATTGGCTCTGAACCCTGAAAACCCTAACTACCTCTTTACACTACACTTCCTTGAACCCTAAAATCTATTACTACCCATCCATGTACATTAAAACCCTTAAAACTATTATGACCCTTTAACGCTACTATTGGACTAAGCCCTTTTTGCAGGGTCATCCTAGAAATTTTTGCCTTCCTCTGTATTTGTTCCGACCTGTTTTCGGTAGTTTTAGGACTCTGAGCACTTTATCACTGCTGTTCAGTGTTAAAGTGCATGTGCTCTCTATGGTAAACTTGGCAAGATTGGTCTATACCTGTTTGGCATATTTAATTTACCTATCAGTTCCTTGTACAGTGGTATCTTATATATCCAGGGCCAGTAAATTAAATGCTACTGTTGTGCTTGCAGCATTGCTTGCGCCACCTACCAAAGTAGCCTTTCAAACCTGTCTCATGCCTCTGTCATTGCAGGGCCTGCTCGCGCAGTTTACTGCCGCTGTGACGTGGCACAAAAAGTGGTTGCCATGTCCATGACTCCCCTTTTACTACATATCAGTCACCCCTAAGGTAGGCCCTAGCTAGTCCTATGGGCAGGTTGCGGTGTAGGCAAAAGGTAGGACATGTGCCCTAACTGTGTGGCATGTCCTGGTAGTGACAAACAGCCTATTTGGTTTCTCACTGATGTGAGGCTGCTCTCTCATTGTAATGCATTGGGGGTTCCCTGATATGTGCTTCAGTGGTAATTCCTGACATGAATGGGGTAGCGTCATCAAGTTTGATATGTTTGGAATACTGGTGATAAATGCTGAGTAGTGGTGTTCACAGATTTATTATCACTATTTTAGAAATACCACTTTTAGAAGTAGGCATTTCTGGGTGCTATGTGTCTTTGTGCCTGCCTGTTCTGTATCAACTGTCTGGCCATGGAGTGACAGGGGCTGGGGAGGAGCAGTGGCTCCAGAGGGTCTGGGACAGTCAGCGCTAGGCTGAATAGGCCAGATCTGCATTTGGAGTAGTGGGGGGAGTAGCACCAGAACCTGAATAGGGCTGTGCCTGCCTTCCACAATGCTGGCTCCGCCCCCTGTGGTGTATCTGGAGCCAGGGACTACACTAACAATAGAGGTGGTAGTGCACTTGAAAAGATGTGTGTAAGTGCCCCCCAGAACTGGTTTGCACTAGGCACAGAGCCCTGTGCCAGGGGGAAGAACAAAGACACTAGGTGAAATAAATATTGGGGCTTTTTTTTTTTTTTTTTTTTTTTTTTTATGTTTGAAAGCTTTATTAAAGGAAAAATAGATATTACAATAAGGTGACATCGGCAAAATATGAGTAAAGGGCATACAATGGAATAAAGTAAATAGAGGCAGCCAATATCACAAGGAAAAAACAAAGCATTTTTAAATTATTTGGGAGGGGAGAAAGGGGGAAGGGAGGAGAGAGGGAAAGAAAATATGGTATATATCATATAAGATAGATAAATAAATAAATATAGAAAATACAGTATATGTGAATCAAAGAGTACAGTAAAAAAAAAATCATCATATTCAATAAGTACTTGAGTGAAGAACTTGAAGTAGAGGAGACCAATATAAAGCTAAATCATTACAATATGAAAACTGTAATTATTACAATATGAAAACTGAAAAATATCATAGCTGAAAAATATCATAAAACTACCATAAAACTACAGGCAAGAGTACATGTGTTCAGGGGGGTTTGAAATTATCTGAAGAGAGTGGAGAGTAAAACTTTTTGACAGATTGATCTAAGTACAGAGTAAGAGGTAGCCAGTAAAGATCAACATTTCGGGAAGGTTTGCAGGAGGAAGCAAAGGCAACATCAAGTCTGTGTGATTGACATACAAGATTCCACCAACAGTTTAGAGACAAATTGTTCAAAGATTTCCAGTTGGAGACGATATGTTGTAATGCAATAGCCAGCATAAGATCAAAAAGACCATGGGAATGTGGGGGGAGAGCTAAATCTTCTGAGAGGCTACCAAGAAATACAAGAGAAGTTGAGAATTGAACAGAGATGTTAAAAATACGAGAAAGGCGAGAAAAGATCTGAGACCAGAAAATACGAGTTGAGGGACAGAAAAAGAAGAGGTGCAAAAGATCTGCATAGGGAGCATTACAGGTCCAACAGGTAGAAACAGAATCTGGGTGAAAACGAGAGATAGAAAGAGGAGAGAGGTATAATCTGTGGTAAAAGAAAAAGAGGGTTTGAGTGAGAGAAGCAGTACGGGAAGTCTTCAAGGATCTAGCCCATATTTTATCCCAAAGCGAAGTCGGCCATGAAGAATGTAAATCCGTTTCCCAAGACAATTCCAATTTCGATTTGAGACGATCTGGGTTGGGGGCTGAGAAGTACCGGTAAATGACGGAAGCTTTAGGAGTTGTAGAAAGAACCGTGAGTAGAGAGGAAGACGAGGCTGATAGGTCTTCTGAAGGGAGAGAGTAATAACAATCTAGAATGGTTTCCATAAGGATTGGGAATTTCTTTGCAAAAGAAGGAGGACAGTGAAATTGGGAGCGAAATTTGGGAAAGGAGCAAGGGGATGAACCATCAAAAAGATGATGTACCCATTTGATACCCTTCGCTCTCCATGAGGGCCATGCAATAGGTCTGTTATTTATTAATATAAGTGAATTGTACCATATAGGCAATAGTAGGAAGGATTCTTGTGATACTGAGGTAGGGGAGACTAAGGGATGTAGAAGAGAAGAAGTATGTTTGAATAGAAAGGGATTAAGACATGGGGCTTTAGAGGTGAAGCGAATTGCCTCTTGGAAGGAGTATGGGAGCAATAACTCCTGTTCAACAGAAAGCCAGAGGGGAGAGAAGGGGGAGGGTTCCTGAGATAACCAACGGGAGGCTTGTCGAAGGGAGAAGGACTTATGGTAGAGGCGAAAGTCCGGAAAGTTGGTACCACCATTAAGTTTAGATTTACGTAGATGTAAAAGCGATATGCGAGCTTTTTTCTGTTTCCAAAGAAATTTGGACAACACAGAATCAATACGACGGAAATATGATATTGGTATACGAAGTGGGAGCATGGATAGTAAGTAGATCAGAATAGGGGCAATCATCATTCTGATGGAGTCGAGACGGCCCCACCAGGAAAGAAATAGTGGATTCCAAGAAGTGAGTAATGAATCTATTCTAGAGATGACTGCATTCATGTTGAGTTGAATAGACGAAGGAATAGAGTTAGAAAAAAGAACACCAAGATATTTAATTTTTGTAGAATTCCAGGCAAAGCCAGTGGCAGTGAAAAAGTGGGGAAGGCAAAATTTGGTTAAAGGAAGGATCTCTGTTTTGTCAGAATTTATTTTGTAACCTGAGACCAAGGAAAATCTTTCAAATTCGTTTAATAAAGCGGGGACAGAGGTGGTCGGATCTGAAATAAATAAAAGTATATCATCAGCATAAGCAGATAATTTAAGATGGTGTTCACCATACGGGAAACCAGAGATGGATGGATTATTTCGTATGGAAGTAAGGAAGGGCTCAAGCGCTAAAATAAATAAAAGAGGAGATAAAGGACAGCCTTGACGAACGCCACGTTGGAGTATGAATGGGGAAGTGAGTTGACCATTAACGAGAACAGAGGCTTTGGGCATAGAATATATTAAAGAAATATAAGATATAAATTTGGGATGGAAACCATGCCATTTTAAGGAGGCCATGAGGAAGGACCAGTCAACCCGGTCAAAAGCTTTCTCAGCGTCTACTGAAATGGCTGCAAGGGGAAGTGAAAGTGAAGGGGCTTTACTTAAAACATTAAGGAAAAGTCTAGAATTGTCCGATGTTAAACGGCCTTTAACAAATCCACATTGTTCTTTCCCTATAAGATGCGGTAGGAGCGGGTCAAGGCGAAGAGCTAGTAATTTCGCAAAAAGTTTATAATCTACATTAACTAGAGATATAGGACGGTAATTTTTACAAAACTTAGGATCCCTACCTTCCTTAGGGATAAGGCAAATGGTAGCGTCTTGAAAGGAGCCTTGGGCTGATCCAGCAGAACAAAAAGACTGAAAAAGAGCTAGAAGTTTAGGTAAGAGGAGGTCTGAAAAGTGTAAGTAGAATTCAACTGGGAAGCCGTCAGGTCCTGGAGTTTTTCCTTTAGTGAGGGAGGAAAGAGCAGAGGAGAGTTCTGAAAGAGTGAGGTCAGAATCGACGTCCGAGAAATTAAGGTGGGAAGTATCTGGGTGAGGTATGTTGTCAAAGTAAGATTGAAGAAGCTCTGGGCTGGGAGGGTTTTCGGGGGTATATAAAGTCTCATAAAAAGAGTGGAATTGTTCTAAAATTTCTGCGTCGGTATGAAGAAGAGTATTAGAGGGGGAATAAATAGAGTCAATGTTAGTTCGTTCTTTACGGGATTTTAAATAGTTAGCTAATAATTTACCTGATTTATTTCGACCTCCATAATATCGCGCGCTGCTCCGGAGGAGAAAAGAGGAAGCAGAGTCCGTGGTAAGTTTGTTAAAGGCTATCTTAGCTTTAAGTAATTCAGGAGACATAATTTTAGTAGAGGAGGTATAGAAATGATGTTCCAACGATTTAATATGGGCAAGGGTAACTTTACGTTCTTGAAGGAATTTTTTCTTCTTTTTGGAGACAAAATCAATAATAAAACCTCGGGCTGTAGCCTTAAAAGAATCCCAAAGTATATGAGGGGGGGTATCAGGTGTATAGTTGAGGTGAAAAAATTCAGAGATGAAAGTGCGAAAAGAGGAAGAAAAAAGAGGGTCAACAAGAAGAGAAGGATTAAAACGCCAGCGAGAAGATTTAGGAGTCAGAGGAAGAAGGTCAAAAACAGTGATAATAGGAGCATGGTCAGAGATAACAATCGGTTCAATAGAAGAGGAGAGAATGTGTTGAGAAAGAGATGAAGACAGAAAAATATAATCTAAGCGGGAGAAAGAGGCATGAGGAGGAGAAAAAAAGGAGAAGTCCACAACATCTGGGTGAGTTAGCCTCCATGAGTCTACAAGGTGAGATTGAGTGATAGTGTCAAGGAATTGTTTATGTGGTTTGTGAGGGGAAAAACGAACAGAGGATCTACGGTCTAAAAATGGGTCAACGATCTGGTTACAATCTCCACCTAATAAAAAGGAATCATCTTTATATTGAATACATTTTGCCGTAATGGAGGGCCAAAAAGAGGAATCAAAACAGGTAGGGCCATAAACATTGAATATCGTAATTGGGACATTATTAATTATCAGTTTAGCCAAAACCCAGCGTCCCTCATCATCCTTTTCTTCTAGAACTACTTTACACTGGAGTCGTTTATGTATCAAAATAGCCACCCCATTCTTTTTTTGAGAAGCAGGAGAAAATAAAACATTACCAACCCACAATCGTTTTAGCTTCAAAGATTCAATATCAGATAGGTGAGTTTCTTGAATAAGGACAATATCTGGATTGTAAGATGAGAGGTGGGAGAGTACTCTGTGCCTTTTAATAGGGTGATTAAATCCTTTCACATTCCATGAAACAACTTTGAAAGTGAAAGCTCAGTAAACTGATCAAAACCTAGAATTGCAAGAACATACTGTACAACTAGTAATGCAAATTGTAGAAAAAATAGTAACCATAAAACTGTTCAAAAAGGTAGAAGGAAGAACAGGTAGAAAAGGAAGAAGAAAAAGGAAAAGGGAGGGGGAGAAGGGTAGGAACAGGGAAAGAAGGTCAGTGGGGAAGGAAGAAAGAAGGAAAGAGAGAAGGCATAGAAGACAGTACAAATCCAAAAGGATGACTGTATTAAACATACCTGAAAGGGGAAGCACACAAGGGGAAGGTGGGGAGGTGGCGACGCGTTACAAGACGCACGGACCAGGAGCAGGAGGAGAACCACATCAAGACCGCAAAAGAAAAAGGAACATGGGACGGAACAAGATGTTGAAAGGAGTATCCAATATATATCCGTCTGGGGAAGAAAAAGGAAAAATTGTTAACATACAGAACATATGACGCAAAAGAATAGGTCCAAAAAGTAGAAAAAGAAATTAGAGATATAGAGATATATAGGAGACGCAAGAAAAAGATAAAAGGGAAAAGATACGCAAAAAGAGAATGTGAAAACTGAGATGAGAAACAGGGAGAAGTACATGAAGGCAAAGAGAAGCCATTAGAAAAACAAGCATGTAGACAATAAAAGTCCCATTTCAGCCACTGTGCGAAGCAGAAGAGGAGGCGTCCATCCCTTCATCACTGTGTAGAAGAAGAAAGTTTCTTAATTCTCCAGGTTCCTGAAATGACCAAGTCTTGTCGCGATAGGTGACTCTGAGAGTACAAGGGTGAAATAAGCCATATCTTGCTCCCAGGGAGCGCAGAGAAGGACGCATAGCCAAAAATTCTTTCCGTCTGGAGGCAGTGACATTAGAAACATCCTGAGATAGAAAGACTCGGTGACCTTGCCAAGACACTTGTTTTTTAGTTCTTGCAGCTGAAAGAATCAATAGGAGATCTGTGTATTTCAGAAATAAGATGATGACTCCACGAGGTTTTGAGGAGGAGCCCGTTCTGGCACCTAGTCTATGGGCTCTTTGTATACTAATGGAGGTGGACGGTGGTAGGTCCAGAAGTTTCGGCAAGAAAGTGGTGAAGAAAGACACTGGATTGTCCCCCTCAAGATTTTCCGGCAAATTGTAAATACGGAGGTTATTCCTCCTATTGCGATTTTCCAAATCTTCTGTATGCTTTTGTAGTGAGAGGACAGTTTTTTCTAAAGTGTCTATACGTTGTGTGTTGGACTGAACTTCAGGAAGGTGCTGTTCAACAGTAGAAAGACGGGCTTCCATATTGTCCCATTTATCTTTTAAAAGCTGCACATCCGTACTCGTTTTTTCAATAAATGGGCGTAGCGCACGTAGCTCCTCTAGAATTTGGTCAGTAGGAGAAGTGGAAGGATTGTCTTCCGGTGTAGGAGAATTTTGCTTAAGGCGTTTGCCCGTTGGAGTAGGTGGTGGAGGTTTGCTGGTATTGGTATGAGCCAATGAAGACTTTTGAGAAGTCATTTTCATAGTAGATGTGGCTTAATTTGTACCAGATGAAGAAGCCTCTGAAGCACTCCCCGATGGCGTGAAGACAAATTGAAGTTTACGCAGTCTGACCATAAAAATGACTAGTTGCGTCTCACATATTCTCAACTTCCCAAGAAACAACTAAAGGTGCATTTGAGATGTACCAGAAATATCTCCAAAGAGAGGCAGCACCAAGAAGTAGCTGATATGAGAAGTGCAGTCAAATAACAGATGACTCCTCCTAAGACGATTCTCAAACCAATAGCATGCAATTTTAGAAGCAGGGCAGAGACTTTGGTAAAGATCGTGAAATATTAAAGTGGCACCAGCTGCTGTAAATCCAAAATCCAGTAGGAGGCAGTAAGGGCAAAGACCATGATAGAAGTAATTCTGCACCTGCGCTGGACTTCCCTGACTAAAACGTGACGGTGGAAATGTGCAGCAGATGAAGAACAGCTGAGCCTGACACTTCAACTCCCTCGTTCAATGGCATACATGGAGTCAGTGAAAATACACAACAAATGAGCAATAGCTGAGGCCGGGAGCACCTGACACCCCAAACCCCCTGCGCTGAGGTGAACACGGGCTGCAGTGCGGGAAGGAACGCTCTATCAATGCTTCAGAAGCGCTACCTCTCCCACAGGCGTCGCATCTGAAAAGGCGTGCATGCAATCTTGAAGGAGCCCCCCACAACATCTATCGTCAGGGATAGAAGTAAGCACAATGAGGCAGGACCGTGACAGGCGCTCCACAGCAAGTGCGTCAGTGAGCCATTATGGTGAAGTCAGTAGGTCAGGAAACACGCCGGCCGCAGATAGCAGAGGAGGGCATGAGGTGACAAACAGCAAAGGAACATTGCAGACGGCAGCAAAGCGTGTGGAGCTGCGCAGAAACCGCGGCTCGCAATCAGCCGCGAACAGTGGAAAATGGCGGACACATGCAGAAAGCCAGAACAACTTGAGGCGGAAGAGGGGCACAGAGAGGCAGAATGTGCCGAAAAGCTCACCTCTAGAGTTTAGGTTGCAAGAACAGCCGATGTTGTGAGGCCGGTAGCAGCTGGGAGTTGAAGGAAAGCATTTCCGCAAGGAAACCGCCGGCACTGAGGCGGATTACAAAATGGCGGGTCCCGGCCTTCAGAAATGCAAAGTCTCGGAAAAGTCATAAAGGGCAGCGAATAACCGTCGGAAAGACACACCTCATGTTGACGGCACCATCCGGTCACAAATTCCGGCGTTCCAGAAGAAATTCGGTCTCCGTCACATCCGGAAAAGTAGAAGAAGTTGGTCCGGTGCGGAGGAGCTCCCACTCAGCCGTCCATCCCGCGCGGCGTCCAAACCATGCCCCCAAATATTGGGGCTTTGACCCCATGTAAATATACTTGCTGAACTTGTGCTTACTTGAGGACTGCTGGGCGCCAGGAGGAACTGCCACAAAGGACTACCCCTCTGCCAGAGAGCCCTGTGACCTAGCCTGCATGGGCCCAGATCTGCCCTTTATGACCTGAAATCCAGAGCGTGGTGAGGGCTGGGCTTGATACATCAACCTGGAGCGTGAGGAGCACTTTGTCTCTGCTGTGTACCTCAGCGCTGTGCCGCACACCAAAAGTGTGTGATGGGTGCTTTTTAATTATATTCACAGAGCCCAAGAGGGGGGCTCCAACTTTGCTCGTAATGAGCGCTGTTGCCAGGAAGCCACAAGAAGTCAAGCAGAGGACGCCTGACTGTGGCCGGGGCTCCCATAAAGAGAAGGAGAGCCTTGCTTGTTTTCTGAGGCTGTTGTGGGTGGGGAGATGTTGCAGTTCCTAAACTGAGAGGCGGAACTCAACCGAGTTGAGCAAGAGCCTCATGGGTTCCCATCCACCGCCTCAATGGGCAGGAAGAAATAGGTGAGAGCCAGCAGCAGGCCTCACCAGCTGGGGGAGAAGCCAAAAAACTTGTCAGTGAACGGAAGTCCGGCTGCTGTTGCCTGGTTGAGGGCAGGGCTGCCTTCCAAGACGAATGCCACCGGAGACTTCGCTCCATGTCCTGTCCCTTCTAGTTCCATTGAGGACAGAACGGCTCCACTGTGTGATTGCAGCCCCTAAAGGAAAACTGAGCTCCAGGAAGCGGAGAGGTGCTGTGTGCTGGTATGCACAAGTGTACGGGAGCAACCGGAGGCGGGGGAGAGTCGTCCCACCCACCTCCTGTTGTAATGCACACACTGCGCGGCGGGCCTGTTAGCCTGAGATGGTGGTTGGGCCCTTCCTCCGTACTGGCAGCAGCTACACCCGGGTTATTGGCGGCTGCCGATCCAGGCACCCTGTTAGGGGCTCTAGTACTTACTCCTGTAGGCATTGCAGGGCGAGCCCAGGTCGTGGCCCCTGAACCCACAATTTCTGCATTCCCTGTCTCAGGCTGGCACTTGGCCCAGATCACTTGGCAGGGTGGAGATAGTGGCAGACTTTTTCTGTCCTCCATGAGTTTTACCCCATGTGGATATCTGGGGTAACAAACCTATTGTTGGCCTCTGGCAAGTTATAGGCATGCAGCCCTGATCAGATGTGGTGTAGGGATCACCTATGGTGCTGTTTGTGCATAAGAGGGGCCATGATGTGTGCACCCCTTACAAGTGTTTACTAGGGGGCACTGATCATTGGGGGCATGATGTACTTATAATATGCGGGTCAAGGGGAAAGTGTGTTGAGGTATCCTGATGATAATACGCATATTGGACTATGCTCAATAACATTGTTAAGGCATATGCGTAAGAGGGGCATGGTGTGTTTACGAGAGTTGCACTACTATAAGTGTTTACTGAGGTGCCCTACTGAGGATGTATCTATGCATAATGTGCTATGCTAAGTACCAGTATTGTGTTTATGCCTAATGCTTCATGCTAAGTGCAGTATTACTAGTGGTTACTGGTTGTCTTCACTAACTGTGAGTTGTGATGTTATGACAGTGGCCCCAGTGGCCCTGTGGTGTATATAATCCCTGTAAAGTCATGCCAAGTGCCAAGTGGCACAGTATATATATCTGATTAAGCTCTAATGTGTTTTGTGGATAATACAAAGGGTATTTTTACATAACCTTGTGTGGAGTTTCTTTTGTGGTGTGCATAAGTGTGTCACTGCTGTGTGAGTGTGTTTCGCAAACGCTTTACACATTGCCTCTGGGATAAGCCTGACAACTTTGCCAGGCTACCAAGGGGGTGAGCAGGGGTTCTCTTCAGCGTGTAACTCCCTTGCCATGACTAGAGTGGTGGTTTCTGCCTGGCTTAGGCAGAAACCCCATTTCTAATAGCTACCCTTCGCAAAAAAAACTTGCTGCCAGTTAAGGCTACCCTTTCATAAATCATAAAGACCTCACTATCCCTTAACACTACCCGTCCCAAAACTTTAAAAATCCTAGTTACTCCTTAACAATACCTTTCCCTGCCTCGTAAGAATCCCTCTCTACCCCGTAACACTACCTTCTCTGAACCCTAAAAATTCCCTAATACCCCTTAACACCACTCTTTCCTGAGTCCAAGAAATCTCCTACTACACTTTCCCTGCACCTACAACCTCCTTACCCCTCCCCTTCCCTTAAACAAACTCTTCCTTGAACCCTAAAAACCCTTTACTGCTCCTTAACAGAAAAAACATCACAACCCCTTAATGTTACCCTTTTGTGAACACTACATACTCCTTACTACCCCTTAACTCTCACTTGAAGAGTCTGTCTGTGGATAGCATAGAGAGCCTAAGGATGAAATACTGGAATAATTGGGAATCAAATTATCAATTTTCTTAGTAATTCCTCATTTGTAAGCTGACACTCAGGGTACCACTTTCGATCCCTGTTATTTCTGTTGACACCTCCCTCCCTACAGTTATAAATGCCCTAGATATCGAAAATGCTAGTGGGGAGTTACTCGGTGACATCAGGTCTTTATGAGGCATTTAGAGGCATGGAGGAATACGGAAATGCCTACCTCTTTAAACAAGATTACATGTTGCTGTTTACGTACAGTGGAGCTATGCTAAATTGCTATTTGGCACAGATGACACATTAATTGAGTAATTTATAGAAAGCTATATGTTTTTCTGGTATAGCACAATTCAGTAAAAGTAGTTATTATGACATTACTGCAGTGTCTGTCTCTTTTGCTGCAATAATTGGTGTAAAATTAGTACCAGCATTTTGCTTGAGCTCTATTACTAAAAGGCACAGAATGCAGTATTTTTAGAAAACAAAATAGTGTTAAACGCACTGAAAATCACTTCCATACATTTCACCTGATTTATTACCTACTCCCACGAATTCCAAATGACCCCCCCAAAGTAGTATGTCTGTGAATGGCAACAAATATACACCAAATATTAGTACATGATTATTATATCAAATATCATCTTATAATGGCCTATCTAGGCAGGGTAAACTTCCCTTTTTAGGTGTGACTTGACCGCGCCGCTGTATGGTTGACAATTTTTTTTAGCAATTCTTTAAAGTATGCACAGAGTGAACTTTGGCTTGACCCCACCAAGGGAGAATCACTCGTCCTACTAATGCTATCAGTTTGTGATGTATCAGTCTGCTTTCCCAGAAGTGCGTCCATTAAAACACAAAAGGGGTTATTATAAATCTGAAAAATAATCTCACCTATTTTGTTAGTGACTTTCAGAACTTTTTTTCCTATATGCATTCTACACAGCAAGCAATATTTTTGCTACTTTTTCCCAGCATTGCCTAAGCCAGAGGGACAGGTTTTGTTGCGGTAATCAACATTTGTGCATTTAAAGCACACAAACAATGTATGTGAATATGTGTGCTAACATTTGTTGGTACATTAAACCCAGATATACTGGCATTGTCAAGACTCAATAATAACTTTATTTGCTACTTATCACTAGCATAAAAGCAAGAAGTACACAGTGCAAACAAGTAAATAAGTAACAGTTCATTCAAGCAATCATAGTAAAACAACTGTACAAAGTTCATAAGACCAAATACATGGTGATTTCACGTTATTGACATTTTCTTAATTTGACTATTTGCCATATAAAAGAGGCCATAGAGCAGCATATAAAAGGACTATGTACCTGTTGTAAAAACAACAAGCCGGGTTTGCAGTTGCTTGGCTAAATTTAATATCTTTAAAAAGTGGCATTAAAAACTTTCTTCTAGGTATCTGATAAAACATAATATGCAAAGTCGACTAAAAGGGACTTTGGCTTAAGGGCAAAAAACATTTTGGCTGAGAAATTAACCTTTTTTTGTGGTGGTTAGGCCAGGGGTAATGGCCCCTGGCCCCATTCAGACAGGGACGAGCACATACTGGCTTGTCTGTGGTATGCCTTCAGCCCGCCGGCAGTGCACTCACTTCACAGCAACCATTTATAGGACCCTGCAACCACTAGAGCACTATTCTGCTTAGCGTCTTTATGGTACTAATGCCTGCAAGATCCTAATGGTTGTTCCCTGTTCCCACCCAGCACACTGTATTAAAAGTCCCTTTCTTAAAAATGTCAAGATCTTTTTAAATCTAGCTAGCAGGTGAAATTCAACATAATTCTGGTATGTGTGGGCTAAAACAGCAGATTCCAAAGCATACAAGTTATTAAACAAGCATTTACAATGCAATGGTTTTGCCTTTGTTAAAGTTAGAGCTATTGGCATTGCTCTTGACATTATTTTTATTTATGTTTTTTTTAACATAAATAAATGGCATTGTCATTTACAATGCCACTAGCTTTATCTCTCGCAAATGACACACACAAACACACACAGAGCCCCCCCACACATACACCCACACAGAGCCCCCACACACACACAGACACAGAGCCCCCCCCACACACAGCCACACAGAGCCCCCCACACACACAGCCACACAAAGCCCCCCACACACACAGCCACACAAAGCTCCCCACACACACAGCCACACAGAACCCTCCACACAGAGCCTTCCACAGACACCCACACAGCACAAGCAGGCAACAGGGGCACACGGAGGCACAAGCAGGCAACAGGGGCACACGGAGGCACAAGCAGGCAACAGGGGCACGAAAACGGAGGCACAAGCAGGCAACAGGGGCACACGGAGGCACAAGCAGGCAACAGGGGCACACGGAGCCACAAGCAGGCAACAGGGGCACACGGAGGCACAAGCAGGCGACAGGGGCACGAAAACTGAGGCACAAGCAGGCAACAGGGGCACACGGAGGCACAAGCAGGCAACAGGGGCACACGGAGGCACAAGCAGGCAACAGGGGCACACGGAGGCACAAGCAGTCAACAGGGGCACAAGCAGGCAACAGGGGCACACGGAGGAATAATAATCAGCGCCAGGACACCTCCGGGTAATTCAAATGCAAACTGTGTGAATATTCTAAAATAGCAAATTTCACTGAAAGAAAGGAAACGCATCCAGCTATGAATTAAAAGTTCCCTTGGAAAACGCTGCATTAATACCTGGGATAACCTGGGGCTCTAATTAGTTGAGCAGCAATGACACAGGCACATTGACAGAGGGATTTGTTGCAAAACCTTGTTTGTTTGGATCCTTGATTGTCAAATTTGTTTTTGTAAACCTTGTTCAATGTGCACACGATTGTCGGTTACAAAAGGAGCATTTTGTGACCGAGGGTAAGCGGCTTCTTATTAACTTCCCCTCTGGATCTGTGTCAGAGCTTCCAGGCTGACATCTTTACAAGCTCATTATTTTAATAATCAAAGCCTGTCAGTTCTTGTAATCTCATTATCCGATCAATCAAGCATAGTTAGCGTTCTTCAGAATTACTTGAGATGGTCTTCCCCGTAATGTATACTATCATTGTAAGAGCAGCACAAGAGTCTAAATATCCTAAATAATCACAGTTTGCCTATAACATTGTTCTGGTTCACTATAACATGTCACCCTTGCGCTGTCAGGCACTAGACATAAGACGAAGCCACATTTAAATCCAATTACACAGGGTTTCCTTTAATTTGTAAAAAAAAGTTCGCAATGTCTTTCCTTTATGTTATGGAAGCA
Source organism: Lissotriton helveticus (assembly GCF_964261635.1). NCBI lineage: Eukaryota > Metazoa > Chordata > Amphibia > Caudata > Salamandridae > Lissotriton > Lissotriton helveticus. Next base: position 1,376,318,940 of record NC_136059.1, read on the forward strand.
GTTTTATAAGGAAAAATTGAGCCACTCTTCCTCTTTACATGGAACGGTGAAGTTCTTTTTTGATGACATTGACCGACCCTTATCAACCTCACCTGCCCCCTTCAAATGGGTCTCCCGGGCTGTGTAAACTATTTTTACATGGAATAATAGTGCTCGGGAATGCCCTAATTTCTATATGCCAAGATGCGCTTCATTTAGATTGTCATCACGCTCTTGATTGAACCCATCAAACGTTTGAATACTCATTATGAATCTGCTAGCGGACTGCAGATGGAGGGATGGTGGGATAGGGGAGAGCTAAAGGAGGAGGAGGGGCCAATACAATAAAACTAGAGAGGTTAGTCTGTCATATTCCTTTCCTTGTAATATATTTGTTACCCCATGGTACAAAAGGTTGCCCTGTCTAAATGCCATTATTTTGCATCTTGCGCTGAATATCAGTTAAGGAAACGTCTTTTATTTTGTTTTTCCTAAACTTGGGTATTTACCATTGTATAAGCAATTTCTCTAGCCACGCTTTGACGGTTGTGTTTTTTCTACGGAGCTACCTTGGCAGGAACATAAAAGTAGATTGCATGTTGTCCAAAATTAATACTCCAAGATGGTGTAATATGCATCAGAAATCACGTGATGGGAGATGTAAAGTTTTAAATGTAGAAAAGATAAAGAAGATGATAGTGCTGGTGGCAGGTATTTAAATATCTCTGAGATGTACATGAACTAGGGGGAGGTGTGGGCTTCGAACCAGGGGTCATGAGTACAGGTATCACAGAGGCGGCCTATTTGTGAAACTGCTGTGCAGCACGAGTAGTGTGAGCCAAAACCCCGGCCACACACGGCCACACACTGACGGGAGAGCAGGAGGGGGGCGGGAACGGCCACGGGAGAGCGGGAACGGCCACACACTGACGGGAGAGCGGGAGGGGGGCGGGAACGGCCACGGGAGAGCGGGAGGGGGGCGGGAACGGCCACGGGAGAGCGGGAACGGCCACACACTGACGGGAGAGCGGGAGGGGGGCGGGAACGGCCACGGGAGAGCGGGAACGGCCACACAGTGACGGGAGAGTGGGAGGGGGGCGGGAACGGCCACGGGAGAGCGGGAACGGCCACACACTGACGGGAGAGCGGGAGGGGGGCGGGAACGGCCACGGGAGAGCGGGAACGGCCACACAGTGATGGGAGAGCGGGAGGGGGGCGGGAACGGCCACGGGAGAGCGGGAACGGCCACACAGTGACGGAGAGCGGGAGGGGGGCGGGAACGGCCACGGGAGAGCGGGAGGGGGGCGGGAACGGCCAAACACTGACGGGAGAGCGGGAGGGGGGCGGGAACGGCCACACACTGACGGGGGGCGGGAAACGAACCAACAGCGGGAGGGGGGACAGGAAAGGGAAGACTCACCTGGACTTCCTCGGCCGGCCTAAACAAACCTCGACGAGCCCGAAAAAACGCCCCGCCCACCGAGTGAACACGTCTACATGACGTGAGCAGAAAGGGAAAAATTCTCGGGAACGCCCCCGAATCTGGTCCGGCCTTTGACGGACAGATCCGGCTCCCAATGGCTAGCCTCCATTTATGGAGCTAGCCAATGGGAGGAGGGGGCGGGATACCCGACCCCACATAGAGGATTAGAGGATATCATTAGATTTTGCTAGCGCATGCGTACTTCGTACGCATGCATCGCTAGTCAAAACCTAAAAACGAATGCGTTGCAGTGCTTAATCGCACTCCTCATACACAAGACCTCTGCATCTTCATACTGTACTATGGGAATAAAAAATTTGAACATACAAAAAAAGTGCACTATTAGCTGGAAATCTCACCAAGAGTGGTAATAAATTAAAACGAAATCTGGTGAGTACAAAGAGGTGCGATCTGTTGAAAATGAAAGAGAGGTAATGTTGAAGACTCTCATAATATGTTCACATCATTGATTTCTGGTTATCGAAAGAAGCTCTCTTCAATGAGACCTTTTGATAAAATAGTTGTTTAACATGACTCTTTTCAAATTTCAGGCAAGATTCTGGGAAAGTTTTTTAGAGCAAGGACGGTAGTATATATGATATGTGTGTAGGCGCTGGAGGGATATTCACTCTGGATTATTTATGCGAATAATACTATTAGTGACGGTGCTACAGGGATGGGGAGAACCACCCGCCTCCCTAAATCTCTGTGGTGAACCAACAGAACAATGCAAATTAAATATCCTAGCACACGTAATTTTCAAGACACAACCTTTTCAGAGAGGTTAGTAAGAATACGCAACAGAGTGGATGAATTATGTCAATTCTATTCTTCTTTTTAATCAATCTTCCCGAAGTTTGGGTGTTCTCATTTTTCCAAGCCAACACGTGTTTCGTCGCTTCTTGTACACTTAGAACATGCGACTGTTCACTGCTAGGTTAAAACATATATATTTACAGTGTAAGGTTTCCATATAATCCGAATAAACTTAGATGCACAATTTGTAAATTGAACTAACAAATGTGCCCCCCAGGGAAAAATTCAGAGTGTTGCTCCTTTCATCCAAATTAAAAAGACAAAACCAATGTGTTCCTGCATGCAGTGCAACATTGAGTGTTAACAAACTTCATCTGTCAGCATGCAAATTCTTAATATCAGTATGCATATGTAACATCGCATAATACATGTTATTCCCAAAAGGTGCTTGTGAGTTTCCGGTTGGTTATATGTAAGGAAATAACCATATGTGTCTTCCTACCTATCATATCACCAGAGACAACAATAAGTCACCCAGTAATAAAACATTCTGCAGAGAGTGAGACAGATCCTGAAACTCCCTATTCTTAGTCACCATGTCAAGAGAACAGGCATAAAAATCCGATGGGACAAAATCCATACACTGACCTGTACGTATTCCCATTAATAAATTCTGCGAATACAAAATATAATTGTATCTCCATAAGTTCCTCTTAATCACACTGAAAGTTAAATGGTAATCACAAAATCAAATATTCAAATACCTCTCATGTGGTGATAATTCCAGGCCATATGGTCCAGTGGTGTGAGCTTGAGCTTCCCGAATATCCAAAATGGTACTGGTAAATTATTATTTGGCCATTAGCCGGTATCCAGAATCTAAATGCAACAAATCAAATGCCCAGTCTCAGTAAAGCTACTATTCCAAAAGTCAGTTAGTTCCTTCGTTACCGAATGTTTTTAACATAAAACACTGTAATCTCTATTCAAATAAACACAATCTCCGTGATATTACACCCCCACACCGTCAATACATCTGCTGCTACGGATTTTAATGTTACGGAGCAGCATGGATGAAAGGAGCAACACTGGGAATTTTTCCCTGGGGGGCACATTTGTTAGTTCAACTTACAAATTGTGCATCTAAGTTTATTTGGATTATTTGGAAACCTTACACTGTAAATATATATGTTTTAACCTAGCCATGAACAAGTCACATGTTCTAAGTGTACAAGAAGCGACGAAACATGTTGGCTTGGAAAAACGAGAACGCTCAAACTTCGGGAAGATTGATTAAAAAGAAGAAAATAATTGACATAATTCAGCCACTTTGTTGTATATTCTTACTAACCTCTGAAAAGGTTATGTCTTGAAAATCACGTGTGCTAGGGTATTTAATTAAGATTCTGGGAAATCAAATAGGCCTGAGTGCCCTAGCAGCTCTAAGGCTGCCTTCAGGTAAACAAGTCAAGGAATATTTAACGCCGCATTTATTCGTAGACAATCTTTTATGATCAGTTGGTTAAGAACGATCTCTGCTCTTACCCAGATAAAGTGGCATAATACCAAGGGAGATAATTTGATTATGTCCTCAATATAAGGGCTCCCCAATTATGAATGGCAAATAGCATTGGCACACCTTCTGGAAACCACCAAGATAATCTTCCAAAAGTTATTTTCTACTTGTAGCAACCTATGTACAATAATTATACCCCAGATACCTGGCCTGTACGTAGCAATAGCAAAACATTTATTAAAGTAAATCTCCAACAACTCCTTCACTCTTTAAAATCCTAACTTTTTACAAAATCCATGCAAACCAATAATCAACTTTTCAAGAAGAGATATCCTATTTAACAGCATCTGTAACAACTTTGATTAGTTGTCAAAAAGGATACCTAAATAAGAGAAGAAGGCCACCTCGGAAACCATTAAGTTGTTAATAAAATGAGGGGGATTTTGGTCATGCTTGCCCCACGGATCATTGTGAACATTTTACTCTCATTGGCCCTTAAGTCTAGATTGCGTATAAAATCTATAAAATCATCAATTAAACTTTGTAGTCCCCTCCCCGTTCAGGTCACAAGAAGATCATCAGCATATAAAAGAATGAGAAGAATGTGTGTCCGATGTACGGTATATCCTTTGCTTTCAATTGTAATACTTTGTCAGCTCTGTTAATACATACAGAGAATAAAAATGGGGCAAGGACACACTTGTCTCATGCCTCTTTTGATCCTAAAGATGGCAGTATATTCCCCGTCTTTACCAAAGCGGACACTTGCAATGGCATCCTTATAAAGATGTCGAATAAAAGAAATAGTGCCCGGCTCCACACCCATCTCCTTCATATTAGACCATAGTTTGGAGTGTGACACACAGTCAAAAGCTGCTGTAAGGTCTATAAAAGACAGATAGATAAAACTCCTTAAAGCAGCGGTATTTTTGCCAATGACTAAGCTCAAATTAAGACATTGATCTACAGTTCCCAAGCCTTTCTTAAAATAATATTGTGTGTCAACTGAGATAGCATTTTCCACAGCCCAGTCCTCCAACCTATACAAGAAAAATTCACCCGTGACTTTGACAGTGGAATCTAAAAGCGATATAGGCCTACAATTCTTAGGCCTATAAGTCTTTCCCCTTGTTTGAAAATAGGTATAATTAATTAACTATTTCAGAAGGGGGCGGGCCTTCCATTGCAACAGCTTTGAACACGATTGTGAGCAAAGGAGCCCAGAGATTGTTATTCTCAATAAATACATCTAGGGGGACCCCATCCGACCTGGAGCCGTGCACTTACTACTTTTGTCCAGAGCACTAAAGACCTCTGGTTAGTTAAAAACCAAGGGTGTAATGGTGGTCTCCGAGGGCTCCCTGTGCCCTTCTTCATCTTGGGCCACCAGGGTTTTCTGGGTGGAATATATACTGGGAAAAGGATCTAGCCACTCCTGTTTCTGGATATCGACTTCATTTTAATTAACGATGACTCTGGCAATGCTTGCTTAGCACAGATATGACTGTTTTCATAAAATAAAACACTAGGGAATTGAACGTGCAAGAACAGCCCATTTGCCCATCACTGTGTTTGTGCTACCAACGTTCTTCATTTATCTGAGGTCTAGTGTAAAAATGCAGAAATTATTTCATCTCCAGGTAATACAGGGGATGATGGATTTGATGAGTATTCCACTGTCTTCCCCATAATAAATATCACGTTTTTTCAGTGCTTAATTTGCATGGTGGGTTGGCATGGGTGCTCACTTTTGAGGGTCAGGACTTTTTTCCATCATCAGACCAACACAGGGCAAGTGAGAAATGCAGAGAAGAGAGATTGAAGCAGGAAGTGAAAGATACAAAGCAGTGACAAATGGAAAAATCAGGGATGAAAAATGACCTACAAGACTGAGGTAAAAAGACAGGAAGTGTAGGGGGTGAAAGAAAGAGGGATGAGGTGGAATCAAGACCATGCAGCCTTCATACTCAGCAACCCCTGCATTTGGAAGCGCAGGCAGTAGGCTCCTATGAAGACCTTAGGGCAACTACACTTATTCACATTATTTATTTAGGCATTTAGTTATCTATTTATTTGTACACAGTAAGCACTTATTTTACCATTTTTCACTGTGCTGTTTGTCGAGCCGCTCGTCAGTCCCTTAATATTGTGACTGAGCATCAGTGCATTTCAAATCGGAGCACTACTAGATATTATGAGGTTGTGAAGGCATCGTTTCTGTTGCATAGAACCTTGAGAAAATCAATGAGGGATTGGATTTAAAAGCAGAAACACCCTACTGCACCAACAAATTACAGTTATGTATTTTTTCTTATGGTAAACCACCAACCCCCTTAAATAAACCAGGGGGTGAGGGAATTAACAACCAAACAGTAGATGTGTGCAATGGCTGCGAACTGAAAGGAGTCAGCTGTTTCCCAGTTGTGAGCTAATTGGTAGATGTGGCCCTTAGCCAAATGATGTCTAGGCATGTTTGTGCACTGGAGGGGTCAGCCCACAGTCTACTCATATGTAGTAATACAGAGTCCCTCAGTAATACAGGGTCCCCTCTCTTAGGCTCCTAGAGAAACTGTATACCAAGTTAAGGCACCTGTGTAAACTGGGTACTTTGAACTTCATAAGAGCTGCGCAAGAAGGCTCCATCTGGAGCTACTGGGCATGTGGGCTGACAGGGTGGTTGTGGTTTCACTGCTGATGGGGGCTGGTTTTGTTGCTAGGGCCTGGGCCAGCCACATTTCTTGCCTGTGGTGCTTCGGTGTTTAACAAATTAATCAATGCAAACCATTTGTTTCTCAAGCATTGCTAGTCAGGCCACACTCACCCCATAACTGGTTGGTTTCTAATTCGAGTGGTTACCCGTCTCATGCAGGGTTGACCTTAAAGACTTTGTGGGAGACGGAGTAAGAGGTCTTCTGCTACTTGGCTCTGAGAGTCCATTACATATCTGATAAAGACTCCACAAAAGAGTGCTATTCTTTATAATGTGATCGTCGCAACACATTTCAGTTTAGTATATTAAATTATATCATTTCAGTGAATGGCAGAGATTAGAAGTGATTCTACTCAAGAACTTAGAAAAATGCATGCCCCCATACCACTGACTCAATGACTCTATTATTAGTGAACCAAGAGAAACCTCATTGGTCTTTTGCCCTCTGTACTTTATACTAGGTGCTACTATAGATGGAGTAACATTACAGTATTTTGTGCAGTGCACACCCTGACCTGATATATTTCAAGGTGCTCTCATGTAATGACTAATGGAAAGGAGCAATTGTGAAAAAAGTAATTGCCTAGGATCACACAATGTGATCAACTGGAAGGCAGAATGGATGCAAAGTTTCCTGGCCTCATGGAGTGGAATTCAGCTACATCAAAGTTACAAAAGGTGGTGTGAGGAATGCTTGCAATTTGTCTAACCATTGCCAATTGATCGGGTAGCATTCCAACCTATTGTTCTTTTGCCCACCATGCAACCTCAGATTAGACCAAGCCGGAATTGGAATGGGCCAGATACTTCTTGTTGATGTCCTAGGACATTGCAATGGAATTACCATACAAAGGTCAGTTATGCAGACTGTGTAAAGAATCTGTGAAAACCTTAGGACACATAGGGCCTGATTGACAAAGGTAAACTTACACTTTTGCGTAAGTCTATGTTTGTTTTGGAATTTACAAACTCTGATTTAATAGTAAGTTTACAACTGCGGAGATAAAAAGATATCCATGTCATATCTTTTTATTTGCAGAGTTCTCAGCCCTGACTGCGGAGTCTGAAGTCATAAGCTTACTATTAAATTGGAGTTTCTGAATTCCAAAACAAACATAAAAGTATGAGTTTATATTTGTGAATCAGGCCCATAGTTTGTATGTAAGGTGATGACTGAACATGATTAATCAGATTAAGTCCCTAATATCTGAAAGGGTCAGCCGTAATGGCAAAAAAGTTATAACATCTCAAATTGTGATAATAAACTGTCAGTGGAATGTAATATTGGACATTGTAGGGATTCTGTAATTTAGTTACTGGTTATATATTATTTGAAACAATAAATAAAGTATGTATAAACAAGTAAAAAATAAAGAGAGGGATGAATGAGTTTCCATGCTTATCGTTTGCCTTGTGTGGATACATTAAGTCTGGAGTGTGCCATAGTTTGTCTTGATCCATTAAGCCTATAACATGCTTTTGTATGAATGACAGACATGCATCCATATTGCCAGTTATTAATTTCCAATGCATTCATAAAGTTATCCAAACCATGTAACTTTGGTCTTCAATTCACATTACAGAGATAAAAGGAATGCGGGACCTGATGTACCTTTGCGGAGTTGCACTCACCAACCACTGACACAAACCATACCGGTTTCTACTAAGGAAAGAATTCCCTTTTCATTCCCCTTCCAAATTATCTGACTTGTAAAACATGTTTCGTACATTGTGAGAAAAATTCCCCTTTGCTTGGTCAATTCCATTTATTGCTGAATTTTGTTGCTGGGTTTTAGACTGTGCACACTAGGGCTGACCCCTGAATGGCATATTTGACTATCCTGAAAAGCAATAGTTTATGGTATAGAAGCTGCACACATTGTGTGCCATTTACCATGACACATGAGAACATAGCTTAGGGCCTACCATTTAAGTCTGGCTGCTGCAGTTTACACCTACAGCCAGACCTGTCAAAATAACAATTTTGACAGGGTAAAAACCTTTCTTTTAAATACTAATAAGTCCTCATATGTAGGCCTTGTAGCTCACAAGGTATATTCAGAATGGTATTCCAAAGTGGGACATGTAGAAATGTAATGTTGCCAAGTCTCTTCAGTGGTAAGCCCAAAAAGCTATTCTCACCATGGAAGGCTCTGGTTGACCTATGAAAAAATAGAGTACAGATTATAATTAAGGCTCCATGTTTTCCGTTTTTATGGATTATTACTGATAAATACAGACAGAAAACAATGTGTGTTCTGTCTGTATTTAATTTTAAAAATATCGAAATACGGAATATTGTGCTTCTTTTAAGTGACTCTCAGTGCTGTCTTCCATAAATTATAGGCCAGCAGCTGAACAGATGGATAGCATGGGAAATAGAAAAAAACAGGATGGCACTTCTTTAAATAACTGCATATGTCAACATACATTTATGGTATAATGCTAATATTTACCCGTTGATGTATTGTTATGTAATATTTGGCAGCTTAAGTAGCTGAAACACGACAGACATCAAAGTATGAGTGTGCTTATTGTAGGAGAGTAGGGTCTGCTATTCTATGGTCACCCCAAATTTTTGCTTTTTGCTTCACTGGTTTATGACTTAATGTGGCTGTGGGCCTGCTAATCAGACCCACAGCCTGCTGTTCTCTCTCTAAATTGTTACCCATGTACTTTAGGTGCATAACGAAATAGGAACTGGTTCACCTTATTGGCCCCTGTAACAGTGTACACAGGTACCCAGGGCATAGGTGCTTCCAAGGCCTACCAGGGGCTGCAGCATGTATTGTGCCACCCCTGGCCTGGCCTCCATATTTGACACAACTGGCTGATCACTCAGCTGGGGTAAGTCGGTGTAACCACCCCTTACTTAGGTGTAGTATGCCTATACCTAACCTAAAATGGACACATATGTTCCTATCAGTCACTCCTATGGAAGGCCTCATCAATCCTGGAGGCAGAGTGCTTGGAAATATGTGAGATGGTGCTCTGGCATGAGCTGAGCCTGTCTGCAGCTTTCGGAACCATGTCCTTTAGCTGTTTCATGATATTGCCATACCATATACTCTTAAGTGCATTATGAACCTCGCGGTTAAATGCTATCTTTGGTTTGGCTTTATCAAAACATGTCGAGTAAGGTGTCATACGAATTGGAATACTACCCCCTCGCCAGTTCTGGCGACGGGGGTAGCATTCCACCCTTCTAGAGGGACACGACATGTACCTAGCCTGAACCCCGGTTAAAGTTAAACAGAGCCTTAGCATCACAAAATGGATGCTGCCACCACAGACACAAGTCTGACCTCCTGCTGCTGGGAGTCCTTCCAGCGAGGGCAGCTTGGACAAAGGGTTTCCTGCCTGGGGAGGTGCTAGCACCACTCCAGACAGGATTTTGTGTATTGGGTAGGACAGGGCTGAATAGAATCAGACATGCCTGGGGCACACAAGGTGTCCCTGTGCATAGGCCAGTTCAAACCGGTGCTGGGGCTTTCCAGCCCCAGTCCTGGCGCGAAACTGGACAAAGGAAAGGGGGTGTAACCACCCCCCTTCCTGGTTCCACCCAGAGGAGGGACCTAGTAGGTGATCCGGCCCCCCAGATTCGAATAAGAGTGGGAGCTGTGTCCTGAGACTTCAGATCATCCTGAATCAACTTGAAATACAGAAGAAGACTGGACTTCGACATTCTGCTGCACAGAAGACGGAAGAGAATCTCCCTTGTGGCCAAGGAGTGACCACCCTGTGAACACAGGCACCAACCAGCAACTCAACATCTGCTTTGCCGCCACCTCCCGCCGGAGCCCGAGCCCAGAGCCTGACAAGACCCAGACTCCCAGACTTCTCACCGCCCGATCCACAGTCCCTGCAAAGAAGGGACCCGTGGAGGCACAGAGAGACGTGGGACCGGACCTCTTGGAAGACCCCCGAAACGCTGACTGCGCAGCATCAGAGGCACCCTCGATGCTGTGCTTTGGGGTTTGAGAAGCCCCAACCTCGAGCAGCCCCTGCACCGAAGATCAGCCCCCCAGCATCTCCACGATCTGCGTGGGGCCCTTTTGCACTGTGCCACTCGATGCGCCATCCCGGCCACTTGCCACGTGGCTAGCGGCCATCTTGGTGACGAAACCTTCAATTTACACTGCGGGTCTGGTTGCTCCAGACGTGCCCTCGCTCCTGTAAAAAGTAGCACCTGCTCTGACCTTGCTGGTCCGAGTAACAAGCCTTTTTTGATTCCTGCTTGGTTTGCATTAGCCAAGGCCTGTTTGCTCCAATCAAGTTGCCGACACCGCCAACAGCGAGAAGCCTGCGTGGGACAGCTCGTGACCGACTCCTGGATGTCTTCGACACCTCGTGTCCACGTGGCTGCAGAGAGAAGCTACATGACATGACCTGTTTGCACCCGACATTGCCTGGTTCCACTCTGGTTCCACGGTAGTCACTGGCTAGTGACTTTGAACATTGTCCCCTCTCCTTTCAGGTCTTCACCTCTTCAGATCCATCCTTGGATCCACCGGAACTCTCCACATCGAGTCGCCTGCAGCATCTTCAGCTCCAAGCACCATCGAGCTGCGTGACGAAAGCAGACACTACTTCGACCCTATGCACCCGCTTCCTGTGGGTGAGGTAACTCAGCTCCGCCGGTGTTCCCACACTGGTACACACCTCTAGTGTCTGTGTCTAAAGTTTCATCCTTCTAGGTCACTCGGAAGGTTCCTTTTTAACTAACTTTGTAACTTTTACGCACCATTGACATTGCATTTGTAAAGCGTGCACTTTCGGCACTGCACCCGAGTCCCGCGGGCCTTTCCCGACTTCTTCACTGCTAGTCCCGAACAGCTCCAGCGATTCCCCAGGCCCTAGGCCTCTTCACTTTCCCCATAGTGGTTCTCATACCACTATTTTAGTATATGGTCCGAGTCCGAGTGGATGACGACCAGCCGCCTGAAACTGAACTCAGACAAGACGGAGGTCCTCATCCTGGGCTCCTCGCCCTCCGCCTGGGACGACTCCTGGTGGCCCCCCGCCCTGGGCACCGCACCCAAACCAACGGACCACGCACGCAACCTGGGCTTCATCCTGGACTCCTCCCTCTCCATGACCAGACAAGTCAACGCCGTCTCCTCATCATGCTTCAACATCCTACGCATGCTACGGAAGATCTTCTGGTGGATCCCCACCGAGACCAGGAAGACGGTCACCCAGGCCCTCGTCACCAGCCGCCTGGACTACGGCAACGCCCTCTATGCCGGAACCACCGCCAAGCTCCAGAAGAGACTCCAGCGGATACAGAACGCCTCAGCCAGACTCATCCTCGACCTCCCACGAAACAGCCACATCTCCGGACACCTGAGAGACCTGCACTGGCTCCCCGTCAGGAAAAGAATCACCTTCCGTCTCCTCACCCACGCACACAAAGCCCTACACGACCAAGGCCCGAGCTACCTCAACAACCGAATCAACTTCTACGCTCCCAAGCGCCACCTCAGATCAACCAGCCGCGCCCTCGCCGATGTCCCACGCATCCGAAGAGCGACAACAGGAGGAAGGTCCTTCTCCTACCTGGCCGCCAAGGCCTGGAACTCCCTCCCGACCGACCTGCGCCTGACCCAAGACCACCTCGCCTTCAGGAAGAAGCTCAAGACCTGGCTGTTCGAGCAGTAACGGCACCCCCCCTCCTAGCGCCTTGAGACCCTACGGGTGAGTAGTGCGCTATATAAATGTCTTGATTGATTGATTGATATGGTTTAGGTGGCCCCTAGGGCTCATCCAAAATTGTGCAACTTTTGTGTATTTAAACTGTGTTTTGTTTTAACGCATTTGCTTCTGTGCTCATAAAGAGTATCAGGGATATTTGTAGAAATAAATCTATATATATTTTCAATATATATCTGTGTGGTGTCCTTTCATTTGGTATTCAAGGGATTGTGTATGGTAAAACAGCTTGCTTCACATGCCTTTACAGAGTTTAGCCTAAGACTGCTTAGTCCATGCTACCCCTAGGATAGCTTGTCTATAAGGTTGACTTTACAACCTGCACCATAAGGGTTGCTTGGCATGGTACAAGGTGATCACTAGAACTAGTGAGCATCATATACAAGGCCAACTTCTCACATTGGTGAGCAGCGGATTGGGATTTGAGCTTGCTGTTGTTTTACCATTACAATCTTTGAAAATATCATTTGAAAGATCATACAGGTACCTGATAGGTACACTAAAACAAGACTAGATATACTTAAGTTCTACTGAACTTAGTTGTTGTAGAGGATAGGGAGTAGCACACCCTGACTACAACTACTAGATAGGTTTTGTAGGAAAACACAAGTGTAGGTAGATTGCAACACATCCACCACACTAGAGCAATGTCTGGAGCAGAGGGATCCACTGGAACCACCTCTGTTGAGAGTGACCCTCCAAGGGCACCATCCAAATTTGCTATCTTTCCATTTAAGGAACTGAGGCAACTGTGTTCCATGAGAGGAATCAAAACAGGTCCTACTCCTACAGCAGTTTAGTTTAGTTTAAAGGGGTTTATAGAGCGCCTGGTGACGCCTCCCGGCGTGTCCCCGCGCTGTGGAGAGAGCATATTCTGAGGGGAGAGAGGAGTGACATTATGCAGTAAACAGATGGGTCTTTAGCCGCTTTCTGAAAAAGGCCTCATTTGTCTCTAGCCTGATGTCCGTGGGAAGGAGGTTCCAGTGCCTGGCCGCCATAGAACGGAAGGATCTGCCTCCCATTCTGGCTTTTTTGGGGCGAGGTGTTCTGAGCAGGCCCATTCCCTGCGATCTGAGAGATCTGTTCGGTTCATACCGGGATGCCAGATCTGACATATAAGCCGGAGCTTTTTGGTGGATTATCCTGTGGCACCATAGTAGAGCTTTGAAGACAATCCTCTTACTAATAGGTAGCCAATGGAGGGATACTAAAGAGGGTCTCGAAGGAGCTCTCCGAGGCAGCCTTAGAACCAGGCGTGCTGCAGAATTTTGCAGAACCTGTAATTTCTTAATATTTTTGGCAGATGTGCCCAGGAGCAACACATTCCCGTAATCAATGCGGGATGTGATCAGTGCCTGCGTCATGGTGCGTCTGGAGTTCATAGGCAGCAAGTCAAGGGTGCGGTTGAGTGTTTTCATTACTCCAAAACATTTGCCAACTGTTTTCTTGATGTGGCTATCGAAAGACAGCTTATTGTCTATCCAGACACCTAGATTTTTTGCTTCCCGGTTAGGCGTAGGCAGAGGACCCAAACAGTTGGGCCACCATTCTTTTGTCCATTTTGCCTCATTTCCCCCAATTATAATAACCTCCGTTTTCGTGCCATTTAGTTTTAGACAGTGCTCTGTCATCCACGTGGCAAGCTTACTCATACAAGTCTTGAAGTTATCTGCTTCTAGAGAAGGGGCTTGTGATAGTGATATAAGAAGTTGCGTATCGTCGGCGTAGGAGACAAGCTCCACGCCGAACGATTGCACCACTTCTGCCAGGGGAGCCATGTACAAATTGAACAGGGTGGGACTCAGGGCAGAGCCCTGAGGTACCCCCTGCTCAAGCATCACACTGTCAGAGAGCTGAGCAGGACACCTCAGAGAGCTGTTAGACCAGTCTGAAGCTCTAAAGAACTCCAAGCCAGGCATCTCAGGGACTGGTGAGGAAGTCTCTCCTTCTGAAGATGATAACCCTGATGCCCCTGCCCCTGTCATCCAGATAGATGAGGAAGACCAGACCCCTGGGAATTCTCAGCCTGAGGAAGAAGTAGAGGGGGAGGAGGTAGAAGAAAGTGAGTCTGATGATGATAGAGATAGCCAGGTTGTAGTCAGCAGGCTTAACCAGGCTAACCTAATTTTATTTGGGACTGAAGGTGGGTCCAACCCATTCAGACCCCCAAATGGACTTAACCAGGAGCACAGGAGGAGGAGGAATCACTCAGGTGAGTCCAATACTTCCCATGTTTCTAAAGGTTCTCATGGTAACTCCAGAAGGGAGTTCACTAGCCCTCAGAGAAGGGAACATGAGGCCAAAATGAGAGAGGCTGAACTTAGGATCCAGAGACAAGAATTAGAAGTTGCCCTGGCCAAAGAGAAACTTGCTAGAGCAAGGCAGCTTAGAGAGAGTGGATTAGATTCCACTGGTGGCAGCACTATCCCTAAGGATAAAGACAGGTCCTATGACAATAGAAACCTGAGTAAGATTGTGCCCCCCTACAAAGTTGGGGATGATATCCACAAATGGATGACTGCACTTGAGAGAGCTTGCAAAGTACAGCAGGTCCCTCAGGAGCAGTGGGCAGCAATCTTGTGGCTCTCCTTTGAAGGTAGAGGCAGAGACAGACTCCTCACAGTTAGTGATGGGGAGTCTAGAAACTACCTGGTCCTGAAGAGTGCTCTGATTGATGGGTTAGGCTTAACCACTGAACAGTACAGGTTAATGTTCAGAGACACCCAGAAGACACAGACTCAGGACTGGTCTGAGTTTGTTGAATGTGCCACTAAGGCTCTGTAGGGCTGGTTGCTGGGAAGTAAGGTTACAGACTATGAAGGATTGTACAATTTGCTTATGAGAGAACAGATTTTAAATAACTGTCAGAACCAGCAGTTGCATCAACATTTGGTTGACTCAGATCTAACCTCTCCCCAAGAATTGGGAAAGAGGGCAGACAAATGGGTTAGAACCAGAGTTAAGCAAAAGAACCAGACCCAGAACCAGGGTGGTGACCAAAAGAAAACAGACCAGAAGGGTGGGGAGCAGAAAGCTAAAGACCAGAAGTCTCCAACAGGGCCCCAAACTAATACTGAGGGTGGGTCCCAAACTTCCAAGAAGAAGAAGAAAGAAGGTCAAAGAAAACCCTGGTGTAGCTTTTGCAAAAACACCACTCACTGGACAAGTGATTGTAAAAAGGGTGGAGCCACCAACACTGCAGCCCCTAAGGCACCTGCACCCACTAGTACAGTTGGCAGTGTTGGACCACAGACTAAGGGGGTAGTGGGTATCACCTTGGGAACTGATGGAGATTCTGACCTAGTCAGAGTCCCCACACAGGCTGTTCTGATTAGTGATGGGGAGATTGATTTTTCCCCTACTGTCAGTCCCAATAATTTGGGCAAGTACAGACAGACACCTTTAATTAATGAAAAAGTGGCTCAAGCATACAGGGACACATGTGCCAGTGTCACCATGGTGACACCTAGCTTTGTGGACCCTGGACAGTACCTACCAGGTGATAATTACCTGGTGACCAATGCCAGCAATGTCACTACTACACATAGTGTGGCAGTTGTTAACTTTTCCTGGGGAGGGGTAACTGGCCTAAAAAGAGTTGTGGTTAGTGCTGATCTCCCAGTAGAATGTTTGTTGGGCAATGACCTGGAGAGCTCTCTATGGTCAGAAGTTGAGTACAGGACTCATGCAGAGATGTTAGGGATATCATCACATGTCCTTGCTGTGATCAGGTCACAGGCCAAAAAGTGCCTCTCTGAACCTCAGGTCTTGGATCCTAGAACAATGGACAAAGTACCTCCCAAGACAAGGAACAGGAGGGCAAAGGCTGTGCCTTCCCAAATGCCTACAAGTGAGGATCAGCCTTCACAGGAAGATGATTCTGAGACCCCTGAAGGAACTGTCCCTATAGAGCTTGAACCTGATCAGGTTGAGTTTCTGGGGACAGGGTGACCTTCTAGGGCAGACTTGGGGCAGGCTCAGTTATCCTGTCCTTCTCTTGAACCCCTCAGACAGCAGGCTGCTGCTGAGGCTGCTGGGAATGCTCAAGGTACCCATAAGGTTTATTGGGATGATGGGCTCCTTTATTCAGAGGGTAGAGACCCCAAGCCTGGTACAACCAGGAGGTTGGTCATACCTCTGCAATTTAGGGGCTTCCTTCTTACCTTGGCACACGATATTCCCTTAGCAGGACACCTAGGCCAGAACAAAACATGGGACAGACTTGTCTGTCACTTTCACTGGCCTCACATGTCAGAAGATACAAAGGAGTTTTGTCGCTCCTGTGTAACCTGCCAAGCAAGTGGCAAAGCAGGTGGTACCACAAAGGCCCCCCTAATACCACTACCTGTGGTGGGGATGCCCTTTGAAAGAGTGGGGATTGACATTGTTGGTCCAATGGATCCCCCTACAGCATCTGGGCACAGATTCATACTGGTGGTGGTGGGCCATGCCACCAGGTACCCAGAAGCCATTCCACTTAGGACCACAACAGCTCCTGTTGTGGCCAGGGCCTTACTTGGAGTTTTCTCCAGAGTGGGGTTTCCTAAGGAGGTAGTATCTGATAGAGGTGCAAACTTCATGTCATGTTACCTAACAGCTATGTGGAAGGAGTGTGGTGTCAACTATAAATTCACCACTCCCTATCATCCACAATGCAATGGGCTTGTTGAGAGATTCAACAAGACCCTAAAGGGCATGATCGAAGGATTACCTGAGAAGCTCAGGCGAAGATGGGATATCCTTCTGCCCTGCCTTCTGTTTGCTTACAGAGAGGTCCCACAAAAAGGAGTTGGCTTCAGCCCCTTTGAATTGTTGTTTGGACATCCTGTAAGAGGACCCCTATGTCTGGTGAGGGAAGGATGGGAGTTACCTCTCAAAAAGCCCAAGCAAGACATAGTGGACTATGTACTTGGTCTCCGCTCCAGGATGGCTGTGTATATGGAGAAGGCATCCAAAAACCTTGAGGCTAGCCAGGCCTTACAGAAAGCCTGGCATGACCAAAAGGCTGTCCTGACTGAGTACCAGCATGGACAGAAGGTATGGGTGTTGGAGCCAGTGGCCCCAGCAGCACTCCAAGACAGATGGTCTGGACCCCATACAATCATTGAGAAAAAGGGAGAGGTTACCTACTTGGTGGACCTTGGAACTCCCAGGAGCCCCCACAGGGTGCTCCATGTTAACAGGCTGAAAGCATATGTTGACAGGAGAGACATGGGCTTGCTCATGGCTACAGATGAGGGGCAGGAGGAAGAGAGTGACCCTCTCCCAGACCTGCTGACTCAGGATCCTGAGGATGGCTCAGTTGATGGTGTGGCCTTAGATGGCAGCCTCACTGAACATCAGCAACATGACTGTAGACAGGTTCTGCAGTCATATCGACATATGTTCTCCCTGACACCCAGTCAGACTAACTGGTGTACCCATGTGGTGGACACTGGTGATAGTCTTCCTGTAAAGAACAAAATTTACAGGCAGCCTGACCATGTCAGAGACTGTATCAAGGCTGAGGTGCAAAAGATGCTGGAGTTAGGTGTCATTGAGCCTTCAGAGAGCCCCTGGGCTAGCCCAGTGGTTCTGGTCCCCAAACCTCACACCAAAGATGGAAAGAGAGAGATGAGGTTCTGTGTGGACTACAGAGGACTCAATGCTGTCACCAGGACAGATGCACACCCAATTCCAAGAGCAGATGAGCTCATAGACAAATTGGCTTCTGCCAAGTTTTTGAGCACATTTGACTTAACAGCTGGCTACTGGCAAATCAGGTTAGCTGAGGAGTCTAAAGCCAAGACAGCATTTTCTACCCCCAGTGGGCATTACCAGTTTGTGGTGATGCCCTTTGGTTTGAAAAATGCACCTGCCACCTTCCAAAGGTTGGTGAATCAAGTCCTTACTGGGTTGGATGACTTTTGTGCAACATATCTGGATGATATTGCTGTCTTTAGCTCCACCTGGGAGGATCACCTGGTCCACCTGAAGGAAGTGCTAGAGGCTCTGCAAAAGGCAGGCCTCACTATCAAGGCAACCAAGTGCCAGATAGGGCAGAGTAAGGTTGTGTACTTGGGCCACCTTGTGGGTGGAGGCCAAGTTCAACCACTGGAGATTAAGATTCAGACCATAAAGCACTGGACTCCTCCAACTACCCAGACTCAGGTCAGAGCTTTCTTGGGCCTGACTGGGTACTACAGGAAGTTTGTTAAGAACTATGGGTCCATTGTGACTCCTCTTAATGATCTGACATCCAAGAAGATGCCCAAAAAGGTTCAGTGGACAGAATACTGTCAAAAGGCATTTGATGACCTGAAGAAGGCCATGTGCTCTGCACCTATCCTGAAGAGTCCTGACTACTCAAGAGAGTTTATTGTCCAAACAGATGCTTCTGAGTTGGGAGTGGGAGCTGTGCTTTCACAACTTAATGTAGATGGTCAAGACCAGCCCATTGCTTTCATTAGCAGAAGGCTGACCCCCAGAGAGAAACATTGGTCAGCCATTGAGAGGGAGGCCTTTGCTGTGGTGTGGGCCCTGAAGAAGTTGAGACCATACTTGTTTGGCACTCACTTCAAGATTCAGACCGACCATAAGCCCCTCTTATGGCTTAATCAGATGAAGGGTGAAAACCCCAAACTGCTCAGGTGGTCCATTTCCCTACAGGGGATGGACTTTACAGTGGAGCACCGCCCAGGGACTGACCATGGTAATGCAGATGGTCTCTCCAGGTACTTCCACTTAGAACATGAAGACACAACTGGTCAAGGTTAGTCTAATGTCCCTGCGTTTGGGGGGGGGGGGGTTGTGTAGGAGAGTAGGGTCTGCTATCCTATGGTCACCCCAAATTTTTGCTTTTTGCTTCACTGGTTTATGACTTAATGTGGCTGTGGGCCTGCTAATCAGACTCACAGCCTGCTGTTCTCTCTCTAAATTGTTACCCATGTACTTTAGGTGCATAACGAAATTGGAACTGGTTCACCTTATTGGCCCCTGTAACAGTGTACCCAGGTACCCAGGGCATAGGTGCTTCCAAGGCCTACCAGGGGCTGCAGCATGTATTGTGCCACCCCTGGCCTGGCCTCCATATTTGACACAACTGGCTGATCACTCAGCTGGGGTAAGTCGGTGTAACCACCCCTTACTTAGGTGTAGTATGCCTATACCTAACCTAAAATTGACACATATGTTCCTATCAGTCACTCCTATGGAAGGCCTCATCAATCCTGGAGGCAGAGTGCTTGGAAATATGTGAGATGGTGCTCTGGCATGAGCTGAGCCTGTCTGCAGCTTTCGGAACCATGTCCTTTAGCTGTTTCATGATATTGCCATACCATATACTCTTAAGTGCATTATGAACCTCGCGGTTAAACGCTATCTTGGGTTTGGCTTTATCAAAACATGTCGAGTAAGGTGTCATACGAATTGGAATACTACCCCCTCGCCAGTTCTGGCGACGGGGGTAGCATTCCACCCTTCTAGAGGGACACGACATGTACCTAGCCTGAACCCCGGTTAAAGTTAAACAGAGCCTTAGCATCACAAAATGGATGCTGCCACCACAGACACAAGTCTGACCTCCTGCTGCTGGGAGTCCTTCCAGCGAGGGCAGCTTGGACAAAGGGTTTCCTGCCTGGGGAGGTGCTAGCACCACTCCAGACAGGATTTTGTGTATTGGGTAGGACAGGGCTGAATAGAATCAGACATGCCTGGGGCACACAAGGTGTCCCTGTGCATAGGCCAGTTCAAACCGGTGCTGGGGCTTTCTAGCCCCAGTCCTGGCGCAAAACTGGACAAAGGAAAGGGGGTGTAACCACCCCCCTTCCTGGTTCCACCCAGAGGAGGGACCTAGTAGGTGATCCGGCCCCCCAGATTCGAATAAGAGTGGGAGCTGTGTCCTGAGACTTCAGATCATCCTGAATCAACTTGAAATACAGAAGAAGACTGGACTTCGACATTCTGCTGCACAGAAGACGGAAGAGAATCTCCCTTGTGGCCAAGGAGTGACCACCCTGTGAACACAGGCACCAACCAGCAACTCGACGTCTGCTTTGCCGCCACCTCCCGCCGGAGCCCGAGCCCAGAGCCTGACAAGACCCAGACTCCCAGACTTCTCACCGCCCGATCCACAGTCCCTGCAAAGAAGGGACCCGTGGAGGCACCGAGAGACGTGGGACCGGACCTCTTGGAAGACCCCCGAAATGCTGACTGCGCAGCATCAGAGGCACCCTCGATGCTGTGCTTTGGGGTTTGAGAAACCCCAACCTCGAGCAGCCCCTGCACCGAAGATCAGCCCCCCAGCATCTCCACGATCTGCGTGGGGCCCTTTTGCACTGTGCCACTCGACGCGCCATCCCGGCCACTTGCCACGTGGCTAGCGGCCATCTTGGCGACAAAACCTTCAACTTACACTGCGGGTCTGGTTGCTCCAGACTTGCCCTCACTCCTGTAAAAAGTAGCACCTGCTCTGACCTTGCTGGTCCGAGTAACAAGCCTTTTTTGATTCCTGCGTGGCTTGCATTAGCCAAGGCCTGTTTGCTCTAATCAAGTTGCCGACACCGCCAACAGCGAGAAGCCTGCGTGGGACAGCTCGTGACCGACTCCTGGATGTCTTCGACCCCTCGTGTCCACGTGGCTGCAGAGAGAAGCTACACAACATCACCTGTTTGCACCCAACATTGCCTGGTTCCACTCTGGTTCCACGGTAGTCACTGGCTAGTGACTTTGAACATTGTCCCCTCTGCTTTCAGGTCTTCACCTCTTCAGATCCATCCTTGGATCCACCGGAACTCTCCACATCGAGTCGCCTGCAGCATCTTCAGCTCCAAGCACCATCGACCTGCGTGACGAAACCCGACACTACTTCGACCCTATGCACCCGCTTCCTGTGGGTGAGGTAACTCAGCTCCGCCGGTGTTCCCACACCGGTACACACCTCTAGTGTCTGTGTCTAAAGTTTCATCCTTCTAGGTCACTCGGAAGGTTCCTTTTTAACTAACTTTGTAACTTTTATGCACCATTGACATTGCATTGGTAAAGCGTGCACTTTCCGCACTGCACCCGAGTCCCGCGGGCCTTTCCCGACTTCTTCACTGCTAGTCCCGAACAGCTCCAGCGATTCCCCAGGCCCTAGGCCTCTTCACTTTCCCCATAGTGGTTCTTATACCACTATTTTAGTATATGGTTTAGGTGGCCCCTAGGGCTCATCCAAAATTGTGCAACTTTTGTGTATTTAAACTGTGTTTTGTTTTAACGCATTTGCTTCTGTGCTCATAAAGAGTATCAGGGATATTTGTAGAAATAAATCTATATATATTTTCAATATATATCTGTGTGGTGTCCTTTCATTTGGTATTCAAGGGATTGTGTATGGTAAAACAGCTTGCTTCACATGCCTTTACAGAGTTTAGCCTAAGACTGCTTAGTCCATGCTACCCCTAGGATAGCTTGTCTATAAGGTTGACTTTAGAACCTGCACCATAAGGGTTGCTTGGCATGGTACAAGGTGATCACTAGAACTAGTGAGCATCATATACCAGGCCAACTTCTCACACTTATCAGTTAAATAAATATGGAAATGTATAGTTTTACAACTTCATTTATACGCAAAACACTAAATAAATATGGATAAATACAGATAAAATAGCCCAAAAATAAATATGGGTAAATACAGATGGAAATGTTAAAAAAAGTAAATACCATACAACTTTGAGCCCTAATTTTAATACTAGTTAAGCTAACTCAGATTTGGAACCAGCTACAAAAACGATTCAACCACTATTTTTATCACTTATTAAAAATCCAATCCAATGGTACAGTCAGATTTGTAAAAAATATTTAGGAAAAGTAACTTTTAGATTGTTACTTTTTTCCTGCCTGTAGCTCCTGGAGGCAACCTTGCATGTGACCGCAGCTGCCTAGCAAGTGCTTGACCTTAATGTATGTGCAAACTGCTCCCAAAGCAGAAAAATTACTTGAATGTGGGGGGGCTGTTTTTCTTCCTGTTTCAGGAAGACCAGTTAGGCTGGGCTGAGGAACTTCCTTAACTTGTAAAGGACCTGCCCTTTCATTAGTAAATATAAGGTGAGGTACGGAGAAGACAAAGCTTTGTTTCCCCACCCAGGCTGGCCCTAATCGCCATTTGAGTGAGCTGAGCTCTGAAACCAGTTCGGATTTACCACAAAGGAGGGGGATAATCATTTCCCAGGGCACATCTCTGGGCAGGCACAAACGCTCTGTACGAGGAAGAAAGGGTTTCCCCATTTTGGATTTCAGGAGGAAGGTGCAATGACATTGTTTGCAGGATGGCAAACAGGAACTGTTGAACAAGTAAGTATGTTTGTCCCTGGAAACTTTTACTGCACTGGTTAGGTAGGAGTCAGGAGTCACACCCACTTGCTAGTTAACACTAACCATTAATGTGGCACTCTAAGATATTCTCCCTCAGAACACTTTCTGGACCTGCAGAAGAACAGAAAAATGACTGCACTTACTGTTTGAGACCTTGGAGTAGACCTGAAGGGCTGGGCCTTCTCTTACTTGTACCAAGGACAAAGAAGTGGACACTAAAGGTGAGTTGATTGGCCTGTGTATCTATATGGATAGAAGCTGCAGTTGGCCTTTTTACTTCAATGATCAAAGGCTTTTTCCTGAAATGACCAGTGACCAGTTACATCTGGCTTAGGACTGGACCCTTCTGGAGTCCTCTACCACAGAGAGTCCTGAGCCCCAAGTGAAGTTCATGAAGTCTCAGGAGCCTTAGTGTTGTCCATAGGGACCTATTCTGGAATATCTGAAAAATCTTGATTTCTACGACTTCCAGACCACTGGAGGACCGTGACTAGCCACCAAAGTCATCCTACCTTAGGCGTGACCTCACTGGGTAAGAAAATCAGGTTGGTCTCACTCAGAGCTTTTTGGCACCTGAAAATCCGGTTCGGTAGTCCCACATGGGAAGACTTTCCACTTTCGTGTGACCTTCCCAAATGCTGTTTAGTGCCTTGTGCTACTGGAGAAAACCTAGCTCCAATAACAAGACTAAGGCTGATGATATAAATCTTGACCAGAAGAAAGACTTCCCTGGGCATGAAATTTGACTTTTCCTACTCAAGGCTTTTCCTGCCAATACCAACGGCTTCAGCTGGACCTCATGCAATGCCTATCTGAGTTTGAAGAAACTTTGCTGGATACAATCTGTTATCTTGCCCTGCTGGAGGATTTTGTTTTCTATTTCAATGACTAAGTCAGAAGGTAAAATCTCCGACCATGAAGAACCTGCTTGGTATATCCGACATGAACTCCATCGCAGTCGGCCTGATACTGCACCGAGGTCCTGGTCACATGCTTAGTGCTTTACTTTTTTCTTGGGACTTTTTTTATTAAATCTTTTAAAAATTCATATATCTGGCTTCTTTTATTGTATTCTTGATGTTTTGCTGCTCATTGTTTATTAAAATGTACTCAATTTTAATAAGTTGTAGTTGTATTGTAACAATATTGTGTCTTTGACTTTTTAACTATTGTGCTATTTTTAATGCTATACACGTTTTCACCAAGTATCCGGTATGGGCACTAACGTGTTAGGAAGTGCAATCAAGGGGAATGATGCAGCCTCAACAAAGCTGGCTATCAACTTTTCTGTGAAACTGCCACAGTCCCAACACCAAATTAGCACTTGAGACTCAGTCAGCTACCCCAGGGGATAGGTGAGTGGAATGTGGAGAGAGAGAGAGACAGAAAGAGGGAGAGAGAGATAGAGAGTGAGAGTGTGAGAGAGAGGGAGAGAAATGTCTTCAACACCAACTGGTCACTTCCTGAGAAAGGTGACCTCCTATGGCATTCCATCCACCCTCTGTGCTGGTTACATGAAATGGTATTCATGCTATCCCTAATGAAAGATAAAGGACATATTAGTGGATGCAAGGAAATTCTACTGTACTTTTTTGAGAGTTACTCTCCTCCTCTGAGTGTTATTGCAGCCTTACCTTATTATTCTCTCTTTCGCACATAACAAAAAATTTCTCTCTACTCGGGATTTCTCAGCACTTGAGGAATTTCTGAAAAGGCAAACAAATGTTGTTCACTTTGGTGGCCCTTAACTAACTTGAATCCTATCTCCTCTGTGAAGTTTACCCTAAACGTACTTGGGTTCTCAACCAACAAGAATTCACAAAAATCCACTTTCAGGAATTATCTTCATTCCTTAGAACTCTTGTTCTCACAAGGTCCCCACAAATAAAGGATTCACACAGCGTTACTTGCTTTCTATGAAAGCTTTTGCCGAACAATGTTTACTTGCTTTCTTCTGTGGTCTTGAAAGTCCATTACAAACTCAGTTTCATATGGTAACTTATCTCTTATCTTTTCTTTAAGGGTTTTCTGACTGGTGAATGTAGAGAAATTGTAAACAGGATGCCAGGTCGGTAAGTTTGAAGCTCTGCTTACAGCACAGTGCATGCTTGTGTTACCGTCCTATCCAGTGCAGGCCTATGTTAGTGTGCTGTTTCCTCTTTTGTTCTCTTTACAGGTGCAGAAGTCGAAGATTTCTGTAAGGAACCCCTGGCATCATGCAAAAGAAGGCCTTAGCTCGTGGATTCAGAAAATTACCAGTGTGAAGACCACAACTGGCGGGATACTTCTTGCAGATATCAGTTAAGTTAATAACAAGCATGAGTCACTGGGCGGGTGTGTCTTATAGAGGCAGTCAATCCCAAGATGGCAGCAGTTCTGGGCCATACCTACCAGATGTTGAGATCAGGTTTAAATAAAAGCTGTGTCTGGACCTAACAGATTAGTGACTTTATTAATTGTGGTGGATTGCCATCAACCACAATAAACAATTCACTGTCTTACAAACATTGGAAAATTTACTTTGCGGTCACAAACCTTATGATTTTGCAAATCGCAGGATTTCTGATCATGACATTGTTTAGTACATCTGGCCCATAATTACTAAACTGATATTGTACCAGTTCAGCCACAAATATATATTTCCTCTTATTACCAAAATCTTTGAAACAACAATACATGTAGTGTTTCAACACCAATCACTAAACCTCTTTTCGTTCTTCCTGTTTACCAAAAATTACTGCTAGGTCAACGGCCTTAAAACAAGATATATTTGGGGGGGGGGGGGAGATGAAGAAACTATGCTTCTCGAAAAATTGGCCATAATTAAAGTCCCCAAATTCAGAAGAGTACCCAATATGTTGTCCCTAAACCAGAATAAACAGCAGACTCCTCCTGTGATGCTGATGACATTGTAACGCGCCGCACAAATACCCACACACTAACCTCCACTCACCACCGAACGTTGAACGCTGGTTGCCAAAAATATCCATCCATTATCAATCTTCACTCTGCATTGCTGTTTGTCATGGCTGAGGTTTGCTCCTGCTCAACAGTGCCGAGTTTTGTTAAACTATTTGTCAGCAGAAAGTCAAGCAGCTATCATGAGGTAGTATGCAGCTCGAGAAGGCTCACTTTAAGTGTGACTGCGTAGGGGTGCATTGAAATTGTGTAACCCTCAATGGTTTCCTGTCTATGGACAACACTGGGCCAAGAGGCCCATCCACCACTGTGCCAGCGGGTCAGAGATCCAGGGTGCAGGTGTGAGGCAGGGTGTGGGAGAGCTACAGCCTCTGGTACCTAGCACCCAGGCATTTTTCTGAAAATGGAAGTCCATAGGAGCGCTGGAAACAGCCTTTTTAGGGATCTTTTGTGAATACTGGAAAGAGCTGTTTTTCCCACTCCACAGAATTGGATTAGGCAATTTAGGTTGGGGATGGAGGTAGCAACAGTGGTACAGGAAGAAGTAAGAGTCTCAGTAAGCTGTAATGATTGACAAAATATTTACTCCATTTTCTGCTGGTAGAGAAAGCTCGAATAAGAGATGCCAGCTCAAAAATAAGACTTAGAAAGTCGCAAGGGACACAGAGAAAAAGAAGATTGGGAGCTAATTCAAATGTGACAGTAGGTCAATTACAAGAGCCCCTAAGAGAAAAGAGTTTGCAGAGTATGCAGAGATCATGTAGAGGAATGAATGCAAGGCAAAGCTCATGCTCATGTCTTCCATGTTGCAGACAGTGGATGTAGATGTGATCTCATCACCACAGTAAACATCGCCTTTGTTAGGGTATTTGGGACAGGAACAGGATAGGTTGGAATTTTCAGATTATGTTGTCTTTGCAGAGCCTTGCTTATCATCCGCACCGTGTTTTTCCCAGATTCTCCACAAACGCTTAGCCAATCAGGAGGGTGAAATAGCTTACACCCATGGGGACAAAGGTTGTGCAGCTCATTGCAGTGATTCCCTCCTTAAATTAACTGGTTACAGTTGTAAGCTGTTGGGAAGAGGAGATGTACCAGATATCAAACTTGGACTTGGAGATGGATTGCTAAGGAGGAAAATATTAAAAAGAGGGAGTGGAGTGTGCATTGGCATATGGTTCTGGATGACCAATGTTGGTAAAAAGAAGGTATAACTCATATTATCGTAAATGGCACCTGTTTTACTGTAGGCAGGGGAAGCGGGTGAAAAGGGGTAAGAGTGTGAAAGTACCTGAGCAGAAAACTGCTAACATGGTGGGAACAAGTAGGAATAATCATGCAGATAGTAAAATCAAACTGATGAGTGGAGATAATAAAAAGACACAAGCATCAGTTGAGGAAGGGGTATCAGTTGTGAAGGACTTGAAGTGTGAGGAGAGAAAACGTCACAAAAGGAAAGCAAAAGAGGAGTGGATAGGTAGCAGTGCTTCAGTCCAGGGCTCTAATTTGGGAGCAGGGGCTCCTAAGGCAGCGAGGAGCCCTAAATTAGCTCACAGGAGCAACTCCGTCAATAAAAGTTTCCCAAAGTGCCCTCTATTGGCACGCCCAAACCACGAAGTTTAGATCAGAAATGTACCTGTGTTAATTTAGAGTCAGAAGAGAAGGGGAAAAATCAGATAAATGAAATCCCCCTGAATAGGTAAAAGCTGTTAAAGGCTTTTCAGAGTTGCTCCTCCACAGGCTATCTCATCAAGGGAGATTGAGCAAGTGGCCTTACAGAAAAGTAAAAGTGTTAGCGAAATAAAGTTTGGCTCCATTCCCATTTGGTAGTAAACTTAATTCTCAATGTTGAGCTACAACATAATAGCATAGGCTTGAGGCTTCTCCTAGAGGAGAAGGATGAGGACCTGATGGTAGAAACTTTTCCAAATGATCTTGCCGGCTTGAGCAAGCAACTAATAAGCTTAACATTGAGAGTTGAGGTAGGACTACTTCAAAAGTGGTCTGTGGGGTATAAATGAGGAAGATTAGAAATAACCATACCCTGTAAAATAATGGACAAACAAGAGAAGACTCAGCCTCTTAAAAACCGTTACACATGTCTAAGCTCCTTCCAAGAAGATGATCTCTCTTGGCTGGCTTGTATGGACTAGGTATCCGGATCATCAGCTAATCTGGGTGTCTTCTCTTTCAACGTACATGATGTACAATGGCTAGAAAAGATACTAGATCCCATTAAGGTATGGAATGAAAGCACAATTATTTGTTTCCAGGAGAAATGGTTAGCTGGTACAAATCTGATCTTAAATGTTTATATACAATTTGGCAAAGACCCAAGTAAAATTGGTGCAGCTTGTCTATCTGGGGGTCTGCTAACGTTAATCTCCACAAAATGTGCCAAAGGTGCCAGGCTAATAAAAAACAGCTGCAACTGGATGCTGGCTTATCTGGTAAATTTATATAAATGTACCTTCACCAATGATACTCTAATTGTTATTAATGTGTGTGTGAACAATGGTTTGACTAATTATAATGAAAAGCAACTGCAGCTGCTCAATAAAGATTTCTCTCACTTGGGAGGTCTATTCTAATCCTCTCCCATAGGAATTGTGGTCAATTTAAATTTGCGTATTTCCCTGGTTGTGGTTGATAGTATTCAGAAGGAAAAGCATGAAGATTATAGGATACCAGAAACAATTTCCCAAATTGCCCCCTACTGGAATAGGCACAGCCACTGAGGAACTGTCTATCTGAGGTTAGTTTTATGTGTTTAAATGGCCGCTTTATGGGTGATTTCTCTGTGGAACAAACTTTTATATATGGTAATCAGAAGTTTCCATTAGACTATATTTTTATTCAAGCATGGTTCTTCGAATGGTGTAATAGTTTAATAGTGTTGGAAATCTGTAGGAGTGACCACTGGGCCTTAAGAGCTGAACTTTGCTTAGATGTCCTACAAGGGCAAACTGTTATCCCCATAGAAAATTCCTTTCCTAAAAGCAGAACAATGCTCATTGATAATAACTATGTTGGAAAATTGACTCAGTATCAAAACACTTGTGTCCACTATTAGAGCAGAGTATTTTGAGAATGTCTGAATATGGTAGACACAGGTAATCACATAGATGGTAAATTGCTTGACACCAATGATTAAGAAGTGCATTATACATACTCCATATGGGGAGCCCCGCCTGTAAAAAGTCAACCCTGATATGATTCACAGTGTAAGTATCTGACAAAAAAGGTAGGGAAATTAAGACTGGAAAAGAAAGCCTTAAATTGTCCAGTGAGGAGCGAAACCCATTGCCATGTGAAAAAGGAGTTTACAGTAATGATAAAGGCAAAGGAAAAGGGTTATTGTAGAGTGATTTGGGATGAAACGATAGAAGTATTATCAACTAAAGCTATGAAAAGAGTCTGGAAATTAGTGCAGTCTGGGACTGAGAAAGCAAAGGGAATAGTCTGATGCACTGTACCAGAGAAAGTTTGAATAAACCTATTTAAGAAATATTTATAAGGCAGTTCCTATTTCATGTGCTGGCATTTGTCCCAATGAGTTTTTACAAAGTAAACTCACTAAAAATTATAATATCTTTCTTGAACATGATGAGGGCAGCAGGCCCAGATAACTTATCTGCATTCATTCTAAAATTAAATCTTGTTTAGCCTGCAAGCCTCTTTCCCAATATGCTTATTTCAGTGAATGGACCCAGAAGCTATCTGGATAATTGAAAAGGAGTGGTAATAAAACCTATTCTTAAGAAAAATGATCCATATGATCCTAGTAATTATTGACTGATTAATGTGAGAGATATGGGGAATAAACTCTATTGTAAAGCACGTTTGCTGTATATGAAGGACTGACTAGAGAATAATGGCCTTGTCCTCGTTGAACAGGGAGTTTTAAAAGAGGGTTATTTTATAATTGACCACTGCTTCAGTCTGTGGGCAATGGGGCGGGAGGCTATGGAAACCACAGGTAACTTACTGTGGTCCTGCGTAGATTTCCCCTCGGCTTTCGATTTAGTCTATCATAAGCTACTGTGGGCCAAATTAAGGAAAATGGGGATCTGTAACTGTCTTTTGACTATCCAGAAGAGCTCCACTAAGAAAATTGGGTAGTGGTGGAGTTGGACATGAAGGGGTCACTATCAAGGGGGATCCTAATAGAAAATAGCTTTAGACAAGGGTATGTTTTGGCACCAAATTCTATTATACTGTGCTGACCTTCCAAAAGTCCTAAGGGAGGCCCATACTTCCTCCAAAAAAATAGGGGAGGGCATGTATTGTGTCTCCTATATGCAGAAGATCTGGAAATAGTTCATTTGATGGAGGTGGGTCTTCTAAAGAAAATTGAAGTTTTAGCAAATATTTTGTAGCAAATGATTTAATCATCAATGTGGAAAAAACACCAATACTCACATTTGAGAGTAAGTCCAAACCCTACACTTTGGGTAACTTTGCTGTTCGTTTGCTGTCCGTGAGAGGAGCCAACCCTTCGCCTGTCCCTGAGTTGTGGGGAAAGAAACGCTGCGACTTGCAGGACCCGCTCCGCGGGCCCCGCTGCGACAGGAGCACCTGGGGAGAAGAGGAGAAGAACCAACTGACCCCTCCCGCACCGGCAGGGCTGCGAGCAGGCTAGCAGGGACTCCGTTGACCAGGAGTCCCTGCGTGGAACACCTGTGGCCGCTCTCCCTGCCGGACACACCCCCTGCCCTGTCAGCACCCTACATAATTGGGCGGGGCTGCCGCTGCGCGGGAGCGCGCGGGAGCGACCGGGGCGAAGACCGGGCAAAGAGCAGGCCGTTTGAGGCCGTTCGAGGACATAGAGGACTGGCCTGGCCCACCCCCCTTGGTTCGCGTCATCTGGCTTGTCCCTTTTTCCAGCAGTAAGTACATTGTGGGCACTGCAATTTAAACATATCATGAGTACACGGGGTAGTCGCAGTAAAACTGCAATGGGGCTGAGTAAGTCCACCGGGACATTGGACGATTTTCTTGTGAAGACTAATCTAGCAATAGATGCTGAAATCATCAAAATGCAGAAGAGGGTGTCACTTGAGCTTGACGCGGCACGTAGGCTTTCTCAGACCTTCGCCAATTCTAAAAAATCTTCCCTGGGGAAAATAGCGTCTGCTGTATCTCCCCAACATGTTTCTTGCCCTCCCCCACTGATAATTCATGCCGATGTTCACCATGTTTCCCTTCCATTAGAGCCCATACCTACCTTAACTATTGTGCCCCCTAAAACTCTTCAGGGAAATGCGCCCACTGGACCTGGAACTGCTATTATCTTGCCAGTCAGTCTGGAACCCCCTGACTTTCCCCCCCTTGTAGTAAAAAATAAAAACAAAGATGGCCGAACTCTAAAAAAGAAAAACAATGCAAGATCTGCCTATGTCCGTAAAAAAGCAAAAATTGCAAGGTTGCAGTTCTTTAACAATAGGCGAACACTACCCACCACGGAGGAGACTACACAAGCGCCAAACTTAGATAACCACTTATTGGAGGGGGACAGGGAACACAGTAACCCCAATGTGGTCCCTGACCCTATTCAAAGGCCTTTCCCCACATACAGTGAGAAACCCAAAGAGGGAGGGCAAAGTGAGTCAGGGAGAGATAGAGACAAGCGGGGTGATGACGAAGATTTTCTTAAGATAGTCTGGACCACTTTAAAACAATTACTGTCACCTCTGGAACTCAGACTTTCACGTATCGAGAATAATCTTCTTGAGATGGATAAGACCTTGGTCTCCCTGGCTACCCTTAGCCTAAAACAACTGGAAGCAAGTCATCCTCATATCGCTGAGGGTACCCCTCACGATGATGAGGATGGTATCTACCCGGCTCCAGAGCCTAACGTTAGCTCCACTGCCCCTGTAATGTTGCCCCGAGTCTTGCCCCTACCCCCACCAAATCTGACCCCAATACCTAAACCCCGATCTAAGTCAAATGTTCCTTTTCCCCTAATACCAAAACTCCCAATACCAGTGGTAAAAGGCCCCGAGAATCAGACTTTACCTAAACCTATCCCCAAGGCTGTTTATAAGTCCAATAAGACTAATATCCCCTCCACTGCGCGCATAACCAACCAGTAGCATGGTCGCCAGAACTTTCGTGGGGGCTATATTGATCTCCCTCCTGAGGCCGGGCCCTATGTTGTCATACTGGCTGGTGTACCACCACTTAAACCGCATTCTATGGAGACCCAGTGGTCCCTAAAGAATAAGGTGATTCACTGGCTCAACATCAATAGACAGCTTCCCAACACTGTCAGCACTAGGGTTTTAATGGCTAGGAGAGTGCCATGGGTGGGTCGTACCCATAAATCCATCCCTGGAGACTGCATAGTGGTTTCATTTGCAGACCCACACACAGCCCAACACATCACTATATGGGACTCACAGGATACGGACCAATCTATTGTCACCAGACCCCTCACTTTTTTCTATCCCCCAAAACAGACTGTTGAGCCACCTGGGGCTTGGTCAATAGCCCGCAATCGTAGATGGAAAGGACACGAGGATGGCTGGCAACCCAATAATAACTGGTGGGAAGGAGCGCCCACTATGAACAGGTTTGAGTGTCTGGATCAGGTGGATTGACTGGGAATTAGTGTCACTCCAACTCTCACTAATCCCCAAAATCCCCCAACGGAGACTGTTCCGAGTGAAAAATTAATGCCCATACCCCAACTTCCAAGCCAAACTTGGATAGACTTAAACCCCCCTGAACAGCACGCTCTTCCCGCACAGGTCAGACGACAGGCAGATCTTGCATATCTGCAAGATCGGATAGACACAACGGGGAATGAAGGGAATCATCCACAGGAAACTGGAAACCCAATGCACTCTCTCCTTTCCTGGAATGTAGCAGGCCTCGGTAATAAGATCTCCCACAAACCTTGGCTGGAGATTGTGCAGAAGTATGGCATTCTATGTCTACAAGAAACCTGGCTTATAGAGGAAGCCCACATTTTGGGCTACCAAACCTTCCATTCTCCAGCTGCGCCATCAGCCCAGGGTCGTAATAAGGGGGGCCTGTGCACATACATCTCGAACGTAGGGGATGTAAAAGTTTGCAATTTTCAATCCAATCAGTACTTCCAGATCATACTACTCAAATGGGGCACTTCGCAACAGGTGATTCTCGTGAATTTTTATAATAACTTGCCAACCAGTGAAGTGGAATCTAATTTGAACAAGATGATCCATCACATCCACAAATTGAGAGACCAAGGTTCGGGGGATCACATAATACTGTGGGTGGGTGACTTCAATTGTACCGTCTGTCCGTCTTCTGAGCCAGGTTTGTGCGGCCTGTCAGATCTCGGGGAGGACGGTCCCCTGCACTTCTCCCACACTAATATGGGGTCTCTTCTTAACTACGTTATATTCACCTTTGACCTCACTTTCATCAACCAGGCATGCTCCCCCCCAGTTCCTTTTGCCCCAACGTACATCGGAAGAGGCTGCAAATCTACAATCGATTTTGCCTTGATATCATCCACTCATTCTGACTTTATAACTTTCTGGGAAACTGGGGATGATCCCACGAGCGATCACTATCCCATTATCTTCGGGGTAAAACTCATGAAGGGTAAAGTAAAGGAACCTAGTAGGGTTCACTACCCATTCGAGCTTACCCTAACTAAGACCAATGGGTATGTAATTAAATGGGAGAAAATGAACCCAACATCCTTCCTCCAAAACTTCCTATCCTCTTGCTCTACGGACATACTTGCTTGCTTAGAGGAAGATAGTGACCCGAAGAACGTCATGGTAGCTTTTTCCAAAATTCAGCGCCATATAAAAAATGCACTGACTAGAAACTGCAAAGTCAATGGGAGGCATACTCGGGGGTGGTTTGACCCTAGATGTACATCCACATTGAAAAACTTAAAGAAAGCTTTGTCCGCCGACCCAAAAGATAGGGTTCAAATTCGTCAAGCGAGACACGATTATAAGCAGGCAATTAAACAACGGAGGGCGAAACTGAAGCAGGAGGCCTGGGAAGCATTGGGGGATGCCGCCAGGAACAAGGATAGCAATGCCTTTTGGAAAGTCATAAGATCTGTTTACAACTCAAAAGATAGAGACAACTCCGTAGAAGTGGCCATAAAGGCTGAGCTCTGGGTACAACATTATGGTAATCTCTATTCCCACAACACACAGGGTAATGCCCCGAACCCTTGCAAGGTGACTTCACCCACGGATAGCAAAATTCAGGTTAACCAGCTAACTGTCTCTCCAGCATCTCCTTACCCGATTGAACTGGTATTTACCACTTTAGAAGTGGAAGATGCCCTTAGAGAAAGTCCCTCAGGTAAAGCCCCCGGCCCTGACCACACCCCAGTGGATGTCTATAAATCTGCCCCGGACTTCTGGGTTCCCTTGCTAACCAATGTATTAAACATGGGAAATAAATGTGGTTTTATTACCACCTGGTCGGACGCGATCGTAGTCCCCATATTTAAAAAAGGGAATAGGGACGACCCGGCTTGCTACCGTCCAATATCGTTATTGGACGGACTCATGAAAGTTGCCGGGAGGATTGTCCTTAAGAGGATACAACATTGGGAAGAAGAGAAGAAGGTTATCTCGGAGTTCCAATATGGGTTCCGAAAGGGACTAGGGACACTGGAGCAATGTCTAAATTTGTCCCTATTAGTCTCCAAATACACGCAGGCCAAAAAAGGGGACCTATTTGTCACCTTTGTCGACCTCAGCTCCGCATTCGATTGCGTGGACCATGCGCTGCTTTGGTCGACATTGGAAGACATCGGGGTGGACTCAACTATCCTCACATTCATTAAAGAACTATATAGAGATGCAGGGGCCAGAGTAAGATTTGGGACCCAGGGGCAATGTTCTCAAAAATTCACCATAAACAGAGGGGTGAGGCAAGGCTGCATACTCGCGCCCTTGCTCTTCACATTTTACATAAACTCTATCGCTGAGAGCTTAATAACCCTGCCAAGCGACTACCCGGCTGTCAATGGTAGGCCTGTACCCATTCTATTATACGCCGATGACGCGGCAATCATGTCTAGGACAAAAATAGGTCTGCAGAGAGCAGTAAATGAATTTTCATCCTACATGGGGAAAAGAAATTTAAAGGTGAACATTTCCAAAACTTTCTCCATGCCCTGCTCCCAAAAGAACAACAGACCACCATGCTCAATATATTTAGACCAGCAAAAGATCGCCATTACAGACACTTTTTGCTATTTGGGCATCGTGTTTGACAGGTGGGGAAGGTGGAAACACGCAGCGTCAGCTAGGAAACTCGCTTTTAGCCGCGCAATAGGTGCTTTAAGAACCTTTGCAGCCAAAATTGGGGGCAAACCTATCCGAGAAATGTTACAGATCTACCGGGCAAAGTGTATAGCTACGGCCACATATGGCGCAGGTCTCTGGGGATTTGAGAATGTGTCCTCATTACAAACCTGCGAGAACATTTTTATTTGTTACTTACTAGGTGTGTCCAAAACCACGTCGACTTTTATGACTCACATTGAGACCGGCGTTAAATACCTTAGCGACATCATAAAAATTTCACCATGCTTGCTTTGGCACAAGATTTGGACCACAGAGGAGTGCAAATTGAATAGAAACCTCATTAAAGACTGCATGGCTTTGGCCGGTGCAGCAAAAGTCAAGTGGCTGCGATACGTACAAACGATGTTTTCTAACATTGGACACTCTGAATTTTATGATGAACCAGAGACTCTTCAAACCTTGACTAGACCGGCCCTTAAAAAACTATTATTTATACACTTAGAGAGTGCAAGATGGGATATTGAGAAACTGAAAGGCACAACCCTGAGCTATCAGCAAATTACCCCCACTGAAGGCCTACAATTTTACCTTGGGATTGAAAAAGTACCCTATGCCCGCATGCTTTTAACTAGGCTGCGCTTAGGGATTTTCTTCCGCTTGGTCACTTTGCCGAAACAGAATGACTGGGCCTCACTGAAATTAATATGTCCATGCGATGACCACTCAACACAAAGTAACATTCACATCATGTTCTTTTGTAATCTGTATACCAGCCCGAGGAAATTATTCCTCCTACCCTTACTCAAACGCTGGGGGATAAGAACATGTAAACTTGCATACTCAAAACTATTGCTTTTAGAAGATGTGGATGTTATCTTTGCTGTTTCTCGCTTCTTACTGTCAGTGATGAAATTTAGATACTCAATGAGTTAACTAACATATGTCAATATTGACTGTTTAGTGTAAAACGAGGCCCTTTGTCTAAATGACTGTCTTAAATTTTAACTTTTGGAGAAATGTTTTATCTATTTTTGTAACTTTGTTTATGTGTAAATCGTTCTTAAATTGTCTGTATAAATTGTATTTGCACGCTTTTATGATTTTTTTGATAAATCGAATAAAGCTTTATTTGATTTGATTTGATTTACACTTGGTCACTTGGGGAGAGAAATGTGGAAGAAGTTACCTTCTATAAGTACTTGAGAAGAGCATTTAACAAAAAGAAGTCTTGGATTCGGCACCAGTAAGCTATTGAGTATTGTGCCTTAACCATGGTAAGGGAATAACAAAGATCATAAAAGAGTTTGGAGGGCCGTTCCTGGTCCTGGCATAAACAGCGCACAAGGCAATGGTGCCCCTGCAATGCTTGTACTGGGCAGAACTCTGATGCCTGGGATCAAATTATCATTGGAACAAGACCAAAGGCAAATAATTTTAAAAAAATACTTGGGGTTCCCTTTAGGTGCAATGGGACAAGCAGAACACGTTGAATCCAATCTTCAGTCTTGAAATTGTTTGATATGGAAATTGAGTTTGCACTTCCTTTATACAAACAATTCAAAGAACAAATGGCAGTGGTAATACAGCACAGGTCAGCACCCCCGCATTGTCTTCCAAAACGTCTTTAAGTATATATGCTCCAAAAAGAGAGAGTTACCCAGGTAAACCAGAAAGCACCGGAAATGGCAAAGTAGTAATAAATATATTCCTTTCTGTGTTCCTCAGTGTTAATGTGACAAATAACATTCAATGTACAGTGAACCAAAGGAAATCTACTTATAAAAAATAGCAACACGTAAATTAGTGCTCTTCATTTATTGTTCTATTCATGGCAACAGTATAAAGATTAATGCAATTCTTGGTGCAATTCTTAGTGTAATTAAAACATGTATAATCGCAAATCAATACAAATCAATACAAAACTTTGATGAATTCCAGTAGAAAGATTTTTTCCTATTATGAAATATTTTTTACAATAATTCTTTCACTAATGGAAAGCATTATATCTGATATATTTCATACATAAACTCATTACATTGCTTTATATAAAAAACAATACATTAAAAAACAAATAAATAACTGATAACTGTGTCCTTGTGTCGACGCGTTTCGGTGTATCTTGTTGATTTGAAAAACACCTTCCTCTGGACTCAATAAGATTAAAAACACCCAGGGCTAGATGTAGGTAAATAGGTTTTACCGATTCTAAAATACCGAATTTTACAGATTCGGTATTTTAGAATCGGTAAATCCTATGTAGGTAATTAATCGGTAAAAAATACCGAATCGACATTCATTCCTATGGGCCTGGATGCCCATAGGAATGAATGTCAATTACCGAATCAGTAATTACCAATTTGGTAAAATAGGGAAAAATTCAAGGGTGGCAGGGTGTCACTTTGACACCCTGTTGCACCCCTGATTAGTGCTGGTGTGCACATGTGGCTAACATACATGCCCTAAGGGCATGTATGTCTGTCACATGGCACAGGTGTAAATGCACATTTATGCATTTACATAGGAATTCCTTATTTACCACCAACTAATAGGTGGTAAATAATGAATTCGTAAAGCCCAGAAGTACTGTTTACAATGCTTCCTACATCTCATTTACCGATTTGGTAAATAACGAATCAGTAAATGATGATTCGGTAAATACCGAATCGGTAAATACCGATTCGTTATTTACCGAATCGGTAAAATAGCCTCCTACATAGGAAAAGGCTTTTACCGGTCGGTAACGGCCGATTTCGGCCGTTACCGACCGGTAAAAGCCTACCTACATCTGGCCCCTAATCTTCACTGTGTCAACCAATATATCTAAAAATAAATGCATACAATTAGACACATATTATACGTGTCCTGATTTAACATATAAAAAATGTTTTCTTTAGTTCAGTGTATTGAGTTACACCATACTATCATTCCAAGGTCAGGGGTACAATTAAGACCTCACAAAGTGGATCAGCACCAGAAAAGGATTTGTACCTAGTCCTTTCTCCTTATCACTGTATTTCCCTCTCGGCGAGGCCTGTAGCTAGGGTCAGAGTAAACTTGTAACTCTAAGGATAGGGTTCATAATATTGATACCAGATATACACAGGCCTACTAAAGCCCTCTAAGGTTCATCCTTAACCTAAATTATTAAAAGGTCGTATGGTCTCACCATCCTATACAGTGACCCTAACATCCCCTTGTGGAGGCTTGGATAACCTTGAGGCTTACCCTAATTCGTCGGTCAGCACATAATTTCGGGTTTCAGATAAATCCAGTTGAACATACTCACATCAGTGGTCTTTGTTTAGTTCCCACTTCAGTTATCAGCGATGTTGGTGTTTTTAAAAAAAATTCCACCCCTTCAGTTCTAAGCGCTGTAGGCGGTTTAGTCTTTCAACCTGCAATGTACATTTGTATATATATATATTTTTTTTTTAATGACTCTAGTCATCGCCTATCTGCCTTTAGTATAATCCTATTTAGCATGAAACACTTACTCTTATACAAAGTTAGAGTCCTTCCATCGCTTTATCATTACTGTTAAAAAGAGTAGTGAGTCGTGAACCTCTCAAGATGCCGCGTTGATTTAAAATTTAGACGGAAGCACGCGAGCAATTGA
The DNA here is from genome assembly GCF_964261635.1 of Lissotriton helveticus. NCBI lineage: Eukaryota > Metazoa > Chordata > Amphibia > Caudata > Salamandridae > Lissotriton > Lissotriton helveticus. Next base: position 1,376,357,244 of record NC_136059.1, read on the forward strand.
CGGTAGCAATGCACCGCATTTTGGTTCATTGCTAAGGCCAATAATGACAATAGGGGATTGTATTCATTACTAATTATTTTTAAACAGTAAGGCTTATGGAATAAAATGTTTATTCATCTAAAGACAAGAGTTGATACCTTGTTAAAAAACGTCTATCCTTATCAAGAATTTTATTCTAAAAAAGTATTCGGTATCTGATTTTATTTTACCAAACAGGATTGTGCATCCCCCTATATTGTAAAGAGTGGTGGATATAAGAGACATATAATTTTTTTTTAAAACAAATTTTATTGGGTTTTTGTCACAAAAAAGACACATCAATTATAACATTTCCCATATCTCCCGATCATATGCAAGTGGGCTTGTATAAGAAAGTCCTAACTAGCGGCCCCAAGTATGTACAGGGTCAAGGGTATAAATTCACAAAAGGGGCAGTCCTACCCAATTTGCCCTTGAAGGTCCAGGAAATGCTAAAGTTAACTCCCCCACCCCCCTCCCCAGTTCCCACCATCGGTACATGTTGAACATTGAGGTCATTGCGGTTCCGAATCGCAGGAGCCGTCAGGTAAGGGTTCATGCAGTGCACCTGTCACGTTACAGGGGAATATTCTATTTGTAGAGTTAGTCTTCCGGGTCGTGTCGTGTGTCATGGTCGCGTAGTGTTTCCCCACTAGCCCATTTAAGGAACTCATTGCGCCATCTAGCACCCACTGGACCTGTCTGTGCTTTCCAGTGTCGCGTAATTTCGCGCTTCGCAAGAATGAGCCCCATGTCTATGAATTTGCTTGTGATCTTATTTTTAGGGGTGTGCGGAAACCAATGGAGGATCCCAACAGCCATGTCAAACCTCAAGTCTCGCTCTGTCACCTCGTTGAGAGTATCACCCACTGCTTTCCAATAAAGGTCTAAACTAGGGCATGTCCATAGCATGTGGTCAAACTCCACACCAACTACCTTACATCTGGGGCAACTCGCTGAATCTACATCAAAGTATTTCCTGATCTTTCCCGGGGTCAGGTATGCCCTATGAAGGATATAAAAGTGGACTAGTTGAAATCGCGCATTGCGCGTGCTCGTCCAAGCCCATCGCAGCAGTTGTGCCCATACTGTCTCGGGAATTTCTCTCCCTATGTCAGCCTCCCATTTACTCTTCAGCGTCTCTAGAGGAGGCAGCCCCTCGTGAATCATCCTGGAGTACAGACACGTCACTGTTTTGACCGTTCTCGCTGCCATCATGATGTATTGGCAGGCCATCGTCGTTTTTGGCTTGTCGAGCCCCCCCCTCCAGTGTGCCTGAATTGCGCGTGTGAGTGACGAATGCAACAGAAAGTCTCCTCTAGGTAGGTCATAGCGATCCAAGAGCGTCGGAAAGGACAGTAGCATTCCGCCTTCATAAAGGTCTCCTATGACATGGATCCCCGCCTCCTCCCAGTTCTGCAGCTGCGACCAGTCTCTGCCATGGGGTAGTGCTGTTAGCATCCCGTTCGGTTCCAGCATAATCTGATTGTTCGCTCCTCTTGCGTGAGGTCACGAAGGACTAATCCCTGTTGCATTGCTATATAAGAAAGGACATGTCTAAGTATTCCCCGGCCCCTCCTATCCTCCGGTCCTCTGAACTCGCGTGCTATTTCCTGGGTATATATCTGCAATTGAGCCGCTAAATAATATACTTCAAAGTCGGGGACAGCTAACCCTCCCTCCGGTTTAGGTCTCTTCAGCGCTGTGAGAGCCACTCTGCGTCGGCCCGTTCCCCAGAGAAAGGACACCATCAAAGATTTCATGAGACGGAAGGTGGCAGGAGGGATCCAAATGGGAAGCGTCCTAAAATAATATAGCAGTCGTGGGAGCGCCACCATTTTTAGCAGCGCTATTCGACCCTTAACCGATAGCGGGAGTGTGGCCCAGCAGGACATACTACCCTTCAGTGCTCTGATACTGCGAGAGATGTTACCCTCCAACATATCAGTTGGGGTGTGATAAATATAGACCCCTAGATACTTCAGGCAGCTGGGTTCCCACCTGATTGCCCTGATTGTGGTGGGCTGGTCCTCCCCTTTACGTACTGGGAATAAGCATGTCTTGGACCAGTTTACTTTGAGACCAGAAATTTCACCAAAGGTGGTCAACAGGTCGTCGGCTCTCACCAAGGCTTCATCAGCATCCTCTAGAAAGAGCAAAAGGTCTTCAGCGTATAGCGAGATGAACTGTTGCCCCGTCAAGCTCCGCAATGCCCTATAATGGGTCCCCATGCAGATTGACATTGCGAGGGGTTCCACAGCCAGCGCAAACAACAACGGGGACAGGGAGCATCCCTGTCTTGTGCCTCTTCCTACTGAATAATGAGGCGATATCAGTGTGCCAGATTTTACTCTAGCCGTCGCCGAGGCGTACAGCACCGCAGTCCACCGCAGGTACCTCCTCGCCCACCCCATAGCACCTGAGTACCTTGTGAAGGTATGCCCATTCGAGGCTGTCGAATGCCTTTTCTAGATCTACCGATAGTATCATGGGGTGGGGGGTCTCTACATGGTCTTCTTCCAGCAGTCGTAGCAGTCGGCGTATGTTCATAGTGGTGTTGCGCTTCGGTATGAAGCCCGCTTGATCCTCGTGGACCAGTGTGGTCATATGTCCTAAAAGTCGGGACGCTAGAATGCTACTCAGGATTTTGTAATCCGTAGTTAGCATCGACAATGGTCTGTAGGACGTCGTATCGTTGCTCTCTCTACCGGGTTTATGTAGAGGGATTACTAATGCTTCGCGCATTGTTCGCGGTAGTCGACCCATTAGTTTTGCCTCCCTATAGACCACCAGCAGACGTGGAGCTATAATGTCCATGTATTTGGCGTAGAATTCAATGGGCAAACCGTCCAATCCCGGGGTTTTGTTACGTGCCATCTGTTTTATGGCGCAGCGGATTTCGCCGAGCTCAATATCTTTACCCAAGTCCTTTGCGTGCTCAGGGTCTAACATCGGAAAAGGGAGCTCTACAAGGAACTGGTCTATAGCTGGATTGTCAGCCAATAATTTGCTCTGATATAGAGTTTCATAATAATTTGTGAAGCTACGCAGGATCTCAGGTTGGGTGTACACTTCGTCGCCCTCGGCCGTGTGTATGGACATTATGGGGGAGCTTCGTCTCATGGGGTTGGCGAGCCAGGCTAACAGGGCTCCTGACTTGTCTCCCTCTGTGTGGGATCTAGCTGTATAGGTCTTGTGGTCAAAGCTACGCACTGTTTCTTTTGCCGCAGTGCTCAGTTCCTGCAACTCTGGGTGACCAGGTCGCAAAAGTTCAATTTCCCGGAGTTTCTTGTCTGCCTTATCTAGGTCGTCCAGGAGCACCTTTCGTATTCCCACCTTTTTGCTAATGCAAAACCCTCTGATGACTACCGTGAAGGCATCCCATTCTATCGCTCTCTCTTTAGTCGTGCCATCATTCTCTTCGAAGTAGTGGGTTATCCTCTCCTCTAAGTCTTTATGTAAGAGTGGATCGTCTAACATTTCTGGGCGTAATCTCCAGGTAGGAACACAGGAGGCGCCCGGGAACCACTTCATAGCAATCAACAAGGGATTGTGATCAGATAGGGTTCTCGTTAGATATTCCGTTCTCACAATCGTTGGTATTAACGTTGAGGAACACAACAGCGCATCCAACCTTACATGGAGCTCATGCATTCCCGAGAAAAAGGAATAATTTCGGGCATGCGGGTGCTGAGCGCGCCAGATGTCGGTTAGGCCCCATCTCAATTGCCAGTCTAGCCTGCCCTTAGCTATGCGGTGCGCTGGGGAGTCCGCCAGCGGGGGGTGCGATCTGTTGAGGGCAACATCTAACACTGAATTGAAGTCCCCTCCTAGTAGCAGAGGTCCCGCCAAAAAGTGGGCGAGGGAGCCCGACAGTGTCGCAAGAAAGGTCAACTGGTCTACGTTGGGTGCATAAACGCTGCAAATGTTAATGTCCCTGCCTCCCAGCTTCCCCACTATGGCGACAAACCTCCCTTCAGGGTCCACCACCTGCTTGGCTACCTGAAAAGGGACTCCAGCTCTGATCCAAATTAGTGCGCCCCTCGCATATGCTGAATATGTAGTGTTGTATACCTGGCCTCTCCATCTGCGCTGTAGTGCTATCCCCTCTGCCTTCGTTAAGTGTGTTTCTTGTAATAATGCTATCTGGTTCCCCTGCGCATCAGGTAGGCATGCAGTTTATGACGTCTCGTCATGGTGTGTAGTCCCCGCACATTCCAGGTGCTGCATTTCAAGTTAGATAGTTCACCGATTGTCCCACAGTGTCCCGTATCCGCTTCTCCCTCCAACCTCTACGTGGTCCAAGTGTTAAAAATCTCCAGCACCGATGGTGAGCCCTCCCCCCAACAATGAAACATTCCCCAAACCTCTCCCCCCCCCCCCAGAACAGGACCCAAAGATCGCAATCTAGTTCCCATCCAAACACTCCCACAAAAAACTGTCTAAATGAACCCAACGGTAGTCACCGCAGGTGTGCCTTAAGGGCAATAAGGGGGGTCGAATACCAACGGGAAGCCGCCCACGACCCGGGTCTCCTGTGAGTGATTGAGCCTTAAATGATCACCTGAAGCTGGGAGCTGCTCCCGCCTCCCCCCTGTAAATGATGAAGCAGCCCCCCTCCCAGTGTGCAGCAACCAGTTCGCCATCGCCTGCGTTCCAACCTCAACAGCTCACCAGGAGTTCTCATTGTTCGTCTAGTATTCCTTCAGCCGTCTCTGGGGTGACAGTGGGCATCGGCACACTGTCAGTTTCTGAGTCCTCAGTTTCCGAGCGATCTTCGCCCTTGCCGGATTCTGTCTCCTCCGCCGTCGCCGTATCTTGTGAACCTGATATGTTGGACACCACCTCCAAAACACCTCGCTGCTCCGCCGCCGTCTCCAACAGAGAAGGTTGCCCCAGTCCTCTACGTCTATTGCGTATCCACCTGGACTTCTGTCATGGTAGCCCCTCGGACACCGTTGCAAGATGTGAGCCAAAGCCGTCCTTCCCGGCTCTGTACAGTTCCAGCCAGCTACACACTTCTTCTGGGGAGTCAAAGAATTTGGTAGTGTCATCAACAATTATCCTGAGTCTAGCCTGGAATAATAAGGAGTATTGGATGCTCTCGTTTCTCAGCTCCTGCTTGACCGCCAGAAAGGAGGACCGTTTATGCTGAGTTTCGTAAGTATAGTCCGGGAAAATATTGATTTTACTGTTCTCCAACTGAAAGGGACCGTTTGACCGAGCATTGTGAAGTAACAGGTCTCTGTCTCGGTAGTGCAGCAGTCGTGCAACCACAGGGCGCGGAGGGCGGCCCTGCTGCAGCGGCCGGGACGGGACCCTATGTGCACGCTCCAGCGTGTAAAAAGGGGACAGTCCCTCCGGCGCCACCGCCGTTCGGAGCCAATCTTCAAGAAATCTAACCATATCTCCTCCTTAAATTTTTTCCGGTAGACCTACGATTCGGATGTTGTTCCGGCGGTTGCGCCCTTCAGCGTCCTCGGCCCTTTTCTCCAATGCATCTATTCGGTCCAACACATCAGTCATGGTGGCTGAGAGGGCTTTTTGCGCTGGTCCTAGGGTGCGAACCGTGCTCTCTACCTCTTTGACCCTATCAGAAAGCTTGCCGTGAAAGGCCAGTGATCTGCTCTGAGCAATCCAAGCCCCATTGCCACTTACGCTATGTCCTGCTGTAGCGCCGCACGGGTATCTGTTATCGCCGTCAAGATCTTGTCCAGCTGAAGTTGGAGGTGTGGGTCTCGCGGCGTATCGAGGTCTGGTTGATCTCCCCTGTCCGGCATCTCTGCGTCCGATGGGGTTTGCGTGGAGCCCTTGGTTCCTTTCGGTTTCCCCATGGCTATAGCGTCGTCCAGCGTTGCCCACAACGAACAGGGGGGAGTCGCCCAGCAGCAAGCGAAACCCGCCGGGGGCCACCCCGGTTAGCGGACACTCCGGTGGCCGCGAGGGACAGCGCCCAAATGCGCGGAACTCGGGCTCGAAAGAATAGTCACAGTGAGGTCATCAGCAGTGCGCTGGCAGGCCACAACAGGTATATCCGGCCAAGATGGCACCGGCCAGGAACCCTGCCGACTTTGGGCGTATTAAGGCCTTGGTGGGGGGGAGAGATGACCCAATGGGGGTCTCCATGCAGTGCGGTAAACCAACCAGCGTTAGCTGTGAGGCCAGTGTCAGCAGAAGTTTTCCAGTCCCACCTACCACCGACTGATCACAGGGAAGGGTCTGCTTGGCGTAGCTCGCAGAGCCAGGTGAAGCCAGTCGGTAGTCCTCCGGCTTTATGGTAGTATCACCACTGCGCAGGGGGCCCTCAGCCTGCGCCGCCCCGCACCATCAGCCCCTCTGCGCCACCAGCATGTGTCCCAAAGCGCAGCCGTCTGTGCACGTGCGTCCTCAGTGGTGCCCCCGGCAGGTGGTGACAGATACCTCGCCGCGTCAACGTCTCCGTCCTGACTGTCGTACAGGGGGGGCCTGCAAGGGCGTCCCGGGGCTCAAGGGGCAGCAAGCCGATCAAGAGGGGCCCCTCAACAAGGCTACGGCGGCCGAGCGCCGGCGATCCAAGGTCCACGTCGGCCAGGGTCAACTGGCACGGCAGAGTGCCCACCTCGGTGTGCTCCTCAGGGTCGCTCAGCTCCTCGTAGGGACCCCCTGGCAGTTCATCCGGCTCTCCGGTCATCTCCGCAGCCAGTATCCAGTCCAAGCGCGGTCCGTCCACAGCCCGCCTCAGGGGCCTCCCAACGCACCCGGGGGGGGGGGGGGCGGGATGCAATCTGCCACCCCCTCCGACACCGTCTCAAGCCGGCCGCCGTCTCCGCCCCAGATCCGGCCCAAAGCGAGGTCGCGGGAAGCCAGTCACCTCTCCCTGGAAAGAGGGAGGTCGATATCCCAGCCTGGCCCTGTCTCTCCTGTCTCGCTCCGCTTCGTGGCAGACGCCCGGCAGGGTATTTCGCCGCTGGGTCCCCAGAGGCAGACAGAGCCCCCGGCGGTTTCAAAGTCGGAGGGACTCCGCGGGCGCCATCTTGGCCATCCGTCCTCAGCACCCCGGATCGCTCGCAAAGCTCGGGACACTCGACTGCAGGGTCGGGGAAGGGACGCCCCGCTGCCACGTCTCCGCCGTCTTTGTGAGGGGAGACGGGGCCCCCAGCGTTCAACTATCAGGATAATACCGGGCTCGATCACGGAGCCCAGCGCTCAGGCGACCTCCACCATCGGCGCTCAAGCCACGCCCCCTAAGAGACATATCATGAGAATAATGACAATAGTCCTTTCTTTAAGATTGACTCACCCGTAATCAAGTAAAGATGTGGGAGCCTGTGTTTGTAATTGCATGGGCAGGATGAGTTGACTGGGTTGGAGATAACCTGATCGGTTTCTAGTCTTCTGATTTTTACAGGTTTAGCACAGCTACAACTACTAATGATTTACCACTAATTACATAAACACTGCTCTGAGTCTCGATCTAAGACAACAGGCATTTTTGGCTTTCTACAAGGTAAAATCACTGTATGTTTAGCATATACTAGGGCATTATGGTCACCCATATTTTTCACATTTGATACTGAGGGTGTACCGTATTATTTTCCTATATTTACAATAGAGCATATGGTTTTGACCTGTCCACCTACCCATTCCACAGTAATCCCAGGCCTACTCGTGAGTATGTTATGTTCTGATTCTTATATATTTTTGATTTTAGATTACTTATATGTACTTTTTCTCGAAGAGTGGATACATTGAAATATAATATCATCCAATACGCGCCGTCTTCATAAGATTACACACCTGTGAAAAGTGTTTTGAAGGTATAGAATACTCACTTTTTAAGCTGATATGTAATTAACAACCTATATATATGGGCACTTTTTTACTATGGTAAGATTGGAAGCATATTAGGATTCTGTCCTTATATGACAACTTTTAAACATTATGTACTTGTTTTCAACTTGGTCTTAAATACATTTATTGGATCATGAGTATTCTGTCACTCATATATGGAGTAACAGTAGAATAAAATTCCAAGTACTAAACCTGTTGTTGAATTTCCTAGGGTCTTTAAGACATCTGAATTTATAACAAGTTAGCAATTCTTTAATAATACGCCATTGCTATTGATCCTGAACAACAAAGGGATTTAAAGAGCTGATCTATCCTTCTTACCATTTTATTACTAAGGTATACGTTTATTTAACACTTACATGTGGCACTACCTTGAATTTCTTAGCACGGGGTTAGTTTTTACTTTTCATTTGCCTCTCCTTCTTTGAGTGTTACGGGTTCTTCTTCCCCATTTTCTCTTTTTCTCTTCTCTTTTTTCTTCTTTTCTCGTTTTCTCAAAGTCAGCCACCGGTGATTTCCAGAGTCTTTTCATAATATTTAGCAGTTTTGAAAGTGTACCATTCCTATTTGCTCTCTGAGATTTATTGTGGTGTTTCTTTTAAATATTGGTCAACCTTTTTTGAAGCTGGTCTAGTCATAACACTACATTCTTCTGGCTGTCTTCATCAACACCACAGACTTTGTGTCAACACAACCAAGACAATTTGTGTTTCTTGCCTTTTGTATTCAGATGGTTGCTCATTCTATTTTGTATATTTCATGGGGCGGCGTTTATTAAAATTTGCTGACAACAAGGTCAGTTGACTTACCTGCAGTTGTGCTCTGTAGTTACTATTTTGACTTCTGGTATACACTTTGATAGTCTTCTGGTCAAAAAATGTCAGCTCTATGGGCCTCAGAAATCTGCAATTCTGAGCTGAAATAGGCAAAAAATGTAAATTTGAATGTAAAAAATGTTGAGAATTTGAGAGTGTCTCAATATAGCAGAATTTAAGGTGGTGGAGCCCCAGTTCCTTTCTATAAACAAGCATTTGCAATGTAATAGGTCTCGCATTTACGCAAATTTGAGCTATTGACATTGTTAATGACAATGCCTTTTATTTTATTTTTATTTTTCAAAACATAAATAAAAGGCATTGTCATTTATTTATTTTTTATTTAATACATTTTAATATAGCGTGAACAAGATCCCAAAGGATATCGGAGCGCTTTACATTAGGATGAAAGTAAGGACAATAGTGCAATATCTACATCAAGTAGGAGTAAAAACAGGAAGGATCGCAGATTAAAAGAAAATTGTAACATGGAGGGTTATAATAAACAGGTGTAAACGGGCAACAAAGGGGGTCACAGTATGTGGAACAGAAGAGCAGTATCAAATGATGGTACCATGGTAGTAGGGACAATGTCATCGAGCAAGAGAGCCTAGCCCAATTACGGTAAGAATTCATTTCTAAGGAGTCTTTTGACTTCCAGTTTGAACATCGTCATTGAGGAGATTCTGCGTAGTTCCGGTGGAAGAGAATTCCATATCTTTGGGGCAGCGCCAGAGAGGGCTCGGTGACATGTTCTTTTTTTGCTAAGGATGAGTGGTTTCAAGAGGAAAGTAGTGGCGCTTCTTGAGGCTCTAACACCATAGGATAGTTCCAGTTATTGCACAAGGTACCTGGGAGTATTGAAGTGAATAGCTTTGTGCGTCAGAAAGGCAATCTTTAACTGAATTTGTGCTTCATAGGGGAGCCAATTAAGAGATTTTAGGACTGGGGATATGTGCTCATTACGTTTGTGCCTGTAAACAGTCTAGCCGCAGCATTCAATGAGGCCCTTAGGGGAGCTAGGCTGTATTTGAGAAGGCCACAGAGGGTAGCGCTGACGTAATCTAGCCTCGGCAAGATAAGCGCTTGGACCACCTGCTTGAAATCATTAAGTGGAAGGAAAGGTTTGATATTTCTGAGTGTCCTCGTCAAGTGGTTTGCTCCCTTACATATATTGCTGATATGATTTTTCAGATTCAGGTGCTTGTCCATGGTGACTCAGAGGGATTTGGCTGAGTCTATAATGAGTGCAGTTGAAAGTAGTGAGGTGACTCAACCATAGGTCTAGCTTGGGGATGTGGTTCAGAGGGGAGATGAGCAAGAATTCTGTTTTAGAGGTGTTGAGCAGGAGATGGTTCTCAGTTAACCAGTATTGAGTAGACGTTAGGGTAGTGTTGAGTGAGATGATGTTTTCTGGGGATGAGATTTTCAAATAGAGTTGCTTGTCGTCTGCATACATATGGAAAAGAATTCCTGTGGAGTTTAGTGAGTTAGCTAATGCTTCCAAGAAAAGCTTAAAGAGGATAGGAGATAAGGCAGACCCTTGGGGGACCCCCATGAGTACTGGAGAGGGCTGGGAGAGAGAGTGATTTGCCACGACTCTTTGAGATCTATGGTGGAGATAGGATGAGAACCATTGTAGCACCTGATGAGAAAAACCCATCCTGTTTGCAGAATGGATAGGAGGTTGTAATGATTAACCATGTCGAAAGCGGAGCAAAGGTCAAGGAGGATCAGGAGGCAGGATTAGTTTTGATCGAACATTTTTAAAATGTCATCCATAACATGAGTGAGAGACGATTTGGTGCTGTGCCCCTTCCACGAGTTGGTTTGATGCTGGCCTAGGAGTTGGTAGTTCTCTATGTGAGCACAGAGTTGGGATTGTATGCATTGTTCTAGGAGTTTTGCTAGGGTGGGGATGTTGAAGATAGGTCGGAAGGTATTGAGATCAGCTTTGTCAGCGTTCGTTTTTTTTAGTATGGGTGATACTTGAACTGCTTTTAGGCAGTTGGAGATTGTGTCTTGTTATAGAGAAGCGTTTACAATCCTTGTCCAGGTAGGGATGAATGCAGTCTTGATTTCTTTGAAGATGGCCGGGGATAACAGGTCACTGAAGTGGTTGGATGGGTTTATATTCTGAAGGATCTTGTTGATGTCTTTTTCACTAAATGGGGTAAAGTACCCCATGACGCATTGTTCTTGGTGTTCGGGTGGTAGAATTGGCTTTTCTAAGAGGTCAAAGGGTGATGCAGAACCTTCTTAGAGGAGAGGTCAGTAGAGATGAGTCTTGATTTCTCAGTGAAGAAAGCAGCAAGTTTATCGCAAGAGGGTGGGCTGCCACCAGGGTCAGAGAGGTTTGGACCTATAACTGATTGCTGTTTGACCAATTCGAAAAGTTTCTTAGGATGGTTAGTCGCTTGATCCAGTTGGTGTCTGAAGTAGTTAGCCTTAGCACTCTTGATTTGTTTGTAGTAGAGGCTCCTAACATCTCTCAGGTCTTTTAGTTAGTCCGAAAAAGGGATTTTATCCCCTGGAACGTTCACCTGCCCTAAGGTTGCAGAGTTCCGTGTTTAAGTTGTCATTATATCACCGTTGGATATTTTTGTTTAGGCATTTTTATGTTGGAGTGGAGCAAGGTCATCCATGATATTGGAGATGGTCGAATTGTAGGAGCCGGTAAGTGACTGCACCTCAACCAAGTCAGCTTGGGAGGAGAGGTCAGATTTACAATGGGCAGCTAGTTCAACAGAGTTTATTGATCTGAGGTCTCTTTTCCATATATTTGATTTTGTTGGTTGAGTCTTCCTCATCATCACCTCCCTGTTAATATAATAGAGGATGCAGTGGTGGTCTGACCAGTCACACGAGGTAATGGAATCCAGGGTGATGGTTTCACCTTTTGAGATAATGAGGTCTAGAGTTTCACCTTTAATATGGGTTGGATGGTCGCAGTGCTGAATCAGATCTTGATCATTTAAGAATGATTTAAGGCAAGATACAGCGAGGTCGTTGGGGTTTGCCCAGTGAAGTTTGAAATCATCAAGGAAGATTTGGGACACGGCTGAGTCGACATTCTCAGAGATGATTTCCATTAGTTGATCAATGAAGGAGAGATTGTCTCCTGGGGTGGTAGAAGGTGTGAAGTTTGCAAACCGGAAGGTTCTTACTTGAGATGCTGAGACATAAGTATTCACAGGAGGAGGGCATAGAGGACTCCGAGTGAGAAATCAAGAGTGTTCCTATGAATACAGGCTAGGCCACCACCCAACTTCCAAGCTCTGTCTAGCCTAATTATATCATGAGTGGGAGGTACTAGGAGATCCAAGATAGAAGTTGAAGTGGGATATAGCCAAGTTTAAGTGAGGATGATAATGTCTAAGTCCTTGTGTTGGATGAGTTCGAAGATATCAGAGGCGTGTTTACTGGCTGATCTGCAATTTAGAAGTACACATTTAAGTTGTAGTGGATTGGGGTGAAGGAGTCTGGGTGACGTTCACACAAGTGAGGTTGTCATTATTGCTGCCTCTAAGATTGGGAGGAGGTTCTCTGCTCGGGTTAGAAAGAATGGATTGTGTTTGTCTCTTCTGGATCATGTTGGGGTTGGACCAAGTAGGGTAAGAGTTGTAAAGGTCCTGGAGATCCGTGGATGCAAGGTGGGTCTCATACCTTCTGGGGCAGGAGGGGTCATTAGGAAGGGGAATGGATTTTGAGATGGAAGAGGCTAAAGGCTGGTCCATGAGATTTCTATCACTAGTGGAAGCTTTGGGCAAATTCGCAGAGGTGAGGAAAGAGCAGATCATGGGGAAAAGATAATTGAAGAGGGATTTCAAGTCATGTAACTCAGAAGTGAGAAGGTACAACTGTGAAAAAATATCATCTTGGCGCGCAGCCAAGACTGAGTGTTGGGCGAGGGGTGGAGGGTGTGTAGGGAAAGCGATTGGTGAAGTGGGGTCTCGGTATTTGCCTATGGGGTCTGCGGTGGTGGTGAGTAGTTGCCAAAGAGGGAGTTGGTCATTTGGGACTAGTGGAGTTCCATTTCCTTTTAATAGTGAGGTTGGAGCATTAGCAAAGGAGGAGTGATCATTAAGCTGAGGGCTAGGTACAGTCAAAACCGGAATGATTGGAATTGACCAATCATGATCGGTGGTTGGCAGTTGCTCGGACTCCAGCCTAGTATGAGTCGAAGGGAGAGGGCTGAGAGAAGATGGATCAGTCGTTTGAGGCAGTGCCCGTCTGTCACCCGGGGATCTCTCCAATCGGGGAACGGATAGGATCGGACTGGCTAGCTGTGCACTGAGTGAACCTGAGAAATCTCTCACCTTCAGATTCATGGGTTTAGATAGTTGGGGCACACCAACAAGGGATGGACCCACTCTGTGATGATCTGGTGGTGAGGAGTGATTTAAATGAAATGAGGGCCTTCCCAAAGTAGAAGGGGGTAGACTCGTCAAGTCCTGATAGATAGTAGGGTGAGTGTGGGTGTCACTGGGTGTCGAAGAAACTACGTTTTTGACTTGTTATGGTCTGTAATGTAATTACAGAGTGTTTCTAGTTAGCGGGTGCTTAGGAACGAGGCAGTCATCCACTACCTCAACATACAGATCAGCCGATCCTATAACTTTTAACCAGAGCCTAGCACACCACAGTACATATTTCAACCGATTAATTTGTCCCTCAAATTCAACATGAACATTGGAAAAATGTATTCTTTTAATGTCATTTAAGATGTTCCAACTCCAGCCGACACGTGTTTCGTCGTTCGGGATGATTACCCACGACTTCCTCAGGGCTGGAAAAACATATAGAAATAATACAGTGTAAGCCCTAGATACAGTGGGCATTTCTCGCAACATAATAGAACATTTCTAATTGATTATACATACTCACGCAAATGGCATGTAAGGTGCCTGCCGGTGCAAGTGGCATACTTTTACGCTTAATGATGGAAATGAAAAGAAAAAACCCAACTAAGAAACCAGAATCCAGTTCAAATTGTGCACCCGAGCAAATTAATGATGGCTGTGTCCGTGAGGTAAACTTATCACACTAGTTCTATCCATGTGCGTCTAAGTATCGTGGGGACAGGGGTGCTGGGTGTGGTCTACCAATAGATCTCGAACGGTTATCGTAGGAAATATTCGTGATAGATGTGCAAGTGCCGAAACAATAGAGACTGAGGCGTACACCAGCCCTACCTTTACGGTAATAATCAGAATCGTTTTCCGCCTAAATTAGACAATAGTGGACAGACATATAATCATCCAGTAATCCTTCTCATCTTGCTGTCATCTAAATAGCACAAAAGGTCAGAAACATACCTTCTGGCTGGTTATAATTCGGTCCCAGCCTGTTACAGGTTGGGCAAATAGAAAGAAAACACTTAATCAATTCTTCGAATTTCAGTTCAATATCTGTAAACAAATATAATTGATGCAATCAAGAGGCATTCTTAAATATGGTGTGAAACGCTTCTACTCTCTATAGTACAAGACCATGCATGGTCTTATTAACAAAATCAGGCAATACTTATCGGGAGCTTTCTACTTTACGGACATGGATAATGCACACAAGTGAGTGACCTTTTGAGCATGGATTACTTGGAATGACAGAGGTTGTAGGTTATGCTACCCAGATTAAGGACAAGGGGGCATATTACCAAGCAATAGCGATAATTATCGCTATTGCTTGGTTAGAGACAAAAATTTACCGCTGAGCTGCGGCGATTTTTATCGCAGATAAACCTTGGTATTACCAAGGTTTATCGCAAATGCGATAAAAATCGGCCGCAATGCATGAATATCGCTGAAAATTCATCGATATTCATGCATTACCGAGCTAATGCTCTTAGCCATGTTATCCACCTCCCATTGGATAACATGGCTAAGAACTGCTCAGGGCAGGTGTTAGCTTTTGGAGATATTCGCGCTTAGTGCGAATATCTCCAAAAGTTGGTAATAGGAGATAGCGATGTTAGCGACTGTTTCCAGTCGCTAACATCTTGGCACGCCCACTTTGCATGTCATTAGTGATAAATATCATTGACATGCAAAGTGGGGCCCAAGATGGTCGCTATCTCCTACTAGCTGTCGCTACCTGGTGTTAGAGACAGCTAGGTAATAGGGAGATAATTTTATCTCCGCTTTCTTGGCTTTTAAAGCCAAAAAAGCGGAGATAAACCCCTTGATAATATGCCCCAAGGTGTGTTTAGGATTGCCTGATTTTGTTAATAAGAACATGCATGTTGGATTTGAGTGACAAATTAATCTGTTGAGATATGTACTGTGGTGTGCTAGGCTCTGGTTAAAACTCTAGTACCTTTGTTAGTACAAAAGTAGACATCACAGATTAACGTTTCGGGCATCGGGTAAGTGATGCGTGCGTTTCTTGGTGCCTTTTTTCGATAGGTTGGGTGGGTAGTTGATGATGAAATCGTTGGATCCTGAAGGATCGGGACTTAAATTCTTTGTTAAAATGTTTCTATTGTCCAATGGTAATGTATTATCAGTGGGAGGAGGATGATGTTAAAGTAAGAAATCCTGGACCCGGAGTGTTGGCTAATGTCCTCCAAAAACCTTGTGTGTGGAATAATGTCAACATGCCCACTCCAAGATAGCCCCCAAAAGCAGGGGGTGTAGCCAGTTCTTTTCTCTTTTTATGCCCTGCCCAGATGTGAGAGATGATATCCACATGCCCATTCTAAGATGGCCACCAAACAAAGAGGGTGAGGGTGGAGGCAGCCCATTTCTATTTCAATGCCCAGCCGAGCATAGGGACCTGGGAGGGGGGGCATCCAGCTTCAGATTTGGGCCATGGGAGCCAGAGAGAAGCACTAAAGCTAAAGAAAATGGGTGCCCACATTAAGAATTTAAGCAAAGCTGCCTCAATTAAGGTACCTTAGCGGACAAGCGTGATGTCAAGTGGCACCTCAAGTCACGGGGCACTCGGAATGACAAACAGTTTTATTGCTGTTTCCGACATTGAGGACGTGATAAAAATGTTCTTCGTCCATCATTATGGAAGAACGCAATTATATTCCATTGATGGGAGTGACGGGCAGCAAATATGCTTACTAACAACTTACACCGGCGAGAAGGCACCTACCTACATGTGTGTTGTAGAGCGTTTTAGGACCGTAGTGTAATTTTCCCGATTCATGCCCTTATATAGGTATAAATCACCATATCCTTATATAGGCACAGAAATCATAACCATATTAAAACATAGCTTAGGCAGTCCAAAAATGGCATGGCTACTTCCACTAGTTCCGAAAATGCACAACGATTTCTTGGAAAAACCCGCCTTCAGCAGTCAGGGACCTCTCCTTGCTTGAATATTGATTTATCCAAGAACTCATGGAGTTTTCAAAGAACTGAACCTTTGATGACGTTATTATGTCCAACCTTACGTCAAACTCGGCACCTTCAAGGTATAAATATGCCCACACTTGCCCAGGCAAAGATACGGTGGTTTGAACAGTTCGACTATCTACCTACACAACAAAGCTCGCCGAAGCAAGTGCGGAAGGAAGCCAACCCTCCAGCAGACGCACTGAGAGAGACGCTGTCTTTTCTCTTGCTGAGAAATCCAGCTCCAGTGTTTCCAAGCTACCCTTGCGGGTTGTTGGGAAATCGAGTCCTGAGAGAGAGATACCACACCTCCTTCATTCTAAAACCAAGGTACGGCGCTGATTAGACCCGTAGAGAATTCTTGGATAGATTCTTGGCAAAGAATACTGAAACTAAGCTACACCTCACTTACTTCTCCCCTCGTACTAGACTTAGGTTAGGTACACAGGGGTAGGCATATTTTAGAAGCACCAGTTGAGTACTTTTAGTCTTTATTTATTAATTTATGTATTCTATGTATTTTATGGCTTCGAAACTATATCATGCTTTCACGGTATTATTTTATAATACTCTTCGTACTGTACGCATTGTACTTTGCAACTAATGTTACGATTGTAGCAGTTCATTTCTCCTGCATGAGACAGAAGACTGTTCAATAAATACTTTTTATAGAAAACGCCCGTCCTTCTAATTCTCTGCACCTCTGGTGAAACGAAGCATGCACGATTGACTGAGTGAAATAACTATCTATTGTTTCGCGACTTTAGAGATATATTTCTTATTCTTGGGAAACAAAGTTGTCATGTTTATGCGGTTGTCAGAAACGAATCCCTTCTTGTTTATTCGAGAAAGCTTCTAGTGACCTCTGAGCTAGCTGGCGCTCACAATTAAGTCTAATATATTCGATAGAGACCTAGTCGACCTCAGTCCTACGTCAAATCTATTGTATATATTATTCCAATGAGCAGAGCCTATTGGGAATATGGGAACTACACTACAGGTGCACCCGATTGTTGGGCCCATCAACAAATCAAGCGATACGGTATCCAAACAAGCAGCACTCTGTCAGTAGCTCGTGCAATGCCAATAGCTTAAACTTGCGTAAATGCGAGACCAATTGCACTGCAAACGATTGTTGCAGTTGATCTTGAGGAATGTACACCTTCTACTGCAGATTAAAGTGAATGATCCATTCTCAGGCTACACACTCGCCATAGCAGTGATATTCATTAGTATAAGTCCAATAAAAATGATTATTCTGACATTTTAAGAACCGGGAGACTTTTTTTATGAGAGCAGGTGTGTACAAACATATTTGTCCTCTAGGTACGTTTTGGGCTAAATAAACAGCACAACTATCAGAAATCTATACCAGGTAATGCTTAAAAAATAAAAATCCTGCTTTAAATGCATCCCTTGAGAAATTATAAAACTCCACTTAGGAAGCACAATGTTTGTAAATTGAATAATGAATACTCTCACTATCTCTTGTTTGTCTTGTTTGCCCAGACGAAAAATTTTAGTATCAATCATTATCACAAGTGATCGGTGAAGCTGAGTGCTTTACAGTAAAAGACAAAAGATGACCAACGCTCTCTAGAAGATATCGAGTTGCCATTTCTCCCTAAACCGACAACAAAATGAAACGATTATGCTCCTCCTAAAAGAGGGAACTGCAGTGTACAATTTATTTAGTAGAGAAACACATGTCTATGGAAAAATGAAAGTAGTTCAACAGTCAGAGCCACTGTTCAACTACTTTCGGCAATTCTGCAGTTTCAGTAAAGCTTATTATATGCCCTTCAGGAAAACATGAGTTACTACTGCTTGGTCAGCACTTGCCCACAAATACAGATAGAAAGTAAATATGAAAACACAACAACCAACGCACTAAGCATACAAAGTAAAGATATCAGCAAGGATGAAGCTAGACAACGAGACACAAGCGTGTCACTGCTCTGTATTAAAACTGGAGCTGCAGAGTTTAACCCTTATTTATCCTCGTCTCTCATGATGCTGCTGACTGGAACTTGACAGTATTTCCTCATAAATCAAAATTCCTGTTAGTAATAAAATACACTCTTTTCAATGATTAGTCAAGAGCAAAACATCACATACGTAACCACATCTGTGGGAGTCCTTTTCTAAATTTACATAGAGAGGCAGGGTTCCCAGATGGCCCTATGTCAGCAGGGCACCTAGGGGCATATTAACAATATGTGCGTTAAAAAACGCACATCACACTTTTCGCTATCGCCGGCTATCGCCGGATTTTTTCGCCGTGTTAGCTCGTTAATATCAACGCGCAACATGTAGGCGATAGTAAATCCTGCGATAGCCGGCGATAGTGAACATTAGCGCGTGAAAACAAGCATTGTTTTCACACGCTAATATGTGCCTTGATAATATGGGGGGGTGGATTCAGCTTTATGATCCACACCCCCATGTTAACAATGCCTAACGCCTGGTCAGAGCAGGCGTTGGGAGACCTGCGATAAACAAGTTTATCGCAGGTCTTTTCCTCCCAACGCCTGCCTTGGTGATAGGGTGTTCCCACCTCCAATCACATTTTACATGTGGTTGGATGTGGGAACGCCCACTTTGCATGTCATTAGAGATGTTTATCGTCGACATGCAAAGTGGGCTTGTGGCAGGTGTTGCAATGCCCTTGTTAATAGGGTGCTGCAAGTATCGCTGCTTTCCAGGGCCGGTCCTAGGCATGGGCGGTATGGGCAGCTGCCCAGGGCCTCGCGCTCTGGGGGCCCAGCCGCCGGCCCCAAGTAAATTTTTCATTTAGCAGCAGAGTTAATAGCAAAATAGAAAATAAATCAATCCATTTTTTCCAAACGCAGGGGGCCCGACAAATAAATGTATAATGTATTGCCCGACTCCCAACGTGATGAAAAGCGATGCGTGCACTCGCGTGGCGCAGGCAGTTAGGGAAGTAGTCTCAACAAAGTCACCGTGTGCATGCACGCACCCCACCACCTAGCTTAGTGGTGGTGGTGCCGTGCGCAGTTCGCAGTGCGTGGGCGGCAGGCCTTTCCCAGGGCCGCCCGGCCGTCAATCTGGTAGCGCGCGACAGCGCTACCAATGACGGCCCTGGACATCATTTTGTCCAGCCCCCGCTCTGCAGTGACGGTGACGCTGCGCAGCATGCACGCCGTGGCCAGGAGAGGAGAGCAGGGTGGTGTGGGGTCGGGAGTCAGACGGTTCGGGGCCGGGTCGCGTTTTACTACGTCTTAAGGTAAGAGAAAGACCTGCAGCAGTAGACAGACCTGAGGGCTCGGATTTGGGAGATGGTGTAAAGGGTAGGCATGGTATGGGACGGTAACTCCCAGGTTGCTATGTGTTGTTTTGCTATTGTCTTCCTTACCTCGGTCTTTCAAAGCACTTTACTTTTATTTTATATAATAAAATAATATACATCGCAGTAGCCGAATATTTTGTGTTTTATTTGTATTTTCAGTTATGACTTTTCCTGCTGGTATCTTTTTGGGTACTGTTGTAACATGCGTTATGATCTGACAGTCAAGAGGACGGGAGACGCCCACTGTCACAAGACTGTGTGGCTTATACATCAGTTTTGAATGTTTTGACCCGCAGATTATCTATTCAGTTCCCTATCATGCAGACTGTGATAGTCACAGTGTGTCCTGGGCACACAGGCATGCCTTTACACATGGCATTGCACAGTCCAGTATTATGTGAAGAGAACTATTGCACAACAGCCACAGCCTCACCCATAATGGCCCATGCTGGGATGATTGTACCCAGGCAGGCAGGCTTAAAGCAGCTCGTTTATGTGCTGCAAGATGCCACCACCACTGTCAGACTGGGGACAGTGGGCACGGGTGGAACTGCAACACTGGGCCACACAGCGGTCCCAAGGAAACGTGAAAGGGAGTTGAGTCACAAAACATAAATAGTTAATATACTTGCGTCCGTCTAAGGTGTGTTAAAAAGTGCTCGGTGTGCTCAAATATGGTGAATCAGACGTGAAAAGTAAAAAAAAAAGTTTCATTCACAAAAGTGTGAATATAAAAATGTTTGTTGGAAGGTGGAACATGTAGAAAGAGCTCCGTGCCCCAGGTGGTGATTGATAGGGGAAAATGTAACGCCCTATGGTGTGCATTCACAAACGTGTCTAATGAGAGTTGACTGTTTACTTTATGTTGTTAGAGTTACTATTCCCTGCATAGCTATGTGAATACTATTTGAAATAAGTACCATGCCTTAATTTGTCCTCGAAGGCAACCATTGTCCTTGTCTTAACTTCAACTCGCCCAGGTATCCCTGTGAATCGTGTGGGCAGCCCTTGCTGTTCACATTAGGACATTGAGTCACCGCATCTAAAGCAATTCCACATGTAAATATTACATTTAGTACCCAAACTGAGTACCTCTGCTCTCAAAAATCCAGTCTGGTAACTGGGCCACTTTTTTCTTTTTTAATGAGAATATTACATTAATTAGGAAGCACATTCCTCAGGCTTCCATAACAACCCAGCTGCCTCTGTGAGGAAAAGTCAGCCCATAACACACCTGATGCCCAGGCTGCTGGCGCAGGACGCCTCTTAGTTCCCATCTTGAACAATTACCAAATAATGAGACGGGCGCTGGAAGCAGGAAGACAAGAATAGAGTTTTATTTCTCATGAGGAGAGCCTGTCATTTCGGACACTCGCATAGTGTCTTCAGGAGGTGCTCTAACAAGTTCTCTGAGGCTTCGTCTTTTATACACAGGTTTATGATGCACAAACATTCCTTATTACAATAAAGACGCTTTGAAGTGGGAAAAGGCATGCTTGGAATCCCAGCTTCAGGCCTATTCCCATACCAGTCGCTCAGATGTCATCCTCCCCTCCTGAATGTAACAAGAGATTGTGACCTCTCAGCTGGACATTCCTACAGGGCACGAGGGCAGGAGGGGATGATCAGGTCAAAGGTTGGTCAGGTGATAAGGTCGGACACTTCGGTTGGTGTATCACGGTTTTGTTATGCTGGGCAGGGAAAAAGGGGGATGTATATCCACGAGGCTTGGTCTTAGGACTTGGGACCGGGTCGAGAGGTCAAGTGCAGCCGGGGGGGGGGGGGTTGTCAGCTGAGGGGAAGGGTGTTCCTGGGAGGAAATGGGGGGTGTGGGTCAAGCAGGAGTGCTACTTCTTAGAGCAGGGTCACGCAGAGGGAGAGGGTCTTGTGGCCGTTGCATGAGCAGTGCGCGCGGGGAGGGGTGTCGGGGGTTTAGCAAACGGTCAGAGAGGCCATGGTGCCTAAAATAGCTGTCGTGTACATATGTGCATGGGACTTATGCTGGCGGGATAACACAGTCAGTGTTTCGTAATTATTCGTTCTGCTTACAACAAGGGGTACAGTGAACACAAATGAACGCCGCTTATGTACACATACATTGCCATTTTCAACAGTCGCCGCTTTTTTACATAAGCAAGTTCAATTCTATATAGTCGATACGATAGGCAGAATGCAATACATGTTAATTTACATTTGTTGGGTTCTTCATACAAGTCTAGAGATCGATATTATACTTTAGTCGGGGTTAATCAAGAAAAACGTTCAGACACATTATAGAATCATGTTCTGACTTTCTCTCCGCTGACATCAAAATACAGTAGAAAGAGCTCTGATACCTTCGGGTCTTGTCAGTGCTATAAGAGACTTTTGGAAAACTAAATGCATGAGTGATCGATGAAACATTTTAGAAAGCAATAAAAAAATGGCTGAGGGAGGAGTTCAAGTTGATACAAGCAATTTGGTCAAGGGGGTGAGTAGAAAGTTCAGGAAGGGGGGTTTTCGTCACAATGTCTTTTTTAACAGAGTCCGTCTTCTTTTGTTGGCGCTGTTGAGCACCGGCGGTGGAGCTATAGGTCCAGCTCGGATTCATCCTTACACGCTGCAGGGTGCGATCAGTCCTCTGCTGTTAGATCACAGTCCTGTTTCTTAACTGATTTTCTTAGGGGTGCCTCATGCTGGGCACCTGCGTGTCTTTCTTTTTCCGTGGCAAAACCTCATTCTATAGTGAAAAGTTATTGTATCTTTGAATGGGTAAAAAATAAGTTTTAGAAAAACTGGCAGGAGAAGACATTTATACATCTCAATTCCGTCCCCAATCCTATGTAGGTGGGAAATAAGTTCATCGGTCACAGTCAGAAGTCATCACTTATGGAGTATGTAGGAGGGCATTACCATTGAATTCATAAACCTGTTTGGCGTTCATTCGTGACGTATGTGGAGAGAAATTGGACCTTTATACACAGTGTATTATATCAAACTCAAAATCGAGTCCTTATGTAGAGACTCGCCCTTCCCTTTATCCCAAGTATCGACAATCTTACATTTCCCTTCGGGGTCGGCTAACTCTTGTAAGCAGGGGCGTTATCGTCATGAAGAAGGGGGAGGGGGCAGATGTTAAACATGCTTTTCTTGGGGAGCGACCGTTAATCAAGGTCATCAATTACGCTTCGAGGGTAGCTGACATGAAGCTGGGGTTAATCGGGGGAAACGGGGACGCTTTGGACAAGAAGCTGGGGTCAATCGGGAGAAGCGGGGGCGCTTTGGACATCCGCACTTAAGTGCAGAGGGGTGAAGTGATCGGTGCATTGGGAATTGCATTTCTAGCGAACTGGAAAACAGAAGGCCATTGACGTTATAGTCCCCCTATAAAAGGCCAGATTAGGGGACATCCGTCGTCTTACCTGTCCTTTCCTTCATTACCAACTCGGGTTCTATCGTTTTGCAGAAAGGAGAGGTAGTAATATGGCAAGTCACAATCGTTTTTAGTTCCTGTCAATTTTGCCGAACACCTTTGTGTTCGAGGAGACCCAATTAAGTTTTGTGCCGGGGGGGCACAACGTCACCATACAAGGAAAGAGGGAACAGGGGGCTTTTGGAGAGAGAGAGAGAGAGGGAGAGAGAGAGAGAGAGAGAGAGAGAGAGAGAGAGAGAGACAGAGAGAGAGAGAGAGAGAGAGAGAGAGAGAGAGACCGCACTCTAAATGGTCCATTCGGTACACGTATGACATGGAGAGAGAAAGAGAGAGAGGGAGAGAGAGAGAGACGTGTACAATAATGGATCATTCAGTGCGCGCACAACACAGAACAACAGAGGTTAAGTAATACGGAAACACAGGCAGAGGGATGACGTAGCTCCATACATTACGTACACACATACTCAGGTGAGGGAGACAGTACATGTATTATATACAAAAATCAAGACAAGACATATAACCGTTATTGGCCATAATGATCTCTTCCTGTATGCTGCGTATCCTTAGCATCCTAAGCTCTTTTTACCCTTTTCTTTCCTTTTATTGTCGGCTGCCTTTACTGGTCTTTATTGTTTTACACACTTACGCCTTTGGCAACCGGTCAAGAACTAACCTGGTCGGGCTAAATGCGTTTCCAGGCGGAGGCAACAGTGGGTGTCAGTTGGGAGAACAATAGGGCAGCTCTGAGTTTCCGGTTCATGAGGGTGTGGAAAGGATGTAGTAATTTCTAAACAGAGACAACATTCCTAGTCCTCCAAACGGAGGGTACTAGAGTTTAAACCTCACCTCAGAATATTCTTTAAACCTTTCCCTATTTAGTTAAGTGTAGGGTGCTTAATCATGAGTGCACATTATTTTTGGTTGTATTATTCGGGGTGCGTAGGCACCATAATCGAACCCCTTTTTCCCGTCTCTTCGTCCGTTAGATCACCATTTTCTTTTTCGTATTTTTAATCGATGTTCCAAAGTGACCTGCAGAAAGAGGGAAAAAGAAGGGGGCGGGGGCAGCATTAAAAAACACATCAGCGCGCAGAAACCCGAAAAGGCTTTTACTTACTACATACTCGGTCTATCTCCACGGAACGCAGTCCTTGCCAACTCGGCATTTGAGCCCAGATGGACCTTTTAGTGTGGGAGAGATGATTATCGGAAGCCGGTGGATAGCATAGGCCACCCAAGTGTGGTATTACGGACCGTATGTAGGGAGGCCAAGTGGCACTCCTTCGGGGCGACTTAGGGGCATTTTAGCACAATTTTCCTGATACAGGTAGCATATAAAGTATAGACTGAATTCCAGGGTCTTTTAGCGGTTGCTTTAGGCTGTACAAAAATGTGCAAAGTACATACAACAAAAACCTGGACCATTCATATTTGCAATATTTCTGCGTACTATACTTTTTAACCCTTAACTAATCGAGCTGAGCCATTTCACCTGTAATTCAGTTATATCGGAAACATTGGTCAGTTATTCGAGACTTACCAATTCACACGTGACAACTACGTACGTTTTTCGCCAAAAATCTTTAATAAAAATGTCGGTGCATAAATATGGGCCTACAACCCTGTGGGCCGGCCAAAACTGTACATGTGGGGGTACTTATTAGTGCAAAACCTAATGGAGTCGGTGGTCATTGAAAAAAGTGCGACAAGTGCAATAAAATCATATCGAAACTTCAGTGTGAGCGAGTATCATAAGTGTTGAAATTCGAACTTTCAATAGTCATGATGCGCCAAACTTAACAACAATTCATTGTCCGAATGTTCAACCAGCACCCATCTCACTTCAATTCATTGTCCGAACACATAATCAGTACCCATCCCATATCAATTCATTGGTTTTTTTAAAAACTGTATGCATATTTCATGACACCAAGGCTGAGCAATCGGGGTACAACAAGGAGTTGAAAGTTTCATTTGTACCAGCGCCATTTTGGGTGCGGCCAGGCAGATCCAGGCATAGTCAAAACCTCCACCAACTCGTGGTTGGCCCAGAACCTCTTTCGGCAGTCCAAAAAGTTCCGTTAAAGGGCAACAGAAAGGGATCGGCAGTATGAACCATCAGTCAAAAAAAGGGGGGAGGGAAGCAACATTTTTCTACCGGGTCATACTGCGTTTTCACCGGAACTGATCCGAACTGTAGTCTGCAGGATTTTAGTCATTCAAATTGAGGCTGGCGTCAGCATGGGAGCGCCGACGTCCCGCGGCTACATTTTCATCGTTCCGCGGGCAGTTATGGCAGTCATTCCCCATCGGGGGTATCTGCGGGGGTCGGGGACTCCCGCGGCTCCTATAGAATCTTCAAGGTCGAGGAGAACTTTTATGATGGTGGAATCAACAAGCAACCGGGCCATTCATTCATGCTGGGCCCGCTCTTGCAAGGTCGACCGCCATTTTGAGAGTTCGGCAGCTACCGGCAATCGCGGGGTCAAATGAGCAGACGGGCTCCAACCTGTCGGGCGAGGCGTCGCAGCATCGCCACAGTGGACGAACCCTTTGCCGGGTGCGTGGAGCGTCGCTGCACCGTAAGAGTGGACGAACCCTTTGCCGGGTGCGAGGAGCGTTGGGGGTGCAGCTGGGGAGCCTTCACCTGGGGAGGTGGGAGAGGCTCGTTCGCGCCGCCTCTCCCTCCCGGTGCACCCCACGGCGTCTTGCTTGATATTTGTTATGGCCGGACCAGGCGATGAGGACGAGAGGAGGGGGTCGGAGGCATGTGCAAGACATCCCCCCCCCCAGTGTTGTCGCAGCCATTATGAAAGAAGTGGGTACGCCTGGCACGTTTCGGGCCGGGCCCACAGCCGATGGCGGCCGGACGCTTCTTCGCCCTGGCCCCAGGAACGGGTCCCTTGGTTCATCCGGTGGGACAGGCCTTGGCGTGTGGCGCAGCCTTCGGGCTATTCGCGTAGTGGTCCTTCCACCCCACCGCCCCTGACGGTTTTTGTAGACTTTAAAACGCCCAAAAACTACTAGAAAGTAGCCCAAAGTAGCCCAACATTGCTACTTTGGGGAAGGAAGGGCTGGAACGGCGTCAGGCAGGCGGCGAAATGCATTGTGGGTTTCGTTTGTCGTTGCAGCAGTTTGTCATGTAAATAGTTGCTTAAATGTTTTTTTTTGTTTGTAAAAAAATAAAACGTGTTCACCTGTTACTTCGCTAGAGTGTTATATATTTTTCTATTATTCGCCTAAGTTTTGTCGTTAATTGGGCGGGGTGGGTGGTGGAGCCAAGCTGTCTCGAAGTCATAGCGTTAAGTTCGGCTTTCCTCACCAGTTTCATATTTCCTGAGGGGTTGTTCCCTATGTTTCCATTTCAGCGAGGTTGAAAAGAGATCTCATCAGCGGCCTACTGATTTCACTCTATTCCTTTTCTTTTCCCTAACGATTTTTATATATATATTTTTTCTTTTATTTGCTAGCACGATACAGCGGCTAATCCGCATTTTTATATTCGTCCTTTTGTATTAGGGGTACCCTCCTGGTCGAGCCAGATGACCTACCTCCAATAAATGGTCCGGGTGGAACTGGTTTACCAATCAGTGGGGAGTAGATAAGCATGACAGATTACAACGGGGGACAAAGGTCCGCATTACCTACCCTTCCTTACTTGCAAAGACTAGACAGAACATTTCTATTCCACGTTATTTGCAAACAGAGAATGCCTCAAAAGAAATATTCCTTGAACAATAAATGTCCAGACAATCAATCAATCAGTGGGGAGAAAAACAGGCATGACGGATTACAACGGGGACAAAAGTCTGCATTACCTATCCTTCACTATCCGCAAAGGGAGGCAGAATATTCCTATTCTTCCCCGTTTGTAGACAGGGAATATCTCAAAGAGCAATAATCGATAAAAACCGATAACAAACAATCAATGGGGAGAAAGATAGGCATGACGGATTACAACGGGGACAAAAGTCTGCATTACCTACCCTTCACTATCTGCAAAGGGAGACAGAATATTCCTATTCTTCCCCGTTTGTAGACAGCGAATGTCTCAAAGAGCAACAGAGCAACCAATCAATCAGTGGGGAGAAAAATAGGCATGACGGATTACAACGGGGGACAAAAGTCCGCATTACCTATCCTTCACTATTTGCAAAGAGAGAGGAACGTTCCTATTCGTCGCTGTTTGCAAACAGAGAATGTCTCCAAGAGAACCAATACTTCAAGTAGCAACCGAGGCTAAATGAACCAATCAATGAACAATATCAGTATTTTAAATACTGATTTCAAAACAATCAATCAATCAATCAATCAGATGGATAAAGCCATCCTACCAATCGGACGTAAAGACGTCCTACTTAACCTTACCCGGACCGGACCATGTGGGCAATTCTTCGCCTTCCTTTCTCCAGCGCCCCATCGTTCTCTTTCTCCATGTTTTTACCGCAGCATTCCTGTGGGATTCCAATCAGGACAGCAGGTCACTTGAGAGAGGTCCGTTCAGAATCGGTGAAGTTCATTCAATCGGCAGCCGGACGAGGGCCCTCTCAAGGCAGGTATACTCCAATCGTTTAGATGTTCACCCCATCGTCTGGACCTCTCTTACCGGACCTTATGTCGCTGATGGACCCCGCGTTGCGGCGCCATTTGAGGAAAAGTCAGCCCATAACACACCTGATGCCCAGGCTGCTGGCGCAGGACGCCTCTTAGTTCCCATCTTGAACAATTACCAAATAATGAGACGGGCGCTGGAAGCAGGAAGACAAGAATAGAGTTTTATTTCTCATGAGGAGAGCCTGTCATTTCGGACACTCGCATAGTGTCTTCAGGAGGTGCTCTAACAAGTTCTCTGAGGCTTCGTCTTTTATACACAGGTTTATGATGCACAAACATTCCTTATTACAATAAAGACGTTTTGAAGTGGGAAAAGGCATGCTTGGAATCCCAGCTTCAGGCCTATTCCCATACCAGTCGCTCAGATGTCATCCTCCCCTCCTGAATGTAACAAGAGATTGTGACCTCTCAGCTGGACATTCCTACAGGGCACGAGGGCAGGAGGGGATGATCAGGTCAAAGGTTGGTCAGGTGATAAGGTCGGACACTTCGGTTGGTGTATCACGGTTTTGTTATGCTGGGCAGGGAAAAAGGGGGATGTATATCCACGAGGCTTGGTCTTAGGACTTGGGACCGGGTCGAGAGGTCAAGTGCAGCCGGGGGAGGGTTGTCAGCTGAGGGGAAGGGTGTTCCTGGGAGGAAATGGGGGGTGTGGGTCAAGCAGGAGTGCTACTTCTTAGAGCAGGGTCACGCAGAGGGAGAGGGTCTTGTGGCCGTTGCATGAGCAGTGCGCGCGGGGAGGGGTGTCGGGGGTTTAGCAAACGGTCAGAGAGGCCATGGTGCCTAAAATAGCTGTCGTGTACATATGTGCATGGGACTTATGCTGGCGGGATAACACAGTCAGTGTTTCGTAATTATTCGTTCTGCTTACAACAAGGGGTACAGTGAACACAAATGAACGCCGCTTATGTACACATACATTGCCATTTTCAACATCTGCGTCTTCCAAAACTATTTCCTATTGTTCAAATGTATTGTAATTAAGTACGACAAAGAGCCAAGGGCTGAAATTACAGTCAACAGCTGCCTTGCCAATCCTGTAAAGCACATACCTCCGGTCACAAAGTTAGTTTTGTAGGCCGAGCCTCTTAAGAGACCTAGGATCTCAGAAGGCACCCCCAACCCTAAGAGGCGGTGCCCTAGTCCCCTTTTCATCGTGCCAAAAGGACAGCTCAAAGGTCACTTCACATTGTGTAGTTTGGTCTTTTATCCCTTTAAAGTTTTCAAAATGAACCATTTTATACACTAAAAGTGAATCAGGAATAATGTTTCGCTGAGTGAATCAACTTCGGAGAGAGTGGTCCCAGCAAAAAATGCTTGAATCAATGAATATGTGAATATCTTTTTCACAGTTCTCGCATGACATTTTTGCCGCAGAGGATGAAAAGTTTACTAAAATATGCAACATAGAGAGACAAAATGTTTATGCAAAGTACCTCACGTCCAAACATATGGGAATTAGGCAAAAATTTCAAATGTACCTACTAATGATGCCTAAAAATGACAAATTATATACTCACTTGTAGTAACTTGGAAACTACAATAAAAGTATTTAAGATTAAGTTTAGTTATCTTCAGCAGGTGCTGCGCAGCAGCAGCCTCATCTCCGTAAAAGCTGGCACCAACTGACAGCATTTCAAAACCCCTACTGAAATAGAATGCTGTTCCACAATGACACGACCCAGCATTCCAGAACAGATGGAGGAGCAGAGCAGATGGATGAAGAGAATACTACATCACTCTTGCTCGTTTTTCTTATATATTTTTCACGACTTTACTTCAGTTTCAATTTCATTGTGCTGCTTTCCCAATCAGTCTTTCTTTGCTTGTCCTGTGATATGTACTTTAGAGGCCTTTAAGGCACAGTTTTGGATTATTCTTGCGACGCAATATGCAATTAGAGGGGCCTCACATCTTCCCTTTCGCCCAGGGCCTCAGAAGGCCTAGGACCGGCACTGCCGCTTTCTCGGCGATTTGTGCCGAGAAAGCGGCGATACTTCAACTTGTTAATATGCCCCCTTGTTTCCAGATCTGTGTTTTCTTTTTAATAACCTGGGAATGCTGGGATTTGTTGACTCACTTTGCTTCAGTTGAACCAAATAAGACAAGAGGACCTCATAACAAGTTTTAAATACATGGAAATTCCTGGACTGGAAACATGAACGATCTTCCAAACCCTATGGGCAACCAACACTGTTGGCTTTGCATCAGCAAAGGGACCATTGGAATATTTTAACATCTATTTGCTCTCAATAACAAAATTTACATATTATTTGGCTTTACTCCCCAAACATCCTTTGTCTTCTTATGACCATCTTTAAATCTAAAGTTAAGCAGAGATAACACCAGATATTTCACTGCAGCCCTTAAAATTAATATGAGTACCTACCTGAATCCTAATCATTCACCCAAAGTAAACACTTTATAAACTTGCTTGTCCACATGCTCACATCCCTCAGCTTTTTCATAGACAAACACGGAAAACTGAACACTTGAAAATGAAACGCAATAAATGCAAATAAGCAACGACATTTCCACCATCTTGAACAATCAAGCATTGTGGAAGTAACAAAAAAGCAACCCCACATACTTTTTAGCAAAGTTAAGGAAACTGCTAACCGGCCAGTAGTACTACAGTAATCCCCTCCAGCAACAACAGAAATCGGATACTTGTTGACTCCAGTCTTGCAGAATTAACATAATCTTCCATATGATATTGTGCAAGCTAGAGGACAGCCCTCAACTGACTCCCCAGCACTCACAGTTTGCTCAGACATCAGCCAAGCACTCAGAAAAATTAAATGACATCCAGCAAAACACTGGAGTCTCCTTTGGCATAATTAACTGTTGCAAAGCTTCCAGACGAAAACTATGGGCTACGGTAGCAAAAGCTCTTAAATCTTTTGTTTCTAATGACACATGGCTTTAAACCCTTGTGATAACAAAAAACAAGCATTTGCAATGCAATAGGATTCCCATTTGAACGAGACCTGTTGCATTGCATCACGGACATTGGGGGAGCACAGACAACAGGAGTGCGGGCGGGGGGAGGCGGGAGAAGGGGGCGAGAAGGCACGGACAAAGTAATGCTTACAGTCTAGATAACATGTACCCTACTGTGTAACACTTGAAGTAAAGGGGCCAGTAGCCATGGGAGGGTATACATGACGACGTGGCCATAATATGGATGGACCAGCAAACTTCTGAATCAATCAGAAGGCAGCATTTATGAAAGACAATGACACGAGCCAATTAAAAACATGGGCGGAGAGTGGGGCGGAGCTTCCTCTCCATTCTCCATTACTGCATGCCTTGCAGAGCGAGCAGCGCATGTGCGATGCTAAACCTAAAAAGACCTAAATTAATTGTGTGTGAGGGAGTCGTGACTTGCAGACTTGCATTGTTTGGCCACTGAGAGAGCTGCTCAATATTTAACTGAATCTTGACAGGCAAACTCAGCTTATCCATATCAGGAGGAGTTCCCCAACCCTTCAATATGCATGCTTTTATTGAAATTTTGAACTTCTTTTAACGTTTTGCATATAAGTATCAATACAGCACACGGTATACTGGGTGGGAATATACCTCTTTTTTCCACATACTTTATCCCCGCTGGGAATTACAATGCAGCCGTTACAACAATCGCATTGTAACAAGGAATACCATTACCCAACATGTCATAACATTGACTTGCGGAGGTGGGGTGCTGGATGTAGGAATAGTATCATTTACTATTCCAACTCCAGTATGTGCAGAAGTAGGGAAGGTGTTGGATTTTAAATCCAACAGCTTCTGCCCCCTCCGCAAGTTGTTGTTCGATTTGCGGAGAAATGGTATGTGCTGTTGCAATGCGATCGTTGTAAGGACCGCATTGTAATTCCCTGCGGGGAAAAGTATTCGTGGTGATGGCTATGGACAATGTACTTGTGGATTACGCTGTGAAAGTTTTAACGTTCAGATTTTGTTTCATATGTTACATTTTTGTCACTGAGGCGCTTACATTTAAAAACGATTTTTGTGAAGTATGACACACCGCAAGGAAGAAATGTAATACAGCTGCTGTATGTGGAATTTTTTTGACCTAAGGTGTGTGCTCAGAAGGTTTTTAAAGGCTCTTGGTTAATGGAATTGTATGTTTTATTCTGTCTTTAGATGTAATGTTGGTGGGGGGGCGGAGCTAGCAAGCGCGGAAAATGGCCGCTTAGCTCCCGGGCTCCGCCGGCGCCACCACTACAATCCTCAATTATCCTGCTACACCTGCATTTTACGGCCATACCTGGCATCCACGTCCTTGCTGGCAACCCGGGTGCCGCTCCGGTCCGGTTGCAGGAAGCCTGCCCCGTCCCAAGCGCCCACTGGAGACTCGCCTGCCGGGGAGACGCGAGGGCCCGCGATCCGCGGTCTCCGTTGAAGCTGCAGTCCGGGCTGCGTCAGGCAACGTGCGGACACAGAGAAGGCGGCGCCAGCCGGCGGGCAACCCGTGCCATAACAACCCGGGGTGGCCGCAGCGGAGAGGGGAGGGCTCAACTGCTGGGAAGCGGAGGTCGTTCCCCGCCGCCCCAGTGCATCCGCACAGTGCAGTTCAGGATTGGCGGGGCACAGAGAAGCTCGGGCCGCGCTCACAGCGCGAACACGGCGGACATTGAGAGAGGCGGCCAGATCGCGCCAGTAGTGTGAGGCGTGCAAGGTAGGGGGGGAAAGGAGCGACGGGTCGCTATATTGAGGTGGCCTACCCCCTCCCCACGGTACATCTGCAGGGGCATACTCGGAGACTGTTTAACGACTTCTGTCGGTTAATGGGACAGGAGCGCGAGGGTTTCTAAAAATGAGCTTTGGACTACTTTTAGCGGTGAATCACTCTTGATCTATGCGCCAGAAGCCCTGATTAGCGCGAGGTGTTCCACACAATTTCACTCGCTTTACAACAGAAGACAATCCCTGCGGAAACAACGGTGGTGTCATCAGTGCCTCGCCCCAATTGCAGACTGACGGCTCCAGAGGTGATTCTCCGAACTATACCTCCTAGTCTGGACGCAGACGGTGCGGCGGTGAA
Source organism: Lissotriton helveticus (assembly GCF_964261635.1). Lineage (NCBI taxonomy): Eukaryota > Metazoa > Chordata > Amphibia > Caudata > Salamandridae > Lissotriton > Lissotriton helveticus. Next base: position 1,376,389,642 of record NC_136059.1, read on the forward strand.
GGCAGGTGTACAGTGTCCCGGCCGAGACGACCCTGCGCTGAATGCTGAGGGGGGGTCCGGACTCATAACCTCCTCGCTGGGACACTGGTGAAGCCCTCGGGCGCAGTGGCGAGGGTGTGCATCGAGAGCGCCCTCTGCCCTCTTGCGCTTTCTACACAGCGGAACGTGACAGACACGAGACACTGCCGAGCATGGGGAAGGGTGATAGAACTCAGAGCAAGCTCCCTTTCTCCCAGAGGCGACTACCCCAGCAAAGTTCCCCGACGCCGCGTGATGAGGAGATACACGCGGGAACAGCGAGGGAGGAAGACCCGGACATAAAGTCTATGCTTCGCTCCATGGAGCAGAAAATTCAGACGACTATGGCGGCGCTGGGAACCAAGATGGACACCATGTCATACCGAATGGACCGCATGGCGGAACGCCTTGATAAGCACTCAGAACGTCACGACATGGCTGAACGGCGGATTACAGAGGTGGAGGAAGGCCAGACGGAGCTAGGTACGGCGAGACGGCGGGTGGAGACACTCATCAAAACACTCCAGGACAAGACGGAGGATTTAGAGGCTAGGTCACGTCGCTGCAATCTACGCATCACAGGCCTTCCGGAGAATACTCAGACGGGGAAGATGGAACTCTTCGTAGAAAAACTGCTCACTACTCTGCTAGGTGACGGAGTGTTCTCTGCTATGTTCGTCGTGGAACGTGCGCACCGCACGCTTGGTCCGCAACCTAAACCGGGATTCCCTCCCCGTCCGGTCATAGCTAAGCTATTAAATTACCGGGACAGAAACACGGCGCTTCGGTTGGCAAGATCCAAAGGGGACCTACAATACGAGGGATCTGCTATCTCCATTTTTCCGGACTTTACGGCGCGGGTACAGGAAGCAAGGAAGCATTTTGCGCCTCACAAGAAACGCCTCAGAGACATGGGTCTCGATTATGCAATGTTGTACCCGGCCAAATTGAGAGTAAATAGACAGGGTCATTCACATTTTTTCACGGACCCGGCGGAGCTGCAGAAGGCCTTGAAATCGTGGGCCAGGGAGCGGAAAGATGGCACGTCCGATACTCAACAGGAGGCGGATAGCGGTCCGCTGGATGAACAGGACTGAAACGAGGTCTGGCTGCCTGGAGAGCAGTGACCACAGGAAGCGACTTTCCATCTCGTCCTGGGATGGCCCTGAGGATGATACCTGCAGACACGTTTTGGCAGATAAGTGGGGCTGGGGCTCTAGGGTGCAGACAGACGCTTGTGCCCCTGAACGCATGCTCTACCCGCTCAGGTCATGTCTGCGGGATGGCTGACTTTGGGAATAACAAGCTGGGCGGCGAGGGTGGGGGGGGCAGGCAAGGGTTCATTGGACACACTTATGAATCGAACTGTGGGTTGAAGCTTTGATGATCTTCTGGTGGTGCTGGGCGGAGGGGGGGGGGGAGCTGGGCATCGGAATTGAGCATTGAGCACAAAGTACGAGCTCCCTTGCTACCATCGCCCCTGAGCGCTAAGCACACGGGAATGTTGAATGTGTTTTTGGGGAGGGCTGGGTGGGTTGGGGTCATGTCAGACCGAATTGGGGTGGGTCTGCTATGGGAGGCGGGAGGGTTGGTGGGGGTTGCACTTGGGTACGTTTTGTTGCTTTCTTCCACTGCTGCTGCGTTACTAAATGCTTTCTGGTTACCTCCTGCGGTACACATTACTGTCGCTTTCACACTGCACTGCCTGTTCGACACTGTCCCTCCGGGACGCTCGAGACCATTCCGACACCTTTGCTACACTTCACTTCCACGACAAGGCTATGGCTGAGGCACACGGTACACCGCAGGGCACTCCTCCCGATTCTCTGCGGGTCCTAACATGGAACGTCAGGGGTCTTAATGACTTCAGAAAGTTGCGTAAGGTGCTAAGCTACTTGGGTAGACATCACGTGGACCTTGCCCTCCTTCAGGAGACTCACTTGCCCCTTAACAGCAAGATGTTATCACATAAAGGTTTGGCGGGTTGTAGCGTGGTGGCGGGCTTTACCACTCACTCACGGGGCACACTCACATGGATCAACCCGCGTTCCAAACTCACACTGACACTCCTCGATGCGGATCCAGAGGGTCGTTATGTAATCTGCAGATGTCGTGGAAGGGGCTACGACTTATTGGTAACTAATGTATATGGTCCGAACTATGATTGTCCCGATTTCTACGCAGAGTTGGCCAGGAAATGTAAAACATATGACCACACTAGTTTCCTTTGGGGTGGGGACTTCAATTTAGTACTAGACCCGACTCTTGACAGGTCAGGGGGCCCTCCCCGGGCTATGTCGGCTGCTGCCGAGGTGGTCCGGACTGAATTAGTTCAGTTAGATCTTCTTGATGTATGGCGAAGTAGACACCATTCTAGAGGGGGTTATACACACTACTCGGCCTATCATGCACTACATACACGTATAGACTACTGGTTAGCGTCCACTCACCTCTCCCACAAAGTTAGGGACTGCCTGATACTACCACGTACCCTCTCTGATCACTCTCCTCTCCTCCTGATTCTGGACACGCCGGCACAGAGAATCCCCCCCTTCACGTGGCGTTTCCCCCCGTATTCTCTCTTAGACGAAGTTTTCAGAGGTGAAATTGCAAACGAAATTGATAGTTTTTTTGAGACGAACTTGGGCTCGGTGGAGAGTATACAAACGCTGTGGGAGGCATTCAAGGTATACGTGCGCGGGATAGCCATGGCCAAACATTCTGGGGTCCTGAAAGCCATTAGGCAGAGACTCAAACACCTTGAGACACAACTTACGGAATTGGAGGAGAGGCAGCGGGCGGAGCCTGAGGGCACTACCCTGGAGCAAATTAAACAGTTGGTGACGGAATTTAATGCGGAAGCGGACAGGGAAGTGCAGCATATGGGTAAATATGCCACTGCCCGCACATATGGCGAAGGGGATAGACCCGGCACCCTCCTGGCCAGACTTGTCCGCAGCGAGAGGCGACAATTGAGAGTGGGTGAGCTAGTGTCAAGTTCGGGGGAGACACACACTGAGGAGGGGCAGATACTTGGGGAATTTAGACAATATTACTCCAATTTATATAAGTCGAGGTCCACGGGAATGGAGGAGGCGATTGACGACTATTTAAGCTATATCAAAATGCCCCAACTGTCCGACGGGCAGAGGGAATTCCTCATGATGCCCATACAAAAAGAGGAAATAGTGGAGGCGCTTGAGAGCATGCGGTCTGGTAGTGCCCCAGGAGCGGATGGGCTGACTGTTGGCTTCTATAAAGCCTTCCAAGACCAATTGGTCCCACTTCTCTCCCAGCTCTTTGATGATATATGCATGGAAGGCAGCATGCCCCCCACATTGCGGGAAGCTCTTATTGTGACGCTTCTGAAGCCAGGGAAGCCCTCCACTGAGTGCGGATCATACAGACCGCTGTCCCTTATAAATGTTGACGCGAAGCTCTATGCGAAAGTACTAGCGACGCGCCTCGCATTACTCGCCCCGGAACTGGTGGCTCCGGAACAGGCCGGATTTATTCCGTCCAGGAACCTTACGTATAATATACGTACGGTGCTAGGGACAATGCAGCACGTGAAGCCGGAGAATAAGGCATTGGCAGTCTTCCTCGATATGTAAAAAAGGCTTTCGACTCAGTGGAGTGGCCCTTCATGTCGAGAGTGCTCAGGAAGCTGGGGTTGGGCGAACCTTTCCTGCAAATGATAGGCGCCTTGTATTACAGACCAACGGCGAGGCTGCGTTTAGGTGATAGGGTCACGGAAGCTTTTGACATTTGCAGAGGCACTAGACAGGGCTGCCCCCTATCCCCGTTATTATACGCCCTGGTGGCGGAACCCCTTGCTTGCGCGCTCCGAGAATATCACAGCCATGAAGGCGTTAGTTTCCCTTCATACAAAATCTGCATCTCCACTTACGCAGATGACACGCTTCTATATGTCAGGGACCCGGAGCTCAACCTTTCCCCCGTGCTGAGGGAAGTGGTCCAATTTGGCGCACTTTCTGGATTAAAAGTAAACTGGACGAAATCGGTAGCATTCCCACTATCCCCGGTCACGAGTAAGTTTGTTATGGATTATCCCTTACAATGGTCTGAGGATCCGGTTAGATATCTGGGCATACAGCTGCACCCTGATCCGGATATATTGGTGAGGGAAAACTATGGAGTAGCCTACAACAAGCTGACTGAGGATGTGGACAGATGGTGTAAGCTCCCGCTGTCTCTGGCGGGCCGAATCGCACTAATGAAAATGGTTGTATTGCCGAGGTTTTTATTCCTCTTCAGTAACGTTCCGGTGATACTCTCTAGAGCCTTCTTTAAACTGCTGACGCAGACTCCCACGCGGTTGGCTTGGGGTGGTAAACAACCACGGGTCAAGTGGCAGGTTCTGACGCTCCCATATGAACAGGGTGGCCTGGGTGCCCCGGACATGGAGTGTTATTACAGGATCGCGCAGGCGACTCACTTGCACACGTGGATACATGGAGATCGCAATATTCCACATGTGGTGCTCGAGACCCTGTTTACGGACCCCCTCCCCCCACCGGCTACGGTATTTCAGCCGCCCACGCGAAGGGTAGGTTTTTTGGATTCGATAGCATCGACTAATCACGCATGGTACTCGCTGGCACAGAGACGGGAATGTGCACTCCTGTACTCCCCCCTAACCCCGATTGAGTGGGCTGTCTGGCTGGCGCCATTGCGGGAGAAAGGGGTCACGCGTGCTCTTAAACAATTAGGCATATCGACGCTGGGAGACCTGTTCAAAGACGGGACGGTGGTCACGTGGGAACAGATCGTGAAATCCCGAACCTCGGACACGCTCCTGCACCGTTTCCACCTACACAGAGTTCGCGCAGCGCTTCATGAGCTACTAGGCCCGACCATGGCCGAGCCACCCGAACTCCCAGAACTGACATATGTTATAAAAACGCCCTCGCCGAGCCACTTGATCTCTCGACTATACAAGTCGGGACAGTACCAGAGGGAACAGCCGCTGTCGAAAGCACGGCTGGCCTGGCAACGAGACCTCGACATACCGATAGATGACTCTATGTGGACATACTGCTGCCAGAACACTAGGAGGGTTTCGCTCAACGCCAGGCATAGAATTATCCACTTTAAATTCCTGCAGCGGTGTACTACACACCGGAACGCTTACATAGATACGGCCTTCGACAAACGTCAGAATGTGAACGTTGCCATACACTGGTGGCCGATTTCATACATCTGGCATGGTCTTGCCCGGGTATCAACAACTTCTGGGAAGACATATTTCAAGAATTAGGGCAGATACTAGAGCTGGAGCTCCCGGTCGACCCGGCGCTGGCTCTACTGGGCCATACAAAGATCCTACCTCCAGCGACACGTCGCCTGGCAGATATGGGGCTGCTGATAGCTCGGCGGGCGGTGGCGCAATGCTGGATGCGAGGTCCGCTACCGACCAAACAAAGGTGGGCCAGGGATATGCTGTACAGCTGCACTCAGACGCAACTTTATAGTGAGCTCCAACCCCCAGTTAGCAGACCGAAAATTTTTGGGAACTTGTACCTGACTTACCGATCCACCAAAGACGCGACGGAGGCAGCTCAAGAGGAGATGGAGGAGTGGCAGGTAGAGGAGGAGAGCACGGGGGACCAACAGAACAGCACACTATTACCCGAGGGGGTCGGTTGATGCGACAGAGGATCCCCGGGTAGTACTGGAGGGACAGACGACAATGGCTATCATGGTCATGGGTGACACATAGAACGAGGGGACTGGTGGGAGGGGATGGACGGTGGGAGGGGGTGGCTTGCGGTGGGTATAGTGTTGGGCAGAGTAGCTCACTGTATCGATATGGCAGAGTACTGGTGAGGACAGGTGCATAGGCAGCACGGGGGAGGGGAAGGGGAACGGGATTGTTGAGGGAGTTTAGTTAGATCAGAGTTAGGGTGGCGAACACATACATTCCACGTTCCAATCCATCACTGCACCACATTCATCGCTCCGCTCTTCTGGAATAGGGGGGGCGGGGGGAGACTGCAGGTTTGGGGCGCAGGCTGGGCAGCGCGTTCGAGGATGTTGGTTATGATCTCTGTATTGCAATTGTTCCAGTAGCTGCCGGCCCCATGGTTGTAGGCAAGGAGCTGTGTGAGTGTACTAACGCCAAATAAAAGTTTATAATCCAAAAAAAAAAAAAAAGATGTAATGTTGGTGGACAAATTCGGTTTTATAGACCATGGTCTAAATAAATTACATTCTTACTACCAATTTACACATGTAAAGAACAAATGCTAAGAACAATTAGTGGATCCACTAAGACTAAGGACTCCTACTCTCAAGTTGGGTAGATCGAATAAGTTCAGATCGTTAGTAGATTATGTTCATAGGTGATTAATCTTGCTTTCCATTGCTTCCTCAATCACACAATGATTAGATTTTAACAATGTGGGCATTGATTATTTCCTTCAATTTCGTGCCAGGCTTTATCCTCTTATTTACTTGTTTCCACCATTTCTGCCATGAGGGAACTGTTAAGATTGATTGTGAGTGCTCTGTGAATTTGCCAATTGTCTATGCCTTAAACTAGCACAACAGTCAAGCTCAACATCCTAAAATACACAATCCAGTTTCATTTATTATTACAGCATGCATTGTTGATTTCTCACTCGATGTACAATACCTGGCTAAAAAAAACTAAATGCAACCCATCTGGGCTCAGTTATAGTTCAAACGCAACCCTTTCTTGCAAAATCATGTAACACATCTGTTTAAAGTTGCTCATCACTTTGTCTCTTTCAATGTATGTATGTATGTACGTATGTATGTATGTATGTATGTATGTATGTATGTATGTATGTATGTAGGTAGATATGCATATATAGCACAAACCTAGCTAAAAGAGGGTCAGAGGAAAGGATACATACAAAAGGTCATGGGAGGGGAAGCAGGGTTCCGAGAGCAGGGTTGGAATGTTACTTTTTTGTGATGGAGTGCTCTTTATGGAAATGTGTCTTTGGCTCTTACCTAAATTAGAGCATGGTTGGGAAGTTCCTGATGGATAAGGGGATGGCATTCAACATCCTGGATGCCTGAATGAAGAAGACATGTTGCTTAGTTTTTGTGTTGTTTTTTACACTTGTCAATCTCCTGTCTGATGGTGTCCTCTCTGCAAGTCTGCTGAGAGCCTCCAGAAGTGGGAAGATATACAGGAATGTCAGTCATAAAGCATTTGCATATGAAGCAACTGGCTTTATAGATGGTGCAGGCTAGCAAAGAAAGACAGAGGAGTTTTATCAAGGTGGGCGTGGTGTGGTCATATTTATTAAGGCCCTAGATGTGGCATTCTGCAGTGTGTAGGGTGCTCTTATGGTAGTGGGAGCAGTGTCACGTCTGGTAGGTGCTGGATCAGAGCATTGTCTCATCCTAATATTGCTTTCAGGAAGAAATGGTTTTACTTTCTTTAGTGCATTGCAGGGGTGGCTCCTCCATTTGAGCCGTGGAGTGTCGTCCCAGAAACAAAAGGCCCAGGCCAAAGCAGAAAAAGAAAATGGTAATAAAGTGTATTTATTACCATTTTATTTTTTCAGCAACCTCCCCTCCCAAACTGAGCGTCAGAATGGAGGGGGGCGTTGGCTTGCTGCTGAGTGGTAGCAGGGAGCTTTGTGCTCTTGAATTTCAAATGCTGTCTCGTTCGCTGGCAGTCTTGCGATGGCCAGCCAGGAATGCGCCTTTTAAATCATCCTAACCCAACTGTCTTAAGACAGCTGGGTTAGAGAAAGCAAAGGCCTCCATTGCTTTTGTGAGTACTGATAGAGGCCACTCCCACCAATCCTATCGCTACTCTCACGCTCCATGAGAGCAGTGCCAGGATTGGCTTGGGGAGTCTGGAGCCTGCTTGCCTCGAGTAGAGAAGGATCAAGGAGGAAGTCGCGCTTGTAAGGTAAGTGCCTTTTATTTTTTTATGTCCCCCACCCCACTACCCTCGGGACATGCCAGCCGCTACTGGTACAGGGAGCTGCTAGTAGGCATGGGGGAAATGTTAACTACATCAGCGAAATTTGCATAATTTCCTAATTTTTCTATTCATAAAGTTTCTACCCAACAGCCAGATGGATTCAACACTGCTGGAACACTGACTTGACCAGGTTTATGGCTGAATAACCTGGGCACAAGTAAGAAAAGAAAATAGACATCAAACAAAATCAACCAGGGTTACGAATAACACCACGATCCGCTCAGAATATGAAAACTGTACTGAAGACTTCAAGTTGTTTAATCCTTTATCACTAAAGCCTGCTATTTCCGCCTGGGTATAGGAACCTATTCTAAGGACTATGCACAAGTTGAATCCTGAGCATTCCTATTTTGATCGAGCAATTGTAATGGGGCAAGCGGGCACTTTTTGAAGGGGAAGAAATAGAAGATGATAAGGTGCTCTTTGAAGCGAGCCAGGAAGATGGCTTAGGGGTGGGGTGAGTAGTGGGGACTGAGGATCGCATCTCACCCAATGTGACAAGGTGGCTAGCATTGAATGGGATTGCTGCAGTCCACCCATTTGGAAGGTTGGCCATATCTCACACTGGAATACAAATGCTCTTTAATTCGAAGTTCTATTATTACTTATTATCAGGGCCACTTGGCTGTATTTGATTGGGAGGAGTTTAGACCGGAATTTAGGGGTGTTACTATAAAATGAAGGTTAAATGAAATGAATAAACAAGCTTTGAACAAATGCATACTAAAGATGGAAGTAAAGGGGTATTTTGGCTGGTGGCTACTAAACATGTATGACAAACATCATCACCTCTAATGCAGACAAAAATAAGGCTGATCTTATTAAATATTAAAGGTCTTACTTCCCCGAACAAACAAATGAAAATATGTCAGGATCCATGGAAGGGAAGCTATAGTGCAATATCTCTACAAGAGACACATTTACGCAACCAAGATAAACAGCGAATGAGATACTGGTCATACCCCATGGTATTTTGATTCTCAGTTAGGACACAAAATAATGAGGTGATTCCATTCTTCTAGAGGTTACTAGTTTATACCTGACACCTATAAAGCTGATAAAGAAGCTAGATACATATTGGTTTCAGGACATATACATAATAGACACATCACCAGTATAGGTCAACACAGGCAAAGATGCCATCCTTATCTCTTTTCTCATCACATCGGCAGAATTCACAGCAGCACACATCATTCTAATTCAAGACTTTAACCTAGCTTCTAGATAAAGACAGTCAATGCCAGCTCCCCATGTTCAGAAGCCTTTGTGTACAGCAATTAAAAATAGCTTATGTTATTTGGGTGTCAGAGAGCCTTGAAGAAAACAACATGTGGATCAAAAAGATCATTCCATTTTCTCCCAAGTAGCTACACATACTTTGGGATAGACTATACTCTGGTGAGTAATGCCGTGAAGACCTGTCTGCATGATACCAAAATTCATTTGATATTCATTTCAGACCATGCCCCTATAGAACTGTCCCTGGTTTGGGACTTCAGAGAGATGCCACACGGTAAATGGATTTTTCATCCTACCTTGTATAGGTATCCAGTACTACGAGAAGAACTGAAAACACTAACAGAATACTTTCTATACAGTTTAACTCCCTAGAAGACACACAACATGCATGCAGAGAAGGAAGAAAAGAGTAAAGCAAAACACAAAAAATATACGAAAGAAAGAAAGAAAAAAGAAAGAAAGATAGGCAGCAAGTAAGAAAGAAAGAAAGAAAGAAAGAAAGAAAAAGAAAGGAGAATTAAGGTAGGAAAGAAAGAAAAAAGGGAAGAAAGAAAGAAAAAGGGAAGAAAGAAAGAAAGAAAGAAAGAAAGGAGAATTAAGGTACGAAAGAAAGAAAAAGGGAAGAAAGAAAGAAAGAAAGAAAGAGATAACAGACAGACAGGGTTGCAAAGATAGAGGACCCTCATGAGCTTAAGGAGTTCATGGGAGCTGCTGGAATAGTGTGAAAAGCAGCAGTCAAAGAACACTTCAAAAGGAATTTACAACAGCATTGACATCAGACAGGAACTGATAAAGCTGGAATGTGCCCCGTGTTTTCACATGGTAAAAAGGTCCTGCTTTCACATCAGGTTCTAGAAACAAAGACACCTCTAAAGTGATAATGAAGAAAGAAACTAAAACACTGGCACTGAACGGACTTACTTGTGTGCAGATGTGCTCCTTTTAAAAGGGACTAAATGCAGTCACTCCAATTTAAGTTAGCTGGTAGCTGAAGACAAATTACCCATTGCCTCATGCCGCAAGCGGTAGTGGGAAAAAGCAAAATGTGAATGGTAGAAGAGCAGACCAATGGAGGAAGAGAGGTGATTGAAAGCCCCTTCATGTAAGTATTTAATACTTATAATTTTAATGTAATCAAAAAATCTTGGCTAACGCCAGACCTACAAAAAGAAAAAGAGGCACAAGGAGCGTGAACGTTTACAAGAGAAACTGCAAAAAGGGGAACAAGCATTTACAATGCAACGGTCTCGGCATTGCAAAAGTTAGAGCTATTAGCATTGTAAATGAACGTGAGTTTAAGGTCTTGACATTGTAAATGACAAGGTCTTTTATTTATGTTTTAAAAACCAAAACATAAATAAAAGTAATTGTCATTTACAATGCCAATAGCTCAAAGTCGCCTAATGTGTATGGCAAACTACAGTAGACTCCTGACGAGTGCCCTTTCACTTAATTTTTTACAAATGAAAGCCCTGGCACTTTTTTTTTTTACAAATTAAGCACGGGTGGTGTCCGTGTCTGCATGGCAGTGGTGGTGTCCGTGTGTGCATGGGAGTGGTGGTGTCCGTGTGTGCATGGCAGTGGTGGTGTCCGTGTGTGCATGGCAGTGGTGGTGTCCGTGTGTGCATGGCAGTGGTGGTGTCCGTGTGTGCACGGCAGTGGTGGTGTCCGTGTGTGCACGGCAGTGGTGGTGTCCGTGTGTGCACGGCAGTGGTTGTGTCCGTGTGTGCACGGCAGTGGTGGTGTCCGTGTGTGCACGGCTGTGGTGGTATCCGTGTGTGTATGGCAGTGGTGGTGTCCGTGTGTGTATGGCAGTGGTGGTGTCCGTGTGTGTATGGCAGTGGTGGTATCCGTGTGTGTATGGCAGTGGTGGTGTCTGTGTGTGCATGGCAGTGGTGGTGTCCGTGCGTGCATGGCAGTGGTGGTCTCTGTGTGTGCATGGCAGTGGTGGTGTCTGTGTGTGCATGGGAGTGGTGGTGTCCGTGTGTGCGCATCCGTGTGTGTAATGAAGGAAGTGATGAGGCGTACACACGTAGGCAACTGAAAAACAAAGCAGTGCCTCTTTGACTGGATTGTCATCCGTTCTTTACTGTAAAAAAAAAAAAGCACTTTAATGCATATGAACTTACACCAACAGTTGAATCGTCTGCTCCTGGGGGGGGGGGTCTGTGTCTATTACTCAATGATCCCTTTAGCAGCTCTCCCCTGCTTCCAGTCTTGTAGTCCCAGATGCCAAAGAGTACACGTGGCTTCTTTCATGGTACCTCTGGGCTTTGAAAATCTCACGCTGCTCCAGTGTGGTACAAATAAGGTTAATCACACTTTTCGATTCGGGTCAATCCTCCTGAAAGACAGCTCGATGGGTTGAATCATCGCTGCAGGTCACACAATGAAGTCAAATCCAACTCGGCCTTTCATCCTCCTGTGGTCGATAGTGTCCAGCTCGATAACAGTGACGTCTACTGCTCAAGCACCTGTTAGACGGTGCTCGCAGTATCCGACGCCAATGTCAGTCTCTACAGCCCAGGGCTAGGTTTGAAGCTCTCCATTCCAGGTCGGATAGCGACACTCCCCGGGTGGTCTTTTGTTTGGCAGTGCCACCCAATATTCCCGCACATTCAGCATGCAATGAAGAGGAGTCCAGCCTGTCGTCAGAGCAGCCTTCCTCTTCTGGAGCTCAGCAGACAGTGAGCAGGGGCGAGTAGGCGTCCCTCCAAAACTCTCAGCATTCGTGAGGTCAGAGGTTGGTCTGGGGGACACCCCCTGCCTCATTACGCTGTCCAGCCCCATGCAGAAAAGGAGAGGGGAGGTCGGGGGCTCGTTATGCTTCTCTTTCCGCCTATTGGAGGGGTGAGCTCCAGCCTTTTCACACCCCCTTCCCTACGAGGATGAAACCTATTGTTTGCCCATTTGCAAGGGGTAAGCAGATGAAAATGCTATAAAGTCTGCCCCCCTCGTTAAAACCACCATCTGTGTGGGGCAGCCACTTGCCAAATGGGCTAAAACGTGCAGATCACTAAATAACCAAAACACATTCACATTAGATTTTATATTTGTGGAAAACGGCAAGTGATTACTAAATAGGTAGATCCTAGTTGGCGGTGTAATATCAGATGTATTATGTGGCAAAGAATTGCATTAGCAAGAGCATTGTGGTAAACACTAGTACAGAAACTGAGATTTTTATAGAAATACACATTTGTGATCAGCATAGACTAGACAGTTCCATCTGTAAAGCACTCGCGCATTGGAGGTCGCTCCTACAGAGCCTGTGCCCCGCAGCTTTGGAATAAGCTCCCCCTCTCTCTGAGAAAAGCTGAGAATCTCCTGTCCTTCAGGAAAAGCCTTAAGACCTGGCTTTTCAGCCTCTAGTGCACTCGTTCTTTGCTCTGCTTCTCTCTACAGATCTGTACAGCACCGGGACACTCTGCCCGAGTAGCCGCGCGCTATATAAATCACCAATTAACATAACATAACAAGACAGAACAGAAAGGCAGTCTTAAGGTCTGCAGCGGAACAAGGATGGTGCAATTGTGGGAACTCTATGTCATCAATAGGCATAAGCCATAGCATGGCAGGTTTAATAAGTAATCCTGTAGTTTGACTTTGAAGAGCTGCACTGTAGGACCAAGTTTTACATAGGTTTAAGGGCTATCTACATCCTAGCTGTTTTCCCTCAAAAGGTGCAAAAAGTATTCTCTAGCTCCTTACCAGCTAAAGCTCTAACTCCAGACATTATAGCATCTGCATGCTAAGAACTATGTGTGAGTCGGACGTGATGCACGCGCACATATGCTCACAGCGAAAAAACAAAAAAAACCCTGACCCTGCCTGTTGATCAGTGCCGAGCGCTGGTATGCAGACTCCCCCTGCATTCCACAGAGGCGCGCAACGCGATCCGGCCTGCCATGCATGCCCTGGAGACAAGACCTGGCCGCGCGCACAACGTTATCCTATGGAAAAACGCTGCGCGCGGCCAGGTCTTGTCTCCCTTCGGCGTCTCAGACTGCTGAGACGCCGACAATAGTTCTCGGCGAGAACGCGCTTTTAGCGCGTTATAGCCGAGCCCTAAAAAGCACATAAGAAAAGCCTGTTAGAATTTTACAATGACAAGTGACGACATTGAGGGGCAAGTTAAAAGTCACTGCAACAATTACAATGGAATTCACACACCTTCGCTTGCAAAAAACGACATATGATCAAGACAATAAAGTACTTGTCATTTAGCAAAGAAATTGAGACACACGTTAGAACATAATTATATAGGAGACATAATCAGTGGTCGAAGTGGGGGGAAAAAAGTAGGGGAACTGGGGGCGGTGATCAGGGGGCGGGACCAACCCGAGGATTAGCTCAGTGGGCGGAGTCAGAGGTGTGGCCAGAAAGAGCAAATCATTTGAATTTTTAGTGTTTGTTTGGCATTTCACTACCCAGCTGCAGCTTATTACGTTATTTAATTCGGCCAATGGATACACGTTTTTTCAGGTTTAATATGAGTTATTGACATTAAAATACATTCACATAGTGGGATTTGATTTCAATAACAGAATGTCCCAAATACGATTAAAAGTGAAATCACAAGCCATTTGTCTCCGAGCCATGGAATTTCTGTCATCAGCACTTCTCCCTTTTTCCACAAGTGCAGTTCAAACATGAAAGGCAAAATATCCTAGTTTGCTAATGTTTTCTATGCAATTATGGCTCTGCAATATTTGTCAGATAATGCACCACCAGCTGCATAATTTGATGATTTTAACTAATAATTTTTTTGTAGCTCAAATGGATCAAAAGTTACAAACAAACGTGACTTGTGTTTCTGCGAAGTGGAGCCCTTTGCAAAGGTTGACTGATCACGCTTCTCACTGCTGCATTTGTGTGTTGCACTGCTACTAATAAGGCAAAATCTTTGCAGACTGTTAGCATGTGTAAAAGAAAATATACATTATTACGCTGCAGCTTTTGTTTGCAGCATAATTTAGTCAACACTGCAGAATCATTTTGTCCTCCATTGCTACATAATTCCAGTGGTCCCAAAGCAGGCAGCACATGCTTAAAGTGCTTGTGCATGAAGCAGAAAGACCGTGATGTTTGTAAACTAAGTTTGGTGTGCGTGCAAATCCTGCATCGCCGACCCCTGGTGAGTTGCACCTGCTACTGCTGGAACAAGGCCAAAAGAGGTACCAATAGCTGCAGCCGACTGGTCTCAAGGGCAAGGCCAGATTTAACGCTGGTGGAAGCTATGTGCGACAATGTTTGTTGGTGCCCCCAATGACACCCTGCTCCATGGATTCCCTCATTACCACCCTTCAACAGTGCCCCTCGAGTCTCCATCACCACTTTTTCGCTCAGATGCATTTGATTTGATTTACAGCGCCACTGATACCAGTGTAGGGTGTCAGAGCACTTTACATCACACACATTACAGAGAGACAATCAATCATATGTGTGTAAATCACTCTCTAGGAAATACATAAGGAAAAGTACTACATCCTGTAGTAGTCACATGACACTATACTAGTAAGCAGTATAGTTTAATAGTGATTTGTCTGGATAAACACAAACTCTGAATTTAGAACTTAATACCATGGTTGGGGGTTCTCTTTAATAATCAGAATTGATTTTATCCATATGAACACCCTTTGCAACATTAGGATAATCAAACACTGGGGGAAAGAATATAACTCTCTAATTTATACCTTGCACTTTGATTGCAGCTCTTAGATGACAGTTAATAGCTCACTGTTCTATGTGATCACGGGGGCAACGAAGGGGAGACAGACAACAGCAGTCACAGACACCAAGAGAGTGCAATACAATGGAATGACAAATGACAAACAAACCTAAGGCCTACCACAGGCCACCAGGGATGAGGCGCAGGAGGTAGCCTGCGGGTGGTGGAGGGCCTCGAACTTCCTCAGCAGCGGCAGCTGAGGCAGGGGACACACAGGCGGTGCTGTGCGGAGGGGAAGCGACCTACATGGTGGGGTCAAGGGTCGATTTGAAGGGAGTCGTGAAAAGGTTTTGAACATTTGCCATAAAAGTAGTGAGCTAGTTGTACCTCTGGGGAAATACAGGGGTGGCCTCCGCAATAGTGGAGGATCGTAGCCCCACTGTCTCAGAGCCAGCAGCAAAAAAAGAAAAAAAATATTTCAATATTGTTTTATTTTTAAGCCGCTGGCTCAGCCAGCGTGTACTGTGAGGGGCGGGCGAGGCCTGGGAGGGGGAGGAGGAGTGCTAGGTGCACTTCCTAAGTACTCATGTGTGTTTGGCCGGCCATCTCAGGCCGACCACAACACACGTGCACACTTAGGTTTCTCTAACCGCTGTTTTGAAGAGCTGGGTTAGAGAAACCCCACAGACTCCCTGACCTGAGTGGAGCGTCTTTCCAGCCCGCTCAGGCCAATCCCCACGCCCCAGAGTCCCAGCACCGTGGCGCAACGCGGGAGGCGTCCAGCAGCGTGTGAGCATAACTTTTAATTTTATTTTTTATTATAATTGTAAACACTCCCTCGTACCCCCGCATTCCCTCCCGCGCAGAGGGAGAATGGGTCTGGAGTTCAGTATGTAATGGATGGGAATATCCATACTCTTACAGCCTCAAGCAGCCCACTTTAGATATCAAAAGCCATGGAGACCAGGACTGAGCCCAGGGGTACTCCACAAGGCCTGGAGGTGGCATAGAACATGGAAGATCCCAATTGGGCAAGGTGTGTTTGAACAGGCAGAAAGGAAACCATGTCAGGACCTTCTCCCCAGACAAATACGGGCCAGTAGACTAGACAAAAGTGCCCCATGGGCTACTGAGCCAGAAGTTGCTACGAGATGAAAAGAACAAGCAAACAGGCACCACTGGAGGGTTCTTGATCCAGAGAAACACAATACAGTTTGGTAGGGGCACAAATGGTGCTGGGAAGAAAAGTATCGGGCTCTTCAGATTCTTTAGCTCTGCAAATGGTAGCTACTTTTCAGGAACTCGCCTTTTCCCATCATGTGAGCTATATTAACTTTACTCAGCTTACCTTTCAGCTGCTCGTCGTGATACATTCAATGTAGTTGCCTCAAGACAATGCAACTGTCTACAAAGTATCCCAGGCCCTCTGGTCTAGATTGGCAATTTACTAGACAGGGTATAAAGAAGAAATTCAAAGGGAAAGGGTCTAATGTGGCAATTCGTGGCTGTAGTCTAATGTCAATTCACAGGAAAAGAGTGTCCAGGTGCAATTCCTAGGATTTGGGTATAAAGTGGCAATTCCCAGGATTTGGGTGTAAATTGGCAACTATCATTAAAAGGGTTTAATAGCAACTCTTAAGAAAAGGGTTTAGGTGAAATTCATAGGACAGGGCTTCAATGCCAATGTGTAAAGAGTTTACAATGAATTCATAGGAAACTGGTGTAAAATCATGGTCAATTCTTGGGAATAGGGAGTAATATTCCTATTCAAGGGAATAGGGCTTTCAAGTAACAATTAGTTTAAAAGTGGAAAAAGTAAAGTTGGAGAAATTGAGAAAAAAAATCATTACAAATCCTAGAGCTGAAATGGTCTGCTCGGGAATTAGCATGTTTAATGTTTTATGTTTTTCATACAAGCAGTGCTTTAGGTGAGCGGGTACTCACAAGTACTGTACTTCTCGTAGCACGAGCAATACGTTGAATAAGGAGAGTCCCGGCACTTCTTGGTAGCAACCAGGCACTGTGTGATAGTAAGTATCTGCACTTTTCGCTTTCCATTTTAAACACTGCAAACGACCCATTCTCCACCAAAAATGATCGAAAGGCTCAAACATTGTTTAGCACGCATAAGCATGTGAGGCAGCTGGCAATTTGTGTTTCTTCATGATCTAGGAATGGCAGGGTGGTATTTTATCTGCAGTCACAGAATGAATGAGAATAGTGATGGTCACTGGTTTCACTCAAATCAGGTAGGGGTGTCATGCGCAGAGCACAACCTCAAAAAGGTGATGGAAATGAAAAGGGGGGGCCCTCGGCCCCCCCGCACGCATGGCGGTGCGGCGACCGTCTCCCCCCCTTTCCCCTGTTGATGTCTCTCGGTGGTGGGGGCGGGCCCTGGGGGGCGCGGCCCACCACCGATTGGCTGGAGGCCTCCCTGACCCGGATACAAGGTAAAAGGTCCGGGTCAGGGGGGGCGGGCTACATGAGGGGCGGGCCGGGGGGGCGTGCCCCCCCCGCCTGGCCCCTCGGGAATAAAGAGGTGGGGAGCGCCCAGGAGACCCCCTTGTCCCTGGACGCTCCCTCGCAGTACGGTGTGCCCCGCGCTCGGGGCGTCTTTGTTTTGTAATTTTCTCCGTTTTTATTTTGCAGGTCGAGGACATCAGCGAACTAGCGAGCACCTGCCTGCCTGCCCGAGCGGAGCCCATCAGTGGAGAAGGGGAGGCGCGCGGGCGGAGTGCTTCCGAGGCCGCACTGAGGCGAGCGGGCACCGTGAACTGGAGCGGCTGGGGAGCTGCGCCGCATTGGAACAAGTCGGCAGTAGAGCAAGTCGGTAGTACACTTGAAGGACCGGCGCGGGAAAAGGTATTTGGGCGGGGTGGGGCGCTGCATCGGGGAGCGGTGAGCGGTGAGCCAGACGAAGGGTTTTGTTCGTCGAGAGAGACAGGCACACACTGCGGACCCGGGCAGCACCAGCAGAGTAACGAAGGGGCTGAGACCTCTTTGTTAGGCGGTACGAGGGATTTCCCGCCTTCGGGGGCATTCAAAGACAGGCGCGTAATCAGAGGCAGGGGACACAGTAATTGCTGTCAGGACGCCCGTTTTTTAGCGCGTAATCAGAGGCAGGGGACACAACAGCGGTTTGGGTGAAAAGTCTGGTTTTGTGCAGTCTATTGCTCGCGTGTAGGGCCACAGCCTTGTTTAAAAAGTTCTACGCTGTGAGGAAAGTGAAGCAGGGTCGACCAGGGCAGCCCCTGGAGGGGAGACCCCTTTACAGAAAGTGTACAATTAAGGATAGGTAATTATTATTGCCTGGAAGGTGTATTATTGTGCTATTTGGGACATTTCACGACTGTTTTTCCCCTTAAAAGTGATCTGAGACATCTTAATTAATTTAATTGTTAAGAACAGTGAGTTGGCTTTTATAACTGCTTTTCATGCCTGTTTTTTCATTAAGTATTTCGCCATTGTGTCTTTGAGCAAGAAGTACATATACTGTTATTTCAGAGCTATTCTGGCCTGGAAGGGGGGTTAATTTACTGTGCAGATACAACTGAATGTAGTGGTGCACAGCACCAGGAAGGTCGACAAGGGAGGGTTCAAGCCTTCACTGTATGTAACCTGGGTTTCCTAATTCTGCTCCTGCCTTTATCGCACGGTGTTAACACATCTTTCCATTCCAGGAATTTAACGGCACTATTGCTGCAATTCACTCATTGAGAGGACGTGAGGTCAGTCGACACGCAACCCGGTGTTGGGCGTCACCACAGACGAATATCGCCGGCGAGTACGCAGGACTGGTCGGTAAGAGGGGTACGGGGGGCTGGCATTCATCGCTCCTGGTGGCCGCCGGGTGGGTCTACATTAGGTTTACTCACCCCTTACATAAGCGGACAAGCCGCTAGTGTTGCGGTCGCCGTTGCATGGTGCTGAAGGCCCCCTGGTGACCCTCCATCTGAAAGGTACACAGAGTTGGCCTGTCGTGATATTAGGAGAGTAGGCAGCTGTTTGTTGGGGTAATATCATGCCAGGTCCGCGGGGTGGTAAAGGTGGGTCCAACATGGAGGCTATGATGCGGGCCATGATGCGTGAGATGGGTGAAATTAAAGAGCGGCTAGGGAAGGTAGATGAGCTGGAAGCACGGTTGAATGAGAGGCATGGTGATGCCCCTGGCCCATCGGGTAGCCTGTCCGCCAGAGGGCGGCGCCATTGCCAAGGGGGGATTTTGTTACCCCACTTAGGAAGTCTAAGCCCAAGAGACCCAGGTACGCTGCATCCGCCCCAGGGCCAGTAGAGCAGGTACCTGCCGTGCCGCTGGCGGTCATCCCACCACCGCTTATACCTATGCCTATGCCCCCAGCCCCTGTGATGCCGGTGCCTGTCGTACCGCCATGAGACGCAGGGTCTGCACCCCCACCGGGGGCCGCAATCCCGGCTACGGGCTTGCCGCAACCGGCACCCGCCTTGCCTGCTGCCCCAGTACCATTGGGCATAACCCCAGTGGTACCTGTGGTCCCAGGCGGGAATCTAGATTCAATGCCCCCTGAATTGTTGTCACAGATAACGGCGTTGATGCCCTGGCCCCAAAAAGGGGGAGCTTTCCCAAATTCTGCAGATCATGCAGCAGAGGCGGCGAAGTTTGTAGAAAAGATCAAATCAGCAGCGGTCGCTGACAGTGTTGCATTGCCAGTATCTTCTCCCCTTACAGGTCCAAGTCTTCCCCAGCCGGATGGAGCTAACGGGCAGCCTGCCCTGGTGCCCGCACTTGGTAAGGAAGTGGCATTGCCGCTCTTGGGGGACGGTGTTCTACCTTCCAAAAGTGAGAATTTGGCTCAACATGTGTCGTTAGCTGTGAAGGAGATGGTTTGGGCAGATAAATATGTATATATTTATTCTTTGTTATTAGATAATAGGGAAATGGAGCATGCAAAAACACTGAAGGAGTGGATGCACCCAAGTGAATGGAGGGTGCAGTGTGCTAGATTTAGGGTAGAGGAAACACTGATCAACTGGATTAAGGCTTGGGCTGTATTCACTGCTATTAAGGCTGAACGACCTCCAGATTTGCAGGCGCCACTGGCATGCTACTCGAGCAGGATTGTGGGGTGGAGTGAACAATATTCTGGCGATGCATGGAAAGGGTATGATTTGAATTTTAGGAAGGCATTGGAATTTAATAGATCATTGGCATGGGACACGGTCGATTCCATGTCATGGCATAAACAGTTCTCGGATAACGCACCCCCCCCTCAGTTCTCCGGTTCGGTCAAAGTGTTCTCCGCTAGACCCCAACAGCCCTTTCGGCCCCCCCAAACGAGTGAGGTGCCTGGGAAGTTTAGGGCCAGTGGGGCAGAGAAAAAAGGGGTGTGCTGGGATTTTAATAGGCGCACCTGCACAAGGGGCGCGTGTAAGTTTAGACATGCCTGTTCCTCCTGTGGTCACCCCTCACATCCAGAAACTGCCTGTAGGTCCAAGCATGGGAACCCGGGACAGAGGGGTAGGGGAAAGCCACTGTAGGACGAACCGGTTAGGCCCCCCCACGCCAGTGGATGTGGTGGCAATGATTCCATGGTTGAACAGATACCTGGACCACACATCGGCCACCCTACTTCAAGAAGGTTTTTCTAAAGGCTTTAGGATCCCGGCGGCGGGATACACAGGCAGCGCGCACTGTAGAAACCAATTGTCAGTAAAGCACAATCCGGCTGTGGTGGCCGCCAAAATTGACAAGGAGCTATCTTTAGGCAGGATAGCTGGCCCTTTCACTGAAGTGCCGGTACCCAATTTTGTGTGTTCCCCATTAGGAGTTGTCCCCAAAAAAGAGAAAGGGCAATTCAGATTGATCCACAACCTGTCAGCACCTAGGGGGACGTCACTGAATGATGCTATTGACGAGGGTATCTGTAGTGTTAAGTACGCCTCTTTTGATCAGGCTGTTAACTTATTACAGGCCACGGGACCCGGGGCGCTGATGGCGAAATCAGACATAGAATCAGCCTTTCGCCTCCTCCCGGTACACCCAGCGGATCAACATCTCTTAGGCTTCACCTTTGGGGATATGTTCTACATGGATAAATGCATGCCCATGGGTTGTTCTATATCTTGTGCTTATTTTGAGATGTTTAGCTCTTTCCTTGAATGGGCCATGAGACAAGTGACGGGCCACCAGCAGGTCATGCATTATTTGGATGATTTCCTCTTCCTGGGTACGGCGGGATCTCAGGAGTGTGCACTGGCATTGCAGGAATTTTGCGTGCTCATGCGGGCTTTTGGGGTCCCGCTTGCGCCCGGGAAGACTGTTGGCCCGACCACCTGCTTAGAATTCCTCGGCATTGAGATTGATTCAGTGGAGGGATGTTTTAGATTGCCTAGGGACAAGGTGGACAAATTCAAAACAGCGCTACGTTTATGCTTACGGAAAGATAAGGTCACCCTGCAGCAATTACAGGAGGTGGTAGGGCAGTTGAACTTCGCACTGAGGATCATCCCCATGGCTCGCCCTTTCTCTCGCTCCATTGCCCAAGCAATGAAGGGGCTGAAGGAGAAACACCACCGCACTCGGCTATCGTCTGAAATTCGCCAGGATATGCTTATATGGATGGCATTCCTGGAGGATTTTAACGGCAGGGTGGTCTGGCCCGGCCCGCTCACAACATCAGCGGATTTGGGCCTGTGGACTGATGCCGCCGGTAGTGTGGGCTTTGGCGCCATCCTAGGGAACAGGTGGGTCGCTCAACAGTGGCCGGAGGTATGGAGAACATGGGGTCTGACCACCAATATTGGCTTCCTGGAACTCTTCCCAATATGGGTGGCATTGATGGTCTGGCCCGAACACCTATGTAATCAATCAGTGGTGTTTTGGTCAGACAACATGACAGTGGTGGAATGTATAAACCAGCAGGGAGCACGGTGTCCTTTCATACTTCGTCTGATCAAAGAAATTGTTTTGCAGTGCCTTAAATGGAATGTCGTTTTTAAGGCCAAACATGTCCCTGGTGTTCTGAACAATGCAGCTGACTCCCTCTCTCGCTTCAAAATGCAGGTTTTCAGGGAGCATCTTCCAACAGCAGACCCCTCGCCAGCGCATTTCCCAGCAGTACTTTGGCAGATTGGTGCCCCAGATTACAGGACCTCGTGGTCGCTAGCCTAGCCCCCAGGACCAAGACGGCTTACGAAGGGGCGTTTTTGTCTTACTGTTCTTTTTTGGGGCAACAATGGGAGGTGCTATGGGCGCAGGAGGATGGCTTTGCGGCCTATTTAGAATGGATGCATAAGGAGGGGCGCTTGGTGGCAGCGGCAAACAGACATAGGGCAGCGGTATCATTCTACGCTCAAGCTAGGGGCTTGCGTGATCCTACTAATACCTTTATGGTGCGTAAGGCTTTGAGGGGTTGGCGCCGTATTCAGGGCCATCAGAAAGATAAGAGAAAGCCCATAGGATTAGCGCGTCTGACAGCTTTACTGGGCGCGCTGGACACGGTTTGTAGCTCGGAGTGGGAGGTGCTTCTTTTTAAGGCAGCATTCTCCCTGGCATTCTATGGGGCACTGAGAATTAGCGAACTTGTGGCAGGTTCCAAGTCAGACCTACTGGGCGGCTTGCAAAGGGCTAGTGTGAGGATAAGGGATGACACCATGTGGGTGACTATTCAGAAGTCGAAGACCGACCAGGAGTCTAGGGGCCACACCATAGTCCTTCAACGGGCCCCCGCCAACCCTTGCTGCCCAGTGAGGCACGTGGAATTATTGCACGGGCGGCTGGTGGGCACAGCGGGCAGGGCACTGCTCTGTCATGCTGACGGTAACCCCTTGACCAGGTATCAATTCAGGAGGGTATTGGAGATGGTGGTCAGAAAAGCAGGTCTTGACCCTAAAGAGTTTGGCTCTCATTCCTTTAGGATTGGGGCAGCAACTGAGGCAGTGGCGGGGGGCCTCCCAGTGGAGAGAGTGAAGACAATTGGGAGATGGTCCTCAGAATGCTACAAACGTTATGTACGAATTGACATGTTGTGATTACATGGCGCTCACGCTGGGTTTGTTTCCGCTCTCTTACAGTTTCTCAGACCTGTTACGCAGGGGAGGAATTTGTCGTCGGGCACCAACAACATACATCAGCACGGAGCTGCAGCCAGGAAACAATGAAGAAAAGTGTTTGGATTGTGGGTCACTCCTATGTAAGACGAGCAGAATGTGTCTTTATGTCAGGTGACAGGGGGAAAAGGGCGGCACAACTGGGGTTGGACATCACGTTCTTCGGGAGAGGGGGGTTGTGTCTCAACCAGTTTAGGGGCTTCTTCCAGGGGCTTTTAGCGCGCCGGCAATCTCCCCCGTCAGTGGTGATACTTCACCTGGGGGAGAATGATTTGGCCACACTGGGAAGGCGCATTCTGATCGAGGAGATTATCTCAACGGCGGGGTGGATGGCCAGGACCTGCCCGGGTTGCACGCTAGTATGGTCGCAACTCATACCCCGATTACAGTGGCGGGGGGGGGATTCGGTCAGGGCGTTGAATCACTCGGTAAAGAGGATCAACACACGGTTGGATAGGTTGTTTCGAGCCCCCCTGTTACAGTCAATACCTCATGGGTGTATCTGGGGCGACAGGTATTACTTGAGGGACGGAGTTCACTTAAATGAGGAGGGGAATGTCTTGTGGTCTGACAATATCTGGGCCTGGTTAGAGGGATTTGCAAGTAGGAGGGTTCCTTAGGTAGGGGCTAGAGGGGGGAGGCCAGATCGTCGGTTAACAATGCTGGCCTGTGGCGGTAAGGTCATTATCGGTGAGCACATATTTGAGGTCTGAGGGGGCGGGCATCATCCTATGGAGGTTCCCGCCCAGGGGGAGGGGCCTGCGGGCCACTCCTAGAACTCCAGGGGCAAGGTAATTCATGCTGCAAAGGAGCGCGGGTAGGAGTAGTTCACGCTTTCCTTAGGCTGGTAGCCACCCCGCGCGCGTAGACTCATGACGTCACCGGATGGCGCAGAGTAAGGGCCCTCCTTTAGTGGGTAAATGGAGTTCAGGGCGTAGACCGGGCAATTCCCGGGGTAACACTGCGCATGCGCACGTCTCTGGGGGAGGCGCAGCTTGTAGGACCTGACACCGGTAGTGACCTTGCCATATGGCCAGAAATGTACAAAAATCAAGATGAGGATGTTAGACTCGGTTAGGAAACAACATGTATTAGAGTTTTTGTTAAGGTCAGGCTCTCAAACTTGTTGGAAAACTTGTATCTAATGTCCTGCTGATTTTTGTATAAATTGTTGATCATGCAATTAAAACCTTTTTTAATTTCATATTTTAATAAATACGGCCGGGCGACTAGCGCCCGCCTTCCAAAAAGTAAAGAAGTCTCGTGTCCACGTTTCTGGGTGTTGGGTGCCGGTTTTGGGGGGAGGCGGCAGCTAGTCGCTGACCATGTGAAAAGGGGGGGCCCTCGGCCCCCCCGCACGCATGGCGGCGCGGCGACCGTCTCCCCCCCTTTCCCCTGTTGATGTCTCTCGTGGTGGGGGCGGGCCCTGGGGGGCGCGGCCCACCACCGATTGGCTGGAGGCCTCCCTGACCCGGATACAAGGTAAAAGGTCCGGGTCAGGGGGGGCGGGCTACATGAGGGGCGGGCCGGGGGGGCGTGCCCCCCCCCCGCCTGGCCCCTCGGGAATAAAGAGGTGGGGAGCGCCCAGGAGACCCCCTTGTCCCTGGACGCTCCCTCGCAGTACGGTGTGCCCCGCGCTCGGGGCTTCTTTGTTTTCCCACCCACCATCCCTTGGAACAAAAGTCTTGTGGCATTCATTATGTCTGGTATAATGGTAAGTTGTTTGAAGGTACGGTTCACATGTCTTACAGGGTAGTAGAAATGGATCTGTCGGTATATTTTGATGATGCTTTTGTTTAGGAATTTTTTCCCTTTTTAGCAAACTGTGTGTGAAGTAATTTTTCTTTGATGCCAAGTGTCTTTAGGCCTTTTTTCCCTTTGTAGCTGTACTGTGATACTGTCATTTATTAGCCAGTGTAGCTGTCCTTTAGAATTTTTTCCCATAGGTCGTCGTATTTATTAGGTATGGGGCATGCGGTAAGGTCATTATCGGTGAGCACATATTTGAGGTCTGAGGGGGCGGGCATCATCCTATGGAGGTTCCCGCCCAGGGGGAGGGGCCTGCGGGCCACTCCTAGAACTCCAGGGGCAAGGTAATTCATGCTGCAAAGGAGCGCGGGTAGGAGTAGTTCATGCTTTCCTTAGGCTGGTAGCCACCCCGCGCGCGTAGACTCATGACGTCACCGGATGGCGCAGAGTAAGGGCCCTCCTTTAGTGGGTAAATGGAGTTCAGGGCGTAGACCGGGCAATTCCCGGGGTAACACTGCGCATGCGCACGTCTCTGGGGGAGGCGCAGCTTGTAGGACCTGACACCGGTAGTGACCTTGCCATATGGCCAGAAATGTACAAAAATCAAGATGAGGATGTTAGACTCGGTTGGGAAACAACATGTATTAGAGTTTTTGTTAAGGTCAGGCTCTCAAACTTGTTGGAAAACTTGTATCTAATGTCCTGCTGATTTTTGTATAAATTGTTGATCATGCAATTAAAACCTTTTTTAATTTCATATTTTAATAAATACGGCCGGGAGACTAGCGCCCGCCTTCCAAAAAGTAAAGAAGTCTCGTGTCCACGTTTCTGGGTGTTGGGTGCCGGTTTGGGGGGGAGGCGGCAGCTAGTCGCTGACCATGTGACTCTGGTCCCCGTTCCATTCCGTCGTTTTTAGATCTTACATTACATTACAGACAGGGACCAGCCATGTGGAAATTAGCCTAGTTTCCGGTTCGAAGGGGACAACTCACCTC
Organism: Lissotriton helveticus; assembly: GCF_964261635.1. NCBI lineage: Eukaryota > Metazoa > Chordata > Amphibia > Caudata > Salamandridae > Lissotriton > Lissotriton helveticus. The sequence continues at coordinate 1,376,415,392 of NC_136059.1, forward strand.
CTGCAAGCGCAAAAAGCATCTTTACCCACGCACAGATTTACATTTTGTGGTGTGCTCCTTGAGCGCAGCAGCAATGGCCTCATGCATCAATCAAATTTGCAATTCATCCAGGCGCAGACTGAGGAACCATGTAGGTGCATGGTGTAAAAGCGAAGAGTACCGGGAAATTGTAGCTGTTTCTTTTCAGAATGCATCAGTATAAATCATAAATTCAGAGGACAAAAGGATATTTATTGTTCACACTTGTAACAGTGTTAAAAAACTGTTAATGTTGCACAGGCACTGGAGTACTTGTTTGGCCGAAGATAATTTAGGGCATTTTATTATCAGGGAGTTTGTCTGCATTAACGGAGTTTCCCCACAGCACCCTGAGTGCGTTAACCTTGGACGCATGTGTATCTACTCTCACATGGGGAGGGCAGCTACGAAAATTTTTAGTGGGGGGCTGACTCTTCTAGCAATATGCAGAGTGGAGATGCAGGGGCTCCAAGAAGGGCTGAAAAGCAACAAAGGCCGTGTGAGCAAGTTAATGATCTTTTAAAGACTTGTTAAGTGCTCTGGTGCGGCTGCGTGTGTGCCCGAAGTTGTCTCAGGCAGGCTGACACACACGGGTGAAGGGGGAAGAGGGGGCGGGGGCAATGGGCATTGCAGGGCTTCTGGGCAGGAAACAAAGTCCTTTTCCTTTCCTGCCTCCCCGACCATCCACGATCGGCAAGCCTTATCTATAGGCTTTTGCTATTTCTGGCCCTGGGACGCCCTGGGACGCGTGTTAAACTAAAAAATTAGGGGAACGGATTCGGCTAAATGAAAGAAGTAGGGGCACGCCGTGCCCTGCCGATCCCGCCCACTTCGACCACTGGACATAATACATCCCAATAGTCACTTATCTGTAACAGAAAAAGAGGAATTAAAAGTCTTCCCAGATTACTATAAAAAGGAGCTCATCAGAACTCCTAGATGACAGCAAACACAATGAAAACTTAGCAACTGCTCCTGATATCTCCAGAAAATAAAGGAACACTGGAAAGTCCCTAACGAAGAAAGAGGTCCCCGAAACTGTAAACCAACTTAAACTATGCAAACCTCCAGGCCCAGATGGCTACCTCGGAACAGAGACATTTTAAGGCATGGGCAAAGTAGGCAATTACCAATGGCCCTCACCTTCCAAGGGGCCCGCTGGAAAAGTGAACTTTCTCTCTGTCTCACCTCTCTGACTTTCTCTCTCTTCGCCCAATGTCATATTAAAAGTGGGAAACAGCCTTTATAATGAGGTTTTTACCACGTTGTACCTTTACCACACATTTTTTACCATGCATGTTTTTAGAACGCATATACTTTCACAACATATGCCTTTACAACACATTAAAGGTAAGTTCGGGGGTTTGAAGGGTCTCCCCCCACATATATATTTTTTATATATATATAAATATCTATATAAACAATACGTGGTAAAGGCATACGTTGTAAAAGAATATGCGATCTGAAAAAATGCGTGGTAAAAAATAAATGCGTGGTAAAAGCATGCAGAGTATTTTCCTGAGTTGTTCCGCAAAACAACCATTAAGGGGTTTTGGCGCCACTAGAAAGACACATTTCAACCGTTTTTGTTTAACCACATTTCTGAAAGCTTGTTTTGTACCATGCCAGCTTGAACTAGAAGAAAATGTCTAAAAAAAAATAAAATTGTCACCAACAGGGGCCCCCAAGACATAATAATAATAATAATAAAAATAATAATAATAATAATAATCCACATTTGTAAAGCGCGAACAATCACCCATAAGGATCTCCAGGCGCTGGGGGCAGTCGGGAAGATTAAGCAAGATATTGCCCAGAGTCACATGGTGCTGGACTAATCTGCCGCTGGCGCTGGGGATCAAACCGTGATCCCCAGATTCCAGCGTCAGTCGCCCTGGCCGCGGCGCCATACCTCTCCCATGAGTTGCCCATGGCCTTTATATCCTTAATTTGACACTACATCAGTAACTTCTATAAAGAGTTTGCCTCTTTACCGGCACCCCACATGACTGATCTTTTCAATGTAATGCCATCAGAGCAAATATACTTACCTGCAATATAATGTCTCTCCCAATGTACTTGCCTGCATTGTAACATTGTAGGGAAGTGGGGTTCTGTTTCAGTAACCCCCCCACTTTTTGCCTGATAACTGATGCACTTTTCCTTGGTGTGCCCTGGGTACCTGCCAATCAGGTACCCAGGGCCTGTGTTCCTTCCCTAAAAACTGTACTAAAGCCTAAACACAATTGGCATCTCTGGCCACAGTAGGCCCCTGGCAAATGGTACCCTAGGTACCCAGGGCACTGTGACCAGAGAAGACCCCTAAAGGCTGCAACAGTTAATGTGCCACCCATAGGGGCCCTGTACCCTTACACACATACACTGCCTTGGCAGGCTGAGTATCTTGGTGCAGAACTAAACAGAGAGTCGACATGGCACACATCCATGTGTGGCATGCTCACAAACCCATTGCCCTGGCATACATCAGTTTCCCATCTAGCTGGGTGCACGATGTCAGTGGTGTGGGCACAGGTGCATGAGCTTTGTGCCCATACAGTACCCAGGGCCATTCCTGGGCACTGTAAGCGCAGTGATGTCATTAAGAGTATAAGGTGCTGGAAGGTTGTCATTACGAACTCCACAGCACCATAATGGCTACACTGAAGACTGACAAGTTTTTTTTTTAAAACAGATTTTATTTGTCTGATCACACATAAAATGCATAGCCCCGAGCACCGGAGTCGTCTGCCAACATCCATAGAGTAAGCATATCATCTGCAGACATTTACAGAACAAACTAACCCCCCCTCCCACCCCACCTCCCCCCCAGTGCACTGCTGCTAACAGAGAAATGAGAAATACGAGTAAAGAAAACGTGCAAAGTCAGTTCAAGACACGTCACAGCATTACCAAATGTCCCAATGTCAAGGCGACGGGAGAGCCGTCGCATCAGGCCGAGGGTCCAAGTCCAGCCCTTGGTACTCAGCCCATCTCTTCCAGATTTTAAAATGTTTGCCTGTGCACCCTCTGGCAAAAAATATAGGTTGCTCAAGTCCCATGCAAAAGTCCATGCCGCTTTTCCAGGTGGCCAGGGGCGGGGCATGTGGCGCCTTCCAGGCCCTGGCAATGTCCCTGTTAGCCAGGACGAGGCCCAGAAGCAGCAAATGTTGTTTGTACCTATTGCCCCCTATGCCCTCCATAACATTCAGCAACGCCAACCTGGGGTCTCGTGGAAGCACCCAGGCCAGCACCTCAGACAGGCATCGAAAGACTCCCTCCCAAAACCTCTGTAGTGCGGAGCATCCCCACACAGTATGAAGGAGTGTGCCCACGTCCGAGCCACAGTGGAGACATCAGGGGACCCCACCATACCCGCCCTCCATAAGCGCTGTCTAGTAAAGTACGAGCAATGCAGGTATTTAAATTGGATTAAGCGCAAGCGGGTGGAGATTGCTGCTAACCGTGGACTTGCCAGAGCCTCATTCCAGTCCTCTTCCTCCAAATCCCCGAGATCCTCCTCCCACGCAGCCTTGAGTTTGTGTAGATCGGAGGAGCAGTGGTGCACCAGGGTCTGATAGATACGGGAGAGTTTCTTATCAGGTAGTTCCCCCATAAACAATTTAGCCTCCAGCGGACTACAGTCAGGGAGCTGCTCAAGGTCGGCTAAGTAGGGCGTCAAGGCATGCCGAAACTGTAGGTATTTAAAAAATTGAGATCGGGGCATCTCAAAGTCGTTCTGCAAGTCCTGGAAGGATTTAAGGGTACATCCTGTCATCACATCGCCCAACGTTGAGATGCCTATAGCATACCAGCCCCGGAAACCCAATAGCGCAGCTAATTGGGGCAGACGACCATTGGACCAGAGGGGGGTTTCCTGGGTGAGCACATTCCACCACCCCATTCTACGCAGCGCTTTCCACCAAACCCAAAACACCACTTGCGTGACCGAAGGAAGACACCGCCGGAGCGCTGCCGAATACAGCAGCGTGTGGAACAACGCCGAACCCATGAGGAATCGCTCCACCGCATAGGCCGGGTCAACCCGGTCACTATACCACCAGTCATTCAAGACCAGCAGGTGGGCCGCCTGATAATACGAGAGCACGTCATGTCCGCAGCCCCACACGAGCAATCCCCCCCTCCCACATAAAGCCACTCAGTACCGAGTTGATTTGTCGGAACCAGCTGGGGGTGATTTTGTAGTTGGTACACGAGGCGGGGAAGCGCAACCATCTTGAAAATGGCCGATCTGCCATATATAGACAATGGCAAACGGGACCACACCTTGATATCCTCGCGCGCACGAGTCCAAACCTGGGTGAGGTTACGCTCGCGGGAAACTGCGGCGTCCTCTGATAAATACACCCCCAGATACTTCATACTGTCCGACGCCTTCTGGAGGTCCGATGCCCAAGCCCCGACCCGACCCTGACCCCTGAGTATCCACAGCGTCGACTTAGTGGGTTTCATACATAAACCGGAGGTTTCACCAAAAATCTGCAGAATATGCAGTAGACGCGGCCCGAGCGGTCCAAATCTGTAAGAAAAAACAAAACATCATCAGCGTAGAGCACTATTTTATCTACCAAATCCGCTGACCACCGAAAGCCTTTAAATTGGACATCGATGCGCACGCATGCTGCGAGGGGCTCCATGGCGAGCGCGAATAGGTAGGGGGATAGGGGCAACCCTGCTGTGTTCCCCTCCGAACTGAAAAAGAACGAGAGACCGCACCTCCGACTCGCAAGGAGGCCGTAAGATCAGTGTACAACAGCCAAACATATGCCAAGAAGCGGGGGCCAAGATTAAGGCGTCGCAGCAGAGCAAATAAGTACACCCAGCTCAAAGAATCAGAGGCGCGATCCATATCGGCGAAAAAGAGCGCCGCCTGCTCCCCCAGCCCCTTCCAAGCGGAGATCGCGACTTGAGCGCGTCTGATATTGTGGCGGGTGGCCTGGCGAGGCATGAAGCCGGCCTGATGAGGATGGACCAGGTCAGCTATATGTGGTTTGAGCCTATTAGCCAGAACCTTGGCCAGGACCTTAGCCTCAGTATTCAGTAACGATATCGGGCGGTAGGACGCGTGGCTTTCAGGGGGTCTGCCCGGCTTCAAAAAGACCACGACCTCGGCATGGCTCCAGTCAGGTGGGAGCACCCCCCCTCGCGCACCTCCTCCTTCACCGGTCGGAGTCGCGGACCCAGCTGCACATAAAACCGACGAAAAAATTCGGCGGGGAAGCCATTTGGACCCGGCGCCTTACCGGGGTTCAGCTCACCCAGAGCCGTGCCAATCTCATCATCGGACAACGGTTCATCCAAGGAATCCCGCACTTCATCTGAGACAGCCCGCGGGGGGAGGTCATCAATACATTTCTGGACCATATCAACCGGCAAGCACTCCCGGGGCGCGTAGAGGCCCTTGTAATAAACAGCGAAGCTCTCCGCGATAGCCGTAGGTTCAAGTATAGGTTCCCCACTAGGGCACATAAGTTGGGGCAGCGGTTGGGAATGGAAAGTGCCCTGACAGAGGCGGTGCAACATTTTGCAGGATTTGTCCCCCCACTGGTACACCCGACTACGAGTGGCCAGCCAAGCCTGTTGCGCTTCCTCCATAAGAACGGCTGTGTACTGTTGCTGAGCAAGTAGCAGCTGACGTCTGATGGGACCTCCATCCACCCCCGACTCCTACGCTCTAAATCCTCAAGCGCAGCCTCGCGCCGCACTAAGTCTCTCTTTCGCTCCGTACGGGCCGCTGCGCACCAGGAAATATCTTCACCCCGCAAAGTGGGTTTTAGGGCCTCCCAGAGAGTGGTCGGGGAGGTTACGGAGCCAACATTGGACCGCAAGTAGTGATCTAGTTCTTTGGCCATGTGCTCTCGGTTATCATCCTGCGTCAAGTGCCAGGCAGACATACGCCAGCGAAACGACTGCCTGGCTGGGCCTATGAGGAATGTGAGGGCTACCGGGGAATGGTCGGACAAGGCTCTCGGCAAAATAGCCACCGAGTGGATCCTATGAGCCAGCCCCCTCGGTACAAAGATGTAATCCAATTGAGAAAAAGATTCATGGACTGCTGAGAAGTATGAGTAGTCCCTACGTGAACCATGGCGATACCTCCATGTATCGATCCAGTCCAGACCAGTGACCAGAGCATGGAGTTTGGTGGTGGTGACCCCCCCCACCTCCCCCAGTGATCGCTCCAACACGCCACCTATCACTACCCAGGTCCATGACATCGTTCCAATCTCCCCCCACTATAGATAGGGCATCCGGTATGGCATCCCAAAGGGCCGTGGGCCTTTCAACAAGAGGCCACTGCAGAGGGGGTGGGGCATATACGCTACCCAGGGTCACCCTGTCCCCCCCGACCCTGCCCTGCACAAAGACATACCGACCCTTTGGGTCAGTCCAGAGTGTATCATACACATAGGAGATCCTACGATGTACAAGTATAGCAACCCCCCTAGACCCCCTCACAAAGCCTGAGTGGAACACCTCTGTGTATCCAAATCGCTGGAGACATGGTACCTTAGTGCCTAGCAGATGCGTTTCCTGCTAGAACAAGACATCCACCCCTGCCCTCTTAGCACATCGGAAAACCGCACCCCTCTTCACTTTGTCCAACACCCCCCGCACATTCCAGCTCAAAACGCTCAAAGATCCGGAACTCACCGGCCTACCGTCCCCCGCAGCAGACATAGGGTCAAATATGTACATAGAGAACATGTGTCTTGATGACTCAGCACATCAACAACATCGCAAACACAGAGCACTATAACATGCGCAAACAGTCCCCCCAACTCTAACCCAGAATAGCAACCCCCCCTCCATCCCCCACCCTGCACCTCCCAAACATGGCAGCACCTGTCGCGGTTGGAGCGCAGCCCGATCCCCAACGGGGGAACACAAACCCCTCCTCCCAATGGATCCCCGAGCAACAACCCATCAACAGGGTTCTCACTCCCACCCACCCAAACCTACTGGGGCAAGCTCCAGCCCCGATTACCTAAGCACCTGAGCGTCTATTGTTGCTGTGCACACAGTTCAGGACGGGAGTCTCACACATCAGGGAACCTCCTGGTGTCGCTGCTTCGGCGGCAGATCCCCCTGGCGGGATGCGGAGCCAGAGCACGAGCTACCGCCAGACGTCGAGCCCTTGCGCCGACGCCGCTGACTCCGCAGGCCCCCAAGGGCCCTCCCACTGGAGGAGGAATCCAATTCACCGCCTGGAGCCGTGGTGACGCGAAGTTTCACAGTTTTGTCAGTCCACTGGAAGACCTCCTCGGGGGAATCGAAGAACAGCGTGCGGGACTGGTAGATGACCCGCAATCGTGACGGGTAGAGCAGAGCATACTGGATGTTAAGGCCCCGGAGGCGGGCCTTAGCTGCAAGGAAGGACTGGCGTTGCTGTTGCACCAGCCGCGTGTAGTCCGGGAAGATCAGTATGGTGGCATTGTTGTATGTGAGGGGGGCCTTTGACCGTGCATGTCGCAGGATGGCGTTGCGATCAGCATAGTTAAAAAAATTCGCAATGAATGTACGCGGGTGCGCCCCGGTAGGGGGTTTCTGCATGAGGGCCCGATGAGCCCGTTCCACAACGAAGCAGCGGGATAGAGCGTCCGAGGGTAGCCAGCCCTCCAACCACTGAGCCAGAAAGCGCTCTGCGTTGTTGCCCTCACAGTCCTCCGGAAAACCAACAAAATGGAGGTTGTTCCGTCGTGCACGCCCTTCCGCATCTTCAACCCGCATGACGAGGCCCTTCTGAATCTTTTCCATGGCGGCAACCTTTTTCTTGAGCACAGACACGTCGTCCTCAATTTCGGAGACGCGAGTCTCCGTGCCGGTGATTCTTTCAACAGCATTCCGTAGATCTTGGCGGAGCAACATAACATCAGATCCAACAGCCCCAATCTTGGCGTCAAGCATGTCGCTTGATTGCGTAATGGCCGCCATTAACGCTGCATTATCGGGCACCGCGTTGTGCGGCCCTCCACCTCCTGCCGCTTGGCCCGCCTCTGTAAATTTATCAAGGGTCCCCTGCTTAGTATGTCCAATACCTGCTGCACCCCGCGTCATGGTTCTCGTGGATGAAATGCGTGGGATGGAGCTCCTCACTGCGACACCCTTTAGTGCCCACACACCGGAGGTCCGAGGGGCCAATCTGGAAGGCCACGGGCCCGATCACCACTCCAGACAGGGGACCCTACCACCGTCAGAACGCTGTGGCCCGAACCGACCACCGATGCACACCATCAAGGGTCGCTGTCGTCGCCTCCAGCCCCGGGGCGTCCTGAGCTCATGAACAGCCACTGCAAAGCACTGCGGCCAGCACACCCCCAGACACCACAGCCCGATGAGGCTGTCGAGCGCCCCACTACAGGGCCACCACCACTCCACCAGGCAGGATATATGCAAGAGAGGGGGGGATCGAGCGGGCGCCATCAACCCTGCTTCTCAACCCCCTAGCCCCTCGGCGACCAACTCACCACTGCCGGCCAGGTCAACACCAGGAGTCTGCGGCCACGAAGCACCAGCCAGCCGCCACCACATGCCACATAGGATCCCCAAAGGCGGCACACGTATTCCGGCGAAGCACTCCAGAGTCCAAGGGGGGGGGGGAGTAATCCAATGCCGTCCCCACTGATCTGCCGCAATCCTCCACACTGGGCCTGTGAAGCTGCAGCTCGCTGCCCGGGAGACCAGAGATGGCCACTGCCCCCACCAGGCCAAGGTCACCGGATCCGTGAGACAGCCGCACTGCCCACAGTGGCGGGCTGACTCAGCAAGATGGCCGCCATCTTCCAAAGGGCTGGCCGGTCCGCTGCAGCCCCCTCCCCGACCCCACACGGCCGGCGCAGGCAGTTCGGTAGACCGCCAGCCGCCTCGCGTTCCAGCGGTCAGGGCCCCCCCGCGGTCGGGGGGGAGGCCGGAATAGCTCCCCGGCCCTCGGGGCACCAACACTCCGTCACCGGCGTGATGATCACTCCCCCGGCAGGGCGCACCACCGCAGGTCCCGGTTTCAGCCTTCCGGGCTAGCACCAGGCCCCGCCTCCACCACAGATCGTCGTGCAGCGCCCCAGCAGCCCCAACAGACAACCGGGGGTCACTCAAGGACAGCAATGGGGCTCCGGAGAGCAGCTGGTCGAAAAAACGGGCTCAGGTAAGGATAAATGCCAGGATGATTACGGGGCTGGCCGGAGCGAACCTAAAACGCTGCCGCCATCGCTGCTAAGCCACGCCCCGAAGACTGACAAGTTTGATATCAAACTTCTCAGCACATTAAACCCACACTGATGCCAGTGTCGGATATATTGTAATATGGACTACAGTGGGCATCTTAGAGATGCCCCCTGAAACCTAACCAACTACCAGTGTCCTGACTGAGAGGCTGCCTAGGCTGCCACATAGTAGACATGTTGCTGGATCCCTGGGTAGAGAGCCATCCGCTCTCCTGGGCCTGCAACAATGCACATCCTGGGACGAGGTGCTAGGTCTCCGAAACCAGGATGGGCAGGGGGAGCTTCAAAGGCATGCCGCCTTTGTGAGCTTCTCCAGGCCACTTGCTGTACTCAGCAACTGGCCCCCACCGGTTCTGACCCCACTCTGGCGGGAAGACAGGCAGGATAAACAAAGGAAGGGAAGGGGGTGTGCCAGCCTCTGCCAACCCCAACCCTCAGGTAGGAGAGGCGAGATGAAGCACAACTCCGGGCTCCCGCCATCTTGAGGATGGGGAGGCCTGCCCAATCAGAGATAGGCTCTTGCCCCCTCCCACAGGAGAGGATCAGGATAGAGGGTGTACTCACCCCAGGACGGGGACCCATTGTTCCTGTCCTTACCCTACCTGTAACACCCCTAAATGTAGTATTTAGGATCACCCTGAACCTTCCTTCAGCAGATCCCGATTTAAAATCAAGAAAGAAGAACAAGAAGAAGGATGACCTGCCGTGCAGCTGCTAATAAGAGGACGATTCAAAAGGGGGTGGTGATGGACAGAGTATCTGAATTAGGTAGAACACTCCTACCCAGTCAAAAGATCAGGGCTTGATCCATCATCGTTTTTTAGCTCACTGCACCATCCCAGTTCAGAACCTGGCTACATACAAATTAGTCTGACCCTGGCCCAGTTTATCATGGGAACAGGGCAGACCAAACTACCAAGCCAATTCTTTACTGGAAAGGAAACAAGCTTCCGGGGACCGGTTTCTGGCATTACAGCCGTCTTCGGCCCGGCTTGCTTGAATCCTGATGGTGCAGTGAGCAAGGGACTCATGTCTGAGCATACCCTTCCACACTTGTGGTGGCCAAAACGATTCAAAAGGGGGTGGTGATGGACAGAGTATCTGAATTAAGCAGAACACTCCTACCCAGTCAAAAGGTCAGGGCTTGATCCATCACCGTTTTTTAGCTCACTGCACCATCCCAGTTCAGAACCTGGCTACAAGCAAATTAGTCTGACCCTGGCCCAGTGCATCATGGGAACAGGGCAGACCAAACTACCAAGCCAATTCTTTACTGGAAAGGAAACAAGCTTCCGGGGACCGGTTTCTGGCATTACAGCCGTCTTCGGCCCGGCTTGCTTGAATCCTGATGCTGCAGTGAGCAAGGGACTCATGTCTGAGCATACCCTTCCACACTTGTGGTGGCCAAAACGATTCAAAAGGGGGTGGTGATGGACAGAGTATCTGAATTAAGCAGAACACTCCTACCCAGTCAAAAGATCAGGGCTTGATCCATCACCGTTTTTTAGCTCACTGCACCATCCCAGTTAAGAACCTGGCTACATGCAAATTAGTCTGACCCTGGCCCAGTGCATCATGGGAACAGGGCAGACCAAACTACCAAGCCAATTCTTTACTGGAAAGGAAACAAGCTTCCGGGGACCGGTTTCTGGCATTACAGCCGTCTTCGGCCCGGCTTGCTTGAATCCTGATGCTGCAGTGAGCAAGGGACTCATGTCTGAGCATACCCTTCCACACTTGTGGTGGCCAAAACGATTCAAAAGGGCTCACTGCACAATCAGGATTCAAGCAAGCTGGGCCGAAGACGGCTGCAATGCCAGAAACCGGTCCCCGGAAGCTTGTTTCCTTTCCAGTAAAGAATTGGCTTGGTAGTTTGGTCTGCCCTGTTCCCATGATGCACTGGGACAGACTAATTTGCATATAGCCAGGTTCTGAGCTGGGATGGTGCAGTGAGCTAAAAAACGGCGATGGATCAAGCCCTGATCTTTTGACTGGGTACGAGTGTTCTGTTTAATTCAGATGCTCTGTCCATCACCACCCCCACTTTTTGAATCGTTTTAGCCACCACAAGTGTGGCAGGGAATACTCAGATGTGAGTCCCTTGCTCACTGCACCATCAGGATTCAAGCAAGCCGGGCCGAAGACGGCTGCAATGCCAGAAACCGGTCCCCGGAAGCTTGTTTCCTTTCCAGTAAAGAATTGGCTTGGTAGTTTGGTCTGCCATGTTCCCATGATGCACTGGGCCAGGGACAGACTAATTTGCATATAGCCAGGTTCTGAGCTGGGATGGTGCAGTGAGCTAAAAAACGGTGATGGATCAAGCCCTGATCTTTTGACTGGGTACGAGTGTTCTGTTTAATTCAGATGCTCTGTCCATCACCACCCCCACTTTTTGAATCGCTAATAAGAGGACAACACCAACTGACTTGGCCCCAGCCCTACCGTCCTGTTGATCATTGAACCTGCTCCTGCTAAACCCCGTAGTCTCCTGCGGACAGCAACCTCGAAAACCCCAGAGGACCTGCCTGCCTTGCTCAACTAGAAGACTGGGACTCACATGAGCAGTGGTTCTGCTCAAAAAGCAACACCCCTGGTGCCAGCCAGGAACCGCGAATCCAGCACGCTCTGCACCCGCCGAGCCCAGCCTTTGTCTGAGTGGACAAAGACCCTGAGGACATCCCCCGGTGATTGTGACCTCATATCTAGTGCCCAAGAACCCTCCTTCACGACCCAGACGAAGCCAGCAGCCTCACAACCAGGGACCCCTCCAACCGCGTCCAACCGAGGGTAAGATTTCCCGACATCAAAAGACACCCCTGCACCCGGCCCCCTGTGCCCAACTCCTCCAAGATCCCAACTTACCTCTCAAAGTGGTGGTCGCTTCTGAAGAATCTCTGTCCCCGAGCCTGCAGCCTTTGTTCAACATCCAAGTCTTCTATTGCATAACATTGAGCCTCTGACTGCTCAAAAGCACCCTTCACCTAGCTGCCCGAGTGCCTCTGGCAGTGCAACCTTTGTCCTTATCTACTTCCCCATTTGCCCTGAGCAAGTGACCAGGAGTCCAGCTCCCACAGCCGTGTGGCCTGCTTGCCAGCAGCCACCAACCATAGGCCCCCTGCCGCCCATAGGCTAACATTGGGCCTAACTACCTCTGCACCCGGCTGCCCCTGTGCCGCTGAGGGTGTACCAACTGTACCTACCTGACCCTGGGAGACCCCTGAGTCTATGCCCAGAACCTTAACTCTGCCAGTCGAGCACTTACCCAAAAGCTGATAACTCACTTTTCTTCCATGGGGTAACATTGGCTGGTTTCACTTGGAAATTCTTCTGTGTGGAGTTTTGGAACTTTAAAATATTCATCCAAAATCAGCCGAATAACGAATTCTGAATTACTCACCTGTTATCATGAAGGATCCCAGTGCTGAATCTTTCAGCCCAGCACTGAACCTGAAAAGTAATTACAACCGTGATTTACTGTTAACTCAATTTTCCTCTATAAGAATCTATTGTATGGTTTTCACCAGAAAATCTTCTAAGTGTCCAATTTCCAAACGTACAAATATTCCTTAAAAATCACCTGTATGACATAAACGCATTCTTTCAACTTTGTACAGGAGATGCACCAGTGCTAGATCCAGGATCCAACACTGAGTTAGAAAAAGTAACGTTAAGACTACTTAGCTGTAAGTGAATTTCCTTCCGTAGGATAACATTGGTGATTCTATGTGAAAAAGTTTCTGTGAACTTTTAAAATACAATAATATTCCTTAAAAATCACAGCTATAACCAAAACGCTTTTACTCAACTCTTTACAGGATATGTCCCAGGACTGAATCTAGGATCCAGCCTTGTGGTTAGAAAAGTAACTAATTGCATTTAACTATAAATTCCCATTGAGCTCAATGTAACATTGTGTTTGAAATAGTGTTGCCTATTGCAACAAATGTAACTATTGTATTCAAAAGTCTATTGCCTAATTTGAAAAGTACTTACCTAAAGTAACTCATTCTGATGAAAGAAGAGTTTGATACCGTGTTGATTCCAAAATAAAACAACTGTATATTTTTATGCTAAACATTGGAGTAGAGTTCAGTTCTTGAGTGTGTGAGACCATTTGCTGACTGAGTGTGTACAACAAATGCTTTACACTGTCCTCTGATACTGCCTTACTGCTCGACCAAGCTACCACTTTAGAGAGTAAGGTTATATCTAACTTCAGCCTCTGCCAAACCTCTGGGGATTGTGGACTCTGTGCACACTGTACCTTACTTTGGTCCAGTATAAACAGAGCGACTTTCTTACAAACATCCCAAGAAGTAAAGACTGCAAAAATAATGGCACTATATACCACCATTTAGGCCCATTGCTTAATATAGATGCAAAACCTAATTTTAAAATATTACCTATTCAATTAGACACTCAACTCAGAGCCATATCAAACAGGCCTTAACAAAGAAGGACACATTCATGACAATACTCACAAAATATGCCTTCTGGTCTAAAAAACGATACAAAAGCAATACTAGCAAACCTGGCATCCCTCGATGTAGAGAAAGCTTTTGATTGGGTGGACTTGCTATTATTGGCAAAGACGCAACACAAGATTAAAGTTGGATCAACATTTATAGTACTTGTAAGGGCTGCCTATGGGGCCCCCTCCTGAGGAGTAGCTGTCAATGCCCCTTTAACCTTGGCTTAAGAAAGACAGGTATGCCACTATCTCCCTTCTTTTTGTGCTGAGGATTGCAGCTTTCCAAAGAAGAAAAGAAAGAATGGAAAGGTAAGCGGCATTCAATTGGGACAAGAAACTCCCACAATACCATTTTTTTGCAGACGATGTCCTTCTCACTCTGACATCTCAAAATTCATATTTTACAGAGCCATAAACTAGATTGGCAGAATAGAAAAAGCAGCAACATCTTAAGGATTTTGGGGGCCCTGGGCCAACCCTATTTTGAGGGCCACTGTTCAGAACACCTTTAAATGTATTATCCAATTTCAGCTCTTTAATACCTTCTTAAGCCAGTTCACTGGCAGTGCAGACACAGGAGCATTGGCCCCAAATGAAATTTATGGACCTACATTTTGACATTTTAGACGTATTAAGTGGTATAAATTACACACCTCACAAATGCAATTTCCCATATAAATTCCTAGCTAAGGATGAAGGACTACAATGTTCAAGGACACATTGAATTACAAGAACTTACACAAGAGTTTATTCAACTAAGGAGACAGATTTGAACATCAGTAACCTTAAAAAAAAGTTTATTTGAAAAATGCAGTTAGTTTAAGAAAAATGTGGAATTTAATTGAGTCATTTTAGGATCAATCAATGCTAACTGTAGGCATTTTTTTAAACGTTTGAATACCCTACATATTTTAGGTAGAGTTATTTGACATTAGCAGAGATGTCACAGGACTTGGTTTTAGAAAACTGAGTTTTATTCCTTTAACATAAATCAAACATGTTTTTAACAAGAAAGCATTGTCTCAGGTTGCATATATCTTAACATAGGCTCAGGCACCACACAGGAAAGCTGTCTCGCCCAAGGTTATGAATGATTTTCAGGCCCAGGTAGAAATTTCAAAAGCTGAAGAGATCTTCTAAAGTTTTTACACAGTTTGTACAAGTTCAGACCTCAGGCACACCTTACAGACATTTTGCACAAATCTCACAGACACCAGTTTTAGACAGCAGTTCAATCAGTTAGACATCTAATAGCAATGCCACTCCTCTAATTACACAGGTCTTACAGACTCAGTCCTCTAAGAGCTGGGCTGCTCTCAGGTCACATCAATTTTACATGCTCAAGCATCTGAAAGCAAAACTATTCCTCAGGGGAGGCATAATGTATAGACTCAGGACTCTGGCAGCGTAGCTAACCCTGCTGTTAAAGACATTTTTCTGGCTCATATATCAGATGCATAACCTGTAGTGTAGGTTACATAAAACGAACCAGGTAAGGCATCAAATAGGAGTAAATCTTACTCAGATTTCACAGCCTCAGACTTCTTACAGCTAAGGTATACGTCAGGGCATCTAAACATCTATAAAGTACTATTAAGTACTAATGTGGGAAAATATCTAGCCATTAGGGAGATGAACGCTCTCACTTGCATGTAGTGCTCAGAAGACTGGTTTATGACAAACTATTATGGATGCCAAACATGAAAGGAACTTTCACACTGCAATTGATCCATTTCCATACCCAAAAAGTAAGCGAAAGACCCACAGAATTATTGGTGAATATGTTTTAATAGCATTAAGAGGTATTATACACATCTGGCATATTTAAGCATATGTGGAATGCTGAAAACTAAACGTTTACGAAAAGGACATGCGAATGCAGCAACAATACAAGCCTCTTTGACAAAAAGAAACAATCACAGAAGAGCTGACATCCTTTGGACAAAAGAGACCAATGTTGGACAGAATTGTGAACAATGCAAACATTCACCTTCAGTCACAAAGATGTGAGTTTAATCCATCATTCTTTTGCTCGCCATGCCACCCCACTTTTGGCCCAGCCGTATGCAAATCAGTCTTGGCCCTGTTCCACATTGGAACAGTTCAGCCCGAACTGTCAAGCCAGGTCCTCTCTGGACCAGAAACAAGCATCCTGTGACTGGTTTCGTGAGCAAAAGAACGATGAATTTAATCAAGAGCTCTTGACTGGGGGTGAATGTTTTGATTTGTTATGTATTCCATCCATCATTTGTATGTCTTTTGCTTTCGTGCCCTAAGTGCGCCGGGTATGCCCAAACGTGGGTCCCGGGCTCACTGTGCGTCTGAATTCAAGCTAACCTGTCTGATGAGGGGTGAAACCCCAAAACCAGTCCTAGGATGCATGTTTTCTGTCCAGGGAGGACCTGGATTGGCAGTTCAGGCTAGACTCTTCCTGAGGCACAGGGTCAAAACTGATTTGCATATGACCAGGTATAAACTGGGGTGACACGGTGAGCTAAAGAATGAAGGATTTACCCTAGATCTCTTGACTGGGGGTGAATGCTTTTATTTTCTCTGCATTCCGTCCATCATGTGTGTGTCTTTTGACATCCGTTGGACAGCCCAGGTAGCAGTAGTGCAAAAGACACTCACAAAAAGAACATACAGTAACTGCGTGAGCTTTTTTTGGGCACCAAAAGGGCATCACCAGTGAAAGCTTATCTCGGAGACTGAACTGACCAAGGAAAGGAAGGATTAAGTTTGCAAGATCCCATCATACAAACAACAGACCAATATGGGCATTAGCATGCACACATGTCTCTGAAAGAAGGATGACGCATCAAGAGTTCAAGCATCCCTCACACACAACAGGCAGAAGCATGTGCAGACCTTGCTCTGATAAATACAGCATGGGCAGCATAAGTGAAAACTGCCTTCACATGCGTACAGATGGTGCCGCACATTCTCAAACACCAAACAAGCTTCCACAATGTCTCAGCAAATACAGCAGAACAGCAGCGCCCTGGGCTTGGAAGTGGTAAATGAACCCTGCACAGGACTGAATGTCTTTGTCTTGCCTTCTGTGAATATATTATTCAAAAAGTGACCTTGAATAGAAAATGCTCTCAGAAGTGATTGTGTGACTGTAAAGACCATACGCCTGCTTTATTATTGTCAAAACTTGCAGAAACATAAAGTTGGTGAGATGATATTCGCAAAAAAAAACGCAAATACGTGCCACGCATTAAATGTGATTGCAAGTTTTACGTGCGTTCACATCTAACATTCAGAAAACGTGCCCCAGAAGGCAATATTGTGCTGTGTTTTCAATATTGTGATTTAGCAGCAGCTCACAAATGGTATTGAAAATAATCTGTCAACCCCTTCCATTTATTGTAAGTGAGCTACTGTTTTGATCTAAACAAAACGTGTTAATGAATGTTGCCTGGCTTTAAATAATATGACACCAACAATCTTTGTAAAATATCTGTGCAAACATCACCCTTAGTAAAAATATATCAAAAGAACATTTTATTTAAACAATCACGTTTAAGAATAATTCAAGGTCATCAGGGCAGGTTTGTCTGCAGAACACAGCGTGTTCAGGCAGAACGTTGGGAAGGCTATCAGTGGCCCCCTGAAAGGCTGGGGCCCTGGGCCAGTGCCCACTTTGCCTTTGCCTTAGAACGTCTGAGCAGAAAAAGTAGCTGGATATAAATTACATCTCACAAAATCAGAGTTGCTCAGCATCACGTTGTTGCCCTTGTAAATTAAAAGGTTAACCTTCCAAACTATTTTCGAATGGGCAACCACATTGTTAAATATTTAGGATCAAAGATGATGCCAGACCCACAACTCCTTAATGCACTTTGTAATAATTACAGAAGCTGTTCCTCCATTTTTCTGACATGGTTAGGCAGGATGAATACACCAAAGATAAATGATCTACCAAAAACCTTTTACCTCTTTCAGGCGCTTCTGATGAAGTTTCCCAAAGAGTTTTTTTTTTAACAAACTAAAAATGAGCACAACACACTACCAATGGCAAGGCAACAAAGCTAGACTTTCACACATTATATGTCTTCCCAAATTACCAGAGTGATCACCCCTCCTTAATTTCTTATTATATTAGAGAGCGGACCAACTGAGAGGGATTACACAGTGGTCTCCAAGATAGACAGATAAAATACTTTTTTTTTTATTTCAAAGTATTTTATTATTACTTTTATAGTCAAGACATTAGCATTTCTGTTACAAGGTTAGCCAATCGTAGTCGTAGTTTGTACACATTGTTAACCGTCACTTCAAAACATATGCTTAGCTAACACCAACTGACGTGGTTTAGTGAGAATAAGAAAAAAAAGAAAAAAAGGTGATAGAAAAAAAGCAGAGAAGAATGAGGCAGGACTATAGTGGGACCTTATCTAGAAACCGAAAAGAGACAACCATCCTCAAGCATGCATAAGCACTCCTGCTAGCACAACCTTAGCAGTATGGGACACACTTCTGACACAGCCAAATCTGACCACCTTATCATTACTGTAAACACCCCTACATCAAAACTCACTTTTACCCCATCTCTAGGGCAGGACCTTTTCAATAACTGGAAACGGGGCAACTGTTTAACCATGTCTGAGATGTTCTAGGGATAAGATATTTGGCTCATGCGAGAGGAAGTACAAATTAGACGAAAATGAACAACATCACTATGCCCAATTAAGGCACTGGATGGTGCAACCAGGTATGAAAGAAGCGAACACCAGAGAGCTGACCCCAATATAGACATTTGTGAAATAGGCCACAGGTTCAAGGGGCCTTATAACTAATTTTGTAATTTGTTACAAAAAGCCTTGTGTGAAGTCCAAACCTTAGGAGATCCAGAGAGTCACAAAAATAAGGCATGGAAGCAGTAAAATGCTTCAAGGAATGCTTATTCATTTGTAGAAGAAACTCTATCTACAGCATACCCAGGATACCCGTCAGTAATTGTCCTTTCACAGTTCCAACAATCTAAAGTAAACATTCTACATGGAACAACTCATAGAGGGAATGGGAGGGGGAAAAGGAACATGAAGAATGTACCAAGGAGAAGAGGGGAGAATAAGTCACTGACAACAACTGCACATTGCCACACCTTGCCCACTGCTATGCATCCATGAAAGGCTTACTGGAATAAAATCCTGACAGGGGAAATAAGAAATAAGACAATAGGAGATTCTATGGCATGATGTTACTAAAAAATTGTGATAACATTCTTTTTTTTATTTATTTTTTATTGAAGAAGCCGTAGGAAAACATTGGTACATTAAATTCTTCATAGTTAGACAAAAATTTACAAACAATATACAAGAGACAACCCTAGACAATAGAATACCACATCGAAAATACAACAACTGCAATAACATACCGATATTAAAGTGCTAGTACATGAAAAACAACTGATATTATACATCGAACTTTCTACTATAATTCATATAAACCTACCGCTATAATGCAATGAGGATATACAAAGATGTTATTGCCATTCTTAAAATATTAGTACAAAGACGTGCTAAATTGACTAATATATAAACAACTAATAAAAAGCATCGAGATTACTATGCGGTTTATAAAGTGCTAGTGCAATAAGGTGCGAGAACCAGCGATTTAAAGTAGCAAAAATATTATTGTAATTCTTAAAGTGCTAGTGTAGTAATGTGCAAAATTAGCTTATATAAAGTGACTAGTACAATAAAGTGCAGAAACAGCCGATGTATAGCAGCAAAAATATTATTACATTTCATCGATATATAGCAGCAGAAATATTATTACATTTCTTAAAGTGCAAATGCAATATCTTGCAAAATTAACTAGTATATACGATAAAGTGCATAAACAGCTGGCATAACAACATAAATATGTATTTGCAGTTTTTAAAGTGCTGATGCAATAACCACTAAAAATCGATTCAAATAAAATAATCAACTTCCTTTCATCAATTCAAGATTCTCAAAATATTTCCAATTCCTTTCAAATATGGCTATCGCGCCCACTCTACCTGCATAAGCTCTCTCAAAATTGCATGTTCTTCTCATTTTATTATCCCATTTTAACTGACAGGGGATCACCATAGATTTCCAATTTTGTAAAATCAGAGACCGAGCTACTGCAGTAGAAATAAAAATAAACACTTCTTCTGATTTATTGAACCTATTCCTTTCTTTGCAGATACCGAAAAGGGCCACCTCCGCTTCTGGTAATAGAATTTTCCCAGTTGCTATCTCCAAGTCTGCAAAAATCCCCTTCCAGAAGGATTCTAACTTTGGACAAGAGAAGAAGATATGATACCAACCCCCCTGGTCCCTAGTTTTGCACCTAAAGCATTTATTTTCACATTCAGGGAATATTCTCTGTAAGGTTTCAGGAGTGTAATACGCCAGCCAGCGAGAGAGAAAGGACATTCGCTTATAATTAGCTGCTCGGAAGGCTTTGTTTCCTAATTCGCATATTACCTCCCAATCCTTATCTGAAAAAACGCACTGTAGCGAGAGGCTTATCTTTTCTAAATGATCAGCAATTATAGGAGATAATCCAGAAGGCATTAATTTTTTATACCAGAATCCAATACCCTTGTGTTTCTCCCCATATAAAGCTGTTAACAAGACATTGGGTGTTGTATTTAAGCCTCCTATTTCTTTTCTTATAAAATAAATCAGTTGTAAGTATTCATAAAACATGAGCCTTCTGGGATGTGTTCTATCTATAACCGACTGCCAGCTGATTACCGTATTTTAAATGAGTAGGTGCCTTATTTCACAAAATCCGGCAGATTCCCATTCTAACAGGTGATTCGGAGATATCTTGAGACCCATTTTAGCGCATTCCGACAATTTCAAATAAATGGAACCATCTGAACCGTATTTTTTAAATAAAAACCGTAATCTTGATGAATACCCCATCAATGTCTTATATCTTGTTTTCTTAGGAAGTTTTGCAGTTTTTAAAAAGAAAAAAATTTGAGAACCTGATTCCTTCAGCATTCTATCCCCAAAAAAATTGTCTCTTGTCTGTCTGATCCTTAATAATCCTGCCACTATATCGAAAAAAGCTGCTTCATAATATGTCTTAAAATGGGGGAGAGCGAGCCCACCTTGATTTACAGATAGTTGTACTACCGAAAGCTTGACTCTTGAGGCCTTTTTCTTCCAAATAAACTTCCTCAACATAGATTCGAGTTCATTAAAAAAGGCCGTATTGACTTTAATTGGAATATTGCTAAACAGGAATAAAAGCAAAGGCAATACATTCATCTTTATCAGAGCTACTCTGCCAATCAAAGACAAGGGCAATAGGTCCCATTGTTCGAGTAGGCTCTTAATTTTGTTCTTCATTTTTATATAGTTCAATCAAAAAAGTTCTTGATATTCACTGGTCACAAAACACCCTAGATATCTTATTTGATCCCGTTTTTGTGCTTGGAACTGAAGATCTAACGGAAGAAAATCTATACTTGAATTTAAAATAAGAACTTCCGTTTTTTTCTCGTTGATCTTATAACCCCCGATCTTCTCATATTCCTTAAGATCTTTCAGGAGATATAAAATATTTTCTTTATCGGGAGCCAGATACAAAATAATATCATCCGCAAACAGTTTTAACTTTGACATTCCGGCAATTGGAGGGTATATTACGTCATTATTCCTTATTTTTATTACCAAAGGTTCGATGAAAAAAGTAAAAAGCAAGGGCGATAAGGGGCAACCTTGCCTGGTGCCGCGGTTTATTTTTATCTTCCCTGCTTGCCTAGTATTAATTATCACCTGGGCTGACGCTCCTTCATAAATATTCTGTATCATACTAATAATTGGGGCAGGGAAACCAAAATAACCTAAGGAAGAAAATAACGCTGACCAATTAACTAAATCAAATGCTTTTTCAGCATCAATCATTAAGATGCATGCAGCGATCGAATTAACATTTAAATAGTCTAACGCCTGTATCAAGTATTCTGTGTTGGCTGCCATATATCGCCCAGCTATAAATCCCGTCTGATCTTTGTGTATTACCTCCTGGGCTGCCAACACAAATCTTTGAGCCCAGATCTTCATAAGAATCTTATAGTCAGAGTTTAAAAGACTAATTGGTCTATAGGAATTCACATCCTCCGGATTCTTATCTTTCTTCACAAAGCTAATAATTGTGGATTCTTTAAACTCGGATGAAACCTTTCCACCAATTCTAATAAAATTAAATACATTTTTTAATGGATCCTCCAATTCCTTCAAGAAGACCTTATGAAATTCGATCGGGAATCCATCCATACCTGAAGCCTTTGCTCCTGCTGTTTCTTTTATACTATTTTGAATTTCCAGTGAATTTATTTCAGAGCCTATTTGGTTACGCCTGAAATCGGAGATTTTGGGACTATCCAAATTATCAAAATATTCCATGATCATCATTCCCTCTACTTGAATATCTGTAGAGTAGATTCTCTCATAATGATCAAGGAATATTTTCGCAATCCCCTCGCTCTGGGTATTTATTCCACCTAGAGGATCTTGAATTTTCAAAATGATAGAAGACTCTTGTTTTTTTCTAATTGAATTAGCCAAAAGCTTTCCCATCAGTTGACTATCTTCATACAGCCTTTGCTGAAAGGCCTTTGAGCTGTTTATCTCTTCCAGAACAAAAAAGTCCCTGAGCATTGCTTTGGCTTGTTCCCATTTATTAGGCATTTGATTCAGTTTTAATGCATGCTCCTTTTCAGCAGCACACTGAAGGGTAGATATTTTTTCCTTTCGAATATTAGCCTTGTTGCTGGAAAATGCTATATTCTGTCCCCGGGCTGCTGCTTTAAATGCTCCCCATACCGCAAAAGGCTCTGCGGAGTCATTATTTACTAGAAAAAAATCTTTTATCCAATCTTTAAAGCCCTCTACCCATATCATATTCTGTAAAAGGGTGCGATCCATCTGCCACCTAGAACGCGCCCCTTCAATACCCTCCAGTATCAGTTCAATTTCAACCCTCCCATGATCTGAAAAGGGATTACAACCTATCAATGCGCTGGAGATTTGAAGTGATCTAGAGGATAAAAAAAAATCTATTCTGGAGGCTGTATGAAACCTATTGGAATAACATGTGTAAGACTCTAAATTGGGATTAAAGGAGCGCCAAGAGTCCCTCAATTGGTACTCTGTCATAAAAGCCTCCAGTACTCCTTTCGTCTTTGGTTTTAGTTGCTTCTTGTTCTTATTAGAAGTATCCCTCTTTAGATCCTGGATGCAATTAAAATCACCTCCTACTATAATTTGTCCCATAGTGCCCCTCAAAATTTCACTAATTTCAGTCAATGCCAAGGTGTCATCAAAAATTGGGCCATAGTAATTTACAAAGTTGAATACTTTTCCCGACAATTTTACTAAAACCCAAAGCCATCTACCTTTAGAGTCTCTTTGCATCCGTAGAATTTCCCAGGGTAAATTCCTAGAGAAATAAATAGCAACCCCCTCTGGGCAACCCCAGAGGAGGAAAAAAACCCATGGGAAAAATATCTTGGCAGAAACAACTTTGGAGAGTTTGTTTTCAGGTGAGTCTCCCTAGAGGAAGACCACCTGGGGTAGGTAAACAGGCTGGCATTTGTCCCAAAAGAGGGGAAACCTGTTAAGGCACCAGTTTTCCAGGACAGATGGCTAATTACTGGACACACCTCAGAGGTGTGCTCATAGCTCTACCCCAGGGAAGAAAGGTCTCGACATTTTGTATTTCAGAAAAGAGATGCACTCTGGGATTGTTTAGTGCCAAACTCACATGAGATGATGTAAGAGTGGGTAGGGTTGCCCTGTGAGAATTGTAGCCCATCTGGCCAGGAAGTCCTCCCTTCACCCAAACTCGAAAATGGCATCAAGTGGAATCTGTGGCTACCAGCCTCACAACACTGCTGGACTCAGACAATATGGAAATAGACTGCACCTGCTGAAAATGTGAACCTCAGAAAGAAACTGCACAAAGGACAACTGCACCTGCTGCAGCTGGTGAATCAAGACAGGGCTTCAGATAGAGAAAGGTCTGCCCCTACTGTTGATTTCATGGCGAGAAACCCCAAAGCATTGACCTGCCCCCACTCATGCAAAGAACGGGTGAGTAGACTTCAAGTCTAGTTCGCATGCCTCCTATAAACTTCATGAACATGAAAGTTAAAGAAGTCTGGAACTACAAACTGCCCAGCTGATCAATAGCCACTGGTCTTGTCCTGGACTCCGCTGGCATAGCCTGTGAGATAGAGCCCTAGCCCCCAGTAGGTGCCTCCCAGGTCCTGGACCTTTGGCTGGTGCTAGAGTATACTCTTTCTCCCACAGAACTGCAACTTGCAAGCCAACGGCATAAGATAATGTTTATTTGGAACAGAGTCTGAGGCTCATAGGCTACATCCTCAAACAACATCAAGAACCAGGGCTCTTCACTAGACTACTGGACTTCACCTGTCCATCTACATCAAGCTCAATGCTGGCCTCAAGCTGCAGAGGACCCTCACTGACCTCACTGTTAACACCTTCAGCGCGGCGCAGATTCCTGCGCTGTGCTGAAGGTTCTAATGAGCCTACCGGCTCATGACGGAACAGTTCCGTCATGAGCACAGCTCAACCGACGCTCATGACGGAACCGTTTCGTCATGAGCATCGAAGGGGTTAATGAGATAAAGAACCAGCAAAAGTTTCTACGTGCCAAGGTAAAATCTTGACCGGCATCAACCCAACACCCTCATCTCACCCCCGCTTGTATTGCTGTGGGCCTGAAAATTATGACTTTTCCAGGGACTCTCCCATTCAAGGCTTATAAACTATGACAAAGAGTGAAAAGCAGTGATTTACTAACTTTTTAAAAAGCATTTTGGAGTGAATAGCAGTGATTTGCTTTAAACTTGCAAA
This sequence comes from Lissotriton helveticus, assembly GCF_964261635.1. Classification (NCBI taxonomy): domain Eukaryota; kingdom Metazoa; phylum Chordata; class Amphibia; order Caudata; family Salamandridae; genus Lissotriton; species Lissotriton helveticus. Next base: position 1,376,440,006 of record NC_136059.1, read on the forward strand.
AATCATCTCCCCGGTTCCCTTCATGAGAGTTTATTGTTTTGGTTTTTATATAAAGATACACATTTATACAAATTTTACAAATTGGGGTGGGATTTTTATTGTTTTGTGTTCTTTACGTTTTGGCTGTTTTAGCACTGATAAATGCTTTACATTTGTTTCTGTTGATTTAAGCATGACTGCTCTGTGATCAGCTATCCAGGACAGAGCTATAGTACAACTTAAAGTAACATAACTCACTCAATACAGACAAGAGTCATTATCACTGGGTGACGTCTCACTACCACGCCAACTAATAATCCACTTCTCTTGCGGTAAGATTTGGGGATTTTCCAAAAACTGGTAGCTCTTCTTAGAGCTTTATATTCCAATTGAGAATGTTCTATAGCATTCCAACTTCCGAATGCTTCTGAGTGTGTAACCAAAGTATTATATGGTGTCATATATTTTAGGGTATCAATCTTGAAGGTCTTAAGGGGTGTAGGCTTACATAATATTATGATTGCAGGGCCTCTTCTCTGTCTGCAATTGTGGTACATGATTAGCAGCTAAAATTTATTATCTGATGATACTTTGAGCCAGAGCATAGGATATAATTTATAGGAAACGTAAACCCTATGTTTGAGGTCTAAAATCAAACACATCAAAAGAATGGGTTATCTGAAATTAATTGATGAACATGGTTTGGATCACTCTAAATGGAGTTGGTATAGTCTAGGAAAAGACCCAGCTATGGGTTTTGATTAGTGTTATCTTTGTTGTAAGGTGGAGTCCTAACATGTGTTTATACCATCTAAAGTCTTACTCTCAGTCACCCATCCTCTCTTACTTTCTTACTGGACCTCATTGTTCGAAGCTGTTTCAAAACTGCTTAGTTAATATTTTACCAGTACATATCATTTGGTAGTAAATGTATTGCAAACTGTGCCTGATTCAGTTGAAGAAGTTATGTTGAGGAAAAAATGGGAAAATTGTCATATTCATCTGAATAACACCTGCAGTTCGCACAAAAACGATAAGGTTGATTGAGGGCTTTTGAAACATAGGGTTAAATTTACTACGCTTCAAGCAAAGGATGAATGCATGACAACTTGTACTGCATGTGGGATAAACAAATTGCCCAGTTCAGATTTATTAAGGGATGTACATCCATGATCTCATCAACAGTGCTCACTCAAAAAAGCCTGTTTTACATGATACAGAGTCTAGTGATTTTTGGTGTTTGGGTTTATTTATTTATTTATTTATTTATTATAATGTTTTGTATAGCGCGAACAAGACCCTTGGGTATCAGAGCGCTTAACATAGAAAGTGAATTGGAGATTTAACATATATACTAACAATACTACAAAAAACAAGCATAAATGAGGTAGATGATATATGTTACTCACGCATGTGCAGTTTGCATTAAGAGGTAGGTTAGACTTAACTTATATCGTAAGCCCTATATATAAACATAAATGAGGTAGAGGATTAAATAGTTTTGGATGTGAGATACAGTCATAAGTTCACATTGGCATGGGGTAACGGTAAGGATACAGCTTAGTCTTATATGAGGCGTCAATCTGGTGTCCTCAAATTAGCCTTCCTACTATTTATGTCGAGTCTTCCCCTTCTGATGACATAACTGTTCAGTGTTAGGACAGCAATGGATCATAACAGTGACCAATAGGCTTTCCTATGCAAGGAATCTACTCATCAAAAGGCTCTTCACTTCCCGCTTAAATGTTACAATATTTTAAATCTTCCTGATGTTAGGGGGGAGTGAGTTCCAGATTCTGGGGGCTGCTCCTGTGAACGCTCTGTCATAGGTCCTTTTCTTTCGGAAGAGGGCTGGTTGCAACAGCAACTCCTTGGCGCTCCTAGCTGGTCTGTTACCTCCAGATAGCTCGATTTTCTTGGCTAAGTATCTTGGAGTGTTGCAATGGACCGCTTTATGAGTGATACATACTATCTTCATTTGGATTCTGGCTTCATAAGGTAGCCAGTTTAATGTTTTCAGGTGGGGAGATATATGATCAAATTTCCTTGATCCAGTGATGAGTCTTGCCGCTGCATTGAGGCAAGCTTTTAGTGGTGCTGTGTGCGTTTTTGGTTAGCCAGCTAAGGTGGTGCAACCATATTCAATTCTAGAGATGACTAAGGATTGGATTGCCAGTTTAAGATCCGCTTCAGAGATGAAAGGTTTCAATTTCCTTAAGTAGTTCAGGTGGAAGCGGGCACTTTTCGCCAATGAATTAATGTGGGCTTTCATGTCGAGGTTCTTGTCTAAGGTGATTCCTAGTGATTTAGCTGAGTTGACTAGGGTTGGGGTGCAGTTTAGCGCAGTCACCAATTTGGTCCATTCCTTTATTTCCGTATGGCTCCTTGGTGGTGAAATTAATAGGAACTCTGTTTTGTGTGCATTTAGCTTCAGATGATTGGTGGTTAACCATTGCAATGCCATTTTTAATGTCTCATTCATTATTTCAATGTCATCAAGGGAGGCGATCTTTATGTATATTTGTGTGTCATCTGCATACATGTGGTAGGATATCTGTGATTTTCGGAGAATTTCTGTGAGAGGTTCAACATACAAGTTAAACAGATCTGGGGATAATGTCAATCCTTGAGGGACTCCTATTGAGTTAGGGCATGGAGGTGAAATCGATTGGTTGGCCAGGAATCGTTGTGTTCTGTTCTGTAGGAAGGATTCGAACCATTTCAGCACATTTCCAGACAATCCCATCCTGTCCTGCAGCTTGATCATTAATGCTTCGTGATTTACCATGTCAAACGCCGATGATAGGTCCAGTAGAATCAGTAGGCATGCTTGATTTTGATCGAGGGCTTGTAACGCGTCATCAACAATATGGAGGATCGCTGTTTCCGTGCTATGCCCTGCTCTGAATCCTGATTGGCATTCATCTAATAAGGAAAACTTGGTGATGTGTTGACTCAGTTGGCCTTGCACGCATTTCTCAATTAGTTTGGCCAGTAAAGGGATGTTGGTCACTGGGCGATAGTTATTCGAATCTGTAGCATCTGCTGTAGGTTTTTTGATTATGGGAACAACTTGACCTGTTTTTAGACAGTCAGGGAGGATCCCTTGTGATAATGATGCATTTATTATTTTGGTCCAGATTGGAACCACAATGTGGCTGATTTCACGAAGGCATTTTGCGGGAAGTGGGTCGTGATAGTGGTTGTTAGGTTTGATTTCCGAGAGCGTTTTGTTGATCTTGTCCTGGTCATATAATTCAAATGAGTCCCACTTTGCCTTGTTTTTAGTCTTAATACACTCTGTTGTCGAGTTGGCATCGCTCGTAGGCAGCGAAGGTTGGATCGTAAGGTTGGCCGCGGCACTCCTGAGCTCTACTTCAAGCAATTTGGCCTTTTCCGTGAAAAATGTGGAAAATTCTTCGCAGCTTAAGGGTGTTTTTGCTTTATCTTGAGAGGATTTGGCTAGTTTGTTTGATTGTTGCTTTAGTATTTCGAAGAGTTTTCGTGGTCTATTTTTAGCATTGTCCAGTTCTGATCTTATAAATTCCTTTTTGGAATTTATGATCTTTTTGTTATATTGATTTCTAATATTTCTGAGGGCTTTCAGCTCGGGGGATGAAGGGTGTTGTCTCCATTTTCTTTCGGCCATTCTCAATTTGCGCCTGTCTTCATTCAGTGTCCCATTAAACCAAGGATTTTTCGTCTTCCCCGTGACTCTTTTCAGTTTTAATGGCATGGTGTTGTTGACGATATTTCCGATTGATGTTATGTAGTGATTGGTCAACTCATTTACATTCTGCAGGTTGCTAGATGGCTTTAGGTCTCTCTCACAGCTTTCGACCAGTAGCTCAATATTAGCCTCCTTTGTGTCTCGAGTCCATTTTTTGGACCTGGAGGGTTGCACAGTCGTGCCCTTTTTCACTATGGGTATCCCAAAAGTTATAGCATGATGATCAGACCAATCACATGGAGTTATAGAGAGGTTCGAAGTGTCTTTGTTTCAAAGGTTGAGCCCCTTTGCATAAAGTAACAGTAGGGTGGCTCTTTGCTGTGCATACCGAGTTTCGCTCCATGCAAGTTTCAGATTTTAGACACGTGGGGGCTTATTTACTAGTTTTTGATGCACTGTTGTGCAGCAAGTCACTTTGCTGTGCTGCCCTGCATCAAGAGGAACGGGCAGAAATGTGCTGTATCTGTCAATCAATATTTATAGAGTGTAGCTGCTTCAACAATGAGGGTCTTGAGGTACTGTGATGTCCTGCTGCTGGATCCTGCTGCCTGTACTTTTTGGTTGAACATCCAGATCTTGAGGTCCTTCTGGAGGTTGGAGGGGTGGTGAGGCTCTGAGGTGCAGGAGAATGGTATTCCCGGTCCTAGCCACTAGGTGGGAAAAGTAGCTGCCTCCACTGTTTGTCCGGCAGATGCATTGACTGGCGGCCAGGGAGAGGGATCGGGAATGTAGTTCCCTGCTAGATTGATAGAAATTAACTCGTTATGTCTCATCTATGAAATACAGTGCATTCTTGTCCTCTTCCACTGCACTGGTGAACAGTTGGCTGCCTTGCGCTAATGCAGGCTCCTTTGTCCCATGGTGCAAGGGTGTCTACGTTGTAGGAATTATTGTTTTTGTGCATCAAGGGACACCTTTTCAGCACAAAAACAATTGATGAAGGCGTTTTCTTCCTTCTGTGCGCTGCAGAATGCAGGACACATAGAAAGGGAAAAAACAAGGAGAAATACAGTTATTTCTCCTCCTTTGACCTATTCCCAGGTGTACAAGTCCTTGTAAATCTGGAAATGCATCAAAATCCATGGCTGTTGCGTGGGAACACCCACCGAATATCCCACGGATGCCTCTTTGACACAGATTAAGGCAACGCAGCAACTTGAGCTGCTTTGCCTTACTCCATATCTACGAGGCCATGAACATCCACGCAAAATGGCTTAGCATGGCCTCATAGATATGGGTCTGCACTCTGCACTGCCAGTGCATCACAAAAAGTGATGCACTGGCAGTACAATGGGCTTGTAAATAATGCTCTAAAAACCTTTGGCGTCGGAAAGTTGAGTAATGCTGCTGTTTGCACTGATTGTACCATGGAGTGCTGTGGAAGAGCAAACATTCAGGAGCTCATTTACAGGAGGTATACGCCGCTGGAGCATCACATTTTCTGGCGCTCTATGAGGCGATGCAAAGCCAAACTGCGAGATTTTGCACTCCCTCATAGATCTGGAGCAAGACAAGGCAGCGCAAAGCACTATGTTGCCTTACTCTGCATCAACAAGCATTCCCTGGAAGTTGCTGTGGTTGTTCCCATGCAACACCCATGGGTTTTGATGCTGTCCCAGATTCACAAAATCATGTAAACTTGGGGCAGCGCCAAAACCATTCACCTCCCAAAGCAGGCGTAACAAGGAGAAATGTTTTTGTTTTTCCTTGTTTTTTCCTCTTTCATGTGTGCTGCAGATGTTTTTGTGTAGGATGGTGCCACTTCCTGTACAAAAACAATCCTGCCTACAACGCAGGCACCGTTGCACCATGGTGCAAGGGGGCTTGCTTTGGCGCTAGGCACCAAATTGTGCACCTGCTCCGGCTGAAAGGACAGGAATGCACAGTGTCTCATAAATACGGTGCATTCCTGGGGCCTCATTTATGAGAAATGACGCATCGCTGCGTGAAAGCAGCGATGCGTCACTTCTCAGTGCTCACTCCTTGCGACATTCCTGATGCGTCATATTTAATGTATGACGCATCATGTCGCAAGGAGTTACAGATATGTCAGTATTTCTGACGTATCTGTAAGCGCAAAAGTGACGCATTTCTAGAGTGTGTCACAAAAGTGACGGAACCTCAGCAATGCGTCCTTTCACATGGGCAAGCCCCATGTGAAAGGGCTTGCGTCTGTCTTACATCTGCTGTGAGGCAGCCGCAAGATTTTGACGCAACAGCGTCCTAGAAGTGACGCAGTGAAATCTCATAGATTTCACGGCGTCACTTCTTCAAGGCTTTTTGCGGGGGAACGCCCTCCCTGCATACATTATACCTGACACAGGTATAATGTAGCGCAGGGGTTTACAAAGTGACGCGTCTGCTTAGATGCGTCACTTTGTAAATAGTGAGCAACAGAAGGCATGTTTTACGCCGCCGATGCGTCACAAAAAGTGACGCATCGGAAGCGCAAAACTGACGCAAGGCCTCATAAATGAGGCCCCTGCTCTTTCAAATTGGCTTAGGGCAGTGCAGCAAAAAGACTTGCAGCATTGCCCTACACAATTTTTGTAAATGAGGCCCCAAGAATCTATTGAGATTTTAGCGCAGAGTTCTGACCTGTCCTAAGCAGGAGGGCCCACTGCTAATGAGATTATTTGAATACATGAAATGGAACATGTGAATTAAAGTTCTGGGCAGTCAATAAAATATTTTTGAAGTCACTAAAGCAGGGAAGGAAAGCGTGGGAGCAGCTCGGTCTGCAAAGGAGCCAGAAGGCAGCCATTTCGCATGCAGTGCTCGCCTGCAGTAGACTGGCAGCCATTGCCCCAGAGCCCGGTTTGCTTTCAGCTTTCTGCCAGGCATTATGATTTATGCAGTTGGGAGGGGAAGCATTTGAAGTGAACAAACACCATAAATTATTCAGTAATTGCACAATCAATTTTGTTCCGATAAACAAGGCTTCATCAAGAATAAGTAAATCAGTCATTTCAATTCTGAGTGCATGAAACTGCAGTAAATTAAAACACCTTCAGATGCTCTTGGGATGTGTTGTGGATGGCAGAGTGAGGTGGCAATCAAGCAAACAAAAGGCACGCCTGACAGGCTGTAAGTCACGGGGCAGAGGGCTAGAGAGAGGACGACTGCTTGGGTCAGCATTGCGGAAGAACCACCAAGAAAATGATGACGATGAGGGTTTATAAATCGCATCTGTTCCCCTAACAAGGGTGTACTGGTGCTATGAGACTGCTAATCGCAATCCGATTTACTGAAACAGCCATGTCTTCAAACCGTACCGAAATTGTAAATGATTACACTCCCTTCTTAGGTGAAGGGTAAGGGCATTCCACAATTTGGGGACCAAAAATGAAAAGGCTCGACACATTTCGAGTGCGGCTAGTTGGGGAGCAGTAAACAAGAGAGCATTGTCTGGAATACCCTGGTTACTTACTGGTAACCTTCAATACTCGCCACATGAATTCCCATCCCTCCCTCCCTGTTTGGCTATAGGCTTCATGTGGTTCTTAGGGTTGGTAGTTCTACAGGAAGTGGGGTGGGTCGACCCTCCCCTTACACTGGGTCAAGGGTGACGGGGTCGGCCATGTTGGGGAGGGATGGGAGGCATGGGGTGCTAATTTGCTTTGGAGGGTTCCGGTCTGGAGCTAAGGCTCACTACTTAACTCTGGGAGCGAGGAAGACTTACAAGGAGGTAATGTCTTAGTTATAATTTCGGGGCCCAGCTTGTAGTTAGCTCTATAAGTCATACAAGCAATTATAAATGGAATTCTCATATCAACCATCAGCCAGTGCAGAGTTTTCAGTATAGGAGAGGCATGCGTGTTACATTTCACACCAACAACCTGCCTCGCAGCCCAATTATGGATTCTCCACAGGTGGGTATCGCCTTAACTGGTAGTCCCAGATACAAAACATTTCAGTAGTCCAGGTCCGATAGAATACTTGCCTGGACTGCCTTCTTATGGATCTATTTGGGTAGCATTGGAAGTTCTCAGAGCAGCATCCTTAGACATAATAAAAAGGATACCACGACCATATATTTGCTTGCTCAGGTTCAGAATATTATTAATCATCACCCTTGAGTTATTCACTACTGGAGTACTTGGGGGTCACCTAAGTCAGACAGCCAGCAATTTAGAAATGTGGTGATTGACAAATGGCCAAACACAATAACTCCATCTTATCACCATTCAGCTTTAGTGAATTGGCATTCCCCCATTTCATCACTGAAGACAGACAGTTGTGCAAATTTGAAACAGTTTCAAATTCAGCAACAACCACGCAACAATGTGAGAATTGCCAGCATATGACATGCGCGATAGCCCAATTTCTTTAAATGATTGCCGCAAGGGGTAAATATAGATATTAAACACTGAGGGCTTAATATCGACCTGTGGGGCACACCGCAAAATAGCAGTCTTTCATTGGAGTAGGAAAAAAGCATTCTCACCTTTTGAGAGTGCTGGTATAAAAAAGACAAGAACCAGTCAAGGTTTTACATTGCAATCCCGAAATAGTAAATGTTTCTCCCCGATGGACTCCGAAAAAAGTGTGTTACAACAATTTCCATTTCGGTCTGTCTATTCATATTACAAGGTGCAATATAAAGATCATTTAATGCAAATTCGAAGAAATTTCTAAAATGTCCCTTTGTAAAGAGGTTGTAATCAATACATCTGTCCAAAAAAAGTACCCAAGTGAAATTAAGTTGCTTGAGTAGTGCATGCTTTGAAGCATTAAGTCATACTAAATTAGCTCCATCCAATAGCTGATATTGTTTGTGTTTAAGTGGCAGACGCAGCACAGCTACATACACTGTACAGGCATCAACAATTCCCTTTTGCAAACATTGCACTGGTGCAGTTTAATTTGCACGGATAGTTGAATTGCTTTACAAATTCAAAAACATCATGCGCACTAGTTGAACGAGGCAAACACAATATTTCGTAATATAGCCTTAGAGCTCTCCTAACAGGCTCTATCAGCCATAAAAGACCTGCTCCAGCATAAAAGGCTCGAGCTAAAGGCGAGGGCCTTTAACAAGGTAGAGGGCCTTTAATGGGCGTTAGAGCCCGCTAGGAGGGCTCTAAGGCTATTAGAACATTCCACACCAGAGGGCAAAATGTTCTAACTGGTAAGAACAAAGGCCTCTCGCAGCTCGAAAGGATTTAAATCCCCTCAGGCCCAAGAGGCCTTTGTTTATGGCAGTAGCTGTGAATGAACAACAGAATTAGAATGTTGTTCTGCTGGCTTCTACCGGCCCGTAGAAGCCCAGAGCACTCCATTGTCTGCAACGGAGTGCTCAACATCCTAATGCTCTAATAGTTGTTTAGTTGAACTGTTGCCACAAATGTGCACCAGTAGTTGAGCGAATGATATCATCGATATGTAATCAATTAGATGAGCCATAAGTGTTGATGCAAACTGATGAACCTGAAAATACTGACACCAGCATTGGTGCAAACTTTACTGTTAAGCCACTAATCCTTGAACTCATGCGATAAATTAAATATTTATTTGGTGCACTAGCATAATTCTCCCTGCTCCTTTCATGGTCTAGACACAATGTTTTGAGATATTTACTGTTCAGGTAGTTTACTGAAGTGCACACTGCCAGAACATGTATGCATTGAGATTTTATTTAACTCCACTGATTTAACATCCTTTAATTCCAACTTTCTGTTCTTTTACTGAGCGGCCATGCATCTGCTCAGTCTGAAATCATTGTGTGTTGACATATGTCTTCAATTAGATAAATTCCCTATACCTCATTTTCAGTGGAGGCTCCTCCACTAAGGTGGAGGAGCGTCTCCCTACTGTTCACTGAGCAGTCTAAAAGAAAAAAGAAAATGATGATAACTTAAGTTATTAACATTTTATTTTTAATATCCACCGGGTTCAGGCGGGGCGGGGCTCCTACGATGAGGGATGAGGGGTGGTTGCTGCACTCTAAAGTGGGCATGTTGGTTGGGGAGGCCATCTTGGCCTGGCCAAACCATCATGCGCACTTTGCATGTTCTCCACCCAGGCTACAATACAGCCTGGGTGGAGAACATGCTCAGGCTTTTATTCTCCTTCTCAACTCAGCACTGCAGCATTGTGATTGGCTCATGGGAGCCGGGGTGCTTCCTTCTTCTGGCTGGAGCAGAGGGATGACGTAGGAGGGACGGAGGAGAGACACAGCGATCAGGTAGGTAAATTTACTTTTTAAACTCCCGCACTGTGACCCTGTACCGAACCGGCTGCCACTGCTTATTTTCATGACAGAGTTCCTGAATATTTTCAGTACTGGATATAGTATTCCAAATCCTCCCAATGTTTGAATGAAGAGCACTCTAGTCTGAATTAATTTTTCTAATTACTGTTATAATAACTTGCCTTCATAGTTAGATGGAAGCGAATGTGAGAAGAAAGCCAGCGGGGTGGAAGAGTTATCACAGTCGTGTTTGAGGAATGATAAAGCACTTGTAATGCTTGGAGCACTAGGAGGTACACCAGTGTAATTGGGTCCAGGGTGGTAAAATAGTGGAATATCATGGAGAGTAGCTCACTCCGTGAAGCAGAGCACAGGATAGTGAAGCCATGCTCCAAGCTACCTTCAAATGTTCAAAGGATTAAGGTGTGCAGTTGTGGCCTCTGGATCATAAGTTGCTGTTGGCTCCATACTTCACCTCACACATCTGCATAGCATCTGTGCTTCTTTCAAGACGGCTGACGCTCCACCGACAATCATCGTCCAGCACAGATGAAAACAACTCTGGAGGACTGGCAAGACACATAGCAGATGAGAGACTGTAGCTGCAGACCTCAATCCTTGCTAGCAAAGTGTTTGCGACTCCCTGGGTAAAGAACCTAAAAAAAGGCTAAGAAGAATGGAAACAATAGCAAGGTAATCTAATTTCAAGGATGCTAAACAGGAGAACAGAATTTTCTTTAATGTTCTCAATTCCAAAAGAGAACAGACAGAAAACGGGTGATCTTGGAGTCAAATGCAAAAGTCTTTTATGTTCAATGGAGGTTATCAGGAGTTACCTGGAATAGAAACCAAGAAAGATGATGAGTTGTTTGTGCATGAAGACGAGTTGTGTCTCACAATTTACCAATTTAATTGTGTACAAAGCCTACATTATGCAAGCGTGATGTGGGGCACAGGCAATATGGCACTCATTATCTCGGGACCACTGTACCATCTGAAACAGCTGCCAAGAGCATGTCTAGTTTGCATATGAAAGTAGACAAAGGAAGATCTATGTGGATCACTTGATGCCTACCCCCATTAAACTAAATGCTGACAAAGTGAATGATTGGGTAGTCGCTATGCTTAAATATTCTGCTAGAAAAGCAAACATTTGAGTTGAGCAGATTCAAAGTTTTGGTGGTGAAGTAGAGTGCCCAATATAATAGAGCTGCTCTCCACCTAAAACCTGGGAACTACACAGAGTTTCTACTCCTTTTTTGCTTTATAAATATATATATCACTCAGTGTCGGTCACCACTGGGTGGTTATAGTTAGGACCATGTTTAGATAGGATAAGTATTTTATGGTTTGCTAATAACTTGGGAGGGCCGCCAGCAGGACGCATTGCCCAGCCACATTCCAGGAGGAGCGTGGCTTGCACAGGTGCGGGGTCACTTCCTCTTTAGGCACAAATGGCAGGAGGGCCTGGAACAGAGCTCTAACGGGGGCTTGAGACAGACTGGGAGGCGGAGGGATGAACATGGATGCAGCTTTATTTATGTTTCTTTGTTTTCTTCTATGCACTGCATGATTACCTTCACAAGTTCACATTAACCTAGGTTCAGTTGCCCCTCAGACTGTAAGAAGCCCATATTTCCCGTTAATGTGTGCACAACTACACTACTGTAACCCCGAGACAACAGTTTGGTGGACAAACCATTTCCTATTCTTTCTTTGTATGATTTCAGAGCACTTTATTTACATATACCCACTTATGAGAGCCACTTCCACACCACAAATCCCACCCCAAAAGAAGGTGTCCCCAAGTTGGAAAAGGGCACTGAAATTAACATTAAATTAGTCTGAAACCAGAAGACTTACATGTGGCTTATTTTCCTGTTTCAAGGGGGCCAGTGGACCAGACCTCCAGACATCCTATAGAGGGAAAGAAAAGATAATACCAAAGATTTGAGAAAGATATCAAACTATGAAAATCAGTATTTAAATAAACCACCAACTCTCAAATACTCTTTCTTCATGTGCTCACTTGCAAGAAAATCAATACTATAACTTGTGCCCTAAGGTAGATATAGCTTGTGGCTACCTCATGCACTGTCAATTAAGTGTGTTATCACTAATTTCGTCATTTGAGATGTCATAAGTGTTGTTATGAATACTATGGTTTCACATGGGATAACTGTTGCAATATGAAAGGATATGACCAGTGTATGGAGATGGTGCAAATTATAGGTATTGTAGTGTAGCGAGTGAGGTGACAGCACTGGATACGTAGGTGAGCAACTTATAGTAATTTGAAAGTGGTGTGTAAATTAGAAATGTCAGTTGTAACTATAACTTTAAAATGTCTAATGTTTGTCTAGTTTAATTTGTGTTTGTATGGAAAAGATAAATAACGTTTTCCTAACTGAAACTTATCCCTAACATTTGTTTTTTTCATTGAATTGCAATGTTTATTTTTAATTTTTTATTAAATTGTTTTTGAAATTGTACAAATTATTGTCATTGAGTGGAGTTTCATTAAAGTAGAGTGTGGTACATGCAGAGGAGAAGAGTGTCATAAAGTGTAGTGTTGTAGAGTTTAGTGTTACAGAGTGGAGTGGAGTAGAGTTGAATGTGGTAGAGTGGAGTGGCATACAGTGGAATAGGGTACAGTAGAGTGGTTTACAGAGCAGTGGAGTAGAGTGGAGTGTTGGACAGTGGAGGGTGGTACAGTAGAGTGGCGTATAGTGATGTGGTGTAGAGTGGAGTGACGAAGAGTGGAGTGGCATATAGTAGAGTAGATTAGAGTGGCGTAGAGTGTAGTGTCATAGAGTGGTATATGGTAGAGTGTAGTAGCATGGAGTGTAGTGACGTGGAGTGGAGTGGCATAGAGTAGAGTGTAGAATGTAGTATTGCAGAGTGTATTAGCATACGCTGGATTGTCATAGAGTGGAGTGGTGTATAGTGCAGTGGAGTACAGTGGAGAGCAGTACCGTGCAATAGCATACACTGTAGTGATGTACAGTGAAGTAAGATACGGCAGAGTGGAGTGGCATAGAGTACAATAGCTGAAAGTGTAGTGTCATAGAGAGGAGTTTCAAACAGTGGAATAGCAAACAGTGGAGTAGCGTACAGTGGAGTGGCATATAGTGGAGTGGCGTAGACTGTAGTGTCATAGAATGGAATGGCAAAAAACACAGTTGATGGACAGAATGTAGAACAATGTCATACATTCACCCCAGTACAAGGATCTGGGCCTAAATCCATCGTTTTTTTGCACTCCACGCCACCCTGGGTTAGACACTGGCTATATGCAAATCAGCTCTGACCCTGTGCCTCATGGGAACAGTCCAGTCCGAACTACCAAGCCATGTCTTTCCCAGACCGGAATCAAGCATCCAAGGACCGGTTTCTGGCTATCAGCCTTCATTCAGCCTGGATAGCTTGACTCCAGTGGTGTTGAGAGCCTGGAACTCACGTCTGAGCATACCCAGCCCACTCGGGGTGAAAATTGCAAAAAACACAGTTGATGGACAGAATGTAGAACAATGTCATACATTCACCCCAGTACAAGGATCTGGGCCTAAATCCATCTTTTTTTGCACTCCACACCACCCTGGGTTAGACACTGGCTATATGCAAATCAGCTCTGACCCTGTGCCTCAGACTGATTTGCATATAGCCATGTCAGAACTGGGGTGGCAGAGTGGGCTAAAGAACGGTGATGGATTAAACCCAGATCTTTTGACTGGGTGCGAGTGTTTGATTGATTCAGATGCTCCATCCATCAGCACCCCCTTTTGTATCGCTTTTGGCCGCCATAAGTGTGGCAGGGTATGCTCAGACATGAGTCCCTTGCTCACTTTGCCACTGGATTCAAGCAAGCCGGGCTGAAGACGGCTGGAATGCCAGAAACCGGTCCTCGGAAGCTTGTTTCCGGTCCAGGGAAGACATGGCTTGGCAGTTCGGGCTGGACTGTTCCCATGAGGCACAGGGTCAGACTGATTTGCATATAGCCATGTCAGAACTGGAGTGGCAGAGTGGGCTAAAGAACGGTGATGGATTAAACCCAGATCTTTTGACTGGATGCGAGTGTTTGATTGATTCGGATGCTCCGTCCATCACCACCCCCTTTTGTATAGAATGGAATGGAGCAAAGTGGATTAGCATGGATTTTAGTGGCATATAGTGGAGTTACATAGAGTGTAATCGTGTAGAGTGGCATAGAATCGAGTGACATAGAGTGGAGATTGTTAACTGAAACAGACATAGCGGGAAAGTGTTTGCGAACGCATGTAGTTGTAATGTGTCAGGAATATACATTATGAGGTGTAAATGGTAATTGTTGGTAGTATATGTAAATAGTGTAAGTAGTGTGAAAGTTTGTAAGTTAAAAAAACTTAGGGCCAGATGTACAAAGTATTTTCTGGTCGCAAACAGCCCGATTCACCGTTTTCAACCAGAAAAATACTTTTTCAAATGTGCAAAATGTGATTCAGTAACTTGTAACGGAATCACAATTTGCATTTGCGATTCGGTATTTGGTGATTTCATAATTCCGATTTGGTAAGAATCAAAATTTGGAAATCACAGTTCCTACTTTTTGTACATCTGGCCTTTAACTAAATATTGTGCCATGGTATATTGCATTAAGTTCATAGTAAACCGCGGTCCATGCTGATGAGAAATCAGTATGTGATTGGGCAATGGCTGTGTCTACCTAAGATAAAGGGCAGCCATATAGTTAGGATCTTAGTTATAGGTAAGTAGTAGGTGTCATTGTTGATCACTACCTTATAGCACATTATAAAAAGTGGTAATAGATAGAGAACAGAGAAATTAATTTATAATTTCCTCAATATTTTTAAATTTATTTTTATAGAAGTCTAGGGAGAACTGCACATTATTTTCATGTAGCATGGCAATTTATAGGTATTAATGCTAGTTGGTGAACTTTTTTTGCATATTTAAATATGTTAAAAATAGAAAATAGACTTTAGTACACTATATTTGTAAAATACTTCTAAAAAATAATATATAGAAATTCATAAATATTTTCCCTACCTATTGCACTTTACTAAAGTGGTACTTTGCTTCTCTCTGCAGTCTGCAGCTGGGCATCTGTAATGGCCAATTATCTAAGGTAATTCCAATGACCCTGCTCTTCTCCAAATGTCTTTCTATTCTAACCTCACTCCAATGAGGCTGATGAATAATAATGATAGCACGTCACACATGTCAAGTATGAAGTGCGGATATCCTGTCTGCCGCAAGTAGACGTTGGGAAAACGAGGCACTGCAGTAAAGGGAAAGGAACTGGACATATAGATTGCATTTGACATGTTTGTCACAGAGAATCCCATCTGCAAAACTCGAAATCAGGCACTTAGTCCCACTTTACTCCCTGGCCTCGCCATACACCACAAATTATTTCCAACACATACATTTGCTTGGCAGTAAGGAAAGGAAACCTATCTTATTCTCTATTGCAGAGTAAATTAGAGGGATTAGGCAGGGTAGGTAAAGGTTTTGCTATAGAATATTGGGGTGTCACTGATCATCATCATGTGCCTAAGCTTTGGCTTACTCAGTCACTGTAGTTGATGAATGTTGAAAGTGAAACCTTTAAACAGGAGGGAATCCATTATGGAAGCCAGGAAATATATGAATCACTCAACCAGAATAATGTGACACATGCCAAGAATGGATTTTTCCTTTCTTTTGGTAGGATGGCACACAACTTAGGAAAGAATAAAGGAGTGAAGTACTAGGAGGTGACTGAATCGGCACTGGGAGATGAGGGAACCACACCTTGTTTTCAGTTTGCAATGCATAGAAAACTTTGTAAATGCTGCATTAACTGAGCAGACGCACATTGCACAGTCAACACAGTAGTGCCAAATTAAACCATGCTGCAATTAGGTCATGGGTGGCGAAAAGCCATGGTCATAGAGGTTATGAATGATGATTGGTGGGATAAGTATTTGCCTCGCTTAACAAATATAGTGAGTTAAGGCAGAAGACAGATCCTTAAAACACCTCCCACTTTGAACCAAAGCTTTGATAAAACCAAACAAGCAAAATAGGTGAGCTTGCCCGTCTCCAGAAGAGCTTCCTTGTTTCTTCATCTACGGAGCCGCAGCGTCTGCAGTGCTGGCGCTGCCGCAGGCACTGGTTATCTGTGCGTCTAAAAAAAATGATACATTCTTAGGTGCCAGATATGCCTCTCCTTATTATTTTGTTTAACAAAACAGTACAACCGCAATACATCCCTACAGTTTGGGTAGCAGTATATTCTAGCAAAAATATCACTTTTGTTATTTTGTTGGTTAACAATGTTAGGAAAGCCAGGTAGTCTAGCCAACTAAAACCTTTTCGTAATGGAGGGGCAGAGCTAAGAGGACTCTCAGTCATTGAAGCGCAATGAATGGGTGGAATAATTGGTCAATGAAGGACATATGGCCCTTATACTACTTTTCAGCCATGCTGCACTGTCATCAAAACTGCGGGTATACTACTGTATAGATGAATTTACATTTATTTATTCGAAAAGTTATATATAGCGTGAACTAGACCCATGCGGGTATCATATCGCTTTACAAGATGAGGAGACAATGACACATAAAACATTAAGCATGGTAAAGGTACAGACAGTGTAACAGAAACAAATAGAAAAGAGGAGGAGAGAGTTGAAGATCTAAACCAGAAATCTGTTCGTTAATAGGAGTTTGACTTTATTCTTGAAGGGGGTACTGGAGTGAGTCAGTCTTTTATCAGGGGGAGAGCGTTATTGATGATAATGCATACAACACAACAATGGGGGAGGGGGCACCATGACCATGGCCACTCTCTCATTTTACTGTTTGAGCATGAGCTAGAAAAAGAAAGCCTTATCAACAAACATGCATAGAAAGCTTATTTGGACATGCAATCTTCACAGTAGAGCACCTGTCCAAAACTCTGTTCTCTTAGTCTTGCAGCATCAGTCCACAAGATATATAACAGTAGAAGGAAAGCTTACTAACAAAGCAAAAGAAAGCTACAGACTAGTACAGACAGGAGGAAGTCAGCTACAGACACATGAAATATAGAAAAAAGGCACAGTAAAACAAAAAAAGGAAATATTATTCTAAATGGAAAGAGGTAAAAGTTAGGGAAATCATAATAGTTTTAACAGGAGGACTTACTGGGGCCAGCAGATCCATCAGCCTCAGCACTGGTGGTAGCTCCCAGGTCCCTAACCCACTGCTGAAGCCCTCTTCTTGCCATTGAGAGCTGATGTAGGAAATGAAGATGAGAACAAAAATAGGTTAGTGGTACAGTTAATCTCCCAAAAAGTATTTTGACAGGCAAAG
The DNA here is from genome assembly GCF_964261635.1 of Lissotriton helveticus. Classification (NCBI taxonomy): domain Eukaryota; kingdom Metazoa; phylum Chordata; class Amphibia; order Caudata; family Salamandridae; genus Lissotriton; species Lissotriton helveticus. The sequence continues at coordinate 1,376,457,245 of NC_136059.1, forward strand.
GCAAACACAGTAACATTGTACTTAATCTAAATCAGATCACTGATAGTACTACTATCGAGATGGCCTATTCCAAATTTCCAAAACCTAAACTACATTTGGCACTACTAATGCAATGCAATTAGTAATCTTTGCTTCTCATCTCATTCTCAACCCCCTTCGATGGACCAACTCAGTCTCCCTTTTTTCAATGCATAGATGCACATACTACACATCATTGGGAGACTGCTTGGGATTGTACGAGTTACATAAAGAAAGGCACAGATAACGCTAACACAGTGATATTACTTACAACTACCAATATATTAGTGAGAAGACTAGGAGTGGGTTGCTTGTGGAATTGCACTACGCAGAATTCCGCTGAGTTGCATAAAAACTCCCTGGATGTCCACTGAGTCCCGCTCAGCCCTACTAAACAGCTGCAATTTGCTCTCCGCTTCCAAGGCCACGAGACACTAGTGGCCACCTCCCTGCTGTTCCAAGCAGTGGGTGAGTGCCCAAGCAATGGAGGGAGCCGTAAAAAACAAAGGGGCGTGTTGGTAGTGCTACCGAGGACCTGCATCCACCCAGACACACATACCAAAGGAAGTTGTGCACTTGTAGTACTTGTTTGAGCCCTATGTAAATGCTGCAATACAATACACAATTTATGTTCTTCTTTGCATGCATGCTGCAAGCATCCCCTGCACCTATGCAGCCTGTCCTTTCACATGCATGTGGGTTCTACACGCACCGCTGATAGGACTATGACTCTGCTTTGAGGATGAGCTAGACTCACCTGGGTACTGTGGTTGATGCTGGTGTCGCTGCTGAGGATGCCCCTGAGCACCGTGATATGTAGAGTAAGAAACAGGAGTCCCAGAAGCAACAACAACTCCACCGTCAGCTGCAACATCTTGTAAATCCTGCAGGACTTTGGGGGCCCCCCACCCTCCGCATCCGCAGCAGGGCCCGAGGGGGGGAGACGACCGCCACTGCAGCAGCAGCGAGAGGGAGCCAATGTGGGGGCAGGAGGGAGCACAGTCGAGGGGATCTGCGAACAGCCTTCAGTGGAAGTGGACAATATTGGGATGGTCAGAGGACCAGCCACAAGGAGATCATAGAACAGGAGGAGGAGTTATGAGAACAGCTGGTGTGGAATTCGTGAACAAAGTGTTGGCAATCCAAGTATCACCCGGTGAGATGTGCGATCAAGCAAGTCAACAGCAACTAACTCTGCATCTGTCACACCAGGGCAACTGGTAGTGCCCCAGTGGTGCTGGCAGTGAGGGGATGTAGATCGGGTGCTGACGGTGAGGCGGTACACCTCTGTCCATGCCCGGCAAGGGCTGCGTCTCCTCCCCTCTCTCTGGATTGGAGGTGCTCAGAGTATGCCAGCCTCAGGCTGCTCTCCCAGGCAGGTGTAGTGTGGTCACTGGCATGGTTGTGCACGGCACGCGTCAGCGTGCAGCATGTGGGATCGTCCCCCTGCACCCATAGTTGGGCTCCCTCACACCCCCTTCCTCAGGTGACCCTGCGGGGGCCCCGCGCAAACGAACATTTCAGGTGACCGAGGTCGAAGACAGGTAGTGTCGGCTACCCTTGCCACTGCTCCAGGCTCTGCCGCCTTTGGGGTTCTTCTCAGTGAGCTGCCTTAGGGGTCTGCAGTCTCCTTACTGCCCTCTGTGTATGTAGGCTGCTCTGTGGCCAAGTTTGTGTTTATGGGGGGGCACCACCTCTCCTGGTTTTTTCACATTTCAAAAGAATATTATCTAATCATCCTCTGTTCTTTTTATACGTGGGCTCATGAGGTCTTATTTCATAAGGAAGTTGCGCTTGCTTTCTTAATGCTTGCAGCCTCAGCACTGTCACATACGCCAGTACTCACTTTTTTTGTAGCTGTGGGCCGGCGCCGGTAAACTCCGCTACACTATGCAGGAGGTAGAGTTTGTTCCCTAACTCCGCATTCCAAGGGGAGCGCGAAGTAAGAAACACTTTGCAAGCTCCCCCAGCAGAGCAGAGTTCTCTGCTCATCCCTGGACAGGACAGAGAAGTCTGCATGGCTTATTAAATACTCAGCCAAAGCGAGAGCTGAGTACAATTAGGTAGCACAGAGCACCTGGCTAGCTCAAACTGGATCGCATAGGGTACCGCAAGGTAGGCAGTTAGCAGCTGCAGTGGCACCGTTGTTGCCTGCAGTTCCCTACTTTGCCATGGCGGTGCATGAGAAAAAATAAGAAGAAATAACAAAAGGAAGGAATTAAGAAGAAGAAGAAAGGAAGAACTAATAAAGTAAAGGTAAAACCCAAAAAGTACAGAAAAAAGACAAAAATGTAAAATGCACAAAAATAAATACACACTAATAAAGGTAAATGAGGGGTGGATGATTGAAATAGGGGGAGGATGGCAAAGATATAAATATGATGAATAAATCAGGCCAAACCATGCAAAGAATAGGAAAGCAGGTTAAACAAATGGCTGCGCTGATGCGAATCGCATGGTGCCGTTGGGACTGGTTTTGCAGCACAGAAAGAAACATCACTCTACCAGCATGGGCGGATGAGCACTTCTGCTCACCTGCTCCGTCCCGGAGTTCCACGTAATCCCATGGAATTTTTGGGATACTCAGTGCGTTCCACCCACCCCTACCTATTACCACTTGAATGATGTGGTAACAGGTATGTGAAAATATCAAACCTAATACTTACCTACATCTAAGAGGATGAAATGCCGAACACAGGCAAACTGTACCTAAATACAACATGGCTTCCTTTAACATTTGGAAAGACAGGTGTTTGCCAATCAACTAATGACTTGTCATCGCTATGTACTGTGGTACTTCCATGAAACACTGCAAAATACTGCAGACCTTTGTAAAAATACCTCTGTCACAGTTCTCACTAAGTTAAAATGCCTTATAACTTAAAAAATGCTTAACCTAGTTACCTGTAGTAACAAAAGGATCATCTGCACACCACCATATCTAATCCTGCCACACTTCATGTAAAACCATTCAGCTGTTTTCACGCTATGCAAGATACAAAAGTCTATGGAAAATGCATTAGTTGAAATATGCATTTGAGACCAACCCTTTTATCTTGACCGGTCACCATGAAACTGTGCATCATCTGTTTATGTAGAAAGAAGAATAGGTCTGCAACGTTTTATGGAGATTCGTCAAACGGGTGCAAAGTTATTAATGGTGAAAAATTTGAGCAATACCTATTTCTGGTAACCCTAACTATAAGGTGACAGGGTGACTATCGCTATATATATATATTACCTACTGGCGGTCGCCAGTAGGTATATATAGTTAGGATTTTTTCTCTATGGGATTTTTGAAAATTCTATGTCTAATAACTTTGGCGTTTGTGGACGGAATTGGCTGAAATTTTCAGGAAAATGGCACATTTTGTTTCTGAGCTGCCCTTGAAAATTTGGGGGGGTTTCGTCAAGGGGGGCCGAGAAAAAAGGGGGGTCCCAAAACGTGTTTTTAACATTGAGTTTCCCATAGGGCGGTTGGCCTCACTTTTAGCCCGAACGGCTGAATGGATTTGCACGAAACTTGGCAAAATTGTAGGGACTGGTAGCCCGATGTGCCTTTGCTAGGTCTCAATATATGTGCTTCAGTGGATTTTGAGAAATTAACGTTCAAAAAAAGATATATATCTGTAACAGCGGACCGGGCAGCGCTCCGGTTCGCGGACTTTTCGCGGTACGGAGCTTTGTGAAGCGAAGCTGATTGGTTCTCCGGCGTCTGTGAACATTCCAAACAGTCCGTAGCGGCCGCCATCTTGTCTCTCGGTAGGATCGAGAGACAAGAGGAGGCCAAAGCGAAGGGGCAAATGACCATAAGGGGGCATAGTAGATCCTCGCTGACCCCCTAGGTTTGATGTGGAGGTTTTAAAAGGGCCCCGCGGGGCAAAAAAAAAATAATAATAATAATCGAACGGCTGAATGGATTTGCACGAAACTTGGCAAAATATTAGGGACTGGTAGCCCGATGTGCCTTTGCTAGGTCTCAATATATGTGCTCCAGTGGATTTTGAGAAATTAATGTTCAGAAAAAGATATATATCTGTAACAGCGCTCCGCTTCGCGTACTTTTCGCGTTACGGAGCTTTGGGAAGCTGATTGGTTCTCCGGCGTCTGTAAACATTCCAAACAGTCCGTAGCGGCCGCCATCTTGTCTCTCGGTAGGATCGAGAGACAAGAGGAGGCCAAAGCGAAGGGTCAAATGACCATAAGGGGGCATAGTAGATCCTTCCAGACCTCTTAGGTTTGATGTACCATTTTGCCAAATTTGGTGTAATTCCGTTCAGCCATTCAGGCTGTAGACGTGTGTAAATGTCCTATGGAAAATTGCATGGGGAAAACACATTTGAAAGTGTTGAAATTTAGAACCAATTAAAATGTTACTTTGGTTTTGTATTTGTGTGTGATGAAAGTTAATTGGTTATGTATATATCTCAAATGAGAGGAAACCACAGCCATTTTGTGATACTACTGTCTGAGGTACATTTGTGAGGAATTTTTGGTGGTGAATTTCTGGTGTTTGATTTACACAGTACTAACACTTCTCCTACTTTTAAAAAGGTGAGTTGTTAATTTGTAAGGGGAACTATGTTGTACACTTGAAGATAATTTGAAAAATGTTTTCTGTTATTAATTTGCAGTCCTTCTGTTATACTAAATACTTGATAAAGTTAGTTTTATATTATGTATTACTAAAAACGATAAATGAAAGTGATTATTTTTTTCTGCAATTTACAGCAAGCAATTTCAAAATAAAATGGCTCACAATGAAGAGACCGTGGCAATTTCTTTTGAATAGTCCACTACATTGCTTGAAATTGACAGCACCAATAATGAAATATTGTCACAAGGAGGAGATGACTTGAATGATTCCACTACATTGATTGAAATTGACAGCACCAATAATGAAATATTGTCACAAGGAGGAGATGACTTGAATGATTTTTTTGATCAATCTGTTGATGGCGAATTTATCGAATGTTTGGAGACCATAGAGTTACAAGAATCATCATTGCAGACTTTTAATGAGGAGATTCCAGATGAGATGATTGAAGAGGAAATTTCTGATGAGGACATGTTAGTAGTTCTTTCAAATTTAGAAAATTCAGAAGAATAAATTTATATTTAGAAATCAAAAATTGTTTGAGACATTATTCATTTTTATTTTTAATTTATGAGGTTGTAGCAAAGTGATTGTAGTATAAAATGAGACTTATAGTATAGAGTGCAACATTTTTATGTTACATGGTAAGTTTACTCATATTTACTTCCCTTCTCCCACTATATTATCTCCAATGTGTATTTGACATCTCTTCTTCATCTCCGGCCTCCTTTCTCTCACTGTGTGTCTCTGATGCATCTTATCGCTGCTATTTTGTGTAATTACAGAAGAGAGTAAAATAAAATAGTTCGGAACGTGAAAAGGGGGCAAAGTAGAGTACCCCTCACCCCCTAGGCCTTCTCAGGCGGTCCCAAAAGGATCAGTTTCTGCTTTCCTGAGAGATTATGGTATGAGTTCCATATACCACAATAATTTGCATTACAACATGCAAGATATATATCTCCTATTACCAACTTTTGGAGATATTCGCGCTAAGCGCGAATATCTCCAAAAACTAACACCTGCCCTGAGCAGTTCTTAGCCATGTTATCCAATGGGAGGTGGATAACATGGCTAAGAGCATTAGCTCGGTAATGCATGAATATCGCTGAGTTTTCAGCGATATTAATGCATTGCGGTCGTTTTTTATCGCATTTGCGATAAACCTTGATAATAGCAAGGTTTATCTCCGATAATTTCTGACGATGCTTAGCGGTAAAAAATTCGTTGCTAAGCATCGTTAGCGATAAATATCGCTTAACTTTGGTAATATGCACCAACGTCTGTTAACGTTCGATTCGAAGGAAATGAGGAAGTGTTGAAAAACATTGTTTGCGCCATCTTGCCTTTTTTGAAATGCCACACTTTTGTCGTGCACGGCAGCCATTTTAGATGCCTTGACCAGACCCACTCTCTGCACGCTGTCGATTCGTAGCATGGCTCCCCACCCTCGCAAGCATCTTCCCCAGGCACTGGTCACTAAGCATGGGCGGATTTTGCGGATCCACGATTCACGGATTTGCGGATTCACGGATCGTGGATCCGCAAAATCCGCGGATTATGCGGATCGACGGATTTGGGGGCGGGGCTTCCTCGAGTGTGTGGGCGGGGCCAAACGGACGGGGCTTCCATGCGAGCGCACATGCCGCTTGTGTGTATAACAGGTCAGAGACCGATCAGAGCAGCAGATTAAGAGACAGAAGCTCGGGCGGGGCCAAACGGACGGGGCTTCCATGCGAGCGCACATGCCGCTTGTGTGTATAAAAGGTCAGAGACCGATCAGAGCAGCAGATTAAGAGACAGAAGCCCCTGGTCACAGGAACAGCACGGGGATTCCGCTCGTCAAAGTCAAAGATGCAAATGCCTCTGGCCAGCATCACAGCGGATTTTCGATGGTATATTTGGGAACAAGGCACACCTGCCCAGCCTCCACAACGCTCACGATTATTTATTTTTGGGCTGATGAATGAGTCACTGCATTTGCGCTTCAACTAGGGCACATGCTTTATTGTTATCTGCAAGTGTTTCCTGTTGAGGTTTATTTTTTGTCCCAGGACCGTCGTGCCCGAATGAACCCTGCCCTTCATATTTATTCAAGAAGACACCACCATTTAAATAATTTACGATGGCGCCGGCAAGCTGCCAGCGCCATCCTGCAAAAGTTACTTAATTAGCTTCAACAGGAAGCTCCAACTGATAAAATAAAGCAGGCGCTCGAGCCCCTGCTTTATCTTATCTGTTAGAGCTTCCTGTCGAAGCTAATTAAGTAACCATTTGAGGATGGCCCTGGCAGCTTGCCGGCGCCATCGTAAATTATGTTAGGCTTGAACTTTTGACCGCAAAATCCGCTCCGATCGCGGATTGCAGATTCTCGGTAAATTCGCGAGAGTTCGCGGATCGCGGATTTACCGAAAATCCGCAAAATCCGCGATCGGAGCGGATTTTGCGCTCATGCTTACTGGTCACCCCCGCTCTCTGTGTTATGCATGGGCAATAAACCTCTCCCCATCTGCGCTGCTCTTCCCTGAGAATCACACTCTGTGCCCGCCCGACACCTCCCTTTCGCCCTATTCACTACCGCACCCTCTGACACTCCTCTTCCTCTGTGTCCGATTGTCCAGGCTATCAGCTAGCCCTGCAGATGTAGTTTATGGCCCCAGCTGTAAAGAATCACCCCTCTTCAAAGGAGTTATAGTAGATCAAGGCCCACACCCGATGAGATCCGTCACACCACACGTGTTCCTACTATCTGAAAACCATCCTGTATTGTGATTGGGGAGGGGACCGAGCCTGAAGCGTGTTGAAAATTAGTACGTTTTGGTGAACATTATCTGCGCCTTCTTGCCTCTTCCCCTGATGCCACACTTTTGTCGTGCGCGCCCGCCATTTTTTTAAGATGCCCCGATCAGAACGAACCCTTTTGCATGCTGCTGGCCCCTGACATAGCCCTTCGCCTTCACTAAGCCTGCACGCTGACCACCCCCTGCTTGCACCTGCCTTGAGTCATAAACCCCTCTTCGACGCTGCTCTGCCCCAGGCCCTCATCCTGTTCCCAGCGCGACACCTCCCTGCTTCCCTTTCATGATCTCCGGCCCTTAGATGCAAACCCCCTTTTTCCCGTGTGCCCGTTTTTGTCTTCCCCGTTCCCAGGCCGACACCCAGCTCTGCCGATACCATTCCTTGCCCCTCCCCGTACAATAGAAAGCTTCCCCCATCAAAGGATCCCCGGGTTGATCAAAGCCCCCACTCCATGAGATCCGATCAAACCCCCCACATTCCGTGAATCGGCGGAATATCCAGCTGCGTGATACTCATCACCTGTTATGACTAGGGTGGGGACTTCAACTGTAAATGTGTGTGGGAACGGGCCCAAAGGGGATTTCCGGGGATGTCTTTTCCATACATCAAAGCTTTAACATGAATGTGTAATCTACAATAAAGTCATAAAACTGTGTATAAGAGGCCAGGCCTCAGAAATGTATCCAGAGCACCTCAGAACGATACCTTCTGTCCGTTTCGTTGTGTTCTCCTCCGGAGAAAATAAAAACCTTGTTTCCTGCTTTCCAGTCTCCAGCGCCTGCCTCTTCATTGATTAAATAACTAGAGGGTCACAGAGGCAATACCGCCGGGCAAATATCGATTGTCCCCGACCCGACTCAGGTTTTTACAATTGGCGCCCAACGTGGGGCCCATCAGCGACTCGTGGATCCAGTGGGAGAGGTCCCGACGACAGAGTGAACGACTGCAACGATCGGGAGAGCTCTTGCCCAATAGACCCTCGTCTGGCAGCCGATCATCCGAACTTCACTAGTTCCGAACAGACCTCTCTCGAGTGATCTACGGTCCTGACTGGGGACCATCAGGAGTGCCGTGAGAAATACGAGAAAAAGAGGACGATCGGGCGCTGGATTCGGAAGACAAGAAACTGTCCACATGGTCCGGGTAAGGTCGTGTAATCACGACAAGTTGCGAAACAATTGCTTGATTGTTTGATTGTTTAAAAATACTAGTATTGCTCTTTATTTATTTGGAGATTCACTGTCTACAAACGGAGAAACAACGGGCTCTCTCTTTGCAAGCAGTGGAGGATAGGTAGGGCAGCATCCGTGCTTATTTTTTCTCCCCCACTCAATAATTACTTGAAACTGAACTGTTGTTCGCAAAACTATTGTTTCCTGGAGATTCCCTGTCTGCAAACAGGGAAGAGACCACCCTTTTTGCAGATAGTGAAAAGGGTAGGTAACGCAGATCTTTGCGGACCTACTCATTCTCCCCATTGTTATTTATTGGTCTTTTTTGTTATTTTTGATCCATGAGGTATTCACTGCCTGCAAACAACGTTGAATAGAAATATTCTGTCCAGTCTTTGCACCTAGTGATAAGATAGGCAGTGCTGACTTTTTAGTCCCTCGTTACGAGCCGTCATGTCTGTCTTCTCCCCACTGATTAATAGCCTGTTTAGCCCGGACCGTGTATTAGAGGTGGACCATATAGCTCCACTAGAAGGCACCCCTAATAAGGACATGTTCATAAACTATGGATTAGTCACCATAGCCTATAATAAATTGTGGCACAGGTATACCGAAGAGAGTCAAGACAAACAGTGGCCACTGGCAGGATCCTTTGACCTTGATAAAATAGAAACGTTAGAAATAGCCCTTCGAAATAATAAGACAACGCCAATTATGCTCGACAGTCTCGGTATGTGGCGCAGAGAGGCTATGCAACGACAGAGAAAGGACGAGGACAAACCAAGTAGAGAAATATACCGACAGGACAACCCCAGGACATCGCTACCCACAACTTATCCCCCGACACTATGCAAAAGACGACCAGACTTAGGGCCAGACCAATGCGCTTTTTGTAGGTATGTCGGACACTGGAAAGCCCAATGCCCGACTCTACTGAGCGTGAGTAAAGGCAAAGGGCCGACAGGAACGACAGACCGGCAGTACGAGAAAAAGCGCGAGACAAAGAAGAACCCGACTTACATAGACAGACTAGACAGAACCACCACGTTTGATTATGCCCGATGGCACAGATTTCGCCAGGACAATTTCAGCGGCATGCTCAAGTTCTCCTAGGTCGGGCAACGTCAAGACGGGAACCCAGCCTCGTTTCAAATTCACAGACGGAAAGAGATAATTATGACCAATAACTGTTTTATATTCGTCTTGAGTCTTTGTATGTCGTACTTGTACTGTCCCCCCGTCTGAGTTTGTGTGTATGTAATGTACAAATCTGCGTCATCCCTCTACACGTGTTTCCGTGTTACTCAACCTCTGTTAGCAGAAACTTAGCATAAAAGCAACCTGGAAAGAAAGAAATGGTAAAACAAAATCCGTAGACCATTAATGAACTAGAACTTTTAATTTAGCACAACAAACAAGGAATAATAACGGTAAACTGTAGAAAATGAAAGTCAAACGGAACATTCGCCCCCCCCCATTCTGGAACCTTCCAAAGTAGGGCAAGGTTACGGCTACGCCCAACCAACGGCAACCCATATAAGGCGGGCCCGGCCGCCAACTCTTGGTCAGGAAATCTTAACGTATGGGGGAGCCGGAGGAGAGGCAGGAGCCAGCAGCCGGGGCAGTTGTAGGTAGTCCCGCCACATGTCTCCTCAGCCAGCCGCAACGGGCCTGGATAGACTTAAGTAGTCCCGCCACATGTCCAGAGGAGAACGAGGCACCTTTTTTCCTTTTCTCTTCCGTAACAGCCGCAGCAGCTCTGGACGGCGGGATGTCCTGCACGTACCTCCACAACAATTTGTCCAAGTTGGGCTGGGAGGGAGAGGCGACGCGGACGAGCCTCTCCCACCTCCACCGATAGGAGGTCTCCCAGCCCCCGGCCCGACGCCGAACACCCCCAGTCAGGCGATGGTGCCAATACTTCCACAGCACCGAACACACCATGGTGGCACCCCAGTACTTGCGCAGCACCGAACGTGCAATGGTGGCCATATTTTCGGAACACCGAACCTGCAATGACTGCACTGATACTCGTGCCGCGCCGAATGCGCGCCACAGGTGGCCATACTCCCACAGCACTGAGCACAGGACTTGGGGAACACCGGATGTGGAGAGACCTTCATGCGGGGCGATGAAAAGGAACAGCATGGAGTGCACCGGGAGAAGGAGACGATGCGGACGAGTCTCCCTCGCCCCCCCCCCAGGTGGGGGCATCACAGCTGCACCCCAGCTGAACGTCCCGCTTTCACACAACAGGGACCTCTTCCTTTCACTCCGAAGGATCTCTCCCACTCTTGCAAACTCGACGAGAGTGGCCCCTGTAGGGCCTCAAAAAGGCGTCTGGGTCCGCTGGAAGGCGGGCCCCGGCCACTAGAGTAACTTTGACCAGCAATATAACTCGAACATTTGCCCCCTGGAGCACGAGCCCCCATCTCCGACAGCATCTCCGCAGCCTTGAAGATCCTACAAAGGTCCCCCGGCGGAACCTTCGGCCTTTGCAGGTTTCTGGTAAGGGACGGCTGCCTTGATCGCCAACGAAACAAACATGACATTGCCGCTCCTTCTGTTAGCATGAATTCTAGAACTGCCGAAAAGGACTCTGGTCCAAACTGCCAGTAATGGGAAACATTTCCCCCTGATGCTGCTTCCGGACTGAGCCGGCCCCGCCCAAAATGGCGCTGGTATCAATCGGAACTTACGAACACCTCGTGGTGTTCCTTCGCACTAATATAAACTTGATGTTCTGAGATTTTATATGATCCTTTGTACACTTGGCTAGAAAAGACAAGGAGAACTCACTCGACGAACAGTATGAAAGGATCCCCGTTACAAATGTTGATTACAAATGTACAATGTATTATATTTTTATAACTGGTGTAAACCTCATTTACGACGCACACGTACGGTATGCATATAGGAAATCTGATTACCACTATTATGATTATGCTTCTAAATTATGAAAATAAATGCCCCCGAACCCCCAGCCAATTAATAGACGTTTTAGTCTCTTACAAATGAATGAGTAAAACTTTCCGATGTTTTTATTGCTGCAAACGACACCCCCCACTGTACGCACTTTAGCCATTGCCACGACCGGCCAAATACGACCGCACCCTCATAATCCTCATGCTGAAATGATTTTGCAAAATAAAGTTTTTGAAACTATGGACGGGTATTGCATGCTTTATTTTAAAAATGTGGGATCGGTGGGAAAGTTCTTTTCTGTGCACCCTACTCTGCTCTCTCTTTAAGGTTAAAAGAAGATGGTTGCCCAGCCCTGGAGGACGGATCGGATCGACAACACGACACTCCGCCTTCAAAGTACGCGACTGACTCATGAACTCTCGCGTAGAGGAAGACCTTGACTTCCAAGGATGGGTAAAACGAACGGTGTAAATGAGGGAATATAAAAGGAGGGTGAAATGAAAATAATGTAAATGTGATAAAGTACAACGTTCCAAAGTATCAGGGAACGGAGCTGACCCAAGAACCGAAGAACCTTAGAACGCCACAGCGTTGAAAAAAAAGGTTTAAGGATCCCGATAGTGAGATACATCCTTTGACTAGATACCTCGCGCTAAGCACCTCTGGTTTCCTTTTTACGTTTCCCCGCACACGACCTATATGGGCACACTAACCCCCCTCTACTCCAGAAACCATATCCCCGGGGACCCTGCCCCGAGGAGGAAAGACGAGTAAGAGGTAAGTAAAGGACTTATGAATCCATGTATTTGAATATGCGCGAATGTTGTCTCCCCCACCCCCCCCCCTTTTTTCCTCCCTCTGCAGGTTACATCAGAGATTACAGCCGAGGTGTGGCGAAGATCTGAAGCCTTGCCATGTCTAATACACGAAGCGGACTAGCGCCGCAAGGTGGTGTCTAAGCACGCCTGCAAACTGCTCATGTATCGAACAAACCCGAAAAATTAGCACAACCTGATAAAAAGTGATCACCCTTAAACCAGACCGGACGAATGAACCCATGTCACGTATGATGCGAAACTATGAGGGAATGTGTGTGTGTGACTGAGGCGTCGACCCAACTGGTCGAAGGACCAAGAATGCGAGAAAGTGCGACAAAATGGTACCTCCTTTCTTCTTTCCTTTTTCTCAAGGCACGTCCCCTCTACCCTGTCTAATGCTCAAACTGCATGATTACAAGATTCTAACGCAGACCCGTGAATGCCCTTTACTGTGTAATGCACTAAATAGCCTTTCTTGAATACACTGCCACCCTCTCTGTTGCACGTGTACTATTTAGCCTGCCGTTGCACTCTCTCTCTCTCTCTCTCTCTCTCTCTCTCTCTCTCTCTCTCTCTCTCTCTCTCTCTCTCTCTCTCTCTCTCTCTCTCTCTCTCTCTCTCTCTCTCTCCCTCTATTTTTGCACTCCCACTCTTCCGAGTGATTAGCCCCGAAATTGGCAGACTGCCACCCCTAGCACACCACCTAATTGGCTTCAAATACCGTCAGTATTTGCACAAAAACTTGTCTTTAATACAATCACCCTGAGGCCGCGTCATTACCTCTCCCTTTCCGCTAGAAGTCAATGAACCGAGGTTGGGCCGCAAGGGAAAGGACAGGTAAGACGACAGAGGTTCCCTAATCTGGCCCGAAATAAGGGAACTACATGTCAACGGCTCCTATGGTATAAAACAAGGACCTCAGAATACGCGACCCTCCCCTCCCCGAATTGTCGCAATACCCAAACCGGAAAAATGATCACCCCTGTTACCTCCCCTGTATCAGCCGCCCAAAAAACTGGAATTATGAAACTACCCCTCATTTCCGGTTGTGAGAGATGGGTCGATTTATGCCCTTACCACAAGTTTCCTATGTCCCTGGTTGTTCCCCATAAAACCCCTGTCCTTCCTAATTAAGTAATCGGGCTGTAAAAGGTTACGTAGGATCCAGAGTGATGTTTTACAAAGTTAACAGACTAGTCTAAGGTAAAGAAATCATCGAAATGAACCCCGTAGTAGTTGAAAGGCAGGATGCATCGATAGAAAGGAAATGTTTAGCCATGTTCGTCTCTCAGCAAAATACCTGTGTAGTACCATGTTGACGACTCACAGTACCCTTTGTAAATATAAAACTCTAGAGAACGGCATATCTTTGCCAGGTTCGTCTCACGAAGGTGGGTCACCATCAGATGAACTGTCGTGACTGTAATAAATAATTGTAAAGGAAAGTCATAGTAAATCCAACAGGCCCGTCACCGGTCATTCATATGCCAGTTGTGAACACTAATATAACGGGCATTTTCATTCTTTGCCTGGAGCTGGGAGAGAAATAGACTTTTTGATTATCTTCATCTGCAAATTCTCTAAAGACTGTCTTTTCAAACTTGTTTAAGGGTACTGCTGTTGGAGGAGAGAAGGACCGGATGTGGGAGCACGAGGCCTGACTGCAGACTAAGGAACACCTGCGACATTAGCCAAGGCGAGACCACGACAGAAAAGAGCTGCAGGACGAGGCACTGTTTTCGACAACATGAGAAGAAAGGGTCGACCTGATGCCCCTGCTCGATGTCCAGTGTCTGTCGACAAGTCCCCGCTCTCTGAATTCGGTCACACGCCCGCCTATTTGAAGTCTCTCGTTCCCCTAGTTTGTTCCTAATTTGGCCTTGCTCCATCCCCCTTTTCCTCCGACCTACCCTATGGACTGTTTTGTACGCTCTTCTTCCATCTGAACTTTCTGACAATCACCTCAAAGGACACAGGGCGAAAGGGACCTTTTCGACCAGAAACGCGAGGAAAGGGTCGTGCCCTGCAACGCAGAACTTAGGACAGAGCTGGACTTGTAGCTCCACCGCCGGTGCTCAACAGCGCCAACGAAAGGCAACAAAGAATAATGAGAACTCGTTAAACTTCGAACATTTGACATCCCCAATCGCCGTTTCTGCTAGACCTCATTCCTCTCTCAGCCGCCATTGTATTGATCATGCTCCAATCCGAACCTGATATATATGTAATAACCTGCCAGTATGAAATATGCTTGCTGCTCTCGCTACAGAATCGTTTTTGTATTACATTCCTATGACTTTCCTGCTGAATTGTTTACGACTCTTTTCATCTAGGGTTCCTACCGTTTTAACCGAGTAGAAAATGAACCAGCAAGATGTCTTGAATATGTTAAAGGGAGGACTGTTGAAAATTAGTACGTTTTGGTGAACATTATCTGCGCCATCTTGCCTCTTCCCCTGATGCCACACTTTTGTCGTGCGCGCCCGCCATTTTTTTAAGATGCCCCGATCAGAACGAACCCTTTTGCATGCTGCTGGCCCCTGACATAGCCCTTCGCCTTCACTAAGCCTGCACGCTGACCACCCCCTGCTTGCACCTGCCTTGAGTCATAAACCCCTCTTCGACGCTGCTCTGCCCCAGGCCCTCATCCTGTTCCCAGCGCGACACCTCCCTGCTTCCCTTTCATGATCTCCGGCCCTTAGATGCAAACCCCCTTTTTCCCGTGTGCCCGTTTTTGTCTTCCCCGTTCCCAGGCCGACACCCAGCTCTGCCGATACCATTCCTTGCCCCTCCCCGTACAATAGAAAGCTTCCCCCATCAAAGGATCCCCGGGTTGATCAAAGCCCCCACTCCATGAGATCCGATCAAACCCCCCACATTCCGTGAATCGGCGGAATATCCAGCTGCGTGATACTCATCACCTGTTATGACTAGGGTGGGGACTTCAACTGTAAATGTGTGTGGGAACGGGCCCAAAGGGGATTTCCGGGGATGTCTTTTCCATACATCAAAGCTTTAACATGAATGTGTAATCTACAATAAAGTCATAAAACTGTGTATAAGAGGCCAGGCCTCAGAAATGTATCCAGAGCACCTCAGAACGATACCTTCTGTCCGTTTCGTTGTGTTCTCCTCCGGAGAAAATAAAAACCTTGTTTCCTGCTTTCCAGTCTCCAGCGCCTGCCTCTTCATTGATTAAATAACTAGAGGGTCACAGAGGCAATACCGCCGGGCAAATATCGATTGTCCCCGACCCGACTCAGGTTTTTACAAGCGGAAGATTCCAGGGATGACTCTTTGTACATCAAAGTTTTTACATTTATGTGTCACATTAAAAATATATAGCACTCCAACAAAGTAGTAAGATTATAAAACTTTAATAACTTATAATTATATACAACAAAACAAAAACAGTAAAAACATTTAAACAACGAAGAGACCGTGGCAATTTCTTTTGAATTATCCAATACATTTATTGAAATTGACAGCACCAATCATGAAATATTCTCACAAGGAGGAGATGACTTGAATGATTTTTTTGATCAATCTCTTGATGGCGAATTTATCGAATGTTTGGAGACCATAGAGTTACAAGAATCATCATTGCAGACTTTTCATGAGGAAATTCCTGATGAGGACATGTTACTAGTTCTTTCAAATTATGAAAATTCAGAAGATGTTGCCTGGGGGTGGGTCGTCAGTAGCAGTCTGTTGTGCGAATAGTTCCAAGGCAGCAGAACGCGCTGAAATCTAGATGGCACGAAGGTGATGTCTAGTAAGTTGCCGCCCAGCAAATAACGTCGTGGGGCGCCGCGGGGGCGAGTGAGTCCAGTAGGCACCACAGCTATTCTTACCGGCATTGCAGAATTACTGCTGGGGACAATGCCTGTGCTGTAGCAGGGTCACAGCAGAAACAAAAAGGATTCTGTTGAAGATGTTGTTGGTTTTCAATTTGAAAACAGTTCTGGTGTCAACTGCTATGCTAATGTAGTGGTTAATGTTTTGTTTTCTCTATAAAATGTAAAAGAGGGGGAGGCAGTCCAAAGTTCTGGTAAAAGGGCAAAGGAAAGGATCGGTGGTTTGAACTATCAGTCAAAAAGGGGAGGGGGTGCAACAATTTTTCCTACCGGGTCACAGTGTGCTTTCACCGGAACTGAGGTTTGCAGGATTCTAGTAATTCAAAGTGAGGCTGGCGCCAGCATGGGAGCGCCGACGTCCCGCGGATACAGTTTCGTCACTCCACGGCCGATCATGGCAGTCATTCCCCATCGGGGGTGTCTGCGGGGGTCGGAGACTCCCGCGGCTCCTCTAGAATCTTCAAGGTCGTGGAGGACTACGGTGGTGGAGTCAACCAGTGACCGGGCCATTTCTTTAAGCTGGGCCCGCTCTTGCCAGGTCGATCGCCATTTTGAGAGTTCGGTAGCTACTGGCGATCGCGGGGTCAAATGAGCGGACGGGCTCCACCCTGCCGGGCGAGACGTTGCAGCATCGCCACAGTGGAAGAACCCTTTTCCGGGCGCCTGGAGCGCTGAGGGTGCAGGTGGGAAGCCTCCACTGGGGAGGCGGGAGAGGCCTGTTCGCATCGTCTCTCCCTCCCAGTGCACCCCACGGCGTCTCGCTTGAGATTTGTTATGGTCGGACCAGGCGATGAGGACGAGGGGGGGGGGTCGGAGACATGTGCAAGACATCCCCCCCCAGTGTTGTCAAAGCCATTATTCAAGAAAGAAGTGTCCCGTCCGTCTTCGGGCCGGGCTTCAGGTGGATGTCGGCCGGACGCCACTTGCTTTGGCCCCATGAACGGGTTCCTTGGTTTATCGGCTGCAGCCGGATCCCATCGGCCCCGGCCGTTGGTGGCCGGACCGGTAGAGAATGTGGCGGGACTACCTGAAACTGTCAAGGGCCACCGCGGCCGGACTGGGAGAGAGAGGGGAGGGTCGAGGACACGGACATTCCCCCCCCTGCAACTCTCCAGCGTTGTCAATCCCCCTGGCCGGGTCCCGCTGGCCTCGGCCTCGGCCTCTCCTCCGGCTACACCCTACGTGATGATCTCCTGGCCGAGGCGTGGCAGCAGGACCCGCCTTATATGTGTTGCTTCCGGCTGGGCGTAGCCGAAAACCTGTTGCCCTTTGGAAGTTTCTAGAATGGGGCGGATGTCTGCTGACTTCTATCTTTCCCAGTTTGCCGTTATTTGGCCGTGGCAGGCGGTGGGACAGACACGTTTTGGGGCAGTGAGGGGCGATGTTTTCAGGTTTCTTATTACGGGCTTACTTCTAATGTTTCTTGTTTCTAGGACAATAATAGGTTTTATCATTACGTATTGTTATCGTTTCTTTGTTTGTTATTTAATAAAAAGTTCATCAGTGGCCTACTGATTTTCGTTTTCCTATTCTTTTCTTTCCAGGTTGTTTCATGCTAAAGTTTCTGTTAACAGGATACAGTGATCACTTCGTTATTATTGCATATGTCCTTTTCACTAGGGGTGCTCTCTTGTTGGGCCAGATGACCTATCTCTAGTAAATGGTCCGGGTGAAACAGGTGCATCAATGAGTGGGGAGTAGATAGGCATGACAGATTACAACGGGGGAGAAAGGTCCGCATTACCTACCCTTTCACTACTTGCAAAGATTTTCCTACGTTTATTTGCAAACAGGGAATACCTCCAAAAAGAACTAATTCCCAAACAGTCAATGTTCGGACAATCAATCAATCAATGAGGAATGAAATAGGTACGACGTGTTAAAGGCTTGCGTTACCTACCCTTCACTATCTGCAAAGGGAGAGAGAATATTCCTATTCTTCCTCGTTTGCAGGCAGAGAAGATCCTTAAGAGAACCAACTTCGAACAATTCAATGCTCGATTCAAACAATCAACAAGGGGTACTGTGAACACAAATGAACGCCGCTTATGTACATACACATTGCTATTTTCAACAGGTTGTTCCTAATGTTTCTATTTTATCAAGATCAAAAAGAGATCCCATTAGTGGCCTACTGATTTTGCTCGATTCCTTTTGTTTTTTTACACGATTTTTCGCTATCTGCAAAGACTAAACAGAGTATTGCGACTCTGTGCTTGTTTGTAAATAGAGAATGAACCAAAGAGAACAATCAATCAAATGGAGAGAGAAGCAGGCACGACGGATTACAACGGGGGCAAAGGCCTGCGTTAAATACCCTTCACTATCTGCAAAGAGAGAGTACTCATAATAGAAATGAGGGGTGGGGGGCAGCATTCAAAGCAGATCAGTGTGCATAAACACGAAAATGTTTTTACTTACCACGTACTTGACATTCGACAGCTTATGATATTTGCTATTAAAAAACCATTGAAATTCACTGAAAAAACCATAGGTTATAGACCATATATAGTTAGGAATTAGCATTTACAAAACCTTGAAAATTCACTGAAAAAACCATAGGTTATAGACCATATATAGTTAGGAATTAGCATTTACAAAACCTTGAAAATTTACTGAAAAAACCATAGGTTAGAGACCATATATAGTTAGCTGGACATTTTATTGACATAAAACCAATGAAATTCCATATATAGTTAGTTGAACTAACTATATATCGCGCACCCGCAATCCACTGCTGATGATGTCACATATTACATCATTCATGACATGGTCAGTGACATCACTGATGACATCACTGATGACATCTCAAATGACATCACTGATGACATCACTGATGACATCTCATTTGACATCAATGACCACATCACTGATGATATAATTCATGTGACAATACAATGCATCTCCTCACATTTTAATATAACCTCTGTTTCACCCAGTGTTAAATACAGAGTATAATTTTTGAAAACATTGACACACCAATACTAGTTACTACATACGCACTCACTGATTGCTACGTCTACACACACCTTCACTCATTCACCCATACAATCATTCATACATACAATCACTCATCTTTACAACACTATCATATGCAATCATACACCTATACAGACACTCACAGTCTGCCACTCATCCATGGAGTTACTCACACACCTAGTCAGTCCTGTAAAGAATGAATGACACTTCCATTTTCTTGTCTATACAGTTAAACATAGAGCACCTTACATTTTCAAACATATACTAACACATACTTACCTTCTTATACAATCATTGATACAAGTACACATTGATCTGCACAGAGTCACACACCTCCCAGCTAGCCACACACACACTCAGTCTCCCATACAAATACTTGGGCAATCAATCAATAACCCATATAGTTACTCATATAGCTACTGATCAACACATGCAGCAGTTTACAGAACAACAGACATAATGATGCACAAATTAAGACAGTTTAGTCACTAACCCATGCACTCAGTGAGACACATTTAATCACTCACTCATACAGTCAGTCATGCACCTACTAAATCCTTCGTCCAGACACTTACACATCCACTCATTCTTCAATATGTAAGACATATTTAAACTTTACAGAAACAAAAAATCACTGGATGTTGTTATCAGTGATGTCATCAGTGATGTCATTTGAGATGTCATCAGTGATGTCATCAGTGATGTCACTGACCATGTCATGAATGATGTAATATGTGACATCATCAGCAGTGGATTGCGGGTGCGCGATATATAGTTAGTTCAACTAACTATATATGGAATTTCATTGGTTTTATGTCAATAAAATGGCCAGCTAACTATATATGGTCTCTAACCTATGGTTTTTTCAGTGAATTTTCAAGGTTTTGTAAATGCTAATTCCCCACTATATATGGTCTATAACCTATGGTTTTTTCAGTGAATTTTCAAGGTTTTGTAAATGCTAATTCCTAACTATATATGGTCTATAACCTATGGTTTTTTCAGTGAATATATATATATATATATATATATATATATATATATATATATATATATATATATATATATATATATATATGTCCAACACCTTCTCCACACGAAAGAAGCGAGACCCACTTGAGGATTAGAAAGGGAGACTTTATTTAGCTGCTCTTGCAGAGGTGAACAGGCACAACGTTCTTGCGGTGTATGCATTTCGGCATCCCGCCTCGTCAGCGCCGCTTGCGTGTCTGTGTGAGAGCAGGGCGTCACAGCTCGATTTAAATATCCCGCCCTCTCTCTTAACTAATGAGCTGCTGCCCCCCAGGTGAGTATGTTCCAACACCTGACTTAGTTCTGGCGCGCCTTACACCAATGGCGCCTCCAAGTTCCAGAATGCACTGTTCTTGTCGTCATCCGGTAATGGGGTCAAAATTGCATGCTCCGAGTTCTTCCTCCAGCCAGCGGCCACGTCTCCCATATCCCCAATCACACCTCCTCCAACATTGCCAGGAGATATGTCCGCGGGGGCACCAGCAAGGGATTGCTTAACCCATCTAGCAGATAAATCCGCTGTATCGCCTCTGTCACTCCCGGCATTTGGAGGTGGACCACAGTAATCCCAGTAACCTGGAAAGCGAGAAATCCACTCAAGGCGGTGACCAATGTAAACCGGATCTGCATTGTGGTGTGGGGGTCTCCAGCGCGATACTGGCCACTCGCGCATTAACATGTCCAACACCTTCTCCACACGAAAGAAGCGAGACCCACTTGAGGATTAGAAAGGGAGACTTTATTTAGCCGCTCTTGCAGAGGTGAACAGGCACAACGTTCTTGCAGGGTATGCATTTCGCATCCCGCCTCGTCAGCGCCGCTTGCGTGTCTGTGTGAGAGCAGGGCGTCACAGCTCGATTTAAATATCCCGCCCTCTCTCTTAACTAATGAGCTGCTGCCCCCCAGGTGAGTATGTTCCAACACCTGACTTAGTTCTGGCGCACCTTACACCAATGGCGCCTCCAAGTTCCAGAATGCACTGTTCTTGTCGTCATCCGGTAATGGGGTCAAAATTGCATGCTCCGAGTTCTTCCTCCAGCCAGCGGCCACGTCTCCCATATCCCCAATCACACCTCCTCCAACATTGCCAGGAGATATTTCCGCGGGGGCACCAGCAAGGGATTGCTTAACCCATCTAGCAGATAAATCCGCTGTATCGCCTCTGTCACTCCCGGCATTTGGAGGTGGACCACAGTAATCCCAGTAACCTGGAAAGCGAGAAATCCACTCAAGGCGGTGACCAATGTAAACCGGATCTGCATTGTGTTGTGGGGGTCTCCAGCGCGATACTATATATATATTCACAGAAAAAAACAACGGTTAAGGGGACATTATAGTTAGGGTCAGATTTAAATTATACAAAACCTGTGAAATTCTGCAGTTATAGTTACTTGAGCTAACTATAACTTATGCCCCCACAATGCACTGCTTATGACCTCACATATTACATCACTCATGACATGGTCAGTGACATCACTACTGTGGAGCAGTGTTTGTTATGGCTTGGCAGGAGAGGGGCTCATTCATGTGATATCCAGGTCCCACTGGATACCACAAATTGTACAGCCCAAGTCTTCAAAAGTCACTGAAATCCATTGTTTTATTATGCAGATGACAACTTACTGTAGGGATTGTGTGAAGAGTAGGGCTGGCCGTAGTTTGCGAAGTAGAACTTCATGAAGCTACGCAAAGTGCACTTCGCACTACACGAGCTACGCGTAGCACTACACGAACTGCATAGCAGCATGTTCGCACTGTGCAAGATGCCGTATTCAATGATTGCACAGTGCGGACAAGCATCCGGCACTGTGCAATCATTGAAAACGGCATCTTGCACAGTGCGAGCTGTAGTTTTCTACCGCTCGAGTAGATTTTTACTCAAGCTGCAGCTTTCTCAACGAGGACTGGTAGTTTCTCATCGCAAGCGGTCGCAGCATACGTGACCACTCGCAATGAGAAACATGACCTCCCCGCGTTGAGAATCTCGCCGGGAGGTTTATTTTCCACGCTCGTGATCAGCAACTTGATGTTGCTGATCGCGAACGAGGAAAAAGTCTCGCTGCGATGTCATTTTGCTTGCTCGCGGTCGCCAACTTGACGTTGAGGACCGCGAGCAAGCAAAAAATGAGTGCTGCACTATGCTACGCTACGCTATGCATGTTTGCACTGTGCTACGTGCAGTTTGCGTAGTGCGAAGTAGCACAAACTTCGCAAACTACGCAAACGTAGCGTAGTGCTTTGCCCAGGCCTAGTGAAGAGTGCATGTGCTTATTTGGTTAAGGGGATGGGTTACAGAGGAAAATTGATGTGGACTAAAACTGCCTATTGGTGAAGAGTGCAAATATTATTGGGTCCCCAGTGATAGGAATAAGATGTGGTGGTTGTTAATTGCCTTCTCTGTGTGCATCAAATTAACCCCCACTACCTTTTCTTCGTACTTCACAAGCTCCCCTCCAGCAGGGTAGTAGCTCACACCTGGATCCTAACGAACAGAGCCAGGAGGGGCCCATTGACGAAGCATGCCACCCATTCTGTGGGGGAGGGCTTGTCATTCTGAAAACAACAGTACCTGCATACGTTTTCTATACCAAGATATTCTATATTTTAGCGAGGACTGCTTTTGGCAGACTTTAAAGAGCATTCGCTATGGCTGCCTTTCACCATCGGACACTTCTGAAATGACTCTAAGCCATCCGCGATGGGCTCCAGTGCATATAATGGGCTGATCCACTGTCACTTCAGGGGACCGCTAAACCGCATATACGAACTAGATTTTATGATGAGTGCCTTAATCCAGTGCATCCCTTGCTCTGCCCCAAGTAACTATAGGGTGGGACCTACAGGACCTTCATGCTGGCTGCCTTCACCTAGTGCATGTCGTTGGTTGCTCTTCTGCCACTCGAGGAGAGATCGTGTAGGGGGAATCTACTCTGGCTTTCAGTATTTCAGCTCTCACTGTAGAGTGGACCCTATAGAACTTGTACCCTGCTGCCTGTAACCAGTGGGATCCTTTGGTTACCTTGGTTACCTTTCTGTTACTTCTGCGTAGTCCTTAAAGCACATTTACTATAGCTGTAGTTCTACCTTTATGTTCTTTCTACCCCATTGGTCTAGTCACAAGACCCGCTACCATGACTGGTTGTATACAGTGCACACCAGTGGGTTGGTCTTTGTCAAATGCTACTTCTCTGTCACTCCTCAGTGGATCCTATAAGTGCCCACTGAATCAACAACAGCAATTAACGTACGTGCGTGTGTTCTATCTGTCACTCTCGTGCAGGTGAGAGGGAATCTGCTCTAGTCCTCAATCCGTATTGCTGGGAACACAAAGTGCCAACGATTGCCTGTAACAAATAGAAAACATATGTTTTCCAGTTCACAGGAGACAAGGCGGCTGATAGGCGTGCTCAGAT
Organism: Lissotriton helveticus; assembly: GCF_964261635.1. Taxonomy (NCBI): domain Eukaryota; kingdom Metazoa; phylum Chordata; class Amphibia; order Caudata; family Salamandridae; genus Lissotriton; species Lissotriton helveticus. The sequence goes on from NC_136059.1 coordinate 1,376,480,852, forward strand.
GCAGCTGCTAAAACCACAGCCTCCTACAAGTTATATTTGAAAAATTGTTGTTAGATGTTCTTGTACTTTGTAAATGGTTAATAAACCTAACGTTTGGAATGTACTTGCGGGAGATTAACTTGTAATATTTTAACACAAATCACAGCATAATTGATGCGCAAATTCTAAGAAAATATCTTATTATGTTCACACAATGGAATATTTGCTGTAGTTGATATTTAAGTCTTCGGAAAAGAAGAATGTTTTGAGTATGTGGCATTAAAATGCCAGTGCGATTAAATTGATCGGTCTTTATTCTGGAATGTGTTTGTGTGGAATCTAAAGTTTGCAGAAACAGTTGATAAATTGCTGACTGAACCTTTTGAAATCTATTCATGAAGTAAAGCAGTTATGCAAGGAATGCAAATCTTTTTTCAGTCTTCCATGTTTCTCCACGTCTCTAGAGAAGCACGCATATTTCGCCTCCACAGGCCTCCTTCTTCGCTCTCTGCTTTTTATGCTATCAGTTTTCTAAGTACTTGCTGACACAGCCCTTCCTGCAGTCCCTCTTTCCCTTCTCAGTGTGAGAAACGGCTGCCTTAGGTTCCTTTTTCGGGAGCATACAAAGAATTGGGCGTCTCCCTCACGTCCCCAGCACTATCCCGCCTCACACACTCTCCACACCCACAGCTCCAGGCCATGACCAGTATCCCCTCCCTTACCTCTCATTGGGTGCGACGTTAAATATCAGCTGGAAAGATGGTTCAGCGGGTTAAACGCTCGATGCTAACATTTTATGTAATCTGCAGATCGCACGTAGAACTAAGGGGCATATTATCAAGGGGGGTTATCTCCGCTTTTTTGCCTTTAAAAGCCAAGAAAGCGGAGATAAAATTATCTCACTATTACCTAGCTGTCGCTAACACCAGTTAGCGACAGCTAGTAGGAGATAGCGACCATCTTGGGCCCCACTTTGCATGTCAGTGATATATATCACTAATGATATGCAAAGTGGGCGTGCCAAGATGTTAGCGACTGGAAACAGTCGCTAACATCGCTATCTCCTATTACCAACTTTTGGAGATATTCGCGCTAAGCACGAATATCTCCAAAAGCTAACACCTGCCCTGAGCAGTTCTTAGCCATGTTATCCAATGGGAGGTGGATAACATGGCTAAGAGCATTAGCTCGGTAATGCATGAATATCGCTGACTTTTCAGCGATATTCATGCATTGCAGCCGTTTTTTATCGCATTTGCGATAAACCTTGGTAATACCAAGGTTTATCTGCGATAAAAATCGCCGCAGCTTAGCGGTAAAATTTTGTCTCTAACGAAGCAATGATAAATATCGCTATTGCTTGGTAATATGCCCCTATATCACCACTCCATCCATCCTTCCAAAATCGATAAATAAAGTCCCAATAAATTAGGTAATAGAGGCCTGTTATTTACAGCATTTAAAAGCTGGAAGTGAAGTGTCAAGCGTTTTATTTAGAAAATGCATTGTCTTAGCATGATAATATTAAGCACCGTATACAAATCTGTATTCTATTAACTGCCTCATTTATTACAGATAATTACTGTAACTGCTTGGCGTACTTTCTTTTAAAGGGCACCTCTAGTTGTTGACCAAAATTACCTGTACTGGTATTTCCCTTACTTCGCGATGTGTTTATAAAGATGTGAAAATATGAGACTCTCGTTCAGCTCATATGAGGAATTTCAGTGGTTGTTACCGGAGAGTATCTATGGTGTGCACAGTACTTTTGGTCTCGGGTACTATTGCACTAGGGGTGGGTGGAATGTTTCATCCCGCCTGCGGAATTGGCGGAATTCTGGGCACTTCGCTTTACTCTTTAATGTGGATTCCAGCTATATTCCGCCAATGGCCACATGGTGAGTAGATTTGCTGTAGCTCGAGTAGATATTCTACTCTAGTGGCAGAAAAATCAACTCAAATGGCCGCACACACTTGCACAACACATGGTGTCACTTGCTCTGATTTTTCAACACTGCTCTCATTACCAGAGCTAAATTGCAGAACAAGCTACATATTTTCCTCCAATTAGTGGAACGCCATGGAATCTTGTGATGTTTTCATGCAACGCCGTGCAATTCCGCAGAGTGAAGCTCCATGAGTTCTGCCCAACCTTATATCTCATATGGCATGATATAAGGGACAAAGGCCCAGATGCATCAAACAAAAATCCACTCGCAAATGGGCAAATTCTCAGAATCTGCCCCTTTGCGACCGGTATTTTTGCATTTGGGATGCACCATCCCAAATGCAAAAATCGCAAATTGAGGATTTGCTAAATTGCGATTACTTGCATTTAAGGAATCTCAAATTGAGATTCCTTAAATGCAATGCATTAAAGTTTAAAAAATAGCGATTTCGCTAATAGGGCACGCAAATTACCATGAAGTACAACTTCATGGTAATTTGCAAAAACTTTGAAAAATGCACTAAAGTGCATTTTTCAAAGTTTCATGTTGCGCACACACCTGCCCCAAGGGCATGTGTGTGCGCAACATATGTGCACAGATCAATTTCAGGGGTGCAACAGGGTGTCCTTTGGACACCCCTGCACCCTTGAAATCGCAATCTCAATTTGCGAATCGCTATTTGCGATTCGCAAATTGAGATTGTCTTCCCATTCATTCCTATGGGCCTCTAGGCCCGTAGGAATGAATCGGGAGGTATTCCTTAATTGCGACTTGCAATTTGCGAGTCGCAATTAAGAAATTTTAAGAAATCGCTATTTTTTTAGCAATTTCTTGATGCATTGCATTTTGCGATTCCTTATTTGCGATTCCTTATTTTTGGCAAATAAGGAATCGCAAAATGTATGCTTGATGCATCTGGGGGGAAGTACCCTCTGCCATACATTGTAGGGATAAGGGTAGCCACCGAGGAGTTTGGTGACTATATGTAGGAACGAGGCAAAAGACTGAGTACCTTATAAGGTCATGGAACTCCGAGGTGACTTGGAATATCCTTAATATGGTTGCAGACATGAAGAACAAAATCGGAATCTAATGTGAAATTAAACACATCAAAAAGCGGTTAGTAATTTTTTGCAAAAAGATAGAATCAGTTTATTGTTAATCAGATTTAAAAAGTGGTGAGGATCAAAATGTGTAGAAAAAGATAGCTTTCATTTTCCAGTTATAACCTTAAGGGTTCCAAAAAAAACAGGTTACCTTAATTCTTGAGCACTGCACCACCGAAGTTCATGGCCCACTGCTCTGACTCTGACGCCTATGTCCTGGTCCGACATTGATGCAGTGGATGCCGACGCCTTGCGGCTTGACACTCGATACCTCATCGACGTCTCTCCACAGTAAGGAACCTAGGTACCCCATCAGCACTCACAGCATGACCTCCCCTGCAGCAGTAAGGATTCATCGCATCACCTCCCCTGCCTGGCAGTAAGGACCCGACGCATTAGCTCCCCTACAACAGTAAGGAACCAACTCTGCACTGGCTTCCACAATGCCTCACCTCCTCTATTTTTTGCATCACCCTTGTTTTTTACGATGCCTCCAAGGCACTGTACTGGAGTCTGCCTGACTAAGTAACCCACCCTCGCTCCATCGAGGTCAGGCTGACTTTGTGGACTCATCAACGTCGACCAAATAGCCCCGGTTGGATCTATTTTTGCTTTCTAAGAGCTATACCTGAATTCATGTTTAATAAGTGATATCTTGATTTGTGTATGTTGGCTTTTTGTCGTTTTGGTCTTGTTCTATTCAGATAAACATTGGCTAGTTTTCTAAACTGGTGTGGAGTCCTTTTGTAGTGTTTTCACTGTGTTGCTGTGTGTTTGTACAAATACTTTACACATTGCCTATAGGATAACCCTGACTGCTCTGTAGAAAGCTACCAAGAGAGTGAGCAGGGGTTATCTTTGGTGTGTAACTTACTTACCCTGACTAGAGTGGTGGGATCTGGCCGGCTTAGGTGCAAACCTTAGCCTGCTAAAAACCCCATTTCTAACAGCCAGTGTTGACAATTAAGTGCAGAGCACAGGAAACCACTGGTTCAAATTAAGCACTGATCAGTGGACACACATTTGGTTGAAATGACAAAGGTTAAAAATAAATCAGAAAATGCTTTAGATGTTAGTGTGTATATATAATGATGTCATAGGTGGTCAACCCCCCCCCCTCATTGTCCTGCCTTCAGGAAAATCTCTACTCCCCTTTCAAATGAAGGCAGTTACAGCCTACATAGTGACAGGCTTCAAACAGCTGGTCTGCCTTTCGCTAATGTGCTGTTTAAGTTGTGCACTTTAGTGTGCATTTCCATAATATAGAACATTTTGGTTATATTTTATGGTACTTAATTTGTATACCCTTACCCTAGATGACAAAATGTCACTTGACTTGTGAGGAAGCCAGAGATTTATGAGCCATGCAATAGCATTTATTCTAGTTAGCACACAATGTTTGCAAATATGGCAATGAGTTGCAAGAAATTCGGTTACTGGTTGTGGTAGGGGACATCCTACTAAAACAGCAACCAAAATCCTTGTCAGGGTGAAGTCATAAGTATCTACTGGTAACTTGGCACAGAGCAGTTAGGCTTAACTTAGAGGCAATGTGTAAAGTATTTGTACAACACGTCAAACAGTAATAAAATGAAAACACCACACAAAATAGGTCCCACACCAGTTTAGACAAAATAGAGTACATTTTGATGATTAAAACAAGAACAAAACAGTAGAAATAGAGAAATGCAGTTTTTGAGATTTTAGTGAACATAGTGCCAAAAAGCACAAAGCTTCAACTGTGGATATATGGTTGTGCCGGATTGGGACAAAGTCACAAGTTCAGGCCAACCGCAATGGAGCATGGACCAGCTGCAGGGACTCAGTCAGACCTGCTGAACATGAGCACCTTAAATCCTGGTTGCGGAGTGTTGTGAGGTCTCGCGTCCAGGACGCATTGCACAGCTAAAGTTATGCATAGTTTCCAAGGAGTTGCAAGGCTGCGATGCTAGGTCCTGCATCATCGTCAAGGATCCCGTCAACGAAAGCTTGTGGTGTGATGTCCTGCATCGAGGATGCATCAAGCAGCAGAGGAAATGCGTCAATTCTGAGAAGCTGTGGGCTACGATGCAAGGTCCTGCGTCCTTGTCAAGGATCCCATCAATGTGGCCTAGCAAAGGTAAATCTGGTGTCGAAGATGCGTTGCACCGCAGAAGGGGTGTGTTAGTTCTGAGGAGAAGCATGCCTGTGATGCGAAGTCCTGGTACCAGGAAAAGTCAGTGCAGCAGAGGTGATGTGTCAGTTCTACACAAGATTGCACCGGGCAGCAGGAGAGATGCTCTGTTTCTGCTGGATTCACAGATGGACAGGCAAAGTACCTTCAGGCCCACTTCAAATTGTCTAGGACTTGGCACCACCTGGTAGGGTAGGACTCACAGTTGTAGAGTCCAGGTGCTAGGTATAAGAGACTTCACCCCATGGAGTCATCTGTTGGTCCTGGGTACAAGCTGCAGGTCCAGTCCTTCTCACCCAGGCAGGAGGGCCAGAGGTCAGCAGGGCAGGTAGTCCTTAAGGACAAAAGTCCAACGGAGTGGCTGTCCTTGCAGCAATCCTTCTTCCTGGTAGAGTCTTCCAGTGGTCAAGAAGTGCACTGAAGAATTGTATCTAAGACCCAATATTTATACCTGGTGCCTTCATTGAAGTGGGAGAATCTTCTAGAGATTTTCCTTTAATATGGACAGATTTCCTGCCTCCTCTGTCCTGGCTCCAGACTAACTACAGGGGGCATGCAATCCTTTGTGTGAAGGCAGGACACAGCCTATTTAGGTGGAAGTGGGGCTCTGCCTATCACTGCACTCCCATTCTGCCTGTGATGGACCATTCCAGGCACACCTAATCTCTCTATTGTGTGTGGCTGTCTGGGAGGAATGCACAAGACCGACTGCCAACTACTCCCAGCCATGTGACTAAGAGTCAGGCTGAAAGCACTAAATGGCTAAGGTAAGAAAATGTCAACTCTCTAAAAGTGTCATTTTCAAAATTGTAATTGAAAATCCGACTTTACCATTAAAGAGGATTTTTCATTATAATTCCAAAGACACCATATATATGAACTAAACACAACAGCAATTTCCCTAGCTACAGTCACTTCATTTCCAAATACAATCGCTCCATGCAGAGGTCTTCTCTGTATATTCTCTTCTTGGTACTTTATTCAATATCTTGTACAAGGCAATTCTTGTTATCTTCAGCAACAGAACAGATAGCCACAGTTTATGCCAACACATATTTTGTCTAGGATTAACCAAGGACTTCCTCAGGGCGGCAACTACGATGTCATATGCGCAATATAGTCTTGATGGCTACCATCACAAATTCAATCTTCTCAAGATAAAAACCGCATCCAATCGTGTTGATATCAGGAGAGTAATTATAAACCGTCATCAGTCAGTAGCAGTAATAGCATAAAACCCAATTTGATCCTTAAAATCCATATGTTTCAAGACGAAGAGTAGTCCATAACCGATCTCCGCGCACCCACCCTCCTGGAGCCCTCAATGGCCCTGGGAACCACCACCCCCCAGGGCTGGCTCCTGCAATATCTCGGGGTGCCCACCCTGGGACATTGCTGTTTGCTATGGCAGAGTGGGAGCACGGCTCTCGCCCGGCCATAGCAAACTCCTGCTTCGGTTTCTGGACTCGAGAGCAGGAAAACCTGCTCTCGCTTCCAAAAACCAAAGCAGAATTGCTTTTGCACAAGGGGAGCTGCATGTCAGCAGCACCCCTTGTGCAAAAGCAATGCCGGCTCCTGAAAGAGACGGGGAGCATGGGAGCATTAGGGCTCCCCCCATGATCCCAATGCAAAGGGGTCCTGGGGCCAGAAGTGACCCAGGAGGGAGGGGCCACTTGCCCCCCCTCCAATTTAAATTTTAAAAAATGGCAGGCTGGCTCTGGGGAATGGGGTCCCTTAGGCCAATAGTGGCCTAGGGAAGGGGGGCCACTCAGCCCCCCTTCCCATTGAATATTTTTTTCAAAAAAGGCCATGCCTCGGGGGATGGAGTCCCCAGGGCCAAAAGTGGCCTAGGGAAGGGGGGCCACATGACCCCCTTCCCTATAAATACATTTGAAAAAGGAAACCATGACCTAGGAGCCCCCTTCCCTTTTTAAAACAAAATAAAAAAGGGGTCAGGCCCCAGGCGATGGGGTCCCCAGGGCCATAAAAATGCTAAAAGAAGGGGGGCCACAGCCCCTCTTCTAAAAAAAAAGAATCAAAATGCCGGTATCTCGACGGAGACCCAGCCCCCTTCCTGCACCACTGTGCAAAAGCGCCCCTAGCGTGTTGTAAGTTGGGGAACTAATTCCCCTTGAATACTGAGGGACCCTGGGGGCCAACGCAGCGGAATTCTGGAGCGCTGGTCGGAGGCCCAGCCCCCTTTCTCCACCACTCTGCAAACGTGACTACTAGTTAAAGAAGTGTTTGCAATGTTATAGGTTTCGCATTTGAGAGAGTTAGAGCTATTAGCAACTTAAATGTAAAAATGTTTTAATGTTTTTCGGAGTGGAGTGGATGTACGTTGTATGTAGTGGAATTATGTGGTAAGTTGTGCAGTTATGCGGATAGAAAGTATGTGGTATTTATTTTATAGGAATTATGTAGAGTAGGATTATGTGTTATGGAGAGTAATTATGTGGTATAGTAGTCTGTGTTGTGGAGCGGTAATGTCAGGCTTAGTCTTCCTCATTTCCTTAAAAGCTCAACTATGAACTCAATGAGACAAAAAAATAAGGAATCACTGAGGAGCACTTCTGGACCTAGTCAGAGGAATGAGCAGGGCCGCTGCAATTATGCGAATGTTTGGCTGCACCAACTTTCACACAAATATACATTTTCCGTGTTAGCCACATAATTCATCATCTGCTCCCTGACCTGAAAAAAAGCCCTTGTTTCTAGCTCAAGCGTTACCAAAAAAGCAGCGACAAGTGTTACAGCGTTTTGGAGGGCCCTTTACTAACCTAGAATGGTCACCTGTTACTTATTACTAAATGTGGGTGTTAAATTGGTACTACTGGTGTGCAAGCCACTCTTGCTTCCTTCTGCGCCTCTCTTGCAACATTCTGCATTTCTGTTGCTTCTTTCGGCACATTTCTTTGTATTTCTGCACTTCTCTTGCCTCATTCTGCAAATCTCTTCTACGTTCTGCATCTCTCTTGCCTCTTTCTGCATGTCTGTTGCCTCTTTCTGCACCTCATTTGTTTCTTTCTGTATCCTCTTGCCTCTTTCTGCACCCTTTTTCCCTCTTTCTGCACCTCTCTTGCCTTTTTCTTTACCCCTCCTATGTCTTTCTGCACCTCTGTTCCTTCCTTCTCCACTTCTTGTGTTTCTTTCTGCACATGACTTGCTTCTTTCTGTACCCCTCTTGCCTCTCTCTCCACCCCTCTTCCCTCTTTCTGCACTTCTATTGCTTCTTTCTGCACTTATCTTGCTTCTTTCTGCACCTCACTTGCCTCTTTCTGCACGGCTATTGCCTCTTTCTGCAGTTCTCTTGCCTCCTTGTGCACTTCACTTGCCTATTTCTGCAGCTCTCTTGCTTCTTTCTGCACCCCTTTTGCCTGTGTCTGCACCCCTCTACCCTCTTTGTGCAACTCTCTTGCCTCTTTCTACACCTCTTTCCTCTTTCTGCACCACTCGTACCTCTTTCTGTACCTCTTTTCCTTCTTTCTTCACCTGTCTTGTCTCTTTCTGCACCCTTCGTGCCTCTTTCAGCACCTCTGTTGCTTCTTTCTACAGTTCTTTTCCTCTCCGCACCCCTCCTGCCTCTCTCTGTATCCCTCTTGCCTCTTTGTGCACATCTCCTACCCCTTTCTGCACCCCTCTTGGCTCTTTTTTCATCTCTGTTGGTTCTCTCTGCACCTCTTTTTCTTCGTTCTGCACTTATTTTATTTTTATTTTATTGTATTTCTAAAGCGCACTGTCACCTGGCCTTGCCTGCATCACTTGCCTCTTTCTGTACCCCTCTGGCCACTTTCTGCACCTCTGTTGGTTCTTTCTGCACTGCTCTCACTTCTTCCTGCACCTCTGTTCCAAATGTCTGCATCTCTCTTTCCTGTTCCTGCACCCCTCTTCCCTTTTTCTACACCTCACTTGTCTCAGTCTGCCCACCTGTTTCCTCTTCTGAACCCCTTTCGCCTGTTTCTGCAACTCTCTTGCATCTTTCTGCAGTTCTCTTGCCTCCCTCTGCACCTCACTTGCACCTCTGTTAGTTATTTTGCACTACTCTTGCTTCTTTCTGCACCTCTCTTGGTTCTTTCTGCACCCCTCGTGCCTCTTTCTGCACCCCTTTTACAAGTATTGCATCTCTCTTGCCTGTCTGCACATCTGTTCCATCTTTCTGTACCTCTTTTGCCTGTTTCTGTAACTCTCTTGCCTCTTTCTGCAGTTCTCTTGCCTCATTATGCACCTCTGTTGCTTCTTTCTGTACTTCTCTTGCCTCTTACTACACTCCTGTTGCTTCATTCTGCACTTCCCTTGCTTCTTTCTACACCTGTCTTGCTTTTTTCTGCCCCCTGTTGCCTCTTTATGCATTAGTCTTCCTTCTTTCTATACCTTTCTAGCATGTTTCTGTATCTCACTTGCCTCTTTCTGCACTTCTCTTGCTTCTTTCTACACCTCAGCCTCTTCTTTCAGCAATTTTCTTGACTCTTTCTGTACTTCTCTTGCTTGTTTCTGTACCTCTCTTGCCTCTTGCTGTACCCCCCTTGCCTCTTTATGTACCTCACTTGCTTCTTTCTGTATTCCTATTGCCTCTTTCTGTACCTTTCATGCCTCTTTCAGTACCCCTGTTACCTCTTTGTGCACCCCTCCTACCTTTTTCTGCATGCCTCTTACCTCTTGTTGCACCTCTGTTTGTGCTTTCTGCACTACTCTTGCTTCTTTCTGGACTGTTCTTGCTTCTTTCTGCATCTCACTTGCCTCTTTCTGCACTTCTCTTGATTCTTTCTAAACCTCTATTGCTTTTCTTGCAGCAATTATCTTGGCTCTTTACGCACTTCTCTTGCTTGTTTCTGCACCTCTCTTCCGTCTTTCTGCACCCCTGTTACCTCTTTCTGCACTTCACCTGCTTCTTTCTATACCTCTCTTGCCTCTTTCTACACCTCTGTTGCTTCTTTCTGCACCCCTCCTGCCTCTTTCTGCACCCCTCTTCCCTCTTTGTGCAACTCTCTTGCCTCTTTCTATGCCTCTCTTCCCTCTTTCTGCACCACTCTTGCCTCTTTCGGTACCTCTGTTGCTTCTTTCTGCATTTCTCTTACCTCTTTCTGCTGCCTTTGTGCCTTTTTCAGCACCTCTGTTGCTTCTTTTTGCACTTCTCTACCTTTTTTCTGCACCCCTCGTGCCTCTTTCAATATCACAGTTGCTTCTTTCTGCACTCTTCTTCCTTCTTTCTGCCAAGCTCATGCCTCCTTCTGCACCTCTGTTGCCTCTTTCAGCACCTCTGTTGGTTCTTTCTGCACTGCGCTTGCTTCTTTCTGCACCGCACTTCCCTCTTTCAGCACTTCTCTTGCTTCTTTCTGAACCTCTGCTGCTTCTTTCAGCAATTCTCTTGCCTCCTTCTTCACTTCTATTGCTTGTTTCTGCACCTCTCTTGCGTCTTTATGCACCTGTTACCTCTTTCTGCACTTCACCTGCTTCTTTCTATACCTCTCTTGCCTCTTTATACACCTCTGTTGCTTCTTTCTACACCCCTCATGCCTCTTTCTGCACCCCTCTTCCCTATTTGTGCAACTCTCTTGCCTCTTTCTGCATCTCTCTTCCTTCTTTCTGCACCACTATTGGCTCTTTCTGTACCTCTGTTGCTTCTTTCTGTACTTCTTTTGCCTCTTTTTGCATCCTTCGTGCCTTTCAGCACCTCTGTTGCTTCTTTCTCACTTCTGCACTTCTCTTTCTTCTTTCTGTACCCCTCATGCCTCCTTCTGCACCTCTGTTGCTTCTTTCTGCTCTTCTCTTGGTTCTTTCTGCACGTACCTTGCTTCTTTTTGCACCTCTCTTGCCTCTTTCACCACATCTGTTGCTTTTTTCTGCAGTTCTCTTACCTCTTTCTGCACCTCACTTGCCTTTTTGAGCACCTCTGTTGCTGTTTCTGAAGATCTCTTGCCTCTTTCTGCACCCCTTTTTTCTCTTTCTGCACCTCTCTTGCCTCTTTCTGCACCCCTGTTCCCTGTTTCTGCACCTGTAATGCTTGCTTCTGCACCTCTGTTGCTTCTTTCTGTACTTCTCTTGCTCTTTCTGCACCCTTCACACCTCTTCCAGCACCTCTGTTGGTTCTTTCTGCACCGGCTCTTGCATTTTTCTGCACCTCACTTGCCTCAACCTACACTTTTCTTCATTCTTTCTGCAACCCTCCTGTCTCTTTCTGTACCTATCTTGCCTCTTTGTGCACCCCTCATATCCTTTTCTTTACCCCTCTTGCCTCTTTTTACACCTCTGTTGGTTCTTTCAGCACTGCTCTTGCTTCTTTCTGCACCTCACTTGTCTCTTTCTGCACTTCGCTTGCTTCTTTCTACACCTCTGTTCCTTCTTTCAGGAATTCTCTTGCCTCTTTCTGCACTTCTCTTGCTTCTTTCTACACTTCTGTTGCTTTTTTCAGCAATTCTCTTGCCTCTTTCTGTACCTCTCTTGCCTCTTTCTAAAACCCTCCTACCTTTTTCTGCACCCCTCTTGCCTCTTTTTGCACCTCTGCTGGTTCTTTCTGTACTGCTCTTACTTCTTTCAACACCTTTGTTACTTCTTTCAGCAATTCTCTTGCCTCTTTCTGCACTACTCATCCTTCTTTTTGCACCCCTCTTGCCTCTTTTGCACCTCTGTTGGTTAATTCTACGCTGTTCTTACTTTTTTCTGCACCTCACTTGCCTCTTTCTGCACTTTTCTTGCTTCTTTCTACACCTCTGTTGCTTCTTTCAGCAATTTTATTGCCTCTTTCTGTACTTCTCTTGCTTGTTTCTGTATCTCTTTTACAAATGTCTGTATCCCTCCAACCTCTTTCTGTATCGTCTTCCCTATTTCTCCACCTCTCTTGCTTCTTTCTGCACTTCTCTTGCTTCTTTCTACACTTTTCTTGCTTCTTTCTATACTTCTGTTGTAAATTTCTGAATCCGTTTTGCCTCTTCCTGCACCCCTGTTTTCTCTTTCTACACCTTTCATGCCTGTTTCTGCACCTCTCTTGCCTATTTCTGCACCTCTGACTTAGAGGTAGTTTTAATCCTCCTGCCCTATTATGTACTAGGGCCTTACAGGGGAGGTCATGCCAATCACAGTGGTACCCCAACACATAGTGTACCCTAGTGTATGTAGGTGTGCTCACTGTATTCTAAGCGTCTTTCAGGATATCACTGGCTCCGGCCTGGTTAGTCAGAGTCAGTTACCACCAGTACCAGTCAGCAAAAAGTTGTGGGCACAGGATGACTTTGCAACAATGCCTCCTTCTGCACCTCTGTTGGTTCTTTGTGCAAATCTCTTGCTTCTCTCTGCACCTTTCTTCATCTTTCTGGACTTCTGTTATATCTTTCTGCATTTTTCTTGCTTCTTTCTCCATGTTTCTTCCTCTTTCTGCACATGTCCTACCTCTGTAGGAATAGTTAGAAATTAACATTTAACAAACCTTTCAAATGTACTAAAAAAAATAGGTTTCAGGGATGTTATAGTTCGAAATTATCATTTAAAAAACCTTTGAAATTCACGGCCCCATGCATCAAACTAAATACCAGTCGCAAGCGGACAGATTCTCCGAATCCGCCCCTTTGCCACCGGTATTTTTGCATTTGGGATGCATCATCCCAAATCGCAATTTAAGGAATCTCTATATTGCGATTCCTTAAATTGCAATTGCATTTAAGGAATCCCAAATTGAGATTCCTTAAATGCATGCATGAAAGTTAAAAAATGTGCAATTTCGCTAATACGAGTAGCAAATTACCATGAAGTTGAACTTCATGGTAATCTGCAAAAACTTGGAAAAATGCACTTTTGTGCATTTTTCAAAGTTTCATGTTGCGCACACACATGCCCTTAGGGATGCATGTGCCAGTTTGTATTTAGAAATTAGCATTTAAAAAATCATGGAAATTCACTGAAAAAACCATAGGTTTCAGGGACGCTATAGTTAGCTGGACATTTCACTCATACAAAACCAGAGAAATTCAGCCGTTATAGTTAGTTGAGCTAACTATAACTCACGCCCTCGCAATGCACATATCACATCATTCATGACATGGTCAGTGACATCACTGATGACATTACTGCTGAAATCATCCATGTGATAATCTTATGCACCTCCTCACTCCCTAATATAACCTTTGATACACCCACTCTAAAATACAGACCACCATTTTCAAAACCATAGACACACCAACACCTGTTACTACATACCCACTCACTGATTCCTAAGTCTACACGCACGTCCACTCATTCACCTATACAGTCACTCATACATTCAGTCATCATTACAGCACTATCATTTGCACTCATACACCTATACAGACACTCACACATCGCCACTCATCCATAGAGTTACTCACAAACCTAGTCAATCATGCAAAGAATCATTCACACTCCCATTTACTGACCTATATAGTTATACACACACCACCTTGTGTATTTATACAGATACTAACACATACTTACTTTCTTATACAATCACTGATAAAAGCACACACTCATCCATACAGCCACTCTCACAATCACTCACTCTCATATATAGTGATTTATATACCCCAACACTCACATATACTGCCTTTCACAAATGTAGTTACTCACACATGTACCACTGAGACAACCATGCACTCATCAACACACCCATACACATACTCACCCACCCCTACAGGCATTCACAGAAGCACACTTGAACCCATACACCCAGTGAATTACCCACTCACACATCTATGCACAGAGTCACACCCCCCCACCCACACAGACACTCAGACACCCAACAGATACCTAGACAGCCAATCGATTACCCTTATAGACACTCATGTAGCTACTCACCAACCCATGCAGCCACTTACACACCAACTAACAGACTGATACAGACATTCACACAGTTTAGTAACTAACCCATGCATTCAGTAAGACACATTGAATCACTCGCTTATACAGTCAGTCACACAACTATTAAATCATCCATCAGACAGTTAAACATCCACTCATTGTTCAATATACCTTGGCCTATATATATATATAAAACATATTTAAACTTTACAGAAACACACAGTCACTGGATGATGTCATCAGTGATGTCATCAGTGATGTCATTTGAGATGTCATCAGTGATGCCACTGACCATGTCATGAATGATGTAATATGTGACGTCATCAGCAATACATTGCGGGGGCCTGAGTTATAGTTAGCTCAACTAACTATAATGGCCGAATATCGCTCATTTTGTATGAGTGAAATGTCCAACTAACTATAACGTCCCTGAAATCTATGTTTTTTTTCAGTGAATATATATATATATATATATATATATACATATATATATATATATATATATATATATATATATATATATATATATATATATATATATATATTACAAACACAAGTTAGCCCCGAAAAGAGAGAAGCCACCGGCAGTACACCAATTCACTTCCCTTCCTCAGTGGCTGTCAAATAAGTAATGTCAAAGCTGCCAACTGCGGCTTTGACATTACTTATTTGACAGCCACTGAGGAAGGGAAGAAAGTTCCTGAAACGCGTTTGGCACTATGAAAGTTTTCGCTCTTGTTGGGAGCCTGTTTGCAAGCTGCTCGAAATGGAAATAAAAAGTGAATTGGTGTACTGCCGGTGCCTTCTCTCTTTTCGGGGCTAACTTGTGTTTGTAATTAATAGGCGGTTGGAGCCCAGCCGCTTGAGAGAGGTCCACCGCATGTCAGCGGGCCCGTGCTGATGCACGAAACAAAGCAGGCGTCAACACTTTGGGAGGCAGAGTTGGAACTAGCCTTGTTCCGACTGAAAATTTGGAACGCTCACAGCAACAAGACGCGTTTCGCCATCGGGCTTCGACAATTTGACGAAGCCCGATGGCGAAACGCGTCTTGTTGCTGTGAGCGTTCCAACATTAAAACATCTTGGTTGGAACCACCCCTGCGTGTGCTGCATTCTTTTGGAGTTAATATCCTGTGGATTTTGGAGCTTGATTACGTTTGCGGGCACACCCCCGCTTTGTGTGCACCCGCTCGAGTGTGCAGTTGGCTGGTGTTTGGGAGCTGCTATATATATATATATATATATATATATATATATATATATATATATATATATATATATATATATATATATATATATATATATATCAAATTTTCAGAATCACCGCTTCTCACAAGCCTTGATCTGCGTGATCAAGGCTTGTGAGAAGCCGAAACATGTAGCGAGTGATTAAACACCCTTGGACTTTCCTGGCTGACGTATTCTTTGGCTGCTTCTGAGAGTGTGGATTTGCGGTGATTCTGAAAATTTGATTCGATTTCCGGCTCGCTCGACCGGAGTACACACCACCTCCCTCGGGGCCTCCGGCAACCCGTAGAGCACTTTCTTGAAATATATATATATATATATATATATTAACTACTGGCAATAGCCAGTAGGTATATATAGTTAGGATTGTTTTCCATAGGGAAATCGCAACATTCTATTGGGAATAACTTTGGCGCCGGTTGAGGAATCTTCCTGAAATTTTCCTTAACTTTGCCTCGCGGCGCTCCGGTCCTTCCCTGAAAGTTTGGGGGGATTCGTCAAGCGGGGGCTGAGATAAAAGGGGGGTCCCAAAACGTGTTTTCCCCATGTTAATTTCCATAGGGCGGTTGGACTCACTTTTATCCCGAACGGCTGAATGATTTTCCACCAAACTTGGCAAAATTGTAGGGACTGGTAGCCTGATGTGTCTTTGCTATGTCTCAAGATATGTGCTCCAGTGGTTTTTACGAAAATTAAGTTTGAAAAATATATATTGGGCTACATTGGGCTATATATATGTTAGAGCCCAAATGTAGCCCAATGTAGCCCAATGTAGCCCAATGTAGCCCAAAGATAGCCACCAGAGACAAAAAACATGAAATGTAGCCCAAATATCAGCCAGATGTAGCCCAACTATAGCCCAATGACAGAATGTCCCAGAGTGTTCTAAAGAACAACTAGAGCGCAAACAGTCTTACTTATGACAAAAGTATGGCACACCTGAAGTCATCTTGATTGGAATAAAGTGTTAACACTTAAAACATTTAATTTGCAAAGGAACAAAATGAGGGGGTTCATTTTGCCATAGAAATTATGATTAGTGCTGAAGAAAGAAAAATTAGGGCACATTTTGAGTGACTTCTCAAATCCTCTTATATTTCATTAAAAAAATTCTGATATGCAGTCTCCCAAGATGGCCACCAGAGACAAAAGAGCCTGTGCTTAAAAACTCTGTTAGCAAAGCAGGCATTTGAGATTTAAAAAACGTTTTAATATATAAAAACGGTATCCGCTAATAGAATTAGCATTTAAAAAACCTTACGAATTCAATGAAAAAACCATAGGTTTCAGGCCTTATATAGTTAGGAATTAGCATTTAAAAAACCTTACGAATTCACTGAAAAAACCATAGGTTTCAGGCCTTATATAGTTAGGAATTAGCATTTAAAAAAACCTTGCGAATTCACAGAAAAAACCATAGGTTTCAGGCCTTATATAGTTAGGAATTAGCATTTAAAAAACCTTTGAAATTCACTGAAAAAAACATAGGTTTCAGGCCCTATATAGTTAGGAATTAGCATTTAAAAAACCTTGCAAATTCACTGAAAAAACCATAGGTTTCAGGCCTTATATAGTTAGGAATTAGCATTTAAAAAACCTTTGAAATTCACTGAAAAAACCATAGGTTTCAGGAGTTATATAGTTAGGAATTAGCTTTTAAAAAACCTTTGAAATTCACTCAAAAAACTATAAGTTTTAGTGGTGTTATAGTTAGCTGGACATTTTACTCATACAAAACCATTGAAATTGCTCCTATATAGTTAGTTGTACTAACTATATTTCGCGCACCCGCAATCCACTGCTGATGATGTCACATATTAGATCATTCATGACATGGTTAGTGACATCACTGATGACATCTCAAATGACATCACTGATGACATCACTGATGACATCATCCACGTGACAATCACATACACCTTTTCATACACTATTACAATTTTTCATCACTCTTTGTAAAATACAGAGTATCATATTTAAATCCATTGTCACAGCAATACAAGTATCTAAAAATCCACCCAGTGATTCATAGATGTATACACACATCTAATCACTTACCTATGGATTCACTCATACATGCTGTCAATGAACAATAGAACACTATCAAAAATACTTATACATCTATATCGACATTAAACAACAGCACGCATCCTATTCACATATGAAGTCATCCTACTCACTTATGCAAACAATGGATCATACTTACATATTTACTTAGCAAAACACTTATACAAACACCACTTCTTCTATTCATTTAGATAGTAAGTCATACTTAGTGAATTATAAAATCATTATTACAAGTATACAGTTATCCATACAGTCACTCACACAATCATTGTGTCTTATGTATACTTATTTATATACAACAACTGACACATACACTGCCTTTTATTTTTCTAGTTTGTTGGACCTGTACCATTGAGAAATATATTTGCTCATCACCACACCCATAAAGATATTCACTCACCCAAACAACTGTTAGAACATGTAGTTTTAACTTCATATATCTACTGAATCAACTATTCACACACCTTTGGACAGTCACACACCCCCCACCGAACCACACACACTTTCACACTCCCATACAAATACTCAGTTAGCTAATCAATAACTAATATAGACTTTCACATAGCTAGTAACCAACTGTAGAATCAGTTTACACAACAACTGACAAAGTGATACAGATATTCACACAGTTTAGTCACTATCCACTATATTTAGTGAGACATTATAAATTGGTCAAGTAAACAGTCAATTACACTGCTACTAAATCCTCCATCCAAATATTTATTTATATATATCCACTTATTCTTCAATGCAAATTGCTATATATATAATGCATATTTAAATAACGAAGTAAACCACATTCACTGGATGATGTCATCAGTGATGTCATCAGTGATGTCATTTGAGATGTCATCAGTGATGTCACTGACCATGTCATGAATGATCTAATATGTGACATCATCAGCAGTGGATTGCGGGTGCGCGAAATATAGTTAGTACAACTAACTATATAGGAGCAATTTCAATGGTTTTGTATGAGTAAAATGTCCAGCTAACTATAACACCACAAAAACCTATAGTTTTTTGAGTGAATTTCAAAGGTTTTTTAAAAGCTAATTCCTAACTATATAATTCCTGAAACCTATGGTTTTTTCAGTGAATATATATATATATATACACATATAATATATATGTATATATATATATATATAGATATAGATATAGATATAGATATAGATATAGATATAGATATAGATATAGTAGGTTGTCTAAGAAACCGAGATACCCAGAGCAAAGATATGGTAATTCACCAAGTGTATTGACATGATTCATTTGACCTCATAATACTCATTGATTACCTAGTCTGAAACTTTAATATTTCATAGTCACTAAAATGACATTTAAAGATGGTGGCCATAGAACAATTAGTATTGAGGTCACATGCAAACCTAAACATAAATTTAGGATGCAGACACAAAAATGGAATACTAAATTTAGATGTAAAACAGGGCGCATGACCCAAACGCGGTCAGCACATTTTTAAGAACTGCAGAGACCGAATTAGAACAAAAGGCATTATGCCAGTATAAGTTAAGCTTATACAGATCTTAGTCCATCAGGCTCTCTTATCCTGCACCAGCATAGTGGAACCTCACTCAATTACCCAAACATGTTGGGCTGTTCTTAACCTGCTACAGCTTTTATCCAAAAATGCATAGACATTTTCAAAAAGTGTTCTTCATTGCATCCATACCCAGCAATGACTTACCTTTTCCAAATAGTCCATTTTTCTTTCCAGCGTAAAGAATCAGGAATATAAATTATATCAGGAACCAAAAGGTAAAATAGAAAAATTTATGCAAAGAACTAGTCACTTTTACCATTAATACAAGATAATAGTCAACTTATAATACTTCTTACTTTTAGAATCATTTTTACCTCACTGAGACTTACAAAAGAACGTGAAAATTATGTGGATTCTTTCAATTTGGAAAATTTGAAGGTAACTTTAGAATCATCAAATATCGAAATATGACAGTGCATGTCAATATTTTCAATCACTAATAATTTAAGCAGATAAATATAGGATTTTGCGAACTAGCACAGAAATGAACTAAATATTGCTTTTTCACACCTCTTCAGAAATCTACCATGTGTGCAGTACAATAACCAACAGTCTTTAGTGCACTCACTTAAAGCATGCCACTCTTGACCATAACTTAAACATAAAAACGTAATTAGTTATACTATGTATTTCCTGCAATTACAGCCGTAAGAAACCCCAGGCTTGTGTGCCAAAGGCGGTAAAACACATGTTGGCCATATCAGGATTAACTAATCTTCAAAATCTCTACAAGGATATTCTAAAATTAGCAAACTGCTACCGGACTATAAGGCTACACAACACAGTTACATTACAAGGAATGAAAATATATTATGTGTACCAGAGACGAAAATGATTGTATTACATATATCAGAGAAGAAAAATTATATCTTGGATATTTGCTTGAAGCAGTTCTTAAGACACCTGTAAGACTGACAAAGAAAAAGAAAAAAAAATTCAATTATTTCTATTTAGCACCACTTGAGAATATATTGTGCATATGTTGGGAAAACACTATCTACACAATACCATTCCTTTTGTTACTTTTTGTGTAATTTTTATATCTCTGTAGTTTAGTGGGCTCTCTGCCTCCTGGGGGAGGCAGACTGGATCAAATATCCAATCTTACCCCCAGTGGGACAAGAAAGACTGTTGAACCCTTTTTGGGGATGTGGACAAGGACATGCCCATGATGTGCAGCCCTACCCATGTGCTTTTCTATCTCAAATTCCCTGGTGTCTAGATGGACGTCTGAACCCTGGGGGGGGCAGGTTTGGGGTACTTGCCCCATTTGCCCCCAAGGGGGTCAGAAAGATTAAACCTCTGGGGTTCAGGGGAGCACACGCCTTTGACTAAAGGCCTGTTCCCTCATTAAAAATCCCTGGTGCTAATGCAGCTCCACTTTCACAATGGTTACTCTTGTCTTCCATAACCTCCTGGGATCAACACACATCAGAGCTCTCCAGCACACTTGTCACCTTCCATGAAACCACACTGACTAATGATGATAAGTGGGTGGAGCTCTCTTGAATACTGGGACTCTGACCAAGATGGCAGCTGAGTCGCATCGATTTTGCAAGTGTCGCAAGATTGCTGGTAGGATCTTTGAAACCTTTCAGAATGACTAAGAGATCTTGATGGCAGTCACCAAAAGCCACAATTTGATCCACGGCCATTATTGGGCAACCTTTGACCCAATCTTTCTGCTGACTGATATGGTTGAAACCACAATGCCTCATATGGAAACTGAGCCAAAGGGTCCCAGATTTTGTGCCCCAAATAACTTTGTGTCCAGTAACTAGTAAACAGTAAGGCAACGGGCACATTCTAGGGTGCAAACGAGGTCTTGGGGAAACCTAATAACTGTGGGAACTTGGGAACCCTGAAGAATCCAACATATAGTAGATGAAATAATACATCAAACAACTAAATGCATGGGTTGAGACAAGTATACTCCTCTGGGGCGAACCAAGATGTGAGTGACAAAATCCCAAGCAAACCAATGTTTGAAGTGGGCTGACCCAAAGACCACTCTCTGTAAATTGGAAGCCGAATATCTACGGATAGCTGTGTTGTCAACACAGACCTAGAAATGTGCGTTCATGGTGAAGCTTCCTGCTGTTAAATGCTGCAGACATGGTTTGAGAAATGAAATTGCTGAAGGTTTGTACTAGTAAGGATTGTGGTAATAATAATAATAATCCACATTTGTAAAGCGCACAATCACCCGTTAGGGTCTCTAGGCGCTGGGGGCCGTCGGGAAGATTAAGCAAGCTATTGCCCAGAGTCACATGGTGCTGGGCTAATCTGCTGCCGGTGCCAGGGATCGAACCGTGATCCCCAGCTTCCGGAGTCAGTCGCCCTGGCCGCGGCGCCACACCTCTTCCCTATATCAAAGGAGGATCAATATGTGTTAAATGCAGGATTCCTGGTATCTATTGAGCACCCTATAAAAAGTCAGCAACAATAGGGCAGCATAATTGCAGAAAGGTCACATGTACCAGCTTAAATTGGAGCAATTATATTAAAGCAAGTATTGAAGTCTGTTAGGAAAAAAATACATATTACTTGTTTTTTCTAAGCTTCATCAGAAAGCACATTTTATATGTAATGTGGCAGGTAGAAGCTACTAAGCTTGAAATGTCATTGGATGTAATTTTCTTCTTGTCCTACAATGGCTCTGCAAACTGGATCAAGCAGGGAGTCAACATCATACACAAGGAATCCATCCAATGCACTACTACAAATTACAACATCACCCCAGTCATGGAACACCTCAACTTCCGACTCCAAATAGACAGCAAAACCACAATCAGGGGCACCATCACTTACTGCCCTCCATGACCACGTCCAGCCATCTGCAACTTCATTGCTGACTTCATCGCCTCCCTTGCCATAGACTCCAGCTACTACATTTTCCTCAGTGACCTCAGCCTAGATCTCGATGACCACAATGGCACCAACACTACCAACCTCCTCAACAGCATGAACAACATTGGACTCATCTAACTCATCCATGTCCCCACTCACATCACAGGCCACACACTAGACCCCATCTTCACCTCTAGCGACTGCATCAAGTACAGCCACACCACAAAACTCACCTGGACCAGCCACCCTATCGTCCACTTCAACATTACCAGCTCACAGACCTCTGCCCCCAGTCTGCCCAACACCCCCACAGCAGCTGGTGCATTATCAAGGGACACATGGATCAATGCCCTCATTATCACCCACCCCATCTCCTCAAACAACCTAGACCAGCACATCTGAAACTTCTGCAATTGGATAGCCAACTGTGCCTACAACGTCGATCCCATCAACAACAACACCCACAGAAGGTCCACCAAGCAGGCTTGTAGGTACACTGAAGACCTCAGAAACATTAAACAACACTGTAAACAACTGAAAAGGAGATGGCGCTCAATCAAGGACATGACCAACAAGACAGCCCTCAACCTCTATCACAGACCATTGAGGGAATCGAAGAAAAAGGCCTTAACCTCACACATCAGATCAAGCTCTACTAACAGCAAAGAACTCTTCAACATCATCAAAGAATTCTCCAACCCCTCAGCAACAACAAACAACATTACCCCCTCACATGAACTCTTCGACAGCCTTGCAAACTTCCTCCTTGACATGATTGCCAACATCTACAGAAACTTCAAACCCCAGCCCAAGGCAACTGACTTCTTCAAGCAACACAACAACCCTGCTACTACCACAGACATCCAACTAACCGAATGGAGCCAGCTGGCCCCAGAGAACACTGCATGCATCATGAACTCAGTCCACTCAGGGGTCCCAACCGACCCATACCCTCACCACATCTTCAACCTAGGCGAACTCAGAATCAGTCACAAACTCATCACCTTGTACTAAACCTCAGTTGCCACAGCTACCTTCCCAGAGGACTGGAAACATGCAGAAGTCAATGCCCTTCTAAAGTAACTACTGGCAGACCCCAGCAAACTCAGCAGCTACCAATCAATCTGCCTGCTCCCGTTCACGGCAAAAGTATTAGAGAAAGGCATCAACCAACAACTCTCCTCACATCTGGAATGGAACCTCCTATTCGACTTCTCCCAATCAGGAATCCACAGCAACCACAGCACTGAGATGGCCTTTATTGTGGCTACCAATGACATCTGAGCCTTGCTTAACAGAGGAGAGACTGCAGCTCTGATCCTCCTAGACCTCTCAGCAGCCTTTGATACAGTCTCCAATCACACCCTCATCACAAGGCTGCACAACATGGGCATCCAAGGATCCGCTCTCAGATGAATCACCTCTTTCTTCACTGGAAGGACCCAAAAAGTCTGCCATACCCATTCACCTCCGAACCCAAGGAAATGATCAGTGGAGCACCCCAAGGATCCTCGTCAGCCCGCCCTCTTCAATACTTCTATAATACTTCTGTCCAACATCACCATAAGCAACAGATTCAACATCATATCCTATGCCGACGAAACACAACACATCCTCTCCCTCTCCGAAGACACCACTAACACCAGCTTCCACAACTGCATGACAGATGTCACTAACTGAATAAACGACAACTGACTGAAGCTCAACATGAACAAGACAGAGGTACTGATTTTCAGAAACAGAGGTTCCCCACGGAACACATCCTGGTGGCCCTCAGAACTTAGACCTACTCCTTCCTCCACTTACCATGCTAGGAACCTAGGCATCATTCTGGATAGAAAGCTAACTATGACAGCTCAGGTCAACTTTGTATCCTTATCCGTCTCCTCCTCCTACTTCTTCATCCTGTGCATGCTTTGTACAATATTCAAATGGCTACCCCATAGCTCAAGACCCGCCATCACAAGGCCCTCATCTCCAACTGACTGGACTACGGCAACGTTCTCTAAGCAGGGATCGCAGCTCACCTTTTCCGACCACTACAGACCATACAGAATGCTACAGCCAAACTCTGCTTGGATCTGGACGAATCCACATCACCCCTACCTCAGGGAACTCCACTGGCTACTTGTACAAAAATAAATGCCAGTTCAAGCTCCTAACCCATGCATACAAGGCCCTACATAACTGTGGACCCGCCTAATTGAACAACTACCTGAACTTCCATTAGCCCATCAGACACCACCACTTAGCGTCACCTTCTCTAACTCCCACCACCCACATCCGACGTAGCAGATGCGGCGGAGGTTGCTCCTTTTCCTAGTTAGCAGCAAAGACATGGAATGAGCCACCTTTTCATCTACAGACTTCCCTGTCTCTTTCAGATTTCTGAAAGTCCTTGAAGACCTGGCCATTTGGCTAATCAACCTAACCCTACCAGCGCCTGGATATCCTCATGGGTGACAAGTAGCGCTCTACAAATCTACTGATTGATTGATTGCAGTGCACTCATTCCACACATAACTCTCAGGGAACGAGCAATTTAAGGCATCTCAAGGAGATAGTGTGGAGGATAGAGACTCGGAACTCCAGCAATCAAACAAAAGAGGCAGTAAAAACATGTATTGCACATTCCCCGACAGGTGCACAGAACGTTTCGCATGTACTGTGCACCTTAGTAGTGTGTTGCAAATAAAAAAAATACAATTGAGTTCATCTAATAGCTACTCCTGCTATCACAACAAAACACCATGTTCCCACAGTGGCGGTTGCATCCTGTATCTTTAGCATTGCGGCAGGCGGTGCTGAAAGCACCGCCCGCCGCAATGCTAAAGATACATGTTGTGCATTACAAAGCACAATGTGACAGGGACCGCGCGGTGTCTGCCACCTTGTACTTTGCAAAGCTGGGGGGTACCCACCACCCCCTTACCCGGAGTCCCTGGGGTCCGCATGCCTTTCCGTGGCGGCATTGCCGCCGCGGAAAGGCATTGGAAAATGCCCATGCTAATATGGCTGGCGGTGCCTGATAGACACCGCCACCATATTAAACCTTTTCCGCCCCGGCCGCAAGGAGACCGGGGCGGAAAAGCGGTGGACGGTCTTTCCGTTTGCCCGGTCCCCCCCGCCATACTAATATGGCGGGGGGTCATTCCGGGTAGGATGGCGGGTGGATAGCCCCCGCCAGGCCGGCAGTGGCTACCGCCAGTCTGGTGGGGGCGATCCGCCCGCCATCCTAATGGGCCCCAAAGTATTTACTATTTAATTTGTGATACTGGCAAAGAAAAAGAGGTGGTGAGAAGATAGAAACATGCTGTTTATCGCCGCATTCAAAGAGGGAGTCCACAGATATTGAAGAGTGTGCACATTGCATATTAACAGGTACTCAAAGCTAATGCAATAGGGTGGGTGGAAATTAGCAATAAATGAGAGATATATGCTGAGGTACCTATTAAGGTTGAGTTGAAAGCCAACAACTGTACCTCGGATTCTGTAAAGGTATAAGAGGAAGTAGAACACAACTCTGGACAATTATTAGAAAACATTTGAAAATGCCCGTGGAAGGTATGCTTCTGGCATGGATGGAACACTATTCCTACGAGGATGCCTGGGTATGTATCCAAAGTTAGAGTTACTGGAGACAGCGGCTGAATCAGTAATGAGCAGTAATGAGCAGTAAGTGGGCAGCACTATGTCACAGGTGTATACAAAGACAGAACAGCAGCACTGTTGGTGCCTCTTGATTTCTGAAACCTATTTTACACCATGGATCATGGATTCCAAATGCCAGATGCTTGCAGGTGGTTAAGGACTGGGTGACTGAATCTATGGTGGAGTACTGTAAGGCTCTATACCTGCCCTCGTACTCGTTAATGTGTACATGAAGACAATAAACAATGTTCTAGAGGGAAGCTTTGGGTTTCATATGTATGCTGATGACGCCCAACTTTTTTCTCATAGATTTCAAGTCCAACTAAGAGGCCGTGTCCAGCCTGGCTGAGGAGATTACCTCCTGAATGCATGAGAGCAGGCAATGGTTTAATTCTGCCAAAACGGAAGTGATGTTTGTAGGATCTTAGTTAGTGCTTAGTGCTTAAATCGTAAAAAACACAAATAAGTGCAAGTACCCAAAATGATGTGTAGGAGACTGCCGTCCAAAATCCGGAAATGTTTCCGTGTGTCTTTGCTTCTAGCTCAATAGCTTTTACTGCTTTCTAGGCTGTAGTATAACAAGTTGCAACATCATCCCATACACCTTCATATGAATTCCTTGAGAATAACTAATTGGTTCTTTATCAGAGTTTCTTTTATTATTGCGCTAGATAATGTTACAAGTGAAGGGCAAGTAAAAGGAACCGAAACTGGCCAGCCCTGTCTTGTACCTCGGGATAAGAGAAATATATTAGATATTTCACCATTTCAGCCACATGCGCCATGGATGTTCATACAATGCCTGTATTCTACCTATATATTTTTTGCTAAGTCCCATATTACCTTTAATTAAACAGAGGAACTCCCAAGAGACACTTCAAACGCTTTCTCAGCATCTACATTGTTGGTGGGTTAGAGCACTTTCTACAAAGATGCATGTGTAATTTACAGGTCACTGGGAAGATTCCTACTGAGATAGCTCCCTCCCACTGGTGCTTACTCTAATCAGGGGTTCCACTCGGCAACTCTGGGCATTAGCTTGCCTAATCTCCACAACGGCCCCACCAATTCCGGGGATGCCTGGCTCCACCTTGGGGACTCCCAGCAAGGGACCATCCCACAGGGAAAGCCAGGACGGGTTCCCCAGAGTTATACAGCGCCGGGACGCCCCGTTGCTGGGGCAGCTGTGCGCTTTACAAGTATATTACATTTACATTTACATTACTGGGCACTGGCAGTTTTAGATTCTTATCAGCAGAGCCCCACAGTTAAAAACTTAAAAAGGCAAGCAACCTGACATCATGTATCCTTAAAATATATCAGTGAAACACCAGAGGACACTTCAGGCTCCTACCACTTAAGGTACGGGTACTCATAGTACGGCGGTCAGTCCGCCAGCGGCCTCGCAAGACTTCCTTGCCGGCCGTCGAACCTTGCAGACATTGTACCTGTGTTTTAAAAAAAAAATTAAAGAATGTCAGCAAACACCGCACGGGGGGCCGGGTGATTCACATCAAAGCCTCATTAACAAGTAAATGGTCTGTTGTTAAAGACCTGTGAAGTGCTCAGGTGCGGCTGTGTGTGTGCCCGGGAAGCTAGGGTGAGGTGATAGGCAGAGGGTGACAGACAGAGGGAGACAGACAGAGGGAGATAGAGAGAGGAAGACAGAGAGAGGGAGACAGAGGGAGGGAGACAGGGAGGGAGACAGAGGGAGGGAAACAGAGGGAGGGAGACAAAGGGAGGGGGACAGAAACAGACAGAGGGAGACAGTGAGAGAGGGAGACAGAGGGAGAGCGGGAGGGAGACAGAGGGCGACAGACAGAGGGAGACAGACAGAGGGAGGGGGAGACAGACAGACGGAGGGAGACAGATAGAGGGAGACAGTGCGATGGAGACAGACAGAGACAGACAGAGGGGGGAGAGGGAGGGAAACAGAGGAGGGAGACAGGGAGGCAGAGGGAGACAGAGGGAGGGAGTCTGGGGGAGACAGAGGGAGGGAGGGGAGGCAGAGAAGGAGAGAGAGAGAGAGGGAGACAGAGGGACAGAGACAGAGAGATGGAGACAGAGGGTGAAAGACAGAGGGAGACAGACTGAGGCAGACAGAGGGAGGAGGGTGACAGAGGGAGGGAGACAGAGAGATGGAGACAGAGGGAGGGGGACAGACAGAGGGGATCAGACAGAGACAGACAGAGGGAGACAAACAGAGGGAGACAGAGGGAGGGAGAGAGAGGGAGGGAGAGAGAGGGAGGTAGGGAGACAGAGAGAGGGAGGCAGGGAGACAGAGCGAAGGAGACAGAGGGAGACAGATGGAAGCAGACAGAGGGAGGAGGGTGACAGAAGGAGGGAGATAGAGGGAGGGAGACAAAGGGAGGGAGACAGACAGAGGGAGACAGAAGGAGACAGACAGAGGGAGACAGAGGGAGGGAGACAGAGGAAGAGAGAGGGAATGAGGGAGGCAGAGCGAGGGAGACAGAGGGATCCAGACAGAGTGAGGGAGACAGAGGGAGACAGAGAGAGGGAGAGAGAGAGATAGCGAGAGGAAGGGAGACAGAGAGGGAGAGAGAGAGGGAGGGAAACAGACAGACAGAGATAGAGACAGAGACCGATAGAGGCAGAGACAGTGGCAGACAGAGACAGAGAGACGGACAGGGAGACAGTGACAGACAGAGACAGACACACAGATAGAAGCAGAGACAGGGACAGGGACAGACAGATAGAGGCAAAGACAGAGAGGCAGAGAGACAGAGAGGGAGAAGGAGACAGAGGGAGAGAGAGAGGGAGAGGGGGGGAGACAGAGGGTGACAGAGTGAGGGAGAGGGAGGAAGACAGAGAGAGAGGGAGACAGAGGGAGAGGGAGACAGAGAGAGATGGAGACAAAGGGAGGGAGAGAGAGAAACAGAGGGGGGAGGGAGACAGAAGGAGAGAGAGGGAGTGAGACAGAGGGAGACAGTGGGAGGGAGACAGACAAAGGGAGGAGTGCGGCAGAGGGAGACAGAGGGAGCTAGGCAGATAGAGGGAGACAGAGGGAGGTAGACAGACAGAGGGAGAGAGACAGACAGAGGGAGACAGAGGAAGGGAGACAGGGAGAGAAAGGAGGGAGACAGAGGGAGAGAGACAGAGGGAGACAGAGAGAGAGAGAGAAAGGGAGAGAGAGAGAGAGAGAGATAGAGAGAGGGAGATAGAGAGAGGGAGACAGAGAGAGAGAGAGAGAGGGAGATAGAGAGGGTGTGGGAGAGATAGAGAGGGAGAGGGAATGAGACAGAGAAAGAGAGAGAGAGAGAGAGAGAGTGAGAGCAAGAGAGAGAGAGAGAGAGAAAGATGTGTGTATGCCGGGTCTGGTGGCTCAGTGGACGAAGGCGTCCGCTGCAGGGGCCTGTGTTCAACCTCATGGTCACAGTTTTTTGTGTGCTCTATCCCCTCCCGCACTGACCCTGCCCCACCGGTGCATCTCTCGGCCACAAACCACACTGTAAATTTGGCCCCCAAGAGAAAGTTTGTGAGTACCCATGACTTAAGGTGTTGCCCACCTACCCAACACACTCCAGGTGCTCCTGCCGCCCTCTATTGATTTCGCCTACTTGAACTCATGCCTTAATTCTGCCTATTTAGGTGGGAATGAGTAACTGTAGAAAATACATTTTCCCTGGACAAGCGATGCAAATTGTACTTTCTAGTTTTTCAACTCCCCTAACTCTGGAGTTCACCACCTAGAAAGGTGGAAGGGAGGAGTGCCCCTTTTTTACTCCCCGACTGTACCTGCTTGGCATGACAGTGATTTAGAATTCATCTGCGTGGCATGACATTTGTGCCTGCGTGCAGGCTAACAAATAGTCCCATCCCTAAAGAGCAACGTTGTTCTGAACAGGTTGTTGCGGTATAATCATCTCAGTTGCAATGTGCGCTCGGGTATGCCATTGTTTAAAAGAGGACGGCGGGCACTGGAGCGAGACAGCCCGGGGTGACTGATGCACGAGCTGAGAAATGTGATGTGACAGCAGACATCTTATTGCAGCTGAATACGTTTCACAAAGACCCCCGCTGACTCGTCTTCCTTGCCGTGTGGCCTCTTTCACACATGGATTGACAATAAATATAATTCTCTCACCATTTGGTAAAAATTAACAGGTTGGTGCTCTTTTGAAACACTGACGGGCACATGCAGTACTAAAACTGTCCATGTCTGGTGTCTAAAAAACACACTCTACAGGGGTATCAATTAAAAACAACAAGTAACTTGTGTGTGGAAATGATATCATTGGCCAACCAAGGCTCAGCAAGGTGCATTTCATCACTGGGGAAGTGCGTCATATGTCAGGTTCAACATTTCATAGCACGGTCGCTGACTTCAGTGCCTTAATCATGGCTGACGCTCACAATGACATTCCTGACACATTGTCATCTATGGCTTCTCACTGCAAAGAGATTTGTATTGAATTGGAGACCACAGGGGACACTACTTGTCAACTGTCTCTTAAACGTTAAATTCAAAACAGTTGAGCAAATCCGTGACCTAGATGTGCAAGTCTTTATCACTTTTCAGAAAGTGTGAATAATATGAGAAAGAAAAAAACCTACTTCAGAACAAAACAAGGAAAGGCTTTCACTAGCACCTATGGATTCTGAAAAGGGGCATTGAGGAAGAAGTTGGAAGGCAAAGAATGTTAATGTCACAGTTAAATCAAATTATATAAAACAAACAATGTGTGTGGACTCTTGGTATCTGGTTCAAGTCTGGAAAATTAATGGCAAGGTCAGATTGAAGGATTTTCATAAACTCTTTAACACAGGACACGAAGAGAAACAAGTATGACTCTTATTATTTAAGGCGACAATTTTTAACTCACCCCTAGCTGATTCGTTCAAACACACCAAACATCCTAGACACCCTTTCAGATGCACAGTCGTCCCCTCTTAGAAACCCTACAATGTCACCAGGCACGCCAATTCCCTCCAAACCAACCCATATCGACCCACTTGAAACCTCACGGCGCGATCTCCTTCGATACAGGCAAACAACGAGAACCTAGAGGCTTTCAACTCCTTCTTCCCCACACTCCGAGCCGCTCTCCTACACCTGTCTCGACTGTTCCTGACCCAGTTCTCAGCCCCAGATAATCTGCCACACCAGGATAGGCAAACAATCACCACCTCTCCCTACGCCACCACCTCCCGCCACCCCTAAGTCACCTCCCACTCCAGCGCCTCCACGAATCGTGATCTCCAACACCCAGAGGAATGCCAAACTTAACTTCCTCATATGATCCACCCACCTCAACACAATGACCCCGCCCTGCCGACACTGACCATTAACCACACTACTACTCGCGCAGACCTCAGGAGGTCGAAACCACAACATGACCCTATGCACCCCCCACCCAGGGTCCCAAAAGGACGCAGCGTCTTGCTTTACTAGACAGCCAGCTAGAAAATTATATCCCGGAGCCTGAACGAAATCCTTACCAACCTTGACAAGGCCAGAATGTCCCAGCAATCCCCTCCAAGGGCGCCCACTCCATCCAGCTCCAACCTCCTAAGTGCCCTACAGGGCCTTTAGTGACCCCTGCAACATGGATACAGAGACCCTCAAGTACGGACACTGAGACCCAGTCACAGAAACCCTTAGGAACCAAAGACCCCGCACCCAGGTTACAGAGACGCATAAATACTGACACTGAGACCCAGACATCAAGAACCACTAGAACCAAAGCCACAATGTCTTTCAAAGAAGCGGCCGAACTAGCCTCATCATACGAAGCCCCTCTTACTGACTTCCCGAAACCAAGATCCAAGGGTTCACAGGTTTTCGAAGATATCATCCTCTCAGAAAACCCCCGGGAACCCCACCCTTACTCACCACCTTACCTAGGGCCCCAATGGGTGAGAACCTGAGCAAAAAAAAAAGCTTTCCACCAACTGCATGCTCATTAACTGCAGATCGGCCTCTATGCATGCAACTGAACTAGCAGAAGCCATCTTCTCGCAGGACATTGGCATTGCGTTCATCACGGAGACTTGACTCAACAAGCTCTCCTCACCATGCTTAGATATGCTTGTGCCCCCAGGTTTTTCCTTTATTAACAAAGACAGAAAAGACCAACGAGGGGGAGGTGTAGCTATCATTCATAAGGACAACATCGCCATCATGGAAATGGACTCTTGCAAGTACAACACCTTTGAATGTCTTACCGCCAATATAAAGACTATGGATGATGGAACACTACTCTGCTACCTTCTCTATCATCCACCAGGCAACACCTCCGCATTCAGGGAGCATTTGTCCGCCCTGATTGCTCATGGCACACTCTGGGACACCAACATCCTAATTCTTGGTGATCTAAACCTTCGGGGGAATGAAGCAAACAACCCACTAATTTAAATGTTATCCAATCTTCTCTGTGACAACATCTTAACCAAACACTGCTCAGAGGAAACGAACAACAAAGGAGCAACCTTGGATGTCATTATCGCTCAACGAGACACAATTACGATCGACCACATACTCCCCGTGGACTGGTCGAACCATCACATGATCTTATTTCACATCAGCCAAAAAATGCTTTTCCAGCCACCCGTGCAAGACCCCCCCAGATGAGCTACAAATCTCACCCAGATTCCCATGGTAGCCCTAGAAGAAAGGATAAGCTCACTCCTTCCCAGCGCCAACGACCATCTCACCACAACTGAAATCACCTTGCTGTACATCTCAAATTTGGTGGCTATGCTTCACCCACTAACCCCTCTAAAGCTAAAAAAAAATGCTGAGCCATTCAGTCCAGGTCATGGTTCCACACTGACATCAACTCCGAAAGGAGACAACTAAGAGCCAAAGAAAGAAGCTGGGGGAATAACCCTACTATTACCCTCCGCAAACAACTAAAAACAGCTCGTAGGAAGTACAACAATCACATTAAGAACAAGAAATCCACATTTTCTGCTCTGCTCTGGACAGTGCAAAAAATAGACCTTTAAAGAAGCTCTATAACATCATCAGGCAACAAACCTCCAAGCCCACTACTTCCTTAATACAGGCGTCCAAAGAACTCTGCGACAACTTCGACAACTTCTTTAATGACAAGATCATTAAGATGGAACTCTCACTGAACATCAAGAATACCCTCCCCAGGAAGAGCAGCACCTCTGGGGCGTATGATATCGCCCCTTGTCCCTCTACCAAATCCTGGCTAAGCTTCCGCCCCATTCAGGAAACTGAGATAATCAATCTTATCTCCACCGCCAAACCCTCATCTCATGTCCTAGACCCCATTCCCTCCCAAATGACCAAAAATCTGAATCGCTCCCTATCCCCACTCTGGTGCCTGATCATAAACAGCTTCATGAAAAACGGAGTCGTTCCAGACTGCCTTAAAGTGAGACAAGTCATGCCTTTGCTGAAAAAACCCAGCCTTGACATAAAGGATTTGAACACTTTTAGACTTGTCTCTAACCTCCCTCTTCTGTCCAAAATCCTAGAAAGAATCACACTCCAACAACTAACCCAATAGTTGGACAACATCAACCTCCTTGACTTCCAAATAACTGTTTGAAGTTAAACTCAAGCAAGACTGAGGTGATACTATTTGGGAATAACCCAGTGTTTTGGTCTCCTAACTGCTGGCCAAGTACACTGGGACAATTGCCACTCCCAACCAGGAAAGTGAAGAACCTGGGCATTTGGCTAGATGACACGCTCAGCTTCAAGGACCAAGTAAACTCAATAGCATCATCCACTACGTTTACTCTTAGAGCCTGTAAAAAAATCATGCCTCTAATCCCCAAAGAAGCACAACAAACAGTAGTCACAGTATTAGTGTTGTCCAAATTGGACTACTGTAACAGCCTCAACCTCAAGCTACAAGAAGGCCTAATGAACAAGCTGCAGATCCTGCAGAATGCAGCCGCTAGACTCATCTCAGGAACACCCAAGCATGCATCAATTAGCAGGGTAATCAAAGACCTTCATTGGCTGCCCATGAGGAAGCTGACCAAATTCAAGGCCTTGTGTCTTGTTTTTAAAGCACTGCAGGGCATAGGACCAACATTTCTGAAGCAACACTTTAATTGGTATGCACCCAAAAGAACTCTCCGCTCATCTGAGGCTAAACTGGTGGTCACTCATCGGATAAAAAAGGCTAATTGGGGTGGTCGAAGCTTCATCGCTAATGCAGCTATCGCCTGGAACTCCCTTCCCTCTCAACTAAGACACCAGAATAATCTGATGGCTTTTAGAAAGGCTTTAAAAACCTGGCTTTTCATAAATTAGGTGCTAACCATGGAGTCGGTCTCTCTTTCCCAGTATTGATCAGTAGGTACTTTATCCCAGCGCCCGTACACCTCTTTTGGTAACAGCTGCGCTTTATAAATGCAATAAACATAAACATAAACATCAGTCTGGCTTCAGAAAAGGCTGTAGCACTGAAACCGTAATCCTCAACATCATCGACGATATCCACAAAATACTAGTCTCTGCCCAATGCTGCCTCCTTATTCTCCTAGACCTATCACAGCATTCGTCACTGCAGACCACAAACTCCTCATTATGGCTCTCCAAGAAAAAGCCGAACTTGGCGAGGTGGTCCTCCAATGGTTCTTTTCATTCTTACACAATCGCACCCAAAAAATCTAAATCAAAAACTTTGCATCCGACCTTCATCCAGTCAACAAGGGAGTCCCTCAAGGTTCAGTGCTCTCCCTGCAACTTTTCAACATCTACATGGAACCTCTCACCTAACTACGCAAAAAAGCCAACATTCACTTCCATCTTTATGCAGACAATACCCAGATCTACCTGAAAACCGCCTCCATCAGAGACATTAAAAGTCTCAATGACTTTCGCAACTGGAAACTGTAGGGAGTGCTGCACTTTGTTGAGAATTGTATGTTTTAATTGTGCATTGCTGATCTAGTTAATTCCAGAGGTCCCTTTTACTCTTTTGAGATTATATGTCCTATTTTGCTCCTCCTCAAAGAGTTAGACTCCTGAGCAAATCTTCTTTACCAGATTGAATCTTTATTTGATTCTGCCTTTAGAGGCTTAACTTGCTGACACCTGCTGCTTAACTTTACCCAACCTCACATGAATCCTTAGCTTAGCAACAGGGAATTTCCATTCAGGCAACTTTAAATAGTTTGTCTTTCTATTAGTTAATTTTACTCACTTTGTGTTATACAGAATAAAGCTTTTATAAGGTGATCATTTATTTATGACTTATTCGAATGATATGATTTTGGAACTTTGCTAATCTGCTAAAAAAAACAATGGATTACAAATCTACTACTCTCTGTCTCCTTTGTGGACCCTATTGTGCGTCACTATCATTGACGTACTAACTGTTGAATTAATGATGTTAAACCTCATTACTGGATGAAAGTTCCATGCATTGGAGTGCAGCATGGTCTCATGTCATGACTCGCTCCCTGCGTTCTCATGTCCACCACCAGGGGGCTGAACTGTGGCACTCTCCAGTGTTCTAATAAGGTTCCAGACCCTCCCCTTCATGTACATACTGACCTCCTGCCATTTGGACGCTACTTGGAAATTGCCATTCTGTCCCAATACATGCAGAGTTTTGAGGTAGCCAGGCTAGGTAGCCAGGCTACTCATGCCTGAAATTCCATTACCTAGAATTCCCTGCTCACTGCTTCGTTTCCACCCCTGCAGGCCAAGGATGGGTGGAGGAACTCAGCTCACCTGTGGCGGGCTGCTGCTAGTCTGCTCCCACCCGATGCAAGTGATTATTGTGAGATCTTTTAGGCCCCAGCTCTCTTCAGTCCAGGGTTAGTCATTGTGGCTGTGTACCGGTGGGACCGACCCTTGTTTCCAGTGTTTCCTGAGCTTTTGATATCCTTCTTTCCAGTGTTTCCTGAGCTTTTGATTTTTTTTTTCCAAGAGCCTTAGCATTCCTTGATCCTGAACTGCAGCAGTTTTCCTTGTTCCTGAACTAGCACTACCTGCAGTGCTACCTTGACTCCTGAGCTTTTGCTCAATTCTATTTCCTTGTCCAGTACGGCCTTCAGCTCTACTTTGTTTTCTTGATTCCTGAGCCAGTTGCAATGAGATTCTCCTTAGAGAATCTCATTGCAACTGTGTACAGCTTGACAAACGGGTGTTTTAAAGTCCAGCAGGCCAATATGATAGCATCTCCTACCAGAGACTTTAAGTGGAAAAAAATATGGAGGATCTCTTTAAAGGGTATGGCCTAAGAAGCATAACTAGGACTCCTCCCCAAGAGGCATGGCTTATATGTTTATGTGGCTTAAAGCATGTAAGCTAAAATACTGTGCTTCCCATAGTGTACACCCGATCAGTATTTTGTCCGACCTTTCCACACTTAAAACAAGTCAAACATATTGGATTTGACAAAGCTTGTTAGAAATATCAAATAAATAACAACAATGATTTTGTTGAGATGAATTAGAATTGAAAATTTAAATTCCAAAAATATGAGACTGTGTTTTGAAAATTATATAGGTCTGTGGAAAGGATCGTGGTCTTCGGAATGTGCCAATCACTCCAGTTTTTCATCAGACATATCACACCTTATCTTTCTTCAACAGCAATCTCTTTACAACATGTACTTCCTTGCATCTCGTTTACTTCACTGCCGTCGTACACATACCAAGCAACCACACACAGGTAAGCACTGCATTTTCTTTTACTTTCACCCTGTTTATTTAGGGCAGGCATTCTGATGTACTTTTTTCTTTGCAGGATCGCCATGAAAAGCCTGTCTGAGTTGTCAGGGAACTGAGACAGATCCTTGACCCAGTTTTTTTAATTTGTACTCTGCTCAAACAATTCTGGGATGCAGTAGCTGAATATGTGATCACAACTTTACAAACAAACTTTGCATTTATTTTTCCTTGTTTGAAGACTTTCATAACACGTACATGCAACTAAGGAGTGCTAAAGAGCGAGGGTAGCTTAGTGTGACGGAAGGGCAAAGGTACCTAATGGGGTAAGTCATTCTGGAGCAAACACTTGGAGTAGAGAATTTACAGTGGTGAAATCTTTGTGTATAAGACCTCTATCTGGCTCTTTTTGGGATAATGTGAATTAAAAGAGTATTCCTATTACTAACGTGTATCTGCATATAAATACCCACCTGACGGGATGCTTTGGATATTTAAACTTTAAAGAATGACTAGAGTGGATCTTGTATTTATACAGGGTGTAGAGAGGGTGAATCATCCCCACAGCTTGTCAAAGAATGTAGACAGACTGGAAACTTTCCAGGAAATAGGTATGAATGGAAGAGCTCTTCATTCTACTACCCTCCTCTCTACTGGCTTCTATGCATGTAACTGAACTAGCAGAAGCCATCTTCTCGCAGGACATTGGCATTGCGTTCATCACGGAGACTTGACTCAACAAGCTCTCCTCACCATGCTTAGATATGCTTGTGCCCCCAGGTTTTTCCTTTATTAACAAAGACAGAAAAGACCAACGAGGGGGAGGTGTAGCTATCATTCATAAGGACAACATCGCCATCATGGAAATGGACTCTTGCAAGTACAACACCTTTGAATGTCTTACCGCCAATATAAAGACTATGGATGATGGAACACTACTCTGCTACCTTCTCTATCATCCACCAGGCAACACCTCCGCATTCAGGGAGCATTTGTCCGACCTGATTGCTCATGGCACACTCTGGGACACCAACATCCTAATTCTTGGTGATCTAAACCTTCGGGGGAATGAAGCAAACAACCCACTAATTTAAATGTTATCCAATCTTCTCTGTGACAACCTCTTAACCAAACACTGCTCAGAGGAAACGAACAACAAAGGAGCAACCTTGGATGTCATTATCGCTCAATGAGACACAATTACGATCGACCACATACTCCCCGTGGACTGGTCGAACCATCACATGATCTTATTTCACATCAGCCAAAAAATGCTTTTCCAGCCACCCGTGCAAGACCCCCCCAGATGAGCTACAAATCTCACCCAGATTCCCATGGTAGCCCTAGAAGAAAGGATAAGCTCACTCCTTCCCAGCGCCAACGACCATCTCACAACAACTGAAATCACCTTGCTGTACATCTCAAATTTGGTGGCTATGCTTCACCCACTAGCCCCTCTAAAGCTAAAAAAAAATGCTGAGCCATTCAGTCCAGGTCATGGTTCAACACTGACATCAACTCCGAAAGGAGACAACTAAGAGCCAAAGAAAGAAGCTGGGGGAATAACCCTACTATTACCCTCCGCAAACAACTAAAAACAGCTCGTAGGAAGTACAACAATCACATTAAGAACAAGAAATCCACATTTTCTGCTCTGCTCTGGACAGTGCAAAAAAATAGACCTTTAAAGAAGCTCTATAACATCATCAGGCAACAAACCTCCAAGCCCACTACTTCCTTAATACAGGCGTCCAAAGAACTCTGCGACAACTTCGACAACTTCTTTAATGACAAGATCATTAAGATGGAACTCTCACTGAACATCAAGAATACCCTCCCCAGGAAGAGCAGCACCTCTGGGGCGTATGATATCGCCCCTTGTCCCTCTACCAAATCCTGGCTAAGCTTCCGCCCCATTCAGGAAACTGAGATAATCAATCTTATCTCCACCTCCAAACCCTCATCTCATGTCCTAGACCCCATTCCCTCCCAAATGACCAAAAATCTGAATCGCTCCCTAGCCCCACTCTGGTGCCTGATCATAAACAGCTCCATGAAAAACGGAGTCGTTCCAGACTGCCTTAAAGTGAGACAAGTCATGCCTTTGCTGAAAAAACCCAGCCTTGACATAAAGGATTTGAACACTTTTAGACTTGTCTCTAACCTCCCTCTTCTGTCCAAAATCCTAGAAAGAATCACACTCCAACAACTAACCCAATAGTTGGACAACATCAACCTCCTTGACTTCCAAATAACCGTTTGAAGTTAAACTCAAGCAAGACTGAGGTGATACTATTTGGGAATAACCCAGTGTTTTGGTCTCCTAACTGCTGGCCAAGTACACTGGGACAATTGCCACTCCCAACCAGGAAAGTGAAGAACCTGGGCATTTGGCTAGATGACACGCTCAGCTTCAAGGACCAAGTAAACTCAATAGCATCATCCACTACGTTTACTCTTAGAGCCTGTAAAAAAATCATGCCTCTAATCCCCAAAGAAGCACAACAAACAGTAGTCACAGTATTAGTGTTGTCCAAATTGGACTACTGTAACAGCCTCAACCTCAAGCTACAAGAAGGCCTAATGAACAAGCTGCAGATCCTGCAGAATGCAGCCGCTAGACTCATCTCAGGAACAACCAAGCATGCATCAATTAGCAGGGTAATCAAAGACCTTCATTGGCTGCCCATGAGGAAGCTGACCAAATTCAAGGCCTTGTGTCTTGTTTTTAAAGCACTGCAGGGCATAGGACCAACATTTCTGAAGCAACACTTTAATTGGTATACACCCAAAAGAACTCTCCGCTCATCTGAGGCTAAACTGGTGGTCACTCATCGGATAAAAAAGGCTAATTGGGGTGGTCGAAGCTTCATCGCTAATGCAGCTATCGCCTGGAACTCCCTTCCCTCTCAACTAAGACACCAGAATAATCTGATGGCTTTTAGAAAGGCTTTAAAAACCTGGCTTTTCATAAATTAGGTGCTAACCATGGAGGCAGTCTCTCTTTCCCAGTATTGATCAGTAGGTACTTTATCCCAGCGCCCGTACACCTCTTTTGGTAACAGCTGCGCTTTATAAATGCAATAAACATAAACATAAACATCAGTCTGGCTTCAGAAAAGGCTGTAGCACTGAAACCGTAATCCTCAACATCATCGACGATATCCACAAAATACTAGTCTCTGCCCAATGCTGCCTCCTTATTCTCCTAGACCTATCACAGCATTCGTCACTGCAGACCACAAACTCCTCATTTTGGCTCTCCAAGAAAAAGCCGAACTTGGCGAGGTGGTCCTCCAATGGTTCTTTTCATTCTTACACAATCGCACCCAAAAAATCTAAATCAAAAACTTTGCATCCGACCTTCATCCAGTCAACAAGGGAGTCCCTCAAGGTTCAGTGCTCTCCCTGCAACTTTTCAAAATCTACATGGAACCTCTCACCTAACTACGCAAAAAAGCCAACATTCACTTCCATCTTTATGCAGACAATACCCAGATCTACCTGAAAACCGCCTCCATCAGAGACATTCAAAGTCTCAATGACGTACTGAGAGATGTTCAACACTGGCTGTCATGTAAACACCTTAAACTGAACCCCAACAAAACCGAAATACTCCTCATCTCGAACAAAGAGGAGAACCTCCAAATTGCTGAATGGCTAAAAGTCGTCGATGTGCTCAACTGAAACCTCACCCTGGCCGACTATGTCAAATCACTAGGCATCACGCTAGACCCGAAACTGGACCTGACCATACACATCAAGAACTCAGCTAAAAACACTTTCCTTAACCTAAAGCTGCTGAACAAAATAAAACCTTTCATTCCTCCCAGTGATCTCAGACAGGCTACCCAAGCATTGGTGTTATCAAGACTGGACTATGGGAATGCAGTCTTCTCAGGAATAGCAAAATCACATCTGGCTCCCCTCAAAACAACTCTCAACGTGGCAGCCAGAATGGTCACCGGAATCAAGAAATTCGGTCATATTTCTCCTGCACTCAGAGAACTTAAGTGGCTCCCAGTCGAAATGCAGGTTAGCTTCAGAACAGCCTGCCTCACACACCAAGCCCTGCACACCGGCAAACCCGAAGATTTGGGGGCCAAACTCAAAAAAGCCGGTCAGGCCAGGAACCTCAGAAGCTCAAACACCCTCCTACTCATCCCGCTGAAAACTCAAAAATAAAAAACTGCAGCACGATCCTTCGACGGGAGCGCACCTAAAATCTGGAACTCTATATTACCCCTCACATCAGCACTATTCCTTCTTTTGTAAAATTCAAAATTCAACTCAAAATCCTGATCCTCGACCGCTCCCTAGGGAACCTATAGCAGCAGTCGGAGCGTGGAAGCAGACACCTCTCACTGCTTCGACTCCTTGTCCCCAAGACTTCGAACCAGATCTCCCCACCATCGACCTGCATGGTTAATGTTTTATGTGATTCTCTGCTATGTATCTGTTGTAAAGCGTTCTGATACCCTCGCGTCAGGTCAGCGCTATATAAAACTTCTTAAATAAATGAATAAATAAATATTATGAGTTGACACTTAATTAAATAGAGCCGGAACAGCATTCACTGGCAACTTTGGAAGTATGAGATGTTTATTTTCACAGAGGTGAAAATGTAGGTCAAATGAATGATTACTGGGAGATCAAACAAGAAATTACCTAGGGCCCGATGTAGGTCGGTCGGTAACGGCCGAAAATCGGTATTTTTGGCCGTTACCGATCGGAATAGAGACAACGGGATGTAGGAGGCCGAAATCCTGCGAAATCGGGGAATTTACCGAATCGGAAAGTCACCGAGTCGGTAGAAATCCGAATCGGAAAAAAATTGGACTCGGGAAAATCTCCGAAT
The DNA here is from genome assembly GCF_964261635.1 of Lissotriton helveticus. Lineage (NCBI taxonomy): Eukaryota > Metazoa > Chordata > Amphibia > Caudata > Salamandridae > Lissotriton > Lissotriton helveticus. The sequence goes on from NC_136059.1 coordinate 1,376,521,731, forward strand.
CGGTAGAATACCTAATCGGAGATTTTTCCGATTCCGACATTTTTCCGATTCGGAATTCTACCGACTCGGTGACTTTCCGATTTGGTAAATTCCCCGATTTGGTATAAATTCCGAATCGGTGAAAATCCGATTTGATGCGAAAAGCTGAAGAATGAGATGTAGGTAAGCACTGAAATACCGAATTTGCTTCAAATTCGGTATTTCAGAGTCGGACATTACCATGGATTGGAATCAGGTGGTAACCAGGTGCAACCTATAAAAAAGGACCCAAAATGCAGTTCTACTTGCAACATGGCAGCTTTCTATGTCATAGCAAGACGGCTACGGCTACAGCAGGAAGGAGAGAGGGAATGGCTGAGACAGGAGCAGGTGTATAGACAGCGGATCACCCTGTGCATGCTGACAGATCCAGAGATCCTACAGAGGTACAGGCTGGAGGCAGAGACCATCAGAGACCTCATCAGGGACCTCCAACCCCTGTTGCAGCACCCCACCCCAAGGGCACACGCAATCCCTGTGCAGGTGCAGGTGCTATGCTGCCTACACCTGCTGGCGTCTGGCAGCTATCAAAGTGTAGTTGCTGTGGCAGGAGGGGTGACCCAGAGCAGCCTGTCAAGGTTCTTCCACAAGTTCCTTGATGCCATGATCCAGAGGATGGACCACTACATTTCCTTCCCTTCCACCCATGCAGAACTGGCACAGACAAAAGCTGAATTCTATCAGATGGCAAGATTCCCCCACATCATTGGCTGCATAAATGGCACACACATACCGATTTGCCCCCCTGCTGACACGGAATACGTATACCGCAATCGGAAGTCACGGCACACCATAAATGTGCAAGTGATATGCAATGCCAAGTGTGTGATCACTGACCTGGTTGCAAAGTTTCCGGGGAGTACCCACGACTCCTATATCTTCCAGAGTAGCGGAATTTATGCACGGCTGATGGCAGGGGAATTTGGCGAAGGATACCTCCTAGGTAAGACACAGTGTCAGACCCCCATAACCAAAATTGCAGTGTGAAGTACATGTATGCATGTGAGTAATGTTACCCCTTCTCCTTCTAGGCGACAGTGCATATGCCCTACGCTCGTTCATTCTCACCCCTTACCTCAACCCCTCAACACCCAGCCAAAGGAGGTACAACCGTGCCCACAAAAGCACGAGGAACGTAGTGGAAAGGACCTTTGGCATCTGGAAGAGCAGGTTCAGATGTCTGCACAAGAGCGGAGGTGCAAGGCAATATACCCCCATCACCTGCTGCAAGATTATTGCTGTCTGTGCAATGTTGCACAACCTTGCAGTCAGGAAAGGCACTGAGGTAGAGTTATCCGACTACGAGGACCCTGACGATGACAATGCTGTGCCACTACCACTACCTGCTGGAGTCTCTGCACCAACTGACGGCAGATACAGGCGTCAGGAGATAACAGACAACTATTTCTGAGTGAGTACAGATGCACAAACAGGTCAATGTATGTTTTCAGAAATTAAATTTAATAATGTTGCATCAACGTTACTGCACTGATGTGCAACAAAAGAAAAGTTAAACAAGAAGGGGTAGAAATGTCCAATGTCCGGGTTGCCTCACCCGCACTGGCAGTCTTATTTTTTGCTGCGCTTAGCAGGCCCACTAGGATGAGCCTCACCCCCTTCTGAATGCCCTGCAGCCTCAGCTGAGCGCCTGCTGCTCCGGCGCGGCTCTGACGCAGCGCTGGCCGGGCTGCTGCGGCTGCTGCTGTCCCCAGCCTCGCCCAGGACGGGATTCACTACGGTGTTGGAGATCAGTAGTGTCTCCATGGCGGTTGTAATACGGCCCATGCCCCTAGGGACCTCGGACATGTTCTGTGTGAGGCTGGCCTCCATGTTTGCCCCACGTTGGCATAGCTGGGCAGTCGCAGCTGCAAGGCGGTTGAGTGACCTGTTCTGTATTCGTGCATCCCTGCGACGACTCAGCTCATGGTCATCCAATCTGTTGCAGAGCTGGGTGATGGCAGTGGTCATTCGGCCAATAGATGTCGCTATTTCCTTGTTGCTGTCAACGAAGGTCTTGAAGCCCTGTGTCATTTCACCCATCAGCAGGTTGTGCAGGCGCAACTGGCGATGGCAGGCCAGGATGGATTTTGCCTGCATCCTCTGTATCGTTACCATGCTGGTCTCCAGCCCTGCGAAGACGCTGCCTCCCGGTGCTGGTATTGGGCTGCTGGTTGCACGTGGCCTACGTGGATTTCTGCTGCCCTGCTGTGTGTGCTCTGGTGACGCTGGTGTCACGGGGTCTTGTGCAGGAGCCTGACCCGCTGCCCCCTCCATGATGACTAATGGAGCTACAATTCTCCTCCGGGCCGGGGAAGTGGCAGGTGCAGGGTGGCTCTGTGGTGGTGTGTTCTCCGGGGAGAATAGCAATGAGGGCGACTGAGACTGAGACAGTCGGGGGGAGTGTGGAGTTGTGAGGGAATGTCCAGTGTCCTCCTCATTGGCCAGGGCACAGCTGTTGTCCTCCTCCTCCTGTGCTTCTGCACTGGTGCTTGCCACCGCCACCGCACTGGCTGTTGGTGCTGGAGCTGGTGCTGGAGCTGATGCTGCTCCCCCGCCTGATGGTGCCCCTAGGTATAAAGAAGCATTTGTCAAGTGGGTGCTAATGTGTTCCAGTCACTACTATTAAAGCATTGCACATCTCATTACAAACACGTTGATGCTGTATTACTGTTATTTATCTTATGCTTCTGCTGTGGCATTTTTGGTAACTTTTGCAGAGTACATTTAGCAAGATGCATTGCTCATGTCTGTTGCTAGCAGTACTGGCCTGGGGTTTGGCTGTGCATTGGGTCTGTAGGGGAGGTGTCTGGTATGGTGTGTCAAGTTGCGCATGCTTCTTACCTGTAGCTGTAGCTCGGAATGAGCTATCCAGGTCCCCAATTCCCACGACACTGGCCCTCTCGATGGTGGTCGCCACTAGTTCCTCCAGCTGAGTGAGGGGTGGCGCACGGTTTGTTCCTCCTCCAGTGAGTCCAGCCTGCTTGTGCAGGTCGGCCAGTTTGCGCTTGGTCACGCCACGGATGTCGTAAAACCTCTTCTTGAGGTCGTCTAGGCTCCTGTGGGTGACACCAACTGCATTCACTTTCTCCCCGATGTCGATCCACAGCCTCCTCTTGGTGCTCTCCGGAACAGTGAGGGACAGCCTTCCATATAGCTGGGTGTGCACCCTCACCACCTCCTCCACCAAAGTTTGCAGCTCCATGGTGCTGAATTTTGGATTGCGCTTACGCGCTGCCTTCTGGCTCTCTGTGCTGTTAGCCATGTCTCACATGGATCCTGCTCACAATGCTGCTGTCTCTGTGTTTGTTCAGCTCAGGCAGCTTTCCAGAAAGTTCTGATGAGTTGCACCTGCCTGGGTTGCCACTCCCTGTGGGGGAGGGTGCTTACAGCTCATTGGCTGATGTCTTCAGTGTCCCTCAACCAGCTCGGCAAATCGCCATTCTCCGAATCGGTATTTTCCGAATCGGTATTTTCCGAATATGTTCGGTAAATACCGATTCGGAATGTATAATGCCTTCCTATTGGCCTTTCGGCCCATGGGGCGTATTTATATTTCCGATTCGGCGTTTACCGATTCGGTTGGTTCCGCATTTTTTTATTACCGAATCGGACGTGTCCGACCCGGCCTATACCGAATCGGTACTTGGCGATTCGGTACGTATCGATTCTCGATACCGAATGCTACCGATTCGGTATTTTTCCGACTATTTTTTCCTACATATCATTTTCCGATTTTGAAATACCGATTCGGTACGGATCGGTATTTTAAAATCGGTAAATGCGTTTTACCTACATCGGGCCCCTAGTCTCCCAGTAATTCCTCATCTCCCCAGCTGACCATCAGGGACCTTCTTTTAACGGCCCATATTTTCCCAGCCTAGAGTTACTCGTGCCCCCAGAGTCTGTTACTATGGTGGTCGCAAAATATGACTGTTTTCCTGAGCTACTCACAATGACAACTGAGATGTCCACATTTCTAAATTGCTCTTGGGCAATTACAATAAGCCCATTCTAAGCAAGCAGAATTTGGTGGCAACGGTGTTAGTACACCGCAAAAATGAATAATCCAGTGATTAAGGAGACTGCCGTATGAAGGGAAAGTGAAGATCAGGAGATTAGATTATCTCATATTTTTTTCTGCCTCAAAACCAAAACGTATAGGAATAATGCAGTTATACAATATATCCTGTTACAGTGGTAGCTGCTGCTGTGGTACAGAAGTGGTGGAGCAGCGGAAGAATCGGGGTGGGGTGGTTGTAGAAGAAAGAAGAAAATGTGACTTACCTGCTGGCTGCCGCCTCTCCTTGGTCCTCTTCCAACTCCTGTCAGCACACAGGCTCCCAAATTCCCCTAAGCCAATCACAATGCTGCTGTCATGCTGGTAATAGTATCGCCACCATGACAACTGCTTCATGATTAGACTGAGCATCCTGGTTTGCAGCTTAGACAGTGCCTGGGACTGTACTCGACCCCGCTGTGCAACACAGCTGGGTGGAGAAATGCTAAGTGTGCAGTGCGGTTTGGGTATCCTAAGACGGACGGCCAAACCGCCAAGGGCACTTATGGTGCCTACCACTCTTCCTCCCTCGTCACACTGGCTCAGACTCAGGACTGGAAAATAAAATAATAGCTGTCCGGTTAAGATTTGTCATGCAAGATGAATATAAAATCCATACCATGCAAATAAACTGATGAAATTAAATCTATAGCTTACACTGTGAAACAACTGAGTGACCAAGGAATTTGCAAGCGAGTCATCACTATAATCTCTAGAGGTCGTAGCAATTAAAGTGGGAAAGCAGAAGGCATTCAGCGGGGCAGTTTAACATATATTCTTCATCTTTATTCGGTCAAAAATATATTAGACCATAAAAGCACATTTGGCAATGACAAGCACATATAGTTGCAAGACAGTACATTTTCAGTCCTATTTCATTCATATTTCATTATCACTAAAATGTACACATATATTTGAAGGAACGCTAAAAAAAATAAAAATCATATATCATATATAGAACCTGTTCATACAGTGTCCTTCCAAGTATTGATCTGTACCATGTGTTGACCTATGTCCATTAAAAGGAAAACTCTAACAATGTAGACATATCAGAAAATACGGGAAGGTAAAACCCTCATATCTGGGTCTGCCATACAATCCTATATAAATAACATAGCTACGATTACATGCTTGATTAACGACTCAGACTTAATGTAGGTATTTTGCTTTTATTCCCAAATACTCATTTGGTTACTCTTGAGCCCATTTGTTACTTCTTTGCAATGCTCACTGTTGAGTTTCAGTTACTATTAAAAGATATGCACCTGATTTACATTGGTGTAATTGGTTAATGTTAGCTAAACAAAAAAATGAAGGTTGACAGATTGGCAGAAAAGGAACAAGAAATGCATAAAACCAGGTTACAGAATGTCAGGGGTGCACGTCACAGTGGCCAGTGTTAGGATACATGCACTTTAATGAACATGGTTGTCATCGCTACTGATTTTTTCCATGTTCAATATTCACATAGGAGCAGAGATGTGGTGAGGTGGTGCTCCGTCACTACTCTTCTTTTTGTCTAGCATATGTACTAATGCACATCATATACTCATATAGAAAGTGTCATTTCCATGTCAAGGTTGACTATATAGTAAGTGATTTCACTTTAAGTTGACCGTAGTTAATGTATGTCTCAATTTAAATGACCAGTGCTAACATTGAAAATGTGCCTTTGGCTGCTGTGTTTTTCCTCTGAGTCTTTCTCTTGCTTCAAGAGCCGAGATGCAGTGGCTAGAATTAATTATTTTGTTTCTGTGACAATTATCATTGTGAATTTCTCGGAAAGCTGAATAGGGAATTTCCACACCAGTGCCTGGGACAGGCTGACCGTGATATATGATCCTTTACAAAATATCTCCTGAAGGCTATGCAGCTGTAAAGGTCCATTGTGCGAAGGCTGATCCTCATTGGAGAACAGTCAATCCTGATTAGTACCCACTTTCGCAACTGGAAACTGTAGGGAGTGCTGCACTTTGTTGAGAATTGTATGTTTTAATTGTGCATTGCTGATCTAGTTAATTCCAGAGGTCCCTTTTACTCTTTTGAGATTATATGTCCTATTTTGCTCCTCCTCAAAGAGTTAGACTCCTGAGCAAATCTTCTTTACCAGATTGAATCTTTATTTGATTCTGCCTTTAGAGGCTTAACTTGCTGACACCTGCTGCTTAACTTTACCCAACCTCATATGAATCCTTAGCATAGCAACAGGGAATTTCCATTCAGGCAACTTTAAATAGTTTGTCTTTCTATTAGTTAATTTTACTCACTTTGTGTTATACAGAATAAAGCTTTTATAAGGTGATCATTTATTTATGACTTATTCGAATGATATGATTTTGGAACTTTGCTAATCTGCTAAAAAAAACAATGGATTACAAATCTACTACTCTCTGTCTCCTTTGTGGACCCTAATGTGCGTCACTATCATTGACGTACTAACTGTTGAATTAATGATGTTAAACCTCATTACTGGATGAAAGTTCCATGCATTGGAGTGCAGCATGGTCTCATGTCATGACTCGCTCCCTGCGTTCTCATGTCCACCACCAGGGGGCTGAACTGTGGCACTCTCCAGTGTTCTAATAAGGTTCCAGACCCTCCCCTTCATGTACATACTGACCTCCTGCCATTTGGACGCTACTTTCTGTCCCAATACATGCAGAGTTTTGAGGTAGCCAGGCTAGGTAGCCAGGCTACTCATGCCTGAAATTCCATTACCTATAATTCCCTGCTCACTGCTTCGTTTCCACCCCTGCAGGCCAAGGATGGGTGGAGGAACTCAGCTCACCTGTGGCGGGCTGCTGCTAGTCTGCTCCCACCCGATGCAAGTGATTATTGTGAGACCTTTTAGGCCCCAGCTCTCTTCAGTCCAGGGTTAGTCATTGTGGCTGTGTACCGGTGGGACCGACCCTTGTTTCCAGTGTTTCCTGAGCTTTTGATTTTTTTTTTCAAGAGCCTTAGCATTCCTTGATCCTGAACTGCAGCAGTTTTCCTTGTTCCTGAACTAGCACTACCTGCAGTGCTACCTTGACTCCTGAGCTTTTGCTCAATTCTATTTCCTTGTCCAGTACGGCCTTCAGCTCTACTTTGTTTTCTTGATTCCTGAGCCAGTTGCAATGAGATTCTCCTTAGAGAATCTCATTGCAACTGTGTACAGCTTGACAAACGGGTGTTTTAAAGTCCAGCAGGCCAATATGATAGCATCTCCTACCAGAGACTTTAAGTAGAAAAAAATATGGAGGATCTCTTTAAAGGGTATGGCCTAAGAAGCATAACTAGGACTCCTCCCCAAGAGGCATGGCTTATATGTTTATGTGGCTTAAAGCATGTAAGCTAAAATACTGTGCTTCCCATAGTGTACACCCGATCAGTATTTTGTCCGACCTTTCCACACTTAAAACAAGTCAAACATATTGGATTTGACAAAGCTTGTTAGAAATATCAAATAAATAACAACAATGATTTTGTTGAGATGAATTAGAATTGAAATTTTAAATTCCAAAAATATGAGACTGTGTTTTGAAAATTATATAGGTCTGTGGAAAGGATCGTGGTCTTCGGAATGTGCCAATCACTCCAGTTTTTCATCAGACATATCACACCTTATCTTTCTTCAACAGCAATCTCCTTACAACATGTACTTCCTTGCATCTCGTTCACTTCACTGCCGTCGTACACATACCAAGCAACCACACACAGGTAAGCACTGCATTTTCTTTTACTTTCACCCTGTTTATTTAGGGCAGGCATTCTGATGTACTTTTTTCTTTGCAGGATCGCCATGAAAAGCCTATCTGAGTTGTCAGGGAACTGAGACAGATCCTTGACCCAGTTTTTTTAATTTGTACTCTGCTCAAACAATTCTGGGATGCAGTAGCTGAATATGTGATCACAACTTTACAAACAAACTTTGCATTTATTTTTCCTTGTTTGAAGACTTTCATAACACGTACATGCAACTAAGGAGTGCTAAAGAGCAAGGGTACCTTAGTGTGACGGAAGGGCAAAGATACCTAATGGGGTAAGTCATTCTGGGATAATGTGAATTAAAAGAGTATTCCTATTACTAACGTGTATCTGCATATAAATACCCACCTGACGGGATGCTTTGGATATTTAAACTTTAAAGAATGACTAGAGTGGATCTTGCATTTACACAGGGTGTAGAGAGGGTGAATCATCCCCACAGCTTGTCAAAGAATGTAGACAGACTGGAAACTTTCCAGGAAATAGGTATGAATGGAAGACCTCTTTATTCTACTACCCTCCTCTCTACTGGCTTGACTACATTTTAGTCATGTCTCCGTAAGAGTGTTGTAGATTCTTCAGGGATTTTATGTTCTTTAGGATGTGTCTGTCCTTAGCTTCTTTTAAACAAAGTAGTTCTTATGCATCAAGACTTGAATTACCGGACTCACCTTTTCCACTACTCTAAGATCTTCATCAGAATTGTTTAATAAATGGAGATGCTGTGCTTATCGTCTTCATAGTTGTGGAAGGAAATGTCCTTAGATTGCAACAGTCAATGGGGAGGATTGATAGTATGGCATGGGGCGTGGACGCATACCAAGATGGCTGCACACTAGCGGGGCCCCCGAAACTGCATCAGATCCCTGGCACATGGCAGTGTCGGCAGCAGGTGGAATCCACCAGAAACGCAAGCTCTGGGGTGGGAAAAGTGGGTGACGCTGGGAAGAGTGTTAGCAAATCATCTGCAAAATAGGGTTGAAGTCAGCAGGAGAGAGAAGCATCACTTCACCTTCTGCACTATAAACAAGCATTAAAAATGCAATAGGTCTCGCAATTGTTTCAGTTAGAGATATTGGCATTGTAAATGACAATGTATTTTACCCATATGTTAACAGGAATATTTTGAGAAACTGAGTGGATACTTGGAGGTAAATTTGCCAGAGAACTTTACAAGATGCTTCCTTAGAAGCTAAAGTAAGAAAAAAGCTTTGGTACAATCATCACAATGATGTATTATGAACTCCGCTATAAATAAGAACACAATGAATGCACTGAAATATACAGAGCCTCATCCTGATAAGAACACTAGGGCCAGATGTAGGAGCCCTAATACCGGTCGGAAACGGCCGATTTCGGCCGTTTCCGACCGGTATTAGGGTTTTCAGATGTAGGGGGCTGAAAATTACAGAATCGGTATATTTACAGATTTGGTAAAATTACTGATTCGGTAAATTATCGAATCGGTAACTATACTGATTCTGTAATTCCAAATGTAGGTGGCACAGTTTACAGTGCCACAGGCCCTTAAGAGTCGGTATTTTACCACCCAATCCTATTGGGTGGTAAAATACCGAATTCAGGTGTGCATGCACATCTGTGCATGCACACCTGTGCAATGTGACATACAGACATGCCCTTAGGGCATGTATGTGTGCCACATGTCACACAAGCCTGTACTTGGGGTGCTAGAGGGTGTCAAAGTGACACCCCCTGCACCCTTGCAGGATTCGGTATTTACCGATTCTGTAAATACAGAATCGGTATTTCCCATTGATTCCTATGGGCTTCAAAAGCCCATAGGAATCAATGGGAAATACCGATTCTGTATTTACAGAATCGGTAAATACCTAATGTTACAGATTCGGTAATTCTGATTTTAAAATTACCTACATCTGCCTCCTTCCTATTTACCTACTCTTAAATACCGAATCGGTAAAATTCGGTATTTAAGAGTAGGTAAATCGGAATTACCTACATCTAGCCCCTAGTTGTTTATTATTAGTTAATAAAAACTATAACTGGTTACATAAGAAAACTAACCTAAACAGAGTCATGTTATAAACAATGCATGTGAGTTGAAAGATCACGAGAATATTTTTTTTTTTAAAATGACATCAATAGAATCCTTGCATGCTCAGATTCTTGCACAATGATAAGTATAGAGAGTCTTTAGTGCAGGCGCAGTTAAAAAAAACACAGTGGTAACATTTTTTAAGAAAGAAGGAAACACCAGAAGGTGGGGCAGCTGCAATATTCAACTATAGGGAGATATATTTGTGTGCCTTTCCTATGAAGTTAACTTACACTTTACATCAATTGTCTTATATATTAATTCCAGAACCTAAAATAACAATTGCTTATAATAAAATGATCCCTCATGTTTGGGACCTATAGCTGTCCGAACAGGCTTGCAAAATGTTTAAATTATGTCACAGGACGGAGAAAAAATGCTTGCTTTCCACTGCTCTGCAGTAGCACTTCTGATCCCCAGAGCAGACACCTGCTCCCTGTAGTACACGTTAATCTCATTGTTTATAAAATACCAAAATTCAAAAAGACCCATTCACAACAGTGGTCCTCTTTGGACCCATAAACAACACTCACTTGTAGATGGAGAACTGTAAATAAGTGAATGGAGTGCTCAAGTAGTTACTCTTAGACTGATGAAAGGCTGATTGGCCTCACAAGGGTCTGGACCTATGTCCCAGAAGCAACATACAGTATTCAGGCAGTAGGCACATATGCCTACTGAGCTACCTTAAATAATAGCCCAGGGGCTCTGGAGTCCAATATTTGTGACACATGTATGGTCAAGTCTGGTTCTTAGGGACAGTATAAAGTGCTACTATTGGGGCTGCTGGTGATTTTTAGGTCTCGCCTAGCGTTGCAGCGCATGCGCTGCTCGCTCGGCAAGAGCTAATGTCATCAGGAGATTTCAGAAGGGGGCTTGAAGCCCCGCCAATCATTTTTATTTGGTCACGTCAGCCGTCATGCTAAAGGATGGCTTCCCATTGAAAATTATGCTTCTTAGCTACCGCCCTGTCTCCCTTTTGGACGGCCCATCCGAACTGGGTCGTCAGCTTCACGGCTGTCGTGAAGTAATTTCTTATCAGCAGTCCGGATGGGCTGTCTGAAAAGGAGACAGGGCAGTAGCGTAATGACCTCAGTTTCCTCTTTCAGCAGCACCCGTACTTCACCTGTGCTTTTGTCTCTGGGAGCTCCATTTTGCAGCATAATAAAAGGGAAGTGCGACAGGGTCCATATTTCACTGCATTACTCAGCGTGAGTGTCCTGGCCGAGCCGTACATATATATTTTTAATTATTTGCACATGTTCCCATGTCCAATGTAGACACGAGGGAACGTTGCTAGACTGCCTGGTAGTAGGCGGAGACATGCTGCTGAGGAGCGCGGAACAGTGGAGGATTTCTTGGAGCAATGAGCAGGAGTGCGTCAGGATGAGAGACCGCTACGTCTCAGCATACCGGGATAGATACTTTTCTCATGGTAAAAGGCCTGACAAGTGCCGCATTCCTTGCAGTGCAAAGACTAGTAAACTTTTGTGAAGGGCCTTCCTCTGCACAGCAATGCTTTGCTATGTTTTTAGTTACTTCTGATCCGTTTGAGCTAGACACTGTTGTTGTAGTTAATATCTGCAGATTCTGCTGCCGATGATGGATTATGGAGCAAACGCGTAATCCATATTTATGCGGAAAACGCTGCAGCCGCAGAATTGAGCTGGCTCTATAAATGCTTTGTAGTAACCTGGAATCTGCCCTGATCGTCCAGCGCCTAAGTTTACACTTTGTGATCCTCTTAGCTTGCGGTTCCGCCTTGTCCAAACTGTCCCAGAAATTGGTTTAATCTTTCTTTCTCTCTCTCCCTTGTTATCTCCCCCTACCAGGATTAGTGCCCGTCATACCCTGCCCATCACGCACCCCTGCCTAGTGAAGCATGCGGCGGAATCGGACACCCTTCCACCACTACAAAAGGTTGAGATCTCAGCTCCCGACAAAAATTCTGTGTTGTTGTGTTCATGCACATGGTGGAGTCACGTGTAGTTGGCCCACTCCCAGCCTCTCACTGAGGAATGGAGCACACAGCTCTCTAATAACAGCTGCTGGGAGTCTTGGCCAGCAAAAACCAAACTACTGCTGGGCATTCCCACAGACCGAGTGAAATCTCCCTGAAGTTAATATCAGTTATTTATTAAACTAAAAAGCCTTCATATTTCAGTTGTGTTCGTACTATAATGGCTGGCGCCTTGGTTACATTTAATCAATATGCAGCAGCTTTGGCAAGGTACTGCGACACTTTTGTTTAGTGTGCTTGTCAATAAAAGTATTCTCCCACGGACATAGCGCAGTCGTTCGGCTGGCAGCACTTCATTATTTCAACACACCTGGGCGTGCCTGTCCTCTAGTAAATATTTTCAAAGACAGCTCCACACTGTCCTTGATTTAATCCCAAGGAAATACCTTTCTTTAAGTGCTTGGCCTGGAAGGCTTTCTGTACTTGTGTGTGTGTGTGTGTGTGTGTGTGTGGGGGGGGTGAGGGGAGAGAACATTATTGCCCAGCGTGTGCTTCGTGTTTACTCTGGTCTGTTTTACTGCGGGCGCCTTTTGCTGCATGGACACGCTCAGGGCATGCTCGCCACACACCTGGCTTTAGGTTTGGGGCAGTGCTGCCAGACACCCCTGGCTCCTCTGAGTTACACATCTTTCACTTGACGCAGGATGATTAGTTACACACCTCCTTATCCCCACATCCGCCCATCTGACTATTCATTAATTTGTCCCTTAGTGTACTACACTCTCCGACCACCTCTCTCTAAAACCAGCTGTCTGCTTCCCTCTTTTGTTCTCTTTTGTTCTCTTTCTCTCAAGCAATCTACCGCTTTGTCAACAAATCTCTACCCTCTTATATCATCTGCTCTGTCCATCTATCCATACATTCATCCATCAATCTATCTTGTTCAGTAGCATCATTAGGAGCAAGGAGATACTAGTACGCTGTTTTACTCTTGGTCGTACTGCACAGGGCTCGTTTTGAGAGTGTTTGGAGAGTGTTTTAACATCAATGTTATTAATTGTGTTGTTATTCTAATTTTAAATCGAACCTGTGCAGCTACCTTTATTTTAAAAATGATCGAACTCTGTTGCTAACTTGAGCTTCTACTTTAATTTTAAAACAAACTTTGCTGCTATACTGTTTTTTTAAAATTCAAAACGAAGGATCACTTTCACTCCCTCATCAAGCATCACGGGGAGTCCCGTCAGGATAATCTAGGCTGCCATTTTGCTGAGGGCGCGCTCTAGTTGCTGAGAGGTCAGCTTGCATAAATAATTTGTGCTGCGTGGATCCCAGCACCATTAGGCGCAAGGAGATGCTGGTATGCTGTTTTACTCTTGGTCATACTGCACTGGGCTCGTTTTGAGAGTGTTTGGAGAGTGTTTTAACGTCAATTTTATTCATTGTGTTGTTATTCAAATTTTTAATCGAACTCTGCTGCTAACCTGTGCTGCTACCTTAATTTTAAAAACGATCGAACTCTGCTGCTACTTTAATTTGAAGACAAACTTTGCTGTTATACTGTTATTTTAAAATTGAAAACGAAGGATCACTTTCACTCACTCACCACGCATCATGGGGAGTCCCGGCAGGATAATCTAGGCCGCCATTTTGATGAGAGCGCGCTCTAGTTGCTGAGGGGGCATTCTTACATAAATAATGAACGCTGTGGAGACACGCAGTGGGTGCGCTGATGGCGCGCCTAAGGCAAGCCTGTCTGCGTCCCGGAAGCGACCAGCGGCAGCCATGCTGTGCGTTTCCCGATGGAGCTGTCTCATGATCATCAGACTTTTAGCCCCGCTGAACTGTTGAGTATTGGCTCTCACATGGGTAAGTGTGGGAGACACTGGATGGTGTTGGACAACCTTAACAGTACATGTAAGCAGTGCAACTTCAGATTTGGCTCCGACTTAGCTGTTAGTGTCCCGCCTAATCCCACCCCCACAGCCATTTAGAATGTCCGATGCATACGAGGGCTCTAATCAATGCCCGCTCCGTGGTAAAAGTGGGAAGCTGTAGATATTTATTTAAGAGGCCGGTCATAGCGAACACTTAGCAGCATCAGCAGACTGTGGCAGAGTCTGTTTAAACCTGCTTGGCGGTACCGCAAAACTCTCCTTTGGATAATGCTAGTGCTTTTAACAATTGGACTCCTGTACCGCAATAAAAGAGGAACTTTTAATTAAATTCTGATTTCTGGTTTTTACTGTATTTGAACTTTGCACAAATTTGAGGGGGGACTTTATGAGTACGGTCACTTACTGCTGGCTTGTTAAGCCTCTCCAAGCCCTGATCTGTCGGGGCAACCCTGTGCCAATTGTACGGAGGGCTGGGAAGAGGGGCAGAGCACTTCTGGTTTCCCAGGGCAGAGCGTCAGTTAGCGCTCTAGTGGGAAGCTGTAGATCCCTATTTAATGCACATGTCACAGCGAGCATGCAGCGGACGCGCGCAGCGGGCACTCCGAAGGCGTGCCAAAGGCAAGCCCGTCTGCGCCCGTCCGCGACCATTCGGGCCATGGGCCGGGACGCCTGCCCCTAATATAGATTTAATTAAATATTCTTCTGAACCACTGCTCGGCTTGTTCCTCAGCATCTCTACAAAATGTAGGCAAAATGTACAAGTGGACCATAAAGGACAGAACTGCAAGTACTGCTCGTTTAAACTGAGCAAAGGCATAGAAATAGGGAAGAAGGAACAGAATTTTAACCTAGTTCTGGTGAATTGCAGATCCCTCAGTAGACATAAACCGGAGATCCATGATTACCTGACGGACCACCAGCCGGATATCATGTTTCTCACGGAAACCTGGCTGAGGGAAGATTCTGCGCCCGAAATCCTGGAAGCCCTCCCTATGAATTACGGGATGATCAGGTTAGACCGCAAGGGGAGGAGGGGGGGGTGTAACCATTGTAATGTATGTAATGTGTAATGTATGTATACTTGTAAATAATCTAGCGATACAATGCTCCCTAGAGAGGGTGGAAATCGAGACCAGTGAGGCGTTTTTTTAACGATCAAGCCAGCTGTCAGTTATATCATCAAGGGTTATCTAATTTATCGACCACCAGGGCCAAGCACATTGTTTATGCCCAGTCTTAAGGAACAAGTTATTCAACCGGCACTCCGATATTCCAAATTTCTAGTGCTGGGGGATTTAAATTTACACTTTGATGATAAAAAAATGTTTGAAGCGCAAGAACTCTGGCAAGAATTGGCTGCACTACAAATGGATTTACAATCTTCCCTACCTACACACCAAGGGGGTCACTTGTTGGACCCTATTTTTGCCAATTGGGGGGGGCTAACAATTGATAATCCCACTGCTGTGCCGTAGTCAGATCATTATCTGATTTTGTTTAGTGAGTCAGTTCCTAAGCCCAATCCCCAGGCGAGGGGGGAGAGGGTAGCCTACAGAGGAGATGGGCGAAGTTCTCCGTGGCCGAGTTCAACGGTGCCCTTCAGTTGGGAGGTCCACCAGGGGGCAGTGATATCGAGAAGGCATGCACCACACTAGACAATAGGATTACCAAGGCCATAGATCAATTGCACCTTGGTCGACTAGTGCTCCTAGAAGACAGTCAAAAACTTCGCCTTGGTTCAGTGATGAACTTAGGAGAACAAAGTCTCTGTGCAAAGCCGCCGAACGGGGCTGGAGGAAGGACTCCTCCGATCACAAGAAGGCCGAATATAAAGCAAGGCGTAGAACTTATCACGCGCTAATAAGAAGAACTCGTGCAATTTATTATAACTCGAGATTTGAGCAGGCGGAAAACTCGTCCCGAGAATTATTCAGTATTTTCAGGGACATATCGTCACTCACTAGAACCTCCCCGCCAGTGAGGTGCTCAGTAGAAACCGCAATCTGATTGCAGATTTTTATTCAGATAAGGTTGCAAAAATCTATTCAACTTTCCCGGTGGAGGCAAGGAACGGAGGGGGGGAGAAGAGGAGCTGAGCAGTACAGAGAAGGTGCGAAACCTCTCCTGTTTTGTCCCATCACCATTGGAGGAGCTTAAAAATATTGCTTTAAGCATCAAGTCCGGTTCACCCAAGGACCCCATAAAACCTAAGATCATAAGGGAGAGTATGGATATTCTGGCTCCCTATATTGGCCATCTCCTGAAACTTTCTTTTGAATCAGGGGTGGTCCCTAGGTCGTGGAAGGAGGTGGTTGTTATCCCAATTGAGAAAAAACCAGGGCTGAAGGCAAGCCAGTTGGATAATTATCGACCAGTTTCGCTCCTCCCTTACGTTGCTAAAATCGCTGAGAAAGCAGTCAATATACAATTAAACAGGCATTTGAATGAGCACAACCTGCTACATCCTACTCAGTCAGGTTTTCGGGCCCTATACTCAACGGAGTCAGCTCTGTTGGTATCAACTGAAACAATTCGTAGGTATGCAGGTGAGGGCAAGACGGTGGCGTTGGTGCTGCTTGTTCTTAGCGCCGCCTTCAACACCGTCAACCACGCTCTGCTTCTGCAATGCCTCAAAAAGGAAGGGTTGGACAAACAGGCCTGTTAATGGATTAGATCCTTTTTTCATGATCGGAGCTTCCAAGTGTCACAGAGGCCGTTATTTTCGAAGAGCATTAGCCTGCCACAAGGTGTACCCCAGGGGTCTATCCTTAGTCACACCCTCTTTCATTTATACATGTCTCCTCTAGCAGACCTAATTGCCAAATACGAAATTAATGTTGTGTCATATGCGGATGACACGCATTTAGTGGTATCCCTATCCCAAACCCAGGACAAAGAAGTCACCAATTTTTACAACTGCTTACAAGAGCTAGAGGGCTGGATGGCGAGCAATTGTCTTAAGTTGAATGGGAACAAGACGGAGGTCCTTATAGTGGGCAGGACACCGTCTATATGGACCTCAAGGTGGTGGCCCCAGTCACTGGGCTCCACGCCTGTTCCCAAAGAGCCTTTAAGAACTTGGGGATGTGGTTGGACCCGAAGCTCTCCTGCGACCACCAGACCAGGGTGGTTGTGGGGAAATGTTTCGGAATCATGAAAGTCCTCAGAAGGACACTTGATGTACTCCCGGTAGCCGCCAGGAAAACGATAGTCCATGCCCTGGTGACTTCGCGCCTGGACTACGAGAATGTGTTATACCTGGGGACAAATAAGAGGTGTGTCCAAAGAATGCAAGCTATTCAAAATGCGGCAACGCGCCTTGTTCTGAGGCTACCCAGAAGGGCCCCATCCAAGAACGCTCTCGAAACACAACACTGGCTCCCGGTTAGGGCGAGAATTGTGTTTAAATGAATGTGCATTAGTCACCGCATTCTGCAGGGAGTGAGCCCTCGCTACCTCCACAACCTACTGATCCCTTATAGACCGACTAGAACTCTGAGGTCCATGGGTACAGGGAAGGTAGTGTCAATAGTTAAAAGAGCACGGATGGGGGAAGATCTTTCAGATGGCCGGTGGCGAAAGCGTGGAATGACCTTCCACAGTTACTCAGGTCGGAACCATCAGAGGGGATTTCCCGAAAGAAACTAAAAACATGGCTCTATCCAAAGTTAAGGCCTTAGTGAGGGGTGGTCGGTATCTGTTGTAATCGGTTTAGGAGCAGGCTTTTTTGCTGCAGCGCGGGGACATACTGTATAGTATAACCTTGAGCTTAGGAAACTCATTTATTATTATTATTATTATTATTATTTAATAATTAGATCTCACAAGCTATGGAACATCTTTCTCCACCTCTCCCTTGATAAGGGTGGCCCAAATCCACCCGAGTGACTTACCGCACTCGCCTATAATTACCAAGTAATAAGTCAGCCGGACAGTGGAGAAGAATAAACAAGATATTTTATTAGGCCACAAACTCCCATATGAGAGGGCCCCGTCCGACCTCACCCGTAAGAGTGCGCCGAGAGGACTGCCTCATCTCACCACAGCAGTACATTATAACAGGATACATTAGAATAAAACACGCCCAGTCTGGAAAAGTACTGGACCCCTGGAAGAGCGAACAATGGCCTCAAACAAGAGGCATCTGCACCTGCGATGGAGACATTTCTTATCTCGGCCCAAGGCTGCGGAGCCAGGGCTCAGCGTCTCCAGCACATGAGAACATCACTGATTAGAAGTTTGCTATAGTTTCGATCACAGTTAGCCAAGAAACGAAAACTGCTGTGTTCAGGGTTTTCTCTGTTCCTACGGGAGGGGTGAGCGAGTGCGACTCGCACGCAGAGGGAAGCACTCCAAAATGGTGGCACACAAGCTAAGCTAAGAAAACCGAATAATGTTACACACATAAATGAATAATGAAATGGAGAATATAAACGTAAATGCATGAATGAATATATCATTGGTTAGACACATTATGCTAACTCATAAGCGTAAGTGTAAGTGGGCGGGGCATGGGAAAATGAAACCTATCACCCTAACAAGCGAGTGAGACACTTCCCTTCCAACCCTTGCTTCATTAGCGAGCTTAAGGAGCTAAAGCAATCCTGTGAAAAACTGGAGATCAGCTGGGGACAGGCTTACTGCCCACTGGCTAAAATAGCGCTTAGGAAGTCCCAGAAAGAGTACTATGCTGCTATCAAGATGGCTAAAGGCAATTTTTATACAGAGCGCATTACTCAGTCCAAAAATAACTAAAAATAATTTTTTTCCATCATTCAAAGTTTTCTGAATCCTTGCACAGAATGTATTGCCTTCCCTGCCTCGAACTCTTGGTGTGAGAAGCTGTCCAGCTTCTATAGAGATAAGATTCAAATGATCGAGGATAGTTTTGGGACCTGTAGTCATGGGCAGGAGGGACTCGCCAATCAGAATGCCCCAGCCTCAGATTCAGCACCCCTTCTCTCTGATGGGTTTTTCACACATCCCCCTGTTGGATTCTTTGGCCATTCTCAGATCCCTGAAATCTGGTTCACCAGTTGATCCTTGTTTAGCTAGGTATTTAGCAGCAGCCGCCGAGGTGGTCAACCCCAAAGTTAAAAATATTATTAACATATCGCTGCAGACTGCCATTGTTCCAGAGGAGTGGAAACAGGCTAAACTGCTGCCGCTGTTGAAAAAGCCCTCATTAAATCCTGCTATGTTGGCCAGCTGCTGACCCATCTCTCTCCTCCATGAAGTGGCAAAAGTGTGTGAGAAGGCAGTCTACAAACAACTTTCCAACTTTTTTGAGACTTCCAGTGCTCTCCACCCAGTCCAGTTGGGTTTTAGGGCCATCAACAGCACTGAAACAGCACTTGGGGAGATGTCAGAGGCTATTAGAGAATGCTTGGATGCAGGCGGCAGAGCGGCCCTGATTTTATTAAATCTCTCTGCCGCCTTCCACACGGTCCCTCATTGTCAACTTGTGGCCTGCCTCTCTAACGTTGGAATTTCTGGGTTTGCTTGGGACTGGATTAAATCTTTTTTATAGTATACAACACAGCAGGTATGGCTGACCCCCTTTTCCTTGTCCCCAAGAAAGGTAACTAAGGGAGTTCCGCAAAGGCTCCACTCTGAGCCCCCTTCTCTTCAAC
Organism: Lissotriton helveticus; assembly: GCF_964261635.1. Lineage (NCBI taxonomy): Eukaryota > Metazoa > Chordata > Amphibia > Caudata > Salamandridae > Lissotriton > Lissotriton helveticus. Next base: position 1,376,541,139 of record NC_136059.1, read on the forward strand.
ATTTACATCACGCCTCTAATCTATCTGGCAGAGGAGCTGGGAGCTAAGATCATAGCTTACGCAGATGATACCCAGTTCCTCTTTACATGGAAGGAAAAAGACTTGTCCCCGGACTTAGCCAAAAACTGTCTCTCAGACATTTTCATCTGACTTGCAAGGGCTCAGCTCAAATGTAATGAGGACAAGTCTGAGGTCCTTCTTTATGGATCTTTCCCTCCCCATTTTAGAGAAGAACTATGGCCTGCAGACTACCCCAGGCAAACTCAACTGGCAGTCCGGAGAAGAATCTTGGGGTCTGATTTAGTGAGTACCAAAATTCTCACCGCAGATAAAGAACTGGCTGGAATGTGTTTTGGCACACTGAAATCACTGAGAAAATATCTGCCATTGCTGCCTAGATTGGCTAAGGAAATTGTGATCTGTGCCCTCCTTTTGACACAGATTGATTACGCCAATGTGTTATATATTGGCCTTCCCGGATACCATCTAAAAAAGCTACAAACTATTCAAAACGCAGCAGCAAGAGTGCTGCTGGGCATTCCGGGCAGATCAGTTACAAGGCAACACCTCCGGGATTTGCATTGGTTCCCTGTGGTGCAACGCATTTTGTTCAAGGCCCTTACCCTTGCTCACTGTGCCTTATACAAATCTGGGCCGCCATATCTGAAGAGACGCTTTGACTTCTATGAGCCTCAAAGACATCTGAGATCTGCAGCACAATGCTTTACAGTTATCTTCCGTTTCCGCCTTGCTCGAACTGGGGGCAGCTCACTTTCCTTCAAGGCAGCCAAGGCTTGGAATGCCCTCCCATATGAACTGACACACTCAGGATCTCAGGATGTTTAAAAAGTAGTTAAAGACCTTGCTTTTTAACTAAAAGTTCAGCTCCTCCTATCACATTTTCTCCTGACTCCTCTAGTTGGCTCTCGTGTCGGGACACTCCTGAGTATCCGTGCGTGTTACAAGTGCTGAATATCATAACATAACATTCTGAATTAGAATCAGAATATACTTTATTCGATTTTACACATTTTAAAATCATAACAGTAATATATAAAACATTAATATGATTAAAATTCCCTATACAATTCCATCTAAACATGAGTCACATTCATATAGATTCCATCAATTAATTTTAACATGCAGCCGAGACAATTAGTGAAAGTTCTCCATGGTATACAGTTCCACGGTATGTTATTAACCAGTGATCATTTTTCTTTTCCTCAATATGCTTTCAAAAGTCCAGTCATAATGCCCACGCAATAAACATTTTCCAAAAGTTGCAAATATAAAAATGCAGGGCGACATTGCCTCCAACCCCCTCGTTTTAAAAATGGCAACATCCATCTTGCTCTTTCGGTTGAGTAAAATTTACAGAATAAAATCACATGCATTGTTGATTGAGGTGAATTCTTGACGCATGGGCAGTGGCAAACATGTCTGGACCAGTCCTTTACGATAGGAAATCTCACTAAAAAATGGAAACTGTCAAACCTAAACCTAGTGAGAACATATCTATCATATCCTCCAATGCACCAGACCAGGTAGGGTTGTATACTTAAAGTAGCCAAAATCAGTTGATGCTGGATTACCGTACATTTCTTCATTTCATTTACAGGTCTTAAGGACTCTAAATGTGACATGCATATTAGTTTAAATTCCTTCCTTGGCATTGAAGTCATGGTTTCTGGATGTATATAAAAATCAAGACGGCCTAAATCCATAAAAAAATCTTCTAACATAATTCAACCAGGTAATTTAACATTCATACATATGCTCTTCGTAGACCATCTATCCATCCATCCATCGTTTTCAGTAGCATCATTCATACATACACTCTTCATACACCATCCATCTATCCAGATCAGTAGCACCATTCATACATACACTCTTCATACACCATTCATCCATCCATTGTTCAGTAGCATCATTCAGACATACTCTCGTCATAGACCATCCATCCATCCATCCATTGTTCAGTAGCATCATTCATAAATACACTCTTCATAGCCCGTCAGTCTGTCCATCCATCAAATCCATCCATCCATCCTGTTCAATAGCATCACAGTCAGGACTGACGTTGAGTGGCCATAGGGAGATGGCTATAGGCTGAGGAAAGACTCTAAGAATTAGCAGGTTTTATTGTGTGGTTGATGAATGGGTAGAAATACATCCTTTATTTGGCCAGGGTGCCGGTTCACAAACAAGCATTTGCAATGCAATAGGACTCGCATTTACGCGAGTTTAAGCTATTGGCATTGTAAATGACAATGTGTTTTATTTATGCTTTAAATACGTATTCACATATAAAAGGCATTATCATTTACAATGCCAATAGCTCAAACTCGCGTAAATGCGAGACCTATTGCATTGCAAATGCTTGTTTGTTCTTAGGAGTGTTTTGTTTGGTTACTTATATTTTCTATGAGCTGTGTAGATTTGCAGAGGTGGTTGGTGTGAATGACATAATGAAAATAGTACTAATTTTGAGCCAACCACTTCTTTTTAATGCCTTGCGTTATACATGTAGTTATGCAATATTGTTTAAAAGCAGTTATTTTCAAGCTTTTTAAATTCTTGTGCACCTAGGTTAAAAGTTTAGCTCGCACTCAATGCACTTCCCGTAAATGGATGTCTTGGTAATGGTGGTTTTGGTGCTACATGCTGCTGTCTGAAAAATACTACTCTGATGAGGTACTTATTATTGTGGATGTGTTAATCCTGCAACAACTGTGGGCAAAGAAAGGAAACAAATCTAAAAATAAAAATAACGTGCAAACAAATAACTTTCTCTGCTTTGTAATGTGCTGCCTATCTCGTGATTGTACTTCTTATTGGCGTGAATTAAGCATGCAGCTTTACTTGTACGTTTTTACGGCATCACAGGGGTGAAGGCATAGATGCTGCTTGCAATAAATTATAAACAACATTAACCCCCTTCAGATCCCTTTGGAAAATAAAGGGGCGCTAAAAAGTAGAGATGCATTTGCGAGGTACTAAGGGCCAGATGTAGGTAATCCCAGTTTACCGACTCTTAAATACCGAATCATACCGATTCGGTATTTCAGATTCGGAAAACGTGATGTAGGAAAAAAATCGGTAAAAAATACCGAGTCTGTAACATTCGGATTTTTCACAGCGGTATTTACTGAATCGCTAAATACCGAATCGGAAAATAACGATTTGGTAATACCCTTTCAACCTTATGGGCCTCCAGGCCCATAGGAATGAATGGGAATTACCGAATTGGTATTTACCAAATCGCTATTTACCGATTCGGTAAATACAGATTCGGTAAATCCCCCAAAAAAACAATTGAGCCTGTCAACCAATCAGGAACACCCACAACAAAGCAACAGAGGAACCAACCAATCAGATGCAAATACCCCTCCCCAGTACCTGGAAGTGGCCACACCCATGCAGGTGCAGAGCAACTGAACTGTTTGGAGAGCTGGAGGAAACACAGAGGAACAGGCTGTCCTGAGCATTGCTGAGCTGCATAATGGAGTCCCAGGATGGCCAGAAGGATGGAGCTGAGCGCAACAGGAAAATGAAATTCAGCCCAGCAGAACTGCAGGTGCTGGTGGAGGAGGTCATCAAACACCACACCCAGCTCTTTGGCAAGCAGTCTCTGCATGTTGCAGAGTCTGTTAAAAGGAACACCTGGCTGGAGATCCAGTCCAAGGTCAATGCCATTGGGGTCATACACAGGGACATTGATGACCTGAAAAAAAGGTGGTATGATCTGCGGATCATAACAAAAAAAAACTGGCAGCCCAGAGAAAAGAAGCCGAAGCCACAGGTGGAGGGAGGAAGCGTGCATCAAGACTAACAGACCTGGAGCAGCTGGTGGAATCCACCCTGGAGCCTGATAGTATCCATGGGATCGGGGATGCTGACAGCTCAGCCAGAGCTGCAAATAAAAAAGGTAAGATGCATAGACATGAATCCCCACCCTTTTCCCTGACCCCCTTCCCCAACGTGGGTGTCTGCATCACACTCCAGAACTGGTTTTAGTTTTTTCCAGCAATGCATCATGGGAGACATAGTCATAGGAACATACATCAATGCAGTCAACATAGAAATCAGCAAGGCATGCCACACACTACATCCATAAACTGTTGAGGACTAGGCAATTGTGTGATAGGAATGTGATTTAATAATGACACACAGGTGTACAACACCACTGAACCAATGTTCATATCTGTCCACAGGAGAGTCATCGCGCAGTACAGTGCAGGAAAGGGAGGAGAGGGCACCGGCAATGGAGAGGAGTGAGGAAACACCGAAAGAGCAGGTCAAGCACTGTTCTGCCACACACACCCACAGCGCAGGCAGCCACTACACCGGAGCGAGCCACCACACTACAGCCTCTGTCACCTCTGCTGTTTGGCTCACAACAGTTGGAACCACCAGCACTTTCCCCCACACCAACCTCAGAGTCATCTGTGCTGGGAAGGCCAAGGAGGCATGATGTGCCCCCTCTCAGGATTCTGGAGACGTCAGATGAGGAAGATGTAGATGGTCTTACACCAACAAATCCACCTTTGGCTGACAACGCTGGGCAGCAGACTTCATCTGGAGATGTGCGTGCCGGTGTCCGAGGCAGAAGGGTACGGGAGAGAGGCGAAGGCCAGGATGGAGAGGGGGTCTTCTGTGGTCTTGAGGCCACCATGGTTAAAGTCCAGCGCCTGCAAGCAAAGGGCATTTTATCAGTACATAGACAGGTGCGCATATTGAATACCAGAATGGCCAACATAGACCGGGGGATTGGCTCCATGACAGAGAGCATGCAGTCCATGGCAGAGGGAATGAGGGGCATGACACAGTGCATGAGTGCTCTCTGCGAAAAACTAGATAGTGACCACTCTGAGAGGCGCAAGGATCGACAGTGCATCCGGCAACAGACCAAAGCAATGAACCGGCTTGCCACAGCAACCTCCCTGCTATGTCGGCGCTCTGTCGCCATGCAGGATGACATTGTGCTATGCTGCCCGGATTTGTTGAGGGAGATGGGGAGAGTAACCTCTGCCATGGAGCTACTACTCACACACCAGGCAGCCACTGCTGGGGACACAGGTGTCGGGGACACAGAAGACTCCACCAGCAGGAGTGGCTCTAGCACTCCTGTTCCTGACATTCAAAGGAGTAGCAGGCGCCAATCTGCTGTCCCAGGCATCACTGCAACCGTTGACACCCAGCCCCGTGCATCCCGCACTGTAGTGCGTGGGCGCAAACATTGATGATGCCCTCAACCCACATGACAGGTCACGGTGAGGTAACCTGTGACCACCCAGTGTGGAATACAGACATTGTAGTACCATGGTGTGGTATCAGTAAACTGCCGTAGTGACTATTAAACTAAATTGAGGCCCATAGTAGCCTGGTTAAAAATCTGGGTCAATCCTGATGCATCACTCAGTAGAGAAATCTTATAGGATTGTTTGGAGAGGGACAAATGTATGCGCATCCCCTGGTTCCATTATGGGAAGAACACCCTAGAGGAACTAGGTTTTGGGAACCTCTTTACTAATCCTGCATCAATTGTAGCCCAGAATAAGTTGCAAGTAGGGAAAATTTTTCTAGAGCGGAAAAACCTATGCAGAGCTGAGGCGGAAGGGTGTAAAAAGACAGTGAGGGCCCATAACCTAGTGAAGAGCGTGGAGGGTATGGAACCATACTTGCACCTCATGTATAACGCACAGGACAGGTTCTTGATGTGCCGTTTCAGGCTGAACCTACTCCCATTCATGTTGGCATCACCAGTAGGATTTGCTAAAACAATTGAACAGAAGGGGCCCTGCGACTGCGACAACAGGTCTCCGGAGGACTCTCTTCACTTTGTTTTACTTTGCCCCTTTTATACAATGCCCAGACGCAGATTCCTTGTAAACCTCTTAAAAAAAAACAAATTGGCCCACGCTAGGGAGGCACTAGTATTCTTACAGAAAGCTTCGGACCCCTTAACATTATGTAGTATTATGAATTTTATTAAGATAGCGGTCCGTTTAAGACATACCAGGGGAGAAGAATGAAATGTCTTAAATTTTATGCCTTTTAAGTGTCATACACTGTTTCACTGTTTGTATTTTATGCTTTGTTTACACTCTGTACAAAGGATCTTGGAAATGTTTAATGACTTTTTACTATGTATACATGTGTGTGCTTTTATGGCGATTTTTAATCACCGAATAAAGAATCTTTGATGATGATGATGACTATTAAACTACATAATTCAAATACTAAGCCTGCCTGTGTCTCCTTACTTACTTAGAAATAGCTGCGTGTGATCTCTGCCCGTCTCAGTCTCCTATCTGTTGCTGGCGCTGCTCCTGTTGCATAGGGCTCTGCCTGTTCTGTTCCATCATCAATGTCCTCATGATGTATGATCTCCACCTCTGTGCCTTCCTTGGTGGCAGGTTGTGCATTATGGCACAGGTCGCAATTATTTTGCAGCAGATGATTGGAGTGTACTGCCGTGCACCTCCGCTCTTGTGGAGGCAGCGGAACCTGCTTTTTAGAAGTCCAAATGTACGTTCTACAACGCTGCGTGTTGCTCTGTGAGCCACATTGTAACGCCGCTCACTCCTGGTAGATGGATTCATGTAGGGGGTGAGAACAAAGGACCGCAGAGCATAAGCACTATTGTCTAGGTTGAAAAGAGAGTGCCATTAGTTACATACTGATGATTGATTCATCTGCATTGACTATCAGGGTGCGCCACAGTTATTTACCTAGCAGGTATCCATCCCCGAAATCTCCAGCAACAAGGCGTGTGTATATCCCACTGTTCTAGCAGATGTACGAGTCGTGGGTACTCCCTGGGAATTTGGCCACAATGTCTGTTATGATGTTGTCAGCGTTGCATATCACCTGCACATTGATTGAGTGCGCTGACTTCTGGTTCCTGTAAATGTGTTCTGTGGCTGCAGGTGGGCAGAGTGGGATGTGGGTGCCATCTATACAGCCTATGATGTGAAGGAAGTGTGCCAGTTGATAGAAATCTGTTTTGGTCTTCGCAAGTTCCGCAGGTATGTCAGGGAACCTAATATAATGATGCATTCTCTGCATCTTGGCCTCAAGGAACTTAATGAGGAAAGGGAACAGGCAGCTCTGGGACACACCACCTACTGCAGCAATCACACTCTGGTAACTCCCAGAGGCAAGAAGGTGTGGGCTACACAGCACCTGCACATGGGGTTGATGGCATACGCCCTTGGTGTTGGGTGAACCAGGAGTGGGTGAAGGTCCCTGATCAAGTCCAGGATGGTTTGGGGGTGTAGCCTGTCCCTTTGCAGTATCTCTGGCTCTGTCAGTTGGAGGAGCGTTATCCTCTGCCTGTAGACTTGCTCCTCCCTTCTCCATACCCTCTCTCCTGCTGCCTGTAGCCATAGCCGCCTTGCTATGATGCAAAATGCCGCCATTCTGGTAACACTGTTGCTCTTTTTCAGGTGTCACGATGCCAGGCTGAGCCCACGGGTCGGACATCACGATGGGAGTAGTGGTCGCCCCCTTGGCAAGACGGCCAGAAGGACAACAACTAAACCTCAAACTCCCCAAACTGTGACAGTTCTTACCATTCAACCTATAAGAATGTCTTGAGCGACAGTATTAGTCATTTTAAAATTATATTGAAGTAATAAACAGCAGTTGTTGTGCTCCTCTATAAACAAGACAAATAGTGGCACCATGTGTGCAGACTGTCATAAGGGCCAGTGCTGACAATTTAGCGCTGGTGCCGAGTACCAGAAACCACTGGCTCAAATTAGGCGCTGCACCGGGGGAGTAACTGGGTTGTATGATATCAGACCATAAGTCACTGCTAGTTAAAATACAGTGGAACAGACTTAGGCCATCCATTCCTACCTGGCGCCGCCCTAAAAGTCATTTGCACAAGCCTACATCTCAAGACCCACTGGATGAGATGATAGTGGAGTAATTTCAGTCATACACCCACACTGCTTTTCATACCAGTGTTGAATGGGACGCTTTTAAGGTGGTGACCCACGGTATTGTTTCTGTCCGTCAGTGGGATTGGAGAAGACACTCAGAGCAGAACTGACCGCTCTTCAGGACAGTATTTGCCGGTTGGAGCTTGATCTACCTCACCAAATGCAGATTCAGCTGGCATTGTTGGAAGCAAAAAGAACACTTGATGGACAGACTGCAGAATAATGTCATACATTCACCACAGTACAGAGATCTGGGCCTAAATTCATCATTGTTTTGCTCACATGCCATTCCAGTTTGGACCCAGCCGTATGCAAATCAGTCTTGACCCTGCGCCCAATGGGAACAGTCCAGCCCGGGCTGCCAGGCCAGGTCCTCCCTGGACTGGAAACAAGCATCCTAGGACCGGTTTCGGACTTTGAGCTCTCATCAGCCAGGATAGGTGGACTCCAGTGGCATGGAGGGCACGAGACCCACGTCTGGGCATACCTGTCCCACTTGGGGTGACAAATGCAAAAAGAACAATTGATGGACAGAATGCAGAACAATGCCATACATTCACCCCAGTACAGTGATCTGGGCCTAAATTCATTGTTTTTTTGCTCACCATGCCATTCCAGTGTGGACCCAGCCATATGCAAATCAGTCTTGACCCTGCGCCCAATGGGAACAGTCCAGCCCAAACTGCCAGGCCAGATCCTCCCTGGACTGGAAACAAGCACCCTAGGACAGGTTTTGGGCTTCCAGCCCTCATCAGCCAGGATAGCTTGACTCCAGTGGCATGGAGAGCATAGGACTCACGTCTGGGCATACCTGACCCACTCGGGGTCCTGAACATTACTGACTGTATTTTACTTTCCGAACCCCTCAGAGGCCTTGAAGCAAAAGCAATATTTACTATCTTTCCATCCTGGACCTGCACCCAAACCTACATTGCTGGCATCAGTTGTTATGATTGACTTACACTTAGTGTCAAACGGTGCTCGGTTAGGTGCACCAGTATATGCATTTTTTTAAAGGGCTGAATTCACACTTTCATTCATTACTCCACTCAAATGTATGTTTCAACTTTAGTAATTATCTCATATGTACAGTCTTGCTTGAAAAGTTAGGAATTATTTGTTGGCATAATATTCTCCTAAACCTATGAATTACCTTAGTTGATCTTTGTCTTTGGGTTCTGATGCATCTTCAATAGCTCTCACTAAACTATCCTTGGGTGGTGCAATACCATGACTAGACACATTATGACCGATATAATCTACAGAATCTCTTTCAAATTTGCATTTTTCTTTAGTTAATGTCAGCCCACTGTTCTCGAGAATGGTTCGGATTTTTACCAAAGTTTCAGCATGTTCTTGTTTTGATTTTCCCCACACTAAAATATCATCTAGAAAGTACATGACATTATCAATATCTTTGAACAACTGGTGCATCATATGTAGGAACACAGCTGATCCCAAAATTAAACCAAACAGCATTCTCTTATAACGAAAAGCTCCCTCTGGTGTAAAGAACAATGTATACGGTCTACTATAATTTTTTTGTTTAAATCTGTTTTTATTGAAATGTTTAAAAAGTTACAGATACATGAAAGGCATCATAGGCTGTGTATATTCTATGCATGGTGGCGCTTAATATCTATAGGTAGAGGTTTTCGTCACTCTTAGGCTAAGCCTCGCAGCTGGACATGACACGTCTGCCGCACCAGATTAGTTGCAAGAATAACATGCAGTTCAGATCATGTATGGTATATTTCACTATTTAGCGACTACGTAGTTTTGAAAGCCCAATATATAAAGTCCTTCTGCTATTTCCTCAAGGACTGGTAAACAGACATAGTAGAGTATAGAAATGGAAACAGTGAACACCTAACAATCCCAACTCAGACAGGCACTAGGGGCAGTATCCCCCATCTCCGCTCCGTGTTGGCTTTCCCAGCTAGCCTTACAGATTGGTTGTTATTCCCTTCCAACAGCATTTCTCATTGTCTTCACTGATGATGATGTTAGATAACACATACATGAAACATTGTGGTCGCACCACGGTACAGAATCCAGCATCTACCCTTGCCCTACGTATCTCCCCTCAGGGTGTCCCCCCGTGTGTTCCTCATCGACCCTCTGTAGGGCTTGAAGTAAACCTTCCCATTGTGCAGCTATTGGCTCCTTCCTTAATCCCAAAGTTTCCTACCTTGTGATCGCGGTCCCCTCCGCTCTAGCCCATGCGTAGAGCGAGTGTCGCCATGCCTGCACGTGAGGTGGGTCCTGCACATTACATATTCTGGTGAGCAATCATTTGGCAACCACTATTCCACTATCTAGAAACCGGGATGTTACTTTCGTGGCTGGCGTTCTGTGGAACAGGTGCAGCAGATATACCTCCCATTCAAAGGGTAAGTTACAACCTGTAGTATTATGAAGCAGCGCGCTGATCGTACGCCAGTACGTGTGTAGTCTGTGGCAGCTCCATAGCATGTGGACAGGACCCACCCCTGGCTCGGTGCATCTGGGGCTCACTGCATCCGTACAGTTCTCCTAAGGTCTGTATGCCAGCATCTCGCCAAGGCGCCAGAGCAAGAGAGGAGAGTGTCCGCGTCCCGCTTGGAAGCCCTCTAATGGTATCGCCAGTGCATAAGGAATCAGAGTTCTGGTGATAAACAGGCTTCTGCTATAGCATTTGTACGCCACCATCAGGAGGAGTGGTGTTGGTTTCGCGTGTTTGACAGCCGGATGAAAAAGTGTGAGGAGCCGCTCCAAAGAATATGGGGGAAGTATAGTTGCCATGTCCTCCCGGCCTTTATCAGCAAACCAGCGGGTGACCCATTTCAGCTGTGCCGCTAAGTAGTAGTGTTCCAAGCAGGGTGCCGCCAGCCCCCCTGATCTGTGGGTAGATATAGTTTCACTAGAGACAGCCTATGCCGGCTACTCCCCTAGATGAAGTCCCGAAGCAACTTAGAGAACGTGGCGAAGAAGGATGCCGGTATGTATGATGGCAGGTTGGCAAAGTAATACAGTAGTCTAGGGAGGATCACCATTTTGGACAGTGCCACCCTGCCCGTGACTGTCAACGGCAACGTGCCCCCGAAACGCATCTGTGACTTAATAGCCATCACAGCCCTGCCCAGATTTCCGTCAAAGAGGTCCAATGGATGACGGTATATCTGCACTCCCAAGTATCGGAAGGTGTCCTCTTTCCACTCCACTCTCATTCCATTAAGGGTGTATCCCGGATCGTGGCTCCCCTCCAAACCCATAAAGACAGGATTTACTGGCATTTACCTGTAGTCCTGATACAGCAGCGAAGTCCCGCAGGATGAGGGCCAGCTGAGCCGGGATATTCTCGATGTCCCTTCACGTACACCAGCAAGTTATTCGCATATAACGACACCTGGTGTGCTGTGTCCCCCAGCGGTAAACCATCTCCCACCAGTACACCGAGGGCTGCCACAAGAGGCTCAATCGCCAACGCGAACAGGAGTGGCGACAGTGGGCACCCCTGTCTTGTGCCCCTACATACCGGCACTGTTTCAGATATGTACGGTCCCAGCCTTACCCAGACCGTGGGGTTTCTATACTGGAGGCCTACCGTTTGCAAAACTTCCCCCCCTAGATCGTAGCGCTGCAACTGCGCCGACAGGTACCTCCACTCCAAACAGTCAAAGGCCTTTTCCAGGTCCAACATTAGACAACCCGCTTTTGGCCACTCTTTTATGCTTTCTGCCGCCACTCTAAAGAACCGTTGCAGGTTCAAGGACGTGCACCGCTTAGGCACAAATCCATTTTGGTCACTGTGGATTAGGGCTGAAACCACTGGGGCCAAACGCTCCGCTAGGGCTTTGGCGATTTTCTTATAATCGGCATTTAGAAGTGCCAGTGGCCTATAGCATCCCAAATTCGTTGGATCTCGATGTGGCTTCAGCAGGGACACCCAGAATGCCTCGCGCATTGAAGGGGGAAACGTGTTTTCCTTCAGTGCTTTCGAGTAGAGCACATGTAATTGCGGCACCAGGGACTCTCGGTAGGCCTTTTAAAATTCACCCGCTATGCCGTCCGGCCCTGGTGTTTTACCGGATGCTAGAGATGCAACAGCCTTTCCTATCTCTTCCAGGGTGAGGTGACAGTTAAGCGTCTCCCGGTGCTCGACCAAAGTCACAGGCAACTGGATCTGCTCCACGGATCTCTCTAGCTCGGAGTCCATACAGCGGACTCGAGAGCGGTACAGCTGCGCATAGTGGTCCACCATGACCTTGTGGATCTCTCTTTTTGAGTACACCAAGTCTCCTTCCCTTGTACGTATCGCCACAATCGGAGCACGAGCATTGTCCTGCTTCAGCAGCCAGGGAAGCAAGTGCCCAGTCCTGTCAGCTGTAGCGCACGTGCGAGGTGTATGGGCTGCATAGTTGTGACACTGCAGCCTCTCTAATAGCTCCGCTAGCTGCGCCCTGAGGTCCCCTAGGTGGGCCGAATGTCTACACCATCCCTCGCCCTCACCTTCGAATCGTAGTAATTGGGATTTGAGGCGGGCAATGTCCATCATCAGCTTTTTCTGTTTGTTCCAAGTGGCACCCAAGCAGTGACCTCTGAGTGTTACTTTGAGGGCATCCCACTCTACCAGTGCACTACTTGCTGTGCCTTCGTTAAGTTCGAAATATATCAATATAGCTGTCCCTAGTGACGAGTGAAACTCGGGGTCTTCCAGCGCGTTGGGCTGAAGGCGCCATGTGGGAATAGGGGGCCGTTCAGCTTCCCAACTGATTTGAATCCGCAAGGGGTTATGATGGAATGCGTCTGACCTAGGTATTCTGAGGCCTTGATTAACGGCAGCAGAGACTGAGATCCCACCACCCTGTCGAGTCGGACATGCAGGTCGGGTGTCGCAGAGTAATAAGAGTAAACACGGTCAGCTGGGTGGAGGACCCGCCACACATCCATCAATGACCAGTGCGTTAGCCAGTCCGTGAGCGTCTGTGCATTGGACCTTGCTGACATGACCCGAAAGGGGGGAAGGATCTATCCACATGGATGTAGAGTACTGAGTTGAAGTCGCTGCCTAGCAGCCAGGGGAGGGCAGCATAAGGAGTAAGCACCTCTGACAGCCGCGTCAGGAAGGGCGTTTGGTAGGTATTCGGAGCATAGATCGAGGCTAACAATATGTGTTGACCATTGAGCATCCCACGCACCAGGGTGTATCTACCTTCGGGGTCTGCTACCATGTCTGTGCAAACAAATGGGATGCCCGCTCTCACCCAAATGAGTGTGCCTCTAGCATCAAAGGAGTACACTGTGCCGTACACCGGCCCTCTCCAGCGCCTGCGCAATCAGTCGAGCTCCAGCTGTGTTAGGTGTGTTTCCTGTAATAGGGCGATGCCAACTGAATGCATTTGGAGGTTAGTGAATATGGAGTATCTGCATGAGGATGTGTGCATACCGCGTATGTTCCATGTGATTATATTAACTTGTGCCATTGCGGGGGTGTACGTTCTGCCGGGAGATCAGGGATGGGGTGTATCTTAAGAGGCACAGGCGTGCCCTGGTGCATGTAAACCATTCTGTGGTAACGATAACAACTTGTGAACTATGAAGAACATAACATGTGGGGCGAACTTCCCAAGGTTGTCCATCCAAACTATGTGACCATGCATAGGGTAGAACTAGGTCAGTGTGTGGCCTGGTGGGGAGTGTGCACAGTACGTGATCTGTCATGATCATCCCCCCTTGTGGCCCACGCATGCAGTGCGCATTTGGAAACCCATTATCTCAGTACCTTGAGACAACAGCTCACAAGTGTCCATGTAGAGTGGTTACGTGTTCATAAGGGCCACCCATTCCAAGACTCACTAGTTGTTGTGGTGTAGATGCAGCAGGGCCCAAACAACAGCCCATTAGAGGGCGCGCATAGTGTCCCGCCAGCCCCCTCACACCCGCAGCATAAACAAACCAGCACGGCCCACAACATGGTACTTGCATGTGCAGTCTTCTACAATGTTCGTGTTATCGGCCCTCTCATCCTAGAATACCATCTGCAGTCTGCGGAGTGACCACCGGCATACATAGGTCTTCGGAAAGTTCAGTCGATGGTGTTGACGATCCACTCGACACCACTGTATGTTGCATAGAAGGTTCCCGGTAGGCTTGAATGTTCGTTGTGCCAAGAGTCGTGACCGCTTCCAGGACATTTTGACGTTCCATTCTCATCCTCTCATGGCTCGGGGCCACCGCTCTGGCCATTGCTCAGCGAGCCGCCCTACGTTGCGGTTGATGTCTGTTTCTCTTTCCTGTGTCCTCGACGTCGTCTGGTTCTGATGGCCTCTTACCTGTCCAAAGGCTCGATCCTTCTAGCCAGTCCCATGTCTCCGCTGGTGTGTCAAAGAAGTGCGTTTTGCCCTTTACTACCACTCTCAGCCTGGCGGGGAACAACATGGAGTATGGGAGCTCCAGCTCTCCAGGCTGACGCTTCAGCGATGTATAGTGGTTTCTATTACGTTGCACGAGTGCTGTGTAGTCAGGGAAAAGCATGATGCGGCTGCCACCTACTGTCAGTTCCTCCAATTTCCGGGTCTCCCACAGCACCGCGTCCCTGTAGTTGAGTAGTATGAACAGGAACTGGCTTGGTCTGGCTTCAGGTTAAGGCCTCTGCGCTGGCACTCAGTGGGCTTTTTCTACCGCAAACTGCTTCGATAGTGTGCCCTGCAGGAGTAGATCTTGCAACCAATTCTCTGTGTACTGTTCTGGGTGCCTACCTTCTTCTCCTTCCGGTAATCCCACTACTCTAATGTTGTTTTGACGCAAGCATCCTTCCGCATTTTCCGCCCTGACTACTAGGGCATATATCCGCTCCATCATGTCTTGTAATGCAGCTGCATGGCTGTTAGTGACCGGATAGAGACCTTGGATCGCTTGACCTTGAGCAGCAACCTTGTCGGTTACTTTGCCGTGGTCCGCTTGCAAAAGTGTAAAATCTGACGCGACCTTGTCAATCCTCGTTTCCAATGACGTCCTGGTATGTTCTAGTGCAGCTCCTATTCTGTCCACTGCCGCTAGGACTGAATCCATTTCGGCTGCCAGTGCTGCAGACACCGGCCCCATTTTCTTCATCTCCCTCGTGTGTGGGGGGTCCAGGGCGACAGCTTGTAGCTGTCCCTGTTGCATTTTGGCCCTTATGCGGCCCATCACGAGTTGTTGCGCAGAGGGCATTCACGACTGGCACTTGGCAAAACCCGCAGCAAACAATCCTACCACGTTGGGGGTGCAGAGGGTAAACCGGTTGTTATAGAGATGCGCGTCACTGGGACTATTTGTCCTGATGATATTTTCTATCACAATCCCAACTGGCAGGGTCTCTGTCGTACTCGCTCCCCAGCTACTGTGCAGTCTGCACTTCCGAGCGGTGGCAGCTAAGGTTTCCTCCCTGCACCAAGGCCTTCTGTGAGTCCATCTGTCACAGAGTGCGGTACCTGCGGGATGCACTCTGCTGCAGCGGTGACTTGGATGAGCAAAGGCAGCTCTGGGTGTGCGTATCCATCTACGATTCTACTTGTTGCGCCAGAAGAAACTGATGTCTGCTGGCAGCAATGGCGCCTGCCGGCTTGTCTGTCACAACTCCCTCTTGGAGGTACTGGGCAGATCTGCTTCTAGGATGTTGGGATCCCGTGGCCAGTAGGAGTTGGGTGAGTCTTGGTCAGTAAGCACCGGTGTGCACACAGCCCTGAGGGTAATGTGTGTGTTCAGTAGTTCACTCCTGCGCTAGCACCGTGCTTGGTCGGGCCCATGGTCTCGCCTCCAAGTCTCCTCAGGTCCCCACGTCACCGTCAGGGCAGCGGCAGATGGCTGTGGCCTCCCGGGCCACAAACCCGGCAAGGCTGCGTCACTCGCCTGCGGAAGAGTGCACTTCTCCTATGCCTTCCTGCGGCCGGCCACCAGATCTTCTGCACTTCATACAAGGGCCCCAATGCTGTGGCAGTGATGTCCCTGGTTGCCGCCTCCATGTTTCCGCCTCACTCTAGGCCTCTGGTGCAGCCCGCAGCTTCATTGGGCACCATTTTCGCCATCTCCAGTGCGCTCCCCCAAGTGCACACGTCCCAGATCTTCTCCTGCTGTGGCACTGTATCCTCTGTGTTCCAGGCCTGCCAATGTGGCCCACTCTGTGAGTCTCCTCTGCACGGGCCATCTACAGTGTTCCTTTATGTGGGCATGGGCATGCACCTCTGTTATGGGGCGGCCTTTGGTGCCTCGCACTGTCTCAGTTCGCCCAACTTCCCCCACGCTCGGCGGGGCGCCACCAGTAAGTTCAGTCACTGGGCCCCCCCAGTGCGCAGGCCTCTACTGGGTTCGGGGTAAGCATGGGCGGATTTTGCGGATTCGCAATCCGCGAATTTGCGGATTTGCGTATTCGCGGATTGCGAAAATACGCGAAATCCGCGAATTCTCGCGGATTTGCGTATTTTTTGGGGGTGTGTGTGTTCGCACGGGTTTCTGCAAGTTCGCGAGGGTTTTGTACAATTTCGCAAATTGCGAACTTACTTGTCGGGTCGCCAGTTTTGCGAACTTGTTGTTTCTACGTGCCCAGCCTGTTTGCTAAGATTTCTTCATCACTGCCACCCTCTGTCACCACTGGCACTCTCTTTGGTCACCCATGCCACCCTCTGGCTCACCCATGTCACCCTCTGTGTCATCACATCACCCTCTAGTTCACCAGTGTACATTATTGGGGCAAAGCAAAGCACTGCCATCCTCTGTCAACACTGGCATTCTGGTTCACCCATGCCACCCTCTGGCTGGCACACCCATGCCACCCTCAGTGTCATCACAACACCCTCTGATTGACCACTGAGTGAACAAACACCTGCTAAGTGCTTTAAGTTTTGCAAACAACAACACCTGCCCTGCCCCAACTGACATTAATGAAGGCTGGCACCTGCTTGTCTGCTCCCTTTCCTTTTTGTTGCAAATGCAATGTAAATAATTTTTTTTAACAGGATGCAATGGCATACTTGTAACTATTCTGTGACTGTCAGAGCAGAGTCACACAATAGTTGCAAGTAGGCAACCGGATTCTGGAGGGCCCCTTCAGGAAGCACTACAGGTAAATGGTTACAAATGATGAGCTCGAACTTTTGCACCTGCTCGTTCGTTTTGCTTTTGCAAAACTCGTTTTTCGGTAATTTCGCCCTATTCGCGGGGCGCGTCGTAGTGCGAACTGGCCCGTGGAGGCCGCAAACTCGTGCGAGTTACCTCAAGGTTGAGTATGGGCGCCGCCATTTTGTTTGCGTGACGTATTTCCGTTTCCGCCCGCTAAGTGTAATCTCGCGCGACTCGCGCCTTGCGAATACAAGTTCGCACGAGTTCGCGAGAGAAATCGCGTGCGAACTTACTTACGCGTACGTGAACGGGCCGCCATCTTGTTTTTCATTCATTCCTATGTGTCTGGGTATGGTGTTTCTATCCTCTGTATATCTCTGCCATCCTTTGCTTGTTTTAATATTTTGTTGATCTATTTAACTTATTTTCTATCCCTCTATTTTTCTACATCTATATTTTTGTGTTTTAGGCTACTTTTGTTTACTTTTGAACTACTTTTTTAAACTTTTATTTCCTTCTTCCCTACTCTTATTCTTTTTCATTTTTTCTCTTCTTTACTGCTAACACCTGCCCAGAACATGGTCAAGACAGCTGTCAAGCTGCCCAAGACGGGCACCGCAGCCCGTGCCCGGCTCCCGTGTGGTCGCTTGAGGGCGGAAATGGTGGTGCCCCGGGAGATCTTCAGCCCTGAGGAAGTGGGCGCACTTGTTTTTTATGTGCAGCGCCGTCTCCCCAGGACCATCGCGGCAGGCGGCAGGATCGCTGCTGGTTACACCAACAGCCAGGAGCGACGGAAGCGGTGGGGGCAGGTGTGCCGGGCCCTTTTTAAGATCACGGGGGTCCAGCGCACCTATAATCAGGTGACCCACCGCTGGACCGAGAGCGTGACCTGCTAGACGTGCTGGGAGTGGAGGTCCCCGGGCTTGGTGAGTAGTAGTAGCAATTTTTTCATTACTCACTACTCTGTTTTTTCTCCTGCTCTATGTGGCTGTGTTATATTGCAAATGTTTGCTTTAACTTTTTTACAAAGAGCAATAATGCTGCTGGTGATTACATTGATAGGAGAGGTAAATTACTATTTCAAAATCTTCTGTGCATTTCAGGTGCACTGTTCTCCTTCTCTGTGCCGGTGCCACTGCTTATTTGTTTTCTATTTTGTGTTCATTTAATTGGGCTGAGTAATGTATGAGTGTATTTTACAGAACTGCGTAATGCTAGACACAAAGGGGCAGATTTACAAGCCCCTTGTTCCACGTTTACACTGCCTTACCTGACGCACTGCGACGTAAACGTGGCGCATCCCTGCGAGTCATGTACAACGTGATGCATCTAAGGAGATGCGCCACGTGAAGGCCTGGGCCTGCGCCACAATGGGTGCGTTCCCACGCAGGGGGGGGTGGGGGGTGGGGGGTGCCGGTCAGGCAGATGTGTGCCTCGCAAAAGTGCCTGCGTGAAATCTACAAGATTTAACGCAGGCACTTCCGCGACGCTGCTATGTCAATTCTTTATGCCTGCTTGCTTGAAGCAGGCGTAAGGACTGATGTGGTATGTTGTTGAGTATTATTGGGCAGCCCTGAGCACTGCTATAGTTGCATCGCGCCCGCGACGCGACTCTAGAGATGCGCCCCTATTTCGTCACGAGATGCGTCACGCATCTGCCTACCCTTGCGCCAGGGTTTGCCGCATTGTAATAGCGGCGCATCTGCCGTGACGCAAGGTTAGTTTTGCGTTACGCATTTGTTCTGGTGCACATCTGGAGGTGTCCAGCTCAGAACTTGTAAGTATGCCCCTAAGTGTCAGATTAGCAATTACCTGCGCATCCCTGCAAAGTGTGCGGCACGCCAGCACCACCCATGGTGCGCCGTATTTACAATGCGGCACACCATGGTCCCAAAACGTCACCGAAGCGTTACGCATCGGTGCTGTAAAGGCGGCTCATTGATGGAGTTGCGTTGCAACGATGGCGCAGCTCCAGCAATGCTGCGTCAAGCCGTTAGTCTGCTTCATGCAGGCGCAGGGTTTCAGTGACGCATCATTGTCCTAAATGACTGATTGAAATTTTATATATTCCCCATAACCACTTTTAGCATGCGTTCCTGCGCAGGAACGCCCTCCCTTGCGATGGAATGCTCCCTAATGGCGCAGGGTTTTAGAATGGGATGCATCTCCCATATGCGTCACGTTGTTAATATACGCCACACCATGGCGCCTCTCTTGTTGTGGCGCTGCGTCACAAAATTGACGCAAGAATGGAGCAAAAGAGCTGCAAGGGGCTTGTAAATCTGCCCCTAGAGTAGAGGCTCAGGTGCAGTCCTTCCTTTGTAGTCCTCTTTTTGGATGAAATAGTAGGTTCTTGTTCTTTCTAAATGTTTGATTTGGTTGACAAGGACATCGGCAAGCAGCAATCATCAATGTTTTCTGTTATTTCTTTCATGTTGTACGTCAGGTCCGCCCAGGGGCAAGCGGACCGAAAAATCTGATGCAGCAGTGGCTCCAAAGGAGGAGGATGCAGGCCAGGGCGGCGAGTGCTCCTTTGCTGGCCCCAGTAAGTTTTCATTTAAATATAGAGGACCTATTGTTGTCCAAGCATTCCTAATTTAATTGTTTCGAAATAGTGTTTAGATAGGAGCAAAATCAATAATCCTACTGTTGCAGGGACAATTCTCCACAAACCGAACTATGGACACCAAAGACCAGAGTAATAATATTTCAGAGTTGCGTGTTTGGCACACTGTATAAATAAACCTGGTAGTGTCAGCAGCACAGATTCCTCCTTGCAAAAATTGCAAAACTTTTCGCTCAGTCACTCTAGTCTGGACTCTCTGGAGGACTAAAAACTACAGAGTCAATTCAAGTTTAAAAGCTTTATTAAAAGTTTAAGTAAACACATATATTAAAATAAAGTTAGTTGGAAATGGAAAAGTGCTTGGTGCTGAGTTGATGAGTACTGGATTGGTGGTACACATTTCTTGTGGTCGAGCCGAGCTTTCACCTGGTTTCAAGTTGATGTTCCTCTTGTCCTTAGAAGTCCAGTTTCTGTCTGTTCAGAGAAAAATAGTGTGTGTTAAAATTAAGCAAGCATTCACCAATTGTGACAAAAAAATGAAGCAAGACAACAGCTTTCCCTGGAAGGAGGGACATTTTTACTTTAGACTAGAGTAGACAGTCAATTAATTTTTCTGTTGTTTTCACATTTTTTCATTCATAGACCAAATACTAGTGGAGTGGTGTAATCTAACATTCTTAAATCTACTTGTAGGTGGAACATCTGGTGGCGGGGCCAGCTCGGATGTGGTGGTCATCATTGACTCGGAGTCCGAGGGTCAATCTGGGGAGGAGGCGGCGCTAGAGGAGTCGGACCAAGAGCAAGAAGTACAGACTGTGAGGAAGGAGACGGTGGCGGTGGCGAGTACAGGTAAGCTGGATCATGGAGGTACTATCTGACTCTTAGATAGGATATGATGTGTATTCAGTGGTGGCCCAGTGACAAATTACAATATGGTAATTACAGCAGGCTGGGACCGACAGACAGATAGAGGCAGAGACAGAGAGAGAGGAAGACAGAAGGAGAGAGAGAGAGGGAGGGAGCCAGAGGGAGGATGAGGGAGGGAGACAGAGAGAGAGAGACAGCGAGGTAGAGGGAGACAAAGGGAGACAGAAAGAGGGAGACAGAGAGAGAGAGAGAGAGAGAGAGAGAGAGGGAGGGAAACAGACATATCGCCTGGGCCTGGTGCAGATGATACGGTTGCTGGTGTGGTTAACGGCTCAGAGGAAAAATCACTCACTTCTGCCAGATCTCTTTCATATGAAAGAGCACCAAACCAAGGATACAAGTGAGTTGTGGGAAGGGAAATGTTGATTCAAGCGCCCCTCCCTGCGGACGCCCATGATACTGGCCTGGATAGTTTTGTACTGCCCTGGCTAGTTGCTAGTTGTACTGTGACACAACTTCCTGCTGAATCATTTTGTGTTAATCATATTCTTAAAGAGCATTGGTTACAGATTATGTCTTTCTTTCTTCATATAGTTGGCAATACTAAAACCTCCAAACCAACGAGGAGTATGCTGGCTGTACTGGCCCGGCAACGGAGGCTGGAAGCAACTGTTGCCGAATATCGGCGACTGGTGGAACTCGAGGGGGATGACACGCACTCCAGTGCATCAAACTTAACATCATCTACATCCTCCTCTGTTACCCCACATTCAGCCGGTAAGCACAGTGCTCCAGCGAACCGGAGCCGTGCCGGAAGACGCCACCGCCGAGCAGCAAAAGCTGCACCTCGCAGCACTGTTAAAGGTCGCTTGCGCCGTGCACTCCGCAGAGTGTCCGACCTAGAGGCGGAGGTCCAGAAATGGCACAAATATCAGAATGTGGTGGAGGGCCTCCGCCTAGATCAAGCCATCCTCCAAGAAAAGTATGATGCCCTGGCCCAAAAGCATGATGCCCTGGAGGCCAAACTTAACAGCTTGCATCCCTAGAGTGTCCCTTGCCCCTTTGTTTGAGACTTTTGGGGGGTGGGAATTGGGAGTTGGGTTTTTTGGGGACTTTTGAGGACTATTTATTTGTTGGGGTTAGGGAGGGTCTTGCGGGAGATTATTTTGTTAGGGATATAAATATACTTTTTCAAACTTTATCTGAGCATACCTGTTTTTTTACTACTTTTGAGCTGGGTGGGTGGTGGTTTTGCAGTAATTTCATTTAACTGAACACTGTCATCGTGTTGGTTCACGTGCAATAGGCCAAATGTTTTCCTAAGTAAATGCCTGTCACAGAGTTTGATAATTCTTGAGCCCTAGGACTTTGCTGCTAGTACCACTGTCACTCTCTCGCCTCTCCGAATACTCCATTATACTACCTCCCATCCAAACGCTTATCTTACCTGTAATTTGTGTTTGAGGGCTGGCTCCACCTGGAATTCACAGAGTCCTAAAGCGTTCTGCAGCAGGGCCACAACTGGAGTTTCCCGGCGTGGATTTTCTGCAAAACAAAAGCAATCAACATTAGAAATGTGGCAGCGGTGCTCACACACCACAAAAACCTAGAAGCCCCACAGACAGCACCCCTAAGACAGGCAAGCGAGCAATGATAACGCCTAAACGTTCACGTGCAATAGGCCAAATGTTTTCCAAAGTAAATGCCTGTCACAGAGTTTGTTAATTCAAGAGCCCTAGGACTTTACTACCAGTACCACTGTCACTCTCTCGCCTCTCCGAACACTCCATTATACTACCTCCCATCCAAACGCTTATCTTACCTGTAATTTGTGTTTGAGGGCTGGCTCCACCTGGAATTCACAGTGTCCTAAGGCGTTAGGGGACTCGTCAACGTAAGTTTCTTCATTGTGCAGAATCCAGGCATCAGCATTATGGGTAATGGATAGGGTGAGTCTGGAGGAGGAGGACTCAGGATAGACGACCAGGACTGAGTTCTTGTCAACTAACTGTTGTGAACCTGAGGAATGCTGCGGCATCAAAATCAAGACAGTTCTGTTGATGGGCTTGTTGTTTTATTGGTTGATTACAGTTTTGTTGGGAATGTGATGAAGCACTTGCTAAAGAAAGACAGACACACAGGAATAAAAGTGAATAAGGAGGACTATTTACAATTAATGAATGATTGAGTCATTTTCAGAACTCGCTGTCAGGGAAGCAGAACTCGTCCTCATACTCTGCTAAATCATCAGTCGGGGTTACTTCTGGTAACTGAGGAGAACTTTCCTCAGGTAGGGCGGTGTCCTCTTCTTCCTGCGTGCATTCTCGTACTCTGTAATCTGGTGGTATGAAGTGCTGGTTCATCTTTATCAAGGTGAGCCGCTCCACATTTGCGGGCAAGAGACGGGACCTTTTGCAAGTCACAATGCCACCAGCAGAACTAAAAACACGTTCTGAGGACACGCTTGCGAGTGGGCAAGACAAGTAATTGATAGCCAGGTTGGTGAGCTCTCGCCATATTTTTCTTTTCCCATGCCAATACGCCAATGGGTCCTCAGTAATATTGACCTCTGTTGAGTCATCCAGATAGGCCTGCACCATTGAAAGAATGTCCTCCCGGATTCCTGTACTTTGCACTTCTGTGTCCTTTCTAGGACCAGGAAACCCTAGCTGAGTTAGCCAACTCGCTTCAGACATATCGCATGCGCCTGGTGTAGATGATACGGTTGCTGGTGTGGTTAACGGCTCAGAGGGAAAGTCACTCACTTCTGCCACAGGCACAGATGCAGATGGGCTTTTTTGGGACGCCTGATGGCCTGCTGATTCACTAGTAGTACTGTCTTCTCCTACAGTTTCCTTCCGCTCTCTTTCAAAACGAATGGCTGACTGAGCTAGCCAACCTTTGTACTCTGTAACATCCGATGTTTCAAAAGGAATTATTACTTTGCCAAACAATGGCTTTTTGTAACGTGGATCCAGAATAGTAGCACAAATGTAGTGCTGTTGTTTCTTGATATTTACAAGCCGTTCATTGCTAACTAGGCGTTGTAATAATCTCTGCGCCAACTCATGTGCTTCGTTCTTTCCAACGTCCTCTAATTGTGAAGACACCACCTTGACTTGGTGCTCGAGCTTCAGCAACAGTGGGATAGCTTTGCTCAAAGAACAGTCCTCCCTGCTGACGTCACGCGTGAAGACCTCAAAAGGCCGAAGCATGTCTGTCAGGCGTTTAACTCGCTGCCATTGCTCCACCGCTAGCATCATTTCTGTCGTATCACCACCCAGGTTGTAGAAATACTCATTGACTACTGGAAACAGCTCATGCAGACGCTCAAGCATGTAGAAGGTTGAGTTCCAACGTGTTGCCACCTCCTGGATAAGTGCTTTCACTGGCATTCTACGTTCATTTTGCTTGCGCCTCAGCTCCTTCCGGGCCTTAAAAGAATGGTTGAAATGTGTGCATATTCTTCTGCAGATGGTCAGTGTTTTGTCGACTGCAAGTTCTTTTTTCAAAAAATTTTGCACAACAAGGTTGATACAGTGCGCCAAACACGGCACTCTGAAATAGAAACCGTCCGCCATGGCCTTAACTACATTACTGCCATTATCTGTAGAAACATAACCAACCTTGCAATGTCTTGGGCGGAGCCATTGCAAGACCTTTTTGTTAAAGTCAGCCAAAATGTTGACTGCAGTATGACTTTTCTCCATGCCAAACATGGCTAATGTTGCATGTTTACGAGCACCCTTAAAAATCTCGATCAAGTCACCACCTGCATTTATCTGTTTTATAACCCCTGAAAAAGAGACCCAGTGTGCAGTGATGCACATGTAATCAAGGGCTTGGCAACTGGTCCACATGTCTGTTGTCAGGTGTATAGTGTGAACAGCACTCTTCTGCAAAGCTGCCCCCACCAACTCAAGCACCTCTTTGTGTAGTGCTGGAACAGCAACCCTGGCAAAATAGTACCGGCTAGGAACCTTCCATTTAGGGGCCAATGTTGCCACGAGTTCAAGGAAACCCACACCTTCGACAAACGAAAAAGGGAGAAGGTCCACCGCTAGCATTTTTGCCAGCTTAGTGTTATAGAGGCGTACAGTTGGGTGGTTGCGTTGAAATTGCGCATCTGAGGAGAACATGGCTGAAATGGTGCGCTGGACAAATTTACGGGATGATGCTGATGCCTTCTTCGACCCACTTCTGATCAGTGTTGACATTTTCCGCATTGGTGTGTCTCCCAGACTCTCAGTGTGCCTGCTATGTGTTACGGAGGGTGTGGTGCTGCCAGGGGTACTGGGTGCAACCGGACACATGTCTGACGCTTCTTCTACCTCCCCATCATCTTCAGATGAAACACCTACTATGGGTATATTTTGGCCACTTGCCCTTTGGGATCGCTTTCCCTTGACGTTTGCTAGGTGCGGAAACCATTCGACAGCGTGCTTTCTTTCAAGATGACCTATCTGGCCTCCGGTTCCATAGTTGGTACCAGTCTTACCACGGCTAACGCTAGTCTTACAAATGCAACAAACGGCTATGTTATCATATTTTTCATGGACACTAAAAAAGTTCCAAACTGGGGACTGGAAACTTCTGGTTTTGCCGCACGAGGAGATACTGCTGCCAATGCCAGATGAAGCAGTGGTGGATGAGCCTTGCAGACATCTACTGGGTTGTGCAATTATTGCAGCAACCTTACTTGAGGGAGTCGAGCTGCATGGAGTCCCTCTCTGGGGAGAAAATATGGGAGCTGTAGGTTTTGTTGAACTTGTGGTACTACTTGACTGCGTTGGTGGTGCTACCAGTGGCACGTCGCCAGGGTCACGCTCAGCATGACGTCGGGATAGGGTGTAAATGTCTGTCTGCTGCATAGCCGGTGTGGCTGGACTGACATGTGTGATGAATAGATCATTGCTGTCATCCTCTTCAACAACATCAGAATGCACCACTTCATCAAGTCGGACGTTCGGATCCATAAGTATAAGCTTTCCGGGGCCCTTCCTTTTAACATGTGATACCTTTCGCAGCTCATGGTGTGCCTCCCTCTCAGACGTCAGAGATGGTTGCCAATCTAGATCCAGATCATCATCTGATGGAGCGGGGCTTGAAGAGGAACTTCTACACACCCTCCTTGATCTTTTCCTTGCTGGGGAGCTGGGAGAAAATGAATCATCAGGAGGAGTGGCTTCGTCTTCCTGACATGATACCCCGGCTCCAAAGTCAATTTCCTCCTGTGCCCCTACTTCTGGAAGAACAACCATTGTGGGCACTTGCACCGCTCCATGCGCCGCTACATGGGCATCTTCTCTGACCTCTACTTGCAAGTCTCCATGGACCTCTCCTTCTCGGCCTTCTCCTTCTCGGCCTTCTCCTTCTTGGCCTTCTCCTTCTCGGCCTTCTCCTTCTCGGCCTTCTCCTTCTCGGCCTTCTCCTTCTCGGCCTTCTCCTTCTCGGCCTTCTCCTTCTCGGCCTTCTCCTTCACGGCCTTCTCCTTCTCGGCCAGCTCCTTCTCGGCCTTCTCCTTCTCGGCCTTCTCCTTCTCGGCCTTCTCCTTCTCGGACAGCTCCTTCTCGGACAGCTCCTTCTCGGACAGCTCCTTCTCGGACAGCTCCTTCTCGGACAGCTCCTTCTTGGACAGCTCCTTGCGCATGTACTTCTGCTTGTACTAGTAGCCCATGCAGTTGTTGTTGCGGCTTTGGTTGTTGAATAGTACTTGTGAGATGAGTTACAACCTGTGTTGATGGTGTGCTGCTACTTTCTTGCGAGGAACCAACATCACTGGTCGTTGGTGATTCAACAACTAAACAGGCTACCTGTGCAGCACTCATGGTGGGCCTTTGTTTTTTTTGTTGTTGTTGCCCAAAAAATGTATTGGTTGAGCCACCAGTCTCCTTGGTAAGTGGTGCCACTTGCTTCTTCTTCTCCTTAGTAGAGACATCTTTATTGCAAGAGGACCTACGGGCACCTCTTTTTGGAGCCATCTTCTTCAGATGTCGGAACAACAGGCCGCAGCAGCACATCTTCCTGGCACTGATGCTCAACGATGATGCGGAGTTTTGTGCACCTAAACGCAAACGAAGACAGAGGAACATCAGTAAATATAAATGTTGCATATGTAGCGCTTGAATAAACAGTTTGCAAGTAGGCATTTATGAATACACACGTGCACACTGCACACCACCACACAATATGGAAATTTCAAATTTAGGATTTGCTAAATTTTTAGGAAACAGGAATTTAACATTGATCCAAGAGAGCAAACACACAGAGGGTTGTACTTTCATGTACCCCTGACTCCGCCTGGGCACAATGGGTGAAAGCAAGGCACAATGGGTGCAGGCCTATGTCTCAAAGGTCACTGCCTGCATTCAAAATGGCCGCTTGACCCCCCCATCCACATGGCCAGGACCATGCCTCAAAATGGCCACCACCAACATAGCCAGCACCCAACCCCTACTCCAAAAAGTCAAAAAACACAACACAAATCAAATCACCACAATCCAATGCCATCCATCCATTTTCAGAAGGCTTATGCTGCCTGCTGGTGGTTTTCCGGTGCAAAATTTGCAATTTTTACAATTTCGCGAGTGCGAGATTGTTGCTTCACGGTGCGAACGTGGCAAAAACCCGCAAAAACCGCGAACAGACCGATTCTGGGCCCCCCTGGGCATAATGGATGACATCAGAGCACAGTGGGTGCAGGCCTATGGCACAGAGCACACAAACTGGCTTACAAATGGCCCCTAGACCCCCACCCACACGGGACCAGACAATAAAATGGCCCCCACCCACATAGCAAGCCCCCAACACCACCCCAAAAAGTCCTAAAACACTCAAAAATCAGCACAATCCAATGCCATCCATGCCCTGGCCAGAATCATGTTAAAAAAAAAATCAACAAAACAGTTGTATCATGCATGCACCCATAAATAAGCCTGGTGGTTTTCTTTTCATGTGCAGCAGAATTGTAATTTTTACAATTTCGCGAGTGCGAGATTGTTGCTGCGCGGGACACGAGCAGTGCGAACACAAGCAAAAAAATCCTCAGCTCGCGAACTTGCAGATTTCCCCCCCAAAAAGTCGAAAAAAAAGCAACACACACAAAAATCACCACAAACAAACAACATCAACTTACTTCTTTGTGAAATCAAATTTCGAATCCAAAAGTAATCCAAAAGGCCTCAAATCCAAAAATCCAGCAGCAACCACAAAAAGTAATCCTTCCCAGTCAAGATCGAAATCAAAGTGGCCAGGAAATGGAGGAGCTTACTGGACAGGAACAGGAAGTTGGAGACTGGGGCACTTCCTTCACCCCACCCCTATGGGAGGAGCTTGCTGGACAGGAACAGGAAGTTGGAGACTGGGCCACTTCCTTTACTAATTTTTGTACTTTCGCTAGTGCGAGATTGTTCCTGCCCGCGCCGCGGACCGCGAGCAGCGCGAGCAGTGCGAACACAAACAAAAAATCCGCTTCGCGTGGATTTTGCGTATTCTCGCCGCATCCGCGAGAGTTCGCGGATTGCGGATTCTCCGAAAATACGAAAAATCCGCGAGCGTAACGGATTTTACGCCCATGCTTAGTTCGGGGACGTCTTTCCCCAGCTGCCTTCACCTCCGCGACGCCCTGGCCAATGTCGGCAAGTCACGCGGTCCTCCAGCGGGTCAGGCATTCTGCTCCCGCTGGGAGCAGACCGGAACACCCCCGGGGGACAGCCCGTTCCTCTCACCCACCAGACGTTCTGTGCACCTTCTCTCTCAGAGGTGGCAGTGCTCCTCAACACGCCACACCTCCGGTCTGTGGGCCGCACCTCTAATCTCCTCACCTCAATGATTTTTGCAGCCAGCAATGCCGCTCCATGCAGCAATCCAAGATACCGCAGGGGGTCCGCGGCGGATCATGCTACTCGTACTGCATGTCCTCCCCGGAAATGTTCCTGACAGCGTGGGCGGCCGCCACCCAGCAGGGGTCTCTGCCTCGCGGTTTCGCCTCTCACAGGGTGCAATGTCCTCCTCGCGTACCTCTCCATCCTCCGCTACAGGAGCCGCACAAGGAGGGGTACCCCAAACTCCGTCGCGTTCCAGCTGACAATTGCCACAGGTTGTAGCCTTGGAAGGCGCACTTTGAGGGCAATTGTGGCGGATTACTGGGGGTATCGGACAGAGCACTAAAAGCTCACGTCCACCATGTTGGCGAGCTAGCCATGCCCCCCTCGTATAAGGGCCACTATCATAATGCAAATCAATTTGATGGTAAGCATTAGATAGATTTTTTTTTTTCTTATTTTTATTGGCATTTTGTTATTTGAACAATACAGATCTTATTGTCAGACATACAAGCAATAAGAAGTAAAACATTCATACAAGATTCCATTTATATCGGTGGCAAGCGGATCGAATCTGTAGAGTCCATGTACCAGTATCGCTGGAGAATTTGGGGGTGTAAACTCGGGAAAGAAGCATGTAGGCGCAGAGTGCAGGCAGATAAGGAAGGATACGGGTCGGGTGACATATGAGTCAGTGAGTCGTGCGATAATATGCTAGGGTCGTTAGAGGGGGGGTCTGCGTCAGGTCATTGGCAGAGTCCAGTTGACAAAATCACGGGATGTAGGGTGCAACTGTAGGCAGCACAGGTGTGCCATCAGCGGGGGGTCGGGGTCTGCGGGCGTGCCTGCATGGGGGGGATGAGGGGTGGCGGGGTGGACGGGTAGGCATCAGGGTCTTCGCCGCGCGTCGACTGTTTAAAGCGGTGGAGTAGCATGGCCCACTCCATGGAAATGGGGTGTTTTCGGGCTCCCATAACCTCCTCTTCGCGCAGCGTGTCTTCCTCCGCCTCTGCCCATTTACATACCGCCCCCACCCAAGCCGCTAGAGGGGGGTCTGTGGGGGATCGCCAGTGCATGGCTATACACATTTTTGTTAGTAATAATGCTAGTGAGATGAAACGCTTATGCGCTGTAGGATGCTTCTGTATCTGAATATGCCTAACGCGCTAGCTTCCCAAGTGGCAAGGGTCGTAAGTCCCGTGAGGTCCCTCAGAACATCATGGACTGTCCGCCACAAGGAGTGGAGGTCGGGGCAGCTCCAGAACATGTGGCGAAAGTCTGCGTCCGGGGAGTGGCACCTGGGACAGAGAAATTGAGTGTTGGGATAGAATTTTTGCAAGCGTGCCGGCGTCAAATACGCCATATGGAGTATATTGTACTGTATGTTTTTGAAGCGGGCATTCCTAGACATCTTTTTTGGAGCCTCAAGGGCCCAAACCCATTCCGACTAATGTAGTGGACCTCCGATGTCATCCTCCCATGTGGTGAGTAAGGTCACCAGGGGTGTATCTGCGAGTTCACTTAGCGACTTGTACAACCAGGTGACCAAATGTCGTCCCACCCCCATGCGCAGGATAGCATGTATGACTGGATGTATGTCTGGTTCTCCGGCGTGGAGGTTGTGATGGGGGAGGAAATCTTCGAGGAGTTGGTGATACCGCAGGAACTGACCCGGGGGGAGATCGTACTCGTCCACCAGGCGCTGGAATGGTTTAAGCTGTCTTTCTTCAAAGAGGGACTCTATGTCCGTGATCCTGCATGCCGTCCACGCCGTCAGCATGTTAGCGGGAAGTATGTCTCAAGTCTAGGCCAGCCAGCTAGCGGGAGTAAAGGGGTGTATGGGGGTGTACCGGGTGACATGCGGTGAACCCAGAGCATGCACTGGCGCGCCACCGTGACCTGTAGGGGATATGTACGTCACCGTTTGGTGCCTGGGAGGAGGAGGCGGGTAAGCTCCGGTGTGGGAATCCTATCTGTTGGGGTACATGTTTCATGTGCGTGCCGACCCGCCGTCCAGTAAGACAACCATTGAAGTTGTGCCGCCAGGAAGTAAGACTCGAAGAATGGGGCCCTCCTGGGTAGTAGGTAGTTGGAGGGTCTTCAGTGCTATTCTGTGCCTGCCTGATCCCCAGATGAGTGTACCAAGAAGAGAGTTGAGGTCGCGAAAGAAAGTCTTGGATGGGATCACCGGCAGGTTTGTAAAGTGATACAGGAGCCGGGGGAGCATTATCATTTTAGCCAAGGCCACTCGTCCAATCGGGGCGAGTGGGAGCTTGGTCCAAAAACCGATCGCCGACCGGATGCTAGCGAGTGCTCTGCAATGGTTGCCCTCAAAGAGGTCGGCAGGAGAAAGGTGAAGTCGGATCTCGAGGTATCGGGGGCCTCTGTAGTCAAGGATACCCTCTGTGTCCCCATCCAGATGTCGCAAGGGGGTAAGTCCGGGTGGAATGGGTACACCGTAGACTTGTCCCAGTTTACCCGGAGGCCGGAGGTGCCCGCAAATTCCGTGAGCGTCATCCATATGGGGGTCAGGTCATCCGAGATGTCTCGCACATAGATTAAGAGGTCGTCAGCGTACATGGAAACGCTATGAGTGATGCCCGCGAGTGGGATGACCCAATGTATGGCCTCCTGGCGCAATCTAATGGCCAGTGGTTCGATCACGAGGGCGAAGAGGAGAGGCGAAAGGGGGCAGCCCTGCCTCGTACCCCTTCGTACCTCAAAGGCCGTGGAGATATGTCTCCCTATCTGGACCCGTGTAGTTAGATCTGTGTATAATAGTCGCGTGTACGCTATGAGAACGGGGTCAATGTTAAGGCGGTGTAAGACAGAAAATAGGTATTGCCAGGTGAGGGTGTCAAAAGCCTTCTCAGGTCTAGGATGAGACAGGCAGAACGCGGGTATATGTCTCTCACCTGATCCTGCACATGGAAGACGCGGAGGATATTCTGAGAGGTGTTCCTGCTGGGGACGAACCTGCATTGATCCAGGTGGACTAGAGGGTGTATTATTTGAATATATCTATCGGCTAAGATTTTCCCCAGGATTTTGCCGTCGGCGGACAAAAGCGTGATGGGACGATATGACGCCATGAGGTGTGGGTCCAGATGCGGTTTCAGAAAAGTCACAATTACAGATTCCCGTAGGGATTGGGGTAACACCCCTTGCTCAATGGCCGTCGCAAACATTTGAGTTAATTGTGGGACTAAGAGAGGAGAGAATGTCGTGTAGTACTCCAGCGGGAGTCCGTCAGTGCCTGGGGCCTTGTTACGGGACAGGGCGCGTATCGCCTGGGTGACATCCGCAGGCATTATCTTTGACTCCAACGCAAGTTTGTCAGCATCTGTGATCGTGGGCAACGGTAGCGGATCAAGGAAATGATCCACTGATGAATGTGAGTGCGGAATCGGGGTGCCATATACCGCCGCATAATAGTGTTGGAACGCTAAGAGGATCTCGCTCTGGGAGCGCACTGGGGTGCCACCAGGATTGATGATGTCAGTAATTGGCTTGGTATCGGTGTCTTGCTGCGCTAATTAGACGAGCATCGCGCCTGTTTTATCTCTATCTTTATGCACCCGGGAGGCATATGCCCTGAAATTATATTTCTGAAGGTCGGCGCAAGCCGCCTGGTAGGCCGTTTTTGCCCCGGCCGTAAGCGTAGCATGTTCCTTGGAAAGGTCGTCCCGCTTAGTGACTGTGGCAAAGTGCTGTTCCGCCTTAGTCAGTGCCTGCTCTAATGTGCGTCGAACCCCGGTGATTTGTTTGATACATTCTCCGCGTGCCACCACCTTGAATGCATCCCACTCCACCAATACCGATGAAGCCGTGCCTGCATTGAGTGTGAAGAAGTCCTGTATACTCTGTGTGTGCTCATGTTTAAAGACCTGGTCAGTCAGACACTCCCGGGGCAGGCGCCAGGTGGGGACGGGTGGGTGTGGGGGGCGCCAGTTGAGTCGCAGAATATGGGCATCATGGTCCGAGACGATCCTGCCCATATAGTTCGTGGAGACAATCTTAGGAAGAATCGGCGCGGAGCAAAGGAACCTGTCCAGGCGCACCCGTAAATTATGGGGGACGGAATGGAATGAGTATAGGCGGGTGTGTGGGTGTAGGTGTCGCCATGCATCTGTGAGAGCCCAGTGTGAGGACCAAGCTCGGAACTTCTCCATTTGTCTGAGGGCAGGGGAGTGCAGGGGTGGGGGGTGTGAGCGATCCAGGGTGATGTTCAGAGTGCAATTGTAATCCCCTCCCAGGAGCCAGGGAACAGCGGTGAACTGGGCCAAGACCCCCGTGAGGTGATCCCAAAATTTGTCCTGGTCTAGGTTAGGGGCGTAAATGCTCCCCAAAAGGATCGCCTGGCCATCAAGGAGCCCCTCCAGCAGAGCGTACCTGCCCTCTTTGTCCAGTACCCGTCTAAGTTTCCGGAAGGGGGCCCCCGGCCTAACCCAGATCAAGGCGCCGCGTGCATTTGCTGAGTAAGCCGTGGCGCAGATCGTGCCGCGACATTTTGCCTGTAGTCTGCCTCTACTACTGCCATTGAGGTGGGTGTCCTGCAGGAACGCGATTCCGGAAGCCTGACGTTTTATGTACGAGTATACAGAGTAGCGCTCTCTTGGTGTGTGAAGGCCCCTGACATTGAGTGTGAGGACATTAACGTCCGAACGTGGTGCTGCCATCATCTAATACCCATATTACAGGCGGAAGGCACCCATGTGACCTGTCAGAGTGCTGTCCTATGTATCGTGTGTACGCCGACTCGCGCCATGCTATAGAGGGGCTGTGACGGTAGCAAACAAGGGTGAAAACTGCTGAAACTGGGGGTGGGAAACAGTCCCAATACATGGGATATGTCACCGGTGGTGGCATATCCAAACGAATTCCCTGCCAGGGGACAGGTACAACAAGATTCTGCGGGGGTGGCAGTATGTGTGCGCACGAGACTGTGCGCAGATTGGGCCTTTGGAGGATTAATGAATGAATGTCGCGCATGAGCCTTCATGTTACGAGCGCTTGAGCGGCGCTAGGGGAGTGCATCGTGAGCCAGGCGCTCATGAGAATGGCAAAGAGAGTCACTCGCTACAAAGAGGCACCCAATTGTCCATCCAGGATAGCGTCCGCTGTTTGTGGGGTAACCAGGGGAGGAGTGGCGGTGCCACCCCCCGACAGTGTGTCGTCGCTGTCGTTTTCTCCCTCCGATGTGAAAATGTGCGGGGGCGATCAATGTCTTGCGTGACGGGCGATGTTTGTAGATCGATCACCGCCTGCAGGGCCTCTCGGCTTTCCCGTACTATCTGTGTTAGATCCGGAGACTCCCAGGGGGAGGATCCAAGTCGTCTGGTGGCGTCATGGTGGGATCTCTTTGGGCCACGTCTTCTGGACTTCCGTGGTTTGGGGCTGGAATCGCACTGGGTCTCTGCCCTGGACAATAATGGGCAGTGCTGGTCCGCCCAATCCTGCGCCTCCTCGACGGTGGCAAAGAAAATGGCGGTGCCCTTGTATAGGATCTTGAGCCGAGCCGGGAACAGTAGGGAGTATTGGATATTGTTCATGCGGAACCGTCTCTTATCCTCAAGGAAGGTGGACCGCTGTTGTTGGACCGCACTGGCATAATCTGGGAAAACCATTATCTGTTTGTTCTCCACTTGTAGAGGACCAGCCGCCCGGGCCGTCCGGAGCACCGCGTCACGCTCGCAGAAGTGTAGGAATTTTGCGAGCATCGGTCTCGGGGAAAATCCTGGTCGTGGCCTCCGGGCCGGAACTCTATGGGCGCGTTCAATGGAGAAGAAGGCAGATCTGTCCGCGGCTGGGGTAAAGGATTTAATCCACGTCTCCATATAGTTCAGGGGGTCCGAGCCCTTAATCCCCTCCGGCAGACCCAGTACGCGGATGTTGCAGCGCCTTGACCATCCTTCCAAATCAACTGCGCGTTCTTCTAGGGCTGCCACGCGATGCAAGACCTCCTGCAGAGTGGTTTGCTGCGCCTTAACAATGGGTTGTAGGTCGGTTAAAGTTTTCTCCCCATCCGTTACTCTATCCGCAAGTTTCCGGTGGTCGTCGCGGATCAGGTTAACGCCGGTTGAAAGGGTGCCCAGATGCTCCTCCATTGACAGCCGGGACAATTCAACGGCAGCCAACACTTGGTCCAGTTTCGCCGATAAGGTGGGGTCAGCCTGCGGCGTGTTAGTTTGCGACCATCCCGCGTGTGGGGCATATTTTCGGGAGCCGTTTCTGGAACGGTGGTTGCCTGTGTACCTTTAGGCTTCCCCATGGCGGAGACTCATGAGACACCACACGGCGTCAGTGGCGAGGAGGAGTGTGACACCCGGCGAGGACCAGCCTGGGCAGACGAGGCAAGATGTGGACCGGTGCTCGTCAAGCGACCACGAATCTCAATTCATGCATGAAATGTCCAGGAACAGTTCAGTGGATCCCTCGGCGCCTGTGGAGCAGCACGCTCTGGGTGGATGAGGGGGAAGAGGTAGACAGGAGAGAGGAGCTCGGGTCGATCTGCTGCTTGTGTGTCGGGGGCCCCCTAGAGTTCACGAGCCAGTGGCAGGAGCAATCCGGGTCGCGAGGCAAGGAGAGTCCTCAGGTCACCATGTCAGGGTCAGGCAGCGTTGGCGGCAGGGGAGAAGGTGGAGAAGGCTGGGCCGTCTGCTCAGAGGGGCGGGATGTAGGAGCACTCAGCTCACCTGTAGGTATCGGGCCTTCGATAGTCCGCAGGGGATCGCCGCGTCCGAAGCTTCACTCGCGGCTCTCCCCGGGCGCCATTTTGGAGTCAGGCGTGCCGAGTAAACAGGCGTTTTCAGGAGAGCCCCCAGCAGCCCAGCAATTCGTGGCGGGTCCCAGGTCCCGGTGCGCCCGGGTAAGCTCCCCGCTGTATTGAGGAGTCTCTGCAGTGTGCACTGCCACCGATGGTCCACCTGGGCGTGGGTCCCGGCACTCACATCACGGAGTCAGCACCCTCAGCATGAAAGGATCCGGCACTCAGGAGCTCTTTGGCAGCGAGCCTCCCCCGGTCCACCGTCAATGCAGGAGTGGAGGTTGGGAGGTCGAAGGCTCTCCACAGTCGGGTAAGGCTGTTGGTGTGGTGTTACGGAGCCGCAGGCGCCATCTTGGGACTCCGCGCGCAACTCCGAAGAATTATTCACCCTGTACCGCAGCCGCTGCGTGGGTTGCTCGGGGTCACAGGATCGTCTCAGCTGGCAGAGGTGTTCCGATCAATGATCCGGGAGTGTGAGGCTCACGGTGATCCCCGGAACCGGGCAGGATGCCAGCCCGATCGCAGAGCCTCAGCGGGACACAACCGCCATCGTGGCTTGCTTAGCCACGCCCCCCCGTAAGCATTAATTAGATATAGAGTTGTGAACACTTTTGCCTCACTTAACTTCATGAACATTTCTCCAATATTGGGAAAAAGATGGTGATCTACCCATACACAGTTGTTTAAATCTCTCAAATCCACACAAAGTAACATTTTTCCAATAGATTTGTGTACAAAAACTGAAGACAGCCAATCAGATGACTCAATTTTTTCTGCGAAGTCTATATTACATAATCTTTCCAATTCTTCTTTAAAAGTTTTTCTCCTCAATTTAGAGCAAACAAATGGATTTGCATCGAGGGTTCTTAAGGAAGCTAAAATCATACTTTTGTGACCCACCTCTCTTTTATGGAGATGAGGCAGCAATTATTTTATGTAACTAAAGCATTATGTGGTAGCGCATTATCATTTACAGATTGCACAATTTCTATTGAAATGGTCTCCAAATGTGCACATACATATTGTTTTACTAATAAAATAATATTGCATGCAAATCATAATGTGTGGTAATCAGGTTTCAGTGAATATTTATTATTTGTGCATCACCAAGTGAAATGTCTTGATTTGTTTTGATCCTTTTAAAATCTTTGTTTCCATTACTCTTCAGAATTACAAACAAATTTCTTCATTTTTGCTAAGTTAACTGCTGAATGTGTACAGTTCATTTACAGGCATTTACATTTTGCTGTGTGCTATGAAAAAATGACATCCTACTGCCTTTCCTTTTGCACTTCATGCACCCTTAGCAAGATTGCCACATACTTCCCATTACTCTTCTTTCTCTGACTGCAAAGTGAAAGGAGTTTGTAAACACCAGTTCCCATCTTAAAAACATAAGTGGTAGAGGACATGGCCTGACATTTGACCTCTGTCTTTGAAGCGCAGCAAATGTGACAAGATAGACAGAATTTAAAGGCATCTTTATGATTTGCTTGGATTTTCAGGGATCCACAAACAAATTGGCTTGAAACCCACCTGTGGGTTGCGACCCACAGTTTGGAAAACCTGCCACAGGGAGCCATTGTGAATAAAGTGTATTTCAGAAAAGTGAGGATACTTCCTCTTCTAGACCATGGCAAAGAGATCCACAAAAAGAAAAACAATCTGGTGAAGATAATTTGTGTCACCTTGGGGAACCAGCTAGGTGAGCAGCTTCTAAGATTTCCCATTGCTGCACCCTCTTCCAAAGGCAGATGTTTTCCAGTCAAATGGTCCACACCCCTATTACTTTTGATGGAATGGATAGGGGTGTTGTTGTCCAACAAAATTTGAATGTTGCCCCCTGGAATGGAAGGAAATAGGCCTTCTGGGCAAGATGAACTACGCACATCTCATGCACGTTTATGTGCAGGAACTTTTTTGACATAGATAAAGGCCCTGCAGCATCATTTGGCCCATGTGAGCACCTCTTCCCAGTGATGAGGCATCCCTGATCACTATAGCAGTAACCCACAGAGGGCTGAATAGGCTATCTTCAGAAGGTTGGAAAGGTTTAACCATTAGTGAAGATATTGATGAACTGAGTGGAAGACATGTAATTGAGCTGAGAACCTGCTTTGGTGTTCTAGCCAGATCCTCCTCAGACATTGCTCAAGGACTCTCATCCACCATCTGTTGTGAGGCCCCAACCGAATGCACAAGTCCACAGGGCCTAGCAGATGTAAGAACCTGGAATAACAAGATCCAAGCTTGAATAAGACTTATAAGAGTCATCAACTGAATATCTGTGAGCCTCTGAAAAGAAAGAAAGGTCTGCATAAGGGTTGTGAAAATTACCTTGATAACAATCAGTCTCTGAGTTGGTATGAGGTGAGTTTTCCCGTTATTGATGGTTAAGTGCAAGTTGTGAAGAACAGCCATGGCCTGCTGGAGATGTCTCTGGACCAACATTAGGGACTCCACATTCAATGGTCAGTTGCCCAAGTAGAGAAAAGGTAAACAGACATAATATCGATTCCAAAATATCGACTGGACATAATATCGAGGTAAAAATATAGACTAGACAAAATATCAACCAGACATAATATAGACTTCAAAAATATCGAGTTATATCGATATTAATAGCCAAAATATCGAATCAAAAATATAGACTAGACATAATATCGACTAGATAGAATATAGACCAAAAAAATCGAAAATAAGGTAAGTTTTTAATAATTTGTAATAATTGTGTAATATAAATCTGTAGCGGGTTGTGGGTTATAGGGGAATAGGGTGGGAAGTAATTTAAATATAATTAATTAATTATGTAAATTAATAATAATTGTTAATTATTTATTAATTGGTAATTCATTAAAATATAATTGGTAATTAATAATAATTGATTAATTGATAAATAATTAATTTTTAGTAAATTATTTTCTGTAGCGGGTTGTGGGTTTATAGGGGAATAGGGTGGGAAGTAATTTAATTATAATTAATTAATTATGTAAATTAATAATATTTTTTATTAATAATTAATTGGTAATTAATTAAATATAATTGGTAATTAATAATAATTGATTAATTGATAAATAATTAATTTTTAGTAAAAAAAAATCTGTAGTGGGTTGTAGGTTTATAGGGGAATAGGTTGGGAAGTAATTGAATTATAATTAATTAATTATGTAAATTTAAATAAATTGTTAATTAATTAATAATTGTTCATTAAATAAAATTTAATTGGTAAATAAAAGTAATTGGTATAGGAAATTAAATTTACTTGGTAATAAATATTTCTATTAATTATATTTATTTATGAAGTTTTTACTTTTTCTACTGTTGCACTCACTGGAGTGGGAATAGTAATTTTTAACCCTACGCTATCCAACGCTTTCCCTACTGTTGCACTCTTTGGAGTGGGAATTGTAATTTTTACCCCTACGCTATCCAACGCTTTCCCTACTGTTGCACCCACTGGAGTGGGAATAGTAATTTTAACCCCTACGCTATCCAACACTTTCCCTACTGTTGCACCCACTGGAGTGGGAATAGTAATCTTTACCCCTACGCTATCCAGCGCTTTCCCTACTGTTGCACCCAATGGAGTGGGAATAGTAATTGTAACCCCTACGCTATCCAGCGCTTTCCCTACTGTTGCACCCACTGGAGTGGGAATAGTCATTTTAACTCCTACGCTATCCAGCGCTTTCCCTACTGTTGCACTCTTTGGAGTGGGAATAGTAATTTTTACCCCTACGCTATCCAACGCTTTCCCTACTGTTGCACCCACTGGAGTGGGAATAGTAATTTTAACCCCTACGCTATCCAACACTTTCCCTACTGTTGCACCCACTGGAGTGGGAATAGTAATTTTAACCCCTACGCTATCCAGCGCTTTCCCTACTGTTGCACTCTTTGGAGTGGGAATAGTAATTTTTACCCCTACGCTATCCAACGCTTTCCCTACTGTTGCACCCACTGGAGTGGGAATAGTAATTTTAACCCCTACGCTATCCAGCGCTTTCCCTACTGTTGCACCCACTGGAGTGGGAATAGTAATTTTAACCCCTACGCTATCCAGCGCTTTCCCTACTGTTGCACCCACTGAGTGGGAATAGTAATTTTAACCCCTACGTTATCCAGCGCTTTCCCTACTGTTGCACCCACTGGAGTGGGAATCGTAATTTTTACCCCTACGCTACCCAACGCTTTCCCTACTGTTGCACCCACTGGAGTGGGAATAGTAAATTTTACC
Source organism: Lissotriton helveticus (assembly GCF_964261635.1). Taxonomy (NCBI): domain Eukaryota; kingdom Metazoa; phylum Chordata; class Amphibia; order Caudata; family Salamandridae; genus Lissotriton; species Lissotriton helveticus. The sequence continues at coordinate 1,376,580,428 of NC_136059.1, forward strand.
CCTACGCTATCCAACGCTTTCACTACTGTTGCACCCACTGGAGTGGGAATAGTAAATTTTACCCCTACGCTATCCAACGCTTTTGCTACTGTTGAACTCACTAGAGTTGTTATAATAAATTTTAACCATTTTGCTATGCTACGGTAAAAATATTATATATGTTTATTTAATAATATGTTTTTATATATATATATATATATATATATATATATGTATTATTTTTTATATGTAAATTAATAATAATTGTTAATTAATTATTAATTGGTAATTAATTAAAATATAATTGGTAATTAATAATAATTGATTAATTGATAAATAATTAATTTTTAGTAAATTATTTTCTGTAGCGGGTTGTGGGTTTATAGGGGAATAGGGTGGGAAGTAATTTAATTATAATTAATTAATTATGTAAATTAATAATATTTTTGTATTACTAATTAATTGGTAATTAATTAAAATATAATTGGTAATTAATAATAATTGATTAATTGATAAATAATTAATTTTTTGTAAAAAAAAAATCTGTAGTGGGTTGTGGGTTTATAGGGGAATAGGGTGGGAAGTAATTTAATTATAATTAATTAATTATGTAAATTTAAATAAATTGTTAATTAATTAATAATTGTCCATTAAATAAAATTTAATTGGTAAATAAAAGTAATTGGTATAGGAAACTAAATTTACTTGGTAATAAATATTTCTATTAATTATATTTATTTATGAAGTTTTTACTTTTTCTACTGTTGCACTCACTGGAGTGGGAATAGTAATTTTTACCCCTACGCTATCCAACGCTTTCCCTACTGTTGCACTCTTTGGAGTGGGAATTGTAGTTTTTACCCCTACGCTATCCAACGCTTTCCCTACTGTTGCACCCACTGGAGTGGGAATAGTAATTTTAACCCCTACGCTATCCAACGCTTTCCCTACTGTTGCACCCACTGGAGTGGGAATAGTAATCTTTACCCCTACGCTATCCAGCGCTTTCCCTACTGTTGCACCCACTGGAGTGGGAATAGTAATTGTAACCCCTACGCTATCCAGCGCTTTCCCTACTGTTGCACCCACTGGAGTGGGAATAGTAATTTTAACCCCTACGCTATCCAGCGCTTTCCCTACTGTGGCACCCACTGGAGTGGGAATAGTCATTTTAACCCCTACGCTATCCAGCGCTTTCCCTACTGTTGCACTCTTAGGAGTGGGAATAGTAATTTTTACCCCTACGCTATCCAACGCTTTCCCTACTGTTGCACCCACTGGAGTGGGAATAGTAATTTTAACCCCTACGCTATCCAACGCTTTCCCTACTGTTGCACCCACTGGAGTGGGAATAGTAATTTTAACCCCTACGCTATCCAGCGCTTTCCCTACTGTTGCACTCTTTGGAGTGGGAATAGTAATTTTTACCCCTACGCTATCCAACGCTTTCCCTACTGTTGCACCCACTGCAGTGGGAATAGTAATTTTAACCCCTACGCTATCCAGCGCTTTCCCTACTGTTGCACCCACTGGAGTGGGAATAGTAATCTTTACCCCTACGCTATCCAGCGCTTTCCCTACTGTTGCACCCACTGGAGTGGGAATAGTAATTTTAACCCCTACGCTATCCAGCGCTTTCCCTACTGTTGCACCCACTGGAGTGGGAATAGTAATTTTAACCCCTACGCTATCCAGCGCTTTCCCTACTGTTGCACTCTTTGGAGTGGGAATAGTAATTTTTACCCCTACGCTATCCAACGCTTTCCCTACTGTTGCACCCACTGGAGTGGGAATAGTAATTTTAACCCCAACGCTATCCAGCGCTTTCCCTATTGTTGCACCCACTGGAGTGGGAATAGTAATTTTAACCCCTACGCTATCCAGCGCTTTCCCTACTGTTGCACCCACTGGAGTGGGAATAGTAATTTTAACCCCTACGCTATCCAGCGCTTTCCCTACTGTTGCACCCACTGGAGTGGGAATAGTAATTTTTACCCCTACGCTATCCAACGCTTTCCCTACTGTTGCACCTACTGGAGTGGGAATAGTAAATTTTACCCCTACGCTATCCAACGCTTTCTCTACTGTTGCACCCACTGGAGTGGGTATAGTAAATTTTACCCCTAAGCTATCCAACGCTTTTGCTACTGTTGAACTCACTAGAGTTGTTATAATAAATTTTAACCATTTTGCTATGCTACGGTAAAAATATTATATATGTTTATTTAATAATATGTTTTTAAATATATATATATATATATATGTGTATTTTTTTGTTATATATTTTTTTAATTTACATTAATTATTTATTAATATTACATTTATTTAATAATTTTAACTAAGTTTATATTAAATATTTTTATTATTATATTAGTTTTAACTTAATTTAAATACATTTTAAAAAAACGATATTTTGACAGTCTATATTTTTGTAACTTGATATTTTTGAGTCGATATTTTAGTACTTACCTGTTTGAAGATAGCCAGTCGATATTTTGTCCCTCGATATTTTTTCCTCGATATTATTTTATCTCGATATTTTTGTGGTCGATATAATTTCAGTGATCCTAGAGAAATACATGGAACATAACATAACATAACCCCTTCTTCTACAGAAAGCTGTTGTGATTAGCAGCACCTTTGAAAATATGCATGCAGCTGTTGTCAGTCCCAGAGGGAGGATCACAAGTTGAAAGTGCTGATACCCCACTCTGAACTCAAGTCGCTCCTGTGGTCAAGGAGAAATGAAAGATGAAAATATGCACCCTGAAAATCAATGGACACCCCTAGTCTCAAACAAGGGGGCTGGTCCTTTACTCAAGGACCACATCTAGAACTTGCTGTTTTGGATGAATAGATTGAGAAGGTGGAAAGCGAGGATAGTTCTCAGGTCATTATCCTCCTTGGGGACTATGCAATTGAGAGAGTAAATCCTTGTGCCTCTCCCTGCTAGAGGCAATACTTCTATGAACTCTTTCTGCAGAAAGGGCAGGAGTGCAGCCTCATTGATCAATAAAGTAAGGGAGCAGTCTAAAAGGGATTATAGTATAGTCACATGTTCTGACATGATCGCTTCTGCCTGAGCAACAAAACAAGAGATCATCTCCACAGTGAAAGTTGGTGATGTGAGGTAAAGGAGTCAGAGGGCGGTAAGAGGCAGCTGAGTTAGTAGACATTGGTGGTATCTGCTGCTCCTCGTTAAGGATCCTAGATCTACCCCAACCTTTAAATGAGCAAAACAGTTAATGTGGTCTTTAAATAGGTTGAAATGGCTGCCGTTGTCAGGACTGCACAGAATAACCATGGAACTTCCAATATTGTTGGTTAAATTGCTGTGCATGGTAGGACAGGCTCAGGGCATAAAATGGAGCCCTGCTGTTTTTGACACATACCGACAAGGATTCCAACTTCTCACCTAATAATTACTCACAGTTAAAGTGCATGTCTATGAGCATAGCCTTGACATATCTGAAAAAACTAATGGAATGCATTCAAACTTCCTGACATAGTATGTTAGGTATGCCTATATGCCATAGGAGTCCATGATATCCTGGAATGCCCATCTCGGAACAGATCACCCAGTTGAGTCACCCCTGCTGCCATCCAAGTATCTCTGTCGAGTCTCTGCACCTCCAGCTGGAGTGTTGGTAAGCTCCAAAAAGCAATGGCAGGGGAGTAAGGTATACAGGTCTCCTTGCTGTGCACAAAGTGACGCAAACACATACGAACCACTGCCATCTGGCGGGTTGCCCCACTAAGTCACCTCCCTAGGCCAGATAACTAAATGTAGACATTCATCTCTGCTAGCAGGCCGCAAATGGATGCTCCTGCCGTCTGCCCGTATTCCATATTAAATCTAAGAGTATACCATGGAGCTCCCTTAAATAGCTTCAGGCTTACACAATCAGAAATGCAGCAAAGAAGTAGAGCAATCTAGGCAATACCAGCATCCTAAATACCGCCACTCTGCTGAGCAGGGACAAGGGCGATGACTGCCAAAATGGCAGTGACTGTCAAATAGAGCATACCGCCTTGTCAACATTACCTTCCTTAAGAGCCTTTTCTGAGTGGTAGATCTAGACACCTAAATAGCGAAAGGTGGGCCCTCACTTGTGCAGCCCTGTGTGGTTCAGGAGTCAAAGCCATAGGAAACAGGCAGGCTGTGGGCCAGTTCACTTGAAGTCCTGAGGCATCACAGAAGTCCTCTAGGGGGAGCCTCTGCCCTGGGAGGGAACCCTCCATGTCCCGCAGGTACACCAATGCGTCATCTGCATATAGTGATATACTGTGATGCCTAACCAACTCTGGAATCTTCCATTGGGGTGCCAGTTGGCGCAACTGGCAAGCTAGAGATTCTTCCACCAGTACTAGGAGCCTCTTTGAATCGGGAAACTATCTGATATCACCTGTCCTGTGGGTACTTGTGTTGTTAGATGTCTATACAAGGTACAAATCCAACCCAAAAAACCTGGGTCGGACCCCATGTATTTGATTGTCAGTTGCAGATAATCCCAGCTCAGGGTGTGGAGCATTTTTCTATGTCCAAGGAGACCGAATCCCGGCTATTAGCATCTGGGGATGCCCTGGATTAAGTGGCACAACGGATGAATGTTAAGTAAGGTGCTGCACCCTGGTATAAAACCCGACTTATCATTTTGTACAAGCGTACCAATTATGGGGAGCAATCTATTGGCCAGCATTTTGCCTAGAATTTTATAATCCAAATTGAGCAAGGGCAGTGGCCTATAGGACTGAACATCCAGATGGTCCCATCCTGGTTTAGGCAGAATCACAATCAGAGCTTCCCACAAAAAGTTCAGTAGCTGGCCCAGCTCCCATGCCTCAGTGTACACATCCAAGAGTTGCATTATATGAGCTAAGAAGGTAGTGTAAAACTCGACGGGCAGCCCCTCAGTGCCAGGTGTCTTATTCCGTGCGGATTGGGATATGAAAGCCATGATCCATCAGCCCTCATCCTCCTGGACCTATCTGCCGCTTTCGACACGGTCTGCCATCGCACACTAAAGACTCGCCTCCATGAAGCCGGTATCCTAGAGAAGGCCCTTCCTCTACGGCAGATCCCAGAGCGTCCGCCTCCCACCTTTCCGATCCGAAGCCACCAACATCATCTGCGGCGTCCCCCAGGGCTCCTCCCTCAGCCCGACGCTGTTCAACATCTACATGGCCCCCCTCGCACAAGTGGCCCGCCACCACAACCTCAACATCATCTTCTACGCCGACGAGACTCAGCTCATCATCTCCCTCACCAAGGACCCACGCACCGCCAAAACCAACATCCACGACGGAATGAAGGCCATCTCCGACTGGATGAGCAGCAGCCATCTGAAACTGAACTCGGACAAGACGGAGGTCCTCATCCTCGGGCCCAACCCCTCAGCCTGGGACGACTCCTGGTGGCCTACCACTCTGGGGACAGCACTGACACCCACCGACCACGCACGCAACCTGGGATTCATCCTCGATTCCACCCTCTCCATGTCCAAACAGGTAAGCGCCGTCTCCTCCTCCTGCTACAACACCCTCCGCACCCTTCGTAGGATCTACAAATGGATCCCGGCCGAAACAAGAAGAACAGTGACACAGGCCCTCGTCAGCAGCAGGCTGGACTACGGCAACGCACTCTATGCCGGAATCCCAGCCAAACACCTACGACGACTCCAGCGCATCCAAAATGCCTCCGCCCGACTGATCGTCAACGCACCCCGCCGCTGCCACATCACCCCCCACCTGAGGAACCTACACTGGCTCCCCGTCGACAAGAGGATCACCTTCAAACTCCTCACCCATGCACACAAAGCACTCCACAACGCCGGACCAGCCTACCTGAATAGCCGTCTCAACTTCCACACCCACACCCGCCAGCTCCGCTCCGCCAGCCTCGCCCTCGCCACCATCCCCCGCATCCAACAAACTACCTCCGGCAGCAGATCCTTCTCCTACCTCGCTGCCAAGACCTTGAACACCCTTCCTACCCACCTACGTCAGACCGAAGACCTACTCGCCTTCAGAAAACTCCTCAAGACCTGGCTCTTCGAACAGTAGCGTCGCCCCCCCCTCAGCGCCTTGAGACCCGCACGGGTAAGTAGCACGCTTTACAAATCCCCCTGATTGATTTCCACCAATTAAAGAGTTTCATCTAGATCCGCACTCTTAAGGGGGGATAATTTGGGATGAGGAAGGTGTGTTATGAACTAGTGCATCTGTTCCACAGAGTGTTTGGGTACAGCCGTATACAGTGACCGATAAGGGGCTTGGAAAGCATAATTGATGGCTACCTGAATTGTAAGTCTGTCACCCTCAACAGTCTTAACAGCACCGATTGGGGATCATTGCTTCTCTTCCTGCACCAGCCATGCTAACAATTTCCCAGAACACTCACCTTCAGCATGTAGCATGACTATGCATTGTTTATGATCATGCTTACTGAGTAGCATTTCTGCGACGTATGGTGTTTGTGCATTTGTTAGAGCTTCTCCACCAGTGCTGCACGCAGTACTACCTCTATTTCCAAAGGGTGCACTTCCCATTCAAGCAAGGACAATTTCCCCTGTAAAAGCCGTCAAATTCTCCATGTGGCCACCATACAGTGGCCTAGCACTGCACCTTTACGTGTGTCCAATTCTAGAGTCCAGGAATCAGTGGATTCTGCGTTCAGCTCGAAGTAGTGGGTAATTAATGCTGTCAACTCCTCTTGGAACGGAGGATCTAACAAGGCCACAGTTTGCAGCTGCCAGGTAGGAATCCTGGTACACGGCCTCCCCCACTGTATGGTTACCTGCAACTGACAATGGTCTGATAGGGTGCCCGCAAGGTACTCCAACCACAGCACAATCAATTTTAAGTGTGCAGTGCCCAAAAAGAGATCAAGGCGAGCATGGACATCATGAACCGAGGAATAGAACGAGAATTCATAGTCTAGCGGGTGTCCGAGGCTCCAAATGTTATGCAGGTGACGCTGTCTGGTCAAGTTGCTAAAGTGTTGAGTCATGCGGACACATGTGGCATTGTAGATCGGTGGAGTAGAGTGCTCACAGGCAATATCTGGCACGCAGTTAAAGTCTCCCTCACAGAAAGTTGGGGAGAGTGGGTCTCAAGAGAGTGCAGGGATGAATATGTCCAGAAAAGCAGATTGGTTAATATTAGCGGCATACTCCACTACCAATTTGAGAGGAGCTCCATCAAGGTGACCTTCTGTGATGGCGAAGCACCCTCGTTCGTCCACCCTATGATGATCCACCACATAAGGGACTCCTGGGGCAACCCAAATGAGCACACTACGGGCATACGCTTATGTTGCTGTACTGGATATTTGCCCCCCACGATGTTTCTGCAGCTCAGTAAGCGTTAGGTGATTTCTTGACACAGTTGTAATGCATGTGACAGCGCTAAAGGTAGTCTTGGACATTGTACTGAGTAGCAGGAGAGGCTATGCTGGGTGTATTTCATGTCAAAATACTGTATTGTGGGGTTTGGGCTATTATGAGGGCCCCTATGATTTGTAGTGAAGGTGCGCGTCATATGCTGTATTTGTGTGCTGCATACTAGTAGGACGGTCTACACAAACACCAGTGGAACCTATCCTCTGGTGCCTGTTCCGCTGCATACTCGTGTAGTGGTGCCCTTTGGTCTTTAGAGTTGACTCCATATATACTAAAACAATAATACAACTAACAAAGGCCCGAAGTAGCCATTCCCCCATGTAGGGCGTAGGGAAGGTGTTCTTCCATAGTCATGGAGGATTAGGCCCTACAAGTACGGCACAATGACCACCAAGCTGTCTCCAAAGCACATGTCGAGCAGATGTCCAACAGAGGCAAGCTTCTATTGACAAACGGAGTGGTGCGCAGGGCTTGAGGATAGCTATCCCAGGTCATCCACTGCTCATGGACTGAGGATCGGACCATGGTTGGTGCAAATCATCGAGGTCGCAGAGTGAGGTGTTTCCGCGCCAGAGTCTGACGCTTGCCTGGATCATAGGTGACAAAAAGACTTTGTACTGTCCTGTGAAGATGCCTCCAGTGCCCAGGCTCGTTCCTCAGCTGCCTGGATGTGGGTAGGGCGTGTTCGGGCAACTTTGCTTTTCCTACGTTTAGTGAGTGTGATCCCACTAAAATCTTGGCAAAGGATAAGACCATTGTTAAAGGGGAGTTTTTGAATTTACTGGGTTCTATCAGGGAAGACCAAGAGATAACAAAACCCGCAGTGAGAAGCCACATACTGATGAAATCTTGCCCGGGCATCGAACCTTACCTGTATCTCATACACAGTGTCAAGGATAGGTTCCTTATGACACGCTTCAGGTTGAACTCCATACATCACAGCCTAGCGGTGCCTGCATGTTTTACTAAAACGGTGGAGCAGAAGGGTCCCTGCGGCTGCGATCTCCGATCTCCACAGGACACCCTTCACTTCGTGCTGTTATGCCCGTATTACATGCTCCCAAGGAAACATTTTTTAAAAAGAGTTTAAAAAAAGGCTGGTTTTAGACAGGCCAAGGTAGCTTTACTGTACCTGAAACTTTCGGCAGATATTTTAACATTGCACTGTACTGTAAACTTTCTAAGAGTAGCGATGCGCCTTAGGAACACAAGAGGGGATATGTGAACTGTGTATTATGAATGTTTTTTCCCTTTGTTATGATACTGGAGCACTTTAACAACCTTTGGCTGTTTACATAATGCACATGCACTTAATTGAATTTGATTCATTATCAATGTTAAGCCCCGCGTCTCCTATGTATTGCACATGCACTTTTAGCAAATTACATAATTTTAGACGTGCTCTCTGATCCACTTAGGATGTCTGGGGGGAAAGTGGAGCGCTGTATGTACTGTAATGCTGTTTTAACCAGAAAAACTGCCCGTTTTCACATTTTAATGTTCATCTCTTTTTATCTAATGGCTTGTGCTGTATTTTTTATCTGTGTTTTTATGGCCGTTTCGGCCGAAATAAAGATTCTTGATGATGATGATGATGAGTGTGATCACCTATGCCTCATCTCCCTTAGGGGTCAGAGTTGGTGGCGAGCAGGCCTTTCACGTGTAGACATGTCCACACATCCTCCAGGAGTGCGCAGATGTGTCAGATGTGTCAAGTCTCCACCTTCATCACTCGGAGCTTCACAGGGAAAAGTAGGGCATAACTTGAACTGAAGCTCCCAGAGACGTTGCTTGACGATTGTACAGGAGCCTCGCAATTGTTGCACTTCGACTGTGAAGTCAGGATAGGCAGTTATCATATCATTATCATATTTCCAGGGGCCTTTCATCTTGAAGCATTGGAGAAGCAAGTCACGGCCCCTGTAGTTAAGGAATAGGGCAATGAGTGGGCACGGAGGTGCTCTGGACTGCGATGTTTGACTTGGGATGCCATGTGCTCGCTCCATTGTGATAAATTCCAGGACCTTATTTGCGAGAACAGTTGTCATCAGCCATGTATGTCTCAAGGAAGAGTTCAGCACTGGGCCCTTCCGCATCCTCTATCCTGCGATACAACAGTGCCACCTCACCTTTTAGGCCACATACCCAATGTTATAGGTCCCTAACCAAGGGTTGCAGCGATGTCAAAGTAGATTCTGCCCACACAATCTACCAATTTGTGATGGTCCTCTCGAAGAAGGGTCACATCAGAGGAAACAACGTCTATTTTCTCCTCCATCAAATTTTTGGTGTCTATAATAGCATGGAGGATTTTCTCGATTTGGAGAAAGTGTGTTGCTGAGGTGCTGTAAAGTAGTTGGGGTGAATCCGCAGCAACGGATGCCAGCGCCAGTTCCTCTGCATTTTCCGTTGAGTATTTGGATCCCGATCATGGTACTTGTAGGTGAGAAGGGAGGGCAGAGGCCACCAGAAGGGGGCAGCAATCAAGGGGCAAGACATCTGGGATAGTCTGCACCACCGGACCCCCAAGGGCTAAGCCTCCAAGCCCAATGTGTCAGCCAGCCAGTCCCTCCCAGTCAGAAATGCCAATCCAGAGCCAAGCCACACCAGTACGACATGAGCCTCACTACATCAAAGGGCATGTTGCAGTCCGATCTCCATGAGGGATGAAAAGGCCTGAGGATTCTACTCTGAGGGAGATGTGTTTGCCTCACTGGTCACCTCCACTCAGTGGCGAAGGTCAACGAGCTCACTGGTGCCCCTGATATTGTCCTCTCAGATCCCTGGGAGAACCACATTGCAGACAGTCTCCACAATCTGGAGGAAGTGGTAGCCGGACCACGTGAGATGGCATGAACGTCTGGACCCCAGGCTCCTCGCCTATAGGTCCCAAAGTGTTACCTCCTAGATGGTAGCTTGCAGCGCTCCCCACCACCACAGACACGTCAGGGGGTTCAAGGCAGCAGTCCCACAGAGTGAGGGGGGACACAGCTATATTCAGGAAAGGGCCACCCTGAGGCCCACAAGGGAAGGAATCCAAAAGATGGCCTGGGCGCACTCTCTGCACATGAGGCAGTTCCAGTATTCATTTCTGTAGATAGCAGTCAATATCTCCCACTCCAAACCCCCTCAAGGTCTTCCACTCCAGGTATCTTCATGGGCTTCGTCAACCACCTCAGCACAGACTCACCGGCAACTCAGCCGTAGTAACAACCCAGTAGGAGAGGTTCACCTTACTGGCACTCTGTTTCCAGTTCAACTGCAGGAGGCCCGCAGACCATCCCAACCTCCAATCACAGCAGGGGGGCAGTGACCTCATGTGGGCCACCCCTGGTATATTGCCAAACCCCTCGTGCCCCTCAGCAGCGTGTGAGCACTCTGGTGCAGTCCATAGAGGCAGAGTAGGCCCCAAGCAAGCCTCCATTGGAACTAACACCGTAAGTCAATGCCGCCATTCTGCCACGCCCAGAGGTCTGCTCCTTCAGCCCCTGTCACCCCGATAAGACTACACTTGGGAGACGACAACCGGGCATGACCCTCCACAGCATTGCAACTCTGCAGAAGTCAGAGTGGCAAATCTCATGCCAGCAGCCAATGTGACTGTGGTCATCTTGCTCCCTCTAGGATTCCAGTGAAACCTTCGCCGGTGAGAAAAAGCTTAGTCCTCGGAGCCAGATCAGCACGACTCTACCGCAGTTGTGCAAACCAGGGTTCACAGACATTTGGTGCCATTGGGCCGACGGTTACCCAGCTTCATCATGAAGCAGAGGCTCAGTGCAGGCCACCCTAGGTGAGGGCACTTCCGCCTCTGGACGCACATAGTGCGATGTCGATGTCCTTTACCCAACACTGCAACACTTCCGTAGGGTTGCTAATGGAGGTTGGCTTCTACTGGCTGCAGGTACATCATGGATGAAGGCTGATTATGGATGGGTCTGGTCGGAGCTCACTCAATGAGCGTCCGATGAGGCCGCCATCTTGGCCACCCCCCCTCCATGAAGATGATATCTCACCCTTGTTCTTCATCAAAGCTCGCTCTAGGGATGCTCTCTCACCCCAACTCGCCATTGTCAATGCCTTCCTAACTCAAGTCATCCTTCCAGAGTCTCCTTTAAAAAAAAGCCAGCTCCTCGCACTCCTAAATAAACCTATAGTAGACCCCGATGAACTATCCGCGTCTCACTCACCTACCATTCATTGGCAAGATCATTGAAAAGGCAGTCTGTGTTCAACTCAAACATTACATTAAGTCTAACTATCTCCTGCATGACAACAAATCTGACTTTAGATTAGGGTAGTTCAAAACTTGTAAAATTTGTTGTAGTGAGATTTTGTAAATATCATGCTAAATTATGCATAATTACGTGAATTGCATCTCACACTCAAAAAATTACTTGAAGGATCCATTCAGGTAAAAATTCAACTTGACAATGTAATTTTGAGTTGATTTCTGGTTGCTTGCGTACAAAACTCTGCCGCTTGCATTTGAAATTGTAGTTTCATGCTCAAAAGTTACCCAAACTGCCTGCTAGGGTATAAAATCTACCTGAAATGTTTGTTGCCTGCATGTGTTAACGGAAATGCTGCTCGCGATCAAAATGCTGCCATTCACATTCAAGAATTACCCAAATGGTATATTTCACATTACAATTCTTCCTGAATGGGAGCCTTATTATGTGAAGATTTAGAAAAGGTGTGCAGTTCCTGTGAGGACGTAGGGGGCAAGACAGGTCTTTCTGTGTGATGCCTTCATACACCCCGATAGGTGTTATACTTCATCATTGGGCATCTGCCCCTCATCAGGCTGGTGCTGCAATGCCTGACGGTCTCCCGAAACCGGGGCTCTTTACCGGGGATCTTTTGAAGAAGAAGTGTAAGGTGCGTGTGGGTGTGGGGGTGGGTGTAGGGGCTGGGTAGTGCACTATGAGGTGAAAATAGTTAAAATAGGTATAGAACAGTCCTCTTAAATCAAATTGTAATAAAATAGGTAGCTCTGGCCTAATTAAAAACCGAGTGTGTGCCCCTGTGTGGAAAATAATGTTCCTGGGGGGCAATCTATGTGTGGATGGTCAACATGTTTTGTGCCCAGACGTACCACTAACGGGTCAATTGGCACTTCGTCAGGAATGATAAAGAAAATAGTGAAATTTGTGCACTACTGCCTGGTATTCAGAATTGTGGCATAAATTACCAGGGGCCCTAGTTGACGTGTACTGGGGAGTTCAGTAGACCCCTAGAATACCTACCCTAGCTCCAGGGCCCCGTGGGCAGGAGGATGGCAAGTTGCCAATCCAAGCCTATTACCGGAGCAACGAGGTGCGCTGGCCATCCCCGTCAGTCCTTTGACGTTGTTCTAGGGGTCTACTGAACTCCCCAGTACAACTAGGGCATTTCTACCGACCCTGGTAATTTATGCCAAAATTATTTATTCTTTTTCTCCATTTCTTCGAGAATTTCAGCTTCAATGGTGACACATGAATTTTAGATCAACAGTTGTCTTATTACTGTATATATTTTTTAGTAGGATAATGCTTCTCTAAGACCAATATTAATGTTTATATCCTTTACAGATTTTGCTCTTCGAATATCATGCCTACCTGATGAAGGAGTCAGGCCAAAACGCGCGTAGACATGAACATTATTGTCCATGACTTTGTCTGTTTCATATTTTTCATCTTATATTGTGTTTTGTTGTTATACGCCATCTATGTTGGTACACACATTTAAGACCTATATCAAACAACATTATGTTTTGATATATCATACAAACGTCGAGGCCATGTGTGAATGAATTTGTATGTATGATTAGCCTCCTACACCCCCTGTATAAATAAGAGGTACATGATGTGCAGGCAATCTATTAACTGTTAGATGTCCCAATATCATGATTTATAAAGTGTATATGTTTTTTCACCTTGTTCTTTCTATGTCTAAATAACAAAAGTATTTTACATAAAAAAATAACAAATACAAAATATATATTTTTCTGTTAACTTATCCCTCAACTTTGGTCTTTTTGCATGTATATTTATGTCCACTCCGTTATTCATTTCCTAAATGTTTTTTTCACACTACAGCCTTTTCCATCTATACATCCAAGATCTGGAAAAAGATCCATGTATCCATCAGAATTTCCCAAAAGCTGCTCTAATTTAGGAAAGAGTTGAAGACACCCCTCTCTAAAGAACATGAAATCACTATGCATTAGCAGTCAAGAAACCAGCTACCTCTCTTATCACTCATTGACTTTTATCATGCACAGTGCTCTGCTGGCTAGGTTTGTGCTACAGAAACACCACATGAATACATACATGCATATATACTTAATTTCTGGAGTAGGCATAGTCAATTCCAATGTCTCCATCTCCTAAATTCAAAATCAAATGTCCTAGGCAGAACCAGAGGGGTAGGAAGTGTCCCCTTCTGTTGAAGTATCCAGGCCACTGGCCTTTTGTGAGTCCAAGAATATACCAGCATCAGTATTTTAAGGAGCAGTCGTTCTTTAGCTCTCTTTGCCACCCCAGATGCTTGTTTCCAGTTCAGGGAAGACCTGGCTTGGTAGTTCGGGCTGGACTATTCCCATGAGGCACAGGGTCAAGACTGATTTCCATATAGCTGGGTCTGAACTGAGGTGGCGAAGTGAGCTAAAGAATGATGATGGATTCAACCCAGATCTGTGACTGGGGCTGAGTGTCTGAAAAGTTTCAGCGTTCCGTCCATCATCTCCTTGTTTTTACAACAGAACTGCAGCCATCTTTAGCCCAAAGGAGTGAGTGGCACATCTAACCCTAAATACGGCTGGCTTTTACTGCCTACTCGACGAATATGGAGCTCATTTTCCTTGTTTGCACTGGGGTTCACTGCCTCCATACTGCGCCTCTGGTCATTCATTTTAGTCACTCTTGCCCATGTTTCTTATTTACCCAGACTTTGGGCCTGATTTACAGTTTGGCGGACGAGCTACTACTCCTCACAAATGTGACCGAATTCCAGTCTGATTTATTATGCATTATATTCTATGGCACTAGCAATAAAGCTATTGGATTCTCTCCATCACTTTTGGGATGAAGCAACCCTTCAGTCAAACCCAAAACACGGCCCTGTGCTGCCTTCAATATAGTAATGTTCGTTTATGGCCGCGTAGATGGTAAAGCACTCGCATGACAGCAGCCTTTTCTGTATTGTTACTGTGAATGCGGGAAACCACATAAAACATGTCCTCCCCCTAGGAAACGCTCCACTCACACCTTTCGGGCTCAATCAACGCACCGTATTCAGCCAGGAGCGAGGCTTCGCAGCTTTTCATTGACTCAGCGGGCACCCCCAAGCCGCGGACTGCCCTCCACTCGCGGCCTCGCGGTAACATCTAAATTCATTAGCAAAGCCCAATTAGGCATTGTGCTTCCACCAAGGAGCCTTTCAGAGGGTGATGAACTCAGCCAGTGTCAGGGGCGCCCTCCGCCCGAGAGAAGCTGCCGCCTCCGCCCTCGCCCTGCAAGTGCATTCATTACAGCTCTCATCAACAGCTGGGACAGGCCCAGCCATTTAGAGCTTTGAATAGAGGCCCCTTGGCTAGAAAGCCCACGTCATTCAGCGGACAGATAGTGCACATTATTTCTTACTTTTGGCAATTAGCTGGAAAATGCTGCTATGTGAAAGGGCCCGTTTATTACCACAGATGGACGAGGGCAGTGCTTTTACTGGGCCCAGCTGCCTGGCCCTCCTTTGCACCACACCACTGCACAGCCTTCTCTTTCCATCCTTCACACTCTTGTTAGTTTAATGGACAATATGTTCATAGATAAGCAAAGGATGGAATATGGAAAAAAAGCATTGTTAAAGCCAATGGGTTTATGCTGGAATAAGTGGTGCTGGAACAATTTTCGTGGGGTTGCTGCCTTCAATGTTGCGTCACTGAAGTCATAGGGATTGTGAAAAATCCAAGTGTCACTCAAAAAACAAGTGTAGCAAATGTGCCACTACTATTTTGCAGGAGGGTTGTAGGGATGCAGTATGTAGCCTTTGGTGAATTTTGGAGCACACTGTTGCAAATACATTACTAAAGCATGGTGTGGTACCGCACTGTCATTTACAGACAGCTCATTTGTCCATTGAAATCGCCATTACATTTGCACAAACAACATGCAGACTTACTTATACAACTATAAAGGGCACACACGATAGATAATGTGAGGAGTTTCAGCAAGTATTTGTCATTTGCATCACTAAAGTGTCTTTACTGTATTAACCGCATGCGTGCGGCCGCGATTTTTGCGCTTTGCGGCTATTTACGAAAAGCCGCGTTACATGACGAGCTCAGCTTGTCATGCGCATGGAAGGGGTTAAAACATTTGTTTCCATCACCCTTCAGAATTACAATAAAATGTGCTTCATTTGTGCTTTCCTAACAGTTGATATATTTGTACAGTTCATCTCTAGGTACTTAAATTTTGTTGCGTTTTAGAACACATTTTACATCTTATAGCCTTTCATCCAACATATATGCCAGGCAAGATTTTCATATAATTCATAGTACATTTTATAATTTTACAAACCCAAAATAAAAAAATACACATTTACAGAAATTAACATGTAAGATTCACACGATTCACTCTAATTATGAATTCAGTTAAAAATGGCAGACTGGGTTCATTTGCCGGTAGCTAATTCAAACATATTTTCATGCCAGCCTGCAAAAAACTCATCGGCTAGTGTTTACCACACTCTTTCTCCGCCATCAAAATGGTACCACAGATCTCTAAAAAACTTTGGATTATTGCCACAGAAGTATGTAATTAATTGTCTAGAGTGAAAAAATATCGGGAATCTGATTAATTAATACTTTCCTCCGCCCACATACTTAAACCATTTCTAAATGCCAGCTATATCTAGTAAAATAATACAGCATGTGGAACACTCAATGAACAGTCCTGTTCTGAATTGCATCCTTGCAAGGCTAACTTATCTCCTCATCCTTGTGAAGTTAATAAATGAGACCATTGATGTGGGTCCTAGTAACACCGTTCTTATGAGTGCAAAGACACAGGTACATTTGACAAAATATACAAATTTGCAGCCAGACAAAGAAAACAAAACACCAATCCCCATGTTACACCAATAAGTAGCAAATTGTCAGAATATGACACCAGGACAAATTCAACACATTTCACTGGTTCAGGTAAACCCGAGATCCAACTCAGAAATAGCAGCCAGAAACGGGATCTCGCAGGATCCCCCTCAATTCCTGTACTGCACGTGAGCTAATTCAAGATGTGATTAACATCTAAAGCCAATGACTGAAGGTTCCTGAGCCAAATATGTCATTGGCTGAAGGAAGCTGAATTATAGTCAGTTATTGTGCGTACTGTAATGCATTGTAGCATTTATATAGTGCACACTTCCCCTTTTTGAGACCTTGAAGTGCATACCCACAAGAATGGCAAGCTTCACCGTGTATTGTTATTCTTTTAAGCCTATATGGGAAGTCTTTCATGTTGTGTGTGATGACCACTGAGGTACCGATACCATGTTATAAGGCGAAGTGCCTTGTGGTGTAATGGGTGAGGGTACGTGAAAGATAGATGTTCAAATCATAACTATAATAAAGACTTACGGGTTTAGCATCATGGGCAGTGGGTTGCTGTGTGACTACACACCAAAAAGAGGGTAATCAAAAAAGGCCCAGTAATACAAACAGCAACGTGTGCCAGGCAGATATGCTGTTAAATGAGTAAAAGGATGTTGTGAGGGCAAGAATTTAAATTGGTGACATAAGCAGTAAATAACAGAAAGTGTCTGACGGTCACACCTAAAAACAAAGAAAACAAAGAGTCCACTGTGTTGTTTGGAAAGGCGCAATGGAAAATGACTAGATCAGATTAATGTGCAAGATGTGTAACCAGACAAAACTTATTTCCAGAATTAGGAAAAAGATGCCCATCAGTTCCCGCACGGTACCGCCCTTTTCATCATCTGGGCTCTCCTTAACCCAGGAGAAAGTGTAGTCTGTAGATGTTCTTATGACAGACGTTTAACTCAAAACAAAGTGAAGAGTTATATCATGGGTGGCACCAAAGACCAATTTTAACAACGGGTAACTGAATTGCAGTGCGTAATGTGATGTGAAAAAGTGATGGAATATTAAAATTGGGTAGCGATTGAGTAGAGATACTCAATTTAATAGTTTTTCTCAACCCTCCCAATATTAAAAAATAAGAAACTAGCAGATTTAACAAAATATCAGCAACTCAGTAGGGTCAATTCTGGAAATAAGAGTTGTCTGGTTACACATCTTGCACATTAATCTGATCTAGTCATTTTCCATTGCGCCTTTCCAAACAACACAGTGGACTCTTTGTTTTCTTTGTTTTTTGATGTGACCGTCAGACACTTTCTGTTATTTAGTGTTAAATTAGGGCACGTGTCTGTTTGGGTCATTCATCTTGCCCTTGGACCCTCCTTTCTAACGTATTTTTATTGTCGACATAAGCAGTAGCCATGCACCATTTCATTTTATTTATTTTTTAAAGGCCAGGTCACTGTCTACTACTGAATTACTACACCCAACAGAGGGGGAAGGATGTAGAAGAGAAATCAAATCTGGTAACCTGACGAGAAACTATACAAATAAAAAAAAAACAGAATCCACTTACTCCTACTAGATTGAAGGAAGGCAACATTTTGAGCAGAGGCTCATGCTCCTGTCTGGTTCCTGAAAGCTCTCAAAGTGGATGTGTACTAGTCAGACAAGTACGAGTCGAGTTATAGCTCAAACCCCAACTAGACAGGCACCCTGCACATGCGAGGATGAGCCCTTTGAACGTTGCTGCCTGAAAGCGCAAGAGAGATTTGGCTTACCATGTGTTACCCTGCTGTCCTCAACCCTCCATGCCCCCCAATACTTTTCTTGGTTCTTAGATGTCCCTTTTCTTTCTAGTTTACAAACTTTGGCCTCCTTCTGACATTCTGGAATTTCCTCCCAGAATAACTTCAACTTTCATTGCTTGCATTGAACATTTCAGGGAAAAGCAGAGACAATGTGGTAAAAGGAGACTTTTACCCTGTTTCCATTATTTTGGCTAGGACAGCAGCATGGCACTGATTTGGTAGTTCTCATTTCGTTCAATCCTAGCTCAGCTTTTCTCTAACCTGTGAACCTTGTGAAAAACACTTTGTATATATCCTTCCACAAGTAAACTTCTGAGCTCCTTCGTCTGGTTCATTCCCACGTTACCCCCTCACCCTTGCCCATTACCTCTGGTCTCACCTCTAGCTAGAGGCCTTTGAACTAAAATAAAAATGGTCAATATGTGTAGTTTTCTGTCCTGGACATTTAATTTATATCCTCTGAATGCTGGCTCCAGCCAGCAGAATGTGTTGATTGATTCTACTGGGTACTGCAGCTTTGATCTGCTCTGTAAGAGCAGAACCTTTGCCTGGTTTGTCCATCCAAGAACTCTGGCCTTGGGTCATACAGGCACATTGCAGGGAAGCATTAGACTACCCCTTACTACATTAAGGCTGGTCACTATGTTGCCTTTCCCAGCATTAGAAGTTGCAAGTATGCTAAGCTCTAGCAGCCAGGAAAAATCAAACTACCCTCTACTACATTAAGGCTGGTTGCACTGTCTCAGGTTAGGCTTGATGATTCCCGAGCAATTTGTCCCACCCTGGGGACCCATACTATTGAAAAGCTATGACCTGCAATCTGCCATTATTGGTACTAGACAATGAAAGTATGTTGAACTGTGCCAACCATGAAAATTCAAACTACCCTCATTAAGGTGGGTTGCAATGTCTCAACTAGCCTTGCTGATTCCTAGGCACTTGACCTCATTCTGCCGACTATTCGAATTGCCGAGTTATGAGCCATAATCTGCCTTTGTCAGCATTAGAAGATGCAAGTACGCTGAGCCCTGGACAGCCCCTCCCAGATTAAGGGTGGTTGCAATGTCTCAAGCAAGTTTTGCTGAATCCTAGGTAAATTAATGTTGTCCTACGGACCAGTACATTGTGAAGCTATGATTCGCAATCTGCCTTTATCAGATTTAGAAGATGAAAGTTGGCTGAGCCTTACAAGTCCAGGAAAACCAAGCTACTCCTACCACATTAAGTCAGGTCATCAAGTCTGGAACTAGCCTTGCTGATTCTTGGATGCTTGGTCCCATCCTGGTGATCCTTTGCATTGCAGAGATTTGACCCTCAATTTACCTTTATCCGGATACGAAGATGAAAGTACGCTGAGCCATGGGAGTACCCTCAAACACATTATGGCTAGTTACAATTAGGGGTGGGGGACAAATTTTGTCAACTACGAGCAGAGCGTAGAGTTCTGGAAAACTCTGCAAAGAGGGCTTTTTCCTCTTGTGCGGCTCGCCAGCATTAAGTTGGTTAGCGTGAGTGAGGAAAATGACATGCTAGACCACCTCCAGGTGAGATTTCTCAACACGGGCAGTCATGGCAGGTCACTACTGGTCACATTGAGGAACCTGCCGCTTGTATCGAGGAAGCTGCCGCTTGAGTAGAACATCTACTCGGAAAGCAGAAAGAAGCAGCACCCTCTTGGACTGCATGAAATCAAATAAAGTGTGAGAGATCCTTAAAGTTACAAACATTCAACAAATTATATTTTTCTCCACTCTTTTTTCTAACATCCAAAGCAACAAATGGTGTTCTAAGGTCTTCATTATGAATGGTCTGAAAAATGGGATGGACTTACCTTTCCCAAGAGTTACTGATACAGGGGGTACTGGTAACTGCGGGATAGGGAAAATCTGAGCCATTATGAGTTGGATCCTGAAAATCCATTAAGATGCTTGGAATTAAATGGGGAATTGGCAATTCTGGTCTGTTTCTCCTAGTAATTGTTCATTTCCCCACAGATATTCACATGGAGATTTTGGCTCTTTTCAGCAGCCTAAATCGCTGTGCAAAAGTAAAAGAAAAGCCATTAGAATGATGATGTGTTCAGTACCTGCTTTTACAGGCCCAATAGGAATTAAGAGCTCACTTATAATGAGAGCCTTAGACTATGTATTCATTTCTTCTTGCTGTTATCCTTCTCCCGTGTCACTTTTTACTCTGCATCTCAACCCTATGCTGGCAAAGCTCCTGCTGACATAAAAATAACTCCCTGAGAAAGCTTCTTCAGTGAGACTGTCGCCTTCCTCCGATATTGGCTTGAAACAGAGAGAAGTGGTTGCCTTACCCTTTTTCAGAGCTGCGCTTTTCCAACTCACACACTAATTCGAATTCCCAAGTTAAGTGTACATGCTTTAGACTATGCAAAGTCTTTAAAATTGGCATGCATATCTGGTCTGTGCAGCGAAGCCATTCATGATATAGCCACAAGCGGCAATAGTGTTCCTCTCTGCGCCAAGGACTTTCTTATTTTATTATCTTGTGTAGTACTTGACTGCACTATTTTTCGCTGGCCTACTTTGTGCACCTCATGCTGCTCGAAGGGGACTCTTTATTTTAGCAAATCCTCAACTCTTTGCACTTGCAATCCTGTAACAATTCTTCATTCGGCACTGCTTGTTTCCTGTAGTGGTACTGCTTTGCGCTAGAACGAATATACAGCTAGATTCATCAAGCTTAATTGCGCTCGCAAAGGGCCAGATTCTGAGAATCTGGCCCTTTGCGAGTGCAATTTTTGCATTTGGGATTCATCATCCCAAATGCAAAATTCGCTAATAAAGAATTCGCACATTTGCGAGGAATTGCATTTAAGGAATCTCTATTTGAGATTCCTTAAATGCAATTCATGAACCATTTTGAAATTGCGAAATCGCAATTTAGGACCGCTATTTACCACGAAGTCAAACCTCGTGGTAAATAGCTAAAACTTAGAAAAATGCATTTAAATGCATTTTTCTAAGTTGCATGTTACAAACACACATGTCAAACCTCGTGGTAAATAGCTAAAACTTAGAAAAATGCATTTAAATGCATTTTTTAAAGTTGCATGTTACACACACACATGTCCTTTGGACATGTGTGTGCACAACATCAGTGTAAATTCACATTTCAGGGGTGCTACAGGGTGTCCTTTGGACACCCCTGCACCCTTGAAATCGCATCCTTATTTGCGATTAGCAAATTGCTAATCGCAAATAAGGAACAATTCCCCATTCATTCCTTTAGGCCCATAGGAATGAATGGGAAGTTATTCCTTATTTGCGATTAGCAATTTGCTAATCGCAAATAAGGAATGTGTAGGAATTGCAATTTATTTAGCAATTCCTACATGAATCCCGTTTTGCAAGTCCTTAATAGCGATTCCTTATGAATGGCTATTAAAGACTCGCAAACGGCCCTTTCATGAATCTAGCTGATAATGGCTTATTTGTAAACTCGGCATCGACCTATCATAGTATAACCTTTTTGTACCCCGAAATATGACCTATTAAATGGATTGTGCAGTTAAAATGTTGATTTCTGCTAAAAATAAAAGTAACCTTACTGAAGTATGAGGTACACAAAACACACCACCAACAATTAGCACCACCAAATTGTGAACACCTCGTAATAAGATGAACAGAACAAAACATTTAGGCCACAATGGATCATATCCTGCAATTCTGTCCGACAATTTCTTTGTGAGGGAAACGTTTGGGTGTTCGGTGATGATGGGCAGAATGAGTTTAAGGGTAAGTAGTAATGAATTTGTTTTCACACTAAGGACAGCCATTAGTTTTGTAGGATTTCAAACTATATTAAACGGGTGGCAAACACTTACAATAGACGCCAGTGGATGCCATTGAACAACTAATCAGTCTTTGAGTGCCTATTGAGGCTGGGCCACTGCTTAGACACAATTGTGAGGATTGCAGTAGGGAGTATTGTAGCCAAAGTATTGATAGGTCACAATATCGTGACCATAATATCAAGGGACAAAAGATCTCACAGGTAACATCTTCTTAATTCCAAGCTGCTCCTTTGATTAGACACCAAGGAGAGGTCACACCAATATTATGGACCCCGACCCTAGAAAAGCTACCGCCATACCTACCCAAGATCGCATCTTGATGAGTCCTAGGTCTAAAACATTTTGAGCAGGTAGCTGTAGCTTTGGTTTGGCTATGGGAGTTGGCTGCACAGAGCAAGGTAGATAAGCAAGGAAGCAGGAAGGAGGTAGAAGCATTTACTGATGCCTTCTGGGAAAAATCTAAAAAATAGCTGAGAATAATACATTAGGTTTGAGTCAAGAATAAGGGGCCAATTACGATGTCGTCAGGAAAGGCTCCGAATGGGATTCGGATTCTGCTAATCCAATTCAGGACCTATGTTCCTGACCGAATGGATCACCTTTCCGGATGACCGATTACAATGCATGGAAGCCGTCCTGGCTTTTCGAATCGGTTTTGAACAGGATTCAGGCAGCCCGAGTCGTTCGAAGCCGAATCGTACAGCCCAATGGAGACAGTTTCTGAACGAGTGAGTACGAAGACCTATTTGGACAGCGGTTGCGTATCGGTTTGGCCAAGACAAAATGGCTGTGGGAATTGGACTTCGGGGGCGCGTTGCAGGACCCCCTTCACCTTTACAGAAACTGGTCCCAGGATGCTTGTTTCTGGTCCAAGGAGGACATGGCTTGGCAGTTCGGTCTGGACTGTTCCCACGAGGTTAAAAAAACAGGGGGGAGGCAGAGGGATACGCTAGTTTCACCCTCCTATTACAGTAGTACACACAAAAAATCCGGAATCACGGATAAAGAACCTAGCTGTACAAGTAGATCGCATCAAAAGTATTTGATTTAATCTGGAAAGGAAAAATGCCCTTTCTTGAGTCACCTCACTCACCAGGTTTTCCCCACTGTGACATGCTTCATCATAGGGGCCACCTCAACCCGGTGCAGGTTGAGGCATGCTGCGACTTGCGAAGATACATAGGAGCACTTTTGATGCTGATCTACTTCTACAGCTACGTTCTTTATCCGTGATTCCTGTTCCTATGTGGCACATGGTCAAGACTGATTTGCATATGGCTGGGTCTAAACTGTGATGGCATGGTGAGCAAAAGAACAATGGATTTAACCCAGATCTCTTGACTGGGAGTGAATGTATGGTTTATTCAGCATTCCGTCCATCATTTATTTGCATACCCCTTCACCTGTAGGCCTACGGATGGAGCCTGTGGGGGTACCCAATGGACACCCCTTCCCAACCATGCACAATGTGGCAGGCACCATGGGGTGTCCGCCACATTGTGCAAGGTTTTCCACACCCACCCCTTTTTCAATAGGAGCCTATTTTCTCTTAGGAACACAGTACCATTGAAGTCAACGGGAGTCCGACCGAACCAAGTCCATAACCATCCTGACCCATCATAATCAGTTGGTAGGGCTCTCCGGATATGAATCGTTCAGAAAGCATTCCCAACCCGATTCGGTGGGAATGCTTTCCTGACAACATCGTAATCGGCCCCTCAGTGTGTGAGTCCCTTCTTCTGAGGATTGTGTCTGCCAATGATCAAGAAAGCATGGACCCTGTGATGTAATAGTGAATATCATTTGAATAACATATGCCTCCTTCAGAAAGGGAGGTTTCCTGAAATACATTGGGAACAGTAACCAGGGGCGTAGTTGGCGAATTAGCACTACGCGAAGCTACGCAAAGTGCACTTAGCACTACGCAAACTGTGTAGCACGCTGTTTGCGATGATTGCACAGTGCCGGATGCTTGTCCGCACTGTGCAATCATTGAAAACGGCATCTTGCACAGTGAGAGATATCTTTTACTGCCGATCGAGTTGATTTTTACTCAAGCAGCAGCTTTCTCAACGCGGACTGGTAGTTTCTCATCACGAACGGTCGCGAGCATATGCGACCACTCGCAATGAGAAACCTGACCTACCTGCATTGAGAAGCTCGCCGGGAGGTTTATTTTCCACGCTCGCGATCGGCAACTTGATGTTGCTGATCGCGAATGAGGAAAAAGTCTCACTGGATGTCATTTTGCTTGCTTGTGGTCGCCAACTTGACGTTGAGGACCATGAGCAAGCAAAAAATTACCGCTGCACTACGCTACGCATGTTTGCACTGTGCTACGTGCCATTCGCGTAGTGCGAAGTAGCGCAAACTTTGCAAACTACACGAGCGTAGCATAGTGCTTTGCTCAGGGTTAGGGAACAGGTGAAATATACTATGAAAGGATTATACAATGATTTTTTCTTGATATAATGCACTAAAAGATTTGAACATAATCACAAAAATAAAATAAATATTGGCTTATAAGGTATTAGGTTGAGTTCAGGAAGTGGATCTGTATTCATGACGGCAAGATCAAGAGCTCAGTAAAATGTTAACCCACCCTCTGGTGAGCTGAAAACACAGACCACTACTCAAGACTTTATAGTGGACAGAAACAGCTTGCAGCTTACAGTCAAATGATGAACACATAGCATTAGTGTTATTTATGATATTATTTATGAGCACCACTCCTGCACAATGTGTTTATTAAAGGTTTCCAACCCAATAGCAAAATTATTGACCAGCTTGGAATTAAAATTGACTTCTCACTGACCTTTGACCAGGACCACTGGAATTATGCGCATTGGGAGGACCAAATTGTTATGCAGTGTTTGCTAAATTATGCAAAAAGAAAATGCTAATTATGCAGCATATTGCGTCACATTTTGCAACGTAATCAGTTCATGATTGTGTCTTTTTAACACGTTAACACTGTCTGGACAAAGGTTTCACCTCATTAGTACTAGTTTAACACCCAAATAAAGCAATATGCAACCGAAGGGTGAACAGTCATCCTTTGCGAAGTGCCTTCCGCTGTGCAGCAGGATGTGTTGTTGTGTTTTAGTGATTTTTGATCAGTTTGAGCAAGAACTATTTTTGGGGGGGGCAAAATCTTCAAATTATGCAGCAGATGATGGATAAGCTGGCAACTGCGTCATATCCATAATGATGCAAAACGCCACATAATCTCATAATTCAAGGGACCTTGCCTTTAAACCTTGTTTTTAACAGATCGAGGCTATTGAAATTCTTTCCCATAGAAATTGAAAGCAGGTCATAGTAGTGACAAGAGTCAAACATTCTGTAAAATGAAACATCTTAAGGTGGTTTCTGGTACCATGGCTCATATTGAGTAGCATTGTCAGATCATGTCATCATCTGTTACGGGCTCCCTTTGGTTAACATGTCTCTTCCTTCTGCCTAAGCTGATCAACATTTATTACATTTTGGGTGGTGGCTAATAGGTTTGTAAATCTACAGAGATCTTATAATTAGCTGCCTGGAAGATTTCTGCACCCAAATAAGTAACATGGGCCCAAGGGAGTAGTCAGAAAATTAAAATAATTCCAGCTACTTTCTTTAATCCACCAATTTAAGGTATGTGTGTGAGCCTGATATGAGTATGTAGTCTATTCTACTGTAGGAGTTGTGTGGGTTAGAGTAGAAGGTGTAATCTCTGGTGTCGGGATGTTGTAGGCGCCATGGATCTTCTAGGTTAAAACTAATGCATATGTTTTTTGGAATATTGATGGAAGCAGGGGGTCAGGCTTGTGAACCTGATTGTCTGTCTAGGGTGTGGTCCAGAGCTAAGTTGAAATCACCTGCAAGCACATTCATGTCACACGGCTGCAACGCCTCTATTTGTCTCATTATCCCTTCCCAGTAACTGGTGTCATCTTTGTTTGGTGCATAGGTGTTGGTTATCAGTATGGTTTCGTCACCTCTTTTCAGTTGGGTGCAGGGGCGTAGCTAGAGCTTGTGGCGCCCGGGGCTATCCCTCAGATTGCCGCCCCGGGGGGGGGGGGCGGGGGGTTGCAGGGGAAAAAGGACGGTGAGCACTTGGAAGAGGTCCGAGAGACACGTAGTATCGCCGCTAATACTTCTTCATCATACGAGCTGTCGGGCTCTCATTTCACAATTGATCAGTGAAATCTCAGGCTGTGCAACTCCTTTAAACCTATCAGCCACTCATGGCTTTAAGCAGAGCAGCTGTTAAAACTGACTTTGCAATGGATCACTAATGGGCACTACAATCAACTGCTTAAATTTCAAGGCAAAAGCATGGATCAATATCTCAATAATGCTCAAAGTGTGAACGAAAATATATATACCTTTCTCAATAATGGCCATAAAAAACCCTAAAGATAATCCATGCCAGCAATGCAGTTCCTGTTTACAGAACAGAACACTGTGTCCACGACGCAGTTGTTTACAGTTCATCTTCATTACATCTTTCATTACATGAGAGCATTTTCGATTTTTCGATTTATGAGCTATATCGTTTCTAGACAAAAAATTACCTTCTATTCAAATAAGAAGGCATCCTGTACCTTTCTTCTGAATAATAGCATTGAGTCTACACACATTTGTTTTAAAATAAGATTGAAGTAGAACATAAATAAGTCCCACATGACTATTGATGGAATATAATACAATTACCCTGCATCTTGTTCAATCAAGGCTTAGTTATGCTGCGCAACGCACTTTGGCTGCCAATGGTGATTTAGTGTCGTTGTCGTGTTGATTCCGATACTACTGAGGCATAGCTGCCAAGGTTTCAGATTGCTAAGTGTGACATTTTTAGAATTTCAGTGAAATTATGAGTGACATTTCAACAACTATGAGTGACATATCTCCGTCACCACTGACCAGAGTCACCCCACCGTCACCAGCGAGTTAAGTGCGACTTCAACTATGCTGCATGGCTGAGGGCTCCTAAAAAGTACTGTGCACTAGAAATCTACAATAAAGTAAGTTCTAATAAAATATGCATCTGTCTACTGATGTGAACTCATCAGCTGAGCCTAAACCCTTCTGCCAGAGCTAAGGTGGGCCCCACTCTCCAAGGCTTTTATTTATAACCCAGCACAATTTAACGGGGGCCTAGCCTTATCGAAAGATTACTTGAATACACTGACACATAGAAAGGGTGGGGTGGGGTGGGGTGTGATCTCTGATAACCAAAGTTTAGTAAAATGTGGAGCAGTGGTCTAGGCAGTCAGGGTTTTGTTTCAGTGCAGTTTTTACTTGTGCACTAGATGTGTCATTCTTTTGTACCACAAACACACTATATTACCATAAGAATTTTCGGGGCCATTGCTCTCAACCTGTCAAAGTTGTGATAGTCCCCTGATGAGGAAATCACAGGCCAACTCAAAATTAAGACTAATATGTTACTGCCAGCGCAATTAGCTTTTAGGAACTTGAAATTTAGTGGAGCCAGCCAGGCCCTTAAATGAAGTGGTCGTGTGATTTAAGACCCACACAGACAAACGGGCGCAGGTGCAGGGTATCGCCGTTCACTATGGGGAAATACAGCTTCAATCAGTCCACAAAAGTACTTCCATTCCCACACAGCAGAGTTCTCTCTGGCGCCGTTAAACACACTGTGTCGTCCTCCTGCAGTAATTACAGTGGTGAAAGGGACACGCTCAGTGTGAACTAGTCCTGATGGTCTATGCAAAATAGATGCTGTAAACAGCATGTACCCCGGCACTGGATTTGGGCAAGATAGCTTGACAGGCAGCTGAGGTACACACAAGTCACAGCTGCCCGCCAACACTAGCATCAGTGACAAGGGCAAAAATACACTGACCAGCAGGCTGCAGATCGCGCACTAACACTCATCTAAAAGTAAATTAGGTTAACAATAAAACGCTGAGTCTGGCCCTCTCTGTGACTACTTACAAACATGTGCCAGCCGCTCAGCCGTCAGACTCTCTCTCACTCAGAGTCAGCAGCAGGGACAGCTCAGTTGCACAGAATTGTTCTTCATGCGCTCGCTGGGTCAGTGGATTGGGTCCCGAGGTCGCGGGGTCATTTCTTACAATTACCGGCCGAGCAGTGCCAGCACTGCTAACATTTACCGGCCAGCCCCACGCTTAACTACAGCTAGGGAAAGCGTGTCAGTAGGAGATGCCGTGACGTCCTATGGCGCGCAGCGCACTTATTGGCCACAGTACTGCCTCGTGACCTGACGTCAGTCACAATAAATGCAGCACAGGAAAATCTGAGTGAGTTAGCAGCTACTAACTCGGCTCCGTCACTGTCAGCCCCCAAGCCTGCCAGGAGCAGCCTCATGACACAGCGCGCTGCCACTCTTTTAGATTAATCGGCACTATCAGCGAGGATGCGTGACAATGCATTTTATACTTGACAGGGCTGCTGAGGTGCCGCCCGGCCACCCCCAAAACAGTGCCGCCTGGGGCGGACCACCCCCCTTGCCCCCCCCTAGCTACGCCACTGGTTGGGTGATCACTAGTCTCCCCTGGTCATCGCACTGTTCTTTCTCAATCGTTGGCTTGGATTTGTTGTTTATCAGGGTGATGACACCCCTGTTTTTGCCTAATGCCGGGGGAGCAGGCTACCTGACCTATCCATCTCGCCCTGAGCTTGCCTGCGTCTTCTTTGGATAGTTTGGTTTCTTGTAATAGAATGACGTCCCCTTTGCTCTTAGCCAGGTAGCCAAGTATTTTTTTCCTCTTAATCGGGTGATTTAGACCCTTGACGTTGAGGGAGACTATCTTTAGGGCAGCCTGCAGTGCATTGCTGTTACTTAGTGTCATGTGTTATAGATAGGACATGTCTGTTGTGGTGGTTGCTTTGATTCGGACGATCTAACTGGGCATTTGGTATGGACAAAGACAAGGACGTGGACGAGACAAAACAAACTGACGGTACAGACAGGATGAACATTATGTACACTGAAACCCCCCTCCTCTCCCCTTCCCCTTCCTCCCACTCCACCCCCTCCCTGCAACTATGTCGTAAAGCAGACGTGCGACAGCAAGGTCCCTCCCGCCCCGCTACATCCCCAGGATATTCAAAACTCGCCATTATACTGCGCATATTATTAAGCGTGCAGCCTTAAAGGATAGGTATGTTTGTTACATTTATCTCTATAGTAACACCCCCGCGCGTGGTTAACACCTTGCCTGCTAAGGCAATTCCCACTGGGTGCTGAAATTTACAAGACCCCATTCTTCATGACAAGGTCAGCTCATCATAAGCACAGCTCCAGTGTACTGCATGACGAGCTGACCTTGTCATTAGCATGGAAGTGGTTAAAGGATATAGGCGTTCTTATGATCAGGGCTGTTTGCCTTTTCCATCCCTGAGCATCGGTGGGTAAGTCTGTGCCCTGGTGTGTTCCCAGCGGGCTTTCAGTGAGGTCGTTTCTGCTGTGCAAAGGTTGCAGTCTTGGTGCGTTCATAAGGTAGATTTTCCTTTTCTGATAAAGTCTAGAGGTGTTTTCGTGTTCGCAATTATTCCGTGTGAGTTGTGTGATCTTAGTTCTTGGGTTTTGGTTAAGTTCCTCGATACTGACGATTGGCATCTTGTGGGTCTAACTTAGTCTGTAGTATGGTCTGTTGAGGCGCTCCTCTTGCTTGTTGGGGTTGTCGTCTCCATTACCTGTGTGGCTGGACCCTCTAGATAACGTGCAAGCTCCACTGGGTCTTCGAAGGTTAGTGGGACTCCTTTGTTGCTTATTCTGAATCTTGTCAGGCCGGCGAATGAAAAGGTGATGTTCTCTTTCCTTAGCCTCTCTCTTTGGGCTAGGAAGCCTTTCCTGATGTTGACAGTGGCTTTTGAGTAGTCCTGTGTGAGGATAATTTTGTGTCCGTTCCACTGCAGGTTGTGGTTTTTCCTTGCTACCCCAAAAATGGCGTCCGTTTGATGTGAACGTAATGGTTTGCATATTATCGGTCTTGGTCCTGATCTGTTGGATTGTCTTATGGCCGGGACTCTGTATGCCTTGTTTAGTTCGAATGGGTTTTTGAATTTGAGGTTCATCAGAATGGGAATGAAGTTCTGTAAGAGTGACACGCATGAGCCGGCCTTGTCTTCTTCCCCATCTGGCACACCCCAAATTCTTATATTTCCTTTTCTGGTACGGTACTCAAACTCTGCTGCTTGCTTGTGAAGGTCAGTGGTGGCCTTAGCTATGGTGCTGATCGCCTTTCCAGTGAGTTGTGATCCATCTTCAATGTCACTGACTCTCTGTTCAACTTCTGATAGCCTGTTGTTCGCTGTGTGAATTTCTGATCTGACGGCTGCAAGTTCGAGTTGGATCGCGCCCGAGGTTTTTTTGGTAGTTTTAGCTAGGTCATGGACTTCAGCCAGTTTTTTTTGAGTATGCTGTCCAGTGTGCTGCTGATGTCCGATTTTTGTTTTATGGGTGATTCTGAGACGCTTTCAGGTTTTGTTTTTTTCGGCTGTTGTTTCCCTTCATTGCCAGCCATTTTAGCTATGCCCCTTTTTGTTAGTAGGATTTCGAATCTCTTGCCGTAGTCTTCTGGAGCTGAAAGAACTCCTTTTCTCTGAGGGTGCATATTTTGTGGCTCGTTGCTTTTCTATGGGATTGTTCTTGAATGTGTTCTTGATTGTGGTGGTTTCAGCTTGGAGCTCCTTATTTGCGCTTGTCCCCTTAGTTCGTCTTCCTTATTGTGTGCTCTGTCTTTTTCGTTCGTGGACGCTTCCGTGACTGGACTAATTTGTTGGCCCGTCAGGGGTGGTTTCACTGTCTGGGTGTTTTGTTCCCTTCCTGCCGTCTCTTGTGTGCGCCCGAGGTTTCGGGGTTGCCGCCGTCTGCAAAACCTTAGATTTGGGTTAGCGGGCTTCTTTAACAGTTCTGTTGCCCCCTTTACTTGGCGGTGCGCGTGGGCACTCTTGGTCGCCTTACGCCTTTGTTGTGTTTTTGTTTGCGACTGCGAGCACCTTAGGTTTTGTTTTTCTCTAGCAACTGACTCTGTGTTCCCCTGGGTGGGTACGCTCAAGATGGCGGCCCTTTAGTTACTTTCGGTTTCACCCTCCGCTGAACTGGGCTGAGCGCTACCACCGTGACTGTTTCTATTGTTTTCTCCTTGTTTAAGCCGCGCAGGTAGTAGCTGCTGGTAAAACGAGATTGGCACGCTCGGTCTGCTGATTATCACCTCTGACCGCCTGGGTGCATTTTAAGCTATCTGGCTTTCAGACCGCCTCAAGATGGCTGCGCCCTGCGGTTCCGTTCAGTTTCAATTTCTGAATGCTGTTGTACTCAGATTAGCCCTTTACGGAGTCTTGATAGTTATGGTATGCCACCCAGGGTAGGGGGAGTCAAGCACTGACCTCGTGATGGTGCTCTTCGGACGGATGTAGTCTTTTGCCTAGTGCTCCCGATGGATCACCGTCTTGCTCGACCTCTTAAATCGACGCTGCCATTTTGGTCTCCTCCTCTCCTGGAGGTCGTTTCATACATCCGATTTTGCCAGCTTTGTCGTTCTTATTGTTCAATGTGGTCTATGCCCTTCTGTTCCTCGGGGGTTCCGATTTCTTCTGGTCTGGTTGCAGCTTCATTTAGCTCACTGGATTTGCGCTATCATCTCGCTGTTGTTCCTGGGTGTAGCAGAGCTCTGAACTTAGGCAACTCTCTCCATTGCCGTCCAAGCCACTCCCCCAGCATAAGAAATTGTATTGAAAAAATCTGCCTAGTGAGACTGAACAAGGACTCCCTTACAGTCCTTTTCTCCCTCTGCAACTTCACGTGGCCTGGTCAGTATTTATCGTGTTTGTTGGAAACGTGCTCTCAGACCTTAGCTTCCAGCTCGAATAAATAAACATGTGCGTGTGTACATAGATTGCATGAAATCTTTGACTAATGCCCATCCGCCTAACAAAGTAAGACTCAAATAAATAGCATTTGGATATATTGGGCCCTACTGAGGTTGCTGCATATTAGAGCATGACAAATTTCGATGAGGCTGCACAAGTAGAGGGTTTCGGTGTCGGCTCTCAGAGCAGTCTTTGGGAGACCTTCCCAGTGTTGCACAAAGCAGTGCTCTTGCAACACATTCCTCAAACGTGGATGTACAAAACCACTACTGCAGCTAAACAATACTAATCTCTCCCCATTCCCCAAAGTGCGATACAGCCGATATCGTAGTCTGTGAACAGCTCCACATGTTCAATAGTGTCATATAAACATATTGACCTGCTCAATTCAGTGTATTGCTGTATCCATAGTATCCAAAGATGCACACCACCCTTACCTTTTGAGGCCATCATGTCAATATACTCACTGTGATTATCTCTGTAAATTGTACACCTAGTCTGGCCAGAACATCTGCTTGCAGGCTAATGCAAGGCAGCTCTCAAAGGAAAGTCATCATCAGTCCAAACAAAAAAAGCACAATATTTAAAAATATTTAGAAAATGTAGAACAAATTACATTTACACCAATTAGAAATTCTGCATCACATACCAGATTTTGAACTTGAAATCCTAAAAGGACAAATACTTTTGCGGTTGAGGTTAATGAGTGACAGTTGAGGGATGGGCTGAAGAGGCTTTTCTGAGAAGTGTCAGCAATCAGTGATTGATACAGCAAAGAGAAAATGCCTCAGAGTCCATAGCTATCCAAATTTGGTTTTCCCTTTATATTTCAAAAACCACAGGATGTATTTACACCAATTTACAAACAGGTCGCTTTCTGGACCAAGAACTACCTTTCTGTCAAATTTGGTGTAATTACATTCAGCGGTTTGGGCTGAAGTCGTGTTTAAAAGTCTGATTGGAATTAACATGGGAAACTCACTTTTTGTACCCCCTTTGTAAGCCCCTGCTTAATGGATCACCCCAAAACTTTCCATACACAGCAAGAATCCCTGACACACCTTTTAAAAACAAAATTGTTAAGATTCTTCAAACAGAACCAAAGATATAGGCAAATAAAAAAAATGCTTTTCTTATGGAAACTAGGTCCTAACTATAACTACCTACTGGTGACCACCAGTAGGTAATACACGTATACATTTGTGTGTGTGTGTGTGTGCGAGCATGCATGTGTGTGTGTGTGCGAGCATGCATGTGTGTGTGTATGTGTGTAAAACACTGAGCACTGTATTTTGCAAAATATAACTGAAAACAGCATTGATACCGTTATCATACTTCCTAAAGATGAAGTTAATATAATGAATTCTCCATTCCAAGTAGCTATTTCACTGTTTTCTTTGTGAACTTTAGTAGTAGTATTCTGCTCTGGATTTTCTTGACTGCGTATTATGTTTCAAGGAATCATTACCAATTAGTTGTAACAAATGCTCTAATGGGTACATTAATAAAAACGTGTCTAAGAAAGTAATCTCACATCCACATATAATTTGCTGAAAGCAGAATTAATGAGCCTTATGTGAGTTTTAGCTACATTAGCATTCTCTAATTAGGCTTTTTTCCGAATGAAGTTTTACAAGCAATTGAGAAGGGGAAACAACACTCATTAGAAAGTAACAGCGACACGCCTGACGTGTTAGAAAAAGTACACTGCCATTACATTTGCTGAGAGGTAATTGGAAATGGTCCTGTCTTAACAATTAGAGCTGTTCCTGGGTGAAATGCGAATAATTTTGAAATCACTTTTTTTTACCAGCTGTTGTATTTGTACAAGTATAAAACGTGCACTTGGTATTTCAATATTATTCTCTTGAAGAGCTTTTCATGGCTTTTCTGTTTTATGAGAAATTTGGATTGCAAATATTGAAGACAATCGACATCAAGTAGCTTCATTACACACTATTAATAATATAAAAAAGACAATGTAATTAATGTTTTCATGTGAGATTAATGCACTCAAGATCAAGTGGAAAGGCATGTCTTGCATAACGAAAAAAGCATTAGACACATTTATTTATTTATTTATTTATTTATTTATAAAGTGAATTAGGGCAGAGAATTCAAAAGTGAGGGAGCCTATAACGGAGGAAATGCATGCTTTCTCTTTTATATGCATACTTCAGAGATAATGTAGATGTGTCAAGCAGGTATCACAGACGGGCCTTAATTAGTCTGGTGTAATATTTCCTCCAAGCTGAGTACAACAGTAACTATCTTCATCAACATGTGTCTGTAATATAGGACTTTCAACAATATTTGACAACTTTGAAAAACATTTGAATCCCTTTGTCTTTACCAATGCTTGCTAACACTTATTGTTATTATCTGTCATATAAATGAGCAAAAACTCCCTTAACACTTCTTTCTCTATATATCTCTCTTTCTGAAGTCTCACACGTCATCTTCTTCCTCTTCATTGCTGTATTTTCACTCTCTCGTGCGTGCACTTTTCATTGGGTCCATTTCACTATCCTGTCTCTCCCTCACATACACAGCATTTTATTTTACTTTGACACTGTTCATATTTTGACAACTGTGAATCTCCTTCCGACACCTTTTCATAGAAAATGGCAGCCATCATCCTGCCCTCTGCAGAGAGACCAAATATTGGATGAAGTTGCAGTCAGATCACCTTTATGAGCTAGTTACAGACACCGTGAGAAACTTTCTCCGACTTCAACCTCAACTCCAGACCTCTCAATGACGCTCTGTCATAAGCAACCATCCACACTCTACAGTCACTCAGACTCCTAGGCCCAAATCTACATAGAAGTCAAGCAACTCAGTGAAGCAAGTAAAGTTGTTGAACTGCATAAACAGGAGGAAGCAGAACAGCACTATTTCTACTCTGATGTGGTGCTCTTCTGTTCTCTCCCTGCGCTGGCGCACTTTAGGCAGGCATGCACCAATGCTCAGTGGTTGCCAGCACGGATCTGGGGTGTTGGGGTGGGGGGAAGGGGTAAGGAGGCATAATTGTAAATAAAAGAAAAATTCACTTGCCTTCTCGCCGACTTTTCCCACATCATCTCTCTTCTGTTGTAAAGGAAGCAGCCAGGCTCCCCTGAGCCATCACATTGGCTTCCCTAAACCAATCAGAACGCTGCAATGCAGCACTGTGAATGGTCTGAGCGCCATGGTTCAGATCTCAGCCGGGACTGGGGGCCTGGGCATGTTCTCCATGCAGGTTGTAATGCAGAATGCTTGAAGAACATGCTAAAAAGCACATGCGGTTTGGCCGACCTGAGAGGGCCTGTCAAAGCATCATGCACACTTTAGTGTGCCCACCACTCCTTCCCTCCTCTGTCAGCAGAGCAGCCTGCCCTTATGCTGCTAAAGCAGGGAAGAATAAGATGATAATAACATTGCGTTAACATCTTTTCATTTTTCCTCTTTTACTGCTGCACAGCAGAAGTGGGACGATGCTCCTCCGACTTAGCGGAGGGGCCGCCACTGTCAATGCTGACACCATTGCGCCAACTTTAAAAGGGTCTCTCTGTTATCTGGAGCACACTGTTTGTACTAGGAGTCCCTTTCAGGACAAAAAGTTATTCTTTATGGCCGTTCCCATTTTGTACATGTGCAGTACAATGCAGCACACATGCAAAGTGCGTAAAACGAGGGGAAATGAAAACGTTTCTTACTGTTCCTGCAGAGCTGCAGGATTTTTGCACAAATCTATGCCTACAATTCTTGCTGTGGTTCTCATAGGCACAATAAATAATACTAATACAATGAAAGACTGCACAATGGCAAAACATTTGTAAGGGAAAAAGGATAATGCAAGAGGAAACAAGGAGACCTCTACACTGTAAAACTTGTTAAATGTTTGTATTTGCAACAGAAGACATTGATATGTAAGTTTATATCATTTTAAATTCAAACAACTGTATACTTTTTGCTGTCGATCCCCAAGTGAGTCATGGAACCAGTGATCAAATATATACAGTGAATTGGTGAAAAAAGGTTTCCAAATGTACAGTAAGAGACCAAATGGTAAAGTCCAATAGCAGCAGGAATGTTTGATAACATCGGCTATATACGGTCTTTTCTGTACTCTTGTCCAAGACTTTAACAGACACCTGAATACGGTGCAAACAAATTTAAACTTTACATCTACCAGCAATAGTTCATCCATAGCCTTTCTGGATTTAAACATCACTCACCAAAATGGGTCACTTTACACGTCCCTACACAGAAAAACGACTGAGAGAAACACATTACTCTCTTACTGCAGTCAAAACCCGCGAGCACTGAGCGACGGCCTGCCATTCGGGCAGTTTCTCAGAATCCGCCGAAACTACACACAAAAGGAGGATTATATGAGAGAAGCAGAAATACTGAGAACCAAGCTGACATCTAGAGGCTATCCCAATAGACTTGTAAGAAAATCGCTCAAACGAGCATGGCATTGTCCAAGGGAGGAACTCTTAAAAACTAAAGAGAAAAAGACTGTGGACAAAATAGTATATGTAACCACCTTTTGCAGTCATACAAATGAAACTAATCACCAAACATTGGGACATCATTAGAAGTATAGATGTTTCCAAGGAACTGCCCCTCTTTGCATACAAACGAGGGAAAAATTTAAAAGGCCACTTGGTTAGATCAGCCACTGACACTAAAATGAAGGCTCCAAACACACTTATTAGTGCATGGGGTCTACCCAGCATCAAGGGACACCACAAATGCGGCAATTGCGTGTGCTGTGATTTCACCTTTAACACAACTACATTTGAGCACGGTAATGTTAAACATACCCTTGAAAGCTTTTCAAACTGCAATACACGCAACGTGGTGTATTGCATTTGGTGCTTGTGCAATCTAGCTTACATAGGCCAGACTCAACAACCTGTAAAAGACAGAATCGGCCAGTATAGGAGTCGCATACGGAGGTCAGTCCCAAATGCACCCCTGGTCACTCATTACACAGAAAAACAGCACACGGCCGACCAAATAAGATGGCAAATAATAGCTTCCCTCTCAGAAAGAGGTGGAGATATTAGCACTACCCTCCAACGCATAGAATGCATGTGGATAGATAGAGCTAATTCAATTAAGGTGGGCTTGAACTCGGCCGATGAATGGCGCGGATACGTGACAAATCTGCACTGATCCAAAAAACCTGAACTGACTTGACAACAAGAATGTGAGCGTGGATCACAGACCACGACAGCTGTAGTCAAAAATTGGGAAACACTGACAACATGCTTTAATGTATGCTTTCTCTGCTCTCTCTATCACTTGCTTAACACTTATGCAAGTTGCTATATTGTTACGTCGATAATCATAAATGTCTTCAAGTTACTATAAGGTCACGTTCACAATTATAAATGTATATGTCTGATTCATTATTGTTATCATTGTTTCAAATGTTTGAATTACTTTATTACTCAATCCTTCCAAATCAAGGCTGCATGCAGTGCATATTCGGAGAAATGTAATCACGCACCACATCCTGCAGATAGCGGTCCGTGACACCGTGACACAAGTAGCGGGTGAGCTGCCATGAACGCTATGACTGCGGGGGGCGTGGCACACATAGATCACATAGGCGCCTACAAACGCCGATACGGGTTGCTATAGTGACGCAACACTGTGTCTGACGTCTTAGCATTCCCTTAAACATCTAGACCCGCGAGACTTGGAATACAAATGCGGAAGTTGGCAGACCTGAGAGGGTTGCCATAGTAACGCAGCACCGAGTGACAGATTGAGCGATGTCTCAATGTTCGCTCACGGGGCTGACAAACGGATTCTCGAGGGCCGCAGTCATTTAAAAAGAGGACTCGAGGCAGTTACAAGCTGTCATTGTACCAGGAAAAGTCTGATCCGGCACCACGCCAATACCTCATCAGAGGAGACTTGACATCCGCTAGTCTGCTTGACTGCTCTCAAGTAAGTACAAACAGCGTCTCAGCCTGAAGTTAGTACCGACTCTTACTCCAGTATCATCGCAATTCTCACCTAACCCATATTCGCCATTCTTGTAATTTTAGATTACAAGACACCATTGTGTGTCCTCTACCGTCTAGCCGTTAAGGCAGAATTTACTACGCTTCATCCATAGAAGGCGGCCCACACCTCATGATCGTGAGGTAAGAGGCTTTTAAAGAAATTAATTTTGATCGTAAAACGCATTGAGCAATGTTCAAATACATGTAACTTACCATTAACCTGTTCCTTCTCTCACACGCACTACGCAGCACCCGGCCGGGTACTCACGTGAGTGCTATTTTAATTACTTCACTATCATGGGACACTGCACCTTCACTAAGGCTGCCCTCTTGCTATTCAGTTACTTCTGTAGACCTGGCCCATTATATAATCACCTTCTCGAGCCTCCAATACATGCCTGCAACCTAACGCCTATGCGTTTTTGTGCAGATATCCCCAATACCTATCGTCCTGAAGAAACCCCATATCCTACAGCGTGGTAGGAACCCCATCGACAACAGTACAGAAAAGACCGTATATAGCTGATGTTATCAAACATTCCTGCTACTATTGGACTTTATAATTTGGTCTCTTACTGTACATTTGGAAGCCTTTTTTCACCAATTCACTGTATATATTTGATCACTGGTTCCATGACTCACTTGGGGATGCACAGCGCAAAGTATACAGTCGTTTGAATTTAAAATGATATTTACTTACAAATCAATGTCTTCTGTTGCAAATACAAACATTTAACAAGTTTTAGAGGTCTCCTTGTTTCCTCTTGCATTATCCTTTTTCCCTTACAAATGTTTTGCCATTGTGCAGTCTTTCATTATATTAGTACTATTTATTGTGCCTACGAGAACCACTGTCTCTTAGTATAAAACCATTACCCTGGTTCTTAGTAACTAGGGTTCCCTTGTAATTCAAAGTTACAAATCTTGTTGGATAGGTATTTGTGTCAAACCCTAGGTGGATGCATGAGAATGCAAAGCACAACCCATGGAATGTGCCTTGACGCTTAACTAATGCAAGGCAGCACACTGCACACCTTTGCATTACTTAGGGTTACAATCCAATCAAATCGCAATTTGTGTTGGATTGTAAATCTCATCTGAATACATTGAGTTGGGCTTGTGTTAGAAAAGCGTTTGAAATCTAGGCCCCAGGAGTTATTCAGTTCACTCTACGCGCTATTCAATTGGGAAAAGGAAATTCTCCAAGAAAATAGGAACATTGAAGCATTGCACCATGAAGTAAAACAAAGCAAGAGGGACTTTCATTATCAAGGATTCATTTGCTTCTGAAGCTAAGAACATGCAAACATGCTTTTTCAATGACTGTTTTTAATTACTGTCAGTGACGAGCAGTGGCAGGACCAGGACCCGCACCATTTAAAGCGCTGGTTGCCAGGTTTAAACTAGTGCCACCAATATGTGATTAACATTTTTGACGCTGCTTTCAGTGGCAGGAATTTGGTAACCCTTAAGTTCACTCCCATAAGTCACGTTCGTTGGACTTTTAATGCAACTTTGGTCATGAATTAGGTTGCTTTTGACCATGCAAGAGAATAAGGAGTACAAGTTGAAATCTTAATTTTTACTTGCGCTTGCTGACTACAATTGAGAAATCAATAAATGAAACACCCTATATCAGAGTTAATTTAGAATGTAAGACATGACATCTTCCGCGACACATCTGAGAAGAAGCATTGGCAAAGTATATATGTCTAGTCATTTTATAACTAAATATGATTCTTTATTGGTTTCTGTGAGCTTGTATTGATAGATGAGTGGGTGAATGTGACAATGGATCAATGGGTGGATGGATGAGTGAGTGCATGGATTGATGTCATAGTAGATTGAATGAATGAATAAGTAAAGAGTGAGTGAGTCGTGATGATTAGGTGGTGTAAACCATCAAGTAATGATGTACAATGCTCGCTGTATTAAAATATAACATAATTTTTCATTTAGTTCCAATGTTTTCCAATATACTGTACTCACACTGATTACAATTTCAAGCAAGCAGTGTTAGAACAGATGTACCCTAACAGAAAGAGATGCTGTTTTGGTCATTTCAACTTTTCTTTTGGTGTGGTTGTGTGCTGCCAAATGACTGTAAAGAGAACAGCCTTGCAAGCACCCTACCAGGTTGAATCTTCTCAGTGGAGATGGTGACGGCGTCTTATGTGAGTGAATCCCACTCATTGTAGAGGAGATACTATGAACTCATTTTCAACAGATAAAATTACCATAGAAAAAAGTGTAACTGCCAAATGCTTATTTTGGCTAATACATAATGTAAAAAACATATTACGCAAGCAATGGTTGAAGGTGGCAGACACAAAGCCCTCACTGTGTATCTGCATGTCGATGATAAGGGCTCTGGTGGGACAGCTGAAGCTGGCAGCTGCCTCTAGCCAGAGTTCAAAAGGAATCCATAGGGTGAGTGTTAGACCTGGCATCATTGGCGTGAGTCTCCCTTCCATTTTGACGGATTGCCTCCTCTGTTTTGATATGTTTTTGCTTGTTTTATGCTTTGGGCACGGTACCACTGCTAATCAGTGCCACGGTGAAAGTGCTCCCTTTGTTAAATTGATATACTAATTGGATTCCATGATTGGGTTATTTGATTTCTCTGTCAGCCCCTAGTACAGAGCACCATGTGTGCCCAGGGCTTGTAAATCAAATGCTGCTGGTGGGCTTGCAGCACTGGTTGTGCCACCCACAGAAGCAGCTTGTCAAGTGTGTCTCAGGCCTGCCATTGCAAGGCCTGTGTGCAGTCTAGCACTGCCATGTCGACTTGGCCAAGTGCACCCTCTTGCCAGTCCCTAAACCTTCCCTTTGCTTCATATTAGACACCCCTATGGTAGGCGCAAGGGCAGGGTGCATTGTAAGTATAAGGTAGGACATGCTCTGATGTGTGTAGCATGTTCTAATAGTGAATTACAGCCATTTTCGTTTTTCACTATTGAAGGCTACCTGTTCTCATAGGCCCTAATGGGCAGTTAGATTATTACAGTCTTATAATCCTAACTGACTCAGGGAACACTGTAGAAATTCGAATTTAGTATGCCTGAACTCAGAATAATGAAATACATCTTTTAGTAAAGTTTATTTTAATATTCTGTTTTTGCAAATACCACTTTTACAAAGTAGGTATTTGCTTGCCTAACCAGTTGAGCCTGCCTCTGCTGGGTTGTGTATTTCTTGTCTGGGTTTGTGAGTGACAGGGCTGGGGGATTCCAGGAGACAGGCTGGGGCAGCCCAGTGGTGAATAGAGAGATCTGCATGGATGGGAGGGAGGAATTGCACCTGGGACCTGAATAGGGCCGGGCCTTCCCTCCATACTGCTGGCTCCACCCCCTGTGGCTTGTCTGATGTCTCTGCCCTGCACTGTGAAAGGAGGGGAGGAATCATGTCAGCAGAGTGCTCCAGAGCTGTATCTTCCCTCCCCTGTGCTGGCTTCACCTTCTGTGGGGCGGCTGATGTCTCTGCCCTGCACAATGAAAGGAAGAAGAGAGTCATGTAAACAAAGTGCTCAGGAACTGGTTTGAACTAGGCAGAGGCCTCTCTGCCTTCAGAGAACAAAGGATTTTGGGGTATAAATATTGGGACTCCGATCCCAAGAAAATAGATCACTTCTGGAACAAGAAACCTTTCTGCCAAGGAGAAGAACCAAGGAAGCTGCAGGAGTTTGGACTGCCCCTCTGCCAGTGTGCTGTTTGCTGGGTTGGCCTGCAGTGGCTGCTTCAATGCCAAGGGAAAGGAGGAGGAACTTTGTAAGGACTTTCATTTACAGAATATTCTCCAAGGGCTTGAACTGTGCTTGCCTCCTGCTGAAGTCTCAGGGACAAATGACTTCACCTCCAGCTCCCTCCTGAATTTCCTTGCTGGGAATTCTGACTCCAGACACTTGCGTGCCGCTGGGAGCTGGAAGTGCGACGCATCGAGAAGAAGAGTGTCGCCGCCGCAGCTGAAATCATCGCAACGCCGAAGAAGCGAGTCTTCGCCGCATCTTCCTGGAAGCGTGTGTTCATCGAAGCTGTCTGCTGTCGCATCACCGGAGAAGCGGGATGCCATTGTGTGAGTCGCCATCACATCACCGGAGAAGTGTGTCGCAGGGCCTGTCGCGGCTCCACAGTATAGAGTCGTCGCAAGGCTGCCATGGCTACATCGCATGGTCATCGCATGGACGCATCAAGGGCGTCTTCTTCTTGCATCACAACTGGATCGTAGCATCGCATCAAGGCATCTTGCCACCGCAATGGGCCCGCAGGCCGAGAATCTACGCCTCACCTCCGTACCGGTAAGGCTCACGACGAGTCCCCTACTCTGTGCAAGCATTGAGGAAGGACGCAGCCATTCCCCCGGGTCACGGAACCGACGCATCTCCCCTTTTGCGAGCCTTTTGTTCACTTTGAATCACGCATCCAGTTACTTTGTTGAGAACTTTGTCACATTTGCCAACAACTTGAACTAAGAGACTTTAATCATCTTGTAAGTAATCTTAAGTGTAGTATTGTGGATTTTTGTCGTTTGTGGTCTTGTGTTTAAGTCTATATAAAGAATACTTATTTTTATAAAGCCTATGTTGTGTCCATCTGAGTGTTTTCACTGTATTACTGTGTATATTCACAAATGCTTAACAAACTGCCTCTAAGATAAGCCTGTCTGCTCGTGCCAAGCTACCAAGGGGGTGAGCAGGGGTTATTAAGGAGTGTAATCCCTTTATCCTGACCTAGAAGTAAGGGTCCCTATTTGGACAAAGGTGAATACAATTGCCAACTAGAGACCCCCAGATCTAACATTGGTAGTCAGCGGTGAGGATTTGGACTTTGCATTTTTGTTTTATATACAGTGATTGGTGTACACTACTAGTGAGTGCAGACCAAACGCGACCACATACTTTTGTTTAGAATCCTTTTTCCTTGGACTGTTAGTTTTTTACTGAAAACTCCCAATTTTTACTACCATGAGTAAACCAGCATCTGCTGCATCTATGGATCTTGATTTTGAGGAAGAGAGGTTGGAAACCTACACTGTGAAACAGCTCAAGTATCTCTGCAGGAAATTGAAAGTTGCTACACCAGGCATTTCTAAAATGGAAGACTACCAAAAGGCACTGAGGGCCTGGGTAGACGCAAGAAATGTCCCTGATCTTGTGGTGGTACCTGTTGGGGATGCAGATGGGCAAATTGATAGGCCAGTGTTTCCAGCCCGGGGATGGGTGCCATCCCCGCCTGGCAGCAGCATCTCTTCCAAAGACCTGTCCCCCAGAGAGTTGGAAGACAGGGAGAGAAATAGGGCACACACGCTGGAGTTGGTTAAGCTTAAGATGGAGAGTCAGAGGGAAACAGACAATAACAGGTTGTCTTTGGAAAGAGAGAGAATGAGAATGGAGCATGAGAATATGTTGAGGGAGTTAGAGATCAAGGCCAAAGGCCTAGAAATCAATTCCTCTGGTGGCAGCGCACCATCTGTGCCTTCAGAAGGCAGGGTACATATTCCCAAGGATGTCATCAAAGATTTTCACAAAGTTGAAGATATTAGTCAGTGGTTTGCAGCCTATGAGATAGCAATGTTGGCCCACCGGGTCCCTGAGAAGGATTGGGGAGCGGGGTTGTTGGGCTGCTTTCTGACTGAGGGGAGGGATACTTTGTTAGACCTACCCAGTGAGCCTAGGATGTCTTATCACCACATGAAACAAGCACTGGTGACAAGGTATGGATTAACTCCAGAGCTCCTTAGACAGAGGTTCAGGAATTGTAAGAAACTGGAGGGAATCACTTGGGTAGAATATGTGTCTTTCTTTTGCAGAGCTATGGATGGTTGGGTGAGGGGTAGCAATGTTGATAGTTTTCAGGCGCTCTATGATTTGATTGATAGGGAGCACTTGTCTGCTAATTGTTTTCCAGAGCTACGCCAGCACCTTATTGATAGCAAGTTGACTAATCCTAGAAAGCTTGCTGAAGAGGCGGACCGCTGGGTCAGTACCAGGGTCCACAAGGGTCTTGTGGGAGACTCCGTCAAAGGTGGGCAGGGTCCCCAGCAGAAGAGTGGGGGGGGGGGACAATGGTAAACAGAGGGAATTCCAAAAAGGTCCCCAAAGTAATTCCCAAGGGAACCAAGGAAAGGGTTCCAAGCCTCCCCCTGAAAAGAAGTCAGGACCCCCGACAGGTAAACCTGCTCATAGGGGGCCTGTTACCTGCTTTCAGTGTAAGCAGGTGGGACACCGTTGGTATGATCCCAAGT
The DNA here is from genome assembly GCF_964261635.1 of Lissotriton helveticus. NCBI lineage: Eukaryota > Metazoa > Chordata > Amphibia > Caudata > Salamandridae > Lissotriton > Lissotriton helveticus. Next base: position 1,376,624,620 of record NC_136059.1, read on the forward strand.
GTCCTCAGAAAGGACAGTATGTGCCATCCCGTGTACCACCCCGTCAGATGGCCAGTGTAGCCCTGGGTGGGGAAAAGAGGGGTGCCCAAGGTGGGTGGGGTCCCGCAGAAATGTCCCTTGTCTCATTAGGAGACTTTGAGCTGGTCCCTAAAACTCAGCTGCCTGAGAACACTAGAAAAATACAGGCAAATAAAGCCTATGTTGTGTCCATCTGAGTGTTTTCACTGTATTACTGTGTATATTCACAAATGCTTAACAAACTGCCTCTAAGATAAGCCTGTCTGCTCGTGCCAAGCTACCAAGGGGGTGAGCCGGGGTTATTAAGGAGTGTAATCCCCTTATCCTGACCTAGAAGTAAGGGTCCCTATTTGGACAAAGGTGAATACAATTGCCAACTAGAGACCCCCAGATCTAACATTGGTAGTCAGCGGTGAGGATTTGGACTTTGCATTTTTGTTTTATATACAGTGATTGGTGTACACTACTAGTGAGTGCAGACCAAACGTGACCACATACTTTTGTTTAGAATCCTTTTTCCTTGGACTGTTAGTTTTTTACTGAAAACTCCCAATTTTTACTATCATGAGTAAACCAGCATCTGCTGCATCTATGGATCTTGATTTTGAGGAAGAGAGGTTGGAAACCTACACTGTGAAACAGCTCAAGTATCTCTGCAGGAAATTGAAAGTTGCTACACCAGGCATTTCTAAAATGGAAGACTACCAAAAGGCACTGAGGGCCTGGGTAGAAGCAAGAAATGTCCCTGATCTTGTGGTGGTACCTGTTGGGGATGCAGATGGGCAAATTGATAGGCCAGTGTTTCCAGCCCGGGGATGGGTGCCATCCCCGCCTGGCAGCAGCATCTCTTCCAAAGACCTGTCCCCCAGAGAGTTGGAAGACAGGGAGAGAAATAGGGCACACACGCTGGAGTTGGTTAAGCTTAAGATAGAGAGTCAGAGGGAAACAGACAATAACAGGTTGTCTTTGGAAAGAGAGAGAATGAGAATGGAGCATGAGAGAATGTTGAGGGAGTTAGAGATCAAGGCCGAAGGCCTAGAAATCAATTCCTCTGGTGGCAGCGCACCATCGGTGCCTTCAGAAGGCAGGGTACATATTCCCAAGGATGTCGTCAAAGATTTTCACAAAGTTGAAGATATTAGTCAGTGGTTTGCAGCCTATGGGATGGCAATGTTGGCCCACCGGGTCCCTGAGAAGGATTGGGGAGCGTTGTTGTTGGGCTGCTTTCTGACTGAGGGGAGGGATACTTTGTTAGACCTACCCAGTGAGCATAGGATGTCTTATCACCACATGAAACAAGCACTGGTGACAAGGTATGGATTAACTCCAGAGCTCCTTAGACAGAGGTTCAGGAATTGTAAGAAACTGGAGGGAATCACTTGGGTAGAATATGTGTCTTTCTTTTGCAGAGCTATGGATGGTTGGGTGAGGGGTAGCAATGTTGATAGTTTTCAGGCGCTCTATGATTTGATTGATAGGGAGCACTTGTCTGCTAATTGTTTTCCAGAGCTACGCCAGCACCTTATTGATAGCAAGTTGACTAATCCTAGAAAGCTTGCTGAAGAGGCGGACCGCTGGGTCAGTACCAGGCTCCACAAGGGTCTTGTGGGAGACTCCGCCAAAGGTGGGCAGGGTCCCCAGCAGAAGAGTGGGGGGGGGAACAAGGGTAAACAGAGGGAGTTCCAAAAAGGTCCCCAAAGTAATTCCCAAGGGAACCAAGGAAAGGGTTCCCAGCCTCCCCCTGAAAAGAAGTCAGGACCCCCGACAGGTAAACCTGCTCATAGGGGGCCTGTTACCTGCTTTCAGTGTAAGCAGGTGGGACACTGTTGGTATGATCCGAAGTGTCCTCAGAAAGGACAGTATGTGCCACCCCATGTACCACCCCGTCAGATGGCCAGTGTAGCCCTGGGTTGGGAGAAGAGGGGTGCCCAAGGAGGGTGGGGTCCCGCAGAAATGTCCCTTGTCTCATTAGGAGACTTTGAGCTGTTCCCTAAAACTCAGCTGCCTGAGAACACTGGAAAAATACAGGCAGTGTGTGACCATCAATGGCCATAGAGTGGAGGCTCTCAGAGACACAGGAGCAAGTGTGACAGCTTTCAAGTGTCACTTGGTCTCTGAAGAGCAGGTAGTCCCTCATGCATTCTTCCCAGTTGTTGCCGCTGACAATACAGAGAACCATTGCTAAGTGGCTCAAGTTCCCTTTGAGTGGGGGGGGGAGGCTCTGGTCCTCTTTAAGTAGCTGTGAGGCCATCCATGCTGTTGATTGTCTGTTAGGCAATGATTTTGAAAGCTCCCCTTGGGTTAAGGTGGAGAGGAAGGCGCATTTAGAGATGTTGGGTCTGCCTGAGTGGGCATGTGCGACCACTCGGTCTATGGCAGCTAAGGGTGTTCAAGAGACCCTGGAGCCTGAAAGTATGGCCCAGGGACCTGCCTTAAAGAGAAGAGGTAGGGGATATGGGAAACCAGCCCCCATTGTTCCCACGGTCCAGGAGGAGGCAGACCTTGAGGGGGATGCCCTGTAACCTACAGGGGAGCAAGTTTCTGAACTGGGGAACCTACCTGAGCTGACCCATTGGCAGCAAGAAGGAGGTCCCTCCAGGGAGGAATTTTGTGAAGAGCAGCAGAAGTGCCCTTCTCTTGTGGGTTTGAGGCAACAGGCCACAAACCAGGCAGCAGGTGATCAGTCTGGATCACATTGGATCTACCGGGAGAATGGTCTCCTGTATAGCGAGCCTAAAGTTGCTGAGCCTGGGTCTGCCTGTGTGCTGGTGGTACCCCAGCGCTTCAGAGCCTTCCTACTGGGTTTGGCTCATGATGTCCCTTTAGCTGGTCATCTGGGGTAGAACAAGACCTTTGAAAGGCTTGTCTCCCACTTTTATTGGCCCCAGATGCGGAAGAGTTCAGATACTCATTGTAGGACCTGTCAAACTTACCAGGTAAGTGGGAAAAGTGGAAGGAGGCACAAGGTCCCTCTCCAACCTTTCCCTGTAGTCAGTACCCCCTTTGAACGGGTGGGGATTGACATTGTGGGGCCACTGGACCCCAAGACAGCCATGGGCAACAGGTTTATCCTGGTCTTGGTGGACCATGCTACCCGGTACCCAGAAGCCATTCCGCTCAGGACAGTGATGGCCCCCGTGGTGGGACCTGCACTGAAGGAGATCTTCTCCCGTGTGGGGTTCCCCAGAGAGGTGGTGTCTGACCATGGTACAAACTTCATTTCTAATTTTATGAAGTCTCTGTGGAAGGAGTGTGGTGTTACCTACAAGTTCACCACTCCTTACCACCCACAAGGAAATGGGCTGCTTGAAAGGGGAAACAACCTTTACAACACAACTTTTACAACTCACTACCATTACAACAAAACTTTTACAACGCAACATCCATTACATCGCATGCCATTACAACGCAACCATTACAATGCATGACACTACAACGCATACCACTACAAAGCATGTCATTGCAATGCATACCATTACAACGCATACCATTACAACACATAGTACCCTTACACTTTCCAGCACTTACCCTACTGTTGCACCCCCTGGAGTTAGAATAGTAATTTTTACCCCTACACTATCCAACACTTACCCTACTGTTGCACCCCCCTGGAGTTAGAATAGTAATTTTTACCCCTACACTATCCAACACTTACCCTACTGTTGCACCCCCCTGGAGTTAGAATAGTAATTTGTACCCCTACACTATCCAATACTTACCATACATGCAATGTAATGTTATGCGTTGTAATGGTATGCGTTGTAAAGGTAGTATGCGTTGTAATGTAATGCGTTGTAAAGGTAGTTTTAAAAAATTCGTTGTAATGGCATGCGTTGTAATGGAATGTGTTGTAATGGATGTTGCGTTGTAAAAAATGCGTTGTAAAGGTATGCGTTGTAAAAGTATGCGTTGTAACATCATACATCCGTTAAAAGATTCAACTGGACCCTCAAAGGCATAATCATGGGTCTTGAGGAACCAAGGAGGCATAAGTGGGACGCCCTCTTGCCATGCCTTCTGTTTGCCTACCGTGAGGTGCCACAAAAGTCTCTAGGGTTCAGCCCCTATGAGCTTTTGTATGGTCACCCGGTAAGAGGACCTTTGAGTTTGGTCAAGGAAGGCTGGGAGCAATCTCCCAGGAAATCTCTCCAGGATGTTTATAGCTACATGCTGGCCTTCAGGAACCAGACTCGGCGTTTCAGAGATCTCGCTCAGGCGAATCTGGAAGCCAGCCAGGAGGAAATGAAGCGGTGGTACGATCAGAATGCCACTCTGATTGAGCTTCAGCCTGGACAGAAAGTTTGGGTCATGGCCCCTGTGGAGCCTTGTGCGCCCCGGACAGATGGACCGGTCCATATGAGGTGGTGGAGCGCAACAGTGATGTCACCTATCTGGTGAGGATGTATGATATTACAACACATGCTTTTTCATCGCATGCCTATACAACGCTGTTTTTACAACGCATGCCTTTACAACGCATAGTGCTTTGGGGCGATGGATAGTGAATAGTTTAATTTACTATTCCAACTCCAGTCCCCGTGGATAGTAGGGAAGTTGTTGGATAGTAAATTAAACCTATTCCCTCTCCTAGAGCGCCCCCCAGCGCAATGCGTTGTAATGGTTTGTGTTGTAAAAGTTGCGTCGTAAAGGCACTGCGTGGTAAAAGTTGCGTTGTAAAGGATGTTTCCCATCTGGTGAACATACGGACTCCCAGGAACCCCTTGCGGGTCTTGCATGTGAACCACCTGAAGCCCCACCTAGAAAGGTCCGAAGTGGGCATGCTCCTAGCGACAGATGATGGAATGGAGGAGACCGAGCCTCTTCCTGACCTCATGTCTGCAACAGAGCAAGATGGGTCAGTGGATGGTGTGAGCCTCTCTGCCACACTGACCCCTGATCTGCAGCAAGATTGCCGCCAGCTGTTGGGGCAATTCTCTGATCTATTTTCCATGGTTCCTGGGGTCTCAGAGTGGTGCGTCCATGATGTGGACACTGGTGACAGTCCTCCTGTGAAGCACAAGGGTTACAGAGTGACTGACAGGTTAGGGCTTACATTAATGAGGAAATCTCCAAGATATTTGCTTTAGGGGTCATTGAGTCCTCCAACAGTCCTTGGGCTAGCGCAGTGGTCTTGGTCCCAAAGGCTGCCTCGCCGGGTGCCACACCCGAACTCCGGTTCTGTGTGGACTACAGAGGGCTCAAAGCAGTCACCAGGACTGATGCACACCCCATCCTCAGAGCTGATGAGCTCATTGATCAGTTTGGGGCTGCACGGTACCTCAGCACCTTTGATTTGACGTCTGGGTACTGGCGGATCGCCTTGACTGATGGGGCTAAGTAGAGGACAGCATTCTCCAAACCAGATGGGCACTACCAATTCCGGGTTATGCCCTTTGGGATGAAGAATGCACCTGCCACCTTTCAGAGGTTGGTCAACCAGGTATTGGCTGGGCTGGAGGAATTCAGTGCCGCCTACCTGGATGACAGTGCAGTGTTCAGTGCCAGTTGGGAAGAACATTTGCAGCACCTCTGGGAAGTGTTGATGGCACTGTGCAAGGCAGGCCTCATGATCAAGGCGAGTAAGTGCCAGATCGGGCAGGGTTCCGTGGTGTACTTGGGTCACCAGGTAGGAAGTGGCCAGGTGGCGCCCCTACAACCCAAGATTGATACCATCCTGGCATGGGAACCCCCAAAGACTCAGACACAGGTGAGAGCCTTTTAAGGACTCACAGGATACTACAGGAGGTTTGTCAAGGGGAATGGCAACATTGTTGTACCCTTGACTGAGCTGACTTCCAGGAAGCAGCCCAAGAACGTAAACTGGATTGACACCTGTCAGAAGGCTTTTGATGCTCTGAAGACTGCCATGTGCACAGCACCCGTGCTTCAGGCGCCCACCGTCTGAAAAGAATTCATTGTACAGACAGATGCTTCAGAGCATGGTGTGGGGGCTGTTCTATCACAGATTATTGAAGAGGGCCTAGACCAACCTGTAGCCTTCATCAGTTGGAGGTTACTTCCACGGGAACAGAGGTGGAGTACAATTGAGCGTGAGGCATTTGCTGTGGTCTGGGCACTGAAGAAGTTGAGACCATACTTGTTTGGGACTCACTTCTGGGTTCAGACCGACCACAGGCCCCTCAGACGGCTGATGCAGATGAGGGGTGTGAACCCAAAGTTGTTGAGGTGGTCCATTTCCCTACAGGGTATGGACTTTATGGTGGAACACCAACCGTGTTACAGAACACGCCAAAGCTGATGGTCTGTCCAGATTTTTCCGCCTTAGTGAAGAGAACTCCCTAGGGGAAGGGTAGTTCTCCTCACATTTCAGCTGGAGGGGACACATGTTAGACCTGGTATCATTGGCGTGAGTCTCCCTTCCATTTTGATGGATTGCCTCCTCTTTTTTGATATATTTTGCTGGATTTATGCCTTGGGCACGGTGCCACTGCTAATCAGTTTCACAGTGCAAGTGCTCCCTATGTTAAATTGATATACTAATTGGATACCATGATTGGGTTAATTGATTTATCTGTCAGCCCCTAGTACAGTGCACCATGTGTGCCCAGGGCTTGTAAATCAAATGCTGCTGGTGGGCTTGCAGCACTGGTTGTGCCACCCACAGAAGCAGCATGTAAAGTGTGTCTCAGGCCTGCCATTGCAAGGCCTGTGTGCAGTTTAGCACTGCGATGTCGACTTGGCCAAGTGCACCCATTTGCCAGTCCCTAAACCTTCCCTTTGCTTCATATTAGAAACCCCTATGGTAGGCCCAAGGGCAGGGTGCATTGTAATTATGAGGTAGGACATGTTCTGATGTGTGTAGCATGTTCTAATAGTGAATTACAGCCATTTTCGTTTTTCACTATTGAAGGCTACCAGTTCTCATAGGCCAGAACGGGCAGTTAGATTATTACAGTCTTATAATCCTAACTGATTTAGGAAACACTGTAGAAATTCGAATTTAGTATGCCTGAACTCCGAATAATAAAATACATCTTTTAGTAAAGTTTATTTTAATATTCTGTGTTTGCAAATACCACTTTTAGAAAGTAGGTATTTGCTTGCTTAACCATTTGAGCCTGCCTCTGCTGGGTTGTGTATTCCTTGTCTGGGTTTGTGAGTTACAGGGCTGGGGGATTCCAGGAGACAGGCTGGGGCAGCCCAGTGGTGAATAGAGAGATCTGCATCTAGATGGGAGGGAGGAGTTGCACCTGCGACCTGAAAAGGGCTGGGCCTTCCCTCTACAATGCTGGCTCCTTCCCCTGTGGCTTGTCTGATGTCTCTGCCCTGCACTGTGAAAGGAGATTAGGAATCATGTCAGCAGAGTGCTCCAGAGCTGTATCTTCCCTCCCCTGTGCTGGCTTCACCTCCTGTGGGGCGGCTGATGTCTCTGCCCTGCACAGTGAAAAGAAGAAGAGAGTCATGTAAACAAAGTGCTCAGGAACTGGTTTGAACTAGGCAGAGGCCTCTCTACCTTCAGAGAAGAAAGGATTTTGGGGTATAAATATTGGGACCCTGATCCCAAGAAATTAGATCACTTCTGGAACAAGAAACCTTTCTGCCAAGGAGAAGAACCAAGGAAGCTGCAGGAGTTTGGACTGCCCCTCTGCCAGTGTGCTGTTTGCTGGGTTGGCCTGCAGTGGTTGATTCATTGCCAAGGGAAAGGAGAAGGAACTGTGGAAGGACTTTCATCTAAAGAATATTCTCCAAGGGCTTGAACTGTGCTTGCGTCCTGCTGAAGTTTCAGGGACAAAAGACTTCACCTCCAGCTCCTTCCTGAATTTCCTTGCTGGGAATTCTGACTCCAGACACTTGCGTGCCGCTGGGAGCTAGAAGCGCGATGCATAGAGAAGAAGCATGTCGCCGCCACAGCTGAAATCATCGCAACGCCGGAGAAGCGAGCCTTCGCCGCATCTCCCTGGAAGCTTGTGTTCATCGAAGCTGTCTGCTGTCGCATCACCGGAGAAGCGTGACGCCATTGTGAGAGTCACCATCGCATCACCGGAGAAGCGTGTAGCAGGGCCTGTCGCGGCTCCAAAGTACAGAGTCGTCGCAAGGCTGCTAGGGCGTCATCATCATCACATCGTCATCGCATTGCCACATCAAGGGCGCCATCTTCTCGCATCGCAACTGGATCGTCGCATCGCATCAAGGCGCCATCTTGCGCACCGCAACGGGCCCGCAGGCCCAGAATCTACGCATCACCTCCGCACCGGTAAGGCTCACGACGAGTCCCCTACTCTGCACAATCATTAAGGAAGGACGCAACCGTTCCCCCGGGTCACGGAACCGACGCATCTCCCCTTTTGCAAGCCTTTTGTTCACTTTGCGTTACGCATCCAGGTACTTTGTTGGGAACGTTGTTGCATTTGCCAAGAACTTGAACTAAGAGACTTTAATCATCTTTTCTTTTAAGTAATCTTAAGTGTAGTATTGTGGATTTTTGTTGTTTGTGGTCTTGTGTTTAAGTCTATATAAAGAATACTTATTTTTATAAAACCTTTGTTGTGTCCATCTGTAGTGTTTTCACTGTATTACTGTGTATATTCACAAATGCTTAACTTACTGCCTCTGAGATACGCCTGTCTGCTCGTGCCAAGCTACCAAGGGGGTGAGCAGGGGTTATTAAGGAGTGTAATCCCCTTATCCTGACTTAGAAGTAAGGGTCCCTATTTGGACAAAGGTGAATACCATTGCCAACTAAAGATCCCCAGATCTAACAGTGAGCATGAAAGTATGAGGCAGGAAGAGCAATGTCTCTAGCTTTATTAATTATTTAGCTAGCACTCAACTCATACAGGGACGAATTAATGGGAGAGAAGGAAAACACATTACAGGAGGCAATAGAGGGCAGCAAATGGCCATAGGCCGAGAGGCTTTTTTTATTTTTAGTACTAGAGTGGGTCAAAGTTACGGTTACAATTACTGCTATTCATTTTGCTTCTTAGGCTGCTGTTGATCCTGCTCAGCTAGATGCTTGGCAGCAACTGTTCTTCCTGCAGAAGACATGCCTGCGATCATGCTGAGGTGAAATATGGAGGAGCAGCAGGGAAGCAGTGCCAACGGTTTAGGGCAAGAGAGTTATAAACAGGGCTGGTGCTCTTCTTCCAGAAATTCAGTTTATGGAACTGTGTCTGAATAGGTCCTCAAAATCAGAGATGTAAGGCACTGAGGAACTTATAGTCTGGTGGAGCCAGCGCAGTAAGTCTGATAAATGACCATTAAGCATAGAAGAAGGTACAGAAGTGGTGTTACCCACTGTCAGGATCAACCAGGCTGTGAGAAGGAGCAGGAAGTGCTACCCACAAAATCCCCTTACTTACATCTCTCAACCACGTGCTCCTGGTGTCACGTGGAACATCGGCCACCCTGTACCTGGAACAAAAGAAAACGAAGGGTTAAACCATTTCCCAAGGACTTTTCCTGTTCAGGAAGAAGGCAAGCCCACCAGTGTGACTGACCAATCAGGAATTCCCTCCAAGGTAGAAAAGGACGTCGTCAATGAAAAGGAGAGAGATCCAAAAGAAGAAGGGCTGACCTGGCCGAAAGTAGCCCGAGGGAGAAGACATCAGCTGGAACAGGTAGACCGGCCACAAGCACCAGAACGGGAGACGCGGAGGTTGACACCGAGGTTCCAGAGGTCTGGAGCGAGGAGTGGTGGATGCTCACAGGAGAAGCCTGCACGCTGTTTCAACTCAGGAGAGTTGTGTCATTGTTGGTACGTGAATGAGATGGGGAGGCAGGAGGAAGGAAGGTCTTAGAGAGAGTTGAGACAAACGGGGAGGGGGGGACTAAAGCCAGAGACCTGCAGGAATTACGGCAAGTTATGCCGAATACTGATTAATTAAGAGTCATCTCTTTGGCTAATTCTTTACTTTTTTGTTGTTGTTGGTGGTTTGGGGCAAACTGTAGTACGGAGCAAATATTATCATTCCCTGAAGAGACATCATAGCTTTGACTATGCAGGCAACACAAATATCCCAAGAGGGATGAATTGCAAGCCCAGTAACTGACATTAAAAGGTGGCTAAGGAATCACAGTATCAGACAAAAGCAGAACCTTATTTTGGGAATGCTTTAAGACTATCTATTTAACTTTAAATTTTCCTTCTGCCGTCTTTCTTTTCCCTCACTCTGGCATGTGTGTCCAGAATTCACTGAAAAGAAGAGGGACAAGGAGGGGCAGGGAAAAGTGAAGAGTGAAGGAGAACGCTAGATCTTCTTTCCCCCCCACTCTTATTAGTATTTTCACATTGAGGAATCACTCCTCTCTAGTGCATGAGTTCCCTCTGTCTTTGTCACTCCGGGAGTGGTAAAGGATACTGTCCTAATCCCAATCATTAAAACCCCAATACTTACCACCAATTTCTTCTCTCTCCGAGCCTCCTGGGGACACCCTCCCAGAAAAGACAGTCCTGGAAGAAAATAGAAGAGAAGGTGTCACCAAGAAGAAGAAAAACCGAACTCTAAGAGATAAATCTTATCTGTCCTCCTCATTCCCTCATAAAGTACGCCAAAATTGAGAAGCATATCAAGCATCCTCGATTCTTTTTCCACCCATCTCCCCAACACAGACTCTACCATGACTTACCAAGACTTTAACAGTCAGGTTGTTATGGTTTACAAGAGATAACACTTGACCGACTGACAGTGAGGGATTCAACAGCATGTGGATGAAAGTGGAAATCTCTCATAGTGAAATCTAAGCAATGGGACACAAAAGAGCCAGGAAAAGTATAAGGGACAGTGATACCAGATGTACTACACATACCCAACCACCATGCAGGATTCAGAGGGCATGCAAAAGAAGGAGGGGGTATCACACGCAGACAACCACAGGTCAAATCCCAGACAAAAAGGATGAGGAGCATCCAGGCCATGTCACATAAGAGGTACAAACTCTGACAAGAGCAGTCCAAATCACCAACCTTGTCAACATCCCTGCGGGGAGGAGCACCAGGAACCACAGAACCAGCCATTACAATCCAGCATCTCCAACAGGATGCATCTATGTCAACAACAAGTGCACCAGGTTCATAAATATCCCAAATAACCATGTCACCTCTGTCTCAATCCCAGCCGAGGTCAAGTGGGGGAAGGAGCCCCCTGCTCATCCCGAACTGCTACACATGCAGGTCTATGGTGCTTGATATACCATATATGTTGTCAACAAACAGCTCAGCTGCTCAGCAAAGGAGGTGAGTGAGAGGCTGACTGAAAATGGCATAAAAAACATGAAAGCACTTCAAGACATGGATAGTCATTAATCTGAGACAGAACTACAGCTAGCAAATGGAAGCCCTGCAGAGACCCACATAAGCTACTTATCATGCAATCAAAGACCACCATAACACAAAGAACAGATGGTGCCAGTGAGCTCAACACCCATGGGTGTTAGTACAGACAAATTCCCTTTTCACTAATAAAATATTGTATGTATAAAAATTATGTTGAAAAGAGCAGAAAGATAACGGAGCAAATAATATAAAAACCTGTTTAATGACTTCATGAATGGACTTGGTCTAAAGACCAACGTAGGGAAATCTTGCACTATGGTGGTGGGTAAATCCTCAACCGTTTGAAATTCTTATTTTAAAAATAATGAAAAGCTGTCTCACGTTCCCACTTTTTATTATCTGGGAATCCTGTTTAATCACAATAGCACCTTGCACCATTTAATTGAAACATTAATTAGTAAGTTCAACCAAAACCCGGAGGCAGTTTTTAGATTCACGAAAAGTTAGGCTCAAGACCAATTAATGCAATTATTAACATTTATAAGGCTTGCACCTGTTCTGTTATATTGTATGGGGTTTTTGTTATCCAGTGGGTCTACAAAGAGCCAAGACCATTTTTATGAGATGCTTGCTGACAGTCCCTATTAGCCTCCCTGCCACTGTCTGTCACAGTGGACTTGGCTTGATTCCCTTGTCCTTTCGTATACAATTAGCACTGATTTTATTACGGCACTCCAATTGGGCAACGGAAGAACCAGTTTTAAATTGTGCAATTATTTTAGACTGTTTTAATTTGGATCACATGATAAAGATACCCTGGCTCAGTTACATAAAAAAAACAGTTAGAGTCCCTGGGGCTGGCAGATTGTTTTCACAATCCAGCTAACATTGCAAAGATCCTGAAAGTGAAACTGAAAAGGGACATTCCATCTTGCCTATACTCAACTAGAGGAAATTTAGAGATGGAAAAAAGAGTGTCTTAGAACATTCACTTCTAGTCTGTTCTTTAGGGGTCAAGCCGTATCTTTCTTTTTATTTCAGTCATACTAAATTGTACTACCTTATTAGATTCAGGTTTGGCATTTCACATCTCTTGGTTTCTTATCCCCTCAAAGTTTATTGCGATGCCAAACTGGATCTGTGCCCTTGTGACTCCAAGTCCACTCAGTTCACACATCATTTTATGTTCTTTTGTCAACTTTATATCAGGCCAAGACGTGATTTTATTATCCCTCCCTTAAAGTTATTACACATCAGGAAGTGTCAGGCAGCTTTACATCCTATCCAGCTTTTAAAAGATGAATTTACCAGTTTAATGATTTATAGATATATTTCTTCGGCTGTTTGTGTATATGATATTGTCGGAAAATTATTCTATCTCTTTTAATGAATTATCTATCTCTGGGCCTTATTGTTTACTGGGACAGGGGACTGTTATGAAATATTATATTTATGCTGCTATCTTGTGCTAAATCATTGATTATAACTTTAATATTCTGATAGCAAAATTGTCATTGCTTTGAAACATATTACTTACTGTTTATATTATTTCTTTTTTTAATCTGTTTTTAAAATGTCTTTTGATTATTAGGTAGTCCCATGGAAGTAATGTCCCATCCATAAACAGGTCATCCCATTTATTTATGCCCGCCTCTATTAGCGGGTTAATAAGGGCATCTGTTGTCCATGAGGGGGGGATGGGTAGATCCCATATGGGAGCCCTCCCAGAGTAGTATCCAACATTTGTCGCTTGCCTCACTTTATACCAAGTAGATGCAATCCCTTGTAGAACTTTCAGTTTTATTTTTTTGAAAAATTTGGGGTCACCAAATTTGAACAAAAAAGCTGATTGGTCTACTCCTTCACATTCAAGTAACGTAGAAAAAAGAAGGCCCAGCCCTATTAATGTAGGGGTTTTAAGTAGCATACGGGTGTGCGTGAGCTGAAACGCCCATGCGTAAATTTGGAGATCTGGGCCAGCTAACCCTCCCTTCTCCCTCCGTCGCCTGATTTTTTTCCACGAAATTCTTGGGCTCTTACTATTCCAGATAAAGCTGGTAATCGCGCTCTGTAGCTTTGCAATCAATTTTGAATCAAAAAAAAGTGGAATAGAGTTAAACAGAAAAGAAACTTTAGGTAAAATACTCATCTTCACTAGGTTAACCTTTCCCAAAACAGTGAGAGGAAGATGTGACCAGTCTCTCATATGTTTCCGGCACTCTGCGGCTATTTTATTGAAGTTAAGTGAAGCTATCAAATTAATGTCTTTAACTATATTGATCCCCAGATACCGAAATTGGGTTTTGGATGTCCCATTGTTGCCACTTGAGTTACTATTCCAGGACATTGATTCTGTCTTTTGGGCATTAATCTCATACCCAGAGACTTTACCAAATTTCAGAGCCTGGTCAATTATTTCCGGGTATGCCTCATCATAGTTCGTTGTAAAAATCATAATGTCGTCCGCGTAAAGTGCCACCTTTTTGTTCCAACCACCAAAAATAAAAGGTTTAATGAGTATGCTGTCTCTTAAAGATTGGGCAAAGGGTTCGATATATACATCGAAAAGAAGGGGTGACAGGGGACAACCCTGCCTAGTTCCCCTAGTGACCCTGAAGGTCTCGGTCAAACCCCCGTTTATCAAAAGTGAGGCAGATGGGCACCTATATAACAGATTCAACGTTCTCCGAAATCTGTCCCCCACATTGAACTTCCTCAAGGCCTCCGACAGGTACAACCAATTCACCCTGTCGAAGGCCTTGGTTGCATCCAACGTGAGGACATCCAAAGGGATGACCTCCTTTATGGCGATGTCTATAGAGCCTAATAATTCATACGTAAGCTCACAAAGCTGTCTCCCCTTTATAAACCCTTTTTGGTTATGTGCGATAATATCTGGCGCCACCCGACCTAACCGTTTTGCCAATATGGTGGCAAAGATTTTATAGTCGGCGTTTAATATAGAAATAGGCCGATATGAACCGCAGTCTGTAGGGGGTTTGCCGGGCTTCAGAATAAGAGTTATGGAGGCATTGTCCCATGATTCAGGTGGCATTTTGCCGTATCTTAGAATTTGATTAAAAAGAATGACTAGGATTGGAGAGACCTGAGTGATAAGTTTTTTATATATTTCGCTTGGCAGGCCATCAGTGCCAGTAGCCTTTCCTCCCTTTGCTTTCTTTATTGCCTCTTCTACCTCTGTGATAGTTATCTCCTCATCCAAAGAGTGGCTCTGTTCTGGTGTTAGAGATGGTAGAGAGATACCTTCTAGCCAACTTGTGATGTCATTCTGGGTAACATTTAGGTCGTCCGTATAGATGGATTGAAAGAAATTTCTAAAAACTGCTCTGATTTCATCATCTCTCGAAAAGGTGCCCTCCGGGGATGTAACAGACGAGATGTTGTTGCGAACCCGGTCAGATTTAATTTTCCAGGCGAGTAGTTTCCCTGCTCCCTCCCCATATTGGAAATGCGAAAGCTTACTTGCCTCCCATCTCTGAAGGACACGTTTCTCTAGAACTGCTGATAGTGAATGCTTTAGTCTGTCCAACTCAGCGTGTTTTCCGGCGAGGCTGTTATCGTTATCGTTGTCAATTACACCTGTATTGTCTATATCGGCTTGTACTAATAAAATATTGTTTTCGATAACGGTTACTTCCTCTGCATATTGTCTTCTTCTATAGGCCACTTTGTTTTTAATAAGACCTCTCAATGTACATTTATATGCATCCCATAGATTTCCTATTGGGGTTGTACCTTCATTAATGTTAAAGAAATGGCAAGTTTCAGACTGTAGAAATTCGATATCCTCTGTTGTTGTGAGTAGAGACCTATCAAAGGACCACATTCTTGTTGGAGGTGACATGTCCAAATTTAATTCTATCACAATTGCGGAGTGGTCAGAGAGATGCATTGGATTATAATGTATTGAGGTAATATTATCAGCCAGAACTCTACTAGCGAGAATAAAATCAATTCTTGATTTGTGTCTATATTTAGAGTTCCTGAATGAGAAAACCTGCCTCAGACCTTCCCTAAACCGCCAAATGTCGATAAAATCGTACTGGTTCATTAGGCCTAATAAGCACGATCTAGATTTAGAGGTGGTTTTTTGTCTGCTGTTAGGGGATTTATCTAAAAGTGGATTTAAAGTGATGTTAAAATCCCCAGCTATAATCACCGGGTCAGGGAAATTTAGCAAGTGATTGAAAAGAGTTTTCAGTACAGAGGGGTCATCGATATTTGGACCATAGTAGCCCACTAATGTTACCTTCCTTCCTCCTAACTCAACTGCTACAATGACCCAACGCCCTCCAGAATCCACTTTTTGTTGTTTTATCTTAAACCTTACTGATTTTTTGAAAAAGATCGAAACCCCCCGTATGTTAGAACCTTGTGTTGTAGAAATGGAGGATTCTATCCATCTATTCCTTTGGACCAACTCGTGTATCTCACTTTCTGTTAGGTGTGTCTCCTGGAGGATAATGATCCCCGCATCCGTATCACGAAGGTATTGCATAATTTTATTCGCTCGGGGCTTGGTGCGGAGACCATTAACATTCCAGGATAATAATTTGAGTTTACTCATTATGTTGTGGTTTTACGTTGCTTGGTAAAACAGACTGTAGGACTAGTGAAGTGTATGACTGCTTGTATAGATTCATGTTATCTAAGATGAGATGAGTATAAAACCTTGTATCCACACACTTAATTAAACACAAAGAATGGAGCTCTTCTATGAAAGTGTGCTTATGCCCCACCACCCCCCCGTGCCCCACCCTCCCCCCCTGGGAAAACCCTGTACTCACCACCCGGAAAAGTTTCCGGAAGTAGTGCCCCTAGCTCTTCCCCGTCTCGACCCTGTGTGCCTCTACTATATTTAGTGTGAACTCGCCATTGGATATTCTACCCATCTTATGGGCAAATGCTATTCTTGTGTGAATTTTTAGTGAGTGACTTTTGTTTGTGTTTTTTTTTTTACATTTTTATTTTTATTTGTTATATTTTTTTTTTTTAGATACATCTTTTTTTTCCTTTTTCACCTTTTTACCCTAATCCCGTTTTTTTTTTTGGTAATTCAGTGTTTAGTACCATTCCGGTTTTTAACAAGACTTTTTTGCGCACAGGCATTCAGAACTGTTGGTGCTAGAACTGTTGGTGCTATTATTATGCGATTTCAGCTCCTCAAAATTTTTACTCCCTCTGTTTCCTATTACCAAAAGATAGTAGAAGATCGTCGGCGGCCTGCACTGATCTAATGTTGTACATTTTGTTATCCAACATTATCTTGAGCGATGCAGGAAAGCCCATCTGTACCGTAGCGCCAAATTTGCGAAAGGCATCCATCCTCCGGCCTAGCTCCCACTGTTTGTCTAAAGTAAACCGGGACAGATCTGAACGAATCTGAAAGTTAAAGCCTTTATATGTTTGTGATTTCAGCCTAAGCGCTTGATTTAGAATATGCTCCTTCAAAGAGTAGGTATGAAAGTTTACCAGAATTTTCCTGGGTTTAGACCGCTGTGGGTTGAGTCTGAAAGGATCCCGGTGTATGCGCTGTATGTCGATTGCTAGCTCCTCAGTAGACTGGGAAAGATTTAAGGTTTCCTTTAATAAAGTGATTATAAAACTCTTGATGTCTGTACTTTCACTTCCTTCTGGAACATTCAAAATGCGTACATTATTACGCCTCGCATTGTTCTCTAATGTTTCCATTCTATCCGACAGAGCTTGATCATCTCTTTTCAATCTGGTAATGTCTTCCGTGGCGCCCTCGGCCCTCATCGTTATTTGGCCCACAGTTTCCTCCAAAGCTTGGGTTCTCAGTGACAAGGTGCCTATCCTTTCGTCAAGAGACTCGCAGAAACTCCTTATCTCTCTCTGATTAGAGGCGGATTCAGCGAAGCCTTGCTTAATCTCCGCTGATAGAGCTGTGAACATTGATTGTATTGAGGCCATAGAAATAGGTTCTAAGGATGAGGATGGCTCTGCCACACCACTTGATTCTTGAACAATTATAGGTGGTTCAGATGGTTCAGAAAATATGCCAGCCTCAAAATTGTCTTCCATATTGGCTGGATCAATACTAATAACATCGCTGGTAAGAGCACTAGCTACTAGTGATAGAGAGGGAGGTACTGCTTCACCTACTTCCCTTGACAGATCAAGGTTTTGTATAGCAAGATCTGCGGTGCTTTCAGTCATCAGATTCTCTACATCGGGCGCAGCAGATGAAGCCTCTTCTAGTCCTGTTATGCGAGAGAGGTCAGAATTAACGGATGGAGGCTGTAGTTCTGAGGAATTAATAGAGGCCAACTCTATGCCCTCTATCACAGGGGACAGAGCCTGCCCTCTATCTGACATGGTCTCTGCACCCGGCAAAGTTTCCGTAATGTTACTTCTATGTTGCGAATGTTCTTCACCAATATTCAATATCTGGGGGACCACCTTAAAATATGAGCGCAGAGATGGAGTTATTTTGGATACAGAGTCCGTGGAGGATTTAGCTTTAACTTTAGCTTTACTGCGCCCCCTACCCCTTTTTGCTTTAACCTCAGTTGACAGATAAGAGGATGTATCCCGACCAGCGTTTAAGTTTGGAGAGTTTGGAGAAACTAAAAGAGGGCTTTTCCCAAACTCAAAAACCTCCCTGCCAGCCTCCTCCTCCGATATTTGTGGCACTTGTGGCACTTGTGGCGCACCTTTAGCTCTCTTTTTACGGGATATGCTAGATGTATTAATCCCCAACACGCCCTTTACTGCACCCTTACCTCTTAGCTTCCTAGCAGACTCTGCAGTGCTCATGTGTCCCAAAGAGAAACTTACAGCCTTTCGATTTTTGGTGTTTATTTCCGCTTTTGCGTGTAGGTCGCTTTCTGAAGTAAGCCCCTTGTCTTCACCCTCCTGTGCTGCTTGGGAGGGAGGCAGGACGAGACCGTCAAGCAAGACCTTAGGCGGAAAAACAGGGAATCCAAATGCCGGGGTGTTTTTGTAGAAGGTGCCGCTGGTTAGAGTGACGCTGCTGTGAAGGCTCCGAATCCGTCTTGATTTGCGAAGCTCCAGGGCTGCTAGCTCCCAGCGTAGCAGCTCAGCTGTGAGCTTGCCTGAGCGTGGGCGTTC
Source organism: Lissotriton helveticus (assembly GCF_964261635.1). Taxonomy (NCBI): domain Eukaryota; kingdom Metazoa; phylum Chordata; class Amphibia; order Caudata; family Salamandridae; genus Lissotriton; species Lissotriton helveticus. The sequence goes on from NC_136059.1 coordinate 1,376,642,990, forward strand.
ACCTCCACCTCCGCTGCTAGCATACTCCGGGGAACCACCGCGCCCTTTCTCCTGCGCGCCGGGGCTTGTAGTCTTGGTGAGGCACATTAGAATAGGCGAAAAAAAACAAAAAGCTCGGAACCTAAATGCCTCAAAAACCAACCGAGGCGAAGTTGCGCGATGCAGCCCAGAATGTTGATGCTGCTGGCGGGCTAAATTCAGCTGAAGTCAGGCATCAGGTGAGGAGACAGGAGCGGAGCACTGCAGCAGTCAGCCGACTGCCGCCATGTTTTCCCCCATGGATGGGACATTACTTCCATGGGACTACCTAATAAACAGAGTAGGCACAAGATTTTCGAGATTTAAATATATTCAGATCTCTAGCTGGTTACAGTCATACAAAGAGCAGCCAGCACGGATCAGTAAGCTGCCTATAGGTGGCAACAGCGACTTGGTAACTTGCCTCTTGGACAGCCCAGCCGTAAAAAAAGAAATTTCATGTTGGTATAACAAAATAATTGATGAAATAGATGCCAACTTTCTCCTACCAACGTCATTATGGGCTGAACTTATGCCAGGTGTAGATGTTGAAGAACTTTGGACAGCTTCTTGCTCAATGCTCTGGGACTTAGTTAAACCTGCATGGCTTCGTAGAAACCATCTATTTACTATACATAGGGCATATTATTCCCCTCAGAGGTTGACTAAGTTTTCTTTAACAGGCCCAGTCTTATGTCCAAGATGCGGGTTAATCGCAGCATCAGATACCCATATGTTTTATGAATGCCCAAACCTATCCGGTTATTGGGAAGCCATTGGTAATAAGCTTTCTCAACTTCTGGGTGAACATATCTCCATAGACCTTGCTTTTGTTATATTTGGTCTCAAGAGTAAAATCCGCAATGCCGCAACTAATCTAATATTCTACTCCATTCTAGCGGCGCGTAGAGAGATATGTAGGCATTGGAAAGACGCTCAACCACCTACAGAGCATGAATGGCGAGCCTCACTTCTTCAAATTTCCAAACTCGATCTTGCCAGAGTAGGAAACCCCAATAGGAGAGCCTTTTGGGCTTTGCTAGGATAGCAGTGATAAACTTGGGGTTTTTTTTTTTTTTTCCCCAAGTCCTATGATTAACACGTACATTGCTTATCCTTGCTGCCATGACTAACAGTCTCGGAGCTATGGGGGTCTCGATAACTTGGACACTATCTCCTGAGGCACATCCCTAAGCAAAAATCATGTTTGGCTGCTGTGATTGGTGCTGTGGGGAACTGGTCTTCTTCCCTCCCGAATGAACTTTCTCCTACCAGCTATAAGCTGAGATAGCACCGCACGCGACCATTCTTTCTTTGCTCTGTGGCGGTCCTTTGGTTTTGATAGATTGGAGCTATGCACGTAAATGAGGACAAATAAAAAAAAAAAAAATGTCTTTTGATGTACTCATTTATGGGTGATGGTCAGCCGATTAAAGGTATTTTGACTGATACAAACCTGTTATCTGTTGAAAAACCAATCTTGTTATTTGTTAAAAAACACAAGTGAACATAATTATGCAATAATCTGAATCATAACAGTAAAAGACCCACTAAACATGAGAAAAAGTGGATAAATATATAAGCATATGTTTTAATTTTTGTCGACAATTAAAAATATATTTATACACTCAGAGTATGTGCACTGTTGTGATCACAATCTATCAATAAGAATTTGATTTTGAAAAATACATTCAAATAGTATTTAAAATCATGTACATAAATGAATTATAACATATGCAATCTCATGTAATTCGTGTACATTAAAAAACCTTGGCAATTAATTATCACAATTTTTGCAAAAGAACATATTGAATATTCTATATTTAAAACTTTATTCAGAACTATCACTGTATTCAAAACTGTTGACGCAGCGTTTTGGTGAGAGTTACACTTTTCATCATCTTCTTCAGGACAACCAATAAATATTCAAAGGATTATCCCTTTTCTCTTTCAAATTGATTCCTCTTTGAAAGAAAGAAAGCCTATATGGCATCAGTTACGTGTAAAGCCTGAAAAGACTCTAGTTAGGACACTGTAATTTTGAGGGCTTTCTAAAAAACATCTAACACATGCTCTGAAGTTTTGAGTTTTGAATTTTGAATTTTGAAGTCTACTAGTAAATTTATGTCTATAGTCCATGAAATTTGGTCTTCATAAAATTGACCCGAATAGTGGCAATATGGAGTTCCTGTTCCTCTTATTGTATTTGTGACTGGTACCTAAAAATCACTCACAAGTACCCCTTGTCCAATTGTTTCAATTTACAGGATATCCCTTTGGTTCAAATTAGGATTTCTTTGTATTCTGGTACTCCGTATATCATTTGAGGTCATGAAAAGATTGGTCTTTCAACAGATAACAGGATTGTTAATACTTTTGAGTGAAAGGGGAATTTGTTTTGTTTTGGACTTGATATAACCCCATCCTTTTTCTCTGAATAAGGGTCACTTTCTTGTGTCTTTGAGTGTTAGGACACACAAACACAGGGTGGAGTATGGCTGTCAAGAATGTCATGCAGAAAACGTAGTGAGAAGTTTCTAGCGACCTTAAATCAATTATGGCAGAAAAAGCATTCACCCCAGCTATTCACTTCAGAAAAAGTTGTCTGCCAGGGTTAGTGACAACTGGAGATGTGAGGATATAATTTCAAGCAAGCAACCTTCACATTAACCTTCAAGTGCCTCCTCTGCCACCACCAAATCCCACTAACTGAATATACTGGAATAGGTTGAACTCTAACAAACACCACCAGGAAGACCTGCTGACTTAACCACGCAGTGCCACTAGCCACAACATACTGGACCACCGCTATTCTCACAGCATTCTTGTTATTCAAAGAAGTTTAAAAAATTACAAATCCGTCCAAAAGGCAAAAACAACATAGTCCTAAGTGTGTGTTGTGTTGTAGTATTCTTAGTTAGGAATGTGGGGTAGATTCTTAGAATAGGAACGTGCATGTGGGGTTCCAGGGTGGGACAGTTGATGAGGGAACGAAGACATGTTGTCATCGTCAGTGATATGTTAAGCAGAGTTGCCAATAAAGAACATTGTAATGAATCCGGAGTAAGAGCGTACATTACAATTTTGGCAACGGAGGATCGGGCAGATCTGCGTGAACCCACGGAGTTGTATAAAGAAGCATGAAGTGAGATGAAATGGAGACGGAGGACGAGGATAATTTAAAAAGAGGAACGGAGAAGTGAAATTGACAAAAGAAGGAGGTGAGCGAAAAGACGGAGTATTCAAGTGAGCAGTGAATGACTATTTTAAAAAGAAAAAAAGATAAACATCTTACGAGTGTGAAGCAGCGCGTGAGGTGTCAGCTGAGAGGCGCGTGGAAGGAGGTTATCGCATGCAGCAGCGGAAGCAGCGAGAGGGGCGAGGAAGGAGATTCAGACACTGCGCGCAGCAGCGGCAGAGGCAGCGCCTTTGTGATTGTGACGCGAGTAGAAGGAAGCAAATGCGCACACGCTGATTGGCGAGCGTGTGACATCATCACGTCGGCGGACAATTTAACGAGTTGGGAAGACTCGTATTCATTTTAAAGAAGGAAACGATTGTTAAGGATCGGAAAAGGAATTTTATAGTTAAAACAAAATTTCTTTAGAAGAGTGGAATTGCAACAAAAAGGATACTTGAAGTTAAAAAGTGGAGTTGAAGGAAGAAAAAGAAAGAACAAACACTAACAAAGAAGGAAAAGTTTATTAAAAAGCGTAATTAATACTTTAAAAAGGGAAAATGTGTGCGGCACAAACGTTCACATCAATGCCACCAATACCATTCTTAACAGAGCCTGGAGAACCGAAAATAAGATGGCAAGAGTGGAAAGTAGATTTCAAAAATTACATGTTCACTATTAAAAAAAATGAGCGAATGACACCGGAAATTAAAAAAGGAATATTATTGCATTCTTTAGGACCAGAAGGAATTAGGCAATATGAACGGATGCAAAAAAAGGAAAGAGGTGATGAAGAAACAGACGTATATGAGAATGCGTTGGATGACTTAGAGAGGTATTATGCACTAACAGTATGTGTAGCAATTGACAGATACAAGTTTTTCAGGAGGAAACAAGAACAGGATGAAAAGATTGATGATTATTTAGGAGTTTTGAAAAGAATGACGGAGAAATGTAGATTTGGACAGATAGAAGAGGAGTTAATAAGAGATCAAATTATTATGCTCACAAATAATAAAAGGGTGCAAGAAAGATTATGGACCATGGGAGATGGAACACTCAACAAGGTGTTAGCAGTAGTGAGAAAAGCTGAAGTATCAGTCAGATGTGCAAAAGCAGCCTTGGACGATGAGAAGGGAAAAGATAAAGAAGAGGTGTGTGTTGTGAGAAAAACGATAAGAGCGAGCAGCGTTGGTGCAGAGAAGAGAGATAAATTTAACGAGAGAAAGTCAGAGAAGAAATATTTTCAAGGAACAAAAAATGAATACAGAAGAGAAGGCACAACCAACTTGGCGTGTTTTAGATGTGGAAGTTATACACATTTAGCGAACAGCCAAGCATGTAGAGCGAGAGATCAAAAATGTACAGTGTGTGGGTTAATTGGTCACTATGCAAGAGTTTGTTATAGAAGAGAAAAAACTAGAAGGATAAAATATGTGACAAGGGAAGAAGAGGAATTGAGGAAACAAGATAAAGAAGAGGATTCAGATGATGACGATGACATTTGTATGATAAAAGATTTTATTTTGGATGTAAAGAGTAATGGAAGAAGCAAACCCAAATGTGAAATTGAAGTGGCGGGGGTAAAAGTAATATTAGTGGCTGATTCAGGATCGTCATATACTATTGTCAATTTGGATATGTGGAAGGAAAAATTTGAGAGGGAAATTGGTGTTGATTTAATGAAAAGTGACATAAATCCGAGAGGATGCACTGGAAAAAGCATTCCTATTGTGGGGTGGAGAGATGTGACATTTGTGTTTAAAGGGAGAGTAGCAGAGGGAAGAATGTATGTTGTAGAATATGGACCAAGTGTATTGGGATGGAAAGATCAAGCGAGCTTAGATATAATACTAAATCCAAATGCAAAAGAGCAAGTTATGGTGTTGGATGAAAATGATGATTTTACAAAAAAAATTAAAGAAGAGTACAGTGATGTATTCTCTGGAAAAATTAGCGTGCTAAAGGGGTTCAAACATGAAATAAAATTAAAAGAGAATGCTGTTCCTGTAAATTATAAAGTAAGGAATGTTCCGTTCACAGTAAGGAATGAATTGGAAAAAGAATTGGAGAGGTTAGAAACATCGGGGATAATTGAGAGAATAGAGTCATCTGTATCGATGTCTCCGACCGTGGTAGCTAGGAAACCGAATGGAAAGATAAGACTTTGTGTGGATTTGAGAGGTGTGAACAAAGATATCTTAGTGGATAAATACCCCTTACCAAAGATTAATGAGTTATTGGCTACAACGAAGGGTATGAGATGGTTTTCAACAGTTGCTTTGTCGTCAGCGTACCATCAGGTTCAATTGCACAAAGAGAGCAGGAAAAAAACGTCTTTTATTACACCTTTTGGTTGTTTTCAATATGTTAGAATGCCGTTTGGGTTAGCCTCTGCGGCGGCAGTCTTCCAGAGGATTACGAGTGAAATTCTAAGGGGAATTCCAGGGGTGTTGTTTTTCCAGGACGACATATTAGTAATGTGAGAGAACAGGAGGACTCATGACCAAAGATTGAAGGACGTATTCAATGTTTTGAGAAATAAGGTTGTAGTATCCTGCATATTATACTGTAAGGTGGTTTACCAGCCCTGCTCTGCCAGTGCCTGTGCTTGGACTCATTAGAATGTTGGAGTCTGATGATGCCTCGGAATGTTGGGACTGAGGGAGGCAGAGCGACAGTTGGTCATTGGCTGAGCAGCTGACAGGCAGCGCCTGGTGGGGCTCTGATCTACCACATATCTACATGATGTCCTGTACCTTGCAACCTGTTATCTTCATGAATAAAACTATCTTGAAATACTACCTTCCTGAGTGGACCTTCTTCACTACATATTTTGGCGACGCGGTGACGAACCTACAGCTACAAGCGGATTTAAGGTACCTGGCGAACACAAGTGGACCTGGAGATGGCGCAAAAAAATGAAACTAGAGTGGCAACTACCACAATTTACAGAAGAAGAGGTAACGACAAGAAGGAATTAACTACGAAGAAGAAAAAAGTGTTTTCTACACAGTACAATGAAGACAACTGGAAGGAAGAAACAAGATCTTCAAAGAAAAGAAAAAGAAGACAGCAAGAAACAAGTAAGCACAAAACCCTACGCCTTTTAAGCCCCACCAGTGGCCTCAGCACCGGCCAGCCCTAGCCCAGGCGTGCTGTGCTTATCATCTCTACTCTTCATGTACTTTGGCTTTACCATATCAGTCTGCTACACTACCATGCACATTTTTACAAATTACAGACACCTTTTTTCTTTCATTTTGATTACCAAAAGTGATAAAAGGTGGCGTGGCTACTGAACTATTTGCCTTTTCAATTCATTACGCTGTGTGATTTTCTGCACCTTATTCCTGCATGGTGTGATCCTGTGCACATTGGAGTGCTGTGGTGGCTACATCTACATTTAAAAGATTATTTTGTTTTTCACCTCATTCATCGTGCTGACCTAGACTTGCCTTCCCTCACAGGTACACCTTTTATGACTGTTTAACTCCTCTACAAGTATCTATATGTTTTTTTCACACTTGCCTCCATTGGGCTCTTTACATTTTTCCTGACATTGCTTCCGAGAAATAAACATGCTGAGGTGAATTTAATAACAGTTTTTCTTTAACCTCAATCATTCTTTCCAGCCTGCTCTGTGACAGTTTAACTGTCATAAAACGTTCGTTTTAATTTCGCGCGCATCTCACCTCTCTCAGAAGAGCTGCGCAGATCTCTTCATCTCCGAGTAAGCCTCTGTGACGTCATCCATGCTCCTAAGGCACAACTTGAGCGCAGGAACGTGCCAGGAGCCATCCGGAGCTACGTGTGGTGCGTGCGCCATATTCGTCAGCTTTTGCCTGAATGAAATAAGAGCCTAATTCCTTTCGCTCTTCAAGCTACAGATCGAGCAATGATTTATCTTCTACTCATCATCTTTACATGCAGTGGACTTAGGCAGATCACTGTGGAACTCATTGTTGTATTCATGCTTCATTTCAGTTGCAGAGACACTTTAGGAGCATTGGTGAGCTGTTTAATTTTGCGCAATTAAATATTGAACATGGGGACTTTTCTAAGAGTGCTGTTCTTATTCTGGCACATTCAAGGAGCAAAGAAAAAGATGTTTAACACACGGTTAAATTGTATTATGCCTGTGACTTTCCAGTTAGTATCACAGGACGATGGTGACACACACAAACACCTATTTACAAAAAAAAAAAAAAAAAGTTTAAAAATTGTTTAGTGAAACGTGATGGCACATTATCTTTCATTGCTGACCTATTGTGTTTAGGAATTTTGACCACACATTTTTAGGGGTACAATTTTCATTTAACTTGTGTATACCACACACTTTTCACTTCCCCACATAGGGAGGACTTAGTGTTTATTTTCAGGTATTAAAACACTACATTTTACACCCTACATAGGGATGGGTATGGGTTCTAGCCCCATTTGCCCATATACGTGCCTACACAGGCGATTCACGGTTTTCACCCTCACAAAGGGCACCGTTACATACTGTCTTTACCCTCACACAGGGATGGGATTGGGTACTAGCCCCATTTGCCCACACATATGTGCCTGTTCACATTATTTTACCCTATTTGCCCATATAAATTTACCTACATAGGTAACACACGACTTTTAGCCTTACAAGGGCACCGTAGATAGGGTCACAGTCCCATCTACTTTTTCACAAGTATCCTCACATAGGGAACCGGCTTATGGGTTACAGTCCCATTTACATTTTTACCCTCTCACTGGGTGTCTCATGGGTTACAGTCCCATTTACATATACTTGTTTACCCTCACACAGGGCGTATTATGGGTCACAGTCCCATTTACATTTTTCACCCTCACACAGGGTATCTTATGGGTTACATTCCAATTTAGATTTACATGGTCACCCTACATAGGGTGTCACATGGGTTTCATTCCCATTTACAGTGCTCCTCACACTCGTACACAGGTGTAGAGGACGGTCATGGGTTTTAGTCCCTTTGACTGATATTGTCTATTTACATTTTGTAATTTTGCTGTATTGTATAACGCAATGTTGCACTTACATCGCATTTATATTGTTTAATGAAAACAGAGGGAAGTTGTAGTTATACTGTACATATCTACTTTGCCTCTTCTCTGTTTTCCTATTCGTCCAGCTTTCCTCGTGGTGTCATTCTTTTTGTCATCCCTGGTTTCTGGATCTACATTTCTTGTTGTCTCTCCAGCCTTCTTTTATTCCTTCTTTGATTCTTTTCTTCCCTGTTCTGGAGGAAATCTGTTACCTTGCTTTCCCGTGTCTGTGTGGAGGCTGGTGTCCATTCTCCGTTGTGCCTTGTTCTTTCTTCTCTTCTTGCCTGCCTGGCCAGTGGGTGCGTTGGGGGGTCAGTCTTTGGTGCGTGTGAGTTCTTCTGCCCCATGATGTTTCTGTTTTCTGATTACTCTTCTCTTCCTCCTCCTCATATTCGTCCACCTGTCTCTTCTCGTTGCTTTGCTTGCACCTTTCCTTGTTGTTGTTTCTGTTCCTCTGCTATTCTTTCTTGTTATCTCTTCCTTGGTTCTCTCTCGCTAGTTGTTATTCACGTAGTGGTTTAATGCTTCTGTTAGAACGAAAGGGGATATGTAGTATCCTGCATATTATACTGTAAGGTGGTTTACCAGCCCTGCTCTGCCAGTGCCTGTGCTTGGACTCATTAGAATGTTGGAGTCTGATGATGCCTCGGAATGTTGGGACTGAGGGAGGCAGAGCGACAGTTGGTCATGGGCTGAGCAGCTGACAGGCAGCTCCTGGTGGGGCTCTGATCTACCACATATCTACATGATGTCCTGTACCTTGCAACCTGTTATCTTCATGAATAAAACTATCTTGAAATACTACCTTCCTGAGTGGACCTTCTTCACTACAAAGGGGCTGACGGCAGAGTATGGAAAGTGTAAGTTTGCTAAACAAAAAGTTACTTATTTAGGTCATAATATTGGTGTTGATGGTATTTCTCCCAAAAAAGAATTGTTACAGGCGGTGAGTGAGGCTCCGGAGCCTAAAAATAAGGATGAACTCCGTTCATTTTTAGGGCTGACGGAGTATTATTCGAAATTTGTGAAGAATTTTTCGGAGAAATCTTATGATTTAAGGCAGTTGTTGAAACAAAAGAGTAAATTTGAATGGAGTGAGAAGTGTGGCGCCGCGGCCAGGGCGACTGACGCTGGAATCTGGGGACCACGGTTCGATCCCCGGCTCCGGCGGCAAATTAGCCCAGCACCATGTGACTCTGGGCAATAGCTTGCTTAATCTTCCCGACGGCCCCCAGCGCCTAGAGACCCTTACGGGTGATTGTGCGCTTTACAAATGTGGACTTTACTTTACTTTACTAAGTTCTGAAAAGGGAAGTATGCAGTGCCACAACAATGAAGGGATTTGATCCAGAATTAAGGAGTGTGTTAACAGTGGATGCTAGCGGGAAAGGTTTGGGTGCGGTTTTGACTCAAAATGAAGGTGGGGAGAAAGAAGTTGTTATTGAATTTGCATCAAGGAGTTTGACACCAGCAGAAGAACTATATTCTGTAATAGAAATGGAGACCCTTGATTGTGTGTGGGGAATGGAACATTTCAGAGTGTATTTATGGGGAAATGAGTTTGATGTAAGAACAGACCATAAACCACTGGTGAATTTGTTGTCAGAGTGTATTTATGGGGAAATGAGTTTGATGTAAGAACAGACCATAAACCACTGGTGAATTTGTTGACTACAAACGGTATGATTAGGGCATCGGCGAGAATAGCAAGACTTTCAATGAGATTGCAGGATTACAATTACAGGATTAAATATGTTCCTGGGGAACAAAATAAAATTGCAGACTGTTTGAGTAGAATGCCCTTACCGATTAAAGAAGTACCTAGGAGTGAGTGGGATGAATATCAAATTGCTGTAGTGGAGGAAGAGTTCGAGAAATCGATTGGAGAAAAAGAATGGCTTGAGCATTATGGAAAAGATGAGTTGATGGAGAAAATAAAAGAGAAGGTTTTAGAAGGTTGGGGTGGAAGGAAACCAGATGTAGAAGAAGAAAGATGTTTTTGGGAAGTGAGAAGTGAGTTGAGTGTAGAGTCAGGATTTGTTTTCAGAGGAGGAAAGGTAATACCACCGAGAACTTTGAGGAAAAGAATAGTAGATTTATTTCATGAAGGGAATTTTGGAATTGTTAGGACAAAAAAAGAGTTAAGAGCTCATATTGGTGGCCAGGTGTAGATATTGAAGTGGAAAGAGTGGTGAGGGAGTGCAAGGAATGTGCTGATTCAGATAAAAGCTTGATGACGTTAAAGCCACCGTTGTCACCTGTAAAATGTCCTGAAATGGTTTGGGATTTGATTGCAATTGATTTTGTTGGTCCAGTCCAGAACAGGTATGGTGAGGGTAAGTTTATTATAGTTTTAATAGACTACTTTAGCAAATGGGTTGAATTAGAAATTGACAAAAAAGCTGATGCAGAGACCGTGATTGACTTTCTTAATGGTGTATTTTGAGAGAAGGGTTGCCTAAAAGAATTATCAGTGATAATGGAACACATTTTACAGCAGTAAAGGTAGAAGATTTTTTAAAAAGGAATGGCATAACACATGCATTGACGTCTGTATATCATCCCTCTGGTAATGGAGCTGTAGAGCGGTTTAATCGCGTCTTTAAAGGGACAATCCAAATTGCATGCGAGAATAAGAAGAATTGGGAAGTTGAGCTTAAAAAAATGTTGTGGGGTTATCATCTCACATCTTCTCTCACTGGTTTGAGTCCATTTGTGATGATGAGAGGTAGGGAACCGATCACAAGGGATAATACTGGTTGGATGGATAGTACAAAACATATTGAATGGTCACCGGAAAAAGTAAAGGAGAATATCATAAAAGCACAACAAGTGTACAAAAGGAACTATGATAAGAAGAATGTGACACTCCTTGGCTGACTTTGGATCCGGCGTGGATGCTCCTACCAGGCTCTCCCACCCACGCCTCGCGGTACCCGCTCCGCGGGTCCCGCTTCGTTGCCCACCTGCCTGACGTTCCTGTTGCTCCTGTATTTCAGCTGCTCCTGTGGGGTGTGTGAGGCAGCAGGGCTGCGAGCGCGACCCGGGACTCGCTTTCCCAGGAGTCCCGGTGTCTCTGGCCGAGTCACCTGGCCCCGCTCTCCCTGACCGCCCCGCCCCAGCTGCAGCAGGTGAAAAGAGGCAAGGAACTTTTCTTCGTGGGACACTCCTTGGCTGACTTTGGATCCGGCGTTGCTGCTCCTACCAGGCTCTCCCACCCACGCCTCGCGGTACCCGCTCCGCGGGTCCCGCTTCGTTGCCCACCTGCCTGACGTTCCTGTTGCTCCTGTATTTCAGCTGCTCCTGTGGGGTGTGTGAGGCAGCAGGGCTGCGAGCGCGACCCGGGACTCACTTTCCCAGGAGTCCCGGTGTCTCTGGCCGAGTCACCTGGCCCCGCTCTCCCTGACCGCCCCGCCCCAGCTGCAGCAGGTGAAAAGAGGCAAGGAACTTTTCTTCGTGGGACACTCCTTGGCTGACTTTGGATCCGGCGTTGCTGCTCCTACCAGGCTCTCCCACCCACGCCTCGCGGTACCCGCTCCGCGGGTCCCGCTTCGTTGCCCACCTGCCTGACGTTCCTGTTGCTCCTGTATTTCAGCTGCTCCTGTGGGGTGTGTGAGGCAGCAGGGCTGCGAGCGCGACCCGGGACTCGCTTTCCCAGGAGTCCCGGTGTCTCTGGCCGAGTCACCTGGCCCCGCTCTCCCTGACCGCCCCACCCCACCCCGCCCTATTGGTCCCAGGATTATAAATTTGGTAAGCCTTACGCTGCGCGGGAGCGCGCGGGAGCGCGCTGGAGCGCCCGGGGCTAAGCCCGGGCAAAGGGCGGGCCCTCTGTGGCCCTCCGTGGCCTGCAGTGCCTGGCCTGGGAATACCTCTATTCTCCCCTGCATCCTAGCTTCGTATTTTGATTGCCCATTGACTCTATGCTTGAAGCCATCCGGACAATTTTTTTTGGGTATTTTATCTTCTGTGCAATTTTCTTCACTCGTTTTGTGCTTATTGTCAATTTGGGGTCATTTGTTAGTAGTATTTTATTATCTTCTGCTGCTATTTGTCCTGCCAGATATGTCCACCCGTAAAACTAGGAGCCAGAGAGCTGGCAATGACAAAACTAAAAAAGTAATTGGCACCCTAGATAATTTCATCTCTCGGACAAACTCCCTGATAGACCAGGGTATTTCCCTAATGGAAAGGAGGGTGTCGCTGGATCTTGCCCAAGCGAAAAGGTCTTCGCTGGGCAACATAGCACTAATACATTCCCCGCCCCAAGGTCTAATTAACCTTGTTCCTCCTGTTGGGATGCCTATTAATGATTCCACTCCTGCCATCTGTTCATCATCAATACCCATCAATGCCCACGCTATGAGCACATTACCCTCTAACATCCCCCACCCACCCGTGATAGTTAATCATGGCGACACTAACCCTTCTCAGGCGGGCGGGTTAGACACTATTATGTCAGCTCCAAATGTCTCAAACTCAACAAACCCTCCAACTGATAACCCCGCCATAATTTCACAAGGGAGCATGGGCCCTAACTTTGGGGGGGATAATCTGGGTGTGGCGATGGCTGATGATGGGACCTCCCAGGCCCCCATTGATCATCCTGAGTCTGACCATTTAGATTCTACTCCTCATTTATTATCTTTAGGGGTTCCGGACGATATAACACACGATAGCAGCCTGGCCAGCATTTTGGATATCAGCGGAAGCAATGACTCATCAATCAATTCAGGGGATGGGCTTGACTCTCTAATGGACTCTATGTCTACCTTGTTAAAATCATTGCTCTCGCCTTTGGAGACTAGGCTCTCTAACATAGAAAATCAACTTGCCACTATTCTTGCGTTGCAAGACCCTAGGTTGATTACCCCCGGCCCCTGTACTTCGGTGGTTTTACCGCCTGTTACTAATATTGGGACCGTCAACACAAACCCACCCATGGGGAGTATTCCGGCTCCCACAATCAGCTCATCCACCACTTCCCAGCAGGCCACTAACATAGTGAATAACATCAAACCCTCCACCTCCACATGCCCGAGTGCAGCGAATAGAAATGTACCGAGCACAGCGATTAGAAAGGCACCTAATAACCCAGCTTCTATTATTCCCCAGACACAGCCCAGAAAAACCACTACGCGACGTAACATCAATCTACCACCTGATGCATGTCCGTATGTGGTTGTTCTGACGGGGATTCCCGAGCTGCCTATGTCCATCTCCGAACCCTTCTGGGCGATTAAAAATAAAATATGCCACTGGCTTGACAAAAATTACCCTCCACCACCTGGCCTAAACAAGAACATACTTATGGTTGAACGAGCCCCTTGGGTAGGTGGGAAGAAGAAAAGTATAAAGGGCGATTGTGTCGTTATCACGTTTGAGGACCCACGACTGGTAGAATTTATCTGTTCTTCTCCTCCATGTGATAACAAGTCGGTGGTATCAGCCAAACCCCTGTCTTTTTTCTATGCACAAGAGGGCCACGAGGATGTTAGATGGAGTTGGTTAAGGCCGGCTAAGAAAGGTCTGGGGAGAGGTAGCAATGGGAACGCTTCATCCACCTATCAGAACCCCCAACAGTGGGGAATGGCTGCAGAAGAAGGATGGAACTTAGTTCATAGGAGGAGGGGGCATCAATGGAAGGGTGATTCCCAGTATAATGGAGAAGGATGGGGCCCACAGCTCAACTATCCCATATTCCCTTGTTACAATCGTTTTAGTGGGCTGGAAGAGGTGGACTGACCATCACCTCAGTGTATTGAAGATCCCAATGGTAGTGGGGTACTTACTCCCGTAGATAGTGGTTCTATCGTTGTTACTAGGGAGGAAATACCCGATCAGGATAGCATTATTCCAGACCCCCTGACAAAGGATATTACTCCCGCAGATAGTGGTTCTAACGTTGTTACTAGGGAGGAAATACCTGATCAGGATAGCATTATTCCAGATCCCCTGACAGGGGACATTGATATTCAGGCCCCCCTGGAAACACCCTCGCTGTCCCCTTCACTTGTTAAAATCCTGTCCTGGAACATAGCGGGCTTAAAGAAAAACCTGCCCGATCCGGAATGGAACAAATTCTTAGAAGATTTCCATATCTGCATGTTCCAGGAAACCTGGTGTGTAGAGCCAGAACACAAGCATGGCTATTCTACATTCTTTGTTCCTGCAACACAGCTTGGGAGGGTGCGCCCATCGGGTGGATTACTCATTTGGATCAGGATAGATTTGAATTGTGAGGTTACTGTTAACTATATCCCCTCCAATGACATTCTTCACATAACTGTTAAAAGGCAGTCCGCCAGAAATGTTTTCGAACTTTTCTGTATTTATGCCAGGGGGCTCCCAGGGGGCCAATCTTCACCAATACTAGAGCTGCTAGACAATAGGCTTTCAGCCCTCCCCTCTAAATCCTCAGTACTAGTGGGAGGTGATTTTAATTGTACATTTGAGCCTCTTGATAAGGACGAATTTTTGGGCTCTCATAATAAACCTGGGAACCAGCTCATCCCATCCTTATCTCTGGCCCCAATTATGAAGTGGTCGGCTAGAGCTATTCAGTTAAATGCCCTGGTGTCTGCCCATGACCTATGGGCCCTAAACGGCCGTACCACATCTGACCGCATGGGCGCTATGACCTTCAATCGAATAGGCTGCCCGTCACGGATTGACTACATCCTTTTGGATGTATGGTCATGGGTCAAACTCGTTGATATGGAGGTCAGCCAAAGGATCGATAGTGACCACAATCCCCTCTGCATGGGTATGTTCTGGGGAGATAATATTGGTGAAGATGTCCCAAATGAGCTGATTACCAAAGAACTAGTCCCTTCTAACTGTAATCGCAGGATAAAATGGAATGTGGTTAGGTGTAATGAAGGGACACTCGAGAATATCAGGGTTTTAGTTTTGGCTGCTTCATCTGCCCTGGCATCTGTGAACAAAACCTCCCCCCAGTTTCAGGGGTCTGTGTTGGCAGCTAAGTATAAAGACCTACTAGGGGAGATCAGTATGTTTTTCTCCAAAAAAAACAAGGGATGCCCATCGACTAAACTCTTGCAAAAAAAGGGGAACCCCTGGTATACTGTCGCCTGTAGAGAAAAAAGAAAAGCCATCTCCCTGGCTATAAAAAACAAGGATGCACCAGCAGCCAGATCAGCTAGAAACGATTATCGCACCAGTATTGCGAAAGCCAAAAAAGATTGGGAAGAGGAACACTGGCAGGCTTTAAAGGAAGCGGCTCATGGGAAAAATGCCACTGTATTTTGGAAATTGATAAACGCCCTTGATAGACGAGGTGCTGAGCCCATTCCAAACCATATAACTGAGTCCCAATGGCACTCCCACTTCTCTAAACTATATGGCGTAGGCTCCACGGAAGTTGCGTTAGCACCTCCAATAATAGATACTGGTTGTTTGGCCCATCTAAACGGTGGCTTTACAGATGTTTTGTTTACGCCCCGCGAGGTACAGGAGGCCATCCTCAAAATATCACCGGGTAAGGCACCTGGCCCGGACGGAATTCCGGGTGATTTATTGCTGCATAATCCATTGGTTTGGGCTGATTTTATTGTAAACATTATGAACCTTATTCAGTTGGGCCACCAAGCACCTGACTCATGGAAAGGTGCCGAAGTTGTCACCATTTTCAAAAAGGGCGAGAGAGAGGACCCTGCCAACTACAGACCAATTAGTTTAATTGATGTTACCCAAAAAGTAGTTGGTAGGGTCATTGTAAATAGGATCGAGGGCTGGCTCATGGAAGAAAACATCTTGTCCCACTTTCAGGCTGGATTCAGAAGCAATGTAGGAGCAATTGACCAAGTTTTTCGATTTTGTGCAGTTTTTTGGAAAACAGTGTCAATAGCCAGAGGGAGTCTCTACCTGGCGTTTATAGACTTAAAAACTGCTTTTGATGTAATACCCCGTGTTAAACTGTGGAATGTCCTATTGGATATGGGTTTCCCATCCTATTTGTTAAATTTTATTATCAAACTCCATAAGGGTACCTATGCTAGGATACGTTGGGGGACGCAGGGGCAACTCACTAAGAGTATACCGGTCAACAGAGGGGTGCGGCAGTTGTGCGTGATGGCTCCTACTTTGTTCTCCCTTTTTATAAACGGGGTGGTGAAACATCTGCAAGAGACACCGGCAGACGCCCCCATTATAGCTGGGGAGAAAACGCCATCACTCCTCTTTGCTGATGACACCCTCCTGTTATCAAAAACTCCCACAGGTCTCCAAACCCTTCTTGACCAGTTTAGTGTTTTTTGTCAGGAACGGGGACTTACAATAAACACAACTAAAACTAAATTAATGGTTATGACCGCCAAGAGGAAATATAGGAATATCCATTTGACTTTGAATGGATCTCCCCTCGAGGTGGTCGAAGAGTTTGATTACCTTGGTGTTAGGATTAACAACAACTTGAAATGGGAACCCCATATATGTAAAATGATTTTAAATCTTAAAAGAGTTTCCGGCACTATTTTAAAAAACCAACGTCTCTCTGTAAGCAGGCCAGTTGCCCCTGCCTTGTCAGTTTACGAGGGTAAAGCAATTGCCTCAGCTGTTTATGGCTCGGAATTATGGGGCACTGAGAATAGCAATGACCATGTCCTAACGGAGAACAAGTTTATGAGGGACTTGGTATCACTTCCAACCTCCACTCCACTCAAACCTTTGTTTTTAGATCTGGGTAGAAGGTCAATCCGGGACATCCTTCAGCTTCGTCCCCTCTTATACTGGGTCCGTTTGAGGAGGACCCCCGAATTGGCTAACTATGCCTTAGTGTTAGATGAAATGTTAAAACTAAACACTTCAGGCAAAATCAAGTGGCTAAATGTCTTAAAACATCTTGCAGCCAGTGTGGGTTTAAGCGACGCATGGATCTCCCAATCCCCTCCACCAAAACAAGTGGTGAAAAAATTATACTGGGACTGGATAGAGGCCAGGGCGCTACAGAACCCACATTGGGGACATTTGACTGAGATCTTTTTGACCCATAAGTGCACCTTAAAACTGGAATTGTTCTTGGATTTTATTCAGATTCCTCGGGAAAGGACTCTATATCTTAAATTTAGATATGGAACATTGCCCCTCAAAATTTTCACGTCTAGGTGGAATAAAAGGAGGGAAGAGGATATAAAGTGTCCAGGCTGTACAAATCCCGAAGAATCATTGGGCCACTTCTTTTTTGCCTGTAAGGCATACATCCTACCCAGGAACAAATGGTTAAAACCAGCACTAAAGAACCTTGGTGTTAGGGATTACAAATCAGCTTTGCGTATCCTTACCTCCAACACCTCTTCTATGGTTATTATCTGTGGGGTTGCAAAGTTTTTATCATGTGCCTGGATTATTAGGACAAAGCTTTTAAAAAATGTCCATCAAGTCAATTTTTCCACATAACTTTTATATGTATTTTTGTAAATGATGAACTGTTTTTATAATTATGTGTGTATTATATGTGTGTACTTTTTATGATACATGTGTCGAATAAAAGTATAATGACTTGACTTGACTTGACTTGACAAGGGTGGAAGAACTTGTAGTAGGAGATTGGGTAAAAACTAAGAAGTGGGGAAAAGTGGCTAAGGGAGAAAGTGTATTTTCAAAGCCTTGTAGAGTTGTGGAATGTCTAAAAAACTCGGCTAGACTTAGTGATGGTCGGGTATGGCATATGAGTCGAATAGCTAAGTGTAAAAATGTAAAAAAAAGCAGAAGAGGAGGATGTTGGGGAAGCTACGGCAATGTTCGAGGAGTGGTTGTGGGAAGATGAAGTGGAAGATGAAGTAAGAATTGAAGAAGACAATTGCATAGAAAATGAAGAGTTGTGTGAACAAACTTGTACAGACACAATGAGATTGGGTAGATTTGGAAGAGTCATTCATA
Source organism: Lissotriton helveticus (assembly GCF_964261635.1). Taxonomy (NCBI): domain Eukaryota; kingdom Metazoa; phylum Chordata; class Amphibia; order Caudata; family Salamandridae; genus Lissotriton; species Lissotriton helveticus. Next base: position 1,376,661,144 of record NC_136059.1, read on the forward strand.
CTCCTCACAGACTTAAAGATTATATGTTAGTTTAGTTTTATTTATTTATTTGTTCTTTTTCTTTCCCTTTCCTTTCTTTCCTTTGTGTTGTATATAGTTTTCCCTTAGCTTATTTATTATTGTAAAGGGGAAAGATGTGTTGTGTTGTAGTATTCTTAGTATTCTTAGTTAGGAATGTGGGGTAGATTCTTAGAATAGGAACGTGCATGTGGGGTTCCAGGGTGGGAAAGTTGATGAGTGAACGAAGACATGTTGTCATCGTCAGTGATATGTTAAGCAGAGTTGCCAATGAAGAACATTGTAATGAATCCGGAGTAAGAGCGTACATTACAGTGTGTCTACTCTTATATCAGCCTACTAGAATGGGAGGGTCGTAGGGTAGCAGAGGCCACCAGGGCAAGATAGGTTTTAGAAAAAAACGAAAGCTTACGGCTTAAGGGGGTCTGTTGGAAGGCAGAATGCCTAATACTTAATTAATGTAATGAGGAAGAGAACACAGGGTGTATTGGAGATTACTATATGTATTTTAAGCAGCAATATACAGGTAACCTAGAGAAGACAGAGAAAGGACAAAAAAGGGTATTTGGTGGGAGGTGTTGAAAATGGAACTAAGTTGAAATTTCAAAACTTTCAGCTTATAAAAAACATGTAGGTCATAACTGTTAGCGGAAATCCTAAGTTTAAAATTATTAACTGTATTTTGTGAGTCTGGAAAAGTTTGTAAAATAAGATGTAATTAGTACATGTTTGTTGCCTCATCCTCTCCATAACTATGAAATTGCTTTACCATTTCCTCATATGGCCAGATTTACTATTCAGACACCGTGTCTTGCAAATGTACTACAGCCAAGCAATGGTACTAGTAAGTTTTGGTAATAATTTTTGTTTGATATTAAACTTTTTTCAACTTAAATGTTTCCATACTAAGAGCCTGATTACTACCTCGGTCGGAAAGCCTCTAACTTTAGGTTTCACTTACAACCACCTAATTACAATTTAGGCGTTTGGAAGTGAAACCGGGCGGTCATTCCAGCTGGATTCCGATTGGAGCCCATCGGCCAGTCGGAAACCAGACCGTAATCCATATGGACAGTGTTTTATGCCATTTGCATGACGATGCTCGATTTCCAGCAGGCTTCCCATGCCGGGCTTTCCGACATGCACAGCCTGTCCAAAAGCAAGTTTGGGGGCCCCTAGCAGAGCTCCCTTCAACCAGCATCCTCTGGTTGGTGGCTGAGTGCCCCCCTGTTAATCCCTGCACCGTGTGGCAGGTGCTGCAAGATGAATGCCACGCAGAGCAGGGATGAACACAAACTCCTTCTTCTGTATGACCGCAGCACACGCTCCCATACAGAAAAGAGAGCTTGCGACTGCACCATGTGCGGTTTTCATAATTAAGCGGTTGGGACCACAGACAAGAGGTCAGTCAGACACGTATCCGCGATGATGCATCCGCCCAACATCATAATAAGCCCCTCAATGTTTGTCATTCTGAAGATTTTAAACTAATTGCCTTTTTAATTAAATGTTTTGATCTTGTAGAGTGATACTATTTGAAGGGGGCATCAAAAGAGACAATAATAGCAATAGCAGATAAAGTTTACTTTATAGATATAAATTAGCATTTACAATACAGAAGCAAAACAAAGATTGTCATAGTCCAATGAACCAAAACACCTAAAACTTATGCGGTTCACACAGGTCCTAGGAAAAACTGAGAAATAAAATACTGTTAGGATGCAGTGACAGCATTACTAACGCGTTTTGAATTTTTTTATCTGGCTTTAATTTCTATGCGCTAATTCCAAAAACGTCATACATTTGCTAATTGCTATATTTGTTGCCTTTGGCCGTGAGAGTAATTAGTGCAATGGGCCAATTAGTTTGGAAAAAACACATATTCAAAGCCTTAAGTCCTTCTCTGTCACTGTTAAAATACTCAAAGATCATGGATTTTGTTGACAATTGTCTTTTATTCTGATACAATTGATATTTTATATTTTACATACAAGGAACATGTTCCAATATGGTGGACCCGTAATTTCAAAAGAACAAAGAGTATAACAAAGAAACCAAAATCAGAGCTGTTCTAAGGCATTGGCAAACTGGGCAATTGCCTGGAGCCCCCACTGTCTAAGGGCCCCCTTCTGAAGTGAGTGGGACAATTTTCTAATTTAGCAGCCCAAGTATGCTTAACAGAAACGGAGGGCCAAATTTACTAAGGGTTTGCGCTGGGACAAAGTTTCATAAGGTGATGCAAAGCAGCAAAACTCTTGCAATTGTAGTTTCTTTCTAGAGCGAAAGATATGTTGAACTTGAAAGGAGTCCTTATCTCAGAGCAAATAGTGCTGATTGCTGCTCTGAGATATTTGTATCCACTTTACATCAAAGGGGCATTACTTGGGTGGATTAATCACGTTCCAATAGTTTCTAATGCAAAGCCTGATTTAATAAAATGACATTCTCCTGTTTTACATAAAAAAACGAATGCCTTCTTTAACCATTAACAAAGAGAAGTGTTCCACACATTTTATGTGTGATGCACTACACATCACACATGCAATTTGTGGAATGTTTTATAATTTGTTTAGACATATGATTTTCTACTGAAACAGTAGGCTTTCAGTACAAATCCTACTCAAGACAGAATGCACACGGCTCTGCACCTTGGTGAAATGGTTGTGTGGTGATAGGTAGCCTGTTGGTGGACCAGCATAGGGGTAGTAAGTAGAAGCAGCTCATTTTTAATAAATATGATATGGCGCTGCTTTCTCCTGCTTGCGCAAGACAGCACAGCAAATTTAGTTACTGTGCTACGTTGTTCTAAAAATAATAAATATGCCCCTTTTTGTGTGAATTGGCCTGCTCAGCCTTAACCCTCACAGTTGATGGCAACTAAACTGAGTAACAATTTTTTTCTCATTTTACTCTCCTCACGTCTCTTCACCGGTTCTACCTTAACCCTCTCTTAATATCTCTGATTATCTCTACTTCTCTTTGCACTTTCCTACTCTCCCTTTCTTTCTCAGCTGCCTGCCTCACCTTTGTCTTCCCCACCACTTTCTCAAAATACCTCACTGAACTACATCTCTCTCCATTTCTCTATCACAATGTGCCTATCACTTCTATGCCTACATCTCTCACTCTTGCACCCCTCTCTTTACCTCAACTCTCTCTCTACCTCATCCCTCTCCAACCAAACTGTGCTTTTTCTAACTGATCTTCCAGTATCTCTCCTCCATCTACTTCACTTTTTACACAACTTCATCTCTATCTTTATCTCACTTCTCTATGCCTTTACTACATACCTCTTTCTGTGTCCTTTCTCTAACTTACCACTCCCCTTACTTCTCCTTTTTATTTCTCTCTCTTCCTCACATCTCCCTTGCCTCTCTCGCCCCCACCACTCTGTCTCACTACCTAACCTCTCAATTTACCTCGCCATTAGTTCTATATCTCACCTCTACATCTGCCCTTTCTTTTGTTGTACCTCTGCTCGGTAGCGGGCGGTGTTGATGGACGTGTGGCGAGGCGGGCAGGTGGGCGACGGGGGTAGAATTGGGAGCATAGGAGTCGCAGGTGAGCAAAATCAAAAAATAATAATAATAAAAATAAAACGTACCTGCAGTCAGCCGCATCACGCTCTTCTGCTCCTCTTCTCTAGGCACAGGCTCCAGCCAATTCTGAAGCTTCTCTCATGTATGAGAGCAGATTCAGGATTGGCCTGAGCACCCTCGATTTGCACTCACAGTCTGTGCCTATCTCTCCCACCCAGCAACACAGCTGGGTTGGAGAGAGCTTCATTGCACATGAAGCTTTGGCCGGCCATCTCAAGCTAGTCAAACTGTCATGCGCACTGAAGGCAGTGCCCACCACTCCTCCAGTCACCACCTGACCCCGCCCCCAAGACTCATCAGGAAACAAAACATAAAACGAATGTTTACTATCGTTTTATTTTTCCTTTCCTGCTGTTTCTGGGGTGACGCTCTTCCGCCATAGTGGAGCAGTCGCTGCTGCCTCTCTTCCCTTTTCTTCCTGTCTAAAATATCTTACTCCATTCTGGCTACCTCTGGTTCTGTACCGCTACCCTATTTTCTCTCTAATCAGTTCATTTTCCCCTCTATTTTTGTCTATGTCTCTCTCACAAAACACCTATCTCTCTGGGAATTTCTTTCTCCATTTCAACTCAACCCTTATACCTGAACTATCTCTCACAACCTCTTTCTTTATTGATCTCTCTATCTCACATCTCTTCCCCTTTATCTATGCCGCAACTCTCTACCACTGCAAAAACAGTACCTTTCTTTCTCTTTCACATGTAACTCTCAGCTAACTTCATTATACACCACATGTCTCTTTATACTCTTCACCACTGCTCTCAATCTTTCTCTCTTCCCCACAGCTATCATTACGTGATCCATTTTCCCATACCTCCTCTCATTTTGATCTTCCTTTACCTGGCATCTCTTTGCTTTTTCTCAAGTTTAGCTGTCTACGTCTATTGATCACTGCCTTTATCTCTCTCTGAATAATCTCTTTTTCTACAATACCTTTCCCTATATCTTCTCCCTTGGGGTATTATACTCCTCTACTGCTCTCCGCATTTTCTTTTCCTTATATCAGTCTTTCTCTACTGAACTCTAATCCCTTACCTATCTGTCTATCTCTCATGCTCTATATACATCTCACTTTTTTCTATCTCACATTACCTATCATTCTGGCTACCTCACCTTTCTCTATTTACTTGACTTCTCTGCCTACCTCACATTTCTCGCTACACTGTTGTCTTTATGTCTCTGTCTATCTCCTGTACCTTTCCCGCCTCATTTCTCTTACCCAGCAGGGTCATGGGTAACTGTCTAGCCAAAGAAGTGTACACATATAAAGAGAAAAAGAGGGGCAAGGCAGGGGAAGAGATATTCGTAGATAGTTATTAGATTTGAACCAAATGAATGGTTAAAGCCTTAGAGTTATGATTTTCACTGTTGCAGCAAGAACGCCACATATATTTAGCAATTAAAGCTACAATTTCAAGCAGTATGTGCGCATGTCTTACTTTAATATTATGCACTAGTCAACTAAATATATAAATATATAACAAGTTCCTCTAAGTATTTCCTGAAATGGGAACAACAAGTTGGTTAGATGCTGAATTTCACATAAAAAGCAAAATAATCTAGATCGAAAGTCAGAAAGAAAAGGTTTTATCAATTCTATTCCAAGCTTGCTTTTGGCTATAATTGGATAGTGTACACTAGCCAGCTTCAACTTAAAGCTGTTTTGTGTGCCACCATTTCTGTTGGTTAAACAAATAATTCAATATAGCTTGAAATCACAAGAACTTCAATGAGCCACAAAGGGGTAAGAAATTCAAAGTTGCTTCAAACAGGGGGTTCAAAATACATCTTGCCCGGGGCCCCACAAATCCTTAAAATGTCACTGACTGTAATAGAAAGATCTTTCACCAAACATTGGCAGAGCACAGTATGGTAGGTTAATATATTGTACCAACTGATACCACTGATACCACCATCTTTTCTGTTTTGATTTCAGAGTGAACCACAGAGGTGCAACCCCTTAAATTAATGATATCTACGAACTATGGGACCAATTACGATGACGGTGAGACAGCCACTGACAGACTGTTAGTAGTGGTCTTATCGCCATTGTAGACATGTTTTCCACCCGCCATATTACAATGGTGGGTGGTGTAATGGCAGTCGGAAACAGCAACCGTCATGCATCCGACAGACTCCTTGAGCCCGATGGTGTGGCAGAGGGCCTTGCAAACCCTGAAATTGTGGCGGTGTCTACTAGGCACCGCTGTAGGGATTACAAAGTCCTTCCCTACCAGCCGTTTCATGGCGGTTCACCCGCCATGGAAAGGCTGGCGGAAAGGGACATTGGGGGACGGTAGCTGGTCCCCCTTCCCTCCTGGCCTTTGATTTGGGGTTTAGTAGGGCACCTATGGTGCCACCCTACATATCCCAGCACCATGTGGCAGGCACGGCATGGTGCCTGCCACGACGTTGTGCAGGGATATGTTCCCTATCTATGTCTTGTACTGCGGCGTGTACACTCCGCAATACAAGAGATAGGCAATGCGATCACCTTGGAGGAGGTGGCATTGTAATTAAATTGGTTCGACCGTCGACAGCAAGTTGGGTGGTCCCGTTGTCCGATAGGGTCCACCCCCCATCCTAATCACCCCCTATATTTACTGTACCATTCAAAGGATTAACAGAGATGGTTGTATGCATTAAACATCTTTCCCACCAGGTATTACTTTGGTTCCCCAAACGGTTGTGTGTATTACTATCACCTCATTTTGCTTCAATTCACTTTGTTTACACTACCGCAACACACATAATAGAAAGGGTCAGGGATCCTGATAAAAGTCAGTCTTAGTTGTGACTAAAACATGACGACTATAGGACGTGGATATCAATGATATATCAGAACATACCTGTTATATTTTTAATATTACCAGTGACACCCTTACAAAAGGTTCATTTAGGGGATTTCCTAGATAATGTAAGCATTCGATTCCAAGTAACTATCCTTCATATAGACTATGTAAGAACTTCCACTTGACGGTGGGCTTGACAGAGCAGATGACACACGTTCCTGATTGTGGATTGGACCCGAGGACGAGGAATGTCACAACATGCGGGTGAAGGTAGTCTATCCAAACAAATGGGTGATGACAATTTCCAGGTCTTCAGTGCACCAGCATGGAGGCATAAGTATGAACCCCTAAAAAAGAGAGACACAAAATGGAAAGAGAAAACACGAAGACGTCATAAGGAGATTATGGCAGGCAACAAGGATACAAAGATATCACATAGTTGTGACCAGATATCTTGGACAAGTTGAGACAAGATCTTTCCGCAAATGCTAAATTAAACTAAATTGGGCGATTTAGTGTAAAAGATTAAGGAGTTGGATTATTTTAAAATCATTTTACAAGTGATAACATGTACTTCTATTTGATCATTATTTTTTTCTTTCCTTCCTCTCTAAAATTTGTGCTACCTTACTGGGTTTGTCATTTCCTTTATTGATATGTTTTTTTGTATATAAAGAAAAAAAGCAGTACACGAAGTTCTACTGCACCTGCTCCTTCACTGCCAGCAACGCGTGGATACTAACTAAGGAGTGCTGATGTGCGCATCTCCCTTAAAGCATTTTAAAGAGCGCTTATCTTTCTGATGTCCTGAAGTACATGAATGAAAACAAGCTCACTGCCAAATTTGATCTCATTAAATAATATTTTTTCTGCAATATTAGTTTATTAATAAAAATATGTTGAAATAAAAAAAGAGGCACGGGGCCGTTACCTTAAAAAAAAAAAAACCTTGCCAAAATTAAATTGTCGTTGATTGGAAAATGCGATAAAAAGAAATGCTATCACGTACCGCCAAGGGAGCACACGCTGTAATTCTATCATAAATGGCTAAGCATTTCCCGACTGTGATTTACATTTTGTGACGTGCCTTCCAGCGATACAGAACAGTGAGGAAAATTATTTTGCATTCGATAAAAGTGCTTTCTGTCTCTGGAGGTGCTTGAAATGGCAGTGTGAGCTCTGCGTTAATGAGAGCGGCGCCCGAGTCTGCGGTAACACCTGCTCCTGCTGCACCTAGAGCGTGAGGGTAACAATCCAATCCTCTGCAGGGGCTCAGGGTCATGGGGAGTGTGTGATTAGTGCTCGCGCGCCAGCCTTAAATGGCCTCTCCCAGCAGTTTCACTAAGGCATAAGGCCCTGAGAGCAGAAGCAGACTGTTCCAAAAGATATAATCATAAAGGGAGATTCGTCGTGCACATACAAAAGCTTTCTTTGTTTTGCATTTTAGCTTGACAATGAGAGAATACATGCCCATGGCCTGGCATCACAGACAGCCACGTCCACTTGTTCCCCTCAAGCCCACCCCCTACCAAGACAAACTCTGCACAATTCTTTAGTTTAGATTAGGGATGATAAACCCCAGCCTTATTTTATTACAAACATTATTAAAAGGGAATTACGCAGCATTTCCTCGTTTGCTTAGCAGTAACCCTTATTGACAACTCTATTTACACAAGGTGGTGCATACCTAACCTTAACAGAGAAGCTAGACATCATCTTCCTACCACTATCTAGACATGCTCCTGCGTATCCCAATTTATGCCTCAAGTGAGATCACGATAAGCTCCAGTGATATCTCCCCGGTCCAGGCCAAGCCTTTCTACCAATGACATGTGATGGGTCCCTCCTTAGGGGAGGGCCCCACTCACCCACATCGCATCCCCCTTGGGTGGGGGGCGCACTTGTGCAAGGGGCCTGTCTGCTCATTAGGATACCTACCTTTGGCACCCGTCACTTCACCCCCCCAAGGCCCAGTGCTAGGCATGCCCATTGTGCATGCACAAGTGTTTGGCCAGAAGGGCCAGATGCAAACGATTGCTCGCAACCCCGCACCCCTGGATCCTCTAATCCACTTTTTGGCAGCACCCCTTGGTGGGTCCCATGACTCCGCTGTCAATGAAATCTAAGGAAAGGTAATGCTGAATTGACACCCTAATTATGAACTCACCCTCCACAGGCCAGTATAGTTCACCTACTATCTGCCCCCCACCCGTTCTGTTCCCCTACCAAGGGCGATGCACGAGCCACGCCAAAACATTCTCAAGGAACATATCATTGCCAATCTTTGATAGGTGCACTCTGTCCTGCAAGAAAAAATGCTCTCCTTTAATGAGACCACGGGGGATAGATGTTAATTTAGGCAATCTGAACAGTTTGCTAACTTTGTTATTCTCATGTTTGACTGAATGATTCCAAGCACAGATCGATTTGCTACCCCTCAACTCCAACCTTGGGATAATGTGTGACCATGGAAGTACCGCCCTACGGGAACTTTTGATCCAGCCAACCCAGTTTAGCTGTCGACAACCAACATGCACCAAATCGTTGGAACCCAGATGCAGTATGATGACCCCGGGGGGGGGGGGGGGGGGGGGTGACAGTATTAGGTAACATTGTGTCCAAAGCAGTCTCAGTTGGACCAGCTGCAAGTCCCCTCGGCCATACAATTGCAGCCGGTAACTGGCTCGCTGTGCTCTGGACGGGAGAACATCTGTAACACATGCCGCCTTAGCACGCCAGACATAGGAAGCGCCTAGGACCCAAACATCCATCATCTCTGTCACCTCTGTGTGGACAAGGGCTACTGAGACTTCCAGTTGCTTATTCAACTCACCACTTATACAGCCTGCTCTGGCTTAGAGCCTTCCAGGCACCCCATCCCCTCATGACCCTCTGAAACAGGAAGGACCTGGTCCCATCAGTGTACCGCAGCTTTCTTGCAAAAAGGAATTTGCAACTATGTGGCACCTGGTGGAAGCCACAGAGCACCCCTCACCCCAAAGAGCCCCCAGAAATCCAACAACTGAAGCAAAGATAAACCTAGACCCAGCCCCGCCTGCCCCAAGAAGTCACAGTAAGTGTGGAATGCCCCTTCATAAGCCTGGCTGCTCCTGGGAGCTAAGCTGGCTGCCACGACGTCTGGTAAGCTGAGACAGCAATCTACCACAAATGGTCCAGGAAGGGCATAGGAAAATCCGCTGTTCCTGGCTGATGGAACCTGAAAGCCTGCATCTTAAAACAAGACAATGTGTCAGCAGCATTGTTTAAGATGCTTGGCACATGCTTGGCTCTAAACAGTACATTCAGTTTCAGACATGACAGAACAATCTCCTTTAGGAGTCTTAGAATCGTCTTGCACTTCGCAGATTGCTGATTAATGCACTCAACCACAGTCACATTATCACACATCAAAATTGAGAACAACTCATGGAAGTCTATATTGCTAACCAGCCCTGTTTGCACCCACTCCCGGGACCACCGCTAGGCACACAAAGCTGAACCTAAAATGGCTCCAAAACCCTCACTCCCTGCCGCATCAGTGACCAGACCTAGCTTTTCACTGCTTTTGGGTTGCCCAGACCACACCATTGACCCATTTAAGTCCTGCAGAAATGACTCCCAGATTCTCATGTCCTGCCGGTATGATGATGCTTAACCTGATGCTTAACCTACAGGCCAGACATGGCCTGGGTGAGGGACCGAGAAAATGCCTGTGGGAATGATCTGAAAGGCAAGAGCTGTGGAAATGATCCGAAAGGCAAGTCCAGCTGCCCAACCAAGACCTGCAACTCATGCAACGTGACCTTCTTAGCCCCCAGATATGAACATGAGGTTTGGGAGAAAGTGTTGACGTTCTCCACGGGAAGCCTGGAGACCCCAGTCACTGAATCCAACTCCATTCCCAGAAACTCAATAGTGGTGGTAGGCCCTGGTGACTTACCAGGTGACATAGGCACCCAGATCACCCTCATCAGCTCCTGGAAAATTTGCAGTGTCTCTGTGCAGTGCCCCGACCCAGGTGCCCCCAAGAAGAGGAAATCATCAAGATAATGCAGTACCCAACGATGGCCCCACCTGCGCCGGATGACCCATTCCAGGAAGGTGCTGAATTTCTAAAAGTAGGAGAAAGCTACACAGCAGCCCATGGGCATACACTTGTCAAAATAGAAAGCACCCTCAAATTAGAAACCAAGAGGTGAAAATCCTGTGGATGCAAAGGCAGCAAGTGGGAAGTGGATTCAATGTTAGATATAGCTAGCAAAGTCTCGAGTCCCAGCTTTTGTAGCATCTGAATTGCCTGATTGAGTGAGGCGTATTTGATTGAGCGTAAAGCCCCATCGAAAGCTTCTTTAACTGACTGCCCTCTGGGTGTTGACAGGTTATGGATAAGCCTATACTTCCCTGGGTCTTTCTTCTGGACCATCTGAAGAGGGGAACACATGAAACCATCCATGGAGAACACTTTGAAGGGGCCAGGCACCCTGCCAAGCCCCAGCTCCAGCAGGTCTTTTGCCAAGGCAACCTCTGGGTTAGCCCTGAGCGACTACTGATAGTAGGAGGAACCCACATAATCCAATGTGGGAATTCTCAAACCTTCCTTGAAGCCTTCAAACAAAATATGCGCTGCCACTTTATTATTGTACACATTGAGCCATGGAATCATTGCCAACAAGATAACCGGCGAGGAAGACTTCTTTAAGACCAGATGATCAATCCTGCTTCTTGGCACATCTGTCACTGGATTTCTTAAAGCCTTTGGATTTGGGGTGTGAAGACAAGCCACAGAAGGAGCAGCAGTGCTTAAACCTACAAATCCCCCATGGTCTGGTACAGGTGTCATCATCAGAATAGCAGTAATTGAAGAAGGACCATGTATGTATATGTAGCTATGTAAGTATGTATGTAGTATCTATTTGTAAAGGCCAAACCTAACCGAAAGGCAGCAGAGTGCTGTACAAGGTGAAGACAGGAGTATGCATAATTGGAGAATGAATCTAAATGGTTTGTGGTGAGCTCTGAGGGGGGGGTGGTAGACTATTTAATCTGTTGAAATCAATGCTTTAAGTGGGATGAAAATGGCAGGGGGCTCTAAACATGATATGGAGAAAGAAGCATAACCAGGAATCCTTTCCAGGAGGTATGATCAATGTATTAAAGGGTGTGCCTTAAACATGTGACTAAAATCCATGTGAGCAATATTTAGGTGCCTCACTGGGATAGCCGGTTATTGCATCCAGATATCATACAACAAACAACACATATGTCTCCAAAAATCAGACCTAATGGCGTTTTGCCAATGCTTGTTAACGGACTCATTAACAAAATAACAATTATTATGTTTTGAATAATTAGAATTGAAAATGTTTCTATTCTGAAAATGTAGACTGTGAATTAAACATTGCAAAGGTCTGTGGAAGAGGTAGTGGCCGCTGCAGTGAATTGAAAATGTTTCCATTATGAAAATATAAACTGTGAATTAAACATTTCAAAGGTCTGTGGAGGAGGTAGTGGCTGCTGCAGTGTCTCAATCTCTCCCATTCCCCATTCACACCACTTTACCGTTTTACTCTGAAATCTCTCACTCTGATGGACACGTAAGCCTTTTTCACCACACATCTGTCAGAAATCTCCTATCTACATTTCCAACACTTTTCAACAGTTGCAATTGGCACATATACAATAGTCGCTCTGTGAGATCTGCAGATAAACTAAGCAATTAATGTGCAAATAGATTTGCACATGTTTATGACCCACTAACAGGCATTGTAAGAAATTTGCAGTGCCTCAACTTCAAAGTTCTCAGATATATGCCATCATAAAACACCTGATTTAAGTACAGACACCTGGCACCTGGAGATGGCTCTTGAAGGCCTGCACTATGCAAAAGTCATATGCTGCATGAAAAATAACTAGAGAAACACAACAATGAAAAAAAGCAAATACTCATGGAATGTAAGATGAAGTAAAATATGAAATGAAACCAGGAATTTCATCGCTGACAGGAACTACCTTAACACCTTTACATTCAATGTGGAGATATCAATTAGCACTTTTGTCAGTTAAGAACATGAATTTCGAACCTGCTAGTGAGTAGACCCATTTCAAAGTCAGATTGTAATTATTTCAGGATCTGAGACTCAGCAGGACCCACTCCATTTAAAGCCTTGGTTGCAATGTAGTCTTTTAGAGATGTATGTCTTGAGCTATTTCTAAAAATAGCAAAGGTTAAGGGCAGTCCTGAAAGATACAAGTGTGTTGTTCCAGACCCTGGGTGAGTTGATGGAAAAGGTCTGTTGCACAATTTATTTCTTTCTTGCACTACTTCATTTTCAGACAGATCTTGTCCTGGATGCAAATGTGTCAAAAACCAACACAGATAGTAAGCTTTCCAGCCAGATAGGCAGGGGTGCCATTTGTGATGACTTTGCAGATGATAAAACTGGCCTTGAAGGTGGTGCGGGCCAGCAAGGGGAGCCAGTGGATCTCGACTAGGATGGGAATGATGTGGTCATATTTCTTCAGGTCTTTGATAAGAAAAATGGGGAGACTATAGACCAAGTACAGGAGGATGGCACAGAGAAGGCAGGAAAGAGAGTAATACGACCCACGGAGGAGATGAGAAAAAGTAAGAGATTGAAGAGATTTACATGACAGAAAATAGGAAGTGTATAATAGGTTAGGGATGAGTTTAAAGCACAGGGTAAATACTAGTCTGACCCATTAAGATTGTGACTGGAGTACTGTTACTGTGTTAGTTGGTTCAGGTATTAAAAAAGCACCATGGATGGGGCTTGGCCGGGCGGATGCAACTCACCTCGGCTCCGCCGTCCCCTTGGCTGTCTCCGGTGCTACTAGCAGCGAATTCGTACCAAGGCACACCTGAGCTTGGGGAATGAGTCGCGGAACAACTAGCGACTGAGAAATCCGGAGTCGTGAGCTGCTCTCCATCCTACGGAGAGTCAACAAGACGGTGGAAGGAGGAGCGGCCCATGCTTAAATGGTGGCAGCACTCGGAACTCTCATGTGGCCACAAAGCAAGCACAAGCGGGGTCGCGTGGCTCGTGGATGAGTGCGGCGGCACCTGCAGACGAGGCACCGAGGCGGCGCTGACACTGTGGGAGAGGGGCATATGGATTATGGCCAGAAGATGGGATGAGACGTCCGGCTACGAGATCGGGGGCCTCTTCTGTCGTCCACTTCTCAGAGACTCATGGTAGGAGGCTTCTGATTTTGGAGGCTGGGGATCCCCATTGGCATTGAGGGTCCCTCTAATACAGAAAGTGAACTCCCCTCGAGATGCCCCGATTATTAAGGATGCAACTCTGGGGCCAGCCAGGAACTTGGTGCCTGACCCTATGATGGCAGCCATCGCTGCCATACATCGCATGCTGAAGGAGTGAGAATGTGAAGGAGCACAGTGGGAAGCAAGAGCTGCTCTACCCTAACAGAGATGCTCAGAGAGGTACGAAGCAAGCGGCCTGCCACGCAGGAAGGCACCACCCAGAGCAGTAGCTGTTCATATTCTTTCAAGGTGCCCAGGGGTCCTTGAGGGAGCCAGAGTTGAAACTGGATGCCCCAGCAGTGAGGATCCTTTTGATTGAGCGTTTTATAAGGGACACAAACACCTCTGGGAACCCCAAATTTTGCGGATGAGAGGGCGCCTGTTGGAAGTACTGTATTAGAATTTGAACAGAAGTGGCCCACCCACGGAGAGAGGGGGTGGTTGGATAGCACTTATGCCACTGAAAAAGGGTCCAGCTAAGGTATCTAGCTACGACAGAGAAGAAGCAACCACAGGAGAAGGGTGCAAACATGAACACCATGGCTCTCACTAAAGAGGATCTCATGGCATCTCTTAGGAAGTTAAAATCAGAGCTCCACGCAGAATTAAAAGTGGACATTAAGACATCCATGGATCAACTGAAAGATGACCTGACTGAGCAGATGACGGCGCTCCAACAAGATGTGGATTCTGTGGGCACACGTGTTCTAGAGGTGGAATCCCAGGCCCAGGAGCTGGAGAAAAGAACGGTGGCCAGGTAAGACAGGATACAGGACTACAACCCCAACTACATACAGCTCTATGGAGGACTTGGAAAACAGATCAAGACGTGATAAAAGTAAAATCAAGAACCTTGAGGAGGGTGTGGAAGGACCAGACTTGGAGGCGTTCCTTGAGTTTTTTTTGCAGAAGTCTTGGGATCAAGCCAAGCGAAGGACAAGATAGAGAAAGTGCATCCCGTGGGGGCCCAGCTGGGAGGAGAACAGCAACCCACCTGGGAGGTTCTTCTTAAAATGTACTCATTTAAAGTTAAAGAGGCAATACTACAAGCTGCTAGAAATAATGACAAGATATCCTTTCAGGGCTTTCGCTGCAACCTCTTTCAGGACCTGGCACCGGCGACTCTACTAAGGCGGCAGCAGTTTAGACCCATCACAATGAATCTATGAGCAGACAACATCAAGTATAGATGGACATATCCATTAGGTCTGGCCTTTGAACTGAACAACAAAATGAAACATATCACTGATCTGAAAGAAGGTTTGAGTCTTCTGGGTCTTCCTCCCAGCACAGAGGTCCACGCTGGGTCTGCCTTAAGAGGGAAAAAGAGCGATAATTCCTCACGGTGGCATGCAAGTGTAAGGGGTCGTCACTCAAGAGACTAGAGACTGCAGCCCAATTGGAATTATTGCTACAAAAGACTTGCTCGCTATGCAGTTACTCCATCCAACACGAGAGACGCAACAGGGGAAAGACTCGCACCCGAGGGTCCTATGTCAAGCGGGAGCATGGACATTGCCCTGCCACTCATAACCCCACACTATGTGGTACTACTAGATGTTTTGGTGAACGACAACTATTTGGGAAAGTCAGCCAGGGATGCAGATCTGAACCGTTTACCCCAAGCCACAAACTTCTTCCACAAAGCTATTGCCGGGGGTGCTGGAGCGCACTGGCAAAGGTTTTGTTTGTATAATTGTTTTCAAAGTTGGGGGGATTACAGGGGGAGGAAATTGATCAAGTAGAGGCTGTGACTACATACTTATAATGGGTCAGAACTCGTGTCCGTACCTCGCTCAGGCTGGGAGTTTCCTTCTAACAAATGACATTAGCAGGAGAAAGATGGGCATCACACAAGATCTGATGTTGAGGGTGATCGGTGTAAAAGCATCATGCTGATATCTATAGATTCTTGGAATGTAAAGGGCTGAATACACCCCTTAAAAGGCAAAACGTTTGGAAATATCTGTTAGACCATGATATATTCACTGCCAAGGATAGGGCATTAAAGACAAAATGCATGTCCACCTTAAAACCCACCAAAGATAATACACAGACAACTTCACCTATTAGAATGATCACTGATTATACAACTATCAGTAACACTTTTAGAAAGAGCATGAGTAAGCATAGGCATATTTTAGAGACGGACAGAACATTACAGGAATTCTTAACGGAAAGGCCTCAGATTACATTCCAAAGAGGCAGAACACTTGGCACTATGTTGAGCCCTAGCTACCCATTTAAGAAACAATCAGAACCCTGGTTGACTCAAAATTCTGTGTTTTTTTTTAAATGTGGACACTGCGGAATGTGCAGATGTGCCAAGGTTAAGACTAAACAATTTTGAGTCAATAATGATAAAGCATATACTATACTAACTAATATAAACTGTAGTACTAAGTATGTAGTATACATTATTGACTGTAAATGTGCCAAAATATATGTGGGGAGTACCATAAGGGAATTGAAGGATCGTGTCAGTGAACATATGAGAGCAATAAAGCAGAACAACATAAGGTATCCCATCGCAGATGATGCACACAACTGCACTGCCCAGGGTCAGATTGACATTTCCAATTTTTTGGTATTGAACATGTAAAACAAGATCCACGAGGTGGCAACAGGGAGCTGAAGTTACGTAGGCATGAGGCAAGGTGGATCATGCGTGAGAGGGCCGTAGAGGACGGGCTAAACTTTGATAAAAAATTGCAATATTTTCTAGGTAACTAAGTCTATAGTTTGTTGAATGGCTACACTCGAGTTACACTCTGGCTGTCGTATATCAATAGGGACTTAAGCTGAGTAACACCCATTGATGTTGTGTTCACCCTCTAAGTGTGAGCTTATCATGAAGGCATAAGACATTTACACAAGTAGGAATGTGTTGTACCCCAATATGGATTGGGGTAGAGGAATACTCACTGATGTGGATATTTACCCTCTAAAGGAGAATTCATAAGGACAGCATAAGGAATTTACTCACAATGGAATCTATTTTACTTATGTACACATGATTGTGGAAGATATAGATGTATGTCTGATGGCTTAAATATTTGACATAGAAGTCCGCCTTTTTTCATATTTAATGGATGCTACAAGCAATAGGAACGGTCCGTTTTGTACATGAGAGTTCATGCTTAAGCAGTATTGGGGTTGTAAACCTTGATTTTTACGGTTTATTACGAAACTCTAAGTGTGGGTACTTTTGATCTTAGGTGGTAGATGTTAAATCATACAGCATTTAGTATTCGATGTTGATGAAAGATGTTTTAATATACGTTTAAATGGATGCCACAAGCATTTTAAACATATTTACACTAGCAACATGGTGGAAAAATTCAGTCCATGAAAACATATGGGGCAATTTGGACCGGAAATTCCATGCGCAAACAATATTGAGAGTTGAATCATTATTGGTTATTTTGATTAATTTAATAACGATTGTACTAGTCTATCGAAGGAAATAATGAGGTTTTCAGTACCATGGTAACTTGTTCTGTATGCTGGAATTTATTGTGTTAAGATGACACTGGGGAGAGCGTGCGACGCGGCAAACAAAATGGCCGCTCCCACTTGAGCTCCGCGATTTCAGGCGGCGCTTTTTCACGAAGGACTCATTTCCTGACAGCGGTCCTCTACCTAAACGGCGGATTATCGAATCGGAAATGCCCCTCTGCTGCTGGGTATGCTTTTCCAACCTTAAAATGCATTTTTTCATGTAGAAATATGCGAAAATATTACTCCTTTGAATGTGCGTCACTGGTATATGAGGTACTTTCCATGGTCCACATATCTGCGCTTCCATTATTTCGCAGTTTTCTGTATTTTTGGGTGCCTAATCTTTTTTGTGTGCTTTTCACTTCGCTGTTGTGGCTTTTTAGGTCAGTTTATTACTTACGCACTCAGGTGGTCCGCTTCCTCTTTACTTCTACACTGGTCCTCTCAGAGTTTGCCACAATGGAGCTCGCACACAACTCAAAAGCTTCAAATACCGCCTCCGCTACATGCAAGGACCCTGCTTCCTCTGGTAAGCGCCTCAAAAAGAACCCTCCTTCTCCCTCTAAGTCTCCGCATTCTGTCACTCTTGAATATATAATGGAGGAGCTACGCCTCATTCGCCCCTTTATGGCTGATACCACTACTACCTTACAGAGACTGGATGAAAAATGGTCCATCCTGGATAAGAGGGTATCAGATGTTGAGCAACAAATCAATGATGCCCACGATGTTGTCGCCAAGGTTGCTAGCCTCACTAAGGAAGTTGAAATGCTCAAGAAAACCTCTGAGGATTTGGAGAATGGTAATAAGCGCAACAATCTGCGCATTTATGGTATTCCGGAGAATTCGGAGGGGTCCGACATCAGAGTCTTACCTATCACTGGATTGCCTAAGCATCTTGATGTGAATATTCAAAGGGCGCATTGTCTTGGACCAAAAAACTCTTCTGCTTCTTCTAAACCCAGAGGCATCATCGCTTATTTTCTTCTCTACTCTGACCTTATGACTATTCTTCACTCTGCTAAACAGCACAAGCAATTACTATGGTCTGGTCACAAACTCTTTCTTACTCAGGATGTTTCAAAGCTGACTGCTGTGCATCGCAAGGAGTTTCTGGACTTACGACCTACGCTACGATCCATGAATGCTAGATATGGCCTCATTCACCCTTGCTTTTTCAAAGTTACTTATAAAGAAAGAACGTTCAGCTTCGATGACCCAGCGGACCTTCGGAAGTTCATCACCACTCATAAAGAAGACTCCATGGAACACAGCAGTTCTTAATGTTTCTGTATTTTTGTTTGCTGTTTTATAACTTCTCATTACATTGTTCTTCATTGTAATACATTTTTGTTCTTCTCACCTTGTTTTTTAGGTCTTCTCTTCAATTGTTTTCGTTCTATCTTCCCCTCATTGTGCTGTTCCGTTGTATGTTATATACATCGCAGTACGCTGCCTTCCTTTCACAAGTGTTTGGTAAGTCTCCTTCATTTGTTTTACATTGTCGTGTTTGGTCTCCAGACCCAACTGTATTTTTTATCTTCCCTTCTGTATCCAATGTTTTTGAGACCATGCATTTGACACTCTCTTTTGTTGTGCGGTCGTTTGTCCTTTGTTGCTCCCGCTCTCACTTTATTGTCCTACACGCTTTTGTCCTGCATGGCTGAAGCCTTTTGGTTTTTGCCATCTTTTTTTCTTTACTTTATCTCAGGGGAGTTTCGATCTCCCACTCCTTTTTTTCCCTCCATCCTCTCTCTTCTTCTTTTTCTTTCTTCATGGCATTCTTTACTTACTTCTGCTCTCCTCTTTATATTTCCCTTTGTCTTTCATACTCAGACTCTCCTTCATCCTTTCAATTTTCTTCCTAATTCACCTATTCTCTTTCTCTATATTGTGGTATTGGTGCATTATGTCTTTTCAGGATTACTACCTTCCTTTCAACAGTTTTTCCGTGCTTTCCTAAGCTGTTCATCTTCTGTTTGTGTCTATCTCATCTCTCCTCATTTTTTTCTATCTTCATGCCTATCTTTCTTTTTTTCTCTTAAATGACTGGTCTTCATGTAATATCTTGGAATGTTAAAGGTCTTCGCAACCCGGTTAAAAAACTTCAGGTTTTATCTCATTTAGCAAGATTGAAATGCCAAGTTGCTTTGTTACAAGAAACTCACCTCTCTCAAAAAGACCTCTCCTCTCTACGCAAGCAGTGGGTGGGTGATGTATTCTGTTCGCCTTCCGTTAATAATAAGAATGGTGTTCTCATTTTGTTTCACAAATCACTGTCAATTCAGCTTAAAAAATAGATTTCAGATTCTAATGGCAGATGGTTGTATTTAGATGTTACAGTCAATAACTCAGATTTATCCTTTTGTAATGTTTATGGTCCCAATGGTATTGATCTTACTTTTTGGAATGACTCCTCTAAATGTTTATCCTCTCACACCAGTGTTGATTTAATTGTTGGAGGTGATTGTAACCAGTTAATGGACCCTTTCTTGGACCGTAAATCTCAGACCAGATATATTCCTAACAAAATGCAAAAGTCCTTTTACAAAGCAATCTCTTCTAGAGGTTTAATTGACTCCTGGAGATTGTCTCACCCGGATACCCTGGAATTTTCCTTTTTTTCCCCTGTCCATGCATCACATTCCTGGATTGATTATATTTTCCTCACTCAACATACTTTTCAATTTATGACAAATGTTGAAATTGGTTCTATTCTTATTTCTGACCATGCCCCCGTTATTCTTGTCTTTGATTTACCTACACCTACTCCCAACTCCCGTCGTTGGTGTTTTAATAACTCTCTCCTTTTGGATCCTCAATTTATTGATCAATTTACTTTTTTTATGGAGGAATTCTTTCACAATAATAATAACTCTACTTCCCAGTTCCATTTTGTTTGGGATGCTTTTAAAGCTTCAGCTAGAGGCTTTATCATTGATTTTGTTTCTCGTAAAAAGAATCAGGCCCTTTCCTAATCCTCCCTTATCCTTAAACAGATCAAAGACCTGGAGCATATTTTTTATACGTCTAACTCACCTGTAGCTATTTCTTCCCTTATTACAGCGAAACTTCAATTTAATAAATTCTCTTGCGAGGCGGCTTGCAATCATCTTTTAAAATTGAACTCTAAAATGTATGGAGGGCGCAATAAAGCCGGCAGATCTCTGGCTTATTATCTCAAAATTAAGAAACAAAAATCCAACATAGCTGTCATTACTGAGGCGCATGGGAATCGTCACAGCACGGATGATAAGATTCTTGATTGTTTTGTTCAGTACTACTCCTCTTTATATTAAGCATGGGCGGATTTTGCGAATTGGCAATCCGCGAAATTACGTATTTACGGATTCGCAATCCGCAAAATCTGCCATTTCGCAAGGGTTTTTTACCAGTTCGCAAACGCGAACTTACTTGTTGGGTAGCAACGGTCGCGACCATGTTGTTTCTACGTCTGGTTCATCACAGCACCCTCTGTTTCACCACTGCCACCCTCTGTTTCACCACTGCCACCCTCTGGCTCACCCATGCCACCCTCTGGCTCACCCATGCCACCCTCTAGTTCATCACTGTAGATTATGGGGGGAAAAGCACACTTGCCCTGCCTCAACTGACATGAATGAATTAGGGGCTGATTAATGTGTCACTGAATTTGAACTTCCAGGCTGGCACCTGCTTCCTTATCTATAATTGCTTTCTGTTGCAGTGTCATTTTTTTAACATGACCTTTGTTGTATACTTGTAGCTATTCTCTGAGCCTGCTGTGAGGGTCAGAGCAGGGTCATAGAATAGTTGCAAGTAGGCAACTGAACTCTGAAGCGGCCCCTCAGGAAGCACTACAGGGAATGGTTACTAATGATAAGATTGAACTTTTGCACCTGCTGAGTGCTTTCAGTTTTGCAAAAATCCAAATATCCAGCAGCATCCACAAAAAGTAATCCTTCCAGGCACTACAGGGAATGGTTACTAATGATAAGATTGAACTTTTGCAGCTGCTGAGTGCTTTCAGTTTTGCAAAAATCAAATATCCAGCAGCATCCACAAAAAGTAATCCTTCCAGGTCAAGATCCAAATCTAAGTGACCAGCACATGAAGAAAGCACTGGGAGGAGCCTGCTGGACAGGAGCAGGAAGTTGGAGACTGTGGGGCACTTCCTTTCTCCCACCCCCCCCCCCCAAATGTACTCCTTGCAAAAAAAAAAGTGCAGGCAAATGTCAACCTGAGGAGTTATTCTGATAAAAATCATAATTTTCAAGGTTTTTGCTGCCTGCTGGTGGATTTCTTGTGCGAAATTGCAAATTTTGCAATCTCGCAATTGCGAGATTGTCGCTGCCCGCCGCATCTACGTGTTCGCAAGTGTTTACTCCCGCGAAATTGTATAGTATTCTAGTTGGCAAGTGCGACCAAGCAAAAAATCCGCTTCGCACGGATTTACGAATTTTCGGCAAGTTCGCGAGAGTTCGCGGATTGCGAATTTGCCGAAAATCCGCAAAATCCGCGAGCGGAACGGATTTTACGCCCATGCTTTCTTTATATACACCTGAATCGACTCCATCCCCTTCTCAAATAGATTCTTTCTTTCTCAACATACCTAAATCTTCTCCCACAGATTTTGATTTCTCCTCAATTGATTCCCCCATCTCTGAAAAAGAGATTTTGCAAGCAATCACTCTTTTACCCAAAGATAAATATCCTGGCCTCGACGGTTTTACCGTACGCTTTTATTTTCATTTTAAAAATTATCTAATACCTCATTTATCCTCCTTGATAGCTTTCTTTCTCTCCATGGGGGAATCCAAAGGTTCGTTTACTCAATCCATGTCAGGAATTGGCGGGCGCACATACTACAGCCACTGCACCCCCCTTAAGCGCTCAACAATGTCAGGCATTAGCTTGCTTCTTTACTGAGAAAATCGACAAAATTATCTCAGACATCAATACTAAAATATCTAATGATGATCCTCCCCCTCTGTCTAACCCCAGCCTACCTCAACCCACTACTGTTGACAAAAACCTGCTGGAAGCCTGGCCGAATCTCTCATTAGAGAATCTCAAAGGAATCCTAAAAACTGTCAAATCCGGTTCTCCTAGGGACCCCATCCCTATTAAAATTATAAAACAATTGGATGACCAGTCCCTGAATATCATTGCCAACCTCTTAAACTTGTCCCTCGACCTCGCCACTGTCCCGGCCTTATGGAAGCACGCCATGGTGACACCCCTCTTGAAAAAGCCTAATGCTAACCCAGAAATACTGGCCAACTATAGGCCTATATCTCTGCTTCCTGCTTTTTCTAAGTGCCTCGAGAGACACGTACACTCCACGCTAGCCACTTTTGCAGAAGAAAACCTCCTACTCCATCCTTCGCAATCTGGTTTCAGGGCTGGTTTCTCGACGGAGACCGCCCTGTTAGGTGTCACTGAAAATATCCGACAACGTCTTGACCAAGGCCAAACGGTAGCACTTGTGCTGCTGGATCTAAGCGCGGCGTTCGACACCATCTCCCACGAAACGCTCCTCAGAGAATTACACACAAATGGCATAAGAGGAAAGGCTCTGGAATGGATTAAATCCTTTCTGGCAAACAGAACCTTTCAGATCGCATCAGCACAGGCCGAATCAGACACCTTACCCGCAGCTCATGGAGTGCCACAGGGGTCCATTCTGAGCCCTCTGTTTTTTAATATCTATCTCAAACCATTGGTAGAACTTGTTGAGAAGCTAGGGCTCACACTCATGAACTACGCTGACGACACCCAAATCATTTTTTCCTTGTCTAATTCTTGTCCCCACTCCCCGTCACTACTCAAGGAAGGATTACTAAAAATACTGAACTGGATGACAGCAAACCAGTTAAAACTGAACGGGGACAAGACGGAAATTCTGATTTTGGGAAAAGACAAAGATCTCTGGAACCCCGCGCATTGGCCAGAACAGATGGGTATTCTTCCTACCCCGGTGTCCCATGCTCGAAATCTGGGTTTTGTATTAGACAACGCCTTATCCATGGATAAGCAGGCCAGCAAAGTTACTGGAGTGTGTCTCACCATAACCAGATGGTTGAGAAAAATCCTATGGATGTTGCCTATGTCAACTCAGAAGACCGTAGTCAATGCCCTTATCACATCAAGGCTTGACTACGGCAACATCCTATATTTAGGCGCAAATAAATCTGTCACTGGACGACTACAAGTGGCGCAAAACGCTGCGGTCAGACTCCTGTGTAAGATTCCTAGGAACGCTGGTGTCTCGAACCATCGCCGAGACCTTCACTGGCTCAGGATTGAGAACAGAGTTCGCTTCAAGGCCTTGAACTACATGTTCAAAATAAAAACAGGAGGAGCCCCAAAATACCTCCAATCCCTTGCTTGCCTTTACACACCTAAGAGAAACCTCCGGTCCCAGACAGCAGCACGGTTCTGCATACCAAGGTTCAAACGTGTAAGATCAGGGGGCAGATCTTTTGCCTATCTTGGACCCTCCCTGTGGAACACGCTTCCTCCAAGCATTCGGAAGGAAGATAACTACCATAGCTTCAGAAGGCTTGTAAAGACCTGGTTGTTTGAACAATAATCCCTCAATGTTCCCTCCGTTTCTGTCTCTTCGCTTCCAGCTGTGTCTAGGCGCCGGGAAACCCTTCTTGGGTAGCTGTTGCGCCCTACAAATTGACAAAATAAAATAAAATAAATAAATGTTATGCTTACTCCCTAAAAAAGACAAAGATCCCTCCCTCTGCAAAAATTATCGGCCTATTTCTTTAATCAATACGTATTGTAAAATATATGCACAAATTTTAGCTTCTCGTTTGACTACTGTTCTTCCAGACCTCATTAATATTTATCAATCCGGCTTCGATAAAGGCAGATCTATTACGGATAATTCTAGAACCCTCCTCAACATTATTCATCTTGCTTCCAAGATGAATGCCCCCCTCGCTGCCATCACCCTTGATGCTGAGAAAGCATTTGATAGGGTTAATTAGGACTTTATGTTTGGGGCTCTGCGTTGGCACGGTTTCAGTCCCAATTTCATTAATCTAATCCAATTACTATATTCAGCCCCCTCTACTTCCATTTGGGTTAATGGTGCCCAGTCAGCTTATTTCCCTTTACATAGGGGTACCAGACAAGGTTATCCTCTGTCTCCCCTCCTTTTTATTTTAGCCTTAAAACCTATCCTTGAAAAAATTCGGTGCTCCACTTCTTATTCCGGTTTTGTTTATAAATCACTAGATATCAAATTCACAGCATATGCTGATGATATTTTACTTTATATCTCTAACCCTTCTATTTCTTTACCTGCCCTTTTTTCCTTACTCAATGAATATTCCTCAGTCTCCGGATATAAGCTGAATATTGATAAGTCTGAAGTCTTGTCTCTTAATAAGCACTGTCTTTCACACATGTTTCATGACTCCGGTTTCGAATGGAATCCAACGAGTATCAAATGCTTGGGTGTTTTATATGCTAACTCTATCAAAGATACCATCAAAATTAATCATAAAGATATTATTTCCAAGCTCTCTGCTCCTATAGAACGTTGGTCTCCCCTATTTTTATCCTGGTGGGGAAGATTGGCAACTATTAAAATGATGCTTCTCCCCATTATTAACTTCTACCTCTCTATGCTGCCCATTTCCCTCCCTGCTTACTTTTTCACACTTATTAATCGCATCTTTGTTCGCTTTCTTTGGAACAACCGTAAATCCAGGATATCCCTGTTTCGCCTTCAGAATCCAAAACACTTGGGAGGGGTACATTTTCCCAACCTTGTTCGTTTTCATTCTTCCTTCACTTTAAAACAAATCTGGCCATTCCTATCTGACTCATCCTCTCCCCCTGTCACTGCATGGAGTGCCTTAGAGCTAGCACAACTTTCGCCTTTCCCCTTCCTTGCTGCTACTCATTTATCTCAACCCCCTAAACGCTTTCTTTCACCCACTTTCAAACTCTCCAGGGCGCTTTCACTCTCATTGTTTCGCTCTTCTTTTTCTCAAGCACATTTATACTCCCTCACACCATTATGGTATAATCATTCCCTAAAGATTAATAACAAAGCCATCTTTTGGAAGGAATGGATTGACAAAGGCATTATGTATGTTGATAAGCTCTAAGTTAATGGTTCCTTAATGGATTTTTCAGATATTTGCTCATCCTTTCAATTATCTATAAGTATTCTCCCCAGTTCCCAGATTTTAAATTAGCTTTATCGACCCTCATCTCATACCACAACTCATTATCTGATAATGCTCCATCAGACTTTACTCCATTAGATTTTACCACCCCACACAAAGCTGTCACCATTTACAAGATCCTCTCCAGCTCTACCCCCGACCGCCCTAAATCCAAACCCGAACTTGCATGGGAAAAGGATCTAGCACAGTAATTTTCCTTTCCTACCTGGGAATCCATCTGGTCTAAAATTCACACCATATCTAATTCAGCTAGCACTACTCAGACCCTTTATTTTTTTGATAACCGACTTTTCCTTACCACTTCTGACCTTTTCAAGTTTAAAACCTTAGATTCCAGTCAATGCTGGTCATGTCCTCATCCTGATAGTAATCTCTTTCATATGTTTTTCCATTGCCCATTGGTTAATTCCCTTTGGCGTCATATTTGGTGCAAGCTGAATGATATTTTAAGCTCCAATCATACTTTTGACAAAGTTCATATTTTTCTAGGTGGTTCTTCCCCTATTTGGAATGTTTCAAATACTGTTCGTAAATCTATAGACTTGTTCATAGCTATTTCTTTGCAGATTATTACTACAAACTGGAAAGATACTTCAAAGATTTCCTATACCGCATGGTGGAATCTGTTATGTCACCATCACAGACTTGATCGTGCCCATGCTACGACTACCTCTCTTTTGATTAAAAGAGATTTGTTATGGTTACCTTTAACTGGTTTTCTTTCCAGACGTTTATCATAATATGCCTCAATTGCTTCTTTTAAGATGTATCAATTTTCTATTTTCTGTTCTCTTTTTCTTTTCTCTTCCTTTCTCTCTTTCTTCCTTTTCTTTTCCTCTCTTTCTCTCTTTCTTTCTTCTATATTTTACAAAACAAAAAAGCATTTTCTCTTAGTATATACATTATGTTTTCCCTTTTTTTGGGATTTCTTGTTTTCACAATTCACATTGATATTGTTCCTTTCCATTTCTCCAATTTTTTTTCTTCTTGAATTGTGATTCTGTACTAATGTTTTACTTGGCATATTTGATTTAATAAAGCTTTCTAAACTCAAAAAACAAGATGACACTGGTACTGGAAGGACGTGATGTTGTCCTTCATTACTTTCTGACTAAGACTACTTGTGCAGTAAACCCGGAAGACCTGGCGCCTACGCCTGTATTCGGGTGCGGTTGCTGCGTGTTCAGGTACGTGTTTTTTGGGGGGAACTGGAGGTGGTTATAAATATCTTTACCCAGATTGTTGGTAGGCATTATAGATAATCACAATTTCTCATTTTAGGTGCACAGTACTTCAGGGACCTAACTACTCGAAACAAGTCTCCGACTGATTGCTGAATCTCGTCTTCTGTGATATTACGGCAGAAAAAACTTATGGTAGGGTTGAGCGAATATGCCTCCATACGTTGTTTTGACTTGGTTAGCTTGTGGTATGACAACCTTTTATTATAATTCTTTGTAGGATCGATACAGTATTTTGATTTATGGAATTGGAAGCATAAGGATTATTTTGATTCATGGAAATTTGAAGGCATAAAATACATCGAACATATTTATAATTCGGAGGATTACCTTATACTAAGGTAAGGGATACGAAGTCTGAATTTTGTCATTTGAAATATACGGGTCTATTGAATGGTCAATATTTCATTTTAATGGCTTGTGGCATGACTAGATCACGTTACGTTGCATTCCAGGGTTCATATGGATACTTATCTGAAGAATTCTGAGAGTTACGTTTTACAAGGAAATTGTCAATACATTTGGAGGAGTACCTTTAGAAAGGTAAGGAACACTGAGCTGAAAGATTGCAATTTGTGATTATAACGAATGCATTTAAAGACCGTTGCCTCACATTCCTTAATAATAATTTAATTCTCGGATGAATCTTTACAGAATCAATTTGAAAGAAACCATAAGGTATTTATATCTCCCCGGGCACCTTATTTTGGGGCAGTTTAAAATCACTTGGGTTAAGTACATGTAAATTAGCCAGGTCAAGTCAAGTCATGGAGTCTTTATTTCGATTATAAAACCATTAAAGACATTACAGACAATAGAAAGTGGAATCATTAAAAATCATCATTATAAAAAATTAGGACAAGGCATTGATACAATAGACACTAAGTATTGTTAAGATAAGTATTAAACCACAATAAAAGACTCTTATCTTAAAAATGATTATAATGCAAGAAAAAAATTAAAATTGGATGAGATAAAACAGGCACCTCTACCATTTTATACAAATAGAAGAAAGAGTACAACATTCATTCTACCCCACAGCATAATCAATTTAATCAATACAGGTCAGTGATCCCTGATTTTTTTTGCCCGAATCATCCATGCCCAACCTAGGAATTTGGCAGTAGC
Organism: Lissotriton helveticus; assembly: GCF_964261635.1. Classification (NCBI taxonomy): domain Eukaryota; kingdom Metazoa; phylum Chordata; class Amphibia; order Caudata; family Salamandridae; genus Lissotriton; species Lissotriton helveticus. Next base: position 1,376,688,900 of record NC_136059.1, read on the forward strand.
GATGACATTGAGTTCCTGGGGAGTTGTCTGTAAAATCCTCAGGGCTTCAATGGTAACTCTAGTGCCAAGATTAATGCAAATAGGTTTAAGCCTTTTCCTCCTCGGTTGGCTGTAGGCTGGGCAGACAAATAGCATATGAGGGATAGATTCTGGGTATGCCAGGCACGAGGGGCATATATCTGTTGTGGGCTTATGTCATCTACTACAGAAGGCTCTAATTGGTAAAGAGCCTACCCTAAACTGGTGATAGAGCTTTCTATCCAAGGGTTTTAAAATAAGGTCCCAGTAGGGATCAAACACAGGCTTGTGCCTTATCACTAAGAAGTCTCTAGTTAGGGTGTGCCCAGTTATGGAAGAAAAGCCCTTCAACTTCACAAAATCCATATAGACAGACATTAGCTCTTTCTTCGAGGGAAAAGGAGTCAATTCAGGATGGTCCCACAGATCACCCATCCCCATTGCTATCAGAGTATCTTTAATGTACTGGAGCCATCCGATGCCACTTAGGGTCCCAACCCCCCTAAAACCAAAAATGGCTCTGGCGTAAAGTACAAGCTCAGGGTTTTCCCACAGCCTTCTCCAAAGGGCTATAGGGCTATAGGCTTGAATCTAACTAGGTCCTCAATGTGATGACATCCCAGGTCCAGAAACAAGGGCACGAACGGGAGACCTGTTATTGTCCTCATACTTTTATTTTGGGCAATAACCAAGGAAGTTATGTCCTCATGGCCCCATAGTTCCGCGCCATAAAGAACAGTGCTTACCACTTTGGTATTATATATTTTGAGGGCATGGGCCAAAGGTTTAGTATGTGAGAGCCTATGTTCTTGAAAGAGCACCCCAGCAAGCTGCATATGCTTCAAAACAAGCATGTCAATTTGTGGCTTCCAGTGCAGCTTAATATTTAAAGTTAGCCCTAGTTAGGTAAACACATCAGTCTGCTCTAGGACAGCACCATTCATGTGGACTTTGGCCCTAATAGCTTTTGATTTGTGGAGAACCATATATTTAGTATTTTGTCCACATTTACCACCAGCTCATTGTCGCGGCAAAACTCCTCAAAATGGGACAGAGCTACCTGTAGCCCGGATTGGGTCTTAGATAAATTCAGAGTGTCATCCGCAAACATGAGTAGGGGAAATTTCAATCCCCCTGGGGTTGGGGCATCTGTGGGGCATATGGAATAATATTGCACTACCCTGACTATAAATAAAGAGAACAAGGTAGGCGCAAGGACACATCCTTGTCGCACGTCCTTTGACATCGGAAATTTGTCTGTAACCTCTCAGTGTGTACCCCATCTTACCTGGGCATGGTTAGAATCATGGAGTTTAACTAGCATCGCTAGCAGCTCCACAGGCATCCCTACTTCTATAAAGGCTCTCCGCATTTTATTTCGTGGGACCAAGTCGAATGCGGACTTTAAATCAATGAATGCCGCATATAACATGCCCCCACCTACAATGACAACCCTCCAATAAATCATCACAAACCTCAGTACCTGGTCGATTGTGCTGGTATGGGGGCGGAATCCTGCCTGCAGAGGAGATACAATTTTGGCATCCTCTATCCATATTTGGATCAGGCTTAAAATTTATCTGGCAACAATTTTCTGAATGGAATCGATCAGGCTAATAGACCTGTAGTTGCCTGGCAGACCTCTGTCCCCCTTTTTTGTAAACCGGCAAATTGACTGCACTATACCACATGTCCGGGATTTGTAAACCACTAGCAATAGAATTGGCCAAGTAGGTGATATACACAACCCAGTTGGCCCTATCATAAGCAAACAAATCCGATGGCACACAATCAGGCCCCGGGCCCTGCCTCTCGGAATGAGGGAAATAACTGCCTCCACCTCGGAATTGCTAAACAATAAAGTTGGAATCGGCGTGGGTATTTTAAATTCGACCGGATTAATATTGGTAGTGGATAACTGGGCCATAAAATGCTCAGCCCACTGTTCCGGCGGGATATGATTGATTGGTTTAAAAGTTGGCCCTTCGCTCCCCCATCTCACCAACTGCCAGAAATGTGTCATACTTTACTGGCTAGGAGGAGATCGTTCCAGCGATCCTCATCTCACTTTTTTTGGCTATAAATTGAGTCGCCTTGTAATTAGCCTTTGCATATTTCACTTCTCCGATGTCTTTGGATCTAATTGCCCTTGACAATAAGCGATACGCCTCTCTGCATTTTTATTGTACCAGGAGGTCCTTGTTACCGCAACGTATGCTTTCTTTTTACAAGATTTAACAAAAAAGGTTTTAAGGTTGGAGAACAAATCATGATGAACCTGCGGGGATATTAAGTCAATGTCCGCCTGTGTGGAACAACTTTGAAGGTGAGAGATTGATTGGACAACTAGGTCCTTAATTACCACTAAATCCCGTTCATTATCAACAAGCCTAGTCCATCTTACTCTCCTTAAATCATTAGATAATGATACTGCTGGGGGGGACTTCATCCACTGTTTTTTTAGATGGGGTCATGTGATGTCAAGGTCTTTATACTCAGAATAAATGGATCGTGGTCACTTTCCAAATGTTCCTGGACCCTCATATCAATTAGAGAATGCTATGATTCAACATTTAAAAATATATAATCAATACGACTTCTCCTAACGCCATTATTGAAGGTGCGCACACTCTTCCTATCCCAATCAGACCTCCTGTTTATGGCTCGCAAACCCCTTAACAGACATTGCCTCTTACGTTGCAGGGCTGCTGCTGACCATTTCTTGAATGGACACGAGTCTAGTGTCGGAATGTTTCACTGTGTATCCTCATCTGCACATAGCTCACCATCCTCTGTATCGAGCGGTTCAAAGGTGCAGTTAAAATCTCCCATAATTATTAGGTTACACCCAACCCTCAGGTTATCTAAGAAGCTATCAAGGTGGTCAACAGTCTCAGATTGCCTCCCTCCTGGTTGGCCTTTGGCGTACACAATAATTCCCTTGGTATCAGCGGCATTGCTCTCCCGGAGCTGTATTACCAAAATGTCTGGGCTATCGATGCTGACCTCTTTAACCCTTAACCCACTTTGCTGTCGCACCCAGCAGGTGAGGCCGCTCGATGATCTGCCCTTCCGCCCCACTAGCACGGGCTTGGAGAAATTTAAAAACCCAGGGTTGTGTACCTAATTCATGGACCAGGTCCCTTGAAATACCAGAAGATCAAATTGTTCAACAAACCCGGCCCATTCTCCTGATACGGTTTGGGTAGGAATACTGCGATGTTCTAGGGACCTACTGTCATAACAGGCATGTGGTGTCTTGCATAGAACTACCTAAGGAGGAGGGGGGGTGTATGGCTCCTCCACCTGCATACCACAGCCTTGTGAGCACCGATTCAAGATGTGACTCAATGGATTTGTGATGGCCTTATCTGCCTGAATTTCCCTTCTCTGTCTCACATGAATAGTGTAATCTCCCCCAAGATGTCCCAAATTGTTGAGTGAAGTGTTCCCCACTGAAGGGGTCACACTAGAGCTATCAAGGAAATTGCAGAAGGTGGGGCCGTGACCATGACCCTTCAGGGCCTCAGGGAGAGTAAGCCCAACAGGGATACTACTGTCAGTAGCGACAGTCACTCAATGTCTTTGAGTGAGGCCAGGGCATTAAAACGATTATTAAGGGGGATGGGGTGGTTGGGTTGGCCATATGATTGGAAGAGCCGACTCCTTCCATCATAGCAGGGTGTGACCGTAGGGCAGTAGAAGTACCTTAGAGAGAGGACAGTGATGTCATCTCTAACAGTGACATGCCCCGCCCTCTCCAGGATTTGCTGGACCAAACCAGGTGAACCAAAACTTAAAACCACACAATCGCCCCTAAGAGACTTGTGCGCCTTCCCAATCCATGATACCCTACGGGCCATTTTAAATTCTTTGAACAATTGATTTTTAAACCCCGTCCTTAAACTCAATAGATGTGAAGCCTTATTTCTTAATGCTGGCCAGTCCTCGGTTACCTGCGGCGCCAACTTGGGAATGTTGCCCAGGACTATAATATAGGGGGTGGATTCCAGAGGGAGCTGCTGGAAAGTAGGCCCGCTTTGAGCATCTACTGGATAAGATCGATTGGGAAGACGTGTTCGTGAGGCCCTTGGAGCAGGTTGCATCCCCGATGAAGAGAGACCCCCCTGTGGAATAAGAGTCGGTTGGCTAGGATCAGGAACTAAAACAATAGGGTTTCGTGCTTCGGGGGCAACCCCTCTAGATACCTGTTCTCCATCACCCCCAATAGGGCACCGCATCCACCAACCGTCTGGGCTGCAGCCATAGTCGAGGTAGAATACAGTAAACCCTGTTCTTGTTTGCTTAGTCTGCTCTCTATCTGGCTCAATTTATCGGACAGGGGTTCAAGAAGATTGGCGAATCCCAACATCATGCGTTTGTAGAGGGAATCCTCATCCATATTAGAGGGGCAGTAAGCTGCCACACTCGATGGAATAGACTGACTACATCCATCGTGCCCCCTCTGTGCTGACTTCCGTTGAACCCCCATTGTGGGTTGAGAAGTAACCTTAGGTGGGCCCGATCTTTCCTTTTCTTCAGGGGTGTTCACCTTTACCAGCCTGCAAAGCTTTCCTACCCCTTGTAATCACCATTGATGGATGGAGTTTGAGAGCGCGGGAGGATATGGACTCCGATAAAATCTATGAGCTCAGACTATGCAGGCATAGGACCGTTGGGGAGGATGTGAGTAGTGAGCCTACATGTCATACCACAGGCTGAGGGCTCACCCTTATGTTTTGGGTTGGTAGTGAGGGTTCTAAAGATAGCCTTCGTTCAGTTAATTGAATCACATGGATCGGAGCGGATTCCGCCCTGGTCAGAAAGGCATCAAGCATTCCCATTATACCCCCTCCCACCCCTGACTTGCGCTTGTAAGAGGGCCCTTTCCCTACAGGAGGCATGACCCTGGTTCAAAAGAAATTACAAAGACCCCTTGCACAAAAAAATAAAAGGGAGCAAATGAACATAAGGTGACCCAGCCCAGACCTTGCCAGTCTCAGACGGGCTCAGACGTGCCCGCCCCTGGCACTGGCTCTGCCCGTGCGCGTCCCACGCCGCTGGATCTCTGCGCGATCTTGAGAGTTGAATCATTATTGGTTATCTTGATTAATTTAATAACGATTGTACTGTTCTATCGAAGGAAATTATGAGGTTTTCAGTACCATGGTAACTTGTTCTGTATGCTGGATTTTATCATGTTAAGATGACACTGGTACTTGGAAGGACGTGATGTAGTCCTTCATTCCTTTCTGACTAAGACTACTTGTGCAGTAAACCCGGAAACCTGGCGTCTTCGCCTGTATTCGGGTGCGGTTGCTGCGTTTTCAGGTAAGTGGTGTTTTTTGGGAACTCGAGGTGGTTATAAATATCTTCACCCACAGTGTTGGTAGGCATTATAGATAATCACAATTTCTCTTTTTAGGTGCCCAGTACTTCAGGGACTTAACTACTCGAAACAAGTCTCCGACTGATTGCTGAATCTTGTCTTCTGTGATATTACAGCAGAAACAACTTATGGAAGGGTTGAGCGAATATGCCTCCATACTTTGCTTTGACTTGGTTAGCTTGTGGTATTACGACCTTTTATTATGGTTCTTTGTAGGATCAATACAATATTTAGATTTATGGAATTGGAAGCATAAGGATAATTTTGATTCATGGAAATTTGAAGGCAAAGAAAACATCGGACATATTTATAATTTGGAGGATTACCTTATACTAAGGTAAGGGATACGAAGTCTGAATCTTATCATTTGGAATCTACGGGTCTATTGAATGGCCAATATTTTATTTTAATGGCTTGTGGCATGACTAAATCATGTTACGTTGCATTCCAGGGTTCATATGGATACTTATCTCAAAAATACTGAGAGTTACATTTTACAAGGAAATTGTCAATAAATTTGGCGGTGTACCTTTAGAAAGGTGGCGGAACACTGAGCTGAAAGATTGCAATTTATGATGATAAAGAATGCATTTAAAGACCGTTGCCTCACATTCCTTAATAATAATTAAATTCTTGGATGAATCTTTACAGAATCAATTTGAAAGAAACAATAAGGTATTTATATCTCCCCAGGCACCTTATTTTGGGGCAGATTAAAATCACTTGGGTTAAGTACATGTAAATTAGCCAGGTTAAGTCAAGTCATGGAGCCTTTATTTCGATTATAAAACCATTAAAGACATTACAGACAATAGAAAGTGGAATCATTAAACATCATCATTATAAATAATTAAGACAAGGCATTGATAAAAGAGACACCAAGTATTGTTAAGATAAGTATTAAACCACAGTACAAGACTCTTATATTAAAAAATGATTATAATGCAAGAAAAAAGTTAAAATTGGATGAGATAAAACAGGCACCTCTACCATTTTATACAAGTAGAAGAAAGAGTATATAATTAATGTACCCCACAGCATAATCAATTTAGTCAATACAGGTCAGTGATCCCTGAGTTTTTTTGCCCGAATCATCCATGCCCAGCCTAGGAATTTGGCAGTAGCGATGACATTGAGTTCCTGGGGAGTAGTCTGTAAAATCATCAGGGTTTCAATGGCAACTCTAGTGCCAAGAATAATGCAAATAGGTTTATGCCATTTCCTCCTCGGATGGCTGTAGGCCGGGCAGACAAATAGCATATGGGGGATAGCTTCTGAGTATGCCAGGCACGAGGGGCATATATCTGCTGTGGGCTTATGCCATCTACTAGAGAAGACTCTAATTGGTAAAGAGCCTACCCTAAACTGGTGATAGAGCTTCCTGTCCAAGGGTTTTAAAATAAGGTCCCAGTAGGGATCATACACAGGCTTGTGCTTTATCACTAGTTAGGGTATGGCCAGTTATGGAAGAAAAGCGCTTCATATTCACAAAATCCATATAGACAGACTTTACCTCTTTCTTTGAGGGAAAAGGAGTCAATTCAGGATGGTCCCACAGATCACCCATCCCCATTGCTATCAGTGTATATTTAATGTACTGGAGCCATCGGATCTTACTTAAGGTCCCAAGTCCATAAAATCAAAAAGGGCTCTGGCGTAGAGTACAAGCTCAGGGGTTGCCCACAGCCTTCTCCAAAGGGCTATAGGCCTGAATCTAACTAGGTCCTCAATGTGATGGCATGCCAGGTCCAGAAACAAGGGCACCAATAGGGTGGATTGCGGGAGACCTGTTATTGTCCTCATACATTTATTTTGGGCAATAACCAGGGGAGTTATGTTCTCATGGCCCCATAGTTCCGTGCCATAAAGAACAGTGCTTACCACTTTAGAATTATATATTTTGAGGGCAGGGGCTAAAGGTTTAGTATGTGAGAGCCTATGTTCTTTAAGGAGAACCAGCAAGCTGTGCATGCTTCAAAACAAGCATGTCAATTTGTGGCTTCCGGTGCAGCTCCCTATTTAAAGTTATCCCTAGGCAGGTAAACCCATCAGTCTGCTCCAGGACAGCACCATTCATGTGGACTTTGGCCCTAATAGCTTTTGATTTGTGGACAACCATAAATTTAGTCTTGTACACATTTAGCTCCACCTCATTGTCGCGGCAAAACTCCTCAAAATGGGACAGAGTTACCTGTAGCCCGGATTGAGTCTTAGATAAAATCAGAGTGTAATCCGCAAACATGAATAGGGGGAATTTCAATCCCCCTGGGGATGGGGCATCTGTGGGGCATGTGGAATAATATTGCACTACCCTGTCCATAAATAAAGAGAACAAGGTAGGCGCAAGGACATATCCTTGTCGCACGCCCTTTGACACCGGAAATTTGTCTGTAACCCCACTACCTTACCTGGGCGTGGTTAGAATAATGGAGTTTAACTAGCATCACTAGCAGCTCCACAGGCATCCCTACTTCTAAAAAGGCTCTCCACATTTTATTTCGTGGGACCAAGTCGAATGCGGACTTTAAATAAATGAATGCCGCATATAACGTGCCCCCACCTACAATGACAACCCTTCAATAAATCATCACAAACCTTAGCACCTGGTCGATTGTGCTGGTATGAGGGCCGGAATCCTGCCTGCAGAGGAGATACAATTTTGGCATCCTCTATCCCTAATTGGATCCAGCTTAAATTTAATCTGGCAACAATTTTCTGAATGGAATCTATCAGGCTAATAGGCCTGTAGTTGCCTGGCAGAGCTCTGGCCCGCTTTTTGTAAACCGGTATAATGACCGCACAGGACGACATGTCTGGGATTTGTAAACCACTAGTAATAGAATTGCCCAAGTTGGTGATATACACCATCCAGTTGGCCCTATCATGAGCAAACAAATCCGACGGCACAAAATCAGGCCCCGGGGCCCTGCCTCTCGGAATGAGGGAAATAACTGCCTCCACCTTGGAATTGCTAAACAATAAAGTTGGAATCGGAGTGGGTATTTTAAATTCGACCGGAGTAATATTGGTAGTGGATAACTGGGCCATAAAATGCTCAGCCCACTGTTCCGGCGGGACATGATTGATTCGTTTAAAAGGAGTCCCTTCGATCACCTATTTCACGAACTGCCAGAAATGTGTCATACTCTTCTCTTTGCGGGCTAGGAGGAGATCGTTACAGCGATCCTCATCCCACTTTTTTTTGGCTATAAATTGAGTTGCCTTGTAATTAGCCCTCGCATATTTCACTACTCCCATGTCTTTGGATCTAATTGCCCTTGACAATAAGCAATACGCCTCTCTGCATTTTGCATTGTACCAGGAGGTCTTTGTTACCACAACATCTGCTTTCTTTTTACAAGATTTAACAAAAAAGGTTTTAAGGTTGGAGAACAAATCACCATGAACCTGCGGGGATATTAAGTCAATGCCGCCTGTGTGGAACAACTTTGAAGGCTGGAGATGATTGGACAACCAGGTCCTTTATTACCACTAAATCCCCTTCATTATCAACAAGCCTAGTCCATCTTACTCTCCTTAAATCATTAGATAATGATACTGCGGGGGGGGGGGGAATTCACCCTCCGGTTTTTTAGAGGGGTTATGTGATGTCAAGGCCTTTATACTCAGAATCAATGGATTGTGGTCACTTTTCAAACATTCCTGGACCCTCATATCAATTAGAGAATGCCATGATTCAACATTTGTTATGTTATGTTATGTTACGTGCTCTTGTATAGCTCACGGCTGCCCCAGCAAAGGGGCGTCCCGGCGCTTTTCAACAGTGAGAAGGGGGCTGCCTAGAGATCCGGAATGCCTTAACACAACAGAATCTGTGGAACTAGTTCAAGGAAAAGAGGTGGGTCTTGATGGCTTTCCTGAATTGCAGAAGGTCTTGTAGCCCACGCAATTGGGGTGGTAAGGCATTCCATAGTTTAGCCGCCAGATAGCAGAAAGAACGGCCTCCCATGCGTGAGCGCTTCACCCTGGGGACCACTGCCAAGTCTTGGCCCTCCGACCGCAAAGAACGATGAGGGACATATGGAGTCAGCAACGAACAGAGCATGGGCGGGGTGGTAAGCTTCAAGATCTTAAAAGCGAGGCACAAGACCTTGAATTGAATCCGCTTGGCTACCGGGAGTCACTGAAGCCTAGCCAGGGTATCCGCTACTGGATGGAAGCGGGGAAGACCTATCAAGGCTCTTGCAGCTGCATTTTGTACCCGCTGCAGTGTTATAATCTCTGCCTGGTTGGCTCCTATAAGCAAAGAGCTTGCGTAATCCAGGCGCGAGAGGATGGTTGACTGCACAATGAGCTGGCGGGTGGATAAATCAAAAAATTTTAAGTTGGGCTTCAGGTTGCGTAGAATACCGAAACAGGTGGCTGCCACTTTTTTGGTGTGAGTGGTGAAGTTAAGAGAGGAGTCGATTCAGACTCCGAGATTCTTGACTTCTGATTTGTGCTCGGGGAGGGTTCCTAACATATCTGTCCACCAATTCTCTCCCCATTGCGACGCATTTTTTCCTACCAGTAGGACCTCGGTCTTACTGGCATTTAGCTGTAGATAATTCGCATTCATCCAGCTAGCTACAGCTGTGAGGCCATTCTTAAATTGAGAAGCGTTCGGGCGCTAGGCTCCCCCAATGCTACCACTAGCTGAGTGTCGTCAGCGTATGAAATCATTGAAAGGTCCCATTGTTTGGCGACCTCAGCTAGTGGTTGAACGTAAATATTAAATAGCGTAGGGCTAAGTGCCGAGCCCTGGGGTACACCCTGCTCAATCAGTCGTTCTTTCGACAAAAATGGTGGTGTGGAGACCCGGAAGGATCTTAAAAAAGCCCGAAATCAATCCAGAGCGATACCATTAACACCAGCCCCCTTCAACCTATGCAACAGAACCTCATGCAAGACCGTATTGAAGGCGGCACTGAGGTCCAATAGGATCAGTGCCGCCATTTGACCTGCATCCAGTATGGTCCTGAGATGTTCTGTCATGCCCAACAGAGCCGTTTCGGTGCTGTGGCCCGCTCGAAAACCATGTTGTGAGGCATCCAAGATGTTATTTGAGCGGATATATTTCGTCAAGATGTTATTGACGTGTGTTTCTGCCACCTTCGCTGGCCAAGGAAGCAAAGAGATGGGTCAGAAATTCTCAGGCTTGGCTGGGTCCAACGTGGCCTTTTTAATAATAGGGGACACCCAGGCCTTTTTCCATCTTGCTGGTATTACGGCTGATGCGAAGGAGGCATTAATTATTTTACAAAGAGGGTCAAGCACCAGGGCGGATGCCTCTCTAAATTGGGCAGGTCTTAGAGGGTCCGCTGGTGAACCTGATTTAATTTTTCCACATAATTTAGAGAAATCGAAACATGGCGCCCGCTAGCTAAGCGGAGGCGCTCGTCCTCTCCCGCTGATCCTCTGCATCTCTCTCCTCTCCTCCTCGAGGTAGCATGCTCCGGGCAACCACATGACCATGAGCGCTAACCGTTTTTCCTTTTTCACTTCTAACCTTCCTATCTGCTGCTGAGACCGGGACGCTGGGGCACTGGAATGCTGGTGCTGGAGCCGCCGATTGTAGAGATTTTTGGCACCCGCTTTCATCTTGCCTGCCGGCCTCGGACGCGGGTTTCGCTGTGTGGCCGCCTCCTGCTTTGTTGTGACGACCCCTGGTGGCCGTCTGAGGCGCTGTTTTTTTTTGTTTCTCTTCCTTGCCTTTGCTCAGCTGAATCAGCAGCTTTGAATGTGCCCCAGAGATACGGATAGTAGCATCAAGCGGCTACCACTCTTGCCGCGCTGGGCTGGTGCCGCCCTGGAGCTCAGACGCGGCAGAAGTGCGGCAGCTCGCGGCCTTCTGCGTGTGCTTTCTCGGGGGAGCTCTAGCGGTGCCAGCACCAGCAGCACCAGTAAACCTGGGATTGACGCTTTTTTTAAAATCGGCAGGCACTGCAATTTCAGAGCTACACGCTTCGGGGGAAGATACCACTGAGGCAACAGCAACAGCTTCTACAGAAGGCGGTAAGGGGATGCCAAAATCTGTCAGAGGTAAGAGTGTCTCTTTATTAAAACAGGGGGACCCTCATTCTGTTGTCTCCAGGAAGGCAACTGGATCACAGGCCCCAAAAACCACCGAGTTATTGAATAAAAGCAGGAAAGCGGCTAGGAAGAAGGGGAAGTGCTCTAAGTCTACTAAAAACTCCCTTTCACCTCAAAGTAATACACGCCCTCTTGCTCTCGGTGATCGCAATGAAGACACAGATACTTTTGATTTAAGGTGTAACATCCGGCGCAGGGGGATACTTCAATCGGAATCGGATCAGGACTCTGATTTTGCGCAAGGTACTACCCCAAGGGGGAACTCTGGAAAGAAGAGGGCTGAGAGAGGGCCTGGGAAGGAAGTAGCACTTAAGAGTAATACTGTTCGGATAACTCCGCCCCTGCGATCCTTTTTTAGGGTCCAGCCCAGGTTTTGAATATCCATCGTGAGGCTTCAAGTGAGATACACAACCCCTCTCCTGAGTTTCTACCCATCATGTCTGACTTTCCTCCTGTAGAACCTAGTACTGGCCACTCTACTCTGACTGAACAACTACCTACTGTAAAATCACTTGGGTTAAACAGCAATACTCCCACTATCCCTAATCCTGACGAGCCTAACTCAAGCAAGAGCTCCAAACAAATATTTGTTGCTACACCTGGGTCTTCTCAGTCCACTGTTCTCTCTGGGGAAAGAGAGTTAGCTGAGTCTTCTGCTGAGTCTTCAATTGGGGCACTTCTCGCATCCCTGAAAATGTATATAAAACAGGGTTTCAAGGTGTCTGCCGATAATCAAACAGAAATCAGAGCAGCATGCGATGTCTTGGAAAAGAAAGTGGACTTGCTCAATCAAAGAACTGAGGGCCCGATGTAGGTGGCAAATACCGGTCGGAAACGGCCGAATTTGGCCGTTTCCGACCGGTATTTGGCATCTTGAGATGTAGGGGCCAGATTTTACAGATTCTGTAAATTTACCGAATCGGTAAATGTACAGAATCTGTAAAATACTGAATCGGTATTTTTACCGATTCGGTAATTCCCAGATGTAGGTGGGACTCTTCTGAGTCCCAAAGGCCCTACAAATTCGGTATTTTACCACCCAATCCAATTGGGTGGTAAAATACCGAATTCAGGTGTGCATGCACATGTGTGCATGCACACCTAGCCATGTGACAGACAGACATGCCCTTAGGGCATGTCTGTGTGCCACATGGCGCACATGCCTATTTTTGGGGTGCCAGAGGGTGTCAAAGTGACACCCCCTGCACCCTTGCAAAATTCGGTATTTACCGATTCTGTAATTACAGAATCGGTATTGCCCATTGATTCCTATGGGCTTTAAGGCCCATAGGAATCAATGGGCAATACCGATTCGGTATTTACAGATTCGGTAAATACCGATTCTTAACGATTCGGTATTTACAGAATCTGTAATACCTACATCTCCCCCCTTCATATTTACCGACTCTTAAATACCGAATCGGTAAAATTCGGTATTTAAGAGTCGGTAAATATGAATTACCTACATCTGGCCCTGAATCTCTTGAGAGCTCAGTAGATGAGCTTAAGGCCAACTTAGGGACGGCTGAAACGAAAATTCAAGTCCTTCGAAGGGAGGGAGATGCAATAAAAGAGAGAATGGAATCTCTTGAGAATAATTCACGAAGGAATAGCCTAAAGTTACTGAAGGTTCCGGAGGGCAAAGAAGGGAGCAATATCAAAGCCTTTGTTGCATCATTATTGAAGGAATCTTTGAATTTGGAGGAACCTGTTGATCTCCTGGAACAGGATATTCAGAGGGTGCATCGAGATCCTTTTAGATTGAATTCAGCCAGGACTAAACCCAGAAAAATTCTGATTAATTTTCTTACCTACTCCCTAAAAGAAAAGATATTAAACCTTGCCCTGAAAACAAAATCTGTAAGGGGCCCGGATGTCCCATTTGAGGTGCGCTCTGACTTATCCAAGGTCACTCTGGATCGCCAATGGGAGCTAGGTCAAAGAATGGAGAAATTCAGGTCTTTGGGTGCTACGGTCCAGATGAGATTTCCCGCTTTTTTGAAAATTATGTACAATAATAAGATGTACAATATTAAATCCCCAAGCGAGGCAGATGATCTGTTGACATCTTTAGGGGATATCTCACGCGAATAGCAATGATGTAATGATGTAATGAAATAATGATCTTTCGCGTTGAGTTCGGTGAGCGGTGATCGCCTACTTTATTTACTTTAAGGGGAACCTTATAAATAAAAACAGAAAAAAAAAGAAAACAGATTGGGCTGGATAATAAAGGGGGGTATGAAGGGGGAAAAGGAAAAAAAATACATATTAAATAACAATAATAAAAAAGAATAAACAAATATAAAATAAAAAAAGGGAAAACAAAAACACATACTATAAAAACATTAATAACTTCAAGGAAGTAAAAATTCAAGGGGCCCAGAAATATGCCTTCATACTGATCAATACGAGAAGTAATTTGTGCCCGTCTTTCAATCGTAATTTAGTACTTCTTTTTTTCCCTTAGCACTCATAAATATTCGTGGGGCCTAGGGTAGAGGAGAGGGTGAGCAGTGGGAGGTAGCTGGAGGACGAACATTCTGGCCAATCACCTAGCCAGAATAAGTAGGGATGGGTTTCCCAAAGGAGGGGGGTGGGTCGAGGGGGGTAAAAGGGTAAAAATTCCTCATTTGTCAAAACTCATCAGATATCAGGCGTTTTTGAACCACATTCAGGTTGCTTTTTTCTTGAGCTCTCTTTTGTTGGGGGTTGTAGAGATAGTTGAGGAAATCGTGACTCCATGACTTCTTTCCAGTGTCTATCCTGGAATGTTAATAGTCTGCGCATGAAGGGCAGAAGAGACAGAATTCTTCAGTATTTGAGAGACTCCCCGGCCCAGATCATTGCAATCCAGGAGACACATCTTTCGAAATCTGAGACTACCGCCATATTGAAAAATCAGAAGTGGATTGATAACTTCATCTGTACAGATCAATCTGCAAATATTAGGGGGCTACTGTTTATTTTAAAAAAAAACAGTTAATGCACAAATCTTGCAGCCAACAACGAAGATCGTAGTTGGAGATGGCTAATTTTGAAAGTATCTCTAGGGGGGACGATTATTTCCCTGGTGGGGTACTACGGTCCGAATAAGGACGATCCGTCATACTTAGAAATTATTCGTTCTCACCTTTTAGGTGTTTTGGACCCTGTAATTTGGGTAGGGGACTTCAACATTGTGTTAGACCCCCTCTTGGATAAATCACCTAATTCAAGAGCTAATGTACCTTCCAAGTCACGACAACTCCTCCTTACAGGTGCGGATGGGCTGCCAGGTGAGCCCTACCACGTACTTAAGGAAGACATTGTTCCTATTTTGGTGACAATCTTCAATGATATCCTTATCAAAGGAGAGGATCCCCCTAGCTCGTGGAGTGGGGCCACAGTAGTGTTGATTCTTAAGCCCGGGAAGAATCCAACTGACTGCGGATCCTATCGTCCTATTTCCCCCCTCAATAGCGACTATAAGATCTTTGCTTCTATTTTGTCAAACAGGCTGGGGGGTGTTGTAGGGAACATTATTCACTCGGATCAAAAAGGCTTTATCAAGGGCCGTCAATTATCGGATTTAACGTACGATCTGGTTGGTGCTATAGATATGGCATCCACCTTCTCACTCCCGCTTGCTGTGTTTACCCTTGATGCAACAAAAGCTTTCGACAGGGTTAATTGGGCTTATCTGTCTGAGGTCATGGCAAAATTTAATTTGGGAGACAGATTCTGTCGAGCCATCAAACTCTTGTATAAGGCCCCGACCGCCAGATTATTGGTGAACAGCTCTCTGTCTGATATATTTAACATCACAAGAGGTACAAGGCAGGGTTGCCCGCTTTCCCCTCTTCTTTTTAACCTTTACATCGAGCCTTTTGCTCAGGTCCTTAGGGAAGAGCTTGACATCGTTCCCTTTAAATTTGGAAGATTAGAAAAGCGGGTGGCATTATATGCCAATGATATCCTCATCATGACAGCTGACCCCGACTTAGCCTTTCCAACAGTGATTAATCGGGCGATTGAATTCGGCAAGTTCTCAGGATACGAAATACACCCCAACAAGACTGAAATTATGACATGGAATATTCCTAGCACACAACTTAATGTAGGTTCCTCTTTGAGATATTTGTGGATAAGAATCACGCAAGAGGTAGGCAAGATCCCTGAACAGAACTTAGATCGGGTGTTCAGGGAGTGCCAAAAGCAGATGAAGTCTTGGGCTCTTCTCCCTTTGTCTATTCTGGGGAGGATTAATATAGTAAAAATGTCCATCTTGCCTAAGTTTACATTTCTCTTTAATACTATCCCTCTGGCTTTTGACACCAAGCAAATAGAGAAATGTCAAAGGGAATTAAATTCCTTCATCTGGAAATATTATTATTATTATTATTATTCTGAGTTTTGTATAGCGCCTGGTTACCTATAGGCATCCCAGCGCTTACCAGAACATAACACTACTAGAGAATGAAGGGATTAAACAGAAAACAACAAAGTTTTTAAAAGTTTTCGAAACCGAAGAAGGCTAGCTTCCGAGCGCAGTTGTAGGGGCAACGAGTTCCACAAAGAGGCCACATTTATTGAAAACCTTCTGCCACCCGTTCTTGCCTTTTTCACCCTGCCAACCTGAAGGAGATGTTGATGGTCAGAGCGAAGAGAGCGAGGGGCTTTGTAAGGCTGGACCATCTCCTCCAGAATAGGTGGGCCTACCCCGTGCAGAACTTTGTGAGCGATACAAAGTGACTTGAATTTCACCCTGTCCCTCACAGGGAGCCAGTGCAAAGCCCTCAACGCCGGGCGAGCAGATTGACGCCTGGGGAGACCCGTCAAAAGCCTGGCCGCCGCGTTCTGCACTTGCTGCAGTTTATTCAGGGTAGATTCGGGTGCACCCAGGAATAACGCATTGCTGAAGTCCAGCCGCGAGATGATAAGTCCCTGGATGAGAAGCCTTCGGGTGGTCACTGGGAGCAGGGGCAGAATCTTCTGGGCTGCGCGGAGCAGGCCAAAGCACACGCCAGCAGTCTTTTTGGCATGAGTTTTAAACGATAGGTTCTGCTCCAGCCATACCCCCAAGCTCTTGATCTCCTGTTTGGGGGGGGTACCGGTCCCAGACAGTCTGGCCAGCTGCTGGGGGACAGAGATGGAGAGGAGTTCCCCAGCAGCATCAGTTCCGTCTTGGAGCCATTTAACTTTAGGGCTGAGCTGCACATCCACGTGTAGATCTTCTCGAGACACGTGTGCAGCCGGTCGGGATGGTGCGCCGACTGGGAGAGGCCTACCACCAGCTGAGTATCATCAGCATAACTGATGATCTTAATACCCAGCGGCAGTACCACACTCTCCAGGGGGGCCATGTAAACGTTGAATAAGGTAGGGCTCAATGAAGAGCCCTGTGGCACACCACACTGGAGAGGGGTTGAAGATGATTTTTCATGGCCTTCCCACACCTCAAATGAACGATCTTCCAAAAAGGAAGCGAACCATTTGAGGGCCAGACCCGTGACCCCCACCCCTGCCAGCCGTTGGAGAAGCACCTGATGGTCCACGGTGTCAAAAGCAGCGCTGAGGTCCAGGAGGATCACTGCCACTGATCCCCCCCGAATCCAGCATGCTCCTAGCATTCTCCACGACCGCCAACAGGGCAGTGTCAGTCCCCTGACCGGGACGAAAACCCGTTTGGGAATCGCCCAGGAGGGAATTGGCTTCCAAGAAGTCCGAGAGGCGTCTGTTCACCAGCTTCTCAGCCACCTTACTGATACCCGGCAGCAAGGAGATAGGCCGAAAGTTGGCGAGATCGGCGGGATCGAGGTTAGGCTTTTTCAAAAGGGCCTTAACCACCGCCCCTTTCCAACTGGGGGGGACTACCCCATGGGCGAGGGACAGGTTTATCAGGTCCATCACAGGGCCGCCAATCGCAGAGGACACCTGTTTGAGATATTTAATAGGTGCTGGGTCTTTCGGGGAGCCGCTCTTCATAGAGCCCAGAACCGCCAGAACTTCCTCCATAGTGACCGGACCCAGGGAGGCCATCTCCACCGATTGCATCATAGATTGAGAGCTGGAATTGTCCACCAAGGAGGGGACCTCACCTAGCCGGGGGAGGGAAGCCAGTATGTTGTCAATTTTTCTTTTGAAAAACGAGGCCAGTTCTGTGCATTTTTTGCGAGGGTCCTCGTGTAAAACCTGGGGTTCAGGGGCATTAAGTAGCTCCTTAATAACCCTGAATGACTCTTTGGAAGAGTTGGCCGCAGAACCTATACGCTCTTCAAAGAATCTTGATTTTGCCACCCGTATAGCGGATTTATACCTGCTCAGAGCCGTACGGTATTCTTTACGACTCGCCTCACTCCAGTCTCTCCTCCAGGACCGCTCTAGCTTCTTGCACCCCTTCCTCAAGGTTCTCAATTCCGACGAATACCAAGGTGCCGAGCCCACTCTCTTCCCCTTTGTAAGTTGTTTCTTCTTGGGAAGGAGGGTGTCCAGAGAATCCACGAGCCAAGCATGTAGATTCGCATCAGCGACTATCGGATCAACTCCTTGAGGGGGCCGCGTAGCCTCCAGGTGTGCCGCCCAAGTGTCAACTGGGAGCCTCGACCAGGCTCTCTCCAGGGTGTGAACCCTTGGGGCTACCGCAGCTGGACTATCAAATTGCCAAGTCGCGGACACCAGAAAGTGGTCTGTCCAAGGCATGGCAAGAGCCGGAGATGGAATAAGATGGTCCAAGTTAGAAAGTATAGGATCGAGCAGGTGGCCCTTCTCATGAGTCGCGCCCGAGTTGACCAGGTTGATTCCAAAAGAGTTGAAATCGTCGATCAGCTCGACTCCCGCGATGTTAGTAGGGTCATCCAGATGGATATTAAAATCCCCGAGGACCACAAAGTTGGCAGTAGAAGAGGCGAGAAGTGCGGTAGTTTCTAAAAGAGAGTTAGGGAAGCTACCCAAGGGTCCAGGAGGGCGGTAAATCAACAAGCCTACCAAAGACACTGTAGGTGACAACCGAAGGGAGAACTGTAAGCTCTCACAATCAGTCACCCCTCCATTCTGGATCTTACAAGCGAGCGTGTCTCTGTAAAGAATAGCAATTCCTCCTCCCCTCCCTTTAGGTCTATCAAGGTGGAGTATGTGAAAGCCCGGAGGGAGTGCTCTAACCATGTCAGGGCCAGAACTGGGGGAGAGCCAAGTCTCCGTGAGAAACAGCACATCGAGCTCGTGGTCCAGGATAAGTGAGTGAATTTCAATGGCATGGCTCGGCAAAGACCGACAATTAAGTAAGGCCATGGAGAGAGCACATATCACAGCCACTGAATTATGGCCGGAGGAACAGGCTCTACACGGTAGAAATGGAAAGGTTCCCACCTGTGCAAATCTACAAATAGTAGGGTGGGGCGGACGTAAGGCGATGAGAGCGTCCCTCCCATATCGGAGCCTGGTAGTAGAGGATGGCAAAGAGTCGGGCATGGTGACAAGCCCTAGGCCCGTCTGGGCCCGGACGGGCACAGACGGGCTGAACTCTGGCGTAACTCCAGCGTCAATTCGGCGTCCCCGCTGCGCGTGACCGCTGCGCGTTGGCATGGCTACCTTTATACTGAACCAGCAAGGTAGAGAAAGGACTGACTGCGCGCTGCTCCCCCTCAACAAAGATGGCCGCCTCGAGACAGGGCGAAGGACCCGCAAAGAGCGGTGAGTTGACCAATTAGGGTGCAAGCTAGGATGGCAGAGGTGGGGGTAAGTGGGTCAGGCAATTTAAAAACAAGGATTAAGTATCCTAAATTAACTGCAAAAGAAATACAAAACGGGAGCTTAAAAACGAGCGAGCTGCCACTCCACACACACTTCTACAAATAGCGCCACACGCTGGTAAAGGACGCACTGAGCAGGGTTGCCTACCTTTATACTCAACCAGCAAGGTAGAGAAAGGACTGACTGCGCGCTGCTCCCCCTCAACAAAGATGGCCGCCTCGAGACAGGGCGAAGGACCCGCAAAGAGCGGTGAGTTGACCAATTAGGGTGCAAGCTAGGATGGCAGAGGTGGGGGTAAGTGGGTCAGGCAATTTAAAAACAAGGATTAAGTATCCTAAATTAACTGCAAAAGAAATACAAAACGTGAGCTTAAAAACGAGCGAGCTGCCACTCCACACACACTTCTACAAATAGCGCCACACTACAAAACAACAAGACTTGCGTGGAAGAAGCTTAGGCGGAGGAGGGAAAAAGGAGGCTTAGCTCTACCGGACCTACAATATTATGCCTGGGTCTTCCAGCTTTCGCATTCGCGAATGCTCCTAAAGGTACCTACCAACTCATCAGGCGGTGAATTGTTTTGGGCCATGTAGAAAGGAGAAGGTCTACCGGAAGAAGGTTTTTTGTTTAAATTTGGAGATCATAAATATTTTTTAAAAATTAAGTTAAAAATTCTTTATTCATTAGCAAAAAGCTGGGCATCTATAAGAAAGAAGGTGGGCTCAGCTATTACTCAAATTTTGCACCGATATGGGACTCCCCTGCTACACCCCTTTGTTTCCGGGATAACTTGATTGTCCCGTGAGGGACGCGGGTATCTATAACTGGGGTGATGTGCTGTGCGGGCAATCTATTCTGCCCTGGGAAGATCTACGGGGATTAGTGGGCCCAGGTCTTTCCAGATTCAAATATATACAGATGAAGAGCTGGGCACAGGCACAACTTAGGAAAGATAATCTCCTGGGTAAGGATAGTAACATTGAGGAACTTCTTGTGTTCAGGCCCCAGGGTACGAAGGGGGTTGCACTTTGGTACTGGGCAATCGAGGAGGAGGTAGATGGCGACTTTAAATTGGCCGACAAATAATGGGGAGATGAGATAAGCTTACAGTGTAAGGATGCTTGGGTGGAGTCATTCAGTCTCTTGCATAAAATAGTAAAACCTGCTTGGCTGAAATGTAATCATCTTTTTACTGCACATAGGACATATTTTTCCCCTCTAAAACTGTCAACATTTTTGTCTGGGAAAGTTTGTAATAAATGTGGCCTTCCCGAAGCATCGGATGTTCATATGTTCAAGGATTGTCCGCTAATCAGCTCCTTCTGGGCTGAGGTGAAGAAAACTCTGGACTCCATCTTGAAGACTTCACTGACTTTCAATGGATGTATGACGTTACAACGCATACTTTTACCACGCCTACCATTACCACGCAATTTTACAACGCAGAATCCATTACAACGAAGTACCATTACCACGCATGTATTTACAACGCATATACCTTTACAACGCATACAATTACAACGTAAGTATTGGTAAGTATATAATATTTTTTTTAATTTAATTTAATTAAAATTAATATAATGTAATTTAATTTAATTTAATTTAATTAATTTAATTTAATTTAATTTAATTTAATTTAATTTAATTTAATGTAATTTAATTAATTTAATTTAATTTAATTTAATCAATTTAATTTAATGTAATTTAAATATAATTATATTTAATTTTTACCCTGTACCCTTTTACCCAAAAACCCAAAACTGACCCTGAACCCTAAAAATACCCCTTTACCCAAAAACCCCAAACTGACCCTGAACCCTAAAAATACCCCTTTACCCAAAAACCCAAAACTGACCCTGAACCCTAAAAATACCCCTTTACCCAAAAACTGAAAACTGACCCTGAACCCTAAAAATACCCCTTTACCCAAAAATTGAAAACTGACCCTGAACCCTAAAAATACCCCTTTACCCAAAAAACTGAAAACTGACCCTGAACCCTAAAAATACCCTTTTACCCAAAAACTGAAAACTGACCCTAAACCCTAAAAATACCCCTTTACCCAAAAACTGAAAACTGACCCTAAACCCTAAAAATACCCCTTTACCCAAAAACTGAAAACTGACCCTAAACCCTAAAAATACCCCTTTACACAAAAACTGAAAACTGACCCTGAACCCTAAAAAGACCCCTTTACCCAAAAACTGAAAACTGACCCTGAACCCTAAAAATACCCCTTTACCCAAAAACTGAAAACTGACCCTGAACCCTAAAAATACCCCTTTACCCAAAAACCCAAAACTGACCCTGAACCCTAAAAATACCCCTTTACCCAAAAACCCAAATAATATTTTTAATAAAATAATATACTTACTAATACTTACGTTGTAATGGTATGCGTTGTAAAAGTACCTGCGTTGTAAATACATGCGTGGTAATGGTATGCGTTGTAATGGATCCTGCGTTGTAAAAAATGCGTGGTAATGGTAGGTCGTTGTAAAAGTTGCGTTGTAAAGGTTGTATACCACTTTCAATCTTCCTTTAATTATCTTCGGTGTTGACGACAATGTCACAGGCCAAGCTAGATCTCTCCTCTTTTATGAAGAGAAATATGTAAATTCTGGGTGGATTGCGCTGCCCCGTCTCACTCAGGCTGGCTGACTTCACTATACGCAGTGTCTAGGTTGGATTTAGCTAGATCTCGTAGTAGGAAAAAGTGTGCTTTCTGGGATCTCCTGATACATTGGTAGTAGGATTTCCGTTTTCTTTCCCCCGGGTCCTATGATTATGCCTTTCTTTAGCTCCATGGGCCAGTTCCGTGGGTCTCCTCGCTTAAACAGTATGGTCCGCAGGTCATAAAACACCTTGATGGAGCAAAACCTTCTTTACTCTCTCTGTGGATGTTCCTTCCGCCGCTTATTCCATCGTATCTTGGTCCGGTCTTCACATCCAGATAAAAACCCCAGAAATTGCTTGTGATAAATACGCATGGTGGCTGGTGCTTCCCAAAGAGAGCCAAGGCAAATGAGGACACAAAAAAATTAAATAATTTAGAGAAATCATCCTGGGTCATTTCTGGAATGCTCAAGAGTTTCTGGGTCAGTTTGGCGTTACAAAAAATGGGGCCAGGCGTGGGAATGAAAGAATCATAGATCATCCGGATTTTCACCACAAAAGATATAATTAATGCGGCTGCTCCTAACGCCAATATTGAAGGTGTGCACACCCTTCCTATCCGAATCAGACCTCCTGTTTACGGCTCGCAAACCCCTTAACAGACATTGCCTCTTAAGCTGCAGGGCTGCTGCTGACCATTTCTTGACTGGACACGAGTCTAGGGTCGGAATGTTCCACTGTGTATCCTCATCTGCACATAGCTCACCATCCTCTGAATTCAGCGGATCAAAGGTGCAGTTAAAATCTCCCATAATTATTAGGTGACACCCAACCCTCAGATTAACTAAGAAGCTATCAAGGTGGTCAACAGTCTCAGATCGTCTCCCTCCTGGTTGGCCTCTGGTGTACACAATAATTACCATGGTATCAGGGGCATTGCTCACCCGGAGCTGTATTACCAAAATGTCTGGGCTATCGATGCTGACCACTTTAACACTAAACCCACTTTGCTGTCGCACCCAGCAGATGAGACCGCCTGATGATCTGCCCTTCCGCCCCAGAGTGCGGGCTTGGAAAAATGTAAAAACCCAGGGTGGTGTACCTGATTCATGGACCAGGTCTCTTGAAATACCAGAAGATCAAATTGTTCAACAAACCCGGCCCATTCTCCTGATATGTTTTGGATAGGAGTACTGCGATGTTCCAGGAACCTACTGTCATAACAGGCATGCGGTGTCCTTGCATAGAACTACCTAAGGAGGAGGGGGGTGTATGGCTCCTCCACCTGCATACCACAGCCTTGTGAGCACCGCGTCAAGATGTGACTCAATGGATTTGTGATGGTCTTATCTGCCTGCACTTCCCTTCTCTGTCTCACTTGAATAGTGTAATCTCCCCCAAGATGTCCCAAATTGTTGAGTGAAGTGTCCCCCACTGAAGGGGTCACACTAGAGCTATTAATGAACCCAGATTAATTGCAGAAGATGGCGCCATAACCATGACCCTTCAGGGCCTCAGGGAGAGTAAGCCCAACGGGGATACTACTGTCAGTAGCCAACAGTCACTCAATGTCTTCGAGTGAGGCCAGGGCATTAAAACGATTATTAAGGGAGATGGGGTGGTTGGGTTGGCCATATGATTGAAAGGGCCGACTCCTTCCATCATAGCAGGGTGTGATCGTAGGACGGTTGAAGTACCCTAGAGGGAGGACATAGATGTCATCTCCAACAGTGAAATCCCCCGCCCTCTCCAGGATTTTCTGGACCAAACCAGGTGAACCAAAACTTAAAACCACACAATCACCCCTAAGAGACTTGCGTGTCTTCCCAATCCAGACTATGCTGGCTTAGGACCGTTGGGGAGGATATGGGTGGTGAGCCTACATGTAATACCACAGGCTGAGGGCTCACCCTCATGTTTTGGGTTGGTAGTGAGGGTTCTAAAGATAGCCTTCGTTCAGTTAATTGAATCACGTGGTTCAGAGCGGATTCCGCCCTGGTCAGAAAGGCATCAAGCGTTCCCACTACACCCTATCCCACTTCTGACTTGCACTTGTAAGAGGGCCCTTTACCCACAGGAGGTATAACCCTGGTTCAAAAGAAATTACAAAGACCCCTTGCACAAAAAAATAAACGGGAGCAAATGGACATAAGGTGACCCAGCCCAGCCCCTACCAGTCTCAGACGGGCTCAGGCGGGCCTGCCCTTGGCATGGGCTTTGCCCACGCTGCGGGAGCCCTGCGTGATCTTTATGCACCGGCAGGTGCGGGAATGGTGCGCGTCTCATGCCGCGATGTCGCTGTGCCCCCTGGGATGTGAAGTCCTGTGGTAGGAATGTCCATAGTGCAGGGGTGGCAGTCCGCGACTCGGAAAAGGCTGGAGCAGAATCTCCGTGCGGCAAAGGTGAGGCAAGGGTAGGATCAAAGATGGCGGCAAAACATGCTCATCGGGCGTCCCGCGCCGCGGGAGCCCTGCACAATCTTTGTGTGTCGGCAGGCGCGTGAATGGTGCACGGCTCCTGACGCGATGTCGCTGTGCCCCCTGGGATGTGAAGTCCCGTGGTAGGAATGTCCGTAGTGCAGGGGTGACAGTCCGCGACACGGAAAAGGCTGGAGCAGAATCTTCGAGCGTCAGAGGTGAGGCAAGGATAGGATCAAAGGTGGCGCAAAATCTGCTCATCGGGCGTCCCCGATTTATTAGCACTATGGTCTAAGGAGTGGTATTGGATTACCTTCACAACACCATGATATGGGGAACTGATGTTATTTTGTGACAATTTAGAATGTAATAACTGTGTAACTTCCCAACCGTGATTTTGAATGTTTTTTTAGAAATCTTATAATGGATTCTATGAGACAGATCATGTTTAATGAAGTACATATATCAGGAATATTAATTTGGCTGTACATGGTTGCTAACATGAAAATATGTCATAATAATTTGAATTCATGTATGTTCACAAATTTTGTTTTGACTAGCCCTTTGCACTGGGTTTTGACTGTTTGGGCTTGAATCATGTTATAACTGCAATGTTCATGTATTTGACATTACAACCTCGAACTTTGTATTACTTTCAGCCCTAAGGAAGTCTTAGGGTTACCTCCTATAACGACGGAACCCGTTGGCATAAGGGACTGGAGGATCTGGTGGCATTAAAGAAGAAACAAAACCCCAATTTACTATTCTTTTGTCTCTTTTGTGATTATTGTATTGTATACTGTATAAGACACGAGTGCTCTGAATATTTGTAAATAATTTGTTTAATCTCTGATTGAGTTTTGGGGAGGTAGGGTGTTCTCTTCCCGTTTTGGATGCACCGTATATTATTTATATTGTGGTCCCATTAATAAGAGTGTGAATACTATATGAGCGCCTATATACCCTCTACACCCGATTTAGTGAAATCTGTTAGACCATGACTTTGTGGTTGTGGCCTTACAGTAAACACACCTAAAAAGAGCTGAGGAGCTTCAGCGGTGCCATAAAAATTATGCATTAATCTATAGATCCTCAGCAACTACCAAACACAGAGGGGTGGCTCTACTGTTTCATAATTCACTGAAATTCCAGCCTGAAGCTATAAAGTTCGATAAGGAGGGTAGGGTTATTATGGTCAAAGGAAAAAGAAGAGGGAGGCTCTACAGTTTCATACCAGCGTATGCCCCTAACATAGGTCAGAAGACATTTCCATCAGCCTTGCCTATCATGCCCAGGGGTTTGCGGAGGGCCCAGTGATACTGATGGGGGTTCAACCTCACATGGCATGTAGATATGGATAGTACCCACCCTCACAGGTCAACCACAGGTAGTTTTCCCACGAGTTTTAAACAGTCAACACAAGCGTTAGGCCTTGTAGATGCATGGTGGCTTCTATATCCCGACATTGAGGACTACACATTTTTTCCCACTTTCACCAAATGTAATCGAGACTCGATTATATAGTTATAAGTCAAGGTCTTCTGGGGTCTCTTCAGGTAGCAAAAATCCTCCTGATCTCTATTCCAGATCACATCTTAGTTACAATTTGCCTTACTCAAGAGGGGGGCGCCCTAAGGCTACAAGATGGTATTTCCCGATCTCTCTGACGAGAAATAGGTTACAAAGAGAGGAACTCCGAGGGGCCATCGCAGAGTTCTTTCACTTAAATCAGCCACAGGACACCTCACCCCTGACTAATTGGGATGCTTTTAAAGCTATTATAAGGGGAGAGTGTATAGAACTCAAACCCTGACTTAAATAAACAGAGCGCCAAGCAGAGGGAAGCTTTGGAAGAGTCTCTGAGGGATATTGAAAGGGAAAATAAAAAAAAATCCATTGAGCACAGTACTGCGTCAGATGAGGGCAGTCAAGGAGAAACTCACAGCGATATACTCTAATAGGGCGGAACATACCCTTTTGCAATTGCGCCACATTTCTTATGAGCAGGGTAATAAGATTGACTCGCTCCTAGCTAGACAGCTATGGGAGAAGATGGAGAAAGAATTTATTGGACCCATAATAGATGCAAGGGGGCACACCACCCATGAAGATACCGATAAGGCAAATTCATTTGGGGCTTTCTATACAGATCTATATGCTAAGGATTACCTAGAGCCTGCAGCTCAACACCAGTACTTACAGTCAATAGAACCCCCGTAGGTCTCGCCGGACTGGAATGAAAGACTAAACACTCTAATCCCAGCGGAAGGAGGTGGGGGGTAATCACGGCTCTCAAACCTAATAAGTCACTTGGACCCGATGACCGGACAGCCCATTTTTATAAAACCTTTGCTCCAGATATCATCCCACACATAACAAATCTCTTTAATTTGATAGCGGAGGGCCAGGCCGTATCCCACTCAATGGCGTAGGCCGTTATCACGGTTATTCACAAACCCTGGAAAAGTCCCCGAGAATGTGCCTCTTACAGGCCTATCATGCTTAGGAATCTGGATGCCAAACTATATTCCTCAATTTTGGCGATGCAATTGGAGGGCCTGATGCCAAACCTAATCTTCCCTGATCAATCGGGCTTCATAAAAGGCAGACAGACCCATGGTAATATTTGAAGAATCATTCACCTGATTGAAAAGGAAACCAAATTAAAGATAGGTGACGTTCTGGTGTGTCTGGATGCTGAAAAGACTTTTGACAGGATGGATTGGGTGTTTCAGGTTTTAAAGTAAATCTTACAAAATCTTTTATTCTGAAACTCACACTGTCAAAGGAGGCCGTCTGTAGATTGTGTGACTATACCTCACTTCAATGGGCTAAACATACACTCAAATACTTGGCTATAAACCTGACCCCCATGTTGGAGGGCCTGTTTAAGGCTAACTACCCCCATTGCTGCTCTAAATCCAGCAGGATCTCAAACGCTGGAAGCCTCT
This sequence comes from Lissotriton helveticus, assembly GCF_964261635.1. Lineage (NCBI taxonomy): Eukaryota > Metazoa > Chordata > Amphibia > Caudata > Salamandridae > Lissotriton > Lissotriton helveticus. The sequence continues at coordinate 1,376,716,115 of NC_136059.1, forward strand.
CTTTATCTCATGGTTGGGGTGCATCCACGCGATAAAAATGACTGCTTTACCTAAATTTTATATCTGTTCCAAGCCCTACCGATAGACCAGGACAGGGACTACCTGCCTAAATTGCGGACTCTCTTCATTCGTTATATTTGGCAGAATGGTAGAGCGTGGCTTCCCTTTCACACTCTACGTCGGGCAAGATGCGAGGGAGGGGTGGCGCTACTAGACCTTCACTTATATTTTAAAGCTCCCAAGCTCCGTATCTTGACAGAGTAGTCCAAGAGAGAATCAGAAAAACATTGGCTGCGTATGGACAAGAAAGACAGGCCTCCAAACATGTACATTAGCACTCTCACTCGCACAACACTTAGGGCCTCATTTATGAGAAATGACGTATCGCTGTGTGAAAGCAGCGATGCGTCACTTCACAGCGCGCACTCCTTGCGTCATGATTGATGCGTCATATTTATAATATGACGCATCATGTTGCAAGGAGTTACAGATACGTCAGTATTTCTGACGTATCTGTAGGCGCAAAAGTGACGCATTGCTAGAGTGTGTCACAAAAGTGACGCAACTCCAGCAATGTGTACTTTCACATGGGCAAGTCCCATGTTGTTAGTGCCTGCGTCAGTCTTACACCTGCCATGAAGCAGGTGTAAGATTTTGACGCATTAGCAGCCAAGAAATGGCGCAGTGAAATCTTATAGATTTCACTGCGTCACTTTCATGACCCTTTCTTGCGTCAAAATGCCCCCCTTGCATACATTATACCTGGCGCCGGTATAATGGGGCGCAGGGGTTTACAAAGTGACGCATCTACCTAGATGCGTCACTTTGTAAATATGGCGCAACAAGACGCATTTTTTACACCACTGATGCGTCACAAAAAGTGACGCAGCCGCGGCGTAAAAGTGACGCACAGCCTCATAAATGAGGCCCTTAGAGTTTGGGATGAGGTGTCCAGGGGGTTGGAGTGGTCTACGTTCCCCTCGCCCTACACACCTATTCACTTTAATCCTGAATTCCCCCGGCATTGTGCGAGGGTCCATTCGACCTATGGAGGGAAGAGGGCTGCCTGGTGCTTTCAGATCTATTTCATAATTACGACATTCTCACCTTTGCCAGCTGTCAAAGGGATTTCAAAGTCCCACCCAGCGAACACTTCCATTATCTTCAACTCAAACACTGGGCTCTCCAGCCGCAGGTCAGAGAGGCAGCTACACAAGAGAAGATGTCATTAGAAAAATGTGTACAGCAGGTAGGGTCCATGAGAGGGGTGATCCATCTTCTTTATAATCTTCTTATCTCCACTTTACATACACCGAGACCCTGATACATGCAGATTTTCCCAGAGACCTCTGATCTGTTTTGGAGAGGGTGTGGCCTTTTAGGGGACTTTAGTCACATATGGTGGGACTGTCCCTCGATACGACCTTTTTGGGAGTAGATTTTGTCTCACATGAAAGATATTCTTGGTTACCCTATACCTACCACCCAGGAAGGAGCCCTTCTAAGACTGAGAGATCCCTAGCTAGAACATCAAATAAAAGCAGACAGGGTCATAATGTGGGCTTGCTTTGGGGCTGCCAAAGTAGCGATCGCAGCAGCATGGAAGAAAAAGGCAACACCGGTGCTATCACAATGGCATGCTCATCTTTGGAAAATATTGTCTATGGAAAGGATTGCTGATGTTTTTAGAGATGACTATTAAAATTTTGCATACAAATGGGGTTCTTCCTTTGCCTACCTTACAAGCAGCCTCCCCACGGCCGTTTTCCGTCCCTCATTGCGTACTATGCACCTATTTCAGTTTTAGAGGACGGACACTTGGCCATCTTGAAAAACTGGCCTGACATCGGAAGTGTACATAATGTTGACAGCCATAGACTGTTCTGGACCTAGAGTCCAGTGTAAGCCTCATTTAAGGATCGCCTTCTGGTTGTTAAGTTATCTTGTTGGGGGAGGGTCGGTGGGGTGAAAAGGGGGGAGGGGGGTTTAAAGTTCTAGGCCTCCTGTGATGTACTATTTGGGCCAGACGGGTGAGCTGTCAGGAAACTCTAACCTCGATAGATAATTTGTCAGATGGGAGGATTATTGCGGCATGTTTCCTTATGTGATGTACATCCATTCTGTGAAATGCCAATGTGTCTAATAAAAAGAAGCTTGAGAAAAAAAGCACCATGGCCAATAACCTGAAGTCAAGAGAAGGTTAAGTTAATGTGAAAAACAGAGTTAAGAAACAAGGGAGTTCAGACCAGGCCCAGAAAAGTGGCAGCCCACACATATGTGATGGGGTATGGAATCTTAGTGTATTGGTTAACTGTTTTCTGGAGTTGCACCAAGTATTGAAAGAGGTCCTGATTATCCCGCAGAGTGCAACTATTGAGGGTTGTGAAGGAGTTGCTAAAGGTTAGTCTATCACAACGTCTAGCATTGGTTACAAAGACCCACGAAAAATGTTTAGAAAACTTATCTGCATTTATCTAATGGAATAGGGGCATTTTGAATGGGATACTAAGGACAAGGCTGAGCAGAGAGTACACATTAAGAGCCTAGTTACGATATTGGGCTGAGTTTCCTCTGCCTGACATCGTCTTAGTCAAGGGACAGACTGCCTAATTAGGATGCAACCTTATACTTTACAATGGGAGCATGCATTCCAATCGGAATGCATCCTCCCATTGTAAAAATGCGAGGTGCCGTTCATCTCTGCACCAGCCTCCAACCAGAGGCTGTGCACCAAAGGGGGCACTACTGTAGGCCCCCAAAGTCGAGTTCCAAAAGCCTTTCTGTGTCGGAAAGGCCGGCACAGAAAGACTGTCTCCACCTGTCATCGTAATCCCTCGGGCGGAAAGACCTGCCCTTGGGATTCCTAAAAGCATTCGGACTGGCGTGTAGGCTCTCTAAGCCTGTCAGAAGCCAGTTGGAATGACTGGTTGCATTCCTTTCCAACCAGCTCCATCATAATGGTTCGGTCGAAAAGGAATCCAACCGGCTTATTATGATGCGGTCGGACCAGCTCAGACTGACGGTCGGAAACGTTTCCGACTACATCGTAATTAGGCCCTCAGTTGTGGGACTTGCATGTATGAGTTAACATTTATGCATGACCAAATATCTACAATGTTTTTGAAGGGAGGCTCCTATTTGCTCTGGTCCATGTTCCAAAAGGACTACTACATATTTTAAATTCAACATCATAGGCAGAAGGTCTCCATTTTTCTGTCCAGAATGCAAACACTTGTCTGAATCTAGGGGGACCACTACTATCATTTTCCTAAGAGTCCATGGTTTGTTTTGTATATGTATGAATCTGGCTTGTACCATTAACATTGAGAATTTAGCAATAAATATTGAGTTCTAGATGTTGGTCCTCTGAGCATCTGAAGAGACTACTGGGTCAGGTTTCCAGTTTAATTTTAACCGGGATTGTCTTATTTTCATTTCAGTATTGTTATTTTTTATTATTTCAAATGTGCTATATTTTTAAGATGATCGGAATACATATGATGGCTGTTTAAAAGTAGTATAAAAGAATAAGTATAAAGGTATCTGGGAGTCGTGTTTAAGATTATGCACTGTTTTATTTTTGCCCAACAGCAATTTGTTGATTATAAGGTCAATTTAATTGAAACGGGGACAGGGGAGGTTTTTTTTAACATGTATAATGGGATTTATTGAGGGTGTTTTTAGGAGGTATGACATATCCTGAGAGCAATGCAAAGGTGGCTGTAATCTAATTCTCTGCATCCTTGATGTCACCTGTCTTTGTGACCACTTCATTTTTGCTATTTCCTTCTAGGACCCCATTAAAATATTCATTTGATCTAAATACAGGGAAAAGATACCCAGGTCTAGCAGGAAAGGAATGGTGCCATAGGACAGCATTATCTAGTCTCTTTGGAGAAGCAGAAGATTGTTGAAACAAGGCACTAAGGGCCATATGTATCATCAACCTGATTTGCGTTTCTGAAATAGCGATTTTTTAGAAATCGCTATTTCAGAATCGCAAATTGGGATGTATGTACAAATTCGCAATTTTTTTGCGATTTCTTAGTATTCCTTAATTGCGATTAGCAAATTGCGAATCGCAATTAGGGAATACTTTCCCATTCATTTCTGTGGGCCAGGAGGCCCATAGGAATGAATGGGAAGTTATTCTCAATTTGCGATTCGCAAAATTTGCAATTCCTTAAATGCAATTGCAAAATAAGGAATCGCAAATTTTGCGATTCCTTGTTTTGCACCAGATGTTCCTTAATACATACCATTTTGCAAATTCACATTCGCAAACGCCGAAATTCTGCGAATTTCGGCGTTTGCTAATGCAAATTTGCTTGATACATATGGCCCTAAACTCTGACGTAGGTCACGGGGGAGTTATATGAGGAGATTATTCCTATTGTAAATCTGGGCCCCACCTTAAATCTCTGTGTAACTGATATTAGAACATGAGACTAAATTAAATCAAATAATTTCTTGTCATTATAGGTGGGTGCCGTTGTCGAGTTTGTGAGCATTTAGCTTCTTCTATCCTTTGTGAAGTATACACTTCTGAATCCCAATTGAACGATGGATGTATAAGCAAGCTAATAGCAAAGTTCAGACAGAACCCTAGCATTTTTTGCATAGTCTTTGTGATCTGAGCTCAGAGGTAAAAATGACCCAATGCTGATTATATCTAGAAAGTACTTTTCTGGCTTAGGGCTGATCACAATTAAAACTTCCATGGTTAAACCTGTCACTTTACTCTTTTCTTAAATTCCTAAAACGGGTTAATTTCAGGTAAGGAAGCTTTCTTTGTAGAATATATTCAGTACTCCCTTTGAGAGTGATGCTTTATTAGATGGAAGTGAGTGGATTATTACTAGTAGTTCAGTTTCTTTATTGAAGCCTTATAAATCTCTTTTAGTGCTCATGGTAGGGTTGCATTTGTTTGCTATTGATATATGTTTTTTTGATTATGTGGTTCCTTTGGAGATTATAATTATGCTTAGAAGTTTTTGTCTCTAATATGCTTGATTCCAATCTGGTATTCTCAATTTGAAATCCTCCATGGTGTAATGAGAAACTGTTATTTTTGATGCTCAACTTTGTTATTATTAAAAACAGATGAACATTCTGGTTAAGATCGACATAGTCTTTCAGGAAGCAATCAATAAGAGAAGAGTGGCAGAGGGGAACTGAAAACATGAGCAGCTGTGTCATCTAGGGACAGATGCTTGCATTGAGAGAGCATGAATTGCTTAAATTTAGGCTGTCTGTATTTGTACATGGATTGTCCATCAAGAATGGGTCCAGTATGAGATTGAACTATGTATAATTAGTCCAGAGTTATTCTGAATAGATGCTATGTTCGGTGTCTTACAGAAGGGCAGGCATTTGCTGCTCACTTGGAATCAAAGTTATTACCCTATTGTTTTTCCTTTGTAGCTTTTCAGAATAGTGCATTATCAATTCACCCATGGCATGGTAAGAAGTGGTTATTCCCTGTGATATTGCTTTCTTGAAGTTATACAATGACATCCCTTAATCTATTGCAGCCATCAATGCTTCTTTTTTATTAGGCTGGCTGATTGAGCCCTTTGACATATCGAGATAATACTTGAAGCTTAGTCATGGTGCAGGAGGAATGGAAATCACTGATGCAATGAAGGCTAGTATCATGGCAGAATGTTGTTCAATAAAAGTCTAAAAGACATGAAAAAGAGGCAGATGGTTAAGACACAGGGGGCGTAAACTCCTCTGTGGCAGTATGGCATGTGGGTGGGTACCCCATGGTTTCTCAAAAGTAGGAGCTTTGAGTGTGAGTACTGGTTACCGGGTGACTTCAACAGATATCTTGAGGATGGTAATTTCCCCAAATCATCACCAGAGTGAGACGTAGAACCTTAGGTTCCTGAAGGAATGTTGTAGTAATATTCCAGTCAAATATGATAAATTATGTATAGTTTATTGGCAGCACGAATGACATCCTTCAGAGTCACCAGTCCAGTCTTCTCTGAGCTGGTACAGTTAATTCTCTTACAATAACAGTTCTGGAACATAGATTACAATTGAAGATAAGCATGTCTCATGCTATGTCTCATGCACTGGCATGCGACCTAAAGATATATTTAAAGTGATAGGCTAGAATATAAGACATCTCCCTTTTTTATAAATGAAATAAATAAAAGTATTGACGTTTATGATTATACATTATGTAACTCAGAACTTTTAAACATAATAAAACAGAGGATGAAATATAACATTGAACATGAACTACATTAATTTACATATCTTTTAGGAATATTGATAACACGTTTAACATCCTTCACTCTTTGAGCAATAGAATTATCTGCTAACAAAATCTTTGGTTCATTTGATAATTTACACTTATCATTCATGACAGTATACTTAGCTAATTTCTTTACATTCCAATATTTGCCATCCTGAGTCATAACACTATTGGCAAAAATCTTTTTGATCTGAATGGGGTCACTAAACTTGTTAGTACCTTTGGACAACAAACCAGGTCTGAGAATTCTCACCCATTCTCCCACTTGAAACTCCTGGGATTTTGTGTTCCACTTTTTGTCATACCATTCTTTCGTTTTGAACTGTTTATTTTCTACACGTTTAGCAACTTCCTCTATATTAACCTGGTCAAAAGAAAACTGATTGCATTTCTCTTTAAGCCACCATGGTAACATTCTTGAGGCTGGATTTCGACCCTTAAACAACTTGAAAGGACTTACTTCAGTAGTTGTGTGAGGTGTAATGCGGTATGTCCATAGTCTTTCCCTTAAAGCACTTACCCAAGAAACTCCAAACTTGACAGTTTCCACCACAAAATTCTTCAACACCCGGTTGAATCTCTCAACTTGACCATTCTCATGAGGTTCGTATAATGATGTAAATCTGTGAATAATGTTACAATTCTTGAGAAAGTGTGCCATTTCACCCGATGTTAATTGAACACCATTATCAGATACCAACACAGAAGGGCATCCTTCTCTAGTAAAAACTTCTTTGAAAAAAGAAATGACAGTTTCAGTAGAAGCCTTGGGGACAAATTTCACTTCAGGCCATTTGGAATGGTAATCTACTATAACTAAAGCATAGCGGGAAGATTCAGGTAACATGTTAAAAGGACCTGATATGTCAAAAGCAATCTTTTGCCACGGTTCTGAAGGCCATTTGACAATTTTGAGGGGTGGAGTATATACCTTTAACATTCTTTCTTTACATACACACTCTTGACACTCTCTAACTGTCCTGTCAACAAATCTATCAATCCCTGGCCACCAAAATACAGAGCGAACTAACCTTTTCATGGATGAAATACCAGGATGCGTATCATGAGCAATTTGTAAAATGATGTCTTGCATGCCTTCTGGAGGTATACATTTCCCAGATTTAAAAATAAAACCAGAATCCAGTTCCAACTCATCCATAACATTGTAAAATGGCATTAACTCTGAATTAACCACGTTCTTATTTGGCCAACCATTCTGGATGTAATTCACTAAATCTTTCCACTTGGAATCTTTTCCTATGCAGTCTTTCCAATCAGATTCTGAAACTTTCTTGAACTTCCCTTGTAACACATCTTCAATGGCTAAAACAAAATCACTATTCTCCAATTTTTCCTGAATGGTACAAACCTCCTCACTTTTGCATGGCAACCTTGATAAACAATCTGCCGTAACATTTTTTTTTCCTGGAACGTAAATTGTAACGAAATTATACTCTTGCAACCTTGAAGTCAACCTCGCAATTCTGGCTGTGGAATTCCATCCTCCTCCTACTGATAAAATATTGACTAAAGGTTTGTGATCCGTTCTTAAGGTGAATTTTGATCCCCAAATATACAGTCTAAAATGCTCAATGGCCCAAACGCATGCTAATAATTCTTTTTCTATTACAGAATATCTACGTTCACAGTCATTTAAAGTTCTCGAAGCAAATGCCACATTCCATTCTTCACTGCCCTCCCTTTGGGATAATACTCCACCCAAACCATATAGACTGGCATCAACGGTAATGATACATTCCTTGTTGATTCTGAAAGGTTTGAGATTAGGGGCTTTAACAATATCATTTTTAATTTCGTCAAAAGCTTGTTGTTGGGCATCAGACCAAACATATTCTGCTCCCTGCCTCAACAACCTTCTTAAAGGTTCCATTTTGCTGGCAAATTTGTTCACAAATTTGCTGTAGTATTCACACATGCCAGCAAAAGATAGTAATTGATCCTTATTTTCTGGTTTCGGGGCTTTGACAATAGCTTTTACATTGGATTTTTTTGGAAATATTCCTTTACCAGATAAGGTATGCCCTAAATATTCTACTGATTCTTGAAACAATTTGCATTTATGTGCTTTTACAGTTAAACCATTGTTTTGTAATCTTTTACATACTTCTTGTAAATGAACTTCATGCTCTTGAGTGTTTTTTGAGAACACTAAAATATCATCCTGAAAGCATTTTACGTACTTATCTATATCCCTGAATATGTGAAACATCACTCTTTGAAATACTGATGCAGCGGACGCCAGTCCAAAAGGCATACGGATGTATTGAAACAAACCTTGAGGTGTTATAAATGCCGTGAGTTTTCTCGACTCTTCAGTTAATTCTATCTGATGGTAGGCAGATCTTAAATCTAATGTAGAGAAGATCTTTGCACCATCAAATAATGAAACTAGTTCATTTATATTTGGTAAAGGGTGGCAATCAATTACGATATTAGAGTTCAATGCCCTTAGGTCCACACATAGTCTCAATTTTTGGTCAGATTTCCTGACTAAAACTATGGGCGAAACCCATTCTGACGATTCTATGGGTTCAATGATTTTCTCTTTTAATAAATCATCTAACATGGACTTGAGTTCTTCCCTAATGTTTATGGGAACACCTCTAAGTTTTTGGACAATAGGTGTATGAGCCTTTTTTAATACTATATTGTGTGAAAAAATTTTAAGTTTGCCTTACTTATCACAAAATACTGTATCAAAACGTTTGACAAGATCATCTCCTTTGGTATTAATTATAGGCTCATTGGATAACTCAACTACAGAAATGGTATTCATAAGATTATCATCACATAAGGATATTGGTTCTTTTGCCCTAGGATTCAAAATGATGCCTAATTTCCATTGATCAAACCAACCCAATACGTTGATACCTTTAATAGATATATATAATTTGATGGAAGCTTTTCTGTACTTAAATTGAATTTCAACGTTGAAGAATCCAATCATCTCAATTTTTGTACCAGAGAAATTTACAGCAGCAACATCCGATTCATTCATGTTTCCTAACTTATTAGAATGAGATAACATACTCTGAAAATATTCTTGTGTGATTATGGTCCATGGCGAACCAGAATCTACCATAAGAAGTAAATTCACTTCACAAATAGTAAAATTACATTTTGGAGAATTACGCTGTATCTCTGAATGGTTGTTTACAATGGAAACTACAAAACCAGCTTCTATATTGGAATTAATAACATTCTCTTCATTCCTAATATTGCTTACCATTTCTTCAGACACAATGGATACAGGTCGTTTATATTGTGTAGATGAACGTTTATCTCTACACATATTACTGAAATGACCTATGCGTTTGCAAAAATTGCATTCTCTCTTTATAGCTGGACAACCTGAAAAAGAAGCAATGTGAAATTTACTCCCACATCTAAAACATATTCCCTGAAAATTTTGATTAAAAGGCCTTTGAGTAGTAAATTGTTTGCCCTTATTGTAAGAGGACAAGTCTTGTTTATATCCTTGTTTGTGTTTTATAGCGCAGACTTCTTCATCGACTTGTTTCTTTTCAACATTGCTTTTGATTGTATTCATCCATAAGTCTGATTGTTCTTGTGCTTTAGCTATAGCAATGGTTTCTGTTAAATTCGGATCTCCCATGACCCATAGTTTATCTTGAGTTTTCTTACACTTTGTATGGACAATGATTTGATCTCGAATCATTTCGTCCGCAATAGTACCAAAATTACAGTGTAAGCTAAGAGACCTTAATGAAGTTAGGAAGTCTTCAAAGGATTCATCTTCTTTTTGTTTTCTGGTATAGAATTTAAAACGTTTTAGTGCAATGCTCACACTTGGTTTGAACCTCTTTTCCAGTCTAGCTAGAGCCTCAGTATATGGATTTAAATTATCTCCTCCACCTTCATTTAAAGAAGGAACTTGAGGTAAAGATCTAAAAATTTCTTGGCCTTCTGAGCCAAGGCAGTGGAGGAGAATACTTTTCTTTCTTTCTGCACCCATTCTTTCACCGTCAATAGCTTTCATGTAATTTATGAATTCTTCCTTCCAACGTGTCCATGGTATGGGTGGATCACCCTTTGTTTGAAGGAATTTGTTGGGAGGATCAAATTGCATGTTGTTTATGTATAAGATTAGATGTAAAGAAAATATAGATAAGGTACTATTTAATTAGAAATAAAATGTGAAAACTAATTTTAAGATGTAGTTATACTATAATAACGTATATATAGTTTTTAAGTGAAATAATTTTGATTTGATATCAACCAGCAGTGTGAGTTGATAATGTATTTTTCTGCTTAAAATATGTTTATGTAATAAGGCTTACTTCTGCTCCGTAGTTGTTGTCCATAACGATGTGTCATATAATCTGCAAAATGTTCTTTTGGAAAGAGAAACGAGGTTAACGTGCTGTTGATGTGGTGCGCGATGTAATTATCGGCGCAGGGTTGTCATGACAACTTCAAGCTTCACAAAGTTTATAAAATGGCTGCCACGCAGTGCGCAATGACGTATGTGCGCATGTGCGTAGACTTTGCAATTTCACTGTGTTGACGCGCCTTGGAATGGAGGACGGAGGAAATTCTAAACAGGTAGGACGCGGGCAGATTTTAAATAACAATACGAAGGCTTTATGTTCAAATAATTAGTTTCAAGTAAAACGCTGGCATTCAAATAGTAAGTCGGAGCCAATATGTGAAATATTTCAGGGGATGGGCGGTCAAAGTCAAAGTCTCCAAAATTAATTAAATAAAATAGAGAGCGGTGCATTCGAGTAAGTCTCAATACGCGATTAATCTTTGTAGAAAAGGTAACATGCAGTTGAAATTATTGTGGAGAACAGCCGCAGGTGCAATCAGAGCACAGGTTAAGTAAACAGCCGCTGGCAAATGAAATTTGCATAAGTAAATGCGTTGTACATACCATGTGAAAACGGAGAAGTAGAAATTGTTAAATTGGGTCCAAAACACCACTGTGAATCCGTGCTGCAAGTGGTGATTTTCCTTGTCGCCAAAATTGTAGTAATATTCCAGTCAAATATGATAAATTATGTATAGTTTATTGGCAGCACGAATGACATCCTTCAGAGTCACCAGTCCAGTCTTCTCTGAGCTGGTACAGTTAATTCTCTTACAATAACAGTTCTGGAACATAGATTACAATTGAAGATAAGCATGTCTCATGCTATGTCTCATGCACTGGCATGCGACCTAAAGATATATTTAAAGTGATAGGCTAGAATATAACAAATGTGCAATCACTAGAGAACATATTTAGACACAGGATACATTAGGGTGAACATTTAAGTATCAATAATATAAGCCTTAGAACCCCTTGACTCACCTGCAATGATCTCTTTAATGTATGTAATGACATATTACAGCTGTAATAAGGTTGTACTCATCTTCTTCAAATATTCATAAATGTGAACCCCGAGATTTTCTCTCCTGTGGGCCAATCTCTAGGCAGAATGGTGAATGATCATACTTCACAAGTGGATAATTTTCACTGATATCACTCCTTCTCTGTGGAAGTGCTTACACTGGGGTAGGTTGATACAAGTCTCTCTAGAAAGAAATGCTAGTCTCTGACATTAAAAGTCTGTGATGTGTTCAGTGCTACACACTTCACAAATACTCCACTCCACATGCTATGGCTTCCTGCACATCAGTCAGCGAATGCAGAGGCAGTGCTGTTCTTCAGGCTTGCATTGACAATACACCAGTTCCATCTATTCATGAAGTACCAGAGATCAGTGAAGTACTGAGCTTGGAAATGTAACCTACAATAACAATCACAGGTGTGGAAGGAATTTTCACAGCATATTCAGAAATTAGATAATTAGAAATGGGCTAAAGGAAAGGCAAGTTAAAACCTGTCAAGTTATTAAAAGAGAAGTACGATCCAACGCAATGGAAGCAACCATCTTTAGAAAAACATGTCATAAAACAATACCCACTTTAGTCATTTTCAATTGTTGTTTCAGTACACCCTCACCTTTCTTGGACATGGTAAATATGTATGATGTTGAGGACTTTGCAATGATTGTTGGCTGTAGCAGTGACAAATGGTGCAACACCTTCCTTAATTACTCCATTACTTCTATTTACTAATAGTACCACTTTGTTAATTCTGCTTACCAACAACTCCACTCCATCACTTTGCCTAATACCATTACTTTGACTGCCATTACTTTAAAATAACACTAGTTAGGGCCTCGTTTATAGCATGACAAAAGCATTCTAGCCACAAAGTCTGACAGGGGCACAACTGCCATATCTAAATATTCTCACTGACCTCGCGATGTGCAAACTGAACAGCAGGTGAGGCTAAATGCTTACTCGAGAATAGAGTTGGTAATCCCGTGGGCAATTATCACACCCATAAAGTACACGTTTCTACTTTATCATGCAGGACAGCCTTTGAGTAAAATAGCTGCAGAGAACACCTGTCTGAGACCCGAAGGAAGTTCTACGGGTAAAGCATCCATCACTAGAACCAGTAGGAAGACCTTTAGGAAAGCTGTACTCACTTTAGTGCCAGGCAATATTTGAAGTTTTCAAAGTATGGATAAGGATGTTGCACCTTAGAGTTGATGAAAGCTAAGTATGCATTAAAATAGCATACATTTAAATCTATGCATTGAAAGTGTATAATGTAGACCTGCTGTCTCAAGTGTTTACATCATAACTTCAGTCCTTTGAGCTGTTGTATGACTTGTTCTCCGTCATGGCTGTCAGCTTTTTAGATAATTCACCCATTGCTGGGACACCTGGTGTTATATGGAGTAGGAGTGATTGTCAGAGCGTTATCCCTTGTAGGTAACAGGAATATAAGTTTCATTCTGCTGCAACATCTTTGTCTTCTGTTTGGCAATTGACTCTCTCTATCACGTGATAGATTTTTCATCCTACTCTTGTCTTTAGCACTTTGTTATGGCTCTGGTGTCACTAATCTCTATGGGTGAGGAGGGATGAATAGTTTTGTGAAGTGGAGTGGTAAGCCGTCCATTTGCCCTAACCTTGGCATTTCATGTGCCCCTGATTTATACTATAGTTGAACATTGGAATGTTGGTAGCTCCATTGAAAACAATGGAGTGCTCTGGGCTTATAATGGCGGCTTATAATGGCTGGTATAAGCCCAGAGCGTCATCATTCCAATGTTTCTTTGTTCACAGCTCTGGCTGTGAACAAAGGCTCCCCTCGCGCTCCCTGAGGGCTTTTTTTTATTTGTTAGAACATTCTGCCCTCCAGTGGCCATATAGCCCTTTGTAGCTGGGCTATACAAGCTATTTAAGTCTCTCTCCCTTGTTAAAGGCCCTCGCCTTCGGCTTGGGCCTTTAACGCTGGAGTGGGCCTTTAATAGCCGGTATAGCCCACTACGGCGGGCTATAAGGATATTATAACCATCTATGCTGTGGTAACGCTATTTGTATCACTTTGAAATAAAGCATTCTTTCCTCCACTTCTTGGGTGAGCACGAAGTCAGAAAGCAATGCCCTTTGAATTGTGAGTTTCTAGAACCAGCCACGTCTCCGCTATCATCAGCAGCGTGAGAATGGGTGAGTTCTCTGACTGTGTTGTAGGTTTGACGACAGAACTCTCAACCACGTGCTGTAGCACAGTAAACAACATGCTACTTATAAACCATTGATTACAGAGCACAACCGCTAATTAGTTTATCAACCAACCTTGTTGTCAGGTCGTTTTAATAAAACAGCATCATGCAGGATATATAATGGAAAAAGCAACCATCCAAACACAGAAAGCACAAAAATAAATAGTCTTGATTGTATTGACGTGAAGTGTATATCGTAAATGCAGACAGACGACTAATGCTTAGAAGCAATAATGCCTATGGGGTTATCTGGTCATGCTGGATCGGGGAAAAGTCAAGAGTTCACATACATCGCTCGACCCTTCCCAGTCTGGTTTTCGAGCCAACCACAGCACAGAAACCGCCCTCATCGCAGTCACCGACGACATCAGGACCCTGATGGACAGCGGAGAAACAACCGCCCTCATCCTCCTGGACCTCTCGGCAGCCTTCGATATCGTGTGCCACCGCACCCTAGTAACCCGCCTCTGCACCACTGGAATCCTAGGAAAAGCCCGGGACTGGATCATCGTGTTCATCTCCGACAGAACCCAGAGAGTCCACCTTCCCCCCTTCCGCTCAGAACCCACCGAGATCATCTGCGGCGTACCCCAAGGGTCCTCGCTCAGCCCAACCCTCTTTAACATCTACATGAGCCCCCTCGCCGCCATCGCACGCAAACACTACATCAACATCATCTCCTACGTCGACGACACACAGCTGATACTCTCCCTCACCAAAGAACCAGCCACCGCCAAAACCAACCTACAGGAAAGAATGAAAGAGGTTGCGGAATGGATGCAGCTCAGCCGCCTTAAACTGAACTCAGATAAGACGGAGGTCCTAATTCCTCGGACAATACCCATCCACCTGGGACGACTCCTGGTGGTCCTCGGCGCTGGGCACCGCACCGACCCCCTCGGATCACGCACGCAACCTCAGGTTCATCCTGGACCCCTTCCTCACGATGACCAAGCAAGTCAACGCTGTCTCATCATCATGCTTCAACACCCTACGCATGCTTCGTAAAATCTTCCGGTGGATCCCCGCCGAAACCAGAAAGACGGTTACTAATGCCCTCGTCACAAGCCGACTGGACTACGGAAACACCCTATACGCAGGAACTACCGCCAAACTGCAGAAACGACTACAACGCATACAGAACGCCACTGCACGCCTCATCCTCGACATTCCTCACCACAGCCATATATCCGCCCACCTGAAACTCCTGCACTGGCTCCCCATCAACAAGAGGATCACCTTCAGGCTCCTCAACCACGCACACAAAGCACTCCACGACATGGGCCCGACTACCTCAACAGCCGCCTCTCGTTTTACACGCCCACCCGTCAGCTCCGCTCTGCCAGCCTCGCCCTCGCCACCGTCCCAAGGATCCACAGAACCACCGCCGGAGGAAGATGGTTGTCCTACCTGGCGGCCAAAGCATGGAACTCCCTCCCCGCATACCTCAGAACTACCAAGGACCATCTCGCCTTCAGGAAACGCCTCAAGACCTGGCTCTTCGAGCAGCAGTAACTCTCCCCCTCTCTTCAGCACCTTGAGACCCTGACGGGTGAGTAGTGCGCTCTATAAATGAACTGATTGATTGATTGACTGTTTCCATATTTATGACAGTCATCTTCACATGGATTGATTGAACCTTTCACTTGACCTCGAAACAAATATGAATAAAATAAATGATTTGTGATCAGCTATTCATAAATTCATATAAAATTGTGTCAGTAAGTATTGCCGCTTTTTTGTGTTTTCTCATCATTCTAAAAGTGGCATTTTCAGAATTACAATTTAAAATCTAATTTCACCATAAGGTTATATTTTAAATTGTGATTCCAGAGATACCAAACTTCGGTGTGCTATCTTTTCTCAATTGAATATTACAGTTATAAAATGTGATAAGGTAATACCAATGTTAACCTAGGAGAGACATAGTCCTTTCGGTAGTAAAAAATAATTTAAAAGAGTTTTTAACTACTAGGACATGTAAGATGTAAAAGTACATGTCCTATCATATGAATACACTGGGCCCTGCCCTTGGGCTGTCCAGGGCCTACCTTAGGGGTAACTCATATGTATTAAAAATGAAGGTTCGGGCCTGGCAAAAGGGTTAACTTGCCAGGTCATCATCGTAGTTTAAAACTGCACACATAGGCTCTGCAATGGCATGCCTGAGACAGGTATACATGGCTACTGAAGGGGGTGACACAATCAGTGATGCAGGCCCACTAGCAGAATTTTATTTACAGGCCATGGACACATGTATTTCTCCTTACTAGAGTCTTATAAGTAAATTAAATATGCCAATTGTTGCTACACCAATGTTACCATGTTTAAACCTGAAATCACATGCACTTTAGCACAGGTTAGCAGTGGTAAAGTGCCCAGAGTTCTAAAGCCAACAAAAAAAAATTTAGAAAAATGGGGAGGAAGAAGGCAAAAAATTTGTGGATGATCGTGCAGAAAGGGCCATTTTCAACAGAACTCATATAAGCAGTCAGAGGATTAATAAATAAATATAGACATTTTACTTTACGTGTATTAAATATATCTTTAAAATATATTTATATTTAATATACTGTAATAACTACATACTTAATTCAAAATTAAGTTATGCGACATACAAAAGAAGGTGGATTTGCTATGGGTGACCTGCACATCAAATAGTTCCCCCTTATTGTAAAAATTCAGCAACTAAACACAAAAATCAAGTAATGAGTTCAACTTTGGTGTTTAACGCTCATCCACCTAGGACGTCAAACTCTGTATCCACTAGGAGTGCAACAGATATCACATTAACAAAAAAAACACCAGAGCACATCACATATGGGTAACTTTTATCCTTTGTGCAATCAACACTCTTCTCCAATCAATGTTCTTGTAGGAAAACTTTTTCCATCCAAGAAAGTCACGTACCGTAGACCATTCAGATTTTATTTCTTTTAAAACACAATGTTCCACAGCCGACGCGGGTTCCGCCCTTTGCGGGCTTCCTCAAGACTTATTCACATGTATTGAGCACTATAATCCAAAAAGCACAGGTTTCCAATGTTCAAAGTACTTCATGTAAGATTCACCGTACATTTTTCACACCCCTTCGTGCATACAATTTGTAAATTCCCAGGTCATCAATGATCTCATTGGTTGTGGAGCCATAATAAGTTCCAGTCGGAAGATTTAGTAGTCATCCATGTTTAAATCTAAGTAGTTAAAAAATGCTGTAGCCCTTTTTAAAGTTTGTTCTACATTTCAAATACATAAATGATTTACATTAATTTAACATTAAAATATTTTGAGTATTTTTTAATAAGTTTGATAAACTTCTAAAAAGTTTCCTCTAGTTTACCATAGGCAGATCTCCTCCCCAGTGGTGGTGCTCTCCGCCTACATGTAAAAAGTTACAAGTAGTAACTTTACACTCGTAAATTAGGCTCTGTCCCATACTCTTTGCAATAAGTTTACACTTGTAAATGGTGAATAGCCAATAGTAGAACACTCACTACAAAGCGTAAGAGTACATTTACACATGTAGATTTACTCCAGTGTAAGTTAACCCACGTAATATTTAGACCCAGCATCGAATTCACACTAGAAAGCAGTATGATTGCAGTGGTCAAATGATTATTGCAAAACTTTGACTAGAATAACTGTGGGGTGGCAGGTTCCTCTTCCTGGGTTCATGGCTTGAAATTGGTCATAAGAAAATCGCCACAAAGAAGATTCCCTTTGTTTAGCATGAGTACCACAGCCTTTGCACAGATGGGTTAGCACAGCCCCACCTCTTCAGTCAGATGAGACATGTCTGTGCCTCTGTGTTTGGTACCAAAGGCCGCCACTCTAATTCCGCAGGCCTAGGGCAAGTCAGTGCCGCTGCTCATGGAGCTGGTGTGCGAATGACTAAATCAATGGGAGCATCTTACCACTTCAAACGGCCATGTCTAGAGCAGGACTTCTACCCTTTGATTAAGTCAAGTCACTCAACATAAACAGGGCTGCCAAAGACAAAATAACATCACCTGCGATATGGGCAGCTACACGAGTAACTCCAAGACCACGGCGTAGCACTTTTAACAGTCTCAGAATTGTTGAGCCCATTATCAGTTTGAAAAACCTTGCACCAGCACCAGCAAAGGCAAATTAACACAGTTGAAGAGGCCCTGAAGCCTGGGGTAGATGAGAGTACCTTACCGAAAGTTAGTTCTAAAAATAGTTGAGGATCAGAGAGGTAAATCGGGTACAAATGGATGTGTGGTGAATATTTCTGACCATCTGTCAGGAAGTGAGCAGGAACTTGATGTACTGCACCAGCCACCGAATAAGCTAGGAACCCGAGTAACTGCCCTAGTATCGGTTATAAATCCTATTGTAGTAGAGAGGCTTTCCCCTAAAACCTGAAAAAGGGCCCAGAAAAGGACGAAGTCCACACCAGCTAATAAATCTGAAAATTGGGAAAAAGCAATAATTAGCTCAAATATGCACACGCAGACTGAGGTAGAAAAATCTAAAGTAAAACTGGACGCCCTAGACAGCTTGATAAGAGATAGCCTAGGTAGCTAGACAACTAGAATAAGTGCCATTGAGGCGTCCCCAGCCAAATGCTTAGATATTGTTCAGCTCTCAGCTTCAGGTAGAATGAGCTCGGTTGGCCACACCGTCAAAAACGACCACTTAGCTCCTAGCTCACATACAAGACACATGGGTTCCACTATTACTAGTATTAAAGTTCCTTTAGTTGTACTCTCTCCAGAAATCCAAAACATGACAACCGCCAATCCATCAGTCCACCTAGCCACTAGTGCATCAGCCCTGTTGAAGACAGCTACAACTTCTTCGCTAGCAAATCCTAGTATTGCGAACCAGACTCCAGTCTTACAACATGTTACACGCTTAGATTTACCCCCAGCAGCCACACCAAATATAGTGGTCTTAGTTAATGTTCCTGCATTAACTGACGAGATGGGAGAATCATGGGTGAATTTAAGAAATAAGTCTCTACAGTGGCTGGGTTGTAGAACAGGATTAACTGGTAAACTATTTGACGAATTCAAGATGGTAAGGAGGATGAGCTGGTTGGGGAGAGGACCAAAAAATCTTAAAGGGCACTGTGTCGTGTTGACATTTAAAACGCCAAACTTTGTGAAATTAAATCTGACTAGAGTTGGGGATAACTTTACAGGTAAATCACAGATCAGTGCTGTTCCCCTGGGATATTTTTATCAGCCCCCAAACTGAAATCCCCCTAGGTCAAATTGGGTAGATTCTATGATGTCCTACAGGAATCAGTATAATATTCCCATCCATAATTGCTTTGATAGACTCAATGAGCTCGAAGAAGTAGACTGACTGAGATTGGGTGATCTCACTAATGCCGTTACTATCAGCCCATTTGGTGATGCACGACAGAACGGCCCATTATTAGACAGCCCTAGCTGTACTAGTACAGTACAACTACCTCAAGAGATACCAACCAACACAGCCGCCAATTGCGAAGAGAAGTGGGATGATTCTGTGCATTATTCCACCTCCCATAATGAAATTATCCCCACTCATGTTGTGGGCTATGGGGGTTATGTAGGCAGTAATACAAAGGATACTAAGGGGCCCATTAGGATGTCGGGCGGATTGCCCCGCCAGGTTGGCGGTAGCAATCCGGCCAACATCCTCACTCGTCCCCCCCCGCCATATTAGTATGGCGGGGAGACCTCGGCGGACGGAGAGACCGTCCGCCGCTTTTCCACCCCGGTCACCTTGCGGCCGGGGCGGAGAAGGAATAAAATGGTGGTGGCAGTGTCTATCAGACATATTATGATGGGCATTTCACAATGCCTTTCCGTGGTGACAATGCCGCCATGGAAAGGCATGCAGTCTTCACTTTGGTGGCCCAGGAGGGGTGGGCGGTGCACACGGAGGGTACCTGTGGTGCCCCCCTGCATTTGCATATACAATGCGGTAGGCACCGCGCGGTGCCTGCCGCATTGTGTATGGAAATGCATACGTGCATTTATGGCATTGTGGCGGGCGGTGCAGAGAGCACCGCCCACCACAATGTTATAAATGTAGGATGCGGCCGCCACTGTGGCGGGCGCATCCTAATACCACCCACGGGACCCCCGCCCTTATGGCGGGCAATCCCAATCCCCGACAGGATGGCGGGTGGGCAAAGTCCGCCCGCCATCCTAATGACCCCCTAAATGTCAGATCATGTTTTGGAATGTGGCTGGACTAAAAACTAAAGTGACTAATAAAGTGTGGGTGGATTATGTAAACAAATTTGAGATACTTAGTTCACAAGAAACCTGGGTTGAGGAACCTATTCACTTTTGTGGCTGTAAAACATTGCATACCTCAGCCACTAGCTCGACACATGGCACAGCAAAAAGGAGTCTTTGTACCTATATCTCCATTCATCAAAAATTTGGGAAAGTTGAGATGGTCACTCATAACAGCTATTATCACATTATTAGTATGTATGTGGACAAGGCATCCTGTGTGATTATTTTGAACTTCTAGAATATTGTCCCCTCCGAAACTGTATAGGAAATGCTGGGAAATCTATACAGAAACTTAAAAGATCTGCTTTGCCGGATTACTAATGATGTTTTTGTCATCTGGGGAGGAGATTTCAACAGTTTTTTGTGCCACAAGGGAGATAGGGGGGCGTGCGGGATTACACTTGGTAAATACACTAGTCTTCTGCACTTTTCACATCCATTGATGGGGATCTCCTGAATTACATCATGTTCTCCTGTGATCTGGGGTTTGTTAATAGTCTGTGTCTACCGGAGGTTCCTTTCAGTCCAACTTTTAATGGTAGAGGTGTCTTTTTAACTATTGATTACATCCTAATATCCTGTAGACACTCTGCCCGTGTTAGGAATTTTGTCACACACGATATCGCTTTAAGCGACCACTTCCCGTTAAGCGTTGATATTTTGGTGTTTAATCAAGATTTTAAAAGGAAAAATAGATCTAGGCAGCTCTTGAATATTATTACTCTGAGCAGACAAAATGGATACGCCTTGAAGTGGACGAAAGTGATATCAGAGGATTTCCTCTACAATTTACTGACGAAGTGTAATAATAGTTTTGTGCCTGTTTAGATGAAAATTCCCCTCATTCTGTAATCATCGAGAACTTTATAGCTATCTCAGCCCAAATCAAAAAATGTCTTTGAGTAGACGCCAAAAGGGGCAGCACTAAAAGTGAAGGGTGGTTTGACTCCGCCTGTACTAAGGCCTACTCTAGACTCAAACATGTTTTAAAAGCAAGAGTTAAGGACCATGATTTAATAAGGGAAGCCAGAAGGAGCTACAAGAAGGCACTTACAAAAAGAAAGGACGAAATGAAAGAGGAAGTGTGGAATGCCCTGCATGAGGCATCTACGAATCACGCCACTGCTGGTTTCTGGAAGGCGGTTAATGCGCCTTTCTTTACCGATAACTCTAAAGCAACTATTGAAATTGCCATCTCAGAGGAAGAGTGGGTATCACATTATTCCAAGCTCTATAGTAACCAACTATCAGCTGACCAGGTACTGGCGGGGATAGAAGCTAATTAGGAGCGTCCACCCACTTTTCATGAAGTCGACATGGACTTCACTTTGAAAGAGGTCAACTCGGCTATAATAGCCAGTATGGGCGGTAAGGCACCGGGCCCGGATGATGTCCCGGTTGATTTGTTTAAAAACAACGTGGTGCTATGGGTACCCTTGCTAAACGCAACGTTTTAATGCATGCTGTTCCATGAGGCTGCTAACGACATGGTATGACTCCACTATTTTTCCCATATTCAAAAAGGGCGCTAGAGCAAGTCCAGCCTGCTATCGCCCAATATTACTATTGGATTTTACAGTTAAGATAATCGGGCGCGTAGTCTTAGATAGACTACAAACATGGACAGTCGAGCAATCAATCATCAGCAATCTCCAATATGGCTTTCGAAATGGCACTATAGATCAGGGTCTAAATCTTCACATTCTTTTAGACAAATATACGAAAGCCGAAGGAGGGAAGCTGTTTTTAAACTTGTGTTGATTCAACAACAGCATTTGATTGCGTCAGTCATGTAAAGCTGTAGGCAATTTTGGAAAGGCTGGGGGTGGACGCCCATATAGTCTCCTTCCTTAAGCAACTTTATTCAGGGGAAAGGGCGAAGGTTTGCTTCGGACAGGACGGGGATTGTACCTGGTTGTTTCAAATTTTGAGAGGGGTACGGCAGGGCTGCGCCCTTGCCCCATTCCTGTTTACTTTATACATCAATGATTTAGAAAGCACTCTAGTTAAGGAGTGCAGGGATCTGCCTTCGGCAGCGGCACGTCCCATCCCTGCACTCCTTTACGCAGATGACACGGTTCTGATGGCACGTACGCCCACTGGTTTGCAAAGGGTCGTAACGTCCTTTTCACAATTCATGACAAACCTGGGCCTTACAATCAACTGTTCAACGTTTTCGAAGAAATGTGGGCCTGGGGCAAATAAAAAGAAAACCCCAATTTTTTTCAACTCGAAGGCGTTAGATAATACAACCACATTTCCTTATTTAGGGATTCTGTTTGATCAGACTGGCTCCTGGCGCAATGCAATTAAAACTAGAAGGCTCTTATTCTGTAAGTCATTGATGGCATTAACGAATTTCAGCAGGAAAAGGGTTAGGGTTTCGCCAGGGGAATTGTTGTGTATTTGTAAGGCTACATGTGTAGCGATTGCTACTTATGGTGCAGGCATATGATGTTACGCTAATGTTAACATGCTACAGGTGGTAGAAAATATTTTCCTCCGGTAGCTTTTGGCAGTACCGGACAGCACTTCTACACTAATTTGTCACACAGAACTTGGTCTGCCTTACCTTGAGAATGTGACCAAAATACAACCAGTCCTTTTGTGGCACAGGGTTTGGACCACTGAAGAGTCTGCATTCTATTGTCTTATTTTAAAGGACGCAATGAGTATTGATGGGGCTAATAAGACTAGAGGACTAGAGCAGAAACAGGAAGAAGATTAACATTTGTAACCACTTATTGTGCCCAGAAGGATCAGATTGTGAAGGCACTTAGCAAAAATTGGAATTTACTGAAAGGAGTCCCGGGCTTATTGGAACTAGTGGGCGATAAACCGATGATGACTTATAAAAGAGGAATGACTATCAAAGAGAAAGTGTCTAGAAATTATGTTCGTCCAGATAGATTGGCCACTTTGAATTGGCTACCACCACCCCCGCAAGGTTTTTACATTTGTGGATCCTGTAACATGTGTAGTATAGGAATGAACAGGATAAAAAAATTCCAATACAATAGTAGCAAACGGTATTGGATTAAGGAATTTATTAACTGCAAAAGTACGGGAGTCATTTATGCCATTGTTTGTGGATGTGGTAAAGTGTATATTGGGAGCACTAAAAGGATGTTGAAAACCACAATTCGGGAACATAAAAGAACAGTAATGAATCAAGACATTAGGTCACCACTATTTGTTCACATGGAGACATATCACAGTGAGAATAAGGAATTCAGATTCCACGGTATACAGAAGGTGGATCAGAGTTTTAGTGGTGGTGACTGGGATTTGAAGATTAGACAAACAGAAGACAGATGGATTTGCAAATGTAGGACGGTAACTAGGAGGCTCAACACAGATTCAGAATTGCATTACTTCTTAGTATAATGTCAAGTGGTCGTAATGAGTCTGTTCCGACTTCACGTTGGTAATAGAGACAATATGAGGTGTGGGACATGGGGTTACCATTTGTTGAAGTCTCATAAAAACTAGGCAACACACTCACCGATTATACTGTGTAGAGTGGTGAAAGTTGGAACAAAAGATTAAGGGGTCGATTATGATGGCGGACGGAAACGGGATCCGTCCGCCACGGACGCGGCCAAGATACTCCCGACCGCGCCGCGGAGAACCCGCCGTTGCGATTAGGATAAAAATGCCATTAAACTCTGTCCGCGGCGGACGGAGTACAGCAAACCCCGTCCGCGGCGGACGGAGTACACCTGAGACCGCCGCAAACGGACAGAACCGACGAAACCCCGTCCGCCGCGGACGCACATGAACGCGGAAACAGCCACCTCCACCGCCATACCTGCGAAGGCTCCGTGTCCGCGATTAGGATAACGCCGCCTGTACCTCGGTACGCACCGCCATCCACGTCCGCGGCGGAAACATTGCAACGAGAAACAGTGCATCACAGCGGAAGGCCAACAGGAACAACATCCCTACCGTCAAACCTATGTCAAAACGTGAGACGGAAGTAAATTGCAAACACACGAAAAAGGAGTACCCCCCACCGGAAACACCAACACCAATCACAAGCCACAATTACACCCCCCTCAAGTACCCAATAATGCACACTAGTCAACACACCCACCTACCACCTGACTGCCAACAACCATTGAGACACGACTATAAAAAGACTCACACCCACTACCACAATCCTTTGCATCACAGCATAGCTGCTAGCATGAGGCCCAATACGAGCAACAGCATACACCAATTGAAGACACACATCCACCACCCTACCACACCCACCACACAAACACCCACCACACCATTCCTACACACCACACAACACACACCTACACCCCCCAACTCACTCAACCCACACCCTGAGCACCACACACCATGGCACCCCAAAAAAAACCTACATTCACGGAGACCGAGTTGAGGGTAATGGTAGATGAAATTATCCGTGTTGACCCCCACATATTCGGGGCCCAAGTCCAGCAGACCACCGTGGCGCAAACAAAATCACATGTGGGATAGGATTGTCAGTCGGGTGAATGCGTCTGGGACCGTGCCAAGGACAAAGCACGAGATACAGAGGCGGTGGCATGACCTGAAAACCAGGGTGAAAGGCATCCATGCCAAAAACCTTGTGAGATCTAATCTCACTGGAGGCGGCACACCCCCCGAGGCCATACCCTACACAGATTGGGAGGAGAAGGTGCTGGCCATACTGCACCCAGAGAGCCTTGAAGGACTTGAGGAAGGAGAAGAGGCTGGTAAGTACTAAACAAGCACCACGATCAGAACGACATGGTCAGCCTCACACAACAGAGAGCAGACACATCTCCCAGGCCCCAACCCATGCACGTGGGCCACATACTCACCAAAATGTAAAAGGCCACCAACAGGCCCCCATATTCCACAGGGAGGGTGGTGGGGTGTGGGGGTGTGTGTGTGTGAGAGGTGGGTGGGGTGTGTGAGAGACCAGCACTACAACTCCCAACATGCCCCCATGTCCACAGGGAGGGTGGTGGGGTGTGGGGGTGTGTGTGTGTGCGAGGTGGGTGGGGTATGTGAGAGACCAGCACTACAACTCCCAACAGGCCCCCATGTCCACAAGGAGGGTGGTGGGGTGTGGGGGGGGTGAGAGGTGGGTGGGGTGTGTGAGAGACCAGCACTACAACTCCCAACAGGCCCCCATGTCCACAGGGAGGGTGGTGGGGTGTGGGGGGTGTGTGTGTGAGAGGTGGGTGGGGTGTGTGAGAGACCAGCACTACAACTCCCAACAGGCCCCCATGTCCACAGGGAGGGTGGTGGGGTGTGGGGTGTGTGTGTGTGAGAGGTGGGTGGGGTGTGTGAGAGACCAGCACTACAACTCCCAACAGGCCCCCATGTCCACAGGGAGGGTGGTGGGGTGTGGGGGGGTTGTGTGTGAAAGGTGGGTGGGGTGTGTGAGAGACCAGCACTACAACTCCCAACAGGCCCCCATGTCCACAGGGAGGGTGGTGGGGTGTGGGGTGTGTGTGTGTGAGAGGTGAGTGGGATGTGTGAGAGACCAGCACTACAACTCCCAACAGGCCCCCATGTCCACAGGGAGGGTGGTGGGGTGTGGGGGGTGTGTGTGTGAGAGGTGGGTGGGGTGTGTGAGAGACCAGCACTACAACTCCCAACAGGCCCCCATGTCCACAGGGAGGGTGGTGGGGTGTGGGGGGGTGTGTGTGAGAGGGGGGTGGGGTGTGTGAGAGACTAGTACTACAACTCCCAACAGGCCCCCATGTCCACAGGGAGGGTGGTGGGGTGTGGGGTGTGTGTGTGTGAGAGGTGGGTGGGGTGTGTGAGAGACCAGCACTACAACTCCCAACAGGCCCCCATGTCCACAGGGAGGGTGGTGGGGTGTGGTGTGTGTGTGTGTGAGAGGTGGGTGGGGTGTGTGAGAGACCAGCACTACAACTCCCAACAGGCCCCCATGTCCACAGGGAGGGTGGTGGGGTGTGGAGGTGTGTGTGTGAGAGGTGGGTGGGGTGTGTGAGAGACCAGCACTACAACTCCCAACAGGCCCCCATGTCCACAGGGAGGGTGGTGGGTTGTGGGGTGTGTGTGTGTGAAAGGTGGGTGGGGTGTGTGAGAGACCAGCACTACAACTCCCAACAGGCCCCCATGTCCACAGGGAGGGTGGTGGGGTGTGGTGTGTGTGTGTGTGAGAGGTGGGTGGGGTGTGTGAGAGACCAGCACTACAACTCCCAACAGGCCCCCATGTCCACAGGGAGGGTGGTGGGGTGTGGGGGTGTGTGTGTGAGAGGTGGGTGGGGTGTGTGAGAGACCAGCGCTACAACTCCCAACAGGCCCCCATGTCCACAGGGAGGGTGGTGGAATGTGGGGTGTGTGTGTGTGAGATGTGGGTGGGGTGTGTGAGAGACCAGCACTACAACTCCCAACAGGCCCCCATGTCCACAGGGAGGGTGGTGGGTTGTGGGGTGTGTGTGTGTGAGAGGTGGGTGGGGTGTGTGAGAGACCAGCACTACAACTCCCAACAGGCCCCCATGTCCACAGGCAGGGTGGTGGGGTGTGGGGTGGGGGTGTGTGAGAGGTGGGTGGGGTGTGTGCGACAGGACACTGAAATGTCATCAAATTGATATGAACATGTAATGTCCACAGTACTGATCAGCACAATCTTGTCCTCCAGGTGATCGTAATCTGACTGGTCAAACCAGCAACCGGCCGCAAGACTCGCCTCACACCCATACCGGACTCTCTGAGGACGATGCCACAGGCAGCTCCGGTGCGGAGGATGGTGCAGGCCCAAGCAGACCGCCAGGGCCATCTGGCTCACAAGAATTCCCGGCCACCACAACCGTCGCCTGTGTAACTCCAGCAACACCGGCCACAGTGAGCTGCAGACTCACCACCACCACCACCACCACCAGTACCACCACTCCTGCCTGTGCCACCCTGCCTAACCCACGGCACAACGCAGGGCCATCGGCCTCCCATCCGAGCAGGGAGAGTGGGCCAGAAAGGAGAGAGGCGAGGCCACATCAGCCAACCAGGAGATCCACACTCCGTCACGCTGAGGAAGGCCACCCAGCCCATCGTGTGGCAGAGTCACTTGAAGCCCTAGCCAGGTGCCAGGCTTCCCACGACCGTAGCCAGGAACATGCAGATCGTGCCCACCAGGACTCGGTGGACAACACAAACATGTTGCGGGACATTGCAGGCTGCCTTGGCCAGATAGTGGACATCATGGGCCAGCAGACAACAATGTGGAGGGAATGGATAGCCCGCAACAACCCCCCCCCTCAACCAAGTGTCCAGATGCCACGGCCAGCAACACCACCGCCACCGCCACCGCCACCTGTGCCCCTGGCGACGGATGTGACCCCTCAGCAACCTGCCACCCCAGCTGACTCCGTTCCACCTCAAAGACGGAGGGGCCGTCCGAGGCTGGAAGTGGGTGAGAGCAGTGGTGGTGCTCCATCCACACGCAGCAAGAGGGGCCGACAATGACTCTGACACTGCCTGAGCCTGCCATTCACCCTGCCAACTATCCTGTCCCACATAGCCAATCATTGGCACAGGTCTGCTGGACTAGCCTGACATCAGCCAACGTCGTGTCAGCACGGACAATTCATCTTCCATTACCTTCAACTCACACTCACCCACCCCACACTTACTTGTAAATATTCACCAGCACCAATGCACAACCTGTAAATAAATGCCACTTACACACTCAATGATGTGTTGCCTCCATGTTTATTCACATGATTGCCTCTGAAACAGACGTAACCAGGTGCAGGGATCCAAGTCGTACATATTCATGCAGCTGCGGGAGTGACCTAGGGAAATTCAGAGAGAGCAAACACACGTCAGGAAACAGAATCACACCCATCACAACACACTGCACAGCAACATTCCACAAACCACAATCATCACAAAACCATTGGATGAGAGGACACACATCATGGAGACTTGCATGTCCAAATACATGAACACACACATATGCAACCATCACATAGCAGAACACCCAGCTGATGCACACCACATCCACACAACACCAGCAAACATACATAAGGCATTGTCAACCGGCACAACAGGTAGTTACTCACATTCAAGGGAAATAGCGCTCAATGAGCTGGCGCCTCTGGTCCACACCTTCCTCCTCACCACTATCCTCATCAAACGACATGGGTGGGATGGGAGGCCGAGGAACTTGTTCGTCTTCAGGGTTCAAGAGCAGTTCAATGTCATTGCGCACGGCCAGGTTGTGGAGCATGCAGCAGGCAATCACGATCCTGCATACTTTGCCTGGTGAGTAAGGCAGGGCCCCTCCGGCCTTATCCAGGCACCGAAACCTAGACTTTAGCAGTCCAAAAGTACGTTCCACCACTCTACGTGTCCTTCCATGTGCATCATTGTAGCGCATTTCGCCCGCTGTAGTAGGATTACGTATGGGACTCAGGAGCCAGGGCCGGTTTGGGTACGCCGAGTCGCCTATGTAGGGGGATGACAGACACAAATATCACTACCAGATTTGGGGGGTACCCCATGCCACACAGATATCACAAAAGTCCCCACATCACACTCACCAACAAGCCAGGCATGGCTGGGACGCAGATTTGCCATCAGTTGGGGGACAATGCTGCTCCGCATGATGTGGGCGTCATGTGCGGAGCCAGGAAATCTTGCACACACATGGGAGATGAGGTTGTTGGCCAGGCACACCACCCGCACGTTCAGCGCATGGAAGTGCTTCCGATTCCTATAAACCTGCTCACGTGCCCGTGGTGGAATTAGAGCGATATGTGTGCCATCAATGGAACCCACTACGTGTGGTATCTGGCCCAGTGCATAGAAGTCTGCTTTGACTGCTGCCAACTCTTCCGGCCGTGGGAAATGGATGTAGTCATCCTTGTACAGCATCATAGCTTTTAGAACATCCCGAAGTACCATGCTGAACATGGACTGTGACATCCCCCCGGCATGTCCAACTGTGTACTGAAAGGTGCCAGTAGCGAAAAAGGGTAGTGCCGCCATCACCTTTGCTGTGGGTGTAATGGAACCAGGATACGTCCTTTGTGGCTGCAGATGAGGTGACAATTGGGCAACAAGCTCCATCAATCTACGTCGATCTAGCCGGAATTTCCTGATCACCTCCTCGTCAACCATATACTCCAGCACAGTGTATGGCCGATGCACATTTGGAGCCCTCCTGTGTGGGAGAGAGATGTAACTTGAGTCAACTTACAAATGACGCATAGGTGTGCAACTCCATCACATGTAAGCCAACATTAGCAAGAAGATAAATGTTTAGGACAATGTTCATATGTGTGACATCTCTGATAGTAACTACAATACGGACTGCCCCATTAACAATGTGCAGCCACTTGCAACAGGAAGTGTGTCAACACGTACAACGCTACTTAGTCACATGTCAACATTACTGACAAGACGTGTGTCATGACCATAATGTGTAGAAGCCACATCACAGGCACACATGCAAGTGCATGCACACAAACGATAATGATACACACACACCATGTCATCATCACCAATGCCAACACCAATAATGGTGAGCATACGGACATTACATGCATGGTGACACAACAGGCAACACACTTACACTGAATGCATGTGTACCCCCACCATTGTAGTGACCTCACATGAACCACACACTGACAACATATCCAGAATGTGGCGATACAGGCGTGATGTACTGTGTAGATGTGAATAAGTTAAAACGTCTGTTGGGTCACACCCGACGTCAACACGTCTACATGCACATGTGTTGCACATTGTGTGCACACCGATGGGCATAGTATGGACACACATGGAATAGTGCATGACATATGAAGTTTCCCTATCACGCTCACAACCCTCATGACGCAACTGCAGCCAATACACCACGGTGCAGCGTCTGGAAAATACAATCATTGGCGCCGCCATGGCGGTGCACAGCTTCCGCAATGTACGAATGGGCATACGCGGCCAGCGTTCCCTCTCCCCATTGGCTGCATGTGCACGGACCGTCACGCTCACACATCGGCAACCGCACGTGCAAGGTTCTGGGACGGATGCTCCTTTTGCAACAATGTCCTATCAGTGGCGCCACCATGGCAGTGCACGTATTCGGCGGGGGAGGTGCAGGCCAAAACACCCTTTAGATGTAGTCAATGGACATGGCAGTTCATGACCCCCCCTTACAGTCACATTGCATCATCCACCGTATACCGGCCGTGCCGGCCCGGCCTAGGACCGCCGTGCCGGCCATGTCCACAACGGCCGTGCCAGGGCCGGCCCAGGACCGCCGTTCCGGCCATGTCACCCACCGACGGGTGTTCACTCGCCTTGCACGGCGGTGGGTGACATGTCCGGCACGGCGGTCCTGGGCCGACCCTGGCACGGCGGTTGTGGACATGGCTGGAACGGCGGTCCTGGGCCGGGCTGGTCCGGCCGGTGTACGGTGGATGATGCAATGTGACTGTAAGGGGGGTCATGAACTGGCATGTCCATTGACTACATCTAAAGGGTGTGTTGGCCTGCACCTCCCCCGCCGAATACGTGCACCGCCATGGTGGCGCCACTGATAGGACATTGTTGCAAAATGAGCATCCGTCCCGGAACCTTGCACGTGCGGTTGCCGATGTGTGAGCGTGACGGTCCGTGCACATGCAGCCAATGGGGAGAGGGAACGCTGGCCGCGTATGGCCAATCGAAAGTAGCGGAAGCAGTGCACCGCAACACCAGGGCCAGTCATTGGCCCTTTTACAAACACGCATCCAGGGCTGACCAATTGCTGGCGACGTATGCCACTGACATGTGCTCAGGGCCCTATATATGTGTGATGTCAAAAAGCACACATCCTACCCTGGGAACCAGTGCTGCCTGTTCACCTCGACCTGCTGCTGCTGAGCTGACCACCGACTGCTGCCTGTGACCATCACCTCGACCTGCTGCTGCTGAGCTGACCACCGACTGCTGCCTGTGACCATCACCTCGACCTGCTGCTGCTGAGCTGACCACCGACTGCTGCCTGTGACCATCACCTCGACCTGCTGCTGCTGAGCTGACCACCGACTGCTGCCTGTGACCATCACCTCGACCTGCTGCTGATGAGCTGACCACCGACTGCTGCTCTACTGCCATACTCCGTGATCTTGCCATGTCGGGAGTCAAAGAGATCCGGTCTCGTCCCTTCACCGCTGCGGAGCTTGATGTCCTCGTGGACGGTGTGCTCCGCAACTTTGGACGACTCTACGGCGCACCCGGACAGGTGGTAAGTGCAGTGTGGGACATGTTGGTGTGAATGAGGTGGTCAATGACTCCTGGCTTCTGCAATCTTAGCTGTGTACTGTGGGCCCGACATATTTTTCGGATTGTGCATGGCTGCTGACAGATACGTGTGGCCCCTCTCTGTGTGACAGGCCAACTGTCCACTGACTTGCACCCTTTTGTCTCCCATTATGGTAGGTCAAGCTGCACCTTCGCAAGGACGTGTGGAGGAGCATAGCACGTGATGTACGGGCATTGGGGGTGTGCAATAGACGACAAACACACTGCCACAAACGCTGGGACGACATTTCCAGGCTGAGCAAGAATGTAGCGGAAGTGACACTGGGGATGATTCCAAGGACGCCACGTCTGGCCCGACGCTCCATGACCCCTCTCATGCACCGTATCATTGCTGTGACGCATCCTGACCTGTCCGAACGGCTGAGTGTGCATCAACAGCAAACTAGCGGTGAGCAGACTGTCTGTGTATGTTACTTGTGAGTGCAATGCATGTATTGGTGGCCAGACACAGTAGTGACTTCCGTGGTGCGTATGTATCGCTGCAATGCCATGTTGGTGCCATTGGCTGTGTGTAATCTGACATCCAGGTCCGGCATGTTGACACGCCACTTGCTTAGTAGTTGAGTGTTGAAGCACATGCCGTAGTGGTCCGTGGCCCCATGGCAAGACATGTGTGCAGATGTACATGCTCCTGCCCTGTCCGCATGCTGTACATGTGTCACGTCCACCAACGCTTATGTCATGTGAGGATGACTGGTAGAGGTGGCCCGTGTGCAGGATGGGGACTAGAAGAACTTTGTCAGCAATGTAAATAGGGATTCCTTGTCCTTCTGTACGTGAGTGTGCCCATGACTTACACCTCTTTTCTGTGCATTTCAGCTTTGGCAGAGGGCATTCAGCCACAGACGGCGGAGATCAGTGTAGGCAATGCATCCGGATCAGACTTGGCGCACACGCAGACTGACACAGAGGAGGGCAGCGCCGGAGAGGGGGACAGGACCGTCCCTGAGGACTCGCATGTGGAGACACCATCGTCCTCATCTACCGAGAGTGTTGGTGAGCCGGCACTGTTGTCACAGACTGAGAGTGGGCAATCAACACCTTCGGTCGGGACACATCACACAGGGCCCACACTGGCGCCAACTGCACCTTGTACTGTTCGTGCACGCAGGAGTAGGGGGAGCAGAGTGGCGTTCGGTGCAGGCACCGCTGCCCCTGCCACGGTGACCCAAAATGCACTTTGCGCTGAGGCTGTTGATCTGCTGCGACAGCTGTGTGTCGGCAGACCAATATGACCAATGCATTCCATGACCATTATAGGAAGTTGGGGCAGGTGGTGGCATTCATGGAAGGGATGCATGGCGATCTTGCTGGTCTACACAGGACAGTTCAGTCATTGGCAAGCAGTGTGTCGTCTGCCATTGTACAGTCGCATGGACAGGGTGCTACTTCTGTTTCCCCATCTACACCACTGGGTGTCTCAGGGGGGAGTGAATATTCTGACCAGGACTCTAATACAGGTTATTACACTAGAAGCAGCGTCAGACAGCATGTCAGGGCACGGAGGGCACAGACACCATCCCCTAGGTCAGCAAAATCTGTTCAGAAAGACAACGTCAGATACACTGGAGTACACACACAGGATCCACAAGTGGTGTTGGGGGACATGCCTTCACATGCTACACAGGCATTCCACTCAAAAGGTACTCCCAAGGCATGGGATACTCCCAGGTCCATGGACACTCCCTTGGACAAGGACAGTCAAAAGACAAAGGCACCTCAAAGGAGCAGGGACACTCCCAAGGACAAGGACAATACGAAGGAAGGGGCCACTCCCAAGGACAGGGACACTGCTAAGGAAGGAGCCACTCCCAAGGGCAGGGACGTGGACAGTCAAAAGACAAAGGCACCTCAAAGGAGCAGGGACACTCCCAAGGCCAAGGACAATACTAAGGAAGGGGCCACTCCTAAGGACAGGGACAATACTAAGGAAGGGGCCACTCCCAAGGACAGGGACACTGCTAAGGAAGGAGCCACTCCCAAGGGCAGGGACAAGGACAGTCACAAGACAAAGGCACCTCCAAAGTGCAGGGAGACTCCCAAGGACAAGGACAATACGAAGGAAGGGGCCACTCCCAAGGACAGGGACACTGCTAAGGAAGGAGCCACTCCCAAGGGCAGGGACAAGGACAGTCACAAGACAAATGCACCTCCAAAGTGCAGGGAGACTCCCAAGGGCAGGCACACAACAGAGCATGGGCCATCTCCCAAGGGCAGGGACACACACAGGGAGAAGGTGTCTTCTGGAGACAGGTACGGACAAGTCTGCTGGCAGGAACAGGGCCCCGTCCAGGGCACAGGGAAAGTCCAGAGACAACACTTCTCCTACGGATAAGGCACATCCTAGGGACAAGGCTTCTCCCATGGACACTGGCGCTATCAAGGACAGGCATACATCACCCCTGGCTGTACTGAGGCTGATGTTGTTGAGGGAACGGAAAACAGATGTCTCCGCGGCGGAGTACTCCCATACCTCCACTCCCATCCAGGCCCGTCAGAAGCAGAGGAGGGAGTCCCCTGTTGTTGCATCTCCCATAACACATGATTCTGAGTCCAGGCAGCAGGCACACAGCAAACGACAAGCAGGCTCCAGCACGTCCCCAGAAAGCCGACCCCCGGCGGCAGGTGCTCCACCTATGGTGGGTGATAATTCATTTGAGTCCCCACCACTTGCCAGTCCTGTCCTGTCCAGGGTGCACTCACATATCCCTAAGAAACGCAGACACACACCATTGAAACCTGCCCACCCCGATGTCGCTCAAGTACAGCTATCCCCAGCTCCCAGGCCCACCCTGCCTCCAGGCCCATACAGCCCTGTGGCTCATCATTTCAGTGGTCCCAGTGGCGCAGGTGCAGTTGACTCTCATGTATCAGATAGTGGCACTGTGTCTGTTGTTTGCTGTCATGCATCATGTAGTAGCACAGTCTCAGT
The DNA here is from genome assembly GCF_964261635.1 of Lissotriton helveticus. Taxonomy (NCBI): domain Eukaryota; kingdom Metazoa; phylum Chordata; class Amphibia; order Caudata; family Salamandridae; genus Lissotriton; species Lissotriton helveticus. The sequence goes on from NC_136059.1 coordinate 1,376,750,495, forward strand.
TGTGCCCTCTCCTGTTTCAGGTGCTGGCAGTGTGTCTGGGTCTGTGGCCCATGTGTCTGTCACTCGGGCTGTGGCTGTGTCTCACATTCCTGTTACTGGTGCTGGCAGTGTGTCTGGGTCTGTGGCCCATGTGTCTGTCACTCGGGCTGTGGCTGTGTCTCACATTCCTGTTTCAGGTGCTGGCAGTGTGTCTGGGTCTGTGGCCCATGTGTCTGTCACTCGGGCTGTGGCTGTGTCTCACATTCCTGTTTCCGGTGCTGGCAGTGTATCTGGGTCTGTGGCCCATGTGTCTGTCACTCGGGCTGTGGCTGTGTCTCACATTCCTGTTTCCGGTGCTGGCAGTGTATCTGGGTCTGTGGCCCATGTGTCTGTCACTCGGGCTGTGGCTGTGTCTCACATTCCTGTTTCCGGTGCTGGCAGTGTATCTGGGTCTGTGGCCCATGTGTCTGTCACTCGGAATGTGGCTGTGTCTCACATTCCCGTTTCTGGTGCTGGCAGTGTGTCCGAGGCAGGTAGTTCACGCACTCAACCTGATTCTGTGATGTGAGGTGCTGTTGACTTCACTCACATGTTATTGCACATGGTGTGTCCCTTGACCATTGAGAACAGCCTTGCACTGTTGTGGTCCTTGGGACGGGTTGCTTGGAACACGTACTTGTGCTGCCTCTGATGTACCTGCTCTGTTGTCCACAATGCCCTGTTGATGCTATGATACTGCATTCTGCCCTCTCACGTGCTGCCTCTGATGTACCTGCTCTGTTGTCCACAATGCCCTGTTGATGCTATGATACTGCATTCTGCCCTCTCACGTGCTGCCTCTGATGTACCTGCTCTGTTGTCCACAATGCTCTGTTGATGCTATGATACTGCATTCTGCCCTCTCACGTGCTGCCTCTGATGGACATGGTCAGTGCAATGGACTGTTGATGCACTTAGCCCCTCTCACGTGCTGCCTCTGATGTACCTGCTCTGTTGTCCACAATGCCCTGTTGATGCTATGATACTGCATTCTGCCCTCTCACGTGATGCCTCTGATGTACCTGCTCTGTTGTCCACAATGCCCTGTTGATGCTATGATACTGCATTCTGCCCTCTCACTTGCTGCCTCTGATGTACCTGCTCTGGTGCCCACGTTGCCCATGCTCACGCATACACTGTGATTATACCCCTATTATGTGTAATAAAGGTAGTCAATCATGTGTCGTGGTTTGTCGTAGTCATTCCTGTTTGCGTACTACAATTGTGTATTTGTATTTGCTTCTAATCAGTGGTTTCGGTAACATGACACTCCCCCCTCCCAACGTCACGACCCTTGCAGGTAATCCCCTCCAATCAGCGAATGGTTTGTGCCTTACCTGCGTCGTCGTCGATAGTGGGCCAGGACTTGGACGTGGTGGATCGCGAAGAGCATCGGGAAAGCGTGTAGCGCTGGGTCCATGGTGGCGAGCAGCTTGCGGTGGGTATCTCTGCTATGTATGTTATCTTCGCTGTGGGGAATCCGCCGTGTTCAGACAGGTTGTTTTTCCGCAGCGGTTTTATGTGTATTTTCCGCCATCTTGATTTGGGGGACGGTCGTAGACGTCAGTCCGTACAGCGGAGTCTCTGGATTGGTTACGTCCGCCGCGTGGTCGGGTGTAGATGGGCGGTGGTGCATGCTCTTCCGTCGCGGACGGAATTTTGACACTCTTTCCTATCCTGATATGGCGGACGGAGTGTCCGCGGCAGGCGGACACGGAAAAGGCATTTTCCGCTTACTCCAGGGCTGCGGTCGCTCTTCCGTCCGCCATCCTAATGAGCCCCTTAGTCTGGATGTTGAGCACTGTAGTAGCACCACAGAAGTCATCAATAGCCATAATAGGTTTTAATCCAGATGGTCCGTACTATGGGGCCGATTAGGATGGCGGACGGACTTGCGTCCGGCCGCCACCCCTGAGTAGGAGGGACCGTCCGCATGGGCAGCGGCGGTCCCTCCATGGCAATTAGGATGTGACCGCCAGGGTGGCGGTCACATCCTCTATTTTTAACATTGCGGCGGGTGCAGCTTCAAGCTGCACCCGCCGCAATGTTAAAAATGCATGTGTTGCATTTACATGCACAAAGCGGCAGGCACCGCACGGTGCCTGCTGCTTTGTGTACGCAAATGCAGGGGGGTACCATAGGTACCCCCATGTGCACCCCCCACCCCCCATTCACCCAGGGGGCCCGCAACGGGCCCCCAAAGTGAATGTCCCTATGCTTTTCCATGGCGGAAAAGCCGCCGTGGAAAAGCATATTTACACAAACATCATAATATGGCGGACGGTGTCTCATAGACACCGCCTGCCATGTTATAGCTTTTCCGCCGCGGTCGGAAGCCGACCGCGGCGGAAAAGTGGCGGACGGAATTCCAGACCCACCAGCCATCCTAATTTGGCGGTGGGTCTTTGGAGTCTCCGCCGCGGTTTTTCCGCATCCTCCAGGCCGGCGGACACTTCCGCCGGCCCGGAGGATGCGGAAAAACCGCCATCCTAATGAGGCCCTATGTTGGGTTAAGGGCAGCAGGACTCACACAGATATAGGCTCCAGATGAAGGGATAAAGAATATTGCTGTTACGTAGTTTGAAAGATGTTCTTTCTGAGGGATTGCGGCGAGCAAGCACCGAGACCTAGGATACAGGATACGAGGCAATAATGAATCAATGCTTGGCTTAATAGGGTGCTGTTTTTGGAAAAGTGGTTGGAATATTGAGAGACATTGGGTTTTAATCACGTAGTGATTTAATACAGGAGGTTAGGAATCAATTGGTTTTGAATAGGATCTTCGTGTGTTAATTTGGGCATTATATACTTAATATAGAAGAACAATGGTGAAATATGGTAGAATTTTGGAAACATCTCGTTCATTGGACTGAGAAGGCATTTCGGAGTGCTGATTGATTGGATTTGAGCCAATTGGATCGGTGGTACAAAATGGGATAGTAAAGTTGAAGATGCCTGTTCCGAGTGAATCTTAATACACATATATATCCAGGTTATTTTGATTAAAACGCAGGGATATCTGAAGGGATACGGTGCTGCATTTGATATTTGACACAAAGAGGTGGTATAAACAGTTTACACACACTATCACACAGCGTGGGATATTGCCCGATGGAATAACATCGAACACGGGATGTGGACCAGAGAGGAAACTGCAGTCTTGTTTTGAATAGGCGTCAATCCGCAAAGAAAGACCGGACAGGACTATGGAGGGCGGATATGACGAGCTAACGGGGGATGTGTTTTGCCAATTGGTCGATTCCTGTTGACCTATGAATAGTTATTGTCAATTGGACGGCTGCCGCTTGTACACGGACATTAAGGAAGTGACATATACTCATCGGAAGTGAGCAGACCAGCAGACGTGATAGGGAACCTACATAGTCATTGCCAGCATTTCAGTGGTTTATGCTAGGAAGCATTTGATTGGTGATTGGATGGTTTAAATAGATAGATGTCGGGATAGACCTTTGCATTCCGGATTTATCGGGATGGGAGCCGGGAGCTTGTCAAGGTTCTTTGATGCATGGAATCGGTAAGTTGAAAGTGAGGGGCCAGGGGTTATTCAAGATAGAATTATATAGGACAAGCATAACTTTTAACTGTTGCTCCCTTCCTTTTTTGTCTGGTTTATTTATTTTTTGTGATACTGCAGGGTGCTGGCATAGAGAACTAGGAGCATTTGGGACTTTATATGGAGCGTCGTTGCTTTGTTGGCAGTTTTTACTATCGGATACTTTTGAGGAATATTTGTGAATGCAGGATTGTGATAGGTAAGATATATTGTTATCCTGTGATATTGGGATTCAGGGGTAGATACTAGGCTAAGGTTATTAGGTGGATGAATTTATAAAAACATGCGATATATGTTTTTTCAGTTTTGAATTTGGATCAAAGGAATTTGATGTGCTGGCAAGCTTGGAGAAATTGTTGAGGAATATCTGTGGACTTATGATAACGATTGGTAAGACAAAGAGTAAAAACAAAATTCTTGTGGGGACTGGGAAATAGATACCAGGCTAGGGTTGGGAAATGGACGATTTAAATATATGCGTAATATGTTTTTCACAGTTTCTAATTGGGACTGAAGTGCACAGAACAGGAATCTTGTCCTGATTATGGTGACACGAACATTTATGAAGGTGAGCTCAGGATACAGACATAGTCAAACGATACAAAAGTAGATTTAAATACTCCTTGGGTGAATATAAGGAGTATGAGTTTAAATGTGAATAATTTGATTCTTTCTTTGATGGTCTCCATGTCCAAACAATTGTTTATAATTTCTAAGGAATTTTAAGTTGTTAACCCTATTAGGATTTTCAGATTGTTCAATAGGCAGGGTGGTCTCTTCTGCTGTGTCCATTAGGTACTATATTAATTGGACAACAACATGGAACATTTGGAGAAATTATGATTTTGGGATTGTGCATTCAAATGTGATATGACTTTATGTGACGTTATATGTTTTTTCCTTATTTACAGCCCTGATGATGTCCCGGATGGGGACGAAACACGTTGGCTGTTATCTGTTAATCATTGTATAGAAAATGATGATATTTCTTCTGGAAGCTGACTGACACCCACATAAGCTTCAGAATAAAGAAAACGAACTTCAATATTTTCGCTTGAAAGACTACTTTTTGGAATCATTGTAATTTGTTTGTGTAAAGACATTAAGAAATAGAAATTTGATAAATTCCAGATGCAATTTCTACGCTCCCTCCATGTTGAGGTTTTGGCTAAAAAGATAAGATGGCTACACCATGTTAAGATGTTTTTATCTCAAATAGGCCATAAGGAATATTTTAGTGATCCCTTGTCAATGTGTCAGGTTCCTAGAAAGGTTCCTAAAAACCTATGTATGACACATTTGAGTGAACTTAGAATCACTAGTGAAATGACCAAATCTACGGTCGTGGCACATCATCTTACCCTGATTACTGTCAATATTTAGCCTTACATCTTGTTAACTATTGAGGATTTTGACAGGTTCTTCTTAACGTGCCTCAGACTTAACATAGTGCATACATCTTTAAGCTTTCCTGAGGTGAACGATTGGTCAAGATCACTTTGTAATTGCCCTTGCGATGATATATCGGCCCAGTCGTCCATACATATTTTGTTCTTTTGTACATTTTACACGATATCCAGAAAAGATGGATGGTTCCGGTGTTAAAGAGAATGGAACTAATACAATGCCGCCCAGCATTCCTGGCGATTCAGAATTTAGATACTGTATTTACTGTTGCTTCTGTTACTGCCTTTTTAATAAACATTTTTAAATTTCAGAAATCAATATATATGTTTTTAGCTACATGTATTTTTGCTATTTTTAAATATGGATTCTGCTTGTGATTCATTAATGGTACTTTTATAGTTCTTTTACTTGTACAATAACCAAATAAAGTTCTTGAACTGAACTGACTAAATCAATGGGAGCGTCATATCACTTCAAACGGCCATGTCTAGAGGAGGACTTCTACCCTTTGATTAAGTCAAGGCACTCAACATAAACAGGGCTGCCAAGGACAAAATAACATGTCCTGAGATATGGGCAGCTACACCAGTAACTCCAAGACCACGGCGTGGCACTTTTAAAAGCCTCAGAATTGTTGTTTAGCAGTTCTTGGGAGAGATCAAGAAATTATGCTCTACAGGCTGAAGGGGAGTAGCCTAAATATAAGTTGCATTGACTCTGTTCCGAACACTGGCAAGTACCTAGGAATAACTTCCAGTTTAGCAGCATATAGTCCCCACAATTCCCCAGTGAATTGTGTATATTGTTTTTCCTTTGGCCTGCTACAATTTCCTATATATCGTTTTGTTCTGTATCAGGTTAGAGTACTCTCTTTTCTCAAGTGAAGCACTGACTGGACAATGATGTATTAATTGTTATGAGATACTTTATTATAATCTAAACTTCAGAAAGGTAAAGCCCTAAGGCCGCACTCTTAATAGGCTCTGATTGTTACAATTTGCGCCTAGAAACATCTGATTCCTTAGTACTCCTGAAACTGGGCACAGAATCCCTAAATAAAATACTGCAGTCTGTTTAGGTGTAGAAGTATCTTCCTTTACAACATTTATCATAAGAATTCTTTAAGAAATGTAAATAAATCGCAATATCTCTTAGCCCTAAAGTTTTCTCATTTCTTTGTTTCCTAGTCATTTTTGTAAATCTTTAAGCTACTGAGTCAAATGAAGTAGTAAGAACTGGATCCACCCAAGAACAGTTCACTTAACTCTTTCATCCTTCCTTCCATCCAGATATCAGTCCATCCTCCCACTGTCCACTTATCCACCCACCTACTCCCTCATCCTTCTATAAACCCACTAAGTCATCCATCCATCCATTCACCCAACAACCATAAAACCTATCTCTTCACTGTTTGTCTATTCTTTCTCTTTGCCATCCCCATCCATCCTTTCACAAATCGACTATTCCTTCCATCTATACACCCTTCTACCCTTTCATCTTTCTGTTAATTCCATCTGTCCATTCATCCATAATACACCATCTATACTATTATGCATGCATTTACCTTTCCTTGCACCCACTGGTTCTTTCTTCCTTGTACCCATCCATCCATCCATTCTTTTACTCATCTTTCTTTCCTTCTTTTCATCCTTCCTTCTTCATCGTGTTTTCTTTTCTTTTTTTTCACCTTTCCTTGCTTTCTTTATTCCTTCTTTTCTTTGCTTTACCCTTCCTTCCTTTAACCTTCCTTGCTTATTTTTCCTGCTTTCTTTCTCACTTTCTATTTAAACGTCTTTCTTTCCCCCCCCCATTACATTTTCATTTTTATCCTTTGCTGTCCTGCTTGCTCTTTTCGTTTGTCTCGCATGCTGTCCTTTTTCAGGTCTTTGTACAAACATCTTTAGTTAATGGTAAACTAATGTCATCCATTCATCTAAAAAGTACAATGCATAGAAGTATAGAGGGAGGGGACTTTGCCCCACCCCTTCAGCCATTGGTATACATGTGTATGACATGGTTTATCATTGCTTGGATAAACAGTCTTTACTGGTTGGTTACATTTTTCCATTTGGGTTCCCATTAGGTTTAGATGATAGATATCAAGTAGTCCTTTTGTTGGACTGAAGATTCAACATGATGTGCTGCTTGTATATGATAGTAAGAATGTATTCTTTGATGCATTGACTTTGCTGACACAAAGACATTGTTTTGCTGATTTATAATGTTTTTATTTAAGAATGGTGTGCTCTTTCGAAGTTCTAACTTCTCATAAAGACACAGTGCTATTCACCAATTGCCCTTCAGAATAATAAGTTGTTGGAGTTATGCGTAATTTTGAACACAAAGTAAAGATGTGCAGCCACATAGATTTTCCTAAAGATTAATTGCAAAAACTAGCCTTTTGCACAAAGTGTCTACTATGCATTATTTTGTTTTGCATACCTTTTAAGTTCACCACATGCAAACCAAACTTCTCTTGACTAGTATTCCTAACATTATTCTTTTAGAGTACTGTTAATATGTGCTAACACAGTCTGTTCAACAAATGAACTTCGGGACCACCCCAGCGCTGCTCTAATTTAGGAAAGAATTGAAGACTCATCTCTTTAAAGAACAGTACATCACAATGCATTAAACATCCACATACCATCTTCCTCTCCTTCTACTCATTGACTTTATGTTTGTCTTTCACCATGTACAGTGCTCCACTGCCAAATCAATATGACCAGGGTTGTCCTATAGAAACACCATGTACATACATACATACATACATACATACATACATACATACAAACATACATACAAAGGAACCCTATGCCCAGCTTTTACATTGCTGTACACCTAGATTTTGCACCTTTACAGGATTTTTTTTCAAGAACAGATGGTGGCAACACTCGCACACTCGCAAAGTCACCCAACTATTACCAAAACATCCTCTTACAATAGGCCCAGACCTATTGGCTTTGCCAACATTAGTTATAATTTCCTATTTCTGCCCCTTTCATTGCAATACGCTCATTTGTCATCTCTTTGCCTGCATCTTTTTATTAAGTTATATTATACCTGCAGGTAGCCATGCCGATAAGGAAGTAACTAACATGTTAGTTGTTCAGTGGCAATCACAACTGAAGCTGCTAAAAGTTCATGACTCGACAGACAGAGACTGTTAAGTGGAACAAGACTGTAAGCTGTGTTAGCTTAAACTATATTGTTAGCAACATTACAATACAAGGATGGATACATACTGTTTTTGTGAGTCCAGACATTATATCTATGCAAACATATGCATATCACCTGTTGCAGTCAGACAGCACCAATCCATTTTTCTGCGTGCGAAATAGTAACAGTCAACAATGTACTGAATAGAAAATGAAACCTCAAAACATTTCTGGAGTTTTGAAATTCTATATGGATCAAGTCGGATATAGAGACAAGAAGTCTAGGATGATGAAAGTAAAAGGCATGAGGTGGAATCAAGCATACAAAGCCTTAGTATTCAGTTCAGTACCTTTATTCAATCAGTTGACCATAAAAGCAAAGTAAAAACACAATTGAGAACGTCTTATTGCAGTAAAACCATCACATGATCAAACTGTGATTACTATTCCCCCATATTAAAAAGATACATAAGTTAAATGTCAAAATCAGCAAGAGAGAGGAATTTCATATTAAGATTAGGCTATCGCAGGGGATACTACAGTATTAAAACACTAGCATTACTTGGGTAACAAATTATATGTCCTTCTCAGTTTCAATGCTTGTGTGATAAAGTTAAAGACTGAGCAACATATCAATGCAGTAAAAGCAAACCCTCCTGATGGTTATTAAAAAGTCTGCTGCTAAGAATGGGGCAAAGAAACCATAGCCTAAAAGAAAAGTACTAAGTGCAAAAAAGTAGAAAGTGCTAGGTTGATTGACATGACCTCCTGTCACAGAGGCAACACGGTATTTTCGGGAACCAAATACCTGAAACAGGAAAGGCCACTAAAAAATGGATCTTGTTCCCTCAAAGCTGTGTGAGGTAAAATCTGAGCTCTGGCACCTTTACCCATGTCAGATGAGGCTCCATTCCCTTGGTGGTGAACAATGACGCATATGATTGTACTGTTATTGAGTCCAATACTTTGGTGAACCTAGCTTCCTCATTATAGGCAATGTACTTTTCCTTAACTAGGGGGATCATTATGATAGATGTGAATCTGCCATCAAGCGGCCAAATACCACCCGCCAGATAAGGGTGACGTGCTGGCGGACAGAAAGCCCGTCTGCCATGGGCTCGATACAGGCCTTCGTTATGATTGCCTGTCGGACCCGGCCAGCACACCTAGAATGGTGGCGGTGCCTAGCAGGCACCGTCCGCCACATTAGGATGCTGCTTCAAGCCAGCCTTTCAATGTTGGTTCAACAGCCATTCAAAGGTTGACGGAGATGTACTTTGGGGGCCCGTTGTGGGCCCCCCTTGTGCAGGGGTATGGGAATTGTGCACTTGGGGAAGTGCCCTTCACAGTAGTGCAGGGAAATGCACAACATGAATTTTTGCCACGGGGGTGGACGGTCCCGATTCCCGGGATGATGGCGGACGGACTTAAGTCCATCTGCCATCACAATCACTCCCTAGGTTTGTAAAATGTGGGGATATCTTATCGGGGTCTTCAAAATAGTCAATCAATCCCAGGTCGCATAGGGTATATTTAAGGTAATCAATCAATAAATCAATCAATCAGGTGTTTGTTAAGCGTGACTACTTACCTGTAGGGGTCTCAAGGTGCTGGGGGTGGGGGGTGCAGGTTCCGATCCATCGAGGAAGGGGTCAGACAAAGAGCCAGATCTTGAGATCATTTACGAAGATGGGGAGCGATGTTGTTTGGCTGAGGTGGAGCAGAAGAGTGTTCCAGGCCTTGGCCACGAGGAAGGAGAAGGAGCGGCCTCCCCATCTGGTTTTTCAGGTGCATGGGACCGCGGCGTAGGAGAGCTGGGCTGATCATAGGGTCCTTTGGAGTACGTGGAATCTGAGTCGGCTGTTCAGGTATGCTGGTCCGGTGTCGTGGAGGGCCTTGTGTGCGTGGGTGCACATCTTGAAGGTGATTCTTACCTCAATGGGGAGCCAGTGGAGTGCGCGCAGGTGCTGGGAGATGTGGCAGATTTTTGGCTGGTTGAGGACCAGTCTTGTGGCGGCATTCTGAATGTTCTGTAGCTTGCGATTGAGGTTTTGGTTGCTTCCTGTGTAGACTGCATTGCTGTAGTCGAGTCTGCTGGTGACCAGGGCGTGTGTGACAGTCTTTCTGTGTTCAAGCCGGATCCATTTGAAGGTCTTACGTAGGAGGCGGAGGGTGTCAAGCAGGACGATGAGACTGAGTTTGAGCTCAGAGTCCAGGATGATTCCCAATTTGTGAGTGTGGTCAGTGGGGGTGGGTGGGTTTCTGAGTGTGGGAGGCCACCAGGTGTCGTTCCAGTCATCGGGGTTTGAGCCCATGATGAGTACTTCCGTCTTGTTGGCGTTAAGTTGTAGGCAGCTGTTTTTTATCCATTTGGCGACTGCTTCCATGCCTTCTCGAAAGTTGTGACTGGCGGTGTTGGGTTGGTTGAATAGGGAGAGGATGAGTTGGGTGTCATCCACGTATGACACAATGTTGAGTCCGTAGGTTCTGACGGGGGCGAGCGGAGCCATATAGACGTTGAAGATCGACTGGATGAGGGAGGACCCCTGAGGGACCCCGCAGGTGGTTGACGTGGGGTCCGAGAGGAAAGGGGGTCTGACTCGCTGCGATCTGCCGTATAGGAAGGAGCTGATCCAGTCGAGGACCTTTTACTAGATCCCTGAATCATGGAGTCTGCGTATTAGGGTGCGGTGGGAGACTGTGTTGAATGCCGCTGAGAGGTCGAGGAGGATGAGGGCTACTGTTTCTCCTTTGTCCAGTAGGGTGCGGATGTCGTCTGTTGCGGCGAGGAGGGCGGTTTCCGTACTGTGGTATTTTCTGAAGCTGGATTGGGAGGAGTCGAGGATGTTGTGGCCTTCAATGAATGTGGCGAGTTGGCTCTTGATGGCTTTTTCGATGACTTTCGCAGGGAACGGGAGCAGGGAGATGGGTCTGTAGTTTTTGAGGTCGGTGGGGTCCGACGAGGATTTCTTCAGGAGGGGGTTGACCTCAGAGTGCTTCCAGTCTTTGGGGAATGAAGCGGTCACCAGGGAGTGGTTGATGGTGTGGCCGAGCATGGATGCAATGGTGTCGATGGCACTGTTGAAAATGTGGTGGGGGCAGAGGTCCGTTGGGGCCCCGGAGTGGATTTACTACATCATTTTTAGTGTGACTTCAGTGGTGAGGGCTGTCCAGCTGTCAATCGTTGGCTTCAGGGTGTTGGTGGTGGTTGGTGGGGGTTCAGTGTGTTGGTTGTCTTCGTCGAAGTTGTTGTAGGTGCTCTTGATTTTGTGGTGAAACAAGATGCTGAGTTTGTCGCAGAGGTCTTGTGAGGGAGGGATGTCAGTCGATTCGCTGGTGGGTTGGGCGAACTCCTTGATGATGCTGAAGAGTTCTTTGCTGTTGTGTGCGTGTGTGGAGATTCTATCTTCAATCGCTTTTTTCCTTGTTTTTCTGATGAGTTGGTGGTGGGCGTTGGTAGCGGCTCTGAAGTTGTTGTGAGATTCTGTGGCTATGGTTCTCCTCCAGGTCTTGTCGAGGCGGTGGCAGGTGCTTCTGGATTCTCAAAGTTCGGTGGTGAACCATCTGGCTTTCTTGGCGTAGGTGTTGTTGTTTCTCTTGAGGGTGGCTATGGTGTTGGTGCTGTTGGAGATCCATCTGTGCAGGGTTCGGGCTGCTGTGTTGGGGTCGCCGTTTTACACGATGGTTTGGTTGGAGTTGCTGAGTGAAGAGGTAAGCTGGTCGTCGGTGAATCTGGTCCAGTTTCTTCGTGGGAGCAGGTGCTGGTGTTTGTGGATGATGGGTGTTCTGAAGGTGAAATGGACGCAGCTGGGTCTGTTCATTGGAGTTCCATGGTGTGGCTGAAATGGATTGAGTTTCCTGTTGTGAAGAGGGGGTTGAGGGTGTGTCCTGCTGAGTTTGTGGGTTCTGTCACAATTTGGCGGAGTCCGATGTTGTGGAGGTTGACCAGGATGGATATGGTGTTGGGGTCCAGTTGGTTGTCGATGTGGAAGTTGAGGTCTCCCCGCAGGGTGTAGTTGGTGGATGCGATGGCATGCGGGGAGATGATATCCATGATGGTGTTGGTGAAAATTCCGCGGGGTCTACTGGGTCTGTAGATGAGAGTTCTTCAGAGGGAGGTGGTAGGGTTGGTCTGTATCTTGAAGTGTAGATGTTCCATCATGTCTGTGGACTCGTCGGGGATTGTGCTCAAGGTACTTAAGCCAAGGAATATCTGTGGGTGAATTTCCTGAAAAAAATGGTCAATTTAGAATCTCCCAGAACCCCCTATTGTCTTTAAGGGCTGCACTTTCCAAGTACTCCCAGGCTCTTGTTCGAATCACTACTTTAGTTTTCTCAATTGCTTGGTGACAATCCCCTCAAGCTATTCTGACTGCGTCCTGGTCTCATGGAACAGCATCAATTATTTTTTTTATAAGCATTAGTACATTTATGATTAAACCAGGATTGCATATGACGGTCTGTCCGGGGCTTATCTGAGGTTAGTGCTTCCGAGACTGATTTGCATATCTTACTAAAACTTTCAGATATACCTGCTGGGTCAGCAGCATTCAAGAGGCAACACAAGACCTCTGCCTAATTTTTAATATTAAGGTCCATAAATACTGCCTCAGGGTTCACACAGATCCATTTCCTTTGTATACCCTTATTAGGTGCGTAAGTTAAAGGGGGTTTAACCTAAGTAGGTTGAGAAGAGTGGGAGGGCAAGGCTGACAATTACAGGACAATGATCACTAAAGGGTGATGGGTACACCTCTTATTTTTTCAGATGGGGTGCTACATCCTTAGACAGAAGGATGTGGTTGATCGTGCTACCATTCCCTCTCCCAACGAAAGTTGGAACCTCCACGCTATGATCACTATTTATCTCAGTGGTGAAAAAATGCTTCTTAGTTAAAATTAAGCTTGTCAGATCTTTGCCCTATGCGAAGTGCTGAAAGTGGCCAATGTGCTCTCCCTACTCATCTGTAATTCCACAGACCTGTGACCAACTATATGAATATTTGGCCGTATCAAAGTCCCCCGCCCAAATGATAGAGACAATTAAGGATTCTCTGATTACTATATTAATGATGGTGCGTTCCGGGTCTTCAATAATCTCCACAAGTTATGTCAAGAAATATGTATTACAAATTATTAAAATAATATTACATGCTCTAGGTAAGGATCATTAAAAAATCTGGTGATATGAGCTAGAACTCAGCGTCTTAACATTAGAACACCTTAATGAGGTAGAGACCAGGACTAATAGGCCCCCCTTATCCCTCCTTGACTTACCCAGAATAGCTGGGGAGCTGAAGAAACAAACCCATCTAGTGCAACACAATCACAAGACCAAGTCTCTTGGCAGCAGATGAGATCACATTTTTCAATTAAAGACAGCCAGTCCTTATTACTCAGTTTCAAAGTTATACCTGCTATGTTCCAGAGGAGTTTTTTGTTTTGGATCCCACGGCCTTCTGGCAAGGTGGGGCCTCTCAATAAGTTGCTATGTGATGGAATTATTTCTGAAGCAGGGGGTCTGGGGTCTTTTGGCTTCGCACAAAGGAGCCAGCTTGTCCCAGCAGTGTTTAGCCATACTAAATTATCATGTGGGTTGGTTGCTATCAGAGGTGTTTGCATCAGATCTAGGTATGCGCCATCCCTCTCAGAGAAAATGTGGGCATCATGGACTGAATATTGGACACAACTCCCCTTGTGGATAATATAAGCTTCATCCTCCGTATGCAGAGTTGTATCTGCTTGGACTTCAACATGCCAGAAGGCCCTCGCCAGTGTTCCCCCAAGCTTACTCAACTTGTCTATGGGGTGAATGAGTCACCCATATAAGTCTAATCCTGAGAGTGGAAGGAATCTGTTATCTCCTGTCTTTGTGTGTTGGTTAGGCAAGGATGGTAAAAGTATCCCAAAAGCACAACCTATAGGTTTGTCTGCTCTCTGCACGTGCCTTTCCCAGAAAGCTGCCACAGAAATTCTTGCCATGTTGGCACCTGTCTGGGCCATGGGGGTCACCCTGGAGGAAACTCTGTACACTGGAGTTCCATTTTCAAATCTTAGACTCTTGGCATTTATGGGGATAACTTGATCACTAGGCTGCATGAGGGCAACTGTTGAAGGTTGTTAGGTTACCTTGGATGACAAGTCCGTGATGACCTCATCCAGGGAACTAATCCTCTTCATAAGAGGGGCAATCGCAGAAACCACAATGATTTTCAACAGAGTCTGAACCCCTTCCCAATATGGACTAATGCCCCCTTTATTCATTTCTGGATTCTTGATGGTTTCTAGACCCTCATGGGAGCATGGTGCTTTGGGCATTTGGGGATTGCTGTTGTGAGACTGTTTATCCGTTGTTCCAGTTGGGGTGCCTATTTTAGTTTTCCTCCTTTTTTTGCTGAGGGTTCACACCCTCGGCTGATTCCTGAGAGGTTAGATGTAACGATTCCTGTTTCTAAGGTGAGCTCCCCTACCCCTTTCACAAGCAGCTCAGCAGTGCCTCCTCTGTCAACTTTCTGTACTAAGTTAGAGCCGCTATCTATAATTTCCTCTACGGGTACTGGGTAAATCAGACTCATACATGTGTCGAAGATGCTGGGCCCTTCACCTCTGCCTAATGACAAGCATCCTTCTGCAAGTTCTATTTCTTTTTAATACCACACTGACCTCTGGAACTAAGCAGCATTGGTAAATGCATTAGGTATCTTTTCACCTATGTGATTAATAATAAGCTATTTTTTGTTGTTAGTTGTAGCTTGCTGAGTAGTTGTACAATTTAAGTTACAGAAAGAGTGTTAAAGTATTATGTACAAAAAGGCGATATATTGTTCTGTTATTAGTGGTATTGTGCGGGTACTAATAGCAACATTTTGCAAAATGAAATGAAAGAGGGAAATAATAGAATTCATTGATGTACTGGCAATCTTATGTGTTTAGAGGATTTCTGACAACTTTTGGGCCCGTTGCCCCTGCAAATGCTGCACCATTCAATCATCCCCCTAGTGCCTGTAAGATAACTGCATTCTTGACTGCATGGTTAGTAGTAAAATATAAAAATATTTGGTGTTTAGAAGAGTAATGACACATTTTGGCCCCAGTGCCACTGCATCTACTGTACCATTCAAATCATGACCCTACTGCATGTAAGGTAACTGCACTTGGGACTGACTGTTTAGTAGTAAACTATTGCAATATTTGGTGTTGAGAGGGGTTTCTAGAGCTTTGGGCCCCGATGTCACTGCATCTGTGGCACCCTAGTGCTTGCAAGGTACCTGCACTTGTGATTGCTTTTTTAGTATTTAAATGCAGTAATATTTGGTGTTTTGAGGTGTCTTGACAACTTTTGGCCCTGGTGCCACAGCACCTGCTGCACTATTTGGGCTGGACTGTTCCCATGAGGCATGAGGCGCAGGGTCAGACTGATTTGCATAGGCCTTGTCTGAACAGGGGTGGTGGAGTGAGCTAAAGAATGATGATGGATTAAACCCAGATCTGTTGACTGGGGTTGAGTGTTTGATTTGCTCAAACGCTCCATCCATCATCCCTTTTGGTATCACACTATTGAAATCATGGCCCAAGTGCCTGCTAGATAACTGCACTTTTTAACTGCCTGTCTGTGTTTAGGTGGGTCCCTAGAGCTTTTGGCCCGGTGCCTCTGCACCTGCCACACCATTCAAATAAAGCCCTTTTAACTGAAAGATAACTGCAATTATGTCTGCCTGTATAGTAGTAAAATATAGCATAACTTAGTTTTTATAGGACTTCTGACAACTTTGGCCCCAGTGCCACTGCACCTGCTGCACATTCAAATCAATTCCCTCTTAACTGCAAGGCAATTGCAATTGTGACTGCCTATTTAGTAGTCAAATACAGCAATAATATGTGCTTAGAGGAGTTCTGACAACTTTTGGGCCCAGTGCTACTGCACGTGCTGCACAATTCAAATCATGACCCTGTTGTCTGCAAGGTAACTGCACTTGTGGCTGCCTGTTTAGTTGTTAACTATAGCATAGCTCTTGTATATGAACTTTATTGTTAACATGCAATGTTTATTAACACATTTAGAATGTGATCCTAACGATCAAATATATTAAGTTTAAAAAAATCAATCCAATAATGCCGACAAAGTGCAAAGAACGGTGCTGAGCCACGAATGGGAAATGACACAAACGTTCTAAGGCTACAGCTTCTGCTTTACACAACTAAGTAATAAAAAGCAAGAATTCCAGCATACTGTTAGAAGCTGTCTGCCTTTTGGGTGGGAAAATATCTTATCCGGACAGTGAATGGGGCTTAAACAGTGTGAACCGCTTTAGGAGAAGTATTGTAAATGCGTGCAGCCAAGGGAAGTTAACAACAAAAAAGTTCCACACTAAAGCAAATTATTACAGTAATTCGGCAATTGTAACTGATAAGAGACCCCTTTTAAAATATATTTATACAAGAGATTTCAGAAGCACAACACAATTGCTATGCAGGTGAAACCTAAAAAGGAATCCAGTGTGGTGCCAGGATAGGAGTGGGTGGGGTTAGTGGAGGCACAGTCCTTTCCAGATACAATTTTACATTTTCCCATGTTTGGAGAGTGGGATCCGAATATCTGACGGTAAATAAACTATCAACTCAACAGAAAGAAGATGCTTCAGTCAGCGGAGGAATCAAGGAGGGTAGCCCAGGCCAGACTCTATCGGGACAAGATGGGCCCATCTTGGCCTGGTGTTTGCCTAGGCTCACACCCCAGCGCATCCCGCATGCGCCCCTCGCTGCAGGGAGATATCAGTGTCATTAAATGCATCTGCAGGCTGTGGTCGGCCCCTTTCCGATACGCGATTCGGCTGGGGGTCGAAGTCCCACCTAGCCCAAGCAGCAAAGGCTTGGTGAGTATTGCAGGAAGGAAACCACTTCAAAGAGAATTCCCGCTGAGGGGAGATGTCAGCACCTTTGAGTACATCTTCAGGCTGTGGCCCCACCCCTTCCTGAAACGCGATGCAGCTGGGGGACTAAGTCCCACCCCAGAACATGTGGCAAAGTCTTCAAAGAGAACCCTAGTATTCTGCAAACCTAGAATTTATCAGCATTCGCAGCAACCCCTAAAAAAATCTTTGAACCTGTACATTTGTTTATTTATTTTCTACAAATTAAGCACTGCCTCAGCACTACTTTTCCTGGAACACTTTTAGGGATTGATCCAGCGCTACTCTAAAACAACCCTCCAAACCATCACTGTATATCCCAGGAGCTATCACACTTTACTCAACGGTGGGTCACTCATTCACACAAATCACACTGCTCCCAAAATCAGTGAAAACCAGAGGACGAGCTGCTGGAATAGCAAAGTGCCCTATTTCATCTATTTAATACAAATGTTATACATTTATATACATCTGCATTTAGATCTTACCATGGTTTTAATTCTCGAGAAAACATTTAAGAAACTCCACTGTTTGGTCAATTGATCAGCTAGTAGAAGCTAGCTAATGGAAACCAAGACCGTTTATTTAATTCTTTATTCAAATTCAGTTAAACATTTTTATTATTCACCTAAAGTAAAGAGAAAAGTTAAATTCAAGCAGTTTACATTTATAAGCCGAATAGTTCAGAAGTAAAATAAGTCAAAGACATATTACCCATCTCCTCTGTAATGGAAATCAGGATTAAAAACAGCAAAGTTTCCCAAAATCAGCCTCTCTATCTTTCTCGATGTTCACCACCCATCAAGACTCCGACCCTGTCAAAAGTTAAAGTCAGGAAAAATGTCAAAGTCTTTGCACCAGGGAAAATCGATCAGTCCGACAGCATGTCGTTGTGCGAAAAGTGATTCGAAGCAAGCTTTTTTCTCTCTTCCAAAAGAACTCTTTTATACCCTTTTTCCATAACTTGAAGCTTTAGGGTCCACACTCATCTCTCATTGGTCCATTTCAGGGGTGGATGAGGATAACCGCATCTCCTCATTGTTCAATTTTTCGCAAAGTCATATATTTAAGTCTAATAAAGTTCTAGTTGTTCATTGTTGCAATCTTTCTTTCATTCTTGTCCTTTAACTTGTCACTTCGCTGTACTTTCCCAGGCTTACAACACTGACATTCAGAATTGGCACCGTTCTGCTCTTCAGGCCACAATGACCTTGACATCAACAGCACAGGCACAGACCGCTTGCACATCTCTCGCCCACAGTCGCGCATGCGTAGAAAGACACTTTCTCGGAGTCTCGCAAAACCTCTATTTTTTACTAGGCCGCATGGGCCATAACGGGAACTATCAAAGAAATAAACACAATTAAACATTAGAGTTCGAAGTAAAGCCCTTCTGTTTACCTCCCCCATTCTAAGTTCACCCTGTTAGTGGTTACCTATCTTCTAAGCAACACATATGCGTTGTTTTCTTACCATTCTCTGTCATTTCTGCCACAATAATACTTTTAATAAGCATACATGCATAGCATTCTATTTAATTAAAGTATTTTCCGCACTATATTAGTAAGACAAATTCACATAATTAATGTATTACGGTTTGCAACACAAGCAAATTAGTATCCCATGTGTATTTGTGTGTGCTTTCTATTCTACGTTGGTTAATTTTAAAATCCACACAATTAATACATATTACAGTTATGGGAAACTGACTTTAAGAGGGGTATACAAAAATGTTTGTTTTCACCCTCGCTCCACCAGGATAAAATATGTATAGGTGTTTAGACTGGTCATTTCCATGTCACTTTGACTACCTTTAAATACTTTAATTTATTTTACCCTTGGCATGCTGGACCTTTACTTAGCGAAGTTAAATAAAAACGTATGACCGAAAGGAAAACACACGTTCCTACCAACATTTAATCACTGGACCTTTGCTCTGGGTTTGCATTATTTAGAAAATGTGCTGAAAGTTTAAATACATGAGTTACTGTAGTTGCACGCCTTTTGACCAGCCTGTAAGCAGCAAAGGTATTTTAAAGCCTATGATGCTTTCAGCACAGAACAAAGCCAGGAATTTAATTTCCTCAGGGATAGTAGGTATTTAAGCGACATGTGACCCTGGCTGTGTTGCAGGTGACTATATAATGCTGAAACTCAGTGGAGAGCAATAATATTGCTTTAGTATTCATAAAACTCCATTATTAAATCAAGCATTGGCAAAGACAGTTGGCCTTGGCTCTAAAATATTTTTAGATTGGCAACGTTTTTTTTTCAATTGCTTGCATGTGCATCTGTCACAACGCATGCCCACACATGGCTAGCAATCTTGGAATCCATTTTCTATTAAAAAACTCATTAATAAATGACCACTTATGCAAATAAATAGATTGTGATGCACATGATTAAGTGTGTCATCTTGCGTGTACATGCAGCCATTTTGAATTTGTCAACGAAGCATGATGGAAGGGCGTGTTAGACTGGTAAAATAAAATAAAAAAAGGAAAAAGCAAGTAACATAAAGTGAGAAAACCAGAGCGAGCAGCCTGGCAGCACTTTACATTTATTAAGACTGGTAAAATAATTAATGAAATAAATAAAAGCCATATGAACGTGGGGTGGGGAGTGAGATCGGAGCGGGTGGGCACTGGACAGCATCAGTGTGCAGTGATCAAAGAATGAGAGCCTGGCATCACTTTGCAGCTAAGAAAAACCAAAGGTGATGATGGACGGAGTGTTGACAATACAAACACTCACCCCCAGTCAACTGATCTGGGTTTAATCCATCACCGTTCTTTAGCTCACTCCACCACCCCAGTTCAGACATGGCCATGTGCAAATCAGTCTGACCCTGTGCCTCATGGGAACAGTCCAGCCCGAACTGCCAAGCCATGTCTTCCCTGGACCGGAATTAAGATTCCCAGAACCGGTTTCTGGCATAGTAGCCGTCTTCAGCCGGGCTTGCTTGGCTCCAGTGGCAAAGTGAGCAAGGGACTCACGTCTGAGCATACCCCGCCAACTTAGGGCGCACAAAGAAAAACCAAAGGTGATGATGGACGGAGTGTTGACAATACAAACACTCACCCCCGGTCAACTGATCTGGATTCAAGATAGCCTGGCTGATGAGGATTATGAATCCGAAACCGGTCCCAGGATGCTTGTTTCCGGTCCAGGGAAGACATGGCTTGGCAGTTCGGGCTGGACTGTTCCCATGAGGCACAGGGTCAGACTGATTTGCATATGGCCATGTCTGAACTGGGGTGGCTGAGTGGGCTAAAGAATGGTGATGGATTAAACCCAGATCACTTGACTGGGGGTGAGTGTTTGATTTGCTCAAACGCTCCGTCCATCATCCCCTTTTGTATCGCTTTGTTAGCCCTAAGTGTGGCAGGGTATGCTCAGACGTGAGTCCCTTTCTCACTTGGCCACTAGATTCAAGATAGCCTGGCTGATGAGGATTATGAATCCGAAACCGGTCCCAGGATGCTTGTTTCCGGTCCAGGGAAGACATGGCTTGGCAGTTCGGGCTGGACTGTTCCCATGAGGCACAGGGTCAGACTGATTTGCATATGGCCATGTCTGAACTGGGGTGGCTGAGTGGGCTAAAGAATGGTGATGGATTAAGCCCAGATCAGTTGACTGGGGGTGAGTGTTTGATTTGCTCAAACGCTCCGTCCATCATCCCCTTTTGTATCGATCACTTTGCAGCTGCCATGACCTAGTAAAAACATTAAAATGTAAACAAGATAAAAACAACACAAGGTGAAATGGGATAGGGCAGGAAACCCTAAGGGGCAGTGAAGAGAGAGTGCAGGGGAGAGAAAAATAAGGAGAGAACAAACAAGCAAATGATGCCCATCTAGGGCTTATAACCAAAATTAAACAAGCATTGGCAAAGCCAATAGGTCTCGCCTTTAGGATCTTTAAGTGGGATGAAAAAACTGGTGGTCTCTCATAGGGGCATGGCCAGCGCAATTAAGGGCATGGCTTAAAACACTTAGGGCCAGATGTATGACCCATTTTTGCAAGGGCAAACAGGTTTGCGACCCGTTTGCGCTTGCAAATATACCAATGAGTCATGTACAAACCCTATTAAGCGAGTCACAATTTATTTGCGACTCGCTAAATAGGAATTGTAACTAGCTATTAAGAAGGGGCGTTCCAAGGGCATCCCTTCCTAATAGCGACTCACTACCCTATGGAAGAATATTTTGAGACCACAATTGCGGTCGCAAAACACTCGCAATTTACCACCCTCTTCAAGAGGGTGGTAAAGCACTCGCAAAATGGACCCCTTTCCTTTTGTGAATTCAGGGGAAAATACTTTTTAGGGGCAGTTAGTGGTCCCAGGGACCCCTACCTGCCCTTAAAAATGAAACAAAAATGTTTCATTTTTCTTTTTTTCAATGCATGCTCCTTTGAGGAAAACGGGCTGCATTTAAAAAGAAGTCCCAGACATGGAGGTCTGCGAAGCCCAGCAGGCCACCATAGGTGGGAGGGCAAGGCCATTTCGAATGGGGTCGCAAATTGCGAGTCCCTCATGAATATTGATGAGGTATGCAATTTGCGACCCCATTGGTAATCACAAACAGTGTCTCTGACACTGTTGCACATTGTCATTAGCGACTCGCAAATTGAGACTCGTAACTTGTCGCAATTTGCAAGTCTCTAATGCTAATGGTCGTATATCTGGCCCATAAGCTATAAATCTGTACTTAGCATAGTGTGCTACCCCGCTGGCATTTTGCTGCTTCTATCCATTTATCCAGATATATAACACAACAAGTAGCATTACACCTACAACAAGCCAGCAAAATTGATTTTTTTCAGTGGCTGTAAATTGTATAAGGTACATAAGCATCAACTATGTATTTGCTGTACATTATATTGAAAATGCTTTCTGTTCTTGTTGTCCTTTAACAGCCATGCTTTTTTGCTCAGAGCTTCATGAAGGGGTTTTGCTTCCCCCTGCCTCTTTCTCTGAAGCACCAGCATTTTATTTTCTGTCAAGCAGGCTCGAGCCTGAAGTCAGCTCAAGTTTCAAGTTTCAAGTTTCAAGTTTATTTAATTATGATTTCGGAACTCAGATGAGATCCACTTAAAAGATTGACAAATTAGATACA
The DNA here is from genome assembly GCF_964261635.1 of Lissotriton helveticus. Taxonomy (NCBI): domain Eukaryota; kingdom Metazoa; phylum Chordata; class Amphibia; order Caudata; family Salamandridae; genus Lissotriton; species Lissotriton helveticus. Next base: position 1,376,772,681 of record NC_136059.1, read on the forward strand.
ATTACATGCAATCATAGATAAAATACAGAATAAAAATTAACATTTCCAACCTTTTAATATATAGCTAAGAAACTTTTGAAAAAGTTAAAAATTCTATAACAAAACATTTCGTTGGGGGAGTTATAAATGGCATCTAGGAAAGAAGTGGCAGAGAAAATGCTTAATTGGAGACAAATGGGTCTTAACCATTTGCGCCTCTGCGCAAGTAGAGCCGGGCACACAAAGAGAACATGGTTAATATCCTGAGTTGAATTTTTACAAAGATCACATAAAGCTGAGGAGCCGTACCATCTGCACACAAGAAAATTCAAGGGAAGTAAGTCCTGCCTCAATAAAAACAAGAATCGCCGTACTCCATGAGGGAGATTCCAGATAACGTATGGTTGGGCTTTTCTCATTAGGTAGGTATCAATGGCCAGATAAACGCCTTTCTTCAAGGTACGTGCTTCCATATCCAACCTAAAGCTTAATTCCCAAGAGGCCAACTTCAAGATGGACTTCAGCTGATATGTAGATAAAGTAAATAGAAGCGATTCATCGAGTTGCAAAAGATCAACCGCAGTTCTAAAGTTTTTTACAATTAGCGAATATTCTTTAAAATTTCCTAACAACTCAGTTTTTATAAGATATCTTAAAGTACCTGGATCTACCCTTGCAAGATTAAAAACCCAGCGCACTATCCCGGCTAAGCCCTGAACCCAACTACTACGTAGGCCGAATTCCAGTCTAAATGCGGCTGTGGAGCTCGCTGTATTAACCGTGGTTAAACTGCGCAGAATTTTGCCTTCCGTAGAGTTTTAAAAAAACAGGTTTTTATATCAACTATTTCCATGCCATAGAGTAGTGATGCTGGAATTTTAGCTCGATATACCTCTAACAAAATAGCAAAGTGCCTTCTGCCAGTAGCCTGAAGTCAGCTCAACATCCTGTGATTCAAAACATGAATATGTCCTTGTGTAATGTAACTGGTGCTCATGTAAATCGCTCCACGTTTGCACTATATAAAACCCAAAAATTAGTCTCTTTGAAGTTGCATCAAAAGCAGTGACGGATGATATTATTGCAGTTACGTATTTGTGTGGTGTTTTTCACCCTGAGGGTAAAAATGGAGAGCCCGATAGGAACCCGTCTCAGCACCAGCTTTTGAGAACTGCTGGTGCTGAGCACCGGTAGTACGCGGCCCACTTAAAGCCCTGTACAGGACTTTAAATGGTTGTCTTGCCTCTGCTTTGCTTACTGAAGACCCACAGGGGTACAAGCTGTCTGCCATCTGCTTTAAGATGGTGATGAATGACTGATAAAAATTCATTTATTACAGTATTATAGCGCAAACTCAACCTGAGGGTATCGGAGCGCTGTATATTTGCAGAAGCTACATTACATATGGCATTCATTTTTTAGAGGTTCGGGGGAGATTAATTTGCCCAAAATCACATGGTGTTGAGCAAACACCGGGATTCAAACCTGGCTCCCCAGTTGTACTATCAGCAGTTCTGGCCATTACTCACATATTCTCCCCAAGAGTTAAGGGCACAGAACATCTGCTTATTGTTTCCATTTGCCAGTAAATCTTTATGGATTCTTCCATAGATGCGTGTGATTCTGAACATACAGCCAGTGCATGTATCGCTTCAGGATTCAACTGCATTCACGCGTTGGGCAGTGCCATTTGGGGAGGGGGGTGTTGGGGGCCTTCATAGCCCGTTCAAAGATGGCACGGACCGACAATTGCAATACTTGGGAATCTGTTGCGCCTGTGACTGTAATGCAACTGATGCTCCTGCAAAGCGCTCTGCTACCTTCGGGTCGAGTTCCCGCTATATAAAGTTCCCCAAAGAAATGTGTACGGGATCGCAAAGTGGCTTTTTCATGTTAATCCCACAGATGATCACTGGCGGGGGTGCCGGACAAAAGCATATAATGGAGCAACGCACAGTAAGTGGTGTAGAGACAGCGAACGAGCTAAAGTAAAGCAAACATTTGTGCGTCAACATGCATAATTGGTGAAAAGTGACCTGATCGAGGTAACTGGGTCAGTCGCCAGGGTGGAAACAAACAGCCAAAAGGCTGTAAAAAGACAACAAAAGGAACATGGAAGAGGAAGCTTTCACAAGGGGCACTACAAGGAGCCAATTACAAATGGTGTGAGTGGCCTAAGCCCACAGAGAGACTACATCATACCTCACAGAGCAGGCAATGCACTCTGCTAGGCTCGACCTAAAAAGGAGTCCACTCAGTAATGCAGTGAAAGGATACAGCTCATCGAACTAGAACAGCGTGATATCAAATGCTCTCGGGTGGGACAAACACAAGAATAGGTAGAAAAGCTATTGGATCAGGAGCAGACCAACTGAGACAGACAACAAAGTCATCCAATCATGAGTAAGCAACTGATCTCTAGACCTCTCCAGGTTTATGTTATGTATAGGGAAGGGTTGTTCTTGACAACAGACAGCTAAAGTTACCTGTAGCTGAGAGCTAAAAAGACAGCCAAGGAGTGTTAGCGAAACACTGCTGAGGTTTGAAAGTAAGGTTTATGAAGATGTCCTAACGTTTCCTGCATGCCCATCTTTCGGTCCTGCACCTGTAAACACAGTCCTTAATTCATGCCTGTAATCAGGTAGCAGACACAAGCACTCATCTTTGGGGCCCAGGACTTATTTTTTGCTTGTTGTCTGTAATAGAGAGTACAGGAACTCGGTGATACTTTAATATCATATCCATAATATCAAGGAACAACATATGAAAGGGTGAATGCATCTAGGGAAGCCAGATTTACTATACTTAACTCCATACCTGTGCACCTTGAAGATATATACATTGTCAAAGAACATATATATGAAACTAGGTGTAGAAACTCTAGATAGTTTTATCATCCTTATTTTGGCTATGAAATCAAAGTATGATGACATTCCCTACTCAATATTCAGGACTCACACCATATTTTTCATCATTAGACTTCTACTTTAGAGGGAAAGGGATAAAAGGGAAAAAGAAGGAGAAAGGGAAACATAGGAAAACCATGACTAAAGTCGGGATCAGGGACAAATATGGGTGACCTGTTGTCAGATACTGAGACAGAAAGTGGAGGGTGATGGAAGAAAGATACTTTTTTTTAAACTTTATTTATCATTTTTTGACATATACACAATCTGGCTGTAATAGACACACTGCAATAACGAATCAATCAATACCAACGTATCTGCATTATGATATTGTGCACATATACAATTATGGATTGGATTTTTACAAATCTGGAATATATATATTACTGTTTGTGAATTGCGATTCTCTCTCCCTCTCTCCTCTTACATTAATCATATCTGTGCCTAGATAGCGTCACCCGCAATCTATGCAATGAAGTGCCCTCATAAACTCTGCTCAGCCCACCCCGGTTGGCACTATACCCGAGGGTTGCAATGTGGGAGAGGGTGAATCCAAGCTCTGCAAATATTCTTTAAAAGGTCCCCAGATGTCTTTAGGCTGGGAGGCGGGTGGCTGCATCGTAGCATAGAGTTCGCAATTGATGTTGCAGGAAGTAAGACTGGATAGCCAGGCTTTTGTCGTAGGGGGAATTCTACTGCCCCACTTGAGAACAACCTCACGTTTGAGAAGTAGGAGAGCCAGAGCAATACATTTTCATAGATTCTTTGGCATGTTAAATACATAGCCCAGTAACGCAACCTCAGGTGTCGGTTCTATCACTAAATGTGTCATCTGGGAAGTTAACCTAAATATAGCCCTCCAAAAGTCTCCAGTCTTAGGACAATTCCACGCCAGGGGGACTAAGTCAGCATAAGCAGTACTGCATTTTAAACAGTTGTGCGGCGATTGGGATCTATGGTATGGAGTTTCGCAGGTGTCCTAGGATGCTTGTTTCCGGTCCAGGGAATACATGGCTTGGCAGTTTGGACTGGACTGTTCCCATGAGGCACAGGGTGAGACTGATTTGCATATAGTCATGTCTGAACTGGGGTGGCGGAGTGAGCTAAAGAATGATGATGGATTAAACCCAGATCAGTTGAATGGGGGTGAGTGCTTGCAATGTTCAACACTCCGTCCATCATCCCCTTTGGTTTTGCCACGTTATGTAAAGCATAATTATGCAGAATGATCTGTTCGGTGTCCCAATAGATGTGGTTTACCAAATATCTAACTGAATCTTCACACCAAGTCTGTAGGAATTCTCAATCCCATCTTTCAGTGCCAGCCATCAGATGGAGAATCTTGGACTTGCTGCCATACTGGATTATCTCTCAGATAAGTGGTTCCAAATTTGTCTGGGGGTGGCTGACATATAGTACAATATCATCCACGTATAGTGAGATCAAGAGCGGGCCAGTGTTGAACTGTATGCCTCTATGCAGGTGTCTCTTTTCTGAAAGTGCTGCATTAGCTAAGACTAAAATAAAAAGTTGTGGGGAAAGTGGACACCCCTGCCTGGTGCCGCACATGAGAGCAAATGAGGGGGACAACACGCCATTAAACGGAGCGTAATAAAGTAACGCGGTAAGGTCAATGAAACCCTTGGGGATACCCAATTTACCCATGACTGCCCAACTGAAAGGCCACTCCAGAGAGTCGAAAGCCTTTTCTGTGTCCAAAAGGACCGCTGCTACAGGCACCTCAGGAGTAATTCTGTGCAGTACTGTAAACAATGTACACAGACTCAGTGCCATGGATCTATGGAGAATAAATCCAGTTTGCGCTGGGGATGTGATGCGATCAAGCAGCAAAGCCAGCCGAAGCACAATAATTTTGCAAGGATTTTATACTCCACATAAAGCAGCGACCATGGATAACATCCACAGCTCATAGGATCTTTGCCTGATTTGGGAAGTAGGACAATGACTGCTTCGCGTAGCATTGGAGGAAGTTGTTTTTTTCTAGGGCTTCATTGTACATCTCAAGAAGATACAGGGCCAATATATCTTTATATGTTTTATAAAATATGCCCATAAAGCCATAAAAGCCAGGGGCAGTGAAGCCGTTCAAGGCATCTATATAGCACTAATTAGTTCATCCTTGGTAAATGGCTCTGTCAAGAATTTCTGCATAAAGTCCTCCAACCATATACCATGGCTATCTCGTCCAGGTAAGTCCTGCAGTGTATAAGTTAGAGTAGTACTTCAGAAATTCGTCTCTGATCACGGGAGTATTGATGTGTATTTGACTAGTCTCAGAACTAATGGATGTGATGTAGGCTTTTCCTACGTTAGGCTTAGAAGCTGTGCCAAGGTGTGCCCCGGTCTGTCGCCCTCACCATATCACCTGGCTGTGGCATACTTCCCAAGGAAGTTAGTTTTACTCTCTGCTGCCTCCCTGAACTCAGTCATCAGCAACAAATGGAGGTTAGGTCCAGATAGGGTAGGGGACTGGAGTTGTTCAGCGTCAAGTGCCCCCAGTTGTTGTTCTATGCGGGTGATAGTATCTCTAAGTATTTTCAATATCCCAGAATGTTGGGGAATACATACCCCTCTAGTATAGGCCTTGAAGGCTTCCCACAAGGTCACCCATGTGCTGACTGAACCCTCATTAAGTTCAAAATATGTCACAATAGCTACTCGCAGTTCTGCCAAGAACACAGGATCATTTAAAGCCCGCCCGGAAATCTTCATTGTTGTTCAATACTTTCGGGTCTGGGAACTCGTTCCTGCAATAAAAAGGGGGAGGGGTCTGAGTACGTTCTAGGTAGGTGAATAGTGGACCTGAACCAGGGCACCATATTAGGAGAGAAAAGCCAGAAGTGAAGCTGTGTCCAGGTATCATGTGGAGCAGAGTAATGCATGCATGCTAGTTCGTTCAGGCTATTCATCTGCCATATATCTATTAAGCCCAGTGAGCTACAAAGATCCAGCAGCGCAATGCGGGCCCAGGGTTTAGTGTAAGTGGAATTTGCTGTGCTGTCTTTCTCCGGCAGAAGGAGAAGAATTAAATCCCTGCCCAAGCAGATATAGTCCGCACCCGATGAGAGGAGTAATGCATGCATACTATGGAAGAGTTCAGGATCATCAACATTGGGTGCATATATACACAGTAGAGCAATACCGTAACCCATTAGTCTCCCAGTGACAAGGGTATAACGATCCTCTCTATCATTGTGCACTTTATGTAGTTGAAAGGGCAGGCGCTTATGTATTAATATAGCAGTACCTCTAGAATATGTACTATAGTTCACAAAATAACGATGAACACCCCATCTAGAAGCAAAGGAGGTAGGGGAGGCAAGGGATAGGTCGGTTTCTTGTAAAAATGCAATATCAGCATGGTGCCGTTGTAAATAATTTAACACATGCTTTCCCTTTTTGGTGGTTTAAGTCCATAACATTCCAAGCGACAACATTCACATCTGAAATAGTAGACAACCTATCTGCCATTATATGTAGCAATATGATCTGCAGACTGTAAGCGTAGAAGTATCTTAGTACACGATGAGTAGCAGTGGATTAACTGTGCCTGAAACGATTGAAACAATCCCAAGAAACTGGTCCCCTCCCACACCTCCCACCCATCCCTGCATATCCCTTTGCAGGGAAATCCCTTAATGAAAACTTTGCAAATTGCCTCATGTAATCTACACGATTGAATACAACACAAGATAAGATACATTCTCAACTCAATAACAATCAAAACATGTAATAACACTGGGGGTGTGGCAACCCAAAAGGTGCAAAATTTCTTAAGGTGACTCTATCACATCTGTATGCTGTAATTATTAAACCTCATCCACAATATTTTCAACTTTAGATGGACCAACACTATTCATTGGAGAAGAGTTCCACACTGGCCGCTGATCCACTGTGTGGTGGGGAGTCCCCTGATTTAACTGTGATTCTGTGTCCGTCGTTACTTTTATATCCTTTGTAGAAGTCTGGTACCGCTTGTGGCGAGTCAAAAATGCGAGACCCACCCTTTATGTCCATGCGGAGCCGAGCTGGGTAGATCAAGCCATATCTAAGGCCCAGATTCCTGAGCGTAGCTTTGACCCCAGAGTATTTCCGCCTGGCATCTTGCACCATGGCCGTGAAATCAGGAAATAGAGACAGAGTGGAGCCCTGCCGGGATAAGGTGCCACGTTCTCTATCCATCCGCAAGGCAATGTCCCTGTCCCGGAAATTTAGTAGGCGGGCTTGAATGGGTCTCTGTGGACAGCCTGGGTTAGGTCTCGGATCCAGGGAGAAGTGTGCGCGTGGTGAAGGCCTCGCTGCCAAAAAGGTCCGAAAACAGGGCCTCTACAAAAACAACCATATGACTGGTATTGGTGGACTCAGGCACCCAAAGGATTCGTATATTGTTGTGCCTACTGCACACCTCCAAATCTTCATTTTAATAGCTATTTCCTTAAGGATCCTTTCCATTTTGTCTAGGCGCTTAGTTGATTGGGCCGCCCCGTCCTCTAAGTCCGAAACCCTGCCCTCAGTGTTGCCTAGCCGCTTATTGTGGACATCCAATTTGGCCCCCATTGTGTCCAACCTTTTTTCAAGGTTGTCGAAGCGACTGTCCAATGCTTTGAAGCCAGCTTGTAATTCCTGCAGAAGCACACCAGAACCCACAGGAATGTCACTAGAGACCGCCGACTCCAGTCCACCCTCCGCCATGTCACTAACCGGATTCGTTGACTGCTCAGCAGGTTTGTGGAATTGCAACAGCCTTTGCTTCAGGTCTCTCCGACCCATCCATCAGGCAGCCGTGCGATGAATCGTTGGGCCGCCACTCGCTGTTGTATGCGCTCCAGGGGAATGGACGACACAGTGATCACTGGGCTTCAGCGCGTTCACAATTGCCGTTTCAGTCTCATGCCAGCCAGGCCTCGTATCATGAGAATGGCAATAGGAAACCGCGCCACCATCCTGCTGCAACACAGCGCAGCATGCCAGGATAATGCGCCCAACTACAGGATTGCCAAATGCTGACACCATGCCAGTCGCGAGGCACCAATTGAGGGTGAGGTTCAGTGAAATAATCTAGGCCTCACCTCAGAGGGAGATTGGGCGCCTCAACTCCCACAGAAGGGCATCATTGCTGGTATGGCAGCCATGCGGTCACCACATTCAGCGCGGCTGCATGGGGCAGGTCACCGGTGCCCCCCTCTCAGGAGTCGACCGGTCTAAGCCAGGTGACTGACCCCCAAGCTCGCAAACGGCCCCTGTCGCATCAGGCCTCCGGGGGCAAGGTAGGTCGAAGGAGCAGCACCAGAGCACAAAGTAAAGGGTGTCGATAGGGGAGGCACTGTTATCGGGACCCACTCACTTCCAGGATCCACAAGTACAGCAGGCGATCTGTAGCCGGAGGAGCAGTTGAAGACGCGGTAGGGGAGCTCCACAAGGCCGTTGGTCGAGCGTAAACCACGCCAGTGTAATGGCAGAAGTGCATGACGATCACATTGATGCCTGATCTTGGTTAATTCTGCCACTGTGATGCCGCCTGGATGCTCCGCATGTCACAGCAGGCCAGTGCAAGGTATGGGGCAGCTGGACCATGATTCTTGGAGCAAGTGGGTGAGTGGATGAGGTAGGATTCCGGGTAAACCTGGCGGAGCTTCAGTGTCGCGTGGCCATTCTGGTCTTCTGCCTGACCACGCTCCCATGGAAGAAAGAGGCTTGAGGTGAGATCAAGCATAGATAGCCTTAGTATACAGCAAACCTGGCATTCGGCAGCGCTTGCAGCAACTCCTGATAAAAACTTTGAACCTGTGCACTTCTTTTTTTCTTTCTTACAGATTAAGCACTGCCTCAGTACTACTGCTCCTGGAACAATTTGAGGTATAAAATATGTATGGGTGCTTTGGCTGTGTGTCACTGAGAAGTAAACTGGCACATATAGGTTGATCTGAACAGGTGTGCTAAAAACAGCAAGTTGAAGGTGGACGAAGGACTACTCTTTCCTCCATTTAGTTTTCCCACATTTACTGTGCCCAGATGTAGTCTGTGCTTACCTTTGAAAGGCAGTATGAAAACTATGTCTACCACATGCTTATGTATGAAATACATTTTATGTGTTTGCCTTGACATCATCGTACAAAATAATAACCTGTCACCTTTCCTTCATACAAATGACCCATTCTGATTTTTAACTATCATATTGTTGTTTTTGTATTTTCTATTTTACTAGAATATACTCACTGTCACCTCCAAATCCTCACACCCAGATGGAGAAAGAAAGAGAATATTTTTTTAATGTCACTTTTTTTAACCAACAATGCTAACGTGCCCTGCTGAAACATACCATTTTACCCATAACCTTAATACAAACGTTTTTTAAGCATGCAAGTAAATTAAATGATGAAAATACCTCCTTTACTCCTGACTGGAACTCATAAGGTGATTCTTGTCTGGCTTAAATGCACTTATTACTGTGGATTTTTCCACCATGAGTGTGGAGAAATCTGCAGCAGTAAATAATCACTCAAAGGATAAGCCCTCGAATACACCTGGGTCATATAGACCAATATCTTTGTTGAATGCTGATGGGAAAGTTTATGCTAAGATATTAGCTAATAGGTTAGCGAGAGTTATTACGCCTCTGGTTTCTATGTCCCAACATGGATTTATACCTGGTAAAAGTACGATTAATCACATACATAGAGTCATTACCCTTATAGATTATGCCAATGTACTCCATAAAAAGTTGGGGTTAATATTTTCTGGGCACTGAAAAAGCATTCAACCGCGTTTCTTGGGTTTTTATTTGGGGTATTATGCAGAGGATGGGCTTTGGACAGAAATATACCAGTGCAATTCAGAGCATGTATAAGTTACCACGACCCAGGATTTGTGTGATGGGCAGGGAATCACAGCAAGTTTTTATTAGTAGGGGAACAAGAAAGGGATGCCCCTGCTCCTTGTTATTGTTTACATTATATATTAGCCCATTTGTGCATATGCTAGAACAAAGTACTAGTATTAGATCAATGGAATGTGGGCAATTGAGGTGTGTGTTCTAGCTTATGCGGATGATATTGCAATAGCTTCGGCAGACCCAGCACAAGCAATAAAGGAGATAGAAAGGCTAGCTGAAGAATTTGGGTGGTTTCTGGATATAAATTTAATTTGGCTAAAACCCAGATAGTATGCACCAATCATACCTGTCCGGGGGAAGCTCGTGTAACTAATGAAGCTAGATAGCTCGGTATTAAGATTAGAATGTCTTTGCAAGACTTGATAGAGGCTACTTGGGGTAGTATAGTTTCAGGGATGAAGCAGCAGCTGGATCGGCTCGAGTGCGTACACCTTACTTTGGTGGGGAGATGAAATGTGCTAAAGATGATTGTCCTCCCCAAAATACTATATTATTTTAGGGCGGTACCGCTAGAATTAACAAAGAAACATTTGCAAAGGATCCAATTCATATGTGCCAAATTTATGTGGGGACAACGAAAAGCGAGAAAAGCATTTACATTTATGATGTTACCACTTGATAGAGGAGGGTGGGCCGTTCTGAACTTCTTTTTTTTATTATTATGTTTGCTTATTGCAAAACATGCAGATTTTGTTAACAGGGGAAGATGTGATAGGTGCAGAAGCTCCATCGATATATTAATTATTATTAGAGAAGAAGCCAGAAATGTCTTAGTAAAATTTAGCGAGCCAAGCTATTATTAAAAAAAACACAGTTCATGGTCATGATTACTGCTTATAAAGTGTGTTATAAAGTGTGGAAAATGATATGCAAATGGCTAGCCATCCCACAGATTAATTACTATACACCTCTTAACTCAGTTGTTAGGTTTCCAGCTATATTTTGGGATTATAAAATGCTGTTGTTGAAGCGGTTTAGACAGTTGGGCGATTTATTTAACGGGAGAGTATTATCTTCATTTGCAGAACTAGCTGAAAGCTATGCACTTCAACATCAGGAATCTTTTAAGTATTTGCAACTTCGTGATTATTTAGCTAGACCTCATCTACATGAGGATAGTACAGTATTAAAGATAGTAGAGGCAATTAGGTAAAGGGATAAAGATTGTAGTATTATGTTCCATCTTAATCGAGTCTCAACTGGACGATGTGGCTGCTCAAGATCTCTAATGGTCCACACGATTAGGGCAAGATGGAGAGCTCATGCAGAGTTCTATTGATACTGCAGGGGGGATATTGCTATCAGCAAACTTGAAAACACAACACTTTAAAACCATATTTGATCTATATCATACACCAGAGAGGATGATGAAGTGGGGTGGAAGTAATGAAGGGAAGTGCTTTAGGTGTAGTACCGATAGAGCTGATACTGTGCATGTTTTTTTTTATTGTACAGTACTGTCACAATTAAAACAACAAATAGAGTTGTTTCTGCAAGAGGTTACAGGAACTACAATTTGTATAACAAAACAAATGATGTTATTGGGGATTTGGGGAAATGTGTCAAGTGAGCAGCCAGTATATACATTTAGATACATGACATCTATTGCCTCTGCGGTGGCGCGACTATGCATAGCTTCATGTTGGCTTCAGAGGGAGGCTCCCACATTCCGAATGTGGAGGGCTACATTTTATAATGTTTTTAATAAGGAATATAGCCTTTACTGTACGAAATCAGTCAGACGGCAAAAGCTAGGGATGTAGATATGGGAATCATTGGTACAACACATGAGGTGATTGTCTGATCTTGGCTGTTAGGCAATGCTACTATGGATTTATGCTTTTGTGGTTTTTTTAATATTATTCTTGGCACTGCAAGTGTAATTGAAGGAATTTCTAGGCATTGACCATATTTGATACAGATTTGTGAAATGGATTGAAATGGATTGAATAAAAAAATAATAATAATAATCACTCAAAGTGCAGTATGTCCAGGAAGTTTGGGAACGCTCACAAACATGTACATTTGTGGCCATTCCCAAACGCAAATCGAACCTCTTTCCACAATGGAAAATGAAATTTACTCCTCCACTGTTGGGAGTAACTTCTCTTCCAGGAAGGGCAGAGAAACACTAACTCCATGTATGGCGGTGGCAGTGTACGGAAAGAGCTATTTTCAAAGGAAATAGGACCCTGTGGGACCTATTTTACATTACAGTAGTATACCTGGAAATCTGCACCTGGCACACATTTCCAGGCATAGTACAGGGAAGGTCTATGAATGGAATAAAAGGAGTCAGCCCAATCTCTATCTTTTATAATGAGACTAAGAGTGAGTGAGTTTTCAGAATGACATACAGAGGGAAAAGTTACACTGAAGGTAACTGGGGATATTATAGGGTGTGGGTTTAGTATCCGTGAGAAGGAATTTTACGGTAAGGATCACAAAGAGTGAATATTAGGACTTGGACCTCTCCAGCCATGGATTGAGAACATTGGAAATTGAAACATGCTAACTCCCAGCCGAAACCACAGTGATCGTTGAGAAAAGAGTTCAGTCTCCATATTAACTAAGCCACAGGTATAAATTAAAGCACCGCCAACAATAGCAGCAGTGCATGGGCATCCTTTGAATGAGGATTTTGAAGGAAAACGCACGGGAGCAGAGAGATGTATTGCTTAAAGCATAGACAGAGAGACAGGGAAACAAAAACGTTTCCACTCTGGTGTCTTCATGGTGGAGAAAAGTCACTGATGAGTGGCAGGGAGTTAGGAGTGAGGAAGGAAGGTAGAGGATTCTGACACTTGTTGTGATGCATCAGTAAACGTTTTGGATTCTCGTTATGTAAGGTGAAGCTCCTGGTTGCTAAGAGAGGTGTGGCAGATAGTGTGACATTAACGAAAATGAATTTTTGGGAGGTGTTTTAAGGAAATTTTGTAAAACATGTTTGAATGAAATGCAAGTGGATCAGATGAAATGAAAGTGATTTAAGAGTAGATAGGACATGATGGAAGAACTTTTTAAGAGAGTAGGAACTGGCGGAAGAAAGGCTCTGGAGAATGACAATAGGTCCTGATGAGTCAGAGCAGGAACCATTTTGGTACCTTAGAGACACTATTTGTAATACTGACACCTGCACTCAAAGGGGTAAACAACACATTTGCCTTTGAAGATTACCTTTGAAGAGCTGCAATCCCACCTTCTGATGCAGGCATTAGTACCTTATGCCCAGAGTAAAGATCCGTTCAGTCAGGCACAAATGCTTGCTTTAGCAGGTGTAGGAAAGTGCCCCTTTTTGACATGGTCACCCTCACTTTTTGCCTGGTAATTGATGTGACTTTGACCGGAAGTGCACTGGGCTTCTGCAAACCAGATCACCAGTGCCAGTTCTCTTTCCCAAAACTGTTCAACTTTACCCCAATTAGCAGCACCTTTAGTACTCCCTGTAAGTCCCTAGTAGGTACCTAGGGCAAGGAGGCTAAAGAGGGCACTTAAGGGCTTCAGCACAAATTGTGCCACCCTAAAGGACCTCTCACCAAACACATACAGACGGCCACCGCAGGCTGCATGTCTTGGTGTGGACAAAAGTGAAAACACCACATAGCATGCCCACAGACACTGCATGCAATATAGGTAAGTTACCCCTACCACAGGCCTCACAACCACGGCATTTCCAGCAAAAGTGGTTTTCTTTTTTGCATCCATTTCACAGGGGTACAAATGGACGACAGGAAGAGACGGTGAGAACCATTTCTTGATTCATGATTTTCTGGAAAGTGAGAAGGAGTTAGACAGAACGAGAGGGAATTGGAGTAAGAAAGAGGGGGCAGCTGCCAGCGGCAGAGCAGAAGCGGACACCTTCCTTGTCTTGTCTGGGCAGGAAGTAAGAGACAGAGACCTTTTCCTTCTCCGCTCCCCGCCCGTCCACAAACAGAATATTTCTGACGTCCAGCAATGCATGTTCATAATAAAAAAAAGTATAGAAACGGAATCTACAGAATTAAAGAAGTAGGGGCACGCCGTGCCCTGCCGTTCCCGCCCACTTCGACCACTGACAAGCACTGAGCACTGCCAAAGTGTGGGACTTTTGGTATGATGACCCGCAGCTCCCTCTGACAGACTTTCATGGGAGAAAGGGGAAACAAGGGCTACTTGAAGACCAGCATAACCACATAACCGCAAATTAATGGGAACAGAAATGGGGCATTGTGACAATGTGCTTTCCACGCTGTGCCAAAGGAAGGCCTAAGCAGCCAATGCCAAGCCTTGAAGTCAATTTAAGAGCAAATGGCTGGAGGTGCCTGACCGGAAGAGACACATTGAACGTGTTCCTAATCATAAAACATGCACCCTCTGTAGAGCTAATAGACAACATTATTGCAGGCTATAATGTGTGTGGGCGTAATTGCACGTGTCTGGAATTATAGAAGATGAAATATGGCTTACATTGTCAAAATATGTTATATTAATTAACTCTGAGTTGAGTGACGTTGAAACACGTCCTCTTTGATGTTACCGACCTACTTAGTTGCTTAGTATAATCTAATTTATTGCTAAATTACAGGTTCTTTCCCTATGTTTAGCGTCTGCATTTATGAACAGTGTTCTCCTCCGTATAGAAGCGCACCCACAGACAAACGGCACAAAGAACAATGTAGTATTATTCAAAAGTTATTTATTGTAGACCGATATCATAAAATGCTATTTTAATGTCTGATTTCGAATTTCACCTTGTGTATCCATTTGCAAAAATAAAATGCATCGCTACCTACAGCACACAAAGTGCCTCTTCAGAGATTCAGTGACCCCATTTTAATGCTTCAGAGATGACAATCTGATATTGCTGTCACATGAAGATGAAAACCCAGCGTAATTTTGAAGAATGCATGCACGACCGTTGTTATTTGAGGTATTCCAATCCACAGGTAATACAAATGAAAGCGACATTTTGCTTTTCGAAGGTGACCTGTAAGCCGCTTACAAACTGCGCTGTGTGCGCCACAGTACAAAGGTGTGAACGGCATGAAGTACCCGTGCGTGCTTTTTAATTTACCACGCCTCGAAGGAGCCAGCTTCCACTTGATGAGAATATCGACAAGCCGTTGACAGCACACACCACGAAGACCTTCACGGCGCAGCCGAAGTGACGCCGCAGAATATTGTCTAGTGACTCAGAACAGCCGAGCTCTGCTAGGCCCAGGTAACGACCGCTACATCAATGTTATTTATAATGAAGACCGCGCGTCTTCTCGTCAATATGAAAGGACAGGAAGGCTGCTTGATTTCTCGTCTTTGAACTAGTGCCTAATTTATTTACAAAATAAGTGCCAGGGCTCTCATCCGGAGGCCACTGCAGCTTGCACCACGCATTGCTCCTGCGATGCTGCCAATGATAGTAACAGCACAACTACTAACCATTACACTCCTACAAATGTGGCAATTTGAACTATTCCAGGCCCCCAACACTATAAGAATGTCTTGGCCAGCAGGTAATAGTCATTTTGAATGTATATAGAGCTTCTAATTAACTGTTGTTGTGGCCATATCTAAATTAGCTAGATAGTGCCTCCTAGTGGCAGACTGTCACAAGTACCATGTTGACAAGTAAGTGCTGGCGCTGAGCACTGGAAACCACTGGCTCAAATTAAGCACTGCTTTGAACCCTGGCAGGTGATGACCACACTCTACGCAAGAAGTGGCTGGGACAGACTTGGGATTCATGTATATTAGCTCAAACCTTTAAACTTTGTCCGTCCAGTAATACGTTCAGAACTTCCACTGTAGAAGTTAACACAAAAGATCATATCAAACCCCCCACCCTCCAAAAGACCAAATACACACTTTGCCATGTGGTTACGTCAATAAGATTTAGGGGGAGATTCACTAAGATTTTGTGCGTTTGGGTCTCAAAAGTGATGCAAAACGGCGCAAAATGTTTTTTCCTAGTTTACTTTCCAGTGCTAAACTTGTTTAGCGCTCGAAATAACGTAAAAGTAATGCGAAGCAGCTCATAGCACTGCTTCGCATTACTTTGCGCCATGGGGAGTAGCAAGGGTGGTGCATGGGCATTCCAATGCAACCAGCCAAGGTTTCTCATGCTAAACCCAAATTACTAAATACAGTAGATTGGGTTTAGCAAGTGAAAACTGCACCCTTTTAAAGTAGGTTCAAGGAATGAGAAATGCTTTAATTTCTCCTTCCTTTTCCGACTTTGCATGTGTGCTGTACTGTGCAGCACACATGCAAAGTGGGAAAAACTTTCCCTCGTGTCTAGGCATAGTATTTTGTACAGGAAGTGACCCCTTCTTGTACAAAACCTATGCTAGACTCAGGCACGCACCCTAGCGCTATGGCGCTAAGGTGGAGTGTGACGCACAGCAGCTGTATTCAGTGCTGGTGCAAGGGAAAGGGGAGGAGAGGCCATATTTTTGATATTATGGCGTTCTACTGCTCCCCCTTAATCTATTACAGGTATAAATGTTCCTTCTTAGAGAGTGAATGGTTAAGTGCGTGCTGCTACCAGGTCAAAGTTCGGTGTTGTTATTAGCGGAGGAACATAGCCCCTGCACGTGCATCTTCCCATTCACCCTGTTAGGTGGCAGCAGGAAACACTCCAATTGAAAGGATTGGAATAACAACCAGTGTTCCAATCACCGCTGTGATTGACTGCAGTAGGCCTCATAGGACTGATCACACAATGCATAGACTGCCAGAATGGAACAGTCAGCAGGTGGCATGTGAAGATGACCATTTGGGGTTGCAAACATAGTAAGTGAGTATCAGCACCTTGGTAGAGCCTTCCTAATATTGAGATTGAAAGTTGTCCCTTTGGGAACCCAGCAGCTTTTTGATTTATCATGTATATGGTCCCTCAGAGGGAACCCGGGCAGCCCACTACCACAGAGAGTTTCACCCCAGTCATATGTGAAGGAGGGCATACGTTTCTCCTAGTGTCATCCTCAGACTTCCACAGTGGTCCATTTGATGCTGAATCCTCTAGAGTGAGTATAGAACCCTGTGAGATACATTGCAAATGCAAGGAGAAGGAGTGCTAGGGGCAAAACGTAAAAATGAAGAAAGACATGAGAATTAGGCCACAATATGCTAGAAATTTGGTTAATATAAGGGGAGCATCGTTAATTATGGTGCCCACCTCACCCCAGGTCATCGTAAAACTGTTCCCAATCCTAGACTATCATTTGACAACTTAATGCATTCTGGTTGTTGTAGTTTTGGTTTGCTTCTATGGAAGTAATTAGAGAAACACACCTGATAGCACTTCTTTGCAAATCAAAAATTATTTGGAAACAGTGTCTGCGATGACATGGACTGAGGCGGCCCGCTAACCATAATATCACTCAGCGCCACCATTACACCAGATGTGGGCCACCAAAATATGAAGATGGACCACATAGGATGCACTGGTAATCGCTGGGCTCAGCTCCTGTCATATGTCAGGCCAAGAGACTATCACTCTGCAAGCTTTAGCAAAACTGCATTTTCACGTCTTTATTTGCCCTCGACTTTGAATCCTTCTTGGACACGTTATAATTCAAACATAAGAGTTACTCAATTAAAAGTAAAAAGAAAGGGTATATTTGTTCAACAAATCACAACAATTTATCAGTAGATCAGGTGTAATTTGTTTCTCACTTCACATCACCCAAAAATTATTTCAATCGTTTTATTTTTACTTACAATATTCAAACGCATTTAAAAGCACAATACATTAACCCTTTCCATGCGATGGACGGCCCCCGGCTGTCCGACATCACGGTGGGCGTGTTCGTCAGAATCGCCCATGCGTGGAATTCGCCCGCACCGTTGGGTAAATCCACGCACATTCAAGGGGTTATAGCATTGCCATACTTTACAGTTGACAGTCAGAAAATGGATCCCTCAGTGACGCTGTGGTACCATTGAGCAACACCAAGCTAAAAACATTGATGCATGTCTCAGTGAGTAATGATCAATTTCGGCCACCTTCTTCTGGAGATAAACACGATATATCACATTCTTTAGGAGGTTAAGTTCAATTTCTATATTTTTATCTAATTCCCAGAAAGGGTTTGATGTCTTTTTCAGCTCCCCTTCGCTACCAACTATAATGGGGCATAGGTATGATTGTCATTATATATATATATATTACCTACTGGCGGTCGCCAGTAGGTATATATAGTTAGGACCTAGTTTTCATAGGAAATCTGCAACATTCTATTGGGAATAACTTTGGCGCCGGTTAATGAATGTATGCGATTTTCTCAAAGAAGATGGCCCGTTACGCTCCGCTCTTTCCCTGAAAGTTTCGGGGGGATTTGTGAACCGGGGGCCGAGAAAAAAGGGGGTCCCAAAACGTGTTTTCCCCATGTTATTTTCCATAGGACGATTAGACACGGCTACAACCCGAACGGCTGAACAGAATTACACCAAACTTGGCAAAATGGTAGGGACTGGTACGCAGTACGGTCTTTTGTTTAAATGGTGTAAATCCCTCCAGTAGTTTTTGAGAAAATTGTATTTGAAAAAATGTATATATCCATAGGCATTGCACCGTGCGCTCACTGTAAAATCGCGGGGTGCGCGCACTGTACGCGGGCCTGGGGGCTCCTTGTGGGACCCCCTGAGCAGGCCTAGGGGGTCAGGGTGCTTCTACCCTGCCCCCTTTGCGTGTTTTGCACCTTTGTTTCACTGCTTTCTTGTGCCTTGGTTCTACCGAGGCATAAGATGGCTGCCAACACTTCCTGGTTCGGAGTGTTGACAGACAGTGGCAGCCAATCAGCATGCCTTTCACAGGAAAGCAGCATGCTTATTGGCTGTCAACACTTCTAACCAGGAGGTGTTGGCATTCATCTTGTGCTAGGTAGACCGAGGCACAAGAAAGCAGAAAAACAAACATGTAGAAAAAAAAGGGGGCAGGGTAGAAGCACCCTGACCCCCTAGGCCTGCTCAGGGGTTCCCACAAGGACCCCCAAGGCCAAAAATGTTTTTAAAAAAAACCCCAGTATGTTTATTTAAAAATCACCCCCAAGAGGGACCAAATCGCGGGGGCATAGTGTGAAAGAAGTGTGGGGGGTGCCCAATCCCCCCCACACTGCCCCGGGGACCGCCGACCTCCGGGGCAAAGCAAAGCAACCCCCTGGCGCATACTGGAGGCTCCTGGTGGGTTAGTTGCCCCCCAGGGACCCTCAGTATGCAAGGGGAATTAGTTCCCCCTCTGCAAACATGCCCGGGGGCTGTGTTGCAGAGAGGTGTAAAAAAGGGTGTGGCCTCATTACACCTCTCTGCAATGCAGCCCACTGCTTATACTGGAGGCTCCTGGTGGGCTTATAGTTTTTTGAGTGAATTTCAAAAGTCTTTTAAATGCTAATTCCTAACTATATAAGGCCTGAATCCTATGGTTTTTTTCAGTGAATTTCAAAGGTTTTTTAAATGCTAATTCCTAACTATATAAGGCCTGAAACCTATGGTTTTTTCAGTGAATATATATATATATATATATATATATATATATATATATTCACTGAAAAACCATAGGTTTCAGGGACGTTATAGTTATTTGGACATTTCTCTCGTACAAAACCATAGAAATTTCCCTGTTATAGTTAGTTCAGCTTACTATAACTCACACATCCGCAATGCACTGCTGATGACGTCACATATTACATCATTCATGACATAATCAGTGACATCACGGTTGACATCACTGATTACATCATCCACATGAAAATCTGATCCACCTCCTCATACTCTGTTTATCTTCAGAAGAAGGTGGCTGAAATTGATCATTACTCACTGAGACATGCATCAATGTTTTTAGCTTGGTGTTGCTCAATGGTACCACAGCGTCACTGAAGGATCCATTTTCTGACTGTTATGGTTTTTGCAGTGAATTTCTAAGGTTTTTTAAATGCTAATTTCTCACTGTAACATGCCTGAAACCTATGGATTTTTTTGTGAATTTCCAAGGTTTTTTAAAATGCTAATTTCTAATTATAAATAATGTTCATTAACCTATGTTTTTTCAGTAATTTTGATATTTTGTTTTGTGATATTTTGTAACTTTAATATCCTAAAAGTAGATTTTTAATTGTTTTGTTTGTTATTAAAATAATATAATGTCTTCTGGTTTCTCAAATATGAATATAAATATTTTTGTTGTGAAAAAAGTGGAGTTGCGCACCCATCGTGTACCTATCTCGGTGGGTGTGCAGATTCATTTCAGCCAACCCACTCCGCTTCCGCTTACAGGAGGGAACTACAATGCTACATGTCCCTGGTCTTTCCTGTAGTGATCTGCTGATCACAGGTCTAGTTGTCAGCACTCCCTCACAGCTGGTTTACACCCAGACCACACCCATTCAGCACAGGCGTCACAGGACATGTGACCCTGACAATAAAAAAGGGCCAGGCACACGTGTTCAAGGCCCTTTTCATTCTCTATCTGGGTGTGTCCATGTGATTATTATGTATGAATGAGGGCCTACCACATCACATTCCCCACTGCTGGAGGTAAAATTATGATGTGTGCACCATGATATTCAATCATAAACGGCCCATGACTTGAGGTGCACAGAATTGGTGGCAGCCGAAGCACTTTGCCCAACACTGGCCTCCTGCCACGTGGCGATGACTTGAGGTGCACAGAGTTGGTCTCAGCCGAGGCATTTTAGCGGACACGGGACCCCCGCCACATGGCGATGACTTGAGCTGCGCTGAGTTAGTGCCACCAGAGCTGAGCTGGTGTGCAACCTGCGATGATGCGTAGGCCTCGATACACCATCCTGGCAATCAAGACCCGATTTGAATTGTGAGTTCGGCTGGACCGCGTGTGTGCCAAAAGCCACTGGCTGTACAGACATGAATCCTCGGCGCAGTGTAGCAGGATCCGCTGGGGTCCTGTGCTGCGGAATCCAGTGACGGCTGAGCAGGTTGCTCCGGCATGTGGTGGGCCCTCTTGGAGACACACCGGTGGCGGCAGGTGAGCATTGAGGTCTGGGTGTGCAGGGTCGGGCAGTCATCGCTGGTGTGGCGGCTAGTCTGGGGACCAAGGCTGGGATGCTTGCAAAAGATGTAGGAATCATGCGCACTACCTGAGAAGTTTGCGACAATATTAGTGTACAGGCCCCGGTGGTCAAATTTTGCCTGCTTATTGTTGGAATGCATGTGGTTTCTGTTGTGGTGATTGTGTGCAGTGTCGGCAGGGGGCACAAGTAGTACCTGTTTTCAGTCAATTGCCCCCAACACGTGCATGAAGCCTGCTATGGCGTGATTACCTTGCTTGGTCTCCAGCTGTTCCTGCGCAGTATGGGTGAAGTGAACATGGAGGTGTATCAAGCTGAAACGAACCGTGATGCTTACATGTATGATAAATCATGCAGAATGAGACCGTAACAGAAGTTTGTGTGGTGGTAACGTTCCTTTTCTATTCAATGAAGGTTACGACCACACAAACTTCTGTTATGGTCATTTTGTGCAGCATTGATCATACCAGTAAGCATTCCGGTTTATCTAAGTACAATACATTGTACCATATTACGTTTGTGACCATACTAACACTTGACCATTGTCTTCATTTATCCAACAGGTTTCTGGATATGGAGTATGGGGATTTCCAGGATGATCTACAGTTATTTCGATCCACAAGTTGCCCTGATGATGTTCCCCATTGGGAATGTCACTCGTTGTTTGATGTTTTTGTGTTTTTAATTTATGTTTTTCTAATTAAGTACTGTTTTTCCACTACTGTTGACCACTAGACTTCATGACCTGGCACACTCCCATGTCAGTGACTACAATCTTGAATCTGGAGCACAGAGGCATATAGCAACGGCTGGGGTTGGGATTGGGTGTACAGGAATACTACGAATTGGGACGAGCAGATGGTGCGGATACAGGGTCCCTACATTGCTTATGTGGACATGCATCCAAGACATGTGAGGAAGTTTAATAGGACTGGCTGTGAGACTCTGGCAGTTCTTAGTTGGAAGGTACCAGAGGCCAACAGGTGCAGCGCAGTCAGCAGCTTTGTGTGCAGAAGGATGTTGATTGTCCGCTGTGTTGGTACCGTCAGCCTGTGGAAAATGTGCGAGTGTGCACCAACTTGAGAATAGGGAGATAATTCTTTCGCCTCTTTTGCTGTACTAAAGTGACGATAACTCGGCGATAAGTCCCCACTGTTGAAATATAGGGTGACTCTAACACTAACCCTTGTGTTTATTAGGACTTTGTTGTAGCTGCATGCAAATCAAGAGCAAAAAGATTTAAAACCAAGAAAAGTGGACAGGGTAGAAACATCCTGATCCCCTAGGCCTGCTCAGGGGATCCCACAAAAAAACCACAGGCCAAAAATTAATATTATTTTGTCTTTAAAAAGGCGTCTGGCTGCGCGAATCCAAACGAAAAAATAAAAAAAAACAATGGGGCGTATTCTCATGGACTTTTTCCCGAGTTATCGGCACTTTAGCCCAGCAAAAGCGGCGAAAAAATTATCATCCCATTCTCAACCCGGTGCAAACTGCCGATATTGCCAGTTTTCCAGCGTTAGCTTCCGCAAAAAACATTGCCACGAATGAGCGACAACTAACGCTATGCAAAGTAGGCGTTCCTGTGCAAAAAAACACGGAAACACCACTTCCCGATATTTTCAACGACCCGCCAAATCTGCGATGCGATCCAAAAACAGGCGATAAGCCGCGTTAGCAGTAAGAATTTAACATCTGTCTTTTACTGGTGTAAAGCAGGATGACTACCTAGAGTATGAAAGGGAGCCCAGCCCAGAGTCACATCTGAAGACCAACACATGTCATAGAGCTACTGATCACGCAGCTCCGACACCCAAAAGGCCACAACACCCACCACCACCACCCAGGACTTACCCCCGCCCACCTACCCCTACTACCACCAAAGCAGCGCAGAACAGGACAGCGGACCTTCCCAAAATGGCATGGCACCTCAGCCACACAATAGCTGAATGTTGGGAGAGGTGGGAACTAAGCATGTGTGAAGGAGGCAAGTCACCCATCAATAACAATGCACACAATGCCAAGTGTAGTGGTGATATGCTGGACAGACCTCACAATGCAGAGCACAGACCTATCCATGTGGACATATACTGCTGGTGCTTGTAGTGTTGTGGACAGTGGATCCAACCATGTTACTTCAGGCAGTGGGGAAGATCTCGGTCATGTAGCTGTGTTGTCTCCCCCTGTAAGCGGAAGTGGAGTGGGCAGGTCCAACGTACTCCACTCCAGCGTAGGAGTGTGAATAAATAGGCCGGGGCTCTGGCCGTGGTTCACTCCTGGGAAGGCCAACACGTCTGCCAGAGCAGCGGGCCTCACCCTGCCACGAGGCTGCTGACTAGACCGCCGGCCTCGACATAGGCCTCCTGCGAACCCAGCAACACAGCACTGCAGAGTTATGTCTGTACAGACTACTGCCTTCGATGTACACTGCGAACAGCAGGGCTCACGATTCAGATTGAGTCGCAATTGCAGATAATGCAGTCCAGTAGGCAACATACATTGCTACCAGAGCAGCTTGCCCGGACCATGCATCATCGCAGGTTGCGCACCTGCTGAGTGCTTCTGGGGCCACTTACTGTGCAGCTCAACTCAACGCCACGTGGCTGTGGACCCTTGCTGACTGCTGCCTCCAGCCTACTGTGGAAGGCAGTGCTCACAATTCAGATCGAGTCGCGATTGCAGATGACGCAGGCCAGTAGGCAACAGACATTGCTATCAGTGCAGCCCTCCCAGACCAGGCATCATCTCTGGCTGTACACATGATGAGTGCTTCATGTGCCACTAACTCAGTGCACCACAAGTCACAGCCATGTAGGCTTATAAAGGCAGAATTCATTAGGCAAATAACATTGCTCCCAGTGCGCCCCGCCGGGATCACACATCCTCACTGGCTGTGCACACGCTGAGTGCTTCAGGTGCCACTAACTCTGTGCAGTTCAAGTGAATGCCACGTGTCTGCTGGCTCTTGCTGACCACTGCCTCCAGCCTACACTCTGATCAGAAGGGCTGACAATTCAGATCGAGTCGCGATTGCAGATGACACAGTCCAGTAGGCAACAGACATTGCTACCAGTGCGGCCCGCCCGGACCACGTATCATCTCTGGCTGTGCACGCGCTGAGTGCTTCAGGTGCCACCAACTATGTAGCTCAACTCAATGCCACGTGCCTGTGGGCCCTTGCTGACCGCTGTCTCCGTCCTACACTGTGGTCAGCAGGGATCACAATTCAAATTCAGTCATGATTCATTAATTTCAGAGTCCAGTAGGCAACTAACTATAACGTCCCTGAAACCTACATATTTCAAAAATGTATTCCATACATATTTCATCTTTTGTTCCATACGCCTACACTGCGGTCAGCAGGACTCACAATTCAAATTTAGTCTTGATTTATTAATTGCAGAGTGAATTGTACTCTAAGTCCCCGGATGTTGTCAAGAGAAAGTGACAAAAAGCATTCCTCGATGTCTGTGCTGAGTACTGCCTTCGATGTACACTGTGGACAGCAGTGTTCACAATTCAGATCGAGTCGCGATTGTAGATGACGCAGTCCAATAGGCAACCGACATTGCTCCCAGTGCGGCCTGCCTGCACCACGCATCATCGCTGGCTGCACACACGCTGAATGCTTCTGATGCCACTAACTCAGTGCACCACAAGTCCCCGCCACGTGGCCGTATTGAGCCATACTTCATTAGGCAAAAGACATTGCTCCCAGAGCTGCCCGCCCAAACCACCCATCATTGCTGGCTGCACACACGCTGAATGCTTCTGATGCCACTAACTCAGTGCACCACAAGTCACCGCCACGTGGCCTTATTGAGGCAGAATTCATTAGGCAAAAGACATTGCTTCCGGTGCTGCCCGCCCGAACCACGTATCATCGATGGCTGCGCACACGCTGAGCGCCACTGTTGCCACTAACTCAGTGCACCACAAGTCAACACCACATGGTTGTGGGCACTTGCTGACCGCTGCCTCTGGCCTACTCTGCGTTCAGCAGGTCTCACACATATGCAATTCAGTACTGTCCTGCAAGGACACGCCATCATCTCTGGCTGCACATATGCTGAGCTCTTCAGGTGCCACTAACTCTGTACATAACAACTCATGGACCCTTTATGATTCGTGCTGTAGGCACCGGGCGCAACAATGTCACCTCAGGCAGTAGGAATATTCCGAAGGGACATTAACAATTTCTTCACATGATCACGCTCATCCCTGGTGCCCCTACCTCACTGCACCACAGCTCATGGACCCTTTATGATAGAATCTTTTGTTTATGATTTCAGATCTGCTGCCCCTACCCCAGCACACCGCAAGTCATGGACCCTTTACAATAGAATCTTTTGTGTGTTATTTCAGATCTGGTGCCCCAACCTTAGTGCACCACAAGTCATGGACCCTTTATGATTGAATCTCTGTGTGTGATCTGATGGTCATTGTTATAGTTGTTTCCAGCACCAACCAGGGCTGGCTTTCACCCACCCCACATGCATCCAGCACACATGTCACTGGATATGTGACCCTGGTAATAAAAAGGGGGCGAGCGCATATGTCCGTATCCAGTTCCACTATCCATCTAACTTTGTCCGTGTGTTCATTATGTATGCACGATGGCCCTGGGCCTTACCACATTACATTGTGTTGTTGACTGCACACACAACCATGTTACCTTTGGCAGTGGGGAAGACCTCGGTATGAAACTTTGTCTGAGTCATTCTATGAGTAGACACTGGATGGATAGAGACTGGATGATTAGAGTACTGCAAGGAGAGTGTATGGTGAATTTATAAGTGCTTGGGGATTGGCGAAGTGATTGGATAGGTACATATGTTGGTGGAGCCTAACCCCTGATCACGAGCTTGGCTCTAATTGCCTGCCAACCAGTGGCAGCCCCGGCGGAGCATCAGGATTGCAAACTAAGCCTCGAGAGAGCCAACGCTATGCATGGAGTGTGAGTAGGCACTGCGCCGGTTCCTGAGGCAGCTGCTTTCTTTGCTACGGGATCCCCACAGCCTTTTCTCTAGTACCCTGGGTTCCCGCCCACTAAAATCTGGGCCACTGGCTATCGAGAATACCACACGGATGCCTGGAAAACCGAGTCCAGGAGCTTGGATTTCTCATTGTGGTACACTGCATTCTCATTCAGTGCATACCCTCCCAGGTTGTTGATCTCTAGATCAAGGAACTCTGAATGTTGGATCCCCGGAGTCTCTTCCACTGGATCCCCTAAAGCGAGCTGCTGGGTCCATGGAGCACCGGTAATAAAAGGTCCAGAATCCTGTCTGCAAGATATTTCCAGCCCCACAGCTGGATCATTGACATATGGCAGATAGAATCTACGGAATTCTGTAAGCATAAGCGGAGTGGGCAGAGCCGGCGTACGCCAGCAACATGAGCCAAATTTTGGGGAAGGCTGATAAAAATTTCATGGGGGCTAATTCTTTAAGTCGTAGGCAGAGTGGAGATGCAGGGGCTCCAAGAAGGGGTGAAAACACAACAAAGCCCCATTAACAGGTACATGGTCTTTCAAAGACCTGTGAAGTACTCGGGTGCCACACTGAGAGCCGTGCACCCACCGAGTTCACACTAGGGGGCTGCGCTGAGAACCGTGCACCCAGCGCGTTCACACTAGGGTGTCACGCTTAGAGCTGCACACCCAACGCGTTCACACTAGGGGGCGTGCTGAGCGCCCCGTTAGGATCGCCACTCCAAACTTTTCAATAAGAAAATGGCCCACTTCATTAATTTATATTCACCCCGAGGACCCCATCCCCTGGGGCATGAACAATTCTTGGATGTTTTTATTAATCATTAGGAAGGGGGACCGTGTGGTCCCGCTTCCCTTGTCCACTTCTGCCCCAGGGACCCCATCCCCCGGTCCTGGCCTCTTTGTTGGTGGCAGTCGGGGGAGCCTCAATGCCCCCATGGTCCCGCCGGCTCCCCGCCTCCTGCGGGAGCCGGCATTGCTTTTCCACACAGGGAGCTGCTGATATGCAGCTCCCATTGTGGAAAGGCAATCTGGTTTGCTTAATTGCAGCCAGAGCAGGTTTTCCTTCTCTCGCTTTGATGAAGCAAAGCAGGGTTTGCTATCACAGGGCGGGAGCCATGTTCCCATCCTGACATAGTAAACAGCAATGTCCTGGGGGTGGGTACCCTGGGACATTGCATGAGCCGGATCTGGGGGGTGGTGGTCCCCAGAGCCATCAAGGGCTCCAGGAGGGGGGCCGCATGGCCGCCCTCCGTCTATTTTCAAAGCCCCAGGGAGGTGGTGGTGACCGGGGCTTTGGGGGGCCCGCAAGGCCCCCCTGCATATTTAATTAAAACCCCACTGGGTGGCGGTCCCCGGGGCTTAGGAGGGCCTCGGAGGCCCCCACTAATTACAAAACAAGCCCTTGGGAGGTGGCGGTCCCCACAATATAATTATAGGATTGCCACCAGGACCTGGCCCACCCTAGGCTCATTTAAATAAAGTGGGGGAGCCCCAGCTTCATTAAAAAAAAAGTTGGCTGGATTCACGCACCCAGTGCACATTCGGAAGTTTAAGAAATATATATATCTTTTTGTGCCTTGGGTCCTTGTGGGACCCCCGGAGCAGTCCGAGGGGGCCAGGGTGTTTCTACCCCGACTCCTTTTCTTCTTTTTTAATCTTTTTTCTATTGTTTTCTTGTGACTCGGTTCTACCGAGTCACAAGATGGTGGCCAACACTTCCTGGTTTAGAGTGTTGGCAGCCAATCACAGTGAAGCTCGTGGTCGGGGGGTTCGCAAACCCACCGCTGCCCCTGATATAGAAACTTTTAATTTTTGAATGTCTCAGCAACTACTAAACGTATTTACACCATTTAAAAAAATGATCGCTTTCTGAACCGAGCTCTACCTTTTTGCCAAATTTGGTGTAATTCCGTACAGCAGTTCGGGCTGTAGCCTTGGCTAAAGTTTCCTATGGGAAATTGATTTTCAGACATTTTTTTTTAATTTCTCAACAATTACTGAACGGATTTACACCATTTAAACAAAAGGTTGCTTTCTGAACCAAGCGCTACCTTTTTGCCTAATTTGGTGTAATTCCGTTCAACAGTTTGGGTTGTAGCCTGTAATAAAATTTGCTACGGAAATTAACATGGAGAAAATACTTTTTGGGACTCCCCTTTTTTCTCAGCCCACACTTGACGAATCACCCCCAAACTTTCAGAATGGGAGCAAACCTGGATAGACCTTTTTTTTTTAGAAGTTTGCAAAGATTCGTCAAACAACGCCAAAGTTATTAGCAAATCAAAAAACTATTCTCCTGTGGAAACTAGGTTCTAACTATAACTACCTACTGGCGACCGGTAGGTATGTATATATATATATATGTATGTATATATACATATATATATATATATATTCACTGAAAAAAACATAGGTTTTACACACGTTATAGTTAGGAATTAGCATTTAAAAAACCTTTTAAATTCACTGAAAAAAATGTAGGTTGGACACATGTTATAGTTAGCTGGACATTTCACTCATATAAAACCATTGAAATTCCCCCGTTATAGTTAGTTCAGCTAACTATAACTTCGCAAACCCACCGCTGCCCCTGATATAGAAACTTTTAATTTTTGAATGTCTCAGCAACTACTAAACGTATTTACACCATTTAAAAAAATGATCGCTTTCTGAACCGAGCTCTACCTTTTTGCCAAATTTGGTGTAATTCCGTACAGCAGTTCGGGCTGTAGCCTTGGCTAAAGTTTCCTATGGGAAATTGATTTTCAGACATTTTTTTTTTATTTCTCAACAATTACTGAACGGATTTACACCATTTAAACAAAAGGTTGCTTTCTGAACCAAGCGCTACCTTTTTGCCTAATTTGGTGTAATTCCGTTCAACAGTTTGGGTTGTAGCCTGTAATAAAATTTGCTACGGAAATTAACATGGAGAAAATACTTTTTGGGACTCCCCTTTTTTCTCAGCCCACACTTGACGAATCACCCCCAAACTTTCAGAATGGGAGCAAACCTGGATAGACCTTTTTTTTTTAGAAGTTTGCAAAGATTCGTCAAACAACGCCAAAGTTATTAGCAAATCAAAAAACTATTCTCCTGTGGAAACTAGGTTCTAACTATAACTACCTACTGGCGACCGGTAGGTATGTATATATATATATATGTATGTATATATACATATATATATATATATTCACTGAAAAAAACATAGGTTTTACACACGTTATAGTTAGGAATTAGCATTTAAAAAACCTTTTAAATTCACTGAAAAAAATGTAGGTTGGACACATGTTATAGTTAGCTGGACATTTCACTCATATAAAACCATTGAAATTCCCCCGTTATAGTTAGTTCAGCTAACTATAACTCGCGCGCCCGCAATGCACTGCTGATGACGTCACATATTACATCACTCATGACATGATCAGTGACATCACTCATGACATCACTGATGACATCTCGAATGACATCACTGATGACATCACTGATGAAATCATCCAGTGAATGGGCGTTTTTCTGAAAATTAAATATGTATTATATATGTATATCTGAAGGTTGATGGAAGAAGAGATGGGTATATAGGTGTATAAATGGCTGCTTTTTTGGTGAAAAATAGATTGTATAACTGACTGATTAAGTGTATCTTAATGAATAGATGGGTTAGTGAGTAATGTTTAAATATATACATTTCTGTATCAGTCTCTCACTTTCTGTATAAGTGGCTGCATGTGTTGGTGAGTAACTATATGAGTGATACATGAGTGTCTATATAGGTTATTGTTTGTTTGATTATCAGTAGGAGTGTCTGAGTGTTTGAGTGTCTGTATGCTTTGTTGGGAGGTCTTACGTAGTGCATAGATGCATGAATGAGTGACTTACTGCTTGTATGTGTTGAAGGCAGCATAAGTGCAGGACTCTATGGGTGGATGAGTGTGTGTGGTGAGTAGCTATATAGGTAATTTTTTTTTTCTGTATGGGTGGATGAGTGTATATATGGGTTTGTTAGTGAATGAATGACTGTTTTAATAGTGTATTTGTGAGTAAGTACATATGTTTTAAACTAATACATATGAGTTATGTGTGAGTAACTTTATGGATGAGTGTCGGGGTGTAACAGGATGATCAGGATGTATCAGTATATGAGTACATATGATGAGTGAGTACATGTATGAGTGACTGTATATGTCTGTTGATGAATGAGTGGATGAGTGTATAGATCTTGGAATTACTAAATATGTGGGTTGTAAGTGGCATTGGTATGTCTATTGTATTGAAAATGTTATTTTCTATTTTTGAATGTGTGTATTAAAAGTTATATTAGGGTGAGAGAAGATCTGCCACTCTTCCACAAGGATGATGTCATCAGTGATGTCATCAGTGATGTCATTTGAGATGTCATCAGTGATGTCATGAGTGATGTCACTGACCATGTCATGAGAGATGTAATATGTGATGTCATCAGCAGTGCATTGCGGGCGCGCGAGTTATAGTTAGCTGAACTAACACTATAACGGGGGAATTTCAATGGTTTTATATGAGTGAAATGTCCAGCTAACTATAACATGTGTCCAACGTACGTTTTTTTCAGTGAATTTAAAAGGTTTTTTAAATTCTAATTCCTAACTATAACGTGTGTAAATCCTACGTTTTTTTCAGTGAATTTCAAAGGTTTTTTAAATGCTAATTCCTAACTATAACGTGGCTGTAACCTATGGTTTTTTCAGTGAATTTCAATGGTTTTGTAAATGAAATTTTTTTAATGTAATAATTGTTATATTTTTTATACTGATTTACTATATTATTATAATTTTTTTTATATATATTATTTTTTAAATTACATTACATATTTTTAATATAAATTGATAAAAAATGTTTGCAGCCCCCTGACGCGTTTGCAGAGGGGGAACTAATTCCCCTTGCCTACTGGGGGTCCCTGGGGGCCAACTAGCCCACCAGGAACCTCCAGTATGCGGCAGGGGACTGCATTGCAGAGAGGTGTAATGAAGCCATGCCCCTTTTTACACCTCTCTGCAACGCAGCCCCCGTGCATGTTTGAAGAGGGGGAACTAATTCCCCTTGCATACTGGGGGCCCCTAGGGGCCAACTAGCCCACCTGGAACCTCCAGTATGCGCCAGCGGGCTGCATTGCAGAGGTGTAATGAGGCTATGCCCTTGTTACACCTCTCTGCAACGCAGCCCCCTGCCGCGTTTGCAGAGGGGGAACTAATTCCCCTTGCATACAGGGGGTCCCTGGGGGCCAACAGGCCCACCAGGAGCCTCCAGTATGCGCCAGGGGGCTGCATTGCAGCGAGGTGTAATGAGGCCACACCCTTTTTTAGACCTCTGTGCAACGCAGCCCCCGTGCATGTTTGAAGAGGGGGAACTAATTCCCCTTGCATACTAGGGGTCCCTGGGGGCCAACTAGCCCACCTGGAACCTCCAGTATGCGCCAGGGGGCTGCATTGCAGAGAGGTGTAATGAGGCTATGCCCCTTTTTACACCTCTCTGGAACGCAGGCCACTGGCGCGTTTGCAGAGGGGGGACTAATTCCCCTTGCATACTGAGGGTCCCTGGGTCATATCTGCCCAAACGCCGATATTCCGAATGATTAAAAATGACTTTTCTTGAGAAACATTTGGATTTGGATTATCATGTCCTATTCTTTGGAAGTTTTGAAAGACTGACTTTGAGGATGCTATAAATTACTCAAGTCTGCCCGAATTGTGTGGGTAAAATTGATACCTACTCACTTTGTATAAGAATGTACTTACGTCTCGTCTAACATTTGGAAGAAATATCTAGTTATATGACAACAGGATACCGACATAACTTGAAGGAAATAAGAACGCCCTGAAGAAGTTCTGTTGTACAGAACGAAACTTGTCGGCTGGCTGTGGTACATAAACTTAAGGAAAATAAAAACATTTGATTATACACCAAGATTCAGCGCTTCAATAAGGACTCTAAGTGATATGATTTGATTGGACTTATTGTGCAAGTGGTGCTGTGCCAAACTTTGGAATATTCTCCACTATTCTCTACTACTTACTCTCTACTACTCCACTACTCTCTAATACTCACTCTCTGCTACTCATTCTCTACTACTCTCCTACTCTCTACTACTCTCTCTACTACTCACTCCCTACTACTCACTATCTACTACTCTCTACTACTCACTCTCTACTACTCTCTACTACTCACTCTCTACTACTCTCTCTCTACTACTCACTCTTTACTACTCACTCTTTACTACGCACTCTCTACTACTCTCTACTACTCACTCTCTACTTCTCACTCTCTACTACTCTACTACTCACTCTCTACTACTCTCTCTCTACTACTCTCTACTACTCACTCTCTACTACTCACTCTACTACTCACTCTCTACTACTCACTCTCTACTACTCTCTCTCTACTACTCTCTACTGCTCACTATACTACTCACTCTCTACTACTCTCTACTATTCTCTCTCTGCTACTCACTCTCTACTACTCTCGACTACTCACTCTCTACTACTCACTCTACTACTCTCTACTACTCACTCTCTCACTCTCTACTGCTCTCTACTACTCACTCTACTACTTACTCTCTACTACTCTCTACCACTCACTCTCTACTACTCACTCTCTACTACTCTCTACTACTCACTCTACTATTCACTCTACTACTCTCTACTACTCACTCTCTACTCTCTATTACTCACTCTCTACTCTCTACCTCTCTACCTCTCTCTACTTCTCTCTCTACTAGTCTCTACCTCTCTACCTCTACCTCTCTACCTCTACCTCTCTACCTCTACACCTCTACCTCTCTACCTCTCTCTACATGCCCACATATACACATATATATATGCATATATATGCATATGCATATATATATATGTATGTGTATATATATATATATATACATACATATATAAACATATATAATCTGCATATCTATATAAATACAAATATAAATGCATGCATACATATACATATATGCATACATATGCATGTTATTTACATGAAAGTTTTAAAAACACTAATAAAAGCAAAGCTAAAAAGCCACCTCATTACAAACAGAATGGCTTTAACTTAAACGAGGGCGCGATCTATTGCATTTTCAATGCTTGTTTACTTTGGTTCCATCAAGAAGGCATTCAGATGTGTCATACATTTGCCATAAATTCTGAATGTTAGCACTCTAGTTGATCATTAGATCACTGTAGTAAAGCTGCTGCTCACCATGGAAGTCTGCTGCTGGTATTCAAAGGGCATGTTTCAGTCTGCATGTCAGAATTTGTTTAATGAAATAGAAGAGGATTTGAGAAGTCACTCAAAATGTGCCCTAATTTTTCTTTCTGCAGCACTAATCATACTTTCTATGTCAAAATATACCCCCTCATTTTGTTCCTTTTTAAATTAAATGTTTTAAGAGTTACCACTTTATTCCAATCAAGATGGCTTCAGGTGTGCCATACCTTTGTAATAAGTAGGACTGTTAGCGCTCTAGTTGTTCTTTAGAACACTCTGGGACATTCTGTCATTGGGCTGTACTTGGGCTACATCTGGTGATATTTGGGCTATATTTGGGCTCTTTTGTCTCTGCTGGCCATCTTGGGAGATTGCATGTCAGAATTTTTCAATGAAATTGAAGAGGATTTGAGAAGTCACTCAAAATGTGCCCTAATTTTTCTTTCTGCAGCACTAATCATACTTTCTATGGCAAAATATACCCCCTCATTTTGTTCCTTTTAAAATTAAATCCTTTAAGAGTTACCACTTTATTCCAATCAAGATGGCTTCAGGTGTGCCATACCTTTGTAATAAGTACGACTGTTAGCGCTCTAGTTGTTCTTTAGAACACTCTAGGAGGCTGCAGTAGAACACAAAGTAATCAACTGACAGTCTCTGTCCTTGTTGGAGGTACATGTTTTACTGAGAATGTCAGACTCCATTCTCACATGACTGAGAAAGATAATGTGAATTTACTGAAAATATGCTTTCAGTTTAGCTTATAGATCCCCTTCCAAACCACTGTGGGAAAAGCATGAGATAATAGTTTTCTTTCAAACATGATTCATGATATCCCAGCAGAAGGCTTTTTCACATGGTAAAATCACCTTAGAACACACCACAATTCCTAAAATGAGTATGGTACCATCAACAAATGATTTATAATGTAACTAAAGTCCTAAAACCCTCTATTAACTACAATGTTTTTTAATGAGGTGCTATCATGTATATTGGTCTTAAGATGGCTGCCAACACTTCTTGGATGAAGTGCTGACAGCCAATCAGATTTCACGATGAGATGTGTGTTTAGGCTCCGCCCAGATGTATATGTGTTTTTGAAGTTAATTTTCATAAAAACCACTTTAGCAATGTTCACCAAATATAGCAAAGGCACTTCTGCGTACCAGTCCCTACAATTTTGCCAAGTTTGGTGTAATTCCGTTCAGCGGTTCGGGCTGTAGACCTGTCAGAACGTCCTATGGAAATTAACATGGGGAAATCACGTTTTGGGACCCCCCTTTTTTCTCAGCCCCCACTTCACAAATCCCCCGAAACTTTCAGGGAAGGAGCGCAGCGGAACTGGCCAAAATTTTGGAAAATTACACGCAAATTCCTCAACTGGCGCCAAAGTTATTCCCAAGAGAATGTTGCGGATTTCCTATGGTAGCCAATCCTAACTATATATACCTACTGGCTATCGCCAGTAGGTAATATATATATATATATATACATATTTTTTTATTTTATTTTATATATATATATATATATATATATATATATAT
The DNA here is from genome assembly GCF_964261635.1 of Lissotriton helveticus. Classification (NCBI taxonomy): domain Eukaryota; kingdom Metazoa; phylum Chordata; class Amphibia; order Caudata; family Salamandridae; genus Lissotriton; species Lissotriton helveticus. Next base: position 1,376,807,276 of record NC_136059.1, read on the forward strand.
ATATATATATTACCTACTGGCGGTCGCCAGTAGGTATATATAGTTAGGATTTTTTCTCTATGGGTTTTTTGGAAATTCTATGTCTAATAACTTTGGCGTTTGTCGACGGAATTGGCTGAAATTTTCAGGAAAATGGCACATTTTGTTTCTGAGCAGCCCCTGAAAATTGGGGGGGGTTTCGTCCAGGGGGGGTCGAGAAAAAAGGGGGGTCCCAAAACGTGTTTTTAACATTGAGTTTTCCATAGGGCGGTTGGCCTCACTTTTAGCCCGAACGGCTGAATGGATTTGCACGAAACTTGGCAAAATTGTAGGGACTGGTAGCCCGATGTGCCTTTTGTAGGTCTCAATATATGTGCTCCAGTGGATTTTGAGAAATTAACGTTTAAAAAAAGATATATATCTGTAACAGCGGACCGGGCAGCGTCCCAGGACGCGTACTTTTCGCGCAACGGAGCTTTGTGAAGCGAAGCTGATTGGTTCTCCGGCGTCTGTCAACATTCCAAACAGTCCGTAGCGGCCGCCATCTTGTCTCTCGGTAGGATCGAGAGACAAGAGGAGGCCAAAGCGAAGGGGCAAATGACCATAAGGGGGAATAGTAGATCCTCGCTGACCCCCTAGGTTTGATGTGGAGGTTTTAAAAGGGCCCCGCGGGGCAAAAAAAAATAATAATAATAATAATCGAACGGCTGAATGGATTTGCACGAAACTTGGCAAAATTGTAGGGACTGGTAGCCCGATGTGCCTTTGCTAGGTCTCAATATATGTGCTTCAGTGGATTTTGAGAAATTAACGTTCAAAAAAAGATATATATCTGTAACAGCGCACCGCTTCGCGTACTTTTCGCGTTACGGAGCTTTGCGAAGCGAAGCTGATTGGCTCTCCGGTGTCTGTAAACATTCCAAACAGTACGTAGCGGCCGCCATCTTGTCTCTCGGTAGGATCGAGAGACAAGAGGAGGCCAAAGCGAAGGGGCAAATGACCATAAGGGGGCATAGTAGATCCTCGCTGACCCCCTAGGTTTGATGTGGAGGTTTTAAAAGGGCCCCGCGGGGCAAAAAAAAAATATAATAATAATAATCGAACGGCTGAATGGATTTGCACGAAACTTGGTAAAATATTAGGGACTGGTAGCCCGATGTGCCTTTGCTAGGTCTCAATATATGTGCTTCAGTGCATTTTGAGAAATTAACGTTCAAAAACAAGATATATATCTGTAACAGCGCTCCGCTTCGCGGAGATAAAATTATATCTGTATTACCTAGCTGTTGCTAACACCAGTTAGCGACGGCTAGTAGGAGATAGCGACCATCTTGGGCCCCACATTGCATGTGAGTGATATTTATCACTAATGACATGCAAAGTGGGCATGCCAAGATGTTAGCGACTGGAAACAGTCGCTAACATCGCTATCTCCTATTATCAACTTTTGGAAATATTCGAGATAAGCGCGAATATCTCCAAAAGCTAGCACCTGCCCTGAGCAGTTCTTAGCCATGTTATCCAATGGGAGGTGGATAACATGGCTAAGAGCATTAGCTCGGTAATGCATGAATATCGCTGAGTTTTCAGCGATATTAATGCATTGCGGTCGTTTTTTATCGTATTTGCGATAAACCTTGATAATAGCAAGGTTTATGTGCGATAATTTCTGACGGTAAAAAAATCTTTGCAATGCATCGTTAGGGATAAATATCGCTTAACTTTGGTAATATGCCCCAACGTCTGTTAACGTTCGATTCGAAGGAAATCAGGAAGTGTTGAAAAACATTGTCTGCGCCATCTTGTCTTTTTTCAAATGCCACACTTTTGTCGTGCACGGCAGCCATTTTAGATGCCTTGACCAGACCCACTCTGTGCACGCTGTCGATCCTTAGCATGGCTCCCCACCCTCGCAAGCATCTCACCCAGGCAGTGGTCACCCCCGCTCTCTGTCTTATGCATGGGTAATAAACCTCCCCCCATCTGCGCTGCTCTTCCCTGAGAATCACACCCTGTGCCCGCCCGACACCTCCCTTTCGCCCTATTCACTACCGCACCCTCTGACACTCCTTTTCCTCTGTGTCCGATTGTCCAGGCCGGTCCTAGGCTATCAGCTAGCCCTGCAGATGTAGTTTATGGCCACAGCTGTAAAGAATCACCCCTCTTCAAAGGAGTTATAGTAGATTAAGGCCCACACTCGATGAGATCCGTCACAGCAGAAGCGTTGCTATTATCTGAAAACCATCCTGTATTGTGATTGGGGAGGGGACCGAGCGTGAAGCGGAAGATTCCAGGGATGACTCTTTGTACATCAAAGTTTTTACAATTATGTGTCACATTAAAAATATATAGCACTCCGACAAAGTAGTAAGATTATAAAACTTTAATAATTTATAAATATATACAAGAAAACAAAAATAGTAATAACATATAAACATTTTTAGGGAAAAACAACGAAGTAGCGGTCGGCTGTGCGAATAGTCCCAACGCAGCACAACGTCCAGATTTCCGGCGTGGGGCGTCGCGGGGGGTGGGTCATCAGTAGCAAACTGTTGTGCGAATAGTTCCAAGGCAGCAGAACGCGCCGAAATCTAGATGACACGAAAGTGATGTCTAGTAAGTTGCCACCCAGCAAATAACGCCGTGGGGCGTCGCGGGGGGTGGGTCATCAGTAGCAAACTGTTGTGCGAATAGTTCCAAGGCAGCAGAACGATGGCACCAAGGTGATGTCCAGTAAGTTGCCGCACTGGTTTTGGTATCCTACAATGCTGCTCCGAATAACGGCGTGGGGCGCCCCGGGGGAGGCGGTGTGAACGGGCCTCTCCAGGTGGAGTGTCATCTGTTGTAGTGGGGCGCCCCTTTACCGTTTCAGTTGCCATTCCGTCCGTTTTTGGTCCACTGTGTCAAAAGTCGCAATTCAGCTGAGTTGCGCCCACTCTTGCGGTGCAGCGATAGGCGGCTGTCACAGGACTCTCAAAATGGCGGCAGGCTCTTTCATTTTTGGGCCTGGTCCACTGAAATGGCCCTGGGACACCTTGGAAATCGGACGCTTGTCTGCTAGGTCTTGGACCCCATTCTCGAAAGCGTCCCCTCCGCATTGAGAATTCATCAAAAGTTTTGGGGGCCCCGACTCCTGCAGGCTTCTGGTGGGGAGCGGCTGCCATGATTGCTCGCGGAATGACCACGACGGAGCTACGAGATGGTGGTGCTCTCATGCTGACGCCAGCTTCAGTCTGAAACATCCAGAAACAAGGTGGGGCTTTCATCGTTTGGGAAAAAAAAAAGTTTTCATCCAATGAAAAGTGTTGTTTTTAGGTCATATGATCAAGCCTTCCATCATTAGGAAACCAAAAGTAAAATGAACCAATGAAAAGTTTTATAAACAAGTCACATGACCTGTTATGCGGCATAGGGTATAAAATGCGGAGAAAATACGTTGGCACGTGAGGCGGCGTCAGTAGCGGACCGATGTGCGAATAGGCCGAAGGCAACACAACGCGCCAAGATCCGGATGGCACCGAGGTGGTGTCCAGCAAGTTGCAGCACTGGTGTGGCCATCCTACAATGCTGAAAGTCGGCGTGGGGCGCCCCGTTGGCCTGTGAGTTTGCGTCAGTAGCGGACCGATGTGCGAATAGGCCGAAGGCAGCACAACGCGCCAAGATCCGGATGGCACCGAGGTGGTGTCTAGTAAGTTGCCGCACTGGTGTGGCCATCCTACAATGCTGAAAGTCGGCGTGGGGCGCCCCGTTGGCCTGTGAGATGGCGTCAGTAGCGGACCGATGTGCGAATGGGGCCAAAGGCAGCGCAACAATATATTCTGAATTGAAGACACCACAAGGCGCTGAGATGCCAAGTTCCAGATGGCACCGAGGTGGTGTCTAGCAAGTTGTGGCACTGGTGTGGCCATCCTACAATGCTGAAAGTCGGCGTGGGGCGCCCCGTTGGCCTGTGAGATGGCGTCAGTAGCGGACCGATGTGTGAATGGGGCCGAAGGCAGCGCAACAATATTTTCGGAATAGAAGACACCACTAGGCGCTGAGATGTCAAGATCCGGATGGCACCGAGGTGGTGTGTAGCAAGTTGCCGCACTGGTGTGGCCATCCTACAATGCTGAAAGTCGGCGTGGGGCGCCCCGTTGGCCTGTGAGTTTGCGTCAGTAGCGGACCGATGTGCGAATAGGCCGAAGGCAGCACAACGCGCCAAGATCCGGATGGCACCGAGGTGGTGTCTAGTAAGTTGTCGCACTTCTGTGGCCATCCTATAATGTTGAAAGTCGGCGTGGGGCGCCCCGTTGGCCTGTGAGATGGCGTCAGTAGCGGACCGATGTGCGAATGGGGCCAAAGGCAGCGCAAAAATATTTTCTGATTTGAAGACACCACAAGGCGCTGAGATGCCAAGATCCGGATGGCACCGAGGTGGTGTCTAGCAAGTTGTGGCACTGGTGTGGCCATCGTACAATGGTAAAAGTCGGCGTGGGGCGCCCTGTTGGCCTGTGAGATGGTGTCAGTAGCGGACTGATGTGCGAATGGGGCCAAAGGCAGCGCAACAATATTTTCTACAATATTTTCGGAGTAGAAGACACCACAAGGCGCTGAGATGCCAAGATCCGGATGGCACCGAGGTGATGTCTAAGTTGCGGACCGATGTGCGAATGGGGCCAAAGGCAGCGCAACAATATTTTCTGAAGAGAATACACCACAAGGCGCTGAGATGCCAAGATCCGGATGGCACCGAGGTGATGTCTAAGTTGCGGACCGATGTGCGAATGGGGCCAAAGGCAGCGTAACAATATTTTCTGTATGGAAGATACCACTAGGCGTTGAGATGCCAAGATTCGGATGGCACCGAGGTGATGTCTAGCAAGTTGTGCCACTGGTGTGGCCATCGTACAATGGTAAAAGTCGGCGTGGGGCGCCCTGTTGGCCTGTGAGATGGTGTCAGTAGCGGACTGATGTGCGAATGGGGCCAAAGGCAGCGTAACAAGATTTTCTGTATGGAAGATACCACTAGGCGTTGAGATGTCATGATTCGGATGGCACCGAGGTGATGTCCAGCAAGTAGCTGTACTGGTGTGGTCATCCTACAATGCTGAAACTCGGCGTGGGTCGCCCCATTAGCCTGTGAGATGGGGTCAGTAGCGGACCGATGTGCGAATAGGCCGAAGGCAGCACAACGCGCCAAGATCCGGATGTCACCGTGGTGGTTTCATAGTTGAGAGGCACTTCATCTGCAGTGGGGCGCCGAGATCCGGATGGCACCGAGGTGATGTCTAGCAAGTTGCTGTACTGGTGTGGTCATCCTACAATGCTGAAATGTAGTGGGGCGCCCCTTTACCGTTTCAGTTGCCATTCAGCTGAGTTTCGGCTGCTCTTGATGCTACAGCGACAGGCGGCTGCAAGAGGACTCTCAAAATGGCGGCCTGTTCTTTGGATTTGGGCCTGGTCCACTAAAATGGCCCTGGGACACCTTAGAACTCGGACGCTCGATTTTTTTTTTCCTTTCCTGTACATGCAAAAAAAGGTAAATGCCCGGTACGTTACACGCTTCATCTGCCACGATGAACTCTCCAGAGGAACCGAAAAAAAATATAGTTGTGGTAACTATACCATGCATCGTCATATGGAGAGGTGGCACCAATTAATTATAGTGCTGCATAAAAGAGAGATTTGGAGGAGAACCCCTGACCTGCTAGTACATTCATCAAAGAAGTGGCACTGAGAGCTTCAGAGGCAAGGGAAACGGTCCCAAATATTTAGAAGAACTTTGGAAAGATTAAAATGACATGTTTAGATTGTGGCAAATTAATTTCATGTGGACAGATGAGTGTTACTCTAATAAATACAGCATATGAACGTCATCATAGTCGATGGTTGGTAGAGACATTTTGACTATATCCTGGACCTGCCCGTCCTCGCCCAAAATGGCGCCGGAATAAATGGGACTCGTAACTCCTTGTTGTGTACTGGTTGCAGAACCTTGAAATCACGAGATACGTATGCAGTTTTGAAGCACATGGCGGGCGGGGACGAGAATTGATTGAATATTTCGACATCCCTATTGATATTAAGTTCTGATGTGTTATTGATTACTGTACTGTTGAAAGTTCGAATTAACGTCACCCATGGTACTTGCCCGCAAATGTATATCTAGATAATTTTATTGTAACTGGCCCTGTCGTATTTTAATTATAAAATGTACGTCCACCGATTCCGTAACTGTTAGACACCTTAGTTCTTGCAACCTAATGGCCCGCCCGTTACGTTCCTCTACAGTGTAAATGTCTATTCATCATATACGATTACAGTTTGCTCTGTGGCAGGCCCACGTGGTTATAGGCTCGTATTTGTATAATGACATTTTCACAATAAAGGTTTTTAAAAGAAAACTTGGTAGTAGTATATACATTGGTAAAGTTTTTAATAATAGTCACTGTTTTAGAATCATTAAAAGGCAAGTGAAATAAAGCAGACCAATTACATGAAGGGTAAAAGGTATAATACGAAGGAACGCAGTAAAGATAAATGGTCAAGGGCTGTTGTGTTTTCTATTCCTGCAACATAAAGTGATCGATAAGAATCTCATATTCAGGCGTATCGGCGACTAAGACAGCAGGTCGACCCTCTTTTGCTCAACGGCTCCATCATGGGACGAAGAAACGCTCTTTTTCTCGAAAAAATAATATATTTTACTTGCAGGACAGTTGTAAATTTTCCGGGAAAGTACATTAGCCTGGAACATTATAACATATATTTAAGAAAAAATAATGTTCGGAAGTAATAAAAAGCGTAATTTTTAGGTCATATGACCAAGCCTTTCATCATTAGAATAAGAAAAGTAAAATGAACCAATGAAAAGTTTTATTAACAAGTCACATGACTTGTTATGCTTACGTTACGCGCTGCGCGCCCCGGATGACTTCCGGATGCGCTAACGCGGCGCGTCATATGACGCATTACGCGACAACGCAGGTCCAGAATATAGTCAAAATGTGTCCACCAACCAGCGGTCGGAACACAACCCCTTTCAGCAGGCTAAATAGTTCTGTTAAATGACAACAGAAGGGACAGGCAACAAGAACCATTAGTCAAAGAGGGGAGGGCTAGTTCTTCTCTACCGGGTTACATTGGGGCGCTACCAGAACTGATCGAATTGGTAGTCTACAGTGTTTCTGGATGTTTCAGACTGAAGCTGGGGTTAGCATGAAAACAGCACCATTTCGTAGCTCCGTCGTGGCCATTCCGCAACCAATCATGGCAGCCGCTCTTTATCGTTATTTTGGGCGGGGTGGGTGGCGGAGCCGAGCTGTTTTGCAGCCATCATTGTGTGGAGTTCAGTTCATTTCACTAGTTTTGTATTTGTCATGAGGGGTTGTTCCTAATGTTTCTATTTTAGCGAGGTCAAAAAGAGATCCCATTAGTGGCCTACTGATTTTGCTCGATTCCTTTTCTTTTTTTTTTTACACGATTTTTCGTTATCTGCAAAGACTAAACAGAGTATTGCGACTCTGTGTTTGTTTGTAAATAGAGAATGAACCAAAGAGAACCAATTCTAAAACATTAAATACTTGGATAACAATCAATCAAATGGAGAGAGAAGCAGGCACGACGTATTACAACGGGGGCAAAGGCCTGCGTTAACTACCCTTCACTATGTGCAAAGAGAGAGTACTCCTAATAGAAATGAGGGGGGGGGGCACCATTCAAAGCAGATCAGTGTGCATAAACACGAAAATGTTTGTACTTACCACGTACTTGACATTCGACAGCTTATGATATTTGCTATTAAAAAACCATTGAAATTCACTGAAAAAACCATAGGTTATAGACCATATATAGTTAGGAATTAGCATTTACAAAACCTTGAAAATTCACTGAAAAAACCATAGGTTATAGACCATATATAGTTAGGAATTAGCATTTAAAAAACCTTATTTTACTCACACAAAACCATTGAAATTCCATATATAGTTAGTTGCACTAACTATATATCGCGCACCCGCAATCCACTGCTGATGATGTCACATATTACATCATTCATGACATGGTCAGTGACATCACTGATGACATCACTGATGACATCTCAAATGACATCACTGATGACATCACTGATGACATCTCATTTGACATCAATTACCACATCACTGATGATATCATTCATGTGACAATACAATGCATCTCCTCACATTTTAATATAACCTCTGTTTCACCCAGTGTTAAAAACAGAGTATAATTTTTGAAACCATTGACACACCAATACTAGTTACTACATACGTACTCACTGATTCCTACGTCTACACACACATTCACTCATTCACCCATACAATCATTCATACATACAATCACTCATCTTTACAACACTATCATATGCACTCATACATCTATACAGACACTCACACTCTGCCACTCATCCATGGAGTTACTCACACACCTAGTCAGTCCTGTAAAGAATCAATCACACTTCCATTTTCTTGTCTATACAGTTAAACATAGAGCACCTTACATTTTCAAACATATACTAACACATACTTACTTTCTTATAGAATCATTGATACAAGTACACATTGATCTGCACAGAGTCACACACCTCCCAGCCAGCCACACACACACTCAGTCTCCCATACAAATACTTGGACAATCAATCAATAACCCATATAGTTAATCATATAGCTACTGATCAACACATGCAGCAGTTTACAGAACAACAGACATAATGATGCACAAATTAAGACAGTTTAGTCACTAACCCATGCACTCAGTGAGACACATTTAATCACTCACTCATACATTCAGTCATGCACCTACTAAATCCTTCGTCCAGACAGTTATACATCTACTCATTCTTCAATATGTAAAACATATTTAAACTTTATAGAAACACACAGTCACTGGATGATGTCATCAGTGATGTCATCAGTGATGTCATTTGAGATGTCATCAGTGATGTCATCAGTGATGTCACTGACCATGTCATGAATGATGTAATATGTGACATCATCAGCAGTGGATTGCGGGTGCGCGATATATAGTTAGTGCAACTAACTATATATGGAATTTCAATGGTTTTGTGTGAGTAAAATAAGGTTTTTTAAATGCTAATTCCTAACTATATATGGTCTATAACCTATGGTTTTTTCAGTGAATATATATATATGTTCATCAATGTGTCCCCACTTCAAAGACGCACTCCACAGCAGATCTAGTAAAAGCAAAAAAGCAAAAGGCATTTTTAATTCAGAGTTCTTTATTTGCCTAACGCATTTCAGAGCACAGCTCCTTGATCACAGGCTGCCAGGGTGCATGCTGACATACTCACAGGTAAAACTTCTCAGCACATTTCAGTTAACCTTTAGTAGCTTTCACAGGTGAGTTAACTGGTGTTCATGCTGGGATATGTAGTCCCTTTCAGACATTGTTCTATCTCTTGTAGACTCTACGCTGCAACACTGAATATGCATTTTGAAAATACTCTCATGTGGGCCTCCAAATATAAATGCTCCGTAATTTGTGCTGATCTACTGTCCCAACCAGCTCCAGAGTTCCAGGCATCCATGGCCCCAACTCAGTGTGGTGCAGTCTTCACGGCCAGACTGCCGTTCAGTTACATGTTCATCAATGTGTCCCCACTTCAAAGACGCGCTCCACAGCAGATCTTGCTTGTCTAATGCATTTCGGAGCACAGCTCCTTGATCACAGGCTGCCAGGGTGCATGCAGACATACTCAAAGGCAAAAAACTTCTCTGCACATTTCAATTGACCTTTAGTAGGTTTCACAAGTGAGTTAACTGGTGATCATGAGGAGTATGAAGCAGATAGCCTTAGCTTGCTATGTTAAATTGTACCACTAAATCTATGGTGTGATAGCATTCACAGAATTACAATATTCTGAGAAATGTGAATCCAATCGCAAAATTCAAAAGTCCCCCTCGTCCTGTTTATATTCACAAAACTTGCAAATCATTTGTTTATCACATCTTCTGTAAGTACATCCCTTTAAGCACTTCCTCTTTCCAAACAAGACTTGTAACCATTAATAAACAGGTTGATAGATTTTCAAAATAATTTTTATAACAGTGAGCCACATTATAAAAGGTGAGCACTGGGAACAATAAGTTTCTGCCACAGTTGTGGGCTGATTGATTTGGTGTCTTAAGTAGTTGAAGAGCTTGAGGAGTGCTATTTTACTAAATTAGGCGGTGGAAGTGGTTGCTTGTCTAAGGAACTTTCAAGACACAGACTACTTTTAGCTGGAAATCTAGCAGCATTTGTTTACATTATAAAAAGTAAACAACTAAATACAATAGAGTAACATTCATTAAGCATCAAAAACAGGACACATCACAACAAAACAAATAAAACAAAATGCAACGCACCAATTGCTGTAAAACAAAATAAAATCACATTGCAGTAATGATCACAAAAATACAGGTGCACAATAAAACAACTGCAACAAAATGACACCCAGTAAATGTACACAAACATTCTTAACACATCACCATCTCCTGAATTCCACTTTCATAATCCAATAATCATTTAGCAAGTACTACCTTAACATACCATTAAGACTGACTCACCGCTGCTGCTGCCAGGAACGGGGGGACTCCAATCCCCACTGTCTCTTGTGCCAGGAGGTGCTCTCCCGCCGCGTCACTCCCGCTGCGCCGGAGGTGCCCAAAACCATCACAGGGCCCCCACAGTGCGGGACGCGAAGGAGGATGCTGACTCACCGCTGCTGCTGCCAGGAAGGGGGGAACCAATCCCCACTGTCACTCGCGCCAGGAGGCGCTCTCCCGCCGCACCACTCCCGCTGCGCCGGATGCGCCCAAAACCATCACAGGGCCCCCGCAGTGCGGGACGAGTGTGGGCCACGCCCGGGCAAGGCCCGGTCCAAGGGCGGGCCCATCCACGCATGTCAGCGGCAGGAGGAGGCGGGGCGGGTCCCGGACCCTTGGTCCTGGGACACCGAACGTTAGAACACCATCTGATGCTGCATTATTCCACTCGCTCAAGTAAGCACACCCTCTATTTTCTTCTCTTGTCTCTAAAAAAGGGGAAGGTGGCTATGCCCAGAACCTTGACATATTCTACCCTTGACTGCTTTCTTCTCTGGGCCACTAAGGACATCTATATGGAGATCCGACAGCTATCTTGTGGGAGGGAGTGACTCGCCTGTTTTGAGTGCCGCACCCCTGGCCCCTATTAATGGAACAAATTACATAAGTCAAATTAATCATGCACCTATCAGGTCCACCGGAAGCTCTCATCCGGCTGTGTTGTCTTGCACAACACCTGAAGTATCATCAGTACGCGTGATTTTACAGGCAAAAGGAAAAGGAAATCCAAACATCTGGAGCCCGCACAGAGTATATAGACTAAATCTAAGAAAACACCCCGGGCAACAAGCACAACAGCTTATGTTGAGCCAATACAAAGTCCCCCCAGCCCGAATGGTCCTAACCCCTTGTCGTTGTCCCTCTCCAAGGATAACACTGCGCAATTCAGGGTGGCACTTAAATCACTCATAAAGAACACTATTGCCAAGAACTTCTCAATTATTCTAGAAAGACTGGACAAACTAGAATCTACATTGGCTTTAATGCACACCTTTCTTGTTCATAAATGAATTGGGGATGGGGCAAAAAGTGTAGTGTAGTTCCTATAGTCCCAATAGGCTCTGCGCATTGGAATAATATATTCAGCAGTGTACACGTAGGACTGAGGTTAACTAGGTCGCTACTGACTATATTAGACTTAAGTTTTTGCCAGCTAGCTCAGAGGTCACTAGAAACTTTCTCGAATAAGCGAGGAGGAGTTTAACCTCCCTGGATAGACAAGAAGGGATTTAGTTTCTGACAACCATAAAACATGACAACTTTGCTCTCCCTGATTAAGAGTATATCTCTAGAGTTGTGTGAAAACAAAAGACAGCTATTTCACTCAGTCAAAGGTGCGTACTTAGTTTCACCAGATTGCAGAGAAAAGAGAGACGGGCGTTTTCGATAAAGGTATTATTTATTGAGCAGTCTCCTTCCTCATGCAAGAGAAATGAATTGCTACAATTGCAATATTTATAGTAAAGTAAAGTGCGTACAGTAAAAGCAGGATTATAAAATAATACTGTAAAAGCATTGATATGGTTTCTTAGCCATATGATACTTTAAAATAGATAAAATATATACATACATATATACATTGACTAATCGTACTCAACTGGTGCTTCTAAATACGCCTACCCCGGTGTACCTGACCTAAGCCTAATACGTGGGAGGGAGTAAGTAAGTAGCAGTTTAAGTTAAGTTTGTTTTGCCAAGAATCTTACTCAAGAATTCTCTGTAAGGGTTTAGTCAGCTCCGTACCTGGGTAATAGAAAGCAGGAGGTCTGGTATCTCTCTCTCAGGACTCGATATCCCAGCAACCGGCAAGGGTAGGCTGGAAACGACGGAGCTGGATTTCTCGGCAAGAGAAAAGACAGCGTCTTTCTCAGCGCGTCAAAAGGGAGGGGCAGCGTCCGTGGGCTCTCGCATCAGCTGGGCTCTCGGAAGTAGATAGCTGCTCTGCTCCAGATTTACCACCGTGTGTTTGCTTAAGGCAGCGTTGGTATATTTATACCTGAAAGGTGCCGGGTTTGACGTAATGTTGGACATAAGATGTCAATAAAGATGTCAATAAGAACTGGCCGTTCTTACAGTGCTTTACAGGAGTTCTAGGACGAAATCAAAACAATAGCAAGGGGGATTTCCCAGGTTGCTGGAGGCTTGGTTTTGTTTAGAGAACTTGGTGTGTTTACTAGGGGGCCGGAGAAGTAGCCTTGCTTAATGTGACAGCATGTGCTACGACTGAATTATGGATATGATTATTATGCCGTTGTATGGATATTATTGATTATAGCCGGACAAGGGCATGAAATAGGAATATCGATTCAGGTTTCCTAGATAACACACTACAAAAGGAAAGAGTGGGAAAGGGGTCCTGATCATAGGGGGAATCCTAATCTCGAACTGGGGTCTTCAGTTACGCTTGGCAACTCATTATCTTGTCCCATAAATGTTACCAACGTTGTAGCACAAAAACACTCAGGGCCACCAAGCTTAGTGAATCCAGGTCCAAAATGCTCATCCCCTGACAAGATTGAGCCCAGCCCCCCCTCCAGCTACCATCACTGGGAGTCGGGCAGGCCCTAATCAACAAATGATATCAAAACCGCTGCGTAAAAATGAACCAACTAATCGAGATGATAAGGTTACTCTTCACCTTCCACCTGAGTGTTGCCCCTAAGTGGCAATTCTCACTAATGTTCCCCAGCTGCAGGAAAATCAAAAGGAGTCACAGTCCCAGTTAAAAAACAAAGTATGCCACTGGCTAAACAAAAAGCACCAGCTTTACTAATAGACATTTTCATGATATCCTGTTTCTAAGAAGAGTAAACTGGGTGGGCCCTTTATGCTAATCCCTTAATGGAGATTGCATTGAGATTAACTGTAGATCCACAATGTTAGCGAGTCGGCTGATTAGTAGGGAGTCACCTTCAGCAAATCAGAGGCCGAGGCAGGTCATTGAAATCTTACCTTTGTTTTTCTTTTATAGGCACCTTGATTGTAAAGCGGGGACATTTTTGGGCACTGAGCTTCCATTTGGTCACATTCCACGCACATGGAGGTCACTCCTCTGGAAACCAGAAATAGATTCCAAATATTAAGTGACTTATATTCCCAAGATTGATTACCCTTAGTTCCCCTACTCCCTACAAGGACACTAGAAGAACCTCCCACTCTACAGTTAGCTATAATCCCTGTGACTTATAACAATGAATCTACCCGGTGTGACCAAGTTGTCATGTCAAGTAAATCCGGAGCACAAGCTGAGCCCAAGAGAGCAACTAATGTTGTGGGACAAATTCATGAACATACAATTGAACTCCAGGAACTCAAACTTCTATCCTGGAATGTTGCAGGCCTTATGTCTAAGCTACCTGACCCAGACTGGTGCAAGCCAGTGGATGACTTCCACCTATGCCTAGTGCAGGAAACTTGGGCAGTTGAACCTGTTCATAGGGTTGGCTTCACCACTTATAGTATAGAAGCAAAGTGGTCCAGTCTGGGTCGCCCAGCTGGTGGTCTTTTAATCTGGGTCAAAAATATCTTGGCCTGTAAAATTAAGGTGCTAAACCTCGGCTCAGAGGAATTACTCAGGTTAGAACTAACTTCTCTTAAAGGGAACACCCAGGTCAGGTTAATTAACTTATATAACCACTTTAAGACCCCACACAAGCCATCTGAGATGCTAATAACTCTAACTAATTTCCTTGAAACTGCAAAGGGGAAACATCGACTCATAGTCGCAGGCGATTTTAACACAACCTTCGAACCTGTTGACTATGTACAAGATTTAACTTGAGATGGAGACAAAACCAAATGGATTCCAAGCTTCAGATACCATCCATCAAAAGATATACCAGGGTGGGGCACCAAGTACTAACATTTACTATGTCACATTGGGTTCGAGCATGTAAGGGTAGGACTGATTCCGAAAGAGAAGCATGTCCCACATTCAAGGGGGTGTAACCAAAACCAGGATTGACTATATCCTCGTCGACGTTGAACTTTGGTCTTGTGTAAAAGATATGGCAGCATTAACACAGGAAGACAGTGACCATAATGCTCTGGCGCTCACACTGTCGGGAACAGCCTTACTGTACGGTAAGCTTGGGCCTAGGAGTGCTCCGGTCATCACCAGTAATAATAACAAAAGAGTCAAATGGCCAACGATATTGGGCGATCCAACTGCTCTTCCGAAAATATACTCTGAGGTAGAGCTGACCCTTGATGATCTGAGCACTAATGCCACCAGCATAGATGACATCATGGCCAAATGTCTCCAATTGACCGCCGTAATTAGACCAGTATTTTATAAACAGTGTAATGGTCATTCTTTAAAACAGAAGTCATCCCCTTGGTTTAACAAGGCCTGTGGTAAAGCCAAGGCCGAACTTACTGTGGCGGTAAAAACAAAACTCCCCATTGAAAAAAAAAAATCACAGGAAGTTATATAAACTAGCCCAAGTGAAATCAAAAAGGGAATGGGAGGCAGATAATTGGGCCATGCTTATTGAGGTGTCAAAGCAAAAGAATATCCTCCGGGCACCAAAAGTTGGTGACGGTTGAATGGCATGGCGGGATTAATTATAATGATGCATATGCCGCAGACTGTTTTTCGAGTAGAATTAACTCGAATGATTGATTACGTTTATAACTATAGGCAGGCTAAAAGTAATTAAGTATGCTGGCCGTATAGCAAGCAAGGGTGGGTAATTTCGAATACATCCCGCTGTATGTTTGCGATTGAAATCTTCTTAAAGTTAATAAGGATAAATGTAGATAAGTTTCCTTGAACCCTTTTGCTCACCGGGTGAGGACGGGGATTTTGTAGAACTGTCAAGACACCTATTAATAAAGTGTTTTTCTTAAATAACCAACTGTTGATAGAGGATTTGCACACGCTTCTGGGCATGAAACGCTGGTCGTGTTTTACATGACTATGCACTAACCATGAGATATGCTTTTACTGCTTTATCCTTTTTCTTTCAGATTGAAGACCCTTAGCAATATAAGGAGAGTCCACACGGGAATTCCGTGAGTTTGTATTTTTGCAGCGTTTATCCCCATAGAGTGGGTGTGCCTTAGGGTGCGCATTCCACTGAGGGATAACCTGTGGTCCTGATGAATGCTGAGCGTAATTAGCTCATGATAGCAGAAACATGTCGACCACGATTACTATATGGGACACTTTGGTTCAAATTTACTCAACCACTAGTCGTCCGTCTTGCACTTTGTTTTTATTGAAGGACAGCTATCCCTTTATTAAAATAAGTACAGGGAATAGTTGCCTCTTCTTTTAACTCACTAACTTTTCACTTGGGCACAAATTCACAAGCCTTTTAAAAAAACGAACCCAATGATGAAGCCAGTCACCAACTGTGTTGATGCATGAGGGATCTTCTTTGACTCACAGTTCTCTCACTATTTTTCTTTGACTTGGGTAATAAGGTAATAAGGTTATTAACTCATTTCCTGGTTCGTATTGGACCTAGTTTAACGTCACTCTTCTGTTGTTTAATAAAGTTGTTTAATAAAGCAAAAGAATAGCCAATTGTTTTGGCATCTTATGGCCAAGGGTTCGCCTAATTTAAAAATAGAATCCGATTTTTATATACAGCAGCTGGACCCGATGGGATACCGAGCGATCTGTTGCGCGCCAACACAAAGGAGTGGGGAAAGCTGGTTTCATCCTTGCTAAATGCTATTAATAATGGTGCACTTGTCCCAGAGTCCTGGAAAGGGGCTGAGGTCGTCCCGATATTCAAAAAGGGGTGTTGGGACGACCCAGCCAATTACAGGCCCATAAGCCTAATTGACTCATCCCAAAAGGTAGCGGGGAAAGTAATACTGGGAAGGGTCCTCCAGTGGATAGACGAGAATGACATCCTATCAGACCTTCAGGCCGGATTCCGTTCTGGTACAGGGACCATAGAACAGGCCTTCAGACTGGTTCTTCTCTACTGGAAGGTGGTGGTGCTGGACAAAGGCAGTCTTTATTTGGCCTTCACAGACCTGAAGACTGCCTTTGACCTAGTACCACGGGAGGGGTTATGGAGAGTCTTGTCTCAGATGGGGTTGCCCTCGTATATCCTGTCCCTTTTGGTCAGGTTACACGCTGATAACTATGCTCAGGTGCGGTGGGGCAAGCAAGGCGAAAGAACCGGCAGGATCCCAGTAGAAAGAGGTGTCCGCCAGGGATGTGTGCTAGCCCCCACTCTGTTCTCTCTTTACGTGAACGGAGTGGTGGAGCATCTGCTAAAACATCCTGCAGATGCACCCTCTCTGGCGGGCAAGCGCATCCCCACCTTGCTTTTTGCCGACGACACCCTCCTCATTTCAAAGACCCCCGTGGGCCTGCAGAGTCTCCTTAATAGCTATCAGGAGTTTTGCTTGCAAAGG
The DNA here is from genome assembly GCF_964261635.1 of Lissotriton helveticus. NCBI lineage: Eukaryota > Metazoa > Chordata > Amphibia > Caudata > Salamandridae > Lissotriton > Lissotriton helveticus. The sequence goes on from NC_136059.1 coordinate 1,376,824,246, forward strand.
GGCCTGATAATAAACACCAATAAAACAAAGTTCCTGGTTTTGAACCCTCCCAAAAAATTGGGCCGCCCCCCGGTGCTGAATTCCGTGCCCCTGGAGAGGGTGTCTGAATTTAATTATTTAGGCATCCGTCTCTCAGACTCAATGCATTGGAACTCGCACATTCAAGAGATGCTTCTAAGCCACAAAAGGGTGGGCGGCGCATTACTCAAGGAACAACGCTTCTCTACAACTAAGCCTATTGCCCCAGTCTTGGAGATCTACAAAGCTAGAGGGGTTAGTGCTGCTTTGTATGGGGCAGAACTGTGGGGTACGTCTAATCTTGATGTGTTAGCCAGATCAGATAGTACATTTCTGAAAGACCTGATGGCTCTCCCGCAGAGTACCCCAACAGTACCCATACTAATGGACTTGGGTTGCAGATCGATCAAGGATCAAGCCCAAATTCGCCCTTTGCTGCTCTGGGAGCGACTGTGGCGTGTGCCCGAGTTGGCCTCATATGCAGGGGCTCTAGCAGAGGTCATGTCACTGGAGGCCTGGTCCAAGATCAAGTGGTTGAGGGATGTGAAACCGCTGCTAGGAGCTTTGGGTCTCGGGGATGCTTGGGAAGCTAGGACTGCCCCCCAAAGCTGTTCTCAAGAAGCTCTATTGGAGCTGGATCCTTTGTAACAACTCCACTGATGTGAAACATTGCAAATCCATGGATGATTTTGTGAAGATGAAGGAAGTGGTGGCCTACGAACCCTATCTTGACATAATTTCTAACCCAACTGATAGGGCTTTGTACTTCAAATTCAGAGTAGGGACACTACCCGTAGGTGATTTTATTGCCCGTTGGAAACTTTCCCACCTGCGCTCCTCCTCCTGTGCGACCTGCCCATCATGTGTAGAGTCGGTCGCCCACATCTTCTTTGTATGTCCAGCATATGTACTGCCGAGGCGGAGATGGCTCAAACCCTTATGTAGACAGTTAGGTACCCGGCAGTATAGAGAGACGCTTCGTATTTTAAAATCTGACACTCGCACCCTGGTTGTTTGCGGTGTGTCTAAGTTTTTAAAATGGTCTTGGTTAATTCGTTTGAATGGGCTTTCCTTGACTATTTAATGCTTGTATTATCTGTTTTTACATGATTTTATCTGTGTAAATAGAATGTGACTGTTCTTATTGATCTTAAAATTGTTGTATTTCTGCTTTTATGATATTTTCATATCGAAATAAAGCCATTCATTCATATACAACCCCATGTGAGGAAGGAATACTTCAAAGACTTAGATGCTGTCCAAGGTGCCCTGCCTGACCCTGGCTCACAATCCAAGACCCACAATCACAGTTCTAACTGAGGAGACAATCAATTACACAGAGGAAACTATAATAGCTATAAATGCGCTACAGAGTTGGAAAGCACCGGGATTAGACAAGCTTCCGGGGTACATGTATAAGGCCGAACCCTTAATATGGGGACCATTACTCCAAGTAGTATTTAACGCCATCATTTCAGGCGGCAAAATCCCGGTGACTTGTCGTGGTGCCGAGATTATCCCTATCCACAGGCCCATCAGCCTCATAGATATCTCCAAAAAATCTCTTGCAAAATTATCCTATCTAGGATCCAACAATGGATCAAGGATAATAATATTCTGTCAGATCTTAAGGCGGGATTTAGATCGTCCACAAGCACTATTGACTAAGACTTTAGATTTCTCCTATTAATCTCGAAGGAAGTGACGATTAAAGGTGGCCACTTGTATGTTGTTTTTGTGGATCTAAAAACGGAAGCAGAGCTGTGGGGGCTAAAAAATCTAAAAGATCTCACCCTAGCCAAAAACAAATTTATCAGGGCGATCCTGAATTTACCTGTAAGCACACCCCTATAGTCACTAAGATTAGACCTGGGCCTAAAACCGATGGATCATTTGCTACTCTAAGGGCACTCTTGTTTGGGATCAGAATCTGGACCAGTAACACACAGGTCCCACTAAAGGTGGCTCTGGAAGAATTGATTGCTTTGCATAAACAGTCGGGGCGCATCAAATGGTTCAACAATATAAAGGAATGGTTCTTGGTATTAGGGTTGAGGTGCATTTGGGAGGACCCGGGGTCTATATCTAAACTGACGATTCCCCTTATTAAAAAAAGGTTCTGGAACCACATGGAATTCCAAAGTGTAGAGGGCTTTGCACACGCCACTTTAACTACTACTTTTCTAAATTTTAAAGGTGGGTATGGCTTTGAACCATTCATGGACGACATTGAACCCCCACAGGCAAAAGCCCTGTATATTCAATTTAGACTTAGGACTCTACCTCTAAACTCTAGAAGAAGCACATAGGGGTGCTGTCCCACCTACGCAGACTACAGGAAAACCTCGATAGCTCCAGCTTGTCGTTTATAGTCGTTTACATGACCCAGCGAAGCACTGCAAATTTTTAGACCTGATACCAAAAAATGGCTTGTTGTTACAATATCGAGATTCTTGTTGTACGCATGGTGGAGAAGGTCAAAACTGTGTAAAAGTGTACTTGGAAATATGTCTGGCTGATGTATAGTTCCTGGTAATGCAATCATGCATTTTATACATATTTTTCTGGTGCTGTTAATGTTCGATCGTTTTACGATTCTTATGAAATATTGTATTTTACATTTTTAAAGGTTTTATAATACGTTCGTTTTTAAATTTTGTAAATGATCATATTTTTTATTGAATAAAGAATATATATATACTTTTATAATCCAATAATCATTTAGCAAGTACTATCTTAACATACCTTTAAGAATGCAGTGGATATGTCTAATGAGTAGAGCTGCTGACTTTGGATTTGGAAAACTAGATTGGAGTTTTGGTGTTGGCTCAAAGTCCTGTGATTCTGGGCAAATAAATTAATCTCCCCGTGCCTAAACAAAAAAACAAAAAAATGTGTCCTTTTTAATGTAACTGGTGCTCATGTAAAGTGCTCCAACAACTTCGGATGAGTTCATGCTATATAAAAACGCTAAAAACCCCATCAAAAACGTGAACTAGTGCCAGACAAAATGTTTAGTGATCCAGCCCAGGATGTAAAAGTGGGGCATATGAGGCTCACTTGTGTTACTTATATAACAACAACACTCATGTGGAAACACTTGATTGTCCTAACATATTTAGGTTTAGAATTATGTTTTTACCTACTGTGTGTTAAATAATTTTAGAATGCTTAATGAAACATTTTCCTTTTAGCTAAGCTGAGAATACTAACACTTGTTAGACATTGTAGGGATTTTGTAATTCCTATTCAAGAATGGTGAAAGATTAGTGCATATATTTATAGATTGTATGTCCCTTTGCGAGGGACTCGTAGCATCTATTAAAATTTATAGAAATCCTGAGAATGTCCACAAACTTTTTTTTTGTCCTCATTTGCCTTATTTCCACCCGTCTTCCTTCTAACGATGCCAACCTTGGGTTATCAAACCTCATGCGCTGTAACAGGGGTAGTAAGGTGAAGGCTTCCCAGACAGTATCCCTGCCATCTTCCAAAGAGACCTCCTCTTACAATCGACCGCAGACCCTTCCCCATGTCCTTCTGCTCACGCAGGAAAGACTATAACCAGCAGAGGCAGGAGAAGGCTTAATCATTGGACCGATTATTTTACAAGTTCCTCCACTCATAAAGTTCCCCTAGACACAAGGGGGACATGCATCAATATTGCCTTTTGCGATTCCTTAATTGCGAAAAATAAGGAATCACAATTAAGGAATTGCAAACTGCAATGCATCAAGAAAACGCTAAAAAAATAGCGATTTCTTCAAATTCCTTAATTGCGATTCTCTAATTGAGAATCGCAATTAAGGAATACCTCCTCATCCAATCCTATGGGCCTAGAGGCCCATAGGAATGAATGGGAAGACATTCTTAATATGCGATTGACAATTAGAAATTCACAAATTGAGAATGCAATTTCAAGGGTGCAGGGGTGTCCAAAGGACACCCTGTTGCACCCCTGAAAACTGCCTATAAGTACATTTTGCACACACACATGCCCCAAGGGCATGTGTGTGTGTAAAATGGAACTTTGAAAAATGCACTTTAGTGCATTTTTCAAAGTTTTCGCAAATTACCATGAAGGTCAACTTCATGGTAATTTGCTCCCCTTATTTGCGGATTCGCAAATGTTTAAAGTTTGATGCATTGCATTTAAGGAATCTCAATTTGAGATTCCTTAAATGCAATCGCAATTTTGCGATCTCTTAAATTGCGAAAATTACAAAAATGATAATGCATCCCAAAAATTGGAATTGCATTCGCAAACGGCCGAATTTTGCGATTCGCACCATTTGCGAATGCAATTTCCATTGATGCATGTGCCCCAAAGGGAGTCCAAAATTCATATTTCCTTTCCCCCTGATCTGAAATATCCAAATTAGTAATATAACCCATAGATTTCAACCAATCATCCATTGTTGGAGGTGTCGGAGATACACACAATTTACATATCCCCCTAGGCGCTAAAAGCATAGCATAAAATACCAATTTTGCACAGTCTTTAGTAACAATACATTGTCATTCTTCCGAAAATAACAAAAACAGCGCTTACCTTAATCTGCAGGTTTAAAGCGCTAGCCAGGCATTTACTTACGGCCTCCCCGAAGAGCTGTAATTTCGGACAATAAATAAACATGTGTAGGTCGGCTACATTCTGACTGCCCCACTTGGAACACACCACCACTCTTCCTGACCCAAATTTAGAGAGCCTTCACGGAGTTGAGCCCTATGCACAGTAAAAAGATGGTTCCTCCTCAGATACGCAGGTTTAACTATTTTGTAAAGCATAGACATAGATACTTGCCATTGGTCTTCCAGCTTGGTCTCTGGCAAGCATCCTCCCCACAGATCCACTGGCAAGGGGAACGCACCATCTTCCATCTCGAGGATCGTCCACTACCATAGTGCAATTCCTTTTTTTAACACAAGAGTAGACTGAAGTTTTTCCTTCAGTTCATTAGGATCTCCTAACGTTACACTCATTGCCAAGAACCAACTTTGGACTTGGAGGTATTTAAACCTTGAAAGGGTTGGGCCTACCACCTGCACACACCAGCCCCACGAAATCAACTAACCATCGGCAACAACTGCTTCCACCTAGAAATATTGTCTTCTTTTAAGGGTAAAGCCAGTGAGTCTTTTGTCCATTCAGGAGAGCCTGGTGCGTCCCAAATCGGGACCATTGACTGAAATATGGTATATTCAAGACCTTTCTGACTTTAAACCACATTTCCTTTAGGATCTTAAGCCTGACTTTCTTAAAGTATTTCGGAGCAGCATATTTATAAATAAAACCCACGTCAGCTCCCTTTTCCTTTGTCAGCATCACTCTAAACATCCTGCCTATTCCTGAATCTATGGGGATGTCTAATAACATTCTACCATTTTTTAATAAAAAGGCCCAGGAAAAAAACAATAGATCTGGTAGCGTTAAACCCCCCTTCATCAACCTCCTTCTAAGTTTACACCATGATATTCGTGGCCCTTTTGATGCCCATGTAAACAAACTTATATCACTTTGTAATTTAATGAACCACTTTCTTCTAAAAGATAAGGGGATTTATTCAAACAAGAAGGTTAGTTTCGGAAGCACAATCATCTTTACTAAATTCACTCGGCCGAATAAAGTTAAAGGAAGATGCATCCAACCCCGTAGACTAGCACAAATCTCCTTTCTAACCCTGTCGAAATTTACCTTAGTGAGGTTCGCAATATTCTGAGTGATCTTAACTCCTAGATATCTCATTTCACTCTTAGTGTCAATCCCAAAAGCCCCCATATTCCAACTCATCACTTCCATCTTATCTTTATTGCTATCATACCCTGACACTTTGTCAAACTCAGTTGTTATTTCCATCACCACTCTCAAGGATTGCGGAAGGTTCATTGTGAAAATTAGAATATCATCTGCGTACAGCCCAACCTTCTTTGTCCAGCCATTAAACTCAAATGGCAAGATACCGCTACTGCTCCTAATTTTGCTGGCCAATGGCTCAAAATAAAGATAATCTTCACTGGCAGAGTCAAAGCCCCATCAACTAACACTCTAGCTTCGGGGGCAGAATAAATACCTCTCAAAACTCTACAGAAGTTTAAACCTAAGTTAAAATGTTTAACCGCATTCTGCAAATATGCCCAGTTAACACGGTCAAACGCTTTGGGTGTGTCTAATGCTATAACTGCCAGGGGGGGACCGTCTCCATATATATAGAGCCAATCAATGACTACGTCAGCTCTTTCAAAGCTCTTCCTCTTATAAACCCCTTTTGGTCTTTATTCACCTTCTGAGGCATAAAACAATTTAGCTTCCCCACCATAACCTTTGCAAAAAGCTTATGATCGGCATTTGAAAGGGAAATAGGCCTACACGAGTCAACTTTTTTTTACATTTCACAACCTTTGGAATTAAAGTTATAATTGCCTCCTTCCAAGATTCAGACGGGGCTGTATCTGTCAAAAACATTGCATTAAAAAGTTGCCTCAAAATAGGAATTATAGTACTGGCCAAGGCTTTATATACCCCAAGCGGAAGGCCATCTGGCCATGGAGTCTACCCCCACTTACCACCCCCATCACCTCTTCAAGCTCCTCCGACCTGATCTTCTGATTTAGTTCCTCCATTGCCTCTCCAGATAAAGATTCTATGTAATCCAGCCAAGTGAACACGTCGTCCTCGTTTATATCAAATCTTCCCTATAAAGTTTCCCAAAATGCCTGTAAAAAGCCAGCCTAATCCCTTGACTGACATTCAGCACTGCCCCTGAATCTTCACAGCTGATCTCTTTTATAGCATTTCTAACTTTATCACTCTTCGCCTTCCACGCTAGTAATTTACTACAACCTTCACCGTACTCAAAATGTGCCAACTGGCTGGACTCCCATCTCTTTCCAACTCTGTCACTTATAACTCCAGACAAACTAGCTTTTAACTTAGTAATTTCAGCCAGCTCCCTCTCGCCTCCCTCCAATCTTTCTAAATTGCTCAAGTCCCCTTCATGCTTCTGGATCTGCTCTTCTAATTCTGAAACTTTTCCATGGTAAGCTCACCTTTTCCTTGCCGCTATAGTTCCTAGTCTTCCCCTCAAATAGGCCTTATAAGCATCCCAGACAGTCTCAATCATGGCTGAGTCCTCTCAAAGAGTTCTTTGGTCTCCTCTCTTAGAATCTAGACAGTCTCATCCTCTAATAAGATTGTACGGTCTAACGTCCACCTAGAGCTTACAGTTCCTTCTCCTAACCTCATATGAAGGAGGATAGCTGAATGATCTGACAGGTGTACACCAATTTGTTTAACTTCCACCACAGAGTCCTTTAAAACCCTGTCAATCAAAAAGTAGTCAATCCAAGATTTATATTCATACTTTTTGTTATAATAAGTCAAACCTGTATGCGACCCATCCATACACCTCCAAATGTCACAGAGATCCCACTGGGCCATCAACAATCGGACCCTATCTGACATTTTAGAATTAAACAATGCTCTGTTCTGGAATCTGTCTAATTTATGGTCCAAGGCGGTATTAAAATCTCCTGCCATAATAATCTGATCCGGGAAACCTAAACGCTCATTAACTAACTCATCCAATGGACATGTTTCATCTGGATTTGGACCATAATATCCCACCAAAGTATAGTTCTGTCCAACATTTTTAAACTTTGCTAAAAGCCATCTTCCTGCAATATTTGAGACACTAATTTCTACCGAAATATTTGTACCTTGCTTAACCAGTAGTGCTACCCCCTTTGTGACCATTGTCTGCTTCTTGTAAACTGCATGTGCGACCCACCTCCGTGATTTAAAAAACTTCCTACTTTCCTCTTCTGGGAGATGTGTCTCTAACAAGATAATAACTTGTGCTGGGCAGTCTTTAACATATTCCATAATCCTATCTCTCCTGGCCTTTACCCGAAGCCCATTTATAATCCACGCTAGAATTTTTTATCTCGTTTGCCCTATTCCCGGTCATCCCCTAAAAAAAAAAAAAGCTGGTAGTGCTGACTGATTTGGCAAAAAATAAAACATTTGAGGTATATATATTTTTTTCCCTTATGCTCCCCACCCTGTACTTCCCGTATCCAACCAACCCACCCTTGTTAAACCCTAACCAACTTCCCATGGCAAAAGCCCTATGGGGGAACCTCTAGGCGTGCAAACGGAGGTTACCACAAAAAAAAGTGCACAATAAAACATCTGAGTGGGACCTTATTAATGAGCTCCTGATTGGAGCTCCTCAATAAATTTATCAACCTCTTCTACAAATCGAAAATAATACTTTTTGTTGTTTAGCATCACTTTAAGTAGGGCTGGAAATTTCAACTGAACCGAAGCTCTTAACTTTCTTAAAGGCTCCATTCTTTTCCCTAGCTCCTACTGCCTATTGGATGTTACTACTGAGAGATCCGATCGTATTTCAATTCGTGCTCCGTCCAATTCAAAAGATTTATTCTTCAGGGCCTTAGCCAAAATCTTTTCCTTCAATGAGTAAGACAGGAAATTTACTAGGCTTCTCCTAGGTTTTAATCTATTTACATTTAACCTGAACAGGTCTCGAGGAATCCTTTGAATGTCTCTGGCAATTTCATCTTCTGTTTCATCCAACTGAAGCTCCTTTTCAAGCATTTGAACCACAAACCTTTTAATATCACTACCTTTCTTACCCTCAGGAAGTTTTAGAATGTTCAAATTATTTCTCCTCTGGAAATTTTCCAGCCATTCCACTCTTTCATCCTGATCTCTCTCCCTTGCCCTAAGGTCTTCTATCTCTTTTCTGTTAACTTGTACTACTGATGAAGCAAAGCTTCGCACATTTTGCGGCTTGCCGAAGTCAAGAACCTCGTTTATGTATAACAAGGTAATAAATGTACGTCTTACTAACATTCATATTAAGTTTGAGTAAAGTTTATGACGCTTGCCTATGTGTATTTCTAATGAATTTAATCCATGTCCTCTAAAAATGGCCGCCGCTTGTATTTTAGTTACTGCGCATGCGTCAGCCACACTCACGTGTCATGTCGCGTCTGCAGAAGTGGAGGGAAAGTTATGCGCATGCGTAATTCATAGCTGTGCTTATCATGTGGTACTGCTCGTGCCACTGCTCTTGTGTCCGTATCAATGTAGCTAACATTTAGATGCAATAAGTTTATTTCTTGATGATGAGTTAAAAGTACAAACCCTGTGATGTGTTTTCATAATGACATTATTATGTATTAATTTGTTTTCGCTTACTTTTCATGTACCGCGGGAAATGGGGGTCTGAGTGAGAGGAGAGCCATATTGGAGGTCCCTTCTGCGCCTGTGCGACATTCGGCAGCACGAGGGACCTTGGCTGATGGAACATAGCCAGTTGGCAGTGATGGGCGAGATGCTCCTGAGAAAGTCACCTCTGCCCTGCGAGAACAGCGAATGTTGCTCCTCATATGATACAATGTTAAATTGTCATTGTGTTTCTGCACAGTTTCTCCTGGGAACCCCAAACCTGCTAGGCGGTACCCAAATATGTTAATGAAGGCTTCAAATCGTGTATTGTGATTGGTGTGTTACCCAAAGCCTACCTTAGGACCAATCGGAATTGAGGGATTCTGACACTTTGCAACATTGGGGGGTGGTACACTGTCCCAAACTGTATATCTACCCTGGGTTCACCTAGTGAACCGTCCGACTTGTCTGGTTTAGCTGACCTGTCACTGACCCAACGCACTCAATAGGTGACTGAAGATACAGAGCGCTGCGGAGCACTCTGTCCGAATTTGACCATAGACTGAGGTTCTACTGAACCTTAAAGTGCTGGCAAGGCACTTAGCTGGGAGTTCGCTGACCCAATCGGGGTCTTGATCGATAGCTGCAGAGCGGGTGGAGCGCAGGCGTTGCTTCCGAACTGTGGGTTCCGGTCCTGTCCTGAGGAGGGTCCTGTCCTGAGGGTTTGCTGTCCTGTCCTGAGGGTCCTGTCCTGATTCCTATTCCGAGGGTATCCTGTCCTGTCCTGGGTGTCCATTCTGCACCTGCTGTCCTTTGAGGGGTATCCTTCCTTGAGGGTTTCCTGTCTTTAACTGACCCGTGGCCAGGGTTTGGTTTCCACACCTTTCTAGGTAAATATTGCTCTGAACCTCTTGAAAATCTTGCACCTTCTGAATTTCTAACTTTTGCTTTAATAAAGTTCAACATTGCATATGTGATATTTTCCATGCCTTTCTGCAACTATTGAAAGTCATTTATATTTTTCCATAAAGTTTATTCCTATGTCTTCTCATTTGTTAGAAATTATATTTTGCATAGCAGTGTGTCATTTCCTGATATGGTCTAGAACTTCGTTGCCTAGATTGTTCAAAGGCCCCTTCACCTTAAGTGAAGCGTGTTATTCATTATAAACTCTCCTATAGTCACTCACACTTAGGTATCCCTGTTTAGATAATACTGACTTGCATAGTTTCTTTTCTCGTTACATTTTATTAGTACTTTGATGATTACTCTGTCATTATTTCTTTATGTATATGTGATTTACGTCATCTTGGTTATTGATTGCCTTGTTTTACTGTACCTCATGCAAGAAAATATTGAATTTAGATAAACATTTTAAAACTTCCAGTTGTCCCTGGTCATTTAAACAGTATTTGAATATTATTGGTTGGGTTTGTATTTTGCTGCCTTTCTTTACAGCTAGCTCCCTGATTCATTGTGGTCATTAGGCACTCGCATCGGTGGATGGTAAGTCGGGTGCACCGAAAATTGGTAGCAGGGAACACACACACATCAACCTGATGGAGCTCGTGAAGTCACCTGATCGATGTATATGGTGATTTGAAAAGTATATGGGCACTGAAGCCGGAAACGGCGAAAACTATTGGTCGGGTGGCCTCGCGCGCTCTATCAGTTTTCTGGTAGCTAGAGGATGGTTAGGGACTAGTTGAGAGTAAGGCAGGGATTAGTTGGACTAGTTAAGTCGGAAGCTGCTATTATATTAATGCTGCTATAAGAGCGGCTGTTCTGAGGGAACTGATCACTCTCTTGTGAATACGCTGCTGAAATTCATGAATTTTTGTATTGTTATTATTCTTGTTCTTATATTGTTATATGTACTAATCCATGCATTTGTAAACCGAATTGTTACGTGTTGTCCGAACTCCCCGGGGAATTGAAAGGGCAAGTGGTGAATAGAATCCATTGTCCTGAGGTCACAGGTTCGAGGAAAGTTAGGTGCAGGTTAGGATAACCGGGAAGCACTAACTAGGGTTTTCTGAATACATGTGTGAATAAATGACAGTAACGGGGTTCATTGGCAAAATTCCCATAGTGGCGTAACCTAGTAAGGGTCACATCGGAAGAGTAGCAGGTTCCTCGGAGCTAGCGTGAAAGCAGAGGGGTCCGCTGAGAAACCTTAAACTCGGAATATATCCCGGAAAGAAGTGGATGAGTTTAGGGGAATAACAGGTTCACCGATGCTAGAGTGAAGGGTAGGCGGAAGAGATCTGCCCGCAGCGCGTGAAAAGTAAATGGAAGTAGTTTACTTGCAGTAAAATAATTCTTTCTCTGTCTAGACACTTGAGCACTGTGGCGAATGTGTATTTGTTGTAAAATAACCAAGCACTGAGCACTTTAAAAGAAAGAAAGTTTCCTTTACCTTGTGAAGGGAGGGAGTCAGTCGCGAAGCGCCTCTGACGTCACTCTGTGCCGCGCTGGGATTGGTAGAAGCAGCGGGCGGGTAGCGGAGCTGGAATTGTAAAGGAGGGGTGAGCGCCGGAGCGTGGGAACTGTCTCACGAAGGGGCTGCGCACCCATTGGCGGAGCTTATTTAGCATCGCGCACCCATTGGTTGCACGAATTTCTGAAGCGCGTTCTGATTGGAGGTAGTTTGTAAACAAAGTTAGCGCAGGAGTCGTATGTGGCACTCGCAGACTACCGGAACTCGACCTGATCCAAGGCACCTAGGGTTTGAAAGGGATCAGTGGAAGACTAATAGATACGATATTATGTACGGAACCAAGAGAAAAATGTCCCTTGTAAGTAAGGTGAAAAATTATTTTAAAACGGACAAACCGATTAAATCTAGGGAAGGTGTTCTTGTCCCAGCACCCAATACTCCCGCCTCATTCATGATGTTTGACCGAGGGTACAATACCTGTGTGTGGTTGGAGAATTGGGTGAAGTATACAAAAGATGACGGAGTATTGGCTTTTCCGTTAGATGGTACTTTCAATGGTAGGATCTTATTTAATTTAAGAACCCGAATGAATGAACTGCATCCCAGACCGAGACTAACGCAGTATGAGGCATTAGAGGAATGGGAGATTGAGGCTTTTGAAAGAGAAAGACCCCGAATGGACAAGGGTTTGACCAAGTGGTACCCCAGGCAGAAACAGGAGTCCAGGGATAAAAGGATGAAACAGTGGAGACAGAGCATGATTGTTGAGGGTCTGTTTCCCATGATGCCGGCATGTCATAACATTGGAGCGGGTGAGAAAAGTACTGAAAAATGTAAACATTGGGGGGCCCTGGGGGAATCAGATGATGAATTGCTAGATGACATCTGTACCAGGAGTCCGCCACCTTACAATGAGGGAACCCGACCTTCCAGTGTAGGAGAGGTTCCCCGACGCCACTTCCTAAAGGAAGAAGACAGGTCCCTGGGACTGGGAGGGGGTGGTCAAGTATTGCCCTATCCTGAAAAACCTGAACCGACGGAAACAAGGGATATATATCCCAAAGTGCCCGCAAGCCAGGAAGAAAAATATTCACGTACGAAAATCTTTTTTCCCAGACCCTTGTATGAAAGCGAAGAGAAACCACCGAATTCAGGACTGCCTTTTGTTCAACCTCCATATGGGGAAGAGCGCAGGTCCTTTAATACTGGAACTTTATTCCCGAAACCAAATTATGGGGGAGGACCAAGTGAAACGCATCCTACTGCCCCGAGTTTTACTCCTCCGTTGACCCCACAGATATTACATGACACAACTTTAAGAAGGGTACTAGTGGAAAAGGAGCAAGAGGCTCTAGCTAGACAAAGAACAGAAATAATTCAGAAAATTTCCCAGTTAAATACCAGTCCTGAGGCATTGACTATTCCAGTAACTATTGGACCGGTGGTCCCGTTATACGGAAATGGTCAGGGAAATCCGATTACTCCAGTTATGACCCCAGTCATGGCAACCCCGAGACAGGAACCGATCATCATAGATGATCAGTCCAGTGAGTGCGAGTCTGAAGTTGCGTTTTTGGAATTGCCAAACAAACAGACTGGAAAAGGAATACAGCAAAGGCATAACCCTTTTAATACAAAAGAAATTAAGTTAGAGACAGCAACAGGTACTAGGAATGTCTCTCTGGTAACTCCGGATGAAATTGAGAGTTGGAGTCGTGAATTAGAGAAGCAGACTCCGCAAACAAAGCCTTTAGACCTCTACAAGCTGAGGGTCGAAATAGAAGAATTAATGGCAGGAAATGTGGGGTTGGATCGATTGAATACCTACTCTGAAGAAGAATTGTCGTTCATATGTAAAAGCTTTACAAGGAACACCAGAGTGCTCCACGAAAAACTGACCGAAACAGCAGTTAGTATGGGGGTAGATATCTCAAAATCCAAGCCCTTACAGAAACCGTACAGAGCAGACTTCTCAGACAAAGATATAGAACACCTGAATGTGGCAGGGAAGAAGTTGCAGATTAAAGAATTAATGGGGGTACTGCAGAAATGGGGAGATGTAGAAAAATGGAGAAGCAGGTGGGCGAAAAAGAGGGAAGAGGTTCGCTCCCGACAAGTGACTCCCGAGTTTGCTTTAAGAGAGGTAGAAAAACCTGAGCAGTTATGCCCCATGCGCGAAGTTCCAGGAGGGAAATATGTGCATGTCCCCTGGTCTAGGCAGGATATTGTGTCCTTCACGAACGATTTTCCAAAATTACGAGAGAAACCAGTTGACTGGTACAGGCAAGTGGAGAGGTTCGTGAAGGTACAGAAATGTCTGTGGAAAGACCTGGATGGGTTTTTCGACATTGTGGTTCCAGTAGATTTATGGACCCAGTGTAAAATAAACATAGACTGGCCGAGTGAGGAGTACCCCAGAAACAAGGAAACTGGAGAGCCATCAAAGGATGTCATGCGAAAATATGAGCAGGTAATTCAGCATTTGAAAGAAAAGGTGCCCGCAAAGGAAACTGATTGGACAAAAATAGATAGAACAACACAGGAAAGGGACGAGACAGTGCACTCCTTCTATGAGAGGTTATTGCAGGTATTTAAAACATACAGTGGTATTGATAACATCGACCTGAAGGATATGACGCACTTTATTTACAGGTTTGTAAATGGTTTAAGACCTGAAATTTGTCAGTGGATAAAAGATAATAAAATATGTTGGCATACTAAGAAAATGGATGAGGTCCTGCGGTACGCTAAGTACTGCGAGGATGAGATGGCAGAAAAGAAAAAGGCCCTCAAGGAAAAGGTGATGTGGGCTCAGGTGAAGCTCGCAGAACAGCAGGAAAAACAATTGAGTAACATGGTTAAAAATGCGGAGAACAAAGGTCCTGGGGGAGGGGGTGGAGGAAAGCCCCGGCCCAAATTTAGCAGGGAAGAGGCTATGAAGAAATTTCCCTGCCATCAGTGCGGCGAAATTGGACACTGGCGAAACGAGTGTCCTCAATTAGTCGATGTTAATGAGAAAACTCCTGATTTAATTCCACAGACGCAGAAAGAAAGACCAAGAAAGACTCAACCCCAGGTAAAAACAGTTCAGGTGCCTCGAGCACCCAAACAGGTATACAGGGGAAGACAGGCAGAAGATGAAGAAATAGAAGTTTGGGAAAGCGGGGAGAACAGAAATACAGCAACTTCGCAGTATCTGCTGAATGATACCTTCCTTTGTAATGATCAGGACTGACGGGGCCTGAGAGGGGAGGACGAGGAGTGCGTACTTGGCGCTTCCTTGCCGGTAGACCAGTCTGGACCATATATTGAAGGAAAGGTTGACGGAAATGATGTCACCTTTCTGTTGGACACTGGCGCTACCCGTTCTACTGTAAGAACAGTGGACGTTCCAAACCTACCCCTCTCGGGAGAAAATATCCAAGTAGTGGGTGTATCTAATCAATTGATTAGTACTCCTGTTACCGAACCAATGGAGATTTCAATTGGAAATTTTAAACAGATGCATAGATTTGTCGTCTGTGACACCAGTCCAGTGAATCTACTGGGTCGTGATTTGCTGTGCAAAATGAACTGTACCATCTTTTGCACACCAAAAGGTGTTGAAATACAGACCCCAGATGAAGATGGCATTTATAAATTATTGTTGCTTAGACCTGACTCAGAAATTAAAAGATTGACCCTGCAGGACTTGCCCCAAGAACTACAGGAAGCCGTAAAGCCAGAGGTGTGGGATTTCACCGGAAAGGATGTGGGGTTGATGAAAGATGTGGACCCCATACAGATAGCCATCAAGGACAATGCAGTATATCCTAACACTAGGCCCTACCGAATGAATGCTGAAGTGAAAGCAGGTGTCACTCTGGAAATACAAAAATTATTAGAAGGAGACATCATACAGGAAGTGATGAGCAGCCCATGCAACTCACCGATTATGGGCATCAAAAAGCCTAGTGGCAAGTATAGGGTAGTGCAGGACCTGAGAAAGGTTAACAAAATTGTAGTTCCTTGCTGCCCTATTGTCCCGAACCCTGCAGTGATATTGTACCAGATTCCTTGGGATGCTGAATGGTTCACTGTGATTGATTTATGTCATGCATTCTTTTCGATACCCCTGCACCCCGACAGCAAATTTCTTTTCTCATTTGCCTTCGAGGGTCACGTGTATTGTTGGAACAGGGTCCCTCAAGGGTATACAGAGAGCCCCTCTATCTTTAATCAGATCTTGAAAAAATGTCTAGAGACTTTGATCTTACCTGGGAACTCTGTGTTAGTACAGTACATAGACGACCTTCTACTGGCGTCTAAAAGTCACAGGGACTGTGTAGTTGACACCATTGCCCTCTTAAATCATCTGTGTGAGAAAGGGCATAAAGTGGCCCCTGACAAACTCCAGTTCTGTGCGAAATCAGTAAAATATTTAGGACATCAGATAGAAAAGGGTGTCAGAAAAGTCACATCAGAAAGAGTGAGAATAATTCAAAAGATGCAGTTGCCCCGTACTCAAAAAGATGTCAGAATGTTCCTGGGGGTATTAGGATACTGCAGACAGTGGATTCTGGGATTTGCAGCCTTAGCCAGGCCCTTGATAAAAATGACCACGAGAGGAATGCCAGATGTTGTAGCATGGGACGATGAAAGTCTAATGGCTTTCACAAGACTGAAAAACTGTTTGTGTACAGCCCCTGCGTTGGGAATGCCAGATTATTCCAAAGAGTTTGCCCTTTTCTGTGACACTCGCGATAATTGCGCATTGTCAGTCCTGACTCAAGAACATGGCACGACCAGAAGGCCTGTGGCTTATTTCTCTGCCACATTGGACCCAGTAGCTGCTGGGTTACCAGGCTGTCTGAAAGCAGTAGCTGCTACCTGTGCAAGTTTGGAACAGAGTGAGTCCATTGTCATGGGACATCCTGTGACCGTGTATGTTTCACATGGAGTGGTAATTCTATTGACCAGAACTAAAACACAGTATCTCACCCCTAGTCGGCTGACTAAATACGAGAGGATTCTTGTGGGTGCAGCAAATGTAAGCATTGTTAGGTGCGGTATTCTGAACCCTGCCACCTTACTTCCCGACCCCTTGGAAATAGAAGGTGGGGATGATGATGAACATGATTGTATTGACCTGACAGAGTTCAGTACTAAGCCACGCCCAGACATAAAAGAAGTACCATTGCCTGAGCATGATAAAGAACTATTTGTGGATGGTTCCTGTCTAAGACATGAACTAGGAGGCTTGAGTGCTGCTTATGCAGTAGTGTCTTTCACAAAAATTGAACAAGCAGGTTACCTATATAACATCAAGTCTGCACAAGTAGCCGAATTGATAGCCATGATAAAGGCTTGCAAAATTGGGAAGGACTTACGCATAACAGTGTATACTGACAGTCAGTACTGTTATGGCGTTGTGCATGACTTTGGCCAATTATGGCTACAGAGGGAATTCATGACTTCCTCAGGTACTCCCATTCGGAATGCAAAGGTTGTTCATGATCTTTTAGAGGCCATCCAGTTGCCCAAAGAACTGGCAGTGGTGAAATGTGCTGCTCATCAAAGGAGCATGGACAGAGTATCACTGGGAAACGATTATGCTGACCGAGTGGCCCAATGGTGTGCCAAAGATCGGTATATTGTAAATCCAAAACGAGGGGGGCCAGGAACCAGCTGCCAGCTTCAGGTGTTTGAAGAAGTGCCTACGTGGGATGAAGTGAGAGAGTGGCAGGAATCGGCTCCTTGGCAAGAAAGAGAGAAATGTAAGGAGGATGGGTGTAGACCGAGACGTGTGGATGGTGTGATTTTGGGCCCAACTGGTATGCCTGTGTTACCCCGACACTTGCTTGGCACAATGGCAAGATTAATACATGAAGGATCACACATTGGTAGGGATGCCATGATTCTGGTATTTCAACAGACTTGGTACAGTAAAAAGTTCAGGAAGGTAGCAGAGTCCCTCTGCCAGAGGTGCCTGTCATGTCAACAGATGAACCCAGGCAAGAGGACAATGGTTGAACTGAGCAAGATTGGGAGATCAGGGGGTCCCTTTATAAGGATACAGGTTGATTTCATCACCATGCCCCGTTGTGAAGGGAAACGATATGTCCTTGTCATTGTTTGCGTATTTTCAAAATGGGTAGAAGCTTACCCTACTCCTCAAAGTGACGCACTGACAGTAGCGAAGTGTTTACTAAAAGAACTGATACCTAGATTCGGAATACCATGCATTATTGAATCAGATAAGGGTGGACGTTTCCAGAATGAAATACTGGCTGAACTGTGTAAGGCCTTTGGAATAAGGCAGAAACTCCATTGTGCATACCACCCAGAGGCTTCTGGAATAGTGGAACAAGTAAATGGAACTATCAAAAACAGACTAGCAAAGCTGACAGATGCTACTGGCATGACCTGGGTGAAGGCCCTGCCCCTGGTCCTGATGGGACTGAGAAGTGTTCCTGACCGCAAGACAGGCCTAAGTCCCCATGAAATCATTATGGGAAGAGTGATGAGACAGGCATGGGTGCCAGGAAGCAAACTGTTGAGTATTACTGATGATTTGGTGCTTGAATACTGCAGAAGATTGGGTGACCAAGTGCGTTCTATCTCTCGCCAGATTGGAGACGACGGCATCCTCAATCCAACGACTCCTCTCCACAGCTTGGTTCCAGGAGACTGGGTCAAAATAAAGAAGCACACTCGATCAAGCTGTCTGGCACCAAGGTGGGGAAAGAAACGCCAAGTAATCCTGGTGACAACCACTGCAGTGAAGGTCGCAGGTGTTCCTCAGTGGATCCACGCTGGACACACCCAGAAGGTATTGCCAGACAAAGGATTTGAAGAAGAAGGGCAACCAGCAGAGGACCCTGAAGGAGCCAGACCAGAAGCAACCGACAACGAGCAGCCCAGCACCAGTCAGGTTGCAGGAACAGCAGACATTGGCCCAGGAGTAGTTGACTACGAACTGCCAAGAATCCAGCCTGCTGAAGAGGTCCAGGAAACTAAGCCAGGAGTAGCTGAAGACGAGCTGCCAAGCATATGGCCAGAAGAATGGATACCGATGATTGATCTGACCGAAGATCCTATCAGAACAAGAGAACGACTTAGTGAAGGTAGAGAGTGGACTAGTCAGGAAAAGCAAGGCACAGGCGAAGAACCTCAGCCGCTTGAGATTCACATCAAAACTGAGGAAGGAGAAGGTCAGACAGGGACAGAGCAGGTATTCGATACACCACCGCGAACACCTGATGCAGATAAGGGAGAGACTAGAAACAGAGTGATAGTTCGAGCAGAAGAAAATCAAGAGATCGAAGTGCTTGAACAGGATCAGAGAGGGTTAAAAGAACGGGTTCAGGAAACAGAAACAGAAACAGAGACAATCGAAAGCCAAAAACAAAATATTCCTGAACAAGGCCAGATTAGCAACCAGGCAGAAGAATTTGATGCTAGCCCTGGAACTAGTCAGATAAGGGAAGTAGGAGAAGAAAGTGGAGAAGAATTACCACAAGATAAAGAGAACAAGAGAATAAGAAAAGAAAGTGAAGTCCAAGTACCAACTAAGAGACTAAAGAAAAGAAACAACCTTGAGCCTAGGTTTGTAAAAAGACTGAGACTAAGGATAAAGACAGTGGAAGAAAAACGTGCAGAAGCAAGAAGAAGTGCTCGAATAGCAGAGCAAGAAGAAGATTCGTCCAAAAGAAGGAGTGAGCGAATAAAAAGACAAAACAAAAAGTACAAGTCTCCTGAATGGACACTGGTTTTGGAGGAGCTTGAAGATCTTGATATAACTGACGTGAGCGACGGAGAACCCGTCCCAGAGTACTCAGCTGAAGAGGAGGACGAACCACCGTGAATTTGCACAAAGTAAGCTAATTGTGTAAGGCCAAAAAGAGGGGTTCGAGAAACTCCTTCTGAGCCAAAATGTCTGATTCAACAGTGAATGGTAGACCTAGTTGCAGCCGTTTTAAGACGTGTTGCAAGGTGTGTATATGTAGTATAGTAGTACTGATAGTTATCTGGATAGGATTAACAATTTTCATTCCCTTTGCTGTAAGTAAAGATACTAACATTGTCCCTACTGAAGCTGTAAATACTGACAATGAGGAGCTAACAACACAGAGTGTAGCACGACATGAAAGAGCTTTGAGACAAACAAAACAGAACTTAGAAGCATCAGATGAGGGAGGACTACATTATCATGGAATGAAGAACAGGACACACTTAAATGTTTTCGCAAACTTGTTAATACACTATGTAGAGACTATGGAAATTGAAGATTGCTATGTCTGCATGAAGCTACCTACTTCTGTGGCTGAAGGCGTGACATACCATCATCTGCCATTGACATATGGAATCTCCTGTAGCATTTTAGCTAGTTTATTCTATAAAAGAGGACCGTTACAGTACTATTACTCTAACAATGACGTGATATTTTCTGAACTTCCTATACGTGGGAACTTGAATCCTGTACATACCAAAACTGACACCATAAGATATATGGGAGACTACTTTCTGACTATAGGTAACATTGACATAGCAGACGCACACAGAGATAACTTGACTTGTTCTTTGCTTGAGCAGGAAAAGATGTTCCTGAACATGGCAGAGAAAAGGAGAATTAAAATTCAGAAGAAGGCTAATGACGAAAGTCAGAAAAAGCCAAAGTGGGCAGAAAACATGGAAGGCACCTCATCTGGTGGAGCGGGTCCTGCTCTGTTGCTGGATTTTGAAAAGAAAGGCAAGCTATGTCTTCACCGCGAGAAGACTAGCTATTATAATAATGTTTTCATTGGTTCCAGTGAATGCGAACATAATTACAAGGTAATTGGAGGTTGGGGTTTCAAAAATGGGTCAGAGCCTGTGTTTCCTGGAATTTATTATATTTGTGGGGACAAGGCTTATTTCAAATTGCCGGATCACTGGTATGGAAGCTGCTACTTTGGCATTGTCTTCCCGAAAATATACCATGTAAATGGAAAAGCTGGAAGCAATGAAGATACTAATGGCTTAGTGCGTAGTAAAAGAGAAAGTATAGGTGAAATTATGGGTAGTATTTTCAGTGCACTGATACCTGGAGTGGGAGTGGTTCTGAACACTCACAGAATTTGCAAATTGTCTACTATAGTAGATGTGCTGTCTACTGAAACAGCTCATGGATTTCTGCTGGTCAATACCGAAATGGTTGCGATCAGATCAATGGTTTTACAAAATCGACTTGCTCTTGACACCTTATTAGCGAAAGAGGGCGGAGTCTGCCGGATGTTGAAGGCGCAACATTGTTGCACTTATATTCCGGATAAAAGTGTACAGATCAAAAGATATGTGAAAAACATTACTAATTTGGCAAAGGAACTCAAACCACTCGAAGTTGATAGTGCCTGGAAGAGACTGGTAGATGGTCTCTCAAATGTAGGTCATTGGCTTGCTAGCATAGGTAAAAGCTTATTATTCAAAAATCTGATGCCAATTGGTATTATAGGTCTTATTATACTTTCCATTTTCTTATGCTGTAAATACCGCAAGCGCACCAAAAAGCACGAGGTAAATGCAAGAGGAGTGAAACGAAGTGTGGATGAGATTGAATTAGAAGAAGTGAATGATCAGATATACAAAAAGGTGAAGACTTCTCACCCTGCTAAAACTGAGAGAGAAAAGTTAGAACGGCTGCTGGAAGAAATAGAACTTTATAAAGTATGAAAGAAAGTTGGCATCTGGTTCCATTATATTTTGTGATGATAGTAAATATCATCAAAGAGGGGATTGATGAAGCAAAGCTTCGCACATTTTGCGGCTTGCCGAAGTCAAGAACCTCGTTTATGTATAACAAGGTAATAAATGTACGTCTTACTAACATTCATATTAAGTTTGAGTAAAGTTTATGACGCTTGCCTATGTGTATTTCTAATGAATTTAATCCATGTCCTCTAAAAATGGCCGCCGCTTGTATTTTAGTTACTGCGCATGCGTCAGCCACACTCACGTGTCCTGTCGCGTCTGCAGAAGTGGAGGGAAAGTTATGCGCATGCGTAATTCATAGCTGTGCTTATCATGTGGTACTGCTCGTGCCACTGCTCTTGTGTCCGTATCAATGTAGCTAACATTTAGATGCAATAAGTTTATTTCTTGATGATGAGTTAAAAGTACAAACCCTGTGATGTGTTTTCATAATGACATTATTATGTATTAATTTGTTTTCGCTTACTTTTCATGTACCGCGGGAAATGGGGGTCTGAGTGAGAGGAGAGCCATATTGGAGGTCCCTTCTGCGCCTGTGCGACATTCGGCAGCACGAGGGACCTTGGCTGATGGAACATAGCCAGTTGGCAGTGATGGGCGAGATGCTCCTGAGAAAGTCACCTCTGCCCTGCGAGAACAGCGAATGTTGCTCCTCATATGATACAATGTTAAATTGTCATTGTGTTTCTGCACAGTTTCTCCTGGGAACCCCAAACCTGCTAGGCGGTACCCAAATATGTTAATGAAGGCTTCAAATCGTGTATTGTGATTGGTGTGTTACCCAAAGCCTACCTTAGGACCAATCGAAATTGAGGGATTCTGACACTTTGCAACATTGGGGGGTGGTACACTGTCCCAAACTGTATATCTACCCTGGGTTCACCTAGTGAACCGTCCGACTTGTCTGGTTTAGCTGACCTGTCACTGACCCAACGCACTCAATAGGTGACTGAAGATACAGAGCGCTGCGGAGCACTCTGTCCGAATTTGACCATAGACTGAGGTTCTACTGAACCTTAAAGTGCTGGCAAGGCACTTAGCTGGGAGTTCGCTGACCCAATCGGGGTCTTGATCGATAGCTGCAGAGTGGGTGGAGCGCAGGCGTTGCTTCCGAACTGTGGGTTCCGGTCCTGTCCTGAGGAGGGTCCTGTCCTGAGGGTTTGCTGTCCTGTCCTGAGGGTCCTGTCCTGATTCCTATTCCGAGGGTATCCTGTCCTGTCCTGGGTGTCCATTCTGCACCTGCTGTCCTTTGAGGGGTATCCTTCCTTGAGGGTTTCCTGTCTTTAACTGACCCGTGGCCAGGGTTTGGTTTCCACACCTTTCTAGGTAAATATTGCTCTGAACCTCTTGAAAATCTTGCACCTTCTGAATTTCTAACTTTTGCTTTAATAAAGTTCAACATTGCATATGTGATATTTTCCATGCCTTTCTGCAACTATTGAAAGTCATTTATATTTTTCCATAAAGTTTATTCCTATGTCTTCTCATTTGTTAGAAATTATATTTTGCATAGCAGTGTGTCATTTCCTGATATGGTCTAGAACTTCGTTGCCTAGATTGTTCAAAGGCCCCTTCACCTTAAGTGAAGCGTGTTATTCATTATAAACTCTCCTATAGTCACTCACACTCAGGTATCCCTGTTTAGATAATACTGACTTGCATAGTATCTTTTCTCGTTACATTTTATTAGTACTTTGATGATTACTCTGTCATTATTTCTTTATGTATATGTGATTTACGTCATCTTGGTTATTGATTGCCTTGTTTTACTGTACCTCATGCAAGAAAATATTGAATTTAGATAAACATTTTAAAACTTCCAGTTGTCCGTGGTCATTTAAACAGTATTTAAATATTATTGGTTGGGTTTGTATTTTGCTGCCTTTCTTTACAGCTAGCTCCCTGATTCATTGTGGTCATTAGGCACTCGCATCGGTGGATGGTAAGTCGGGTGCACCGAAAATTGGTAGCAGGGAACACACACACATCAACCTGATAGAGCTTGTGAAGTCACCTGATCGATGTATATGGTGATTTGAAAAGTATATGGGCCCTGAAGCCGGAAACGGCGAAAACTATTGGTCGGGTGGCCTCGCGCGCTCTATCACTACTTCTTAAGGTCTTTTACTTCTGCTTCTAATGCCAAAGTCCTTCAACTAATATCGTCCATCTTTTTCTCTAGGACATCACAAGCAGACCGTATATCACTTTGATTTAGCTCTGAGGTTTCAAATCTGTTTTGTATCTCAAGTGTGAGAGTGGCTAGCAAACTACTGATAGAAGGGTCCCATTTTCGGAGTTTATAACAGCATTAACCCTCTCTTCCTGTGCACCCCTGGCATAATTCCCAAATATTGGCTCCATCTGGCCCACATTGCTGTTTCAAGGTCTTCCCTGTAAATCACGGGACTGGTCTAAAGGTCTTGTATTAGCATTTGGAGAGACTTCCCCTCCGGAGACTCATCTACTCCCCCCATCTCCGAAGCCAACACCTGAAAATGGTTAGGGCTCAGACGCGCAGTCCATTCCCCCAAATTTGGAGCTACACTTATGTTTTCTTCTTCAACTGGTTGGTGTAGCTGATTATGCTGGGGCTCACTTGCCGCCATTGCAGGATTACCCCTTAACACTAGGGTTTTTAGTATTACTTTACAGAAAGTCCTAAGAGAGGGGGCACTTTAATCTTGTGCTCTGCAGCACCCCTTTTCAGATTTTTCTTTCCTAGGTGTACTTGCCATACACAATTACCCTCCCCTGGATTTTACTTCCTTAGCTTCCTTTTCTTCCTACCTCCCACACACAGTTTAACACAATTAGGGGTATTTTCCTGCAGCTCGGGGAAATCCACCCTACTCCCCTTACTTACACTTCTCAACACGTATCTTGAGACTTCCACCACTCCAGCACTAGAGTTCACATCAATGCTGTTGCCCCTTTCTCCTCTTTTAGTATTTGATTTAATTAGTATGGCTCGTTTTTCCTTACCATCGGTTTCCAGCTCTGGGGCCACTGCAGGTAGATGCACCGCCAATGCCTGTGCCCGTGCCTCTGATGTCCCAATGACTAAATGCATTTTTATACAGTTTAACCCCCTAAAATGTAATAATTTGATTTCCCTAAACAGGCATTAGACCACAGTGTTAGATGATATTCTTGAAGGAGTTAATGAAGAGGCTATACGGACTGTGTACTTAATGAGGATAAGTAGCATACTCAGAGTACTTCTTGGAAATTATTAACATTAGTAGTATTATCTAATGTTTATAAATTGTGTATTCACACTATTTAAAAAAGTAATGAATCAACAGACTGTATATAACAATTTCAAGTTACTTTACTAGGGATCAGGGATCACAGGTCTTAGGTCATAAATGTACTGCAGGCCCAATTCTGTATGACATATAAATATTGACGTACTGTCCGGTACTGCCAAAAGGTACCTGAGGAAGATGTTTTCTACCATTTGGAGTGAATTAACATTAGCGTATCCCCAGTTACCTGCTCCGTAAGTGGCAATCGCTACACATGTTGCCCTATATAAGTGTAACAATTCCCCTGGAGAGCGTCTAGCCAGTTTCCTGCTGAAATGTGTTAATGCCATCAGTGATTTACTGAATAGCAGCCTTCTCGCTTTGATAGCCCTGCTCCAAGAGCCTGACTGGTCGAATAGGATCCCTAGGTAAGAAAAGGTATTAGTATTCTCTAATGCATTGGTGTTGTTGAGCAGTTGATTGTAAGGCCCAAGTTTGTCATAAATTTGTAAAGGAGGTTACTACTCTTTGGAGACCAATGGGCGTACGGGCCATCAGGACCACGTTGTCTGCATAAAGGAGTGCAGGGATGGGGCGAGCAGCTACCAACGGCAGATCCCTGCACTCCTTAATTAAAGTACTTTCAAGAGCCTTTATATATAGCGTAAATAAGAATGGGGCAAGGACACAGCCTTGCCGCACTCCTCTCGAAACTCTAAAGTTATTAGTTCAGTCTCCACAATGTCCAAAGCTGACCCTCGCCCATGACCCTGAGTAAAGCTGCCTTAAAAAAGAAATTATAGAGTTATCCACCCCCAACCCTTCCATGATTACCCAAAGCTTTTTGTGAACGGCACTATCAAAGGCTGATGTTAAATCAACAAAAGTTAAAAACAGCCTTTCCCTTTTAGCTTTGATGTATTTATCTAAAAGAATATGTAGGTTTAGGCCCTGATCAATAGTGCCAAGGCCCTTACGAAAGCCGTATTGCAGATTGCTTAAAATTGAGTTTTATCAATTTAGGTCCCGTTGCCACCTTAGTATTTACCAGAGAATCAGGTAAGGTGGGGAAGAGACTGGGACGGATAGAAGTCCTGAGGAAGACCGACGTGACCAGTTTTGGTGCATAATCATACGGTCGAAACATGTTGACACGAGCAGTTTAAGGAGAGGTGTTTTTGGGAACCTTATATTCTCTATGAACACACCCATCCTGCACTATTTTTAATCTTAGCCTTGGGGCCCATGAATAAAAGGGTTGGACAGGGCACCCATGAGTCAGTTTTAAGCACTTCCGACACTGCACTTTTTCTATCACAGCACCCAGTCACCAGGGGACAGATACCTTGACACTATTGTTTGTTTTTTATGTTGTTTTGTCTTCCCCCTCCCTATGCTCCATCCTGTGCGTGACTGCCCCAGGATGTATTGTAAGCAGACCCGATGATGAAGCATGTCACACACATTTGTGTGTGAGTGCGGGTGGTTTTCCAATACCCAATTTGTGCCATTATATATCTGTCACTCTCTATTCTTTTCTTTCTACTCCTCTTGGTGTTTTCATTTCTGATACTCTTCCCAGAAACTTGCTGTAGCAATATAGATGAGGGGAATGATGCTTTGGTGAAGAGCTACAGTACAGAGCACATGCTTTCAAATGTTTCTTCCCCTTTGCTGGGAGAATCTCCCCTGTTGATAATTTTGAAAGAAATGATGTCCTGCCAAAGGGTCTTTCCTCAGAGGCTGTATATTCTATTCACCCTTTCTCTGTGCTCAGTTGCAACATTGCTGGTCTTAAGTATAAGATAATGAGTCTAGCCTGGCTTGATTTTATTGCTAAATATGATTCTGTGGCATTACAGGCCACCTGGGATACTACTTCTATCTCATGCACTTGTTTTGCCTGTTAGTCTAGTCCTGCAACCACTTCTGCTTGTGACAGAGCTGAGGGCAGTCTCTCTATTTGGGTTAGCCTTAATCTCAATGTAGAAGGTATGGTCTAGGACACTGGTAGGTCTGCCTTTCAAGCGCTGCCTATTAACATACCCTGAGTTATTTTTATTTGTATCTAGTACATTTGTATAATACTGTTATTACAAATTCTGTATGTGTTTACTTTACACAGTTCTTTTCCTTTTAACCCTTTTGAAGCCGGTTGGGGAGGAGGTTTTTTAACTGAATTTTCTCTGTGTGTGGATTCTAACACTAAATTAGCGGCCAATCCTGAAGGACAAGGGACCGAGTGTAAAGATGTTTCCACACACTGGCAGAAGTAAGGTCTTTATTGCACTTGCCAACCAACATGTGAGGAGAGAAGCAGAGAAGGGATGCGCCAAGTCCTCCCCTGTCAGTCATCAGATGTCATCTGTCAACATTCCAGAGTGCAAGCTGATGACAGTGGTCCTCTGGGAACTGTAGGTACGGTGTCCAGCTGGGGACATCCGCAGCACAATTCACAACACCCGTTCTCCTTTTATACAAAAACAAAACTAAAAGCAATAAACACAGAAATAGTGCCTAAAAACAACAATAAATGATAAAAGGAATCGCAACTTAAAACTCTATTAAGAGAATCATATCAAATTCGTACACATTTCGACAATGCAATAAACTATACACTGCAACCCTTGTTTAAGGGCCTCTGTAATAAAATTAAAACAAAACTGTAATGATAATAGGTACTCATTACATAGGCTTTTGGGGACAACCACCAGTTAAACAGATATCAATAGGAACTGAATAAATCCCAGAAAGAAACTACTCACAGACATAGTCTTGTAATTTGTTTGGTTTGGTACTCTACTTTGAAGCTAGTAGAGGTACTTTCATGAACTGGGGTAAAGGATTCTACATCCAGACGTGGATCCTGGTGAATCGCGCAATCATGTTCTTTAGTCTGATCACTCTCCTCCTCAAACCACCATCCATTACTCCATTTAGCTGTTGCATTACCATTAGTTTCCCATGGCGTATCCGCCCCACATTTATGCATGCATACCACAATCCCAGAGAAGTTCCACACTCTCCCATCACTCAATAAGGCTGCATTACAAAAACCTTATTCACTGTAACTGGTTGGGAAAACCTGATTTGGCCTTTGCCAATATGTCAATTTTCTTTACTCTTACTATGCGCCCCACCTTTAGTTGAACTGTCTTACTGTTATGGTTCTTGTCATCATATTTTTTACACACTTGCTGTGCTTCCTCTAGGTTACCTTTGACTACCTCAGATGACCAATTCACTCTCCTGGCGGCTTCCATCCAGCCCACATTATCCTTGGACATGGTTGTCCTTCCTCTCATGAGATCAAAGAGACCGAGACCTGTGCTACTTCACAGCATGATTTTGTATGCCCACAAGGTCTACTATACTTCCGTTCTCCAAGCTAAGCTGTTGCTAGCTAATTAGACTATGTCCCTGACAACACGGTTGAACTATTCCATAGCACCGTTACCTGCAGGATGGTAAACTGAGATTGTTTTGTGTACAGTACAATAACTGTGCAAGTACTCCTTAAAACTATCAGACATAAATTGTGGGCCATTGTCGCTCAGGATACTTTTGGGCAACCCTTCTCTGATTAAGATTTTATCCAAAAATCTTATTATGCTTTTGCAGGCCACTTAGAAGACTGGTCAGTAAGAACTAACGCATACACATGCTCATTCTGTTCCAGCATAGCGTCCCATTATATCCACTGCCACCTTTTTCCAAATCATGTTGGAACATGAAATAGGATGGAGGGAAGTTTCAGTGTGACCTGAGTTTTTTCTGAATTTTCACAGAGTATGCAATCTCTGACCTTATTTTCTATGTAGTTGTCCACTCCAGACCACCAGTACCAATTCTTCATTCTACATTTTGTGTTACCTATCCCCAAATGCCCCTTGTGTCAAATTTCAAGAATCGTCGTTCTCAATTTGACAGAGGGGCTGACCCTGCCACTTCTTAATAGTGAGCCACTTTCATCCGATTATTCATACTCCAGATATCATGCCCTGAACATTTTCGAGCAATGTATCCTTTTCCTGTTCTAGCTTCCATTCCTCCACAGTTATGCCATGCAACTCTTCAGGTAGGTTTGCCACACAAAAATCTTCAGCTATGACTTCCTTGGCATCATCCAAAGGTACTGGCATATGATTTAGACAGTCCACCACCACATTCTGACATCCTGGCCCAGACTGTATATCCTAATTGAAGTCGAACAGACAAACAGTCATGCGGGCTAATCTTGGGGAAGCAGCTTAGAGACCCTTTGTGGTCAATACTTTGGTTATTGGCTTATGATCGCTGTGCAAAGTGACTTTGTTACCCAGATGTATTGTTGGAAGTGTTCTAACCCCCACACACAAGCTAATGCCTCCCACTCTGTGACTGAATACTTCTCTTCGGCAGGTGTCAAAGAGAAGCATGCAAAAGCTATGTGTAATGAAGTAAGGAACAATCAAATATGGGTACTTCAAGATGTAGGTTTATTGGTCACTGCTGTTGCAGATCCCAAGTAACTGTGTAACATAGAATGTCTCAGACAGGCAATACATAATGCAATCTAGATTCTCATGACATGAGTAATGATGTAATGCAGCCAGATCACCACAACATCTCCCTTCTTTACACACAAGTAAATGACTAAAACAAAAATAATAAGAAAAATAATTAACATAATGACTATGGAATATTAGATAGATTAAACTCCTAAAACCAATGTAAATAAATTGTAGTTATGAACATGTAAATAATAGAAAATGTCAATCATGAAACCTTGAGGGTTTGATTATATTTCTCCTACCGGTCCTGCGTACAGATAAAGGATAGGAATTAGACTTTGGTTCGGTAACTTGGATATCAGGAGAGAAAAATGTAGGAGGAACAACATGGAAAGATGTCTTGGATAAAACATTTGAATCGTGAGAAGAAACATAATGATCCTGAGAAAGAACATCATGTAAATGCACCTTGACTACTCTTCCCATATTCCACCATTTGTTTCCACTAGTTCTCACTGCATTTTTTGTCACCACCTCAATCTTTACCGGAGGTTTGAATTTCGACAACCCTTTAGGAACATGATTAGGATCCTTAATGCGGACCCAGTCACCTAATTTAAGTTTGTTTTCAACAGGTTTTACCCTGTGAATAGC
This sequence comes from Lissotriton helveticus, assembly GCF_964261635.1. Taxonomy (NCBI): domain Eukaryota; kingdom Metazoa; phylum Chordata; class Amphibia; order Caudata; family Salamandridae; genus Lissotriton; species Lissotriton helveticus. The sequence continues at coordinate 1,376,854,027 of NC_136059.1, forward strand.
ATCATAATGACTTTTCATTTTGTTTTGATATTCTTCCACTTTGGGTCTCACAACTTTGTCCACGTTTATCATATGATAATTTTTGTGTTGAAATTCTCTCAACCAAGCAGGACAAAGTCTTGAAGCAGGTGGCCGTCCTCGTAAGACCTCGAATGGAGAAATACCAGAAGCGACATTAGGACAGCATCTATGGGACCACAACATTTTTTCAACAGCCTTACAAATATCAAACCTGTTCTGAATTCCCCATTGAATACATTCTACTAATGTGCGATTCATTTTTTTCTACCTGGCCATTGGCCTGAGGGTGATATACAGCCACACATCTATGTTTGATTGCATTATTATCAAGAAAACTTCTCATCTCTTTAGAAATAAACTGGACACCATTGTCCGAGACAATCTCTTTGGGAAATCCTTCTTTTATGAATACGTTTTTCAAAAATTTAATGACATTGAGAGTATTGGGTTCTTCTACAAACTTTACCTCCCACCATTTGCTGTAATAATCAACCACTACTATGGCGAATTTCAGTTTCCTTGGAAGTGTACCAAATGGGCCAATGAAATCTATTGCCAACTTCAACCAAACTGTACTTGGCAGGTCAACAGGCTGTAAAGGAACTGCTTCAGTTTTTAAACTTGTGTCACTTGTTGCACAAACAACACAACTACGGACACTAGCAACAATATCATAGTCCATAGATTCTCATGACATGAGTAATGATGTAATGCAGCCAGATCACCACACTATGGTATTTTCTTTGCCCAAAGCATTCTTCTTCTATGCTCCAAGACCTCTTCCACTAGCATCTGTGGTGACAATGTTGGGTAGGAAATGGTCACAACCTCGCAGTGGGGAGCCTTGCATAATTCAAGAGAACAAAATGCATCATGACACGTACTGGACCATTCAAACTTGTTCCTTAGTTTACAAAGTTGTCTCATATCATATGTTTTTGTGGAAATCTTTGACAAATTTGGCAAAGAAGGCATATAATTCCACCCAGTTCTTGGGATCAGGTGCATTATTAATGGCATCCAGTAGTTCCTTCTTAGGTTTGATGCCATCAGCTGTGACCAAATTACCCAAATACATAACCACCTTACATTCAAACTTACACTTACTGTGTTCTGAAGTTAAAACCCAGCGCTCTAAAATATTGAGTACTTGGAATAATTTTTTGTTATGATCTTCCTCATTATCAATATATAATCTTAGAACATAGGTAGGTTCTTAACGTCTTTAAAAATCACTTGCATGAGCCTCTGCAACATGCTGCAGCAGAGGCTAGGCTGGAACCGTACTTTCTTGAAACATTAACACCTGAGCGGTGTAATAAATGTAGTGCAACTTCTGCTATCCGGGTGCAGGGGAACATGGTGGTGTGCAGCTTTAAGATCAATAGTGGAAAAGCACTTAATACCCTTGGTAAGGACCAGCATTTCATTAATACATGGTAGAGGGATTTGGTCACTCAAGATATTGTTTTGAGATCATGAACATCTATGCAAATCTTCACATTGCCATTGACCCTTTGTGCCACTTCTAAAGGGCTACCCACTCAGAGGACTCTACCTTCTCTATGACTCCCTCCTTCTGTAACCTTTCCAATTCAGTTGTTAATCTTAAACAGAATGTTCCTCAACTAATGTATCTAGAGATTGGCATCCTGTTTCACACAGATTTTATGTTTGAATCCATTCACCTTACCAATAGGCCCTGAAGATACCATGGGAAACCATTACTGAATTCTTCTTCATATTGAATCATGAGTACAGGTACTGGACTGTTGGGGTCCAAAGTAATCCCTAACCTACCTTGGTCCATCCACCCTAAATCCGATAGGCCCGTTTTAGAAACATATAGTTTCCCTGTGTACTCCCTATTTTTGAATTGGAATTTGAGGTTCTTAAACCCTACTAAGTCTATAGCTTGCCCTGTGATTTTTTTGAAGGAAATGTCAGAATGTTCTAACTGACCTCCTAAGACCAGAGCAAATTTCTCTTACCACACATGTTTATTAACAATGGTGTATGGGGAACGTGAATACGCAACAATGGCTATGTTAATATTTCCAAATGTCATCTTACAAATTATTATTTTTTCAGACATCTCTCCTCACTGTCAATGTGTAACATTTGTTCGTCTTCCACGCTATGTACACACATGTTCAATTCATCATCTTCCGACATACTAGATGAGCCTTCATTGTCCTGTTCTACTAACTTGACAGAGCCGGAAAACTGTTTCGGACACACTTTTTGAAAATGGCCTATAATTTCGCACTTGGAACATTTCTGTTTTCTTGCAGGACATTTGTTGTCATTGGCTAGGTGATTGGCGCTGCCATATCAGTAAGATCGTCCTCTATTGAATCCTATGTAATTTTTAATATCTACATTAGGTCTCTCCTGAACCTCCTTCTTGTGCATTGCTGAAATTTTGGTTGCGCTTATTTTTGCCACCAAAGACTCTTTTTTTCTTTCTTTATTTTCTGAAAGAACATCTTTGGCACATCTGCCTGGAAGCTCAGCCCTTTTGAGAATATCAAAGACATCCTCCAGTGGGCTTTTTTCTTTAGCCCACATATTGTCCTGGATACAAGGGTTAAAGGCTTGCATCACATTTGATCTCTAATAAGATCATCATGTAAATTGCAGAAATGGCACGTGAGAGCCAGATTCTTCAAAGCAGATACATAATCCTTGATAGGTTCCTCTTTACCTTGTCTTCTGTGGTGGAAACATTTAAATCAATCTACAGCAACACACACTGTGGGTTTGTTGTACGTGTTTAAATCTTCAAGGGATTTTATGTAGACATCACCCCTGACCTGCCGGTCTTGATTTTTATTAATGTGGTATATACTTTTAATCCCCCAGGGCCTAGGCACTGTGCAATGTAAAAGTATTTTACATTTCTATTCCACCGTAAAATCTTCATTGAATGTCGAGATATAGTTGGCTAAATATTTTCTCCATTCCTCCCAGTTCAGTGCAGGTTCACCAGAAGCGCTTAGGAATGCCTGTGGTGGTGAGAAATTCCACACATTCCCTGAATCCATGTGTAAAATGACACTAACACTGACTCAGCGGTTTGTAACCTGAAATAAATAATTTGCAGGAATAAAACGGAATGCCAGGAGTGCCTGATAAAGTAAGAAGAGAGCCTAAAAAGCAAAGGCTGTAATTGCAAGTCTTACACAAATGCTTGTAGAATTACAACAGGAAGAGCAGTTATCTGGAATTATATCAATTAACTTGAAAATTCCAGTGAGCTGTAGTACAAAAATAGTAAACAAAGGGGTAACAAATGGTAGAAAGCACTGACTGAAATGTGCTCACCTTAAGGCCTAAAGGAGCAACGTTGGATACAACATATGTCAAAATGGGGAAATGCTGTGCATGTCAGCATGCACGTTAAAAAGATCGGCTCTTTAGAAGGCAAATACTGTGGAAATATGCTGTGCCTTTCAGCATGCATGAGAAAACGACTGGCTCTTTTGAAGGGAAATGCTGTGCCTGTTAGCTAAAATACTCGAGCCACGAAGATGAAAAGCACCCTTGCGGAAATGGTCAGATAAAAGAAAGTGCAAGCGCCACCAGCGCACCCAGGATACTCAAGGCGTATGCTTAAAATGGTGCTGCACATAGTAGTGCGTTCTGTTGGGAGAGTACACGCGCCAGACTGAAAGGAATTCTGGCCCGCCCAGGATACTCAAAGCACATGCTCCAATTGTTGTTGCATGTAGTGCACCACATCCTGTTGGGGAAGTACGAGCATCAGACTGAAAGGAACTTGTAGTAAACTACTTCTTAGCTCTTTCCACTACACAGCTTGGTTAGAATGTATGATGACATAATAGAATGCCTGAGTGCCTCTCTGTAGCTTGAGTGTCAGTTGGGTAATCCAGGCTGAGCAGCTAGGAGCCTGCTCCTGGTGGGACTGCACTTGTATCATCTATCTTCTCCTACTCTTCTATCCTACAACCAAGCTACAATAAAGGATTTAATCAACTATACAGCTGGACTGTGTAACTTCCTTTACAACAATTTGGCGACGATCTTGAACCAACGAGTGGAGTAAGAAGTAAGGACAACTAAGGAACCAAGCAACTAAAAGACAAGGAACCAAGGAACTAAAAGACAAGGTACCAAGGACTTTAATGAAACCTGAGAAATAAAGGTTACTCCCTGGTCAGCCCCACCAGTGTCCTATACCATCTGGACAGCCTGAAACCTGGGCGTTTTACACCTCATCACTGGTGAGTCTCCTGTCACCCTTCTGTCTACTGTAAGACTCCTACTATCAATGGTCTCTCCAACAAGGGGCTTGCCCATCCTGGTGTGTTCCCTATTTTGTGTTGGCCCTCGATCTACATGAGAAGTGTCGTGCTGTGACAGCAGTTTTTCTTTTTCCGTCCACTACTTGAAAGGTGTGTAGCACACAAGTTGACTGTCATGGTCCTGAGTGCCATCTGAGTTGGACTGTGTCAACTTTGGCGTTGGACTTATTTTGTAATTTGCTGACTGACATTGTGAGAGGCGGTACCTTTGGCCAGCTGCTGCACATGTTTGGAGGGGTGTGGATTGTGACCACGTGTTTCGCAGTGAATGGAGGCATTTTGCTTTTCGAGATTGGATGCTCATGCAGTTGTCTTGGAGTGGCAGTTTAACCGCTGCCATTCAAATTGCACATGTACTTCCCACGCGTGCAGCCCTACCTGTCTTGTATTGCCTCCAGCCATCTTCTGTGACGTCTGCTAGTACTGCCTTGTGGATGCTCTGCCGCATACTGTTGCCATTAACCTCCCGGCCCGGCGTCATATAGCGTGCCACCATCTTGTGCTTGGCTTTAGCACATCATTTGGATGGTCTGCTTTCAGTTCTGGTCTTCCAGCCACGTTTTTGTTAGGTCTCGCCTACGCAGCGCGCATGTGCTGCATAGGAAAAAAACCTCAAGCTATGGCTTCGGTTTTTCTCCTAAAAACGTGCATGCGTTCCATTGCCTTCAATGGCAACGTGTGCACGTTTGGCGATTCCCTTGTGGGAGCGAGCTTGACACCATATGTTTGTAATTAACTTACAAACATATGGTGCCCCTGGCTCGCTCCCGCAAGGGAACCGCTTTGACTATTGCAGACACTTTTTTTTTAAACTTTTCGCTCTTGTTTTATCAGGCGGTAGACTATGGCTGGTGTGCACGATAAGTCAGCATTACTGGCCCAATCTACGATTTCACTAATGAAATAGTTTGGGAAAGTGGTAAGGTGAACTTTGGCTCGTCTGATCATGGCAAGGATGCAGAACCGGGAATAACAGGTTTGTGAAGACTTGTCTCTGGTTTGAAAGGCCAGCTCACTATGTCATCAAGGACACGGTTCCGCAGTTTAACATACATAAGGTTGCAGTTAAGTGCGCTGTGAGTTAAAAGGAAGTGGACCAAGACTATAATACCGAGAATGCATAATACTGGCACACCCACTCCCAGGACGTGAACAGATCATGTTTGTAATGACTTGAAGGTAGGTGACAGTCTTACCATGCCAAACTAGAGATTGACTGGTGCAGAATACTTGTCACCTGGTGCACTATTGGCGATATTAAAAGGATGAGGGAGGGCCTCTCACACGTGAAGATCAGTGAGTGATTATATCATGTGAATGAGGTGGGAGGCGGTCCTCTGGGCTCTCAGTTGTGAGGATGAACAGCAAGATACGAGGGCAGACTCTGGCTGTAATGACAGGCCAGTTAAAGTGAGGGGTTTGGAGGTGATGATAGGCGGTAATGGTAGCTGGCTATAAGTAGATGTAATAGGCCTTACCTATCAAGATGGACAGGATAAGCTGGAGTGCAGACTCAGAGGCCCCAAGGGCCTGGGTGGTAGTCTCCAGGAGGCCTGTGGCTGCCCCCAGAGCCTCAGCTGCTGCTTCCAGCATGGGACCCCCGCCCTCTGCTGCCTCCGCCATCTTCCTCTGTGGCGGGCCTGAGGTCTACGGATGCCCAGCGAGCTCCTGTGCTGCCAACCACCTGCTTCTCACACATAACTCTACAGCAGCGCGCCCCGGGGCCACGCCCCCATTTCTCAAAGGAGAAGTGCATGGTGGAGACTGAAGTTACTGTCGGTCAGTCAGTTGTGTTGCCTGCACACCCTTAGGCAGAAAGTGTGGCTTACGCAGACCAGTCCTTCGGTTTATGGCGCAACCGTTATTCACGTGGAAGCGGAGTCGTGGGAGCTGAACTTTTGCACGTTGGGCGAAGAAGATGGGAAAAGCTTTCAAAACGAGACTGAGGGTCGGAAGCCATTCTCTTTGCCATGGACTTCAGCCAATGAGTGACTGGTCTTGGCACCGACATCGTTTATTGGTGATACTACCAAGTGACGGTAGTTCAAGAGACCAAATGTTATTCATGAGACAAAGTGCAAGCCTATTCGGCGAGGTTTTTAAAGTTCTCCCTGCAATACAATATAAGGTAATTTCAAGTCACTGAGGAGTTCCGTGCCGTGACCATATATAGGAACAAGGCTGAAGGTCATCGAACGCAGAGGGGACTTGAGTTATCGTCCTAATGTTTGACAGGTGTTGTGGCAAAGGGGGTCACAGACGTAAGGTAAAAAAAGCATTGGCATAGCCAATAGATCTCATTTTGGGGAGATTTTAAGTATTTAGTTATGCAGCACAATATTCTTGGTGCAACATCAACTGTTGCATGGCTAAACACTTATAAGGTCCCAAAGGCGAGACCTATTGGCTATGCCAATGCTTGTTTTGTCTTCACAGAGACTCTTGCTGCTGTATACACGCGTTGCGTAAACTTCCACGATTTCACCAATTGAATGCCAGAGTTGCCCACAGTTAGTAACGCCATTGAGCTGACCAGCGATTTTGTACCGGCAAGAGCATTGCTTGACCAGCATCAGGAGTTTAAGGATGAAACGAGGAGTTCCCTATCCGAGCAGGTGGAAAGAACAATGTTCCTTGAGCAGTGGTGGCTGCGCAGACCACAGAACGGGCATTACAGGAATCCGCAGCTCTTCTACCGGGACACAGCAAGTTGACATAATGCATGTCTTGTTTGATATATGGTCTATCCTGCCAAGGGCACGTTTTACGCTCCTGGAGATGTGGTCACTGTGCAGACAACAATATGAAATATGTATTGATGTGTGGATCCCCTTTTCTCTTGTTAGTGCAGCATGTACCCTTTTCTTTGAGGAGGTTGTGGGTGCGTAGACTCCTCCAAGTCAGTTTTTATTTCAAGTGTGCTGTGAGACAGTGAACGTTCCGTACAGCTCACAAGTGTAGTGTATCATTGGACGGTGTGTGTCCCTATTTAGTCTTCGTATGTAGAGTGCACCCATTTCTTCGGGGAGGTTGTGAGGTAATCAGCAAAATTGGACACTTGTTACACTGCTCGACTTTCGGTTCAGTGCAAATAAGGAAACCCTCAGAGAGGTCAATGTATACTTGCGAGTAGCGGTATATTAGCTTCATCCGCCCCACATTGACACTCATGCAGTTATCATCGGGTTTTTCCTCTTGGTGTGTACTGCTAGCCTCATCCAGAGGCACCTCAAGTCTCGAGTGCAGTGTCCAGAGACAAAAGGACTTTCCCAAAAGGATTGGATAAAAATGAAAAAGAGTGCCCAGATTTTTTTTTAATATTGGGCAAACTTACATTATTAAAAATTATGAATACTCATTGGTAGACCAAGTTACGGGACTATATGGTATTACTAAAATGATTTTGTCGACATGTTTCAGCTCTATTGGGCCAGGCGGTCTGTAGAGCTTTCGTCAGGACTAACAAAGGGGTGGTACAAACAAACATATAAAAACTACTCACACGAATTGTGCGGTAATCCCAAAACTCAATGCATTGATTTGAGTATTGTATTCTTCTCAATCTAGGAAAGAATGTACACATAGAGCTATGTTTAACTGAGTGCAGTGAATCCTAGAGGGGGGTAAGTGCAGTAACATGAATAGTGATAATATTGACACTCGTGAAAGAATCATGAGAATTTTATCATGAAAGTGAGCGTTTGTATTTCAGGAAATAAATTACTTTACACTGAAAAACGCTCGTGAACAATTGTAAGGATAAGTGGCTTGGGCTATAGATGCTTTTTAAATTTGAGTGCAGGCGCTGGTAGATTTAGTGGCTTGATAGAGTATAACAATGGTTGTCACGAGTGCTCTCTCAGCCACGCATCGTATGTCATATTACATGATCATTCATACATAACAAGGTTGCCCTTTCGTTCGTTTTGTATATTTGCTATGAGAACCAATAGGTAATATTATGGCTCTCGTCAAGGTGGCGCATTGTCTCATATTAATATTATTGTATCAAGAGGGTCGCTCTACGTCTAGGTATAATAGACGGCAAATGACGGGGTTAAGAAAACACAGAGCGGCTATTGCAGCATTGCAAAGTTCTTACCTGTCGTTATTACGACTTCTACTTCCTGCGGGGGTCCTTCAAACGCTACAGAGCTGGAGCGGAGACAGGGACCACGATCAGGACCGGATAGATTAGAAAGGCTTACCTAGAGAGGAGAAGTCGGGAAAATTGGAAACTCCGCCATTACCCGCATGGAGTCCTTCCTCCTGCCTTGTGCTGACTCTGCCCCCGGAGTACTGGGAGCCGGGTTGTAGTTTCTTTTTTAAAGGAAATAGGCACTTCAGAGTAAATGTATTCCGAACGCGTCATGATGACTCAGCCAATGGTACGCTACTGAAGGGATTGTAATTGCCGTTTTTAAAGGCGATTGCGCCTCTGGTTGTTTTAAAGTCCAAATAATGGGATACAAATCCCCATGAGTAGAGGCATAATCGATACCCGTTAGTGTAATTACCACATTGGATAGTAGAGTTCATTTATCCTAAAAAACAACATTATTGCTGTAATTTTTAGGTGACAAAGAGGGGGATGTGGGATCTTGTTTCACTGGTAGAAATATTGGTAATTTTTACTTAGCAAAGTGATGCCAAGCCACATTGTCATTTAACCCAGTGTCAAAGGTGCGTAAACGGTCCACCCATCTTTGCTCCTTCTCATAAAGGATCTTTTCAGCATTACCGGATCTGTTGGTCAGCATTTCTATAACTGTCCATTGCATTTCTTCATGTGTGTGATTCCTTTCAGTGAAATGAGCGCACAGCTTAGTAGTATTCCTTTTCAATCTAATGTTGCTCCTGTGCTCTCCTATCCGGAGTTTAACTTTGCGACAGGTCATCCCGATGTATCTCTTTTGACACGGGCACTGGATCATGTAAATAACATGAAATGAATTACAGTTTGTAAACTGTTTCTGGGTCCATATAAAATCCTCTCCCAATTGCAGGCTTTTTGTAGCTGTTGTTGTTTTGCAGGCTACGCACGTTCCACACGGGAAGTGTCCTGAGAGCGGGGTCATGTTAACGCTGTTGGTTATAGGTGTTGTAGCTACAGACCTGGGGCGTGTGTGTACCAGGGTGTCTTTTAGGTTCTTAGTCCTTCTATTTGCGAATCTTGGTCTGGGCCAGTCGAACTTTCCAGTGTTAACTATATGCCAGTTCTTCTTAATTAGTTTTTGAACAGCATATGTAGATGGGTTATAAGTGGTCACACACGTAGTTAGATCTTTCACTGGTTCTTTTGGGAATGTTTGCAAAAGGCACTCTCGTGGTTGGTTATCAGCCCTCTTCTTGCATTTTTTGATGACTTTCTCAGTGTAGTCTCTCAATTGCAATTTCTTACTCAATTCCGCTGCTTGTGTTTGATAATCACAATTTTTGCTGCAATTCCTCTTCAGTCGCAGGAATTGACTGAAAGGCAGATTGTCTCGTAGAGGTTTGGGGTGATGACTCTTGTGAGACAACAAACTGTTTTTCGCTGTTGGCTTCGTAAAAGTTTTGGTTTGTAGAGTGCTGTTGTCATTGAAGATTGTTAGGTCCAAAAAATCCAGGTGGCTATTGCTGGAAGTATATGTAAATTTCAGCCATGGGTCCAAGGAATTGAGCCATGTCATGAAACCAGGGAGGTCTTGTTGGGTGTTCCATATTAGGAAAATATCGTCAATGTATCTCTGGCATATAGTTAACACTGGAAAGTTCGACTGGCCCAGACCAAGATTCGCAAATAGAAGGACTAAGAACCTAAAAGACACCCTGGTACACACACGCCCCAGGTCTGTAGCTACAACACCTATAACCAACAGCGTTAACATGACCCCGCTCTCAGGACACTTCCCGTGTGGAACGTGCGTAGCCTGCAAAACAACAACAGCTACAAAAAGCCTGCAATTGGGAGAGGATTTTATATGGACCCAGAAACAGTTTACAAACTGTAATTCATCTCATGTTATTTACATGATCCAGTGCCCGTGTCAAAAGAGATACATCGGGATGACCTGTCGCAAAGTTAAACTCCGGATAGGAGAGCACAGGAGCAACATTAGATTGAAAAGGAATACTACTAAGCTGTGCGCTCATTTCACTGAAAGGAATCACACACATGAAGAAATGCAATGGACAGTTATAGAAATGCTGACCAACAGATCCGGTAATGCTGAAAAGATCCTTTATGAGAAGGAGCAAAGATGGGTGGACCGTTTACGCACCTTTGACACTGGGTTAAATGACAATGTGGCTTGGCATCACTTTGCTAAGTAAAAATTACCAATATTTCTACCAGTGAAACAAGATCCCACATCCCCCTCTTTGTCACCTAAAAATTCCAGCAATAATGTTGTTTTTTAGGATAAATGAACTCTACTATCCAATGTGGTAATTACACTAACAGGTATCGATTATGCCTCTACTCATGGGGATTTTGTATCCCATTATTTGGAGTTTAAAACAACCAGAGGCGCAATCGCCTTTAAAAACGGCAATTACAATCCCTTCAGTAGCGTACCATTGGCTGAGTCATCATGACGCGTTCGGAATACATTTACTCTGAAGTGCCTATTTCCTTTAAAAAAGAAACTACAACCCGGCTCCCAGTACTCCGGGGGCAGAGTCAGCACAAGGCAGGAGGAAGGACTCCATGTGGGTAATGGCGGAGTTTCCAATTTTCCCGACTTCTCCTCTCTAGGTAAGCCTTTCTAATCTATCCGGTCCTGATCGTGGTCCCTGTCTCCGCTCCAGCTCTGTAGCGTTTGAAGGACCCCCGCAGGAAGTAGAAGTCGTAATAACGACAGGTAAGAACTTTGCAATGCTGCAATAGCCGCTCTGTGTTTTCTTAACCCCGTCATTTGCCGTCTATTATACCTAGACGTAGAGCGACCCTCTTGATACAATAATATTAATATGAGACAATGCGCCACCTTGACGAGAGCCATAATATTACCTATTGGTTCTCATAGCAAATATACAAAACGAACGAAAGGGCAACCTTGTTATGTATGAATGATCATGTAATATGACATACGATGCGTGGCTGAGAGAGCACTCGTGACAACCATTGTTATACTCTATCAAGCCACTAAATCTACCAGCGCCTGCACTCAAATTTAAAAAGCATCTATAGCCCAAGCCACTTATCCTTACAATTGTTCACGAGCGTTTTTCAGTGTAAAGTAATTTATTTCCTGAAATACAAACGCTCACTTTCATGATAAAATTCTCATGATTCTTTCACGAGTGTCAATATTATCACTATTCATGTTACTGCACTTACCCCCCTCTAGGATTCACTGCACTCAGTTAAACATAGCTCTATGTGTACATTCTTTCCTAGATTGAGAAGAATACAATACTCAAATCAATGCATTGAGTTTTGGGATTACCGCACAATTCGTGTGAGTAGTTTTTATATGTTTGTTTGTACCACCCCTTTGTTAGTCCTGACGAAAGCTCTACAGACCGCCTGGCCCAATAGAGCTGAAACATGTCGACAAAATCATTTTAGTAATACCATATAGTCCCGTAACTTGGTCTACCAATGAGTATTCATAATTTTTAATAATGTAAGTTTGCCCAATATTAAAAAAAATTCTGGGCACTCTTTTTAATTTTTATCCAATCCTTTTGGGAAAGTCCTTTTGTCTCTGGACACTGCACTCGAGACTTGAGGTGCCTCTGGATGAGGCTAGCAGTACACACCAAGAGGAAAAACCCGATGATAACTGCATGAGTGTCAATGTGGGGCGGATGAAGCTAATATACCGCTACTCGCAAGTATACATTGACCTCTCTGAGGGTTTCCTTATTTGCACTGAACCGAAAGTCGAGCAGTGTAACAAGTGTCCAATTTTGCTGATTGCTAATCGAATGTTTTGGGGAAAGAAACGGACACGATAATTCCTCATCCCTCCCAGTTGATTAATTGCGAGGTTGTGAGGTAGTCAATGCCTCTAATTTTAGTTTTCAGTTTCCCAGGGTGAGTACCCTGTGGTGTACCCTGCTAGGTTTACCCTACGTAGGGGAGGTTGTGTTGTTTGTGGGTAGTCAAGGCCTATATCAGTTCCCAGGGTGAGTATCCTGCGGTGTACCCTTATAGGTTTACCCTACTTAGGGGAGGTTGTGTTGTTTGAGCGCAGTCAAGGCAAATATCAGTTCCCAGGGTGAGCATCCTGCAGTGTACCCTTATAGGTTCACCCTATTTAGGGGCGGTTGTGTTCCCCATTTTGGGGAAAGTAGTTTTCGTCAGTTTCAAGGGTTACTACCCACGGGTTGGCAGTGTGCGTGGTCAGCGACACTTTATCGCTTTCTTCTTAGTACCCTCTGCTGTATCATTTCATATTGACTCTATGCTTCGGTCGAAGTCCACCTGCATGGCCAAGGGTTTCATGTTCATGGGACTTTGAGTGAGAAGCCTCTCTCCAGTGTTCAGACCTTCTCCGTTACCCTTAACGGACCTTTATCCTAAATTTCGGTGTCCGCATGCCTTCTGCCCTATTCAGGGAAACCTATGTTCTTTTCCAGAGTGTTTAGTCTCTAGTGTACTCCTCTTGGGAAGTTTGTGTTCCGGTTTCAGGTGCTTCCCCATTTTGTTGCATTACTCCTATTTTTCCTAAGGAAGGGGGATGGGGCATGGAATAATGATATTTGCATTTTTTTATGAATCTTATTCCTCATGTAATGTATTTATTCATCTATGTACATTTGGAAATGCTTCTTGTATTTTTGATGTCATTCTATTTCCTGATGTAATGTATCTATTAATTTTGTACATTTTGCAAATGCTCCTTCTCCCTCTTTTCTTGTGACTCTTACTATGATGTTTCCAGTTTTTCACTTCTTTCTTGTTGTTTGTTCCCTAAGGAAGGAGGATGTGCAGTAAACTACTTCTTAGCTCTTTCCACTGCACAGCTTGGATAGAAAGTATGATGACATAATAGAATGCCTGAGTGCCTCTCTGTGGTTTGAGTGTCAATTGGTTAACCCAGGCTGAGCAGCTAGGAGCCTGCTTCTGCTGGGGCTGCACTTGTATCATCTATCTTCTCCTACTCTTCTATCCTCAGCCAAGCTGCAATAAAGGATTTAATCAACTATACAGCTGGACTGTGTAACTTCCTTTACAACAGAACTCCTCTCAAAATGGCAGCGATACATGGCCTAGCGCTATGATGTACAAAGGTATCCCCACAAAATGGCAGTGATGCGTGAAGGTACGTAATGATGTGTGTGAAGACAGTTGCAGGAATGGGGTAGTTAAACTGTTAGGTGGAGCTCCTCACCTCCTCCACAAATTTGCTCAAATACAGAAACAACACACCAGCGCTGAATACTAACTTCAACCTCAGTGGTATAACTCGTAACCGTCGAGTAAATGTAGTCCACAACTTCCAAATCAATCAAGGTTCTAAGTGCGAAAGTCGCAGGAGCATACAGACTGGTTTGGTGTGTTGGAAATCGTGGCCACTTTTGTAAAGACATTTCCACACACTGGCTGCTAGCAGTAAGGTCTTTATTGTACTTTCCATAACACACAAGTGAGCGGAGAAGTGGAGAAAGGGTGCACCACGTCCTCTCCGGTCAGCTGTCTGTCAACATTACAGAATGCACAGCTAATGACAGTGACCAGCTTGGAACAGTAGGTATGGTGTCCAGCATGGGGCATCCGGAGCACAGTTCACAACACAGAAGATCAAGTTATTTAATTTGGCCAGCCTTACTTTAGAAGAAAGGTGTTAAGCTCTAACCTTGCCGTACAGGATCTTGTTGATTAATTTGGATGTTTAACAGAGATGGACCACTTCCGGCCTCTTTCAGGGGGTAGGGACGGGCTTCAGTTACTGATTATATATTTGTAACTAAGGTTTTTTCATTGTGGTTCTCGCAGGGCTTCATCAGATTAGTTATTAAAGGACCCATGACCTCTCTGGGGTTGCTTCTAAGGAATCATCAGGCAACATTCAAGGGATGCCTAGCAGAAGAGAGTGGTGACGTTCTGTTAGCTCATCATGAACGTTTATGTTCAAGTATTAGGCAGCATTTGCTGAAGCCAAGTCAGCATGCTCAAGAATGTCCCCATGGTTTGAAAGGCACTTCTCCATGGCTAACCGCCAGTTGAGGAAGGCTTTCTCCGCCTCCTCAAAAGATCCTCAGGAGATATGGGCAGCTAGGAAGCATTACAAAAGTATCTTGAAACATAGAAAGGAATTGTTGTATAAAATGGATTGGAACTTTTTGGAATTTGTAGCTACGAGGAAGAACAGCAAAGTGTTCTGGGATATGGTGAATAAGATCAGGCAAAGGGATGCCCGGTGAACCCCCTGCTGTCTTATAATGGGCCTGGTTCTGATTGGCTTAAGCATTTTAGTATCATATAATATATTGCTGAAGATAAGAGTTTAGGGGATATCCTTCAGGATAAACTGAGTAATTGGTAGTCGTTATGAGGTAAAGTCCTTGTGGAAAAGTCCCAGGTCGAGATGGGGTGCCCATGGACCTTACCAAATGCAGCATTGATCTAGCGGGCCCTAAGAAAACTAATGTTTTCAACAACTCCCTTTGTAATAAAATAAGGCATCCCTGGGTGGTCTCCTTCATAGTTCCTATGTTTTTTCAAAAGGGGTCAGAACTCATCCAAATGTTATCGTCCAATCTCTCTTTTAGATAGCACTGTTCAGATTTCAGGAAGGGAGCTTTTTAACCATCTAAGAATCTGGGCAAATCAACCTACAGCATTTTATTGTTTCAACGAAACAAAGTTGTGGCTGATGCTATTGAATTTGGGGTTCAAGCTTGCACTGGTGAACTTTCTGTATACCCTTTATGAGAATGTCACTGCCAAAGTGAGATATGGTTCGCAGTTGGAATGTCAGATACCTTCTCCCTTGCCAGAGGAGTGTGACAAGGCTGCATATTGCCACCTTTATTGTTTATTATTCATATAAACACTTCAAGTTCGCATTCTGCTAACGTAGCCCCTGATGTTCCGAGAATAGTAAATTTGTATTTTCCTGTGTTACTTTGTGCAGTTCTCTTGGCTTTGGCCCCAAGAGCCTTGTATACTATGGGGAAAAACACATGGGAGGGTTACTTCGGTGTGGCGGGAATGACGCCAGTCAGGTGTGCGCATAGATAGATATGATAACGAGTAAGGCGGTGCAACAGGAGAGGAAGAACCCTTGATCCCTCTTAAAAATTACCTTAGGGCCAACGACTGAATTTGAGCGGTCCTGTGCACACGTCAAAGTTGTAGTGCTTAATGCAGTGTAGTACATGACTTATACACAATCCAGAGTACAGGCATTATGCAAAACAATTGAAGCAGTCCAATCATAAGTATGCTGTTCCTCTTTTAATCCATACAGTTGCTCAGCCAACATGTGTTTGGTGTAATCCATTCTCCCCTGATTACTTGATACTTGCTGTTCATGTACTCCTAGAATTCAAGTAACTTTTCTTCAGTCCCTGACCAGAGTAGTAAACAGTTATCGATGTATCGCCCCAGAATATGATGCTGTCATTCCAGGGATTGCCTTTCTGGCTCCATATCCAGTCATCTTCCAACCATCCCATAAAAAGGTTGGCAAAGGACGGGGAAAATTTTGAGCCCATTGCCACCCCTTGTTTTTGTTTGTACCACTGGCCCTCAAACAAAAAACATTTGTTGTTAAGGATCAACTCCATCATTGTTAATAGCATCCTGGTATGTGGCCATTGTGTTGCTGGTCTTTTTTTTAAGTGCCAATATATGATCTGCATGCCCAAAGTAGGTTTTATACTGGTGTAGAGGTATACTACGTCTAGTGTAGCCAGGATTATGTCATCATCCCATGTTAGATCTGTTCTATACCATTGGTTGGAGGAACAGATCTACGTATTCCGCCAGTCTCTCTGTGGGGCCTCCTATGCTTGACACTATGGGTCTAACTGGGGGAAAGGCAAGATGTTTGTGAACCTTGTGCAGGGTGTAGAGGCATGGAAATGTAGGGATAAACACTTTGAGGTACATGTGTTTGTCTTCATCCAGAGATCCCTCAGAATACCAGTCTCTCAGTTGCCTATTGATTTGGGAGGTCATGGAAGCAATGGGATTAATTTCTAGTCTCTCGTAACAGCTGTTGTCATTTAGTTGTGTAAGTATTTCTCTGTTATAATCTTCCCAGTTCATGACCACAATGTTGCCCCGTTTGTCTGCTTCCTTAATGATGATCTGATGGTCAGTGGCCAAAAGTTTAATTGCCTGCCATTCCCTTTTTTCTAAGTTGTTAGAACCAGTCTTCCGTTTGAGCCTATGTTGCTTATCATGTCTGTCTAGGTCTTCCATTACCAGTTTATAGAAAGTGTCAATTGTGTTACCCCCTGATAGGATAGGGTCAATTTTTATTTAGTCTTGAGTCCTCCAGATATGGAGTAATCAATGTCTACATTGAGTTCACATAAGAGGGTATCCATATTGCTAGGAGATTGTGCTAGGTCAAGTGATAGATAGTAAAAGGGTCATAGATATCTTGAATACTTTGAACATCTGACGTCAAAGAGGAATGATTGTATTGCGTTTTTTTATTTTAGGGTTGTTCAAAAAGAATTTTTAAAGTTTCAAGCCTCTGATATATTTGAAAAAATCAATTTTAACTTTGCACATGTCTCCTCCTTCTACAGAACTGAAACCCAAATCTTTTTTCAGAAGTAAAATCATGTCATTGGTGAGTGACTTAGATGAAAGATTAATACCATCCACCCCAATGTCTTTGGAATTCATTAATCCCTCTTGTCTCTACTGATCTCAGATTCATTCTGAAGTCATCTTGATACTGCTCTTTTCCCTCTCCGGGTTTTCCTATTTGATTGACTCGTCTGGGTCATGTTTTGTTGGCCTTTTTATCCTCTACATCTCTCTTAAAAAAGAGTTCCCTGAGGTGCTTGAAGTATTATCTGCCTGACTGTCACTAGTTAGGGGAGCACTGTTGGATATTGAGCTTGAAGAGACTGAGATGTTATCCGATCTAGACAAACTCCCTTTGTCTTGATCACTTGTTAAGAGTTGATCATATTTTTTGGCGAAGGTGAAAATATTGCCCTCTTTGTTGTCTATCTCGTCCCTCTTTAATTTCCTAGCCTTCCTCTGTTTTATATCCTCCTGGTGTTTCTGAAGGATTGTGTTAAGGATCACATCGTTTTTCTCAGTAGCTTCTTGTAGGGGTAAGTCTTTGATTTCTCTCTCTAGGGTGGTGTTCTCGGCCTGTAATCTTGTAACCTGGCGTTCAGCATTTTTTATTAAAATGCCCATTAGGGTGTTTGAGTTCGATGTTAGTGCCTCCTCCCATTGTTTCAGTAAATCAGTATATAGATCATCATATGTGGGGAAAATTTGGGCCCCTAGGAATTCTATTTAATCTGAGGTACTGCTTAAGTGTAACCCCATCCCACCATTTCGCTTTTTCATTTTTCTAAAGTCTCTCTAACTTAATGAAGTTCTCTCTTAATCCTTCAGCACGTGAAGGGTTCACACTTTTGGTGGATGTGGCCACTGTGCTACCTTTGGCCAAGCTTTGGAATAGATCCTCCACAATTTTAGCTCTATCCATGTTCCATAGCAGATATTATCTATAGGTGTATAAGTGAGAGGGAACTACGCTGAGGCTGCCCCTACCACTTTCATATAATGGGGGAAAACACAGGGGAGGGTTACTTCGGTGTGGCAGGCATGGCGCCAGTCAGGTGTGCTTATAGACAGATATGATGACAAGTAAGGTGGTGCAAACAGGAGAGGGAGAACCCTTAATCCCTCTTGAAAATGACCCTATGGTCAACAACTGAATTTGAGCGGTCCTGTGCATATGTCAAAGTTCTAGTGCTTAATGCAGTGTATTACCTGACTCATGCACAATCTAGAGTACAGGCATTTTGCAAAACAATTGAAACAATCCAATCAGAAGTATGTTGTTCCTCGTTTAATCCATACAGTTGCCCAGCCAACATGTGTTTCGTCAGGGGAAGTACCCCAGGACTTCTTCAGGGCTGAAAAGATGTACAATACAATAACATGTATTTTGTAATCATGATATATTCTGTATACATTGATATGTTGGTCAACATATTCTTTCCACCACAGCAATGTGGAAACAAGCAAGAGGAAAGGTGCATGTAAACACTCTGTGCACCCAACATTTCTGTGTGAAACTTGAGTTAATTTAAAATTTCAAAAGTGAGTGCAATGACAAACATATGGTAATGTCACAAGATGGTCCATGACGAATTACAATATTGCGGGTCCGGTGTAGCACCATAGTTATGAGACTTTAGAGAGACACTCATGGTGATATAGAGCTAATAGACGTAGCTTGATTTACGCACAGAGAGAAAGATAAAAATTGGGGCAGTAAGGTGTTACACGAAATGGGGAGAAGGATACTGGACTACAGAGAGAAGAAGACAGTCACGCTCTTAGGTGCAACGAGAACCAGTGTGTGTTCAAGACTGAGAGTGAAACGCAATGGGGATATCGCCCTCAAAGCATGCATGGCTTACTGGGAGTGATCGGACGGAGTGTTGTTGGATGAGGAGGGGTATGTGGTAGCCCGAATCATCTGTGAACCATGCCAGTTGGATGGTAAGAATGTATATGGGGTGGAGAGTGTCCTACCTTATGGCAAACAAAGAGAGATGATGAGCTCCTAGAGTAATAACGAAAGGGTATCAGTATAGGGTAAAAAATGAAAATGGTCATACATAGAGGTGAGAAAGTGTGACTGCATCTCACCTCACTGCCGGTTGTAATTCCGTCCCGGCTGGTGAACAGATGCTCAAGAAAAAGGCATTCCTAGAGTAACAAGCAAAAGGTATAAGTATGGGACCACGGTAAAGGTTGGTCCAGCAGCAAAATGAGGTGAGAAAAGACTTATGTCTCACCTACGTGCCGGTTGTATTTCCGTCCCGGCTGCTGGATGGATGACAGAGTATGTCAGAAAATGATGTTGTGTCGATGGACACAGATCCTGATAGGAGTGAATGATAGACTAATAAGGGGAGGAATATAGCGACAGTAGGAATACATATATATCCTATGTCCATAGCCCAAATAACTGACCCCTGAGTCTCACCTTGCTATATATTAATGCTCTTGTAGTGTCCAGATAAATATTGAGATTCTAAGGCTGTACTTCGAGTACCCTAGTCAAAAAGGAATCATCCTGGAGTGATTCTGTTGTCATCGGATGACTTCAGCCAGGCTATTCCTGCAATTATCTGGGGACGTTATCCCAAACCATCCTAAAGTCTGCCCACAGGGCAGAATATTTAAATGGGATTCCTCTTACTGTAATCACAAAAACTACTCTAGGATGGTGTTCTGATGACTTCCACTGGCAGGGAGTGATTACCTCTGACAACTCCACGAATACTAATTGACAACTTCAGCGTGAGTGAGAATTACTCCAGGATGTGCGGCTCAATGGCTAGAGTGGCAGACCCTGATGCAGAGGTCTAGCCCGGGACCAGGGTTCAATTCCCCACCTCGGCGGGTCTGTGGCACAAAATTCCACGGACCTGATAATTCTCGCCTCGGTGCCTCTTCCAATCATGGAGTCCCACTCTGCAACTCTGGGCAATAGCTTGCTTAATCTCCACAACGCCCCCCACAACGCTAAGGATGCCTGGCCTCCACCTTGGGGGTGTCCAGGAGTGGACACCTCACAGGGAAAGCCAGGATGGGTTCCACAGCGGTATTCGCCCAAGCGCCTTGAGACCCTTGCGGGTGAGTAGTGAGCTGTACAAGTATCAATTTACATTTACATTTTAGACAATTTAAGGATGACTGATGACTATTCCTGGATGATTCTATAACCGCTTCAGGATGGAAGTTGATTACTCTGGAATGATCCCATGACATTTTCAGGATGAGTGTGGATTATTCCTGGACGTTCCTACGACCGCTTCAGCATGGCTATTGATTACTTTCGAATGACCCTGTGGATCACTAATAAATCATTACGGGTTGGATTACACCTTGACAATTCCATGTTAGGAGCACGTTGGCCGACTGCCAATATTGCCTTGCATGGTGCCACCAGAAGAGTAGGAAAGTGCTATGTCTATCCCTTTCACAAGCACCATTGCACCATTAGGCAGCTGAGAGCCATGCACACACATTGGCACTATAATGCAATGTTGTCTGCGAGAGTCTAGTTTAGGTTTTGTAATGGAAGGATACCCTTCCATTAACAAAAAAATACTATGTCTAGACAAACGTGAACCTTTTCCCATGTCGGATGAGTGTTGTACCAAATACCAATATTGCTCGTTTGCAAATCTTGAAAAGGATTTTGATTCAGGTCTGCATTATAAAACTCAAGCAAACCAGACACAAAACGTCTATAAATCTGGTCCTAATACTCAGACTATTTTTCTTCTGCATTGGAAAAATTACTTTTTAAACTCTACAGTGAGAGGTAGACACTAGTATAAAATACAAGTTGCTATTTGTGGCTAGGTTTGTGCTGCAGAAATAACACAAGCACCTTCATACAAAAAAAGTGGCCTGCAGCAATGTTATACCTTTGCATTCAGATCAGCTTAACATGTGCCACTACTCCCATACTCCTGACTCACTGGGATGTGCCTTATTTTGAGGTACAGAGCATTATCTGACGCTGTTTGACATGGTGACCATTTGCAAAAGACTAAACAAAACAGTGGTAAAGGAAAAATGATCAAAAGGGATGTGTCAATATGTCATTTTATTTATTTAATGCACTTATTTGTCCCCACAGGGGCCAGGATACCCAACAAGAGAAAAAGTCCAGAAAAAAAATCCAGGGAAAATAGGCCAGACTACTGCAACAAGAACAAATGGCTTAACGAAAACCAGCAACTTCGCTGTTTGATTCTAGATGCGGAGGTTTCCTTAATCCTCTTCTGGCATTTCAAATTTTTATAGCCAGCTTCATTCTCATACTTCTGTTGTCCAGTGATGGTCAGCCGTTGGCACTGCACACAGACTTCATAAACTCTGGAAAAACAAAATAACATATTTATTTATTTATTTTATTTATCACATTTGTAGAGCGCACTGTTACCCGGAGGTGTCCTGGTGCTAGCATGATTGAACCAGTGTGTGTGGGTGTCTGAGAGCTTAATGAGTAAAGAGCCAGGTCTTGAGCTCTCTCCTAAAAGCCATCAGGTCTGAAGATTGTCTGAGGTTAAGTGGCAGTTTGTTCCACGCCTCTGCCGCACCGAGGGAAAAACTCCTACCTCCCCAGTGTGCTTTCTTAACTCTGGGGACTGTTACCAGCGCCTGTTCCCCAGATCTCAGGGTTCTTGCTGGTTTATGCCAATGGAAGAGCAGTTTCATGCACCTAGGACCCATATCATGCAGGGCCTTGAAGACCATGCAGAGTGCTTTGAAAACAATTCTCGTGCGGATTGGCAGCCAGTGAAGGTTCGCCAAGTCCTGAGCTACCAAGGCAAATTTAGGAGTGTCGGTGATCAAGCGGGCGGCTGCGTTTTGCAGTAACTGGAGTTTATTAGGAACGCCCTGCTGGGCGTTTAACATCAGGCTGTTACAATAGTCCAAACGTGAGAGGACTAGACCAGTAACGACAGTTTTCCTATGCTCCCTCTCCAAATAAGGAAGAACTTTCCTGATTGTTTTGAGGATGTAGTGCATAGAGGAGGACAGTGCATTGATCTGGGGTTTAAAGGACAAAGAGTCGTCCACCAGTATACCCAGATTTTTCACTTTTGCCACCGGGGAGGGGAGGGGTCCCATTTCATCCGGCCACCATCTAGGGGACCAAAAATTGTCCCTAGCACCAAAGAGCAACACTTCTGTCTTTGTGGAGTTAAGTTTAAGACAGTTTTGAGCCATCCAGCAGCCCACCTCATGCATGCATCCTCTAAACCTGTCTGCTGTACTATCTGTGTTGCCGGGTAGTAGTGAGACCACTATCTGTGTGTCGTCTGCGTATGCTGTGAGGTGAAAACCAAACGATCGAATCACTGGGGCTAGGGTCGCAACATAAACATTAAAAAGGGTGGGACTGAGTGAGGACCCCTGGGGAACTCCACAGGGGAGCACAAATGGATGCGATTCAAAGTCTCTCAGGGCCACTGACTGAGTTCTGTTGGAGAGGAAGGCCTGTAGGATATTTAATGCCTTTCCCTGAATTCCACTGGCCCTCAACCGGTCCACCAACAGCTTCTGGTGGACCGTGTTGAAGGCCGCGGAAAGGTCCAACAGGATCAGGGCGGCTCTGCCTCCTGCGTCCATCACTTTTCTGATGTCTTCCACTGATTTGATCAGGGCGGATTCGTGCTGTGTTCCGCACGAAAACCGTGTTGAGAAGGATCGAGATGTTCTCCTGTCTTTAAAAAGGCACTTAGTTGTGTATTTAAGTTGCCTTCCATAATTTTGGCGGGGAGGGGTAATCGTGCAATCGGCCGGTAGTTGTTCATCTCGGTGATGTCTAGGTTGTTTTTTTTTAGAAGGGGCAGGATGGAGGCTCGTTTCCATCTTGCGGGGTATTCCCCTTTATCCAACATCTGTTTGAGGAGGGGGGTGAGTCCGGTTGCAATGATGGCGGGAGCTAATTTAGCTATTGCAGTAGGGCATGGATCGTGTGGGGAGCCAGATTTTATTTTCAATAGACGGCTCACCACTTCCTTTTCGCTGATGGACTGGAAATGTAGGAGTTTTTCCTGAGTACTGTCTGATTCCTGACCATCCCTAGGTGGAGGGGTCCTGACCAAACTGTCTAAGGAAAAAAAGATATTTTCTACTTTTTCCCGAAAGAAAGTGGCGAGATTCTCACAGAGTGGAAGACTGGGGGGAATATTTATGGTTTTAGGGTTTGCCAGGGATGCAACAGTTTGGAATAATTCCTTTGGGGTGTTGCTGGCTTCTTTGATCTGTTTCGTGAGGAAGGCCCTTTTTGCCTGTAAAATTCTTTCTTTGTAGGCTCTTTGCTCCGTATTAAGAATTTTTTATCTGTCTCACTGTAGTTTATTCGCCAGATTCTCTCAAGTTTTTTACACCGTGCTTTATGGTCCCTGATTTGTTCCGAAAACCAAGGGGCGGCAGGATTTGCCCGTGTGGAGTAAGTAATTTTGGGGGGAGCCAGAAGTAGGCAGGCACGTTCTAGCCAGATTGTATACGCCGCGGGTGATTCCTCCACATTGTCAGCGAGGGGTTTCAGGGAGTTTTTTAATACGTCATCCAGCGTTTCACCATTAATGGTGTTCCATTTTCTGACCTGTCTGGGGGCGTTTCTAGTACTAGGTGGTTTCATGGGGGTGATTAAAGGAACCTTAAAATAGACTGTTGAGTGATCGGACCAGGGGACCGGTAGTACCGATGATACTTTCAGGCTGGGATGATTAGAGAAAATCCCGTCTAGGGTGTGTCCTGCCTTGTGTGTCGGACCACACACCCGTTGTGTCAAATCCACCCCCTGCAATAGGTCGATCAGATAACGGGTGACTGTGTCTGAATCACATTCTAGGTGAAAATTAAAATCACCCAGCAGAGTGAAAGCTTGGGCCGAGGCTACGGCTTCGAGTACCTTACTCAGTGCTAGTACAAATGGGGCTTTAGAGCCTGGGGGTCTGTATATAAGACAGCCACTGAGGGATTGATGATCGGAAAGGGTGAGGTTAAAAAGCAGTGACTCCTCGAGGCCTATAGGTCCGGATTGAAAGGACCCTCTAATGGCTTTATGATAAATAATGGCTAGGCCACCCCCTTTCCTCCTGTCCCGATTTTGAGTGTGGCACACATAGTCCGGTGGGGTGGCCTTAACTATGTCAGGCACCGAAGCCGCGTCAGTCCAGGGCTCGGTGATAAATGCTATCTTTACACCCGAGTCCATACATCAGTATCATGTTACCACTATAATTTATGGTTTTTAATACGGCTGGGCTACCTATAAAAAGTTCCAATTCCATTATTTCTTACAGTGTGCCAGATGAGATATGGTTAGGGTTACAGGGTTCCTAAGTGAAACATTAAGGCCACTTGGTCAAAGAGGCACAGGTTAGAGCAAAGCATTGATGAAAAGGGGGGCAGAAGGTGAAGAAAAAAAGTTCCCTCATGAACTTTGAGCCCCTGGTCCCTAATGACAGTTCTAGCCCCAAGTAGCAGTCTTGCTTTTAGTGTTAGATGCATTGAAACAAGCATGTGCCATAGTCATGTTCACTAGACACGGTCATGCTTCCTCTGCAAACAGAAAGTAATCAGTGCCAGATTTCTTTACAAAACCATCATGGAGGCAGCCACGGTGAGTCTGAACTGCACTTGCAATAATCATATTTGGAAAACAGTCTAAGAAACTAGCACAGTGACCAGAAATCAAAATAGGAGCTTACAACCAAGTGTAAAGACCAGGACCAACTGATCTAATTATTAGGGAGTTGATCCGGTCTAAATAAAAGCTGCAAGCACCGTAAATTTTATAAGTGCAGTTTGCTATCACCCATTCATCCAGTTTGAGAACCTCACACCTGGACCTACAGATTTACAAATGAAATCCCAACTCAAGGCTTTGCGCCAGATTTGCATGCCATTTGTAGCACAAGCTCAGCACAAACTTAAGAAATTACAAGCCACCCCCATTGCTCTAATTGTTCTTTTGCAGACAGCTGTTAAGCAATGATGGAGTCATCGTTCAATTATGATACAACATCACATATGCATACATAACTTAACACAACGTATAATGAATTTTCACAATACCAGCTCGCCTGAATGTTAATTTGAACATTTGTAATATCTTACCAAACAAGGCATCAACCTTTTCCTCATCAAGGACAGCTGTTCCAGCACGAGCCTTCATTTCACCTTTTGCAGATGCAAGTTCTTTAGGAGAAAAAAGTATTTCGCTGATACCATTGAGACGAAAACCTGCACTGTCCCGAGCTGCCTTGGCTTCCTCCAAGAGTTTGTGCAATTTTCTCTTTGGAACGAGTACATTTCTGAACCGTGAAGGATCGTGTGAGTCCTTTACCAACTGCTGCATCTCAGTCTGCAAAATAACACAACTATTAACTATTTGCCATTATGTTAGGTTACATTCTGAAAAATATGTATAAATACAGTGTTTTTTTTATTTTGATTTGGCACCTGTACATGGCTAACAATGTAATATTTGCTATGTTAGCTCCAGGAGTATAAAGCAGACATATTTAAAAACATTGCATGCAGAAAGATTTCAAAGTCCTCATGCAGGAAATCTACAAGGTTTGTCCTATAAACTTTAACTGTGTTAAAAGAGTGGCAAAGAAAAGAAGTACCTTTTGTACAGTGAATGATCGACTGCATATTTTTGATGCTGTTGTATCTGTTAAATTCTGTGAAAAGGTCAAAGCAGATAGCGCAGCTTGCAAATACTGTATAGCCAACTCACTATTGCGAGTGCCTTGCAACTGTGCTATAATCAAATAAATACAGTTGTTAAAGGCAGCAGATAATAAATATAATATACACTTAACAAGCATACTTTTTGGCAATGCATGTGTTTGGATGGAAAAAAAGGATTATTAATGGGAATTTGTTGCAGTTTACGTGGAAAGGTAAAATATCAAGCACGCACCTTTTAAGTGTTCCTTTTCGGCTTGTAACCGTACACACTCCTGACAGGAACCAGGGCCAACAGAAAAGCTTTCGTTTTCATTAATTATGGTGTCATATAGTTATTGCTTACCTATATACCGTGTTAAGTTGGCATGAGCTTATTAAATGTTTAAACGCCATTTGACCTTTTGCTGCTTCTGCACACGACACATAATTGTTGGTTTAGCTTTCAGCCTAGAAGAGCGTTGTGATTTACATGAGAATAATATGTTATTGCTCTGATATCAGCTTTGCTTGGTAAACTGTCTGCACAGTGAGTGCTGAAGCCTTCAAGGATAACTCGACACAGTGTTGTTGTGAGGTCTGATCTTCGCACCTTCCTAGACATAACATAAATGCAGCTGCTGCCAAAATCTGGCTTTACGCGCATTTTATATTGCCTTGCTTGGAGCACACGTTAGACACTTGATGGTGCTTCGCATGCAGAGATCTTGAGGTATGGGCCTGCTCTGCTAAAACCCAAAGAGACTTTCTTAGATATAATATAATATACTAGGTAGGGAGGGTGAGAAATAGGTGTTGTTAACTCCTTGCTTCTTATAATATATTTGCTTGTCTTATCTAAGATACGGCGTTTGAGAACCTTGCATCAGTAAATAAATATTTCAAATGTGCACGTGTCCTATTTACTCCACGTTCTGGTTTGAAATGATTTTATAACGAAAGAGTGTTCATGTGTTCCACGATACCTGAGGTATTCTAAGTTCATGTTCTGGTTTGTCTAAACATTGGGAGTTTGTTATGACCAATGAGACACTGTAGCTAGCTCGGTAAGGGGATTTTGGGTACTGAGGTGAGTTTTGGGCCACCCTAATTCACTGAGGTTCAAATCTCTATGCACAGTTCTGTAGGAGAACAGAATCCCTGCTAAATGGCGCCCATACGTTGGTGGTCTTATATCATGACACTCGAGTAGTATATCATTCAATCCTTAACCCCTTCACTGTCGTTTCCGGAAAACGGTGGTGACGGAAAAAACCTACCTATTTTTGAAATAGGTCTTTTCAAGCTTGAATCTTTCTAAACGGTTTCCTTGAATTACTACCCAGTTGTGCTACAAAGTTTCCTTTGTCTCTTTACATTTCTGTACCGTCATGGCTGCTGCAGTAGACATTCTGCAGCATAGTCGCATTGCGGTGCGCAATCATTTGCTGAATTATAATGTCACTGTGGATGGTTTGGCCGTGATAATGGTGGTGAGTGCGGATGCAGCTTACCCTTACGAAATCTTTTATTCGTGGGCGACATTTCCGGCTGTGGACGCAAATTCTGGTGTGTTCCACACGTACACTCCCTCCTCTGTGCCGAATGAATATACTCTGTATAGGGCACAGGAAGTACCTATAGATACTTGGCAGCATCGCGTTTGGTTTGGTGGCACCCTACCCCATACTTTAACCGCTCCGAGGTTAGGTCCTTTGTCCATTCCAGGCGCAAATTGGCCTGTTCTGGCTGGATTTACTCCTCATCCTCAACACGCCAATTGTACGCTTGCTGAAGTTCGTAGACTACATGTAGTTTCTATTGCCGTAATTCGAGCTTTAGTGCAATACATAACCCGTAATCGTCCGGGTGGGCCCCCGGGGGGTGCGGCGCTTCCAGCCGGACAGGGCGGTAGGAAGCTCAGTCCCGAGATGGTCAATGCTGTAATGGGCAGGCGTCCCCAGGATAAGGATGATTTTCCTTTCTGGCTTGCCGAGAAATTTGACCAGCTGGAAGCTGTATTTCCTAACACGTCACCTGGTGAAAAACACAGGATTCTGACAATTAGTTTGCCCAAAGACTTGGCCGCTGAAATCTGTGACTGTGAAACCTGGGGTAGAACTTTCACAGCGGTCTCTGCGAGGTGTTACGGCACTCCGTCTATGGCTGTCTTGCCTACGGTCCTTAAATGTGTTCAGGACAAGCACGGACCTGAGGCTGCTGTTGAATTGGGTATGCGCCTGTGTGGCACCTTTGATGTAGTTTGCGATCTCATTCTTGCTAATGTCAAGGGGGATGCAGTG
This sequence comes from Lissotriton helveticus, assembly GCF_964261635.1. NCBI lineage: Eukaryota > Metazoa > Chordata > Amphibia > Caudata > Salamandridae > Lissotriton > Lissotriton helveticus. Next base: position 1,376,882,049 of record NC_136059.1, read on the forward strand.
AACTTTCAGGTAGCCAACGCTTTGGCGGCGCTTCCTGATGTCGAGAAACCCCGACAGTTAGCGAGGATTATTGTTGCGGCTTATAAAACCGTGGGCCGCAATAGTAGGGGTCTCAAGCCTTTTTCTACTAAATAGAAACCGCAACCCCAAGGGCAGAAGTCTGAATCGGACGTTCAGCCCAAGTCCAAAAAACTAAATTGGCCTAAAAAACAAAAACAGGGAAAGCAAGAGCAACAACAACAGACACAGGAATCTCGTCCTGCGTCTCCATTGCCTGCGCCCACAGAACATGTTTATGACTTGCGTGATCGCGCGAAGATTAAATCACCTGATCGATTTCAGGTTTCTGATCAACGCTCTCCTCGTTCCTTTCAGGTATCATCGGCCTCGGCGACCGGTGGTGGAGGAGGTGGAAGGGGTCGGGGTGGCCATCAAGGACGTGACCAGCCCCGCCCAAGGGACGGTGCAGGAAAGCAGGACGGTTCTACTCCGAAGAGACCCCAGTTTCAAAAGAAGAAAGTTGCTGCTTTGACAGCACACAGATATGCCACAGATAGTGAGAACGCGGCTTCGGAATCTGACATGGGCTCTGACCTTGCTGGACAGCACGGCGGATATTACCATAGTACGGGAGGCCCTGCGTCCACTACTGAAGGTGACAGCGACTGACCATTATGTTGTAATAGAAACAGCTGATACTAGAGTTGCTCCCCCTGATAGACTTTATGAAATTGTCCTGTTAATCGAAGGTGACATACAACGTACCATAAAAGAGGTATTTTGGGAAAATCTTCCGTCTACGTATGACATTTTGCTTTCGGAAGCTGACTGGCCCCCACCTTTTGTTCTCGAAGCTCCGCGAGGGCAGGAGGTAATCCTCCCCAGTTTCGTGCACACAGTCTCGAAAGAGCATGCGCTGAATTTTGTAGAAGAGTGGGCTAAGGCTCTAGCGCCGTCTTTGAGCCGTACACATTGTGGTTGGGATAAATCTTCCCCAAACCACGAGATTCCTTGACGGTCTCAGCCGCAGTCTCAACCTCAATATCCCATTCAACGTGAAGCCAAAGCTTCCGTCACGGCAATCCTTGAACAATTGGAGTATCAAGGTGTGATTGAAACATGTGTGTCACCGATGAATAACCCTCTTTTTACTGTGACCAAGTCAGACGGTTCATATCGTTTGGTATTGGATTACCAGCATTTAAACTCGCATTGCCGTAACTGTGCAGTACAGAATACTCACGGCTCTGCTTTAGTGGATAGTCTTGTGCGTAAGCGTTTTAAGACCACCCTTGACATTTCCAACGGTTTTTATGTCCATCGATTGGATGATCTAAGTTCCCAATGGACCTCCTTTACTTGCGGCGGTGTGCAAAAACAATTTCGGCGTTTGCCTATGGGCTATAAGAATGGTCCTGGGATTTTTACTGCCCGCATAGTCTCTCTTTTAGAGAGAGTCGACCCAGTTGCATGCTCCTATGTGGATGACATTTATCTCACAGACGACGAACTTTGGGAGCATCTGGGTCGAGTTGACCGCTTAATTTGTAGCTTTGCAGACATGGGTTACAAATTCAATTTTGCAAAATCGCACATTGCAGAATACACAGTGTTGTTCCTGGGCTATGAGCTCAACAATGAAGGTAGAGGCTTGGCTCCTCACTTCTTGGAGAAATGGGCACAACTGCGCGCTCCAACAATGCTGAAAAATTACAGTCTTTACTGGGCTTCTTAAATTTCGGAAGAACATACATTCCGGAATATGCCCAGCGTATCAAGCCTTTGTATGCTTTGATACAACCATCTTTTTCCAAATCATGCTGGCTGCCTGAGCACTCTGCAATTTTGCAATCTTTGCAGGCTGATCTGCTCGCTTCTAAATTCTTACTGACTCATGACAACCACACCAACCTGGTGATAAGAATCATCCCTGGGACGGTGGGTTTCACGTACCTTACTTTTAATGAAGGATACACAGTACCTATTGCTTACAAGTCACACTTATACACTTCGGCTGAAATGCGATTTTCCACTGTGGAGAAAGTTTTAACGGCTGTGCAGATGGTGATTCTTAAAGAACGTGCCCTGTCACAGGGAAAACGCATGTTGGTTGTTACCCCGTGTCCTGCTTTAGAAGCAGTTACGAAAGCCAGTGTACCGAATTCAAAAGCTTTGCACCCTCAGTGGATTCAATGGGCGGCTTCACTGACGTCTTCGGATGTACGTTTGTGTTTGACGCATCCTTACGGTCACAGGAGTGCTTACAGTATGAATTCGTTCATCCAGCTCCGTTAGCTATGCGACCTTTGGAGGATTTCCATTGCATCATTTACACTGATGGTTGGGCGCAGGTTGCGCATGGATGTAAACATTCCTACGTTTCCGCATGCGCCATTGTGGTTGGTGCCATGGTGAACGATGAGTTCATGTCCAGAGTCGTGCACACGCAGACTCTAGGGGACTGCACCGCACAATTGGCGGAGCTTCGTGCTCTGAGGCTTGCGTTGGAGTACGCAGATCCGAGTGTGATGACTCTTATTGTGAGTGATTCCTATTACTGTGTCCAGTCTTACAATGAAAACTTGTTCTTTTGGATTCAAAATGACTTTCGTGATTCCAAGGGTAGCACAATAAAACATAAAATGATCTGGGCTCGAGTGGCTGAGCTCAAAGAGCAGTTGCCACTCGTGTTTGTGATTCATACTCTCGGCCATCAGCGCGTTGGAGTTCACGCTGTGGGTAACTCGCTTGCTGATGAGGCAGCGAAATCAGCGGTATCTACATATTTGGTTGCAGCAGTTACACGGTCCAAAAGTAAGATTGATGATAACATCTTGGTGGCAGTTGCTGCCACTGAGAAGGGAGGTAAACATCCTACGGGGTTCCCTTCGAAGTACACATACCACTTAAGTCCCAATAAGGTTCCTTATGTGAAAATTCCTGAAGTTGGAGAACGGTTGATTCCCAACTCGGATCGCAGGACTACTTTGATTACAGTGGCGCATGAAGGTGTGGCATATGCGCATGCGGTAGTCTCAGCCACTGTAGCTCAGTTACAACAACGTTTCTGGTGGCGGGGACTGTACAAACAGACGCGCGACTATGTCCTTCAATGTGACATTTGCCAGCAGATTAAACCTTCGACTGCTGCGCGTCCGCCACAGACACAGTTGTATATATCTAATAATCCACTAGGATGCGTTTATTTAGATCACTGCGGTCCTTTTTCTTCTGATACTGCGTATAAGTACATCTTAGTAGCAGTTGATTCATGTACACGCTTTGTGTGGGTATGGCTCCATCGCAGCGCTGATTCACGGACTGTCATAAGAGATTTGCGCGTCTTTGTAGGGATTTTTGCCTGTGGCACCTTCCATTCAGATCAGGGTCCTGCTTTCGCCTCTAAGGTGTATAAGGATGCTATGATTTCGTTGGGGGTCCAAGTCACGTTTTCGTCTCCATTCAGACCTGAGGGTAATAGTGTAGTGGAACGAATGAACCGTGACTTAAAGCAATCTTTGACAGCACAAGTTATAGGCACTGGCAGAAACTGGTTGGCCCATCTCAATGGCGTGCAGCGTGCTCTAAATAATCTCCCCTAGAAGGTCTCTGGGTGGGCGGACCCCATACGAAATGCTCTTTGGTATCAAGATGTATGTCCCGGACTTTGACGGTCTAGACTGCATGGCACAAGCCACAACCTTTGACGTAGATGAACATTGCAATGTGTTATAGGAACTACAAAAGACCAAAGACAGTCTTGCAAAGGAATATTTGCCCTCCACATCGGATGCTGAGTTGCAGATCCCGGTAGTTGGCTGGCTACCAAATTTGGAGAACTGGTTCGAGAGAAGATCGATAACAAGAAAGAGTTTGGTCCTTCCTATCGAGCTCCGGTTCCCGTGCTTGGAGTGAAGGGCACAAGAACAGTCATTTTACCACCACTTCCAGGTCGTAAGGAAAACAGGTTTATCTCTATTGACAATGTCAAGATACACAGAGTGGCCGATTCTTCTCAGTATGACACCGGCGGTCTCCTGTCCTTCGATTGTGAGAAATTCTGTTTTGGCCACTACTTCTAATGCTGAGCCTGAAGTGGCCCTCGAGATGCCTGCTGTTTCCAGTCCCTTATTAAGTACTTTACCTGGTGATAATGTTGATGAACTTGATTACACTTACCCAACTGACTTATCTATGCCTGATTTGCAGACACGTTTGGCCACAGAATCCAGATTTTCTTTTGACACGGTTTCACATAATTCAAAGAAGCCCTCACGTTTTGCGATTTATGCCAGTTTATTTAAAAAACATTTTTTAATTCCCCCTTGGACATATATTTGGCTGGTACTTTTATCAAATTTACCTTTTTATGTCAATTGGTTTTGTGTTTTTTTTTTGGAATCGTCAATGGACACTATGTCGAAGAGAGAACATGCATTCGCCATCTTAATGGAACTTTGGCCCCCCTTTCCTCATCGCATTCAGCACACAGACTGAAGAGAGACTTAACTTTTGTTAACATCACTGCTTGGCCTGTCCTTGATGGGATTGTGTGGGATGCGGTTACATTTCAAATCCATGGCCCTTTTTTTTTTCTTCTTTTTTTTTCTTTTATTGTTTTATTGCAAGGAAATACAGCAATGCATGATTACTAGAATAAATCGATGTCCTCTTAAAATACATAACAATTTATAACATAAATCTGATTCAATCAACATAAAAAAGTTTAAATCCATTCGGCAATTGGTGCCCAAATTTTCTCCCCCAATATTCTCTTTCTAACCCCCTTTAACTTATATATAGCAGATTCAATATTATACATAAACAATAATTTTTCACGCCACATCAAGAATGTTGGCGGGTCCGAGCTGATCCATTCCTTAGTAATGCAGGATCTGACTGCAGCCATACATAAAAATAAAAAGTAAGAAATTGGTGTTGACCTAACAACAGTATGATCAGTACCCAACAACACCAATTCCGCCGTTATCTTAATCTCACTCTTAAGAATAATAGCCAGAAAATTTTCCACATGTTGAAGCAACATAGAAAGTTTGGGGCAAGAAAAAAACATATGCAATTCATCAGCTGCATATAACCCACAGCGACTACAGTTCGTACCTGTCGTTGTGCTCCACTTAGCAACTTTGTTTGGGGTATAGTATAAATTATGAATGCACATAAAATGTTGGGATTTCATCATCCCTGTCATTAGGCAATCTGAAGCCATTTTAATCGATGACAAAATATCCACATCAGATATACCTAGACTATTAGCCCATTTCCGCTGACATTGTCCTAAATCATCCCCAAATTCCTGAATTAAACTTAAATAAATAGCACCTATACGGGGTTTTTTTTGCAAGAGTTCTAGCAATGAAATTTTCGTCATTTTAACTGGGGGAATTAAAGATTGATTCTGTAGGAAGCTTCGAAGTTGGAGAAATTTGAAAAAGTAATTTTTTCCCACAGAAAATGTATTAATTAAATCCTGGAATGAAACAAATTGATCATTACTAAATAAGTCTCCCAAATACCGTATTCCTTTCTGCTGCCATCTATACATAGTTAAATCACAAAAAATTTCAGGTAAAAGGCCCTTTGATATAAGGGGAGTATAAGCATTTAGTTTATATAATTTTATATGTTTACAAATTTTTTGCCAGACTCCAAAAGCCGCCTTAAGTATCTTGTATTTTGTTTTTTTGTGATAGCTGGGCTCTACAATCCTCAAAAAACTACCTTTAACTTGCTCACCCATAATCATTTCGTAGATTGTAGGAGTTTGACAATTCAAAGTTTCTACCCTGTCTCCCATAATTAAAGGGCTTATGTATTGCAATGCAGCAGATAAATAATAAAAAACAAAATAAGGAACGTTCCATCCACCTTGTTCATTATGGAGTATCATTTTCTTTGATGCTTTCCTATGACGTTTATAACCCCATAAAAAACGAAAAGTACTTCTTTCTAAATTTTTAAAGCAGAGCGACTGAAATTCTAATGGTATTGTACGGTAGATATACAGTACTTTTGGTAAAATCATCATTTTTAAAATGTTAAGTCTACCATATAGTGATAGATGTAGGTGATCCAAGCGCTGCAGTGAAGCATTGATTTGGGTTATTATGGGGTTTATATTGCGTTCTGGTATCTTCTCTATGGGGAGGGAAATCTTTATTCCTAAATATGTGACCTCTAAAGTAGTGGAGATATTTGAAGGTGGATTGTCTCCTGAACATAAAATTTGTGTTTTCTCCAGATTAAGTTTGTAGCCGGAGAAAAGCTCAAATTGTTTAGCAAGGTCATCAACCGCTGGTAAAGCTGTATGGACATCAGTGGTGGTTATGACTATATCGTCAGCGTAAGCTAAGACTCGGTAATTAATATTGGCTAAGTAAATGGGTTTAATTTTTTGTTCCAAAAAAAACGGTTGATTAAGGGGTCAATATAAAAAGCAAAAAGTAGGGGAGAACAGGGACATCCTTGTCGAGTGCCCCTGGTCACTGAAAAAGGAGGGGAGATATGTCCATTAATTCGGATACACGCTTTAGGAGCAATATACAGAGTTTTTAAAGCTTTTATAATTCCAAGGCCTAATCCCTTCCTAGATAGAATTTCCCACAAATAGTCCCAGGCAACCCGGTCAAAGGCTTTTTCAGCATCTAGAAATATTAGTCCAACATTAGACCGAGTTGCCTGGGACCAATCCAGGAACGAAATCAACCGTCGGATGTGATCAGCAGTGTCTCTAGCAGGGATAAAGCCGTGTTGATAGATAGAGACTAGGGGAGAAATAATATTAGATAGTCTTAGAGCTAAAATGTTAGAAATTTTTTTACTATCGGCATTTATGAGTGATATGGGACGAAAAGATGAGGGTGATAACGGAGGCTTACCTTTTTTAAGAAACACAGTAATTATTGAATCATGCCATGATTGAGGGGCAATACCTTGTTGAGCTCTCAGACATAAATCCACTAGTTCTATTTTTAAGATACTCCGAAACTGTTTAAAGAACTCTAAAGGGATAGCATCAGGACCAGCTGCTTTTCCTGAGGCTAGAGACATTAAAGAGAGTTCAAAAGAAGCAAGATGGCGGCTGCTACTGCAGCCGTGTGAGGAGCTGTGCCGTTCGCCGCCTGATGTCCGTCCCGACCCGGCTCTAATCAGCGTTGTTCTCCGCTTCCCCGTAGCGGCTGCCGGTGATAAGACTTACCTGGTGCCTGGGGTGAGCTCCGTTGGCCACGGCGGTGGTTTCTGAGACTTGGCGTCTTATCGGGAGTGAGACCGGGAGTGAGACCGGCGTGTGAGGCGTTTCCGCGCTGCTGCCATTTGGAAGGTGCGGCGGTTGGTGCTATTGTGGGCTGCGAGTGGAGTGGAGTCTTCCCGCGGTATCTCGTTTGTGCACCGCTGCCGAGGCTGGGGCCGGTGTGGTGCAGAGTTACTTGCTGTGAGTGGAGACGCGATTCACGGCGTCTCTGCAGGAGAGGCGAGAGACACAGGCAGGTCCGGGTGGATTGAGATAATCGTTTATTGTGCCTTTTTCTTGGACTGTTTGAGGGATTGCTGAAAACTGTTGGGCATTGCGTTCAGCTCGAGTGAGGAGCTGTTGACAAGAATAACTAACGCTGAGCCCGATACAATGTGATGTGGCAGGTCATATTTATTTATCTGTAGGTAAGAGCTGTAATATTTAAAAAAAACAAAAGAGCGTGGCGAGAACAGATAAAAGGGAGTCAAAAGTAAAAGAAGATTGAAGTTTTTATGTTTCAACTGAATCGAATAATAAGTGAAATAATAAGATTGAGTTTTGGAGACTTATTGAAACTGCTACAGGATCATAAATTATTACAGAGCGCTCTTTCAATCAGCCACATAAAGCTATGGCCCCCAAGGGCAGAGGAGCTAATAAAATGCCATTAATTCAGCTAATCCCGTCAATACCACTCCAGGAGTTGCAGAAAGAACAGCAACTATCTCAAAGTCAATATCAGAAACAGAAAATCGGGCTTTTCAGGCAAATGGGGGGACCAAAGAACCTATAATACCCGATTTATTTAGGAAAAAAAATCTACCCAATTCTTCTAAAAACAGCACTAATGAGCAGGCCTCTTCTAAAGCCCTACCTGGTGCTATTCCAAAAAATCCTGACGCAATTCATTCAGCCAAATCTCCTGTAAATGCAGCAGTGATAACAGTTGAGGAAACAGCTGGAGCAGGAGCAGGAGTGATAGAAAATGCATTAACTGAACTCTGTCATGCGGTAGAAGAAGTTAGAGTCTCGCCCAGGGCGAGTGAACAACACGATGCAGACTCTATTGAATCAGGGGGCCAATGTTTCTCCATGTCTGATGTGTCGTTAACATCGGAAGGAGACCCTGACGAGGAGCTATCTAGTGACGGTCATCTAGTTGCAAAAGACTGGGCCGATGATCGTAATGATGGTTCAGAAGAAGACCCCCTTGGTTCAGACTTTTTATCGAAAGAAGGAGCCCCAAATAATGTTCGCAGGGTCATAGAGGCTAAAATGGGTGAAAACGTAGGCTCTATAAGTCAACCGCAATGGGAAGGGGCTGGCACGAATGTTGGAATTGATCTTGAATCTTTGGAATTATTGGAGGGAGACGAAGAGGTTACATTGAGGTCTATTTATAAATTACAAACGTCAAGGTACAGAATGATCATGACCCATAGAGAGGAAACTAAAGCAGAGGGACTTCGTACTCAAGGAGCGGTGCGTAAGCTCCAGAATGTTGTTCGACGACTGGCCAAATCAAACACAGACACTAATCTAAGAGTACAGGAGACTGAGACTCGCATATCTGCAATAGAGGAGGAGCTAACTCTACAAAAAACCTCAATTAAAGATCTTGACAGTATTAGACAAGATTTCGATTGGAAGTTAACTGATTTGGAAAATCGCGCAAGGCGTAACAACCTACGTATACTGGGAGTGGTAGAAAAATCAGAGGGAAAGGATGTTCGACGATTTGTTGTTGAGATGCTCTCAGATGCCTTTCAGGATCTTAAAGGATGGGACTGGGATAAAGAAGTCTTACGAGCTCATCGTTTCCCTTTTAATCTAAAACATGGTCAAGAGGTGGGGAAGCAAAAATCCAAGAGCCATTCTCATAAGTTTACAGAATTATTTACTTCGTGAGACTCTCTATGATTTGGCAAGGCCATCCAAAACTAGAAAGGGTTTGGGGCACGAATTTTTTGTCCGACCAGATTTTTGTTTCGCAACAGTCCAACAACGCTGGAGACTTAAACAGTTAATAGCACCAATACAAGCTAAGGGGGGACAAGCCTTTCTCTTAAATCCGGCTAAGCTTAAGGTTGTGCATAAGGAGAGAACTACGTACTTTGTATCGGAGATTAAAGCACAACAATTTCTAGAAACTATGCAATAGTGATTTACATGATAGAGATGAAGGCTAATACCTGTATTTAGCTCGAGTGGGCGACCCCTCTAGCTTTGTTTATCTTCCTGTTTTTTGTTTTTGCTGGTGTTAGAGGTATATTATTTGCAGGTCGGGTTGGCCCAGGCGGAACAAACAGCCCATACTCACTTACCATCAATGAGGGCATTAGCCCTTACGCTTCTGGTGGGAGGGTACTGGGAAGAGGGTGGGTTTAGCTGGGTGGGTTGTGGGTGGGAACATTTTTCTTTTTTTGGGGTGCAAGGACATACAGCTGAAAATTGTTTTTATTCTAAGGTTATGATTCATTTATGGCAGGTGTCGAATTTTGTAATTTCCTGTTATTATATGCTTTACTGTGCTAAATTACTAAAAGAACATAATGGCTAAGCTGTCGATATGCTCTATCAATGTTTGTGGGCTAAATGTTAAAAGAAAAAGGGGAATAATGGCTCAGATCCTAAAAACTTTGCGGTTGGACGTAGTTTGTATACAGGAGACTCACATTGCTTGGTCTAACAGAGGGTGGTTAAAAGACCTTGGAATGGAAGTGGTAGGATGCTCTCGCCAGAGTTCTACAATAAGAGGGGTTGTAATTCTTAAGAGATTTGGATTGGGGGAAATTAAAAAAGTCAAAGAAGATTTATTAGGTCGATGGGTTATTGCCGAACTGAAATTTGAAGGATTGACTGTCACTATCTGCTCACTATATGCATCAGTAATTGACGATCCCACTGCTCTCAATCATCTAAGTGTGGAGTTAGCTCAATGGTCATCTAACATTGTATTATGTGGAGATTTTAATTTACACATGGAGGAAACATTTGACATCTATGGCAGTACCCCATATAAAGGCAGGAAGAAGAAGATATTTGGGGCACTTAGAGAGTTAATTCAAGAATATAGAATGCTAGATGTAGGGTACGAGAAAAAGGGGGGAACGTTTGGATATACTTTTTTTTCTGCCCCGCACCAAAAGTTTTTTAGATTGGACTACTTTTTTGTATCTAAGTGCTTATACAATGAACTCATTCAAGTGGAATATGGGGTACTACCAAAAATTATTTCGGATCATAATCCTATTATTTTCAAATTCGAATTAATTACTTCATTTACCCCTCGAGCATGGTCATTTGACCCCAAACTATTGTACGATTTATCTTATGTTGACCACATGAATATCTGAATCCCCGAATTTTTTACTAATAAAAAAGGCACGGCACCTTTTGAAATAGTTTGGGATGCTTTTAAATGTGGGGTTCGGGGAGAAACATTGAGCTACTCAATAAGAAAACAAAAGGAGGTTAGAACGCGAGAAGAATTAGAAATGAAAAATGTAAGATTGTTAGAGATTCAGCTTATGCAGGCGTGCAATAAAGGATTAGCTACTGAAAGCATTATAAAGGAGTTAACGACTCTCAAAGTTAAGATTCATCAGGGGTACGCGACAAAGTTTGCCCAGCAAGTTTCTGCCTTTAGGACAGAGGTTTATGAAGTTGGTGAGAATTCTGGCAAACATTTGGCTAAGAGGGCTAGGCAGAAAGCGGCATTTGCTAGCATTGACAAAATAAATAATTTGACAGGGATAACTGTTAATAAAATAGAGGATATCCTTAAAGTATTTAGTGACTTTTACCTTAAACTGTATACTGAGGATGTGAGGTCAGATTGTTTAGACCAGACTACTCAGTTTATTGAATCAGCTTTAAATGTCACCTTATCTAGCGAAGAGAAGGAGAAATTAGATTTACCATTTACTTGGGAGGAAATTGAACTCTCTTTAATGTCTCTAGCCTCAAATCCATGGCCCTACTGAGGTTGTTAATGTCCCTAATGTGCTCAGGGTAAACATGGGAGATGTGGTGAAACAAAACATACGTTCTGATGGTTGGGATATTCAGGCCGTAGAAGCGTTGTTTTCTGATTTGAAATATTATGCGGCCTTTGATGCTGAAGATTTATACTTAGATTATGCTAATTATGGTGAATTATTTAGCTTCCAACATTTTGGCAACCATTATCTGCATAAAATGAGTTCCAGAAGGGGTACTGTAAATTACACACGGTGGGAACATTGCCCAGCCCCTTTACAAGGCAGTTTGAGTACTTTTTTGAAAAAGTACACTTATTTTACCGACTTTAATCAGTCCAATCCCGAGTCTTTTTATTTTAAAATGACACAGAAGTCCATGTCCAAGGTTAGACTTACCGATACTAAATTGCTGTATTCGAAGTCCTTTCTAGACAAGTTGGCTGTAGAAGGCTGCGAGCTATGGAAGGAAACCATTGACCTTAAATCCGTTTGGGGTTCTAAAAGTTGGCAGGTACAAGGCACTGAGGCTTTCCACCGAGCATGTCTCATCCCAAATCATATGTTGTTTTTGAATTCTAGCATTTCAAAGACAACATGCTTTGGATTGGCAACTTCTAAAAAATGTAATACACCTACCGCCCCTGATTTAGAAGAATATTCAGGTTGGAGTAATATTACACAGTTTTCCATTAGGGAATTGCAAGCTCTATTGCAAAATTCGTCCTTTAACATATCCAGTTTGGATCCAAAAGGGTGGCTGATGTGGCACAGGAGTTCTGATTCATGCCAACGTCATTTTCCGGGTTTAGCTGATGGATTTACACAAGTCAGGCCTGATCCCCGTTTTGATACTGACCATTCTGTCACCACTTATTCAGTAGGCAAATTATGTCAGAATTGGCTGAAACATTCTATGTTGGCTGCGGTTAAACTGCATTTATCCAAGCTGACTCATGATGTGGAGTTAAATGATTTCATAAAAGGCCCGGCTAGTGGTAGATCTAAAAGATGGATTTATGCGATTTATAATGAAATCTGGAAGACTTCACAAATTGAGGCTGCCTCATGCCTTAGAGCTATTGATCAAGCTAATTTAGAAAAAGTGCTTACAGTTGTAGATAATAGTATTAACATGCTTTCTTCCCGCATTTACACGTTAAATAATATTGTGTCTTCTGTTGTTGATATTGTGCAAGATGAAGTGTCTGTGTTATACCCTGGTCAAAATCAATTGCGTTCCATTATGCAATTTGCATGGACCTGCAAACGCTTAAGGCTGGTAAGGTGCCTTGGAATTACATGAACGTGTCCTCCCTCTTTGCCCCTTTTAATTTGACTGACAAGCAGCGCATGCTTTCAATGCGAGATGCATCCTTTTCCATGTTACACATTGAGAGATTGGAGTCTTTACCGTTCTCTGTGGCAGAAGCGACTGCTGCGACGTGGCTTATCCACGGGTTAATCACATTACCATTTGCTTTGTACAAAGTTACAAATTGTATGCAATATATTGCGATAGGACAATATGAACCACTGGGTAGTTTGATTCTCCATGAGGTGTGGTCCCTTCCATTCACTTACAGATGCCTGAAAGACGGGAAAGAAGTTTATCTGAAAGGGAAGGAGTGCACAGAAACACCAGATCACTCATTAATATGTAGACACATTCAATTGCACGGTTCTTGGAACCAGGAACGGCCAAATTTAGCCTGTGTTTTGAAAGGTACTCCAGTTCCCGCAATCGTCCCCACTTTCACATTACTGGCAAACGGCAGTTATTTACTTTTGAATAACGAAGACTGTTGTGAGTTAATTAGAGGTATCGCTTATGTGGTTACAGTATCAGACCGTGTTGTGTGTTGCAAAAACGTTCTGCATCCTCCTACACATGGGAATTCAGATGTTTCCATCTGGCCGTGAATCCCAACCTTGACGGCAGGGTTCAATGGTATGAGTAGAATAAGAGCCCTTTTGTCTCAAAAAGAGGTGGCCCTGAGTTCGGCTCATGAAACACTTGTTCTTCACGTAGCTAACACCCGCACAGAGGTGCAGGCGCTATTGAATACTGACTTGCCATTGCATTTCAGCGAGCTGATTCATTCAATCTTTAATGCCTCCTCCACTTCTGGCCTCGCACACTTTTTTAAAATAGTTAGCAGTGGTCTTGTGACTTCCTTCGAGAAGATATTTGGAGTTATTCCTGCTTTCTTTCATTCTATATTTTCAAGCCTTTTTGGTGGTTTTCCTGCTTTGCTGGCGCTGGCTGCAGGCGTTCTGGTGATATTTTGTTTTATTAAAAATGGATGGCCGTCCTGTGTTACACGCCGCACAGCCCCACCTGGCGCTGTTTCGCAACAGGATGCTTGAATACTATGGCACGCTGCCGCTTGCGACCTTAAGCACGACATATGGATTATCGTTTCGATTTTCCTATTTCACATGTGTCCAGCCTGTGTTTCATTGCCTGAGCTGCGATTTCGACTGGGCCCTTGATTTGTGTCTCTGCAAGACGGTGTCTCCTGACGTCGATTTTAATCATCTGATGAGTCCCATAGTTACTCACAAGTTGGTTTGTTCTGGCAAAAGGATTATGATCTTGGCAGCAATGCATGGACTAATGGGTCATTGTAACATACTCGCAGCAGCGCAAGATTTCTTGGCACAAAGCTATATTGAGAACCCACTGAGTTGTCCTCTGATGATGCTAGAGGCTCCGGTGCTGGAGGAGCACGTATGTTCTTTCCCACTATTGAATTGGAGGGCTGAACTGTTTTCGGATGATGACAGTGACTTCATGCTGGAGGCTGTTGCTGCATATTTTGCATATTCAGTCCTATCCTAAGGCCTTCAAAACTTTTGATAATAACCGGTTCTTACTTACAAATTTTTTTTTGAAAATTATGCGTACATTTTTCGCAACCCAGACCTATTGACTTGAGTAAAAGTGAACAATGGATTGGCAAGTTGGAATTTTTTTTAATTGACTTATGAAAAGATTTTTTCACCAAATTTTTAAATTTGACCTGGCTCATCGTTCTTGAACTCTGCTTTCATAATGTGCCCCTTGCCTTAATTTAGCTTACCTCATCTTATCTTATCTTATCCGTGCTCGGATAATGGGGGGATGTCATATAGTTATTGCTTACCTATATACCGTGTTAAGTTGGCATGAGCTTATTAAATGTTTAAACGCCATTTTACCTTTTGCTGCTTCTGCACACGACACATAATTGTTGGTTTAGCTTTCAGCCTAGAAGAGCGTTGTGATTTACATGAGAATAATATGTTATTGCTCTGATATCAGCTTTGCTTGGTAAACTGTCTGCACAGTGAGTGCTGAAGCCTTCAAGGATAACTCGACACAGTGTTGTTGTGAGGTCTGATCTTCGCACCTTCCTAGACATAACATAAATGCAGCTGCTGCCAAAATCTGGCTTTACTGGCGTTTTATATTGCCTTGCTTGGAGCACACGTTAGACACTTGATGGTGCTTCGCATGCAGAGAGCTGGTGGAAGATGATGTGATCCTCTGCTACTGAGATCTTGAGGTATGGGCCCGCCCTGCTAAAACCCAAAGAGACCTTCTTAGATATAATATAATATACTAGGTAGGGAGGGTGAGAAATAGGTGTTATTAACTCCTATTCATTTCAGCATTTTAGCATGCTGTCACCTTTCGCATTCTATGGACTAGTAACTATGCTGATAACTTTGCTTCTTATAATATGTTTGCTTGTATTATCTAAGATACTGCGTTTGAGAACCCTGCATTAGTAAATAAATATTTCAAATGTGCACGTGTCCTCTTTTACTCCACGTTCTGGTTTGAAATGATTGTATAACGAAAGAGTGTTCATGTGTTCCACGATACCTGAGGTATTCTAAGTTCATGTTCTGGTTTGTCTAAACATTGGGAGTTTGTTATGACCAATGAGACACTGTAGCTAGCTTGGTAAGGGGATTTTGGGTACTGAGGTGAGTTTTGGGCCACCCTAATTCACTGAGGTTCCAAATCTCTATGCACAGTTCTGTAGGAGAACGGAATCCCTGCTACAATGGACAAGGAGTTATATACCATTTCCTTAGAGAGAAAGCAAATCATAATTAGGTCATACAAGTGGAAATGCCATTTCCTATGTACCTTTAAAAAAAATAAAAAAAATGTCCCCAGTGTTGAATGATGGACTTTCCTCCATCATCAAATGAAATGATTCTTCATTGTCCTGAGGGGGAAAAAAAGAAAAGCAACCATTAGTCCATCATTTATATTGATCATATCAAACAATTTTCCATTTCTTTACTCACATTTTAATAGGTAGCTATATGTGCCCTATTGTTGAGGGAATGAATGCACCATATTAATTCAATGTTTTATTAAGTATGAAGGCTTTTTGCAGAGATAACCGGTAGAACTTATGTGGTTTTGGCAACAAAAGGCATGGTACGTTCACCAAGGAAAAAAGGCTGGCATACAGGCCTAACAATATACAAATGTGTATAATGGCAGCACTCATTTAGCTCTGCTTACATTATGGTCACAGCTTTCGTTGCTTTCAAATGAGTCATCATGGCAGGGGGTACGGTTCACATCCACAGGTTGTTACTGCAGATGGAAAGTCACTGTACGCCAGGCTGTGTGACTGTGAGCCCTGAGTCACAAAACCTTGTGGTGTCAAACTATGTGGTGCAAAGTGTACCATCATTTTGGGATCTTGATTTCAGGCTCTAGTAGATGTTGTTCCATTGCTCGAAACAGTCAGCTCTTGTGTAGGAAATAGTTTTTTGGGTATTAACTGGCGTGGTGGTGAAAGGGAGGCATGTTTTTGTCCTTGAAATTTGGATTTAAGTGGGTACTCCAAGACAAGTTCGTTTTTCACGTTCTACTCCGTCATATTTACTTGTAGATTTTGGATGAAGGACACTAGCCATCCCTGCTAAAAGGGCCAGGTTTTCAAGTTTCTGCAAATTCATCCGCGAACTCACATCACCAGGCTAAGAAGCTGTGCTTTCGGCATGACTATGGTTAGCAACTCTTATGTAATCCTGACCACTCTGCTTGGCTTTTTTGTCCTTGCATCTTTTCTCTGCAATTTCTTCCTCTTGGAGTTCACGTAACACCCTCTTAAGTCTTCCAGTGCTTGCCCGACATTTTGAATCGTGAGACACTGTTTCTTCACTAAAAAAAAGAAAAAAACATATTTATATATAAACTTCAAAACCGAGATACCACATTGATCACTTGCAATATATCTTCAAGCGCTAGCCAGAATGTATAAATAAACAGGTATTGATATTAAAGGTCATATGTATAATCCTTCCATAACAAAGTAAGTTTTCCTTATTAGACAGTACACATTGTAAGCCTGAACTTGAACCTCCTTAGTTGCCTAAATAAAATAGTTTATCCACAAATGGCTGCCTTGTAGCAGTGCCGCAAGCTAAAGGTTTCAGCCCTTTTCATAAGTGGTACATTTGTCATTGGAGAGCAATGCAAGGCATATGTGAGGACATGCATGTTAATTTTTGCTGACCATTACTGTATTAACTTATTCCCAAAGGTAGGATTTTACTGAATCATGCCCAAAGGTAGGATTTTACTGAATCATGTTGGTAATTAGTACCCTTATCCTGCAGTTGCAATCTTAATATAAAAGTTTACTTATTGTGCTTACCAGATGATTGGAAAAGAGTCATAGCTTTAAAAGCTCTCTCTTCTGTGATTGGCCGACCAGTTTCATCTATATTTTCTACCAGCTATTTACAAAGAACTTCTCCGGAAATGTCCAAAAGCAGAAAGTCTCCTTCTTTTCTAAAACACACAGAGCGATCACAAGAGAAAAATTAGCACGCTGAATAAAACCATGATTATGTCCTGCTAGATATAAAAACCAGGAATTAGTTCGGGACTGGTTTAAGTTTCAGAGGTATAATACAAAGCATATCTAACTGATTCACAGAATATTTAATTTTAGAAAAGCATCACAAAAATACACTGACCTGGTGCAATTTATAACTAATATGTGTAGATTTTGGATACAAAGAAGTGTTAAGCATTCACTGAAGGCCATTGAGGAAATTGTAAAATTATCCAGTTAAAAAAAATATATTTATTTTACAGTTTTATATAGCGCGAACTTGACACGAATCGGATATCAGAGCACTTAACATAGTACCAGTTGCATTACATGAGGACATATTCATTTTTTTGTAGTCTTATATTGTTACGCATGAGGATATTAACTGATTTGCCCAGAATCACAGAAGGTTCAGCGTCATTGCCGAGACTCGAACCCAGTTCCCCAGATTCGAGGTTGACAGCCCTAGCCAATACGTGGTAAAGGGATTACATTCATATGATATAATGTTAGGCAGCTCCCTATTGAGCTGCAATGATTTGACTCATTGCCATCATGCAGAAAGCAATTAAATTGGCGTTGCTTTGTAGCGCAATACAGCTGTACACACCATTAACCATGCTCCATCTCATCCATTCTATCACATGCTTCCAATGGTAGAAAGTAACCACTGTAAACCCCATAGGACTAAGGGAAGACTTCTGATGCTGTTAACCGGGGGGAAAAAAGCTAGAGTGGGGATTTCTTGGAAGAAAGGGAATGAAAGGTAGTGGGGCAAGGGAGCTCACATATATATGCACCATATGCAAACCACATGCACCTCAAGGCAAGAGGAGCAAAGAGATTTGGAGACTGTAGACAGTGTGGTAAATGCCATTGAAATACGTAAATAAATCGTTCCTAGTGGTCTCATGCACAAAGCATCATATACCGACCACATGTAAGTTCAACATAACATGCATCTGTAAAGTGCATGTTCACCCAGAGGTATCTGGCCTCTGAACAACATGTTTATCATTGCCCAACTCAATGTTACTCATTTTGTCGACCTCAGAAGGGCCAATGGTTGAGTAGACCCACCATAATCTGAACCTTTGACCATGATGCTTTATTCCACTAAGCCACCCTACCCAGGTATTTCAAGGCATCAGGAGCAAAGAGAGAAGTTGGGAGGCAAAGTGGAAACCAGGAAGAGGACAAATTGTTGAAAAAAATAACTATCAGAGCGTGGCGTTAACAATTTTGAAAATTCAGACATTTTATTGTAAATAACCACCATCCACGATCTAAACACCTGGATTAATAGAAGTGACAATTGATATCATTTGACCGCTGAGAACTTCGTTCTACCTTAGTTACACAACAGCCTCCTGTTTGCTCAGAACCAGCTGGCTAATTAGAACATTAGTGGGACATAAAAACCTGCTTGAAAGCTGGCCATACGAAGCACATCCCCTTTAATTGAAGTAAAACTACACATCAACATTCATGCAGCTGCAGTGATGAAGGCACCCCGACTCGGGTGGGTGTAACACAGGCCTTGCAGCCCCTGTCACTATACAAATACACTAAGCTATTATGCAGTATGCATTCAGATATACATGCATCTGGCACCTCAAATGTGCGCACTGGGGCATACCGTGAGGTTGAAGGTGTCACAAAAACAAAAATGAACAGGTCCTTGTAGAAAGTACTAATGCTAAAGCCTAAAATCTGTGCTTAGCATAGTGTGCTGCCCCACTAGTATTTAGCTGCTTCTGTCCATTCATGTGCACTAAAACACACGTAACATTACACCTACAACAAGCCAGGACTATTGGCTTTGTCAATGAGTGTAATGTGTTTCAGATAAATACGCAACAACCCTCACTTTGTTATATACAATGCTAAATATTTAACTTGTTTTCAGTGGGCCCAGAATTGCCTGCTCTGTTTTCTATGAGAGGCTAGGGGCTCAGAATTGTGGTTGATCCTGCAATCAAACACGTAACATTACACCTACAACAAGCCAGGACTATTGGCTTTGTAAATGGGTGTAATGTGTTTCAGAGAAATGAGCAGCAGCCCTCACAAATACTAAATATTCTACCCGTTTTCAGAGGGAAATGCTGTGGCCTAGTGTTAGAGCATGCAATCGCCTTTCAAGTTATGAATGCAGGTTCAAGCCTGCACCGCCAGTTATTTTAAAAATGTTTCCCTTTCATATTTGAACTGGCTCGATTTTTAACTGGCTCGATTTACTGGGCTGCCACCCTGCGCTATATTTTAAACAAAATCTAGTCCCTGTGGCACTGGGTCGAAGGGCACAGAAACATTACTGGCAGGACAAGCCCGCTAAGCGCAGGGTCCGGGAGTCTAGGAGTGCCTGCTCTGTTTTCTATGAGAGGCCAGGGGCTCAGAATTGGGGTTGGTCCTGCAATAAAACACGTAACATTACACCTACAACAAGCCAGGACTATTGGCTTTGTCAATGGGTGTAATGTGTTTCAGAGAAATGAGCAGCAGCCCTCACAAATACTAAATATTCTACCTGTTTTCAGAGGGAAACACGGTGGCCTAGTGTTAGAGCATGCAATTGACTTTCAAGTTATGACGCAGGTTCGAGCCTGCACCGCCCATGATTTTAAAAATGTTTCCCTTTCATATTTGAACTGGCTCGATTTTTAACTGTGGCTCGATTTACTGGGCTCCCACCCTGCGCTATATTTTAAACAAAATCTAGTCCCTGTGGCACTGGGTCGAAGGGCACAGAAACATTACTGGCAGGACCAGCCCGCTAAGCATACGGTCCGGGAGTCTAGGAGTGCCTGCTCTGTTTTCTATGAGAGGCCAGGGGCTCAGAATTGGGGTTGATCCTGCAATCAAACACGTAACATTACACCTACAACAAGCCAGGACTATTGGCTTTGTCAATGGGTGCAATGTGTTTCAGAGAAATGAGCAGCAGCCCTCACAAATACCAAATATTCTACCCGTTTTCAGTGGGAAACGCTGTGGCCCAGTGTTAGAGCATGCAATCGACTTTCAAGTTACCCAGGTCAAACAGGATTACTTTAGAAGCCATCCTAGAGTCATTCGATGGACATCCAACTACATTAGGAGTCATTTTCACATCATCAGACATCATCAAGCTCTAGAAGTCATCAGCAAATTTGAGAAGCTCAGCCTGATCATTTGAGGATCACTTGAAAATGAGTACCCGATGACTTTAATAGGTGTCATTATTCGTAATGATTTAAGGATGACTTGAAAATGAGTATCTGATGACTTCAGAAGGTGTCGTTTTTCCTGATGATTTAAGGATGACTTGAAAAAGACTATCCGATAACTTTACAAGATGAAATTGTTCCTGATGACTTCAAAGGTACTATTGTGTTTACAATTAGATGTTTTTGCTTCTGGTGATTTTAACAGGAATTTCCTGTCTATTTAGAGAGCATGTCCACCACTTTTGTTTCAGTTTTTGCAAGTAAACGCAAAACGACATATACGTATTCTATTATACACAACTGAGCATACAATGTGCTTTACCAAACTGTGCTTAAGTCATAGGTTATTTTTTAACAATTTATTTTTTATTTTTGTCACTTTCTCCTTGTACAAAACATGTAAAATTAGCATCCACTATAAAAGCATCAATGCCTAACATTAATAAAGATGAACATTGGCCATTGTATGCATAGTCACTGAAGTAAAGGGTCAATGAAGAATGAAAATATGTGGCAGGATAGACTTAATAAAGTAACAGAAATAAATGCTGCACATTATGCAATCATTGGAGGCACATTATGCAGCAGGATCTTTATTACCATCTGATATTTATTGATTTGCACCGCAAAATAATACACAAAGTGACAGAAACAAGCATCCATCAAACAAATACACAAATTATTAAATATTTCATTTAATTCACAAACAAATGAAATTTCTTTTTTTTTTTTTACTTTTAATGGGAAGGTTAAAGCTTTTCTAAACTAAATTGAGACCAGCCATTGGCCATACTATATTGTATTTGCTGTACTTGAACTGCTTCCAAAAATCAATGTGAGAATACCAAATGAATTATTAGCTGCACATTTATAAAAATGTTGTGATATTTCAGTTGTACATTTTGCTTCTATGTTGGTATACACTTTATTATTTGGCCAACATTTCTATGTTTTATGAGCAGTCTAGGACTCTTGCGTAGGTGTCGCGGACCCCTAGGTGTCCTTGGAGCACAGGTTACGAATGCTTATCAAGATGATTTCTAATCAAATGCACTATAAAAAGAGGCGTGCATGTAGGAGAACTTTCTATCCTGATTTGCCTTAATCTATTTCAAATCGATTTGGCATTTCACTTACAAATGATTCATTTTCTACCTGAATGTAAAAACAGTCACATTTTATCATTGATATCCTGATAGCTGTGATGTTGTTATCTACTACTACCAGATGAACTGGTTCCCTGATGTCATAGGATTCACACTTAAGTGGAACCATGGGTGCTAGGTTAACAGACACGTCTGCCTGCTTACACTGAATGAATCTAGTGACTCTGCCATAGGCAAACACTCCACGTTCTGTTTCATATTTTATGACACTTTGGGCTCTCCTCTGAATACGAGTGTAATTTGAGCTGTAAACAAGAAGATTGCTTTGTTCTAAAAATATTTTGTTAAAGGCTTCTACATCCCAGTCTAAAATATGAGTGAGCTGAGTTACTGCTATATATTCATTCTCTCTTAAGCTGTAAGGGTATGTAGAACCAACACTGTAAATTCCTTTTTCTATTTTTAAGTATCGCTGTCTCTTTCTATTATATGAACACATCATACTCTGGTAAATTTCAGCCTCAACACTATCAGGAGGCAAATGATTTTCCATTAACACAGGTATTACTTGTATCATATTTACTGCATCTGGAATTTGTGTTTCTATGCCTACTGTACCATGCACATGTTGTAAAAGAAAACCATTAAGATCTTCAAAAACAAAACAATTAGCAGTAAACAGAGGCCCTGTTGCTCTTACACTGTCTACTAAGTGGACCAATTGATGAACATTCATTGTTAAAAATCTTTTTTCATATAAATCATTAAACAGTTGCACAAACAAAAGTAAACACTGTTCTGCTATATTTAAGTCTTCCTGCCTAATGACATAATTTAATAGCTTATGAACTGCTTTCATAAGTATAAAAAAAAGTGTAAATAGCGTGATCTATATAAAAGATGTTTTAACACAGGCATTCCATAAAATAAAATAAAAATTCGAAACTCTGAGGCCTTCCAATATGGTAGTTCATCAACAGACCTTGGAACTCCACTAACGTCCAGTGTGGGTTTTATCTGTTTCAAATAGACATTAACTATTTTGACTTTATCATAAAAAGCGTATGAATGATGCTTATATTCTTTAGTGAAACAGATGGTCATCAACAATTTCGTACTGCCACTGCAGACACCATGCATTTAATCAATCACAAACCCTCTGGTTACACAAAAATGTTTAAAAAACATGAACCACATGGGACCTTTGATCCCTCTTACACTGTAATCAGAAAGTCCACTCTCGATATTAGCTATTGCACTGTTTACATCAGATTTAATAGTATCGAGTGTCCTTGGTGGGCCTTTTAGGTTTTCAGCATTGTAAGGAAATACTCCACAGTGCCCTTTTCCTGAAACAGTCACTTCACCCTCTTGTAGACAATGCCAGCACCCAAACTTCCCATTAAACTGGGTACTGTTTGAAACAAGACAACGAGCTGGTAAATCACATGTGATTGTCAGAAGTGTAGCGTGGCAAGTAAAACTACAATAGTTATGATCTTTAAATGACACTTTCCAGCTGTGCAAGTTCCTCATATAATGGTATTAAGAAAGACCACATTATTGGGCTTTTTGTGGAAACCCAAATACCATACATTAATATATTTTCACGCAGCTTTCTTTGAGATACAGGCAGATCATTTACCATTAAGTACACTGGCCACATTGATATTTTAGAACTTTTAAATACACGAACACCATCTGTGTTCATTGCAAATGAAAGGCTGTTAGGGTTTTTCAGGAATCCACTCTTGAATAAATCCAAATACATTTCCCCATCATATACATCTTTCATTGTTTGTTTCTCATTCTCCATATAGTGTTCAAATCGATGTTTCCTTACCTTTTCTGTAAAAAAATTTCGCCTAAACATAGTCTGTAAGTGTGCAATTAGGCTATGCTGAATGAAATAAGAGACTGAGTCACTTTGAATCAAATCTTTCAAGCAATGTTGGTTAGGACAGGTCTGAGTGTTTTTATCAACATGTGTATAGCAAGTGGCACAATAGTAGGTAATATTTGGGGCCTTAACACTTTTTTTGATATAATTGTGAAGGTGATACATAGTTTTTAACATTATATTATCACGTGGCAAGAGCAAATAGATGAGATTCAGCATATAGCCAGCTACCTCATCACTCCTGCGAAAACGAATAATAAAGCAACAAAGAAATAGTATGACCACCCCTAAACATTTGTTGGAGCCCTCAAAAATAGGTGATGATTCATCTGTGGTATTAGTTTGATCAGAACACATTTTAATTTCTTCGTACTCATTTTGAATGGTATATCCAACTTGATCCATAAGTTGTTCATCTTTAAGCTGCGCATCAATTTCACCTTTTAAGCTGCTACAAAGTGTATCCCAAACAGCGTCAATTGGATCTTCATCTGTGTCATACTGGTGAGGCATAATCTGGTGATGCTGTACTGTTGTCTGTATGCAATGTACAGTGCTCTGCAAAAGGTGATGTATGAAGAACTGTAACAAAAGAAAATATGTTATTGTACATTTAGTAAGTAAAATATGTTTATTAGATTGTAAATGCATTATGTGTCAGTAGCCAAGTACATTTTCTGTGGCAGAAACTCAATGTGGGTTGATGAGGACCATCATTTTTGCAGGTGATGCGCTTTCAAACTATATACTTTTATGCATCAAATTGTTAATGCAAGAGGTATAAAAGGGAGTATATAATTTCATACTGTACCTTTGGGGATAATGTCATCTGCTGTGCTTGAAGTCTGCAAGGATCCTTCTTTTACTTTCTTTGGTGCTGCATATTGTATAATGTTGTCATCTGCTTCCTTAATGAAATGTTCTGTCTACTCTCATGCAGAAAGAGACCAATTAGTTCAATTTAGCACTTGGTAACATGTAGCACAGGACTTTTTGGTACTTCTAAAAGTCAAATCAGAGAAGCTAGTTTGGTGACTTATTAGGTTAATAATGTATTCTCAAAACTGGACAATTTAACTTTGTGATCACGTTAAAATTACTGCGCCATTTAATTTCAAAACACATTGCTTTTTCTCCGCAGAACATGAATTTGAAGATGATTACAGTAATATATTAAGTGCATAGACAACATTTATTTACTTACTTACATGTTTCTTCTATTAAGGACTTGCCTAACTAAACAACCACAAGAAAGATATCAGCAGGGTACATCAAAAATCATGTAGAGCAGATCATACTCTTAGCAAGGAAGCCTGCTTCACACTTCTGCTTCAAAAAGAAAGATGAGGCATCTGAAGTACTATTAACTAGATCTCAGTGTCTCTGTATATTGGACAATTGATATCACCCTAATCTCTAAACACAAACCTCTATGCAATTCGAGGAAAATTTTCAGTTGAAAGTGAATTGTGTAGAAAGCAGACTTTAGTATAATTGTCATTATAAAAGAGAGTGTCTTCTGAGGTTACTGGCCATTGTGAGTCAATATGTTTTGTAGATCGAAGTGTCCTCTGAACAGATTTAGTGTAATGTTTTATAATGTGCGCTTACCTCTAATAACCATTTTTTGTATGCCCCACGTTTCTTTCCTTTTCTAAGTTGTCCTCCTTCATTCACTTGCATGATTTTTTCTGCTTCCAATAGTCTTGAATAATTATTTGCACATTCAACAGATGTACATACTGTGGAGTACAGATTAAAATACACCTTAAAAAATGGAAATTGAGTTGTGGGTCATTCTCGCAGAGACAATACTTTGAGTTCCTCGCTTGGTATTATTCCACTTCGACTTGGCATTTAAAACTACTTGCCAAGCCTCAAAATCCCCTCTTATTTCATATATAAGTCACTCCAGGCAACCCTTCGGAGCAGGGTGTCATGTAAATGAAGGTCAGACATCCACAGTTTTGCCATTCACTCGGCCGCCTACTTAATGTGGCTGATCTTCCACAAATTTAGGGTGGCAACTTTAATTGCATAATGGACCCTACCCGTGACCGCTTCAAGGGCCATCCCCATTGCCCTTCTGCTACCGCTGGAGCAACAGTAGATATTATCGACCAGTACAACTGCAACAATCACATTTGAGATCTGGTTACTCAAAGATCCTAGAGGATATTAAACAAGCCCTGCATACCCAATAGGTCTTGCCTTTGGGACCTTATGAGTATTTCTATCAAAAAGGGGGGAACAGAAACGGACACATTTTTAACGGGGTTCAATGTACATGTCCTTCAAAGTAGGGATAAACAACAATTGTACAGAGTTCCCCAGATTAAGTCAACTGAGTGACTAGATCTAACCTCTCTCTCGTTGAGTTTGACAAGAAAAGTGAATGTAATAAACCCTTTGCGGAATTAAGGATACCTCACACAAGTCAACGGTTGGACGACTACTGTCATCCCACCCGATGATCGTACAGTGTCATCATTGGTTTCCTGCTCCTACGGCAGGCTGGCGGTGCAATGCCCGTCGGGCAGCACAGGGTGCTGCACTTTGGAGGAGTTCTTTTATTCCTTTGCCAATGGGTGTGTGAGTGTGAGGGGCCTAGAAAAAAGTGCAATAGTGAGCGTGAGTGAAGTTTAAAAAAAGTCAGTAGAGTCCATTAGGCGAAGCTTTAATAGTATGGCTCACTGCTTTGTTAAAAGAAAAATTGAGGGGTATTGAGGCGTGACAATTAAGGTGACCAAGCCTCATTCAACCCTCAGTTAAAGTGTGGTCGACATGTTTCTTGCCGCTAAGGCAATTCATCAGGACCAAAGTGCTCATATAATTGCTACCGATACCTCAGTGATTGGAGGAATCGAATATACGACCTGGAATGTGTCGTAGGATCAACCCTCCATTGAGGCCCTCCCTGGGACTAGGAAAGGAGACAAAAGAAGGGTACAGTCAATCACATGTCTGTTTTTTGTGAGCATTGTAACACGTAAAAATAACATGCTGGTGATGTGTTCCAGGGGGGAAGGGAATTTACAGACCCCGTCAGGAGATAGCACTCGTGTGAGAGAGGGTTAGAAAATAAAGTCAGAACGAGGTTGGACCGCGTCCTGCTAGTGACATATGTGCTCCGCAATTCGCGTGCATAATTGTATTTGCATATATAGCGTATCATGCCATGCTGTATGTCGTATATGTAACATGCAGGCGCCGGTGAGTGTGCGCATTCACACACAGGAAACAATTAAAATTGAAAAAGGCACCATTGTAACACTCTAACTACTGGAACTAGGCAAGTCGTGGCTAGCACCAGTGTGGTAAAAGTCCTTAATATAAGTAATCAAACAAACCGGGGAGGTAGTAAAAAGGGGAGGTCTTACCCGCAGTCCCCGGTCGGAGATCCCACCGACTGACCTGGTGGGGCCAGAACTATATGTAATTCACCTGAAACGAGTAAAATCCACCGCTTATCAGGGGGTTACTTAGCGGCGAGGCTTACCGATTGGTGTAGTGCCGCTTGAGGTTCAACCGCGGCGATCGTAAAGAAACGCCTGTGGTGATCCTCGCGTAGGACCAGTGCGCCTTACCTTGCTCGTTTCTGGCATCAGGCATCTAGTCACCTACCCCGCCCACGTCGGTAGCATCACAGGACAGCCGGTCAGACCGTGAGGTGCACCCGTCGCATAAGAAAGCGAGTTGCGCGGGCGCCGTGGTAGGCGTGTCCGATGCGTGTTGCTAGGCAACGCGACGCGGGTGTGGAAAGCGAGGATTACCCAGCCTGGCTAAGAAGGTGAATGTGGGCGCCCTCTTGGAACAGGAAAGGTTGTTTTGTTGGTTGGGAAAATTGTTTACTAGGACACGGACTATCAGGTCCGAGTTTGAATTATCTGGCTAACATTGTCCAAGGCACCGCATCATTAAGGCCGAGTTCATCAGTGTGCAGACGATGAACCCATCTTTGCTCCAATCTGAAGAGGGCTTGTTGGCTTATTGCGGAGTGACACTCTAGGACAGTCCATCGCATATTCTCTGTGGAGTGGTTGTGTTCTCTGCAGTGGTCGTACAGTCTTGTATGTGTCTTTAGGCAACGAATGTTACTATTGTGCTCCATGATGCGTTGTTTTACAGGGCGCATCGTCATCCCAATGTAGAGCATCTTACATGGGCAGATGAGAACATAGATACACCTTGAGCTATTGCAGTTGGTATGTTTATTGAAGGTCCAGATGAACTCCCTCGGTAATTCAATGGTTTTACCATGGATGGTTTGAGGGCACACTACACATGATCCAC
The DNA here is from genome assembly GCF_964261635.1 of Lissotriton helveticus. NCBI lineage: Eukaryota > Metazoa > Chordata > Amphibia > Caudata > Salamandridae > Lissotriton > Lissotriton helveticus. The sequence goes on from NC_136059.1 coordinate 1,376,909,650, forward strand.
AACGGTAGTGTCCAGTGACCGGTGGGAGGTCCCATAAGGTCTTAACCGGGTGTGTACTCGATTTTTTGGGGCGAGTGTGAATCAGAGTGTCTTTGAGGTTCGCTGTTCTTTTGAATGCAAAGCGTGGGCGTGGTAGTTCCATACCCGCTGTATTGAGGATCCCCCAGTGTGAGTTCACAGTCTTTTTTATAAACGTTGAATGCTTGGTGTAGGATGTTACACATGTAATTGTGTCATCTTGCTCTTTAGGGTAGACTTCAAGCAATGACTCTCTGTTATTATTTAGTGCTCTTTTGGATGATGTCTTTAAAAGTCGTGTAGGGTATCCCCTATCCCGGAGCTTGTGTTGCAGGATACTGGCTTCTTGTTTGTAGTTTTGGACAGAGCTGCAGTTTCTCCGGAGGCGGAGGAATTGCCCGAAGGGCAAGTTATCCCTCAGGGCTCTCGTGTGATGGCTCTTATAAAGGAGCAAACTGTTTCTATCAGTCTCCTTTTTAAAGAGGGTGGTACTGATCGTTGCAGGATCTAATCGGATGGTTAGATCTAAGAAGGGTATCGATGTCTCAGAGATTGTGCCCGTAAACTTTAAGAATGGGTCCTGCTGGTTGATCCAAGTGCAAAAGGCCTCGCAACTGGGTCGGTCACCCTTCCAGAAAATCAAAATGTCATCGATATATCGACGCCAGAGGGTAAGATTCTCTCGAAAGGGGTTATGTTCTGGAGGGTAGATGTGGTTCTTTTCAAACGAGGCCATGTAGATACATGCCAGACTCGGTGCGAATGTCGAACCCATCGAGGTTCCGCGGACCTGATGATACAGTTGGGATTCGTATCTGAAAAAATTCTCAGTCAGGGCTATATGGGCTAGCTCCATGATGAAGGCTATTGGGGTGGGGGACATCCATTCTTCTTGTCGAAAGCGAGGCGGGCAGAAAGGAGTACAATGGCAGGATCAACCGCCAGTACCGACAGCAATGGAAACCAGGAGCATAACAGCCAGGGGGAGACGAGTCTGATCGTCAATTTATCCAACAGAATCCTTTCACCAACAGAGAAGAGTGTTTTGGAAAAGGGTCTTGGGTTTGTCCCCACCCCAACCCCTGATAACTTCCTAGAAATGATTGAGCTTAAACAATTCTTCAGGAAAGTACGCCTTCGGGCGTTCTTCGAGGATCGACCTGAACTTCCCAGTCAAGACACGGGTTTGAAAAAACCATCCACCTTCACCCCCACTGATGGGATGGTGCCACCAGAAGTCTTAACCTTCGAGCGAGCGGTTCTAATGAGCCTGCGGAATAAACCAACTATCAAACCCTTCCACAATTTAACAGCTGCGGAAAGACAAGCATCCATTTCCCTGGGCAGGGATGACTCCATTGTCATCAAGCAGGCAGATAAAGGGGGAGCCACGGTTATACAAAACTATGAGGACTACGACCGTGAATGCAGACGACAACTGTCGAACACTACACATTACAGACCACTCATGGAGGACCCCACTAAACGGTTAACGACAACCATCATGGCTCTTGTCATTGAAGCTGAGACGAATGAGTGGATAAGTAAGAAGGAAGCAGAATTCCTGGTGATATTGGATCCTGTCACACCTTATTTTTATACCCTCCCCAAAATACATAAGGGGACTACCCCAGTCCCGGGGAGACCCATTGTCTCCGGCATCGGATCTGTGCTGGAGCCTTTGTCCCAATTCTGTGACGCCTTCTTTCAACCTTTGGTGAAACAAATCCCATCCTATCTACAAGACACCAGAGACGTCCTCCGTCTGATTAATGACATCGACGGAAGAGAAGACATCGACCTACTCCTAACCCTAGACGTAGAGGCGTTGTACACTAATATTCCACAACAAGCCACATTAGAAGCGGTCGACTCACTGATGCGACAAGAAGAATGGATGTCCCCCACCCCAATAGCCTTCATCATGGAGCTAGCCCATATAGCCCTGACTGAGAATTTTTTCAGATACGAATCCCAACTGTATCATCAGGTCCGCGGAACCTCGATGGGTTCGACATTCGCACCGAGTCTGGCATGTATCTACATGGCCTCGTTTGAAAAGAACCACATCTACCCTCCAGAACATAACCCCTTTCGAGAGAATCTTACCCTCTGGCGTCGATATATCGATGACATTTTGATTTTCTGGAAGGGTGACCGACCCAGTTGCGAGGCCTTTTGCACTTGGATCAACCAGCAGGACCCATTCTTAAAGTTTACGGGCACAATCTCTGAGACATCGATACCCTTCTTAGATCTAACCATCCGATTAGATCCTGCAACGATCAGTACCACCCTCTTTAAAAAGGAGACTGATAGAAACAGTTTGCTCCTTTATAAGAGCCATCACACGAGAGCCCTGAGGGATAACTTGCCCTTCGGTCAATTCCTCCGCCTCCGGAGAAACTGCAGCTCTGTCCAAAACTACAAACAAGAAGCCAGTATCCTGCAACACAAGCTCCGGGATAGGGGATACCCTACACGACTTTTAAAGACATCATCCAAAAGAGCACTAAATAATAACAGAGAGTCATTGCTTGAAGTCTACCCTAAAGAGCAAGATGACACAATTACATGTGTAACATCCTACACCAAGCATTCAACGTTTATAAAAAAGACTGTGAACTCACACTGGGGGATCCTCAATACAGCGGGTATGGAACTACCACGCCCACGCTTTGCATTCAAAAGAACAGCGAACCTCAAAGACACTCTGATTCACACTCGCCCCAAAAAATCGAGTACACACCCGGTTAAGACCTTATGGGACCTCCCACCGGTCACTGGACACTACCGTTGTGGATCATGTGTAGTGTGCCCTCAAACCATCCAGGGTAAAACCATTGAATTACCGAGGGAGTTCATCTGGACCTTCAATAAACATACCAACTGCAATAGCTCAAGGTGTATCTATGTTCTCATCTGCCCATGTAAGATGCTCTACATTGGGATGACGATGCGCCCTGTAAAACAACGCATCATGGAGCACAATAGTAACATTCGTTGCCTAAAGACACATACAAGACTGTACGACCACTGCAGAGAACACAACCACTCCACAGAGAATATGCGATGGACTGTCCTAGAGTGTCACTCCGCAATAAGCCAACAAGCCCTCTTCAGATTGGAGCAAAGATGGGTTCATCGTCTGCACACTGATGAACTCGGCCTTAATGATGCGGTGCCTTGGACAATGTTAGCCAGATAATTCAAACTCGGACCTGATAGTCCGTGTCCTAGTAAACAATTTTCCCAACCAACAAAACAACCTTTCCTGTTCCAAGAGGGCGCCCACATTCACCTTCTTAGCCAGGCTGGGTAATCCTCGCTTTCCACACCCGCGTCGCGTTGCCTAGCAACACGCATCGGACACGCCTACCACGGCGCCCGCGCAACTCGCTTTCTTATGCGACGGGTGCACCTCACGGTCTGACCGGCTGTCCTGTGATGCTACCGACGTGGGCGGGGTAGGTGACTAGATGCCTGATGCCAGAAACGAGCAAGGTAAGGCGCACTGGTCCTACGCGAGGATCACCACAGGCGTTTCTTTACGATCGCCGCGGTTGAACCTCAAGCGGCACTACACCAATCGGTAAGCCTCGCCGCTAAGTAACCCCCTGATAAGCGGTGGATTTTACTCGTTTCAGGTGAATTACATATAGTTCTGGCCCCACCAGGTCAGTCGGTGGGATCTCCGACCGGGGACTGCGGGTAAGACCTCCCCTTTTTACTACCTCCCCGGTTTGTTTGATTACTTATATTAAGGACTTTTACCACACTGGTGCTAGCCACGACTTGCCTAGTTCCAGTAGTTAGAGTGTTACAATGGTGCCTTTTTCAATTTTAATTGTTTCCTGTGTGTGAATGCGCACACTCACCGGCGCCTGCATGTTACATATACGACATACAGCATGGCATGATACGCTATATATGCAAATACAATTATGCACGCGAATTGCGGAGCACATATGTCACTAGCAGGATGCGGTCCAACCTCGTTCTGACTTTATTTTCTAACCCTCTCTCACACGAGTGCTATCTCCTGACGGGGTCTGTAAATTCCCTTCCCCCCTGGAACACATCACCAGCATGTTATTTTTACGTGTTACAATGCTCACAAAAAACAGACATGTGATTGACTGTACCCTTCTTTTGTCTCCTTTCCTAGTCCCAGGGAGGGCCTCAATGGAGGGTTGATCCTACGACACATTCCAGGTCGTATATTCGATTCCTCCAATCACTGAGGTATCGGTAGCAATTATATGAGCACTTTGGTCCTGATGAATTACCTTAGCGGCAAGAAACATGTCGACCACACTTTAACTGAGGGTTGAATGAGGCTTGGTCACCTTAATTGTCACGCCTCAATACCCCTCAATTTTTCTTTTAACAAAGCAGTGAGCCATACTATTAAAGCTTCGCCTAATGGACTCTACTGACTTTTTTTAAACTTCACTCACGCTCACTATTGCACTTTTTTCTAGGCCCCTCACACTCACACACCCATTGGCAAAGGAATAAAAGAACTCCGCCAAAGTGCAGCACCCTGTGCTGCCCGACGGGCATTGCACCGCCAGCCTGCCGTAGGAGCAGGAAACCAATGATGACACTGTACGATCATCGGGTGGGATGACAGTAGTCGTCCAACCATTGACTTGTGTGAGGTATCCTTAATTCCGCAAAGGGTTTATTACATTCACTTTTCTTGTCAAACTCAACGAGAGAGGGGTTAGATCTAGTCACTCAGTTGACTTAATCTGGGGAACTCTGTACAATTGTTGTTGATCCCTACCTTATGAGTATTTAGCAAGAGATATTGACTTTGCCTATATCTTTAAGCTGTGCCTTAAAGTCGTTTGCAGCATACTGAAAAGTTATAATAAAGAAGTGCCAGAAGCATTTTTGTTACCTTATATATTACCAAGAAAGCATTATGTACAACTGAACAACCATATTATAAAAGTATTAACAATAAATAATGTCTTGAGGTTTTTTTTGTCCTTTCCACACTGGCAACTTCTATCTGCCTGTCCCAATGGTTGCCTGCTATAGGTTTGTTTTTGTTATTGGGGGCATAAATAACAGCAGGGTGAAGGTTGTGAAATAGTACCTGTATAACAGTCAGTGAGATTCAGTCAGTCAGTGAGTGAAAGAGTCAGTCAGTGAGAGAGTGAGTGAGAGTCAGTCAGTCAGTGCGAGAGAGAGTGAGAGAGTCAGTCAGTGAGAGAGTCAGTCAGTGAGAGAGTCAGTCAGTCAGTGAGAGAGTCAGTCAGTCAGTTAGAGGTGAGCCATCCGGATCATTTGGAGAGAGCCCGTTAGGTTCAGGCACCTGCTGCATGGTATGCAGAGAAAATGGGGAAGTGGAGAGAGAAGGGGAGCCGTGCATCCTCAGCAGAAAGCGAGGTGGATAAATGCACCTGCTGCATGGAATGCAGCGATTGATGGTGGGATATCACTGCACTCCCCAACTACAACAGTACTTGGGTAGTCAAGGCCCCTGGACAATATTCAAGGCTGAGAATAGGTAAAAGCCTGAATGTAAGGATTAACTTTCTTTTTAGAAGTGTATAGGGTGTGAGCTGGAATTTCTGGGAGGTCAGTGACAGTGATGTGCACTAAGCAGTAGCAAAGCTGCACATGACGGTTTTTAAGTGGGAATTTAGTAGTGGCACTTGTTGGTATAGCACTGTTCATACATAATACCATTTCACAATGTAAATTGTATAATTTATTTTCTCGGGTCAGAAAGTGATCAGTGGGAATTTAAACCTATGGTCTTAAGCATAGTGGGACCGATTTACAATAACTCGCATCCCTGCATATCAGCAGGGATGCACCAGTTATTGTGCCAGTTATTGTGCGTCATGGCTGCACAACCACCATGGATGCGTCGCATTTTGAGGCGCACCATGGGGCAAAAATGGACAGATGCGTGACGCATCTGCTGGTATAAAGGCGGCACATTCCTGGAGTTGTGTCGCAAGCGCGAAGCAGCTCCAGCAAGGCTCGGGTGTGCCCTATCTTTAAAGTGCTAAGTCAATCCTTATGCCTGCTTCAAGCAGGCGCAGGGTTTTGACGCACCATGGCCTCAAAAGTGACAGAGTGAAATCCTGTAGATTTCACTTTTAGGAGGCGTTCCATCTCCTAGATGCGTCATTTTGTAAATAACCCACAGCATGGCGCTGGCTTCGCGCCGCCACTGCATCATAAAAGTGATGCAACGGCAGCGTAAAAGGGGCGCAAGGGGCTTGTAAATCTGCCACAAAGAATCTTGTCTGCAACATAGTAGCAGTTTAGAAGAGGAGTGTTTTAATTCTTTGTCTACCAAGTTTAAAACTTAAAGCCCTATTTTTGTTTGGAAAGTCATGTAAAAAAGACAACGTGCGTTGTAAAAATTGTGGGGAATAAAAGAATTCAAATTAGAAGGAGATAATATCACGCACTCCTTATGAAAGAATGAACCCATGTAATAATAAAAATAATAAAAAATGTTCGCAATCTCATGGCATTATATGTTAGCGTTGCGCAGCAAGAATGACATTTTAAATGTGCAGAAAATTATGTTTCAAAAACATTTCCACATCAAGCTGTTCAGCCTCCCCCTGTCCAATTAGCCAGTCTTTGCCTCCTACCTATGTGCAAACTGTAGAGGCTAGGAGGATATATTTATTGCATGCTGCTTACTTTTGAAATCAAAGAAAAGAATAGGCTGTCCAACCACCAATCGAGATAAGTGATCGTAGTTGGCCAGATGGCTCAAGTAAACTCAAGAGTACTCAGGGCTTAATCAGTTTTAGAAACCCTATAGATCGGAACACCTGATTTCCCACGAGCGCCTCGAGACGCCTGCCACTGGGAGCTGTGGAGTCAGCTTACAGCATGAGCCAATCAGAAGCAACGTTAAGGAAGGCAGCTAGCTCAACGAGAGGAATTCAAGGCCTTTCACACCATATTTATCAGTTACATATTACACACAACATTCCCCACAAACAAATAACTTTTTTACAGACCGCACTAAAAACCTAGTGCCTGCCCGAGCTGGGACTCCAACCGGGGTCCTAAATAGAAAGCAGCTCCCCGCTCCCTTAACTGTAGAATGCAAATACACACATAACAATGAAATACCCAAAATTTTTACATTTACAGCATGTCCTGCTTGCGTTCACCTTTAGGCATATACCTGAACTAATCAGGTAGAGTTGCGAAGCCTGCATACATCCGGGAGCGCCGGAAGTGACATCATTGCTCTGCTGCAAGGACGAATGCATCGAGGGTGCAATGGCCATAAAAGGGGCACGATGGATTGGCCTCGGTCTCTTATATTTTCCAACTTGACCTTCTTTTTTTTTTTTTTCGTAATTTTTTATTGAAAATAAAGCGCATATTTACATGGTACTGGGTGAAGAACACATGGGGAAAGAGAAAGGAGAAAAAGCGCCGGGGGGGGGGGTTGTCAAGCATTGTATACATTGGCTTTAATTAGTTTGGGTCTTGACAGTCCATTCTGCAATTTGTTACATCTTCTTCTCTCCTTCTTGCACGTTCCAGTTTCCCCCATGTCCCTTTGCCACCGGTATGGTTATTTTTCCGCCCCCCTGGTGATGTGAGGAGATAGAAGATCCAAAGAAAAGAAAAAAGAGAGACGTAGGCATATTATGTTGTTGAGTAGGGTGCATGTGTGCGTTCGGTAGTATTGTCTGGTCTGAGTGTTTAGGGTGGCTTGTGAGAGGACAAGTAGTTGTCTAGTGACAGCCATAACTCGCTCTTTTTCCCTGAGACCCTTTGGCTGTTGGACGTTATGGTGTCGGCTCCCCTTAGGAAAATGACCCAGTTGAACCAGGCATTAAAGGTGGCCTTTGCTGTGTCCTTCCAGTTATTCAACACCGTCTTGACCGCTGCTGTAAGCAGGAGGTCAATCAGGTCTCTGTCATTTTCGGATGTTATGGAAGGGTCAGTGTACACGAGTATTAGGTGGCGGAAGTCCATTGATAGTGTGGCTCCTGTCATGTCATTGATTAGAGCGATTATGGAGTGCCAGAACTTCTTTGTTTTGGCGCAGTGGAATAGGAGGTGTGCTAGGTCTCCCTTCTGCCTGTTGCAGTTCCAGCAGGAGTCAGTCTCTCTGATGCCTATGTTGGCAAGACGAGCTGGGGTCCAGTAGGCCCTGTGTACTAGCCAGAATTTTGTCTGATCCAGGGTCGTTGTCACTTTCCTCCTTGATGTGGAGGACCATAAATCTGCCCTTTCCTTCTCGCTTAGCCCTCTCCCTGCTGCTTCTTCTCATTGGCTTACAGTTCTGTTGTTTAATTTGGACGTTTTGGGGGTCATGGCTCTGTATATGTGTGCTACCTGGTGTCCCGTGATGCTCAGGCTGTTGGCGTATTGTGTTATTGATGGGGCGAGCGTGTTTATGTTGGCTTTGGCTATTGCTACTCTTATTTTAAGGAAGTTATAGAGCTCTATGTTGTCGAAGTTGTATTGTTGTCTGAGCTCGTCAAATGATGTCTGATTCCCTGTCTCCTTTAGCTGGCTCACCGTTGTTATGCCCTGCCTGTACCAGGTGTGCATATCCAGTGTTTTATTCCTGTACTTAATTCTGGGGTTGTGCCATAGCGACTCTAGCTGAGTTTGTCTGACGCTGATGTCTAGCAGTTTGTCTAATTTTAGTAGGGCCAGTCGTGTGTTCCTGAGTATTGCGTTCTGTTTAATTGCGGGGTGTTTTGTCGCTGTGAGTAGTGCCACGGGTTCCATTCCTCCTAGAAGTCTCCGCTCTAGGGAGAGCCAAGCCGGGGTGTAATCTACCTTTGGTGATATCCAGTGTAGGCCCTGTGCTGCCAAGCAGGCTGTTTGGAAGGTTCTGAAGTTCGTTATGTTCAGACCTCCTAGAACCTTGGCCTTCTGAAAGCAGGAAAACTTCAGGGATTCCACATTTTTCAGGTAAGACATGCTGCAGCCGAGGTCCAGCTTACACTCGAGATGTAGGTGCATATCGACACGGTACCAGAGCGCGCGTGCACGCCCCATGCAGTCAATGCACCCCCGAGCTACTGGAGAGCCCACAGTGTTATTACCCAGATTCTGAGCACGGGGCCTCCCTCGCAAGAGCAGGCACACCTAGACTCGGACCCTGTGCTTGGCGGGCTGGTCCTGCCAGTAATGTTTCTGTGCCCTTCGACCCAGTGACACAGGGACTAGATTGTGTTTAAAATAGCGCAGAGTGGGAGCCCAGCCACAGTTAAAAATCGAGCCAGTTCAAATATGAAAGGGAAACATTTTTAAAATCATGGGCGGTGCAGGCTCGAACCTGCGTTCATAACTTGCAAGTCGATTGCATGCTTTAACACTAGGCCACAGCATTTCCCTTTGAAAACTGGTAGAATATTTAGTATTTGTGAGGGCTGCTGCTCATTTTTCTGAAACACATTACACCCATTGACAAAGCCAGTAGTCCTGGCTTGTTGTAGGTGTAATGTGACGTGTTTTATTGCAGGACCAACCCCAATTCTGAGCCCCTGGCCTCTCATAGAAAACCGAGCAGGCACTCCTAAACTCCCGGACCCTGTGCTTAGTGGACTGGTCCTGCCAGTAATGTTTCTGTGCCCTTGGACCCAGTGCCACAGGGACTAGATTTTGTTTAAAATATAGCGCAGGGTGGGGGCCTAGTAAATCGAACCACAGTTAAAAATCGAGCCAGTTCAAATATGAAAGGGAAACATTTTTAAAATCATGAGCAGTGCAGGCTCGAACTTGAAAGTCGATTGCATGCTCTAACACTAGGCCACAGCATTTCCCAGTAATGTTTCTGTGCCCTTCGACCCAGTGCAACAGGGACTAGATTTTGTTTAAAATGTAGCGCAGGGTGGGAGCCCAGTAAATCGAGCAACAGTTAAAAATCGAGCCAGTTCAAATATGAAAGGGAAACATTTTTAAAATCACAGGCGGTGCAGGCTTGAACCTGCGTTTATAACTTGAAAGTTGATTGCATGCTCTAACACTAGGCCACAGCCTTTCCCTTCTACCTTAGTTGTGTAACTAAGGTAGAACGAAGTTCTCAGCAGTCAAATTATGTCAATTGTCACTTCTATTAATCCAGGGGTTTAGATCGGGAGGGGTAGGTATTTACAATAAAATGTCTGAATTTTCAAAATTGTTAACTCCGCGCTCTGATAGCTTTTTTTCCAACAATGTGTCCTCTTCCTGGTTTCTACTTTGCCTCCCAACTTCTCTCTTTGCTCCTGATGCCATGAAATACCTGGGTAGGGTGGCTTAGTGGAATAAAGCCTCATGGTCAAAGTTTCAGATTATGGTGGGTCTACTCAACCATTGGCCCTTCTGAGGTCGACAAAATGAGTAACATTGAGTTGGGCAATGATAAACATGTTATTCAGCGGCCAGATACCTCTGGGTGAACGTGCACTTTACAGATGCATGTTATGTTTAACTTACATGTGGTCGGTATATGATGCTCTGTGCATGAGACCACTAGGAACAACGTATTTACATATTTCTATGGCATTTACTACACTGTCTACTGTCTACAGTCTCCAAATCTCTTTGCTCCTCTTGCCTTGCGGTGCATGTGGTTTGCATATGGTGCAGATGTGTGAGCTCCCTTGCCCCACTACCTTTCTTTCCCCTTTCATCCAAGAAATGCCCAACTCTAGCTTTTTTTTTTCCCGGTTAACAGCATCAGAAGTCTTCCCTTAGTCTTATGGGGTTTACAGTGGTCACTTTACACCATTAGAAGCATGTGATAGAATGGATGAGATGGAGCATGGTTAATGGTGTGTACAGCTGTATTGCGCTACAAAGCAACGCCAATTTAATTGCTTTCTGCATGATGGCAATGAGTAAAATTATTGCAGCTCAATAGGGAGCTGCCTACCATTATATCATATGAATGTAATCCCTTTACCACGTAATGGCTAGGGCTGTCAACCTCGAATCTGGGGAACTGGGTTCGAGTCTCGGCAATGACACTGAACATTCTGTGATTCTGGGCAAATCAGTTAATATCCTCATGCGTAACAAAATAAGACTACCAAAAAATGAATGTGTCCTCATGTAATGCAACTGGTACTATGTTAAGCGCTCTGATAGCCGATTTGTGTCAAGTTTGCGCTAAATATAACTCTGTAAAATATATATATTTTTTTTAACTGGATAATTTTACAATTTCCTCAATGGCCTTCAGTGAATGCTTAACACTTCTTTGTATTCCAAAATCTACGCATATTAGTTATGAAATGTACCAGGTCAGTGTACTTTTTGTGATGCTTTTCTCAAATTAAATAATCAGTGAATCAGTTAGATATGCTTTGTATTATACCTCTGAAACTTAAACTAGTCCCAAACTAATTCCTGGTTTTTATATCTAGCAGGACATAACCATGGTTTCATTCAACGTCTTATTTTTCTCTTGCAATCGCTCTGTGTGTGCTAGAAAAGATGGAGACTTTCTGCTTTTGGACAATTCCGGAGAAGTTCTTTGTAAATTGCTGGTAGAAAATATAGATGAAACTGGTCGGCCAAATACTGAAGAGAGATATTGTAAAGCTATGAGTCTTTTCCAATCATCTGGTAAGCACAATAAGTAAACTTTTGTATTAAGATTGCAACTGCAGGATAATGGTACTAATTACCAACATGATTCAGTAAAATCCTACTTTTGGGAATAAGTTAATCCAATAATGGTTAGCAAAAATTAACATCCATGTCCTCACATATGCCTTGCATTGCTCTCCAATGACAAATGTACCACTTATGAAAAGGGCTGAAACTTTTAGCTTTCTTCACTGCTATAAGGCAGCCATTTGTGGATAAACTATTTTATTTAGGCAACTTTTTTTCAGGAGGTTCAAGTTCAGGCTTACAATGTGTACTGTCTAATAAGGAAAACTTACTTTGTTATGGATAGATTATACATATGTCCTTTAATATCAATACCTGTTTATTTATATATTCTGGCTAGCGCTTGAAGATATATTGCAAGTGATCAATGTGTTATCACTGTTTTGAAGTTTATTTATAAATATGTTTTTTTTCTTTTTTTTGTGAAGAAACAGTGTCTCACGATTCAAAATATTTTTGAAGACTTAATTTCAAGCTATTCTGGCACAACAGAGGGTCTAAAACAGGTGATGCTTCAAAGGGCACAGGAGGAAAAGCAGTTGATGATGGACTGTGGTAATCGGGGAAGCGCTGGAAGACTTAAGAGGGTGTTACGTAAACTCCAAGAGGAAGAAATTGCAGAGAAAAGATGCAAGGACAAAAAAGCAAAGCAGAGTGGTCAGGATAACATAAGAGTGGCTAACCATACTAATGCCGAAAGCACAGCTTCTCAGCCTGGTGATGCGAGTTCGTGGATGAATTTGCAGAAACTTGAAAACCTGGCCCTTTTAGCAGGGATGGCTAGTGTCCTTCATCCAAAATCTATAAGTAAATATGACGGAGTAGAACGTGAAAAAGAACTTGTCTTGGAGTCCCAATTAAAATCCAACTTTCAAGGACAAAAACATGCCTCCCTTTCACCACCACGCCAGTTAATACCCAAAAAACTATTTCCTACACAAGAGCTGGCTGTTTCGAGCGATGGAACAACACCTACTAGACCCTGCAAACAAGATCCTAAAATTATGGTACACTTTGCACCACATAGTTTGACACCACAAGGTTTTGTGGCTCAGGGCTCAGTCACACAGCCGGGCCTACAGTGACTTTCCATCTGCAGTAACGCCTATGGATGTGAACCATACCCCATGCCATGATGACCCATTTGAAAGCAACGAAAGCTGTGACCATAATGTAAGCAGAGGTAAATAAGTGCTGCCATTATACACATTTGCATATTGTTAGGCCTGTATGCCAGCCTTTTTTCCTTGGTGAACGTAACATGCCTTTTGTTGCCAAAATCACATAAGTTCTACCGGTTATCTCTGCAAAAAGCCTTTATACTTAATAAAACCTTTAATTAATATGGTGCATTCATTTCCTCAACAATAGGGCACATATACCTACCTATTAAAATGTGAGTAAACAAATGGAAAACTGTTTGATATGTTCAGTATAAATGATGGGCTAATGGTTGCTTTTCTTTTTTTCCCCTCAGGACAACGAAGAATCATTTCATTTGATGACGGAGGGAAGTCCATCATTCAACACTGGGGTAATTATTAGTATTTTTTTTCTAGGTACATAGGAAATGGCATTTCCACTTGTATGACCTAATTATGATTTGCTTTCTCTCTAAGGAAATGGTATATAACTCCTTGTCCATAATTAATGAAAACAAAAGCTTTTCTGTTGGCCCTGGTTCCTGTCCGGAGTGTGTACGGTTGCAAGCCGAAAACAAACATTTAGAAGGTGCGTGACTTGATATTCTACCTTTCCACGTAAACAGCAACAAATTCCCATTAATAATCCTTTTTTTCCATCCAAACACATGCATTGCCAAAAAGTATGCTTGTTAAGTGTATATTATATTTATTATCTGCTGCCTTTAACAACTGTATTTATTTGATTATAGCACAGTTGCAAGGCACTCGCAATAGTGAGTTGGCTATACAGTATTTGCAAGCTGCGCTATCTGCTTTGACCTTTTCACAGAATTTACCAGATACAACAGCATCAAAAATATGCAGTCGATCATTCACTGTACAAAAGGTACTTCTTTTCTTTGCCACTCTTTTAACACAGTTAAAGTTTATAGGACAAACCTTGTAGATTTCCTGCATGAGGACTTTGAAATCTTTCTGCATGAAATGTTTTTAAATATGGCTGCTTTATACTCCTGGAGCTAACATAGCAAATATTACATTGTTAGCCATGTACAGGTGCCAAATCAAAATAAAAAAAACACTGTATTTATACATATTTTTCAGAATGTAACCTAACATAATGGCAAATAGTTAATAGTTGTGTTATTTTGCAGACTGAGATGCAGCAGTTGGTAAAGGACTCACACGATCCTTCACGGTTCAGAAATGTACTCGTTCCAAAGAGAAAATTGCACAAACTCTTGGAGGAAGCCAAGGCAGCTCGGGACAGTGCAGGTTTTCGTCTCAATGGTATCAGCGAAATACTTTTTTCTCCTAAAGAACTTGCATCTGCAAAAGGTGAAATGAAGGCTCGTGCTGGAACAGCTGTCCTTGATGAGGAAAAGGTTGATGCCTTGTTTGGTAAGATATTACAAATGTTCAAATTAACATTCAGGCGAGCTGGGATTGTGAAAATTCATTATACGTTGTGTTAAGTTATGTATGCATATGTGATGTTGTATCATAATTGAACGAAGACTCCATCATTGCTTAACAGCTGTCTGCAAAAGAACAATTAGAGCAATGGGGGTGGCTTGTAATTTCTTACGTTTGTGCTGAGCTTGTGCTACAAATGGCATGCAAATCTGGCGCAAAGCCTTGAGTTGGGATTTCATTTGTAAATCTGTAGGTCCAGGTGTGAGGTTCTCAAACTGGATGAATGGGTGATAGCAAACTGCACTTATAAAATTTACGGTGCTTGCAGCTTTTATTTAGACCGGATCAACTCCCTAATAATTAGATCAGTTGGTCCTGGTCTTTACACTTGGTTGTAAGCTCCTATTTTGATTTCTGGTCACTGTGCTAGTTTCTTAGACTGTTTTCCAAATATGATTATTGCAAGTGCAGTTCAGACTCACCGTGGCTGCCTCCATGATGGTTTTGTAAAGAAATCTGGCACTGATTACTTTCTGTTTGCAGATGAAGCATGACCGTGTCTAGTGAACATGACTATGGCACATGCTTGTTTCAATGCATCTAACACTAAAAGCAAGACTGCTACTTGGGGCTAGAACTGTCATTAGGGACCAGGGGCTCATAGTTCATGAGGGAACTTTTTTTCTTCACCTTCTGCCCCCCTTTTCATCAATGCTTTGCTCTAACCTGTGCCTCTTTGACCAAGTGGCCTTAATGTTTCACTTAGGAACCCTGTAACCCTAACCATATCTCATCTGGCACACTGTAAGAAATAATGGAATTGGAACTTTTTATAGGTAGCCCAGCCGTATTAAAAACCATAAATGATAGTGGTAACATGATACTGATGTATGTTATTTTGTTTTTCCAGAGTTTCTGAAGTCTGTGTGCAGTGCCAACGGCTGGCCATCACTGGACAACAGAAGTATGAGAAGGAAGCTGGCTATAAACATTTGCAATGCCAGAAGAGGATTAAGGAAATCTCCGCATCTAGAATCAAACCACAAAGTTGCTGGTTTTCGTTAAGCCATTTGTTCTTGTTGCAGTAGTCTGGCCTATTTTCCCTGGATTTTTGTTTCTGGACTTTTCTCTTGTTGGGTATCCTGGCCCCTGTGGGGACATATAAGTGCATTAAATAAATAAAATCACATATTGACACACCCCTTTTGATCATTTTTCCTTTACCACTGTTTTGTTTAGTCTTTTGCAAATGGTCACCATGTCAAACAGCGTGAGATAATGCTCTGCACCTCGAAATAAGGCACATCCCAGTGAGTCAGGAGTATGGGAGTAGTGGCATATGTTAAGCTGATCTGAATGCAAAGGTATAACATTGCTGCAGGCCACTTATTTTGTATGAAGGCACTTGTGGTATTTCTGCAGCACAAACCTAGCCACAAATAGCAACTTGTATTTTATACAAGTGTCTACCTCTCACTGTAGAGTTTAAAAAGTATTTTTCCAATGCAGGAGAAAAATAATCTAAGTATTAGGACCAGATTTATAGATGTTTTGTGTCTGGTTTGCTTGAGTTTTATAATGCAGACCTGAATCAAAATCCTTTTCAGGATTTGCAAACGAGCAATATTGGTATTTGGTACAACACTCATCCTAAATGGGAAAAGTTTCACGTTTGTCTAGACATTGTATTTTTTGGGTAATGGAAGGGTACCCTTCCATTACAAAACCTAAACTAGACTCTCGCAGACAACATTGCATTATAGTGCCAATGTGAGTGCATGGCTCTCAGCTGCCTAATGGTGCAGTGGTGCTAGTGAAAGGGATAGACATAACACTTTCCTACTCTCCTAGTGGCACCCTGCAAGGCAATATTGGCAGT
This sequence comes from Lissotriton helveticus, assembly GCF_964261635.1. Classification (NCBI taxonomy): domain Eukaryota; kingdom Metazoa; phylum Chordata; class Amphibia; order Caudata; family Salamandridae; genus Lissotriton; species Lissotriton helveticus. The sequence goes on from NC_136059.1 coordinate 1,376,925,739, forward strand.
CGGCCAACGTACTCCTAACATGGAATTGTCAAGGTGTAATCCAACCCGTAATGATTTATTAGTGATCCACAGGGTCATTCAAAAGTAATCAATAGCCATGCTGAAGTGGTTATAGGAACGTCCAGGAATAATCCACACTTATCCTGAAAAGGTCATGGGATCATTCCAGAGTAATCAACTTCTATCCTAAAGCGGTTATAGAATCATCCAGGAATAAACATCAGTCATCCTTAAATTATCTAAAGCCCATCCTGGAGTAATTCTCACTCATGCTGAAGTTGTCAAATAGTATTCTTGGAGTTGTCAGAGGTAATCACTCCCTGCCAGTGGAAGTCATCAGAACACCATCCTAGAGTGGTTTTTGTGATTACAGTAAGAGTCATCCCATTTAAATATTCTGCCCTGTGGGCAGACTTCAGGATGGTTTGGGATGACGTCCCCAGATAATTATAGGAATAGCCTGGCTGAAGTCATCAGATGACAACAGAATCACTCCAGGATGATCTTCCTTTTTGACTAGGGTCTGAACGCAGGTTCGAGCCTGCACCCCCCCCATGATTTTAAAAATGTTTCCCTTTCATATTTGAACTGGCTCGAGTTTTTAACTGTGGCTCGATTTACTGGGCTCCAACCCTGCGCTATATTTTAAACAAAATATAGTCCCTGTGGCACTGTAGTCAAAGGGCACATAAAAATTCCTGGCCAGACCAGCCTGCTAAGCACAGAGTCTGGGAGTCTAGGAGTGCCTGCTCTGTTTTCTATGAGAGGCCAGGAGCTCAGAATTGGGGTTGATCCTGCAATAAAACATATAACATTACACCTATAACATGCCTGGACTATTGGCTTTGTCAATGGGTGTAATGATTTTCTGAGAAATGAGCAGCAGCCATCACAAATACTAAATATTCTACCCATTTTCAGAGGGAAATGCTATGGCCTAGTGTTAAAGCATGCAATCGACTTTCAAGTTATGAACGTAGGTTCGAGCCTGCACCGCCCATGATTTTAAAAATGTTTCCCTTTCATATTTGAACTGGCTCGATTTTTACCTGTGGCTTGGCTCCCATTTACAGCTAATTTTCCCTCTGAATACTCCTGATTCAGTCGCCCACTTTCACCAAACTATGCTTATGATACAACGCTGGATGAGCTTAAACCACCTCAAGCTCAACCCGGGTAAAACCGAGTTAATTCTTCCCGGGGACAGCAGTATCAGCTGGGGCCCTCATTATTGGCCTTTGAGCCTTGGTCCTGCCCCAGTCCCTGCTTCTTCAGTGAAGAGCTTGGGTGTTACACTTGCATCGGATCTTTCATTAAAAGCTCAAGTCGGAGCAGTTGTTTCTGCTAGTTTTTACCAGATTAGGAAAATAAAAAAGATTGCACAATTTCTGACATACTCAGCCCTTATCCAGGTCACCATCGCACTGGTACTCTCCAGGCTGGACTTTTCTAATAGTCTGTACCTGGGCCTTCCATCTGGCCTTTTAAAAAGACTCCAACTAGTGCAGAACCAAGCAGCCAGACTTGTTCTTAAACAACCTAGGCGGTGTTCCATCAGGCCTGGCCTAGAACAATTACACTGGCTGCCTGTATCTCAAAGAATCATGTTTAAGTCCGGCTGTATCATATACAAGAGTCTACAAAACATAGGGCCTCAGTTCATCAATCAGTTGGTCTCCAAATACAAGCCCACTCGCAATCTTAGATCCATCAATAAAGACTTGCTGGTTGTTCCCTCTTACAGGAGAAAGCGTCAGGGCGGCAGCTGTTTCCATTACTTAGCTGCTGTCCTATGGAACTCCCTACCACTTTCCCTTCGGCTCAGCCCAGACTTTCTAACTTTTAGACGTTCTTATAAAACTTGGCTGTTCAGACAGGCTTATTTTCAGTAAGTTGTTGTGTTAGGTTCCTACTTCAACAGCGCCATGAAGCCCACGGGCGTACGTGCGCTTTACAAAAAAACCCTAACATAACATAACATAACACCCTGCGCTATTTTAAACAAAATCTAGTCCCTGTGTCACTGGGTCAAAGGGCACAGAAACATTACTGGCAGGACCAGCCCGCTAAGCACAGGGTCCGAGTCTAGGAGTGCCTGCTCTTGCGAGGGAGACCCGTGCTCAGAATCCGGGTAATAACACTGTGGGCTCTCCAGTAGCTCGGGGGTGCATTGACTGCATGGGGCGTGCACGCGCGCTCTTGTACCGTGTCGATATGCACCTATATCTCGAGTGTAAGTTGGACCTCGGCTGCAGCATGTCTTACCTGAAATATGTGGAATCCCTGAAGTTTTACTGCTTTCAGAAGGTCAAGTTGGAAAATATAAGAGACCGAGGCCGATCCATCGTGCCCTTTTTATGGCCATTGCACCCTCGCTACATTCGTCCTTGCAGCAGAGCAATGACGTCACTTCCGGCGTTCCCGGATGTACGTAGGCTTCGCGACTGTACCTGATTAGTTCTGGTATATGCCTAAAGGTGAGCGCAAGCAGGACATGCTATAAATGTTAACGTTTTGGGTATTTCATTGTTATGTGTGTATTTGCATTCTATAGTTAAGTGAGTGGGGAGCTGCTGTCTATTTAGGACCCCGGTTCGAGTCCCAGCTCGGGTTTTCAGTGCTGTCTGTAAAAAAGTTATTTGTTTGTGGGGAATGTTGTGTGATGTATTATGTAACTGATAAATATGGTGTGCAAGGCCTTGAATTCCTCTCGCTGAGCTAGCTGCTTTCCTTAACGTTGCATCTGATTGGCTCATGCTGTAAGCTGACTCCACAGCTCCCAGTGGCAGGCGTCTCGAGGCGCTCGTGGGAAATCAGGTGTTCCGATCTATAGAGTTTCTTAAACTGATTAAGCCCCGAGTACTCTTGAGCCATCTGGCCTACTACGATCACTTATCTCGATTGGTGGTTGGACAGCCTATTCTTTTCTTTGATTTCAAAAGTAAGCAGCATGCAATAAATATATCCTCCAAGCCTTTAAAGTTTGCACATAGGTAGGAGGCAAAGACTGGCTAATTGGACAGGGGGAGGCCGAACAGCTTGATGTGGAAATGTTTTTGAAACCTAATTTTCTGCACATTTAAAATGTCATTCTTGCTGCGCAACGTTAACATATAAAGCCATGAGATTGAGAACATTTTTAATTATTTTTATTATTACATGGGTTCATTCTTTCATAAGGAGTGCGTGATATTATCTCCTTCTAATTTGAATTCTTTTATTCCCCACAATTTTTACAACGCACTTTGTCTTTTTTACATGACTTTCCGAACAAAAATAGGGCTTTAAGTTTTAAAATTGGTAGACAAAGAATTAAAACACTCCTCTTCTAAATTGCTACTATGTTGCGGACAAGATTCTTTGGGTCAGATTTACAAGCCCCTTGTGCCTCTTTTACGCCACCGTTGCGTCACTTTTGTGACGCAGCGGTGGCGAAAAACCAGCGCCATGCTGTGGGGTATTTACACGTGACGAATCTGGGAGATGTGTCACGTTGTAAAGCCCTGCGCCACATGTAGGCGTTCCGGCGCAGGAACTCCTCCTAAAAGTGGCTGAGTGAAATCTACAGGATTTCACTCTGTCATTCATTCATAAACTTTATTCGACAATTAAGTCATAAAAGTATACATAAAAAGAATTAGTATTTTAAAATCCATTAAAATTCATACAATAAATATTAAAAAGGAATTAAACTAGAGTAGACTATTGCCGAATATCAAATTACAATATTTCAAATATGACTTAAAATCAATCTCATCAATGTACAGTTCTTCCAGAGGTATATTGCACAGGAGCTCAGATGTAAAGCTAAAACTTCATATGTCTGTCCCTATTTGTTTTGAACGGATTACCCAAGCCCATTTTAAAAACTTAGCCACAGCAATTGTAGGGGTTGGGTCTGTACATAAGATTCTAAGAGCCTCTTCATGCCTATATATCCCAAGCAATTTACATATAGGCTTAATCCACATCGTTCTGGGGGCAGTATACATGGGGCAGAAGAAGAGGAAGTGGCTTATAGACTCTTGAACCTCCCCACACTTTGGGCATCTGTCGTTACCATTTTTTCTGCCCAATTTGCTGTAAAAGACCTTACTGGGAGAGTGCCCACTCTGAGCTGAAAATAGAGCTTGCGATCCAGCTGTTTCCCGATTATGTCCCAGTAAGGCTCCAGAATCGGATGGGTCTTAATATCCATGAAACGACCTGTCAGGTGCCGGGAGAGACCCTCTGACCTCTCTTCTGTAATCACCATCTCCCAATACTTTTTTTAAGAAGAGTTTTGGAGGGGAAAAGAGCGTTTCCCTCATTCCCAATTTAAAAAGCAAAGACCGAATGGCCTTCAGCCAGTGTATTTTTCGGGAGGAATTCTTAGTCATTATCTCCCTCAGGCCCTGGGCATAGTGGCTTAATTCTTCTGTAGTCCATAGGCGGCGCCAGTAAAGTAGTGGCCGCAAAAGGGCGAAGTCCTGTACCACCTTTTTTCCAAGGTCCACATTAATGGTGTTAACGGGGTACTTACGGGAACGCTAGTAGCTTTTCGCAGAAATTCATTTTCTGCTAGCGTCAATTTCCCTAAATCTTCAAAACCCCAAAGTTCGGCTCCGTAAAGGGCCGAACTTAGGACCTTCATCCCATATACTTCTAATAGTGGGATAATGGGCTTTGTCAATGAAGAGGTAAATTTTTTCAAGAGAATGCCTGCCTGCTGGCGGTGTTTTAGAACTGCAATGTCTAATTGTCTAGACCACCCTTAGATCTCTCTGGACGGTAACCCCCAAATAAGTAAAGGCGTCTACCCGCTCCAGGGGGGAGCCATTCATATGTATCGTCCCTCTAAAAGGCCTGCCAGTCCCATGAACTTTACGGCCAGTAAGGACCATAAATTTGTTTTTTGCCGGGTTTATTTCTAAGCCCTTATCGAGACAAAAGTCTTCATAGCGCCTGAGCGCTTGCTGGAGCCCACTAGGTGTTTTTGAAATGATGAGGGTATCGTCCGCAAACATGAGGATCGGGACCCGCTCACTAGACAACGCAGGGGCGTCGGTCGTGACCAGGGAGAGGAAATCCGCAACCCCGTTCACGAAGAGCGAGAACAGGGTCGGTGCCATGACGCAGCCCTGCCTCACTCCCCGCTCAACAGGGAAGGGTTCCGTGACCTCCCCCTGGCGACCCCACCGGACCCGAGCGAACGTACCCTCATGTAAGCGGACAATCAAGCTCAACAGTTCAGGTGGCATCCCCTGCCCCGCAAGAACTTCCCATAATATGTTTCGTCGGACCAGGTCGAAAGCCGCCTTTAAGTCAACAAAGACGGCAAACAAAGTACCCTTTTCCAGGACCACGGTACGCCAGTATAACATTATAAACCGAAAGACCTGGTCTATGGTACTTGTTTTTGGGCGGAAACCAGCCTGGAGGTGACTCAAAATATTGTCATTATCCATCCAGGTCTGGATTCTGCTCAAAACCAGCCGTCCCATGATTTTTTGTATGCAGTCAATTAGACTTATTGGTCTATAGTTGGCTGCGAGCGACTTGTCCCCCTTCTTATACACCGGCACTATTTCTGCCCCCTTCCAAGATTTAGGTACATCCATACCTTGTGCTACGGCGTTAGCCACATACAAAATGCAGACCCGCCATCGCCCTCTGTTGTTTAGAAATAGATCTGCGGGGACACAATCCATGCCGGTAGCGCGACCCTCTGTGACTTGGTCCAAAGCCCTATCCACTTCCCCTAAATTAAAAACAGGCTCCTCATAAAAGGTATAATCAAAAGAACCTTCACTGTTTTCAGATGCACTATTGGCGTATTGGGGCTTGAAATAGTCGACCCATGACTTTCGGTCGACATTATTTTGGGGGTTCTCACTGTGCCCTCCCCTGTCCCATTTAAAAATGTCCCAAAAAAGTTTGGGATTCTTAGCGTTACACGCCGCTTTTAGATCATGCCACATGCCCTCTTCCCATTCCCTTTTAGCTTTGTATTGCTTAAGCCTATAGTTTGCTTGGGCCTGTTTTATTATACACATATCTTTGGATTTTAAGGCTTGACCCAGCTCAACCCTGGCTTGGCGGCAAGATCCGTCGTACCATCTCTCAGATTTTTTAGTTTGTGTTCTTCTTTTTCCTGAGTTGGGTTTGCAGAAGTATGTTTTTAGTTTAGTGAAAAACCTATTATGTACCTCCAACAGATGATTAGGGGGAGATCCATTCAGGGTGGCTACCTCCATAGCCTCTAGTGCCCCCGCCAGATCTTCCTCAAGATTATCAATAATATCCTGGAGATCTGCAACTTGGCACCATTTGAGGTGGCGCTCATCATTTGCCAGGACTGAATCTGGAGGTGTATTACCCTCATAGGGATCATCCACTTTATGTATGCCCAGATTAAATATTGCGGTCAGGGGATTGTGGTCACTCTCAATACGAGTCACTACCTCCATATCAAGGAGAGTAGACCACATCTTCAGGGGACAAGTAAATAATCAATATTGCTTGCCCTGACGCCGTTGTCGAAAGTTTCTTTTCCCATTTTGTCTGACAATGTGCGCCCATTGGCAGCTCGGAGCTCGTTTTCAATACAGAGGCCCTTTAACTGTATTGCGGCCTCAGTCCATTTTCTTATGGGATTGGTGTCAAGCTGAGGAACTCCCCACCTGGCATCCTCGTCCTCTGTTAAATGTATGCCGTCCAAACCTAGGGGTTCAAAAGTAGTGTTGAAATCACCGGCAATTAGTGACAATATATTGGGGGGGGTCGCCTGAAGTAATTTATCCAGTTCCTCTACAACTTCAGATTTCTTTCCACCCTGGAGCCCCCTTGCATAAACATTGTAAATATCAATTGCTAAGTTAGCAGGGAAACTAAACCTAACACCAAGAATATCATTACTTTTTAGAGACTGCCTAACCCACATTACTAAACCCCCCATAGAACGACCATGGCTTTTCTTAATAGCACGCACAAAGAAATTCAGATATCCTACTCTAAACATTGGTTCAACCGTCCACACCTCTTGAAACAAACAAATATCAAATCGATCAATGAATTCTGCCCAAGCCTGGGAATTTAGTTTTGACCCCAGTCCCGCAACATTCCATGAGACTAACGATGTGTGACGTAAAGGTCCATCAGGTGTTGCGTCCAATTCGCCCCTTAAGTGGCAGCCCCCTGTGCCAAGATGTACATTATTGTGCTTACCCAAGAGCAGAACTACATTTGGGACCTCAGTAGTGATATCACATATATTACTTTGGCCAACCTCAGCCTCCCCTACTTCCCTAGTTTTTAAAATAGACACTTGCCCTATCCTGGTCTCTGTCCCCTCCCTTATAACCCCTACTCTGCAACCCAGGGTAGACCTTTGCGGTTCATACTGTCAATCACAGTCCCCTAGTCCCGACAAGGCCTGGAATCTGTTAAACAGCCTTACGTTCCCTAGTGGACAAGGGTTTGATACAACTCCATGTGGGAACATATTCCTCTCGAAGGAAACCGGAATCGGGGGGCCATAAAAGTAAGCTAGGGGTAGAACGTGTATCTCTTTTGGGTGATCATTATGGGGCCAATTACAGATGTAGTTTACACATTTCTGTCTCTAAAATTGATAACGATGCAGTCTCCTGCCACCGTCTTACAACCCCTGCCTATCCAATTAACTCTCCTAACCCCCATTATATCAGCTCGCGTATTCACTGGCAAAGGGCGGTTCTTGTTAAGCCAGAAAATACATTTATGCTTTAGGTCTAGGTGTGATTCTCGCTTTCCCTGAATTACTGGTGGAACCCCTACCAAGACTACCCCAAAAGGGGCTGATTGGGGAGGGAGGTCAATGTAGGGTAAAAAAGGCTCATTGTGAGGCTTGGGTAAAACAGGCAATTTTTGCTGTCTAGCGTCCAACCTGGTAATGGCATCTTGATTACTCTCTTTGCTCAATGGTGTCACTCCCACCCCTGCATGGTTGGACACCTGGGGGAGATTTTTCAGAGCCAAAGAAGTTTGGGGCGCCCCACTATCCTTGCGTGCATTTCTCACCCCGGTCAGAGGAGGGGGTTGAGAGTTAGTAGTATGCACCTTGTCGGTAGCCAGGGGTGGCACAACCCCCTGTCCTGAGCCGGCACCACTATTGAGACCAGTTGAATCAAGGGCTACAGGTGTTTTCGCCCGGGCAATGTGGCCACTGTGCCTTGATCCTGCCTGTTTCTGGGCTGTTACCAAATTCAGTTCAAGGCACACTAGTCTATTTTCAATAGAGTCCAACCGCTCATGCAACGGGTGGCAGATTTTCTTAAAAGTGCCCTCCAGTCTTTTCCAAAATAAAGGTCCCAAGTCCAAATGTGACTCCTCCCCCCTGGTGTCCAACTGGCTTTCCTGCCCATTTTTATCGGCCATGCCATGTTGTATCGGGCTGTTTGGTATAGTCACTGCTGGGTCGTCGACAGAGACAGTATTTTTACATGACCTTGCTTTTTTTCCTCCAGCATTAATTTGCGGCCCAGGACGCCTCCTTTTTGCTTGCACCCTCCCCTTCGGCTGGACCATAGTTGGTTTTACTTGCCCAGCTGATCTAGTTTTAATGTTAGGTGATGGTGCTCTCTCTGTGTCACTTGCAGGTACTCCATCTCCTGACGAGTTTTCACTTATGTTCAGGATGGTTACTGGCTGAGGCGAAAGGGTAGTTACCACCCCCGACGGAGGAAGCGTGCCCTGTGAGTCGGAATGAAGGTGTATCGGAGATCTGGCTTCTGCCAGAGGGCCCAGCGAAGACCTTTTGTGAAAAGATGTGTCCAAGGATAGCCTTTTCTCAGTTAGTTCAATATCCTTAGCAAGTGTGGTAGATACCCTGATGAGGAAGTTATCTAAGGTTCCCATTAATGATCCCCCCATAGATTTCCTGCTGCTTGGGCCAACATCTGGTGGGGTAGCCATCCTTGGTTAATCCTGGATGTTACTCGATGCGAATAGCAGATAATGCAAAGTAGATGTCACGACAATTTAATGTATTACGAGACTGACCTTTAAGATGCTGCACCAGATGTCAGAGGGGTGGCCCGTCCCGTCCTTTACCGGTCTTGAACGGGCTTAAACGGGCCCGCCCTTGGCCCGGGCTTAGCCCGGCTGGTCCCGTGCGTGTCCCGCGTCGCAGGAGAAGCGCCGTTGCTTTTCAGCGCCTCCGGGCGAGGGCGATGACGTCGGTGGGCGGGGCTTGCGGGAATTGTGGGGGCTGTAGTCCCCCCGCTCGGCGGCCGTGATGTGGAAGCGCGGCGGCGGGGGGGACCAGGCACCCAGATGGCAGCACTCCCAATTCTGCAGCACAGGGCCCCGAGACAGTATTTCCCCAGCAACAGGGAACACAGAAGGTGCAAAAAGGGCTCACGGAAGAAAACGGCTCCCACTCCTCCAGTGGAGCGCCGCTGCTTTTCAGCGCCTCCGGGCGCGGGCGATGACGTCGGTGGGCGGGGCTTGCGGGAATTGTGGGGGCTGTAGTCCCCCCGCTCGGCGGCCGCGATGTGGAAGCACGGCAGCGGAGGGGACCTGGCACCCAGATGGCAGCACTCCCGATTCTGCAGCACAGGGCCCGAGACAGTATTTCCCCAGCAACAGGGAACAAAGAAGGTGCAAAAAGGGCTCACGGAAGAAAACGACTCCTGCTCCTCCAGTGGAGCGCCGCTGCTTTTCAGCGCCTCCGGGCGCGGGCGATGACGTCGGTGGGCGGGGCTTGCGGGAATTGTGGGGGCTGTAGTCCCCCCGCTCGGCGGCCGCGATGTGGAAGCCCGGCATCGGGGGGGACCAGGCACCCAGATGGCAGCACTCCCGATTCTGCAGCACAGGGCCCCGAGACAGTATTTCCCCAGTAACAGGGAACAAAGAAGGTGCAAAAAGGGCTCACGGAAGAAAACGGCTCCCGCTCCTCCAGTGGAGCGCCGCTGCTTTTCCGCGCCTCCGGGCACGGGCGATGACGTCGGTGAGCGGGGCTTGCGGGAATTTTGGGGGCTGTAGTCCCCCCGCTCGGCGGCCGCGATGTGGAAGCGCGGCGGCGGGGGGGACCCGCACCCAGATGGCAGGACTCCCGATTCTGCAGCACAAGGCCCCGAGACAGCATTTCCCCAGCAACAGGGAACAAAGAAGGTGCAAAAAGGGCTCACGGACGAAAACGGCTCCCGTCACTCTGTCACTTTTGAGGCCATGCTGAGTCAAAACCCTGTGCCTGCTTCAAGCAGGCATAAGGATAGACGCAGCACTTTAAAGATAGGGCACACCCGAGCCTTGCTGCAGCTGCGTCGCGCTTGCGACACAACTCCAGCAATGTGCCGCCTTTACGCCTGCAGATGGGTCACGCATCTGTCCATTTTGCCCCATGGTGGCACAGCCATGACGCACAATGACTGCCGCATCCATGCTGATATGCAGGGATGCGCCAGTTATTGTAAATCGGCCCCACTGTGCTTAAGACCATAGGTTTAAATTCCCATTGATCACTTTCTGACCCAAGACAATATATTATACAATTTACATTGTAAAATGGTATTATGTATGAACAGTGCTATACCAACAAGTACCACTACGATAATTCCACTTTAAAAACCATCATATACAGCTTTGCAAGTGCTTAGTGCACATCACTGTCACTGACCTCCCAGAAATTCCAGCTCACACCCCATACACTTCTAAATTGAAAGTTAATCCTTACATCCAGGCTTTTACCTATTCTCAGCCTTGAATATTGTCCAGGGGCCTTGACTGCTCAAGTACTGTTGTAGTTGGGGAGGGCAGTGATATCCCACCATCAATCGCTGCATTCCATGCAGCAGGTGCATTTATCCACCTGGCTGTCTGCTGAAGATGCACAGTTCCCCTTCTCTCTCCATTTACCCATTTTCTCTGCATACCATGCAGCAGGTGCCTGAACCTAACGGGCTCTCTCCAAATTATCCGGATGGCTCACCTCTCACTGACTGACTGACTCTCTCACTGACTGACTGACTCTCTCACTGACTGACTGACTCTCTCTCTCACTGACTGACTCTCTCTCACTGACTGACTCTCTCACTCTCTCTCTCTCTCACTGACTGACTGACTCTCTCTCACTCACTCTCTCACTGACTGACTCTTTCACTCACTGACTGATTGAATCTCACTGACTGTTATACAGGTACTATTTCACAACCTTCACCTGCCTGTTATTTATGCCCCAAATAACAACAAAAAACCATAACAGGCAACCATTGGGACAGGCAGATAGAAGTTGCCAGTATGGAAAGGACAAAAAAACCTCAAGACATTATTTATTGTTAATACTTTTTTAATATGCTTTCTTGGTAATATAAAAGGTAACAAAAATGCGTCTGGCACTTCTTTATTATAACTTTTCAGCATGCTGCAAACTTCTGTAAGGCACAGCTTAAAGACATATGCACAGTCATTATCTCTGGCTAAATACTCATAAGGTCCCAAAGGCAAGACCTATTGGGTATGCAGAGCTTGTTTAATATCGTCTAGGATCTTTGAGTAACCAGATCTCAAATGTGATTGTTGCAGTTGTACTGGTCGATAATATCTACTGTTGCTCCAGCGGCAGCAGAAGGGCAATGTGGATGGCCCTTGAAGCGGTCACGGGTAGGGTCCAATATGCAATTAAAGTTGCCTCCCCAAATTTGCGGAAGATCAGCCACTTTAAGTAGGAGACCGAGTCAATGGCAAAACTGCGGATGATCGTGGTTGGGGTCATATATATTCACTAACTTGACATTTAGTCCTTCTTTGTGGATACAGGACGTGTAATGATTAGGCACACATGTCTGACCTTCATTTACATGACACCCTGCTCCGAAGGGTTGCCAGGAGTGACTTATATGAAATAAGAGGGGATTTTGGGGCTTGGCAAGTAGTTTTAAATGCCAAGTCGAAGTGGAATAATACCAGGCGAGGAACTCAAAGTATTGTCTCTGCGAGAAAGACCCACAGCTCAATTTCCATATTTAAAGTGTATTTCAACCTGTACTCCACAGTATGTACATCTGTTGAATGTTCAAATAATTATTCAAGACTATTGGAAGCAGAAAAAATTATGCAAGTGAATGAAGGAGGACAACTTAGAAAAGGAAAGAAACGTGGGCCATACAAGAAATGGTTATTAGAGGTAAGCACACATTATAAAACATTACACTAAATCTGTTCAGAGGACACTTCGATCTACAAAACATATTTACTCACAACGGCCAGTAACCTTAGAAGACACTCTCTTTTATAATGACAATTATATTAAAGTCTGCTTTCTACACAATTCACTTTCAACTGAAAATTGTCCTCGAATTGCATAGAGGTTTGTGTTTAGAGATTAGGGTGATATCAATTGTCCAATATACAGAGACACTAAGATCTAGTTAATAGTACTTCAGATGCCTCATCTTTCTTTTTGAGGCAGCAGTGTGAAACAGGTTTTCTTGCTAAGGGAATGATCTGCTCTGCATGATTTTTGATGTACCCTGCTGATTTCTTTTTTGCGGTTGTTTAGTTAGGCAAGTCCTTAATAGAAGAAACATGTAAGTGAGTAAATAAATGTTGTCTATGCATTTAATATATTACTGTAATCGTCTTCAAATTCATGTTCTGCGGAGACAAAGCAATGCGTTTTGAAATTAAATGGCGCAGTAATTTTAACGTGATCACAAAGTTAAATTGTCCAGTTTGAGAATACATTATTCACCAAACTAGCTTCTCTGATTTTACTTTAAGAAGTTGCAAAAAGTCCTGTGCTACATGTTACCAAGTGCTAAATTGAATTAATTGGTCTCTTTCTGCATGAGGGTAGACAGAACATTTCATTAAGGAAGCAGATGACAACATTATACAATATGCAGCACCAAAGAAAGTAAAAGAAGGATCCTTGCAGACTTCAAGCACAGCAGATGACATTATCCCCAAAGGTACAGTATGAAATTATATACTCCCTTTTATACCTCTTGCATTAACAATTTGATGCATGAAAGTATATAGTTTGAAAGCGCATCACCTGCAAAAATGAAGGTCCTCATCAACCCACATTGAGTTTCTGCCACAGAAAATGTACTTGGCTACTGACACATAATGCATTTACAATCTAATTAAACATATTTTACTTACTAAATGTACAATAACATATTTTCTTTTGTTACAGTTCTTCATACATCACCTGTTGCAGACCACTGTACATTGCATTCAGACAACCGTACAGCATTACCAGATTATACCCAACCAGTAGATGACACAGATGAAGATTCAATTGACGCTGTTTGGGATACACTTTGTAGCAGCTTAAAAGGTGAAATGGATGCTCAGCTTAAAGATGATTTAATTAATGATTCGGATTCTGGTTTTGAACAACTTATGGATCAAGTTGGATATACCATTCAAAATGAGTACGAAGAAATTAAAAATGTGTTCTGATCAAACTAATAGCACAGATGAATCATCACCTATTTTTGAGGGCTCCAATAAATGTTTAGGGGTGGTCATACTATTGCTTTGTTGCTTTATTATTCGTTTTCGTGTGAGTGGTGAGGTAGCTGGCTATATGCTGAATCTCATCTATTTGCTATTGCCACATGCCAACAGAATGTTCAAAACTATGTATCACCTTCACAAATATATCAAAAAAAGTGTTAAGGCCCCAATTAGTACTTACTATTGTGCCACTTGCTATACACATGTTGATAAAAACACTCAGACCTGTCCTAACCAACATTGTTTGAAAGATTTGATTCAAAGTGACTCAGTCTCCTATTTCATTCAGCATAGCCTAATTGCACAGTTACAGACTATGTTTCGGTGAAAACATTTTACAGAAAAGGTAAGGAAACATCGATTTGAACACTATATGGAGAATGAGAAACAAACAATGAAAGATGTATATGATGGGGAAATGTATTTGGATTTATTCAAGAGTGGATTCCTGAAAAACCCTAACAGCCTTTCATTTGCAATGAACACAGATGGCGTTCCTGTATTTAAAAGTTCTAAAATATCAATGTGGCCAGTGTACTTAATGGTAAATGAGCTGCCTGTATCTCAAAGAAAGCTGTGTGAAAATATATTACTATATGGTATTTGGGTTCCCACAAAAAGGCCAATATTGTGGTCTTTCTTAAAACCATTATATGAGGAACTTGCACAGCTGGAAAGTGGAGTTTCATTTAAAGATCATAACAATTGTAGTTTTACTTGCCACGCTACACTTCTGACAATCACGTGTGATTTACCAGCTCATTGTCTTGCTTCAAGCAGTACCCAGTTTAATGAGAAGTTTGGGTACTGGCATTTTCTACAAGAGGGTGAAGTGACTGTTTCAGGAAAAGGGCAATGTAGAGTATTTCCTTACAATGCTGAAAACCCAAAAGGCCCACCAAGGACACTCAATACTATTAAATCTGATGTAAACAGTGCAATAGCTAATATCGAGAGTGGACTTTCTGATTACAGTGTAAGAGGGAACAAAGGTCCCATGTGGTTCATGTTTTTTAAACATTTTTGTGTAACCAGAGGGTTTGTGATTGATTAAATGCATGGTGTCTGCAGTGGCATTACGAAATTGTTGATGACCATCTGGTTCACTAAAGAATATAAGCATCATTCATACTCTTTTTATGATAAAGTCAAAATAGTTAATGTCTATTTGAAACAGATAAAACCCACACTGGACGTTAGTAGAGTTCCAAGGTCTGTTGATGAACTACCATATTGGAAGACCTCAGAGTTTCGAAACTTTCTTTTATTTTATAGAATGCCTGTGTTAAAACATGTTTTAGATAGCTCACGCTATTTACCCTTTTGTTTACTTATGAAAGCAATTCATAAGCTATTAAATGATGACATTAGCCAGGAAGATTTAAATATAGCAGAACAGTGTTTACTTTTGTTTGTGCAACTGTTTAATGATTTATATGAAAAAAGATTTTTAACAATGAATGTTCATCAATTGGTCCACTTAGTAGACAGTGTAAGAGCAACAGGGCCTCTGTTTACTGCTAATTGTTTTGTTTTTGAAGATCTTAATGGTTTTCTTTTACAACATGTGCATGGTACAGTAGCCATAGAACACACATTCTAGATGCAGTAAATATGATACAAGTAATACCTGTGTTAATGGAAAATCATTTGCCTCCTGATGTTGTTGAGGCTGAATTTTACCAGAGTATGATGTGTTCATATAATGGAAAGAGACAGCGATACTTAAAAATAGAAAAATGCATTTACAGTGTTGGTTCTACATACCCTTACAGCTTAAGAGAGAATGAATATATATCAGTAACTCAGCTCACTCATATTTTAGGCTCGGGTGTAGTAGCCTTTAACAAAATATTTTTAAAACAAAGCAATCTTCTTTTTTTACAGCTCAAATTACACTCGTATTCAGAGGAGAGACCAAAGTGTCATAAAATATGAAACAGTACCTGGAGTGTTTGCCTATGGCAGAGTCACTAGATTCATTCAGTGTAAGCAGGCAGACGTGTCTCTTAACCTAGCTCCCATAGTTCCACTTAAGTGTGAATCCTATGACATCAGGGAACCAGTTCACCTGGTAGTAGTAGATAACAACATCACAGCTATCAGGATATCAATGATAAAATGTGACTGTTTTTACATTCAGGTAGAAAATGAATCATTTGTAAGTGAAATGCCAAATCGATTTGAAATAGATTAAGGCAAATCAGGATAGAAAGTTCTCCTACATGCACGTTTCTTTTTATAGCACATTTGATTAGAAATCATCTTGATAAGCATTCTTAACCAGTGCTCCAAGGACACCTAGGGGACCACGACACCTACGCAGGAGTCCTAGACTGCTCATAAAATATAGAAATGTTGGCCAAATAATAAAGTGTATATCAATATAGGAGCAAAATGTACAACTGAAATATCAAAAAAAATATATAAATGTGCAGCTAATAATTCATTTGGTATCCTCACATTCATTTTTGGAAGCAGTTCAAGTACAGCAAATACAATATAGTATAGCCAATGGCTGGTCTCAATTTAGTTTAGAAAAGCTTCAAACTTACCATTAAAAGTAAAAAAAAAAAAAAAGAAATTGCATTTGTTTGTGAATTCAATGAAATATTTACTATTTTGTGTATTTGTTTGATGGATGCTTGTTTCTGTCACTTTGTGTATTATTTTGCGGTGCAAATCATTAAATATCAGATGGCTAAATAAAGATTCTGCTGCATAATGTGCCTCCAGTGATTGCATAATGTGCAGCATTTATTTCTGTTACGTTATTTAGTCTATCCTGCCACATATTTTCATACTTCATTGACCCTTAACTTCAGTGACTATGCATACAATGGCCAATGTTCATCTTTATTAATGTTAGGCATTGATCCTTTTACAGTGGATGCTAATTTTACATGTTTTGTACAAAAAGAAAGTGACAAAAATAAAAATACATTAAAAAAAAATAACCTATGACTTATGCAGAGTTTGGTAAAGCAAATTGTATGCTCAGTTGTATATAATAGAAAACGTATATGTCGTTTTGCGTTTACTTGCAATTAATCATGCAATCATCCAACAGTTTGTATTTTTCTAGAAAAACTGAAACAAAAGGGGTTGACATACTCTCTAAATAGACAAGCAATTCCTGTTAAAATCACCAGAAACAAAAACATCTAATTGAAAACACAATAGTACCTTTGAAGTCATCAGGAACATTTTCAAGTCATCCTTAAATCATCAGGAAAAACGACACCTTCTGAAGTCATCAGATACTCATTTTCAAGTCACCCTTAAATCATTGCGAATAATGACACCTATTAAAGTCATCCGGTACTCATTTTCAAGTCATCCTCAAATCATCAGGCTGAGCTTCTCAGTTTTGCTGATGACTTCAAGAGCTTGATGATGTCTGATGATGTGAAAATGACTCCTAATGTAGTTGGATGACCATCGAATGACTCTAGGATGGCTTCTAAAGTAATCCTGTTTGGCCTGGGGTACGAGTACCTAGCTGGAAACACAAGAAATATTAACGAATAACAGAAACATTATAAGGGCGGGCTCCAGTAATTGTCTACTTTTAACAACAGACTTACTTCGAGGCGAGTATGTCGGCCGTGTTCACTCTAATCCCTTGAGTTCCAATATGACCAAGAAGTGATCCTGTCGCTACATAACAGCAGGTAAGAAGGGAGGGATATACCCCCTTAACCGTATTTCTTTATTATATGTCGCCGTCTCTACATTTACGCATGCACCTCCTCTTTTCAGGAAATTGACATTGCTATTTACAGGCAAAATTTATAAGCGCCTTATTACAAGATTATTTATTTCCAAGCAATGGGATTGCCCCGGAATTAAACCCTCGTTGAGAGACAAATTGAACTCTGAACTCTGAGCTTCAAACTTTGGGTTGCGCTGTTGTCGGAAGTAGATTGGGATTACAGTTGCTCACCGATTGGAGCCCTATCGTCTAATAGTAGGTAACAGATTATACTTTTTAAATTCCTCCACAGAATATATCGCTCCCTGCTGAGTTTTATGAGAATTCGGCTTAGAGTAGATGTCCCACTGTATAGATAGAAAGCAACATATTGCAAATTAAGAGAAAAGTCCCGGTGTCACACAATCCTGGTCAAAACTTAGTTAAAAAGTTCCCCATCAGAGAGAGAAAGAGAGAGAGAGAAGATGGCGGCCGTGAGAAGCGGCTGAGCGGCAGCCTGGACACAGCTCGGATACAGCTCGATGTAATCTGATGTTACCTCGGCTCTTTTTCCATGCCAGTATCTCATGTATGCCAAAAGGAAAGTAGCGCTACGAAGATATGAGGCTACATGGTCTGCCAGGTACACGGCGCACTAAGTAAGCAGAGCGAGGGGGAGACATACAGCCACCGCACGGAGACAGACGCCCAGCCATAAGCAGCTACAAGCAGCGAGGTGGTAAGCGGCATAGCGGCGGCCGGACTAAATGGATGTTTACCTTGCTGTAACTCGATGGAACTCTGATGCTATTTCTGAGCGGTCATCACAGCGGGCTGGTCCCCTCAGGTCGGCAGAGGCTCTTGGCTTCAGTCTCGCTAAGAGTCGAGCTGGTCTACAGACCCAGCAAAGCTCGCGGAGTTCGCGGAGTCTGTGGGCGGGGCCACACAAGGCCGGCGGGACCTGGTGAGCGGAGCGGTAGCGGCAGCTGCAGACCCGACAGATCCGACAGACCCGACAGACCCGACAGGTCGGCGCAAGGAGGCTGGGAGGCTCGGTGCTGCGGGGGACCTGTCAAGGTGAGGCAGAGGGTCTCTCTGCTTATAGTGTTTACCCTACACATGGCTCCTAAAACTAACACTGGGGGTAAGCCACCCTCAAAGAAGAAAGCTATGGTTGATGGTGTCTCTGTGACAGACAATGCAGACAGCTCCTTAAGCATGGTTTCTGCGGTGAACACCGGGACTGAGGGAACAGTGTCAGAAGCGGGTCTAGGGCGGGCCAAGCTGCAACCACCCACAGGGCAGAATACCCCTAAAGAGATGCGTCCTCCTTCAGCTAGAACCCGTCAAGCCACAGCCACCGCCACTGCGACTGTTAGTGTGGTTGAGCTGCTGAATCGCAACGAAAAGAAAAAAAAAACTGAAGGAGTTAGAACCGGCCTCAGCGGCGGTCTCTGTGGTATCTGGGCCACCTGTGCTACCTGCATTACCTGTGTTGCCTGAGATACTTGCTGCACCATTACCGGCTATTACTCCAGTTGAAGAATCTGCACCCGATCCTGGTATAGACCCTGCACCTCAACCTCAACCTCAAACAGCAGCAATCCCATACCCTCAACAACAGTCTCAGCCTCAGTCATGTCAGGAGGATGGAGCCATGGTTGACGTCTCAGGTGGGGACAAGATTCTGATGATGCAACCGGAATTTCTAGCTGCCGTATCTCCGGGGGCTGACGATACCGGTGCCGTCGATGATAATGAGATTATAACCCCTGTACTCTCAAAAGATGCGATAAACCCTCCGACAGAAGCAATAGTACTCCTACCAACTAACAGTGGGGACGTTCAAGAGGGCTCAACAACAGTCGAAATATTTAAAGAGAGTGCCACTTCTATCACGGTCCTTGAGGATCCTAGGGGCCTAATCGTCAATGCTAAAGCAAATGCAACCTATTCCGGGGTCATTCACGGTGAAAGGGAAAAGGAGAAGACCCTCAGCGAGTGCTTCTTTTCAGTCACAGAGGAGGCCAATTGGTCGGAGGACGACGAGCCCCATAGCTCAGATATCGATGGCAGTAATCCGGAAACAGAGAGTGATAGTGAGACAGGGTTACCATCATCTATTATCAAAAATGTGCCCCCTCAAAGGGACCAAACAGCATTAACCTGGGATCACTCTCCTACAACATCCCTACAAGGGAACTCTAATTTGGACATGGGAAATGCACGGCATCAAGAGACTACGCAGCTGTCAATGATGGCAATGATGGAATCAATTCACCAAGGAATAACTGCACACAGAGAAGAGACCCGGTCAGACAGCCTTAAATCCCAAGCTGCGATGAGAAAGATGAAAGCAGTGGTTAGAAAGCTTTCGAAAGCCTGGGTAAGTGTTGGAGATAGGGTCTCAAACCTAGAGGAGAGGGTAGTTGCCACTGAAGCAGAGGCGGCTGCAGCCACAAATAAAGTGGAAACGCTGGGAGCCCAAGCAATTGATGTCCAGTGGAAGCTGGAGGACTTAGAGAACAGGCAAAGAAGGAACAACCTTAGGGTCCTTGGTATCCCGGAAGGGATCGAGGGTCAGGATGTCAAAATTTTTATTGTCAGAACCTTCGAGAAAGCCTTCCCAGACATCGCCGGCTGGAACTGGTCCACCGAAATTCAGAGAGCACATAGGACACCCTTCAAACTGAGACGAAATGCCAGAGAGGGCGATAAGCCTAGAGCGATCCTAATCTATATAGGCAACTTTCTTCTCCACCAGTCCATTTCAGAGAAAGCGCGGCCAGACGCCAAAAGAACCTTTGAAGGAGGGTCCTTCTTCGTAAGGCCAGATTTCTGCCACTCCACCGTGGAACGGCGCTGGAGATTAAGACAATTAATCAAACCTTTCCAGGACAAAAGAGTGCAGGTTTATCTCATCAATCCTGCTCAGTTAAAAGTAATTCATCTAGGCAAGACCATGTATTTCTCTTCGGAAATCAAGGCTCAGGAGTTTCTAGATTCTTTATAGCATGTTATATGACCTATATAAGCCAACAAGGGCTAAGGACTTAATTTTTGACATTGACTGAACTCTAAGGCTTAGTTTAGTTTAAGTTTGAATCCCACAGAGGTAAGGGCGTCACGTTATGGAGGTTTACGGTTACACATAAGGTCGAGGCTGAGGTCTGACAAAATAGATTGCATTGTGTCCGCTGCTGGGCTGCACCCATCACACGCACAGACCTAGTCTGCGCGCCTCACCTGGGAGTGGGTTGGGGTCAGGGGGGTGGGGTGGGGGGGGAGCCCCGAGGGAGGGGGGGGAAAAGGGGAAAAAGAAGTAAAAAGAAAGTTCATGCAATAAATATGTTTACTGATATATCTGAGATGCCGAAAGTGGTTATGCATATCGATGCTAGATTTAGGATAAAATGTGATTGGTTACTATGCTGGCTCTTTTCTCTCCAGGGGTATGTCAAGGATTAAGCTTATTAGCCTCAACATAGGAGGGTTGAACGATTGGAAAAAGAGGGAAAGGTTTGAGGAGTATGTTAAACTAATCAGAGCCGATATCTTGTGTTTACAAGAGACTCACCTACCTTGGAAAAAGAAACATTGGTTGAATATAAGGGGGTATGAAATTTTATCTTGTTCCTCACAGACTTCAACTGTAAGGGGGGTAGCTATTATAGGCCGGGTAGGTCTGGGAGGAGTCAATAAATCAAAAGCTGATCCATTGGGCAGATGGGCAATATGTGAACTGAAATTAGGCATTACTCTATGCTCAGTGTACGGATCTAATCTGGATGACCCAGGGGTGATGGATCACATCGAGAGGGAACTTACTAACTGGCCATCACCTATAGTAATGTGTGGCGATCTCAACATCTCAGCCGATTTTACAGGCAACACCCCATATAGTGGCCGCAAGCCCCGGGTATTTAGGGCAGTATCCTCCATTATTCATTCTTATGGGTTGAAGGATGTTTGGGGCAACCAAAAGAAAGATGAACCCGGGTTTACATATTTCTCACACCCATTTAATAAACACACAAAAACTGGATTATTTTTTAGTATCAGCTACACATTTTAGTAATGTCGAAATTTCAATGCTCCCTATGTTATTATCGGACCATAATCCCCTTGTCTTGAATATGTCTGTTAACAAACCAAGGGAAAAAAACAGACCCTGGACCTTTGATAGAAAACTCTTAGCGGATAGCAATTATATAGCACATATAAAGGCCTGGTCCCAGTCTTTCTTTGATGCAAATAGATATAGTGCATCCCGCGGCATGGTTTGGGATAGCTTTAAGGCTGGTTTGAGAGGGGAGACAATCAGCTTCTCTGCGCGGCTGTGGAAAAAAGTCAAGGAAGATAGAGAGCGCCTCTTGGCTAAACTAGCGGAGGCAGAGGAACAACATAGGAGAGACGTACGCCACGGGATCCAGGGGACTCAGAGTCTAGAAAGATTAAATAGTATAAAGGCAGATATCCAGCGGCAATTGGCAAAGAAAGCTGCAGCAGAGTATCAGACCGTAGAGCTGGTATGTATGAAACAGGCGAGAATGCAGGTAGGGCTCTAGCGCTACGGATAAGGCAAGCTACATCAAAAAACATTATTACCGAAATTAAAGAAGGCGAGCAGACCGATAAAAAGCCTACTGAAATTCTGGAAGTTTTCAGGAGATTTTATCAGGATCTCTATAAGGAGGATACAGATATAGTCTATCCGGGCACAAATTGGCAGGATACAGGTATCAATCTGACGTCTAACGAAAGGGAATCTTTAGAGCAGAATATTACTATGGAGGAGCTTTTTCAGGCACTAAAAGATTTATCTGCAGGCAAGGCAGCAGGGCCCGATCTCATTCCTCTGGAAGTCTATAAATACCTGAGGGAAGAAACGGCACCTCTCCTGTTAGACCTATTCAACGGGGTTATTAATACAGGTACCATACCAGAATCCTGGACTAAAACCAACATAGTGGTTTTTCACAAAAAGGGCAAATCGAAGGAAAGCCCGGGCTCTTATCGGCCCATATCGCTAATAAACAGCGATAACAAACTATATGCTAAAATACTGGCTACACGGTTGGGGAGGATTATCGCGGGCCTCGTCTCTCCCTGGCAGCATGGCTTTATCCCTGATAGGGGTACCACTGACCATATTAAAAGAGCTATAACTCTGTTTGACATGCATGCTGCGGGAGAGGGGGGGATCGCGATGATCCTCCTCGACGCAGAGAAGGCGTTCGATCGGGTTAGGTGGAGCTTTCTCTGGAAAGTGATGGCTGGTAAAGGATTTGGCCCTAGATTCCTGCAGGCAATTAAGGCCATGTACTACAATCCAACAGCTAGTATTCAGCTAATGGGTGAATGCTCCAACCAGATCCATATTTCAAGAGGGACGAGACAAGGGTGTCCGTGCTCACCCATCCTATTTGCACTGTATATAGATCCCCTGATTTGCCACATTAAGAGCAATTTCAACATAAAGCCAATTGTTACCAATGGATTTGAAACTAAAATCCTCGCATAAGCGGACGACATAGCTATCACCACTGTTGATCCTGCTAGTGCTATGAGGGAAATAATTAGTATTACTTCGGATTTCGGGAGGGCATCTGGATATCGACTTAACGTGGCAAAAACACAGGTATTCTGTTTAAGAAATACAGTGAAACTGGATGATAGATACGTGGATTCAGTAGTCTATCTAGGAATTACAATCAATGCCCAGACACAGGAAATTATTAAAGATAATTTTTCACCACTACTGGCGAAAATTAAACAGGACTTAAAAAGAATCGATACTCTTCATCTATCAATTATAGGCAGGGTCAATGTCATCAAAATGACAATGTTTCCGAAGATCTTATATAAATTTAGGTCCATCCCCTTTAAAATAGATGATATATTGATCAGGGAAATGGAGGCAATTTTTATGAACTTCGTTTGGCAATATGGTAAGGTGAGGAGATCAATTAAATTTATGTCTCTACCCCAGGGACAGGGTGGATTAGGTATACCTAATTTAAAATTATATAACTGGTCTTGTCTCCTCACAGATATGGCTATACTCTTTTTCCCTGTTGACATGATACACTGCCAGCGTGGTATTCCATCTATATACCAGCTAGCACTAGGGAACGAAGCATATGGGGCATTGCTAAGGAATTATGATAAACGTTTCTTTAAGGCCTCAGGCTATAAAATACTGGAAGATATTCGGATGGTATGGTTGGCCATACAGAAGAATCAAAGCATCCCGAAGTTTAACAAACACACTCCACTCTGGAAATCAGGGCTATTCCCGCACTTAAGTAGAGACGGCTCCTGGAGACATTGGGAAAGACAGGGAATCACCACATTAGGTCAAGTGATGATAAAGGATGTTCTGAGGCCCCTCGATCTTCTGAAGTCACGATATTCACTTCAAGGCTCCCAAGAGTTTAAATACATACAATTGACCAACACAATTAAATCAAAAAGACCCACCATAAATATAGCAAAAGACTGTACACTTTTAGATTACATGAAGGGAGGTGGTCGTCGTATAAGGAAAATATATGCATTATTCTTGGGAACGCTACCAGATGATATGCTTAAGACAGAGGCTACCTGGGTTGGAAAATTGAGAGATCCCGATATCGATTTAGACAGAGCCATTCTTATGGATAAAAGGTTTCTACGATCCTCAAACTTAAGAGCACAGCACTTTAAAACCCTATTCAACTTATATTATACACCGGCAAAATTGTTTGAATGGGAAAAGAGAGCGGATAACAACTGCCCTAGATGTGGTAATGGTCCAGCTGACCTACTTCATATGTTTTGTAGTTGTGAGAAACTAGGGCCAATTAAAAATGAAATTGAAAAGTTTTTAGAGGGGCTGCTAGCTGTCAGGATAGACCTATCCCCTACACTTTTAATAATTGGGTGTGACGCCAAATTAGGCTAAGTGTAGAGTCTGAGGCACTTGTTTTTATAGCAACAGCTGTCTTTAGAATATTAATCGCCGCTGCATGGAAGGACACTGGGGCTCCAACCTTTCAAATGTGGATTTGTAGGCTGCTCGGGATTCATAATATCGAGTCGGAGCTGTATGCACTGAAGGGAGTGAAATCCAGGGATATGGGACTAAGGATTTGGTCGCCCGTGGCATCATGGAGGCGGTCAAAAACTGGGGGTTAATAGTTTCCAACACCCATGGAGATATTCTGTGATATTCTTAACATATTTACTGTATTTAAGCCTATACTCTCTGTTTTAACTTGTTTTAACATCTTTTTTACAAGTTAAGATTCTATTATGCGTATTTAACATTCTGTATGCATATTTATTTGGCATTTCTATGTCAATATGTTCATTTTGTTATGTATAGAAATATTATATTGTCATGAACTTTCAATAAAAAAAAAAAATAACAAAAAAAATAAAAAGTTCCCCATCAGATGTCTTCCTCTGATTCTTACGTAAAGGGGGAACTCCAGTAAAAATGACTGACCGACTGGGATTAAGGTCAGGCTCACTGAACGCATTCCCAACCAAGCTAGGGGGTTAGATTCCCTTGAGTTCAGCCACGCTCTGAGGGAGTGTTTGGAACCCAGCAGAAGAGTTGGTCCTGGGTGCCAGAGAAAGAGGATTGAGGCAGCTCCCCCTGAGTAATGTCCCCCTGAGGGCCTCTGAAGGACTGGAGCTGACAGAGTTAGGCTGGCCAGCATCAATGGCTTGACTATCCTCAGGTGCCAAATTAGTGACTGTCAGGGCTCACCTTAATATCTTGCACAGGAAAAGAGAAGCTAGGTTCCCGACTCCCTCCGAAAGATACCCCAGGGATCCGAACAACTTTACAATAACCCTGAACCTAGAACACCTCCCAGGGGGAAGGGGGAAAATTGGATAAAATAACAAAAGAGAAGAGACTGGTCCTGGAGCTGGCTCTCTTGCTTCCTGTTCTCGGTCTACTTCTGTCCGATCTGCAGACTACTTGTCTATGAGACCTATAACAGATAACACACATATTTAACTCCTATCCTACTCTATTCTATCTCTACTCTTATTCCTATTCTACCTACGTACCACTTATGTCCAAGAACTGAGCTCCTCTTCTATTTCTTGCTCTATTCTTTTCCTCTGCTTTTCTGCGTGACTCAGTAGATACTAAACCTATGAAACAATGTTTACGTTACTCTCTGCACTTTCCTTAACTCTCTGTAAATACTATAATTGGATTATTTTCCTCACTTCTCATACTGATTCACTAAATTGTAAATCTCTCTCACTCAAGTTTCCTTTCTTTATCTCCTTGTCGTCTTTTCTAAACATCTATGTACAGTGTTTCCTCACAGTTTATTTGAGTAACTAATATTCTTTTCTTATTCTCACTCTAGGTACCACAGTACTTGAATACTCTTAAGTCAAGGTAAGTATTTGTCTGGAACTAACAAACTAAGTTTTCAACCAATTGCCACTTGTTTAATTATGCCACTTAGCTCTGTGTTCTTTTTCTTCTCAGGAACTGCTGAATTTCCGTCTCGTACTCCTCCTGGTTCTTATGGCCTCTAAAATGCGCGGTGTCAGCTCTCTTCAAATTTCGGCACGGCAAGTTACTATTAAGGGAGACCTACTCCCGACGACAGTCGCGGACGCCGACCCAGCGGAACCCGACTCGAAAACTAAGACTGTAACCTCTGGGAAAACGGAGCTTCAAAATTCCGGTGCACACTGCTGAAAATCTCTAGTGAAGTGCGCAGCGTTTTCTCAGCGCGCGCTTCAAATCACCTCAGGACACCGGTGCGCTGACAGGAGGCAAACAACTAGACCGCAATCTCGTTTGCAAGATCAGCGGCCATCTTGGAATTCCGGGAATGCTGTAGGACCAACCAGCTGCTGCCTCTTGCCCACCTCTTCTCCTGGGTAGGTTTTCTTGATGACCAAGTACCCATAATGGTCTGCACATCTTTTGAGGTTCTGACAGTACCCCCAACAAAGGAGGTCCTCTCGGGCTTGGCTTTGTAGGAAATCATTGATGAAAAAACGTAATCAATCTTGGGGCATGGACATCCGACTCTAGTTCCCAGGGAACGTTCTACTGGGCCATACCCTTTCCAGTCTTATCAAGTAGTACAGTTTTTCTTTAACTCTCTTTGAATCCAAAATTTCCTTGACTTTAAATTCAATACCAGACTCTAAGTGAACTGGCTTCGGGAGAGAGTTTTTCCGCAATTCTGGTGATGTTTTCTTTAACAATGAAATGTGAAAGACTGGGTGAATTTTCAATGTAGAGGGTAATTTCAAGAGATAGGTAACTGGAGATCTTTTTTCTTCAATTAAGTATGGTCCTAGAAATCTAGGTTGAAATTTCCTGTTGCCCTTTAACCTAAGATTCTTGGCACTTAACCAAACTCTATCTCCAATCTCCAAAAGAGGACCCTCTTGTCTCTTTTTATCTGCGTAAACCTTGTACTTCATTTTAGCTAATTCCAAATTCTCTATAGCTACTTGATGAATCTGTTTCAAGTGAGTAACTACATCTTTGACAGCTGGGACTGAACAATCCACCAGATTCAAAGTTGAGTTTAGATGTCGGCCATAGTTCAGATAGAATGGCGAATAGCCCGTTGAGACATTCTTCGCATTATTATATGCAAATTCCGCTGCCCACAAGTAGTCTGACCACTCTTCATCCTGTTTTAGGAGGAACAATCTCAAGTACTGCTCTAATACCTGATTTACCCTTTCTGTCTGCCCATCTGTTTCTGGATGATAGCTAGTTGAACATTTGACTTCGATTTCTAACCCTTTCACGAAGGCCTTCCAAAAATGAGACACAAATTGCGCTACCCGGTCTGAGATTGCAATTGTTGGTATACCATGTAGCTTCACTATCTGTGTACTAAAGTGAGCAGCTAAATGCTTAGCAGTGGGAACCCCTTTTAGAGCTAGAAAATGTGCCATCTTGGAAAATGCGTCCACTACCACTAAGATCGTGTTGAAACCCTGACTAAGAGGCAAATCTACAATGAGAGCTAATGTGACTGTGTGCCATGGGTAAGGTGGTGTGGGTAAGGCTGTAACAACCCCTTGGGTGCTTGCCGTTCCGATTTTCCCTGTGCGCAGATTTCACAAGTTCTGACATACTTCTTAATATCCCCAGTCATGTGGGGCCAGCAATATTGCCTTTTGACTAGTTCTTCTGTTTTAGCTTTTCCCTTGTGTCCAGCTAACATGTGATCGTGGCACTTGAACATAGCCTAGACTTGTAGTTCTGGGGTTGGCGAATATAAGGCCCCCTTGTGATAAGGCAATTGATGCCGGATTTCTCTGTCGGTTTCTTCTTGAACCCACTCTTGCATCGTTTCTGGACTCATACTTTCAATTATTCGTTCTTTCAAGCTAAGCAAAGTGGTGGCACTAACGATTTTTGCACTTGGAATTATAGTCTGACTATCCACTCGCGATAAGGCGTCGGCTTTTCCATTCTGTGCTCCTGGTCGGTAAGTAATCACAAAGTCGTAATCAGAGAAATACAGGGACCATCAAAGCTGTCTCGGTGTTAAGGTCCCGGCAGATTTCAAGGATTTTAAATTCCGATGATCGGTGAAAACTGTTACTTGGTGTTGAGCTCCCATAAGATGATGCCGCCACTCTTTAAAGGCATCTTTTATGGCCAACAGTTCTTTTTCTGTTATCGTGTAGTTCACTTCTGCAGCCGTTAACTTCCTTGACCTGTAGGCTACTGGATGTAGTTGACCGGTTAACTTATGTCGTTGGGACAACACTCCTCCCACTGCTTGGTCAGAAGCATCTGTCTCTACGTAAAATGGTTCCGTTGGATCTGCATGCAGAACGATTGGTGCGGTGGTAAAATCTCTCTTCAATGACTCAAAAGCTTCTTCTGATTCCTTTGATCATTCAAAATGGATTCCCTTTCTCAGCAACCAGGTAAGAGGAAGAATCTTTCGCGAGAATTCCCTTATAAATCTTCTATAGAAGTTTGCAAAATCCAATGAAGCTTTGAACCTCCTTAACACTAGTAGGGGATTTCTAATCGACAACAGCCTTGATCTTTCGCTCATCCACGTTGATTCCAGTTGGGGAAAGTACAAATCCCAAAAACTCCACCTGGGAAACGCTGAACGCACACTTATCCAATTTCACAAACAATTTGTTCTCTCTTAATTTTTGCAGAACTCCTCTTACTTGTTCTTGATGTTTACTGGTGTCAGATGAGTAAATCAAAATATTGTCAGTGTACACAATTGCACATTTATCTATGTATTCACTGAGGATGTCATTAATAAAATGCTGGAAGGCAGCTGGAGCGTTGCACAGACCATATGGCATCACTTGATACTCGAACAATCCAAACTTGGTCCTAAAGGCTATCTTCCATTCGTCGCCCTCTCGCATTCGAACTAGATGATAAGCTCCCCTCAGGTCTATTTTCGTATAAATCTGTGCTCCTTTCACCTGATCCAACAGCACCGAATTGAAAGGTAGTGGGTTGCGGGTTTTCTTGGTGATCCTGTTAATTGTGCGGTAGTCGATGCAGGGTCTCAATTCTCCCTCTTTCTTTGGCACGAAAAATAAGGGCAAAGATATCGGTGATTGCGAGGGCCGAATGAACCCATTGGCCAGGTACTTGTCTAGATATTCTCTTAGATGTCGATGTTCTTTCTCAGTTAAGGCGTATATTCTACTGCAGGGTAGATTAGAGCCAGGTTCTAGGTCTATTTTACAATCATACACTCGATGTGGAGGGAGTTGTTCTTCCTCGGTTTCATTAAATACATCTTCAAAATCTTGATACTCTTCGGGTATTTCTTGAGAATGGATCACGCACAACGATATTAATAATAATAATAATAAAACCATTTTTAAAGCGCCTGGCTACACAGAGAACAGTGTGTCCCCGCGCTAAATACTGCTAATACGCAAGAGGCAGATATAAAAGTGGCCCATGAGGGGTAATAAAAGTAAAAGTATTACACAAGGGGGAACAGAAGCGTTTTAAGTTTTCCACGGAACCTAATTTCAGAGGGTTCCATTCGGAGGTCGAGCGGAAGTTCGTTCCAGCACTTGGGAGCCAAGTATCTAAACGAACAACCTCCCATCCTGACTCTGGTGATTCTAGGAGGTTTGAACAGCATCGCGCCGGACGATCTCAGGTTCCGAATGGGGCGATGCATAGTGAGAAGATTTTTCAGATAGTCTGGGCCTTTGCCCTGGGCAATTCGATGCACAAAGCAAAGGGCTTTAAATTTAATCCGCTCCTTGACTGGGAGCCAGTGGAGTTTAGCTAAAGCGTTCTTCCCAGATGCTCTGCGAGGAAATCTGAGCACAAGGCGGGCAGCAGCGTTCTGAACGCACTGAAGTTGGTGCAGGCCTTTTTTGCTCAAACCTAAAAGCAGAGCATTCCCATAATCAAGATGGGGGTCACCAGAGCATGGACGATGGTCTTTCTGGCATCAATAGGGAGGAGATCTAAAACCTTACGAAGAACCTTCAGTATGCTGAAGCACCTGGCTGTCACTTTACTGACATGGGATTTATAAGAAAGATCTGAGTCAAGCATTACGCCCAGATTGCATACCGAATCCACAGGACAAGGTGGGGTGCCCAGTTCCGTAGGCCACCACATGTGCGACCATGCTGAAACTGATTTCCCTACCACCAGCAAATCTGTTTTTTCGCCATTAAGGCGCAAGCAGTTGCTGCTCATCCATGATGCCACTGATGACAGACAGTTAGAAAAATTGGTGGCATCTTCTCTGTGGTCGGGCGTAAGCTTGAACATCAGTTGGGTGTCATCAGCATAGCTGACAATGCCCACCCCAAATGCTTCCACTATGCGAGCCAGGGGTTCCATATAGATATTAAACAAAGTGGGGCTCAGACTCGAGCCCTGGGGAACCCCATGGCTTGCTTTCCTGAGGGAAGATTTGAAAGGGGGGCAGTGCAGCTGAAAGCTCCTATTGGCCAGGAAGGATGTTATCCAGGCCAGGGCCCGTCCCGTCACTCCCATATCAGAGAGCCGAGACAGCAGCGTTGTGTGCAGCACGGTGTCAAAAGCTGCACTAAGATCTAATAAGACCAACGCTGCTGTCTCTCCTTCATCCACTATTTGTCTAAGGCACTCAGTAGAGTAGAGTAAGGCTGACTCCGTTGAGTAGCCGGCTCTGAATCCCGATTGAGTGGGGTGAAGGTGAGATTGCGTTTTGCATAAGGAATAAGAGAGATTGCAGTTGTGCATAAGGAATAAGCTGGATTACACACCGGGTTCCTTTCTCTTGAGCCAAAACAGTTCTGTTGACAGTAGTTAGAATTCATTACGATAGTTCTGGAACTCCAATCAGTGGTTGGGTTGTGCTCTGTAAGCCACAGTAGACCTAGTATTAATTGAAACTGGGGTACATCAATTAATTTGAATTGGAGTACTTCTTCATGCCCATCATTAGAAATTAGTTGCAACGGTTCTGTGTGGCTCACGATGGGTCCGGAAGAAAGATTCGTCCCATCCACAGCTCTGACTGATTCTTTTTCTGGATTTCTTTATTGCTTGTAAACCCACTTTAGCTGCGAATCGTAAGTCACAAAAGTTCCCAGTAGCCCCTGAGTCTATCATTACGGAAACTTCAGTCAGTGTTATATCCCTAAAGTTTACAACCATTGATAATATTAGATGCGGGGCTGATGACTGTAGGGTATTAGCTACTTGATGCTCGGTCGGAGTTGATTTTTGATCTGCAACCACCCGTTCAACTCCCTCTACAGGTGGTGCTTTGAGTTTTCCTTTGGCTTGAATGGAGTCTTTGGTTTTTTCGGGCAACCTCTAACAAAATGTCCACTCGAACCACAATACATGCATAAGTTACCAGTTCTCCTTTTTTCCTTTTCATCTCTTGTTAAAGGACCTCTTATCGTTCCTATCTGCATGGTTTTCTGGGCTGGGTTGTCCTTCTGTGTTTTTACTGCCTTCAGATCTAACTCTGTCAAACCTTGGGACAATTGGTTTAAATTCTTTCCTTTTCTCGCCCTTCCTTTCACCTTGGCGGAAGTCGATCTCTAACACCAAATCCACCAATGCCGAAATTTCTGTGGGCCGATTTGGTATCTGAACTAGTACGTCCTTAAGTTCTTTTCTTAAGCCACGATAAAAGACTGCTTCCCTCTTGCTCTCCGGCCAATCCGTCTCCACCACTAACTTGTTGAACTGGGCTAGATATTCCACGAGGTCTTGGTTTCCCTGTCGTAAGTCCAGCAGTTCGTTATCAACTGCCTGCGAGATTCTTCTTCGGTCAAATATTCTTAGAAATTCTTGTTTAAACTCCTCATAATTTTGTAATAAAGGATCATCTCTGGTGACTAATGGCATGGACCATGACACTGCATCACCGTTCAAGTATGACAGAACAAAGGCTACTTTTGACTGCGCATCTGGGAAAATGGAAGGGCTACACATAAAGTTTAGGGAGCATTGGGAGATAAAAATGTGTGCCTTTTGTGTGACCCCACCAAATCGCTCCGGGGCGCTAACAGAATAACTGGTGACAAGGAATGAATTACTTGTGTTGTCGTTCTATTAGTACTTTCCATTGAGGAGTCTACGGTCTCTCTATCCTGACTAAACGGTTGTCGCAACCTCTGAGCTAACTCTGCAGTTTCTTTTCGGGAATTTACTACCTCCTGTCTAAGACTTTGATTTCCTTCTCTGACTGCTACTAATTGCGTCTAAGACTGTTCCTAAAGTCTGCAGGTTTATTCCTTCAGCCATTTCTGTTCATGTGCAAGTAACAACGCGGGCACTTCACTCTGTCAGGGCTCACCTTAATATCTTGCACAGGAACAGAGTGTCACGATCCGCTGTCATGTCACTGTCACGCATTTACCGGCAAGGCGCTGCGATGTGGGGAATACTGGCAAAGAACTACATCTCCCGGCATGCTTGTGTAGCGTGTTACGTCCGCTACGCGAGTCACGTATTACCGGAAGTAAAAGCCTGGTCGGGGAAGCCGGGGCTGCCAATTATTGTGCTTCAGAGGTCGTGGATGGTATTAGAGCTATGGCGGTAAGACTATCCTGGTAACTTCTTTTGTCCTGACGTTCATCCTGCTCTGGATTTGGGTGCAGGCTGTGAGAACATTGTTTTGAGCGGATTCCGCCCCTTATGGTAAACCCGGTACTTTTCTTGAACTCCCTATAGGAGTCAGGGTACGCTCTGGATATTGTGAAGAGGCTCTTTATCTTAGTCCTTGGTTTGCATCTCCCCGTTGGCCGAGTCGCGCATTCCGCCGTCTCGATGTGGGGAGAGAAAGGATCCTGAATTATGATCCTATTTCAACTTTGTGTTGCAAAGAGCCTTTTCTTGTTTATGCTCGCATCGAGACAGTGTTGGTTCGAGTTATTCACCACGAGGAGCGTTTTGGGCTCAACTTAATCCAATTGCATACCCATAGAATGTATGGAGCGTTGGATTATATTTTGGCTCCTGACAAACTGTGGAACAATCGAAGTTAAGGAGTATTAACCCAGTCTGTCATTCTATATGATTTTTCACATAACCTTTTATATCCTGTTAATATAGGAGAGAGGAGCTAAGGGGGAACTGTCAGTGGGTTTGGTTACACATGAAGGAGCATTCTCCTAGGTATGTCTGTGTATGAAAACCGCATGATTTCACGACAGATATAAGTGTATCTAGCTCTAACACCTTCTCTTGTTTTCCTATTATAGTTAACCAAAGTCCTGGTTCAACCCTACTCTCTCCCTATATGAGGCATCAGTATTTTCCTTTACAGGTAGGACTGTGGGGGGGAATAGTACAGGAAAGCAAGACAGGGGAGGAACATAGAATGTATTAAACCAGGTGAACCTTATTGTTGTGTTCTGAATACCTTCTATTGTCATTTCAGGTCTCCCTCTCTGCTGTCCCCTTCCTTTCCTTCCCTCACTTGACTATCCTGGTAGTCTGTGTAGTTACACTTCAGACTCTGGGGCCGTCGAGAGGTGGAACCCCTATAGCATCGGCACAATCCTGAAGATAACGGAAGACGGAGCCTGACAGAATAATAGGCCCACGATTGTTTTCTCTTCCCGATTGTGCCGAACATCATGGCGACCCTAGAGGACGTAATGGCGGCTTTGACATTGGTACAGGCAGAGTTATCCGCCTCTAGACAAGAGGTAGCCGCCTCACGTGCTTTGACCACGCAGTTACAAACAAGGGTAGAAAGGCTGGTGTTTTTTCGGGCGTATACAACCCTTTCCGAAATATACAGTAAAGAAGATAAAGGGGTGTTCGTATAGATAAATTCTCCCTGACCCTGACTAATAGAACAAAGAAGTGAACTTTTGAAAATAAATTAGAGCCGAAAACTATACAAAACAGAAGATAATTCCTGCTGGAGAGGAAAAGTGGTTAAAAAACTGAATAGAGAAATCGCCCGATAAATAGCTTGGACTAAAAGATTGCAGCTGAGTCCTACTTAATTTGAGGCCTCTCTGAAGAATAACGTATTTCACAGTCACTTGTAGTGGAGGATATCCTGTATTCACCCTACACGCAGAAAGTGATTCTGTTAAGGTCCTGAGGAAGGTGGTACAAGCCCACCGAAACGCGCGTCGACCGACCTAGCGTGTAAACCCACATAACATTCTGTGGTTGTCACTCAGCCAGAGTTGTTCTCTGTTAAAACCTTTTATACAGAAGGAGTGGTTGTTTGTTAAACGGTGTGTATGCAAGAATATGTATGAATGACTGGTGTATGGTAATTGGGTGTAGGTATCTGTGTAGTTTAATAAAGTTTTGTGTACTGTATCAAAAAATGAAAAAAAGTATCATGATGATGATGTATGTTTTTATATTTGTTCTGAATATTTAAAAACCAACACTATGAAGTTGTAAGAAAAGAAATTTTGCTATATGGAAAATCTTTATGATATATTCACTCACTTCCTACTCTGAAAAAAAGAAATACATTTTGATGAATCTACAAACACTTGTTATTGGCATATCTTGGAGGACATGCAATATGTATATGTACTGAGACATTATGTTTAAAATATGAAAGCCACAAGGGAAATTCGTTATTTTCTGTTTATTGATATTTTCCCCTCTTTTCCCTGGCTCCAAGTAAATTAAGAGGGGGTCCCCATTCTCATACTAATAGACACTTTACAAAGGACTCCTTTAGTCACCACTGGGAATCCTGTTCCTTCTAGCTCCGTAGTGGTTGAGATGCCCGCACAAATACCCCTGGCTCCCCCTGAGAGGTTCCTAGGGGATAACAAAAAGGTTCAGGTCTTTATGACTCAAGTATTACTACATTTTATGTGCAAACCCAAAATGTTCGCTACGAATCAGGCCCGGGTGGCGTTCTTGATATCATATCTAGGGGGCGAAGCAGCCCAGTGGGCGGTTCCTGTGGTTCGACCTGATGACCCTCTGTTGTACGACTGGGCAGAGTTCCATCAAGAATTCGAGATAACCTTCGACAGGAGGGCAGAGACTTTTATGGCGGACAGGGATCTTTTGGAGCTGAGACAGGGCAACACTGACTTGGTGACATACCTCAACAGCTTTCGCCGATTGGTGGCTGAAACCGATTGGCCAGAATCCAAACAGTCCGCTATTTTCTATCTAGGTCTTATGGACGAACTGAAAGACGTATTGGCAACCATAGATCCCCAACCCCGTTCTTGCTCCGCTCTCATTGAGCTTAATTAGCGTCTGGACCATCGGATGAAGGAGCGGAAAGGAGACCATAAGAGAAAAGATCGCCTGGTAACACCATATGAAAGTGTTGGTCAAGGGGAGAAGGCCACCGCGTCACCAGAAGCCATGGAAATAGGGGCTGTGAGGGCCTCGTTGACGTTAAGTGAAAAGGACCATCGCCGGAAGCAGGGTCTTTGCCTTTACTGTGGCAAGAAGGGCCATTACCTACAGGATTGTCCTGTGAAGCCCAAAACCGGAAGATATCGGAGCGGACAAACAGCGGCCGGAATCTCCAAAAGGAGACCGGAAAACTCCAATGCTTGAAGGTGGGTGAAGGGGAACCATCAAGCGTGAATGTCATCCCTTCAATTACTCCTGGTTGTATCCAAGAGAAGAACCATCTATTCCTAGAGATGATCATAGTCATCAACTCTGAAGATAAACACATAAAAGCCATGATAGACTCTGGAGCTACTGGGTGCTTCATGGATCACGAAGAAGCCAAGAGATTGGGAGCAAGTCTCATTATCAAAGATCAGCCGGAGATAGTGTATGCCGTGGATGGCAAAGAATTAGAAGCAGGTCCCATTAGGTACCACACCCCTGAGTACGATCTTATCTATGATGATTCTCACCACAAACGATTGTCTTTCAGTAACATCAAAGCACCTCATTATGGGATGATACTGGGTCTTCCATGGCTACAAAAGCATGAACTCTTTATAGAGTGGACCTCCAAAACCGTGCGGTTTACATCCGCTTACTGCATGGATCACTGCAACCAGGAAACATGTGGCCCTTCTCGGGTGTTAGCTACGATACACCAAATAGCCACAGCTGCAGAAAAGGAGCTCACCTTACCAGAGGTATACAGAGCATACGAGGCGGTGTTTAGCGACACCCAGGCCGAGGTACGCCCACCACATAGGGAGTACGACTGTAGGATCGATCTACTACCAGGAGCGGTAGTCCCAAGAGGAAGGATTTATGCCCTTACGATACCAGAGAACAAAATCTTGCGTGCCTATTTGGACAAATACCTCGCTGCAGGGTTCATCTGACCTTCAAGATCCCCAGCCGCATCCCCTCTGTTCTTCATCCCAAAGGCCAATGGCGAGAAACGCTGTTGCATCGATTACAGGGCTCTCAATTCCATTACGGTCAAAAACCAATATCCACTGCCGTTGATCCCGGTTTTATTGGAACAAGTCCGAGCGGCCATGATCTATACGAAACTCGACCTAAGGGGGGGCCTATCACCTTGTGCGAATAAGGCAGGGTGATGAGTGGAAGACGGCCTTCAAGACGTGGTATGGGCTTTTTGAGTACCTTGTTATGCCCTTTGGGCTCTGCAACGCCTCGGCCGCGTTTCAATTATTTTTTAATGAAGTACTGAGGGAACATCTGGACATCTACGTAGTGGTCTATATAGACGATATTCTGATGTATTCCACCAACACGGAAGAACGTGTGATACATGTGAGCCGAGTTTTACAATCATTACAGGACAATCACCTCTTTTGTAAAATCACCAAGTGTGAGTTCCACGTCACTACCGTGGAATTTCTGGGTGTGATGCTCACACCATCTGGACAGGTGATGGCCGAAAGAAAAGTCAAGGCGGTGAAGGAGTGGCCACAACCATGCAATGTCAAAGACATCCAAAGCCTGTTGGGTTTTGCCAATTTCTTCAGGCGATTCATCCAGGGATTCTCTGCCATAGTAACGCCATTAACCCGTCTCACCCGAAAGAACACCCCTTTTGTGTGGGATCTAGCTGCACAAACTGCATTCGATCGCCTGAAAGCCGCATTTTCTACAGCTCCGGTTCTCATGCACGCCAATCCAGACTTACCCTTCTTAGTGGAAGCTGATGCGTCTGCGGTCGCTCTGGATGCTCTTCTATCTCAAATAATTTCAAAAAGGGGGTGGTGATGGACAGAGTATCTGAGTTAATCAGAACACTCCTACCCAGTCAAGAGATCAGGGCTTGATCCATCACCGTTTTTTAGCTCACTGCACCATCCCAGTTCAGAACCTGGCTATATGCAAATTAGTCTGTCCCTGGCCCAGTGCATCATGGGAACAGGGCAGACCAAACTACCAAGCCAATTCTTCACTGGAAGGAAACAAGCTTCCGGGGACCGGTTTCTGGCATTACAGCCGTCTTCGGCCCGGCTTGCTTGAATCCTGATGGTGCAATGAGCAAGGGACTCATGTCTGAGCATACCCTTCCACACTCTTGGTGGCCAAAATAATTTCAAAAAGGGGGTGGTGATGGACAGAGTATCTGAGTTAATCAGAACACTCCTACCCAGTCAAGAGATCAGGGCTTGATCCATCACCGTTTTTTAGCTCACTGCACCATCCCAGTTCAGAACCTGGCTATATGCAAATTAGTCTGTCCCTGGCCCAGTGCATCATGGGAACAGGGCAGACCAAACTACCAAGCCAATTCTTCACTGGAAGGAAACAAGCTTCCGGGGACCGGTTTCTGGCATTACAGCCGTCTTCGGCCCGGCTTGCTTGAATCCTGATGGTGCAATGAGCAAGGGACTCATGTCTGAGCATACCCTTCCACACTCATGGTGGCCAAAATAATTTCAAAAAGGGGGTGGTGATGGACCATCACCACCCCCTTTTCTGAATCATTTTGTCCACAATAAGCGTGGAAGGGTATACTCAGATGTGAGTCCCTTGCTCATTGCACCATCAGGATTCAAGCAAGCCGGGCCGACGACGCCTGAAATGGCAGAAACCGGTCCCCAGAAGCTTGTTTCCTTCCCAGTATAAGAATTGGCTTGGTAGTTTGGTTTGCCCTGTTCCCATCATGCACTGGGACAGGAACAGACTAATTTGCATATAGCCAAGTTCTGAGCTGGGATGGTGCAGTGAGCTAAAAAACGGTGATGGATCAAGCCCTGATCTTTGGACTGGGTAAGAGTGGTCTGCTTAATTCAGGCACTCTGTTCATCACCACCCCCTTTTCTGAATCATTTTGTCCACCACAAGCGTGGAAGGGTATACTCAGATGTGAGTCCCTTGCTCATTGCACCATCAGGATTCAAGCAAGCTGGGCCGACGACGCCTGAAATGGCAGAAACCGGTCCCCAGAAGCTTGTTTCCTTCCCAGTATAAGAATTGGCTTGGTAGTTTGGTTTGCCCTGTTCCCATCATGCACTGGGACAGGAACAGACTAATTTGCATATAGCCAAGTTCTGAGCTGGGATGGTGCAGTGAGCTAAAAAACGGTGATGGATTAAGCCCTGATCTTTGGACTGGGTAAGAGTGGTCTGCTTAATTCAGGCACTCTGTTCATCACCACCCCCTTTTCTGAATCATTTTGTCCACCATAAGCGTGGAAGGGTATACTCAGATGTGAGTCCCTTGCTCATTGCACCATCAGGATTCAAGCAAGCCGGGCCGACGACGCCTGATATGGCAGAAACCGGTCCCCGGAAGCTTGTTTCCTTCCCAGTATAAGAATTGGCTGGGTAGTTTGGTTTGCCCTGTTCCCATCATGCACTGGGACAGGAACAGACTAATTTGCATATAGCCAAGTTCTGAGCTGGGATGGTGCAGTGAGCTAAAAAACGGTGATGGATCAAGCCCTGATCTTTGGACTGGGTAAGAGTGGTCTGCTTAATTCAGGCACTCTGTTCATCACCACCCCCTTTTCTGAATCGTTCTATCTCAAAGGCATGAACAACCCAGACATCTACATCCAATCGCCTTCATGGCGAGGATACTGAGTACAGCAGAAGCTAATTACACCATAGCAGAAAAAGAACTCTTGGCCATCAGAGACTCTTTCCTGGAATGGAGGCATTGGCTCTTGGGAGCAAAACATTTGGTGATGGTTTATACCGATCACCGAAACTTGCAGTTCATGCGAGCAGTGCGACATCTCACCCCACGACAACTACGTTGGATGTTGTTTTTTGAGGAATATCAATTCATTGTTACCTACCGACCAGGTGTGAACAACAAAAAATCAGACGCTTTAAGATGACAGGAGAACCCCGTTATGCACACAACAACCCCGAATCGAGCTATTATTGAGCCTGCCAAAGTCCTGTGTGTTACTCAGACCGGGGATTTCTTGACAGGAGTGAAAACAGGTGCGCGGACGTGTGTATGGAGAACCTGGCTTCGACACCATAAGGAATGGAAAGTGAAGCAAGGAATACCGGTGAAGGGGCCACAGTTGTTGGTGCCTAGCAAGACTTTACAGAAAACCGTCTTTTCTTGGTGTCATGATTCGCCTTGTGCTGGTCACGTGGGATATGCGAAGACGTTGAAGAAGGCGTTAAGACAGTTTTGGTGGCCCTCTATACGACCGGACATAAACCAATGGGCAAAAGGGTGTGTCACATGCGCACGGATGAAATCCAACCGACAGCAACCTCAAGGACTGTTGCAACCCTTACCTACCCCTGAAACCCCGTGGGAAAGATTCTCTGTTGACTTTATAGTTGGTCTTCCCAAAGATCAAGGGAAAACAGCCATCATAGTGGTGGTAGACTACCATACCAAGATGGATCACTTTGTCGCATGTAAACAGGTCCCCACGGCAGGGCAGCTAGCACATCTGTTATTGGTAAACATAGTGCTTTTACTTGGCCTACCACGGGTTATAGTCTCTGACAGGGGGGCTCAGTTCACAGCTCGTTTCTGGAAAACCTGGTGCTCCGAACTGAGAATAACATCTTCCCTTTCCACTAGTTTCCACCCCCAGACAGACGGACAAACTGAGAGGCTGAATCAAATGCTCAAACAATACCTGCGTTGTTACGTGCAGGACAACACAGGGTCTTGGGTGGATTGGCTGTGGGTGGCGGAGATCGCTTACAACAGCACAAAACACTCTTCCACACAGCACTCTCCCTTTTTCTGTTCATATGGGCATCACCCTGGGTTCAACCCGCTGTTACTCCCTGGTTCCAATGTCAGGTTGCCTGAAGTTAAGGAGAGGTTGTTACGTGTCCGCGAGATCCTCCTTGCCACATGGAACACCCTAGTGCAAGCCAAAGCCAGGTACAAGAAACAGGCTGACAAACACCGTAGGCCTTGTCCTGTGTAAAAGAAGGGCGACCGTGTATGGGTGTCCACGAAACACATAAAGTTCAGGAGGTACATTGTATTTAACCCTAGATTCATCGGTCCTTACCGTGTCATTGAGCATGTTAGCCCTGTGGCTGTGAAGGTACGTCTGCCTGCGCACTTCAGGATTCACCCGGTGTTTCATGTATCCCTGTTGAAACCCTGTCGATGCCCAGTGCGGTGGGCTCCTCTTCCTATATGGGTTCAGCAGGAACGTGAATACGAGGTTCGGGATGTGTTGGATTCCCGGTTGGTAAGGGGACGGTTGCAATACCTGTTGGCGTGGAAGGGTTATGGCCCTGAGGAAGATTCCTGGGAACCGGCCAGGGCAGTGCACGCTCCTCGTCTGGTGGCCAGGTTCCACCGGTTGTATCTGGATCGGCATGTTGCTGGTCAGCGCCCCTTGTGAAGGGGGATATACTGTCACGATCCGCTGTCATGCCACTGTCAAGCATTCACCGGCAAGGCGCTGCCCGTCCTTGCGCGATGCGGGGAATACTGGCAAAGAACTACATCTCCCGGCATGCTCGCGAAGCGCGTTACGTCCACATTACCGGAAGTTAAAGCCTGGTCGGGGAAGCCGGCGCTGCCGATAATTGTGCTTCAGAGGTCGTGGTTGGCATTGGAGCTATGGCGGTAAGACTATCCTGGTAACTTCTTTTGTCCTGACGTGCATCCCGCTCTGGATTTGGGTGCAGGCAGTGAGAACATTGTTTTGAGCGGATTCCGCTCCTTATGGTAAACCCGGTACTTTTCTTGAACTCCCTATAGGAGTCAGGGTACACTCTGGATATTGTGAAGAGGCTCTTTATCTTAGTCCTTGGTTTGCATCTCCCCGTTGGCCGAGTCGCGCATTCCGCCGTCTCGATGCGGGGAGAGAAAGGATCCTGAATTACGATCCTATTTCGACTTTATGTTGCAAAGAGCCTTTTCTTGTTTATGCTCGCATCGAGACAGTTTTGGTTCGAGTTATTCACCACGAGGAGCGTTTTGGGCTCAAATTAATCCAATTTCATACCCATAGAATGTATGGAGCGTTGGATTATATTTTGGCTCCTAACAAACTGTGGAACAGGCGAAGTTAAGGAGTATTAACCCCGTCTGTCATTCTATATGATTTTCCACATAACCTTTTATATCCTGTTAATATAGGAGAGAGGAGCTAAGGGGGAACTGTCAGTGGGTTTGGCTACACATGAAGGAGCATTCTCCTAGGTATGGTTGTGTATGAAAACCGCATGATTTCACGACAGATATAAGTGTATCTAGATCCAACACCTTCTCTTGTTTTCCTATTATAGTTAACCAAAGTCCTGGTTCCACCCTACTCTCTCCCTATATGAGGCATCAGTATTTTCCTTTACAGGTAGGACTGTGGGGGGGTATAGTACAGTGAAGCAAGAGAGGGGAGGAATATAGAATGTATTAAAACAGGTGAACCTTATTGTTGTGTTCTGAATACCTTCTATTGTCATTTCAGGTCTCCCTCCCTGCTGTCCCCTTCCTTTCCTTCCCTCACTTGACTATCCTGGTAGTCTGTGTAGTTACACTTCAGACTCTGGGGCCGTCGAGAGGTGGATCCCCTATAGCATCGGCACAGTCCTGAAGATAACGGAAGAAGGAGCCTGACACAGAGACGCTAAGTTCCCGACTCCCTCCGAAAGATACCCTAGGGATCCGAACAACTTTACAATAATCCGGACCCTAGAACACCTCCCAGGGGGAAGGGGGAAAATTGGATAAAATAACAAAAGAGAAGAGACTGGTCCTGGAGCTGGCTCTCTTGCTTCCTGTTCTCGGTCTACTTTTGTCCGATCTGCAGACTACTTGTCTATGAGAACCTATAACAGATAACACACATATTTAACTCCTATCCTATCCTACTCTATTCTATCTCTACTTTTATTCCTATTCTACCTACGTACCACATATGTCCAAGAACTGAGATCCTCTTCTATTTTTTGCTCTATTGTTTTCCTCTGCTTTTCTGCGTGACTCAGTAGATACTAAACCTACGAAATAATGTTTACTTTACTCTCTGCACTTTCCTTAACTCTCTGTAAATACTATAATTGAATTGTTTTACTCACTTCTCATACTGATTCGCTAAATTGTAAATCTCTCTCACTCAAGTTTCCTTTCTTTATCTCCTTGTCGTCTTTTCTAAACATCTATGTACAGTGTTTCCTCACAGTTTATTTGAGTAACTAATATTCTTTTCTTTTTCTCACTCTAGGTACCACAGTACTTGAATACTCTTAAGTCAAGGTAAGTATTTTTCTGGAACTAACAAACTAAGTTTTCAACCAATTGCCACTTGTTTAATTAGGCCACTTAGCTCTGTGTTCTTTTTCTTCTGAGGAACTGCTGAATTTCCGGCTCGTACTCTTCCTGGTTCTTATGGCCTCTAAAATGCGCGGTGTCAGCTCTCTTCAAATTTCGGCACGGCAAGTTACTATTAAGGGAGACCTACTCCCGACGAGAGTCGCGGACGCCGACCCAGCGGAACCCGACTCGAAAACTAAGACTGTAACCTCTGGGAAAACTGAGCTTCAAAATTCCGGTGCACACTGCTGAAAATCTCTAGTGAAGTGCGCAGTGTTTTCTCAGCGCGGGCTTCAAATCACCTCAGGACACCGGTGCGCTGACAGGAGGCAAACAACTAGACCGCAATCTCGTTTCCAAGATCAGCGGCCATCTTGGAATTCCGGGAATGCTGTAGGACCGACCAGCTGCTGCTTCTTGCCCACTTATTCTTCTTCTGGGTAGGTTTTCTTGATGACC
This sequence comes from Lissotriton helveticus, assembly GCF_964261635.1. NCBI lineage: Eukaryota > Metazoa > Chordata > Amphibia > Caudata > Salamandridae > Lissotriton > Lissotriton helveticus. The sequence goes on from NC_136059.1 coordinate 1,376,968,512, forward strand.
AAGTACCCATAACGGTCTGCACATCTTTTGAGGTTCTGACAGTGACAGTGGCAACTTTAGGCTGCTGCCATTGAAAAATAGCTGGCTTAGATTCAATAGTGTTTGTGTGGTTAATAAGGGAAGAAAGCTCAGGCTGAAGAAGCATCTTCAATATAGGGAGACAGTCCTCTATTAATTGATCAGTGCTGATAAAACTTGAAGTCAAAACACCCTCTGCACCCCATAATTAAAGAAGGAGGATAGAACTGTCCCTGAGGCCAAGGGTGACATGTTTGGCCAACAGTCTCTCTAAATTTATTGAGAATGTTCCGCTTAGGCCTCGTAATATTAGATCCCTGCTGAAAACTATCAGCATCAATTATGTCTACAGAGATCATTTGCGTGGCACCCCCAATGGAAGATTTAAGCCGGGCAGAGGATAACATTGTTCCGGGGGACAAGGAGTCAGCCGTGGCATCTAGCGCAGGACTTAAAGAGAATCTTCTTTCAGCTAAAGCAATTTCTGTGCTAATGACCCCCATGGCACTTTCCAGCATCCTTTCAATAGAGATACCTTTCTCAGGGGAGTGTAAGCTTTAAGGTTACCAGTAGCTTTTCTTTTGCCAATTTTGAAGGTAAATAGATAGCCTCTTCTGGCGGAAGCAAAGTTTGTAACTTCTGGCACACAAACAAGGAAGAACAAAACCAAAAATGACCTTCAGAAAGAAACCGAGAGCAGTGGCCCAGCCAGCCTCCTTCAGGCTTTGACAGAAGCAGACAGGCCCGCTGCTCGCCCGTTCTTCTCCAGGGCACGAACCCAGGCATGCCTCATGTGAGTCCCGTGAGTTTCCAGTGCCTGGGGGTCCAAATGTGCTCAAAAGTACTCTCGTTGCTCTGAGCCCCACCTCTTGGGCTCCAGGGAAGGATTATGGGGGTTGTAGTCCCCACCAACACACATCACCAGGCAACAGGTCATTCCGGGGGTCCAAATGCACTTAAGAGTGCTCTTGCTGCTCTGAACATTTCCTCTTGGTTTCCATGGAAGGATTCTGGGGGTTGTAGTCCCCCCCCCACCCCTCCCGGAAGCACATAGCACCAGGTAACAGGTTGACCCTCTCCCCTGGAGATATCTAAGCCATAGATTTCTTTAAGGATATTGTCTGAATCATGATTAACTCATATTCCAAAGCATTCTGCTAACTTTGCACACCATGAAAGAGGATATTCAAGAGAGCTTTCACTAGTATTGGGAGTGAGGGAAAAGGCTATTGAGTTGTTCCATTTTATAGTTAGACCCAAAAGAAATTCACATTTTATTTATTTTTGAATGTTAGGGGTTAAGTTAACTTTAGGGTCTCTTATATAAACCACCATTTCATCTTCATATAAGGACATGAGCAAAATATGATGAGTAAAACTAAGGGCACAGTTGGAGTAATGCTGCTGCAATCTGCATTCACGAAGATCAATCACTAGAGCAAATAAAAATGGGGGGAGCGGGCATCTCTGTCTGGTTCCATGTGTTATGACTATATTGGGTCAGATACCATTATGTTAGCATGGATATATACGGTGGGGCTAGTCTATTTCTATCCAGTCATAAAAAATGCGTGGCATTCCCATTGACATGTGTATGCTGAACAGAAACTCTCATCCTAGAGAATCAACTGCCTTGGCCGCACCTAGGAGTACAGCTTTGGCTTCCAGGTCCGGTTCAGCAGTGACTCAAAATAAACAGTGTCTGAAGATTATGTACTGTGAATCTAGTTAGAATAAAACCTGACTGATCAGGCAGTACTAAGGCAGTGAGAAGTGGGTAAAGTCAGTTTATAGGAATAATTTTGGTATCTTTATTAATAGGTAACTGTGGCCTGTACGTTTTCAGAAAGCTGCAATGCTTTACCCGGCCAAAGCAGTGTTTTTCCCCATTGTACACTTACACAGAAATTGAGATCACTGGATTTCCCATCTTCCATCTAAACAGGAAATTAAAACAGTTGATTTCTCCTCATTCAACTGAAAAATTGGTTGAAGCGGTTTGGGAAGGGGTAGATTGGAGTTGGGTAGATTGGGGTGGGGTGGATTGGAGTGGGGTGGAAAGGAGTGGATTGGGGTGGAGTGGGTTAGATTGGAGTGGAGTATATTTGAGTGTAGTGTAGTAGACTGGAGTGAAGTGGAGAGGGGAAGATTTGAGTAGAGTGGAGTTTGGCAGATTAGAGTGCAGCTGGGTACATTGGGTGGATTGGAGTGCAATAGATTGTTGTAGATTGGAGTGGGGTCAATTGTGGTGGAGTGGGATAGATTGGAGTGGAGTGGGGTAGATTAGAGTGGGGAGGAGATGGCTAGATTGCAGTGGTGTTTAGAGTGGGGTAAATCGGAATGGAGTGGGGTACATTTGACTGGGGTAGAATGAAGTGGAGTGGGTAGAGTGGAGTGGGGTAGATTGGACTGGAGTTGGGTAGATTGGAGTGGAGTGGGTTGGATTGGGGGAACATTAGAGTGAAGTGGATTGGGGTAGATTGGAGTGCGGTATATTGAAGTGGATTGGAGTGGCGTGGGGTAGAATGGGCCTATTGGAGCAGAGGGGGTCGATTTGAGTGGAGTGTGGCAGATTGGGGGTGAAATGGGATATGGTTGATTGGGTTAGATTGGGTGGTGTTAGGTAGATTGTAGTGGAGTAGATTGTAGTGGAGTGCAGAAGATTGTCGTGAAGTAGGGTAGACTGGGTCATAATGGAGTAGTTTGAGATAGATTGTATTGGAGTGGAGTGGATTGAAGTAGATTGACTGAAATAAGGGTAGATTGAGTAAGAGTGGGGAATATTGAAGTGGGGTAGATTGAAGTGAGGGAGATTGGAGGGGTGGGTAAATTGGGGGTGGGGTAGATTGGAGCAGAGTTGGGTAGATTGGAGCAGAGTTGGGTAGAGTGGAGCAGAGTTGGGTAGATTGGATCAGAGTTGGGTAGATTGGAGCAGAGTGGGGTAGATTGGAGCAGAGTGGGTAGATTGGCAGGAGTGGAGTAGGGTAGATTAAAGTAGAGTAGAGTGGGGTAGATTGCAGGGAAGTGGAGTGGGTTAGATTGGGGTACATTTGAGTGGGTGCACAGACATAATATCGACTCCAAAATATCGTTTGGACAGAATATCGAGTTTTAAATATCGTTTGGACAAAATATCGACAGGACAGAATATCGACAGCCAAAATATCGTTTTTAAGGTAAGTGAAGTAATATCGACTGTAAATAATATAGAAAGTGAAAATATCCAAGTATATAATCTAGATAGTAAAAAATATCGTTTTTTAAATAATATTTAATTATTTATGGTGTTTTTATGTTATAATATGTGTGAAAAGTGTCATTTTATGTTATAATTATTTTTAATTAATGATTTTTTTAAAATTATTGTGTAATTTTATTCTGTAGCGGGTTGTGGGTTTATAGGGGAATAGGGTGGGAAGTAATTTAATTATAATTAATTAAATATGTAAATGTATTAATTGGTAGTAATAATTAATTAATTGGTAATTAAATAATGTTTGTTAATTATTTAAAATTTAATTGGTAATTAATTTATTTTAATTGATTAATTGCTAATTATGTAAATTAAAATAATTTATTTCCTGTAGCGGGTTGTGGGTTTATAGGGGAATAGGGTGGGAAGTAATTTAATTATAATTAATTAAATATGTAAATGTATTAATTTGTAGTAATATTTAATTAATTGGTAATTAAAAAATATTTGTTAATTAATTAAAATGTAATTGGTAATTAATTTAATTTAATTGATTAATTGCTAATTATGTTAAATTAAAGGGGTATTTTTAGGATTCAGGGTCAGTTTTTGGTTTTTGGGTAAAGGGGTATTTTTAGGGTTCAGGGTCAGTTTTTGGGTAAAGGGGTATTTTTTGGGTTCAGGGTCAGTTTTTAGTTTTTGGGTGAAGGGGTATTTTTAGGGTTCAGGGTCAGTTTTTAGTTTTTGGGTAAAGGGGTATTTTTTGGGTTCAGGGTCAGTTTTTAGTTTTTGGGTAAAGGGGTATTTTTAGGGTTCAGGGTCAGTTTTTAGTTTTTGGGTAAAGGGGTATTTTTAGGGTTCAGGGTCAGTTTTTAGTTTTTGGGTAAAGGGGTATTTTTAGGGTTCAGGGTCAGTTTTGGGTTTTTGGGTAAAGGTTTTTTTTTAGGGTTCAGGGTCAGTTTTGGGTTTTTGGGGTACAGGGGTACAGTGTAAAAATAAAGTAAAATTAAATTTACATTAATTTAATTTAATGAAATGAAATGAAATTAAATTATATTAAATTAATTTTAAATAATTTAAATGATAAAAATTAATATATACTTACCAATACTTACGTTGTAATGGTAGTGCGTTGTAAAAGTTGCGTTGTAACGTCATATGTCCACTGTTGCACTCTTTGGAGTGGAAATAGTAATTTTAACCCCTATGCTATCCAACGCTTTCCCTACTGTTGCACCCACTGGAGTGGGAATAGTAATTTTTACTCTTTTGTATTTGTACGTTAATAATATTGGCTATTATTTAATTAAATTTTGTTACTATATATATATATGTTTTAAGAAATATGATTAAAAAAATATTATTTTTTTACTTTCATTAATTATTTAATTATTAAAAGTTATTTTAAGTATTGTTAAGTATATTTTAGTTATTAATTTTTTATATTAATGTAATTAAACATTGTTTTTATTAAAGTCGATATTTTTTACAACTATATTTTTGTAAACGATATTTTTAACTCGATATTTTTGTACTTACCTGTTTGTAGATAGAAACTCGATATTTTGTCTCTCGATATTTTGTCAACGATATTTTTGTTGGTCGATATTATGTCCCTCGATATTATTTCAGTGATCCATTTGAGTGGAGTGGAGTGAAGTGGAGGTTGACAGATTGGAGTAGAGTGGGTTAGATTGGAGTGATGTAGAGTGAAGTGGGTAAGTGGTGTGAGTGGAGTGGCATGGAGTGGAGTGGCATGACATGTTGTAGAGTGTCTTAGAGTTGAGGGGCATAGAGTGGAGTGGCATGTCATAGAGTGGAATCTAGTGGAGTGCTACTAAATGGAATGGCGTGGCATAGAGTGGAGTGGTGTAGTGTGGAGTGTGCATGATGTGATAGTGCACTGCCTTTACAGACAACTCATTTTCAATTGAGATGACCTTTACATTTGCACCAAAATACGGTTATAATGAACTCTAAGGATAATGTGTTCAAACATCATCACCTAGTGTTTTGATGTGTTTTGACAGTATCAAATATTTGTTTCCACCATACTTCAGAATTTCAAAAACAATGTGTTTCATTTGTGCTAATTCTTATATATTCTGAAACATCAGCAGAGTTCATTTTTTGTTGTGTACTAGAAAACAAATCCTACACACTTTCCTCCTACATGGATACTCAGCAGGATTGTCACATACATTCTCTCACTTTGAAGTAAACACCAAGCTTCCTTGGTAGAGATATCTTGACATTTGGCCTCTGTCTTTGAATGCATACCAAAAGTGACATGATAAGGACAAGAAGTAAAGTCCTGTTTACAGCATGTTTGTAGAAGAATACAGTAAACAAGGTTTGGGCAACGGGATGGACAAACTTAAGCTGGAAAGTCTAAAGCAAATAAATGCAACAAAACAGAAAGTTAGAAAATGTGAGTTACAAACCACAAAGCCAATGGCTAGCAACGGGCGGAATGCATTCTTAGGTCAGCTTTCTGAATGTCCCCAAGATGTCTTTAGCAAACCAGACAGCTGTGCTGAATAAGATAGTGCTCAGGATTGTTGGCTATGTAAATAAGAGGCCCTTAATAATTGAAGGTGTGTGATATTTTGGATCACATTTGGGGTCAATGAAATTCAGTGTGGAAGGGGCTTGTGCCTCCTACTAGGATTGGTATATGGAGGAAATAAAATGTTAGAGTGGAATTATTCGAGAGAGGAGGGATAAAGAGAGCTTTGAGGCATGATACTTAGTCTAGGAATGATAAGTGGCATCTCAGGATGAGGATAATTGCACATTGCTCCCCGAAAGGATGTCTGGCGCTAGACAGCAATTCATCCTAACTCTATAGGTCCCAGAAACCAAATGAGTAAGGGAAAAGCCACGTCTTCAGCATCTCATCAAAAGTCAAAACATCAGAAGTCGAGCAGCGATAGAGAGGATGGGCGTTCTAATGTAAAGACACCACATAGTTAAAAGTATGGCCCCCATTCTGGTTGTCGTAATTCACCTACATAGTATCAAAGCCTCATTAGCAGAGCAGAAGGCACGCACTGGCTTGAGAAAGACAATTCTACCATGTAGCGCCACGTGTACGGCCTCATATAGTGCTTTGTGTGCATGACAAAGTAGCATAAAGCTTACGGACTGGTAACATATTAAAGGAATTTAAACAGCCTGAAACAGAGATCCCTATGGGAAGATTGCAAATCAGTCTTGCGGCTGAATTGTGAATCAATAGAAAGTGGGTAAATAAATACTCAGCCATTACAATATTCACATCATTACCCTAATCTAATCTACTCACAAGTCTAGATGAGAAAATGTAAAGTGAAAGAAATTTTGGAAAACTAGAGGGTGTATATTTGTGGAGTATCAGAACACATTTGTGATTGTGAATAGGGTCCAATAATTAGGTCTGTGGTATTCACATGAATGTACTACGTACAAGGAGGTAATAAAGAGGACTTGTTTTATATATAGTAGCTACATCAACAATGAAATGTCAAGTAAACATAGTTGAAATATTTTTTACTGATCCAGACGAAGGCTCAAATGAGTTGGCCAAAAATATGGATCCTTAGCTGAGGAACCTGAAAAGTATTGGCTGGAGGAAGAGGGCTTGAGAACATATAATGTAGATGTGGAAAGGATATTTTAAAACAGGAATATGAACCACATGATTTGGAGCTCTCCCCAAACCAACACTAAAGTATGAATAGGTTGCTTGCTTGTCTAGGTTTACATTGATTTTTATTGTTTGTGATGTATCTAATGAATTGTGATGTGTACAATGAATTGTTCAATAGATTGAAGATGTTTGATACAATGCACTTTTGATAGTTAAAATTATATTTGTTTGATATTGTTTACAATAAAATAAGTTATATTATGAGTTTGGGTAATATGTCCATGTGAGATAAGTGTCATAAGGATGATTGTATTCGCTGGAGTAGACAGACATATAGATTCCAGTGATTTCAATTTACTCAGCTATCGAGTGATCTGTCTCAAGAATCCTGGAAGAATTTGCAGTTCCAGCTACCAAATTTATCACTCATGAAATGATAGCTACAAAGTGTAGGTCTTTTAACTTTAATCAGTAACAGTTTAAACATGAAATCCTCAGTTATTTAAACCAACTAAAATATCTCTTGATAGTCACACTTGTAGACAATTACAAAAATCATATCATTATTATAAATGTTTTTTTCCCCACATCACTTATAAAGGTAAAATGTGAATATTTCTTATCCCTAGGTGAACTGGAAAGGGCCTTGAAGTCCTAGGCAAGAAGCTTTCTTTTTCTGACTGGTAATTTAAACCAATAGATATTTCCCTCAAATGGTCTAGTTCTACTGAAGACTTGCCTGGCCTCCACTATCTCATTCAAATGCCATCACTACCAGTACTACAAGCCCCCTTCCACAACCAGTCATCAAATATACATCTTATTAACTAACCTCAGTTTTCAATCATTAAACAGAAGATTTTCAATTGACTAACCAGCCAATAATACACTCTAATCTGGGACCGCATGCAGCTAATTGGATTATGCATTTATCCACTATTCAAAATTTCGCATCTGCAAAAACTTTGAAATTCAATTTCGAGAAGAGTGATCAAAATCCCCAGGTAATCACATTTAATTTCAACCACTAAGAACATCAAACTAGTTCAACTGTATCTGACAAACCATACACCTTAATTAACAATAAATAAATTAAGTATAATGAGAATCTTAACTGCAAGAAGCAAGGACTACAGGAACTGGATTTTATATTGGATAGACTAACTTTTCATTTATTTGACCTAAGTAAATCAACTGGATATCAGAGTGAGGAGTACTTTTGTGTTTAATCATCACTTTCTGACTTCTTACTCACCCTACTGAGAGAAGCCCAGGATTAGCCATCACCCCAGTTTTAGAATTAACAATCTAATACGTAATATAAAACAGCTTTATAGAAAGAAACTAAGGTCTGACTGACTAAACAAGACTGCCAAATTTTTCACTAAACTAAATTCCATACTCTCAGTATTCTTATAGTCTGGTAAGAAGCCGCGTATGTCCTTATCGCGTCTCCGCCTCCCCAAATCGGAAGGTGGGGTTAATTTCCCAAACTTTCCTGCCTATCATAAGGCGTTCCTCCTGAAACAAGCAGCCGTTTGGCTCAAAGACCCTACTGACCCCCCTCCTCTGTGGGCTAAACTCGAACGTCTTTCTCTTTCTCCTTTTTCCTTTGCTGAATACTTATCCTTCTCTCGTAAGCCCCAATTCTTGTCCAGTCCAATTCATAAATACACCGCGAAACTACTTTTAGCCATTACTCCGGCTCCTCCCTCTTCTATTGCAGAACTTCTCGCCACTACGATTTGGTATAATAATAGCATTCTTATCAAATTGAAACCCTTCTACTGGAAAACTTGGCGACAGCGTGGTTTAATCTGGGTCTCCCAACTTTTCACTGGATCTGTCTTTACCCCTTTTCCGGTTCTTCGTCAACTCTTTTCTCTCCCTGCCTCCTTTGTTCATAAATACACCCTACTCAAACATGCAGTTATGTTCGCCTATGACTCTCTCTCCAACTCTACTCCGACTATGACCCCTACTGCTCCCGTCTCTTCTTTACGCACTCAACTACGCTCTAACCCATCAGCGTCCTCCATCTACCACTCCTTTTACGATCCTCCATCACCTAGGCCTAAATCCAAAGTTGAGGAGCAATGGGAATCTGATCTTGCTGTCTCGTGGCCCACGTCCCTGTGGGATAAAATATGGACTAAAATTCGCAAATCTTCCAGGGCTGCTTCTCTCACACAAACCCTTTTTTTCATCTACAATCGCCTTCTGTACACACCATCTATCCTCCACAAGCGTTTTCCCCTGACCCCAGATCTCTGCTGGTCCTGTTCGCACCCCAACGCCACACTTTTTCACATGCTTTTCACATGCCCTCCCACGAATGCCTTCTGGACTAAAGTCTGGAATCAAGTCAATTCTATTTTCAATACCTCCATCCCTTTCTCTATCCCTGACATTTTCCTTGGTTCACTTTCCTTTTCTTGGACTGATGTTGCAGCAAGTGTTCATATTGTTGACCTATTATTGGCTGTTGCGTTTCAGCAAATTACTGTTAACTGGAAAGACTCCAAGGGAATTACTTTTAAAGCTTGGTGGTTCAATGTCTGTTACAATAGCAGACTAGATACTGCATTTGTTTATCCCACTTCCCTAGCTCCGAAAAGGCTTTCATTGTGGCTCCCCGTTACCCTTTACCTAGATACATGTGCCAAACGTTCCTTTCAACTGACCCCAGTTCAACAAGAAGTCTCGAAACCCCCTTGAATGACCTTTTGTTCCTTATTATTCATTAATGTTTATTCAACTGCATATTTGTGCATTGCCTCTACTGTTATATAGCTTCAATGCTTGTAATTTCTAAAGTTTTAGCCTCATTCTTATCTCCCTTTCCTTTCTCTCTTCCCTACCCTCCCTTCCTTCCTTGTCCCTCCCCCCGTTTTCTTTTATCACACCTTTTTTTTTTTTTATAATGCTCTCAGTTACTACCCATGCTATTCCTGTTGTTTTCACTTTGTATACTATGCTGCCATTATTTGATTATCTTAATAAACTTTTCTTTGAACTAAAAAAAAAAGAGTGCCAAGATCACGATGTGAGGAAAGATAACTGAAATAACTTGAAACAGTCAGGAATCTGCATGGATCAGATTAGTGGATGCTATAAAAAATAAATACCAACAAACTATTCTGGACCTTGATTGGCCATGGACAGGGTCATAAAGAAGACCAAAAGATTTTTTTATTTGAAGTGACACCTGGGCATGCCATATACGAGACCTATATTGAACCCCATCAATTGCATACTCCCACTCTTCATTCTCCATCACTGAAAAAGATATCATTTTGATAATATAAAAAGTTCCTACACTAACTCAACGGGTCCTAAAGACTTACCAATGAACATCATAGAAACTGACCTGACCCTGTGGAGCTTTCTATTGCTTAATTTTTTTCCTGTGTTTTATCAACTTGGATGAAACCAAGATCATGGAATGGGTCCAATATTCACCCAATCTATGAGAAGACCTTAAATATGATCCTAAGAACGATTAACTTATCGCTCCATGTTACAAAGCAGTCGGGTTCTTTCGTGATTATGTGTACAAGCGTCCTTTTCTACGCAGAGGCCCTGGCCTCCAATGCATCTCAAACTACCAAGCCCTCTGTTGTCAGTGTCTGTGGCCAGTGATACCTGTAAACCGGTCGCTTGCATATGACCATGTTTTGCCGAAAGGTCCAGGCTTTAGATTACTACAACCCATCGAGGTTTAACTGCAAAGATGAAAATTTATTTAGAAGCTTCTTGGTGAGGCTCAAAGATCAGAAAATCAGACACTACAAGATTAAACAATAAGGACATTTTCAAAACATAAACAACAATGAATGGCCCAGTCATAACGAAAAGTATCCAACGGATTTGAACGGTCCCTTCAAAATGTAGGAGCGACAGGAATCTATTGACTAACTTCTTGGCTTGACAGACGACTTGAGTATGGTGATAATGCTGACAAATACAAAAACGTTAATGGTAATGCTGATAATGCACCAAAAAACATGAAGCCACTCATAAATTTAGATGTTAGTAATCCTGAGATCAAGGCAATGTGATGGGCTTGGCTAATCTCCAGATTTACCGCCACAGTGACTACTTGATAATGTTGAAGGCAATTTGAATCCTTGTACAGGAACATCTGAGTCAGGAAGCTGTGACAAAAGCACATCAGTCAAAAACTAGCTTGCCTATTGCATTAGAAAGCACTTGCTTTGCATTGATACACAAGCAGTGCTTAATTTGAGTCTGTGGTTTCCGGTGCTCGCCCTAGCACTTAATTGTCAACACCAGTGCTGGTGACAGTCTGCCACAAAGTTGTTCTTTCTGACTAATTTAGAGATGACTACAACAGTTGATTATTAATTCAAGAAATATTAAAAATTACTATTATCTGCTGCCTAAGCCATTCTTATAGCTTTAAGGGGCGGAAATAGTCAGAATTGTCCAACTCGTTGGAGTGTGATAGTAGTTGTGTTGTTACAATCACTGGCAGCATAGCAGTGGCAATGTGTGGTGCAAGCGGCAATGCCCTCCTGACCAGAGCCCTACAAATTAAGCACTGTACAGGAGATGCTGCTCTTCATGAAGCTGCTCGAATTCTTCCATTACTCCACATTGAGAGCTCCGAGATCTCCAAACAAGGATTAATGAAGCTATTGTAGCTGTTAAGGGAGAAACAGAGTACAGACTAGGAAAAATGGGAAGATGAAAAAAGTGAATAACTTGATCGCTGTATGTACTCCGTGCAATTTAGAAACTGAGTTCCACTCTGGCATGTTGTTCAGTCAGTATGTGAATCAATATTTGTGTTTGTGTTTCCAAATGGAAACATTGTGCTTAAAACTGCAGATTGAAACTGTATTCTACCATCAAAATATTTCTTTTTGTATAGCTCTCGGAGATTGCGAAGAGAAGCTATTTGCTAAATATTTACTTAACAAATTAACAAGCTGGGCTAACTATTCAAGCTTTAACCCCTTCACCCACACCAATTTTCGTCCGTTTTTTTCATTTTTTTTGTTAGAGTTTTCTTTAGTGCAAACTAGACCCAAAAATATCAGGTATCAGAGTGCATGGGCACCAGTTTCGTTACAGATGGTCATATTCATTTTTTTATGCCCGGGGAGATTAAAAGCCTGATTCATGTACGGGCCGTTTTGCGTGGCCCTAATAGCGAATCATAGCGACTCGCTATTGAGGACACGCAAAACGGCATTCATGTAGGAATTGCTAAATAAATAGCGATTCCTACATGTTCTCCATTTGCGAGTAGAAATTTCCTACTCGCAAAAAAAGGAATAACTCCCCATTCATTCCTATGGGCCAAAAGGCCCATAGGAATGAATGGGGAGTATCCCTTATTTGCGAGTAGCAATTTACTACTCGCAAATAAGATAGCGATTTTAAGGGTGCCAGGGGTGTCCAAAGGACACCCTGTAGCACCCCTAAAATGCACATTTGAACAGGTGTTGCGCACACACATGTCCAAAGGACATGTGTGTGTGCAACATGCAACTTAGAAAAATGCTTTTAAAAGCATTTTTCTGAGTTTTTGCTATTTACTGAGAGGTCTGACCTCTCGGTAAATAGCGGCCCAAATTAGCAAAATCGCAATTTTTGAAAGTGTCATGAATAGCATTTAAGGAATCTCTAATAGAGATTCATGAAATGCTAATCCGCGCATATTAGCTAATTCTTCATTAGCGATTTTTGCATTTGGGATTGTGAATCCCAAATGCCAAAATTGCACTCGCAAAAGGCAAGATTCTGAGAATCTTGCCCTTTGCGAGTGCAATTTAGCTTCATGAATCAGGCTGTAAGTGATTTGCCCAGAATCACAGGAAGTTGAGCGTTGTTGCCGAGATGCGAACCTGGTTCCCCAGCTCCGCGGTCGACAGCTCTAGCCGTAAGGCTTCAATATTTTCCCTGGTTGCGTGACTATCAATGATATTATTACATTGTCCATTGGAGCTAAAAAGGCAAGTCTAAAAAACAATAGTCGTTTTGCTTGTTTTATCAATTATAGTACAGATAGAGCAAATTGTGATTGTCTCTGTAACAAACTATTAAATTGAAGAATCGAGCCTTCTTTACTTCACTTCATTGTAGATATACATAAAGATGTTTGGGTGAGGATAAAACAGATCATGTTTAACACCTAAATTTCCAACAATTAACAACGTTTGTTGTTTGTCTAGGGTCGGTGGGTCCCTACGGTGTGGTGGCAGGGTGTGTGGGGACGAAGGGAGGAGGGCAGGGGGTTGACGAGGTGCTGATATTTATTATGCTGAGGTGCATTAAGTGCTGATTACAAAGTCTTTAACTGGAAAATGAACTATATGTCAATTGCTCTAAAACGAAAGTAATGGCATTTGGCAAAAAGGCTAAACCCTCAATATGGCAACAATGCCACAACATTTTGGAATCAGTCAACAGTTACATCTGCATCGGAGTAACCATGGACTCTAAATTATCGTGGTCAGAGCATTTGCTCGCAAGGAAATTAAAATCAACTATTGAAACCAAAGATGTCAGAAAATTTGAAAAGTTATATGGAGGAAGCGCAATTCCCTAATCTGTCACGGCTCTCACAACAAAGCTTGTGACTTCTTTGTTCGATGGATCTCCGGTAATGGAGAGTAACAAAGCAACTGAGTTGGAAAAACTATATATGCAGAAGATAATACATCTTTTACGCCTACGCACAGCAAAGTCCCAAAAGAAACTTAAGTTGGGATTAAATGTAAGGTTACTAGCCTGCTTACATACTGCAGCGACATTGACTTGCATCAATGACTTCAGCAATGCCTTTTTTTTTTACATTAAAGAGGCTGATATATAAAGAACTGCAATGCAACAAATACAACAACTTGACTGCAAAATTGGACGATATTGGCAACATGATCCGGAAGAATAATATTCCTGCATTGAGTGTGTTTTATTCCAGTGGTGGCCGCTACAAACAAAAAGTGGTGAGGCAGGTAGATGGGGGCTGGGGGGAGCACAGGAGGGGGAGCGGGTGAGGGGCTAGTTTAGTTTTTTTTAAGAAGTCTTACCTGGAGCACCTGCCCGCCTCCTGCGTCACCCCTCAATGTTCTTCTTCCTAGTTGCACCACAGACTCCCTGTCCGATCCTCGTGCTGCTCTCATGCTATAAGAGCAGCGCTGGCATTGGCTGAGCGGGCTGCTTTGACACTCTGCTCAGAACAGGGAGTTTGTGCTGTTTCTCCAACCTGGCTGTTCAATACAGTCGGGGTAGAGAAAAGTGCACATGTGTGTTTGGCCTGCCTGAGATGCCCGGCCAAACACACATGCACACTTAGAAGTGCACAAACCAGTCCTCATTCCCCCTCCCATTGCCCCAGCCCTGCCCCTTCCTATGCATGTAGGCTCACCCAGCAGGTGAAAAATAAACCAATAGAATATTGTTTTATTTTTCACCTGCTGGCTCTGAGCAAGGCTTGCGATGCTCCTCTGCCATTGCAGAGAAGCCGCCCCTGCTTTCTTCTCTGCTTCATCCCTGAACACAAACTATTGAAACAGAGACACCCTTAAGTGCAGCTACTGTTTGAAGGATCTTGAAATGATAATGAACTACAAGCACACAGAGTGAGTTTATATAACCTTAGAGCCCAACCTAGTGGGCTTTACCGGCCATTAAAGGACCGCTCCAGCATTAAAGGCCCAGGCAGAGGGCAGACAATGTTCTGATTACTAAAAACAAAGGCCTCTCGGAGCCCAAGGGGATTTAAATCCCCTCGGGCTCCTAGAGGCCTTTGTTCACAGCAGCAGCTGTGAACAGAAACAACATTGGAATGTTGCTCTACAGGCTTCTACCAGCCTGTGGAAAGCCTGGAACACTCTATTGTATTCAACGAAGTGCTCCATTAATTATTGCAAAACTCAATCAAGCGTATCTTCACTTCAACTAAGAATCAGACTATTTTACATCCCACTGCACTCGCCAGAAGGTAATTGTAAATTTGAGCTCATTGGCAAAGGCAGATGCCTGTTATGTGGCTACAAATCTAAAACAAAGTCCATATTATTTGTATTTGTCTTAAATTGTCAATCTTAGGAAAATTATACTTTATTCAGGCTAAAACAAAGACAGTTGAAGAAGGGATTAATTACTGTTTTACAACTCAATCTTCAACCTTTAACCATGCACTCACTCATGAAATTGTTGCCGTCTACACTGAGAAAACATGGAGCTGCTGCCAGCAGCCGCTCCGTGTTTTCACATGAATGTGCTGCCACCAGGGCAGCGCAAGATCCCGGATGACCTGAGGGCAGCGCATACATCAGAATAGGACGCATTACCATTGTTTGCGCCCGGTCCACCTTTTAAAAGGTGCGCTGGGCACAAACAATTATATCCGTAATACGACCCCTGGTGTTCAAATTTCTCAAACTGAGATGGAGAGTTGGTCAGCCAGCCCCCAGGAACCTGGTGTACAATGGTCTCATGTGGGGATGCTGAGAATGTGACTAGGAGGGTAAGCTCATTATGTCCTGGACCTGTCAGCTACTAAGCTACTAAGGACCTCATAGCACTTGCCATAGAACTCCTCCCTCCATGTGTGGACACCATGTGCACTACAACACATGGAGATGGGCCGCCAGATTTGGGCATGCACTGCATTACTCAGCTGGGTCTCCGGTCCCCTATAAAGCAGAGGATACCTTTCGATTACCCCCTAACTGATGATATCCAGTACAGCATCAGTGAATGATCAGGGCCTTTTTGTCAAATGTAGGAGGCTGGCTTAGTATATGGTGCACATGTGTTTAAGTGATGCACCTTGCACTAATCCAGACAACACTTATGATGATTTTAGTAGTCCTAGATAACTATATAAAGATCTCAAAGTGGTAGCTGTGGAGGGCAGCCTTCAGGCTTATCTTGAAAGAGAGTTAAGCAGCTTGTTATACCAGTTTAATCATGTAGTGTTGGATAAACGAAAAAGAATCACACAGCGTTTATGTAAAAATACTTCTATTTATTTCACAACACTCACTAAGACATTGGTATATTTCCTACTCAGAGATATCAACACAAATACACAATAATACTTTAATTGCAATACAGTAAGTAGCACAAAATACAGTGGTCTCCAGGGAGAGACCAAACCATATACTGAGAAAGTGGAATGCAAACTACAGGAGAAGACTGGGTATGGACCAGAAGGTCCGTAGGAGCTGGGAACACAAGGAACCACCCAAGGTAAGTACCCAGGAACTCCAGGGAGGCTGTGTGCAGAGTGAAAACACAGCTGAGTCCTCAATGGAAGTCAAAGGAGAAGTTGCAGTTTTCCAGAAGAAGGACCCTTTCTAGAGGAACCAAAGAATTCCCCTGGTGGACAGAAGGTTGAAGAGCCACCGCACCTGTGGATGCACTGGAGACCATGTTACCTACACCAGGGAAGCCCGGTGCATAGGGGTGAAGAGACATCGGAAACCTTCATAGATGACAATAGAAGCTTGGAGAAAATCAATCAATCAATCAATCAATCAATCAATCAAGAGTATTTGTAAAGCGCGCTACTCACCTGCTAGGGTCGCAAGGCGCTGGGGGGGGGGCTGCTACTGCTCGAAAAGCCAGGTCTTGAGTTGCTTCCTGAAGGAGAGATGGTCCTGGGTGAGTCGTAGGTGGGTGGGGAGGGTGTTCCAGGTCTTGACCGCCAGGTAGGGGAAGGATCTTCCTCCGGTGGTGGTTCTGCGGATCTGTGGGATGGTGGCGAGGGTGAGGCTGGCGGAGCGGAGCCGGCGGGTTGGCGTGTAGAACGTGAGGCGGTTGTTGAGGTATTCGGGGCCCAAGTCGTGGAGAGCCTGGTGTGCGTGGGTGAGGAGTCTGAACGTGATCCTCTTACGGACAGGGAGCCAGTGCAGGTCCCTCAGGTGGGCAGAGATGTGGCTGTGTCGGGGGATGTCCAAGACGAGTCGTGCTCAGGCGTTCTGGATGCGCTGGAGTCTTTTCTGTAGTTTGGCGGTGGTCCCAGCGTAAAGGGCGTTCCCGTAGTCCAGACGGCTGGTGACGAAGGCCTGGGTGACCGTTTTCCTGGTTCCAGTGGGGATCCAGCGGAAGATCTTACGGAGCATGCGGAGTGTGTTGAAGAAGGAGGAGGTAACGGCGTTAACTTGCCTGGCCATCGTGAGGGAGAAATCAAGGATGAAGCCCAGGTTGCGTGCGAGGTCCGTGGGCTTGGGTGGGGGGCCCAGAGCAGGGGGCCACCAGGAGTCGTCCCAGGCGGAGATGGATGGGCCGAGGATGAGGACTTCCGTCTTGTCTGAGTTCAGTTTCAGGTGGCTGAGGTTCATCCAGTCTGCGATGTCTTTCATTTCGTCCTGGAAGCTGGCTCTGGCAGAGGTGGTGTCGTTGGTGAGGGAGAGGATCAGTTGGGTATCGTCGGCATAGGAGATGATGTTGAGGTTGTGCTTGCGTGCGATGGCTGCGAGGGGGCTCATGTAGATGCTGAACAGGGTGGGGCTGAGCGAGGAGCCTTGAGGTGCGCCGCAGATGATCTTGGTGGCTTCTGCGAGGAAGGGCGGGAGACGGACTCTTTGGGTTCTGTCAGAGAGGAAGGAGGTGATCCATTCCAGGGCCTTTCCTTGGATCCCGGCGTGGCGGAGGCGGGTTGTCAGGGTTCGGTGGCAGACCCTGTCGAACGCAGCCAAAAGGTTGAGCAGGATGAGGGCGGCGGTTGCTCCGTTGTCCAGCAGGGTCCGGATGTCGTCGGTGGCCGCGATGAGGGCGGTCTCGGTGCTGTGGTTCGCTCGGAATCCGGACTGCGATGGGTCGAGGGAGCCGTTCGTCTCCAGGAAGGCTGTCAGCTGTTTTTTGATGGTTTTCTCGATGACTTTTGCAGGGAAGGGGAGGAGCGAGATGGGGCGGAAGTTCTTGAGGTCTGAGTGGTCTGCGGTGGGTTTATTCAGGAGGGCGCTGATCTCTGCGTGCTTCCAGCTCTCCGGGAAGGTGGCGGATATGAAGGAGTTGTTGATGATGTCCCGAAGTTTGGGTGCGATGATGGAGTCGGCTTTGTTGAAGATGTTGTGTGGGCAGGGATCGGCTGGGGAGCCCGAGTGGATGGTGTTCATCGTGTGGGTGGTATCTTCTGTGCTGACCTGAGTCCAGGCGCACAGGGTGGTGGTGGGGGGTGTAGGTTTGGTGGTGGGGTACGAGTTCTGAGCGCTGAAGCTGTCGTGTATGTCGACAATCTTACGGTGAAAAAAGGTGGCCAGAGAGTTGCAGAGGTCTTGAGAAGGCTTGATGTCGTTGTTGCTGGCGTTGGGGTTGGAGAGCTCTTTCACGATGTTGAAGAGTTCCTTGCTGTTGTGGGTGTTGTTGTCCAGTCGTTCTCTGAAGGATGACCTTTTGGTGGTGCTGATCAGCTGGTGGTGTTTGCAGGTGGCGTTCTTGAGGGCTGTCATGTTATCCGTTGACTGGTTTTGGCGCCAGGCTCTCTCGAAGTCACGGCAGGATTTCTTGGAGTGTTTGAGATCGTTGGTGAACCACGCGGCTTTCTTACTGCTGAGGTTGCTGGGAGGGTTTTTCAGTGGAGCAAGGGTGTCCGCGCAGTCGGTGATCCACTGTGTGAGGTTGTGGGCTCCTTCGTTGGGGTCCGTGGTGTTGGTGGGAGGGTTTAGGCTCAAGGAGGTGGTGAGTCGGTCGGTGGTGATCTTGCTCCAGCATCTTCGGGGGGTTTGTTGAGGGCGGTGGTGGGTCGTTGTTTTCCTGAAATTGAAGTGTACGCAGCTGTGGTCGGTCCAGTGGAGCTCGTGGTGTGGCTGAAGGAGAAGACGGGGTCGAGCGTGTGGCCGGCGTAATGGGTGGGGGTGTTGACCAGTTGCTTGAATCCGAGGTTGGCGAGGTTATCTAGTAGGGTGGTGGTGTTGTTGTCCTGGTCGTTCTCCAGGTGGAAGTTGAGGTCTCCTAGGAGGATGTAGTCAGGGGAGGCGAGGGCGAGCGGGCTGATGAAGTCTGCGATGGCCTCGCTGAAGTGTGAGCGTGGTCCCGGGGGTCTGTAGATGAGGGTTCCTCTGAGGGTGGTCTTGGGGTCGGTGTGAATCTGGAAGTTCAAGTGCTCTGCGGTGGTGAGGGTGTCGTCGGTGTTGGTTGTGATGCGGATAGTGTTTCTGTGGGCGATGGTGATGCCTCCTCCGGTCTGGTTGACGCGGTCCCTCCGAATGATCTTGGCGATGTCGGGGGCTGAGGAGGCGTTCATCCAGGTTTCTGTGAAGAAGGCGGCGTCTGGTGCTGTTTTGTCCAGGAGGTCCCATAGTTCGACGGGGTGCATGTGGATGGAGCGGGTGTTGAGCAGGATGCACTTGAGGTGTTTGTTGTTGGCGGCTGTTTTGGCTGGCGCTGTGCAGGACCGAGTGCAGGTGAAGTAGCAGGCGTGGCAGGTGAAGGCTCCGTGGGTGCGTTTCGGGGTGGCTTGGTAGCAGTCTTGGATGTTGGCCGGTGTTTAGTGCATGGAGGTTGGCGGCGGCGTAGCTCAGTCTGGTTGGCTGGCTCTGGTGGGGTCCAGGGGTTCTGGCACTGGGCGCGATCCAGGCATTGACGGGCGTATACGGGCTTGCATTTGGCGCGCCTTTGGCACGCAATCGGCGCGGCCGCTGCGCGTGGCTGCTGCGCGTACACGCGGTCCCACCATTTATAGCGAAGTGGGAGGGAGGAGCATCTGGGAGGCGGGAGCGGGGCGGCGAATGGGGAGCGGGAGACAGGAGAAGGGGGCAGGGCCGCAGGAGAGCAAAGGCGGGGAGCAGAGGGGGGGTTGGAAAGAGCGGGAAAGCAGAGCGGGGAGAACGAGGGCAAGCCTGGGCAAGCCTGGAGAGCGAGGGCAAGCCTGGAGAGCAGGGGCCCTAAGGAGAGGCGGCAGCAAGAGGGCCAAGCAGGCAGCAGAAGCAGAATCCGGGCACAAGGGGGCCGTGCGGTAGTGGATGACCGGGTCAAAGAAAAGTGCCTCTGGAGAAGAAGGTGAAGAAATCCAGTGGAATCCAAGGGTGGATTCTGGAAGTGAAGAACCTGCAAGCGGATGGGGACAGAGTCCATGCCACTCAGGAGTGACCAAGAGACACGGAAGAGCAATGCCCACCGATGTCAAACAGTTCATACGAGTTGACGGTGACCTTGTCACTGAAGCTGTGAGGTCCAGGCAATGCTCAGGAAGACCAGGAACCATGCATGTGCTGTCCTATGGCGGATGTTGGCGACCAACCCACGATGAATCTGAAGAGCCACCAAGAGGTAAGCCCATAAGTCCCCAGGGAAAGGGTTGGAATGACTCAGGGGTCCCTCTCAGAGGAGGGGCTGGACTGAGGGGCGGATACTCCGATGCCCTTTGTCCAGTTTCACACAGGAGTGGGAGGCAGTGGCTCCTTGAACTGTCTCAAATTTTGACAAACTCCCTGCCTAATGTCCTCCTTGGCCCTCCTTAACGCATCCCTTTGGGTAGTAATTATTCTCTATTTTCCCATCACTCCTGCTTGTTCCTGCCATATTTACTACTAAAAGGTATGTGTATTTGTACGGAGATCTCTGCAGTTGGATTGAAAATCTCTATGCACAAAATATAGCAGAGGTGGTGTCATAGTCAGAACGCCACACAGAGGTTTGTGAATAGCATTTTGTACTACATGACATACCATATACTACAAAGTGTGGCTGCAACATGTTGAAGACATTAAATTGTTGCATGCATAAATTTACTGTATGAAAAGCTCCTCTTTAAAGGGCGTGACCAATTGTTCTAATTGGATCTGAATAACGATTCTGTGAACAACTTTTCTTGGAGAATGTGTATTATAAGGAGGCCTGTGTTCATGAACATTAGAGATAGCTACGGTAGACAAACATCAATAGGTAATATAGGTGCACTAATTGGAATCTGTGAAATTTTGGTTAGTGGAAGAGCAGAGAGAGTCATAGCCTTTAAGAAGGAAAAGCATATAATTGATGGAGGGTTAGGGACATGGTCTATGTGGGTGAGGATTGTGGTTGATTCTCAGTACAGTTTGTAGGATGTTATCGGTGGACAGGTGTGAGGGTAATAAGTGCCCGAACTGAAGTGGCACAGAATAGAGATTAGACATTGTTTCAGAAAATTAGGTCATCATATTGGTTAAAATGTCAATTTTATGTGACCAATAATCCAATGAGGAGGGATCAACCATGTTCCATATCAAATTAAAGGCCACTGAGGATACATCGGGATTATTGTTAGAGGAATGTGGAATTGGGTGCCCAACAGGGACAGACAACCCCCAAGTGTATTTGGGATGTGTCCCCCTCTTAAGTGTGAGGAATTCTCTGGGGCTCAATCTGGTTGTTTCAGCTGATCTGGGGTCTTTAACAGGGTCCCTTTTATCAAAGTTAGATTTCATAGTGCAAACATCATGATTTACACAGTGATTGCCACATGAGGGATTAGACAAACAATACACAAGAAACAAAGAAAGAATGTACGGAAGCAAAGAAGTAGGGTGGGTGAGAGAGAGATAGATGCATGAAGAAGCAGAGGCTCTGCCAGAAGAAACCTCACGAGTGAATTGCAGAATACCGAGAAGAATAAACAGCACTGAGGATGTTAGATAAAGTGGTAAGAGGAAAGATTTTGAGTTGGCGTGGCTAACCGCTGATGAGGTAGGACATCAGAGACAGAGCTCTTCTCTGACAAACCCCTAATCATCTAAATCCTGATCGATACTTACCCCCAGTGTGCCCCTCACAATTCATGGGGACACTTCTAGACAGTGAGCTGACACTGTTGAGCCCAGAAAATGGGCAGCAAAGAGCACATGAGAAGTTTGAAGATGGAGGGTCTGGACGCCATGCTGCCATACCAAGATTGCGGCCGAGTGAGCGCTGCAGCAGGAGCGACCCCTTGGCGGCCTACCTGACTATCCCCGAGTGAAGTTAGTCGCCGCAACTAAGTGGACCCCCAGACCCTGAGGCTCGACTTGCGAGTCCGGGAGACGCAGAGCTGCTGGAAGAAGTGAGCTGGGCCAGCCTGCTGGTAGAGGGACACCCGCACCTGCTGTTCTGAGGTGCGTGCATGCTCGGGCAGGAGGAGGAGAACTGATAGCTGCCTGAGCGATCTCAGCAATGGTTGTTGCCGACAGCTGGCGGCTGCCCCTGCAATCGAATGAGCACTGCCACAACTCCAGCATTAGTGACATGGACTAGGCCAATACCTACATGTATCTGTATTGCTGGGACTATAAACAGAGTGTATGCCCGGTGGGGCCTTGACCTTGGGAGCGGTGATGCTTGCACCACCTCCTCCGCCCCAGAGCTGAGTGCCAGGATCCCCCTATGACTGCTGCTATTTGAGGAGGGAGCTCTTGGGAGATCAATACTAGGAGCCACTGTAGGATACCTGCAAGAAAAATATCCCCAAACGAACTGTGAGTGAGGGGCGTCCAGGATTATCGATGACTGTGAGGAGCATTGCGCCCTAGGAAACCTATGAACCTCTCTCCTGAACCTCAGGTACAGTGCTTGAACAGGTGTGGGCATTGGCTGTGAACTAAGGACCCTATTAAGAGGGAGAGAAGTTCTGTGATACATTTGGTCCTGTATGACCTTGGAGATGGGCCTCCCACCAGCTGGGCTGGGCAACTACAGTACAGTTTGAATGGCATTTATTGAAGAACTAACGATCTTGAGCGAGGGGCTCCCCGCTGTGTCCACTCAGTGGGAGGACACCGTAGGCCTCTTCCTGCTGCTGGCCTGATCAGATCCTGGCGGTGAGAGGAGCAAGGCCAGATGGATTGACCCCGGCTGGATTGCGGGCTTCATGGTGTGGGAGAGGTGCTAATAAGGTGAAGGCTGCAAGTATAACTGTGGGAGTGTTCGAACGACTGGGGCCCTGACCAGGTGGAGCTCTGATACAGTGATAAGGCGAGGAGAGCTCACTGTTAACTGCTGAAACAGGAAGGAGGCTTGGTGGAACTGGATGGTTGGAAGTTTTAAGAGATCCCGGCCTTTGAAGGTGCACTGAATGGCAACGTTTGACTGAGAGGAGCCTTCCACCGCATGCAGATAAACATGAGGAAAGTGAACAGGAAGCGAGAGCCAGAGGCGCGTGACCCTGTGGCTTAGGAGGGCCCGGCAGAGGACCAGGCACACCTCATTACGCTCTGTGATATCATGCAGGCTATTACTACATTTTGTGAAGCATTTGAGGCAAAGATCGATGCTATTTGGGCAGTTCTGAGCTTTCCAAAAGATGATCACCAGCACCTCACGGAACGAGTCACAACAACTGAGCGCATTTTGGTGGAGGTACCTCCGGAGATCACTACATTGCGAGACAGGCTGTCCATTGTGGATGAAATGGTCAACGCTGACACTTCGGGATGAAGGTAGCTAAAACAGATCGTGACGGAATAACATACGCATTATTGGCCTACCAAAAAGGGTTGAAGGTGATAGAATTTTTGTCTCCCTTGAGGCATGGTTGAAGGAGGAGGTGGCTCCTGAGGGGCTCTATGAGTTTTACGCCTTGGAAAGGGCACTTGAAGTCCCGGCTCGACCAGGGGTGCCCCCGCGCCCCGTGGTGGCCACACTCCTCAATTATAGGGATCCTGTTCAACCACTGCACTAGGCCGGATTGCGAGCAAAGCTGCAAGTGGACAATTACAAAGTTATGATTATCCCAGACTTCACAAGAGAGCTCCAAAAGCAACGTTCCACCTTTCTGGAGGTTAAATGCCGCCTCCAACAGCTGACCACCAGACGGCGTGCAGTTCTTCAGTGCACCTCAAGAAGTATGGGACTGGATAGAAGCGGAACCGCAAGACAGGCTTAGCACGGACTCTCCGCAGCGACCCCTGAGATGGCAGAAGCTATGCAAAAGGGAAAGG
The DNA here is from genome assembly GCF_964261635.1 of Lissotriton helveticus. NCBI lineage: Eukaryota > Metazoa > Chordata > Amphibia > Caudata > Salamandridae > Lissotriton > Lissotriton helveticus. The sequence goes on from NC_136059.1 coordinate 1,376,992,228, forward strand.
GAGTGCCATTGGGGGACTAGGGATGATTGGAGCATCGGCGAGTGATCAGGGAGGTAGCGGAAATAAGCAGCAATGGAACAAGCCCACAATCCTCTGTGAGTAAAAGAAGTAGCCCAAACTCTCAGTGCACCAAAGAAACCAGTTCAGTAGAAAACACAGATACCGAACTGCCGGATGTATGATAGTACAATGCGATAATTTTGATCGCGGTACTTTACATCGCGGATTTTACAACGCAAGTCGTTACAACGACTTGCGTTGGAGGGCGCGGATTGAGGATTATTATGATTTTCTATTCCAACTCCAGCCCACAGAACAGTAGGGAAGGTGTTGGAATAGAAAATCACAATATTCCTTAACCAAGAGCGCCATCCAGCGCAAGTCGTAGTAATGACTTGCGTTGTAATGGCAGCGTGGTAAAGGTCGTGCGGTGTAAACACCGCGTTGTAAACAACGTTTACCCGAACGGCCTATTGTTAATTCTGCCACGGCAGATGACATCATCTAATGGGAACTGGGGGACCCTGTGTTGGGAGCGGCACTGGATAGTGTGGCGAGCTGGCTACTTGGTTACATGGAACTCATTTGAGCTTCCATCATATGGTACTGGGGATGTGGTGGGGATGATCAGATTGGAGGGCTCTGTTAAACTCATAGTAACTTTTCTCCCCTCTTGCCCCTGTTGTAGTTTTGTGGGTACACCTGCAAATGGATGCCTGTTGGTGTCATGTTTGAATGGGAGACGTAGTTCTGCTTGTCCTGGGGAATGAGTGTTTTGGGGTAGTGGGTGTGTGTTTCTATTTCTTTAGGTTTTTTTTTTACATAGTTTTATATAGCGTGAACTTGACCCGAATCGGGTATCAGAGTGCTTTACATAGCACCAGTTGCATTACATGAGGACACATTCATTTTTCTATGTGAGGCATGGGGACATTAAGTGGTTTGGCAAGAATCACAGGATGTTCAGCGTCATTGCCAAGACTCGAACTCAGTTGCCCAGATTCGAGGTCGACCACCCTAGCCGTTAGGCCAACTCCTCTCCCCTTACTGCGTGCCTGGCTAGTGAAGGTGTTTATGCATCTACAGAGGGGAACCGCAGAGACATTGCGCTGCGTGCTGTCAGGGGTGATATCTGATAGCTCAGTCATAGCGCCCACCGTAACATATAAAATCATGTCATGGAGGAGACAAGCTTATTACACAAATTATTCAGCATTTGCCAGGGGTACACTGCATTGAATTAGGCCCAAGGTCCTGGTCCAGTACACTAGACGCCTGATAGACCCGGAAGGTCATTACGCAGTGGTGACTGGTAAGTTGGATGGCCATGATGTTACAAATGGAAGCATTTATAGTCCGAATGTAGACCAGCTGAAATTTTTGGCAGGAATCTCGAGACTGCTGGCCCCATACCTGATGGGCCCGACTATTCCTGGGGGGATGATTATAATTGTATTGCGGACCCTTGGCTAGACCTGCCCCACCCTCCCTTGAGTGACTCCCCGATTATTCAAATGGCCAGGGCTTTTGCAGGGTGGCAGACCCAATGGGACCTTGTAGACTCATGGCGATTGTTGCATCCCGGAAAGCAGGACTATTCTTTCTTTTCCCACCTACATGACTTGCATGTGAGATTGGATGCAATTCTTTGTACACTTGATGTGCATGAAATGGTTACGTTTAGTGAATATTTAACGAGGACGCTATCTGATCACTACCCAATGCTCCTTGGTTTGAACGGGGGGAGGAACCGGCCTTGTATCCCAACATGGTGCTTGAAACCAGAGGACCTGGAGGACTCAGTGTTTCAGGACGCTTTAGGAACATCTTTGAGGCACTACTTTACTGAGAATGAGAGCTCGACTTCCAGTCCCCTGATAGAATGGGAGGTGTTTAAAGTGATGATCCAGTGCAAATGTCTCTCTGGATCAGTGGGGTCTGGAGGACTCTACTGCTGGAGACTGAAGCAGTGGAGCAACTCTTGGGGGATATTAAGAACCGCAGGTCCGCATATTGGGAGGAACAGTTGCCATTACCAGGGGCAAGAGAAAAAAAAGCTGAGCAAACTAAAAGTTTAGGTGCTTTGATTACAAAAATGATATGTTAGGGTTGCACTTGGAAAGAGACCACAGTGCGTTATTGGCATGGTCGGCTAACCCTGCCAAGAGGGATCAGTGATCTTAGAGCTCCAGGAAGCCAATTATGCCATCCCATACCGTCAATAGGATATTAACCTTGCGTTCCACTCCTTTTATGCCGCTCTGTACAAGCGCAGAAAAACCTGCTCTGCCACAGATAGCAACATATTTCTAGGAGCACTTCCATTGCCAGTTGTGCTATGGAGGAACAGACTCTTTAGGTGGGGTATATAACGCTACCCGAAGTCAGAGCTGCCATAAAAAGCATAGCCAGGAATAAGACCCCTCGTACAGATGGGCTATCAGTGGAGTTTTACTCTACATATGAAGAAGAGTTTGGTCTCCGTTTGAAATCTTGAGGTAATCGTTTTGAAAAATCTCGTTTCTACCCTCACTATTGCATTGTTGCACATCTCCTAGAGAGCGCCTGGGAAAGGGCTCTCCTGCCTGCCAATTTTCACTTTGCTTCGCGGCTTTTAGTTCACCTTTTAACTCTTCACTTTTCGCTTACCTGCCGGTTGGGCATGGCGTCCCTCCCCGGACCAGCTTGGTTTCTTCCCTTTGTCTGGAGGGAGGTGTCACCCACCGGAAGCCAGGTCAACGACTTCCGCCCTTCCTCCAACCTTGAGGTTAGCATTCTAGCTTTCCTCACCATAATAGGGCATGCCCAGACAGACGTGCAGTGGACGCGTGCAGCGGGCACACCGCAGGCGCTGAACGCGCGCCAAAGGCAAACCCGTCTGCTCCAGGCCACGCCTATTTCGCGGCCAGCGCCAGCCACACTGCTGGACTCCCCCCCCGATGCCCATACTCGCTGGTCTATCCCCTAACTGCTTGCTATTAGAGAGAAATTATGTGGCTGCACTACCCCTTCTCTGTACAATTGTGCTGATCCTTCGCCGCATCTTCTATGTGACAATTACTCCACTAAAATTTGTCTGGAACCCTACCTTCCCCTCCCTTCCGCCCCCACCCGTGTGCACCCCACTCCCTCTAGTGCTCCTACTGATGTACCCCCTCCCGTTAAAGCCTGTCTACTCAACTGTCGTTCTCTTCCCCGTCACTCAGAGGACATATGGCTCTCCCTCACAATCCATGCCTGGGACATAATGTTCCTGACCGGAACATGGGTCAGGACTCCTCCAACCCTGATCTCAGCCTGGCTTTACCACCAGATTATCGTTTCACAGGCATTAACAGAACTAACTACAAGCTTGGGGGAGGGATTGTGGTGATCCTTAGGCAAGGATGGGAGATATCCTCTAGCAAAATCCCCAACATTAACCCTTTGGACGCTATGTACTTCTGTATCTCCTCCACTTCCAATCTGGTGCTGGCTGGTATTCTCATTTACAGACCCCCCAGCTCCCCACCTCAACTCCTCGTAGACTTCTATGACATTGTGGCTGACCTCTCTCTGTAGCATGCACACTTCACTGCCCTCGGTGACTTTAACCTTCACGTCGATCACACTGGCTGCCCTAAAGCCAGCCAACTCGTTGATGCCCTGAATGGCCTCAATCTCACTCAGAGGGTGAAGGGTCCTACTCATCGGGCTGGACACACCATAGATCTAGTGTTCACTAATAACCCCAACCTCCTTATCGCTGCACCTTTGCCGCTACCCTGGTCAGACCATTCTTTGATCCCCTTCAGCCTAATCTCCACCCCTCGCCCTACTCTGCCTACCCCTTCCCGGGAGCATAGCAGGAAATGGTGCAGAGTCTCCTGCTTCTCCCTAGCCTCTGCCCTTGACAGCTCCCTGCCACGGGTTAGTGATGATCTGGATCATGATGTTACCAGCTTTAACGACTTGCTCTCCTCTGCACTTGATAAGGTTGCCCCTAGCCAACCCCTTGTATCCTCTAGACTAAAACCTTCCACCCCGTGGTTCACTCCCGCACTACGCGCCGCAAAAAGTCAGTGCAAAAAACTAGAATGTAGCTGGAGACTCTCGTATAAAAATGAGGCAAAAGCTACATATAGAACCGCTATCAAGAACTTTCATAGACAAAAGCGTGCTGTAATTAAACATGATTTTGTTAATAAAATTAACTACGCCAGTAACTCCTCTAAATCTCTCTTCAAAATTGTAAAAGGTTTCACTAAGCCTGCCGTCCTGTCTAGTAGGATTGCCCCCTACCCAGGAACTCTGCGATGACCTCTCAGAATTTTTCTATGATGAAATTGAGGACATCTATTCTACTTTTACCCCTCAGAGCAACCCCCGGTACAAACCATGGGAATTACCCATAGGAAGGCCCTATCACTCACATCCTTCGCCCCCATCCCTCTGGAAGTTGCTCTCCAAAAATGGCTCAATTGTAAATCGGGCTCTCCGAAAGATCTCTGCCCAGCCTCCCTTTTCAGTTCCATTGCCCCCCTCACCATCTCCCCCTGAACACCATTTGGAATACCTCACTACAGTCTGGTGTCTTCTCTTCTGCCTGGAAACAGGCCATGCTAAATCCTATTCTGAAAAAACCTGATGCCGACCCTTCGGTCTCTAAAAACTACCGCCCCATCTCCCTTCTTCCCAAACTGGCTAAGGTCCTCGAAAGAATTGTCCAAGACTAACTCACCATCTATCTTGAATCCGGCCACCTTCTTCATGACTCTCAATCTGGTTTCAGACCTGGTTTTAGCACTGAGACTGCTCTGCGGGAGGTGTCGGAAAATATTCGCGAATTTGTTGATGCAGGCGAGGCAGCCATGTTAGTGCTCCTCGACTTGTACACGGCATTCGATGCGGTCTCCCATTACATCTTGGTAGAGACACTCCTCAGCCTCGGAATTCAGGGCCCCCTTATCGTGGATTAGATCTTTTTTAACGAACTGCTCTCAAATGGTTTTCCTGCAGCCTTTTGTTTCCAGCGAGAAGCCTCTTAACTGCGGCGTCCCTCAGGGCTCAGCAATTAGCCCTTTAGTCTTTAATGTTTACATATCACCCCTGGCTAAAGTAGTTGAATCTTGTGGAGTTCGAGTAATCTTCTATGCTGACAACACCCAACTGGTGTTCTCATTCCGAGACCACTCCAAAGCTACCTTCTCCAACTTCAGGTGCTGCTTACTTAACATCTCCTCCTGGATGGCCCTTAACACCCTCAAACTAAATTTGGATAAAACGGAAGTGATGTTCTTCAATCAACCCAGCCCCCCCTCCTTCCCTCTGGTGGCCATCAGAACTTTACCCAACCCTGGAACCTGTGGCATCGGCCAGGAACCTAGGTGTCAGGTTCAATAGAGATCTCTCTTGCAAGAATCAAATCGACCAAGTTTCTGCAGCCTGCTTCAGGTAACTCCACATGATCCGAAAATATTTCCCCTTCCTCCCTCAGGTCTCTCGCCGGACCGTTGTCCACGCACTTATCTCCTCCCCCCCTAGACTACGCTAATAGTCTGTACGCAGGGGCTCCCGCGTACCTGATCAGCCGTCTACAGAGGGTACAGAATTGCAGCAGCAAGGTTGATATCCAACATCCCTTACCGCCACTCGATCTCCCCCTACCTTAAGGAGCGTCACTGGCTTCCAGTGGCCAAACGTATCAAGTTTAAATCAATGGTTCTGGCCTTCAGATCACTACGGAATACTGGCCTGACCTACCTGAGAGCCCGGCTCAAACTGGTCCAGTCTAGCCGCGCTTTTAGATCCAACCACCTGTAAAAAATATAACACAGCAAGAGATATGGGAGTGCTTCCTGCGACTCCCCGAGAAGTCCTGATTGTACCTCTCCTGAAACCGGGTAAACTGGCTAATGATAGTACGACCTACAGACTGTTGTCTATGACAAATTATAAAATCCTTAGCAAAATCGTAGCCACCTGACTGCTCCCACACATCTCCACCCTTATCCACCGAGACCAGACGGAGTTCATCCCCAGTCGCAACACAGCGCTTAATGTCCGGAGACTGCTTAGAGCGCTAGAGGTCAATATTTACAACAAGGAAGAAGCTGTAATCCTAGTGGACGACATTGAAAAAACATTTGATAGTCTGGATTGGCCCTTTCTTTATTGCGTTATGGCACATTTTGGCTTGGGCCTGGGATTTGTGGTGTGGACCTATTTACTATATACTAACTCCTCAGCTACGGTGCGGACAGGCAACACCATATCAGAGAGCTACCAGGTGGGCTGTGGTGCCAGGCAGGGTTGCCCACTGTCTCCCTTGTTTTTTGCCCTGGCCATGGAGCCCTTGGCCTGTCACGCTAGGGCTGGACTCAATTATCAGGGCCTGGAAGTTTCAGAGGAGACCCACTGGATTGTGCTCTACGCGAATGATCTTTTACTCTTCCTCTACAATGTGGACGGGGATTTTATTGGAGTGAAGGAGCTCTTCTCCCGCTTCTGGAAGCTCTCGGGCCTCCACGTTAACTGGCAAAAATTATGCCTGTTCCCAATGAGGGCCAATAGGGAGAGGCCGTTGGGTTTGGGTGACGAGATTTGTAAGGCCAGATGCCTACCGTACCTAGGGGGGAAGATTTATCATAACACAACTGATCTCCTAGAGAGTAATCTTGGAAGGTAATTGGTGGATTGTGGACGAGTATGGAGTTTTGGTACACACTTCCCTTATATGTAGTGTGGAGGGTAGCGTTGTTGAAAATGGTGGCCCTACCTAGGCTGTTGTACTTCTTTGTGGTCCTGCAAGTGTGGATCCCACCAAGCTATTTTCGAGACCTCGGTTCACGATCTATGCCTTCCTGTGGGGAACAGGATGCCTCAGAGTGGCTTTAACCATGATGCGACGGCCTACCAAGGAGGGAGGCATGGCCCTTCCAGATTTCGAGAACTATTACTTAGCTGGGACAGATACAATGGCTCACACAATGGGGAACAGGTAGGATCACATGGAAGAAGGGCTTGAGTTTAAATGTCCTGGACCTTCGCTGTTTATCCAGAGTCCTGTTGAGACTATCCACTCTGAGCGCAGGAGACCTCACTGAATTTGAAGTACTGCGTAAATCCTGTATGAGTCTGTGCTGGGCTACCTCTGCTGGAGAACGTAACAATTGCCAATACTGAGCTACAATCAAACAAAAATGTATTAAACAACCATACGAATAAAACAGTAGGGTCCACGTTTTATTCCACCATTACTTGGTTTATTTTGCAATTAATCAAAAATTGCTTTTCCGCAAAATGTTTTATGCATGTGTATTAAATATCATACAAACTAAACAAACTATATACACTAATTACACCACATTTTTTACAAGACACCTAAACCCAATCAATGTACACCAGCAGACATACCACACACACTTTTGGCCAAAAAATTTGTATCACATACTCCCACACCATTCAAAAAGCACACCAGAGCGGGTCGGGCTCACTGTTGCATGACCAGCAAACTGGTAGTGGAAATTCTTAATCCCAAAGACATACAGTACTAACTAAAGTACATTGCGAGCAAGATCTGATCTAATGTAATAACAGTTTTCTCTAATGACACACTAAATCAATTAACTATACAAAATTTGATTGACATGGGATAAGAAGGGTCGACGCGTTTTGAACCCGGCGGTTTTGCAGGGTTCTCCTCAAGACGACAATATTCTTATTTTTTCAATAGACCAATTTGACCTTTTGTTAATAATTCTTGTGCCAGCTGTGAGAAGTTGGCCTGATATATAATATTCACTATTCTAGTGAGCACTTTGTATCAGTCCAAACAACCCTTATTGATGATTGGTTGTAAGTCAACCTTATAGACCAGCTATCCTAGTAGCATGGATACGAGCAGTCTAAGGCTAAACTCTAGAGGGTGTGTTAAGCCAGCTGTTTTACCATCACATATACCCCTTGAACACCAAGTGAAAGGACACCACACAAGTTGTTATGAAAATAAACGTATATTTATTTATAACAAGACTACCCTGGCTCTTTATGAGACAGGGAGCTAAGCACACAACAAAACTCTTAAAGAAATACTTAAAGTCGCACAATTTACACAAATGCCCGAGGGGCACGAAAAACCATATACTACAAAAGTGGAATGCGAAATTACTAGCAGGTAAGTACTACTCTCATAGACTGTAGAAACGCTAGGCCTACAATGCTGAACCCTTAGATTAGAAGCAGGAGGCCCAGGGACGTCGAGTGCAGAGTGGGAACTCTCACGCGTAAGGCGGGACAAAGTCTATGCATCCTAGTAAATGCAAAGTTAGTGTTTTCGGGCGAACCCGACTAGGTAGGTCAAAAACGAAAGTGGTTCTAGACACTTAGAGAGTTGGTCTACGCTGGAGCACCGGGGTGCTCGGTTTACCTAGCCCAGGGGCTGCAGCTGCATAGGGTTCAAGTGTCGTCGGGTTTCTTCGTTGATGAACCAGGAGCCTGAAATGGAAGTTACTGGCAGGCGACCAGTGAAGAAGTTCGTGGTGATCCAAGCCTGGATCGATGAAGATGGGTACCTGTAAGCAGAGGGGACCAAGTTCTGAATCACTAGCCAGTGATTAGGTGGGCACCAGGATGGCACCGGACGAAGTCACCTCGACCAGGTGAGTGGGCGACGCTGGGCTCTGCAGTCTCTCGGACCAGGAGGCGTTGTCGGCGACCAGGATGGAGGGGCGAGCTGTCCCACGGTGGTGTCTGCTGTCGACGTCGCTGGACCCAGGATTGGGGCAACAAGTCTTGGCAAATGCAAGCCCACGCGGTGGACTTAAAAGGGCGTCTGGAGTGGACCAGGAGGGTCCAGGGTGCTCCTCTGTTGGAGGGGAGCAAGGGCCAGTCTGGAGCAACCAGACCAGTGGTGTTGTTGTCATGGTTCGTCGTCAAAAGGGCCACTAGCCAACGGGCAAGTGACCTGGACAACGCGGTGAGCAGCAAAGAGCAGAAGGGCCCCACGCAGATCTCGTGGATGCAAGGGGGCTGTTCTTCGGTGCTGGAGCTGCTCAGGGTTGGGGCTTCTCGGACCCCAAAGCACTTAGGCGAGGGTCACTTGGTGGTCGTGCTGGGCAAGCGTTGTGCAGTCTTGAAGATGGCCGGTCCCTCGAGGTCTCGTCACACCCACGAATCTCAGCTGGGCTGATGATGCAGGTAGAGGTCAGAGGTGCCAGGGAAGCCGGTTCTCGTCGAGCTGGTCAGTTTTGATCCGGAGGAGAGACTTACAACAGACCGCAATGCTTGGATGGTGCCTGCTGCTGCAGGGTGACTACTCCTTAGTCACAAGGGAGAAATCTTGAGAAGAGTCTTGAGTTCCTTTCGTGGAAAGTCGGTTCAGGATTCAAAGATGATCTAATTTGGAAGGGGGCCTGCTCCTACCTTTATCCTGGGAATGGGGGCTGGCACGCGACTAAGTCCTGCCCTATGGGTGGGACTAGGAGGGGGGTGGTTACACCCCTCTCCTTTGCCGGGCTTTTCCCCAGGTCAGGGGCTGGAGTGCCCCTGGAACTGGTTCAAGCCGGCCTATGCATAGTGAGCACCGGGGTGCCACTTGCAGTCACCTTCCTCTAAAGCCCTGCCTACCTGGGATACACAAAATCCTGTCTGGGATGGTGCTGGCACCGCCCCTGACAGGAAACCCTTTGTCCAGGCCTCCGTTGCTGGAAGGACTCCCAGCAGCAGGAGGGCAGACTTGTGTCTCGGTGGCAGCATCAATTTTGTGGAGCTGAGGCTTGAGTTAACTTTAACCGGGGTTACAGCTACATACATGTCGTGTCCCTCTAGAAGGGTGGAATGCTAACCCCGTCGCCAGAATTGGCGAGGGGGTTAGTATTCCAATTCGTATGACACCTTACTCGACATGTTTTGATAAAGCGATACCAGAGTTGGCATATAACCGCGAGGATTATAATGCACTTAAGAGTATATGGTATGCATTATCATGGAACAGCTATTAGGACTTGGTTCCGCAAGCTGCAAACGGGCTCAGCTCATGCCAGAGCACCATCTCACATTATTCCAAGCACTCTGCCTTCAGGATTGTTAAGGCCTGCCATAGGAGTGACTGATAGGAATACATGTGTCCATTTTAGGGTTAGATATAGGTATACTATATCTAAAGCAAAGGGTGTTTACACCACCTTGCCCCAGCTGTCGTGCAGCCAGTTGTGTCAGATTTGGATGGCCAGCCAGGGGTGGCATAATACATGCTGCAGCCCCAGGTAGGCCCTGGGTACACCTATGCCCTGGGCACCTAAGGTACACTGTACAGGGACTGATAAGGTGACTCAGTATCCAATTAGATATGTACCTAAGGTACATGGAATCCATTTTACAGAGAGAGCAGTAGGCCTGGGGTCCTGAATAGCAGGGCCCCAGGTCAACTAAGTCAGAAAACCAGCAAAACACCAGGCAAAAAGTTGGGGGCAACCATAGTCAGGGATCTACCTTCCTACATAACCCCCCCCCCCCCCCCCCAAACGAAAGGAGATAAGGCTATCCTTGACAGGTAAGCCTATATTGCCTAAGTGGCCATATAAGGAAGTACCAGCACTGGCATGGTTACCCCCTATCTCATGGTCCACTAAGCAATCCCTCACCCTAAGGGTGTCTGAGGGTCTCCACCATAGGGAATCTCTACCTGTGGTGTGTTTTGGCAAGGTAAAAGGCTGGTGCTGAGATGGAGTACTGAAGTGAGGCTCCACTAATTTTGGGCTCAGCTTCCTCCAATCATTATCCACAATAGAGGCCTTTCTTTCCAAGACTGAGTTGTGTTGAGCTCTCAGGGTAAACCTCTGGCTACCTAAAGCTGGAGGCTGAGTCCCTCTGTTTGGCTTACTGGAGGGACAGGTCAGGTTTGGGGCCCTCAGGTCCCAGGTTTGGCTGTGCCCAACAGTGTCCATCTGTGGGAGTTCCCTAACTAGGTTTAAGGGGGATCCCTCAGGAGTCTGTTTTATTTTCACTTGGCTAGGATTACTAGCTTCAGTGCCCTTAATATGCTGATTGGGAAGTTCTTTTGGACAGGGGGCCCTTTGGGGTCCACCACTGGCCTCCCTGACCTCTACAGCCCTGGGCTGACTGAGGCAGGGTAGAGAGGGGCAGGTTACCTGCTCCAGACTGGGTCCCACCTTGGAAGGGTCCACTGACATCAGAGGCTCTGCCAGGCTAGGCCTGACTACCTCTGGGGCAGTTTCTTCACAAGGGGTCAGATCAGTTCCCTGAGGAGGCTGATCCTTTCCTAAAGTCTGGTGGGAGGGAGATTTCTCTTCCTCCTCAATGCTCTCTGTCTGAGTGGAGTGATCCATAGTTTCAGGCTTCACAACACTATTATCTGTCTGAGTTTGAGCTGTGGCCATCACAACTCTCCCAACCTTTTCAGGAGGGGACTCAGTTTGGGTATGGGCTGTGACCATCACAGCCTTGCCAACCTGTTCAGGAAAGGCATCTTTCTGGGCTAGGGCTGTGACTGGCACAGCCCTCCTGACCTGTTCAGGGAGGACATCTTGGACTGGGGCTGTGGCTATCACTGCCCCATTAACCTTACCATGGAGGTTTACCATTTTCAAGTGGGTTTCTTGTTCTACCTCAGCCCAGGCTGAGATCTCTAAATCATTCCCCAGTAGGCAATCTACAGGCAAGTTTGATGACACTGCCACTCTCTTGGGGCCAGTGACATCTCCCCAGCTGAGATTTACCACTGCCATGGGATGATCTCTCTGTACTCCATCAATATTGGTCACCTGGTATGTGGCACCAGGTAAAAGTTGCCTTGAGGGGACTAGACTCTCAGTCACCATGGTGATGCTAGCCCCTGTATCTCTATAGGCCTCAACTTTTATACCATTGATGAGGGGCTCCTGTCTGTACTTGCTCAAAGTGTTGGGACAAGTTGTGAGGTTGGCAAACCCCATGCCAGTCTCACAGACAAGAGTATCTAAGTTTGGGGACCTGGTTAGGCCAGAGTCCCCAGGAACTCCCAAAGTAAATGCACCCAAATTCTTGGGGGCACTCCCACCACCTGGGAGATTACTACTAGTAGTAACAGGAGGCTGGGAAGTTTTACTTGGGGGTATGTTCTCCTTATTGTTGTTGGCCTTTGGGCAACTGCTGTCAGATTTCAAGTGACCTACCTGTTTGCAGGTATAGCAATAAGGTTTCTTCTGGGCATTGGAAGGATTCTGGGACCCACCCTTTTCAGAGGAGTTTTGGGGCCCTGGGGTTTGATCAGAAGATTTATTCCCACCCTTCTCTTGAGGCTTGGTTGATTCCTTCTTTTGGTCACCACCCTGGTTCTTAGGCCTAATCCTGGTTCTGACTCATTTGTCTGCCCTCTTACCCAATTCTTGTGGAGAGGTCAGATCAGAGTCTACCAGGTGCTGGTGTAATAACTGGTTCTGACAATTACTTAAGACTTGCTCTCTCATAATTAGATTGTATAATCCTTTGAAATCAGTAACCTTACTTCCCAGTAGCCAGCCTTCAAAAGCCTTAGTGGCACAATCAACAAAGTCAGCCCAATCCTGAGACTGAGTTTTCTGGGTGTCTCTGAACATCAACCTGTACTGTTCAGTTGTTAAGCCAAACCCATCAACCAGTGTATTCTTCAGGACTTGGTAATTGTTAGCATCCTCAACTCTAGTAGTGAGGAGCTTATCTCTACATTTGCCTTCAAAGGAGAGCCACAGTATAGCTGCCCACTGACTTTGGGGGATGCACTGGACAGTGCAGGCCCTCTCCAAAGCAGCCATCCATTTGTGGATGTCATCCCCTTGTTTAAAGGGGGGCACTATCTTACTCAGGTGTTTAGTATCTAAACTCCTTTCTTTATCTCTAGGGAGATTGCTGCCACCAGTGGGGACTACCCCACTCATCTGCTGTTCTCTAGCAAAGGCAAGCTTCTCTTTGGCCAGGGCAAGTTCTTCCCTTTCAATCCTCAGATTAGCCTGTTTCATCCTTGCTTCATGCTCTCTTCTCTGAGGGGAAGTCAATCTCCTCTGGGGAGAAATAGTGCAGAGATCTATTGGAGTCCCTAGAATGAGATCTATCTCTTCTAACTCCAAGGTTAGGCCTCATTAGGGTCAGTACTGGGGGTCCCCCAGATCCTCCCCTATGTAGGTCTAAGTTGGCCCTAGTAAGTCTGCTGACTAATTCAGACCTGTTGTCTGCCTCATCCCCAGAGAGTTCCTCTTCTTCCTCCTCCTCAACTGCATTTTCAGTGTCAAGGAGGTCTGGATCACCAAGGGCACCCTCTAAGGCTGGCATGTCCCCATCTGTCTGAGAAGCTCTTCTAGCATCATATGTCTCTAAGAGACCTAACAGAAAGGGAGTGGTGGGGTTAGACCCCTGTTTCAATTTCCTGGAGGTACACAAGTGTCTCAACTCCTGGAAACTGAGAGCTGCATATCTTGAGATGACCTGTGGAGGGTGGATGTATGACGTTACAACGCATACTTTTACAACGCCTACCATTACAACGAATTTTTTACAACGCAAAAACTTTTACAACGCATATCATTACAACGCAAGATTTTACAACGCAAGTACCTTTACAACGCATGCCATTACAACGTAAATATTGGTAAGTATATCATATTTTTTTTAATATAAATTATTTTAAATTATTAAAATATAATTACATTTTATTTAATTTTATTTAATTAATTTAATTTAAATATAATTTAAATATAATTTTAATTTATTTTTACAAATTAACCCTGTACCCCAAAAACCCCAAACTGTCCCTGAACCCTAAAAATACCCCTTTACCCAAAAACCCAAAACTGTCCCTGAACCCTAAAATTACCCCTTTACCCAAAAACCCAAAACTGTCCCTGAACCCTAAAAATACCCCTTTACCCAAAAACCCAAAACTGTCCCTGAACCCTAAAAATACCCCTTTACCCAAAAACTGAAAACTGACCCTGAACCCTAAAAATACCCCTTTACCCAAAAACTGAAAACTGTCCCTGAACCCTAAAAATACCCCTTTACCCAAAAACTGAAAACTGACCCTGAACCCTAAAAATACCCCTTTACTCAAAAACTGAAAACTGACCCTGAACCCTAAAAATACCCCTTTACCCAAAAACTGAAAACTGACCCTGAACCCTAAAAATACCCCTTTACCCAAAAACTGAAAACTGACCCTGAACCCTAAAAATACCCCTTTACCCAAAAACTGAAAACTGACCCTGAACCCTAAAAATACCCCTTTACCCAAAAACTGAAAACTGACCCTGAACCCTAAAAATACCCCTTTACCCAAAAACTGAAAACTGACCCTGAACACTAAAAATACCCCTTTACCCAAAAACTGAAAACTGACCCTGAACCCTAAAAATACCCCTTTACCCAAAAACTGAAAACTGACCCTGAACCCTAAAAATACCCCTTTACCCCAAAAATACCCCTTTACCCAAAAACTGAAAACTGACCCTGAACCCTAAAAATACCCCTTTACCCAAAAACTGAAAACTGACCCTGAACCCTAAAAATACCCCTTTACCCAAAAACTGAAAACTGACCCTGAACCCTAAAAATACCCCTTCACCCAAAAACTGAAAACTGACCCTGAACCCTAAAAATACCCCTTTACCCAAAAACTGAAAACTGACCCTGAACCCTAAAAATACCCCTTTACCCAAAAACCCAAACATATAATATTTTAAAAATAATTATATACTTACCAATACTTACGTTGTAATGGTATGCGTTGTAAAGGTACTTGCGTTGTAAAATCCTGCGTTGTAATGGTATGCGTTGTAAAAGTTTTTGCGTTGTAAAAAATTCGTTGTAATGGTAGTTCGTTGTAAAAGTTGCGTTGTAAAGGTTGTTTCCCGTGGAGGGTCACTAGCCACTTGGGGAGTCTCTGAAGACTCTCCATGGGTAGACATGCTTTTCTAGTGAGGTGTAAGTGGTGCACTTACCTACACTATTTGTTTGCCTACTGATCCCTTGCTAAGAGTTGTAGTTTAGGGTGTGCTAAGCCCTAGGAGCTACAACAGCTGGTTCAGTGGAACTCAGAGTATTCTAAGCTAAGTTATATGTACCTTGGTACTTATGTGATCTTTCAAATGATATTCTTAGGATACGTGTGGTAAAACAACAGCAAGCTCAAATCCCAACCGCTGCTCACCAATGTGAGAAGTTGGCCTGATATATAATGTTCACTATTCTAGTGAGCACTTTGTATCAGTCCAAACAACCCTTATTGATGATTGGTTGTAAGTCAACCTTATAGACCAGCTATCCTAGTAGCATGGATACGAGCAGTCTAAGGCTAAACTCTAGAGGGCGTGTTAAGCCAGCTGTTTTACCATCACATATACCCCTTGAACACCAAGTGAAATGACACCACACAAGTTGTTATGAAAATAAACGTATATTTATTTATAACAAGACTACCCTGGCTCTTTATGAGACAGGGAGCTAAGCACACAACAAAACTCTTAAAGAAATACTTAAAGTCGCACAATTTACACAAATGCCCGAGGGGCACGAAAAACCATATACTACAAAAGTGGAATGCGAAATTACTAGCAGGTAAGTACTACTCTCATAGACTGTAGAAACGCTAGGCCTACAATGCTGAACCCTTAGATTAGAAGCAGGAGGCCCAGGGACGTCGTGTTCAGGGTGGGAACTCTCACGCGTAAGGCGGGACAAAGTCTATGGATCCTAGTAAATGCAAAGTTAGTGTTTTCGGGCGAACCCGACTAGGTAGGTCAAAAACGAAAGTGGTTCTAGACACTTAGAGAGTTGGTCTACGCTGGAGCACCGGGGTGCTCGGTTTACCTAGCCCAGGGGCTGCGGCTGCATAGGGTTCAAGTGTCGTCGGGTTTCTTCGTTGATGAACCAGGAGCCTGAAGTGGAAGTTGCTGGCAGGCGACCAGTGAAGAAGTTCGTGGTGATCCAAGCCTGGATCGATGAAGATGGGTACCTGTAAGCAGAGGGGACCAAGTTCTGAATCACTAGCCAGTGATTAGGTGGGCACCAGGATGGCACCGGACGAAGTCACCTCGACCAGGTGAGTGGGCGACGCTGGGCTCCGCAGTCTCTCGGACCAGGAGGCGTTGTCGGCGACCAGGATGGAGGGGCGAGCTGTCCCACGGTGGTGTCTGCTGTCGACGTCGCTGGACCCAGGATTGGGGCAACAAGTCTTGGCAAATGCAAGCCCACGCGGTGGACTTAAAATGGCGTCTGGAGTGGACCAGGAGGGTCCAGGGTGCTCCTCTGTTGGAGGGGAGCAAGGGCCAGTCTGGACAACCAGACCAGCGGTGTTGTCGTCGTGGTTCGTCGTCAAAAGGGCCACTAGCCAACGGGCAAGTGACCTGGACAAAGCGGTGAGCAGCAAAGAGCAGAAGGGCCCCACGCAGATCTCGTGGATGCAAGGGGGCTGTACTTCGGTGCTGGAGCTGCTCAGGGTTGGGGCTTCTCGGACCCCAAAGCACTTAGGCGAGGGTCACTCGGTGGTCGTGCTGGGCAAGCGTCATGCAGTCTTGAAGATGGCCGGTCCCTCGAGGTCTCGTCACACCCATGAATCTCAGCTGGGCTGATGATGCAGGTAGAGGTCAGAGGTGCCAGGGAAGCCGGTTCTCGTCGAGCTGGTCAGTCTTGATCCGGAGTAGAGACTTACAACAGACCGCGATGCTTGGATGGTGCCTGCTGCTGCAGGGTGACTACTCCTTAGTCTTGAGTTCCTTTCGTGGAAAGTCGGTTCAGGATTCAAAGATGATCTAATTTGGAAGCGGGCCTGCTCCTACCTTTATCCTGGGAAAGGGGGCTGGCACGCGACTAAGTCCTGCCCTATGGGTGGGACTAGGAGGGGGGTGGTTACACCCCTCTCCTTTGCCGGGCTTTTCCCCAGATCAGGGGCTGGAGTGCCCCTGGAACTGGTTCAAGCCGGCCTGTGCATAGTGAGCACCGGGGTGCCACTTGCAGTCACCTTCCTCTAAAGCCCTGCCTACCTGGGATACACAAAATCCTGTCTGGGATGGTGCTGGCACCGCCCCTGACAGGAAACCCTTTGTCCAGGCCTCCGTTGCTGGAAGGACTCCCAGCAGCAGGAGGGCAGACTTGTGTCTCGGTGGCAGCATCCATTTTGTGGAGCTGAGGCTTGAGTTAACTTTAACCGGGGTTACAGCTACATACATGTCGTGTCCCTCTAGAAGGGTGGAATACTAACCCCGTCGCCAGATATGGCGAAGGGTTAGTATTCCAATTTGTATGACACCTTACTCGACATGTTTTGATAAAGCGATACCAGAGTTGGCATATAACCGCGAGGATTATAATAAACTTAAGAGTATATGGTATGCGTTATCATGGAACAGCTATTAGGACTTGGTTGAAATGCCAGAAACCGGTCCCCGGTAGCTTGTCTCCTTTCTGGTGAAGAATTGGCTTGGTAGTTTGGTCTGCCCTGTTCCCATGATGCACTGGGCCAGGGACAGACTAATTTGCATATAGCCAGGTTCTGAGCTGGGATGGGGCAGTGAGATAAATAACGGTGATGGATCAAGCCCTGATCTTTGGACTGGGTAAGAGTGGTCTGCTTAATTCAGACACTCTGTTCATCACCACCCCCTTTTCTGTATCGTTTTTGGCCACTATAGGTGTGGCAGGGTATACTCAGACATGAGTCCCTTTCTCACTGCTCCATCAGGATTCAAGCAAGCCGGGCCGAAGAGGCTGAAATGCCAGAAACCGGTCCCCGGTAGCTTGTCTCCTTTCTGGTGAAGAATTGGCTTGGTAGTTTGGTCTGCCCTGTTCCCATGATGCACTGGGCCAGGGACAGACTAATTTGCATATAGCCAGGTTCTGAGCTGGGATGGGGCAGTGAGATAAATAACGGTGATGGATCAAGCCCTGATCTTTGGACTGGGTAAGAGTGGTCTGCTTAATTCAGACACTCTGTTCATCACCACCCCCTTTTCTGTATCGTTTTTGGCCACTATAGGTGTGGCAGGGTATACTCAGACATGAGTCCCTTTCTCACTGCTCCATCAGGATTCAAGCAAGCCGGGCCGAAGAGGCTGAAATGCCAGAAACCGGTCCCCGGTAGCTTGTCTCCTTTCTGGTGAAGAATTGGCTTGGTAGTTTGGTCTGCCCTGTTCCCATGATGCACTGGGCCAGGGACAGACTAATTTGCATATAGCCAGGTTCTGAGCTGGGATGGGGCAGTGAGATAAATAACGGTGATGGATCAAGCCCTGATCTTTGGACTGGGTAAGAGTGGTCTGCTTAATTCAGACACTCTGTTCATCACCACCCCCTTTTCTGTATCGGGCAAGCGTCATGCAGTCTTGAAGATGGCCGGTCCCTCGAGGTCTCGTCACACCCATGAATCTCAGCTGGGCTGATGATGCAGGTAGAGGTCAGAGGTGCCAGGGAAGCCGGTTCTCGTCGAGCTGGTCAGTCTTGATCCGGAGGAGAGACTTACAACAGACCGCGATGCTTGGATGGTGCCTGCTGCTGCAGGGTGACTACTCCTTAGTCTTGAGTTCCTTTCGTGGAAAGTCGGTTCAGGATTCAAAGATGATCTAATTTGGAAGCGGGCCTGCTCCTACCTTTATCCTGGGAAAGGGGGCTGGCACGCGACTAAGTCCTGCCCTATGGGTGGGACTAGGAGGGGGGTGGTTACACCCCTCTCCTTTGCCGGGCTTTTCCCCAGATCAGGGGCTGGAGTACCCCTGGAACTGGTTCAAGCCGGCCTATGCATAGTGAGCACCGGGGTGCCACTTGCAGTCACCTTCCTCTAAAGCCCTGCCTACCTGGGATACACAAAATCCTGTCTGGGATGGTGCTGGCACCGCCCCTGACAGGAAACCCTTTGTCCAGGCCTCCGTTGCTGGAAGGACTCCCAGCAGCAGGAGGGCAGACTTGTGTCTCGGTGGCAGCATCCATTTTGTGGAGCTGAGGCTTGAGTTAACTTTAACCGGGGTTACAGCTACATACATGTCGTGTCCCTCTAGAAGGGTGGAATACTAACCCCGTCGCCAGATATGGCGAGGGGTTAGTATTCCAATTTGTATGACACCTTACTCGACATGTTTTGATAAAGCGATACCAGAGTTGGCATATAACCGCGAGTATTATAATAAACTTAAGAGTATATGGTATGCGTTATCATGGAACAGCTATTAGGACTTGGTTCTGCAAGCTGCAAACGGGCTCAGCTCATGCCAGAGCACCATCTCACATTATTCCAAGCACTCTGCCTTCAGGATTGTTAAGGCCTGCCATAGGAGTGACTGATAGGAATACATGTGTCCATTTTAGGGTTAGATATAGGTATACTATATCTAAAGCAAAGGGTGATTACACCACCTTGCCCCAGCTGTCGTGCAGCCAGTTGTGTCAGATTTGGATGGCCAGCCAGGGGTGGCATAATACATGCTGCAGCCCCTGGTAGGCCCTGGGTACACTTATGCCCTGGGCACCTAAGGTACACTGTACAGGGACTGATAAGGTGACTCAGTATCCAATTAGATATGTACCTAAGGTACATGGAATCCATTTTACAGAGAGAGCAGTAGGCCTGGGGTCCTGAATAGCAGGGCCCCAGGTCAACTAAGTCAGAAAACCAGCAAAACACCAGGCAAAAAGTTGGGGGCAACCATAGTCAGGGATCTACCTTCCTACACCAGCATTCATGCGTAGCACGGAAAAAGAACTACAACGGATTGGTGCCATCCATTGCGGAAATTGATGCAACGAGAGTAAGACGCGGCTACACGAATATCAGGTTCCGAATAAACGGAGACCATCATCCCTTCATCGTTAAGGCAGCACCCAGGCACAAACTGGGACCCAGGCACCAGCAAGATACATGTTGTAGTTCTTGGAAGCCAAGATTACGGATATGTAAATGCAATCACTCTCTACCATAAACGTATTTTCATAAAAAAAGACAATTGTAATGAGGATGCGGGCAGACCTTGCCACTCTGAGGCTTTACCCCATTGTCCCTATAGTTAAGTGAGGTCCAGCCTTCGAAAATGTGGAAAGAGGCCAAATACATGAGGTCCTTTTGAATTTACCAAAACCTGTTGCCAAAGGAGTTTAGCATACATTTTTTGCAATCTGATCGTCACCCCCTAACTTCTGGAGGGATCCCAATGGGAAACACAGATTATCTATTATTGTAAAGACAGCCTGCATCTGCCGCCAGAATGCACTCTCTACATTGTTGTTCGGGAGGATGCTCCCCTGGTTTGCGCAAGATCAAAAGAGGATAGACAGGCGCCGAAACATAAGGTAGTGAATTGGCTAGGATGGAAACTGGGCAGTTGGGATGATCTTTATAAAGAAATCCTTCTAGTTAGAAGGGTGGGCTGGATCGGCACAAATACGAAGTGAATAAAGGAGGATTATGTTGTTGTGAATTTTAAAGACCTGAGGCACTTATTACATTGTTTCAGCCATTTGATCTTGACCCAGGATGGGTTCCAGGCCCATCCATTGTGTTACTTTTATAGACCGAAACCCTGATAAAAACATGCACACAGTTTCTGAGAGGGGCAGATGAGAATGCAAAAAAACTGTTTTAATGTGCCTACAATTAACTGTTTTGAGCCTTTGGATGAATATAATATTGATGAGTGACTGTTACGCCCCTCATAGAAAGAATGATTGATCCCTTTCTCAGGCTGCCATTTAGACTGGCATTCCGTCCACAACTGTCCATCCAGCCAAGACCACGGTGGACTTCCCCTGTGCCACTCAGTTCCCATATTCAATAAGGGCCTGAGGAGTTTTGTTACATGGAACATTGCAGGTGCCCGCTCAAAAATCTCAGCTACAGATTGATTATCCTTTTTTTAGCGAATAAGACAGTATTTGCTGCCATGAAACTTGAATGAGGCAGAAATTTCATATTGATGGATTCCACGCTTATTTTTTCAGCATGCTATTCCCTCAACTGCTGGTAGAGGAAAGGGAGACATGGCTTAGCTACATTTGCCTCTATAAAAATTCCCTCAATTTGAACAGAAGTCTTGAATTCGCCACACTTTCTGGTTATGCTTCTTCCCTTGCAGGTTCATTCACACAGATGAGACGCCGTGATTGAACGGTCAATGCCTCATCCATAACGGCGATTTAGCCTGGATACAGACCTCGCGATCAAGTGCTTCTCGCTGGCTTATCCCACCGTCTCCCTCCACACCTGCCCTATCCAAGCCTACAGCTCGAACACCGATTAAACCATCGCCATTGCGCCGTAGAAATCGGGCCTTTATACTACTCTGGATAAACAGGCTAATACAATTTTAGGCATGTATGCCATGTCCTGATGATGATCCAGATATCCTCATGGATGGATCGGAACACCGTCGACACCTAAAAAGCACCTTATACATGTCAAAACAATGGTTCATTGAAAGTGTAAAGGTGTAACCCACGAATTGTTGCTTTGTTGTGTCATTGTGCATTTCCTCGTGTAACAAACCGTCAGCTGTGCCTGAACCCCATGTTGGTTCCCTCCCTCCCTGTTTGTATATTGCTAACTAGGACACAGGCTTGTGTCCCACTTTATGTATTATTTTGTTAAAACTGTCTAATATTATTGAACAAGTAAAAATTAGACCTCTGTCCGACTGGACATGTCCCCAAAATATAGTTGCTATTGAGTCTATATTAATTTAAGAAATTAATCCTTGTTCTAGGGACCACTGTTATTTAAAATATCTTCCCTTGCAGGAGCATTTGATAAATTAATGATTCATTTCTGTTATAATATCTTTAATCATAGCTCTGGTCAAGTGATTTTTCAATTTTATGTCTTTTTAGAAAAGTGTGCATGAAAAGTACACCACCATCCTTTTAATTTGGATAGGGGATTTTAATGTCCCAACTGGTGAGTATAGCATGTGGCTTCATGGACCAGAAAAACAATGACATAACTCATTTTAAACATTCGGCCTATGGAGGGTCTTTAATTACACTGATATTAAAATGCAATCTAGTTTTTACAAATGAAATAATTGAAAGTGAGGGATGTCAAATTCCTACATTTTATAGAAACTCCAAAGGGAGTACAACTGATTTCATTTTGGTTTCAAATGATCCTTCCCTTTTGTTACTGAGTTTAAAATTATTAGGAAATGTATTAGTAACCATAATCCCCTTGTTGTTTTTTGGAAGATAAATGTGAAGACTATTGGATAAACAAGAAAGGTTTGTGTGATTGGATATACTGTGAATAAGGACCCAAGGATAAAATGTGATAGATTAACCCAGGAGCTTTTACTTGAAAATTAATAATTGAGAAGGAGGAAGCTTTCTTATCTTATCCCTTGAGATTGACCCACTGTGTACAAGAAGTTTTTAAAACATTATGCTCCTCAATCTCAGATATGTTAAATTCTGATTTAGTGTCATCTGAGGTTCAGACATGTAGATGGTTTAATGCAGTAGAATGCATGCTGTCTTTATAAAAATATGTTGGAGGCACGCAAGGAGGATATAAGACACAAGGCGAGTGATGATTTATCTGAGGCAAGGAGGGCAAGCGACAATAAAAGATTCTGGAAATTAGTAAACCACCCGATTTTCTCAGATTAACACATCCCCAGGGTTGAGGTTTTAATCCCTGTAGAATCCTGGGTGTACAATTACTCTGAAATTTCCCAAACAGAACAAATAGAGGATTTTACTTTTGAAATAGGAGAAGCACTTTTGTATAGCCCAGAATTGCAAGCTCTCAGTAATTCGATTGGGGTTCAGGTAGTGGCTTTTCGAAGCAGGATCTCAGGAAAGGCCCCGGGAACTGATGATGTCTAAGTTTATGTTTTTAAAGCACACTCTTTATGGGCTCCCCTTATAACCAATGTCTTGAGAGCAGTGGTGATAGGTATTTGTCCAGAGTCATGTGTGTTGTGACTATAGTCCCTATTTTTAAGAAGGGGGACAGAAGATCTCCGAGTTGCTACTGTCCTATTTCATTAACTGATTCTAGTCTTAAAATCTTAGGAATTGTTTTTAAATCCTGTTTGGAGGGTTCGGCCTGGAATTGGTGCTGTGGAACAATGTTTAAGCCTTTACCTTTAGAAGGAAAATCTGTTCTAGGAAAGGAGGGAGCTCTTCACTTGGCATTCATTGACCTCTACAGTGCCTTCAATCTTCTAAACTGCTCTACACTCTTGGCCCTAATAGAGCAGATGTGGGCGGAAAATTTTTTTCTCACCCTGATAAGAAGCATGCACTGGGGAACAACTGTAAAGATTTGCTATGGACCCTCTGGTGAATCCACTCCGTTAATTAGATCTAACAGAGGCATAGGACATGGGTGTACTTTGACCCTGTTCCTTTTTCTACTTTGTATAAATGGGGTTAGTAGTTATTTATTGCAGAAGTGGAAAGATATAGCAAGAATGGAGAATTGTCCAATCCCCTTTTATTATATGCGGGAAATGCAGTCCTTGTTCCCAGAACGGCTAATGGCCTCTAACCTTTGTTGGGTTCATTTTTATTGTTTAATGGAAGACTTGGATTTAAAGGTCAACTGCTCTAAATCATTTGTTATGGCACAATGGCCTTCTATCAAAAAGGCTAAGCACTATTGGTTGGTGGGTGCCCAACTAGAAAGGGCTAAGACATTTAATTATCTGGAAATGCTATTTAATCTGTCACTTAGTTGGGCCCTTCTTTTAACCTAGAGACAACAAAAATTGTGTCAGAATCCAGTGAAGGAATTATTAAAAATCTATAGGAGCAAATCTATTCCTGTAGGGTCCTATGGGTCCTATGGGGCAGGTGTGTGGAAATATAGCAATCCAGACACCCTTAATTTACCATGAAGAGTGAGGTCTAACCAAGTTCGAGGATGCCATTGGTCTTGATGGGGCAAACTTGAAGGGGCTCTAGTTAGAGTTTTTCTTGAAGAATGTTTAGCCCTCTGTCATTTAAATTGGGATCCCTTGGTTTGTTTATATGAAAAAAATGTTTTCTTCATTGGGTATTCCAGAATTTTTAAGAATCCAGAAAAAACACTAAGTTGTAAGGATATGGTAAACAGTTACATTTCTAACATTGTATGACACAGCAGATGGAAAGGGATGAATCTATGAAAACAGTGAATATGTATTCCGCTCTGTGGATGTTAGGCGGGCTGGAACCTTATTTACCTTTTATAACCAATCCCACTTATTGATTTTGACTTGTTTGAAGTTGAGCACTGCACACTTTATGGTAGCCTTCCATTGATGGGGGTATCATTTTGGAATGTGCCCCCTTGCCCTTTTGTCAATAACTTCCCAAAGCATGATTCACTTTATGGTGTTCAGCACTTTATATTACGCCACAGACATTTTCTGGCTGGCCCCTATCTTATGCCAAGCCAACTTTAGATACTATAAGTCCGGGATGGTGTTTTTACAGCAATGAGAGACGCCAATCACTTGTTATGCAATCCTAAATTTTTATTAAAAGTGCCCTCACAATGAGGAACTGTTATTATGAAGTGTGAGATGTGTTTTATAGGTTGTATATATAGTACCATTGTGTGTATGTTTCTTTTAAGCATTAAGTTTTATTTAAGAATTTTTAGATCCTTTAAAAGTTTTATATGAAATTATGAGGGATTGTGATTGTATTTTATGTTTTAAACTTGTATGGCGTTTTGAACCAAATAAAGATTATTGACTGACTGACTACAATATATACTGCAGGGAAGCCATCAAAGTGCCATAGAAAAATGACATATTGCTAAAGTGACCCAAACATGGGACTCAATAGATTCAACCCATACAAAAATGAAGTTAAAGAATCAGGTCCCCATACGTTGCAAAGCACGCTATCTATAATACAAACAAGCAATATAAAACCTGCAATGCTCTGCAGCATGGCTAAAATTTAGGAAAAAAAGCATTTGACGCAGCTACCCCTAAGGGGCAAGATGGCGGCCGTGGTGCGGGCTGTGTGAGCAGCTCTGTCCACTCTCCCGGTTTCCTCTGACCAAGCACTGCTATTGGGTCGGAGCGTATTATAACTCTTTTGCTGAAAGGACACGGAGAATGGAAACGCTTTTTCTCGATATAGCGGAAAAGTTTTGAACCAAAGGGGAAGAAAAACAGCAATTGCATTTTCTTTATGGCCGGACTGACTGTATCGAGTGACGAGGGCGCGTAGTGGACCTAGCTGCACCTGAGCGAGGGCGTGAACCCGAGCGAGCCGGGTGTGAGCAGCGCTCAGTATCAGCGTTTGGTAACGTTCGTGAGGCTCGGCTGACCAAGCACCGCTCGGAGTGGATACGGAGAATGGAAGTGCTTTGTTCCGGTATAGCGGAAAAGTTGTGAGCCAAAGGGAAAGAAAAACAGTAATTGAACTTCGTCATTACCGCACCTGAGTGAGGGAGCGACCCCGAGCGACCCGTGTGTGAGCAGCGTTTGGCAGCAGCATTTGGTAAACCTTTGTGAGACTCGGCTGTTATAAGTGCGTTCTAATGTTTGGACCGCTGTTCCTACTGCACAATAAAGAAAGTTTTCGGTGGCTGCCCATATTTCACTTTTGCCATCGATTCCCGGTGATTCGTGGTCGAGGGGGTACCGCAAAACGGGAAAAAAATGCCGCAGAAGGGTCCAGGCAAGCCGAGTGAGACGCCAATAGTTACCAGGCGGAGCGGGAAGAACAGAGAGCAACCGGCTAGCGAAGGTTCTGAGAACCCGATCGCTGCTACACCCCTGGATGCCACATTGACTGGTGAGAATCTTTTAGAAAATATAGAAGCTAACAGTGCTGTAACAATAAATGCAAAAAAGGATGGGGACAGTCGGGCAAAAATGGGACCCGTAATGCGTGCAGCCAGGCAAGGAGGCGCAGCCAGGTCAGGAGCTCAGACTCTCCCTGCCATGTTCGAGCGGCAGAACGCTCGCAACACTGTATCTGTATCTGCATCACTGATGGAATTGCCCGAGGGAGATAACGAAAACATTGTGTCTATAGTAGAGGTCCCCTCAAGTGTTTTGATGTTAACTGAGGTGCATACAGTTGGAACATTAAGCGATATGGTCCAATCTGAAGGTTTGAATACAGACCCGCAGCCACGCTGTACTGATTGGACTGAGCCTGTGTCCGAGAGGCGAATTACGGAAGCTGGGGCCCTCCTGGGTATAGATGAAATTATAAGAGAGGATCAGGATAATTTACATGTTGAGAGGGACTCTCTTGCTATATGTGTCCAGATGCAGGATGGTGTAGTGTTAAATGAAATGGGTGAGCACTTTTATTCGCTGTCTGAGGCCTCTCAGGAAGAGGGGTCGAATGTTAGTCACAACTCTGATGATTACAGTGTAGTGAGTAGCTCCGAAGGTGACTCAAGATTAAGCATGAACTCTCCAAATGTTAGTGCTACCATTGTAAAACGGCAAAAGAAGAAGAAAAGATCTCAGCGAGGAAATCTCACCCATCTAGGGTGAATTTGAATGGAGTAGAAGTCACAACGGGGGGTGAAAAAGGGGTTAATGGTATTCACCCACAGGAGGGACCACCGCAGGAAATTAACTTAGCTACTATATATGAGACTATGATGAATCATAGAAGTGAGAGTAAGGCAGAGAATGCACGTATGCAGGCTACATGCAGCAAGGTAAATAATGCCGTGAGGCGAGCAATTAAAATTGGGACTGAAACAGCCGACAGGGTTACGGAAGCAGAGGCCCGTATATCAGCTCTTGAAGACCAAGCGATTATACAAAAAACTGAGCTAGAGGCAATCAAGGCTCATAGGGATGATCCTACGTTTTTTGGGGATTCCGGAAAAGAAAGAAGGGACTGATATTCGTAAGTTCATTGTGGAACTATTGGAAGAAGCATTCCCTGATCTGACTGCTTGGGATTGGTCTAAGGAGATCAAAAGGGCCCATCGGTTTCCGTTTAAAGTCAAAACCCCCCGTCAAGGGGAGCAGATTCTCCCGAGGGCTATATTGGTCTGTCTTAATAACTTTCGAGCACGTGAGGACATTTTTGCACTTGCACGACCAGACAAGAAAGCCTTAACCAAGGATTGTAGCTTTTTCGTCAGACCCGATTTTTGTCAGCCACGGTCTCTAAGCGATGGCACCTTCGTCAATTGATCCCAGACTTTCAGAAAAAGGGGGCTGTGGTCTACCTACAGAACCCGGCTAAATTGAAGGCTGTGTTTAAGGGCCAGATGAATTTTTTTTGTCTGAAATACAGGCTAAAGAGTTTTTGGACACATTGGAATGATAAAGTGCCGAGATACAGGCACTCCTTGTGAGATTGGACAAATCTCTTGGTCTGACCTTACTTTTTCTACTTATTTAGGGGTTTGTTTTGGTGTTATCGCTCTTGGAGGGAGAACCTACTGAGCTTTCCGGCTTTTTTTTTTCTTCTGGGGTTCCAGTACCCATACTTTCTTCTGTTTTTCTTTTCAGCGTTTATATATAAATATGTTTGTGTGTTTTGGTCCTTGGAGCTGGGGGAGAGGAGCACGGTAAACCATTGAAAACAGGGACTGACGGTCCCTGGGCCTCATAGGATGGAGTGGGGGGCGAGGGTAGGTAGGAGGGTTGCAGTGTGGGAGGGTAGGATGGGTCACGGGGGTTTGGTGGTGGGGAGGGGGTAAAAATCAGCAGACAGGAGGCAGTTAATGAAGAAAGAAACTAAACAGCAAGAAAGAATGTTAGACATATTTATAAAAGAGGTACAAATGTTAAGCGATTTCTTTTATGCTTGTGATATGTATCAACAGCAGAGACAGCTCATAGTTGAAACAATGATTAGATATGTCACCATCTAGGAAAATTTAAATTTGCTCTTTAAATATTTGTGGCCTTAATGACCCTAAAAAGCGACAGGTCTTGGCAAAACTTATACATATTCTACAGGTAGACATATTATGTTTACAAGAAGCACATATCCCATGGCACAATAGAGGGTATCTAAAATCAATGGGTATGGAACTGGTAGTTTGTTCCAAACAAACGGGTATGAAAAGAGGAGTAGCGATTCTGAAAAGAAGAGTGGTTGGAATTAGCCTTAAAGTAGCAGCTGATAAATGGGGTCGCTGGGCCATCTCAGTGATTAAAGTAGGCCAAACGAGGTTTACGTTGTGTAATGTTTATGGACCAAATTTAGATGATGCTGAGTTATTTAATTTTTTTAATTTAGAATTAGCCCAATGGACTTTGCCTATGGTATTATGTGGAGACATGAATATTAATCTGGAAGCAACGGTGCATGTTAGATTTAATTATGTTTATAATGGCAGAAAGAGGTTGGTTTTTAAATCCCTTCAGGCCTTGATCTTGGATCATGGCTTACACGATGTTTGGGATTTAAAACATCCAGAGGATGATGGTTTTACATTTTATTCTGCTCCCCAGGCAAAATTTGTACGCTTAGACTATTTTTTTATCACAACTTTATTTTTGACAAGTGTTAATATTGAGATTCAACCCAAGCTGGTCTCAGATCATAAGCCGGTGATACTAGTGCTTGATGTCGATCAGGGAGAATGGGAAGAACCTAAACAGTGGTCGTTTGATAGGAAATTACTGTTGGACGGTGAATATCGTCAATTTATGGCCGATAAGATACAGGAATTTTTTTAGGTCAATAAAGGCACTGCCCCCATAGCGATTGTTTGGGATACATTTAAATCAGTGGTCCGTGGTAAAACTTTAAGTTTTTCTAAATTTAAACGTAAACGGAGCCTACTAAAACATCGACAGGACTTAGACAAGGCGTTAATGGCTGAGAAAAACTTGGCTGAGGCGCTAAGGGTCGGGGCGGAAGTAGATGTACTTAATATAATCCGGAAGGAACTTACTATTCTAAGGTCTAGGGCTTATGCGAATATAGCCGACGATATAGCAGCACAATTTGTTTTACATAAGGAAGAAGCATACGAATTCGGTGAAAAAACGGGCAGAATATTGGCTAAAAGGGTTAGGGAAAAAGCTGCCTATACTGACATACCTAAAGTAAGAGATCTGCGGGGGTGCTTCAAGAGACCAAGGAAGGCGTGTTGACCGCC
This sequence comes from Lissotriton helveticus, assembly GCF_964261635.1. NCBI lineage: Eukaryota > Metazoa > Chordata > Amphibia > Caudata > Salamandridae > Lissotriton > Lissotriton helveticus. Next base: position 1,377,021,248 of record NC_136059.1, read on the forward strand.
TTTCAAGGATATTATCAGGATCTTTATACTGAGGATATTGGAGAGGTTTTTTCTGAGGAATATTTAAATGAAGTAATCCCAGCTACATTGACTGAAATGCAAAAGAACAGCCTAAAAGAGCCACCAGAATGGGGGGAAATAGAGAGTGCTATATTAGGACTTGCCCAGGGGAAAGCAATGGGCCCAGATAACATACCCCTAGAATTTTATCGGTTTTTTAGGGACAGTATGAGAGCAGAGATGGTCGAAATCTGTCAAGAAGCCTTTACAGGGAACGCCCCCCAGTCCTGGTCTAATGCTACAATAGTAGTTTTTAAAAAGAAGGGCAAAAAAGATACGGAAATGGGGTCATATAGACCAATATCCTTATTGAATTCCGATAATAAAATGTATTCAAAGATGATAGCCAATAGGCTGAATGATATGATGCCGGGCCTGGTGTCATTGAGACAACACGGCTTTATACAACATAGGGAAAACACGGACCATATAAGGCGAATTATCTCAATGTTGGACTGGACACAGGCAAAGAATTCCCCGGTTGGCATGGCCCTGTAGGACGCTGAAAAAGCGGTCAACAGGGTCTCGTGGAGTTTCTTGTGGCAGGTCCTGGCGAAGAAGGGGTTTCCAGAGCCTTTAATTAAAGCAATTAAGGCACTATATAAAGAACCAGCTGCATTTATACGGATAGCTGGGAAATTATCAGGGAAGGTATTGATAGAAAGAGGGACGAGGCAGGGCTGTCCCTGCTCCCCCCTCCTTTTTGCTTTATATATAGATCCTTTTATTTTGACACTAGAGAGAAATCATGCTATTAAACCCGTTCAGATTCAAAATTCCGAGTTCAAAGTCTGTGCGTACGCAGACGATATCGCGGTTGTCTCAAACGATATCGCCAGTTCCTTTCCTATTGTTATAGAGGCTGCAGAGATGTTTGGCCGGATTTCTGGTTATAAGTTAAATGTAGCAAAGACCCAAATTATACATTCTAAAGCCGGCCGACCAGAAAATATCAAATGTGATCAAGAGGCCACATACCTGGGTGTAAAACTTATGGCTAATGTCGAAAACATAATTTCTGCTAACTTGGACTCAATAATAGTTTCCTCAAATAAAACATTAGAGAGATTAAATAACCTAAAATTCTCGCTTGTTGGACGTACCAATATATTGAAAATGCTTATTTTTCCCAAATTTTTATATATATTTCGAGCTATTCCTTTTTTAATATCTTCCCATTATTTTGCCCGAATAGACAGAATGTGCTCAAGATTTCTATGGGGATATCATCGAGCAAGGAGATCTGTTAAAAAATGCACTTTACCAAGGGAGAGAGGAGGCTGGGGCATTCCCAATTTTCAATTTTATCATTGGATAGCAATATTCCAACATATGGGGGTGCTGGTCTTATCAGATGATCCCACTGAAGAATTTTCTGCCCCTTCCATCTATAAAATGCTTTTGGGTGAAGAGGCTAAACAATGTCTAAGTAGAATAGTGGAACCAAGTTATTACAAAAAGACTAAATTTAAAATATTCCATACAGCCTATCTGGTTTGGAGGATAATTAAGAAAAAAATTGGAATTACCACTAAGCTAACACTGTATACACCTCTTCAGAGGTGCCCTCTCTTCCCTGAAATTTTTAAAGATCAGGTGATGCTAAGATGGAAAGAACGGGGAGTGCGGGACTTGGGAGATTTGTTTCAAGGGAAGAGCTTTGCTTCCTTTGATTTTCTATTGAGGAAGTATAAGATGCAGCGTGTTGATTTTTTTAAATATCTTCAGCTTCGGAGTTTTTGTGAAGAGAAGTTGTCAGGAAATATGTTTTTTTTAGAAAAAATAGAGATTATTGAAGCAATTAAAGGTAGGCTTAAAATGGGCCCTCTGTATCAACTCCTTCTGGCAACGGAGGAAGATGATCTTCGGGTAATAAAAAAGAAATGGCAAGAGAAGTTAGGAGTAGAGGGAATTAAGCTGGAAAGAAGTCTGGAGATAGCTACCGGTGTATTATTAAATGGATCTCTTCAAACCCAACATTATATGTCGGTATTTGATCTGTACTACACACCAGCTAAACTAGCAAAATGGAAGTCGGGGCGGGGGACTCAGTGTAGTTGATGTAATCTAAATGCCTCGGATACTGCCCACGTTTTTTTCTTATGTCCAAAGCTTTCTAAATTTATAGGAGATATTGAGTCTTATATCAAGGAAAGCTTGGGCATCTCTGTAAAATTAACTACGGAACTGGTTATATTTGGTGTGGAAGAAAATATGCTGCATAAATGGTCACCAGCAGAAGAAGCCTTTGTTTTTATATGTATGTCTGTATATAGATTCTGTATTACTTCGCAATGGATTGACCCGGAACCACCAAATTTCGTAAAATGGCAAGCTAAATTACTGTCAATATACCATCTTGAATCTTCTTTGTATAAACTCAAGGGTATTAGGCGGAAATTGTATGGGTATAAATTATGGCTACCAATTGTGAATTGGATGGGGCAGTAAGGATTTTATAGGCTATATATGTGTATCTATTTTTTGCTGCCTTTTGTTTCGTAATTCATGGAATGATAAGGTATTTACTTGTGTATTTTTTCCTTGTCTGTCTGCTGTGGGATAAAAACTCAATAAAAATATAAAAACAAAAAAAAACGTCGGAACAGTGATACAACATGGTGAGTGTGGGGGCAAACAGTGAAGCAACAAGGGACGGGTGTGGGGCAGTGGAAGCAACACTTAAGAGGGTGTATAATGGTGAAATAACTCAGGAGACGGTGGAGGAGAACGGTGAAGCAACACGGGGCAGGGTGTGGGAAGGCAGAAGCAACCGAGGAGATGATGCAAAATAAATGGGAAGGGCAGGAGAGAAAGCAACACAGGTTTGGCAAAAAGTAACATGAAGGGTGTATGTGGGGGATGCAAAGGGGGGACGCACCTATGGGCTAATACAAGAAGTAGGAGGGTGGGGAGAAGCAGTAGGGAAACAGCTAGCAACACGATGTACAGGGGGAGAGACGTACACAAGTCACACATGTTGCAAACACATGCACTCATTCATCACAAAAAAACATAGTAATTAAAAAACATGCAGTGGAAATAAAAATGCCAGCCCGTCAAAGGGAATGTAAGGATGTAATGCTTCATGGGAGGGACAGCAAAACACACAAGATGATGGACTGAATGTTGCACAATGGCAAAACATTCACCCCCAGTCACTGATCTGGGAATAATCCATTGTTATTTTGCTCACCAAGCCACCCCAGTTCAGACATGGCCATATGCAAATCAGTCTTGACCCTGTGCCTCATGGGAACAGTCCAGACCGAACTGCCAAGCCACGTCTTCCCTGGACCGGAATCAAGCATCCTAGGACCGGTTTCTGGCTATCAGCCGTCTTCAGCCAGGATAGCTTGACTCCAGTGGCTTAGTGAGCACGGGACCCACGTCTGGGCATACCCTTCCCACATAGGGTGAACAGCAAAACACACAAGATGGTGGACTGAATGTTGCACAATGGCAAGACATTCACCCCCAGTCACAGATCTGGGAATAATCCATCGTTATTTTGCTCACCAAGCCACCCCAGTTCAGACATGGCCATATGCAAATCAGTCTTGACCCTGTGCCTCATTGGAACAGTCCAGACCGAACTGCCAAGCCACGTCTTCCCTGGACCGGAATCAAGCATCCTAGGACCGGTTTCTGGCTATCAGCCGTCTTCAGCCAGGATAGCTTGACTCCAGTGGCTTAGTGAGCACGGGACACACGTCTGGGCATACCCTTCCCACATAGGGTGAACAGCAAAACACACAAGATGATGGACTGAATGTTGCACAATGGCAAAACATTGGGAATAATCCATCGTTATTTTGCTCACCAAGCCACCCCAGTTCAGACATGGCCATATGCAAATCAGTCAACCAGGATAGCTTGACTCCAGTGGCTTAGTGAGCATGGGAGGGACAAGCACAAGATTGACAAGCTAGCAGTAGTAGGAAGCAAGCAAATGAGAGTGACAAGGAAAGCCAACCAATGGTAGTAAATTGTCTGGCTCCAAGGCCCACAAGGTTCTTGGCAATAGTGGTCGGCAGTAGGTGTTTCTGTAGGGCGGTGATGTGGGCAGGGGGAGGGGCAGGGTGGGGGGTAGTAATGTATGGATTAGGGAGTTTTACAGGTAAGTAAACATTTAAATAAATAAAACGAATTTCGTTGCGCACACTGCATCATCAAATGTAATGCAGTGCGCGCAACGAAATTCGTTTTATTTATTTAAATGTTTACTTACCTGTAAAACTCCGTAATCCATACATTACTACCCCCCCACCCTGCCCCTCCCCCTGCCCACGTCACCGCCCTACAGAAACACCTTCTGCCGACCGCTTTCTTGGTCAGCCACAATACGTATCGCAACAGACAGCGCATGCCCTGTCTGGTAGGCTCGCCCTAACAACTAGCAAAATACAGCAAGGGGCAGATTTAACCATACACAAGAACCTCACAACAAGAACATTCTAGTGTGTAAGCTGGGTATGGGTCGAGCTCTACTTAGGTACTGAGATGACACAAACAATAATAGCATCAATCATTTCCCTACTGACGTACGAAACATGACTGAAATGATAAGACAATTGCCACAAAGAAACATAATAGAGGTACTTCATAAAATATTACACTTTTGCGTTACAACCGCAATAATTATGAAATGAGTAAAGCTAAAGCAGCACCTGAGTTGGATCACTTTGTACACAATATTCTTGTGAGCCATTTTACGCGATATCTGTTTTAGTTCAAATGAACTGTGTTATGCTTCTTGCTGGCTGCATCCGGGGATTACTACTGCTAAACCAGGCCTGCTCTCCAGTCTCCATACCAGGTTCTCACGGCATTGCAAATGCAGACATTGTCAAGAGAAGAAATGTATTTCTAAGTATTTATTCTTTTGCGATATGTTTGAAAAGGTTGTCAAGAAATGTCAGCAACATACTGTAAATCGCTGTTGAACACTGTTTATACATTGCTGGCATTTATGCGATAATAACATCTCCTGCAGGTTTTATGGCGCGTTCTGTTTCAAGCGTGGCTGCCTAACAACTGTAAAGGTTGAGCCATTTAACCAGATAAAAGGGATGGGTTAGAGCCAATTACTGACTCACAGCCATTACTGCTTACTGCAGCATGCTTGGCCTGTCCAAAGATGTGATATCAAGAAACTAGCATCGAGGTCACCACAATTTCGCATGGAATAACGTGGACATTTTTAGATCGAGTGTAGCAGACAGGGCAATCTGTCTGGTTGCAAAAGACATAGGGCATCACTTACAAAAAAATTATGCAGCGCGGCTCAGGAAGCCATTTTGCTGCACTGAGCTGCATCATTTTAAAAGCACAGGGATGTGTAGTATTAACAACAATATGATGCATTTGTGTGCTTTCCCCTGCACTGGTCACAAATGGCTGCCATGCGCCAGCATAGGCTCCTTGTGTCATGTTGCAGGGGTGCCTGAATTGCATGGATAATTTTTTTGCGTAAGAAGGGACACCTTCCTGCACAAAAACAATCATTGATGGCCTTTTCCTCTTTCTATGCGTGTTACAGAATGGGGAGGCGTCGGATTCAGAAGCATTCCCAGCTTCACAATACTTTGTAAATCTGGGAATGTGTCAGATTCCAAGGATATTGCGTGGGAACAACCACAGCAGCACCCATGGAATGCCCCTTTCATGCAGAGTAAAGCGTGAAAGGACCCCATATTTACATGACCATGAAAAGCCACACAGGGTGACTTTTCACGCTACTGTATATATGGGCAAGCACACTCGTCACCAGTGCGTCACAAAAGTGACACACTGACAGTGTGATGGCCTTGTAAATGAGGCCCACATTGTCAGCTTACCAAGAATTAACAGTGGGCTTAGAGCCCACTAATTCCCTAACAATGGGTGGCTTTATTGTCTCTCGCATTTGCTTTCTTCTTATTCAATGGTTTGCCTTGCCCATCTCTTGTGTGTCCCTCCCCCGGAGCATAGCCTATTTGCTTGTGTCCTTAAACTGCTCTATTTAGAAAGTGTTTTCATTGTACAGCAGTTGCCCATTTTAACTGTAAACATGCTATTTCTATTCATCAATTGCATTTCAAAGTTTTTTTATTTGTATTTCCTCAGTATTCCCATTAGTGTCTTCTTGTAACTATAGAGCATATATGTGGGTATGTGTATAAGGCTGCTGCCAATATTACATGCTATCAATACTGCACACGTACAGTGGCACTGGAACCCAGGGTGTGGGGTCACTACACGCTAAGTAGGGCTCTAATATGCTACTTATTCACAGTTCTGGCGGGGAGGGGCAAGGTTTTGCTTTCATTATCGTCTGTGGTACCACTTTAGGTGAAGGGGTAAGACAATATACTCTACAGTACATCCTCTAAAGTACAAAGGAAGCACACAATTCCCTTGAAAATACACATGCATTATGGCACTTCCTACAAAATCTTACACTACTGCCATTAAAGTACATATGTAGCCCACAGTGCCCTTCACCATACAGTGATGACACACTAACCCCCAGATGCATCAAAAACCCATATTGCGATTCATAATAGCGAAAAATACCGATTCGCTATTAAGGAATAGCAAAATGGAATGCATCAAGAAATCACTAAAAAAATAGCGATTTCATAGAATTCCTTAATTGCGACTAGCAAATTGCGACTCGCAATTATGGAATACCTCCCCATTCATTCCTATGGGCCTAGAGGGCCATAGGAATAAATGGGAACACAATCTTAATTTGCGAATCGCAATTAGCGAATAGCAAATTGAGATTGCGATTTCAAGGGTGCAGGGGTGTCCAAAGGACATCCTGTTGCACCCCTGAAATTGATCTGTGCACATATGTTGCGCAACATGAAACTTTGAAAAATGCACTTTAGTGCATTTTTCAAAGTTTTTGCATGGTAATTTGCGTGCCCTATTAGCGAATTCGCTATTTTTCAAACTTTCATGCATTGCATTTAAGGAATCTCAATTTGAGATTCCTTAAATTCAAATAATCGCAATTTAGCGATTTCTCAATTTGCGATTTTTGCATTTGGGATGATGCATCCCAAATGCAAAAATACTGGTCGCAAAGAGGCAGATTCTGAGAATCTGCCCCTTTGCTAGCGGATTTTTGTTTGATGCATCTAGCTGTAAGTCCTTTAAAGCGCACATGTGCACTCAGTCCCTACAATATACACATGTTACAGACTACTTTACCATGTACATTCCATAAACACCTGCAACATAAAGTTCCATATATCACTGCAACACCCAACCTCCTCCAGTCTTGTATCATACCAATCCCTTCCATGTGCGCATCGTCACACTTCTTCCTTATATACAGGCAAGCATCCTCGAGCCAGTAATATATCCATTCAGCACTCTGCTACACTTAAACAAAACACAGTCAACCATCATACACTCTAACAGACATGAAAGCAGCTCAGTAATGATTCAAAACACATTGTATCACACATTCCTCTTAGCTACACACCCGCATGCACACTCCACTTCCACTACTCTTGTCTCATACAGCCCCGTGGTACAAAATACCCCTTTCGCATACACAACTAGCACAAATCATTCTGAAATACTACCACATGAGCGTAAAGTCATTATTGCTTCTGTATGCACATGTAGAACACAGTGTCTTTCAATCCCTACAGTATACACATGCTACAATATACACCCAAACCCTTTTTACTGTGCTCGTGTATTGCAATATTTGATTCTTACACAAATGCAGTACAATTCCTTTGCACACATGCAGCACAGTGCCCTACGATAGATAGCCACACCCACGCTCCCTCCTTCGGCAGCAAGGTACCATGTCCATATGTGAAAGCACACAGTGCACTACAATGTCAATTTCGACAACAATAATATCATCTGTACACTAGTATAGCAAATAGTTCCTTACTATACACACATTCAATACAGTTCCGTTCTCCCTTTCATATACAACTGTAGTGCACATTCCTGAAACATCATAAATGCGGCGCACTTCTTTTCATATCCATAGGAAGCTCACAGTCCTTTATCATCACACATGCGAGCACACTACCTTATTTTATTATACATCTTCAGACCACTATCTCCTGTTTACACAGGAAGTGCACAGTCTCATATACAGTCACGAGGCACTACTCTGTACAATGTACACATTAAGGACATTATCCCATCCGTTTTGTACACCTGTATAACAATACACTCTTTCATGTAAAGGCAGAGACCTTGGAATGTTTTTTGTCAGACTATAACAGAAAATATTGTAAAACGGGCACCTGTACATAGACATATGTGCTCAGCACTGTGGGCATTTTGAAATGATTCTTTAACAGAAACAGTTCCAAGACTGCCATCTGTGGCCTGTGCACAAGCTCATGCAAGGACGTCCATGCTGGAATGCCTTTGCCTGTTGGTTCTACTGTTGTTGGGGCCATAGCAGCGTTGCCGAAGGTTCGGCCGCGCTACCACGAACCGCCGCCATCCTGGCTGTACGGGGAACTTTGGAACTCCATCTCCCAGGGTGAACAGGGGCCGCGCACCGGAAAGACGACATAGCCAAGCGCCCGGAGGCGCTTAAAACAACGTGGCGCGGGACGCGCATGGGCGCTGCCCGGGCCAAGGGCGGGCCCATCTGCGCCCGTCAAAGCCAGGAGAAGGCAGCGCTGGGCCATCCCTCTTTATATTTTCATCCGGCGACAACATAGACCTGGTTAGTGACTGATATTGATCTGGTGGAGAGGTAGTTTGTTGCTTGTACCTATTTAACTAAAGTGGGTAATTAGGTCGAGGGTCGATTAAGTTAACAATGAGTAAGACGACTCAGAAGGGAGTCGTAGGAACTCTTGATGTATTCCTCTTACGAGCAGAATCTGTCCTAATAAAGGAAATTGAGCTTACCCAAAGGAGACTGTCCCTCGACCCCCGCAGGGTTTCAGCAGGGGCCCCCATAGTGTGTTCCCAGGAGGGGGTGGGTGTTCCTGCCGATCTACTGCAACATTCTATGCCTGGACTTTCTCCCCAATTGTCAGTTAACCCAACCACCCCTGATAGAGCTCCTATTACCCCTAATCCACCCTCTGACATGATGTTGACATGCCAGGCAGCGACAAACACAGGCTAAGAAGGCTGAGGGTCGAAATCCAGTTCCATCTAAGAAAGTGAACGCGGGGGGCTCCCTTCCACCGTACACCAGGCTAGTAAACTGGCCAAAATCAAAGTGCAGCCTGCACTAAAAAAGTTTGCGCTCAGGGGGCGGTTATAACTGAGTCTCCAAGCCCTGCTCCTATCTCCCCCCTCACACTATCTAGATGTCATGTGACATGGAGGCTAGGCTCTTAGCTAAGTTTGAGGAGAAATTACAAATAATGATTGAGCCGCTGGTAATACAATTGACAGAAATTGGTCAAAGATTAACTACTATTGAGGACCATTTATTGCTGACAAATGGCAGCATTACGAGTTGCTCGATTGCTTCTAACGAAGTGCTGGGTCCCGCTCACCCTGTTCCCGACAGTGCAATTGGCAGTCTCAGAGTGACAGCTGGAAGCACCGTTGTGGAACCCTTGCCCCGTCAAATGGGCATTGTTTTAATTTAGCCCCCCCCCCGAGTCAACTCCATACACCATTGTCCTTACCAACGTACCACATTTACACTCTGGTGCCGAAGAAAATTTGGCAACCCTGAGGAACAAGGCTCTCCATCTAATCAATTCCAAAACTGGATTGGGTGGCTCTCTTTTTGCTTGTTTCAAAATGGTCCGTAGAATTAATTGGGTTGGTAACTCGAGGAAATCAAGTAGAGGCGATTGTGTGGTGGTTAATTTTGGTTCCCCTCACTTGGTTAAAACAATCCTTGATAGGGCTGGCTCAAGATGCTTAAATGCAGAAGGCATCAATATTGTTCCGTTGGGGTTTTTCTATCACGAAACCCGGCCGTTTAACAGGCCTATGGGTCACTGTAGCCTTGTAACCCAGGCACAGGGGATGTATGAGTTTTCTGTCCCGACCTTCAATAGATTCGAATCATTTACAAACCTGGAGGATATTGACTGACTGGGCCCAAGGAATGCGTTAAGCAATGGCAACCACAGTCACCTTCCGGGTGACAGTGACAGTCTAATCCTCAGTAATAGCAATGTATGTATGTATGTATGTATTTAATGCTTATTAAGCGCAACTGTCACCCAAAGGGTATCCTGGCGCTGAGACCTATCCAACCGTCGGGTGAATGCTTTAGACTGCTCTTGGAAATAAGTAGGTTTTGAGATCCCTTTTAAAAGAGGACAAATCTTGTCTACTCCTCAGCATCAGAGGTAGGGTGTTCCATATTGTGGCGGCTGCAAAGCTAAAAGCGCGGCCGGCCATCCTCCCTCTGTTTATCCTAGGAATTCTCACTAGGAACGCCGAGGCGGATCTCAAAGGTCTGGCAGCTTGGTACCAAGAAAAAAGGTTTTGCAGTGGTATCGGTCCTCGTCCATGCAGAGCCCTAAAGACAAGGCATAAAGGCTTAAAGGCAATCCTCTGCTGGACCGGTAACCAATGAAGATCAGCCAACGCTGTAGATGAAGAGGCAGAGCGCGGGAGAGATAGAGCTAATTTGGCCGCCATGTTTTGGATCCTCTGCAGCTGAAGGATCAAGATCTTAGGGGCTCCCAGAAGTAGTGTGTTGCAGTAGTCCAGCCTACTGAGAATAGAACTACGCACTACCTCTGCTCTAGCTTCCCGAGGAAGGAGTGGCAAGATCTTGCGTAGAGCACGGAGCAAGCCCATACAGGTCACTACAGTCCTATTCACAGAGGCATCAAGTTGTAAGTTTGGTTCAAACAGAACTCCCAGATTACGAGCCGATTCTGCGGCCTCCACCGAGCCCGGAATGGAGGTTGGCCAGAAATCATCCGGCAGTGCGCGGGGGAGTCGGTCTAGGGAGCAATGAAGTACCTCCGTTTTCGACCCATTGAATTGGAGTGAGTTGGCTTGCAACCACTCTGCTGTGGCCGACATACAGCGGGGAAATGTGTCCCTCGATACTATCTCAGTACCCTCAAATGAAAAAATCTATTGAGTGTCATCGGCATAATTGATGACTGATATGCTGAATGACTTTATCAGATGTATCAGGGGTCGGAGATATAAATTAAAAAGGATCGGACTAACCGCAGATCCTTGGGGGACACCTTGACTCACCTGTCGTGTGGCAGATCGAAAAGGTGGTAACGCCAAAGCTTGCTGTCTATTGCAGAAATACGATGTTAGCCAGGTTAAGGCCAGACCAGTTATTCCCACGTTCCGAAGACGACCCAATAGAACCTCATGGTCCACCGTGTCGAGCGCGGCCGACATGTCAAGCAGCACTAAAAATGCTGACTTGCCCCTGTCGACACGCGTTCGCAGATCGTCCAACACGGTGACCAGTGCGGTCTCGGTACCATGGGCCGGTCTGAAGCCAAATTGGGCTGCATCCAGGCAGGAGTTGGTTTCCAGGAAGTTGGACAAGGCTCTCGTGACCCACTTCTCGAGGATTTTTATCGCAGATGGTAAAAGCGAAATGGGCCTATAATTGGCTGGGCATAGAGGGTCCAGAGTAGCCTTTTTTAACAGAGCTAATTGTAAGTGGTTTTGGCTCCCTGGCAATGCCAGGGGCTCGTGTCATTGATGAGGATCCCATAGGTATGACTAACACCCCTGACCCTCCAACTGTATCACCTAACCCTGTGATAGGCCAATTCACTCATGTTCCAAGAGACTCTTGTTCTGTTAATGTTCCAATGGAGTCCTGTGCAGCCCGTCAAATAGTTTCATTGAGCATTGCGGGACTTGCCCGCAAACTTGTCACCACTGAATGGACCACATTCATTGATGAGCAAGATATCATATTCTTACAAGAAACTTGGGCTGTGGACCAGGTACTCTGTGAGGGTTACATTAATTTCTCGAAACCAGCGGCACAAGGTGAGAGGGGCAGACCGAAGGGGGGCCTACTGATTTGGGTTAAACAGCTGCATTCATACAAACTCAAGGAGATTGCTATAGACTCCCGGGATATTCTTATTGTTAAGTTGTCGCACGCCTATCCCCGGATATTGTATTAATCAATGTTTATTCCAGGGGCCAGCAAGGTGGCAAATCATCTGACACGATTGATATGTTAGATTTCTTTTTAACGCATCACAGAGGCAATTGTAATATTATAATCGCAGGGGATTTCAATTGCACTTTTGAATCGCTAGATTGCGAGGACTTGAATTTTAGTTTTGAGGAGAATGACCAGTGGTCTAACCCATCTTTGGAATTGCAACCAATAAAAAAATGGACCAGAGCAGGTCTCCAATTAAAAGCACTCTGCCTGGAACATGGGTTAAGAGCAGCAAATGGCCGTACTAAGTCTGATAAAGCAGGGGTCCCAACATTCAACAATGGTCACCGTTCCAGTCGTATAGACTATTTTATAATAAACATGGAAATGTGGCCAGACCTGTTGCATATGATGGTGGTAGCCCGGCTCGAGAGTGATCACAATCCCCTCTCAGTTACCATGAGGGCTATCGGCCCCAACTGGAGAGAAAGTATGCTAAACTGCCCAGACTACATAGATGGACATCTAACCAATGATACTAGACGCCTTAAATGGTGTAAGGTTGCACTTGATCCCGAGAAATTGCTAGCTATGAACAATTTGGTAGTGAACACTATTTTTACTGTGCAGACAGAGGACGAATTCGGGCTAGGTAAGGACAGGATTTCCCTGACACATGAGCATCTTTTTGACCAATTGAAAAGTTTTTTTATTGCTAAAAATAAAAAAGGACCAGCTCGCGGCACCTTGGTATAATTCTACCTGCCGCTTAGCTTACAAGTCTTTGGCAGTTGCAATTTGGAGCAAGGACCAGGTCTCTATAAAAGAAAAAAGGCAGGTCTACAAGATATCCAAATCCAAGGCAAAACGTGACTGGGATGAGGCTCACTGGGCCGAACTCCTCGAGGCCTGCTCGGGGGGGGGGGGCATGACGCGATTTTGGCACCTGGTTAAATGAGGGAGTGGAAACATCTGTAAAATGCCTCCAACCATGTGGAACCTGATCAGTGGATTAACCAATATAGAGGCCAATTTGCAAAAGATATGGGGGCCCCGGATTCCTTTGATGTTACAAAATAACATGAATCCTGTGGAGCCTCACCATCGCAGCCACAAGGTGCTAATAACTGGTCTCTACTACATCCCCTAGGTATGGCCAACAAATAATGGAAAAAATCCAGGCGAAACCTGGGTAATAAAAACGTTCATAAAAAACGTTCATAAATACTTAAAACCTCAAGAGATAAGGTACTGCTAATGGTGTTGTTGTCAACATTAATAATTTACTGACGCTAGGTTTCCTCAGCTCCAGCTCTTCCCTCTCTAGTTTCCTTAAGTCATTAAAAGACTCCCTTATTAACCCCACATCTTTTTTGGTTACTAAGTCGGGGTTTGTGTACAGTTCGGCTCTTCCTAACCTTTTAAAACTGCTCTTGATATATCTGAGCCATGGTATGTAGAGGGCATGATCAAGGGTCATGCACTCTTTTAAAATCAATTGACTCAATGAACGTTCCTCACTCAGCCAAATATTCATCCAGATGTTAAGGTGAGGAGGGCTAAAATGTCACTTAAATAAGGTACCCCAGTTCTTCATGTACCACTATATTAGACGTGTTGTGAGGTCTAATAAGTGCTTCAGGAATGCATTCTCTGGTACTTGTAAAGCATCTGTAGTAACATGCCCCCATATTTCGCTACCATAAGAACCGGTCATGACACTCTTGGCCTGATAAATCTTTAAGAGTGCTGCAATAGGTCTCTTTCCTAGTTTCAAAGCAAAGTAAAAAAATATCTGCATTCACCCTCACCAGGTCTCTCCTCTTTCTTTGTTTTAGAGGGCCCTATTTCATGTGCTTGTCCATTACGACCCCCAAGTACGAAAAAACATCAGTGCAAGGTACTATAGCGGCACCTACCGTAAACTGAAAGGTTTTTTTTGAACGAGCACCCACCTGTATAACATAGGATTTAGAGTCATTTCTAGATAAATCCCGATCCGACATAAAGGCAGAGAATGCATCAAGCAGGGTTTGTAGCCCCCTAGCGGTCCTAGATATAAGGACCTCGTCATCCGCATATAGTAAGACAGGGAGAACGCGTCAGCCTACGTTCAGATAATCTACACTCGTTAATGATAAAACTTTATCTAGATCGTTAATGTAAAGATTAAACAAAATGGGTGCTAAAATACCCCCTTGGCGTACTCCACTCCTTTTGTCGAAATTTCATGAGACTCTTAAGTCCTGCAAAAAACTAACATGAGCCTTGGTTGCACAGTATATTGTAGGCACTGAGTTCACATGTGCAGTAGTGTGTACCCCCATATCTATCATGGACTGCCAAAGTTTGATCTTGTTCACGCAATCAAAGGCCGAGGACGGATCCATGAAAGCTAAATAAATAGTACCGGGCGGGCAACGGTATATTTATTAAGTATCATGGTTAGGTTAAGGCACTGGGCCACCATAGATCAGCCTGGGCGGAATCCAAACTGAACATCTGATAAAGTAGCGTGTTCCGCTGCCCAGTTAGTCAGCCTGTCTAAAAGCACTTGGCCCACCACCTTAACCACCGAATCCAACAACGAAATAGGTCTGTACCAATGTGTACTATAGCGATCACCCTTCATACAAACTGGCACTATGGTCGAGATAGCCCAAGACTCAGGGCATCCTGTCCTTGCCGTGGCATTAACTACAGCAGCAAGGACCGGAGCCCAAAAAGTTGGATCTGATTTGAAGAGATCCGGAGGAATATCGTCGGGTCCCAGGGCTTTGCTACTTGTCAACTTGACAATACCCTCCTCAATCTCCTCTGTACTAAAGACCAAGTCAGAGGTGACTGCCTCACGGTCTAGCGATCTGTTTAGCTCAGGGGGGCTCTCAAACATAGCTTCAAAATGGAGCACCCGCTCATCCTCTGTAATATGTGCACCTACTGCACTGCCTTCATCGTGATTTAGAAGAGGGTGATTTAGAATGATGCTCCAAAATCTAGAGCTATTCCTCAACGTACTAGCCTCAGTTAGATCCACCCATGCTTCCTTGTTCAAAATAGACTTACGTTTGGCCAGCACCAATTTATATTCCCTTGGACACAATCTGACCAAAGTTTGGTTTCTTGGACTACTGTTTAAGGCTTCCCGCAACTTTCTTACCACCAAAGAACAAGAAGAATCAAACCATCTAGTGGTCTGAGTAGCTGGGCATCGAACCTGGATGCTTAAATATTACTTATTTTAACAGAAATTGTATTAAAAGCACTAATGATCTCCCCCGGTGTTGTACGTGATGAGGTACACAGAGCTAGCTCGCTTGCACATTAATCTATTACTAACTTGTGCAAATCTTCTGGGTAGATCTGTGTCCATTTTAACTGTCTTCTCCCGTCTGTAGTTCTCACTGACCCGCTTTGCCCAACTCCACTTTTGGGCAACAATAAGGTCTATGGAGTTCAACACACAAAGAGTTGTGGTCACTATATATACTTGCTTGTATCTTAAATCCCGCAAATATGACTCGTACAGACATTGAAATTAATATAAAGTCGATAAATGAACCACCACCTCTCCCTTTAAATGAAGGAACAACAGCCTTGCTGCAGGGGTCACATAGTGACATAAGAGACATTAAATCAAATTCGTGAGGGGAGATCATTCAGCCTGTCCCCCTGTAAGGAGTGTTCAAAATGCATTCCCCTCACACGTGGACAACCTAAATCAGCAATGTCCTAGGGTCTCCACATGGGTGGATGTTAAATTCCCCAGCAATTATGAGGTTTTGAAAAACAGCATTACAATGTTGCCTTATGAAAGAACCTAACTAAGTGATGTTGCACCCACCCTTGGAACATGATGGTGAGTTATAAAAGTTAATAATACCCAGTTTATTCGACCCCTTTCCTAATACCAAAGACTGTATACACAAACTAAATGTTGGCAGGACCACTATCTTACATTCCACCGCTAAATAAATCTAAATTGCAAGACCATACTTTGGCCTACCAGCCAGAGAGGTGGATGGTAGAACAAAAAGGACATATATCCTTCTAGAAATGAACTGCAAGGTTTTCTGTGAGTCACTCTGTTACCAAGTCGCTACAGGAGTAGCTTGTTGCCTGTCCAGTGTTTCAGCCCTTGAAGGAGAGGAGGAATTACATCTGCGTGGCCGCAGAGGAGGCGCGAGGCGCGGCTCCGGGACTGCGAGGCTCAGCCTTCAGCTACATCAGCTGTTGCCTCTTCCCGTGCGAGCCGCGCCCCCTCCCAGTGCCCGCCCCCACCAGACTGCTCTTAACCTCTCGCGGCCCCCGCTACGCGGGGGCCGCTCGCTGCGAGGTTTTCTGTGAGTCACTCTGTTACCAAGTCGCTACAGGAGTAGCTTGTTGCCTGTCCAGTGTTTCAGCCCTTGAAGGAGAGGAGGAATTACATCTGCGTGGCCGCAGAGGAGGCGCGGCTCCGGGACTGCGAGGCTCAGCCTTCAGCTACATCAGCTGTTGCCTCTTCCCGTGCGAGCCGCGCCCCCTCCCAGTGCCCCGCCCCCTCTCACCCGATATCCTTTTAACTCAGGACACAAACGCGCATCGCGGGACGCGCGCGGGTCGGAGCCCGGGGCGAAGCCTGGGCCAAGGGTGGGCCCGTCCTAGCCCGTCACAGACCGGAGGAGACCGGGCCGGGCGCACCCCCCTAACATCTAACATAAGGTAAAACATTGTGCCATAGCCCTTATTATCAATAATCAGGACATCTAATCTCTTTGAAGTCTATTTACCCTATCGTACACTGGGTGAGAGACATATATAATGTCAACAAGAAAAACGAGAAGCTCTAAAAATAAAACCAAGCAATCAAATATGACCACTACTGTAGGACCCATCGAGCAATTTTTGCACAAGGTGAACGAAACAATAGACCAAACAGTTATGATGCTTGACCGTCGCGTTTCTTATGAGTTAGACCAGGCACGACGTTCATCTATGGGCTTGTTAGCACAGGCCAAAACCCCTAATCCTGTCCCCGAAAATAAGCTGTCTGCAGAAACAAATGACGAACTACACGCTCTGCCAAGCACAGTAGACTTATCTGTAGCCTCCCAACTGTCTAACTCGCAATCTTTTCAGGATCTTGAACATACTCCAGATATTTTTGCGAGTCTCCAGCCAATAAACAACGATCAAACACAGCAAGAAATCAGAGCTACCAGAGAAGGTGCAATCCCCAAACGACAGCCCCACGAAGTAACTCACCTTAATAGCTCAACTCATGGCCTCGATACAACCTCTGAATCTGATCAGTCTTCTGGCAACCACAGTCAATCGCTCGTTGTCCTTACAGACTTAATCAACAAGACCACCCGCGATAAATCCAGAGGTGGTGACGATGCGAAGAGGTCATACTCCAAATGTACTCGACAAAATAAGGCAATCCCGCCTTCGTCTGGTACTACTAAACACACTACGGTAGAACAATCAATGTTAACAGATATCTTGGGCATAGTAAAACATCAATTACAACCCGTACAAAAAAGCCTTGAAGTAATTGAAAAACAACTGGCCATCTTAATTACCACCGTTAAAACAATTACAAATTCAAGGAAAAATGATTTCCTACCTACAATAAATACAACTACTAACACAAATAACATCAGTGTAACCAATAAACCCAATCAACCAATAAACAATTCAACTACCACAAATTCACTGAAAACGTGTTCTAAAGAACCGGGGAAAGAATCAACGAATCAAACTCTCCCTCTGAAAATCCAGCCAATTCATAACAACGCTAAAACTATCTCAGCATTACAAAACCAATTGCCTGAAAAATCCATTCCTGCAAAAACCCTTCAGGTAACTACGCCTTCTACAATACCCACGTCTACCACTTCACGACAAGAACAACCACAGAGACAACCTAGCAAACCTGAACGATCGACTAAAAAATGGCCGAAGCCAGCAAATCTTCCACCCGAAGCTGCACCCTTCGTAGCCATATTAACTGGGGTTCCAGAGCTTAATAAAGACACAGATGAACCCACCTGGTCTCTACTAAACAAAGTACGTTATTGGCTAAATGCCAACAGGCCTAATCATCCAAATAATAACACTAGAATAACCACGGTGAGGAGGGTCCCCTGGATAGGCCATCAGCAGAAAACTATCCAGGGTGACTGTATAATAGTCAATTTTGAAAGCCCACGCGCAGTGGATCACATCTGCTCCTGGAACACTTTAGAAACTAGAGAAGGAATAGACGTTAAACGCTTATCCTTCTTTTATCCCCGACAAAACCTTCGCCTAGAGGATCCCAACTGGCCATCGAATTGGTCCTGGGATCACTATGACCAAGGACCAAGAAATTGGAACTGGGGAGACAGGAGCCACGAAAACACCCAAAGATACCACTCGCAGGGAGAGTGGGGTTACGAACAAAGAGATCGAAGAGACCACACTAACCATGTCAGGAACTCATATCAACGTCCCAACAGAGAACCTTGGACTGGAATTCCTACCTTCAACTATTATAGTTGTCTAGACATGGTGGATTGACCGCTACTACACTCTCCGCCAGCTAGGTCCTCATCCAACTCAAGTGTAGGTCTATCTTCCCAATCAAATAACTCTAAGTTCAGAATTCCTGAAAGGGCTCAAAGTTTGTGTAACACTGGATCATATCAGAACCCCTGGAAAAGCTCTATCCTAAAGTTAAATAGCAAGCTTAAAGCCATTCCAAATAATTCTACCCCAGACATCACATGGCAGTCTCCTCCATACCCTCCTTTAAATAAAAGGAACGTGGAGGCTGAGAGTATACTGAAAGCAAATCATTTAAATACAACAGATGAGGTAGAAGCCTCAGACATAAAGACTCAACCTGACAGCACCACCGCAGCCACTGAGAGGCATATGTTATTTTGGAATGTGGCGGGCCTAGCATCAAAGTATACGGAGAAAACTTTCCTGGACTTAGCAAACACAAAAGACTTGATCTGTCTCCAGGAGACTTGGCTGAACGATCCAATTCATCTGGTGGGATATAGAACGTACTTCTCCCACGCAACAAAGTCACATCAAGGAAGAAGTAAAGGTGGATTAGTAACATATATTTCTAATTTATGGTCAACCCAAGAGATTAAGATCATCGCACTCCACCAGAATTATCAGGCTATCAATATTAAAGTAAATAAACAGGTCATCTATACAGTAATTAATTTTTACAATAATATGTGTCTGACTGATTCAGTTCTCGACGAAATTAGAGACATGATAAATGAGCAACAAATTAAATACGCCAAAATAACACACTCAACAATCTGGGGTGGAGACTTCAATTTACATATATGCAGTAAAAGCAATGCTCCTATCTGTGGGATTACGGACAATGAAGAAAACCCCCAGGAGCATTTCTCCCACACGGAAGAAGGAAACATCATACAGGCCATGATGTTTGAGTTAGACCTAGGATTCGCAAATACTATAATGAGCCCGCCGATCCAGTTCACTCCAACTTTTCATGGAAGAGGAGCCCAAACCTTAATCGACTATATACTAGTTTCTATAAACAGTGCTGCATGCATAAAGAACTTTGCAGTAAACCTTAACGCACTAAGTGAGCACTATCCACTTACAATAACTCACTTAGAATTTGCTCACCGTAAAAACCAATCTGTGGATGACTTGGGTTTATTGCATCAAGACGCACTCACTCTAAACAGATCGAATGGATTCACTCTAAAATGGGGCAATATAGACCAAGAAACATTCAGCGCAGGAATAGTTAATAAATGTAGAATTCACATAGAAAACTGCCTAAATTCTACTACAACGGCACTTGAAATCCTGACCAGCTACGATGTAATAGTGAAATCTATAGCCAATGAACTAATCAAACCTAGGCCGCAAAACAACGGTCAAAAGAAAGGCTGGTTTAATTCCTCGTGCACGAGGGCCTATTCGGACTTGAAGAAAGCGCTAGCGAAAAAAGACCGAAATAGAGAAGAGATAGTGCAACTAAGAAAATTATATATGCAGGCACTTAAACAAAGGAAAAAAGAGATGCAACACAATCTTTGGACCCAACTGACAAAAAGCAGCACTCAAAAAAACAGCGCAGCATTTTGGAAAATAGTCAAATCCCCATTCCTAACTGGAAATAACGAGGGACCCTCCTTAGATGTTGCAATAAATGAGGCAGAGTGGGTACAGCATTTCTCGGGGGTTTTTAGAGAGCAAAACTCTGCAGATCTGGCTTCCCCGCTTATCCTCCCACCAGTGGCATACCCGATAAACATAGAATTCACTGTTAACGAAACAAGGAAAGCAATAGAGATTGCAAAACATGGTAAAGCGCCAGGACCGGACTCTGTCCCTATGGACTTATACAAATTTTTACCCGAACTCTGGTCCCCTCTGCTAACAAAAGTCCTGAATGCAGCAAAAGAGATTCACTTACCCAATTCCTGGTCAACATCTATTCTGGTACCCATTTTCAAGAAAGGTAACAGGGACAGCCCTGCCTGTTATCGTCCCATCTCCCTCCTGGATTCGGCCGGAAAAATGGCAGGGAGAATACTTCTCGACCGTCTACAGGAGTGGTCAAAAGAACACTGGAAAATTTCAGACCTCCAATACGGGTTCAGGGCCGGACTGAGCACCGTAGACCAAGTCTTGAACTTAACATTGCTGGCCGGAAAATATACAACAGCAACAAAAACTAGTTTACACATGGTCTACGTTGACCTTACGGCAGCGTTTGACTGTGTGCAACATTCAAAACTTTGGGCCTTATTGCTGCAAATGGGAATTGACTCAGCCATTGTAGATTTCCTCCGGGAGCTATATTCTGGGGCCACGGGAAAAGTACGATATGGGATCAACGGTCAACTCACAGACAGCTTCACAATCCAGAAAGGAGTTAGGCAAGGGTGTGTGCTGGCCCCCTTCCTATTTACGCTTTACACCAACGGACTGGAAGCTGCCATGCTACAGGGCGTAACAGATTACCCAGAAATCGCTCGGCGTCCACTACCGGCACTACTGTACGCCGACGATGCGGTGATTCTTGCGCGCACTCCAATCCAGCTGCAAAAGGCTTTAAATAATTACTGTTCCTTTATGTCAGGTTTAAATCTAAAAGTTAATATCAAAAAAACTTACGTGATGCACGTCGGCAGTAAGGGAAAAATACCGAAGACAATTTTCGTGGACAAACGTTCGCTTGAAAGAACGAAAACTTACTCTTATCTCGGCATCACCATCGACGAAGAGTTTAAATGGAAAGCAGCCATAAACTCTCGCAAGCTGTCATTAATCAAAACAACCGGTGCATTAAAAGCATTTTCTCTTCGTCTAGGAAAAAGACCTCTGGCCGAGATGTTAATAATCTATAACGCAAAATGCGTCACCACGGCGATCTTCGGAGCAGGAGTATGGGGAATAGCAAATGCTGAACAAATACAGATAGTGGAAAATACATTCTTAAAATTCCTATTAGCAGTTCCAAAGAGTACAACCAACTTTGGCTGCCATCTTGAACTCGGATTGGATCATGTTACTGACATCATTAAGATCCAACCCATTATGTTGTGGAGAAGAATATGGGCCACCGACGAATGCCATCTTACTAGAGCAATTATTGAGGATTGCATGAAACTAGACCACATGAAGAAGATAAAATGGTTATGTTACATAAAATCGTTTCTTTCAGATATTGGCCTTTCGAGGTTTTTTGAGGAACCACAGTCAGTAACAGACATAACAAAAAAGGATTTAAAAAAGGCTTGTCTGTCTCACCTAACCCAACTGAGAATAATGACTGAAATAAGAAAGACATCAGTCCAACATTGTCTAATGATTCAACTGGTTCCATCAATTCAACCGTATCTGCAACATGACCTAACACAATTTGAAAGACTTCTTCTCACTCGTTTCAGGTTCAACCTTTTTCACATTATGGTCCTATTCCCCACCCAGAATGTATGGACACATAACTCAACACCATGCCCCTGCGATTTGATTTCCCCTCAGTCCAAAATTCACGTTGTTTTCTTTTGTAAATTTTATACCCCGTTTCGAAAAAAGTGGATTTTACCAATTTTAAAAGTTATGAAGATTAGAACATGTCGCCCCGCATTTTTGGCGCTGCAGTTTCTGGAAAACAGTTTGGTCTCAAAACCAGTGGCACACTATTTAAAGTTGTGCATTAGACATCGTACGAACTTATAAAAATAACAGAGACGCATAAACTCATGGACCTTTGACAAAATACTGATCTTCTTTCTAATTTTGACTAATTTTTAATATATTGTGAAATTAATGTTTTGTACTTTTATGGATTTCTGATTGAAAACCGAATAAAGTTAAATTTGATTTGATTTGAACTGCAATCTAATAACCATGTTTCCTGTAAACATATCACACAAACTTGCTTCACAAAATCAATCCACAATGGGTCAGAGTACTTGTTGGCTAGTCCTGTGACATTTAGTACACCAGAAGGAGTAGGGAGTAATAAAAATGTTTATATCTTGTGATGGCATGTCATGTGTGTGCTAATACTGCCCTCACACAAATGTGTGACATGCTTCATCATAGGGCTGCTTGCAATACACCCCAGCGTAGCTACGTATGAGGTGGAGCAATAAGGTGAGGGAAGACAATACAACACAGAGAGAAACAGTTTATATCACAGTGGTTGGGAAGGTCGGTAGAGAACGTGCAGTATTGTGTGAGTTAAAACTAGCTTGGAAGTGTCGCTGTGCCTAAGACTTTATTCCTGGACCCTCCGGCCAGGTTTAAAAACATGAAGGATGATGGTGAATAGGGAGATGCAATGTGCTCCTAACACCCCTCTTTTATTGCCAGGTGGTCGACGTGTTTCGGCTGTATGTGTGTGCCCCACGTCTAGGGTCACGCCGACCTTCCTCAGGACTTTACCTGTCCCAGTGTTTTGATACTCTCACCTCCAGTTGAGATAAGAGGATGTCTAAAAACCTGTTGTTCCGTATCGAGGAATTTCCTCTAGGCTAGTAGTGGAATTACGATCCTACACGGCGGACGAAGGCAAGCAGCTTTGGAGGATCACCCCCCTTGGAATAAGTGTGACTAGAGGGGGTCTCTCCTTGCCCACCGCCAGTTCAAACTCGGAATACTGTGAAACTCGTAATTCCACTACTATCCTAGAGGAAATTCCTCAATATGGAACAACAAGTTTTTAGACATCCCTGGCCGGAGGGTCCAGGAATAAAGTCTTAGGCACAGCAACACTTCGGAGCTAGTTTTAACTCACACAACACTGCACTTTTACTACTGTTGTTCCCAGCCACTGTGACATAAACTGTTTCTCTATGTGTTGTATTGTCTTCCCCCACCCTATTGCTCCACCTCATGCGAGGCTACGCCGGGTGTATTGTAAGCAGCCCTATGATGAAGATGTCACACATTTGTGTGAGTGAGGGCAGTATTAGCACACACAGCACATGGCATAACAAAATATAAACGTTTTTATTACTCCCTACACCTTCTGCTGGACTAAGTATTGATAGGGGGTTCAAGGTAGGTGATTCCGTACCCTCACCCCTTCTTTTGTGTGGACTAGTCCTGCGACATTGAAGGATATAAAGTTTTTGTCACGTTCATCCGTGCACCCATGGCTTTGCTTTTGGGAAGCCCCCTGGTTGTTAGATTTCTCTGAGACCATAGGGGGGGGGGAGGACCACCAAGTCAATCACAGGCATCCATCGCAGCCAGGGAGGTGAACCGATTTGACAATTCCAGAGGGGGCGGACCAAAATCTTGTCATCCTAAAGGCACCTGATTCCAGTGGGCTAGAGAATGAGTCAGATTTGAATAAGCGTTCCTGATGGGTTGGTCTCGATGCAATAATCTGTTAAATAAAGCCATGTTGATGCTGTTCATAGCATTGTGCCCCAATGGCTCTGGTTTTTAAAAGAAACCAAGGGGTAGGCCCATAATGGATGACGTACTACGAGGAGGAGCAGAAAGCAAGTCTGTGACTGGGATCCTTTCTGCAATGTGGCGCCCATTAAAACTTACAATAACACAATCGCCCTTACAAGATGTAAAAGAACTGCCGATCCAGTTAACCCTTCGCACCATATTGATATTTTTCTCCACCCTCAGTCCTCAAGTGGTGTTAAGCGATAACCAGTGTAAGACTTTATTCTTTAGTTGGAAAAAGTCCTCCTTTGTGCCCTGGGAGAGAGTTGGCACGATCCCCAATATCACAACATAGGGAGCGGATTCAGCTAGCAAGTGGATAACCGGTAGATTCTGACCAGAAACCTCCCCTCCCCACTGTGATTGCCCTCCAAATGGATGGTTCTCCAAGGCTGAATAATCCCATGTGGCCGGCCCATACATATGTCCATGATTTGCACCCGGGGTGGGCACCGGTTGACTTACGGGTACCTGACCCCCTGAGGACTGTGGTTGTCCCCTGGTATTTATGAGTGGGCCTGTCGAGATAGGACTATCCGAGGTTAGAGAAATCAATGG
The DNA here is from genome assembly GCF_964261635.1 of Lissotriton helveticus. Classification (NCBI taxonomy): domain Eukaryota; kingdom Metazoa; phylum Chordata; class Amphibia; order Caudata; family Salamandridae; genus Lissotriton; species Lissotriton helveticus. The sequence continues at coordinate 1,377,045,885 of NC_136059.1, forward strand.
GGGCCTGGTTCTTGATTGACGACTACCCCTCCCACTGATACACAGCGTTTAAGATCAGATAGGCCCTTTTCAATCGAGTTCAATCGTTGGATTATCAAACCCAATTTTGAGTCCAATAAGGTCTTCATCGACTCCTGAAGAGAATCTAAAACACCCATCAAATCAGCCTTAGTTAATGATTGAGTGTGCAACGACTCATGCGGAATCAGATTGGGTCTTGATCTTTTAGCCTTACCCCCCATTGTTTGAGTTTTCCTTTTTGTGCCTGACCCTAAGCTGCCCGGCTCAACCAATATTAAACTCCCTCTTGTTATAGGACCGACGACTTTTAAGTTAACTAGATGCTTGCTAGAGGTGACAGGCGCATGCCCTTGGTTTAAGAGTACTATGTCGTTCCCCTGATTGTTGATTATAATGGCCTGAGAAAGAAGAAGCTGTTGGGTATTGGATGGCTATTTGACCCAGTAAAATCCTGCGCAGTCTCTCACAATCCAGAGATGTTTGATAGATCACCGTCTGCACTAGCCAAAGGCAATTTGGTGCCTGCAGGCAAGAGGGATGGAGCAGTAACAGGGGCTTCGAAAGACGTTGATATACTAATTAAATCTCCTTATCTAGCACTGCTGTGGCTCACTGGATGAACGAGGCCATATGCTTCACCATATTATGTCCAACTTAAAGCGGTATCAGATCTCTGGCCCGGAAGCTAACGAAGTTTATAGATGATTGACTTGTTGGGGTCCCTGCTCCCCCGTGACAGGCAGTGATGGCCAGTAAGATCCGCAACAGGAAACAGAAAAGGTACGAGCTCCCGAGCTGCGGCAGCCCTGGCCTGAATTTAGGTGCCTCCTGACGCAAGGAAACAGCGTTGGCGGTGTGTGTGCCGTGTGGCAGCCTGGGGATTGTGGTCCCTGCTCCCCCGGTGACAGGCAGTGATGGCCGGTACGATCCGCAACAGGAAGCAGCAAAGGTACGAGCTCCGTGATATTACAAGTACATTTCTTAGGTAGGGTCAAGACAAAAATCTTTTTGCCGCTTGTTAAAATGTTGTTAATATTTATATTTTTCAACACATAGTATGTCAAAGCAAAAATAATGGACACCCACATTTATAAACAAAAGTAATCTGTAAACCGTGACCAAGTTAATCTTATCAAGCTCAAGGCTCTATATAATGACAATTTTCGATCTTTCCTTGAGCCTCCCACCCCACTAGGTGACATAATTAAATCTCAAATCTAAAAGTTAAAAAAATATGTAGTAGAAATCCACTTAAAATTGAGAGAAGGATCTAGTATTACTAAGAAATATGGTTGAATGGGAACGACCACGAACCAGATCCCATTATCCCAAACTAGCAAAAATGGTTTCACTTCCAGTTCCGACTCATGAGAAATAAAGTAATTCCTAAAAATAGACCAAAATGCAGCACTAATCTGTTTGTTAGTCATGAACAAATAGGATTTTGGGGCCGACTTAACAAAATGCAGCCTCTTAAGAGATAAACTATTTGAGTTGGCACATAGCTCAGCAGGGTAGCCATACGTTTAGTGGGGCTACGAGGAAACCAAGGTAAAACAGCAGTGGCTACCCACCGATGAAAGCAAAACAATTAAAATGAACTTGCACAACTATGACTATGGTGCAGTGTTTTTTATTTGGATGAAGGACCTTGTCAGTTATCGAGGGTCGGCTCCTCTGTTTGAGCTGTGGACCGACACCCCACCACCTGCGAGCGCAGCAGGCACGGACGAATAAGTAAAATGTCATGCCATTCCCATTTTACTTAATTGCTGCAGTGAGAGGTCAGAGGGCGGTGCCAAATCCTGCAATTTCAGGATTACAGCTGCCCCTGCTGTGCACATGTTGGGTTGGCCGGCTCTATTGCAATGGCCAGACCTACAGGCGCTGTGCGCACCCAGCAATCCCATGGCTGGGAGATTGCTGGCAGAGCCCCTCAACCTAAAAATGAACGGTGGATTAGCCTGCTCCCACCCATCCTGGAGCGGTTCTCAGCATAAGAGCAGCTCCAGGATTGGTTGCATTGGTATCCACTGAGCAGGAAGGAAGTTCTTACCTTTCCTGGTCATGGACAGCAATCGGGTAGCAAGGTGCCCACCAGGGGAGCAATATATGGTGAGTTTGGCATTGTAGATCCTGACCACATTTTTATAGCTGTAGCTGCCACTTCCATTATGATCAGTTTGGGGTGTGGGTCAGGGCTATTTAAGCTCTAAAGTCTCTAGCACGGCGTCTTTGCACCTCAGCTGCCACCGCACCAGACTTAGTTTCACACCCACTAGACAGTCTATGTTTGTGGTGGGACAAAATTCAAAGATGCATGTGAGTGAGCATGAAAAGTTTTGTTTTTGAAAATCTTTTTCTTGGTTTTTGCACTGAACATATGACTTTATAGTGTGCTTTCCTTGCTCCAAATTGTAGTTTTGCACATGGTTGGTCAAAATTAATTAACTGAAGCCTTAATTCTGAACTGTTTGTCCTTTCCATGCGTTATCGGAATTATTATTTTGCCCACATTTGTGCGAGTATTGGCTAATGTGGGGTACAGTTGGCCTTCGCACACACAATGTTAGCCTCTGCCCCCTGTTTGATGGCTGTGTGGGTGTTGTTTTGGAGCAGGGGAATGGGAAGTTTGATCAAAGATGCATGCTTCCCAGATCTTTCTGAAGTGACCAGTTTCTGAAGTTTATATATGATTCGGCTGCCAGGTAATTCTTCTTACATTTTAAAATTCCTTTAGAACAAGATTTACCAAAAAATACGTGAAACCCATAAGACTTAGACAATGCACCAGATGTGGGAAAGCTGTTGAAATCATTATACATGTCCATTTTAAGTCTGGCGTTAGCCAAAACCACCTGATTTTACTAAAATTATATGTATAATATACTTACTAAAAGGGGCTCACAGCCACCTTTCTTCATCCATTGGTCTGTTATTGCATCATTCACATTTTGCTTCCACCCACTAACAGCATAGCAACTGTGGCAATAGTCCAGTCGACTTCAGCCACTGGCTAACTGCAATTTGACTGGCGGTATGTTTCATAAAGAGCACATCCTCACAGAAGTTAGTTCCCTTTCAGTGTCAGTGTTTTTGTTTTCACTTTATTGTTCAGTATTTGCTTTGTGTTTACAGCCTGTGATAGCAGAATGAAACCAGATGTTAGAACAGTGCACATTCCAGCTTTAACAGTTCTTGTCTCCTGCTAATGTTGCTGTAAATTTCTTTTCATTGGCCTTTCTTTATCTGATTTCTGATGTTTCACACCATACCAGATTGAGTCCAATTGAAAATATTCTTTAAAAAGAAATCCTCTTTTTAATTTGCGCACAATGAAGTACATCTTTAACTGCAATCCTGTGTGTCATGCAGGTGTTTATTTTAATTGAGGACTTCAATTATACTTGCAAAGAAACTTAGCCGGTTTGCCATGCTTCTATAGCTTTCTAGTTTGCTTTCAGTGTTCTTGTATGTCATGCTTATAGAGACAATTATCTATCTATCTCTCTGTCTATCTATCTATCTACTATCTATCTATCTGTCTATCTTTGCAAAACTCTCATCTGTCTTTCATTGTCAGCATCTCTAGCCGACTGTCTTTGCTAGCCTCTCTGTAATAAAGATTTACAAAGAGGTTGCGAAAGCAAGAGACTGACACTCAATTACAGACTTATTTACTTTTTTAGGTCTGGTGCTTGCCAAGATTTTAGATTTTGACTAAATATGATGTGTATAACATAATTATGAGAGGTATTAGCCAGACTTTCTTTGTCAATCACATTTTATTTCCACCTTCACCACCATGCATTGTAGGGTAATGGATAAGCCGAATTCAGCCATTGACTAACGCCATTGTGAGTGACTGCATGCTGCCCTAAGGAGCATGTCTACACATAAACTAATTCAGTTGAGTGCAAGGAACGTATATGGTAATTTGTGCTTTTTTGAGACCCAAAAAATGTTTTTGCCCTGAGCCAATAATTTTCTTTTTTTTAGATTTATGAGTGCTTTGCACCTTCTCTAACAATAAATTGTAAATACCCTAAGAGAACAAAATCAGCATTATCAATAGGCTGGGAGCCAGCTCCAGACCTATTGGCTTTGCCAATGCTTGTTGTGTATTGTGCTCCCCCTAACCTCGTCGTGGTTTAGTAAGCCTAGCTTCCTAAAAAGTGTCTTAAAATGCAATGTAAGTGATACATAATTCTGCTATAGTGAATGTTTGTTTTCGATTCTTTAAAATGTTTATGGAAAAATTAACTTGCTATTTAAAACTGCTAAATGCAAAAACAACAGTTGATGGACAGAATGCAGAACAATGTCATACATTCATCCCAGTACAGAGATCTGGGCCTAAATCCATCGTTTTTTTGCTCACCAAGCCATTCCAATTTGAACTCAGCCATATGCAAATCAGTCTTGAACCTGTGCCCCATGGGAACAGTCTAGCCCAAACTGCAAAGCCAGGTCCTCCCTGGACTGGAAACAAGCATCCTAGGACCGGTTTCGGGCTTTCAGCCCTCATCAGCCAGAAGAGCTTGATTCCAGTGGCATGGAGAGCACGGGACTCACATCTGAGCATACCCGTGCCATTTGGGGTGATAAATGCACAAAGAACAGTTGATGGACAGAATGCAGAACAATGTCATACATTTACCCCAGTACAGAGACCTGGGCCTAAATCCATCGTTTTTTTTGCTCACCATGCCATTCCAGTTTGAACCCAGCCATATGCAAATCAGTCTTGATTTAAAACTGCTAGACATACCGCATTTCTCTTGAAACTGTGGCTAATACTTGATAAAAAACAATGTAGTGAAACGTATTGATAATGTTTTTAAGCAGTTAATGTTTATAATACCCTATGGATCATCCCAACGGAATCACTATTGCAATCACTAGTTTTTCCTTTTTTTATCAATTCTCAATTTTGCAGTTTCTAAATGAACGTGACAAATGATCTGTACACCCATATTTGGGCCGCAAAGGAACAGAACGGACACAATGAGACTCTCAAGTGTGTGGAAAAGGCCGCTTTATTGAAGACAGGTGCACCTACAAAAACATACCCTTGGCTTTGCCTTACAAAACTAAACCTCGCTATACATTGCATCATCTACTTGTCCCTAATCTGGATCCGGCTGCCGTGCCACCTTCCCAAAATGGTGACACAGCGCCCAAAATGGCTGGTTTTAACCCCAAGCCCGCAGCCCAATGGAAGCCCAAAGAGAGCCCAATTGTTCCCGGGCGGCTCCAAAAGCCCAAAACCGCCGGGGGTGTGAGCGTCCCTGACGGGTGGGCGCCCCTCTAAAACCCCCTTCGTATTTTCACAGTTCAAGACAGTTCAAGGCTACAGACCCAAAAATATCCTATATCTAGGAAATTTGCAAAAAATTTCAATAGGGTCCTCCAAGCAAAACCACTTAGGGGGCAGACAGCAACAGGTTAACGACCAGGAATGCAAGAAACCTACACTGAAGCTCAGATTACAAGGCAATGGTTACATTCAGAAACTGCCCTTTTCTGGCAAGTATTCTATAAATATACCACCAGCACACTGATTAACTCTGTTATTCCTTTTTTTGAACCATAATGCACTTATTCTGTTTCATTTACTTATCTGTACTGTAATATACATACTTTCAACGTACAGAAGCCGCTGCACAATCTAATGCAGTACTATTTAAAACAACCTAAATAAAAGAGAAACGACAGCTGTTATATTTAACTTTGTTGGCTTCATTATCTTCATTTTTGAAAGAGATTAATGTATACTGTCTTTCAAAATCACACAAGTGTCTTCATTGGATAATTAAATGAATCAAACATAGTTATATATTTTACTCATATAGAATTAGTTGAAGTGCAACAGAGGCAAAGACACAGGGGCCAAAATCAGAGAGACCATTCTTTACTAGTCGAACATATACTCCTGGAAGGTTACCCCTATATTTGGAGTCGATTTCTGACATTTACATGGCTCACAAAGTATTCCAGAAATGTCACGGGAAATCTTAGACGACCCTTTAATTCCATGATTATTTTTGCTGAATTTCTCTCGGGAGGAAAATCTTGCATGACTGAGTAATGTGGAAAGGTGCATTTTCCCACATACATTTTTAAACTTTCCTTGTAAGGAATTTTATCTGGATGTGTTCCCGTCACTTTCACAACCTGAAAATGCATTTACTACTCCTTTCACAAGAGTCGTTTTGGATGAAATTCCAGTAAAAAACCTGCACAATGTTCCTAGCATGCAAGTCCTTGCGTTTACAATGTGGAAAATCCATGATACTGGAGGTGTTTAATTTGACTTACAATAGTAACATTCAGCCGACAATGACCCTTTGAATCTGAATGTGGAATTATCGCTCACAAGTTGTGTTGAAGAAATTTCTCTGAATCAGTAAACACAAAGTTATGAAGGTGTGGATCTTGATAGAGGAGTACCATATGGACTAAGTAATAGCTGAAAAAAAGATGTAGGACTATGCGATTGGCGTGTGCATGAAAGGGAGCTAAATGTCACGGATGATTAAATATCCATCGCTGTCAACTAAAGGCCAGAGAAGTTGACCACAGCGCCCTCGGTGAAAATGATCTGGATTGGTTTTCCATCTGCAAGTCTACAATTAGGATGTCTTAAGCTGGTTGAACCGTTGGGCCTATGCACTCCTTCATAAGTTTCTACTAAGCGTCTTAGAATCTGTTCCCATTGGACTATTCGGGCAAGGACATGTGTGCAATTGTTAGAGCATCAAGAACCAAGAAAGGTAGATCATACTGTAGCTATTTCCATTGGATTTATTCCTAATAAGCAGAGTGGATACCACCCCATCCTTTTTTTGGGGAGTCTTAACTAGGCCACCACCGACAGAGTTGTGTTATTGCTTACTTTGATGTTCTGTCAATCCCAATAGAACCCACCTCTGAAACATGCCTTTCATCTGACTCTACTCTTCAAAATAGAGTACAAGAATATCGTAGCGCACTAATATCATGGCCAAAATATTAAGGAACAACATGAGTTGGCCTGCCCCTGAGATTTGGCTAGTCATCTACTCAGGTACTAAGAGTACTTATTTTGTGTTTTTTACTGGAATTGAGAGACAGGAAAAATCACATGCTGGGATATTCAATTAAGGACCCTTGTCCTCTGTGTCAGTGGCTCCTTAAAATATTCACCTTTCCATATGACACATTCTTTCCTGAATAAACACACTATCACCAAGGAAAATATGAATATATCAACTCTTATACCCTAACTTTCCCATCCTTTAATATTACAGCTAGTTTGTTTTAACTTTTTACCTTATTCATTTCATGTAGCGTGCCTGATGCTGTGAAATGTTGTGCAGCACCTGCAGGCTTTTATGTGGTAAATAAAGTAAAGCAAGGCTTTATGTTTCTTTGCATCGTGCAAGTAGCCACGCAAAGCCTCATGTTTATTATACTTTTTATCGATGAGCTATGCTACCATTGCTGTTTAAATATTAAATCCCACTTCTCTTTAACACAAAAGCCAGTGGCTGAGTCCAAAAAAAACGTGAAAATCCTGATGTAGCCTATCATCTGAGCATGACAGCATCTGTCATTTCACAAAATACCAAGTAAGGTAAAGGGTCTGAGGGAGATTTACAGACCGGCGCAGATAAGTACCCCTATGATATACCACAATACCACAGAATCCGCGGGTCTCTGAAAAAAATATATACAGGACGCACTGATAGAGCGCGCAGGTCACCCGACTAATTAATTTACCATATACGTATCGGGCCCATAAAATTCAATTTACCATATTCATTAATCAGGCGACCTTACACTCTACTACCAGTATCCCAGTTCCTTCCTATTTCATTTCCAGTGTACCCGACTTACCACTCCACTGCTATGGGTACCTAATGATCACGATGGATCAGGGAGCTAGCTGTAAAGAAAAGGCAGACACCAAAATACTTATACTTTATATATTCTATTTGTACTTTTATAATAACCACAAACTCCAGAAGTTTTGAAAACCTTTATCTAAAATTCATCAATCTCAGAGAGCATACGATTCACAGTGAGTAAACTGTCGATAACCAAGATCATAAAGAGCACATATCCAAAAAGGAAGTAAATGAAACCAACCATTTGTGAGTCTAAAGGAAGGTAAGAACAGGGAACATGGTAGGCAACAGTTTCAGAATTTAGACTTAATATGGAGAGACTAAAGGACGGGGAAAGATAAGGAGCATACTAGAATTTCACAGTGAAATATTTCCCCTTAAGGAGGAACTATAGGTAAAGTACAAATAGACCATACTAATAAACCGGTGCAATTACTTGAATCTACTAGAAGATGGGTAAAGAAAAGGAACATCTATATATCATGAACTGAAAAATAAGAATGTACTTAAAGGATGGGTAAGAAATGGAACATGCTAGTCTAACAAATAATAATGTATGACTGGTTCATTTAGTGGTGCGAAAAGCATGGAAAGTAAAATATGCAAGAGTATGACTTTATTGAAGCAAAAGAAAGGAAGTATAGAAGGTGCAGAATAGACTTTTTTAGCATTATATTTACCTAGAGTGGTGTGAAGACCAACCCTGGCCACGGGTCAGTTAAGGACGGGAAAGGACCCCAAGGAAAGACAGTCGCCGGTAGGCCAGCAGGTGCAGAATGGACACCCCAGGACAGGACAGGAAAACCAGGTTAGGATCAGGACGGGACCACCAAGGTAAGACCAGCACCCGCAGTTTGGAAGCAACGCCTGCGCTCCACCCTCTCTGCAGCTATCAGTCAAAACCCCGATTGGGTTATCGAATTCCCCAGCAAAGTGCTCCGCCAGCACTTAAGGTTCTCAAAATCCCCGCTTGGGTCTGTGGAAATTATGGACAGAGTGCCCCGCAGCCCTCTGTATCAAGTCACCTATTGAGTGCGTTGGGTCAGTGACAGGTCAGCTATTCGGACAAGTCGGACAAATTCGCTAGCTAAACCTAGGCTAGTTATACTGTTTTCGGGTCAGTGTACCACCCCCCAATTGTTGCAAGTGTAAGAATTCCCAATTTTGATTGGTCCACAAGTAGGCCAGGTTAACACACCAACCACATTTCACCTTTACAAGTCTTCATTTACATACTCTGGGACCGCCTATTGAATTTGGGGTTCCCATGACATGTTCTACAAAATACAATGGATTGTATACAATTGTTGCATTTGCAGGACAGTTCAGCTTCGTTCTGCTGGGTCGCAGGTCACTTTCTCAGGAGCATCTTGGCTGTTGCTGCCAACTGGCTGAGTTTCACTGGTACAAGGTTTTCTTCCCTCTGCCAGAATGACATGCGCAGTAGGGACTTCTAAGATGGGGTTTTGCTTCCCTCCCAGGCCCAAGAGTTGCGATACATGAAAAGTAAGCAAAAACAAATTAAAACACAGAAATAAATGAATACACTGTATACCAGGAATCCCTATATGACTCCCCTTACTTTATACTAACTTATAGTATTAATATTAGTGCAAACGAACAGTAGCGCAAAAGCAGCAGAGCAAGCTTCGGCATGTGAGAACACAAAGCGGCCATCTTAATGCTAGTGCGCAAGTGTAAAGATTCCCACCAGAACTGCGAGTACGTCACGTCACGTCACGTGAGTGTGATTAACGCATGCGCAGAAGAAAACCCCGCCAAGCAGCGGCCATTTTAATGACAAGCGTTGTTAATGTTAATACACACATTTGCAAGCGTCTCTGGGACACCCAAAATGTCAGAATTACAGGGAAATTAGTAAGACAAACATGTTGAGTTAATTCGTTATAGTTATTCGAGGTTCATGAGTACAAGCAAGTCGCGTAACGTGCGAATCCTTGCTCCATCAATCCCCTCTTTGATGATATTTACTATCATCACAAAACAATAGAACCAGATGCCAACTTTTTTACATTTTTCCCAGTTCAATCTCTTCCAACATTCGATTCAATTTCTCTTTAGTTTCTTTGTTAGGGTGAGAATTCTTCACCCTTTTATAAATTTGATTATTCAGTTCCTCTAATTCAAGTTCATCCACATTCCGTTTCACGCCTCTCTTGTTCACAGTATATTTCTTTTGGGGTTTGTGACATTTGCAACAGACAAATATGAGGAATATGACAAACCCTATTCCTGCAATTGGCATCAGTACCTTAAACAACAAACCTTTACCTAAATTAGAAAAACAATTTCCTACAGCGGAGAGACCATCAGTAAGTCTCTTCCAGGCACTATCAACCTCCAGTGGTTTGAGTTCCTTTTCCAAATTTGTAATGTTCCTTACATACCTTTTGAGTTCAACACTTTTGTCAGGTATGTAAGTGCAACAATGTTGCGCTTTCAACATTCTACAGACTCCGCCCTCTTTTGCTAATATGGTGTCAAGGGCAGTCGGTTCTGCAAAACCATAGATCTGATCGCAACCATTTCGGTATTGATCATCAAAAATCCACTTGCAGTGTCAGTAGATAACCGATCCACTACTGTAGACAATTTGCAAATCCTGTGTGTGTTCAGAACCACTCCCACTGCAGGTATCAATGCACTAAATATACTACCTATTATTTCCCCTATACTTTCTCTTCTACTACGTACTAAACCGTTAGTGCTTTCACTGCTTCCAGCAATTTCATTCACATGGTATATTTTCGGGAAGACAATTCCAAAATAGCAGCTTCCATACCAGTGATCCGGCAATTTGAAATAGGCCTTGTTTCCACATATGTAATAAATTCCGGGAAACACAGGTTCTGACCCATTTTTGAAACCCCAACCTCCAATTACCTTGTAATTGTGTTCGCATTGACTGGAACCAATGAAAATGTTATTATAATAACTAGTCTTTTCTCGGTGAAGACAAAGTTTCCCTTTTCTTTCGAAATCCAGCAACAAAGCAGGATTAGCCCCACCATTTGAGGTGCTTCCCATGTTTTCAGCCCATTTAGGAATTCTCTGCCTTTTATCATTCGCCTTTCTTTGGAAACTTTCCCTTCTTTTCTCTGCCATGTTCAAAAAAAAATTCTCTTGTTCATGTAATGAACAGGTCAAGTTATCTCTATGTGCTTCACCTAAATCTATGGTACCTATAGTCAGAAAATATTCTCCCATATAACGTGTGACATCACTTTTCGTATGTACAGGGTTCAGATTTCCACGTATAGGAAGTTCAGAAAATATCACGTCTGAGTTAGAGTAATAGTACTGTAACGGTCCTCTCTTATAGAATAAGCTAGCTAAAATACTACAAGAAATTCCATACGTTAATGGCAAGTGATGGTAAGTCACTCCCTCAGCTACAGAAGTAGGTAGCTTCATGCAAACATAACAATCTTCTATTTCCATGGCTTCTACATAATGTACTAAAAGGTTTGCGAATACGTTTAAATGAGTCCTGTTCTTGATTCTGTGATAATGTAGTCCTTCCTCATCTGGTGCTTCTAAGTCCATTTTAGTTTGTCTAACGCTAAGTGCTTTCTCATGTCTTTTGCCATACTCTTTGTAGAGTCAGATTTAGTATCTTTACTCATCATATAAGGAATAGTAATTGTTAATCCTATCCATAATATTAGTACTAAAGCTATACTACATACACATACTTTGCAGCATGTTTTACAACAATTACGTCTAGGTCTTCCATTCACACTTGAATCAGACATTTTTGCTTAAAACAAGCTTTCCAACCCCTCTTTGTAACTTTACACAGGTTGCTTACACAGGGCAAATTCAGGTTGGTTCTTCTTCTTCAGTAGACTGGTTAGCAGTCAATTCTTCCTCACTTTCGTCACTTATATCAAGATCCTCAAATTCCTCCAACACCAGGTAAGTCCATTCAGGATCCTGATATTTTTCGTTCAGTCTTTTTATTCGGGCACTTCTTCGCTTAGAGTTTTCTCCAGTTTGCTCTGTTTTACTTGAAGCTTGTTTCCTTTGCTCAAGCTTCTCCTCTACTGTTTTCAGTCTTAGTCTCAGTCTTTTGATGTACCTTGGTTCTCTATTTTTCTTCTTGAGTCTTTTAACTGGCACTGTTGTTTGACTTTCTTCCAATGCTCTTTTATTTTCGTTTTGTTGTGGCACTTCTGCTTCTGTTTCCTCCCTTTCTATCTGACTAGTCCCAGGTCTTATTTCAGTTTCTTCTGCCTGGTTGCTAAGCTGGCCTTGTTCAGGTGTATGCTGGGTTTGACTTTTAGACGTTTCAATCTCTGTGTCCTGAACACATTCGTCTATTTCTATCTGATCCTGTTCAAGCACTTCGAACCTTTGATTTTCTTCCGCTTGAACTTTCGCCCTAATTTCTATCTGTCCCTTTTCAACCTCAGGAGTTCTTGGAGGTGTGTCAATAACCTGTTCTGTCCCTATCTGACCTTCCTCCTCATCAGATTTGACATGGATTTCGATGATCTCATTATCTCTTTCTATTCCTGTCTCCTCCTCACTATCCCACTCTCTATCTTGGTATGCCTGGCTTCTGGTTCTTATTAGATCAACGGCCAGGTCGATTACTGGGATCCATTCGTCTTGACTGGTGCTCGGTTGTTCATCATCAGCTACTTCAGGACCAACATCCGGAGACCCCTCAGCTGGACAACCTTCAGCGTCAGTTTCTTCGTCCTCGGTCACCTTCTTCGTATGACTGGCATGGATCCACTTTGGTACTCCTGCACACTTCACCGCTGTCGTGGTCACCAGAATTACTTGTCTTGGCTTTCCCTACTTCGGTGCAAGGCAACTCGATCGGGTGTGCTTCTTAAGTACCACCCATTCACCTGGATTCAGTTTATGGACTGGAGTTGCTGGCCTGGCGACGGAGAGAGATAGAACGCACTTGGTCACCCAGTTGCTTGCAGTACTCTAGTACCAAATCATCAGAAATGCTTATCAGTTTGTGTCCTGGTACCCATGCTTGTCTCATTACTCTTCCCATCAGGATCTCATGGGGACTCAGGCCTGTTTTTCGGTCTGGAATACTTCTGATTCCCATCAGTACAAGAGGTAAAGCCTCTATCCAGTTCATGCCAGTAGATTCACACATCTTTCCTAGTCTCGACTTGATAGTGCCATTCAGTTGTTCCACCACTACAGAAGCCTCTGGACGATATGCACAGTGCAGTTTTTGAGTAATTTTGAATGCTCCACAGATTTGATCGATTATTTCATTCTGAAAATGCCACCTCTGTCTGATTCAATTGTGACTGGAACCCCGTACCTAGGTATTAGTTCTCGTAATAACAATTTAGCTACAGTGATGGCATCATTCTTCTTGGCCGGGTAAGCCTCTACCCATTTTGAAAACAGGCACACAATGACAAGGACGTACCTCATTCCTCTACAAGGGGGTAACTGAATGAAATCAATTTGTAATCTTATAAAGGGGCCTTCTGCTTTTCCAATTTTTCCCAGGGCAACTACTGTTTTCTTCCTGGCATTGTACTGCTGACATGTCAAGCACCTCTGGCAGAGTCTCTCCGCTATCTTCCTGAATTTCGAATTGAACCATGTCTGTTGGAAGACACGAACCATGGCATCCCTACCAATGTGTGTATCTCCATGTATTAGCCGGGCCATAGGAGTAAGCAAGCTGTCAGGCAATACAGGCATACCATCAGGGCATACAATGACACCATCCTCACTCCTCTGTTGACATCCAAAACTTTCTCCATCTTCTCCTTTCCTTGGGTACTGCTGCGTCCTGTAACTCTCTCAGCTCCTCCCATGTATGTACACTTTCAAACACCATAAGTTGGCAGCTGTTTCCGCTCCCTCCCAATTTGATATTGACTGACATTTGATGTCTTGCACAATGTTGGGCCAGTTGGTCAGCATATCGATTACCTACTGTCACATTGTCATCGCCAGATTTGTGAGCAGTACACTTGACCACTGCCAATTCTTTTGGTAACTGGATTGCTTCCAGTAATTCTTGTACCACCTTTCCATTTCTGATAGGAGTACCTGAAGAAGTCAGGAACTCTCTTTGCAGCCACAATTGGCCGAAGTCATGCACAACCCCGTAACCATACTGACTGTCCGTATATATGGTTACTCTTTTATTTTTCCAAACTTTACAGGCTCTGGCCAATGCAATCAATTCGGCTACTTGTGCAGACTTGACTCCAAATAGATAGGATGCTTCTACAGCATGGGATACTGTGACTACAGCATAGGCAGCACTTAAGCCTCCATTCTCGTGTCTCAAACATGAGCCGTCTACAAACAGCTCGTAATCTTCTACAGGTAGGGGCATTTACTTGATATCTGAGCGTGGTTTGGTACTAAATTCTGTCAGGTCAATGCAGTCATGCTCGACCTCCCCCTTTACTTCTGCAATCAGTGTATCTGGTAATAGGGTTGCTGGATTCAAAATGTTACAGCGAGTAATTGTTACATTTGCAGCACCCACAAGAATCCTCTCATATTTAGTCAGCTGACTAGGTGTGAGATACTGGGTTTTTGTTCTGGTTAGTAAGATTACAACTGCATGTGGAACATACACAGTTACAGGATGTCCCATAATGATGGATTCGCTCTGTTCGAGACTCATGCAAGTTGCAGCTACTGCTTTCAGACATCCAGGTAATCCAGCGGCCACTGGATCCAAAGTAGCAGAAAAATATGCTACTGGACGTCTAGTCAAGCCATGCTCTTGAGTTAGGACTGACAGTGCACAATTGTCTCGTGTATCACAAAACAGTGCAAATTCCTTTGAATAGTCAGGCATTCCTAAGGCGGGGGCTGTACATAGACATTCTCATAATTTTGTGAATGCTGTCATGCTTTCTTCATCCCATTCTACTGGGTCTTTTGCTCCTTTCTTTGTCATTTTTATCAATGGCTTGGCTAGTACTGCAAATCCCACAATCCATTGTCTGCAGTATCCTACAACTCCAAGGAACATTCTAATCTCTTTCTGAGAGTTTGGTAACTGCATATTTCGAATTATTCTAATTCTTTCTGAAGTAACTTTCCTGATACCTTTCTCTATCTGGTGCCCCAGATATTTTAATGAAGAGGTAAAGAACTGTAGTTTGTCAGGGGATACTTTATGTCCTCTTTCACATAAGTGGTTCAGTAAGGCAATGGTGTCAACAACACAGTCTTTCTGATTTTTAGACGCCACCAAGAGGTCGTCTATATATTGTACCAAAACTGATTCTCTAGGTAAGACTAAAGATTCAAGGCACTTTTTCAAAATCTGATTAAAGATTGAGGGGCTTTCTGTATACCCCTGAGGGACTCAATTCCAAACGAACACGTGACTGTCGAATTCAAATGAGAAAAGAAATTTGCTGTCTGGATGCAATGGGATTGAAAAGAATGCGTGACATAAATCAATAACGGTGAACCATTCAGCATCCCATGGAATCTGATATAAAATCACTGCTGGGTTCGGAACAATAGGACAGCAAGGAACAACAATTTTGTTTGCCTTTCGCAGGTCCTGCACTACTCTGTACTTACGGCTAGGTTTCTTGATTCCAATTATGGGCGAGTTACATGGACTGCTCAACACCTTTTGTATGATGTTTGCTTCGAGCAATCTTTTTATTTCAATGGCAACTCCTGCTTTTACTTCTGCTCTCATTTTGTATGGTTTAGTATTTGGGTAAACTGCATCTTCCTTTATGGCTATTTTAATAGGGTCAACATTTGCCATTAGTCCTACATCTTTTCCAGTGAAATCCCATACTTCTGGTTTCACTGTCTGTTGGAGTTCTTTAGGTAAGTCTTGTATCATCAGTCTTTTAATTTCTGAGTCAGGTCTTATTAGCATTAATTTGTATATTGCATCTTCGTCTGGGGTTTGAATTTCAACGCCCTTTGGTGTGCAAAAGATGGTACAGTTCATTTTACACAACAAATCACGTCCCAATAGGTTGACAGGACTGGAATCACAGACAACACATCTATGCATTTCTTTGAAATTCCCTATTGTAATCTCCATGGACTCGGTAACTGGGGTACTAATCAATTGATTAGATACGCCCACTACTTGGATCGCTTCTCCCGAGAGGGGTAGGTTTGGAACGTCTGCTGTTCTTACAGTAGAACGGGTAGCCCCAGTGTCCAACAGAAAGGTGACATCATTGCCTTCGACCTTTCCTTCAATATATGGCCCTGACTGGTCTACCGGCAAGGAGGCGCCAAGTACGCACTCCTCGTCCTCCCCCCTCAGGCACCGTCAGTAAGGTTCATCACAGAGGAAGGTATCATTCAACAAAAATTGTGAAGTTGCTGAATTTCTATCCTCCTTTCCTCCCCAAATTTCTATGTCTTCACTCTGCTGTGCTTTACCCTTAAAATTCGGTCTAGGTGCTCGGGGTTGCTGGGTCTTTCTTGGTTTTTCATTCTGCGTCTGTGGATTTAAATCATTAGTTTGGGGGTTACTATTCTGTGCGTATGGACACTCGTCTCTCCAGTGCCCTATCTGTCCGCACCCGTGACAGGGAAACTTCTTTTTGGCTTCTTCTCTGCTCATTTTTACTTTGGGCTTCCCTCCACCCCCAGAACCTTGGTTTTGGGTCTTAGTATTCATTTTATTTAACTGCTTTTCTTGTTGCTCAGCTAATTTTACTTGTGCCCACATGACTTTTTCCTTTAAGGCCTTTCGTTTGTCAGCCATCTCATCTTCGCAGTATTTTGCGTATCTTAAAACTTCATCTATTTTCTTATACTGCCAACAGATTTTATTGTCTTTGATCCACTGACATATTTCAGGTCTCAAACCGTTTACAAACCTGTAAATGAAATGGGTCATATCCTTCATCTCTATGTTATCTATGCCGCTGTACGTTTTGAACACCTGTAAGAGTCTTTCGTAATAAGAATGTACAGTTTCATCCCTATCCTGGGTAGTTCTATCTATTCGGGTACGAATCAGTTTCTTTTGCAGGCACCTTCCCTTTCAGATGTAACATCACTTGCTGGTATTTTTTCATTACCTCATCAGAAGGAGCTCCTGTAATAGGGTCCCTCGGGAATTCTTCACTAGGCCAACCAATGGCAATTTTACATTCTGTCCACAAATCTACGGGAACTACGATATCGAAAAACCCATCCAGATCTTTCCATAGGCATTTTTGTACTTTCACAAACCTTTCTAACTGCCTGTACCAATCCACAGGTTTCTCTCGTAATTTTGGGAAATCATTGGTAAAGGACACAATATCCTGTCGGGACCATGGAACATGTACATATTTTCCACCTGGCACTTCTCGCATAGGATATAATTTCTCTGGCTTGTCAGCTTCTTTTAAAACATACTCAGAAGTCATCTGTTTTGATCTAATCTCCTCCTTTTTCTTTGCCCATCTGGCTTTCCATTTTTCTAATTCTCCCCATTTTTGCAACAGATTCACTAACTCTTTGATCTGTACCTTCTTCCCTGACACATTCATATTTTCCAGATCTTTGTCTGAGAACTCTGCTCTGTAGGGTTTTTGCAATGATTTAGATTTCCCAATATCAATTCCCATACTAGCCGCGGTGTCCACTAACTTCTCATGGAACACCCTAGTATTACGGGTGATGCTTTTACAGATAAACAGCAGTTCTTCTTCAGAAAAGGTATTTAGTCTGTCTAACCCTACATTCCCAGCCATCAGTTCTTCTAATTCTATTCTTAATTTGTAAATATCTAGTGGTTACTACAGTGGCACGTTTAGTACCAGAAGCTGACTCAATCTGCACTTCTCCTGAACTGAAAGGAGTGTTCCTTCTCTGTAAACCCCTTTCCAGCTCCCTTACTGGCAAATCCATCAAGGAAATTACAGATTCGCATTCGCTTGCCTGATCATCCACAATTAGGGGCTCTTTTCTTGGCTGTACTATAGCCGGGGTAATAATCGGTGTCTTGGGACACCCCTGTTTATCCCCATACAAAGGAACGACTGGTCCAATAGTTACTGGGATGGTCAGGGCTTCAGGACTTGTATTTAGCTGGGAGATTTTCTGAATTAATTCTGTTCTCTGTTTAATTAATGCCTCTTGCTCTCTCTCCTGTAATATTCTTTCCAGGCTTATTTCAGGTACTATTTGCGGAGTCAGGGTTGGGGCAGTTGGATGCGTCATACTTGGTCCCTCACCATAATTAGGTTTCATGAATGGATTTCCTGTGCTTAAAGGTCTCGGCATCTCCTGATAAGGAGGTATTTGACAGCCGTCTCTTACATTTACAGGTCTAGGCCCCTCCTGGTAAGGAGGTCTCAGACAAGCATCCCCTACACTAGAGGATCGGGGTCCTTCGTTATAAGGTGGTGGATTTTTCATGAACAAATCATCCAACAACTCGTCATCTGAATCCCCACTGATCACCCAATGTTTTTTTTTTTGTCTTTTTCCCTCCCACCGGGTCTCCTAGTGACATCATAGGGTACAATCCTTCTACTATCATATTCTGTCTCCACTGTTTCATTCTTTTCTCTCGGTCTCGGGTTTCACTTTAGGATACCATTTGGTTAATCCTTTATCCATTCGGGGCTTGTCCCTCTCAAAAGCCTCTATTTCCCATTCCTCTAAGGCTTCGTACTGAGTTAATCTGGGTCTGGGATGTAAATCGTTCATTCGGGTTCTCAGATTGAATAGAATTCTGCCATTAAATGTACCATCTAACGGAAATGCCAAAATTCCGTCATTCTTTGTGTATTCCACCCAATTTTCCAACCATACACAAGAGTGGTACCCTTTATCAAACATCATGAAAGATGCGGGAGTATTAGGTGGTGGAATGACAACTCCTTCTCTAGTCTTGATAGTCTTGTCTCTTTTGAAATAATTTTTCACCTTGCTTATTAAGGTAATTTTCCTCTTTTCTCCGTACATAACACTTTTACGACCTTTCCAGTGATCTTTTCCAAACCCTAGATATCTCGGATCAGGTCTAGTCTCCGGAGTATACGAATGCCACATATACTTTTCCGCAAGCGACTCTGTTTACACAATCACTTCCAATCCAAATGCGTCTTCTATTTTTCGTGCAACCAATCAAATGCGCGATTTCAAATAGTCCCGACCAATGGGTGCGCGGCCTTTTCGTGAGACAAGTTCTCACGCTTCTGCACTCACCCCTCCTTTACAATACTAGCTCCGCTACACACCCGCTGTCTCTACCAATCCCAGCGCGGCACAGAGTGACGTCAGAACAGATCCGCAACTAACTCCTTCCTTCACAAGGTAACGGACACTTTATTTCTTTCTTAAAGTGCAAGTGCTTTATTTAATTTACAACGTAAAAACATTCGCCACTGTACTCGAGTGTCTAGAAAGAAAGATTTGTTTTACTGCAAGTAAACCTCTTCTGTCTACTTTTCATACACTACGGACAGATCTCTTCTGCCTATCCTTCACTCAAGCATTAGAGAACCTGCTACTTCTTCGACTTATCCACTTCTTTCCGGGATATATACTAAGTCTAAAGTTTCACTAGCAAACTCTTTTGCTATCACACAAGCTCCGATGAACCTACTACTCCTTTCTCGTGTGACCCTTACTAGGTTATATCACAACTGAAGTTTCATTAGCGAGCTCGTTGCTATCATTTATTCGACTATTCATACAGAAACCCTAATTAGCGCTTCCAGTTCTGCCTAACCATGCACTAATTTTCCTCAAGCCACTGACCTCAGAGCGAAGTGGATTCTCCTCACCACTCGCTATTCAATTCCCCGGGGATTCCAGACAAACATATAACAATCACTAACGAGTTTTGTTAAAACATGTATCAATATAGCAGCAAGAAAAACCATTTAAAACATTTCATAATTTTCAATGCAATAAAACATTTGTAAATTCGTTCGAACGTTTAGCAGCAAAATTTTCACAATTAGCAGCAAATAACCTACCTATCTTAACTAGTTCTTACCTATCTTTAACTAGTCCCTAACCATCCTCTGCTTACCAGAAAAATACTGATAGAGCGCGCAGGTCACCCGAGTACTATTTTACCATATACGTATCGGGCCCATAAAAATCATTTCTCCATAATCATAAATCGGGTAACCTTATGCTCTAACTACCAGTATCCCAGTTCCTTCCTATTTCATTTCCAGTGTACCAGACTTACCACTCCACTGCTACGGGTACCTAATGATCACGATGGATCAGGGAGCTAGCTGTAAAGAAAAGGCAGACACCAAAATACTTATACTTTATATATTCTATTTGTACTTTTATAATAACCACAAACTCCAGAAGTTTTGAAAACCTTTATCTAAAATTCATCAATCTCAGAGAGCATAAGATTCACAGTGAGTAAACTGTCGATAACCAAGATCATAAAGAGCACATATCCAAAAAGGAAGTAAATGAAACCAACCATTTGTGAGTCTAAAGGAAGGTAAGAACAGGGAACATGCTAGGCAACAGTTTCAGAATTTAGACTTAATATGGAGAGACTAAAGGACGGGGAAAGATAAGGAGCATACTAGAATTTCACAGTGAAATATTTCCCCATAAAGAGGAACTATAGGTAAAGTACAAATAGACCATACTAATAAACCGGTGCAATTACTTGAATCTACTAGAAGATGGGTAAAGAAAATGAACATCTATATATCATGAACTGAAAAATAGGAATATACTTAAAGGATGGGTAAGAAATGGAACATGCTAGAATAACAAATAATAATGTATGACTGGTTCATTTAGTGGTGCGAAAAGCATGGAAAGTCAAATATGCAAGAGTATGACTTTATTGAAGCAAAAGAAAGGAAGTATAGAAGGTGCAGAATAGACTTTTTCAGCACTATATTTACCTAGATTGGTGTTAAGACCAACCCTGGCCACGGGTCAGTTAAGGACGGGAAAGGACCCCAAGGAAAGACAGTCGCCGGTAGGCCAGCAGGTGCAGAATGGACACCCCAGGACAGGACAGGAAAACCAGGTTAGGATCAGGACGGGACCACCAAGGTAAGACCAGCACCTGCAGTTTGGAAGCAACGCCTGCGCTCCACCCTCTCTGCAGCTATCAGTCAAAACCCCGATTGGGTTATCGAATTCCCCAGCAAAGTGCTCCGCCAGCACTTAAGGTTCTCAAAATCCCCGCTTGGGTCTGTGGAAATTACGGACAGAGTGCTCCGCAGCCCTCTGTATCAAGTCACCTATTGAGTGCGTTGGGTCAGTGACAGGTCAGCTATTCGGACAAGTCGGACAAATTCGCTTGCTAAACCTAGGCTAGTTATACTGTTTTCGGGTCAGTGTACCACCCCCTAATTGTTGCAAGTGTAAGAATTCCCAATTTTGATTGGTCCACAAGTAGGACAGGTTAACACACCAACCACATTTCACCTTTACAAGTCTTCATTTACGTACTCTGGGACCGCCTATTGAATTTGGGGTTCCCATGACATGTTCTACAAAATAAAATGGATTGTATACAATTGTTGCATTTGCAGGACAGTTCAGCTTCGTTCTGCTGGGTCGCAGGTCACTTTCTCAGGAGCATCTTGGCTGTGGCTGCCAGCTGGCTGAGTTCCACTGGTACAAGGTTTTCTTCCCTCTGCCAGAATGACATGCGCAGTAGGGACTTCTAAGATGGGGTTTTGCTTCCCTCCCAGGCCCAAGAGTTGCGATACATGAAAAGTAAGCAAAAACAAATTAAAACACAGAAATAAATGAATACACTGTATACCAGGAATCCCTATATGACTCCCCTTACTTTATACTAACTTATAGTATTAATATTAGTGCAAACGAACAGTAGCGCAAAAGCAGCAGCGCAAGCTTCGGCATGTGAGAACACAAAGCGGCCATCTTAATGCTAGTGCGCAAGTGTAAAGATTCCCACCAGAACTGCGAGTACGTCACGTCACGTGAGTGTGATTAACGCATGCGCAGAAGAAAACCCCGCCAAGCAGCGGCCATTTTAATGACAAGCGTTGTTAATGTTAATACACACATATGCAAGCGTCTCTGGGACACCCAAAATGTCAGAATAACAGGGAAATTAGTAAGACAAACATGTTGAGTTAATTTGTTATAGTTATTCGAGGTTCATGAGTACAAGCAAGTCGCGTAACGTGCGAATCCTTGCTCCATCAGCACAACCTTGGAGAAAGTCCTCTTTAAGAGGACGGAATCCCATCACCCACCGAGGTGGCATGCTTCATCATTTGCAACCTAGTGCAGCCAAGGAGCTACATCTCCTTGCTAGTGTAAAGAATGAGCTCTCGTATAATTTTAGTGTAATCCGGGGGCTAGATCTCCTAGTGAGTCCCTGATTTCCGAAAGGTGCCTTCCCAGGCTCTTGACCCTCAGCTGTCATCTGAGTGTACTACTTGTAAAGAAAAGATGAAAATCCTGAAACTTGTGCTCCTTGTGACTTTGAATGTGCCCATGTGTGCTAAAACTCTGCTACCCTTGCGACTGCCAGCTTGAAGTCCCAGTGAGACTTGGTCTTCATGCCGACTGCGACCGCCAGCGACGACTGGCAGCGGCAAATGTGAGCTTTTCACTACAGCAACAGTCCGCAATGGCTGCCAACACGAAGCTTAAGAAAGTTACAATGTCCCTGGAGTCAAAAGATCAAAGGACGTGGTGATATTCACCTGGGATTTGATACTCATTGCATATCGTATGAATATCAGACACAACCACCCTATGCAGGGAAAAATATATAAGTCACACTAATTCAGAAATAGAAATCCAAGACTGAAACACAGCATGCAGTTGTGTTGATTTTACAAATACAATTTTTGTGACAGGTCAAAGCAATAAGAAAAGGTTAACACAAGAGTATGAGCATAAATTTATTATACTATTTATGAGATAAAAAAGCAATTTTCATACATTTAATAGATCCATCATGTTATTACACAATACATAAAAATATTACACAATAGGTTAAAAATGTTCAGGAGAACACAGGTCGACGCGGCGTTTCGGTTAAAAACCTTCTTCAGGACAGTATTCTGATATAGTATATATAAAATGATTTTCAGATATTCATTCTGAAATACGATGTTGTGCAAGAGCCTAGATGGGAGTATCCTGTTTCTGGTCTGCACTCTAGACAACAAATAACCCAATTCATCAATGAGGGTATGGTTGTAAGTATTGTTGTCTTACTCTCCAAAGTGTCAGTTCCACACTGTGTCAGAGGGGCCACCGATATGTTCGCAAAAGCAGGGAAGAGCTTGGATAATCGCTGTAGCCGCGTGCTTGATGTGCCTCGTCAGCTAGTTTTAGTGCTTTCAATCTCTGGATTTAATAAAACGGCCTCCCTGCTCCTCTGACAACAGCGTCCTGGGGTTCTATTTTGTTAAATGAAAGCCAACACGAAGCAACAATGACAGTCTGTGATGCCCAACCATCACTTCACGCTACAGTAATGCCTGGCCTGCTCTTCTCACTACAGTGATGGCCTTCCGTAATGCCAAGCCTGCTCCATGCAGCCTCCTCCTCTGTGAACAGAACTCTCTGGACGCTGGACTTAGAAGGTAACTTTTCAGCTTCAGTGGGACTAAACTTGTCACTGTATGTGGCTTCCCTCCATCACATTCGGCCTGAACTTGTGATTTTCCCCCCTTCTAGCATGACCAGATGATCTAGAATGTCGGATTTTGCTTTTGAGAGCTATTTTCACTAAAAATTTTAAAATTGAATATCTCTGGTTTACTGATTGGATTTTTGTTTTTCTGGTATCATTTTATTTATTAAAATATACTCTATTGTACTAAATGGGTTTGGGTTCTTTCTTATATTGTGCTTTCACTTTATTTCTGGTTGTGAGGTGCATAAATACTTTACAGATTGCTGCCAAGTTACGCTAACTACTTTTGTGCGAAGCTACCAGAGAGTTAAGCACAGGTTAATTTAGTGACTTTATTGTTCCACCCTGACAAAGATTGTGGTTTTTGCTTGAGTGGGGCTTCAACCCACCTAAACCAATAACCCAATTTCTTACAGGGTTAGATAGCAAATCTGATCCAAACACAGCTCCCATAGACACTTTCTTCATGTTTTGTTGGATTAGAGTTAGAATAGTAAATCTCACCTTCTAATGACACTCCCATATATGCACCTTCCTAATTGTCTGCGCAATTAGAGTAAGAATGGTAAATCTGATCCTTTCCCCTAAAAATATATGCACTTTCCACTATGTGTATGGGTGTGCAACTACAATAGTGTCACACCACCAAAAAATTCATTTGAAAGCGTGTCTTTGATTTGAATTTAACATGGTAGTTTAGATGCAAACAATTTCTACAGTTTTGGACATGTTGGTGGGAAAGATGTGAATACATTATAACTTAATATCTATAATGATGCTTATACAATAAATATATCGCATATGAAAATAGTTCAAGTTTTAAAAGTTATGAGGTCATTTAAATGTAAAATGATTTTATTAATTCTAAATAAAAATGTAGTTATGCTTGTAATGTAAAATTAAAATAAAACATTTTAAAAATGTAACAACATATCTACATTATAAAAAAATATTATTGTAGAAATAGTTTTAAGCAAACATTAAAAGTATTTTTATTGAATATGATTAGTAACCTATTTAAATGCATTGTCATAATCAAAAATTAAGTTATTTCTTTACAGTTTACAAAATGATAGATATAGAATACATTCAATATATATTTACCAATTTTAAACATTTTATTGTGCAAATTCTAACTAGGGACGGGAAGAACACTGTTAAATAATTTTGATAATGAAAATGGATGAAGAAAATCTATTTTTGATTCATATTTTTTCAGATAAAACACAATTATGTTCAATTATGTTGTTCATTTAAAATGTAAATAAGATTTGTACTTATTATTTTCAAATTTGTATAATATTTTTAACCACGTAAACAATAGTAAATATATCTTTAAATTGACTTCTATGTAAATATAGTTTATTTCCATTTCCTTTTTGCCATAATTTCTTTTTGTTTGAAAATGTATTATACTCTCTATTTTTTCACTTCATTGACCAACGGACAGTGTATGCAGATTCTCAGTTCAGTGAATAAGTTAAAGAACTTAAAATTTGCTATGTTACTTTTAATAATGGGTTGAATGGGTCTATTCTATTGCATGTGTGTTTGGGTCCGATTACGATCAGTCGGAAAAGCACCGACCGACAGTCGGATTCTCCTAGACCGTGTCGGAACCCTTCCAACCGACTCGGTCGGTTTACATTCCAACCGACCGATTATAATGTTCGCCGTCGGAAGTTAAACCATGTGGTCATTCCAAATCGGCTCCGAATGGCTCTCAGAATATCTGTGTCAGTCGGAACTCCATGACACAGCCCTATGGACAGCGTTTCTGACCTCAGGATTACAACGTCAATTTACAACAGCTTTTCCAAGTCTACCTGTTCGACACTGGGAGGCTGTCGGAAAAATAACTTTTGGGGCCCCTGGCGGGGCCCCCTTCAACCTGAGGCCTCCGGTTGGTGACTGAGGGGGTACCTAGGGGACCCCCCCTGTAAAACCATGCACTGTGTGACAGGCACCATGCTGTGCCTGCGACATGATGCAGGGTTTTCTGCACACACCACATTTCCCCATTGGAGCCTGTGTTACAGCCGGTTGTCGGGCAGAATACAAGCTCTCATAGAAGAAAAAAAATGGGAATCCGACCGAATAGTGTTCGGTCGCATCATAATTGGTTGGGCGAAACAGCCGATCATGAACCAGTGCGTCCCGATTCCAAGACAGTGTCGGGCAGAAAGTTTCCGACCAACATCATAATCTTCCCTTTAGTTGGGAATCAATGTATCTGTTTTGTTAGTGCATTTTGGGTAGTTTGCTGTAGGCATTAAATGGGTAGTTAGTATTTAATTAGTATACTGATGCAAATGTGGAAGGTTTGTGATGTAAAAGGCCTGTATTGGTTGTATTAGTTAACCCTGGGCGTAGTATGCGTAGTGGGGCTACGCGAAGCTACGCCCACCTATGCACTTCGCGCAGCCCCACTACGCGCCGCATGCCCCCCACCCCTACATACCTAATTTTAGTAAATGGGCAAAGAAAAGTAAACAAAAGGCACTTACCTTGTCCCCTGCGTCCCGGGGCTCCCTCTGCTCGTTCACGCCGCCGTCTTGATAACCAATGCGCATGCACGGCCACCCGCACATGCGCATTTCTCGTGAGAAAGGAGGCGGGAGGCGGGTGGCGGGCAACTTCGCTACGCCCACGGAGTATTGCCTGCTACGCCTACTTTGCAAAGGGTGAAGTAGGCAACACTACGCCCACTTTGTGGGCGTAGCGAAGTCCTGCGCTCAGGGTTAGTATTAGTCGATTTTGAGTCTTTTTGAGGTGTGAGTGGAAATACATCATGTTTTACTTTGAAGGTGAAGAATCCTTGAAGAATGTTCTTGTTTCTTATTTTTATTTTTTTAGGGAAAATTGGTTGTTTTTTGCCTTTACAGCTATTTTTCTCAGCTTTTTGTTCCTCACTTTTAATTCATTTTTAACTTAATTTTCAGGTCTCGATAATGAATCTGATATGGATCCATGTACTTGGAAACATTTTTTAACCTTGTATTTTTTTGTACATTATATATTTGAATTTCTCTATTACCTTCTCGATTAACTTTTTCCTACACATTTTATTTTTTATGTGAAAATAATGTTGGTTGGGCCAAACAAGCAAGGTTTGGTTTTCAATGTAGTTAATGCTCTGTTTTAAATGCTGTAATACTAATATGTGTATGATGAATTTGTATGTGTGATGGTGATACTAATATCTTAAATTTAGGATAAATGTATCATGTTGGTTGTAAAAGATTATTATTCTTATCGTTAATTAATTAAGGTATTTTATTTTAAACTATTTTAGCAACTTTTTCATTTTGGTTGTATGTTGTGGCTACTGTAGGTTCTATTACTATTTTTGTGGTTGAATTATTTGTTAGTGTGCTATATAGTTCAATGTTTTATTGTTACATTGGTTACAATTTATTTATAAATGTTCCAGTTCAATTTTTAGGTGTATTGATTTGTTTTTATTGTTGAGTTATTAGTTTGTTGGTACTCAATAGATAAATGCATAGCCTATCTATTCAAAATCTTCAGGGCCTTTGTAGTATACAAATGGCTCATCTTTGTAGAAGATATTATCAAGCTGTTCTCTGGCTTGTTTAAAATTTTAGGTTTTTAAGTAAGGCAAGAGATTGTTTCTGTCTTAGGTCTTGGCATCTATGTCCCTTTTGTAATATCTCTATACATTAGTATAGGATAGGGCAGTGTCTACCTAGTCTACCTAGGAAGGATTTACAATACTGCTCCACTAAATTATATTTTGAGCTTCTTTGTTCTGAGTAGTTTTAAATAGATTCCAGCATGGGATAGGGAACTTGAGTGGGCACCTGTGCCCTCTTTGGTGCATGTGCCCAAACCAGGTGTATTTGTGGAAGTCAAAAAAAGGGCCCAACTTCTCTGCTTCAGTTTATAATATGGGAAATGTAGAAGTAAATCATAGGTGATCCAGCCACCCCTCCTATGTCTGGGCACTGCTGGGAGTCCTATCCAGCCACTATTGCAATGGTGATATACGCCAGCGTGTGATGCACCGTTCCCCAACTTTAATGGCGTGTGTGCGACTCGTATCACTATTGCAATGGTGGTATACACCAGCATGTGACGAACCATTCCCCAACTTTAATGGCGTGTGTGCGACTCGTATCACTATTGCAATGGTGATATACGCCAGCGTGTGACGCACCGTACCCCAACTTTAATGGCGTGTGTGCGACTCATATCACTATTGCAATGGTGATATACGCCAGCGTGTGACGCACCGTACATGTACACTTCCGTTGTTGTGGTACGTTGTACTCACCGTCTGCGCTGTCGTCGGTTTCTGTGCACCAGGTTGTAGGCGTACAGGACTGGGATGACACGGTCGATGGGGTTCATGGCGTGTCTGTCGCGTACCGGGGTGCGGTTAGGACCGGACTCAGCTTTTACGGTACTTTTCAGCACCCGTAGCCATAGGGTCGTACGGAGTATCGCCGGAACGGATCGTACTTGCTGGCCGGAAACTGCTGCTTGTTTACGTAGGGACGGCACGTACAGCGTAACCCGGATGTGTATCGTATGTATTTTTGGTTTGTATGGTGTTTGGTACGATTCGTATGTAGAAATGCTTTGGGTTATGATCGTACTTCATCGTACGTACGGGGAGGGTGTAGGTGTACGAATCGTATGGGAAAAACCGACCGTACTGCGATTCATAGGGGATTTTACCGGATCGGAATTGGCCCCATACTGTTATGTCTGTCAGACTTCTCTGACTGCAGGAATATATAGTGGTTCTGAACATCCAAAAGCACATGATACCCAGAGCCAACAACAAATTTGATCACTTTGTGATTTGGGACCTTTCCTATCACAGGTGCTAGGGCCAGTCATACATGTTGTTATCAATAGAAGTTTGAGAATGCTGGGTGGGAGAAATTTAGTGGATTCCAGCAGATTTCGGACAAATACATGATTTTAACCAAAGTTTGTGGTTTAAAAGATATTCTGTGTAAGAAAACATAGCAGGATTAATGCAAGCTGCACCACCCTGAATTTTCTAGTGTCTCACTGATTTCGGAGTTATCTGGGGTTTAGTAGGGTTCCTTGTTTGCCAACTGACCCACAGCCACATAATAGACATTCACCATGGCAATTGAGATGAAACTTTTTGGTGGTCCACATGTCAAAACTATGCCTATGAGAATTCAAATTTACATTTGCTTAACATGGACATTTTGGCACTCTAGGCTCCAGGGAGTCAGAGAGACTGTTTGGGGCTTTAGGGATTGGGTGCCACTTGATTTCAGGAAAGGCCGACCTCCACAATGTTGGGACAGGGAAATCCTCTGCATGGTTATGGACGTGCATGCCTGCCCTGAGTGTCAAACTGTACTGTTGTCTGGATCCCTAAAGCTGATTTTTTTGTCATAGGCAAGCATGGATCATGCAATTGTGCTGTGAAGTAGGCCTATCTCACGGATTGCGGTCTTATTGAACCGGGAGAGGTGTCCAAAGTGCAACCCTCATAGTGGTGGAAGGCCACTGACTTCAGCAAGAGTTAAGAAGCACAAGCGCAGTGGTGGCAGGATACCGTGTAGTGATCAGTAGGAGTAAATAGGTCCTTTTTAACCTGTGTCACTGGAGTGGGGCCTACAGACTCACTCACCTTTTTTAGTTTCACTGCTGTGTGTTTAACTCACCATTGGCCTACATTAGTTAGATGTAGAGTGTTGGGCAGTGGAGGAGTGTTTACTGCTCCTGATGTCTGTGTGCTGGGAAGGGTACACTACAGGGATTGAGCATCGCTGTTCAATTCATGCATGATGAGTGTGTGTACTAGGTGGGTGTTTCCCTTGCTATTCAACTCAGAACCAACAGCAATTTGCCATGCCCCAGGAAGCATCTGAAGATGCACCTTTCCATGAATCCTGTTAGCGCTAGGAAGCCCATTTCTGGGTAGCTACAAGAAACCGCAAATAAATAAAGCCGAATATATTGCATGATAGATGTAGTGCTGTGTAGTGCGTGTGCAGTAAAAACATGTGCTGGGGTATGTGTGCTTGCAAGAAGTACAATAGATGAAGGATGACGTGCTGTGCAGTGTGCACATGGGGAAATGTGTAATGGAAGTGTGTGTGTGTTTGCAAGTAGCACACTATGGCACAACACAGAACGACTACAGTATGGAACAGTGCATGTAGAATGAATGTGTAGGCTGAACGCATGTGTTTTTTTGATGGCACAATGCATGAAGGATAGTGTACATGCGGTGTCTATACACTGAGTGAAAGTGTACCTGTAGTAGTATATTAAATGGGGCACCTTGGGATCCATTTTGGGGAAGCTCAGGCCTGCCTGGTGAAGACATGAGGAGTGGAAGAATCCCCCAGACAAATATGTGTATTGCTGCATTCCTGTTCACTGGGTGGGACACACTGCAGGTTTGAGAGACTCCCCCACTACACTTCAAAGAATGGGCTTTTGATTCATTGATATATCATGTTAGAAATGGGGGTCTCTATCTGGAAATGGTTTGCACCTTTGTCCAAATAGGGACCCTTCCTTTTAGTCAGGATAAGGGGGATACACTACTGGAATAAGAGCTGCTTACCCTCTTTGTAGCTTGGCAAAAGCAGTCAGGTTTATTTCAGAGGCAGTGTGTGAAGCATTTGCACATAAGCAACAGTAATACAGTGAAAACACTACCAAAAAAATATACCAAACTCTATCTGTGCAAACAAGACCAAAACGATAAAAAACCAACATACAGTAATCAAACGTATGCACTTTGCAAGAATAACTTAAAAAAAGCAGTTCCTTAAAGCCGGTAGCTTTGTCTGGGGCTACCGTAGTGCTGAAAACAACAGAATCCAACAGTTCCAGCCGACCGAGCCGGTTGCGATGTGAAACGTAGTGGTGAGGTGTCCAGTGCCCTCGAGTCGCAGTGCAGGCAAAGGCTTGGTGACGGTCGTCCAGCGATGTTGGTGAGACCAGGACTGCAGTGCCAAGTGAGGTGGTGATTGTCCAGGTGCTGATAGGCCTTGATGCACGCAATAGTGCCAGTTGATGGGAACTGTAATAGGTCGGCCCAGACTACAGTGTGGGACGGGCGGTGCATCATGTGACTTACGAGCGGTGCCCTCAAACCACCATGCAGTCACACGTGTCGAGTTCAACATGCAGTCACGTCGTCGATGAGACCAGGGCAGTGGAGTGAAGTGAGACAGTGCTGAGTGCAATGCCCACAGGTCACGCTGCAAGCAACGGCTCGCTGGTAGCTGCGGTCGTTTTCATCGGTGAGACCAGGATTGCGGTGCAAAGTGCGGCGGTGCCCTCAGGACACTGGGGCAGCAACAGTGTTAGTGATTATGTCGGCTGCTTTCTCCCTCTGTGACAACTGAAATCACAGTTCCTGGGGCAGTACCCAGAGGTAAGTGAAGTATTTGCTGTCCCTGAGACATCATGAAAAGGAGGCAAGCTCTATTCCAAGCCCTTGGAGATACTCATTGACAAGTGAAGAAAGTTAACTCCAGTCCTTTCACTGCTCAAGGCAGAAGCAGTAACTGCAGGCCCACCCAGCAAAGCAACAACACAGCAAAGGGGCAGTATTCCTCCTGGCAGTTCTTTCATCTCTTCTTGACAGGTTCCTTGATCCAAGCGAGTTCTAAAGTTCTGGGCTCTGGGCACCAATATTAATACACAGTTTCTCTTTTTTCTTTTGGGCAGAGAGTGTCTGTGCTCAGTCCAAACCTGTTTAGACCTCTATTGCCCAGCTTCCCGGTAGGAGGTGGAGACAGCTTTGTCCAAGAAAGATCAGGCCTATTCAGGAATTTAGAAATCTCCTCCCACTACTCTAATCCAGCCCAGGTCTATTCAGTCCAGCCCTGACTCAACCAGGAAAGGCAGGACATGCCTCAAGCCCTCCAGTGGCTGTCCAAAGAGAATACACATCTCCAGCCCCTACCGCTTCAAAGCCAGACAGTCAGTCCACAACCAGAACAATCCAGCAGAGGCACACAGGATGGCTAAGCAAGAAAATACCTACTTGCTAAAAGTGGTATTTGCAAACACAGAACATAAAAATCATCTTTACTAAAAATGCATTTCTCCATTCTGAGTTCAGGCATACTAAACTTAATTGCTCCATCTTGTCCCTATGGGAAGATATGCTCTTCTGACCTATGGTAGATGGGGGGAAGCAGGGGAAACCTACTTGTAGAGTGCACTGTTCCTACAAGGAAAAGATACCCTTTTCCAATGTTACATAAACACATTCACAGTAATCAATCCTATACAACTGTATTGTCTTGCATGATTCGTATTTTTATTTTTCTACATATATGTAGAGTATATCCATTTTAAAGAAAAAACATCTCACAAATATAAATCCTTTTGTACATAGGAGTAAATTTAGAGCGAATGTAAATTAATAAATGCTTTCACAGTTAATGAGTTGAAAACATATATGTTGCTAGTTAGAGTTTGTGTTAGCCAAACACAACATCGTAGAGTAGCACCCGTGGATCTAACTATAGATAATTTGGGTTGATATTGTTGAGTGCACCTCAATTTCTATTATTTGATTTTTCACTTTTTGGCTTCTTGAGGTAGCACCACACTTACTATTTCTAATTTTGAACACTAGAATGGCTTCTTTTGAGAGTATAACACATATTACTGAAAACAGAGCGAGCACTCTCGCATATACAGCAGATGAAGCAACAGATATATATGCTTTGATCAATGAAATTAAATTGGTCGACACCAAAGGGGGTTCAACTATCCAACGTCTTAAACAACTAGAATATGTAACCAGGAGACAACTCAATCAGCGTCTTCATGCATCTACGCTTGTTCAATATCATCGAGCAAAAAGAATCCCAAGGGGACTGAGGATAGCACTGAGACCGATGCTTTTCAGATTCCACTTAAATCCACTATTCATGGATAAATGGTTCTCTATTTTGAATAAATGCTCTTTAGACTTGATTCTTCTAATAATAGAAGAATTATCACGCACCATCAAAGATTTAGATGAAGAAATTTTCAATCTAAAAAAAGACTTATCAGTAGTTATCGATCGCACCATCTGGCAGACGACATTGGAAGAACTTAACGCAAAACTTGATCGTTATAATCTTGAATTACAGGAAGGAAAGATCAGGAAATACCGCAGAGACACTATAGATTATAAATTAAATGAGGTCTACACATGGGCTGAGATATATGCCAAGAGACGCTTCACTCCACGTAAAACCATGACTTCCAGTGAAGAGAGTATCACTACCGATCAGGATGTTTCAGCATCCCGACAACCATTGGCAAAAACAGGTTTACCTTCCACATCAGCGACAAGTTCTGTTCAAGGAAGAGGTGCTACCGCGCCACAACTACTTGACAAAACTACTCCGGCTCCTTTTTTAGTACAGGCCATGACGGAAGGGCAACCACCTCCACCGAACACAGCAGCCTTGTCGGGACCAACAAGCGTCCCACCAGGAGAGGTAGAGGGAAAGACACTACGCAGTGGGAAAAATCTACCCTCGTCATAAATATTTCCTCCTGTGAACTATCAAAAAAGCAAATGATGATTTTAAATAAAGGCATGTCCTTTGTTCCCACTACTGACACTACACTATTGGAAACTAACGTAGCTTTTTTTAAATTCATGCATAAACTTAGATTGTGCCATTATTTCAAGAATGTTATGGATTGTCAGTCGCAGTCAGACCAAACACTTGATGAGTCAAAATTTAAACCGAAAAGCAAATACATGGCTCCTACATCCCATAAGATTCTCGATTATTTTGAGGCCACAGTCAAGGAAGATCTGTCCAGGATTAGGTACAGATCCATGAAACAAAAAAATGTCACTGTTCATGATTACCACACGGTACAATCCATCACGCGACAGTCTCACCTCACTCTCAAACCAGCAGATAAGGATGGCGCATTGGTGATCATGGATACTGAATACTACAACAAAAAAGTCAATGAGCATGTGCAAGATTTGCAGACCTATTTACCACTTCCAAGTGATCCCACTAATATGCTCCAAAATGTTTTAGCTGAACTATTGAATGAAGCTTCACATAAAGGGATCATCACTGAGACACAAAAAATGTTTCTCACAACACAAAATCCGCGAAGACCATCTCTCTACATGACACCGAAGATACACAAACACCCCACAGATCTGCCATTTCGACCAATCGTATCTGGGTGCAGCTCTATCTTCGACCCTATTGGTAGATACCTGGATCACTTCTTGCAACAATTTGTTCAATCTTGGTGCTTGTATATTAAGGATACGACTCATTTTCTGACCAAACTAGAATCTATTCAAGAATATTGGCACAAAGATTGGGTACTATGTACGATCGACGTGACAGCGTTATATACATCTATTAACCATCATCAAGGGATGGAAGCAGTTGAATGGGCTCTATTGCAAATGGATTTTCCCCAAGCTAAAAGTGTATTCATTCTTAAATTGTTACATTTTTGCCTGCACAATAGTTACTTTCGGTGGCAAGAGCAATTCTTTGGTCAGATGACAGGGACCAGCATGGGATTTTCAGGGGCACCATCCTACGCTAATATTTTCATGTCTCATTTTGAGCATGAGCATATTTTGGTGAAACAACAATGGATTGAAGGTCTAGTCATTTATGGTCGGTATATTGATGATATTTTCCTGGTGTGGTCTAAGACTCAATCAGAACTTGAAGATCTTATTTCTGACCTAAACACAAAGAATCCTAGAATTCAGTTTACTCATTCTATCAGCTCAACATCTGTACATTACCTGGATGTTCTTGTTACCAATGACTACATAAACAAAAAACTTATGACCGACATCTACACGAAACCCACTGATAGGAATAATACTCTGATGTTTACCAGCTTCTATCCGAGAAGTCTGATCACTAACTTGCCATACTCTCATCTATTGAGAATTAAGAGAATCTGTGCAACCCAGACATTGTTTGATAATCAGATACAGACACAACGCAAGAAATTTGAACAACGAGGATATCCCACCGATATCCTGAATCAAAGTATAGACAGACTTGCAATAATTGACCGACAAACACTGTTGACCCCTAAAATTAGATCTACCAAAAACACATTTACATTTGTGTCGAAATATTCAACATCTACCAGTCAAATTAAACAGAGTATCCTAAGAAGATGGGAACTACTTCAAAACGAGAGTGAATTTAATGGGATATTCCAGGAGAAACCTATATTTGCCCACACTAGGGGACGCAACCTAATGGATATATTGCGTTCATCTCAGGGTCCGCAAATCTTACCTGAATATAAAGGCACTATGCAATGTAAAAACTGCGTACATTGCAATAACATTGTTTTAGGCAACAGTATTACTCACCCGATGACTGGCAGAAAAATCAACCTCAAGCATACATCAGATTGTAACAGCACCAACTTAGT
The DNA here is from genome assembly GCF_964261635.1 of Lissotriton helveticus. NCBI lineage: Eukaryota > Metazoa > Chordata > Amphibia > Caudata > Salamandridae > Lissotriton > Lissotriton helveticus. The sequence goes on from NC_136059.1 coordinate 1,377,080,835, forward strand.
TTATTGTTTGAAATGCCCATGTGGCAAACAGTACGTGGGAAAAACAGAACGTAAACTAAAAATTAGACTCACAGAGCACAAGAGTAGTATCAGGACCAAGCAGAAAAGTTCCCCTTTAGCGACCCATTGGGATGAGAACCACCATAACATATCACAACTACGTGCACAGATTCTAGAAATAGTATCTAAGAAAGATGGGCAAGACAACTCAGCCAGATTACTGCAGCGTGAAACTTATTGGATAGATTTTTTATGCACAGGTATCCCCAATGGTTTGAATGATAGGCTAGATTTGGGATGCTTTCTATAAACATATTGGTAAGCCTCGTAACATATACGTCACATATAGTTACAGGGAGTTCCTCCTTTTTATACTTCCACGAAGTATTGGTATACATTGTGCACACATTTCTTTCTGGCATTTATTTTTCCATGTTTCTTTATAGTTTATCTTATGTCAATATGCTCTAGGGAGTAATACCATGTTTATGTTTAATATTTTTTTGGTATATGTTGATTTATTGAGATGCCATTGATACACGCCAGAGATCAGTACATAATTCATGGATACTATTCACGATTGTTTGTAAATATGTATATCATCATGTATAATGCTGTGTGGGTACAAGTGAGGGATATGGGTTATAGAATGTCTGGTGTAAACTAGTTACTATAGAGCAGGTGTATTGCAATGAACATTGACTAATACACATATGTCCATTATACTAGCCACATAGATTCTTTGATTCATATTTACTACATGAGTGTGGTTTCAACAATACTTTCAGTACCCATGTGTAAGGTATGAGTCTCCTACCATTTATTACGTGGCACACTTATGTACATTTGGCCGCAGCCAATTACAGTAGGGTATTTTTAACAGCACTTTCAGCACCCATGTGAAAGGCATGAGTCTTCCATCAGTGAGTACGTGGCACATTTTTGTACATTTGGCTGCAGTTTATTACAGTATTTACGTTCCGCTGATGCCATCATTCTAATTAGATTAGAAACAAGCAGTGTTATACTCATAACAGTATCAGTCTCATCCCTCCATGCTGACACATTTCCCTCGTTGTAGCTCACATTTTTCTGCAGCCGCTGGTCTCATAACGTTCTGAAACTACAATTCCCAGAGTCATTTCCCTGCCGCACGGGTCCCGAGGAACTCTTTAAATATCCGTATGGTAACCTTGCGCGGTTACACGGTCTCTTGCATCGAGCATATACTCAAATCGTGCATCATACGGATTTATCAGGTAAATATGACAGCAGCAGCTCGCTAACACACTAATTTTCCCCTGAACACTTTCGTGTTCAGTCTATAGTATTTCCATTAATATGCAGCTGCATTACGGCACACATTGAGATCAGTGCTTGTTCATGTTTCCGATAGATTTGGCGACGAAAACAAACTGGGTATCACACGCTGCACGTGTCCCTCCATATACATTCTTGCTGCTGGATTCCGGCGAGCAATAAATAAGGTACTCCTTATATTCTTCGATATACATTGTATATATCCGGACAACGCTTGCACTCAGTGTTCCTACCGTGTTATTAGTTCATCATTATTGTGATGTATACATATTTGTTACTCCACAGACACAGAAGTTTGAATGACATATTTCCGAAATTTTTCGGCGTTTGTAGACCGCGCTCGTGGCTCCTTAGAGTCTTACACAGGTATGCAATATGGTTAATGTTTTGGGCAAGTGCTAGTTATTAGGAACTATCAGTGACTCACTACTGATGGTTATATTTTGTACATGTTTTTCATTTTTTTAGTTTCTACTTGAAAGCCCTGAATATTCCTTCGTTTATTGGACCTTCTGGTTCTCCGCAGTAACGTGCTAGTACCCGTAGTTTTCATTTGACGAAGGTAATCGAGGTTCTACCTCTATTTAACTGTCTATCGTCTCTATGATAAACATCTCAAATTACAATTGCACTATACATCTTGCATCTTCAGCTTTGCAGCCACTACGTGTTTAGGACAGCCCAGGGGTACACATTAGAGCATAGGAATCCATCCCTCAGCCACATAACATTACAGAGGTATGTGATATTACTACGAAGATGAATATTGAATAACATAGCGGAATTACCTGTATTTTGTTTAGTAACTAGGCATTTATCCATTTTGTGTCTGACAAGCGTCTATTTAATCGTATGTTAAAGTTATTTATTTCACTGTTTCAGTTCATGTATTTACTATTATTATTATTAGGGATATTTGTAAAGCGCATGGTTACGCAGAAAGCGTGTCCCTGCGCTGGAACTGGGGCTTAGAGACGGAAGGGGGGGTAAGCCTAATTAACCCTGAAAGAGATGCATTTTAAGTTTCTTTCGGAAACTTGATTCTGAGGGGTCCAGGCGAAGGTTGAGAGGTAAGTTATTCCAGCTTTTCGCCACCAGGTAGCGGAAGGACCTCCCTCCCATGCGAGTCCTGCTAACCCTAGGGACTTTTAACAGGCCTCCGTGAGAGGAGCGCAAGGCGCGTGATGGTGCATACCTGGTGATAAGGTTATGGAGTGGGGCTGGCGCCTTTCCAGCAAGAATGCGATGGCAAGTGCATAGGGCCTTGAATGCGATTCTGCTTTTTACTGGCAGCCAGTGAAGGGTCTGAAGGGCAGCTTTGGAGTTGGATCTTTTGGGGAGATTAAGGATAAGGCGGGCTGCCGCATTCTGTAACACCTGAAGGCGGTTAGTTGCCTTACAGGTTGCTCCCAGATACAGTAGGTTTCCGTAGTCCAACCGTGATGTGACGAGTGCATGCACCAGCGTTCTACGGGCGGACGTAGGCAGAAGAACAAGGACCTTCCGCAAGCTTTTCAAAACACTGAAGCAGACACCCGCCACCCGGTCTATCTGGGGTCCAAAGGAAAGGTCCGCGTCGAGCCAGATGCCTAGGTTTTTGACTTCCTGTCGGGGCGTTGGGGCTTCTCCTAGGCATGGTGGCCACCACGCCGATGACCAAGCAGACGGATTCTTCCCTACTACGAGCACCTCGGTCTTGCTGCCGTTAAGTTTGAGGCAATTGGTGGACATCCAGGTTGCTAGTTCTTGCATGCAGATTCTGAAGCTGTCCATAGCAAGGGCGGGTGCACGCGAGAGGGAGATCACCAGCTGCGTGTCATCGGCGTAGGACACAATTTGCAGCCCATGCCCTGCAGCAATGGAGGCCACTGGGGAGACATAGAGATTAAAAAGAGTAGGGCTCAGGGACGATCCCTGGGGAACTCCCTGGCCCAAATCTATGTCCCTAGAATAGTGGTCGTCCTGGCGGACCTGAAAGCTCCTCCCAGTCAGGTAGGATTGGATCCATTGGAGTGCAGCTCCTTATATTCCTCCATTATTCAGACACTGTAGCAAGGTGGTGTGGGCTACAGTGTTGAATGCTGCACTCAGATCCAATAGGATGAGGGCCATAGTATGACCCTCATCCGCCCCCTGGCATAGGGACTCCCCCGCTGTCAGGAGCGCAGATTCTGTGGAGTGGCGGGGACGGAAACCAAATTGGGTGTCGTGAAGTAAGGCAGCCTTATCCACGAAATCCATAAGTTGCCGATTGACCGTTTTTTCTGCCACTTTGGCCAGGTAGGGTAGAAGGGAGATAGGTCTAAGATTATCTAGTTTGTCAAAACTGACGTTCGGGATCTTTCTAAGGGTTAAGACCACCGCTTTTTTCCAGTCGTTGGGCACGGTCTTGGTGCTGAAAGATGTGTCTAGTAGATGTCTTATGTAGGGTTCCAGTACCACTAAACTATCTGTTAGGCGTTTGGGTGTAGTGGGGTCGCGTGGAGAACCCGACTTCACAGATCTGCAGATTTTTAGAAGTTCGTCTGAGGGCGGGGTGACAAAGTTGGTCAGTCTTTGTCTATCCCCCCATGTCCTAGGGCTTTCAGCAAATTCTAGCCCGTTAATGGGTTGAGTTGGGAAAGCCGAATACATTTTTGTTATTTTTTCAGAGAAGAAATCTGCGATCTGATCGCAGGATTCAGGCGAGCAGTCTGCTGGGGTAATTGCAGGTTTTCCGCTTGAAAGAGTTTTGTAGATCAGAAAAAGCTCCTTCATAGAGTTACCAGCTTCGCTGATTCTCGCTGTATAGTAGGTTGACTTGGACTTTCTGATTAGTACATGGTAGAGGCGCCTCACACTCAGGTAGGTGTCCCTGGTTTCTTTAGAGGGTGCCCCCTGCCAGTGTCTTTCTGCTCTTTTCAGTGCGGCTTTCCTGACTCGCAGTTCGTCATTGAACCAGGGGGCTGTTTTTTGAACACTGCTGCCTGTTTTGGCTTTTGAGAGGGGAGCGGTGGAGTCAAGAGCCTCATGAATGCGCTTGCAAAGATTGGTGTTAGCCGTGTCGGCATCATTCCCTCCGGGGTTTCCCCCTTTAGTTAGTGCCTCGCAAAATTTGGATTGGGAGAAGGTGGCCCATCTCCTCCTAAGGTGGTAAAGTGCCACTGGTGGCGGAGTTTTTCTTCCAGGAATACGTATGGAAAAAGGTACTAAATGGTGGTCGGACCAGGGGATCGGGATAGGGGTTGAAGCTTCTATTTCATTCCAATTAACAAATATAGGGTCGAGCAGATGTCCTAATTGGTGAGTAGGACCCTTAACAATTTGGCTCAGTTGAAGGGCTCCTAATGCCTGACAGAAGTTATTGCTGACGCTATCAGAGGGATCATTGAGATGTAGGTTGAGGTCTCCGAGTACCAGAAATTTTTCTTTGCATAGTGCCGTCTCTATGATACCCTCGACCAGGCTCTCTTCGAACCTGGCCAAAGGTCCCGGGGGTCTGTAAATTAGCACGCCCTTCAGTGTGCAACCATTATTCACTTTGATGGTGAAGCTTCCTGCTTCACTATCTAGGATGGGGGAGTGATCTAGTTGGCAGCGTAGATTTTCTTGGGCTATGATTGCAATTCCACCTCCTCTTCCTTTGGGTCTATCCTATCTGTGCATAGTATAACCCTCTGGGAGTGCCTCAAGGGCATCCGGAGTGGAACCTTCGTCAAGCCAGGTCTCAGTTAAAAACATAAGGTCCCACCGTTTCTCTGTGAGTAGATCATGTAGATCTAACTTATGTTTCCGTAACGAGCGCACGTTGAGTAATCCGCATTGCAAGATATGGTCTGTAGTGGCTGTGTTCGCGTCGAGATCAGGGTCATAGGAGAAGTGACAGTTTTCGCAGCCTATGTTGTCCTCCACTCGTAAGGTGTGTGTGCAGGATATGGCCGTGTTGTGGCTGAATTTTGTCAGTTCCTTTTTGCTCCAACGGATGTGGGTCTCCTGCGGAGCATAAGGTATGGCCCTGGACCGCGTACGATCGCAGACGGGCTTGCCTTTGGCGCGCCTTCGGCGCGCAGGCGGCGCGTCCGCTGCGCGTACGTGGAGGGCACATTTCTAGTGGAGTAGAAGGGGCCGTGGCCTGCGTCGGTGGGCGTGGCTTGTGCTCGCTCCAGTTATGGCGGCAAGAACTTCGACCCGCCGCTGCCCTGAAATCGGCAGCGCGGGGGTTCTCAACAGGTGAGGTGGGGGGAGTGCTCTGGGGTAATGTGCTACAGTTTCCAAGTACAATTTTGTATTAAAAAGTCTTAAAACACAGCGTGCAACAATTATACCAAAAATGCAATTTTAAAAGTACATCTTTAAAATCAGGTGAAAAAAATGCTCCCTCTCCCGGCTATCTCGCCTCAGGAGTGATAAGTCTCTGTTTGTGGCTTGTAATCAGCTTGTTTTTAAGATTTTGCGGAGGGGGCGTGGCCTGCGTCGGTGGGCGTGGCTTGTGCTCGCTCCAGTTATGGCGGCAAGAACTTCGGCCCGCCGCAGCCCTGAAATCGGCAGCGCGGGGGTTCTCAACAGGTGAGGTGGGGGAGTGCTCTGGGGTAATGTGATACAGTTTCCAAGTACAATTTTGTATTAAAAAAGTCTTAAAACACAGCGTGCAACAATTATACCAAAATGCAATTTTAAAAGTACATCTTTAAAATCAGGTGAAAAAAAATGCTCCCTCTCCCGGCTATCTCGCCTCAGGAGTGATAAGTCTCTGTTTGTGGCTTGTAATCAGCTTGTTTTTAAGGTTTTGCGGAGGGGGCGTGGCCTGCGTCGGTGGGCGTGGCTTGTGCTCGCTCCAGTTATGGCGGCAAGAACTTCGACCCGCCGCAGCCCTGAAATCGGCAATACAATAAAGCATTCTAAGTTGGCGTATATTGATGAGGATTTGCGACATATGACTATTTCAACCTGTGCATGATTAAGCAATGTTGGTAACACCACATGTATTGATGAAGGAAATGCTTTTCTTTTTTGTTCCCCCTGAAGTGTCTGAAAATTACGGTTTTCATTGTTAATATTTTGAACATCATACTGCACCATGATTTTTCATTGATTAGCCGTCTGTATATATTTTATAGGATTTGTCCCTGACGAAGGGTACCTTCAGGTCCCGAAATGCATTGGGCACCATGTCGTCAGAAAATTGAATCAACAGTTTTATGAGTGAATATGAACCACGTTTCTACAACTGACAAAGAGAGATGTGTTAGCAACATATATGTTTTCAACTCATTAACTGTGAAAGCATTTATTAATTTACATTCGCTCTAAATTTACTCCTATGTACAAAAGGATTTATATTTGTGAGATGTTTTTTCTTTAAAATGGATATACTCTACATATATGTAGAAAAATAAAAATACGAATCATGCAAGACAATACAGTTGTATAGGATTGATTACTGTGAATGTGTTTATGTAACATTGGAAAAGGGTATCTTTTCCTTGTAGGAACAGTGCACTCTACAAGTAGGTTTCCCCTGCTTCCCCCCATCTAGGATAGTTAGAGTTTGTGTTAGCCAAACACAACATCGTAGAGTAGCACCCGTGGATCTAACTATAGATAATTTTGGTTGATATTGTTGAGTGCACCTCAATTTCTATTATTTGACTTCTGACCTATGGGACAGATAGTCTTTCAACAGTGAAAAACAAAAGATACTGTATTTCACCATCAGGACTTCATACACCAGTACGTGTCCTATATTTCAAATACACTGCACCCTGCCATAGGGATATTTTGGGCCTACCTTAAGAGTGACTCACATGTAATAAATGGGATGTTTAGGGCTTGGCAAGTGGGTGAACTTGCCAAGTTGACATTGCAGTAAAAACTGTGCGCAGGCACTGCAATGGCATTTCTAAGTACCCTTTTAGAGGCTGCTCGTGTGGGTGGCAAAATCAGTACAGCAGGCCTACTAGCAGTATTTGATTTACAGGCCCTGGCACTCTCAGTGGACTTTACTAGGGACTTACCAGTAAATCAAATGAGGAAAAGAAGCAATGTGATTGATACTTCCACATCTCTAACATGTGGTATACTTGCTTTCATCTTTCTTCCTATAGGCCCGCCCATTGGTTAAAGTACACAAATTACCTTCATTGGTGTTTATAGCACATACTTCCTCATTTGGTGAATCTTTCTTAACTACAGACACCCATTTTTCAGACTGTTCTAAAGCTTTAGCAATAGCAATAGCGTCTTGTAATTTAGGATCTCCTACCACCCATAACTGCTCTTGTATTTTCTTGCTCTTAACATGAACTACAATTTGATCTCGTATCATTTCATCAGTCATTTGTCCAAAATTACATGACATGGAAAGTCCCTGTAATGCTGTTAAAAACTCATCAAAGAACTCATTGTCTTTTTGCGCCCTGGTGTGTAACATTTGAACCTATTCAATGCAATGCTAGTGGATGGTTTGAATCTAAGTTCCATCCTAAGTAGTGCCTCCTTATATACATGCAAATCTTCCTGTTCCACTTGTGGTAGACTCCTAAAAACAACTTGGCCCTCAGATCCCAGACGATATAATAATATGCTCCTTTTTCTCTCTGCACCCATTCTTTGTCCATCAATTGCAGTCATGTAAGTAATAAATTCGTATTTCCATCTTACCCAAAGCATTGTAGGTTCACCTTTGTTTGGTAAAAATGTTCCTGGAGGATCGAATTGCATGGCTACTCACAATAACACGTACACAAAAGTTAATAATTAATAAAAGGATATCAATTAACTAAAGTTAAATAATAGAATAAAGGTGTTACACCATGTACCAGATATCTTCCAAATAGGTTGTAAACTGTGTCTTTTCCTTCATAAAATGACTTTCCCCAGTTGCAAACACTTTGAAGTAGTAGTCCTCCAAAACTCATGACAGCCGATGTAAAACGCGATTTGATTGAATAAAAAAGCTTTAAAAACCAATGGGAACACCAAAATGTGTATACATCCTATGGGAGTGCAGCTCACATCGGCCAATGAAAGGGATGTAGATTCGACCGATAGCAGCATTTAATATTTTTTTACAACGCGTCAGAGCTTGTCATACGTGTACTCGCTGCTTCTTGCTCTTCCATAATAGAGCATGAGAGATCATGTTGCATGCAACAGCTGATGCTAGAAGAAACCGAACGTTGGTGCATCAATCAAAAGATTCAGATGTATCCAAGGAACATGCACCTGATTCAAACTGTCCGCCCCACCTTGAGTCTAAAATATATTTTGTAGAACAATACGTTTCACTTGTACTTGCCCGATAACAGTACACTATTCTCAGCATAAAAGACATCCGCTTCAGATAAACGGGAACCGCAGGATGGTTCCGCTCCTCAGTTCAAATCCGTATAACTTGTCCAGATATAGCCCCTGCCCCTGTGCTGCTCTCAAATCGATGACAGGGCCACTGGACTTCCGCTCGTCGGCAAAAATGTAGAATAAAATCCAGACACAAATGGATATATAAAAATAGAGTGTGTTTTTAATGCAGCACAGCATCCAGCCTGTTGCTTCAAGGTTCAGACACAGACAACTGAACTCAAGACATTCTAGATTCAGTACATAACCTAGCAACAGTGCAATACATTTAAATAGTAACACATAAGAGATTAATGGAGATTATATCAATAACCCCTTAATAAGCCCTCCTAGCAGCAAAATGATCTTTGGATTGGATCACAACCCAATGCCTTGGTGGGCTGGCCCTACTCCCTCTTTTTTGACCATTGTCCCTGGTGTCTAGTGGTCTTCCTCTTCCTTGGGGGAGTAGATTGAGGTTAAAACTCTCAATCTGCACCTGCGTTTATGCAGAAAGGCTGCTGGGGCCCTTATGGGGGGCATAGCCCATTGCCTGGGTGGGCCACCTTAACCCCTCTTCGCTTCGTTTTACACTGTGTCTACTGCCCAGAAATGGCATATTGGTATAACATCCCCTCCAACCTGTCCTTAAGATGAACTGAAAGACTTATTGCACTTTTTGATGTGACATAGCCCAATGCCAGGGCTTGTTAACCCGACCCCTGTTTTCTTTTTTTTTTCTTTTTTTTAAATTATTTTTAATATTGCAGGAAGAACATCTTCATCAAATTTCAATACAAAAAGAAAGAAAATAAAATGTCTTCTTTAACAGCTGAAGCAGAGAATGGACATATGTAACTCCAAAGAAAAAATAAATAAATAAATATATATATATATATATATATATATATATATATATATATATATATATATATATATATATATATATATATATATATATATATATATATATATATATATATATATATATATATATATATATATATATATATATATATATATATATATATATATATATATATATATATATATATATATATATATATATATATATATATATATACCACCAAAGTAAGCCCGTTACCGAGGGCACGCTTTTCACATCTGGTGCGAGAGTCAGGGACGGGTGTTCCCTGTTATTAATTGTCCACCAAAACACAATTATACTCGCACTCCACCGTATGTTTCTTTAAAGCAGGTTTAGTGTTAACCAACGCGTTTCAATCTTACGATCTTGCTCACGGTTACAACCGTGAGCAAGATCGTAAGATTGAAACGCGTTGGTTAACATTAAACCTGCTTTAAAGAAACATCCTGGTGGAGTGCGAGTATAATTGTGTTTTGGTGGACAAAAAAAAAATATTAAAAAAAAAAATATATATATATATATATATAAAATAAAATAAAATGTAATACTTTTTAGCCAGTCATAATTAAGGCACCAGATTTACCACTGGTCTTTAAACGTATTTATAAATTTAAAAAAAAATCCCCAGATTTTATCTTTCTTTTTCAAAGCAGTAGGATCTCTAAGTCTTGCTAGAGAGAGTTCCATAACATTAATTTCATTTATCAAACTCCACCATTCCATTACACTAGGAGGATCTTTTGAGATCCAGGATCTGGCTATAACTAGTCTAGCACATGCATATACTATAGTTAATAGATCCCTATGCTGACTATGGTTATCTTGAAAATCAAGTAAAACTAACTGAGCCGACATCGGTGGAGTATTGATTTGTTTCCTCGTCAGAACGTCAGTTATCCCTTTCCAAAATATAGATAACTTTGGGCATAAAACCAACATATGCTCAATACCTGCTGCTTCCAAATCGCATTTCGGACACTTAGTACGATCGTTAGTCTGGTTGCTGCGTGACCAACTAAATATTCTTTGTGGAGTGTAATATAGCTGAGTAGCTGTTCGATATAGCTGAAGCCTCAAGTTGGAAGATTGGACTACCCGGTTTATTTGGCATAGTGAGGCTGAAATCTGTTTAGGGTTGATGTTAACTCCTTGTCTGGTTGACCATTTAGCCGCTAGTTTCCCACTATCGTCCCTTTTGTTTGGAATCAGATAGCCATAACTTAAGCTTATAAGTGGTTTGACTTTGTCTGAGTAGAGACACGTTAAAAAGTCCGAATGTGATACTTCTACAATCTTCATCTTACGGAGTAGAAAATCCCTGATTTGGATATATTTAAAATACATATCGTCGTTTAATTAAAAAATATGTTTAAGTAAACCATAATCGAGAAAACCATTCGGGCCATAAAGGTCTCCCAGAGTGGTAATGCCCTGCCTGGCCCAGGTCTTCCCCAAACCATCTGAAAAAATACAAGGCAGCCCAGGATTGCCCCACAGTCTAAGCTCAGCATTTTAATAAGGATTTTTTTCTAGAGTCATAATTTGGTCCCAGATTTTTTTAATATGCCTAGCGGTGTTAAATTTAACTCTTTTGAAGTAATTAGGATCGTGTACGCGAAATAAGAATTGATTGCAGTCAGGTCCCAGCATATAGTGGTGATAAAATAAAGAGCTCTCATTTTTCAGCAAGCTTCGTATGCGTTGAAAAAAAGTGGCGAAGTAGTATATTCTAAAATCAGGAAACATCAAGCCTCCCTTTTCGATTGGTAACTCCAATAATTTGATAGATCTTCGTGCTTTTTTGTAGCCCCACACAAAGCTGCTACAAATGCCTTCTAGTTCTTAAAAAAAGTTTGTTAATTTGCAAGGGGATTGATCTAAATAAGTATAATAATTTTGGCAGGATCTTCATTTTAATTATACTAATACGCCCCACTAAGCTGAGCAGTATCTTGTGCCATTTTTTTAAGAGTGACATAATTTCCTTTAACATAGTGTCATAGTTCATAGTAATCACCTTGTCTATATTAGCTGCCAACTTGATTCCAAGATATGTCGCGCTTTGGCATAAGCCCAGAATTGGTACCGTTGTTTTATAATTAGCGATAGCTTGTGTCTTGCTTACATTAAGTTTATAACCAGACACCTCTCCAAAATTTGCAGCCTCTTGTATTATTGCCGGAATTGCTGTAACCAAGTCAGTAGTATATATCGCTACATCGTCTGCAAATGCAGTTATCTTCGGATTTTTACCACCATGTTGTGCAGGTATAATACTATCCTGAGCTGTCAATGCATTTAAAAAAGGCTCCAAAGATAGTGCAAAAAATAGAGTGGACAGAGGGCAACCTTGCCTTGTTCCCCTCTCTATCAAAAATGTAGCTGACTCCGTTCCCCCATAACTGATCTTTGCTCGTGGTGTATCGTAGAGCGAGCAGACCCAATCGAAATAGGGGCCGTCAATACCAATCTTCTTCAAAACCTCCCACAAATACTCCCACCCCACTCGGTCGAATGCTTTTTCAGCATCTAACATTACCATCCCGAGTGGGGTGTGAGTAGTTGAGGCGACGTCGAAGGCTGTGATTGCCATATTTACATGGGCTGTAGTATCCCTTCCTGTCACAAAACCGTGTTGCTGGGCATTGACTAAACCTGGCATTATAGGGGCTAAATGTTTAGCCAAAATTTTTGCAAAATTTTTTACATCAGAATTAATCAACGAAATCGGCCGATATGAGCCACATTCTTTCGGGGGCTTGTTTTTCTTTAAAAAAGAATGCTATTTTAGCAATTTTCCAGGACATGGGAGTCTTTCTAGACTCAGTTATAGAGTCCATCACTGTTTCCAGGAGAGGGAGTAGTTCTTGTGCACATACTTTGTACAGCTCTATAGGCAAGCTGTCCTCTCCTGCAGCTTTACCAGAGGGTAGTGTGAGAGTTGCCTCATTTATTTCAGACATTGTTATTCTAGAGTTAAGCTGATGAAGAGCTTCAGTATCTAAAGGTGTAGGCATATACTCGTCGAGATATTGGAGTATTTTGGCTGTAGTAGGGGCATTATCGGGTGTGTATAGTTTACAATAGTATTTGGTGAATTGGTCGAGAATCTGGTCTGTTTGTTCATAATTACATAAATCTGGACCTTTAATTTGTTTAATCCTGGTTCTAGCTTTCTTATCAGCAACTTTATATGCAAGTACTTTGCCTATTCTATCCCCTCCTTCATACTGAGCAAATTTATATTTATGGATTATAGCGCTATACCCTTCTCTTAGTGACTTTTTAATAGAAGATTTTAGTTTTAACAGGTCCATTCTTAATGATTCAATGTTAGGTGTTTTTTGAGCGGCAGCTTCTGCTAGTTGTTGCTCAACCCGCAAAATATTAGAGATGGTTAACCTAGTTTCTCTGCGACTTTCTGCGTTTTTCCTGAAAATATACTGTTGGGCAAAGCCCCTAATGCTGCACTTACAAGCATCCCAGACTGTATTTACCGGAGCCGTGTTAGTGTTTAAATCTATATATTCCTTAATATGTTCCTTTAGAAGTGATACAAATTGAGAATCGCTAACCAAATACTTTGTAAATGTAAAAAGTCGTACAGCTGGACTTTGCTCAGTAATTTTAAGTTCTATAAGTATCGGGTTGTGATCCGAGGTAACCCTCGGGCATAATTCTATCGTACAATTTTCTATTATATGATCAGAAGCCTACACCATATCAATTCTAGAGCAAGATCGATGAGGCGCAGAGTAATAAGTAAAACCAGCTAGTTTGGGGTGTTTTGAGCACCATATGTCTTTCAAATTATGAATTCTACCCAGCTCCGTAATTGCAGCCCTAACCTTACGCATCCTCTTAGCACTGCCTAAACCAGTAGTGTCTATTTTGTTATCCATAGCACAATTAAAATCTCCCATTACCAAGACTTCGCTCTCCTAGTCCAGTAATTCAATGTTTAGCTGCTCATACAATCTCGGATCATCGATGTTAGGCCCATAAACAAGACACAAGGCGAATTTCTTAGTTTCCAATTGAATTTGCGCTATCGCCCATCTTCCCCGTGGATCAGAAGCGGTTTTAGTAATTTCCATTGCTAAGCTTTTTTGTTTAAGTATTGCAACCCCACGAATCGAAGCTCCTAAGGACGAACTAACAACCAAGTCGTAGCCCATTTGGGACAATAACTTTCTATCTTGGTAGCTGATGTGTGTTTCAGACATAAGTGCTAGATGAGGCTTATACATATCAATTTCCTCTTGTACCAATTTTCTTTTCTGTTTGTTGTTAAGACCAGCAACATTCCAAACTAAAAATCTAATTTTTGACATTATTGTCCTACAATTGTCTGTCCTCTGCACCCGCAATTTTATTAATACAAACAAATATAGGTTACGAATGTCTAAACAATCTTTCCTTCCTGCAAAAAAAAAATTCCCACCCTTATTTACCCTACCCCAAGCCAAAACTCCACCCACCCCTCGTCCATTCCCCTCCCCTCCCTTACACTCTCCTAGGTCCTTCCCCCCTGTACCTACCCGGAAGCCCCCCCCCTATCTTCTGCTGCCGCTGGAAGGGCAGCCAACCAGAGAGGATTCCCCAGGAACCCCAACCCTCTGTATTGCTCTCATACAGAGAGGCCAATGACCCGAAGATTAAGAACAAGAATCATAATAGAAGAAAGTTGCCCTAGTCAATTATAAACATGCATAGCGACCATAACAAGTTAGTCTATTGTAACTTATTTTCCCGTCTTATTCTATCCCGTTATTTTCTTAATTACATTTTTAAATCCATTTTTGAAAGAAATTGCTCCGCCTCTTTAACATCATGAAAAAAATAGCTGTGACCGGACATAATAACTTTGAGGCGAGCAGGTTCCTGTAGATAGACCATTGCACCATGAGACTTAATGGGGTCAATCAGCTTGCGTAGCCCCCAACGTTTATCCATAGTGACCTTGCTGAGATCCGATTTCACAAAAAAAGTTACATTGTCAACTGTCAATGGAGTTCTTGGTCTGGCTTTCATTGAGACTGCTTGTCTAAGCAAATAATTGCCAAAGTAGATTAAAAAGGGCCGTGGATATTTGCTCTCCTGGGTTCTGGGAATAATTGGGAGTCTATGTACCCGCTGAAGTTGAGAATCCCAGTCCCAGTCAGATAGATCCGGGAATGCCCTCTGTAGTATTTTTACCATGTAAGCCCTTGCATCAGCTCCCTCAGATCCTTCAGGTATCCCAAAGAGTCTCAGGTTTTGCCGCCTCTGCCGATTTTCCAAATCCTCAACTTTACTCTGCAGAGCCCCTATTTCTTCATTTTGGTGATCTGATGAAGCCGTAGTAGTAGCGAGAGTTTCCTCCTCATCGACAACTCTTTGCTGTATTTCCTCGATTTCTTTTGTTACACCGCTCAACTTCTTAGTGACTTCCTGGAGAGAGCTGTGGATTTTAGTATTGTCTTCCCGTAGTTGTCGGAAGTGATCTTGTACTTCTTGACGATAATCCATTAATGTTTTTAGAATTAAATCCAAAGCTGAGACATTAGCATTTGTAGAAGCCGGTGGAGGGGAGATGGAGATAGTAGATATTGGAGTTGACCCGCTGTGGGGGGGAGAGAGTACAAGAGGTTTGTTTTTCTGAATATCCCCAATGTTCTCGCTACTATCAATGTTACCATCAGGAATATTCCCAGTAGATGATGTAGTCCCACTGTGGGGGGGAGAGAGTACAAGAGGTTTGTCTTTCTGAATATCCCCAATGTTCCCGCTACTATCAATGTTACCATCAGGAATATTCCCAGTAGATGATGTAATCGCAGGAGCAGAAGCAAGAGTAGAGAGGTCGGTTGTGACAGGCAGTGGCAGAGGCAGACAAGTCCAAGTCTGTATTTAATGGAACCCCACTCACGAGCGGGGTAGCTTGCACATTGTTTAAGTTGTTTTTAAGGCTTTCTCCTGCAGTAGGATTGTCTCCTGGTATGATCGGCGACAGATGTTTAGCCCCTCGCTTTTGAGCTTGCAGCCACTTACTCAATGGGCTCTGATCAGTAAGCAGTTTCCCTCCGGTAATGGTAGGTATTAGTGTATTTAGTAAAACAGCAGGGTTCATATTTCTCCCCCCTTTCTTAACTTTGGTTTTAGCTTTACCCCTTTTTTTGAGGGCAGAGGATCTACTAGCCTTTAGTTGCGCAGAGCTGTATTCTGTGTCCTCGCCTATGCCTTCTCCTCCCTCAGTGTCTCCTCCTTCAGCTAGTTCCTCGTATTCCGCATCATCAAAGTTAGCCTCTAGGCATATCTCGTTGTCGGTGCCGTCATTCCCATCGGCACCATCGCAGTGATTGTCATTTCTCGCATCAGCTATAATCTGATCAAAAACCGGCAAGACCAATAAAGATTGAGTAGACTGAGGGGACTGTGAGGCAGGTTTAGTAGTAGCATCTGTATCATGAGCTTCCACCACGATATTCTCATTATGCTCAGCCTTGTTCAACTTGTCCACCTTGTTTGTAGCGCTTCTGTCCACCATGTCTGACATCACTTTACCATCTTTGGCTAAGTTATCGATTGATTTATCAGATTTGCTAGCGGATGTTCCTACTACCTCATTTTTACCTTTCCCTTTGTCCTTATTTTTATTAACTGCTGAAGTGGAGCTAGTCTTGGTAGGTGTATTTGGAAAGAGTTGAATAGCTTGCTGCTTATCAGTTTGTCTATCAGTGTGGCGGGGCATCCTGGCTACCACTGCTGGTGAAATCGGTTTAAATATGGGTTGACTCCCCTCGTCCACTCCGTCTTTCATAGGGGTGCCTTTAGTTAACTTGCCCTTGACGTATTTGGGTGCCATCAGCAGAATGTGCCTATTTTTCCCAATAGCGTAAATAGATAGTAGATAGCGGCCAATAATAGCCAATAGTAACTGTGCTGCCGTACTACTGAAGCCAAAAGCCTAGTAGGACTTCTATTTCACTTCACAGCCCCAAGCCAAGCCCCTAGCGTTAAGCGTTAAACCTTGAGTTTTAAAGCCGGCCTCTAGCTTCCAGCACTGTAGATTTAGGTATTGCAGGCAAAATCAGGCCAAAAACCTCGGGGAATTTAGAAAAATAAAAAGATCCCCCCGTACATTACCCGGTGTAATTAGTCTAGCAGTGGGAAGCAGTCAGACTAATTCAATGTATCGTCGTCTAAGAAAGCGTTTTCACGGCTTTTAAGTCCCCTGCCGCCACCTCTGTTGCCTCCGCGTCTACCTGCCTCTAGCTGCGGGTGTTCCCAGCGCTCCCCAACTCCTCCTCTCAGGCAATACGTTGCAGCTGCCGCTGCCGCTACCGCCAGGTTTCCTCCAAACCACGTCTCCGCGTTTCCCCCGAGCCCAAGCCCGAGCCACAAGTGTCGAGAGTCGAGCTCCAGCGCTCCCCAACCAGCAGCAGCAGCGGGTAAGCACGTTCAGCTCAGAAAGTTGAAAGTTGAAAGTTGCGGGCTGCCGTGCCCGTGTCTTTGTAGCTTAGTAGCTGTAGCTTAGTAGTAGCTTTGTAGCGCGGGGCATGGGCGAACGGGGCTTTCTCCACACTCCTCACTCTCAGTGCTCAGTAGATCGTTTTCTTTCCTTTAACAGCCAAACATCCAGAGATCAAAGATCAGGCCGTGGTTGTTTCGGGGGGATACACAGCATTTTCAATCGCTTGAGAGCTAGAGGGTCGTGGGCTCACAGCGGATGCATCCTCTCCATGGCGTCTTCACTCCGCCATCTTGCTTCCCGCATACCCCTGTTTTCACTCATATAAATCCTTGGTGCAATGTAGTCTCTTTAATTGTTCTGATTCCATGAGACCGAAACAAAGGGTGGAGATACTTCTTTCATGGGTCTAGAGAACTGAACAGGACCAGACTATATGTTCAGTGGCTTCATTACATATATATCCCTGACAGGTTTGACAACGTTTCTGTTTGATGTCAATAGAATTCCAAGAACCTTCAATTAGAAAAACCGGTATGTAAAATTGCCAAAATATTAGAAATCCTTGATATGTCTTTACCTCAAGGCCAGAATCCACATGAAAGTGTCTTTTCATTGAGTAAAAAATTGTAGATATATTGCGTTTTTGAAGATTTGAGATTGAGTAGTATCTTTACCAAAATAAAACCTTTTGTTCCTCCTAAATAATGGTTTGCAGTAATTTGTGTTCACAGCAGAAATTGTGTCTAAGGAAGGCAACAAACAACCTTTAATAAACAATGTGAGACGTGGACTAATTAAATTTAATGAAACCGTGGAGGAGTCCATAATCGTATTTGGAATTAAGCTTTTTAAAGAGTTCCTGGCAGAGTTCAAACAGCTACAAAAATAATAAAGCTCATGTTATCAATGGCAGTCAATGCAGTTAGACCAAGGTGAAGTCTTAAACTGCAGTGCAGAGCTGAAGAAAGTAGGTTTAGTAAGACCATGATCAAGTCTTAAACGGGAGTGCGGAGCAGAAGATCGTAGATTTAGTAAAGCCTCTAGATTGTTAATAAATCAATCAATCAATCAGGGGGTTTATGAATCACGCTACTCACCCGTAAGGGTCTCACAATTAATTTTTCTACCTTTATGATCATTTTGAAGTTAATTACCAGAGAATCTCACAATAAAAGTGGAGTTGATTTCATATTGGCAACTGTCATGGTTGGGCTAATGGCACCATCAAACCTTATTTTCTAAAGAAATGCTTTAATGCGCGACGCATCACAATGCTTCGTGTGTCCAGGTTCATAATATGAGTGTTCCAGCTGAATTTATTAACAATTTCAACGACTATGTTTGAATAGCTTGTCACATGCTCAATCAAGATAGTTAGAGAGTCACTTTGAACTTAAACTTTGAGCACCCGAAGAACATTATTTTAATTTTAGAAGGGTTGGCCTTTAAGCCATTCAAGTAATTTATTTGAGGCTAACCCCCCCATGTGTGTTAGTGATAACATGACCAAGTCATCCACATGATAGGGGGCTTATCTGTGTCTGAGCCAGTTGTGTTTGTGGTGAAGTCGAGATGACCCGCTGGTGGGGATGTGGAGAGTGAGCATGGACCAGTTGTATTGCTGGTTCACTTGTCTGGTCGCACATGGGGATGGGTTCAATATTCATCAATCTATCCACCAAAAAACAAACAAAGGCCGCAATGATGCTCAGATGCCTCAAAGCAACCCCAAGCCCAACTATGCCATCTAATGTGCACTGGGCAGGCTGTTTGGAGAGCACTAGGACTAGCTGGGCTACTTAATTTGTTCACACAGTGTGGCCTCAGTCAAGAGAGACAATTGAATGGTTTATACAGGCACCTGATTGGCTGCAGTGCTGGAAATGGAAACAATACTCAAGGGATCCCACAAATTGGGAGTCAAGGAGTAGCATTGTAAATTGGATGGAGTCTCAAGAGGCAAAGTCATGAAAAGCAGAGTCTGACAAGCAACTTACACATTAAAAACACTGCTGCAATGAACTTGGCAACAAGAAAAATGTGACAGTAAATCAGTTCTGACTTTGTTTAATCGCTCACAGATAGGCTGCATTTTAAAATATCTTACGGGGTAATTGCACCTATTGAAGAGATCACTGTGTGACCAGCATTTGTCTGGGATAATAGTAATGGTAATATAGCTCTGGTGATTCGTGCACATGCTGTAGAGATCTATGGCTTGACTAGTCACAGTTTAGACTCATCATAAAGTAGCACGTAAAATGTATGTACTTTTTTTTAATTTTTTTTATTTTAATAACATTTATTTTGAACTTCACAGGTTACACAGCTGTTTGTCCACAACCCTGAGGCCGGCAGCGTATTTCGAACCAGTGGATCTTATTAAACACAGCTCTAACGCCGACAACCCGGAGGCCCGGCAGCAAATCAAGGAGTATTATAGGTGTCGCAGTCAATATGTGCACCAAGCGAAGTCGAGAAGCATATGACAGTAGATTATATATACAATTTTGTTAACAACGAACCCCCCATTCCACCCGCCATGCCATCAATCTATACAACCAATACATTACTACATCCACTGATACAGAGAACCATTCTATATGCACACCCTCTTCTAGTCACGAGGATGCACAGCTTTATAGAACCTGAGGGGATGTCTCTGAGCCTGACTGAGAGCGCCAGATGAGCACACACTGCCAGATTTCCCTTGTCTGTGGAATTCTCAAGATGGACTAGTGGCCCGGAGGTCAGATCCTCCTTGCTCCAGCAAGGCAACAAAAAGTGCCTATATATCCAGGGGTCTAGATCTGTCAGGTCCCAATAGGTCGATAGCTGATCCTTACAGTAAACTACCGAGTTTATCCTTTCCACTATTGTGGGCGGATGTGATTTTTTCCAGTATATTGCTACCTGATGTTTAGCAAGCAGGAGAAGCATGGATGTCAGTTTACGAGGGCCTTTGGGAACTTCCAGTACAAATCCCAGTAGCGCCACTAGTGGCGTGATTTGCAGTTGTATGTTAACAATATTACGAATATGTCTAATTACTTCCGTCCAAAATCTTGCTATTGTGTTGCAAAACCACGCTAAATGGAGAAATGTAGCACCATGCTCCCTACATCTCCAGCAGCTCGCCTCTTGTTGCAGCCCCATCCGGTGGAGTTGAATTGGTGTTCGATAGGTTCTATGTAAATAATTAAAATGTATAAGATGCAGCCTATAATTTGGTGAGAGATTTTCCAGTTGACCGCAACAGAATTCCCACTGTTTATCCATGATGACAATGTCTGCCTCCCTTTCCCAGTCTGCTTTCGATGAGGTTAGGATAATAGGGGAGGACTCTTGTGTTATGCTATAAATTCTCGTTATCAACTTCCAAGGGGAAGGGTTGGCTAGGATATTTTCCAGGGCTGCCAGTTTGGGCGGGCGTCTGGAAACTCTACATAACGTGCACTACACGCCCAGTTGATAATATAGTAACGTATCCGAGGCTGAAGGCGTATCGGGTGTACACATCTGCTGGAGGGACAGGAATACATCCTCAGGGTACAAGTCCCTCCCAACCAGTCATCCCCGATGACTGGCACGCTCTGTAACGGCCTTGTCGGTAAGCGGGCCTAACAACGGATTTCCTCCTAGCGGCATAGATGGAGCATATAGTTCTTCGCATCCAGCCCTCTTTGCTATGTTTTTCCACGGCCATTTCGTGGTTTCCACAGTGTTTATGTCTGAGTGTGAACGCTTATATGGATGATATACTGCTGTATTTAGAGGAGTGGGCGCGACCATATTCATCTCAATCGCCACATGAGCCTGGTATGGAGTGGGGTGGTGCCAGAAATGTAAAAACTGTGCCTGCGCACTGTACGCATAGAGTTCAAAGTCAGGGGCACCCAGCCATCCCTGGGGTAAGGGGAGGGTTAAAGGTTTCCAAGATACTCGGGGTTGCCTACCCGCCCATATTAAGTCTAGAATCCCTGTGCGTAATCGTTTGAAAAAATGAGTGTTCAATGACATCGGTATGTTTACAAACAGATATAGCAGCTTCGGGAGTATGACCATTTTCGTAATTGCAATTCTACCAGTTAAGAAAAGCGGTAATCGCTTCCATTTCTGTATTCTAATCTCAATCCAGTCTATTACTTTACCATAGTTTGCAAGCCACAATTCCTGCATATACCGGCTTATCCAAATACCCAGATATCTCGTTGGATTGGGAACTCAGTATCACATTGAATGGTATTATCTGTAAGTGGGAGCAGTACCGACTTCGTCCAATAAATCTGTATCCCAGTCAATCCCCCATATCTAATTAGTTCCCTCATTACTATGTCAAAATTATCTTTAGGGATTACTAATTATATCGTCATATCATCTGCATACATAGAAATAAGAAGCCCTCAGGACGTGAAACCAATGCTTCTTTGTGTATGATGTTGCCGAAGCTTCGTCGACAATGGTTCGGTGGCGATCGCGAAGAGTAAGGGCGACAAAGGGCAGCCCTGTCTCGTCCCCCTGATGATGAAAAACGGTTCCATTATTTTTCCATTCACCTTCACTCTTGCCATTGAGTTAGTATAAATTATTTGGATTTGTTTGATGAAGACTAAACCCCATCCTAATGAATAGGGCAAAGAGGAATTTCCACTCCAAAGAGTCAAACGCTTTAGTAGTGTCTCACTGAGCCGCTACTGCTTGTACATGTGGCGCTAAGTAGTGCAATAAACCAAACAGAACTCTCAAATTATGTGATGTTGATCTACCCGGTATAAACCCAGATTGGTCCGTAAGGGCTATCTGCGGGAGCATTGGCTGCAATCTGTTGGCCAGGAGATTAGCATAAATTTTGGCGTCTAAATTAATCAATGATAATGGCCTATAAGAGTCCGGTTTTGTGGGGACCTTATCTAGTTTCAGCAAGGTAATTATAGTAGCCTCTCTTAAGGTAGGGGGGAGAATGCCTGTTTCCATGGCTTCCAGATAGACCTGTAGAAGCCTGGGTGCCACAATATCAACATACTCCTTATAGAAGGCAGCGGTTAGTCCGTCCGCCCCCGGAGCCTTGTCCGTTGACATGCCAGAAATTACCTGTCTAACATCCTCTACCGTAATAGGTAATTCCATATACGCCCTCGTGCCATTGTTGATCTATGCCAAGGCAATGGTGTCCAAGTAGTTAGTTATCTCCGTGTCAGTTGGGTTAGTGCGGGAAGTATAGAGTGATTAGTAAAAGTGGGCTATGGTATGTAGTATGTCCCGTGGAGTCCTAACTACCTCCCCATCTTCCGTGTGCAACTCTGAAATGTATTCAGAGCCCCTTGGAGCGCGAAGTGTATTAGTCAACGTTTTCCCGGCTCTGTCTCCCTCACCATACCACCTACCCTGTGCATGTTTATACAGGTACGCCGTTTAATTTAATTTAATTTAATTTAATTGTGGGTTTATATAGCGCTAGAATCAACTCCCGGAGGAGTATCTCCGCGCTTCGACCGCTGGGCAACCCGTCCTGGCTCACCCTGAGAGATGGTTCCTAATGGGTATCTCTAAGGTGCGACCAAGCATCCCCGGCGGTCTGGGGGGCCGTTGTGAAGATGAGGCAAGCTAATGCCCAGAGTTGCCGAGTGTGGTCCCTGACTGGAGTAGGCACCGAGGCGAGAATTATCGAGCCCGCTGACCCTGGTCCACGACCCTGCCGCGTCGGGAATCGAACCCTGGTCCCGGGCCGTCCTCTGCTTACGGGTCTGCCGCCTCTAACCAGTGAGCCACACCACTCCACTTTCCCTCTCTGCCTCCTCCTGAAATTCAGTCAGTTTTGCCCTCAGGTGTGCTGTAATGGCACTGGATGGATTCACCTGATTCTCCGTCTCCAAATCCCTGATATCGCGCTCCAGTGTCTGTAGCGAAGTGCGTATAGCCTTCAGCACCCCCGACTTTAACGCCATACATTGCCCTCTGGCAACCACCTAGGAAGCCTCCAGAGAGTCCCTGGCGAATCTACCGATCCCTCATTTATCTCAAAATATTCTGCTAGTTTCTCCTGGAGTGCCTCTCGGAAGACCTGATCACGTAATGCCGCAGATGGAAATCTCCAACTAAAAGGCTGTATGTATTGCGGTGGAATCTGCAGTGTAATCTGGGTAGGTGCATGGTCAGAGAGCGTACGTGGATGATGTTTGGCTTCCCTTACCCACGTATGGAGATCTCTAGATACCAGCCAATAATCCAATCTGGACCAAGCCTGACGATGTTGTGTTACACATGTGCCCTCCCTAACCTCTGGGTGCAGAGAACACCAGGTATCCATCAACTGTAAGTCTTCTACAATTTCTGACAGCATGACCAATGCCTTAGGATGATGTTCCCGAGACACCCCCTGTCTGTCTTCCGAAAGGGACATCACTACATTGAAATCACCTCCCCACAATATTGCTGACTTTTCCATTGTCTGGAGACCCTGCCAAACTTGTTGGAAAAACATTGGGCTGTCAGTATTAGGACCGTAAGTGTTTACTATCATAACCGGAGTGTCACATAACACCCCCTGTAGTATTATATATCTGCCCTCCTTATCAATCAGGGTGCGGAGTGTCCTCCAATGCAGTCCCCTATGTATTAAGACAGCCACCCCCATGAATAATTTGAATAGTTAGCCTCACCCACTTCCCCCCACCTGTTGTGTCGGAGTGTAGTCGTGTTTGCGGACATTAGGTGAGTCTCCTGCAGCAGACACACATCCACCCTGTGCCTGATCAGGTAAGAGTGGACCAAGGTGGCCTTCCTCCTATCATTCAGGCCTCTCACATTCCACGAAAGACACGTGATAGACGACATAAGTACTACCGGACCAGTTCTATGTGTGATCTCTCAGTCTGATCCTCCCCCCTATGTTGAGCGTTTTGTTCAGAGTACCAGTTATGTGCGATGTATTCGGCCTACTCTCTGAAATGGCAATTGGCCCGAATCTAAGTAAGCGTGCTCCAATACTTATTTCTGTTCCAACTTGTGACATGGCAGGTGCAACAAACAATACGAATCCCCTAACCCTCCCCTCACCCACACCAACCCCCAAATCAGATTGTGAATCTCCCGCCCTCTTCCCCCAACCGAATAACATTTAGACCATAAATATGAACAAAAGGGAATCATCCCATAGGGTAGCGTGAGGTCGCTGGCAATTCACCCCATCTCTCTTGGTAGGGTGACCGAGACTTCCATTTATGACCACCGTCCAGGACACCTTTCAACTATTGTACCTAGTTACAACCCGTCAAAGCTTGTCGATAATGTGCCGCTAGAGACATTGGCATTTTCACAGCACTACCCATAGCCCGCCCTAAACAGCATAGATAACGCCACTAATCGTGCAATTACAGTCAGCGTGCACTTATCTGTAAGTCCATCGGTGATGACCCGGGGATTCAATCATTGTCGCTCATGGTCTTGTCGATCTGTGAGTCGGACGCCAAACCTAGCTGTTTGTGCTCTTTCGCCATTTGTTTTGCATATGCAAGGGCAGCTTTAGCATCCATAAAGAAGGTGGGTTTTCCGTGGCCCTGAACCCTCAGCTTTGCAGGATAAATTAACGCGTACCTAGTACCGATCTGTTTAAATATTTTTTTTGCAGGGATAAATTCCCTAGGGGCCGCTTGAACTTGTTGTCTGAATTCCGGGTAGAACGCTATATGATTGCCTTTGTATTGAATATCGCCTTTCTCCCTTGCGAGTCTAAGGATCATGTCTCTGTCCCTGTAGTTGAGGACTCTTGCAATGATTGGTCTCGCAGGTGTGCCCAGTTTCGGCCGAGGGCCCAATGAGCGGTGTGCCCATTCAATCAAAAACATAGCTGATAAGTCCGTCCCGAAGAGCTCTCTTATCATCTCTTCAATATACTTCTCCATATTTTGCATGTCCGTCGATTCTGCAATTCCCGTGATGCGCACATTGTTCCTCCGTGAGCGCGCTTCTAAATCCTCGTTCTTCTGCCTTATTAACTGTAAGACTCCATCCATACCTCTCAATTTCTTGTCCATGTCCGTCTGTCCCTCCTCAGTTTCCGTGACTCTTGTTTCTAGCACACTCATGCGGCCCTCCTGTTTCTCGACGCGTTGCGTAATTCTGTCCATCCTTTCCGCCAGGGAATCCATCTTGGAGTCTATCCCCTGTAGACTAGATTTTAATTCTTTGAACATTTCTCTGAAATCATCTGCAGGAGGTTGGGCCGTTGCATCATCCCCTTGTTGTTCTTGCTGACTGGCTTCGCTGTCTGCATGTTTACTAGATTTCTTGTCAAAGTTTATCTTGGGCTGACGTGTGTCAGGTTTACCCATCTCTGTGGATTAATCCGGTTCAGGTCCGGTCAAATCCAATTATCACACTCCGCAACCGATGTTCTTGTCTGGTACACAGCGCCACTTTCTCACCGTTGCCTCCTTTTCAGCCGCCTACAACCGCGGGGGTTAACTGTAGCCACGCTACCAACTGATCCTGCTTGGGCAGTGTTTAGACGCCCAGACGTCCAGCGTTCCGGCTGCAATTTTCCCTGTGGTCTCAAATCCGACTCAGCTGTATCCTCCCCAGATCATCCGGGGGCCGCTCCACGATCAGGACGCACGTTTGGCCCCAGATATTGCCAGTGCCCAATGAACTCTCCAAAGAGGCTTACAGTGAGGTATGCTTGTGCGGGCACCTCACTGCAGCAGCGGCGCGTCAGCCCAGATGATTTGTAGGAAGTTAATGATGTACCTCCCGCATCCACTTACTGTACATGTCCTTGAGGTACAGCCCCTTGCTCCGATGCTGGAATTCTACTACTTTTAATCACTCAGTACTACTATTGTGCGGCGCTCGTTTCCCAGGCTGCAGCAGTCAATACCTGATATGAGCCAACTTCTGGAGGCCCTCAGGTAACCCTTAGAATGTATGTACTTTCTGCAAAGTAGAACATGTAGCATGCAGATCACAGCTTTGTATTTTATCTGGATTGTTCAGTGAGTTAGTGCTTATTACACAGAGATCATTTTGCTGCTTGTAGTTCATAAGTCACAATCCTAATATAGCACAGTGAGCTATGAACCTGTATCAAGTAGCCGCATGCAAACTGTAAGTCATAGGATTAGAACCTTATTGTTTTATTTTTATTTTTTTCTATTCTAAGATTTCTAAATAGTACTACTTTGGGTAGTTACAAAGTCTTATTAGTTCAGACAACCCAAACCACTGTTGCATTTGAAATATTGACTGTATTTCTCCATGCCAAGCACATATAATTCCTACTGTTATGGATTACATGTTACTTCTACACCTTGTAACAGTCTTGTTCTGTTAAATTTCCTGTACCTTGATTGACACACTTGGATGGTTTATTGTATTGGTATAATGTGTGTATGTATGGAATGTAAAGCGCTCTGACATTTTCATTGGGATGAAAAGCACAATAAAAGAAATGAAATAAAACAATAAATTAGTACTATTTAAACTATTATTAGTGTAATGAGTCATTCCATCGGCCAGGTCTAACATTATAACTATGCACGTGTGTCTTTGTTTATTTCTCTGACACAGGCATCTAGGTGTAAAGCTTCAGATAGATCTCAGACAAGGAGAGACTCCATCAAAAGAAGGGCTGTTGGCTCTTCAAAAGAGGTCTTTGTCTTAAGCTCTGCTGGAAGTGAAAATGAGAAACCCCCCTCAACCCATGCAGGTTGTGCTATGAACGAAATGCAGATAATGTGCCAGCACTGCAGAATGTACTCAACATATTTCGCTGGTTCCAACTTATTTCCTACAGTAATTGTCTGGCAGCATGCTGCTCTCAGCTCAGTTCAGCAGCTTTAAAATTATGGACATATGCTTCCCGTAATATGACCATTTACAGACAACACTCATCCGCAGGACAGGACTGGCTGTAGCAATGGTGGGGGCGGTTTTTGAGCGGTGGGGGCAGTTTTGTTACAGGGGGTCGGTTTTGCAGCAGTGCTGCTATATCAACCCCCTGTAACAAAAGCAGCCAGCAGCAGTGCTTCTCACTAGCACCCCCTGCCCCTGCCAATCCCCACGCCCAGGGCCTGTTCAGCTGCTTTGCCAGGGATGGTTTGTGTTACCAGTCCGGCCCTGCTCATCCTTAATTAAAGACAGTTGATGTAAATGATGGACAAGTGGTTACACTAGTCACTGATCAAACTGGAATGTATTACATTTGCGGCTGATAGACTTATGCGTGAATACACTAAGACTTGTCTGGATCATGCGTATGTTGTGGCCATTATCAGACATTTTGGCACACACACCTTGACTAGCATGAGAGAAAGAAAAGTGACATTGCAGATACTGCCTGATTCGTCGCCAATCTAATCCCAAGTTAGGGGATGGCTCTAGCTATTAATGAGATTTATCAAGTTGTTTAATTACTGCAGCATGTATCTAATTCGATTGCTAATGCTCTTGAGCTATAAACACTCAACTGATGTCTCAAAGTATTTATATTTTACAAAATAATGGGCCTGATTTATATTCTGGCAGATGGAGTATTCTCCCTTGGCCCTGCCTTTACGTTTGCCAGACTGACACTACTCCAACCGCCAGAGTTATAAATGACAGCCTACCTGGTGCTCATTTATAAAGGCATTGTCATGAACCGCCATCACCGGGGTTCCTGTCAATGCATTTTACTGGTTGCTGCAGGGCTGTGTCTGAAGGACGCAGCAATGTAGCAAACAGTCTTCTTTTCTCTGTGTCAGAATGAAAATCCCCATGGCGGGTGAAGCATTATAATGTTTTTATTGTTCCTTACCACCAGGTTTGACCTGGTGGTAAGGAATAGTAAAAAATGACTACATGTCCGCCCATCTAAATTCAGTGAGCAGCCATTTCTTTGATGGCCCTGACTCCCCAGGAGGGGATTCATCATGCACAAAGTAGTCTCCACTGTGATTAACCCTAAGGTCCACCTGCATGTAAATGCAGCGGGCGGACCACTATAGTGACGTAGAGGAAACTGTTGCGACGGAGTACCCTTTCTGCCAAAATATAAATCAGGCTCAATGTCTCTGGATTGCATACCTGTTGTTAAAGCATGGAGCATGCACAATAATCAGGGTTGAATGTTGCACTTCTATATCTGATCTTTCTATTGGGATCCATGAGCAGATTGAAAATATTTAAGAAAGTTTTAAAAATTGATGATGCAATCGTGGATGGGTTTGCATGGTGGGACAACTGGTCATGACTGAAATGTATTAATACTCCAATTTGCTTTGATTGTTATTGGTTTTCTCTTGCTGATTCCGTTATAATCCAAGTTTACAATCTTAATCAATCTATGGTTACTTCCCCATCTCAACCTTTAACAGACAGTGATTATGACCATGATTATGACAAGTATGATGGCACATTGACTCTGTGTTGAAAAGAATTGCTGAAAAAAATAGACTTTACAAATGTCTATAACAATGTACTCTACAGAAAAAATCTAATTAAAAAAAAAAACATTTTGACTACATAAAAATCGAAAAAATGCTGTGTCAACTGGCCAAAAGCTAAGTCTACTCACAAGAAGTTCTAGGGGGTGTCCTGCTGCTTAAGAGAGGAGCGTCTACAGCGAGATGGAGACGGGGCGTGGGAACCAGTGAGAAGTTTGAAGTATTCAGGGAAGGGTAGCATTAAAGGGTTGTAAGGATTTTTGGTTAAAGGAAATGGTGGTATTGAGGTATAGCATTAAGGTGTAGTAAGTATTATTTAAAGTTCATGGATGAGAACCGTTAAGGGGTATTAAGTGGTTTTTAGGATTCAGGGAAGGGTAGAGTTATGGGGTAAGAAGGTTTTTTATATAGTTCGTGGAAGGGTAGCAATAATGGGTAGTGATTTATTTATTGATTTATTTATTTGAAAGGTTTTATATAGCGCAGGCTCAACCCGGAGGTATCAGAGTGCTTTACATGAGTATAAGATACATTGTTACAAAGGTTACACAGTTGTTGGAGCATAGATACATAGTTACATGTTAGGTCGCGACAAACAATAAGGAAATATGCATAAGGGAGAAATCAGGCTAGGGGAGAGATTCAAGGGCGAGGGGGTAGGAGCAGGAAAGTAGACAGCGACTGAAGGAGGGAAAGGGGAGGTGGAGGGTTAGAGTCACAGCATGAAAGTAGAGGGGAAGGGTGACGGGGGCACAAACCGGTAGACGAGTAATAGTTACGTCCAAAGTCCAGTAAGCTGTGATCCCTGGGGAAGTGGTATCATTCCCCCAACTCCGTTGCGAGAGGCTCCCTTAATGCAGTGGACTCTCTCTGAGGGGTCTCTGAGACTCCAAGGCCTACCTACTGTATCCTACCCCAAAAAGAGGAGAGGAAGTGCTTTGGCAAGGGGCGCCATACCATACCTCAACTATGAGTGGCTTCCTTTGCACAGTGGACTCTCTCAGAGGAATCACTGGGAACTCCAGAGTATAAGTAATTGGATCTTTCCCCAACAAGGGGAGAAGGAGTGCTTAGTTAAAGGGCACAAGGGACAGGGGCTAGGAGAGAATATGGGGAGAGGGGATAGGAGCAGAGGAAGTAGAGAAAGAATGAAAGAGGGAAAGCGGTAGGGAAGGGTGATAGAGAGCATAAAAGGGGGGGTGAAGGGGGCACATGCTGGTAAACAGGTAGATCTCAGCAACAATGTTGCGAGAACTCGTAGGAGGGAGGGGAGGTAGGAGCCATAGCAGGGAGACGAGGAAGAACTGTGCCCAATGTCTATCTTGTCTATAGCTGTCGAGCAGCTCCACCGGGAATCAGCCATGTTGCTCCGGTGTCAGAGTTCAGGAAAAACTGTTTTGAACAGATACATAGGCTACAGTTGCATGGTGCAGAAGCGGAAGAACTTGTCCCCACTAGAGGACAGAGGTAAAAGAAGGGGGGGATATAAAACAATCTAGAGAAGGAGCAGGAGGCTGCCATTTAGGCTGCAGAGGAAACAAAAGCTGAGGCAGACACCATTTTAAGGTCAGGCACGTCAAGTCCAGGCCTCTGTAGGTCCCTGTGTAGGCGTTGAGGCGGTAGTTGGTTTCGGCCATGATGAAGCCTAGTTCATGGAAGGCAGCAGCCAGCTCTAACCCCCTGGACGCCATTTAGAAGCCACCCCCCTCATTCATATCTACAGCGACCAACCGCACATGTTTGCCTCAGGGTGCCTCCAGTGTCCGCCTATAGCTCCTCTCTACACCCGGCCAATTTAAGCAACCTCTGGGATAATCGCCGGGCTCTGGTCTCCGGTGTGACCACAATTGCCCCTCGAGTATCAATTAGTCTCTACTGATATCCACCATCTTAAGGTCAGGCATAGTTCAAAAATGTATCCTGCGTTCACTTAAAATGATCTGGCCCCCAAACCTGCCCCTTTTTACTCCCAAAGTCTCCTGCCGTATCGGGAGACTAAACTGACTTTTATTGTGGCACAGCTGGCACCATGCTGAGGTCAGGCACAGACCACGCTAGCTTTTCAACTCTAACTCTGGGCCTTCAGTTTGCTGAGGAGTCATCCCTGGTTTCCCGGCCCTCCGTGCAGTCCGCCGGGTGTTTGGACGGCCCTTGAACTCACCACCTCTGATCAGGACAACCCCAGAGCACCAGGCAGTGTTGACGATGTTTCCCCCGCCGCCTCAGGTAACTCTTCTAAAGTGCATGCACACTAACCTCAGCAGATGCCAAGGGTGGGAACCAGAGGCTCTGGGCTAAGGGGCAAGCCAGCCTCCACTCTACTATGAATTCACAAAAGAAGACTGCCCATAGATTGAATTCCTAAAGGAATCTACAGAGTTAGGAGGAGATGCGTTGCCAGTGGGGGCATCTCATAAAAAGTCACGGACTGGCCTCACACACCCCCCGGTGTCAAGCTTCATCATCGGCTGTCCTCGCCCTCTAAAAACTTGGTTTGATAGAGAGCAGGCATACACCTGGAGACAGGGATGTACATCTAAATCTAAGTGATGGCCGTGGGGGGAGTGAAAAAGTGTATTAAAAACCATTACCCTTGTCCATATCCTACGTTTATTCAGGGATCAAAGGTATGGTAGTTAAAATAAGTGGTCGGTGATATGGGACATTAATCTCCCTTCACCGATGCGTACACAGCATTCTTCAGGACCAAAAGGGAGGTTATTACCTAGGCATGCCCCTTGTCCCTCCCTGGTGCCCTCTCTGCCTCCTGCCGCATGTGTACCCCCTCCAAGGCCCCCCAGCCACCTGTGGCCTTGAGACACTCCCCCCACTTCCCATCCCCAACTACCCGATCACCCCCAGGCTTCCACTCATGTGCGTGCCCTCTGTCTGAGGGTGTAGCGGCTGGGGAGAGAGACTCCACTCTCCCCCTGTGCCCACCACGGCCCGCAGCCTTAAATTTGCCGGCCCTTGCCTCCCCGCCCTCCTTCCCAGGCCCCGCCCTTGCCTCCGCGGTCGCACCAGAGCACCCGGTGCGACCAGAAAACTCTTACACATGCTGAGGAGAGGCGCTCCCCTTCGTTTGTTCCGCCTCACGGCCACAAGCCCCAGGCCCCTCCTCCCGCCGCAGCCTGACGGCCCCCGATGTCCTGGGCGGTCATAACCAGACACTGATGGCGGGAGTGAGACGGCACCGCGTTCCTCCGCTGAGATTTACGCCCTCGTTCTCCCGCCCCCTCGCCATGTCCAGGGCAGCGCCCCTGGCATTTGCGTGGCCCTGCCCACTTACCTGGACCCTCAGCGACTTCTGTGGTGGCGAGCAAGCGAAAATGGCCGCCGTCACGCCCGCCAACGCGCACCTCACGGTCGCGCGCCCTCCTGGGGGCCACCAACAAATCCATCCACCCTGCCTCACTGAGCAGGCGGACGGCTTCAAGAACTCGATAATCCTCACCAGACATGTCTCGTCTGCAAATATGCAAAATGCACCTCTAAAACACTCTACCAACAAAGCCACACAGGCCTGAAAAAAACCTGACAACTACAGCGCTCCCAGCCACCAGGCTATCTTTTAAAATTGGGCTGCCTTTGGGCTATCCCCAAAGCAGCCCAAAAGCCACAAAATGGCCACGCCTGTCTGGCCCCCATCCCCTCCCATTCTGCCCGGGGGGGGGGGGGGGGGGGGCAGACCTCGCAGTTCTCGGCTGCCCCCCAAACCCCCCTTTTGTAGGACTTGTGGGTATTGGACACAATGGGTGTGGCTGTGGGAGGTTCCAAGGCCTGCTCAGCCTATAGATATGTACTGCAGAGACTGCCATCCACATTGTGTCCGTAAAGACATGAGTGAACAGAGCACGGTATAAGGTGGGCTTCAAGGTAGCCTGCCTGAGGAGCCGGGCACTTGATCGATGTGTCGTTCACTTTCATTGCATTCTATTGGTTCTGACAGAATAAAAATTACATCGGGGCTGTGAAGTGAAGGGTTTGAACTGAAGGCATTTCAAGTTTTGGTCGGCCACCTCAGATTTGTACCGTATGATTTCTTGTGCAAACGGACTTCCGCAGCTTGGCAGAAGAAAAAGGATGTCAGAAACACACGCAATCTATCCCGTCTGTCACCATCATCGACGCGAAGACTGTTCATCCCTCCGGGAGTGCAGTGCAGGGCGCTGCTCCATCACTGCTGACAGCTTTATTCAGGTGCTTCCGTCACTCTGTCAGGTGCAGGGGGCTGACCTTTGATTAATGCAACGGCAGGGCTGTTAATTGCATTAGGCAGTGCGCTGCCGGAGGGGTAATCTCATTACCGTAATGTGCACAGCGCACTCTTCATTTTTATGTATTTCTCGATTTGAGCAGAGTTGTGCCCTTTGCCGATAGTTTGATGTATGGACGCTCTTCTTCCTGTCCTGACCTTTCAAAGAGCCGTCTTTGCTCATCTCCGGAGCGACAACCGGGCTTCTTGGACGCAGCCAGGCGTGTACCGAGCTGCTCGGTCAGCCATGCGCCAGCCCGCAGTCCCCGCGCGCCATCAGCGGCCCACGCTCTATGACGCTGGGTCCTGGGCGCCATTTATGTGTCTCGAGTCGAAAACGTGCTTGTGCCTATTGCTGTGTGGTTATATAACAACAATAATAATAATAATAATAATAGGAAGAACAATAATAATAATAATAAGAATAATAATGGAACAAGAACAATTATAATAATGGGACTATTATTATTATTATTATTGCTGACGATATAAATATTGTTATACTTCAAATATTAACTATTATTATTATTATTAATAACAATAAGAAGTGCACTGTTATTGTTATTATTATTATTGTTGCTGTTATTAGCATTTTTTATAATTACATTAATAATAACCATACCTGTTGTTATTATTATTATTATTATTATTAATAATAATAATAATAATAACAATAATAATAATGCCATTAACGGTACTACAATTGCTAGTAGTAACAGTACAAGTAGTAACAGAAGCAGCAGTGCTAGAAGAAACAGTATAAGTAATAGTATTATTCTGCTTTTTACCTTTCCTAGATGCCACTGCTTCAGAGTGAGTTGTAAAAGCGGGCAAGGGGATGGAAGGAGAGCCCATGAATGTCCCATTCTCCATGAGGAGTCTCATTGAGGCGGTGACTCTTAGGTAGGGTCTAATTCACAATATATGTCTCCAGGCATAGGGTAAAATATGCATGGGTACCGTACAAAGGAATCAAGCAGATGGAATGACCATTTGGACATTTTGCTTATGTATGCATATTTTATGGAACACATTTGTAGATTACATACAGGTAATTTTTAAATAAATGTGGAATAGTGTCTGTTGCCTCTGGTCTATCAGAGGAGTGGGAATGGACATGTAATCAAACTTTGGTGAAAAATGATGTGTGAAATTACACCATGGTGAACAGTTTAAAGGGTTGCTATGGATAAGGATAACATATTTGGAATTTTATGAAAAAGTATGATGGTAAATTTTAACAAAAAAACCTCAAATTACCTACCTGTAAGGATTGCAGGGTGGTTCCACAGGAGCGTCAGGAATCCGAAGAAAGTCCGCAGCCTTCCCCTACGGCCTTCCGACTCTATCAAGCACTAGAGTACGAGAGACACGCCAGGGGAAAACAGGGAAACAAAACAAGGAAAGGTGGGGAGGGAAATGATGACGTTCAATGGTGATCTTCTTGATTCTATGTGTGATACGTCAATTGATGGACTGGAAAACTGGTGGGCTGCAAATGAAGGCAAGTATGTAACAACAATCTGCACACTGAAAGAACACGCTAAGAATCTTATAAACAACAACAGCACATACCCCTGGTTACTATCTTGTAAAAGAATGTACATGTAGCGCCTCTATGTGAAACTTCATCAGGAGCTGTGGCATAAATGACATAAGGGGTTAGCGAGCAGGTACAATGCGTGGTAGTGACAATACTGAGTGATTGATATCTTTCTCACTTAATGATCTTGTAGAAGTTCTGAAGAACCCTTCACAAGCGAGTGGTCTAACAAGAATGGTATTTGTGACTCTTCTTATGATGACTTGACCCACTAGAAAAAAGAACATAACATCTATCACTCGTGAATGTGCACAATGTAAGACAAATATAAAGCAGCGCAAAAGCGCTGTTACCGTGATTCTGTGGCAGAGAGGCTGAAGTCCAAAATGGTTCACGCAAGGATAGCTCCAAAACACAGGGCAGAGAAAAACAGGATAACCAATCCAAACAGGGGAAATGCGGAGGGCGGAAGAATGGAAAAGGGAACGAGCAAAATAGGGAAACCTAACTGTACTATCTAAAGGGAAAAAACGAAGGAACTCAGGAAAACTCAAGGCTGAGCCCAGCCGGATGGCGGAGCCAAGCCCGGCCTCCGGGCGGGACTCAAGGGAAGGTAAAAGGGAGGACTCCTGCAGAGTGTCGAGCCCAGCCGGATGGCGGAGCTAAGCCCGGCCGCCGGGCGGGACTCCAAGGAAAAGCAGGAAGTGGTTTCACGGCGAAAGTCGTGAAAAGGCAGGACTCGTGCAAATTGCACCAAAGGGACGCCTGGAAAAGCAACAGCGTGTAAGCACAGGAACTCCAGGCTAAACGGATGTCAGGCACAGGATACTAGGACGGATGCGGAAACGAG
Source organism: Lissotriton helveticus (assembly GCF_964261635.1). Taxonomy (NCBI): domain Eukaryota; kingdom Metazoa; phylum Chordata; class Amphibia; order Caudata; family Salamandridae; genus Lissotriton; species Lissotriton helveticus. The sequence continues at coordinate 1,377,115,885 of NC_136059.1, forward strand.
GAGAGCTTGACACAAGAACGTGAAGCGTCGCTCCTCGTTTCTGTTTGCTTTAAATAACATAATTCTTAAAGGGACAGTATAGGGGAGTCCCGAGGCATGACACTACCCTTAAAATGAGAGCCAAATGCAGTGCTTAGAGTTCGCTTACATAGGATGAGAACAATTTGTGTAAGCCATGAAATGAATGCCATTTACAAACGTGCAAATGGGTAATGCACACATAAAGGGAATGGGTTTGAAACACTGAAAATATTTAAGGTATCAACATGGACAACCGATGCTAAATGTTGCACAGTACCTTTGCCTCAGCACCATACATTTCCTCTGTTGTTGTTCTTGGCCACGGTGCACTATGTGCCTCCAACTATTGCCCTGGGCCACCTCTAGAGTCGGACTTGCCTCACAGCCTTAGGCCTGCAGTCCTGATGCAACTCCCCCAGGATTCAAAGGAGCTGATCTGCCGTAACTCAGAGTGTTATCTTACAGACCATGTCTGTATGTTGGTGTGGCACGGGACCGATGATGGAGCCCAAAGGCATATCTGTAACACTGATCTGACTGTTTTGTAAGGACAATCATACCTCATTATGGATCTTATTACATTGAACAAGGGAGGATCAAAGCTTGCCCTGAAAATCTGGTTGGGCTGACAAGCGACGGAGTGCTGTTCAAGAAGGAGAAACTCACCCTGATCCTTTTCTGGCTGATCTTGACCTGGGAGGCTGGATGGCGATGGTTTTTCACTAGTTCGGAGCTTTGATTACCATGTTCCATGAGGAGTATCCTTTGTGCCCCCTAAATCTGGCCATAATCTTGGTCAATGTTATTTCCTGTCATTTTCCCCCTGATGTTCCTTTGCAATTGTCTTGGGTGTCTTCATGGTGCTTTGTGGTGCTTGACCCAGGAGAAATATTAGTTTAATCACCTCCTTAATCCGTCTTTTCTTCAATGAAAGACGCAAGGATATAAAAGTTCACTGGGATACATAATTGAAAGAGTCGTAGGAGTATTTGTTGCCGAGATCTGAGTATCTTATTATAGCAAATGTTCCCAATGAGGTCTCACACTGGTAACTGAGTCTATAAACTGATCCCTTATTCTATGGTTCGTTTCCCTACTCCTTCTTCACACTGATATATTGAGCATATATACTGTCATAGAATATATTTAATATGGAGTCGATTTTACCTTTTAACATTTGAGTACTTGACTCTTTGTGTGTTAAGAATTGGGTACTGTGGGAATTTCACTCTGTGGATATAGGGTTTTGTTGGGCTTGGTTAGCCCTCCATTTTCAGATACCCTTTTTTTCCCCACACAAAGGCCCCGTCCTAAGATGGCCACCCACCACCACAACAGACACAGAAAAAAGACTTAGCCTCTACTGTATTCCAGAAAGGAAAGAAGAACTTAATGCACATACACAACATATCAGAGCCTCCATCGGGCGGCTATCTTTCAATGGTAATGGCTGTTTAATAATCCAACCGAGAGGTTTTCCTAACCTATTTATGCAGAGCTGTCACTCCCTCCAATGATTCTGCCTTTTTAATAGACATTTAGATTATGAGCTACATCTCTTTCATTAGATTAGTTTCCTTACTATAAGAATATTTTAGTGCTTCCAATATAATCCCCATAGCAGCACATTTGCATCTGTGTTCAACACGGTGCATTTTACATTTAGTTCTGCCACGTTATATTCATTGTGGGACAAATTAATCAATTGGTCAATTAAAACCATAAATCGTGGTAGCAACAGCAAACATGAATGCAAACTACTTATGTTCTAGGGATAACTTACTAGCACAGATTGCCCTCAATGTGTTTAAGATTAAATGCACCTCTAGCCTTTCTAAACTCATCTGAACATTCCTCTCGCTCAGTTCATAGAAAGGCAGGAATTAATTCACACAGCTCGACAATGGGCATTAGCCTTGGCCCAAAATTATTTAGTGCTTCTCATCCCCCTACGTCAATAAAGGACACTCCCTCCACCACCCTCTCTGTGACCAAGTGAGTGACCCACTTGAACCCTACAACCTCCAACTTGCGTGCAACGACCTTTTGGCAGCACTTGAGGCCTTATTTTTGACCCTTCTTTGTTGGAGGATAAGCTCTTTAAGCTACGCCAAGGCCTTCAACTTGTTGAAGCTAATCTCTATAATCTCATAATCATCACCTCGAAGCTTGAGAAGCTTTGGAATCCCAACTTGACAGTTGGAGGCAAGATGGCGCCAGTAGGAGCAGTCGCTGACTGAGCTCTCTCCTATCCCTGAAAGTGTTGCGTGAGAGCATAGGGAGAATCAAGGGAGAAATTAAGTGAATTAAGTCTGCCGGAGCAGACTGGACCGGCTTTTTCTTCGAGCACGGAGTAGCGGATGAACGGATGACTTGGTTGGAAAACTAACGGAGGGGAACACTGCCTAAAAAAGCTCAACCATTATGAGTCAGCCGCACCTACTGTGTGAAGCTGTGTGAAGCTGTATGGCTGTGTGGAGGTACAGAAACCTGAAAAACTCACTCTACTTCCCGGATCTGAAGCTCCAACTGACATTGACAATTAACACTAACACTAAGTAATTGAGACTTTTTTTTTAGACTGTTGGACCTGGCCCTTTTGGCAGGTTCACCCGAGACTTTTTGCTTTTTCCTAGCCTGTTTCTGGAACCTGGGTTGGTGATTTTAGGCCTCTGCGCACTTTTTCCACTGTGGTACAGTGTAAAGTGCGTGTGCTCTCTGTGTATGTGTGGTGAGTGACCTGCCCTCCCATAGGAATGAATGGGGAGTATGTATGCCCATGGTAGTTCCTGATGTGTGGGGAGTGCAGGGTCGAGTTTGATATGTGTGAACTCGTGAGATTGAATGCTGCGTAATGGTGTATGCGGCATGGTTGTGTCTAGTCTAGAAGTACCACTTTTAGAAGTTGGCATATTTGTGTAGTGAGTCTGCTGGCACGTGATTGGCTGGTGAGCCTGGCCCAGGAGTGCCTGGGCCTGCTTGTGGATTGACTGTCTGGTTTGAGTGTGACAGGGGCTGCAGAGCCCCAGGAAGTTGTCTGAGTCATCCCGTGGATGAAAGGCAGCATCTGCTGCCAGGGAAGTGGGAGGAGATTAGCACCTGATAGTGAAGGGCTGTGCCTGCCTACCACAATGCTGGCTCCACCCCCCCGCTGGGCGACTGTCACCTCTGTCCCTGATACTGAAGGGACTTCCCTCTAAACCAGTCTAGCTGGTTCTCACACTGCCTACACAAAGACTTCAAAGACTTTTCTGTGTATAAGAAGGGGCTGTGTCCCCTTCCAAGATGTTCTTGTTTTTGGACTTGAATCTGCCAGGGGCGTGCTGCTGCTTGGGCTCAGGGGAATCCCTGAGCCCTGCCCAGCCCCTGGACACCTGATGGACTTTCCCTGGGGACCTTTGCCTGTGGTCCCCTGCTTTTGGGAACTTTCTCTTGCTTTTGCCAAGGCTTGTTATAGCCTACAATGCCTGGAAGGACTTGCTGCATCCCCTGAAGAACTTCTGTGGACCCTTCTTGCTATGGGGGTCATTTCTAGGGGCCTGTGGGTGCTACCAGTGCCCCCAGCGCGATGGAAGCGCTTTATTTTGCCTCCTAGCGCTTGAGAGCGCTTTATTTTGCACCCGTAGCGAGCGTGTCGCTATCACGCATTTTGCGTGAGGTTTTGCAGGTGCCACCCTGCGTTATGCCTGAGCAGGGCTATTTTTAAACTAAAGGGTGCCACCCCTTGTTTTGGTGACCTTAGCGAGTGCCCACCTCGCTGCTATGTTTATTTTGCCCATCGAGGGTGCCCACCCCTCTTTTTCAGCTGATTGAATCACCGCCGCGGAACCGGGATTGAGGATTCCCCGAAAACAGGAAGTCAGGCGATGTTTTGCCTGACGGCGGGCGGGACGTCCGGTTTTGCGAGGGGAGTCTCGCGCCCGCCGCCGGCATCAGGAGTGAGGGGAGAGGTGTTGCGGGGCTCCCATGAGCTGAGGGAGCCCCGTGGTGAATGGAGGAGCCCCGGGTCCCAGGAGGGGGCCCGGGTGAAGCACCGCTTGCTGCAGCCAGGGAGTGGAGTTGCCGCCCGGACGAGCCCCAGCCAGCAAACAGCCCGGTGAGTGAGGGAGACCGGAGTTGCTGCGGGGGGAAGCTCCGGGCGGGTGTGAAGACTAGCGCGAGGCCCCGGATGGCAGTGGGTCTCCCCACCATGGCGGGCAGTGTTCTGTGTGGCAGCCCCTAGGATCCCAGGGGCATTGTTGTGTCCTGAGCCCCCGGAGGCTCCGACGACGGGCATATTTTACTTAAGAGCCACGAGAGGCTCCACAGCTGCGGGGGCATGTTTGTTTGAAGGAGCTGAGTTGGCTCCAAGGCCCGTGTGCAGACCACCGTTTAGGGGGGGCATAGCTGGTGCTTAGGGCGGTCCCGGATGACAGTGGGCCGCCCCAACGTTATTAGTGAGTTGAGAGGCTCCAAGGGCCCACATTGTGCTGCGAGCCCAGAGAGGCTCGTGGGGGCATTTTGTTGTGCAGAGCCCCGAGGCTCACAACCCGCAATTGGTTGTTCAGAGCCCCTGAGGCTCCAGCGTGATTTAAGGGGGCCATTGACCTTTCCTAGAGGGCCCCTGGGGACACATAGTTCCAGAGCCTGTGTGGCTCCAACCGATGGTGTAGATGTGTCCAGGGGCCAGTGAGGGCCCTGTCGCAGTTTGTCTCCAGCTGCCCAGCAATTAGTGGGCAGCTGCACCGTTTAGGCGCAAGATGGAGAGTGAGTCCCTGAGAGGGACAGAGATGGCACAGAAGTGCCCGGCCAGTCACAGCTGCGCAGCACTTACTGCCAGCTGCAGCGTTTAGGCCCTTGTGAGTGTTCACAGGTGCCCAGCAAGTAGTGGGCACCTGCATCGTTTAGGCCCCTGACATTGAGACTCAGGGCGTCCTAGCCCCAACAAGGCCAGTTGGCCTAGGGACTGCCACAGGTGGTGGCTTATGTAGGTTTTGCGCAATTGTATGGTTAGTGCACCTCTGAATGTGATTTCTTACATCATGTGTTATTCCTGCACCTCTGAATGTTTTTAGACATCATGTGACTTTTGCGCTACTGCATTGTTCTGGTACCTCTGAATGTATTTTTATTGCATCATGTGCTTTATTCTTAACACCGCTGAATGTGTAGGTTTATGCATCATGTGTTTCCCTTTACTACTCCTCTGAATGTATATTTATGCATCATGGGTAATGTGTTCTTGCTGATACCCCTAAATATATTTTTCTTAGGTGGTTGTTCTTTTTAGTACAGGTGGTCCTAGTGAGGTCCTGGTCCCCTGCGTGACATTCTCCCAAGGTGGTTAGGGTTGCGTAGGTGGTACTCACCTGTTCCCAGTAGTTACTGGATGTGAGTTACAACTGTTACTCTTTTTGCTATACTTATTCTAAGTTCTATAAGTGCTATTTCTATATCTACAAAGTGTTGATTCTGACAGTGGCCCATGTGGCCCTGTCCTGTACATAATCCCTTATGAATGTTGCCCGTGCCAGTTGGCACAATGTACATGTGTGATTTTTATCTGATGTGTGTTTACAATACAAAAGTTATTTTAATATAACCTTGGGTGGAGTCCCTTTTGTGGTGTGCCTAGGATGTTGTTGCTGTTGTGTGCTGGCGCAAATACTTAACACATTGCCTCCGATTTTAGCCTGACTGCTCGTGCCAAGCTACCAAGGGGGTGAGCAGGGGTTATCTTGGCATGTGACTTCCTTGCCTTGACTAGAATGGTGGTTTCTGCCTGGCTTTGGCGTCAGCCTTAGCCTACCAGAAATAGGCAGTTCTAACAGAGACTTTTCAAGACTCCTTGGTACCTGCTCAAGAGGCTGATACTTATTTATCTGGTTATCATCTGGGTAATTGGATCGACGCGGTTGTCAGTAATCCATCGGCATCCTATCGAAGAGAGAAAGCTACAGACTTGTAGACATCAACGGCTGCATTTTGCCCCTGCTCTTTCCACTTTATTTTGCTGTTTCCTCCTATTAATTACTGATCAGCAACTACAAGTGCGCTGTGTGGTGGATCGGCTCGATTGAAGTTGAAAGGTGAGGAGCGGGCGCAGGGTGTCCGTAACACTCTTGAGGATTTTTTTGAAGGATCTCTGACAAGAAAAAAAAAGTAGCTACGGCTGCAATAGCGCGGCATATCCCAGCCTCTCGTTAAAGCATTAGTACTGGCAGCTGGTAGCGCGAGAGGGGGAGACCTGGGTCTTTGAGCTCAGCGACGTGTCAGGTAGAACTAAATTATTTGAGTAAACACCGAGCTGCAAGTAACAAACCCATATCAAAGACACGTAAAAACGCTAAAAAAAGACATTTACCTCTGCTCTGCGCTGCTCTGCTCAGGCCAGCTGGGAGCCCGGAAGAGGTCTGATCTCTGTCCCGGTCTCGTCTACCAATCACTTGGTCGGAGGCTGACAGTGGCTATTTGTGCTTAGGAAACTCAAAAAAAAAAAACGGACTTTGCTCTTAAAGTCCCACATCCACAATATTTTTTCTTTACTCTATCATGCGAGAAGAGCCTCGATGGAAATTCCAGGAACACCATTATAGGCATTTAAACATTGTTGCGCGAAAGCGGCTGGGTGGGAGGAAGATTAAATTCGATCTACCACGTGCTAAGAGGACCATAGAGGTTGCAGTAACAGTAACAGTGATAGCGACCCAGGGAGCTGTCAAGGATCCACAAAGCGACAGGCAGTGCCACAAACAAAACGAAATAAACAAAATCCTGAAGGTGGTACAAGCAGATTTGATCTTCTGTGTCCTCTGTGTCAGCTTAACTGCCAAGTAAAAGGTCTTGATCGACATATAATTTTGAATATTTGGAGTATTTCAAACGTACCAAAACTGGTAAAACTGACAAATTCAGGGCAGGAATCAACCTTTCCATACGCAACCCAGATAAAACCAACCAAGCAAAGTGACGAAAGCAGAAACAACGAGCAGACTACAAGACAAGAAGAGATAGAGAAGATGAACGAAACGGACACAGAAAGGATGGAGAATCTTCAAGAGAGCGTTCAAAAGGAGCTTTGTGAATTACATGATCAAAGCTCGGTCGCTGATCTATCTATGCTTCGACCAAACATCCTGGGAGCACAATGGAATGAGGAGCTTGAACCTAACGAACTTAACGAGAAAGTACAAGAAGTGGATAATGGCCATGCCCTGAAACCAATGCCGCAAAGACGAGAAACTAGAGGCACCAAAGCCAAAGACGCAAAAAATAAGGAACAAGAACAAGATGGAGGGAAAGAGAGAGCAAAAGCCAAGGAGAAGGAGAAAGAGAAGGGGAAGGAGGATGACAGAGGCAACAGAAGGGGCCTAGAAAAAGATAAAGCTAAAGACAAGGACAAAGCTAAAATCATGAATTACAGAGAGCAACAGGGGGATAATGAAAAACTCAAAAAGGAAAAGAAAAGCGACAGACAGGCAGCTAAAGGCAATGGCACAGAACCAGATAAAAGGAAAGAAAAAACTAAAGAGAAACATAAGGAGAACGAGAAAGACTATGAAGATACTGAAGAGATGGAACTAATGTTAAAAAAAGCAAAACGTCTACAAACCATCAAAGAATTCAAAGCAAATGCAAAGGCGACGGGAGAGCCAACTGCATCGCAGCCTAGTATATTAAATATCTTTAGTCCAGTGTCCAAAATGGGGGCAAATAAGGGGCTAAGTCAGGCGGTAATAACCTAGGAGCCAACAAAACTGGACGGGGCAAATGAAAGACTCAACCCGATGATTAATGGACAAGTAACCCTGAATCCCCCACCTGATAAACTACCTTTGCTAGGAACTGATACACACTCAGATGAATCTGATGTAGACATATGTGAAACTGGGATCTCGACTTCTAGTGAGACAAACGGTCTTAACAAAGGTCAAGACCAAGATGCATCAACCCAGGAAATATCAGGTCGCTCTGGTATAAGGAAAGAGAGTGATCCTGGGCAAGGAAGCACACAGAGGAAAAAATTGGGGAAAAGAAGAATTAGGAATAAAAGACTAAATAAATCTACTTGTGATGAAACCACCAATCAAGGAAGCAACCCAGAACCGACCAATCCTCGGAAAAATGTAAAACCTAAAAAATCAAGGGAAACAATGATGTTTCAGGAAAGTGGGGAGGAATCTATAGTGGACATCTCTGAATACGATGAGGCAGGAGAAGTAAATGAGCCGTCTCTGAAAGAAATATTGACCTCAATAAGGAAACTGCACAAAGATGTCAAGACAGACACTCAAAAGCATCACCTAGCTATCCAAAAGCTACAAGGGGCAGTAAATAAGGTGGGCAGCACTTGTCTGGCAATTTATGAATGGATGGTATCAGTTGAGACACGAAGTGACCATCTAGAAAAGGATGTCACTTATTTGCAAAAACAAGAAAAAAAGCAAGAAGGAATTATACAGGACCTAATGATAAAGGCGGAGGAACAGGAAAATAGAGCAAGGCGGAATAACCTGCGATTCCTGAGGCTCCCAGAAGGCGCTGAAGACAACGACCCAAGGGGGTATATAATTAAACTTCTTAAATCATCTATCCCCGAATTGCAAACCTGGGAACTAGAGAGAGAAGTTCAAAGAACCCATCGTTTTCCCCTTACTCAATCTAAGAAAACGCAGAACCAATCTAAATATCCAAGGGCAATGTTGGTATTTTTGGGAAATTTCTTACTTCGGGAATCCATATATGATTTAGCTCATCCTACAAGCAAGAAAGAATATAATGGTAGTACATATTTTGTTAGACCAGATTTTGCCCAAGCAACCGTGGAAAGGAGATGGAGGCTGAGGCAGCTATTCAATCCTTTTGAACAGATTGGTGCTAAAGTATATTTACAAAACCCAGCAAGACTGAAAATAATATTCAGAGGATCAACCCGGAGCTTCACTAGCGAAATACAAGCAGAAAATGATCTTAAAGAAATCTCTGAGACTGTAAAAAAATAGAACTGGAATATGAGCAAGAACTAATTTCTTTTTTTTGTGGCTCAAACAATAAGTGTCATATTAAGAATGTTTCACCTGTGAAAAATAACGGGAGAACAATATTAATCCTACTCACACATGAAATAATACATGAAAACTTTTGCAAGAGGAGTAAAAAAAAACCTTGATCTCAAAGACTTTTTTCTGTATGGAAATATTACATTCACGCAGGGCTGGGGGGGTAGTGCACTGAGGCGTACTGATCAACGGGCGCCCACACCTGGATCCGGCTGGACCCAGGATGCCTCAAGGGGAGGTAAGGGGAGGGGGTTGGGGGGGGCCTTCGGGGGAGTAAATGTGGGGGAAAAAAATCATCATCAGAAAAGGAAAGGAATCAGAATAGAGGGGGAGAAAGGAAAAAAGAAAAAAAAGAAAAATGATGCGCATAGTCACAATTAATGTGTGTGGACTAAACGATGCAAGAAAAAGAAGGCATTTGAAAGAATATTTTAGAACACTGCAAGCTGACTTAATCTGTGTTCAGGAGACGCATATAGAGATCTCGCAGAAAACTCTACTGGAACAATTGGGGTATATAGTATTGACCTGCACGACTCAGGGCACTAGAACACGCGGGGTTGCAATATTAGCACAGGGAAATAGGACTACATTAAAAAAAACAACCGGTAGATAGACACGGGCGGTGGGTCTTAACGGAGTGCCAAACTCAAAGCTTTAATTTTACTTTATGTTCTATTTATGCACCAACAGATGATGACCCGGAAACCCTAATTCATATAAATTCTCAATTACCCAACTGGCCTCTCCCCATTATACTTTATGGCGACTTAAATATAAATGGCCTTAATGGGCTGTGGAAAGAGGATCCTGCAAGGTTTACTGGTAAAAAGAAAAAACCCACAGAGCGCTGATACAGCTCATGCAGGATAATGGGCTGATCCATATTTGGGAACATATAAACGGTGGGGGAGGTAGTACATACTATTCTGCCCCCCATAAAACTCTAGCTCGGTTAGATTACTTCTTGATCTCTCCCTCATTGATACCGATGGTGAAAGTTAAAAAAATGCCCAGATTGATGTCAGATCATAATCCGCTTTCCATGGAGATCTCTATACCATATTCACAGAAAAGTAGAATTAGTTGGACTTTCGAGAGAGCTCTGTTACAGGATACAAATTATGTTCCTCACATGGAAATTTGGTTAAAAGAATTCCTGGATAACAATAGGGGCACAGTGTCGCCCCAAATAGTATGGGATGCTATGAAGACAGGTATTAGGGGGAAATGCTAAGCTACTCTCTTAGACGGAGCAAGCAGGAAAAAGAAGATCTTGAGAAGAAGATAAGTCTAGTAGCAAAACTAGAGGAAGAACTGATAAGAAATATAAGAGAGAAAGAGGATGTGACAAAAGTAACGCAAAAACTAGCTATGGCTAAAGCAGCAGTGGGTGAAGCATATGCCGCAAAATCAGCAGGTAAATACCTAGCGAGGAGGGAAGAGCAACATGAATATAGCGAACAGGTAGGACGAATCCTAGCGATTAGAACTCGACAGGCGGCTACTCAGGGGCAGATAACAGAAATGACTACGGAGGCAGGGGCAATAGTAAAAACATCAAAGGAAATTTGCTCTGTATTCCAGAACTTTTATAAGAAATTATATAGCCAGGATAACGGGGAAGCAGATACAGCGGAAATTGAGGAATATTTAGAGTCTGCCTCACTAGATAAGCTAACAAAGGAGGATAACAACTCCCTGGAGATTAACTTTACCTTAGAAGAAGTACAAAGAGCTTTTAATGACCTCCCGTCAGGGAAAGCAGTTGGACCTGATTCAATACCGCTAGAGTTTTATAAGAAGTTCTTTCTGACCTTAGAAGCAGACATTTATAGACTTATGGTTCTCATACAAAACGGTGCCGCCCCTCGGGGGTCTTGGGGAGAAGCTTCAATGGTGGTGTTTCTAAAAAAGAATAAAAGCTCTACGGATCCTGGATCATACAGACCAATCAGCTTAATGAATAGTGATACTAAAGCCTATTCTAAAATTTTGGCAAACAGACTGAGCTTGGTAATTGGGAAGATAGTTTCACCCTGGCAGCACGGGTTCATACCGGGGAGGGGTACTGCCGATCTTATTAGAAGGGTGTTTGCGCTGCTGGACGGTACGAATGCCTCATGAGACCCTATGTCTTTAATATTGTTGGACGCTGAAAAGGCTTTTGATAGGGTCTCGTGGGGTTTTCTGTGGGCAACAATGAACAAATGTAATTTTGGGAAAATATGTATAGGAGCATTAAAGGCCCTTTATAAAAATCCGAACATCAGACTGAGAGTGGGGGGAGAACTGAGTGAGGCAATAAAAAACGAACAAGGGACTAGGGAAGGATGCCCCTGCTCCCCTCTACTCTTTGCTTGTTATATTGATTCATTTATTAGATATATAGAAAAAAATAAAAATATCATCCCAATTGTATTGAATGGATATGAGACCAAAATATTGGGATACGCAGATGATTTAGCAATCACATCATCAACACCAATAATAGCAATTGGGGAAATTGAGAATGAGGCGAAAAAATATGGCCTTCTGTCGGGATATAAATTGAACCAAGGGAAAACACAAATAGTCGTAAATCAATTTGTTACTATTCATGATGAGAGAGTTATAGAGTCTGAGGTCTATTTGGGCGTTAGTATAACATCCGATTTATCTAAGGTTGTGGAGGAAAATTTGACCCCAGTAATCAAAAAGGCAAAACTAGACTTAGATAGGATGGACAATTTACACTTAACAGTTATAGGCCGCTGTAATGTTATAAAGATGCAGTTTCTGCACAAGATTTTATATTTATTCCGTACGATTCCTTTATTATTTACTAATAAGTGGTTTAAGGAAATAGAGGGGATTTGTAATCGCTTCATATGGGCCAAGGGCAGAACCCGAAGATCCATAAAGATGCTGGCACTATGTAAAGAACGGGGGGGCCTTGCAGTACCTGACTTTAAGACATATTATTTTGCCTCAGTTCTTCAGTATTGTAAAGGACTCCTCGGTGGGAATATGAAAGATATATGGAGGGGTAATACTGGCATTCCGGATATATATGATCTGCTGGTTTTGGACTCTAATAAGGGACTTCTTACATTCAAGGAGTTAAACTACTATAAAAGAACGAAGTTCAAGGTGTTGGCTGCGGCCATTTCAGTTTGGTCAATTATCCGGAAGAAAATTAAATTAGGGAGAATGAACTTCTATACCCCTTTATATATGAATGAACTTCTCCCAGATGTATTCCATGATCAAGTGATGAGGCGGTGGGATAATCTCGGGGTCGGTACAATTGGAGACATCATAGATCAATCAGGGTTAATAACATTTGAAAGGGCGCAACAGCTATACAATTTGGATCGGAGAGACTTCTTTAAATACTTACAGATAAGATCAGTCCTGCAGAGAAAACAAGGTAATTGTAAGTTTACTAGGGTAGACTTGATGGAATTTGTTTGAGATGAGGAGGGATGTTCAATCTCTCAACTTTATGGTGCATTATGCCAGTATAATGAGGATGATAGAGGAAAGGTATTTGATAAATGGAGAACTAAATTAAATCTAGTCGGGAATGAGGGTGAAAAATCACTTAGATTAGGAAACACTATCTTAAAGGTTGCAAATCTGCAGGCACAATACTACAAAACTTTATATGAACTATATTATACACCGCATAGAATAGCCCGCTGTGGGGGGTACGAGTTGGATCTTCTGCCCAAGATGTCAGAGTATGGAGGCAGACACAATACACATGTTTGCGGCTTGTCCTAAACTAGATCCCTTTAAACACGCTATGGAAGAATTCTTTAAAGAGGAATTGGAGATTTCTATTAAATTAACTAATGAGATTATGGTCCTGGGGTGGCAAAGGAGGGGTAGGATGTACCCCATCAAGAATTTTTGTTTATTGCAATGACGCTGAGCCGGCTTTGTCTTGCAACGGTATGGAAAGACTCTAATCCTCCTTCGTTTCAACAATGACTCTCAAAATTATTAGCTATCTATACTCTAGAGAAAGCTTTATATGAAAAAAAGGCGTGCATGCAAAGCAGCTTGGGAAACAGATATGGGCCCCAGTTGAAAAATGGAAACTTAAATTAGACGGGTAATTTAAAAGGGGATAGACTCATGCTCATTTTGATAGGATTATAATTGGCGGTGTTAAAATTGTTCAGATCTTTCAACTCTTCTTTCTCGGAAATTGTACTCAAATTATGTTTTGCATCTTGTTTGTTACTTTAAGTGACTAAGCTTTAATTGAATGATTTCTGTTGTATTAGATATATATGTCAAAGTAATTAATTATTTACACTTTGTTTTTCTGATGATGAATAATAAAAATATATAAAAAAAAAAAAAAGGAATCCCAACTTGACATCTTTGTTTAACAGGACGCAGCCTACAAAACAATATAATTTACGCATTATGGGAAGGCAGTACTTCCCCCGGCTGGAGTCATAGACCAATGAGAACTCTTTGATCTGGCAATGAAGTCCCCATCCCCATCCCAATCTCAGCCACTCTTCCAGACCCCTTAGGGTTACTAACAATTTATCTGATGCTGGCATTCCCTCCCTTTTGCTATTGTATTCCTCAACAGATAAATACTTGTCACCCTCGCTGGTCACCATTCAGACCACCTCATCCGACCCACTCAGAGAACCCAGCATCAACTTTAGATCATGAACAAGCATAAGCTATTACATGTCCCCACAACTCATCATGCAGCATTAGTAACTAAATCTCATATCAAGTCTTTGGTTCTCAACTGCAGGTCTGCGGTCAGACACCCAGTTGATATTGCAGATTTCACCCTAGCAGAAGACCTACTCCTCCTAATCCTAACTGATACATAGCTCAATGATACCTCCTCACACATTATGGAAATCCTAGTTTCACCCAATTATGACATCATTGGACTGGACAGATCTGGAAGAGCTTGGGGTGGTATAGCATGCATTTACCAATCTACGCTCACCTTGAAACGTGTACAAACTGCTCCAGTACTGAAATATGGAGTACTGAAATATGGAGCAATGATAAGATTGTGTGCAAACTCCACATGATTTACCTCACTCCTGGAAACAACCTACCTTCCATCGTACGATTAATGGAGGCCATTTCCTCAAACTCAGACCAACACACCAACCAGGTCTTCATCTTTAACATTCACTGGAATGACTCATACGGCTCCTTACTTAACACCTTCAAGGCCTTATTTTCGGATCTCAACCATACCCAATCTTGTAATGGCCCAACTCACAATAGAGACTCGACCCTAGATCTATTCTTCACAAAGGATGATGTCATACAACTTGAGTCCATATCCCCAAGTGACTGATCAGATTGTTACCTAATCTCCTTCCTCATCCTGGAAAAGGAGCTGATTAGACAGGGACAACCTTTTACACCAAGGCAATTATCTAGAGACTAGAGAAATAATAATCTAACAATTTTAACTTCCATTAGTAACAACCTTCTGCTTCTTCCTACAAATATGACAAATGTGAATGACCTTACCGATCACTACATCCAATTAATGACAAATATATTTGACATTATTGCTCCGAAGCAGCTAAAAAGAACACACAGTAAACACTCCAAACCCTGTTTCAGTGGCAATCTCAATGAAGAAAGATGCAATCTAAGGCTGGCTGAGAGACCATGGAGAAGCTGTCCCTCCAAAGCACATCTCAAGCACGTGAAGTCGACAAGAAACTCCTACAACAAATACATCCATTGCTCAAAAGCAGAATATGTCAGGGTGCAATTAGACAATGCTAAAAACTGACAGAAAAAGCTATTTGAAATCCTCAAATATCAAGTTAGTTGCCAAGCTCACCTCCAATCAGTAAATAGTGGGTTGTTGCCAAGTGGAGATGAATTATATGCTTATTTCATGGGAAAGACAAAATTCCAACTTACCTGCCAATATCTACATACCCTGGAGCAGCCAGTCCCCTCCAAGTGGCACACTTGCTGAGATCCACTCACCTTGGCTATACTTCTAATTACTTCTAAACATAATGCTACTTGGAGCACCTTCAAACTTCCTGACAATGCGTGCATCCTTAAAACAATAAGATCAATAAAACCTTCCAACCATTTCAACAACATGCTGCCTACCAAACTCATCAGAGATTACTATGTCCATTCTACTGCTTCGGTCTAAGATTATCAATGCTTCCCTGTCAGAAGGTATTATACCTGGTTGCCTAAAGATAGGTCAGGTTACACCAAGCTCAAAAACCCTGATGCCGATTTGTTTGACCTCAACAATTTCTGTCCAATCACCAACATTCCGGCACTAGCAAAGGTACTAGAAAAATGCATACATCTACAACTCGGAAATCACATTGAGTAATATCAGCTCCTTGACCAATGCCAATCAGGCTTCAGAATGGGACATGGCAGTGAATCGGCCCTAACTCATACTGTAAATGATTCCCTGAGAAAGCTTGTTCAGAAAGTACCCTCCTTGCTCATACGGCTTGATCTATCCGCTGCTCTCGACACAGTCAAACATGACACTTTGATTGACCTTCTTGAGAATAGGATGGGGCTATCCAGTCTCGTTTTAAACTGGTTTGCTTCATTTCTTTACAAGAGGGCACGAAGAATGAAAGTTAATCAAAACCTTTCTGCCATCACCCTGGTCTTAACTGGAGTACCTCTAGGTTCCACACTCTCACCCACATTATTCAGCTTATACATGGAACCTCTGACAAGATTATAAAACAATCTAACATTCTTTACCACATGTACGCCGATGGCACACAACTGTATCTGAACATTTCCTCTCCTGAAGATATCAAAACTCCCAACAGCACTGTTCTAAAATCCCAACAATGGTTAACCCACAATCATCTCATGCTTAACACTCTCAAAACTGAATTCCTTTTGATAACCCCTCATAATCAATCTTCCCCATTGAAGAATGGCTCTTACAACTCACAACTCTCAGCTGCACCACCCACGTTATTGACTCTACTAGATCACTCTACTAGATCACTTGGTATCACTTTGGAAAAACATCTAACTATGCAATATCATATCAGTGCAACCACCAAGGAAGCTATCAACTGAACACATTAAAGAAAAATAAGCTATTCTTGCCCCCAATGACTTGCAGTGTGCAGTCCAAGCCCTGATAATCTCCTGATTAGATTAAGGGAGCTCTACTTGTGCAGGCTTACCTAAAGCATGGCTGGCTCCAATAAGGGCTACACTGAATTCAGCTGCTAGGATCATAATTGGATCCAGAAAATCTAACCACATCTCACCAGACCTAAAATAGCTAAAATGGCTCCCGTTTAAAATGAGGATCCAGTTGTAGAAAGCATACATGACTCATAAGGCCCCCAACCACAACACTTCATTCTTCCTGGCCCAAAAAACACAAACTATCTGGTGGTAGCCGCACCACAAGGAGCGGCAGTTCTCTAGTGCTGAAACTACAGAAGTTCAACAAAAAGAGAACTTATAACTGCACCTTTTCTGGTCTAGCCCCAAGATTATGGAATGTTCTTTCTCCTGAAATCAGGACAAACCTTTTGACTAGCTCCTTTAAAAAGAAGTAAAAATGCTTCTTTTGAAAAGATTCCTCCAATAGCACACCTGAAGTCATCTAATTTAGCTATTTTCCGGTTGAAACCCTTGAATCTTGATTCTACCAGGACGTTTGTTCATACTTTAACTGTATTGATGTTTGTTTATTCCTTTTTGCATTTTTCCCTTCATGGCTGGACTGCAATCTGTAAAATGCTCTGATACCCGGATGAGTCATGTTTGTGCCATATAAAATTCTTCAAATAAATAAATACATCTATTTCACCCTTCTATTCTTTAAGGGTCTACTGATTTTTTACATTGAGGTTTTGCATTGTAAAAATTATACTTTGGATACCTATTTTGATGAAGCTTTAGGGCATTGCATTCTACTCTGTTTAAGAATATTCAAATATTTTACTCTTTGAATTTTTGATAAGCCTGAGGGTCCATTCAGAGGTCACTCCTTCACTGATGTCACAGAGTTTTGTCCCTCCACATGAAACCTGTGTTACTAATGATGTTATTGAGACATATGTTGTTTCTTGTTCCACCTGGTGAAAGTCCACTGACTCGCTCAGGTGTATTCACTGCTAATTAGGATATATTGTCTGATATCAATTAATCTTTAGTGTGTCTATTCTAATTTGTGTTCTTAATGTGTTTCATTCATATTTTCATTTCGTTTTTACTTATCTTCCCTGAGAATGGCCCTCTTACTACTCACAGCACCTTCCAAATGCTTAATACAATTTTCTTCCAAGTCCTTCAATGTACTTTATTAATCAAACCTTTTTCAATGGTCTATAAAGCATTTCTAACACAAGATAATGAGATAACATCTATAACTTGTATCAGACCAACATCACTGCAGTCTCATGGGAAAACTCAAAGCCGATCTTATTTTCTTCTCTCACAACACTGCACTTTGGATGGAATTTTTCAAAGTAATTCTCATGGCCATATTCACAAAAGCAAACGTACACTTTTGTGCAAGTTTCCTCTTTTTCGATATTCAAAAGATTATTTAATAGTAAGTTTACGACTGTGGTGACTCCACAGTTGGGGCAGAGAACTCCGCACATAAACAGATAGGACAAGCAAAAGCATACTGAAGGTAATTCTTGGCTCATGCAGGCACCTATATATTAATACTGCTTCTGGCATACTGGAGGCAATTGTTATCATGACAGACACATGTTTAAAAACACTGCCACTGGCATGCTGGAGTTATTTCTTGGAATAATGGTCACCCTTAGTAAAACACTGGTACTGCATGCTAAATGCACTTCCTAGCATATGGGACACACAGGGAAAATTCTGGCATTCAAGGAACTGTTTGGCATGGGGCCACTCATATGAAAATGCTGTTTCAAGCTCATTGGAGGTTCGTCTTGCAGTCATGGAGAAAAACCATGGCACGTGGGAGGGGGCAATGATGACAAAATACTGGCCCTGACATACTTTAGGTAAGTTTGGTATAAGTTGTATGGATAGCATTAATTGCAAAAATTTGATTCTGGCATATTGTATGTGATTGTGGGCTTAAGGGGGCACCCACAGCATATGAGGGGTACACATTATAAAACCCTGGCCCTAGCACAATGGAAGTCATATTTAATATATGGGGGCACTTAAACCACATTTTGAAAACAATGGGGTCAACTCCTCAAGAGAGTTGGGTTTCATTGACTTGACACACCATGAAGGACTTGAAAATGAATGGATGGCTTTTCAGAG
This sequence comes from Lissotriton helveticus, assembly GCF_964261635.1. Classification (NCBI taxonomy): domain Eukaryota; kingdom Metazoa; phylum Chordata; class Amphibia; order Caudata; family Salamandridae; genus Lissotriton; species Lissotriton helveticus. Next base: position 1,377,134,229 of record NC_136059.1, read on the forward strand.
CCTATGGCGTTTTAGCAAATTCATGTGAAATTTGTGCTTTTAAATACACTATTTGACCACATTTTTATTAAAAACATTCTTGGGATGTGTGGAGAAACCCCCTTCATGCAACTCACAAAGCCCTCCTAGAACAGGTCAGCCTCATTAAAATTCAGGGCACTTATTACTTTCAACCACTTTCAAAGATCATGTCAGCGTCCTGATGCAGATGATTCCCCAAACAGACATTTGTCTGTATTGTGTTGTAATGATGCGTTCACAATGGACCTTTGGTGATGTCCAATACAGTAAAGTCTTCAGGGTTAAGTTCATGTCATGCCACTTCCTGGGGGCACTAAGTGTCAAACGTCACATGAAGTCACTTCCTGTGATATCATTAAGGTCATAGGGTGTATGATGTCACTTCCACTACTTAACAATGAGATTCTACTCTATCTAGCCCAAAAAGTTTTTTATTTTTCAATAAAGTTTTTTTGTGATTGGAATAAGTGAGTGTTGCTGCTCATTGAAATGTCAAGAGGAGCACTTAGTGTTTCTTAAAATACCCCTCACGCACTATGAATCCCATAGTGTCATGCTTCATCATAAGGGTCTTCCCGTCCCTCTACGGGGTGGGGCGGGAGCACTTGATGTTGTGAAAATAGGCTATATGAAGTGTGGTTGGTGAGAGTGGTAGGGTCTGTGAAAAGATACAAAAATAGGGGGTACTTTAAAATTCCCTGGCTAGTGGAAAAAACAAACTTTATTCACTTTCCCTAGCTGGGAACATTAAAATGGGGTTCTTAAGGTAGAGGGTGGATTTGATACCTTCTACTGGGTCTGCATGTTTCGTAAGCAGTCCCCACTGCTTTACTCGTCAGGACCTAATATGATCCCTACTGCACTCTCAGATGTATAATGTTTTATATGTATAGTATGCCTATCTTCTAGATGCAGACTGCAACATTTTGGTCAGTCTGAAAAAAGGGGGAGTCCCCTAAAATATATATGACCAGAACCGTTTGGAATCTGGAAAGAAAAGAGGAAAAAATGAAAAATAATAAAAATCGTCATGATTCAACATGTATTCAGACAACTTTGGGGTTGTTTAGTTAGCAACACATCATCATATCGTGGAATACTACTAGTACTCATCGTCTGTGATATATTTTTCTTGGTTTGTATGTTATTTCTAAACCATTATTTGCCAAGGGTTTGACATAATCATCCGAGATATAATTATCTTGGTTGCTGTGCTTTTCATAGGTCATTTCCTGCAAACTTCTGCTAATTCGCTGGGTGGCTTGTTTTCTCACACATACATTCACACAATTGCAGATATTAGGAGACACTCTTACAGCATGGATCTTTTATGCTGATACATACACTCATGTTTATACTTGGATAGCATTTGTGCTTCTAATGTTTCAAAAGGAACATGTCAAAGTGATCACTTTCATGCCTATTCCCTCTTTTAATCTAATTGCCCGTATTCGGCGATATCATGCAGAACACAGGGTGTTGAGAAAAAGGAAAGAAAGGTATACATACACTAAAGATCAAGATAATCGGGCCACATGAGCTCGCACTGGAAACTGGGTTTTAGTCTTCAGAATAGTCACTGCAAAGTAAATCAATGTTTGAGGAGAAACGCTTGTGATAGTGGTCTATCTTGATCTTTAGTGTATGTATACCTTTCTTTCCTTTTTCTCAACAACCGGTGTTCTGCATGATATCGCCGAATACGGGCAATTAGATCATATCAAACTTCTGTACTATTATAGCATACGAAATTAAGACGATCAAGAGGTGGACCCATTGGTGCATCGCTCCACTCCCGAGGTACAGGACGCAGATGACAGAATAGTCTGCCCACGTTGTACATACCTCCTGGTTGGGTCGTTGACAAGATGGCCACGTTAGAAGACGTAATGGCAGCATTGTCGTTAGAACAGACAGATTTAGTCGCTTTCAGAGCAGAGACAGCGTCATTACAGGAAAAAGTTGAACGGATACAAAGAAACCCTTTTGATATGACAGGGAGTAGAACAAATGAGGGGTTCTTGTGATCTGGGGGTGCCACATCATTTCCGTATGCACCTATGACGGTGGAAATCTCCACCCCTAATCCATTGGCTTCGCCAGGGCGCTTTCATGGAGATGCAAGTAAAGTACAGGTCTTTATGACACAAATCCTACTACATTTCACATGTTGTCCCAAGGTATTTAATACTAACCAAGCTAGGGTAGCGTTTTTAATCTCCTACGTTTCTATAATGAGAAGAGAAGATCCCCTCCTATACGACTGGGAAGGGTTTAAAGGAGCATTTGAACACGTGTTCTACTGCAGGGCTTAGTCGGTTGATAGGGAGTTGCTGGAGTTAAAACAAGGCAATAAAGAGTTATTGCTATATATAAACACTTTTCTACGATTAGTGTCAGAAACCAACTGGCCTGAGGATAAACAGGCAGCTATCAAAGATGAGGTGAAAGACGTAATAGCACAGATTGACCCCCAACCTAAAACTTGAATAGATCTCATCAACCTGACAATGAGATTGAACTATAGGTTAAGCGAACGCAAAGGGGACTGTAGGAAATACGAACGTCCGCTTCAACGATTTGATAATCCACGTATTACCTTTGGGTGAACAGGGTCTGGGACAGAACCTATGAAAATAGGATCAGTAAGAGCCTCTTAAACATCAGAAGAGAGGGAACAAGGGAGAAAGCAAGGCCTATGCATGTACTGTGGCAAGAAGGGGCCCTTTGTGAGGGAATGCCTCGCTAAACCAAAGGAGAATAGGTTTGGTAAGGCAACCACTCTGTATGCTGAAAAACAGGCAAACTAAGTCGCCCTGGGATTAGTGAAGTAGATACCTTAGGCATAGTCGATATTCCTTCCATAAATGGAAAGTCAGATAATTTTAACATTGAGATAAAGCTAGTGGTAGATCCCATCCCTCACAAAGTGAAGGCCTTGATTGATTCCGGGGCAACTGGTATATTTGTAGATGTTGACTTGGTGAGCAAATTAGGCATTCAGCAAGTGGCAAAGAAAGGCAGAAGTGGTATTAACGGTGTAGTGAAAGAGCCCCTCTTGTGTTTAGGCTGCCTATGGTGGCCTTCAATTACCACCATTGTAACTGACTTTAGTGTGTTATTTTACCTTAGCCTTAATGTAGGACGGTCCTGCATATGTCTGCTTCTCTTCTGTCTTGTAATCTTGTTGTCTTTTAGTGACAGCTGTCACGGAGTAGAACAGTACATTCATATTATAAGTGCTTACTATTGGCTTTGACATGGCCTTATGTCATCTTTTTTTCTGGCTTTGCCTTGCCTTTGCCTTGCCTTTGACTTCTGACTATTGGCTTTGACATGGCCTCATGTCTCACTTTGCCTTGCTCCTGCGTGCACAGCAGTGCTTTCGGTTCATATTCAAGGTCTTTCCGCTCCTCACTTGTTTTTCGCACCTCACTGACCAGACTGAATTGGATATTATCTGTAGAATGTGCAACTGTGACTCGAAGTCAAAATACGGGAGCTTGGCCAGCCTCCGTCTTGGCCTTGACGCAGACTGGTACAGCCAGCTCGTTTTTTTTCCAATGAGAAGGGGGCGAGGTTTTCTAGAAGCTTCTTCCTACGTTTAGTAATGATATTTAAGCGGGGAACTTTTGAGGGCCAGGTGGAAGTTCACCACAGAATAAACGCATTGCTGTGGAGGTGACGGAACTTGAGTCCTGACTGAACTCCTTCCTGGGCTGTTGAACAGGTTTCCCCAGCTAGAGTTGGCAAGGATGTTGCAGAATCAGTTGGTGAGGTGTTCCTAACTATTTCTGTAATTATTTTCAATTCTTTGCTACTTGAATATATATATTGCATTCTATTTCAGTTGTTCATTTTATCATCCATGTGACATTTGGGAATCTGCATTTACTGATATATTTGGCTTACCTTTCTGAACATTGCATTAATAAACTTGTGTGTGTTATTTTTAATGCACCTGAATTTGTGTTCTTGCCTCGTCTTTCGGGGGTGCTGCTCAAAGTGTATTATTAAAGGTGCAGTGGTGTATTTGCCTCCAAAGTGGGAGTGCAGGGTTTGGGTGTGACCTTTTAGTGAAAAGCACATTCATTACATCTTGACGTCACTTTCACAGGATTCGAGCGTTGAATTTTAAAAGGGGAAGAAAAATGTTTTCTAGAAAACCGAAGGCAGATTCCCAGATTCCGAGATACCAATTGAAATTCCAGGATGGGAGGTAGTCCCATATGGTGAGCTAGCCCATGAGTAGGCTAATTATGCTCGGTTGAGTGAGAATTGGAGTGTGTGTTTAGCTGATGCTGAGCCAGCACAAGTGCTTGCGTGTTTTCTAAAAGTGCCTGTGAAGAAAGGAGGAGAGGAGCTTGCTACATTAGGAAGAAGGGGTTGGATCCTTTTAAATGCTTATCGTATAATGCATGAAAATATGTCCAGTTGCAGGGTGAATGTGAAAAATTAGAGAAACAGTTCATTGAAGCTACAAATACCTCAACGAGGTTAACCTGTCAGAATAAATTATTGCAAGATAAGTTGGAAACCTACCTGACTGTAGCAGAAAAAGCTGCAGTTCGTATTGCACAACACAAGTATAAAAAAGGAGAGGAAGGGTTAACAAGAGAAAAGTATGTTTAGCTATTGCAAAGGCTGGAATTGAATGGGACCCTGAAATGTGGGAGTCCTCGGAGTTCTCAGACTCTGAAGGAGAGTGTGATAAAGCTGGTGAGCGTGACCAGGTTGGCAGGCAGGGTGAGTCAATGGAACGCAAAGTGATTCAGGTGCAGCCCATATTTCCTTGAAAAATCCAAATTGGTCCTAATTACCCACAGGGGGTTTCAATGGACAGTATGGAGGATTTTACTCAGCATGAAATTAATGGCATTTTCAGACAGATTCCGACAAAGACCCAGAGAGTCTCTGCTTACGTTGATGGTTAGGTTATTTGATCTGGGCGCTGCTGGTGTGATATTAGCTCATGGAGATGCAGTGACATTTTGCATCGTCAGTTCTGATTCTACAGTGCAGGAGCAGTTTAGGAATTACAGTGACAATAATCAAATCAGCTTGTTGCAGTTGGCAGTGATTGGTTGTAGTCATAAATACCCAACAAATGTAATGTAAATGTGTAAATGTAAATGTGTTGGATTTGTAAAGCGCACAGCTGCCCGTAAGCGTCCCGGCGCTTGCTTAGGGAACCCGTCCTGGTATTCCCCTGTGAGAAACCCCGGCAGGGTGTCCACAAGGTGAAAGCCAGGCATCCCGCCGCGAGGGGCCGTAGTGGAGATTAAGCAAGCTATTGCCCAGAGTCGCAGAGTGTGACCCCGTGAGTTGAGTAGGCACCAGAGCGAGAATTCTCAAGTCCGTGGAATTTTTGAGCCCAAGACCGGGAAACGAACCCTGGTCCACCGTCGATCTCAGCTTCCGGGTCTGCCGCCTCTAACCACTGAGCCACACTTCTCCACAACAGAGTCAGACTAGCCAGTGAATGACAAACCCTGGTATACATTGAGAGATGCTATACAGCGGCTTAAAGAGGAGGTAATGAAAACTGCTATTTTTCTGGACAATGCTCATAGGTTGATGGGTGGGCTGTTGAATGCATCTGTGCAAAATAGAATCATTCGTACAGCTCCCCCTGAATAGTAACAAGTGATGATGACTTTGCTAATCAATCAAACTGGTAACACTTTGGCACAGGTGGTTGAGGCAGTCCGTGAGTTAGGTGAGTTGGGGGAATGGATAAAGACTGAAAGAGTTTCCAGGTCTGAGACTTGTACAGACAATAACAGGCTGTCTAGAAGAGATATGTTTATGGCTTTGTTAAAAGATGGTGTGGAGAAAGAAAAGATAGATGGGATAGGGACTAAACGTCTGTGGGAGATGTACTGGAAAAGAGGTTTGGATAAGAAGGAAGGAAGCAGGAGAGTAAATAAATAAAATAAAACGCAGAGGAGGACGAGGACGGGGAGCAGCAGAAGGAGGGGGATAGACCTGCCCACTCGAGCAGGAAGGAGGGTAGAGATTTAGAAAGCGAATGGCTCACTTAGAACTGGAGGGAGGAGGAGCTCCTCACTCGAGGCTATGAAAGATTGTACCCGGATTTGTCCTGGGAAAAGGTTGACAGATACAAGGCAGATTAGAAAATAGGTCATGCTCCAGTACAGAGATGGACTCGCAAAGACAATAGACATTATGTTGACATAGAAATACCTTGGATACATCGTAATGTTCAGAAAGCCCGAGCCCTAGTAGTTACTGCAGCGGAGGCCACTTTCATATATGGAAATCCCAGAAAGTTTAAAGGACAGTATTTCACAATTACAGGCTTAGGTGGTAAAGAGACACCAGCAGTGCAGAAAAAGGTCCAAATGAAAATAGGGAGAATACCAAAAAGAGAGTACACTGTATTGATTGTGCCCCTATCTGAATATATTATTGGAATTGATATCTTGAAGGGAATTACTCTGTATTTGGAGGATGGGTACTGTCAATTTGGATCAAAGAAGTACATTTCAGTTGGCGCTGTAAGGGTGGGTCACTTGAAGATTCCCCCAGTGAAGGTGCCCCAGTCTACTAAGGTAGTTCATTCGCAACAGTATAGAATTCCAGGAGGGCATGAGGAGATCAGTGCAACCATACAGGACTTGATAAAGGCAGGAGTGGTGATCCCAATCACTACTGCTTGGAATAACCCTGTGTGGACTGTGCGCAAAAGTGACAATACTTTGCGCATCACAGTTGATTATCGTGAATTGAATAAACATACCCCTCCTTTGACTGCTGCTGTCCCAGACAATATTACTTTAATACTTAGAGCATGTAATGGTCGTTTTCCGGGGGATAGTCCAGGAAAGCTTACTTATAATGGAATGGGCCACTCGTCAATAATTGATTATTTTATGGCTAGTCTGTCTTTATGGCCACTGATCCGCCACTTCCATGTACACGATCGCTCGGAAAGCGATCACAACCCTTTGGTGGTGGACCTGGATCTGCCACATCCTGAGGGGGTGCATCAAGAGGCCGACATGGTTTCCAGCAATATTAGGATTATACAGGGTGGTAAAAGAATCCGTTGGGCCACTATTAAGACTTCACCAGAAAACCTGGCTTCGATGTACAAAAGTGTAATTCCTCAGCTAGAGCGGTTGTCAGCACTGCACGAGAGCACCCCAAATTATGTTGAAGGCGCTAAAACTTTAGAAATCCATAATGAATTAACGACGGCCTTGGCGGGCAGCTTCTACAAACCCTCCAACCAGAGCCATCGGCAGCCACGGGACTCTAATCCCTGGTATAACCAGTCATGTAGGAGGGCGAAAACCTACTTTAGTATCCGCTCTCAAAACAGGCAGTAGGACTTCCATTATGACTGCAAGGAAGGCTTATAAGGATCTCCTGTTCCATACAAAATCTGAATGGGAAGCTGAGAGATGGCATGCAATCAAACAGGCATTAACTGCGAAAGATGCCCGAACCTTTTGGAACCTGGTCCACACTGGGAAGGTAGAGGGCAAGTCCAAGATCGATCTTAACATCGCTGAGGAAGCTTGGTGTGCTTACTTCAGAGATCTTTATTCTAGTCCCGCTTCCCTAACTATTGATCTACCAAGTTTTCTTCTGAGACTGGATCCAAGCTGGCACCCTCCTTTATTTAATTTGTCGGAAGTGACATTAGCGGTACTAGCACTGAAACCTAATAAGGCCCCGGGGTTGGATAGGATCCCTGGTGATCTCTACAGAGATGAGTTGAAGATATGGGTTCCTTACTTGACTGTCCTATTTAACGCCATCTTGGACAGACAAGAACTCCCCAACACTTGGCTGGGGGCCGAAATCATTCCGGTCTATAAAAAGGGCTCTCCGCTAGCACCATCAAATTATAGGCCAATTAGCCTTATCGATGTTACACAAAAAATCTATGCCAGACTCCTTTTACAACGCTTACAGGATTGGATCACAGAGAACAATATTCTCTCCCACCTGCAAGCAGGGTTTAGAGCTAAAACATCGACCATTGACCAACTACTACGGCTCCAGGTACTCTACTGGAAGCATGTGGTTCTGGATGGGGGCAGCCTGTACCTTACGTTTGTGGACCTCAAATCCGCCTTTGATATGGTGGATAGGAACCAACTGTGGAGTATATTAACCAATATGGGGATTCCTTCTTACCTGTGCCACCAATTTAAAAGACTCCATGAAGGAACCTTTGCGAAGGTACGCTATGGTAAATCTGGCCAGCTGACTGGAGCATTCCCAATAGAGAAGGGAGTCAGGCAGGGGTGTGTACTTGCCCCTACCCTATTTTCCCTCTTTTTAAATGGCCTCATAGATGATTTGACCAGCGCAAATAATATTGATGCCCCCAATTTAGCTGGCGGTAAATTTCCTGCACTAATGTTATCGGACGACACCCTGCTGCTTTCAAAAACACCAATGGGGATGCAGCGGGTGTTAGACCAATTTACCGAATTCTGTAAGAAAAGGAATCTGGTGATTAACATAGATAAAACAAAGTATATGGTGTTTAATGCCAGCACAATTAATTGCCCTCACCCGAAAATGGATGGACAACCCCTGGAAAGGGTAAATAATTTTGTCTACCTAGGTTTGACGCTGAATGACAAAATGGGGTGGGACACCCAAATGTCTAGGGCTAATTTAGGGCTTTCACAGTCTGCGGGGGGAATCCTAAGAGTGCAGAAAACTTGCGTGCACAAACTTGTGAGTGCACCGCTAGAAATATATAAGGTTCAAGCCAGATCTTCCACTCTCTATGGGGCGGAACTCTGGGGGCACCGACCAGCAATCGAGATCAGTGTTACTGAGAATAACTTCATCAGACAGTTGCTTTCCCTACCAAAAAATACACCGTTAATTCCACTAGGCTGGATCTAAACTTGAGGCCAATTGCAGAAGCAATTGCCTCTTGTCCACTTCTCTATTGGAGAAGATTGTGGAGTGTCCCGGAGCTTGAGAGCTATAGAGAAGAACTGAAGATTGTGATGGCCTGTCAGGGTGTAGGTAGGATACAGTGGTTATCATTCATAAGGGGGCAGGCGTCCAGGATTGGCATGGAGGACCTGTGGTCCAATCCGGAGGCCGCATGCCAAGCTACCTCGAGACAAACTCTGGCTGAGACCATAAAACATTATAACCTACAGGAAGTTCTCCAATCAGTCAGGCCCTCTAGTCTTACTGATAGCTTTTTAGATCTCAAGAATGCTTACAGCTTTGAGAAGGAACTGGATATGATTGAACCGGTTCTAGCAAAAAAACTGTATTTACAGTTTAGATACGGCACATTGCCTCTGCACTCATACACAGACAAATGGAAAGGGGGTCCAGCTCGCCCCTGTCCAGGTTGTGAAGACCCAAACGAGACCTTAATACATGTGATCTTGTTCTGTCCTGCCTACTGCAATAGTAGAAAGAAATGGATTGTACAGCTATGTGTGAACCTGGGAGTTAGGAATTATCTAGAGTTTTTTAGAATTTTAAAATCTGACACCAATGCACTAATAGTTACAGCCACTGCTAAGTTCTTGTTTTCTATGTGGTTAACAAGACGGAGAATGTTTCGGAAGCAACAAAGCCCCCTGGTTTGCTGTTAGATAACTTTCCCAGGAAAACTTTGGGCTTCTATTGTATTTTAACTTTTTAATCTGTTGATATATAATTTATTGTCTTAAATATCTTAACGGGACTCCATAACCACATGGAAACCTATGGACTGTGTATATGAATTAGGATGTAACATGTGTACTATTTTATTGCTTAAAATGTGCTTTTTTTTCTTGTTGTACTTTTATGGTTCATAAACAAACCGAAATAAAGTTTAGAATCAATGAATTACTTTAATTGAGAAAATACAGAAGCACCCTTTGACTTGGTATGCAACTGTTGACATTGTCAATGCTTTCTTTTCGATACCAATTGCCCCTGAATGTCAACAGTAGGGGTGGGCGGAATTTGCGAAATTCACTTTCGCAAACTATCGCGAAAATGTTAAAAATCTCCGCGAACACGCTTGAATATCGCGAAGACGCAGAAGTTTTTTTCCTGTCCGTTCGCGGTATTTTCTACCTGATCACATTGAAAATGTCTTGCTAACTTACCCATGCGGTCGCTATTGGGCGCGGTCATCTTGTTTTCACTTGTCCCACCCGCTCACGCTGCTTACTTCCTGTTCCGGGTCACGCAATGCATGATCGCGCCCGTTTGCGTTACGTATTTCCTGTTCGGGAACGCTTTTACGTGTTTGCGCCGCTTTTTGCGTGCTCCGGGAGAGAATATCGCGCAAACTTGCGCACGTGGTCGCAATAGGCGCGGCCATCTTGTTTTTCACTCTATTGATATGGTTCTGGGGCCTGATTTTCAATCCTCCCTCTATCTTTCCAATCCTTTGTTTCAAGACACTTTTTTTGGATTTTTTTTATTTATTATCTCTCTGACTATTTTCCTGCTTCTATATTTTTGGTTTTTGTCTACTTTTTTTGTGTTTCTTAGCTACCTTTTCACTCTTTTTCTATTGCCTGCTATTTTCATTTCTTTTACTTACTTTTTAAATTTTAATACCTTTTCTTTCCCGCCCCGTCTCACTCTCCCCATAACCATGTCCAAGGGTACGCTCGCCGCAACCAGAGCCGGGACCGCCTTCCGTGCGGAAGGTGACACCCACAAGATATGAAGGCACAGGCCTTATTTGGGGAGGTGGAGTTGGCTGCACTCATTTTCTTTGTGCAGCGCCACCTCCCCTCAACCCTGGCAGTAGGTGGCAGGCCTGGGTCCGGGTACGGGCTCCGGGAGCGTCGGCAGCGGTGGGGGAAGGTGCGCCGGGCAGTGTTCTGCTGCTCTGGGGTCCTGCACACCCAGGCCCAATTGACGCACCGGTGGTCCAACATCCTGGACCGGGAGCAGGACCTGCTGGACCTGCTAGGAGTGGAGGTCCCGGGTCTTGGTGAGTAACTATTTAATTATTGCTACTTTGTGTCTGTTCTTCTGCTCTGTTTTATATAATTATATTGCGAATATCTTTTTTTTTCCAACCAGCTAGAATGCTGCTGCTTACATTACAGGTTAATTACATTTAAAAGTCTTCTGTGAGTGTTATGACACAGGTGCTGTTCTGCGCTACTACTAATCTTACTTGTTTGCAACTATGCGTCTGCGCTCAATTAGCGTGATTATGTAAGAGTTTATTTTAGAGAAATTAAGTTACGTAATGCTATAATGACTCTAGTCCTTACTTTGTCCTGTCACTTAGAGATAGGGGCGGATTGATACTTAGGTTTAGTTACTTTGTATGAGTTTGTAATTTTTTAGTGGTATGCGTGATGCCTCCTCTGTTACGTCACGTGCTGCTAGCTTTATTAGAACCTTTTCTAATTTGTTCACTGAGTGGTAATAGTCTTAGCACTAGCAGAACATTAGCATCAATCAATCAACCAAAAATTTGGTGTGTACAAAAATGTAGTCGTGTGTCCTCCATTTATTTGACCATATGCATTGTTGAGGACTATAAGAAGTGGAAATGCATACTTAATGCATACTTAATGTACAATTGGCACGTCTGGAATAGGTGGGCTAGGTCAGGTGGTATGTCGTACTTAGGCTTAGTTAGTATTCTGGAATCAGAATGGAAGACTCATTAGTGTTGATAAATAGTAAGTAGTCGATCTGCGAATTCCCCGACACTACTTGTTGACCAGATGAGATCGGTAAATTTAGTTATTGCAATTGTTGTTTACATAAGTGTTTTTTGACCGTTCTTTAAAAATATTTCATTTGTTTGATACCACCCATCAATGTTTGTCTGTTTCTTATATCTTTCCTGTTCAGCACCCAGGGAAAGGCAGACAGGGGCGCAGTCGGCGGGACAAGAACAGCAAGAGGAGGACACCAACGCGGGCTCTTCTGCTGGCCCTAGTAAGTCTTCTTGTTTTTAATAATAATTCTTGTTCCATAACTTTTACTGCACCATATTTTTACCGAACTATTGTTTCCGTTTCCTAATGCTATTTTTTACCAACAATTATCCTTCGATCTGTACTGTTTCGAAAATCTTGTTATCCCTGCCTCTGCTATAATGACTCTCTGTACTACTACTATTAGTCTGTCTGTACTGTAGTAGCTAAGCTTGCCCAGTTGGCCACTCTTTATTTAAAATGTTTTAAATAAAACTCAGATTTACCAGTAGCTCTAGCCATTGAGTCCAGTCCTTTGGGTCGTCCTCTTGTACTACTTCTAGTCTTATTGATCTTGAGTCTTTGTTAATCTTGAGGCTTTGAGAATTCACACCAACAAATGCTACTACTGTTGTAGGGATTTTGCACATACAGAACTTTGCACAAGAAAATAGGATGTTGGTTATAGGAGGTTGAACCTTCCTTTCACACCTCAATCAGAAGTTCAGAACCCACCACAATCCCCTGCCCGACTAGTTATAGTAGTGTCTTGTCATAACTATTAGCTCTACAGAACCCTCCCCCAAGATACCCAACAAGTAGACAACCCAGAACATAACACACCCAACCTCTCAGTCGTGGAAGCAATGCACATGCACACCCTTCCTTTCGCTCGCTCACTTGTGTAAGTCAACACCAAATACCACCAAGTCTATGTAAGTTCAACATTTTTATTTTTAATTGACAAGCTCTGTACGTTGTTCTATAGTGCAGCACCAACAGGAAAATCAATAACATTAAAACAATAAACATTTTTACATTTACTTACAGTTGGGAAATAAATCATGATAACTGAACAGTGGTGGAAGCACCACCATCCCCTAGGTAGGAATATAGTTTATATAAATTTATAAATGAAGATCTGAGTGAATTCTGGGGACCCCTCACCTTAGAAGAACCTAGTACTAGTAGTCGTTGCATCATTAGCTCTGCAAAGCTCTAGTTCGTACAAGGGAATCTTCCATCTGTAATGCAAAAAATGAAATGGTGCGCGTTAGTATATTGCAAGCATTTCTCAGCCGTGCCAAAAAGTGTAGCATTTATGGATAATCAATATGGACTAACAGTACACCAGAACTTCATAAAAAAGTGGCGTGTTAATGTTTTGGTTGACCGCTTGTACGCAGCGCTTAGGCAGTAGCAGTATGAGGTCATGTGGGCTCAAAGGTGTCTTATACAACAAGCTGCAAGGTAACGTCACATGTGCAAAAATAAAAGACACAAAGGTAAAATGGGTGCATGGCTCGGGCTAACTAAGCAAAGGCTAGAATGACCCTAGGGACCATATATAACTACTAGTGTCTACTCTACTACTACCTGATTTGTACTAGTGATGTATGTTGTATACTATTAACTCATTTTTTAATCTTGCTACTGACCAATAGGGGGAGGTGTATATGACGCCTAAAAATGTGTAATGTTTTCTAGGAGCACTACCGACCACCATTGCCGGGGCCAACGGTGAAGGCGATGCGGAGAGAGAGGATGCGGCAGTTGCCGATGCCGATGGAGTGCCAGCACCAGTGGCGGGCGGTGGTGAGTTAGATTCATTCCAAATCTTTATTTCGATCATGAAAGATCATAAAAGATATACAAGTTATTTGGTCCTTAAAAACAATAAAAGACATTATACAAATAGACTATTTTTTAAAAAAAATGCAATTCTTGATAAAATATTTATAAAGCTGCTAGTTTAATATTATTTTGGGGAGCGCGACTAGGCCAAATGCAGTGGGAATAAGAGGAGAATGTTTCATACACTTGTAGTGTCCTCCGTTATTTGTGCGCGGACTCGCCACATTGCAGTCAGGAATTTTGACAATGCGAACACAATTGGCTCAGATAGATCTGTCTTTAGGACTCTGTAAGCCGTGGCGTATGTTCTGAATCCCAAATTTTTTAGAAGTGGCACCAGCCAATAGCTCCTGATTCTAGTATAGGCTTTACAGAACAATACCACGCGCAGGTCACTCTCCAGTTTATGTGCGCAAGCCGGACACGCCCCTGTGTCCAGTCGACCACCCCAGGACTTTGTGAAAGACCTTAGGGGCAGAGTCCCGTACCTCCATTGCAAATAGATCTTCCGTGTAAACATCGGTAAGATGCCATCTAGAACACACTCATGACTATATGAGTCTTTTACCTTAATGAAGATGTCGGTTAGAGACCCTTCCCGGGTAGTGTCCAGTGTTTTTTGGAGCATAAAATTGTAAAATAAATTCGAAAGTGTTTTCCTAGAGATCCTTGTGAATGCATATTCCGGATCTGTCCATAGCTCTGGCACTCCGAGGGTCGTGAACATACTCCTGATGTACCTTAGCCAAGGTATTTTGGTGGCGTTGGGTAACTTTAGAAATTCCTGCATCTCATTTCTGTAGTTGACAAGGTCCTGGCTACTCCATAGGCGGCGCCAATAGATCAAAGGTTTAAGGCCCAGTTCTTCAGTGATGGGTCGCAATGCCAGGTCCAGTCTTAATGGGAGGAGTGGGGTGCTCGGGGGGAGGGAGACCAGTTTTCTAATAAATTTATTTTCTATGGCCTGGATGGTGTGTGGCAGGGTGTGTCCCCAAAGCTCGCTCCCATAAATAACTCCCCCTCGGGCTTGAGCTTTATAAATATGGATAGCAGGTGCCAGTGGTCGCAGTGGGGATTTCCTGGCAATTCTTGTGATGCCTCCCGCCCTCTGAGCTAGTTTTGTACTCGCTTTCGTTATGTGGGGCGACCATGTTAGGTTCTGGTTTAGGGTGATGCCCAGATATTCTATTGTATAGACCCTTTCCAGAGATGTTGTGCCCAGGCGGGGATTCAGGGAGTTTTTAGGCTTGGGGTTAAGGATCATGAATTTTGTCTTTGAGGGGTTGATTTCAAGTCCCCTTTCCTTACAAAAGCCCAAGAAACCATCCAAGACCCTCTGAAGCCCCATAGGTGATTTGGACAGCAGCAGGGTGTCGTCCGCAAACATGATCGCGGGCACCCTGCCGCCGTTCAATTTTGGTGCATTATTATTGGGGATCCTGCTCAGGTGTTCTATCACCCCGTTCACAAAGAGGCAGAACAGGGTCGGCGCCAGTAGACAACCCTGCCGTACCCCTCTGCGAACGGGAAACCTGTCAGTCAACCTGCCTTCTTTCCCACATCTAACTCGGGCATAATTGTCCTTGTGGAGTCTATTTAGAATTTGGAGGATTTCGTCCGGGACGTCCAGCTCTACCAATACCTCCCACAGTTTGGCCCTAGGGACCAGATCGAAGGTGGCACGAAGGTCCACGAAGACCGCATAAAGAGTGCCGCCCTCGATCAGTACTGTCTTCCAGTAGATGATGTTTAATCGGAGTATTTGGTCGACTGTAGAGACTCCTTTTCTGAATCCCGCCTGCAATGGGCTGAGGGTGTCAGTCTCCTCCAGCCAGGCTAGTAACCTGTTGAGTACCAGCCTGCCGAATAACTTCTGCGAGACGTCAATGAGGCTAATTGGGCGATAGTTGGCTGGGAGCATGGGAGATCCCTTTTTAAATATCGGGACCACCTCCGCCCCCAGCCAAGTGTCAGGTATTTCCATCCCCTCAAGAACCGCATTGAACATCAGCAGAAGATAAGGTGCCCAAATTCCTGGTTCCTGTTTGAATAAGTCTCCCGGCAGCCCATCCAGGCCAGGTGCCTTTCCAGAGGATAGCCCTGCTATCGCCATCCTCACCTCTTTCTCTGTGAAGGGGTCCAGTGCCTGATTATTTTTCATGTTATAGGATGGGGATTTTAGCCCTCCGACCTCCGAGGAATATAGAGACTGGTAATGATTTTGCCAGACGCTCGGGGCAATATTTGGTTCAATTGCCGATGGAAGGTCTTCGGAAACATGATTGACTATGCGCCAAAATTTGCAGGAGTCCCTCGTTGCTAATTGCTCCGAGAGGTTCTCCCAGTGTTGGGAATCCCACTCTATCTTGGCGTTTGCCACGAGTGTCTTATACGCCCGCCTTCTACTACTGATCTCCTCCCTTGATCCTCCAGCTTTAATAGTTAGTAGAAGGTCGCGTTTGGCGTTTCGGCATGAGGTATTACACCAGGTGACTTTGTGAGGTCCCCGGGTCCTGGAGGGTCCAATGCTAAAGAGGTCCAACTCCAGAGTTTTAATTAGTTGCTCATGTAAGCGCAGGAGATGCTCTCTGTTTTCCTGCATGCTTACTGGGGCCCAAGAGGCATAAGCCTCTGTTAAGATTGGTATAATCCTAGCATAGAGGATGGCTAATTTATCTTCTTTAGTGGACAGCTTTTCCCATCTTATCCTCCTTCTGTTGTTTTCTAGGAGGTGCCCTTCCCGGGGCTTTTGTTCGTTCGATGCCCTGTCTTCAGTATGGGGAATGGCATATTCCAATTCCAGGGCATTGTGATCACTGTCTTCTCTGGCTGTTACTCTAAAATCTATCACCCTTTTCCAAGCGGATAATTGTACCAATAGGTAATCTAATCTAGATTCCCTCCCAGTTTTATTATATGTGCATTTGCACGGGATGTCAGATTTGACACGGCCGGTGCAGGCCCTCAGGCCGTAAGCGAGGGTGAGCATATTTATCTGCACGGCTAATGGTGTCCATGCTCTCGCAGGGGGGGCCTCTGTCGCGGGAACCTGCCAACTTGAATCCTCCTCTAGGGAGGGTCCATCAAGTAGGCCCGGTAATGGCTCAAAGTGTGAATTAAAATGCCCTCCCACTATATATGATGTGCCCTCCGGAATAGCCTCCAGAAAAGAGGACAATTCTTCAATGGTTTTTGAAGTCCTAGATGTGGGGGTTGGTCTAGAATAGACGTTTATTATGAGTAATTTAAATGATCTAGTCCATTGAAGGAGGACAGCCAATATATCTTCTGAGTCTACATTTTGACGTGTAGCTAGGCAACCCAGATGCGATGCCACCCAGATTGGCAGTCCCCCCGATGGACGACCTCTCCCTCCCCATCTTGCCGGTATAGAAAATATCTCAAAACCACGAGAGGTATACTCCTCCCTTGCCCAGGTCTCTTGGAAGAGGCAGACCATCTAGAGTCAATTAAATCAGCCCAGGGTTGAGAGTCTATTTTGTTCGCCAATCCAGCCACGTTCCATGACAGCAGTTGTAGTATACAAGGAGCTTGCTGGCTATTTCTCCCCATACCTAGATTTGCCATTGGATTGGCGTACTCGTTTGGGGGCGTCCCTCGTGTAGGATCTTGTCCCCTATGGGCGTCCACTGGTTCTGTTTCCTTGTCTGCTCTCTGTGGGGGAATTTTGGGAAGTTCATGCCCTCCTCCCCTGATGATGTTGGATGCGGCTTGCCCGGGTAGGTGGGGATATACCTGTCCTTCAGAGTCGTACTGTCAATCCACCATTTCCAGACAGTCGAAACGATTGAATAATGGGAGAAATGGGGGCTGGTGGTATCTCGGGGGCCAGATTGCTCCTCGCTCCCGGCCACCCCTTCCCATCCCTCTTCTAGTGACAGTTTCCCAGCTCTGAGCCTCGTCATGTGTCAAGGCATGGACCGATGCCATTCGTGTTTGATTATAGGGATTCCTTCTTCCTCCTAGATTTCCCCCCCAATTTCCCAGTGGCTCATGTGAATATTCCCATCTCTGGTCATTCCCTTTGTGACTGTTTGATGGATAAAAAAAGAGAGGTGAAGTGGCTGAATATTGTTCCCCTCCTCGTCTGGAAAACAGCCACAAATATAGGAAACTGTTCCTGGTTCTTTGAAACTAACCAGTATACAGTCGCCACTGATTGTTTTGGGACTCTTCCTTACCCATGAGACTCTTCTCACCATGCGGATGTCGCCAGTCATGCCTCTGGGGAGTGGCCTAAATGTGGAAAGCCAATTTGTGACTTTATTTTTTAATGATGCCCCTGTTTCACTGGTCGCTGGTTTTAGTTCCGGTACCCCAGCTAAAATAACAGTATATGCAGCTACCTCTGGTGGAAGATTTACTGTTACTGTTCTTTGAATTTCCTTTCGGTATTGTGTTAAGGTTTTGAGGTTTTAGTGTATTGATTAATGGGGATTTGGGTGCAGTTATAGTCAGTGACTGTGGGTGTGGTACATCGGTAGCTGTTAATGTTTGCTGTGTACAGGGGGGGTGTGATTGAGCTGCAACTACAGTTGTTGTTGGTTGCTGTGAACAGGAGGAGGAGTTATTTTGCTTTAGGGTAGATGCCTGGTGGGTTGCCGGATTAGGTTTTACAGTTGAATTAGTGGGTTTCCCATTTTCTACACCCTTTTTATTAATCAAGGTCTGGAGCTCAGGACCCTTGTTGGATTTCTGGTCTGCGCTTGGTACTATAGGGCGATTACTCTCGGCTTTCCAACTATCCATGAACTGGATGGTAGATTTCTCAAATTTGGTGAGCCTTGCCTCTATCTTGATCAAGCGCGCTTCTATGGGACTGAGCAGTGACCTGAGCAAATTCCCTATGTCTGTGAGTGTGATGTCCTCTTCTTCTACCTCCATGGTGCAATCTACTGTGGGAGGAGGAGGGTCGATAGAAACGTTTACTAATACGGGAGGCTCCGTTCTGCCTAATAATGGGGTCTCCACTCTGGTATTATCAAAGCTACCCTTGTCATGTGTTGTGCCTAGTCTCGGTGTTTTTGCCTTCCTTTCTCTTTTACTTGGTCCCCCCATCTTCCTTTTTTGTGTTGCCCCTTCCCTTACTCCCCTAGCTCTGCTTGCCGGATCTATGTTATCTACTGTATGCGTTACCAATGGAGGTTCCTGCCTAGGTGAGCTAAGAATCTGTTCAGTAGGAACCTCCAGAGTCATAGAAGTTGAAGGTTGTGGGAATTGGGTTAGTGGGAGGGTCAGTAGACTCATGTCTTCGAGATCGCTTAGGGTTTCCTCAGAAAGATCTAGGTGGACAGGAAGTGGATCCCCCCACACGCTCCAGCCAGTGAGCCATTCTCGTTCCGCCTCTTCTCGGGGGTTTTGGCCACTGCTAGAGTGCCCATTGATGATCTCCTAGCCCACTCGATTTCCTGGGAAATGCGTCTTTCCAAAACAGTAATGTCTTCGATCAGCAAGGAACCCGCTCTAAGGAAATAGTTGTCCATTTTACCTTGCGCCGTTCCAGCCGTAGAAGATTCAGCCGTGGCCAAATTTGATTTACTCCTAGTCTCCATTTGACTCATTGTGGCAAAACTACTTATACGGGCTGGCAGAGTCCTGATGGTGATATGCGAGGGGTGGTATGCCGGCCTCGATGGGGGGGGTGGCCCGGGCCGGTCACTGCAGTCCTCGAACGGCCTCAAACGGCCCGCTCTTTGCCCGGTCTTCGCCCCGGAATCCGTCAAGCACGCGCGTGCCGCATGCGCGTTTGTGGCTGGGATTAAGTAGATGGGAAGAGAGTGGGCGGGAAGAGTCACAGGTGCGCTGGTGTTCGAAGCGCTGCTCCTCCAGGGACTCGCAGTCCCGCCCTCACAGCCAGACAGCTTCAGTCTCTCCCCGGGAATCCAGTCAATCCGGCAGAAGACGGCAAAGTACACTTTCCCCGATGGTTAGCAGGGACAGAATGAGGGTTATGTGTGCAGTGACAGGCTGCGAGCGGCACCTGTGGAGCGGGGGCCGTGAGCCGTTATGAAGCTGCTAGGGGAGGAGAGAGGGCGGGAAGAGTCACAGGTGCGCTGGTGTTCGAAGCGCTGCTCCTCCTGGGACTCGCAGTCCCGCCCTCACAGCCAGACAACTTCAGTCTCTCCCCGGGAATCCAGGCAATCCGGCAGAAGACGGCAAAGTACACTTTCCCCAATGGTTAGCAGGGACAGAATGAGGGTTATGTGTGCAGTGACAGGCTGCGAGCGCGAGCCGTTATGAAGCTGCTAGGGGAGGAGAGAGGGCGGGAAGAGTCACAGGTGCGCTTGTGTTCGAAGCGCTGCTCCTCCTGGGACTCGCAGTCCCGCCCTCACAGCCAGACAGCTTCAGTCTCTCCCCGGGAATCCAGGCAATCCGGCAGAAGACGGCAAAGTACACTTTCCCCGATGGTTAGCAGGGACAGAATGAGGGTTATGTGTGCAGTGACAGGCTGCGAGCGGCTCCCGCGGAGCGGGGGCCGCGAGCCATTATGAAGCTGCTAGGGGAGGAGAGAGGGCGGGAAGAGTCACAGGTGCGCTGGTGTTCGAAGCGCTGCTCCTCCTGGGACTCGCAGTCCCGCCCTCACAGCCAGACAGCTTCAGTCTCTCCCCGGGAATCCAGGCAATCCGGCAGAAGACGGCAAAGTACACTTTCTCTGATGGTTAGCAGGGACAGAATGAGGGTTATGTGTGCAGTGACAGGCTGCGAGCGGTACCTTCATTCATAATCCTTAACTATTGACATTACCCTCACTGCAAGGGTGTACTCTATGTATACTGTACTGTTGAGACTTAGGGCCCCATTAGGATGGCGGGCGCATTGCCCCCGCCGGGCCGAAAAACTCCCGCCATCCCTGTAGAAAAGACCCCTCCACCATATTACAATGGCAGAGGGGGTCCTCGGCGGATAGAAACCGTCCCCTGATTTTCCGCACAGTCGACATTTCGACCGGGCGGAAAAGGGTTCAATATGGTGGCGGTGTCTGAAACACATCACCAACCACATAATCTGTATTTTGGAACGGGAAAGGCATGCGGAGTATGCTTGGGGGGCCCGTTGCGGGTCCCCATGGAGGGTACCTATGGTACCCCCTGCCTTTCAAAGCACAACGTGGCAGGCTCCGCGCGGGGCCTGTCACGTTGTGCTTGGAAAAGCACAACATGTATTTTTAGTATTTCAGCACCGCCCGCCACAACGTTAAAAATACGGGATGTGCCCACCACTGTGGCGGGCGCATCCTAATTGCCCCCACAGGACCCCCGCTCTTATGGCGAGCGGTCCCTTTTAGCGTGAGGATGGCAAGCGGACAAAGTCCGCCCGCCATCCTAATGATGCCCTAAGTAAGTAAGAGTGAAGAAAGACACCCTTTAATTGGCATTAGTAAAGGCATTAGGGGCCGGAGTATTGAGTAACCAATGGCCTCATTTATCTGTGAATTCAACTCCACCTTGAAAGTTTTATGGAGAAGACTAAAAGTCAGATCAGATCACCTGGTGTTGAACTAAAAAGTGAAAGACGGGTGGAAGGAAGTAGGACGGGCAAAATTTAATATTTATGACTGACAGAGAGAAGGATACGTGTGATGCAAGCATGCAAATTGCAAAGGTGGCTGATAGTAAAGAATCTGATGCATGGTTGGTTGAATGCCTGAAAAAAATCCTGCAAATGTTAAAGCCCAAGCAAGTGGGAGGATAGATACATACCACAAATTTTATGTACTGTGATTTATAGTGCTACCATGCCAATATGTGTATAATTAACTTGTCTTACTGTTTTCCTAAGAGTATATTTTACAATTGTCTTGTTTTTTTCTTTTTTATATACAGCTACTCCTTCCAAACCAGATCGGAAGACGTTGGCCGCCAAGGCACAGCGCCGCAAGCTGGACGCAACCCAGTGAAAAAATCGGCGGCTGGTGGTTTTGGCGGCTGCCCGCCGCCGCCTTTCCATCTCTGGTGCCCCCCTCTGTGGCTGCAACTGCAACTGCTGCGCTCTAAAGCGCCGGGTCGCCAAACTAGACGAGGAAATGCGACGTGTCCTCCAGAGACAATCCCGCCACACATAGTGTTGCCCCTTTTTTAATTCTTGTTTTGGTGGGTGGGAATTGGGCGTTGGGGTTTTGGACATTTGGACTTTCTCATTACGGTTACGGACATTGTTTGGGTTTGGAGGGGTGGGTCAGCTTTTGTATTTTTTTTACATAGTTTATTTTTGTTAGGGTTATATTAAATCTATATTTCTACTTTACATACAATGTTGTTAATGTTTTGTAGGTGGGGTTACTGTTTTACATCACACTGTTTCCTTGCTGGTGCAGGTCCGCCCATATCCAGTGTTTGATTTAAATAATTGGCTCACTGTGTAAGACACAAACAGATAGATGCAACACCCCTCACTGATTGAGTTGTCCTACTAGTACTGTCAGTCTCTCTCTTCTAGTCTATGCATTCTTTATCTGGACTCAAAGGGGTGTGTGAATTGATTGAAAACATGTCCATTATTAATTATGCCTCCCCGAAACTTCTTTTACCTTTGCTTGAAGTTTAACTTAGGCACAGCTATAGCTGCATAATGGTTTCCTTTTTCTAACATGCCATAATTGTGGTGGTGGTGGTAGTAATAGTATTAGACACTGGCAGGGCAGCAGCATTTGCAAAAAAAATAAAATGAGACAGTCAGTCGCCTTTGAGAGACTGTTCGAGGAGTAGTAGAATGAAGTACAGTACAGAACTTACCGAGCAACAATAATATGCAAAAATATTGTACAACAAAACATAATGGTGGTGAGGATAGCCTACTAGACAGAGTTACAAACTATAGTTGTGTCGAGTCACTTGACTAGGCCTACAGCGTAACAGTTAGTGCTGAGTATGAGGATGATAACAAATCCAATCAATGCCGGCAATTAATGCTGAGTTATATGTTCCTTTGTTAAAAATCACCTCTAAAATATACTGCTCATGGGTGGGCAAGCAGAAGAAGTTGATCATTCTTCCTTCAAATTGAAGTACGGTTGCTTTCGCCACATCCGGCCCAGCAAGCGTGTGATTAATTATTGGTGTACATTTAATTTAGTCACACCTCAATTAGTCACACAGCCCGGGGGAAGAGGATTAGGGTTTGTTGAATGGATGGGAAGGGGGTTTGGGGAAAGGTTTGACAGTGAAAAACAGTACGCATGGATAAACAACAAACAACAATCTTTGTAGACTACCATATCCATATCAATATGTTAAGGGAGAAAAAGGAAATGCATGCATGATGATGATTGATAAGGAGATCCGGATTACACTTCTTGTTTAGTTGTTCCGGGCTTAATACTTTTACAGATAGCAAATACAAGTTTTAAATATTGGTAGGGATGAATCATAAACAGAGAGCAAACCGAATGATAATAATAACAACAAGAACACACTGTTGTAAAGATTGTAGACAAAAAAATGAATCAAATTATTTAAAAGAAGATGAAAGTTGATACTGTTACTGTGTTATCCTGGTCAAAAATGTGGACTGGATTTGCATCTTGGCATTCCTCTTGGTCCTCTCGTCCATCAATCTTGGGTGTCGCCAATCGCCAGTCGCCACGGCCCGCCTGGAAAAAAATGTAGATTTATTGGTAAGGTAAGTGTGCATTGTAATGTTTTCCCAAGTATAGGGCAAGGCCCGGCCTGTAATTATAGTTGGAAAAACAAAGGGGATATTGAGAAACAAAGTTGAAACAAATGCACAAGTTATGGTGTAGTGCAACAAGAACATTTCCCGAGGCGATATGTATGCATCATCTCTACTCTAGTCTGTTTCCAGCATTGACCTTCAACAACAACAGGACAGAGGAGGCCCACAGTGACGGCACGTTGCACATCCTCTGTTTAGAGTACTTTTTTTTTAAAGAGTTGGACAAAGCACATATTCATTCCAAACATAGCATTTTACAATTTAAGTTAGTAAATCAATGCACCGCAGTCATCCCACCGCTGCACTTGACTCCACTTCTACACAGACATTTGGGTCTGCTGTGGTTGTTGTTGACGTGTTTACCTTAAGGCTTTTTTTATGCCACTCATGAAACGTCTTCCTGACTTGTTATTATTCCATCAATCATCTCCGATACTTGTACTGACTGACTGTGAAGATCGGCCTGCAGTAGAAGTAAACATTTTTTATTACACAACAAGAGTAGAAATATTATTGACTTGAGTCACTCTTTAGTGTGTACAGTAAGACTTCTAGTACACTTTGACTTCACTTTGTGCACAACAAACAAACAACAAAAACACAAACACCAATCGCTCAGAGTCAGGTGTCCAATGCATGCCATTCACTTTCATTACCTGTTCCTTCTCATCTTAAGGTAACGGGCCGTCTTTTTCGCCATCATCATCATGGACGGTGCTGTTGTCATACTCAGTGTGCAGATTGAGTCCCCTTCCTGTATTCAATCAAAAGAAATGTATCAAGCTGCAGTAGAAGTACAAATTTCTTATTTGCAAGAAGGTAAAAATTGCCTTGAGTTACGTTTAGTGTGTACTGTAGAAAGATGATTAGTGCACAATGACATAACTTCATGCACAACAAACAACAAAATCACTCAGTCTGCGACTCTGCGTCCAATGCATGGCATCAATCATTACCTGTTCCATCTCATTTTCAGTTAATGGGCAGTCTCTCGGCTTTGAAAGGAGGATAGCTATAGTAGTCATCATGTTCCACTTTTTTTGGCGGGACTAGGAACGTTTTTATTTTTTCTTCTATTTTCCATCATCCAATCATCATGAGGGCATTGGATTTAGGTGGGAGATTCAATATGATGGAGCGGAGGAGCTGGATTTGAAGGACTGTACTGTCAAATGCAGACACCTGAAACTTGTATATTGAAATAAGAAGGGTAGAAGACGGTGGTAATGGATTTGTTGTGATTCAAAGTATGCAACTGGAATGACAGACACACAAATAAAGGAAAAAAGGGAGAAAGACACTAAGTGCAAGCCTAATTGTCAGGGAAGTATAGCTCGTCCTCAAACTCTGGGGGTTCAGCCAGTAGTAGGTAATCATGATGTGACACACTACTTCCGTCACCTGAGCCGCTGTCCTTATCTTCCTCACTTGCTTCATGTATTATGTAATTCGGTGGTATGAAGTGCTGCTTCATTTTGATCATTGTTAACCTCTCCACGTTTTTAGGCGAGAGACTGGTCCTTCTCACTGTTACAATGGAACCAGCAGCACTGAAAAAACGTTCGGACGAGACACTTGCGACAAGGCAAGGCAGATAGCTTATCGCCAGCCTGCTGAACAGTGGCCATTCAGCCCTTTTCCTATACCAATACTGCAATGGGTTTTGATCAATGTACACCTCTGTTGGGTCGTCCAGATAGGCCTGGACCATCTGCTCAATGTTCAGGGGTGCTGCTGCTAACCTTTTGGGGTCTTTTCTCTGTGCATCAGCACTTTGCTTATTAATGCCTAACTCTAAATACCAATCGTGTAACGATTCTACTGGGCCTAATGATTTAGTTATTGTTGCTGTTGTCGATAGTGATGGTGAGTGTTAAAAGCCAAGCGCACTGCCCTCAGCCTCCGAAGTTGCACTTGATGCCGCATGTCCTGCTGCAGTACTTCTTGTGGGTTGATCTTGCAGGCTTTTCATTAGCAGCAGTTCATTTTCCAACTTACTCGCTGCCTCAGCTATCCAAGTTTTGTAGCGGGCAACATCCATCTCTGAAAAAGGAATGAATGTCTTCAGTCCCAATTTTGCCAGTGGATCCAGAATTGTGGCAGAAATGTAATGCTCTTGTGACAAAATCTTATTTTGCATCCTTGTATTTTCAGCTAAGCGACGGGCTAAGCTCTCCACCAAGTCATATGCTTCCTTTTTGTCCTCTACACCTTTGTATGATTCAGACACCTTCTTCAGCTGATGCTCTAGCATTTGCAATAATGGGATAACTTGGCCCATTGTACAGTTGTCCTTGCTGACTTCACGTGTGAAGACCTCAAAAGGACGAAGCATCTCAGTCAGGCATTTAACTAGTCACCATTGGTCCATCTGAAGCGTCATGCCTTTCGCAGTAGCATCCAGTCTTTGCATGACATATTCATTGAGTGGCCTGTACTGCTCAAACAGACGATCAAGTATGTAATACGTTGAGTTCCAATGTGTTGCCACCTCCTGGATGAGTGCTTTGACTGGCATCTTATATTCACGTTGAATGATCTTCAGCTGCTTCCGAGCTTTAAAAGACTGGCTGAAATGAGTGCATCTTCTTTGGCAGATGGTCCGTAAGTTGCTGACTATGGGTTCTTTTTTCAGAAGTCTTGAACTATAATGTTTATGCAGTGCGCCAAACACGGAACTAAGCCCTCTTGGGCGCAGCCATTCAAAAACCTTGCTGCAAAACTCTTGCAAAATGTTTACAGCAGTATGAGATTTCTCCATGGAGAACATGGCTACAGTTGCATGTTTCCGAGTAACTTTAAAAATCTCAGCTGTGTCAACAGCACCTCGTTCAGATAGCTTATCTCTAACCCCCACAAAAGAGACCCAGTGTGCAGTGATGCACATGTAATCTGTGGCTTGGCAACTGGTCCACATGTCTGTTGTCAGGTGAATATTGTGAACAGCACTCTGCTACAAAGCTTGTCCAACCAAATTCCAGCATATCATGATGTAGTGCCGGAACAGAAATTCTTGTGAAATCGGAACGGCTGGGAACCTTCCACTTAGGGCAGATGGCTGACACAAATTCAAGGAAACCCACCCCTTCCACAAATGAAAAAGGGAGAAGGTCCAGTGCTAACATTTTGGCCAGGTTTGCATTGTACAACCGTGCCGTTGGGTGGTTACATTGGAACTACCCCTCCAACCTAAGCATGCTCTCAATGGTAGGCTGGATTACTTTCCTTTGTGGTGCTGTTGTTTTCATTAACCCACTTAGGCTCAACAACGCAGTTTGTCTCATTGCGGTACTCGGTCCCCTTGGTGTCTCAACTTGACTCTGAGTATGGCTCTTACTGCGGTGCCACTCAGATGTTACAGAGGAGGATGTGGGCGGTACCACTACACTACTGGGGACAGGGCTAGAAATGCCTCCCTCTTCTTCACCTTCCACCGCAATAATATTGTCCCCTGATTCTTCCTGACCAACTTCAATAAAGTGAGTTTTTCTACTTTGTTTTAAGTGAAGTAGGTGATTCTCCCACACGAAAGTGTGGTGTATTCTAAGATGTCTTGCTTGGACTCCGGTACCATAGTTTGTACCAAGCTTACCCCGCGGAACACCTTGTCGACAAATTGAGCATATAGCAACGTGCTCTCTCCTTTGTGCTAACAGAAAAGTAGTCCCAAACTGGGGAGGAGAACTTTCTGGCACTGCTGGATGTTCCACTTTCAATACCAGATGAAGTGGAGGGTGTGCTTGGAATGTGACTCTGTGCAGCTACACTGTGACTTTTACTACCACTACCTACTGAGATGGTTGAGCTGGATGTAGGTCCCTGCCGGGCCTTGGAAAATATGGCAGCTGGAGGTCGTTGTGGTGTAACCTGTGTTGGTGGTATCCGTGCTACATCCTGCTCAGTAGCAGCCTTTCTGGATAGGGTAAGAATGTTGGTCTCCATCCCCTTTGGGGCAGGAGTGATGTGCATGATGACTGGCTCGTCTTCATCAACATCATCCCCTCTTCTACATCTACCTCCATAACTCTACGTTTTTCTGGAACCTTCCTTTTCAGAAGCATTGTCTTGTGGTGTGCATCACTCTCAGACTGAGCTGGTGGCTGACAAATGGCATCACGGTCATCAGAAGCGGGGCTTGAAGAAGAAGATGATGGACTAAGCCTCCTTTTCCTTGCTGGTGGTCTGGAAGACAATAGATCTTCCGAAACAGTGGTTTGCTCCACTTTTTTCTGCAGGAAGCTCAATTTCCTGAAATGCCCCTATGTCAGGAGCAACAACTACTATTGTGGGCTGTTCTTGTGGCTGGTGCTGTTCTTGCGGCTGCTGATGCTGTTCTTCTTGCGGCTGCTGCTGCTGTTCTTCTTGCGCTTGCTGCTGTTCTTGTTGCGCCTGCTGCTGTTCTTGTTGCGCCTGCTGCTGTTCTTGTTGCGGCTGCACACTTATCTACTGAGTTTCCGCCTGCGTTGGTTGTGTACTACTTTGCAATAATGACATTTCAATATCGCTGCTCGTTAGTAGAATGGGCCTAGGTTGGTGGGGTTGAACTGCTGGTGTGGAGGTGCTGCTCCCAGCTTGGTTCCCAGATAACGCTGCTGCAGGCGCAACTTTTTTGGACCCAAAAAAACATTGGCCGGCACACCAGTCGTGGTTAATGGCACTTCCTTTTTCTGTTCCTTCTTCTCACCTGCAACTTTCTTGGTACTGGACCTGGTACCTTTCTTTGGGGCCATCTTCTTCAGATGTCAGGCAGGACGCAGATGCACAACAAGTTGTGGTCACACATGGACGTGATGCGCAGCAGGACTTCTGTGTGGCTGGCAGTACAATGGGTGATGATGATGACACCTCCTCCTCTGGTTTTTTGTGCACCTAAAAGCAAATAAGCCAGGAGAAGAACATCAGTGAAATGTTGCATTTGTTGTTGTGGTTCAGTTACTTACTGTCCTAGTGCAAACAAAAGATATAGTCTAGCCATTTCTGAGACTTTGTCAACAAGGGCTATGTTATACTACTGTGTACACACACTACACTCCCAGGAAGGATAGGAAAGAGAATAAGGACCACCAAAATAAAAATGTAATGGAAGTGGGGTGGACCCTATTTGCCATTAAATTATTTGAGCATCACATCATTCATGGAGCTGCTGCTGGCAAAGGGGGTGGATGGATGGAAGCAGTAAGCCAATAGGAAAACCATGCAGGACTATATGGCAAAAGCAGGACACTAATAACTCCCAACACAAAAAAAGGCCACCAGCCACATGGACACTCACAAATCACAAGCAACAAGCAGGGGGCCTGGGAAACACCAGGAGCTGACAAATGGTATATAAAAGCCAGGCAAAGGATGCATGCTAAAGCACACTGCTCTGCCTTTTTAATGCAACAAAATGCAAATACGAAAATTCACAGGCCCCAAAAAGGTCTGCAGGGTGCATGCATTGCACACCAACACACACCAGACACACACAACAAAGGCATGTCTTTACGATGCCCAACATCAGAAAGCCCACCCCAAAAAAACACTTGCCAACTCAATCCAATGCCATCCATGCCCTAAATGATGTCTACATTCAACAGACCTTTCAGAAACACTTGATTATTAAAGCTGTGGCTACCTGCTCTGAGCCTACTGGGTGAAAGCAGGACTCTTGGCAGACAAGGGCAGAGAAGCTTGCAGGCCTAGGCTTCAAAATGGCCACCAGCCACATGGTCAGGCCCAACAACATCAGAAAGCCCACCCCAAAAAAACATACTTCCCAACTCAATCCAATGCCATCCATGCCCTAAATGATCTCTAAATTCAACAGACCACACAGAAACACTTGATTAATAAAGCTGTGGCTACCTGCTCTGAGACTACTGGATGAAAGCAGGCCTGTTGGGAGACAAGGCCAGACAAGCTTACAGGCCTAGGCTTCCAAATGACCACCAGCCACATGGCCAGGCCCAACAACATCATAAAGCCCACCCCAAAAAAACACACTTCCCAACATAATCCAATGCCATCCGTGCCCTAAATTATGTCTAAATTCAACAGACCACACAGAAACACTTGATTAATAAAGCTGTGGCTACCTGCTCTGGGCCTACTGGCTGAAAGCAGGCCTCTTGGCAGACAAGGCAAGAGAAGCTTGCAGGCCTAGGCTTCAAAATGGCCACCGACCACATGGCCAGGCCCAACAACATCAGAAAGCCCACCCCAAAAAACATACTTCCCAACTCAATACAATGCCATCCATGCCCTAAATGATGTCTATTCAACAGACCACACAGAAACACTTGATCAATAAAGCTGTGGCTACCTGCTCTGAGCCTACTGGAGGAAAGCAGGACTGTTGGCAGACAAGGCCAGACCAGCTTGCAGGCCTAGGCTTCAAAATGGCCACCAGCCACATGGCCAGGCCCAACAACATCAGAAAGCCCACCCCCAAAAACACATTTCCCAACTCAATCCAATGCCATCCATGCCCTAAATGATGTCTAAATTTAATAGACCACACAGAAACACTTGATTAATAAAACTGTGGCTACCTGCTCTGAGCCTACTGGATAAAAGCAGGCCTGTTGGGAGACAAGGCCAGACAAGCTTGCAGGCCTATGCTTCAAAATGACCATCCACATGGCCAGGCCCAACAACATCAGAAAGCCCACCCCAACAAAAACACACTTCCCAACTCAATCTAATGCCATCCATGCCCTAAATGGTGTCTAAATTCAACAGACCACACAGAAACACTTGATTAATAAAGCTGTGGCTACCTGCTCTGAGCCTACTGGATGAAAGCAGGACTCTTGGCAGACAAGGCCAGAGAAGCTTGCAGGCCTAGGCTTCAAAATGGCCACCAGCTACATGGCCAGGACCAACAACATCAGAAAACCCACCCCCAAAAACACATTTCCCAACTCAATCCAATGCCATCCATGCCCTAAATGATGTCTAAATTTAATAGACCACACAGAAACACTTGATTAATAAAACTGTGGCTACCTGCTCTGAGCCTACTGGATGAAAGCAGGCCTGTTGGCAGACAAGGCCAGACAAGTTTGCAGGCCTAGGCTTCTAAATGGTCACCAGCCACAAGGCCAGGCCCAGCAACAGAAAGCCCACCCCAAAAAAACACATTTCCCAACTCAATCCAATGCCATCCAGGCCCTAAATGATGCTTGAAAGTGAAATACATTCAAAAAACACCAAAGGATCAGTTGCTTCATCATGCACACACCCATGAGGCCATGACTAGCTCAGGCCTACTACTGACTACTATCTACTACCCCACAACATTTTTAAAAAAAAGGAATGATAGTTACCAAAATTAAATTGTAGTTGCAACAACTGCAATGACCCCAATCAAACTGACACAACAACCACTTACTTGTA
This sequence comes from Lissotriton helveticus, assembly GCF_964261635.1. Taxonomy (NCBI): domain Eukaryota; kingdom Metazoa; phylum Chordata; class Amphibia; order Caudata; family Salamandridae; genus Lissotriton; species Lissotriton helveticus. The sequence goes on from NC_136059.1 coordinate 1,377,164,864, forward strand.
AAATATCCAATTAAAAAATCCTCAAATCCAATTGCAATGATGCAGCAGACAAAAATAGTGATCTTTCCAGCTCAAAATCCAAAGGCAGAATGAGCAGGAGATGGACAAAGCACTGGGAGGAGCCTGATGGAAAGGAACAGGAAGCTGGAGATTATGTGGCACTTCCTCCCTCTCCCCACCTTTTTAAAAAAGGACTCCTTGCACAAAAAAGGACAGCCAAATGTCAATCTGAGGAGTTTTTTTCATCCAAACAATCATAAATTGCAGAAGGTTTCATGCTGCTAGAGCTGATATTCTTCTCCAAATTGAAAATTTTACATGTTCGAGTTCTCGAGCTTCACATTACTTCAGCCGGATGATTATGGCGCGTCCAAAATGACGTGATCGCGTTCTCTCGCTCCCTGTTGCGTTGGATATGACGTGTTCGGGGTCTCTCGCTCCTTGTCGCGTTTGATATGACGTGCTCGCGTCCTCCCACTCTCGCTCATGGTGGAGAATGACGTGTTCGGGTTCTCTCGCTCCTTGTCACGTTCGATATGACGTGTCCGCGTCCTCACACTCTCGCTTGCGGTGCAGAATAACGTGTTTGAGATCTCCTACTCTTGCGGTGCATGATCGCGAGACAAATGACGTGATCGCGAGACGAATGACGTGATCGCGGGCGCGAACTCTCTTGAGATAGCTAAAATTGCTACCAACAATTCAACATCTCGTGGAGAACGCGACCGGATCGGGAAAACTTGTCGGCGAACGCGGGGATTTAAGTAAGGCAATCGCATGCACAAGAACGTATTTTTACAGCGCGAGCAAGAAACAAATTTCCGGGACGATGCGGATTGCAGAAATTTTGACATTTTTGCACTCTCCGAAAATGTCAAATTATCGCAATTTCATTACATTGATGACGTGATGATACTGGGAGAGACACAAGAACAAGTGCAGACTCAGTTAGACAGAATTGTGCAGCATTTGCAGAGAAAGGGATGGGAGGTAAAACCCGCCAAATTACAAGGACACTCTCAAAGTGTGAAGTTTTTGTGTATTCAGTGGCATCAGGGACACAGAGAGGTGGTGCCCCAAGTGAAACAATAGATTGGAGAATTTGCAGTGCCACGAAAGGAAATTCAGAGGTTCTTTGGTTTGTTTGCTTTTTGGAGACAGCACATCCCTCACTTGAGTCAATTCAAATGTATTGTTTGATTACTAATAACCATAACAAAATGTTGAAACCATGTAACTCATATGTACATATATAAAGTTTAAAAAGAAAGAAAAAAGGACCCAGGTTAGTGCCAAAACAGTGCAGTAATCGTGCGATAAAAATGGGTTAAAATTAAATGTTGTCTGAATATTTATTTGCCCATGTAGTTCAAGGTCTTTGGATCACATAACATTCACAGGATAGTTTTAAGAAAGTCTTAAAAAGGGACAAATAAATGTGACAGTTTGTATTAAAAAACTGAAGACAATGTTCAGGTAGGCCAAGCTGAAGGGGCCGGCGGCCGCTAACATTTTATTACAAAGGGGTGGCGAAGCCAACCAGCAGAAGATTTTCTGCCTTCTCTTTCCCCAGTATTTTAGCAGCTCTAATGACAAATTTGGTAAAGTGAATGTTCAGCTTTATATTTTCTGGGTTCATAGCTGCTATTATGGCTTGACTACTTGAGCGAGCACCTAGTTTGTTCCACTCCTCTCACAATAAAGTCCTTCTGTCGTTAAGCAGAGCTGGGCGTGTGCAGGCTATATGCTCCATGCTTTCAGAGTGGTAGCCGCATTCCCTGCATTCGATATTGAGACTGGGGCGCCGCAATTGTGGCAGATGCTTAAAAAAAGGCCACTGACCCAGCCTAAGGGCCATGAACTTAACCTTCCAAAAGAGTGAGTATGTGCTTGATAGGTAGAATGACTCAACCCCCGTTTGTAATCGGAGACAACAGCCCAGGCGTGTTTCCTTCTGGATAGTTTTGCCCTGTCGGAGTGTAAAGACCAGAGCCGGACACTTCGCTTGATTACGTTCTTCAATGCCTGTTGTGATGGGTTTGTGACCCAATAGTCCGTGACTCCGAGTAGCTGAAGGGAGTGGGACAAGTGGTGCCGATATTTTTGGCTAGATGTGCTGGTCGATATTTCATTCCAAAGTTTGGCCTCAAGACTGCCGTCCCAGAAGTTGCACAGTCTGTTGCAGAACTTAATAAACACGCCAGCCTCAAAGCCGTTGTGAACTAAAAGGCCAAGTTCTAGTCTGACTTGTGCTTGGGGGGAAGACCTCGGCAGGTGCCATGCTCATTTAAAGATTCTGGTGGTTGATTTGTTTAATGGGATATTTGTTGTGCCAATCATAATCTTGTGTCCGTATGATAAGGAGTTGGTGATCTTGACCTTCCTAACCTTGAACAGTGGAGTTAGGCTTGGCCCTAGTAGATGTTTTGAGAGTTTTGCCGACACAGCCTCAAGCGACAATGCTAGTGAAGGAACCTCTGGAGTCAAGGAAGATTCCCAAGTATTTATAATGTGACACTATGTTGATGCTTTCATTGTTGGAAAACCACCTACTTTTCCGCTGCTTCTGTTTGCTGAAATGAATTATTTTTATTTTTGACAGATTCAGTTCGAGAGCTTTGTCAAGTGTGTAGGGAAGGAGTTTGTCGAGTAGCCTCTGCAGACCTATCGTTGTGTGGCTCAGTAACACAAGGTTGTCAACGTATAACAAGTTGCTGATGCGGGTTCTGTCCAGTTGAGGCGGTGGGAGTTAAATGGAGGATAGGTCCAAGATGAACAGGTTAAAAAGAAGGTGCGCCAACACCGCTTCCTGTTAGGATCTTTTTTGAGACATGGGATCCGTCGCCCAACTTTACTCTTATCCAGGTTTGTGTGTGGAGTTGGATTATGGCTTATAAGAGGGCAGGGAGTATACCCCAGCACTCAAATTTTTGCCATAGGCAGTTGCGCGTCACCCGGTCAAAAGCCGTCTTGAAGTCGATGAAGCAGCAGTATAGTTGGATAAGACGAACATCTGCCTTCTCCATCAAAACAGTTATTGTCAGTAGGGTGCTGGTTGTGCCTGAATTAGCTACAAAGCCCGTCTGATTAAAGGGGAGGCGCTGAGTTGATTCAGCCCAGGTTGACAGTTCTTCCAGTAAAATGCTGGCATAGTATTTGAATTCAATGTCAAGAAGGGCAATCATTTTGTAATTTTTTGGGTCATTTATTTTATCACTCTTGTAGATGGGATGAATAATAGCACCTTTCCAGGAGTCCGGGATGTGGCTGTGCAGCCTGCAATGTAAAAACAGGGGTGCAAGGCGACCTGACCATGACTTTCATCTGACTTGAACAAGCCCTGTGGTAGTCCAATGGGGCCAGGGGCTCTGTCTGACCTGCCTTTCCTAATTATCCAGACGATGGTGTTTCTTAAAACTCCTGGTGTCATCAGCGTCTCTGGAGTTGAATCATTTCATGGCTCCTTTCTCTCAATTATTATTGCATCCGGGGTGCCTTCGACTGTGATAGTGGACCCGGTGTTGCCTGTGCAGCGGCCTTCAGTGAGTGGTAGCCAAAATGTGGATGTCAAATTGGGTCTGGGGTGCTCTGTCCTGCTTAAGTGTTCACTGAAGTGGTTGAATAGAAACTTGGTCCAGTCGTCAACACTTATGTTTGCGCTGCTATGTCCTTTGCCTCCTAATGGACCTCTCTTCATGAGGGACCAGATAACTTTGTGTTGGACTTTTTGCTGGCGTAGACTAACTTCAACCAGAACTGGTCTGACACTGATTTTTGTCTCTGTGCACGGATGCCTTCAAAGCTTTTTGAGCTTGCTGAAAGAGGTTAAATAGAATTGTGTTTCTCTGGCATTTTCTGGCCCGACGTAAGGCAGAGTTTCTTTGAGATTTTAACATTTTTATTGCAGGTGAAATGCGAAGTTGTGGTGTGTCTTGCCTGGAGTAAGATTTGGATGGCAATTCGTTTAATAAACTGTTCACAAGCGCTTCCCAGCCATCGACGATAGGCGTGTCTTTTTCTCATTGTAAATGTAGAAAAGCAACTCATTTCGCCGTGACAGTGGGGACAGCGCTGGACGTGCATTTCATTCACCTTAGGTTCTCCGAATGACTGTCTGATATTGTGCAAGTGAGTGCCTGATGGTGAGGCATGTTCGAAGATAATGTTATTATTTGGGGTCGATGGTCACTCTCCCCCTGTAATGGCACTCGATTAGGGCGAGCATTTCACTGTTTCCTTATGTAAAGTCCAGAAATTAATGGGCTTGGCCGTTAGTTCTTCTCTAGGTCAGGGGGTGTCTGTGGATGAGCGATGTTTATTACTATATAACATTTCTGCTGAATTGGAGGACTGCATATTCGCCCAATTTAGATGGTCTGAGTCCTGATGGTAATGTGGCGAGATGTGAGGGAACCGCTGGAATGTTGATCCTTAGGTCCTCAAACTGGTTGTGGAAGAGGTTGGTATTAAAATCTCCAGAGATTAAACAGGGTGTACTGCCATATATGCTTAAGATGTTGCATAATATTTCGGTCAGGCAGTTCAGTTTGGATTTATTGTCACTGGTGCAAGGAGAAATGTAGACATTTAGCAATAGTAGCTTGCTCTCTGATGTGAATTTTTCAACCAAGATGCCAGCGACCCAGTGAACTTCAAATTTTAGCTGTTTGATGCGTTCAGACATTCTAGTTGATGCATTGATTGAATGTCCAGCGCACAGTCTGCCGAACTTGCTCTGTCTTGTGGCGGGTGATGTGAATTCCAGGTACCCTTCGATTGGGTTGCTGGTTGATAGCCAGGTTTCCTGGAGAAGAATAATGTGTTTTTTTTTAAGAATCCAAGTGTGTCTGGAGATTGCAATTTCGACAAGAAACCGTTGATATTCCAGGAGCAAATTATTGAACCATGTTCCAAGTTATTTCAATTTATCCTACTTTGGGATAGGGCTGCTGGCAGCCATGACCAGTCTGCACTTCTGGTGGCTTGCTGCACTTCACTGCACTGGTCATTGCCAACTGGAGAGCGGCTTCTAGCTAACTTTAGAATGGAAAAAGGTGTCGGGCTTATGCTTGAAGCTGGGGCTTGGCTATGTAGGAGTATTGAGGGGTATCAGGGAACTCGGGCCTTTCTATGATTATTCCTCAGTTTTTGAATTGGTCAGTTTCCTTATGGATTTAGATGCTAATGTAATTAGCGTTGATTCTCCCGTTTGGGGGCCGATACTGTGTTTAAATTCAGTGGCCAGTATATCTTTTGATTCCAGCTTACACAGGTCCAGGTTCCATTTAAAAAGCCAGATTATGTTCTTGCAATTTAATATGCCGTGCGAGCCTTGAGAGATCTACTCTGGTCTTAACAGTAATTTGGTCTCATCAGTATTTGTGGCTGAGTTGTGGATTTCAGCGGGTGAGGACTTAGTTGGCTTAAGCTTTACTTCTGATGTTTGTTGAGGGATTGCTATACTGTACAAGAGGGGGGCTTGCTCACTGACTTGGTTGGTTGATGCTGATGTAAAAACAGTTTTGCTAATACACCCCAAAGGAAGTTGGCTGGATGGGGTTGCCGAATACTGATGGTCCAGTCCTTGGATGGGGTTAGCTGCGCGATGTAAGCCTGGACTGTTAGTCGTGAGTTGAGGTGGGGAAAAGAGTTTGGTGGTTGGTGAACGCTTTTGTGGGGGCGTGGTTGTGGCTGACATGTTCACAATTACTAGCTCTTTGTTGGTTTGTAATTGCCTGTTTCCAGTGTTTCCAATTTTATCCTGAGATATTAGATGTGGGGAATGCCTTGAGGCTTGAGGTGACTCAGTTTTTATTGTGCGTTTTACTTTTAAGGGTCCTTTTTGGGACGTTGGGGACTGGGCTGCTTGCAACTGACTGGTGGGGACGGTGAGCACTGTGCTCGAAGTCTGTGCTATCGCTGGTTTATTGCTTGTAAAATAGTTGCAAGTAGTTTTTTTGGGCTCTTCTGTGAGCCTATTATGGGATTTCGAAGTCGTTTTTTTCCCCGTTTTGATAGTCGATGGGCAGATTGCTGGGGGGATTTGCCGTTGGTAATTTTGTCGGTGGATGCATTAGAGACTGCTGTTGCTTTAATTGATGGTAAAGAAACGGGTGACAATTTATGGGTCGTGTGCTCTGGTTTCGGATGTTCGCCCTCTACAGGGGCCGCTGGCGTGGAGTCAATAAGTCTGGACTCTGGAATCCTCTGAATTTCTGTTAGTACTGATGACAGAAATCGAGGCAGTGAGGATAGAGAGTCAATGATGGGAGAGCAGCAACATACTGATTGAACTAGTTGCACTTGAGATAGAGCTTTTATTATCAGTAAATTGAGCGCCTCCAGTTTTTGATCAATTCCAACGGTGCACACAGCAAGAGTGTTTAATAGATCTACCTGTTGATCCATTTTGCCTGAGTGGTAGTTCAATGCTGACACTGTGAATTGAAGGGTTTGGAGGAGTTGTGACCAAAGCTAGTTTAGGTCAGGAGATGAAGGGCGGACAGTCGCCCTGTTGGGTTCTTAAGTAAAAAAAGATAAGTCGGGGCGTGGCCAAGAGCATCAAGATGGCGGTCACACTTTAGAAGTGCTCCGGACCCCGCCATCATCCGGTCTACACCTGCCAGCCATCGGGACCCCAGGGACCGCATGACACTGCACCGCCTACCTGGGGGTCTGAAGGTCCCTGCTGCCGCGCTAACTGATGGTCTGTGAGGCAGCGGGTGCCTCTTGCTTCTTGGACCTCCCTGCGGCCTTCCCAGCATGGCGGCTGCTGCCTCGACCGTCGGCTCCCTGCCCGGCCTGTGATCCGCACCGAGTGCCGTCTGCCTGGCCGGGGCGGAGCTCCGCTGTTCCCACTGCTTCCGACGTGCCTGTGGCTGCTTCCCTGCCAGGGTAGTGAGGTGCGGGTTGCATCGGGGAGCCGCCTGTGGTGTCATCCTTGCATCTGAAGAAGACATACTTCTGCACCGGCGATTTGTCTCCGCGGCCCCTCCAGGCTGCGGGGGATTGTTCAATTTCACCCTTGTGTCTACGGGCCAGTCCTGGTGCGGCTGGTGCTGCGGGGCCCAGACGATGCTTACCTGCTTCCTCGGGCTCCCCCTGCCTTCAGGAGCCCAGGCCTGATTGGAGCCACCTCGGGTGCAGCTGGGGGGCTGCATTGTCCTTACTCGCCCCCCTCCTCCCATACGAACTGGCAGTCTAGCCTTCCTGCTATGGGGGCCACTGCCTTGCTTCTTTGGGCTGATGCGAGTCTGGGGCAGATCTGACTATCGACAGAGGCCGGCGTGGGAAGCTGCGGACGGCGATCCTGTGAAGCTGCGCTGCGGAGGTGGCATTGGTGCTGCCTGGAGCTCCTGGAGGCCTGGACTGTGCTGGACTGTGCTGCACCTGCGTTTGAGAGGTGAGGAGGTGTGCACGTGGCCGTGGGGGCACAGGCCTCTGGGGGAGGTTGGCCGTCGATCAGGCGGCAGGAGGGACTGGTGCGCAGATCCATGGGCTTGTCCAGGGCCTCTTCTCCTCCTCCTCCTCCCTTCACCCTTGGAGCCTCGGAGGGTTGGTGGTTCCTCGACTGCCGCCTCGGGCAGTGGTTCTTGGGCTTCCCAGCGGGGACTCTGCTCTCTCCTATGCTGAGCGGAGGCGGTGCTGGCTGGGCCTACTCTCCGGGTCCGCTACTCCTGTTTGGCGTGGGGGCCCTGGGCTGAGGCCACTGTCTGGCGCTCTGGATGGATGTATGACGTTACAACGCATACTTGTACCACGCATACCTTTACAACGCGGTTTTTACATCGCATACCATTACAACGCATAGCGCTTTTGGGTGTTGGATAGTGAATAGTTTAATTTACTATTCCAACTCCAGTCCCCGTGGACACTAGGGAAGGTTATTGGATAGTAAATTAACCTATTCCCTATCCTAGAGCGCCCCCCAGAGCAATGCGTTGTAATAGTTTGCATTGTAAAAGTTGCGTTGTAATGGTAGTTCGTTGTAAAAGTTTCGTTGTAAAGGTTGTATACCCTCTGGATCGGCCACACGGCTCCGGAGGCGTAGGGAGTCCTGGTCGCGGGCCCCACCATTGGATTCTGTCGTCTGGGGCCACGACGCCCTGCTTCGGCCTTTGGAGTTGGCCTTCGCCTCCCGCGCTGCGGGTCCCGGGCCGGTGCGGCCCCCTAGCCTCCATCCTTGGTGGTTCGACGACCCAAGAGCTGTCTTATGATCCGTTGGGTGCTCCGCGGAGTACGTTAGGATTGGCATGGGGCGGCGTGAGTCGATTGCGCCCCGGGTCTTCCATCCCCTTTCCTTGACTCCTGGCCACCCAAACTGCCTGGAGGTCATTATGGTCCGAGACAAAATACCAAAGAACCCGACTACTCAAACCAGAATGGACCGGTTCACCACCACTGATCCCGGGGCTACCTGTGGTCCTGCTGGCGCGGGTGCCCCTGCTGCGCCAGACCTCTCTGTAATTCTCCAGGTGATCCAGACGTCGCAGTCCTCGGTCGAGGGCAAGATTGCAGAGGTCCGTTTCGACATCACACTGATCAGGCAAGACCTTTGAAACACCAACACTCGGATCAGGGAGGCAGAGTCCCCAGTGTCTGCTGCAGAGGACGATGTTCAAAAACTCAAGGCCCAGGTGACTCAGCTCCAGTCCCACACGCAGAAACTCCACCGGCGGGCTGAGGATGCATAAAACCGCGCCCGTCGCAACAACCTTCGCCTGGTTGGGTTTTCGGAGGGGGTGGAACAGGGTCGGTCAGCGGACTTTGTGGAGCGCTGGATACGCTCATGGATGCCCGAGGGAGCGCTCTCCCCCTGGTTCACGATCGAAAGGGTGCACGATTCACTTGCCCCCTGACCGCAGCCGGGTTCTCCACCCCGACCAATTATCCTGCGGATACTCAACTACCGGGACAGAGATGCTATCCTGGACGAATTCCGAAAGAAGCAGCCACTCATACACGAGAACCTGACGGTCATGGTCTTCCCTGATTATACCCGGGAGGTCCAATCTTAGCGTAGCTCCTTTGGGGAGGTCAAGCAGAAGCTGCTCTCGCTTAACATTCAATATAGGCTCCTCGTCCCTGCGCAGCTGCGAGTGCTCTTTCAGGGCAAATCCATCTTCTTTGAGACTCCAGAGGAAGTGTGGACATGGGCAACAGAGGAGCGCCCGCTATTGATGTCTGCTCAGGATCATGCTCCACCCACTGTCATCGGTGGCGCTCGGCCGGACGCTTCGACTCTTCGCCCGCGCCGCAGTCGCTCTGGGAGGCGCAAGTGCCAGCGACGCGCGAACTCTGCTTCTCTGATGGGCCCCTTGCAGGGACGTGCGCCTGGGCCCTCTGGGGAGGCCTCTCTGGCCAGGCGGCGCTCTGGCTCCTTGGGCCGCACCGACCTCAGTTTGGCTTCGCCTCGATCGTCCTTTATAGACCTTCCAGACACCGATCTATCCCGCAGCCCGACGCTGCTCACCGAGCTGGACTGATCACAGCACAGCGATGTTAGCCTTTCGCATGACGTTTGGGACTCCCGGTTGGGGTTGGTTGAGACTAGCGACTGAGATTGAGACATTATTCCACTGGGTCGCTAACTGTTCACCGATGGTATAGGACATGGACATCCTACTATGAGGAGGGGTCCTCCACGATTTACCCCGTTTCCAAGCATTTTTAGCTTGGTGTTTCAGTTCCCTGTTACTGTTCTGGCGACAGATGCTTCTGTTCCTGAAGTGTTGGGTTGGGGGATGGGAAGGGTTGGAGCTCCTGCTCCGGTTTGTTTTGTTTTTTGGAGCTAATGTTTTCTGCACCACCTTTGCTTCGTTACATTTGGGTGAACACTCTCCGCACACTGCTACGCATCCCTAGCCATGGGCCCTGGGCTTTACCACACCTCCACTACCCCAGCTGAGCCACTCTGCGACCTGACCCCCCCATGGCCTCCTCCTCCCCGGTGATTCTAATGCGCTCTCATCACTCCACCTAATGTCCTGAAACGTTAACGACCTTCTGGACAAGACCAAGCGTGCAGCCGTCCTGAAATACGCCCAGCGTCAGACGGTGGACATCCTCATGCTTCAAGAAACCCATTTGCTAGGCCAACACTGCCCCTTCCTCGCCCGCTATGGTTATGGTGCTGTCTGGCATTCTGGGTTTTGTAGGGGGTCCAGAGGGGTGGCCATTCAGGCGCGTCGTGCTCTATCCCTTGTGGTGAGTAAGGTGACACACGACCTTCGGGGCTGCTTTATTCTTTTGGAAGGAACCCTTGGGGATCGCCCACTTAACCTTCTGTCTGTCTACTCCCTTCCTTCTTTGCTGGCTTCTACACTCCGTGGTCTTACCCCGCTGATCGGGGCTTTGCCCTTAGGACTGACTGTGGGGGGGGGGGCGACTTTAATGCCATTATGGACCTGGGATTTGACATTGCGTCCTCTCCCTCTACTTCCAGGACTGCTCAATCCAATCTCCTCTCTTCGTGGGTGGCCAGTTTGGGTCTCTGGGATGCCTGGATACTGTGGCACCCGACTACTAGGCACTACACCCACACTTCTGCCTCTCACCACACTCATGCACGCCTAGACTATGCTTTCCTGCCGGTTCAGGACTGCTGAGCGCTCCAGGCGATCTCTATCCTCCCGAGGGGCCTGTCGGACCATTCCCCAGTGCTACTTCATTTAGGGGCCCTTTCCTCATCCTCCCGGCCGCTCTGGTGACTCAATGCCTGGTTCCTCCAAGATGAGGAGTTCAAGGACAGCATTGGTGCTGAACTCGGTGCCTACTTTGCCACTAACCAGGGCTCTGTGTCCTCCTCTCGCACCCTTTGGGAGGCCGGTAAGGCCACTATTAGGGGGATCACCAAGGGCCAGCTGAAACACGTGATTCCCTGCTATCACAACTGGAAGCACAAGCCACTCTGATTGAGGTGCTGGACCCCGGGGATAGGTCTGAAGTCCAAGAGCGGAGACTGGTGTTCCTGCGAGATGAGATTCGGCAGACCTCCCTGGAAGCTGCAAAGCTTCTTTGGCGTTCATCTGTAGCTCGAGTTTATGGCTGGGGAGACAAAAATGGAAAGCTCCTCCATCGCCTCGTCACTTACCCCATGGCCAACCGTGTCATACCTGAAATGGCGGACATAGACAGAACGCTCCTCCGTGCACCGGTGGCAGTGGCCCAATGCTTTGACTCTTACTACGCTACTCTACACTCGGTGCGGCCACCTGGCCTTTACCTCTCTGACCTCCTCCAACGGGAGCAGCTCCCTCTTCCGCGCCTTATCGAATCTGACACGGCTGCGTTAGATCTCCCGCTCGACCCTGAGGAGGTGTCTGACGCTATTTTGCGCTTGGCGGCTGGTCCGGACGGACTCCCGCTGGAGTTTTATTCATCCTATCAGGACACCCTGCTTTCACCTCTAGTAGCCATGTACAAGGAGGCGGCGGAGTGAGGCTCTTTTCCAGAGACGGACCTCGCTACCATCGTAGTGATCCCTAAGTCCCAGCCCCCCTCGCAGTGCTGCTCGGACTACCGTCCCATTTCACTTATCAATATGGAGCTCAAGATCTTTGCTTCCGTACTGGCCAATCGCATACGCCCGCATTTAACCCACCTTGTACACCCTGACCAATGCGGCTTTATCCCTCTCCGAGGGACTAGACACTGTATCCGACGTCTTCACCTTGCCTTTGCGAATCGACACCTGCTGACTCCCTACTTGTCCCTTCTCCTTATTGACTTTGAGAAGGCTTTCGATTCTGTCGACTGGAGCTATTTGGACGCGGTGTTGGACCAGATGGGCTCTGGCACTCATTTCCGCAATCTGGTGCGGTTACTATATCGCCGCCCCCTGGCGCAGGTCCTCGTTAATGGCGCGATGTCTCACCCCTTCCCCATTGGACGGGGTACGTGGCCGGGCTGCCCTCTTTCCCCGATCCTTTTTACTCTAGCTATGGAGCTGTTCGCTTGCCTTGTCCGCAGTGACCACTCCCTGACTGGCTGGAGATGGCCCGGCCTAGCGGAAGAGGATAAGATTGTGTTATACGCAGATGACGTGCTGCTGTGTCTTCTCGCTCGGGACCTCGCTGCCTTCAGGCACTGGCCAATTTTGAACAAGCATCCGGCCTGTGGCTTAACCCGTCCAAGTCCGTCTTCGTCCCCTTAGATCTTTCACGCGAGTGCTTTGATTGGCAGTCGTCGATTCCGCTTCGGCGGCTGTCTTTCAAGTACTTGGGGATTTGGATCTCCCGTCTCCCTGACCCCGCATGGGAGCTCAACATCACCCCGCTCGTTAAGCGGATCCGCGCCAACCTCCTTAAGTGGCGCACGCTGCCACTGAACCCTTTGGGCAGGATCGCCCTATACAAAATGATGATCCTCCCCCGTATTTTGTACATGCTCCAGAGCACACACCTCTCCTTTGCTAGATCTTGGTTCCGGGAGATGGATGGCATGGCCACCAAATTCCTTTTGGGGGGTCGAAGGTCCAGGCTGGCCTTGGCCCAATGCCGAATCCCACTTTTTGATGGAGGTCTCGGAATGACAAACCTCTACCTCTACTACTTAGCGACTCGTCTACTCACGATTCACGATTGGTTCAATGGTGGCTGGTCCGACCCGGCGTATCGCTTGGAGCTACACATCATGGGCTTCTCCTCTATCCAGTAGATGCTCTACAGGGCAACGGTTCCTCGTGCTCTTCCTGAGGTCACACGCGGAGCATTCTTGGCTTGGCATGCATCATTACGACATACTCAATGGGTGGGCAGGCTGACTCGTTACACTCCCTTGTGGTGTGGCACCAGACTTTGCGAAGTTGCCACCATGTCAGGGTTCCGGCAATGGGGCCTCATCGGGGTATCCTTGTTGGGTGACGTCTGGTGCGGTACCCATATCCGATCCTTTCAAGACTTACAGGCTAGGCATTCCATCCATCCCTCTGAATTCTTTTGATACTTACAGCTGCGCCACGCCCTTCACTCCCACATTCCAGATGGCACGTCTCTGCCCAAATATAGCCCGCCTGAGGCGCAAGTCCTGACCAGGGATCTGGGGAGGGGTGGAGCCTCTCAGATCTACCGCTCACTCGTCAACAATACCCCCGACTCCCTTTCCCTGCTCAGAGAAAAGTGGGAGGGCTGGCTCAGGGTTCTAGAGGTTGAGGACTGGAGAGACGCCCCCATGGATGATTGCGGTATCAGCAAGGCTGCGCCTGGTCCAAATATATTTTTTGCACGCCACCTACCTTACAGCTCTGCGTCTCCACCGCGCTGGGCTTCGGCCCGATGCTAACTGCCCCCACTGCTCCCATCCCTGCGCTGACTTTTATCATATGGTGTGGCTCTGCAATGCTATTCAGGGGTATTGGGAATTGTTAACACAAGACCTGACAGGGGTCCTGGGCTGGGAGGTGCCCCTTGATCCCATGCGTGTTCTGCTGGGCGTCACCGACGGTCTGGACGGTTCCAGGGCTGAGAAGCTCTTCCTCAATACTGCGTTGGTGGTTGTCAATAGGGACATCGCTGCTCACTGGCTTGACATCGCCCCTCCCACTCTAAGGTGCTGGCGCAGAGGGATGGACTGGTGTGCTGCGCAGGAGTGGCCTCTATACGTAGCCAGTGGGTGCCCCGAGAAATTCCGTCGCATGTGGGGGAAATGAGTTGGGGTACTCGACGAATGAGATGATGTGGTCCGCTCTCCAGGTGCACGTGGATATGCTATTCTGGATTTCTTTTCTGTGATCTTGATGTCATTGCGATGTGTTTGTCCCCTATCCTGCTAATGTACTATGTAGCTCTAAATGGTGCAGTTTGTTGTCGAATTCAAATTCAAACCCAATAAAATTCATTGTCAAAAAGATAAGTCAAACTGGGTATTGGGCATGGTATTATGGCCCCAGCCTGTACTGATCTTTTGTTGACAAATGTTGGCAGTTGATGATTAAACGGTTGAAGATAACGTTGTGGGGTTGCTTCGATGTTTGTTTGAATGGGTAGCACCATGCGGGGTGAGAACGTTAGTAGTTGCTATTGAATGGTCCTTGAGGGATTGAGGCTTGTTTGCTAAGGGAGAAAACTGGCTAGGAATCCAAACAGAATGATGGTTTGGCAAGGTCATCTGGCATCCAATGAAAGGTGAAGGGGAAACAGGAGCCAATACGTGAGAGTTGTTGTCCTGTGAGTCAAAATAGGACTGGTTGAGAGCCTGGACGAGAACCCGAGGTGATGGAGGTGCATCAGAAGCTTCTTTTGTTTGGGGATTGGCACTCGTTGGAAGGCCTGGGAGCGATGAACTGAGGCCTTTCTTGCCAGCATACACATGGATCATGGACTGGGCCAGTTTTTGGTGTGAGGCTGGGGCTACGGCTAAAGATGAGGCAGTTGCAATGGGAGTCAAGAGTATGACAAGTGAGCTTGATCTTGACTTCAAAGCGGATACAGAACTTCTGAAATAGTCCCTCAAAGACATTTTTTTCAATGAAGAAACTGCGATAGCTGAAGGTACCGATACTTGTCTTTGCAGTTTTAATCTTCCTTGAGAACATCGAATCCACCAGCTCCGGTTGTTATTTGTTGGACAGGGAGACTTAACTTGAGGTGAAGAGAAGACTGTTAGTGTTGTAACTCTGGTGCTGTATATGAGGCAAAACCCAGTTGTAACTGAGTTGGCCAATTTTGCCGGGTTAACAAGTGGGGATTGGTCCGCTGCTGCATCGTCAGAAACCCTCTTCTTAATGCCTTTTTTTGAAGGAATGGGTGGGGCTTTCCTGGTTTTCCCAGATCTCATCGCTGGGAGACGTAAGGGGTAGAGGGTAAAGGGTGGCCCCTCACATACCCCCACTGACCGAGCTGCTTAGAGTGTTAAAAACACCCATGAACCTCACTCGGGGGATCGTGGTTCAATGATGCAGTGCAGGCTGCAAACAACTGCTTGATTTCCTCACTTGATGCAGTTGAAGCAGTGGCTGCGGTGGCTACAATGGCTGTGGTAGCAGTGGCTGCAGTGATTGCTAAATGGCTGGTAGTTGCTGGGATGGCTGGAGCTAGGGTGGCTGAGGGAAGCAGCGGGCAGCCTTGGGTTCCTTGGCCGCCCTGTTAGCGGCAATGGTAGCGGCTGTGATGATAACTATGGAGATAGCTAGGTAGATGGCAGTGGCTGGAAGTGAAAAGAAATGAGGAGCAACTGGTAATGATGGCGGGAGCAGGCACACCGGGAGCGTGCAGGAAGCAGGTAGCGGGCAAATAGATGACAAGCACATGATGAGGAATGGGCAAGCGGGGCATGCTAGCAGAGTCGAGGCTGCACCCGATCTAATCGGGCCGCCTCTGCGATCTGCCAAGGGCACGCACTCACTGCAGCCACTGGCTAATGGTGGCTGTGCTTGCCACAGGAGCTCTGGCTCTGGCACCGGCTCCGGCCGATCTGCCGCTAATCTGCCATGCTCTCCGTGCTCTCCGTAACCCTCGGTGTCAGGGGAGGGTGGGGGGTCTCCAAGGTGCCATAAGGAGCCGCTGGATGATGGACGCTCTGCCGCTGCGCAAGACACAGACACAGGTCAGACACGCCCCTTCTGTCCTCACCAAGGAAACATCCTCCGGGACTCCTTAGCTCTGCTCGGCTCTGCTCTTGTGTAAGCACCCTTGCATAGGCCGACACCGCAGACAGGCACCGCAGACTGCTATCTGCAGGATTGCGGAAGTGCTCCAACCGCTCTGCCGCTCCTTACAGCGTACTCCTAGGCAGGGGGAGTGGGGGGCCACAGTTCACCGTTGTGGGGGTCCTCGCGGCAATCCTGGGAGTCGACAATGCCGCAAAACAAGTGCAAAGCCTCCTCACACTGCTACCGATGCCGGCAGCCGGCTGAAAATTGCAAAACACGGAGTGGATCCTGAACGTGAGCTAGCTGGCATGATTCAGACAATCAAGTTCTCACTCCTCAGCTGGAACAGAAACGGCACGCATCTCACTTGAGTCAGATTTTGTCCCCTTTGTATAAAATAACGCAAAAGAAAAATGTGTTTCAGTAGGGTGAGCAGCAGCAATCTGCATTTGAATTAGCAAAAGAGGCTATACACCATGCTTTGGATTTGTGGCCAGTACGGGAGAGAGAAGTTGAGCTGAATGTGACAGTACAAGGACCATATGCCAATTGGAGTTTGTGGCAGAAGCAGGGAAGAACGAAAGTACCTTTATGGTTTTGGACAAAGAAATTGCCAGATTCTGGAGAGAGATACACCCCCTTTGAAAAACAATGTTGCTTGCATGCTATTGGGCTCTGGTGGATACTGAGTAATTGACCCTCGGGCACGATGTAATTTTGAGACCTGAAATTCCAAAAATGCAGTGGGTGATGAGTTACCTCAAGACTCACAGAATTGGACATGCGCAGGAAGCCAGCATAATCAAATGAAAGTGGTATATACAGGATAGGGCCCGAGGAGGTCTCAAAGGCACCGCAATGTTGCATGAGCAGGTGGTAGGCACCAATGGAAGAGAAAGAGGTGTTGCATGATGTACCTGAAATAAAGGAGTCTCCTGTAAAGTGGGGTGAACCATTTAGCGAATTGCCAGTGGAAGACAAGAAACATGTGTGGTTTACTGATGGTACTGACAGGTGTGTAGGGGCTAAGAGGCACTGGAAGGCGGTGTCATACAATCCTGTGACCCAGAAATTGTTGACCACTACTGGAGAAGGAAGGAGTAGTCAGTTTGCAGAACTATATGCTGTGTATCAAGTTTTAAAACAAGAATTGCCAGGAACATGCCATATTTACACTGATTCATGGTCCACTGCCAATGGGCTAGAAACTTGGCTTCCCACGTGGCATGCTCATATTTGGATGATAGATGCAAAGGAAGTGTGGGACAAGGAATTGTGGAAAGAGATCTGGACCATGTTGACACAAAGTACAGTTACTGTGTATCATGTAGATGCTCATTGCTCCACTGACTCACTTGACCACTGGTTTAATTCTCTCACAGATGAAAAAGCTAAGATTTAAGAGGTCATAGTGGCAATGCAGGATTCTGACCTGGTTGGGATTGCGAGGTGGGCACATCAGAAGTGCGGACACTCTGGAGAACAGATTATTAGCAGTTGGGCAGAGAATAAAGGGATACACATTCCCCTAGATTTGATTAAAACTGTGATTTTGCAGTGCCCTGTTTGTCAGCATGCCCAACATAAATCAGCCCCACAGATAGGGAGAGGGCAGCTAGGTAGAGGAAAATGACCAGCACACATTTGGCAGATTTATTACATTGGGCCTCTGCCAACTAGTCGAGAATGTCAGTATGTGTGCACGGCTGTGGATACATACTCTGGATATTTGATCGTGTTTCCATGTAAACAAACAGGCTACTCATGCATATACATTGAAAACATTAGATGTGCTGATTTTGTATTATGGAATTCCATTACAGATCCAAAGTGACAATGGGTGTCCTTTCAAAGGCAGATTGGTGCAGGAATATTGTGTGCGACACAATATTGAGTGGATCTTTCATATCCCATATTACCCACAGGCTGCGGGTTTGAATGAGCGCATGAATGGATTGTTGAAAGATCAATTGAGAAAGTTGTCTGATGGCTCTTCAAAGAATTGGAGAGATAATTTGAGTGAAGCATTACAAATATTAAATAATAGACCTTTAGCACATGCAGAAACACCGTTGATGTGAAAGTTAACTCCAGCTTTGCAGATTCAGCCACATGTGGCTACTATGCCATTCTTTACTGGGAGACAGCTCCTGGAGCTATGGCTCCGTACCGTGCGACACAGTAAGCTGCAGGTCTTGACCTGCATGCTTTGAAACTGTACCGACTCAAACCAAGAGATATTACACTCATTGTGACAGGAGTGGAAATTCAGATACCCCAGAGCACTTTGATTTAATTGCCCCTTGATCTGCATTGGCTCTAAAGGGCACACACGTGCTGGGAGAGTCATTGATGCAGACTATCAAGGTGAAATCAAAGTCATCCTACTTAATAGTGGAGATGCAGATTTGATGATACAATCTGGAGACAGAGTTGCTCAAATGGTGATCATGCCAGTGGGGTAGTTAAGAAGGGGACTGCCCCAGCCCTCCTCACTGTATGTGGGGAAGGAGGGTTTGGCTCAATTGATAAGCACCCAGAAGCCAAAGTGTGGGTAGAGTCTCGAAATAGACCCACCAAACAGGCAGAAATCATTGCAACAGGAAAGGACAATGTCCTATTAATCATGAATAGGGAGGAAAAATGGGAACTTGTGCCTGCTGACAAATGTTACTTGTGACAATGAGTAATACCTGTTTTGTTTCTGTTCTTTTAGATCACAGTATGGCGTGTCTGTGCTCTGATTGTGCTTGCTGGAGTCCTTTTGGTCGTGTGAGAGTAGGGCCGGAGGGGACGAGGAGCCCCTTACCCCGAAGTGGCCTGCTGATCGTTCAGATTGACAGCGCTGCTGACTAGACCTAACAATATGTGGTCTTATCTTGCACAGACAGTTCTCAACAGATCGTACTTCTACATGTCCAACATGAAGAGTACCATGGATATTTTTTCGACGTGACTCGTAGCTGAACCTACCCCTGTTGATGTGCTTCTGTAGACTTTTAATGTCACATATACAGACTGGGCAGTGGAGGAACATGATGTAAGGTCTCATCTATCACCTTATGATTGTTGCCAGTTTTGTCCAGAAACTACTGATAATGATTGGAAGAACATGACACAAGTAATCACGTTTCACATTAATGTAGTCAACATTTGTTACAATTTAACTTGCGACCCAACTATCATTGGTAAATGTGTGTAAAAGCGACTTGATGGAACTGAACATATTACAAGCTGGCAGGAAGAAATTCTGTGCCAATAGCAAAATGACCACGTTTGCGCAAATGTGCAAAACCACATGGTGTGTAAGAATATAGTATCTGCTGCCAGTCATTTCAGGCATGTCAAACTGCCTGTAGGATGGTTATTCTCATGTGGGAATGTGACTTATACGTATATTCCAGCAAACATTACAGGTGGACCGTGTGCCTTTACTAGATTATGTCTCATGATGTTCCCGTTAGATCCTTCATCACATGCTCGGAATACGAGAGGAGCTGTTCAGCTTAGTGAACATTGTGACTCTGAAGTTAATTTGTTATACAAATCTGAATATATTAGTTTAGCTGCTTCATTAGTAGGAATTCCAGGCCTAGCCATTTAGAACTCTAGAACTATTAGTAGATTAGCATGTTTAATGGTGAAAAATATTAATCATACATCGATTGCTTTAGCAGAATTATTATTAGATGTACGGGGTGCTAGAAAAGCCATATTACAGAACAGAGCCGCTATTGATTATTTGCTGCTGAAACGTGATCATGGACGCTCAGATTTTGAGGGAATGTGTTGCTTTAATTTGTCGGATCATTCTAAGTCAATTCAGTCCCATATTGATGCTTTACACAAGTTAGCCAAAGAAGGCAAGCAGGATGTGGAACAGGGACGGTGGAATTGGTTATTTGGGTGGTTACCAGATTTTGGTGAACTTCGCTCTGTTCTAGGTGGGATAGCAGTAGCAATATGTATCTTGGTATCCTTATGTTGTTGTATTCAGTGTGTGCCTAAGCTTTTATCTATGCTTTGTCCCCAAGTGGTTGATTTTAGACTGATGTATTATGGGAGTCCTTAATCAAGGGATGGACTGTTATAAGTGGGGGAAAGGTGCATTGGCCATTGCCTCTGTTTTACATAACTGACTGCATTTTGTGCTATGTCTATATGCTTTAAAAGGATTATTACATGATTTTATGATGTCACAGTATTATACTTGTGCTTTCAGTTCAGCACATGAGTTACAGCTTCAACCTGTATTTTGGAAATGCTTGCTTGCTTGCTTGCTTGATAAACTTTATTTCGGCGAACAGCCATAAAAGCGTTGTTTAAAATACAGAATAGATAACTACATAACAGAATAGAAAACTACATAGAACAGAATAGATAACTACATAGAATAGATAACTGCATTCTTTTACGGTGTATAAAATACATCATAATTCTGATGTTAAAAATAAAAGAGGCATTCCCTCATTGACCTTTAGGTTAAAATATAGATACAATGAATTAATCATATATGAATTCTATCAAATTTATATACAAATAAAAACAGGTCACAGGGTGCCCCATCCTTTCTATGTACGCACAAAAAAAACCCAATCTGAGTTTAGTCACTGGGGAATTAAGAATTGATTAACTAGGAGCTTATGAGAGGCCCTTTTTAAGGATAGCATTACGAGTGCACCACATGGAGAACAAAAATCGAGATACAGAAAAAACAATCAGTAATTGTGTATCAGATTTAAGAACCCTAACTACCTCGCTACATTGGCCAGATCCCAAATTTATTATAAGTTGTTTTAACCATCGGGACCTTTGGTGTTTATATGCTTGACAGAAGAATAGCACATGTAAGTCCATTTCTACTGCCTTGTTACATGCAGGGCAATTCTCTGATTCAGAGCTTGCCCATTTCTTTGTGAATGAACGTAGTGGCAGTACCCCATGTCTGAACTGTAGATAAAGTTTATTTGCCAAAAACGGCTGAATATCGTCTAGTACCAATTCTATGGAGTAAACATCCTTCAGTAATAGGAATTCAGATGTTAATCGGCCCAAAGAGGTACTTGTATAAAGGCCCATAAGCTTTGAATCTCTGAAACTCAGAGCTAAATCCTTCTTGGTTATCACCATGGAACTTACTTTGGGGTTGCTCCAAAGGGTGGACCTACCGAGTGCCTCGCACACGGTTTTTATGTGTTTAAGCCAAGCAAGTTTCCAGGCACCCGGAAGCCCCATTAGTTCTGTAAGCTTCTCCCTGTAATGCACTAGCTCTGCGGAGCTCCACAAACGTCGCGAATACAATAATGATCGTAAGGAAGCTTCCTCTGCGATCGGTCTAACACCAAGGTCCATACGCAGAGGAACTAAAGGGGTACTAGATCGAAGCATCAACAGTTGTCTGATAAAGCTGTTTTCGGTGCACGTTAACCTATTTAGTACACAATGAGCCCAAATTTCTGCCCCATATAAAGAGGCACTTCTTGCTTGTACTTTATATAGCTCTAATGCAGGGCTGACAGCTCGATTTGCAGCACTCCTGTAGAATGTTTGAATGCCTCCTTCTACCTGGGAAAGTTTCAAGCTAGCTTTATTAATCTGGGAACCCCAGTCCATTCCCTCTGTTAATGTAATGCGTAGATAATCAAAGATGTTGACCTTTTCTAGTAGCTGCCCTTCTAGACTTGGATTTGGGCGAGCGGTATTGCCAGTGTTAAAAGACATATATTTGTTCTTTTGCAGATTAATTTCCAGGCCCCGATGCTTGCAGAAGGCACTAAAGATGTCCAACGACCTTTGGATCCCCATGGGGGACTTTGCAAGCAACAAAGTGTCATCTGCAAACATCAGGGCCGGAATACTACGATTGGCCAACCTAGGGGCATCAATGTTCTTGCCCGCAATAAGTGCGTCAACATGACCGTTAATGTAGAGGCTAAAAAGGGTTGGTGCCAGGACGCAGCCCTGTCGCACACCCCTCTCCACCGGAATTAGGGATGTTAGGCCACCCTTGTTACCATAACGGATCCAGGCAAAGTTGTTATAATGCAAACGTTGGATCAACTGACAAAGGTATTCAGGGACTCCCATATCGAACAGTGTATTCCATAGCTTGTCCCGCGGCACTAAATCGAATGCAGACTTTAGGTCTACAAAGATGAGGTATAAACTACCCAGTCCTAATGTTATAGTTTTCCAATGAATCATTTGCAGCCTGAATATCTGGTCGATAGTGGACATCCCTTCCCTGAAGTCAGCTTGGAATGGGGAGAGAATGTTAAACTCATCCATCCAAGACTGTAAACGTACCAAAAGGATATGAGCAAATACTTTTTGGGACACATCAATTAGACTAATGGGGCGATAATTAATGGGTAGTAAATGAGACCCCTTTTTAAAAATGTGGATTATTTCGGCCCCAGCCCATGATAGGGGAACAGCCATACCACAGACGATCGCGTTGAACAAGACTAACAGATAGGGAGCCCAGACAGCTGGTTCAGAGCGAAATAGGTTGCCCGGGATTTTATCTAAACCTGGCGCCTTTGCCAAGGTTATCTTCCCCAAGGCTAGAATCACCTACTTCAGAGTGATTAAGTGATGATCCAAGATACAAGGGGTCCGTTGTGAAGGAGTCTGAGTTTGTAGATCTTTATCCTCACCAGTTCCCACATATAAAACCTCAAAATGGGCCCTCCATCCTTCCTCGCTTATATTAGGTTCATATGCTGATTTACCTTCCTTGGTTCCCAGATTAACCAAGTTCCAAAAAGATCACAAATCACGGATATTTAGAGGCAATCTGATTTCATCCCACATATTAGATGCCCACTTGCATTTGGCCTTTATCACTTCTACTTTATATTTGTCCCTTGCTTCTCTAATCTTTGCTCTATCAGTCTGTTTAACAGTGTGAATTAGATTTGTTTTAGCATGATGGCATTTCGCATTATACCAGCTATAACAGGGGTTATTCACAACCTTTGCTTTACTGTCTTTACAGACAAAAGCGGCCACTGTAGTAGTGAGGTCTTGATGGTTTATTGTCAGATCGTCAAAACACTCCTTAGTGGTACCAATTTGACTGACAGCCTCCAAGTATGGGATAACGTGGTGATATAATGCTGCCAGAGTTTCGTTGGACCGGACAAGTTCTGGCCATCGAACTCTTCTCCCCCCATTGGCCTGTACCAGACCCTGTGTGTTAACTGGGTTATTTTCCATCAACCTCTTTGTACTGGGTATTAGAATTTCTAAGAAAAGGGCGTTATGATCACTGTCAATACGAGGTATAATTTTAAAGTCACTCACCCTATTCCACAAGCTTATAGAGACCATTATGTAATCTAGAAAGGAAGAATATCCAGGTCTATTAAATGTACATACCCCGGGATTGTCTAGTTTGGTCCTTCCATTGCATGCTCTTAAAGACAAATTTAGTTAATGTGGTTAGCTGCAATACTAATGGTGTCCAAATATTCACAGGGGGCAAGTTTGACTCTGGAATAGACCAATGTCAGTCCTCCTCTCCGAGTACACCCATATGAAGTCCTTTCAAAGGCTCAAAATGACAATTCATGTCCCCACCCATAATTATTACTACATTATCAGGGATAGCTGAGAGAAAAGAGGTTAGATCTGTTAGGGTAGGTGAAGTATGTCGCCTAGGGACAGGGCGGGAATACACATTAACTAAGGCCATTTTTATTCCTTTGCCGAAGGTTAAAAATACGCAAAGGATGTCATGAGAGGATGTATCCACACGTTTTACCTCACATCCCAAGTGTGTTCCCACCCATGTACATAACCCTCCCGATGGTCTGCCCCTCCCCATTTGTATAGCTGGGTTAAAGAAGGTTGCATAACCAGGTTTGCTGGGTTCTGATCTGGCCCAGGTCTCTTGGAACATACATAAGTCATGTTGCTCAACCAGTTAATTCCAGTCAGGATCATCAATCTTAGATGCCATGCCCGCAATGTTCCAAGATAGAAGCCTTACAGAAGGAGGGGAGCACCTTAATGATATGCTTGCAAAAAGAGGATCTGGATCCCCCATAACAACTGATTGGACCCTCCTATCAGGGGGCAAACAGCTAAGTGAGATAGAGGGGCGAGACTCTGGGCACTTCACCCCACCTTCCAAGTTGGGAATCTCAAATCTCTTAACTTCACAACTATTAATAACCATAGCACAATTTTCCTTGAGACCCGAGCATTTAAAACTTTTAGGGGCGTCTATAACAAGTGTGGTATCCATGTCCCTTAATGGAGAAGCTTGGTGGTTGACAATACCCAAGTACATCCCCAGCCTGGGATTAAGTCAATCTATAGCATCCAGAGGATCAAATCTATTACAAACCGGGATATTAAAAAACGGTGGCGGGCACAAAGGGTACTGGTCAAAATTACAACGGAAATTCCTGTGGGACCATGCCTCTTTTGAGCTGGCCAATCTGCTTCTAATCACACCCAGCTGCATACCACCCCGGGGATAGAAGTAGTCATGTGGAAGTAAACAGATGCCAGCCTTTTCCCTAAGATTAGCACTACTAATTAATGAATGGACCATATGCTTAGTTCTGAAATTAATCACAATACAATCCCCATTGATATCTTTACCTCTTTGACCCACCCATCCCACCCTCCGTGCCATAATGATTTCTCCAACGTCCCTAATTTTATATTGTTTGTTTAACAAAAACCAGTGACAAACTTTATTTCTTAGTTCAATAATGACTCTCTACGCCCTTTTTCTAGCACTGGTACGCCTGCCAGGATTTGTACAAGAGGGACTGAGGCTGGTGGGAGATCTAAACAAGGTAATGGGAGAATCGAATCAGAAGATTCCATAGGTAGCACATTATTTTCCCTACTGTCTACTGGGTTGTGGACCTCTGCATATGGCATAACTGGGTCACTTTCGCTACTTCTAGCCGGCAGACTTTGGGAGTCAGTATTATTCAGGGGGACCTTACCTAGCCCTACTTTAGGGCCCCTAGCTGTTTCCTCTTCTGGGATAATATTAATACTACTCGAGGATTCATGATTGGTCCCTATGGGTAAGATCGGGACTCTGTCCCTCCTATTTAGGTTATTCCTGTCTACCCATTGTTCCACCATTTTGGCTAGCTTGTCCACTCGGTCCCAAATGTTTTTTAGTTCATCCCTGACAATAGTCCTTACTTGGATCCGCATGTCCGATATGACCTCCATAACCCAGGCCGGTTGTTCCAGAGATATAGTGTTAGATAAGGGTTGTCCCAGAACAATAGGATCTAGTACAGGCTTCAGTGGTTTGGCGTCCTTTGACTTGATTTTTGGTCGAGTGGCCGGTTTTCTGGTTTTGGAGCGAGCGCCCCTGGAGGCCAACTCCACTGGGCTTTCAGGGACGCATTCAGGTGATGATATTGGGGACTCCAGATTCGGCAAAGAAACAGACCCAGTAGCAATGCGAGGGGAGATTGGAGGAATCAGATTTGGAGTGAGAGAGTCGCCTTTCAGTCAGCTCGATTTCATTGGCGACGACCCCAATGGCTCTTTGTAGCATTTTGTCAATGGCAGTTGGCTGCACAGAAGATAGTATAGGGCCTGGAGACAATAGAGGCTTGCGCCTACCCATTTTGAACAGTTAATGCCAGCTCACTAGGATTTCAAATGGAAAAGTAAGGTCACGCACCTGCAGCCAGAATGGAGAAGAAGATTAAGGGTAGTTGGCCCAGCCCAGCCTCTTCCGGCCACTGATGGGCAAGCGTGAAGCGCTAATGAGGGCTGCAGGCGCCTGTTGATGACGCTATGAGCGTGCGCCTCTGAGGGGCTGTTGGGATCTGTAGTCACCGGAGTGGTTTCAGCGATGGCCGTTTCCCTCACGGCAGTCCCGATCCAGAGGGGCCTCCCACACAGCCCCTGCCCCAAGCAGCCAGGAGGATGACCAGTAAGTGGAGGAGGGTGAATAGAAGAGCTGTTCCCCTCACGGCAGTAGGCGACAACCAAGTGCGCGTCCCTGATTGCTGTTAGGGTGTCCGGGTTGTTGGGGCAAGGCACAGGGCTAATCGGCAAAACCCTTGTGTAAAATCTTGATCTTAGCCCCTCTTTGCGCAACTCTCTTCCAGACTCGCCGGTTATTCTCCTCCCAACCCCACTGTGTTGCTCGCTCGCTTACCTTTGCATGGAGCTTTTGCTTGGAGCACGGTGCTCAGCGCTCGGGGCACATCCAAGTGCTTTAATCGTCCCTCGCTCCAGCCTTGCTGCCGCTCAGTCGCTCACAAACCTCCGCAAAAAGCCACTCAAGAGCCGCTAAAAAGCCGGTAAAGATCCGAGCCATCAACGCATTTGGGAACTGCAGCGGCCATTCACCTCCAGTGCGGCTTCTCGGCTTCCTGGGCGGTAGTGGTAGTGGTATCTTAAGTTGAGAGGTTCAGTTTTTGATATATGTAAATGGTGATAGTCAAAGGTCATGGGGTGGAATGTAGTGAAAGAGACACTCTTGTGGTTGGGCACCGTATGATGACCTTCAACTACCACCATTTTAACTGACTTTAGTGTGTTATTTTACCCTAGCCTTAATATAGGATGGTCCTGCATATGCCTGCTTCTCTTCTGTCTTGTAATCTTGTTGTCTTTTAGTGAGAGCTGTCACGGAGTAGAACAGTGCATTTATATTAAAAGTGCTTACTATTAGCTTTGACATGGCCTCATGTCACTTGTTTTCTGGCTTTGCCTTGATGATGAGTTCTGACTGTTAACTTTGACATGGCCTCATGTCTGACTTTGCCTTGCTCCTGCGTGCACAGGAGTGCTTGTGATTCATATTCAAGGTCTTCCTGCTCCTCACTTGTTTTTCGCACCTCATCGACCAGAGTGAACTGGATATTATCTGTAGAATATGCAATTCTGCAACAAAATGAAAATACGGGATCTTGGCCAGCCCCCATCTTGGCCTTGACGCAGACTGGTACAGCCAGCTTGTTTTTTTTCCAATGAGAAGGGGGTGAGGTTTTCTAGAAGCTTCGTCCTACGTTTAGTAATTATATTTAAGCTGGGAACCTTCGAGGGCCAGTTGGAAGTTCATCACAGAATAGACGTATTGCTGTGGAGGTGTCGGAACTTGAGTCTTGAAAGAACTCCTTCCTGGGCTGTTGAACGGGCTTACCCAGCTAGAGTTTGCAAGGATGTTCCAGAATCAGTCGGTGAGGTGTTCCTAACCATTTCTGTACATATTTTCTATTCTTTGCTACTTGTATATATATATATATATTGCATTCTATTTCAATTGTTCATTTACTCATTCATTTGACATTTGGGAATCTGCCTTTACTGATATATTTGGCTTACCTTTCTGAACATTGCATTAATAAACTTGTGTGTGTTATTTTTAAATGCACCTGAATTTGTAATCTTGCCTCGTCTTTAGGGGGTGCTGCTCAAAGTGTATTATTAGAGGTGCAGTGGTATATTTGTCTTCAAAATGGGAGTGAAAAGCACATTCTTTAAAAATGGTAGATGGGAGACACCAACCTTCTGGTCCAATTCGCTTTCAAACACCCGACTTAGAGCCATAAGCCAAAAATATCATGTAGAAATGATTGTATTCAACATTATTAAAGCTCGCAATATGATGTTATACTTGGATTACCCTGGCTAAGTATCCTTAATCCCACTTTTGATTGGGTGAATAGGAAGGTGGTATACGCTTCACCTTATCGTGCATCTACGTGTTGTCCTGTACAGTACCTAACGATGGGACATACCATAGCTACAGCTGCACAAAAAGTCATTGAACTCCCTGACATCTACACGGAATATACAGATGTCTTTGGTGAAAGACAGGCAGAAACCTTACCACCTCACAGACAGCATGACTGCCAAATAGATCTGGTAACCAGGTGGCTGTTTCCTATGGAAGAGTGTAGGCTTTATCAGAGCATGAAAATGAACACCTTCATGATTATCTAGAGACATATCAAAACAACTGGTTTATTCGTCCATCCAAATCCCAGGCAGCTTCGCCACTCTTCTTCATTTCCAAAGCGAATGGCGAGTTAAGAACTTGTATAGACTTCAGGGCATTGAACAAAATAACGGTGAAGAATCGATATCCGCTTCCTTTGATTCCTGTCTTATTAGATCAAGTACAGAAAGCCATGATCTTCAACAATTTGGATTTGAAAGGAGCATATCACCTGGTGCAAATGAAGCATATCAATGAGTGGAAGACAGCCTTTCGAACCCGGTACGGGTTATTCGAATACCTAGTTATGTCTCTTGGGCTGTGTAATGCACCTGCAGCTTTTCAATACTTTTTGTATGACGTTCTAAGAGAATATTTGGATGTATTCACAGTAGTATTCATCAATGACATTCTGGAATATTTTTCCATTCATCAAGAACACAGTCAACATGTGGGAAAGGTATTAAAGTGCGAGTTTCATGTAGATAGGGTGGAGTTTTTTAGGGTGATGTTATCAGGCCACAGTCAGGTGATTTCAAAAAGGAAGGTGTTGGCTGTTCAGAATTGGCCTACTCCCATTAACGTTCGAGACATACAGTGGTTTTTGGGATTTACAAACTTTTATTGCCGATTCATCAACCAGTTCTCAAATGTTGCTGCTCCCATCACTAAGCTTTTAAGAAAAACAATTCAGTTTAGCTGGACTAATGAAGCAGATCAAGCCTTCAACAAATTGAAGAAAGCCTTTACGTCTGCTCCCGTTTTGGTTCATCCTGACCCTGACAAACCCTCTCTGGTGGAAGCAGACACTTCTGAGATAGCAATTGGAGCAGTCTTATCACAACGTGATTCTGCATTAGTCTTTTACACCCTATTTTATATATGTCCTGAAAGCTTAATGAGGCAGAGGTAAACTATTCAATAGCTGAGAAGGAACTTCTGGCAATCAGAGATGCCTTTTAAGAATGGAGACATTACCTCATGGGAGTCAAACACATAACCACTGTATATCCTGATCACATGAATCTTCAGTTTATGAATTCCGCTCATCTTTTATCACCTAGACATTTAAGGTGGATGTTGTCACTTACAGACCAGGGAGTACGAATAACAAAGCAGACACCCTCACTAGACAGGAATCAGTGTACATTCCTCATGAATAAACAAAACATGCAATCATAGATCCTCAGCACGTTATCAGTACCTACAAACTGAACGATTTTTAGACAAAGTAGTTTGTGCAATAAAAGGCCCTAAATGGAAGACACGGTTGTCCAATCACAAAGACTGGAGGGTTAAGGAAGATTTACCCATGAGGGGTACGCAATTTTTAGTACCTACGAGGGAGTTACAAAACAAAGTGTTACAGTGGTGCCACTCAGCACCTATCACAGGACACACTGAGTTTGAAAAGACCAGAGAGAGAGTGCTCGGACAGTTTTGTTGTCCTTCCATGACTCAAGACATTCAAGACTTGATTCATAAATGTGAAGTATGCATGTAAGTAAAGGCAGATAGAGGATGTCCTTATGAGTTATTAAGACCTCTACCCACTCCGGAGGTACCCTGGGAACATATTTCCTTAGACTTCATTGTGGGATTACCAAAGTATCAAGGCTGTACCACAATACTGGTTGTAGTAGATGGTCTAACTAAGATGTGCACTTCCTAGCCTGCTCACAAACAGGACAGGTAGCTCAGCTGTTACTTAAAAACATTGTAAGATTACATGAGCTTCCGAAGGTGATTATTTCTGACAGGGGGACACCGTTCACGGCACAGTTTTGGAAGGTGTGGTGTTCTGAGCTTCAGATATCATCAGCCTTGTCCACAAGCTTTCATCCCCAAACAGATGGGTAGACTGAGCGCTTAAATCAGACCCTTAAGCACTATCTAAAATGTTATGTGGCCAGCAACACTGAGGAGTGGGTTGAATGGCTATGGATTGCAGAAGTAGCGCACAATATCATCAGCCTTGTCCACAAGCTTTCATCCCCAAACAGATGGGCAGACTGAGCGCTTAAATCAGACCCTTAAGCACTATCTAAAATGTTATGTGGCCAGCAACACTGAGGAGTGGGTTGAATGGCTATGGATTGCAGAAGTAGCGCACAATATCGCACCACATAGAACCATTATTTTTGTTCCTTATTTTAACACCTATGGGTTACCATCCTTGATTCCTTCCTTTAATATACCCTGGGGGAGGACAAAAAATGCCTACAGTACAAATAAGGGTTAAACACATTCGAGAGCTTATGAAAATCACCCAACAGACACACAGGAAGCTAAAAGTAAATACAAAAAATACGCAGATGTACATAGACCCTCATGCAAGGTAGGAGATGGGGTCTGGTTAGACACAAAAAACATACATTTCCGAAAATATAGTGTTTAATCCATTCTACATTCGTCCGTATAAGGTCAGTAAGATAATGAACTTGCTTTACCCAAACACATGAGAATTCACAGAGTTTTCCACGTTTCACTGGTTAAACCTTCATTCACCTCAGTGAAAAGACTAACCCCTCCTGTGTGGGTGGACCAAGAACCCGAATATGAGGTGCAAGCAATAGTGGACTCCAAAAACAGAGGTAGCCGATTGTGGTATTTGATTGCGTGGAAAGGTTATGTTCCTATAGAGAATTTGTGAGAACCTCCTACGGGGGTACATGCTCCACGTCTGATAAGACAATTGCATCTACAGAATCCTTCTAAGCCTAAACCCTGACAGCATACCTTGGAGTGGATGTGCTGCTACGATCCTCATCTTTCCATCCACTGCCAGATGCTCGGAGCGCTGTGCGGAACTACAAATCCCAGCATGCCCCAGCACTTCCGGGACACGTGATGTGCTTCCGATTGTGGGCGGAGTAAAAGGAAAGTCTGTGCACCATCTGAGTGCAGAATATTCCCGGTCGAGAGGGAGAGGCTGGATTGCACGTTTGCCTTGAAGGGTCGGGTAAGGTTGCCGCGGCACCACTATTGCTTATTCCTGGCCAATTCTGCTGTGCACTGTTTGTTCTGGTTTCAAGTGGGTGCAGGAACCCGTCGAGCCAGTTTTCTGTTTCAATCTTGTGCTGGATGTTCACATGGGTGAAGGAACCCTTGAAATGTATTACGTGTTTACGCTGGTGCTGGAAAAAGCACTGGGAGTTCTGCCATTGTAACACTAAAGGCACAGACATCTATGTGAGGGTTATTGTCAGATTGGAAGTGACTAAGCCTGGGCATACTGTTTCCTGATATTCAGACTGTTACCTTGGAACATGTATTCAACCCAAAAACCTTCCTATTCATGCTCATTCTCAATTCTTATGGTCATTGGAAAAACTCTTGAATTTGAATTTCCGTATAAAAGGAATTGCTAAAGGACAAAAGATATTAAAGAGTGCGATGTGATAAATACTACAAAACCCTGACATATTTATTTTCATGATTTATGTGTTTCATGCCTAGCTAGAACAGGGGCCCTCGTGGGAGTGAAGTCCACAGCCTGTGATGACTGTAAAGGCAATTCATATGGTATGTAATGAAAACTACTAAGACTGTTTTTTGTAGCCTTGTGACTAACCACAGGAGAAGAATACTATATCTATTCCATAGATACACTGTACTATGCAATTATTCTGGAAGTAGAACAAAGGATGTTCACAGCTCTTTTCCTGTGACTATAGCGTGATGACCCCGGGTGTTAAAGACCCATATCCCTCTTGGACTCTGCAGTTAAGATCTTAGGCAGAGTCCTTCTGGTCAAGTTGAGGGATAGCGTTGAGAGCTGCGGGGGGCTGGCCGACATTCAATATGGGTTTAGGGAGAGGAGAGGAACGGTAGAGCAATGCTCCAACTTACATCTGTTGATCTCGAAATATACGGTGGCCAAGGAGGGGTCTTTATTCCTAGCGTTTATGGACCTCTCCTCGGCCTTCGACTTGGTGAACAGGTCTAAGTTGTGGCCCACTCTCCTGGGGATGGGGATAGATGAGGCACTGGTTAGGTATATGGCGTCACT
Organism: Lissotriton helveticus; assembly: GCF_964261635.1. Classification (NCBI taxonomy): domain Eukaryota; kingdom Metazoa; phylum Chordata; class Amphibia; order Caudata; family Salamandridae; genus Lissotriton; species Lissotriton helveticus. The sequence goes on from NC_136059.1 coordinate 1,377,196,409, forward strand.
TCACCAAGAGCTATTTGCTGCAGTGCGGGTTACCAATGAGGGAAGGTGCACGCCCCGTTTTAACTCCATGCGCGGGGTCAGGCAGGGTTGTATATTGGCCCGCTACTCTTCACTATTTATATTAATGGTTTGGGTGCCTACCTGGAAGACGTGGAGGGAGACGTTCCGCGTGCAGGAGCAGCTAAGATCCCCGCTCTCCTGTACGCGGATGACGCGGTGCTGATAGCTCGCACTGGTGTCTGTCTTCAACGTCTTCTGGACGCCTTTGGTACATTCATGGACCACCTGGATTTAAAAATTAATACGAATAAATCACACACAATGGTTGTTGGGCGCCAAAGAAATAAGGGGATATCTAAATCCTTTGAATGCAAAGGTGAGGTTGTCACCCGAGTCCCGACTTTTCCCTATTTGGGGGTCCTTTTTGATCAAAGGGGCTCTTGGGGACCCCAGGTTAGAGCTAAGAGGCTGGCGGTGACTAGATCATCAGCTGCCATCATGGGATTTGCAAATAGGTTGGGCGCTAGGCCGATGGAAGCCCTTTTAAAAATTTATAATAGTAAATCCGTTGCACTGGCATTATATGGTTCACCCCTCTGGGGTTATGTAAACCTTGAACCGATACAGAAGGCGGAAAACAGATTTTTACGTTCCCTTTTGTCTGTCCCACAGTCCACACTGACTTTTTCCATACACATGGAGGTGGGCCTGGATTTCGTCACTGATAGACTGAACATGGCACCCTTGATCTTTTGGCTAAAGACGTGGCTCAATGAAGAACTGTCCCTTAATCATAAGATCATGACTGATGTCATGTCTTTGAACCATTTTAAAAGGGTGCCATGGTTGGCCTACCTGATGAAGTCTTTTTCAGACCTGGGACGCCCGGAACTCTTCACATCCCCTCTGGATATCAAGAAACAGGATGTAGATACAATCAAGAAGCAGTTCATGAGTAGGGCAAGAGCGGGGCGTGAGGAAAGGGAATTGCAGAAACCGGCAGTGAGGAAATACTATCTGCTTGTAAATTACATTGCACTAGCACCTTACCTTGGTTTTGTGACAAAGCCATTTCATAGGTTTCTCCTGACCAAGTTTAGGTTTAATTTGTTACATTTTCATTTGGGTAACTTCAAAACTTGGGGAAAACCAGAATTAGCCCCCCCCCTGTTGCTGTGATAATTTTTCTGTTCAAGATACCATGCATTTTGTTATGTTTTGTGGTTTCTTTTTAGAGCCTAGGAAAAAATATCTGTTGCCTGTTTTAAAGGAGGCTGGCTTCACGCAGGTGAGACCAGCCCTGCTCTATCTTCAATCACTGAACGACATTCGTATTACATTTTGCATGGCAAATTTCTTGGTGGCGGCAGCTAGAACAAAAAAAATGCAATATAGTAATGGGCCCCCCTAAATGAGTTTTATTATTTTTAAACTTTGTATATATAGCCCGGAAAAGAACCCCATTGTACGCATTGATTTGTATGATATTGTAAATAGTCTTTATTTGTATATTAATGTTTTTATCTCTTTGTATGATTTTTAAGTAAATCAAATAAAGATTCTTGACTGACTGACTGACTATTGTATAGCATGATGAGAGGTTCCTGTTATTTTCTTTTACAGGTACCTTCTTTTGAATAGACTTAGGAGGACAACATTGGTAGGCTGTATATAAATAGCTTCAAGGTAGTGATTGTATGTTGTTCTATTTTCTGGATCTCCCTCCCTGCTGTTCCCTTTCTATCCTTCCCTCACTTGATCATATCAAAATTCTGTGCTATTATAGGATACGGAATTGAGATGATCAAGAGGTGGACCCAATTGTGCATCACTCCAATCCTGAGGTACATGACTCAGATGACACTTACAAAATAACTGTTATTTGGAGACTCTTTCTCTGCTGTTAATCTGTAACTTATGTTTGGGAGATGACACCTGGATGCCTCATGCATTTTAGAGAGACCATCTAGTCAATAAGGTAAGTTAAAAGATACAGAGGACAGTACATAAAATTTGGCTGACCTGGTAGTGCTGTTTAAATATTAGTATGGTGAAACTTTTTTCTCCACTGTGGGGTTGTTCATCATTGCCAAATATATTTTGCGAAGCTGGATGTCGGACTTGGAGAGCGGAAGGACTCATACAAATGGAACAGCACAATGCTTTGCTTCTTGCAGCTCCAGGGCATCTTTTGCTTCCTATTTTAACTTTTTTTTAAATCCTTTCTGATCCCATGTCATTTAAGGGTCCTGCGTGGGATTAATATTGATATGGGTAGAGTTTTAATACTTCTCCTTTTCTATGGCCCACCCGAAAACGTTGGAATTTGTAAAATGTATGATATGTTCAGAAAAGTTGTTATCTCACGTCATTAAAGGACAGGCCTCTTGTTATTGTGGGTAACATTACTTAAGCAGTGTAGGAAAGCACTATCGGGAGATCTGTAGAAATGGGCCATTGGCATCTTGAAGGAATTAAATACCATTTATATAGCATTCAGCTGCTTCACCAGAAGCATCCATGTGCTCAGAGCTAGTAAAGTGGAAAGATAATTAGAGTTCTTTGAAGAGATGAGTTTTTAACGAAGTTTTAAAGGCTTTTTCAGTGTCCAATTCTCTCAGTGATTTAGGAAGGACGTTCCAGTTTTTTTTATATCAAATAAACAAAACAGCGTTCCCCTAGCCTCTCCTTATGCATCTTAAAGATGCACACTAATCCCTGGTTGGAGGAACTTAGAGCTCTGCTGGGAGCATACTGTCTAAATCTCCTTTGCAAATAGAGAGTACGAGAAAGAGGAAGAGTCATATAGGTGATAGTGAGAGCTTTGAACAGTACCTTCTGATTAATGGGGAACCAGTGTAAAGACTTCAAATTTTGCATAGAGTATTGTCTTTTAGATCATTTCAAAATAAGACAAGCAGCAGCATTTTGGACTAATTGTAATTTATTAAGAAATTCTCTGGGTAATACAAGATACAGGGAATGTGTGCATTCTAGTTTGGCCGTGATCACTGCATGAATTACAAACTTGCAATAAAGATCTGGCAAAAATACTAGGTTCTTCTTTAAAGATTTTAAAAGGAAATAACATGCAGCTGTGAGCTTTCCCACCCAAGGCTCGAAAGATGGCTGATTGTCAAACATGACACTAAGGTTCCTAACCACTTCTCTAGAAACTGGGGGGGCAGAAACCTAAGTTGTCTGCCCACAAAGATATATCCAAAGAAAAGAGTAAAGCTCCGAAGGAATAAAATGTGAGATTTATCTGAATTTAGCTTCAGATAATTCTGTTTCATCCATTTCACAATGGCAGTCAGACAGCTCCGAGCACTTTCCACCAACTGTGTGTCATCAATATAGGGTACTAAATTAAAACCCCAGTTCTCCACTAACTTGCCCAGAGGAGCAAGATAGATATTGGAGAGATTTGGGCTTAGGTCAGAACCCCGTGGTACCTGACAATACTCCACAACACCGGACCAACGTACCTCAACAGATGACTCAGCTTCTACACCCCCACCCGTCAGCTCCGCTCCACCGACCTTGCCCTCGCCACAGTCCCCCGCTTCCGAAAGGCATCCTCCGGCGGCACATTGTTCTCCCACCTCGCCGCCAAGACCTGGAACACCCTCCCCATCCACCAACAACAGACCCAAGACCTGCTGACCTTTAGAAAATTCCTCAAGACCTGGCTTTTCGAGCAGTAGCAGCATTCCCCACCCCAGCGCCTTGAGACCCTCACGGGTGAGTAGTGCACTTTACAAATGATATGATTGATTGATTGATTGACAACACATTTTCTGAAAATCCAGAGAAAACAGGGAAGCTGTACAACTTGCTCCCTGTCTGATAGAAAAGAGTGGAGCCACTTGTTTGCCTTCTTGATAAGGCCGGCATCCCTCAACTGGTCCAGCAGAATCTCATGATATACAGTGCTGAATGTGGCCGAGAGATCCAACAAAATAACTACTTCTTGTTTGCCTGAGTCTCCATTAACTCTGCCAAAAATGTAAGAGCAACTTCTGTACTAAATCCCTTATGAAAGCCAGATTGGGAGTAATGCAATGAGTCATTTGTTTCGATAAAGTGTGAGATCTGGCTTTTGTCTGTCAATCTAAGAATTCAACATTGTAAAACCATATTCTGCTTATGTAATATCCCCGACTGGGCATTTTATTGGAGGTTTTGTAAGTACTCTAGTTTTCTAGAAGTGAAATGAGGAAATCAGATGAGGCGCCTACATTTGCAGGGTGTCCTGCTGTTATAGATCTTTGGGGCCTAATTGCAATCAAACTGATGGATATATCTCATAGACAGTATTCACTTTAGACTCAAGCTACATCATTGGATATTGATGATACCATTACTTTTGTCTGTGCTGAAGCTACAGTCACGGTGGTAGTGATCATAAAGCTCTGTATTGCATCAAATTGGACCAACACTGATCCCCCTGTCATGTCAATGGTGGGAAAAATATGTAGTTTGTGATCAGTTGGAAACAGCTTTATATGAGTTTAAGGATAGGCAAACTAGGGATAAGTTCCAAGAGATAAGGGGGACTCAAGGTACATTTATGAACCTATATTTTGCTGGATATAATTTTCTTTATATATTGCTGCTAATTACTATAATGCAAAGTAGGATCTATCCATGATTCAGGATCATACTGATCCGCACCTTAAATTATGTAATATTGTTATCTCATTTTTCAATTAAAACAGTAACATAACAAATCTGAAACATTCAGTGTAACCAAACGCTTGGAAAAAGCAATACATCTTTGAATGAATACAATGCACAAATGTTACTTTTTTTTTGCAGTTTTATATAGCGTAAACTCAACCTGAAGATATTGGAGCTTTTTACTTAAGCACCAGTTACATTACACAAGCACCAGTTACATTACACAAGGACACATCCGCTTTTTATTTCTCTTTAGGCACAGGGAGATTAAGGACCTGAATTCGATGTCGGTCGGAAAGCCTCCAACCACAATTGAGGTGCCTGCTCCACGGTGCAGGGATTTACAAAAACTCCCATTTCTCTATGGGAGTTTGTGCGGCGGTCGGTTTCCGCCTGCTGCACAAGCTCCCATAGAGAAATGGGAATTTGTGACCCCACCATGTGCGGTCACATCGTAATACGGTGTTTAGAACTGCCGACCAACGGTCTGTCCGTTACCACACCAAGAAGGCGTTGGTCGGAGAAATCCTGGCCAACCTTGTAATAGGGCCCTTAGTGATTTGCCCAGGATCACAGGATGTTGAGCTGACACAGAGATTCAAACATATTCCCTGAATTCCAAAGTCTGCAGCTATGGCTGATACCCACATCCTCAAAGTTATGTAACATGGAAACTGTCAAAAGGCTGTCATGCATAAAGATTGCAATGTAATTGTCTAGCCTGGTGAGAAAAGATCTGGAGGCTATCAAGTATGAAACACCTAAAAAACAGAACCTATCAACAAGAGAAAAACGAATCCTAAATAACTTGAAACAAGACACCTCGATTACATTCCAACCAGCCGACAAAGGAGGCGCACTCGTGATGATGGACACCACATTTTATGATCACAAAGTCAACGAGCATGTACATGACGCTGAGACATATATCCAACTTGATCACGACCCCACACAGGAATTCTCTAAACTGTTAGATGAAATAATTTCCAAGGCTGAGAATTTAGGAATCATTAACTCCAACACAGGCAAATATCTGAGAACCAACACACCGCAAGTGCCACATATATATATGTTGCCCAAAATTCATAAGAGCATTAGTGATCCACCGTTTAGACCCATCGTGGCAGGATGCGGTTCTATTCATGAACCAATCGGACACTTTGTTGATCACCACCTGCAACCATTGGTACAAGCCTCTTCTACATATTTGAAAGATACAACTGACTGTCTGACAAAACTAGCAGAAGTGAAGGATTCCATTGACGACACCACCATATTATGCACTATCGATGTGGTGGCACTTTACACGTCGATTGCACATATGGAGGGCTTAGAAGCCATAGAATGGAGGCTTTTACAATCCGACCTTGACCCACCACTAAGCTCTTACATTTTTCACTATTCCACAGTTATTTCAGTTGGAAATCTCAGTACTTTTTGCAGAAAACAGGCACATCCATGGGCTTTTCCGGGGCCCCGTCCTTTGCGAATACATTCATGGCGCAATTTGAACAACAGATTAAAGGGTTGAGTGCATTACCTCTCGTGTAAATGCATCCCTGCAATTGGGCACACTAATGGTGGTTCATGGTTGAAACCACCATTAGTGTGCCCAATTGCAGGGATGCATTTACACGAGAGGTAATGCACTCAACCCTTTAATCTGATATCCAGCGTTCCAGGACAGTAACGCCACCTGCCGGTGCACCTAGAAATTCACTACAAGCTCAAGAAATCCAACACACCTTTTAATTTAACCCGGCAGTGCGCCGTGCCCACTAACTCTTGCAATTTGAACAACAACACATCTTAACAAATGCAAGATGGACAGACAATTTGGTTTTATTTTTACGATTCATAGATGATATCTTGGTAATTTGGCGTGGCAGTCAACAGGAGTTGGAAGACAGAATCAAAGAACTTAATGATTGTAACCCTAGAATCAAATTCACTCATAACATTCAAGATCGCAAGATACAGTTTTTGGACATAGAGATTTGTAAAACACCTGAAGGCATTTCGACCACTGTTTTTCGAAAATCAACGGACGTGAATAATGCGCTACATTACACAAGTGCACACCCCGTGAATTTGAAGAATCATTTACCCACTTCGCAGTTGATTCGCATCAAAAGGATAACTTCCGACCAAATAGAGTGTGAAACGCTATTTAAAGAACAGATAGAGAGATACACTGAGAGAGGCTATCCGAGGCACATACTGGCAGATTCAGTACAAAAAGTCTCCACTATGGATCGAAAAAGACTGTTGCAGAAGACAGAGAAATCACCTAATGAAAGAATTGTATTTGTGATGAAACATTCGACGCAATCTGGGTAGATTAAACAGATTCTCAAGAAACGTTGGGAAATGATAGCCAACGAACCAGACTTTGCTAACTTATTCAAGAATTTTCCGATAGTGGCACACACTCGTGCAAAAAACATTAGGGAGATACTTAAGAACCCAAGGAAAGTTGAAGCAACCAATTTTAAAGGGATGAGAAAATGCCACAACTGTGGTCAATGTAACAATGTCATTGTGAGTAAGGTGTTTTCGCACCCTCACACTGGTAAAGACACTGGTAACACTGGTAAAGACATCATTCTTAAACATAGTGCTGACTGTAATACCACAGGTGTAATTTATGCGATTCTTTGCCCATGTGGTTTGACTTATGTGGGAAGAACTTCTAGAAAAATAAAAACGCGCATAATTGAACACAAGAGCACAATACGTAACAGATCTTCTACTTCCAGTTTAGCCACTCACTGGACTAAGTCAACCCACACCATACCACAACTGAGATTTACAGTGTTAGAACTTGTAGAAAAACACACAGGCACAGACCACAATATTGCATTATCCCGCCGGGAAACATTTTGGATTAAGAAATTGGGAACCTTGACACCGGGTGGGCTTAATGATCAATACGAAATGCTATGTTTTTTATAAAACAGGCTTAAAATTTCTGGATATGTCTTGTTAACCTTTTTTAAAATCAGTACTCACATTATCAATGCATGTGAATTATGTGCACGGTATTCATCTTTACATCTCATTATGAATATAAGAGTTTGCTTTATATTTAGGTTTCATGTTCACTTATGCAGCAAGAAAAAGAGCGCTTAGGATGCAATGTTCTCTTACTGACACAATGACTCTACATTTCTCGCTTATCTTTCAAGAGATGTTATAAATACTCATATGTACATATTAATATGTTTAGTGCAAGAATATTATATCTATTCTGGGTTTCCTTAGGTTTCATTTACATACATGTCATGTTTTTATAGTTATGGTCACAGCCATGCAACATTGTGTATAGGATTGAGACCTATTTTCTGTGTATGTCACATACTTTCCTTCTTTTATCGCTATTTATCTTTCACGTTTCACTAGATTTTATTTCTCGCCATCCTCACAAAACTCGGGACGCAATGACACTTTTTAGGATTGAGACCTATGTTCTGTGTGTGTCACATACTTCGGGGACCTCAACTTCCACCTGGAGAACAACGACGACCGCAACACCACCACCCTGCTGGAAAACCTCGCAAACCTGGGACTCAAGCAGCTGGTGACCACCCCCACCCACTACGCCGGACACACTCTCGACCCCGTCTTCTCCTCCAGCAAGGACATCGCCTTCAGCCACACCACGGGACTCCAATGGACGGACCACAGCTGCGTCCACTTCAGCTTCAGAAGGACCACGCTCCACCATCACCAGCAACAGGCTCCCCGCAGAAGCTGGAACAAGATCACGGCAGACCAGCTCACTACGTCCTTGAGCAAGAACCCTCCCACCAGCACAACGAACCCCAGTCAAGCAGCCACCAACCTCACGAAATGGATCAGCGACTGCGCAGACGAACTCGCCCCGCTGAAGACCCCGCCGAGCAGACCCGGCAGCAAGAAAGCCCCATGGTTTAACGACGAACTCAAGAGCTCCAAGAAGAACTGCAGAGCCCTCGAGAAAACCTGGCGCACAGACCCAACACCAGACAACATGACTGCCCTCAAGCTCGCCACCCGAAAACACCACCAGCTGATCCGCGCCACCAAGAAAACCGCATTCAAGGAACGACTGGACAACAACGCACACAACAGCAAGGAACTCTTCAACATCGTGAAAGAGCTCTCCAACCCCAACGCTGGAAACAACGACATCACCCCTTCGCAAGACCTCTGCAACTCCCTCGCCTCCTACTTCCACAACAAGATCGCGGACATACACAACAGCTTCAGCACTCAACCAACGCACGCCACGACCGAACCACCGCCCCCCACCACCACCCTCTGCGCCTGGACCCCGATCAGCACCGAAGACACCATCCGCACGATGAACTCCATCCACTCCGGATCTCCGACAGACCCCTGCCCTCACCACGTCTTCAACAAGGCCGACGCTGTCATCGCACCCCACCTGCGGGACATCATCAACACCTCCTTCGACATCACCACCTTCCCGGAGAGCTGGAAGCACGCCGAACTCAGCGCTCTACTCAAGAAACCATCAGCAGACCCCACCGACCTCAAGAACTACCGCCCCATCTCGCTGCTCCCGTTTCCGGCCAAAGTCATCGAGAAGACCGTCAACAAGCAACTGGCCGCCTTCCTCGAGACGAACGGATCCCTCGACCTCTCGCAGTCTGGCTTCCGGGCCAACCACAGCACCGAGACCGCCCTGATCGCAGCCACAGACGACATCCGAGCCCTGCTCGACAACGGAGAAACAGCGGCCCTCATCCTCCTGGACCTCTCCGCGGCCTTCGACACTGTCTGCCACCGCACCCTAGTGCAGCGCCTCAGCAACGTCGGAATCCAGGAGAAGGCACTGGAGTGGATCACCTCCTTCCTCACCGGAAGGACACAGAGAGTCCGCCTCCCCCCGTTCAGATCCGAGGCCACCGAAGTCATCTGCGGCGTTCCTCAAGGCTCCTCGCTCAGCCCAACTCTCTTCAACGTCTACATGAGCCCCCTCGCAGCCATCGCACGCCAGCACAACCTGAACATCATCTCCTACGCCGACGACACCCAGCTGATCCTCTCCCTCACTAACGACCCCGCCACCGCCAGAGCCAACCTGCACGAAGGGATGACAGAAGTAGCCAAATGGATGTCGAACAGCCGCCTGAAACTGAACTCAGACAAGACGGAAGTCCTCATCCTGGGATCCTCACCCTCCGCCTGGGACGACTCCTGGTGGCCCCCCGCCCTGGGCAGCGCACCCAAACCAACTGACCACGCACGCAACCTGGGCTTCATCCTGGACTCCTCCCTCTCCATGACCAGACAAGTCAACGCCGTCTCCTCGTCGTGCTTCCACATCCTGCGAATGCTACGCAAGATCTTCCGATGGATCCCCACCGAGACCAGGAAGACGGTCACCCAGGCCCTCGTTACCAGCCGTCTGGACTACGGCAACTCCCTCTACGCTGGAACCACCGCCAAACTCCAGAAGAGACTCCAGCGGATCCAGAACACCTCAGCACGACTCATCCTGGACATCCCCCGCCGAAGCCACATCTCCGGACACCTGAGAGACCTGCACTGGCTCCCGGTCAACAAGAGAATCACCTTCCGGCTCCTCACCCACGCACACAAAGCCCTACACAACCAAGGACCAGGATACCTCAACAGCCACCTCAACTTCTACGCTCCCACGCGCCAGCTTCGATCGACCAGCCACGCCCTCGCCGCCGTCCCCCGCATCCGAAGAGCCACCACAGGAGGAAGGTCCTTCTCCTACCTGGCCGCCAAGACTTGGAACTCCCTGCCGACCCACCTCCGCCTGACCCAGGACCACCTCGCCTTCAGGAAGCAGCTCAAGACCTGGCTATTCGAGCAGTAGCGGACCCCCCCCCCCCAGCGCCTTGAGACCCTCCGGGTGAGTAGTGCGCTATACAAATGCTCTGATTGATTGATTGATACTTTCCTTTTTCTATTGTTATTTAATTTTCACGTTACCATACTTTATTTTTCGCCATCCTCACAAAACTCAGGGCGCAATGACACTTTTTATTTTATTTTCTGAGAAAACTTAGTAGTGCGTCTACTTTCTATTTTGAATAATTCTCACTGGCCCGGCAGCGTTGCGCTATAAATTGAAACTGAAAACGGACCGGATGTTTATGCCGGAAGCTAACAGTGGGTCAGAGTTCGCAGGACGCTGCGTTGTAGCGAGGTAGGAATCTTGTCGATCATGTTATTATCTGTGCACGGTACAGTACACTATAGGGCCCGAGCGGTTTTGATTCTTGACTCATTTTTTTATTTTCATTTTTTAAGTGTGGACCTTTTGGATGTAATTCGATGAACAGGAGAAGAGGAAATAGAGCACAGAAGGTTGATCATTAGAACAGGGTAAGCGTTAGGTACTGTTGAATAGCAGTTTCCTTTGGTTAAAACCACAATTGCCTTTATTATATCGAATTTTATTATATTATATTCACGTTCATTTACAAATGGGGGTATAACTTGCCCCGACACTGACACGCGTTGTATCGCTCTAGACACAAGGCTAGGGTAAGTGATTAGTAGCTATTTCTACTACACAATGTTGGTGGGACTTAATAGAGTTAGGTGACACCATGTGACACATATACAAGGCTGTTGGGTCTTATAGAGCGAGGTGATATTCTGTCAAACACACCACATAGGTGAAGATCATTTTGCGTTTTTTCGTTCTCGTATTTACATTTTCGCTTTCGTTTTCGCACTTTCGTTTTTGCACTTTCGGTTGGTGATGGCAACTGGTGACACAGAGGTTTTTACCTTTTCTCTTGTTCATTTCTTCATACATAGTTGGCAATCAGTGTTAAGTCTAATTTGTGCATAGTGTACATAGTATTGAGCATAACGTCACATCATATTATTTTGTAGTGCCTAGAAACGGAACTGGGGTGCAAACCACCTGAAGGAATACTGAATACAAGAACTGACCCTAAAAAGTCACACTCCCCTGAAGAAGGGTCGAATCAGACCCGAAATGCATTGGGAAATGTTATATTTTTTTCTTATTTGATTATTGCCGTTAAAAGTACAGATAAGATTGTATTACATTCATTTATGTTTGTTCAGATTCATGTAAACCCTGTAATGCTTACAGTATGATCAATTTTGTGAAGTGTATCAGTAAATTTTGAAGCAGCATTGTAACACACAGTGTAATATTGTTTATTTATCACAATAGTTGGGACTAAAGTTGCGAAAAATTTGTTGAAAGACGTAGAAACCCGAGGGACAAAGGGTGAGCTCTCGGTCAGACCTGGTTGCTTCTAGGTCTCTACAGGGCTGATGCATAAAGATTGCTCATATCTGAATTGTGTTTATTCTTACTCTGGTTACACAGACTAACTACTCTTATGTGGTACCCTTAAGTGTTGCTGTTGTCTTGTTAAATATTGGAATTGTAAATATGAAACAAGTGAGATTTTGTGGGTTTAAGTGACTAAACTTTAAGCATTGCGCGATGCCTGTCAGGATTGATCTTTTTTCATAGTAATGAGGTGCTAAAATAAATCAGAGCTTTGCTTGTTGCCTGGAATGTCTTAAAATAATAATTATAGTGTATTTGAAACAACGTTTATGAAACTATTACCTGCGTAATTTGTGTATACTTTCTTGATTGCTTCCCTACTAATTAAACCATTAAAGAAAATCTGCCAGAATAAAACTGCATTAAAAAAGGTGTATTTGTTGTCTTGCAATGTGTTTTTATCTAGTTTAAATTTATTTTTGTGAGAGGTTTTTATACATTGTTTGCTCTTCTTGTCGTATTTTCTGCTGTGTCGTTCATGACTTTAATACACTGTGACGCATGTGGTATGAATGACATAATAACAGGTTAAAGTATTGTGAAGAATTTGAAATTGGATGTGCACTCTCTGTGGAAAGGGGTATAATAAATAATTCTGAAAAAATGCTACTTGACTACCATACAACACACAACATCTAATGTGTTTTCAATTATAACAAGAGAAGCGTATTTAAGTATTCACATTTTGGCTACTATGTGCTGACATGACAGAGGTGGCTTCATTATGTACTGATATCGGAGACCTTTCCGTAGCCGGAATGGAACTGCCCCCGTTGATTTTGGGGGGGGGCGACTAAAATGCAAGCAAGACTCACCTTGTTTTGGGCGCTTCCGAGGTGGCAAACCTTCTCTGTGTGAAGATATATATATATATATATATATATATATATATATATATATATATATATATATATAGTCCCCAACACTTGCATACACTGAGACAATCCAATGCAGGTGAGCCCCGCCACCACTAGGAGGGGGAGCGTTAAAAGAAATACCTGTGTGGGTGTCTGAACATTTACGAACCAGGCATTGAGGAAGGCCAAGCCGAAACCGGTCTGCCTATGTTCATGTAAATAAAGATTACCTGCCAAGAATCTCGCTGTGTCCCTGGTTAATCTTCGCAACAGGAGAGGTGAGGAACCCTCTATGAGGTGGAGAGAATGATTCCATGTTGAGCGCAGTTCCTTTGACGCGCACCCGGGGCTAAAAGTGGCCACAGGAGGGGGGCAAAGCAGCCCCCTCCTAATGAATTATTTTTTAAAAGGCCCATGCCCGGGGGGATGGGGTCCCCGGGGCAGACTATGGCCACAGAAGGGGACCACAGGGCCCCTTCCAAATAGTTTAATTAAAAAGAAAATAAATTGGGGGCAGGCCCTGGGGGATGGGGTCCCCAGGGCCAAAAAATTATTAAAAGAAGGGGGGCTACACAGCCTCCCTTCTTTAAAAAAATATTTAAAAAAGGGATCGCGACCGGAGGCCACGCCCCTTTATTGCACCACTCTGCAAACGCAGGGGGAACAAATTCCCCTTGAATACTGGGGGTCCCTGGGAGCCAACTAGCCCACAGGTACCTCCAGTATGTGCCTGGAGGCTGCGTTGCAGAGAGGTGTTCTGAGGCCACACCCCTTTATACACCTCTCTGCAATGCAGCTCTGTGGCACTTACTGGAGGTAGCTGGTGGGCTAGTTACACTCCAGGAACCCTCAAGATTCAAGGGGAGTTAATCCCCCAACTTAAAAAGCACCACAGGGCGTGTTTACACAGTGGTGAAGGGAGGGGGTGGGGCCTAAGGTGACATGTGTGCAAACACGCCCTGTGGTGCGTTTTAAGTTGCAGGATTAAGTGCCCTTGAATTCTGAGGTCCCCTGGGGACCTCAGGATTCAAGGGCACTTAATTCTGCAACTTAAAACACACCACAGGGCGTGTTTACACACGTCACCTTAGGCCCCGCCCATTCCTTCGCCATGGTATAAATATTCCTGTAAAATAAGCCGAACTACGAATTCCGATTTACTCACCTGTTATCAGGAGAGAACCCAGTGCGTGATTTTTTGGCCCAGCACTGACCCTGAAAAGTAATTCTAAGCGTACTCACAGTAACTTGTATTCCCTTCCATTGGAATCCATTGTGCGGTTTTCAGCAGAAAAGTTTCAAGTGTTGATTTTTGAAATGTACAAATATTCCTGTCAAATCAGCCGAGCTACGAATTCGGATTTACTCACCTGTTATCAGGAGAGAACCCAGTGCGGCATCTTTTAACCCAGCACTAACCCTGAAAAGTAATTCTAAGCGTACTTACCAGTAACTTGTGTTTCCTTCCATAGGAATCCATTGTGTGGTTTTCAGCAGAAAAGTTTCTAAGTGTTGATTTTTGAAACGTACAAATATTCCTTTAAAATCAGCCGAACTATGAATTTCGATTTAGTCACCTGTTATCAGGAGAGAACCCAGTGCGGCATCTTTTAGCCCAGCACTGACCCTGAAAAGTAATTCTAAGCATCCTTACCAGTAACTTGTATTTCCTTCCTTAGGAATCCATTTTGTGGTTTTCAGCAGAAAAGTTTCTAAGTGTTGATTTTTGAAATGTACAAATATTCCTCTAAAATCAGCTGAACTACGAATTCCGATTTACTCACCTGTTATCAGGAGAGAGGTCAGTGCTGCATCTTTGAGCCCGGTACTGATCATGAAAAGTAATTCTAACCCTACTGACCAGTAACTTGTATTTCCTTCCATAGGAATCCATTGTGTCTATTTTCCCAAACTAAAAATATTCCTTAAAAATTGCCTGTATGACTTAAACGCATTCTTTCGACTGTTTACAGGAGATGCACCCGTGCTGGAACCAGGATCGACCACTGAGTAAGAAAAAGTAACGTTAACACTACTTACCTGATAAGTGAATTTCCTCATTGGGATAACATTGGTGATTCTATGTGAAAAAGTTTCTCTGTGTCATCTTTTAAAATACAATAAAATTCCTTAAAAATCACTACTGTAACCAAAATGCTTTTACTCGACTGTTTACAGGTGATGTCTCAGGACTGAATTTAGGATCCAGTCCTGTGGTTGGAAAAGTAATCCAAAAAGTAATTAATTACATTTAACTAGAAATTCACATTGACCTCAATGTTGCATTGTGTTTGAAATTGAGTTGCCCATTGCAATAACTGTAACTGCTGTACTTAAAAGTTTATTACCTATTTGCAAAGTATTTAAACTAAAGTAATTCATTCTGAGAAAGTATATTTTGTAATGTAATGTATAATGTAATTATAATGTAGTTTAAAAAATAAAATATCTTAAAAGAAACTGTTAAAAAAAATGTAGAAAATCAGTATAAAAAAATAAAAATAACAATAAATACATTTAAAAATTGTCATTTACAAAACCTTTGAAATTCACTAAAAAATACATAGGTTTCAGACACGGTATTGTTAGGAATTAGCATTTAAAAAACCTTGGAAATTCACTGAAAAAACCATAGGTTTGAGGTCTGTTATAGTTAGGAATTAGCATTTAAAGAACCTTAGAAATTCACTGAAAAAACCATAGGTTTCAGACATGTTATAGTTAGGAATTAGCATTTAAAAAACCTTAGAAAGTCACTGAGAAAACCATAGGTTTTAGGGGTGTTATAGTTAGTTGGACATTTCACTCATACAAAACCATTGAAATGCCCAATTTATAGTTATTTGTACTGACTATATCTCGCGCGCCCGCAATCCACTGCTGATGATGTCACATATTACATCATTCATAACATGGTCAGTGACATCACTGATGACATCTCAAATGACATCACTGATGACATCACTGATGACATCATCCACGTGACAATCTGATACATCTTATCATACACTTGTATAACCTTTCAACACTCATTATAAAATATGGAGTACCATATTTGAAACCATTGACACACCAATACAAGTTTCTAAAAACTGACTCAGTGATTCCTACATCTACATACACATCTAAACACTTACCTATAGATTCACTCATACATGCTAACAAAGATCAATAGAACACTATTAAATATACCTATACTCCTACATCGACATTACACACTAGCACACATCCTATTCACTTATGCAGTCATCCTACTCACTTATGCAAACAATTGATCATACTTACATTTACTAAGCTACACACTTACACAAACACCACTTTATTTATTCATATAGGTAGTAACTCATACTGAGTGTGTTATTAAAGCACTATTACAAGTATACAGTTATCCATATGTCACTCATACAATCACTGAGTCGTATGTATACTTATTTATATACAACAACTGTCACATACACTGCCTTTTATATTTCTAGTTTGTTGGACATGTATCATTGAGAAATATATTTACTCATCACCACACCCATAAAGAGATTCATTCACCCAAACAACTGTTTGCACATATAGTCTTAACCTCATATACCTACTAAATAAACTATTTACACATCTTGGACAGTCACACACCTCCCACCCAACCACACACACATTCATTCACTATCCCATACAAATACTCACTTAACTAATTATTAACTAATATAGCCTTTCACATAGCTAGTAACCAACGTATGTAGTAGTTTACACAACAAGAGATAGAGTGAGACAGGTATTCACACAATTTAATCATTATCCCATATAGTTAGTGAGACACTTTAAATTCGTCACTTAGACAGTCAATCACATTGCTACCAAATTCTCCATTCAGACACTTATACATCCACTCAATCTTCAAGGCAGATTGCTATATATATATATAATACTTATTTAAATATTGAAGCAAACCACATTCACTGGATGATGTCATCAGTGATGTCATTTGAGATGTCATCAGTGATGTCACTGACCATGTCATGAATGATGTAATAAGTGACATCATCAGCAGTGGATTGCGGGCGGGCGATTTATAGTTAGTACAACTAACTATAATGTGGGAACTTCAATGGTTTTGTACGAGTGAAATGTCCAACTAACTATAACACCCCTAAAACCAATGGTTTTTTCATTGAATATATATATATATCTCCACAACGTGTGTGTGTGTGTGTGTATATATATATATATATATATATATATATATATATATATATATATATATATATATATATATATACTTTCAGGAGTGTCAGCTGATGTTTGGAAAGAAAATTATTATTTGGATATAATAGATCTATAGCTCATATTTGAGTGATAATTTGTGTTCAGGTGTGGATTGCCTTTGCGCCAGAGGGCACATGATGTCATTGCTGTTATCATATGACTCACATGGATGCAATTCTTTATGATTATTAAATACAGTGTTTATCACTATTGTTGGGAGAATATGTATGATTGGAATAACCTTACGAATATGTCTGTAGTCTGAACTTAAAAGGTCTCTGCATAGTCTTTATGTCAAAATCTGTGTAATTTTGGCTATAGTTATACTGACTACTTCCTGAGGTTCGGGCATCTGCGTAGCTTTTTTTTTCCCACCCCGCCCCAGCAACAAGAGCCTGAGTAGTAATGATTTTACTGATAACATTGAGAATGACCTTGGATAGAAATATGAAAGTAGCAGATGGTAGGAGTTAAGAAATATGGTACATACATTCAGAAGTGTACATCAAATGATTACCTAGATTATTTTAACCTATGGCTTTGTAGTTAAAATGCAGAAAACTGACAACATGCTTATATTTTCATCATATATTACAATGTGTTCTTGGGGTGATGAACTACTTAGAGGTGGTGGGAGTACTAGAATCAGTCAAAACAGTATGGACCTATTGCATTTTTTATGAGTGCTACAGAAGAATTGCCGTTATCACCTTTTGTTTTTTAGGCAATTGTAGCCTCCGAGGTATGTCGGTTTCAAGTGCTTATTTGACCAGTGGAATTTGTACTGACTATTTACGCCCCACGTGTACAAAACTCACAGTCATTCTGGATCACTGTGGGTTTAACTGTACCCTTCACTACCTCTGTTTCTACAAATTCCTTCAACTGCCCTGAGAACTGGAATTTCAGCTTTCAAAGTAATGGATGTCTTATCATTACACAGAAACCAGACACCCGCCACTTTTCTATACAGCACAGTACGCTGTATTTCTGGCAGGCAAACAGGCTACGTCACATAGAAGGATAGCTTTCGGTAATATTATCAGGGTTTTACAAGGCAATGCAGCCACAAATAAACACACGACAGCTAGCGCATCTTCGTCTGATTGTCACACACATTTTAATAGTAAACCTTCACAAAGATTCCCAGCGGTGCTACGAATAATGTGTCTGTCAGCATTCCTTGGCACCTCTTTATATTTCAAGTGATAACAGGAGACTTGCCATTGTTTAGGAATGACTTATAGGTTTTGTTTGCCTTCAGTGCATGGATCACTCTTCCTTATTTTTTAGTTCCTTTGGTAGAATGTGCAGCTCACGTACTGAAATATAACAGGATCAACAAGAGAACACCTTTGTGTAAGTCAGATAATAACTTAAAGTCCATATAAATACACTATCATGAACGTAATCATTTCCAAAAATGGCTCTTTTTAGATTTCATCAACCTGTTATTTTTTTAAAATATTTGCACCTATAACTTTGTCATTCATTCATTCAAATAAGCGTTATTCAATATCACATTGTAAATCATAAAAGTATACAAAAATATAACTGTATCAATTAAAAACTAAGAGAAAAGGTAAACACATCTAGATAAAAACTGACGAATACATCTTCCTTCTGACGATAATATTTCTACAGCAGCTTCCCCTGCCTAATGACAGCCCATAAGAACCGAGGCAAAACAGCACATGTATACAGATTTGGGAGCGATTGCAAATAAACAAAAGCTGGTCGACATTGCTTGAATCCAAGCGGTTTTAACAGGGGCTTAATAAAACAAATCCTCAGATCTGAATAGTACTTACAAAAAAAGAGGATGTGCATGATACTCTGAATGGATACTTTTTCACAAGGGCATTTCACTGGTTCATGCAGCCAGTTGTTAGTGGTAGGAAAACTGGTTAGGTGGTGAAAGATATCCAACCGGAAACGTGTCAAAACTAATCTATGGTGTGAGTCGTATACGTTTACTAGGTAATGTTGCATACCATGTGTCGCCAAAATCAGTTAGTTCTTCAGAACAGAAGGTTTTTTAATCTCATAGGACAACCTCAGTTCCTCCAGTAGTGACTTACATTCCAACTTTAAAGCTTTTCTAGAGATACTGGTCAAAGTTTCTGGTTGGTCAAAATACTTAGGATGGCCGATGTCAGCCAGGAAGTCACAGACAAATTTAAGCACGGGAATTTTTAAAACAGACACGGATCTGAGGCAATCCTTTACAATAGAACAATGAAGCACCATGTGTTCAGATGACCAGATCTTATGCCAGAGCAGAACAGGCTGACAAACAAAGGTGGAACAATTTTTTGGTAGAGATAGAAGGTTCCTTAAATAGGCATTTTCTGCCAACTGTAGTGATTCAACATTAGCATAGTCCCACAGCTCTGACCCATACATGGCAGTCGGCCTGTATTTAGCCTTGAATATGGTCATTGTTGGACTTGGCCCTTTTTGCAGGGTCATCCCTGAACTTTTTGCCTTTCTTCTGTAGTACAGTGCACTGAGTACGCCCAGGGCTTGTAAATTAAATGCTGCTGGTGGGCTTGTAACAGTGGTTGTGCCGTAGCATAGTGTGTTTACTACTTGCAGCAAATGGTTGCGAAGGCGAGGCTCCCGTTTGACTGCTGCTGGATCACTGTGTCCTGGTCTTGCAGTGAGCTCAACTTCCCGAAGCGCTCTACTACAGAGGAGGCGGAAGGTGGAAGGGAAGGAGGGAAGAGCCGCCGTCCGAGTACCGAGTGCCGAGCTTTTGACCGAGCTTTGACTGCCGGAGCCCCTGGAGCTTGCAAGCAACAGAGGGGTAGAGCGGTAGAGCGGCCGAGCCCCGGTTTTCGTTCCTGGCAGGCTCCGCTCCCGCTCCCCCGCGTCCATAGTCGGCCACAGTCGGTCTTAGTGCTCGAGAGCGGAACTGCCCGCCTGCTTGCCTGCCGCCTGCCGCTCATCGCTCCTCCGCCTGCGTGCACTGTGTGGCTTGCTGCCGACAGATCCAGGAGTTATCAGGGTGCAGTACAAGGAGAGTGTGTGGCTTGGAAAATGGCAAAGGCATTGGAAAACGGCAGCGACAGTGACAGCGACAGAGACCCCATACCCATCGTAAGCTGCAGCCATAGGCAGCCCAGGAGGAAGGAGGGCCAAGCAAGAGATCAAGTAAGAGGGGCTGGCTGACCAAGCACAGGGCGTGGGCAAGGACTACAACACGAGCGTGGACGCCGTTAGAAGCGCCTGCTAAGTAAGAGCCAGGGGGGCAGCCCAGGCCAATTTGACCAGGTCTAACTGGCTGGAGGCTCCTCCCGCGCGCTCCGCTCGTTATCTAAGATCTATCCCCCTGGAGCTATACTACATCTCGCCTCCCCTACCCCGCTGTTAAAAGCTCATCCTAAAGCCCATCCTAAAGCAAAGCACACCAAACAGAAGTGAATAGTGGCAGTACACAAAACACATGTGTATCGGCGGCCTTACCCCCCGAATTAGAACCAAGCCAACAGCTAAGTGGGCGAAGAGAGACAAGAGATAAGAGCTTACTCGCGCCCACTTCTCTCGTTTCACTTGGGATACCCACGGACCGACACGATAGGAGAGAGCCTGCAGCTTGCAGCCCATAAACCCATAAGACCATAAGCTGATTGCGTACTTTTAGCGCATAAACCAAGCAAACAAGTCCGCCAGCGTATTAATTGAAGAAAGGGGGAAGGAAGGGAAAAAAAAGGGGGAAAAAAGTTGTAGACTTTTTAGATTAGTCTACAGCCTCATTATGAGGTCCGGCAAAGTAAGGAAAGCCCCTGGAGAAAAGTCAGCTGCCCCAAAAGGGCCGGCTAAGCGGAGAAGACTCGAGAAAATAACAGCAAACAAGGCAAATATTAATCTGAAAAATCCTTTAATCTCTCCAATAGCCTCACTCTTTGAAAAATCTGCATTAAATAAAAACAATCAATCGGACTCACGTTTTAAATTTTTGAAAGATCCAGGGTCAGCATTGTTCTCCCTAACAGGGGACGTTGTCGGCCTATCGACACCTATAGTTCAGCAATAAACCACGCAGTAAACGAGACGAGGCAAGAAGACGGCGCCTTCCACATACCCACTCCAGGGAAACTACAGTTTCAACATAACTTAATTGATAAACTTATAGGCACAGATCAACCGGAAAACCCAGATAGCAATAAAAATCCATTTAAGGAAAAGAATAGTCTAACTATAACTGCCACAGTACATCTTCCAGCTGAATATTCTAATACAACATCTACTCAGCAGTCACTTACGACAAGTTCAACAAATCAAAGCCAAAGTACAGGAAATACTCACAATATTAAACAAAATAACTTGTATTTATTGCAATCTAGCATTGACGAGCTCTCTTCAACATGCCCTATCCAAAAAAATCAAACTGTTAGTAGTAAAGCGAATGATTCCTTGGCTGACTCAAGTATAGTCCAAGCAGGGGGGATAGGAGCAGAAGAAAAGAGCAGTTACGGTGAGTCTCAGCAATCAGTTACCTCAAGTAACCTGGAGAATTTACCGAGATCGACCGACAATGGTGAAATTTCATCATCAATCGCAAACGCTAGGCAGAAAACAATACCGTGTAAAGAGGACAAGAATATACTTTACGGCGAAGCAGGTCCTCTGGATTTAGTTGCCCCTCTTTTACAAGTATTGCAGACTTCCACAGCAACCTTAATCATGCAGTCTGATAAACTGGACATCCAGATTGACCTGATGAACGTCATTGCATCCTACATAGCCGGGATAAATACCAAACTAGATAACTTGAATTCACTAATTAAAAGAGCACAAGCGGACTCATGCTATTTAGAACCTACGTGCACCTGCGGTCCAGTCCTAGAAAAATTAAGCTCATTACCGACTGTACTAGAGCAGATACTTACGTTAAACAAGCGCTTTATCAGCCACAATACGGAGTCAGATCAAATAAGCTCACCCATAATAGAGCATCAACAACCAGCAGAAAACACACGCAGGGCCGTTAGCGCTATTACAGTTGACGATTCAAATGCTATAATTCCAACTGAGGCAATTTCAACTGAGCTAAACTATTTAGAATCAACAAAGGCAGGATTATCAAAGCGACAAAGAAAAAAGGAAAGGAAGGCTAGGAACAAGAAATGCGTAAACGACCCAAAGACGGGAACGGGACTCTTCCCCATCTTCTTAAATACAAAGGCAAGATTAATAAAAGAAGGGGACACTTCGGAGATTCAATCGAAAGAAATTGAAAAAGACACCAGTTATGCCAACAGCCAACCATTGAACAAACAAGAAATCAAGAACTCCCAATCATTAGGAAGCGCGAGATCATCCTCACACACAGGCAAAAATCAACAAGACGGGTTTCCAAAGGTGAATTTCTCGTCTAATACCGGCCTTAGAAAAAAGACCAATGAAACTGTAAATACGTCAATAAATAGTAACACTCAGTTAAACGAAATTACACAGCTAAAAACTAGCCGACCAAGTAAGCACCAAGAAGAAACCACTCAAACACCGGAACAAGACAACACAGAGGGATCAATAAAAACTAAGGCTAAAGAAACCGAATCAACGCCACAAATTTTGCCAACAACAAATCAAATTGTCAGTAAAGCAGGGGCCTCAGCCAGCGTTATCAGCCTGCAACACACGGAGCACCAAAGCGGAACGGGACTTCAATTGAATCCTACCTCCCTGACACGAACAGAGCTAGGAATAAGCGATAAGGATTCGGCTGAAAATAATAGAACATTAGCAAATAGACCAGAGAGCAATTCGTCTCAGGGTAAACTAAGATTTAACATAACGAATAAGGATAACAGGCAATTAATTCAAACAGACTGCAACGAGCAAATGTTAGATTCAGCTAAGCCCGACCTCGAGAGTCATCAAATTATTTGGGCACCGGAATATAAGACACAGGGTCGTCACGACATTTTGAACAGATGCAACGTCCTGAAATTAATAGCAGAAATTAGCGACTTAAGAAATATTGGAACTAAAGACCTTGAACGAGTGGAATTCATAGCAGGACCTACAAACGTAATAAACTAACAAACACTGACAACATGGAAGACCCCCGGGATTGCACAATCAATATTAGAAAGTTCAGACTTATTTCAGAAATGGGGCATTCGACTATCACAGCCTGTAACGCCCCGCTACCCGTTTCCGCTAAAAAAAACTAAAAGCCAGCAAATTACCAAGAATGCGGTCAAAGCGACTCTCCAAAAATCCGTGTATTCAATTCTACACAACGCCCAAGGAAGAAGCACTGAAGTCTTCTCCCAGGAAGAGAAGGACGAGGAAAGAGGGGGAGAACTCCGATCTCCCACAGAGGACTGGAAATGGCTCCCCAGTTTGTTAAACGCGAAGCGGAAAAATTGACCAAATAAAGACACTGCGAAGCTAACTGACAAAAAAGGAATACACATTGTATCATGGAATATTGCTGGAGCGAAAAAACTGTTGGAGAACGGAACAGCCCTAGATGAATGGGTGAACTGCGATATAATCGCTTTACAAGAGACTTGGCAGCTAGAGAAATGTAAATCCTACGGTAGAGCGATGGGAGGCCTCTCATTTTACATATCATCCGCCCTACAAATTAACTCAGAGCAACTTGATTCTCCAGACCCTGGTATCCAAATAATCAAATTATCAGGAATAACTGCATATAATAAGGAGACAACCGTTCTGATCAATTATTACACGCAACCAAAAATACGAGTGAAAAATACAAAAAACACTTTATTATGCGAGGTAATAACTGATTTTCGTAGCACCGAGCCAGCGTGGAACGTTATAATAACCGGTGATTTTAACTCCAATTTGTTATACTCCCCGGAGGAGGACGACATCCTAACAGCGGAAAACACGCACTGGAGTGTTCCAGAACAGACTCAAGGTGGGACCAGGAATAAAATCGATCGAACAGGAATAAAATTGGTTACAGAGTTAGAATATCTGGGCATGCGTGTCCTGAATGGCAGGACCGACGAGGATCGACCTCCCAAAAAAACCTTTTACGGCCCTCACTCCCAATCAACTCTGGATTACTCAATTGCAAGTCTTTCGCTATTTCCTTTATTAAACAACTTCTATATTGAATACTCGCCCATGAGCGACCACGCAATCCAACATATCAAATTCAATCTGCACGTAGAAAGATTTCAATCTTCACATACTATGGAAGGCAAATTAAGTTAATCTAACCAAAAACGAATAAACTGGCGTAACTCAAACAAACTCGAATGGTTTTCGACAATAGTGGACACGATGAACAACTTAGGTGAAATTCCAAAGAACGCCATAGAAGCATGGTCTCTCTTTTTAGAGAGCCCAAAACTGAAAATGAAATGTTCAGCCACGAAGGTCAAAGGAAAGTATCCAAATAACACACTGCCGAAAGACTTGAGAGACTTGAGGAAGGAATTGAGAAAAACACATAAAAAGCTGCAAACGTATAACAAAGACTCTAGTCAAATGGACGTTTTTCTGGCCCTACGGAAGCGCTATAAAAAGAACGTCTGGGAGCACAAAAAAGCTACCAAGGAAAAGTCTGGACCAAGTTGCTCCACAGCGCTAAAACCTCGAACGTAACTACATTCTGGAGAATTATAAACCAACTAACCAGACCGCTGAACATTCTAACATCAAACGTGCAGGAAACCGAATGGGTTACTTTCCTCCAGTTAAAATTTAAAGGAAACGCATTAAACATTCCTGGGAACCAACCCTATGAGCAACATCATAAAAAAAGGACAAGCGAGTTGAAAAACAGTACCCAACAGTCGTCAATTAACCCAAGCAAAGTACGAACTTCGAATATAGCAGAGGGGACTTATTCTTCAGAGGAAATTACAAAAGTAATTAGTAAGGGCAAGAGTAACGGGGGCCCGGGGCCAAACGGTATTCCTCAAGCGGTATTCAAACACGCACCTGAATACTGGAGCATTTCTTTAGAGACCCTCTTCTCTGACGTTCAAACACTCAACCAAGTACCTAGAAGCTGGCACGGCTCCATAATAACACCCATATACAAAGGAGGCGATAGATCCAACCCACTTAACTATCGACTAATAACACTGCAGGACGTTGAAGCAAAATACTTTGCATCTCTTTTATTAACAGACCTGGTAGACTGGTCAAGCAACAGAGATTTGATCCCACTCAATCAAACGGGGTTCAGAGCTGGCATCGGAACTATTTCAAATATCCTATCAATAAGCCTGATAGCTGATAAATGCCAGCGTAATAAACAGGAGCTGAACTTATGTTTTATTGACCTGCAAGCGGCATTCGACAGTGTGGATCGGGACCGATTATGGGCTAAATTAAGATCATGGAACATACCAGAGAGCTTACTAAGGGGCCTGTTGCTATTTTATACCGATACATGGACACAAGTTAAACTAGGCGACGGCACGCGACTGTCGAGAACAGTGTCCACAAAAACCGGATTAAAGCAAGGATGCGTCCTGGCGCCTCACTTGTTCAACCTATTTCTTTCGGACCTTTCCGGCAAACTAAACACCTGTAATGCTCACCCTCCGAGACTAGGTAACCTGCAACTCTCACATCTTGCATATGCGGACGACATTGTACTCATGAGCCTAACAAAAGTCGGTATGACTAGATTACTAACGGAACTTTCGCTTTTCTTGTCTGCTAACAAACTGACCCTGAATGTTTCTAAAACCAAAATAATGTTAATTTCCAATCGGCGCTCAATAGATTACAATATCTGCATAGAAGGCAAAAGGCTTGAAAGGGTCTCAAATTATAAATATCTGGGATACTTTGTTGATGATAAGATGACTCTGAAAGCCCAGAAACATTACCTTACGCAACGAACTGGAGCCTTGACCTTTGCATTTAGCTCTTTGTATAAAAAACTAGAGGGCCCATCGTTCAAACCACTACTAATGGTAATTGCAGCTAAAGCCCTTCCCACCCTAACATACGCAAGTACAGCAATGAACGGTAAGGACGGTGCCCTGTTGAATAGCCTGATTACCAAAATTTATAAGAAAGCCTTTCAACTTCCTCGCGATGCTTCACCAGCGCAGACGCGACTAGAATTTGGCCTCATGAACGAGTCTGTGGGAAGACTATACACGTGCATTAAAACCTGGTACCGCATCAAAATGAACGCCACTGATAACAACTTAAACAAATTTTTGTGGCAGGAAGTCGAAATGGGAACAAGATCAGAGGCAACCAAATTTCTGATGAATGCACTGGAATTAACACGTACCGCCCAGCTATGGGAAAAAAACTTGCCGTTTAAATCATTTAAACAGGTAATAAACAAAGCCGCTAAATTACATTCTCTACTTATTGATAAGAAAATCTTCTCCCATCGCTCACATTCTTGGGCTATAATTAATAGCTACAAACTACTTACTCCGGCGCTCTACCTGGACTCTACATATTCAGTGTTTACTAAAAAAAGGTTGATGGCTCTAAGATTCGGAAAATACCCAACGCTGGCTGATGTACCAGCCTGGAAACACACGGGATCTATTGCCTGTCGGCTCTGCGATTACACCAAAGAGGACATAATCCACATTATTTGTCACTGTACAAAGTTGAAACAGGAGCGAATGCTTCTTTTAAAGAATCATTTTCTGACTAAGGGCTTACGCACCTGCAGGTCAGCTATTATAGGCTGTTTGGACTCTACGGACACACAAATTAACTGTAAGATGGTGAAGTTTCTGCTTGCCTTTGAAAAACGCTTGTTAAATAACTAATTTCTCTAACACTGTACTGCGATTTTCTGAAACTTAATTTTCTTGTCCTTTTAAAACGATTATTTGAATTTATCTTGATGTAAATTATGAAGATGTATTTTAACTAATTTTAAATTTTAATATTGTGTCACAAGTGCAAAGGAAAATTTTTTTGTTATGGTTTTAATTAACTGAACAATAAAGTTTATTATCTTATTATTATTATCAGTGGTTGTGCCACCCACAGAAGCAGCCTGTAAAGTGTGTCTCAGGTCTGCCATCGCAGAGCCTGTGTGCAGTCTGGTACTGCCATGTTGACTGGGCAAGTGCACCCACTTGCCAGTTCATAAACCTTCCCTTTTCTGCATATTAGTCACCCCTATGGTAGGACCAAGGGCAGGATGCATTGTAGGTCAAATGCAGGACATGCCGTGATGTGTGTGGCATGTCCTAATAGTGAATTACAGCCATTTTCGTTTTTCACTATTGCAAGGCTAACTGTTCCCCATAGGCCAGAATGGGCACTTGATTATAACATTTTATAATCCTAGCTGACTCAGTGAACTAGGTAGAAATTCGAGTTTAGTATGCCTGAACTCAGAATGAGAAAATGCATCTTTTAGTGAAGTTGGTTTTAACATTCTGTGTTTGAAAATACCACTTTTAGAAAGTAGGTATTTCCTTGCCTAACTGTCCCAGTCTGCCTCTGCTAGGTTGTGCATTCCTTGTCTGAAGTTTGAGTGACAGGGGCTGGGGGATTGCAGGAGACAGGGTGAGTCAAAACAGGGCTGAATAGAGCTATCTGCATGTAGATGGGTGGGAGGAGTTGCACCTGGCACCTTAATAGGGCTGGGCCTGCCTTCCACAATGCTGGCTCCACCTCCTGTGGTGCGTCTGATGTCCCTGGCCCACACTGTCAAAGGAAAGAAGGAGTCTTGTCAATAAAGTGCTCCAGGACTTCACAGAACTGGTTAGGAATGGGTACAGGACCCTCTGCCTTCAGAGGACAAATGATTTGCCAGTATAAATATTGGGACCCAGACCCCAGAGATTTAGATCATTTTTGGGAAACAAGAAGAACCTTTGCTGAGTAGAGGAACTAGAGAAACTGAGGAGGAGACTATCCCTAAGCTGAGTGTTGTTTGGGAGATTGGCCTGCAGTGGTTGACTCACTGCCAAAGAAAGGAGAAGGGACTTTGTGCTACTTTCACATCAACTTGTAAAGGATTTCCACGGGCTTGAGATAGAGCTTGCCTCCTGCTGAAGTCTCAGGGACAGCAGACTTCACCAACCAGCTCCCTTGCCTTCCCTGGCTGGGAATTAAAGTGCCTGCTGTTGAGCTGGGCCTTCTGAGAAACTGCGTGTCGCTGGGAGCTGGAAGCGCGACTCAAGATGAAGAAGCGTGTCGCCGCCACAGCCATTGTCATCGCATCAACGGAGAAGAGTTTCGCCTTCTCAGCAGATGCCATTGCATCACTGGAGAAGCGTGCCGCTGCTGCCGTAGTCACCAGCGCATCACCCGAAGCACCTCACATCACCAGAGAAGAGTGTCGCCGTCGCAGCAGAAGCCGTCACATCACCGGAGAAGCGAGTCGCAGGGCCTGTCGCGGCTCAGAAGAATCATTGAGCCGCCAGACGGCCGTCGGGAGTGCACGCATCATTGTCGCATCAAGAAGAAGATGCCATTTTGTTTCATTGCACTGGTTCCTAACCGCATCATGGCGCTGCTGGTCGCATTGCCATGGAAGCGCAGTAAGAAACCGACACATCATCTCCCCACGCGGAGAAGAACTGATGCATCCCCTGCGCAGCAGTAGGGACCCGACGCATCACCGTTCTTGTGTGTAAGGAACCAACACATCACCTTCCCTGCAACACTTTCATTGTTTAGTGTTACGCATCCAAAGGTACATTGAACTCAAAGTGTCGCATTTTACATCTAAAGAGACCTAAGCTATTTCTACCATTTTTTAAGTAGAGTATTGTGGATTTTTGTTGTTTGTGGTCTTGTGTTAAGTCTATATAAAAATATTTATTTTTATACTACAACTTGTGTGGTGTCCATCTGTAGTGTTGTCACTGGGTTACTGTATGTGTTCACAAATGCTTTACACACTGCCTCTGAGATAAGCCTGTCTGCTCGTGCCAAGCTACAAAGGGGGTGAGAAGGAGTTATTTTAGGAGTGTACCCCCTTACCCTGATTAGATGCAAGGGTCCCTATTTGGTCAAAGGTATATACCTCTGCCAACTAGAGACCCCCAAATCTATCAGTCATCATTTCTTTTGGATGTTTGATACACAACTTCCTGGAGAAGTTAAGCAAGGCTGTGTTACTGTTAACAAATTGAAGCCTTCTGGACTTGACCGCACTTCTCCAGTTCCCCTCTTGATCAAATAGAGTACCTAGATAGGAAAATGTTGATGTGGACATAATTTTGGTACTCTCCATAATGATGTCACTGCAGTATGCAGCTCTTTTCCCAAGTTTCATTACAAAAGTGTTACTTATATTGATAATCAAACTGTGATTCTGCATAAACTGAATACATTTGTTGAGTAATCACTGGGGGGTGTGGGCCATAAGTACAGCGTCATCTGCATAGAGGAGGGCCGGGATGAGTCGGTGCTCAACTTGGGGAAGATCAGCACATTTGCTAACCAGGGTGCTACCTAAGCTGTTAATGTATAAATTAAACAACCCTTGCCGAACTCCTATCTCTATGCTAATTGGCTGAGTACATTTTCCATTTAGACCCAGCCATACTTGACACGTATAAATGTCTATGAAAATTCACAATTGTATTATCTACACCCATGGTGAGCATTATTGACCATAATTTATGATGCACAACTAAATCAAAAGCAGAGGATAAATCAACAAATGCTAAAAACAGGCTATCTCATTTGATGTACACGTATTTCCCCATTAATAAGTTCAGGTTAATAGCCTGCTCGATTATCCCTACGCCTGGGCCGAAAACTGTTCTGAAAATCAAATCAGAGATAAAATTATTGGAATCAGCCCAGTCTTGCAGTCTTCCTAAAAGAATACTCACAGTCATCTTAACCAGGGAATCCAAAAGTAAATGGGTCTATGTTGCGGTGGGCTGTTACAGTCGCCCTTCTTGTATATAGGCACTATGAGGGATTCTTACCAGGTATTTAAAAATCCTGTACTCCAGCAGGCTCTAAAAAGAAGTGTTAGAAGGGCGCCCCAGAGGTCAATGTTAGATTTAAACAAATCAAATGAATACCATCTGGACCCGGTGCTTGGCTCCTTTGCCCATGTTTAAGGCCAAAAAAACCTTGTCTAGAGTGAAGTTAGGATAGATCTGATCAGTAGGAAGTGCCGAAGTTGAAGAATCACTCTTAAGAACCAATGGGGGAAGTGCAGTAGCACTCACCTCCTCGTTTAGATAGAGATTAGAATCATCATCATCAAAGTAACTTTATTCGGTTTCTGGGAGAAAACCATAAAAGTACATAAAATCAACTATACATTTTGTAGTTACCATGACCTATTTACATACACATAATAATCACTTCAGTTATTTCAATTATTAAAAGAGAATAACAATTAAGAATACCATCCTTAAAATCAGTTTAAAAAACACTGAGAGAAAATTCATTATTAATTTTAAATAATGTGGATCAATTACAACTATCAATATTGTTTTTTAGTAGCAATTACGACTTTAATAAAATTGGAAACCCCAATACATATGTCTGATGTGGCCAGAGAATACAAAAGATTAAAACCATCAGTATAAGAGCACGGCCTAGAACCTTTTAAGATCGGGACTAAATATCTACTCCTAGGCTCCTTATACAGGGTGCAAATAAGCATAAGATGCAATGTACTTTGAACTGCCAAATTGTCACAGGGGCAGGGCGCCAAATTGTCCCTCCAGCCAGCTTGTGTCGGAAAAGCCACTATAAAATGCAGGGTCAATAAAAGTAATCTTGCTAGGTAAAAGCGTGTCTGAATATTTGAGGTGAACATTAGGTAAAATTGCTGTTGAGCCACAAATAAACACAGAGGACCTGCTACTTCCGGTTGGGAACCACGGTATTTGCCCTGCCTGAATACACCTCTTTAATAATTCTTTTCGCATTCTCATGAATACTTGCAGGGCAATCAAAATAATGTCCCAAGCCTAACTTATAAAAGTTATCCCTATCAAAACATAGCCAGTGGATAGCTAATACACCATTAAGGAAGTCTATTATAATATCTCTGGTAAATGTTAGCTCTTCCGATAACCACATTTTGCCCCATAAAAGTTGGGAGGCAATGTTTATAGTCTTCAACAAAGTCAAGCTTCACCTCATAATGACAAAAGCTTGATGGGGCACCTTTTGGAACCAACAGCAGCCTTTTAAGAAATTTGTTCTCCACAGTTTGCAGCTGGCTACTGTTATGGTACCCCCAGACACCTGCACTGTATGTTACCACTAGGACACATTTGGCTTTATAGATTGTAACAAGCTCGTTCACAGGTTTTTGCCCTAATTTAGATGCAAAACGAAAAAGTCCCTCAACTACCCTACTTGCATTATGCATTCTTGATGTCACAAGCGAATCCCATCTCAGCTTGTTGTTAAAAATATTCCCTAGTTAATTAAAACTTTTCATTTTATCAATTCTCTTTGAGCCAACTACATGGTTTCTGCTTTTGGTCGTTTTAGGTCCACAGACCATCACATACGATTTCACAAAATTGACCTTTAAATCCAGCGATAACATGAAATCGGAGAATGCGTCAAGAGATTTTTGAAAGCCATTTTCTGTTAGGGCCACGAGGACAGTAATAGTCTGCATAAGAGAGGAGCGGAACCTGGATGAGATTGATGTTCAATGCGGCACTCTGTGGAAAGTGATCGCTAATTGCTATATCATGAATGACAAAGTTTGTAACCATCGCTGAATAACGCAAGGTAAACAGCAAATAATGTATTACACTGTTCTCCCCTCGCTCATTAAAGATGCTCTTGACTTTAACCCGGGGAATGCTTAGTTCATTACAAAAACTCAGAACGTATTTAAAGAGTAGATCATTTAATGACTCCCTATACTGTGTGCAAGAAATTAGTGATGTCAACTTTGTCCGGATTAGCCAGACCACAGACCTGATTAGATGGCAGAGGGCACAATTGAAGATTAAAATAGGATAATCAATTCCCTGGAGTCATTTAAAAATAGTGACTCAAGGTCGGTATCTAATTGATGGAGGACGGATGTAACATCCAGCTTGCAGGCATTGTTATAAAAATATTCAATCACCAGAGTAGTAAATTATGTAATCTGAAAATAAATGATTTGGTAGGACACTTTGGTGGAAATCACTGGAATATTTAATGAACCAACCTTTTTGACATGTAAATACATAAACCACCTTCAGGCTTACCACAAGTTGAAGGAATTGCTGGAGAGTGAAACGTTTTAAAACCATTAAAATGTATTGGATCGACAGACCATGTTTCTTGTAAACATAAAATGTGAACGCTAGACACAAAATGTCAGCAGTCAATTGTGTTACACTAGCGACGTAACCCTGCTACATTCCAAAATAAGACACTGTTGGCTGGAAGAGGAGTATTAGCCTGGGTTCGAATTTCCAGGATGACTGTTGAATCTGTATAAGTGCTGGACTTTAAAAGTAGGAATCACTTTCAACCGAGCACAAAGACTGCTCAAGGGATATATGTTTTCCAACACCAGAACCCTCGCTATAACTTTGTCGCTTTCTGATTCATTGGTGTTACCTTACTCATTAGCCTAAGGAGTTTGGTCTCCTTACCATAACAAGAACCAAGAATCCGTAATGTGCTAAACATGTTTTTTTTACAATGAACAACAAGTTGATAGAAGGTATTCAAGAACCAATCTCAGCCACCGACATTCACTCAGACATGTATTACAGTCC
Source organism: Lissotriton helveticus (assembly GCF_964261635.1). Lineage (NCBI taxonomy): Eukaryota > Metazoa > Chordata > Amphibia > Caudata > Salamandridae > Lissotriton > Lissotriton helveticus. Next base: position 1,377,229,189 of record NC_136059.1, read on the forward strand.
AATGTTTTTTGCACACTATGCCACGCCAGATAAAGATCTGCCATATGCAACTCAGACTTTGCCACTCCCAAAAAAGAACTATCCAGCCCATACCACACATGCATCTCTAGAGGGTTCAAGATGGGCCACAGATCTATTATTCTTAACCACCGCTTGGGAGGCGTTTAAGGTCATGATCCATGACTTTTGCATAGCGAAGGGGGCAGGGGTGCTCAAGGACATACTCACCCAAATAGCGAAGCTTGAGATGGACCTTAAGTTGCTGGAGGCGGACCTGGCTGCGGCACCTACTGCAGCGGCTCGGGTTAAGTTCAGAGAGACACTTACAGAATATAAGGACGCAGCTCAAAGGGAAATGAGATTCAGGGGTAAGCACTGGGTAGCCAGATGCTACGGGAAGGGGGAACGCCCCGGTAAAGTACTGGTGCAAATGATCCGGAACCCTCGCCACGCTAATTGTGTGTTAGAAATAGAAGATTTAGAGGGGACGGTATATCGTGACACAGCTACTATCCTTACCACTTTCACACAGCATTATCAACGTCTGTACACGTCAAATAGAAGGAATGACTTGGACTTAGAAGGTTACCTGGGGGATGTGGCCCTGGGATGGCTTAGTGATGTACGGCGAACATTTCTGTGTGCCCCCTTCGAGCTGGATGAGGTCAGGGAGTCCATCATGGGTATGCAATCTGGGAAAGCTACGGGGACGGATGGGATCCCGATAGAATTGTATAAGACATATGTTGACCTCATGGCCCCTATCCTGCGAGAAGTGTATGAAGAATCCCTGTAGGTGGGCTCCCTCCCTGCATCTATGAGGGAGGCTATGATCATCTCGTTATTGAAGCCGGGGAAGCCGCCTCAACATTGTGACTCGTACAGGCCGCTCTCGCTTATCAACTGCGACGTCACAATATTTGCTAGGCTGATCGCCGCCTGTTTGAGTCTCGTGATGGAGAACCTGATCCTCCCTGATCAATCGGGCTTTGTACCTGGCAGGGCCATGTCCCATAATCTGGGTACGCTTTTTGCTACTCTTAATAATATATCGCCTGACCTGCCAATGGCTGCTATTTTTCTGGATGCCACTAAGGCCTTCGATTCTATTGAATGGGACTACTTATTTGGGGTGATGTTGAGAATGGGTTTCCCCCCTCTCTCATTCTCTCATGGATCAAGTTGCTATATAATATGCCGGTGGTTAAGGTATCTGTTAATGGACGGATGTCCCAGATGTTTTCTATTACTCGAGGTACGCGAGAGGGGTGCCCACTTTCCCCTTCTGCTATTTGCTATAGCAGTTGAGCCCCTAGCGGCGAGACCGCGGCAGCGCCACAATGACAAGGCCCTGAGGTGCAATATGTGGCAGATACTGGTGTCCCTTTATGAGGATGATATCACGCTCTACATCCGAGATCCGCAGGCCAATCTTAATCCGGTCCTTAGTGAATTCATAATTTTTGGGAAGCTATCGGGGAGCCAAATTAATTGGGGGAAGTCTTGTATTTTCCCACTGACGGGTCCACGGGACGGTTCCCGTTGGATTATCCCTTGGAGTGGTGTGAGGACGAACTGCGCTATTTGGGGATACGAGTCACCAGGGACAGAGAGGAACTTATGCGCTTGAATTATGGCACTGCAATGACACGTATAGGGGACTCTGTGTCCCGCTGGATTGCTCTGCCTTTGTCCATGGCTGGTCGAGCCTTGTTGATTAAAATGGTGATCCTCCCACAGCTGCTCTATTTATTTTTAAATATCCCATACTACCCGGGAAAATTCTTTTTCAAGATGCTCAGGTCTGAAATGACGCGCCTAGTCTAGGGAGGGAAACAGCTGAGGTTACAATGGAATATCCTTACTAGGCCATATGCTCGGGCGGGTTTGAGATACCACACTTTGAGTTATAGTAAATCAGTGCACAGGCGCACTACGCGTGGTTCTGGGTGAAGCAGCCGAAGTATATGCCGCAGGATGCGTGGAGCACTGGCTGGCGCACCCCCTTCCGTTAGATGGGGTGATTCATGATCCGGTTAACCCCAGGGAAAAGACACTGACTACCATTACATGCACGGTGGCGGCATGGTATTATATAGAACGCATGCTAAAGGCGCCCTAGCTGTATGCCCCCTACCTGCCTCTCACATACCACCTGAACATACCTCTTCTGCAGGAATTGCTTTTTCACAATTTTAGGAAACGTACACTTATCCACACTTGGGGAGACTTATATCATGAGGGTCGGTTCCGCACACTGGAACATGTGTTTCAGGGACAGGAACGGACCCCGGTGGACATTTTCTTATGTCTCCGGCTTCGACAGGGCATCAAACCCCTTACCCCAGGCTTCCCAGATGAGCCACAGGAGCTAGCACCACTACAACTGCTGCTCAAGAGCGACACAGCTAAAAGCCTCGTCTCTATGCTTTACCGGTCAGTTCACACACAAAGGGAACTGCCGGATGCGCCCGCTCGCGCACGATGAGGGGAGGAACTAGGACGTGAATTGATGGATGACCAGTGGGAATACTGCTGTTCGCAGACTGAGAGGGTGTCATCGAGTAGCAGACTTCGAATAATCTATATATATAAAAACGAATGTATGTCTGTCTGTCTGTCTGTTTGTCCTTTATGCATTACTACACCATTCATCCGATCGCCATGAAACTTTACGAAGTTGTTGAGTACACTCCCGCGAAGGTTTCTGGCATAATTTTTATTTAAATATCGGCCCCCCAGGGCCCTCATAATCTTTCGAATACTGATGTGCGCACCAGACGGAAAAACAACAAATCGTGTATCCACAAGCACTCGAATAAATAAATAGAATTAAAACAGCATTCATCCGATCACCAGGAAACTTTGGGAAGTTGCTGAGTACACTCCCGCGAAGGTTTCTGGCTCATAACATTTTTTTTAAATCGGCCCCCCAGGGCCCTCATAATCTTTCAAATACTGATGTACGCACCAGATGGAAAAACAAAAAATCATGTATCCGCAAGCACTCGAATAAATAAATAGAATTAAAACGACAGTTGGAAATGTTTTCCATATTAAAATGAAAAGTTTCAATAAAAATGACACAATGTAAATTGAATGTTATCATAACAAGTTTTCTTGAATTTCCTTTCTTCGGAGATCGCAACAACGTGCGACGGGTAAGCTAGTACATTATAAATTCTTACACAGGTTATATTATACACCAGCAAGGATGCACAGATACCACTTGAGGGAGTCAGATAGATGTGACAGATGTCGAGCACCAGGGGCAGACTTTTTACACTTAGCCTGGGAGTGTCCAGGAGTGGGAGAATATTGGTCACAGGTATTCGAGGCGCTGACACTAATGATAAACACACACCTAGAGCTCCCACAACTGATGGCCTTGCTCAGTTATGTGCAGCCGGTACAGGCGGCACACTGCAAGTATGTTGCCCTTGTCTTGCTCATTGCTAAGAGGCGGGTGGCCTGCTGCTGGGGCAGAGGGAGGGCTCCCAAATTCAAAGATTGGATTGCTGACCTGGTGACGTGTCAGGAACAATTGGCTGCATACGCTGAATTACTACCATGCGCGTCCAGACCTGGAGATATCTGGGCTCCACTAACGTGTTACTTACTAGCACACCCACAGGTGACGAGAGCGGATGGCACGACAATAACTGCGCAATAACTGTATTGTGCCACAGTCATATGAGATGGTGGACTCTTGGCTGGTCAGGGGGAAGGCGGGGACGGAAAGATGGTATAGCATGCTTAAAATGCGGATGGGACTTAAGATAAATGTACCCAACCAATGCTGTGGAATTGAAGAGGTAGCGTGATTCCCTTGTTATATAACTAAATGTTGAACATGTAGGCTCAAAGTATCCTGAAGGTATAAGCTAATTCATGCCCCCTGACATACAAGATGTGATCGGCATTGCTTCAGATATGATAAATAATGTGTATGCTTATTTAAGACTGCCGGGGAGACAAGTATTACTCTGCTAAAGAGAAGAATATGGATGTAATAGAAATGTGGATGCTGGTTTGTTGTTGAAAAACTAATAAAAAGAATTGCTTTTTAAAAAAAGGCATGTTTTAGTACTTTTTCGGTGGGATCCGCAGATCTGGCTCAAACATTTTTTTAAACGAAGCGGGTGCTACCGCGCTTTGTTCATTATCATCCCCCAGGTTAAATAATGGAGGGGAGGCGCACAAGCCCCCCTCCTGAGACTTACTATTGCCCAAGGGATGATCACCTCCCCGGGGCTTCTTTAAGAAAAATGAAAGTGGGGGAGCTGCCCTGGGGATCGCCACCTGACTGAGACTTATAGTTTTATGAATGTGGGGGCTCTTGAAACCCCAAGAGCCAGGGACCACCACCTCCTCTGGGATTCATCTATAAACAAAGTGGGGGTGTGCAGCACCCCTCCCCATTCTAAAAATACCAGGCCTCAGGGAATGGGGTTCCCTGGGTCCAAAATCAGCCCAGGGAAGGGGTCCACACGGCCCTTTCCTTTATCATTAAAAAATAATGGAATAAAGCTAATGGCATGATGCCAGAGGCCAGCCCCCTTTCTGTACCACTCTGTAACACCCAGCCAGCTGTGCACCAGGAGGGGCACTTGAAGAGTGCTGGAGAAAAGGGGCATGGTCTCCAAGTCCTCTCAGAAATCCCGCGGTGTGGGCATTACTGGAGGTAACAGGAGGGCTTGTTGGTCACCAAGGACCTTCTGCAGCCAAGAGAGCTTCATCCCCCAACTAGTAGTGCACCTGGAGGTGCATTTGCAGAGTGGTGGAGAAAGGGTGTGTGGCCTCTGATGAATTCTCAGGAATTGAGCTGTGTGCCTCCGGGGTAATTCATTTAAAAAGGGAAGGGGTGCACAGGCCCTCCCTCCTGGGGCTTAACATTGCCCCGGGGACCACCACCTCCCCAGGACTTTCATTTTAATGTGGAACTTTACCTGAAAAATTGTGGCGGGGGTGTGGACCCCCACCTGCAGCCCGAGGCTGCTACTACCCCAATGCTTTCATTTTAATGTGGGGACACATGGAACCACCCTGCTGCACGGGGACTGCTAACTCCCTGTAGCGATCGCTACCATCGCAAAGGCCAAAAGCAAGAGATTCCGTAGCGCAACTACTATGCGGATGAACTACAAGTCCCAGAAGGCCATCCGGCGCTGGGGGCTGACGCAATGGGAAGACCTTACATAAGCCCCACCCCCGGACAGAACGGTGCTTGTCAATTGTGTTCCGACCTGTTTCTTAGCGGATGAGCCAACACGCTGCGGGGTATTTGTCCAGTTCTTCAAGTCGCCGAGCAAGAGCCTGCGTGGTCAGTGTGTCCGGAGCTTCCCGTCGCCGAGCAAGAGCCTGCGTGGTCAGAGTGTCCGGAGCTTCACGTCGCCGAGCAAGAGCCTGCGTGGTCAGTGTGTCCCCGGAAGAATTCTGTTTCCAGTCGTGCAAGTATTGCTGAGGAGTGCGGGCTCGCCTCCTTTTTTGTTGTACTTGTTTTCTTGCCGTTTTCAGCGGACTGCCGCCATTTCTTGTTTACGTTATGGGGAGCGCTGGGTTCTTTGTCAGTGGTTGCTGACTTATTTTCGTACTTGACCTCCACAGTTCCACAAGAGTTATTGCGGTTCGTGGAGAGGCCGTAAAGGAGCGCGCAGGTACTTTGTAATACTATAGAGGCGCATTCTGCCTACTGAGTGTTAGATCGAGGAGTGATGTTAACTTCTCAAGACTTTTGGTGATTCTTAGTTCGTGTGCCCTGCACATGTCCGGATTTCCTTCTGGGATACATGGGGTGTTGAAACTGGTGAGTCCGTGTTTGACGGACAGGGGGGTTTATGGTTCACGTAGTTACCTCTGCAGGTACTAATCTCTTACTCTCTGTCTCCTCCTCTCCCTGCAGTGTCCCAGTACCAGTAACCTCATGGTGTAGCGACCAGCCGTCACTAGAAGTACCTATCCCCTGATGTCCATCTACCTCCCGGCCCCTAACCGTACAGGCTCGAAACAGTGGGTATATTCCAGTGTTGGGGCTTGTGTAGTGCGGAGTCGGAAGGAATATCGTCTATCGTCTCTGCTGGCCCTCAGTGTGAGGTTAGTGGCGCTTGCGTGTTCTTGCGCTGCTCTCAATCCTGACAGATTGACAAGCCCAAGAATACAGCCCAGCCTAGACGATGGATACTGATGCTGTTCTCACCTCATTGTTGGAGAGCTTTTCAGGCCTTCAACAAGAGGTACAGAATTCTCGTGCAGAAAATCAGGCCTTGTATAAAGAGGTCTCCAACTTACGTAAAGACGTGGCAGACCTTGCTATGAGAGACCCGGTAGGGAAACCTCTGATTAGGCCTGCAACCCTGCAGCCACCTCCTTCCTTTAGACTAGGGGGTTCGTTGGCAGCCCCCTCCACCTCTACCGAGACCACTCCCACGGTGCATATAGTCCAAAACCAGGGGATACCCTTAGCCCCTCCCGAAAGGTTTTATGGGGATCCACGTAAATTCGAAACGTTTCTAAATCAATGCCGTCTGCATTTTCTATGCAAGCCTATGGTCTTTCAGGACGATGCTTCCAAAACTGCTTTTCTGATGTCCTATATGGGAGGGAATGCGTCCAGTTGGACAATTCCTTTATTAGAAAGGAATGATCCTGTTCTTCATGATTTTTCTGCTTTTTGCCTAGAACTCCGTAAATTGTTTGATCGAAAGTCCCACATGATGTCCCTAGATCATGAATTAATGACCTTGAGACAAGGGTCCCAGGATCTGTTGTCCTATATCACCACCTTTAACCGCCTTGTCGTGGAAACAGACTGGCCGGCTCAAAAAAGAATTTCCTTGTTTTACCAAGGCCTCAGGGGAGAACTGAAAGATGTGTTAGCACAGGTGGTACAATTGCCTACTACCTGTGAGGAATTAATAGATTTGACCGTCCAGTTAGATCACAGATTGATAGAAAGGAAAGGGGACAGGAAACCGGGAGATTACAGATACTCCTACCCCTTAGTCAAACCCCGACAGGGAGGTGAAGAAAAAAGTAAATCACCAGAAGGACTGGAACCCATGCAAATAGGGGGAATACGCGGCCCACTTACCAGGGAAGAAAGAGACAGGAGACGGAGGCTTAAACTCTGCCTATATTGTGGCAAAAGTGGGCACTTCATTAACGACTGCCGGGCCAGAAATACTGTTCCAGGAAAAACCTCCCTTCCACGAGGGCAGGTGGCTCTTAGTTCTGGTGAGCCGTCGGAAAACTAACAGTCTTGGATCAGATCGAGACCTCTGATTCGAGACCACCTCCGGACACGGTCTCCCCCTATGTCGCCAATACCCTACACCCTGCCGTTGCCCATATGAACTTGAACGTTTCGCTACAGGTTGAAGATCAGGACCCTGTACGACTAGACGCTTTGTTAGATTCAGGTGCAACTGGAAACTATATAGACCAGACCTATGCCTATAGCCTGGGTATCCCCTGTGAAAAGAAGAAAATCCCTGAAAATGTCAAAACAGTGGATGGTACAGATTTGACTTCAGGCCCTGTCACCTACCACACGCGAGCCCTGTTAATGAGAGTAGGGGAGAATCACTGTGAGTACATCCAGTTCGACTTGATCGATGCCCCACAGTTCCGTCTCATTCTGGGTATGCCTTGGTTGACTCTGCATGATCCTTTGGTGAGTTGGGCGTCACGTACAGTCAGTATGACGTCTGAGTATTGTAAAGAACACTGTCATGAAGGAATGCACCAAGTATTCCCCCTAGTTCCTTCCCCTGCTACCTTCTTAGCAAGTGAATGTACCGTCGATTCCTTTTGCTGCGCCACCGCATTACCCGATGAATATAGATCTTTTCATGCATTGTTTGATAAACAAAAGGCTACCCGATTACCTCCACATCGCACCTACGACTGCCGGATTGACCTCATTCCGGGCGCGGACATACCTTGCAGTAGAGTATATGCTCTGACAGAAAAAGAAACACAATATCTCAAATCCTATATCGAGGACAATCTAGCGTCTGGGTTCATAAGACATTCCACCTCCCCTGCCTCTTCGCCTATGTTTTTCATACCGAAGAAGGATTGTGAGGAGTTGAGACCGTGTATTGACTATCGAGCCATTAACAAGGTGACCATCAAGAATCGCTATCCCCTGCCCCTGATTCCTGTGTTAATGGATCAATTGAAAGGTGCTCGATATTTTACAAAACTTGATCTCCGCGGGGCCTACCATCTGGTCCGCGTAAAGAAAGGGGATGAATGGAAGACTGCTTTTAGGACTAAATTTGGTCTCTATGAATATCGAGTAATGCCCTTTGGCCTCTGCAACGCCCCAGCTGCCTTCCAGTTCTTCATGGACGAAGTGTTGAGGGGTTGTTTGGAGACGTTTTGTGTGGTCTACATAGACGACATTTTAATCTATTCTGTGTCTCTTGCTGATCACATAAATCATGTGACGACGGTGTTAGAAAGGCTCCAACAACACTCCTTGTACGCCAAACTGGAGAAATGCCTGTTTCACGTCCAACAAGTTGCCTTCTTGGGTTATGTTATTGATGCTCAAGGGTTCAGAATGGACATGAGTAAGGTGAAGGCCATCATTACGTGGAAAACGCCCAGGAACATTAAATCAGTGCAAAGCTTTCTCGGTTTTGCCAATTACTATCGGCGCTTCATTCAGGATTTCTCCAAGGTCATTCATCCCATCACTACCCTGTTGAGAAAAAATGCCCCTTTCAAATGGGGTGAGGCCGCCGAAACCTCTTTTCAACTCCTAAAAGAGAGGTTTACACGAGCACCCATCCTTCGACATCCGGACCCTAAGATGCCATTTGTGTTGGAAACTGACGCATCTCAGTTCGCTCTGGGTGGGGTCCTGTCTCAACGCCATCCTACCACAGGACAGTTGCACCCTGTGGCGTATTATTCCAAGAAGCTCACCCCATGTGAAGTTAACTATACCGTAACAGACAAAGAGCTCTTAGCCATTAAAAGGGCCTGTGAAGAATGGAGGCACTACCTCCTAGGGGCCTTACATACGGTTGAAATCATCACCGACCATCGCAATCTTTTGTTCTTAAAGACGGCGAAGGCTTTGACCCCTCGACAACTGAGGTGGACCCTCTTTTTCTCTGACTTTGATTTTGTGATCAAATACAGACCGGGAACTCGCAACGGAAAAGCAGATGCCCTCTCAAGGTTGGGTGTGGAAGAAGCGGGAACCTCAACAGAACCCCCTTTTATCTTGAAGGGGCACGATGACCCAGACAATGCAATTGCATTGATCACATCGGAAGACTTCCTGGAAGATGTTAAAATTGCTCTCACGGACTTGGATATCCCTGCTTGGGTGCGGGAAGAGCCAGGTAATCGATGTGAAAAGAACCAGTTAGCATATCATTACCATGCCTTGTATGTACCCACGTCCGTGTTGCAACGCAAGGTCCTGGAATGGGCACATGACTCTGTTCTAGGGGGACATATGGGCATTTACAAAACAACTGCCAACGTGGAAAGATCCTTTTGGTGGCCAAGAGTGAGACCTGATACGAAGAAATATGTCCAGGACTGTGCAATCTGTGCCCAGGGGAAAGCCAGTCACATCAAACCACCGGGACTTTTGCGGCCTTTACCGATTCCATCCAAGCCGTGGCACACTCTGTCCATGGACTTTATCGTGGAAATGCCCCCATGCGAGAAGCAAACAGTTGTTCTAGTGGTTGTGGACCATCTTACGAAAATGGGACACTTTATATCATTGCCTAGTCTGCCTTCCTCCATCGAATTAGCCAAAGTCTTTCTACAACATATTGTCCGTCCACACGGATTGCCGAGTGTGTTGATTACGGATCGAGGGACACAGTTCACATCTCGCTTTTGGAAGGCTCTTTGTACCATACTACAAATAGATGCTCGCCTCTCATCAAGTTTCCATCCACAAACGGACGGCAAGACGGAACGTCTAAATCAGACGTTGGAACAATATCTGCGTTGTTTTTCGTTACAGAACGCCACCGATTGGACTGTACTTTTATGGTTGGCAGAGTTCGCCTATAATAACGCGGTGCATACCACCCTGGGTTGTTCTCCGTTCTTTTGCCTTTATGGATTCCACCCGAATATGCTTCCTTTTGAATGGCCGGCTGAGTCCATGGTCCCTGCCATTCATGAACATCATGCTCATCTTCGGGCTATTCTGATTGAGGCTCGGAAAAATTTGGAAGACGCCCAGGCAGCTCAGAAGTTGTTCGCGGATAAAAGGCGTACCCCAGAACCCGAGTATAAGGTTGGGGATAAGGTGTGGCTTTCTACACGTAACCTGCATATCAAGGGTCTTACTAAGTTGAAGCCCAAATATGTTGGTCCCTATGGCATTTGCGAGGTTGTAAATTCCGTGGCTATGAAGCTCTCGTTGCCGGTGTCGTGGGCAATCCATCCTGTCTTTCATGTGTCGCTCCTGCGTCCTTGTCTTCCGAGCGTGAGGGTGCCTGTTCGTCCTCAGCCGGTGGAGATAGAAGGCCACGAGGAATTTGAGGTGCACTCTATTCTGGACTCTCGCTTGGTCCGTGGCCGGATCCAATACCTGGTGGACTGGAAAGGGTTTGGCCCTGAAGACAGGACCTGGGAGCCTATGGACCATCTCCATTGCCCCGAGTTGGTGGAACAATTCCATGCACGGTTTCCCGGGAAGCCGGGTCGTCCGCCGGGACGGCGGTCCACGAGAGGGGGTTCTGTAGCGATCGCTACCATCGCAAAGGCCAAAAGCAAGAGATTCCGTAGCGCAACTACTATGCGGATGAACTACAAGTCCCAGAAGGCCATCCGGCGCTGGGGGCTGACGCAATGGGAAGACCTTACATAAGCCCCACCCCCGGACAGAACGGTGCTTGTCAATTGTGTTCCGACCTGTTTCTTAGCGGATGAGCCAACACGCTGCGGGGTATTTGTCCAGTTCTTCAAGTCGCCGAGCAAGAGCCTGCGTGGTCAGTGTGTCCGGAGCTTCCCGTCGCCGAGCAAGAGCCTGCGTGGTCAGAGTGTCCGGAGCTTCACGTCGCCGAGCAAGAGCCTGCGTGGTCAGTGTGTCCCCGGAAGAATTCTGTTTCCAGTCGTGCAAGTATTGCTGAGGAGTGCGGGCTCGCCTCCTTTTTTGTTGTACTTGTTTTCTTGCCGTTTTCAGCGGACTGCCGCCATTTCTTGTTTACGTTATGGGGAGCGCTGGGTTCTTTGTCAGTGGTTGCTGACTTATTTTCGTACTTGACCTCCACAGTTCCACAAGAGTTATTGCGGTTCGTGGAGAGGCCGTAAAGGAGCGCGCAGGTACTTTGTAATACTATAGAGGCGCATTCTGCCTACTGAGTGTTAGATCGAGGAGTGATGTTAACTTCTCAAGACTTTTGGTGATTCTTAGTTCGTGTGCCCTGCACATGTCCGGATTTCCTTCTGGGATACATGGGGTGTTGAAACTGGTGAGTCCGTGTTTGACGGACAGGGGGGTTTATGGTTCACGTAGTTACCTCTGCAGGTACTAATCTCTTACTCTCTGTCTCCTCCTCTCCCTGCAGTGTCCCAGTACCAGTAACCTCATGGTGTAGCGACCAGCCGTCACTAGAAGTACCTATCCCCTGATGTCCATCTACCTCCCGGCCCCTAACCGTACAGGCTCGAAACAGTGGGTATATTCCAGTGTTGGGGCTTGTGTAGTGCGGAGTCGGAAGGAATATCGTCTATCGTCTCTGCTGGCCCTCAGTGTGAGGTTAGTGGCGCTTGCGTGTTCTTGCGCTGCTCTCAATCCTGACACTCCCCGGGGCGTTTATAAAATTGAATGTAGGGGGGTCCACTTGAAATGACCAGGCCCTGGAGGATGGGGTCCCTGGGGACCAATTCAGCCCGGGGAGGGAAGTCACCCATCCCCCTCCCCAATCTGTGAATAGCCCGGCCCCGGGGATGTGGTCCCCGGGGCCAAAATCACCATGGGAGGGGGACTGTGCAGCCCCCTTCCTGTATTATTCATTTAACATTTTTTTTAAAGGCCGGGCCTCTAGGGATGGGATCCCTGGGGTAAAAATCAGCCTGGGGATGTCCCACTTCTCTGTTTTAAAAAAAATAATAAAGAAGTGGCCAGGCCCAGGGGGATGGAGTCCCGTGGCTGAAATCGCCCCACTTGGCCCCCCTTCCCAAATAAATAAAAATCCATTTAAAAAAAAGCCTGACCGGCAAGTCGCTGGGGTCATCCCTTTCAGCATCACTCTGCAAACGCTCCTCCTGGCGCACTACTGGTTGGAGGATGAAGGCCTCTTGGATGCTGAGGAACCTTGGGGGCCAAGAAGCTCTCCTGTTACCTCCAGTAAGTCCCTTACAGTTGGATTCATGAGAGCTGGTCTGAGGCCCTCCCCTTTCTCCAACACCTTGCAAACGTGACTACTAGTTAAAAAAATATTGGAATTCCCTTAAAAAAACAAAGGTTACATGCATGTTATAGGTAGGAAATAGAATTTCAAAAACCTTAAAAATTCTCTTAAAAAACAAATGTCACAGGGACATTACAGTTAGGAATTAGAATTTAAAAAGCCTTCAAAATTTACCAAAGAAAACAAAGGTTACAGGGACGTTATAGTTAGGCTCAGATTTCACTAGTACAAAACCAGTGAAATTCAGCAGTTTTAATTAACTAGGCTAACTACAACTTGGGCCCCCACAATGCACTGCTTATGACCGTCACATTTTACATCACTCATGGCATGGTCAGTAACATCACTGATGACATCGCAAATGTGAAAACAAGAATGCCTATTGCCCGATGGATTGGTTAGGGCGAGATTACCAGCGTTTCTCTTTTCGGTATTCGCGTACGTGGTACAGGGTGCCTTCCCTGTGGTTTTGGTGTGAGCCTCAGGGAGCAGGCGCAGTACCTGCAGGTAAACTCCATTTAAAGAATAGAAATAAAGGGGCCTCAAAGTTCCTGGTGTGATTCTGGGCGGTGCTCTGAGGCTATTGTTAGTTTCCCCATGCCAAGGAGCCACTATTGCCTATGCAGGTGTGTAGAACCGCGGTTGCACCCCAGTGAGAAATAATTGCCTGAAGCGCTGCTCTCAGTGCTAGTCCAATCTGGCACCCCATTTGTATTCTACAGGTACATCAAGGTGTTGAGGAGGCTCTGAATTGTGTTAGTGTCCACCAGGCAGAACCATAGAAGGAGCAGTAGGGTGCCTGGTACACCACAGCCTCAACAGCAGGCCTCACTGCTGGTGGGGTTCACCCTGTGGAATCTGTCAGGAGTAAGGTACCAGTATGGAATAGGCCACGTTACGTCGTATGGGTTTACAACCCATGCCATTACAACACGATCATTACAGCGACCACATTGTTACACCACATACCAATACAACGACTTGCTGTAGGGAGGTCTCTGAATTTTGGAATAGTATAATTTATATAGTATAAGACTCCGGTCTGTACAAAAGTAGGGAAGGTTTTGGATTTTAAATCCAACACTTTCTGCTCCCTACAGCCAGTCGTTGTTATGACTTGCGTTGTAATGGTATGCAATATAACATCGCAGTTGTTGTAGTTACCATGTTGTAATGGCATGCGTTGTATCGCTTGCATGGTAAACAATGTTTACCACCAGTATGTGACAATCTTGATAGAAGTTTTGGTGATAGCTACATTAAGCACTGGGTGGTGTGATCAATAGTATATTTCACCTCATTCTTTTTGTGTGAGAGGGTGCCTTGGGTCTCACTCCCAGCTCAGCTGAGCAGGAGTCTTTGTACTTGGGGAGGTCCATGAGAGAAGGGCATAGAGTTCTGGTTTGAGGAGTTTTGCTAATTCTTTTAGGAGGAGCCATTTTTTAAAGGGAGAAAGTGCTCTCTTCCTGCCATGTCTCACGAAGGGCTGGGTTACCCAGTGAGAGACCTGGAAGTAGCAAATGCAGTCTGATTTCAGAAGACCATAATCCACCTTCAGTCGGTCGAACGGGATTATCGCATCCTCATCAAAGAGATGTTCTACTGACCTGCAACCCGCCTGTTGCCAGGTGTTGAAGGCCATATGATGGAGGGCCGGGGTAATGTTTGAGTTGCCAGAAACAGGGGTCATCAGCGGAGGGAACGCGGTCAGTCCCTCAACCATAGCACTACAGAGTCCCAGGTCACAAGCATAGCCCTCATGATGTGGGTGGAATAGAAGCCCCAAGCCCTGCTTTTGGGCTGCAGCCAAGGGGTCTTCCATATATGTGGACCGGCTATTGCGTGGTCCATAAAGCACCAGTGCTTCTCTCATTCGCGTCAGTGCCATTCGACTAGGAAGGGAAACTGAGCAGCATGATACTAGTCCATCAGGTTGTGGACCCGCAGTCGCATCCACTGTTGGGCAGTAAGCTAAAGTCTTGTGCTAGGGCGGTATTTGCCATTCCATACAAAGTGGAGGCACTCCATTTGCAGTGTCTTGAGAATACCTGGTGGGAGTGTAAGTAAGAATGCTTGAAACATGTATAGGGCCCTGGGGAGCACTATCATTTGCAGGGTCATGACGCTACTGAGCAAGGAGAGGTGATAGTGCTTCCAACGGACTAGGTCCACCTTTACCTGGCGCATCAGGGTGCAATAGTGTCTTGAGGTAGTGTCATCAATCACAGTGTCTGTCTGCACTCTGAGTTAGTAGATGTCAGATTGTGACCATGTCAAGGAAGACTGGTAGCAATTGCATTTAAAGGACAGGTAGGACTAAGAGATTGAGTGCTTGAGATTTCTGCACGTTGGTGTTAAAGCCTGATGCCTGCCCGAAGAGCTGCAGCTCCTACAGGAATGTGCATCGGAATACTTGGGGTAACCATGATGTTGCCAGCATACAAATTGATGGTGTGCGAGTCCCCTCCAAATTGGATTCCAGTAATGCATGAGTTGTCGCACACTCTCTGCCCCAATGGCTCCATGTAGAGGTAGAGAGTGAAAAATAGGAGGGATAGAGGACATCCCTGCTGCCCCGCCTGCGAATGGGGAAGGAGTCCGACAGGACGCCGTTGACATTCACTGAACCCAGTGGTGCACTGTAGCCACTGCATATCAAGCTGAAGAATCTAATTCCAAAGTCAAAATCCCTCATGGTAGCAGTAAGGTAGGGACAGTGGAACCTATTGCATGCGTTTGCAGCTACCACCGCTAAAAGCCTAACCAACCAACGAGAGCATTTGGCCTGATCCACAAGGTGCAAAATCCTCTTTGTATTGTCCCCACGTGGTCTTTGAGGAATGATTCTCGCCTGATATGGGTCAATTATGGATGTCATAAGGGGATTAACAGGCAGGTTCCCAGAATGCCTGTGAAGATTTTGGTGTCTATGTTGATCAGTGAGATGGGGCTATAGGAGCCACACTATAGCCTCATCTTTCACGTCTTTTGGGATTTCTGTTATCGACGCCTCAAGCATGGAGCATTGGAGGGCTTCCATGTCCGCAGAGGAGTTGAACAACTGGTAAGTATCCGGGCCAGCACCGGCCAGAAGATTTTGTAGAACAGGACATAGGAGCCATGTGGGCCAGGAGATTGTAGGCACTTTAAGCAGGCAACGGGAGCGATGACCTCCTCTATGTGGACATAGCTTATCTAAGGACTCTGCTTGCAGCGGGATCAGTCATGTAGTGTGTTCATCCTGTATGTATGTGAGGCTGTCAGTCTCGCTAAGATCCCAGGTATTATAGAGAGTGTTAGAAAAGTCCCTCTTAATAGAAGAGAATAAAATCTGTTTGTCTGTGGGAAAGTGGCGGTTATACTATTAGGCCCAGATTTACTAAGAGCTTGTATTGCCCTTGAGTCGCGCAGGGTGACACAAGGCAGCGCAAACCGGTAAGTCAGATTTACTAAGCCACACAGGAATGGCATGAGATTTATGGGGCCAGATGTATGAAGCATTTGCATTTCCGGTAACCAGTCGCAAACTCATTCCCTCATATAAGTGGTGTGTGATGCAACAAATATGATAACAGATTTTGTTACAAAGTACCCTGGCATTACACATGACTCATTCATGTACAGGCATAGCAGCATCATCTCACTTCTTTTAAGAGGAGAGTTTGAAGATGGCTATATACTTGTAAATATTGCATATGAATATGACATCAATGTCCAAAATGTCTAAATTGTAGCAATGTTTACCACATTTAAAAAACAATTGTAGGTGACAGTGCATATGCTCTGAGATGATGGGTATTGACATCATATCTCCATCTTTCAAACCAAACTGAGCTATGCTACAATGCATCACACAAAAAAACTTGGTCTGCCATTGAGAGGGCATTTGAATTAGTGAAAAGTAGAGTTCGCTCTCTACATAAAAGTGGCGTTGCCCTACAATAGTCTCCTAAAGCAAGTTGCAAGATCATCGCTACATGTGCAATACTTCCTAATGTAGTAACACGGAAAGGATTCCCAGAAATTATGCTTGAATAAGAATCTGACGATGAACATCGACACCCAGAAGCACAGGCAATATCGGATGGTTCAATGGCAGCAGAAGGAAGAGCCGTACGTACTGCTGTTACAAACCATTACTTTCAAGGTATGTAAATGAAAATGTTTGTTACATTTTGCACAAAGCGATACACAAGATTTGCTGTGGTAAGCCTTACCTGACAGCAGTGAGTCGGGATCTTTACCCCGCCACCGCCAGGAGTCACGAGAAAGCCCAGGTCTTCACGCCGCCACCGCCAGGAGTCACAAGACACTAAGCCTCACGCCGCCGCCCCTGGACTACATTACCTGGCAGGCTCAGCGGCGGCGCGCTATTCACACGTCTGCAGAGCGCCAGAAGGCGCATTTAACCAGCGGTCAGCTCGGAAGAGCGGGGGACCCTTACCTGTCAGCAGTGCGTCGGGATCTTTACGCCGCCACCGCCAGGAGTCACGAGACAGCCCAGGTCTTCACGCCGCCACCGCCAGGAGTCACAAGACACTAAGCCTCGCGCCGCCGCCCCGGGACTACATTACCCGGCAGGCTCAGCGGCGGCGCGCCATTCACACGTCTGCAGAGCACCAGAAGGCGCATTTAACCAGCGGTCAGCCCCACGTCGCGGGACGCCGGGCGAAGCCCGGGCCAAGGGCGGGCCCGTTTAAGCCCGTTCAAGACCGAATAAGGACGGGACGGGCAAGACTACTAACATCTCCTGTAAGATCTTAAGGCGCAAGGTTAGTGTCAAGTTAGATCACCATTTGTGTGGTCCATGTGGTTGGGAGGATTAGTAATCTTACAACAGTGAGCATGGCGATTCCACTAGAAGCAGCCCTTAATGGTAGAAAGTCTTTAGGCGGTTCTCTATTGGGAACACTTGATAACTTCTTGATTAGGGTATCGTCAGCCCTTGCCAAGGATATAGAACTTACGGAAAACAGACTATCCTTGGACACCCTGTTTGATAAGCGTTCATCTTTGGGGAATCTAGCAACAACTAGATCACCGTTACCTCGGCAGGAAGATATCCAGGGAACACTCCCTCCTTCGGGGGTGGTGGAGATTAGCCCTTCTCCCCACCTAGATCTCACTGACGAGCTAAGTATGTCTTCATCTATGTCTTTACTCCCCCATCCTGGTGTACGAAGAGTCCCCTCACCTAACATCAAAACCCGCTCAGCCTGTAATTTAAAATCAGGCCCGGTACAGCTAGAGGGGGGGATGTTAGCAAAAAGAAAACGTCCCGTCCATCGATCCAAGCTGAGGGAAGGGACGCAAAGTGTCCAAGGAAGACTGCTTCAAAGGAGGTCGAAGCAGTAACATCTTCTGGTAGCCAAACTCAGACTATACCACCTATTATTGAAGGGCATGGAGGGTCACAGGTACCTGTAAGGAATGAGCCACATTTTGATCTGGGTCAACCATTTTGGAAAAAACTGGAGGGAACCATTAAAAAGCTATGCAACCCAATATATGATCGGTTGGAGTCTATCGAAAATAGACTGGTGTGTCTGGAACTCTCATTATCAACAGTCCAGAAGCAGGTTGGAACACGGCGTAGTGTTCCAAACTCGCAACGAAAATCACCATTAGCTCAAAATCCACCGGATTCTTCCATTTCTGGGACAACCAGTGTGGGGGCCACAGTGTCTGAGGCAGTTAACATGGTGCCTTCCCTGGCACCACCGCCATCTACACTGCCAGACACTGGGAACATAGTGGGGACGGAGCAAAGGGCCTCATGTTACAGAGAATAGACCAGTAATACCTTTGTCAAATCCATCTTTGGGGCCTGTAACAAGTACTGTGGGGTCTGCAACAAGATCTGTGGCTACCTTACCAACTATTGATCTCCCACCTGAATCAGCACCATATGTGGTAATACTAGTGGGAGTACCTTATCAGCGGTTGGACCGGAGCTTCGCTACGATGCCGTGTGAAGAAGATGTGCTAACTATTCTCGCTTCGGGAACGTCTTCCCCGTGGCTTCCCCTTCGGAGGTTTTTGAATTATCTACTGAAATACGGTATACGATTATTAAAGTTTGTGCCGGCCAGCAGCCCTGCCAGGGCAGGTCCTGAGGCCCTGTACCATTGGATAATATCTGTAAGGAGTCGGTTCCCCTTTGACAGACCGTATTTTCGTGGGGAACGTTTTGTTGCATTGGATCCACTATCCCTTTGGATCAGAAACTGTGCCTTCCGGTGAAGCATACCGTTTCACACGTACATCCTCTATACGTATCCCGATCGTGGACAGGGAGTTGACCTAATGATGTGACGTGAACCTGCAGCCTGGATTCCATCTCTTATGATAAACTATAACCTAGCATTGAAAAGAAAGATTATGACATGTTGAATTATCATTACATAATGTTTTTGTATCCAATTGCGCCCTGACGAAGGATTGGATAATATCGGTCCTGTTCCGAAACGCGCGTTGGCGCCTTTTGTTTTGCTGTTTTTCTCTCTCATTTTGTGTATATTAGTTGTAGTACGACATGTATATAGGAATGTTTTTCTTTTTGTGGTGTGTGTATAATTTTGTAAATAGTGTGGAGTGGTATGATTGACAATGGTTTGACTGAGTGTGATTGATGATTTTTTTGAAGTCACGAGTGGGTAGGCTGCAATTGTGTGTTCTTAAATGTACATAGAGTCTGTATATACATTTATGCCTTTATTATCATTGAATCTGATGAAAAGAAACATATTTTGAAAATAAACTTACATATGATTTCCAAATTAATGGTCTTGTGTGGGACAATGATGATGTTTTGAATTATGGATTAGAGCAATTGCCTTTCTTTTTATCCAGATTTAGGGGGGGTTCCTCTGTTTTTGAGTATATTGTTTTCCCTGCCTCCCCCCCTTTTGCATCTTCTTTCAGGGACCCTCTAGTGTTTTTGATTAGTACCTCCAGTAGCCCAGGGCAACCGAGAAACCTATGGGGAGCTGAAAAATAAGTGTGTCTTTTGGCTCAACAAGTATCGTCCATTACCACCGAACATTCTTACAGAAATTCTGTTTGCAAGGAGAGTGAACTGGTTGGGAAGGAGCCCTAAGTCGACTGAAGAGGACTGTATCATTATTAACTTCAAAGACTGGAGAAGTGTAAACTACATTTGTAGCTGGCCACGATCTTATCGGTCCCCCCAGATACAAACTTTCGCCTTATCATATTTCTATGGCCCTAGGGTACCCATTGGAAGGAATGTCTTCAGATCGGAAGAGCAAACTAATGCATGCCCTTTGGGTAATTTAAGCCTGTTTAATAGGTTTGAGGCTCTGTCGGGGTTGGGTGAGTGTGACTGACGCTATGTGCCCCAAAACCCTGCATTAAGTGTTGTGTCTCCAGGTATAGGTGAAGATGGGTGTCATAAGTGGGTAGTTGAAGTGACTGCCAATGATTACAGAGGCAGAGAGAAAGGTACTGGAAATATAGATGAGGCATCAGGAGTGGGAGCAATGTCCATGCAGAATGAGGAATTCCAAGCACCCGAGAGTTCTCCAGAATCAGGAAATTTAGCTTGTGGTCATGCAGGGGTGGTATGCCAAACATCGTTTATTTCATGGAATGTGGCGGGTGTGGGGACTAAACTTAACTCACCCGCCTGGATGGAATTTATCGATAAATTTGACATTTGTCTGCTCCAGGAGACTTGGGCGATTGAACCTGTGTTTAAAGAGGGTTATCTAAATTTTGATGTCCCCGCAGTTAAAAGCCACCCAGGTCACCCTATGGGGGGCTTAGTTATTTGGGTCAGGTAGAGTCTTAACTGTCACAGCCACTTACTTCCCAGGCCAAACTGCGATATTCTTACCGTAAGGCTTTGATTCCCTTCGAATTTGAAAATAGACATTTTTAATGTCTATGCTAGGGGTCTCCCAGGAGGCAAGAAATCCAAGGTGGTAGTAGCCCTGGCCACAATGCTTAAGGCAACCCCTGGAAATGTATTGCCAATAATAGCAGGTGATTTTAATACCACTTTCGAGCCATTGGGCCCCGACGATATGCACCTAACGGATGAAGAGGACAGTAGATGGGGAGTTCCCCAGCTAGATACTAACCCCATAAGAAAGTGGACTGAGGCTGCAATTCAATTGAAGGGCCTCTGTATGGGGCATCAGTTGAGGGCAGCTAATGGCCGTACACCATCGGATAGAATGGGCAAAGCAACGTTTGATAATGGTAATAGAGCAAGTAGACTATCTACTTGTTCCTCTCAAGTTGTGGCACACCCTTCTTGATATGGAGATAGTGGACCGCATCGAGAGTGACCATAACCCCATCTCCGTGGTGTTTAACTTGGGTTTAAAGAAGGTGGATGAAACGTCTAGGGGACCCATTAAGTCGAACTTAGTTCTATCTAATGATGAGCGACGCTTAAAGTGGTGTCAGGTGGTAGAAAATCAGGACATCATTGCAGAAATTGAGGATGGCTTGGAAGGTGACTATGGAGGTTGAATCTAATCATGGGCTCCCGTATAGAGCTTTTATGGATGCCCATGATATTTACTTTACTAGTCTGAAAAGCTACTTCTGTAAGCCTCGCCAAGGAAAAAGTGTGCAAATTCGTAGAGCAGAGAGTTGGTATGATGGCTCCTGTCGTAAAGCTAGAGGGAGCTATCTAAAGCATTAAAAACAAATGACCCAAGTAAAGTAAAGGTGGCTAGAGCCAACTATAGGCACAAACAGTTTACTGCTAAAAAAGCATGGGAAGAGTCTAGTTGGCAGGACCTTAAAGAAGCTTGTAAAGCTAAGAACACAAAAGCTTTTGGGGACTTTTTTAAATGGGGTAGGGATGGACAACATGAGACCCCCCAAAATAATGTAGCCCAAAGTGCATGGGTTGATTATTTTAAACCACAATATGCCGCTAATGAAGCAGGTTGTACAGAAGGAACGCGGGTCCACGTTTTCTATAATGAAGTAGTATTCACAGTAGGAGATGTGGACAGGGCATTAAGATCTGGTGACCGTGGGCCGAGCACCTGGAATGGATTGTGTCCCCGCTGATTTGTTTTTATACAATAAGGGAAGATGGCGGTTGTATATTATGCATTTGGCAAATGCCATTGCCCAGAGGATGGAAGTCCCACATCATGGAAATGCCCGGAAATAGTTCCGGTATTTAAAAAAGGGGACAAGTCGTTAGCAGGCAATTACAGGCCCATCAGCCTGATCGACTCTGTCCAAAAAATCATGGGACGGCTGGTTTTGGGAAAAATCCAGACGTGGATGGATGATAATAACATCCTGAGTCACCTCCAGGCTGGGTTTCGACCCAAGACCAGCACCATAGATCAGGTCTTCCGATTCATTATTTTATTTTGGCGCACTGTGGTTTTGGATAAAGGCACTCTTTATGCCGTCTTTGTAGACTTAAGGGCGGCTTTTGACTTGGTGCCCCGCAACAAATTGTGGCAAGTGCTGGAGGAATTAGGGATGCCCCCCGAGCTGTTGTGTTTGGTCGTCCGGTTACATGAGGGTACGTTTGCTCGGGTACGGTGTGGGGGCCAGGGAGATGTTACGAAACCCTTCCCTGTGGAACGAGGGGTGAGGCAGGGTTGCGTCATGGCGCCTACCCTGTTCTCTCTTTTTGTGAACGGGGTAGCGAGTTTTCTCTCCTTGGTCCCGACTGATGCCCCTGTGATGTGTGGTGAGCGAGTCCCGATCCTCATGTTCGCGGACGACACCTTATTAATTTCAAAAACTCCCAGTGGCCTTCAGCGTGCTCTCAATCGCTCTGAGGACTTTTGCCTAGAACGGGGTTTGGAAATAAATATAGCCAAAACCAAGTATATGGTCCTTACTGACCGTAAATTTATTGGGTGTACCAAACCCTATAGAGGGAGGATATACATGAACATCTCCCCGCTTGAACAGGTTGAAGCTTTTACCTACCTGGGGGTTACCCTTCAGAAAGATCTGGGATGGACTAGCCAACTAGAACTAGCAGCCCTTAAGCATCGCCAGTAGGCAGGTATCCTTCTTAAAAGGTTTAAGTCTTCTGAATCAAAACCCATTAGCCCACTGCTAGAAATATATGGGATGAAGGTACTTAGTTCGGCTCTTTACGGAGCTGAACTATGGGGTTTTGAAAAATTGGGGAGTCTGACACTAGCAGAAAATGAATTTCTAAGAAAAGCGACTAGTGTCCCGACAAGTACCCCGCTGTTACCTTTAATGTGGGACCTTGGGAAAAAATCTGTCCAAGATCTTGCTTTCCTACGCCCACTCTTGTACTGGCGTAGGATATGGACCACAGAAGAGCTTCAGCATTATGCAGAGGGCCTAAAAGAAATAATAGCGAAAGATTCCTCACAAAAAATACATTGGCTAAAGGCCATAAAGTCTCTCCTAATTAGCCTGGGGATGAGGGAACTTTGGGATGACCCGGTAAATGCTGTTTTTCCCTCTAAAAAAGTTCTGAAGATAAAATATTGGGAGATGGTTACACTAAATGCAAGAATGAAGGGCCTCTCCCTGCACCTTACAGGTCGCTTCCTGGAATTCAAGGGATACCCTAAGCTGGAATCGTATTGGGATGCCATCGAAAAGCAGTTTGACCGCAAACTCTATTTTCAAATCAGAGTAGGCTCCCTTCCAACAAGGTCATTCACAGCTAATTGGGTAGGCGAAAACTATCATGACAAATGCCCTAGGTCTAGGGAAGAACAAGAGAACTTAAGCCGAGCCGCTGCACCTACTGCAGCGGCTCGGGTTAAGTTCAGAGAGACACTTACAGAATATAAGGACGCAGCTCAAAGGGAAATGAGATTCAGGGGTAAGCACTGGGTAGCCAGATGCTACGGGAAGGGGGAACGCCCCGGTAAAGTACTGGTGCAAATGATCCGGAACCCTCGCCACGCTAATTGTGTGTTAGAAATAGAAGATTTAGAGGGGACGGTATATCGTGACACAGCTACTATCCTTAACACTTTCACACAGCATTATCAACGTCTGTACACGTCAAATAGAAGGAATGACTTGGACTTAGAAGGTTACCTGGGGGATGTGGCCCTGGGATGGCTTAGTGATGTACGGCAAACATTTCTGTGTGCCCCCTTCGAGCTGGATGAGGTCAGGGAGTCCATCATGGGTATGCAATCTGGGAAAGCTACGGGGACGGATGGGATCCCGATAGAATTGTATAAGACATATGTTGACCTCATGGCCCCCATCCTGCGAGAAGTGTATGAAGAATCCCTGTAGGTGGGCTCCCTCCCTGCATCTATGAGGGAGGCTATGATCATCTCGTTATTGAAGCCGGGGAAGCCGCCTCAACATTGTGACTCGTACAGGCCGCTCTTGCTTATCAACTGCGACGTCACAATATTTGCTAGGCTGATCGCCGCCTGTTTGAGTCTCGTGATGGAGAACCTGATCCTCCCTGATCAATCGGGCTTTGTACCTGGCAGGGCCATGTCCCATAATCTGGGTACGCTTTTTGCTACTCTTAATAATATATCGCCTGACCTGCCAATGGCTGCTATTTTTCTGGATGCCACTAAGGCCTTCGATTCTATTGAATGGGACTACTTATTTGGGGTGATGTTGAGAATGGGTTTCCCCCCTCTCTCATTCTCTCGGGATCAAGTTGCTATATAATATGCCGGTGGTTAAGGTATCTGTTAATGGACGGATGTCCCAGATGTTTTCTATTACTCGAGGTACGCAAGAGGGGTGCCCACTTTCCCCTTCTGCTATTTGCTATAGCAGTTGAGCCCCTGGCGGCGAGACCGCGGCAGCGCCACAATGACAAGGCCCTGAGGTGCAATATGTGGCAGATACTGGTGTCCCTTTATGAGGATGATATCACGCTCTACATCCGAGATCCGCAGGCCAATCTTAATCCGGTCCTTAGTGAATTCATAATTTTTGGGAAGCTATCGGGGAGCCAAATTAATTGGGGGAAGTCTTGTATTTTCCCACTGACGGGTCCACGGGACGGTTCCCGTTGGATTATCCCTTGGAGTGGTGTGAGGACAAACTGCGCTATTTGGGGATACGAGTCACCAGGGACAGAGAGGAACTTATGCGCTTGAATTATGGCACTGCAATGACACGTATAGGGGACTCTGTGTCCCGCTGGATTGCTCTGCCTTTGTCCATGGCTGGTCGAGCCTTGTTGATTAAAATGGTGATCCTCCCACAGCTGCTCTATTTATTTTTAAATATCCCATACTACCCGGGAAAATTCTTTTTCAAGATGCTCAGGTCTGAAATGACGCGCCTAGTCTGGGGAGGGAAACAGCTGAGGTTACAATGGAATATCCTTACTAGGCCATATGCTCGGGCGGGTTTGAGATACCACACTTTGAGTTATAGTACATCAGTGCACAGGCGCACTACGCGTGGTTCTGGGTGAAGTAGCCGAAGTATATGCCGCAGGATGCGTGGAGCACTGGCCGGCGCACCCCCTTCCGTTGGATGGGGTGATTCATGATCCGGTTAACCCCTGGGAAAAGACACTGACTACCATTACATGCACGATGGCGGCATGGTATTATATAGAACGCATGCTAAAGGCGCCCTAGCTGTATGCCCCCTACCTGCCTCTCACATACCACCTGAACATACCTCTTCTGCAGGAATTGCTTTTTCACAATTTTAGGAAACGTACACTTATCCACACTTGGGGAGACTTATATCATGAGGGTCGGTTCCGCACACTGGAACATGTGTTTCAGGGACAGGAACGGACCCCGGTGGACATTTTCTTATGTCTCCGGCTTCGACAGGACATCAAACCCCTTACCCCAGGCTTCCCAGATGAGCCACAGGAGCTAGCACCACTACAACTGCTGCTCAAGAGCGACACGGCTAAAAGCCTCGTCTCTATGCTTTACCGGTCAGTTCACACACAAAGGGAACTGCCGGATGCGCCCGCTCGCGTATGATGAGGGGAGGAACTAGGTCGTGAATTGATGGATGACCAGTGGGAATACTGCTGTTCGCAGACTGAGAGGGTGTCATCGAGTAGCAGACTTCGAATAATCTATATATATAAAAACGAATGTATGTCTGTCTGTCTGTCTGTTTGTCCTTTATGCATTACTACACCATTCATCCGATCGCCATGAAACTTTACGAAGTTGTTGAGTACACTCCCGCGAAGGTTTCTGGCATAATTTTTATTTAAATATCGGCCCCCCAGGGCCCTCATAATCTTTCGAATACTGATGTGCGCACCAGACGGAAAAACAACAAATCGTGTATCCACAAGCACTCGAATAAATAAATAGAATTAAAACAGCATTCATCCGATCACCAGGAAACTTTGGGAAGTTGCTGAGTACACTCCCGCGAAGGTTTCTGGCTCATAACATTTTTTTTAAATTGGCCCCCCAGGGCCCTCATAATCTTTCAAATACTGATGTACGCACCAGATGGAAAAACAAAAAATCATGTATCCGCAAGCACTCAAATAAATAAATAGAATTAAAACGACAGTTTGAAATGTTTTCCATATTAAAATGAAAAGTTTCAATAAAAATGACACAATGTAAATTGAATGTTATCATAACAAGTTTTCTTGAATTTCCTTTCTTCAGAGATCGCAACAACGTGCGACGGGTAAGCTAGTACATTATAAATTCTTACACTGGTTATATTATACACCAGCAAGGATGCACAGATACCACTTGAGGGAGTCAGATAGATGTGACAGATGTCGAGCACCAGGGGCAGACTTTTTACACTTAGCCTGGGAGTGTCCAGGAGTGGGAGAATATTGGTCACAGGTATTCGAGGCGCTGACACTAATGATAAACACGCACCTAGAGCTCCCACAACTGATGGCCTTGCTCAGTTATGTGCAGCTGGTACAGGCGGCACACTGCAAGTATGTTGCCCTTGTCTTGCTCATTGCTAAGAGGCGGGTGGCCTGCTGCTGGGGCAGAGGGAGGGCTCCCAAATTCAAAGATTGGATTGCTGACCTGGTGACGTGTCAGGAACAATTGGCTGCATACGCTGAATTACTACCATGCGCGTCCAGACCTGGAGATATCTGGGCTCCACTAACGTGTTACTTACTAGCACACCCACAGGTGACGAGAGCGGATGGCACGACAATAACTGTGCAATAACTGTATTGTGCCACAGTCATATGAGATGGTGGACTCTTGGCTGGTCAGGGGGAAGGCGGGGACGGAAAGATGGTATAGCATGCTTAAAATGCGGATGGGACTTAAGATAAATGTAACCAACCAATGCTGTGGAATTGAAGAGGTAGCGTGATTCCCTTGTTATATAACTAAATGTTGAACATGTAGGCTCAAAGTATCCTGAAGGTATAAGCTAATTCATGCCCCCTGACATACAAGATGTGATCGGCATTGCTTCAGATATGATAAATGATGTGTATGCTTATTTAAGACTGCCGGGGAGACAAGTATTACTCTGCTAAAGAAAAGAATATGGATGTAATAGAAATGTGGATGCTGGTTTGTTGTTGAAAAACTAAGAAAAAGAATTGCTTTTTAAAAAAAGGCATGTTTTAGTACTTTTTCGGTGGGATCCGCAGATCTGGCTCAAACGTTTTTTTAAACGAAGCGCGGGCTACCGCGCTTTGTTCATTATCATCCCCCAGGTTAAATAATGGAGGGGAGGCGTGTTAACGCGGGATTACTGGTTACTAATTTTCTTACCAAATCCCATACTATGTCGACTGAATCGTTGGTACCTGTCTTGGAGTAAAAGGTAATCTCGCAATAAGTCAATCAATTTAAGAACTTACACCACTCTAAATGACCACTGACCAAAATTAAGTTTTAAAGATTTAATATAAAGTCAAAGATAACTGAAGATACAAACTTCTCAAAATGAGATTCAACAGGTAAATTGGTATCACTATAAACATGAACTTTTTGAATAGTCTGAGTCTGAAAAACAGAATAATAAGTACAAGCTCGAAAACCATCAGGGTTGCCAAAATGGATACAAGTTGCAACCTCAAAGTCATTACAGAAAAGAAAATTAAGGTTAGTCTGTCCCTACACTACACTAAGTGACATCCCTACTTAGCAAGATCTTTACCCCTCTAGGTGTCAGCCGTGGTGACTTCCTAAGAAGATCACGCACTTCTCTTTGTCTCTTCTCTCTGATTATGGGTCTCTCCTGATCAGCCTATCTGCCTACCCATCCGCTTCCTTAGGCTCCCAAAATCATCTGCTCTGCTCTCCTCCCGGGTCTCTTTCCCTAATACCAAATCACATTTTCAATAGAAACGCCCCTTGGGACGCCCCTCACGTGGTACATCTTTGCGCGGCAAACTCCATGATGGTACTCTTGAAGACCCTCGTTATAGTTGACCTTGGTTCCCAGGCTTCTTCTTCAGTGCGCTGATACCCCCTGAAATTCCTGGAAACTCCTACAGGCCTGCGCAAGGCGCCACTGAACAAAGTCCCTTTCATTCGAGCTGATTAGGACCCTCGCACCTGCATACAGCTCGTCCTGCAGTGGGCCTCAAATTCCAGACTCCACCATATCTTTAGTCATAAAACACTCTCAAAGCTCGGTGCTGGACACCTCGCGACCTCTTCTCTAACGAGCACATGACGATTTACACGACATGACATTATCTCCTCTGGCCTACTTGATTTACATGCAGCAGGTCCCTGCACTCTTAAAACGTTAACTTGATTTAAACAGCAAACATTCTTAACTAGCATACGTTTCTAAAATAACACATCTATAAAGCATATACTTTTAACCCTAAGTTCAATAGTACATTTGGAAGAACCATGTCAACCTTATCTCACATTAATTTAGCAGCACGTTCAGGTTTGCTGTGAATTGCCCTAAGGCCTACACATAATACTGGATTTTCAAAGTTACATTTAATTCGGACATGATTCTTTTAACATGAGAACATGAGGTTTTCACATATATTCCAACATTTCTACATTAATCTCACATCGTTATAATTACAGTTACTCTACTTAACATTCTATACATTTCACTACTGAATATAAACCACTCTGTATATTTCACTCCTGGATATAAAACATTCGTGTGCAAAACATGTTTAATCTA
This sequence comes from Lissotriton helveticus, assembly GCF_964261635.1. Taxonomy (NCBI): domain Eukaryota; kingdom Metazoa; phylum Chordata; class Amphibia; order Caudata; family Salamandridae; genus Lissotriton; species Lissotriton helveticus. The sequence continues at coordinate 1,377,257,670 of NC_136059.1, forward strand.
ACTACGTGCTTGTAAATATGGCGTACTTATACATTTTTTTCAAACTTGTGCTCTCTCAGTCCCCCCTTTGATGACCTTCAGGGGTCATCATCACCATGACACGAAAAATGTAGAACCTTTTAAAGTGAAGACAGGGCAGTTCCACCTCTTTTCATACTCTCTAATGCTTTCAGACTCTTATATTGAGTGTCCTGCATCGCTGTCAACTCTTCTTCCTGTTTCTTCATAGCTCTCTGTAACCTATTTGCTCTATAACATTGATACAAACGCACCAATCCCCACAAAGTGATTACACAAATCACAATTATGATGATGGGTTTCAATATGTACCAAACGATACCCTTTCCTAAGTTGGCAAACCAACTTCCAACTTTACCCATTCCGTGGCCTACTTTTTCCCACACATTTACCTTTGCCAGGTCCTCAATTTCGTAGTGTATGGCAGTGATGTTTTGTATATACTTCTCTAGAGGTTTTGAATTGTCTGGAATGTAAGTACAGCATTCCTGGACCTTCAAGGCCTTACAGACTCCTCCCTCTTTTGCTAACAGAACATCTAAAGCAAGTCGGTTCTGAAGAACCATTGCCCTAATCGATTGCATCTCCCCTTCTATCAGCATCAAGGATCTTGCAGTACTAGCAGATAGCCTATCTACGACTGTAGCTAACCTCCTGATCTTAATGTCATTCATTATCAATCCTAAGAAAGGGAATGCAGCACCTAGTACATCTCCAACTACCTCGGCTGCACCCAGCCCTCGTTTCCATCTAGTTGATATTTCCTTCTTAGGCGTGTCTAAATTCTCAACATGATATATTTTAGGGAAGACAACAGCCAGATAGCATGATCCGTACCAATTATCTGGTAACTTCACATAGGCATATCTTCCACATACAAAATATACATTTGGTATTGCTTGCATCCCTTTCATAAAGTTCTTAGAGTAATACTCCAATTGAAAGGCATGTTCACAATGGACTTGACCTACATAAAAGTTTTCATAATATGAGTAACTCCTGTGAATGCACAGTTTTCCCCGTTTATCCTTATCCAAAGCAATTGGACCAATACTACCCTTTCTTTGGTGTGCCCTCTCCTCCTTGGTCCAATCTGTTTCCCATTGTCCTGATGCTTTCAAAATCTTCTGCCTCCTGTATCTAGTATCTACCTGTGCTATAAACTTTTTCTCAACCTCTGATATTTGACAAGTCAGATTGTTTCTTCGAGCATGTGAAGTATCTAACGTTTTCCATGGAATAAACCATTTGTGTAATCTGTCTTCGCTTTTGTAGTAGTCCCATTTGTTCAAATGCTTGAAATTCGGGACCTCTGGCAATGTCGAGTCGAAATTCGAGAAATAATACTCGAATCCTTCTCGTCCATAAAACATGCTCAACAATAAACTGCACGTTATTCCATATGTCAACGGAAGATGATGGTATCTGATACCCTCCTCCACTGAAGCTGGTAATTGCATACAAACATAACAATCCTTTACTTCCATGGCATCAACATATTCATAAAGCAATTTAGCATAAGCATTTGACTTGTAATTTCCCTGTGACTCGTCGGCGTGAAGCCTTTTTATTTCTGCATCTAACAATGCTTTGTCTTTCTCATTGATGTTTCCCTTCTCTTTAATAATGGTAGTTTTCGGTGTTGATACTCCCTTATCCTCCTTAACTGCGGTTTCATCCCCTTCGTGTCCCGCTAGGAATGAAACAGTTACCACTAAAATTATAAGAGAAACCACTACTCCTAAAAGTATAACAGCTATACATTTTGCCCTGCGGTTCGGGTTGCCAGCCTCCATGTTCTCAAACAGTGTAGTTTTTGACTTTCTTCCAGCATTCACTTCCTCTTCTTTTCAAACAAAGTCTTTCTCTCTTGCAACGTCTTTCTTTGAACACTTGGAAGCTTGACAATTTGTTTCCGCAAAACAGTTCAAAGTCCAGTAGAAAATAGACAACCCTAGCCCTTCTCCATCCACTAAAATGAAACCCCTATCACTTTTCTTCTTCCACTCGGCGCTAGGTTATCTTGCAACAAGTTTACAATTTCTTTTCAAAAGTCTTGTTTTCATCTGAAGTTATGTATGACTCAAGGAGTGACACTACGTCTTCATAAATGTCCATCCGAAGTATCATTCCCTCAGGTTCTGGGCAGTTCGTACCACAACATGGAAATTCAACTTTTTCTAGGATTATTCTTCTTATTTCGCTCAAGACAAGTGGACGGACAAAATTGAGAGTTAGCGTTTTTTCAATTTCCACTCCTGGTACTATCAGTTCTACATCCACAATTACAAAGGGGTCCGATCTAATCAAGATCACTTTCTTCACCTTTCCAGTTCTGCGCCCCTTTGAAGACATTCACAATAAGGTATTAATCCACAACAATAAGCGCTCCTAGCATTTCTACTATTCGCTCAAGCATTTCCAAACGAAGAAGAGTTCCCTCCAATATTGGATATCGTGAACAGCAAACTGGAAACTCAACTGTCTCTAAAATCAATTTTCTTATTCCACTCAGGAGAGCAGGATGAACGATGTTGAGTGTCAGCAACCTTTCGGTCTCCGCTCCTGGTAGTAGAAACCTTATTTGCACTGTGATGATCGGGTCAGTTCTGATCAGTTCCACTTCCCTGATCCTCCCTGTTCTGTGTCTCCCAGACATCTGCAACGAGGTAGGTCCAGTCGGGAGTAGAGTATCTTCTACTAGGCACTCGCACCCTCCTTGATCTTCTAAGACCCTCCTCGGCTTGATCCTGGATATCTTCTTCTGGATCTGAGTCTTCGGATATAGGAGTAAGCGTTTCTTCCTGGGCCGACCTCAAACTTAGCCTTCTTCTCCTTGTTGGCCAAGTGGCAGCTCCAAGCCTTATTCTCCTATTTCTTGTCCTCCCACTTGGTTCTTGGTCGCTCCGATACGGATCTGAGTCTGAGTCGTATTCACTTCTGCTCTCTCCTTCAGTTGCGTCTTCTGTCTCACTGCCGTCCTGCCTTCGCTCTTCTTCTGAATCCGTTGCGTTCCCAACTTCTTCCGACACCCCCTCAGCTGCCTCAATCCCTTCTTGCGACTCTTCTTCCACTTCCGGGCTTTCGTCTGGGACGGGAGCTGTTCCTTCTAGAGGTGCTGGAACTCTTCTAGTATGGGATGCATGGATCCAATTTGGCAGCCCCCCGCACTTCACCGCGGTGTTCGTGATCAGGATTACCTGAAAGGGCCCACGCCAGCGAACATCTAGGCAGTTCTTCCGGACGTGTTTTTTAACTAAGACCCAGTCCCCTGGGTTCAGGTCATGACACATGTTCCTCGCTGCTGGAACTTCAGCCGCATGCACCTGAAGGGACACAGAATGGATGGCGTCAGACAGTCCTTTACAATAATCCAAGATCAGATCATCTGTAATATTCAATAGAGCAGTAGTTGGAACTGTAGGAAGTCTCATGGCCCTCCCCATCAGGATCTCGTGAGGAGAGAGACCTGTCCTCCTATCAGGTGTGCTGCGCATGCTCATGAGCACTAAAGGAAGAGCATCTGGCCAACTCAAGGATGTGGATGCCACTACTTTAGCCAATCTATTCTTCAAAGTGCCATTCACTTGTTCCACAATTCCTGAAGCTTCTGGTCGATAACTACAATGCAGCTTTTGATCGATATTCAGTGTGGAGCACAACATCTTCACTATTTCGCTGTTAAAATGTTTTCCTCTGTCAGATTCCAAAGAGGCAGGCACCCCGAAGCGCGGTATCAACTCCCTGAGCAACAATTTAGCCACTGTGAGTGTATCGCACCTACGTGTAGGGTACGCTTCAACCCATCTGGAAAATACGCATACAATCACCAACACATACCGAAGGCGATTGACTCTTGGCATTTCGATGAAATCTAGTTGCATTCTATTGAAAGGCCCCCCCGACCTCCCAATGTGACTCAGTGTGACTGGTGTTCGTTTGCCTACGTTCAGCTGTTGGCAAGTAACACATCGCTTACATACTGATTCTGCTGCTATTCTGAATTTCGGGCAATACCAAGTCTGCCTAAAAACTCTCATCATAGCATCCCTTCCTAGATGTACTGGACCATGTATTTCTCTCGCCATGGGATTAGCTAATTCTTCAGGTAACACAGCTCTCCCATCTGCTGAAACCCAAAAATCCATTTCACTTCGCACGCAACCTGCTATTTCCCATGCCTTTTTCTCTGTTTCAGGTGCGTTCTCCTGCATTATTCTTAAATCCTCCCAAGTGTCTACAGTTTCTAACATCATACTTAATTCAGTCTTTTCTTCTGCACCTTCTATTTCCACCTTTGAGAAAGAATAACTTTGTTCCGCACAATAACGTGCGACTTCATCAGCATATCTATTACCTTGCGACACAAAATCTGTATTCTTAGTATGAGCTACACACTTCACTACCGCGATGTCAACAGGACCTTGTAATGCTTCTATCAGCAATCGCACAAATTCTCCATTTCGAATGGGCGAACCAGAGGAGGTCATGTAACCCCTCTGAGACCACAACTGCCCGAAATCATGAACCACACCGAAACCATATTGGCTGTCCGTGTAGATGGTGACTCTCTTTCCATTTCCTGCTATGCAGGCACGAGTTAGGGCAATAATCTCTGCTACCTGTGCGGAATGTACTCCTTCCAGGCAAGCGGCTTCCACAACTCCAGTAATGGTACAAACAGCATAAGCTGCTCTCAACCGACCAGTATCGTCTCTTAAACATGAGCCATCAACAAAATAAATTTCATCGGGGTCAGACAATGGCTCATCCACAATATCTGGTCTGGGTTTCGTGCATAGTTCAGTCACATCAAGGCAATCGTGGTCTTCACATCCTTCGCCTTCTATTACAGTAGGTAATGGCATCAAAGTAGCAGGATTCAAAACAGAGCATCTCCTGAGAGTCACGTTTTCTGCGGCAAGTATAACTTGCTCGTAACGCGTGAGCCTGCTATTGGTCAGATGCTGCGTCTTCGTCCTGGTCATTAACAATTCAACTGAATGTGGTACATACACCACTACTGGATGTCCCATCACAATACTCTCGCTCCTTTCAATGCTGACACCCGTTGCAGCAACGGATTTGAGACATCCGGGCAACGCTGCGGCTACTGGATCTAATGTAGCCGAAAAGTATGCAACTGGTCTACGGGCATTACCGTGGGTCTGTGCCAAGACTGACAAAGCACATCCCTCTCTCTCACAGCAATAGAGTGAAAATGACTTCGTAATCTGGCATTCCCAGAGCCGGAGCACGACATAAATCGTCTCTCAGCTGTAAAAACGCCACCAGACATTCTTCATCCCATGGTACCGGATCACTCACCTCCTTGTGCGTCAGTTTCTGTAAGGGCTTTGCTTTCAGTGAGAAGTTAACTATCCACTGTCGGCAGTAACCCACCATTCCTAAGAACATTCTAACTTCTCTCTGTGTTGTAGGCGCATTCATTTTCATTATCGCCTCTATCCTCTCTGGGGACACCTTACGTTTCCCTTTTTCTAACCTGTGCCCTAGATACTGTACCTCTGTCAGACAGTACTGCAACTTGCTCGGAGATACCTTATGTCCATTTTCAGCTAAATGATTCAGTAAGGCAATTGAATCTACTTTACAAGCTTCCTCTGTCTCTGACGCAACAAGTAGGTCATCTATGTACTGTACCAGAACCGAGTTCTGTGGCAGTACTAGATTCTCAAGATTCTTCTTCAGCAACTGATTAAAGATGGATGGGCTATCTGTGAATCCTTGTGGGATTCGACACCATGTTAAAACGCGATCTTCCATTTTAAAAGCGAAAAGGTACCTGCTCTCTTCATCCAATGGGATTGAAAAGAAAGCCTGACAAAGATCTATCACTGTGAACCATTCTGCTTGACATGGTATTTGAAACAATATCACTGATGGATTCGGTACCACGGGACAACATGAAACGACTATGTTGTTAATTTTTCGTAAATCCTGCACTATCCTGAATTTCCCGCTAGGTTTCTGCAAACCCATAATTGGGGAGTTACAAGGACTACCCACGATTTCTTTCAGTATTCCCTGTTGTATCATTGACTCGATCACAGGCTTTATTCCCGCAATCGTTTCCTGGGACAATTCGTATTGAGGCGTTCTTGGAAACTCGACATTGGGTTTTACCAGAATTTTTACCGGTTCTACCCCTTTAATCAATCCTATATCTTCTCCTGTGAAATCCCACACCTCTGACGCCACTGCATCTCTTAAATCTTGGGGAAGATCTTCTACAGTCAGAGTAGGATATAGTTCTACACAGAATTTTGAATTGGCCACCTTAAAGGTAGCATCATCGTCGGTAGTCTGTACCTCCACTCCTTGTGGGGTGCAGTATATGGTGCAATTCAATTTGCACAACAAATCCCTTCCTAACAGACATACCGGACTCGAGTCACAAACCACAAACTGATGTTCGTTCATATGATTTCCTATTTTTACAGATACTGGTTCTGTCAACGGACTAGTCATTCTTTTATTTGCGACTCCTACCACTTGAATTGTTTCCCCTGACATTGGCAAGTCTGGAACCACCGCTGATCTCAGAGTCGAACGAGTAGCCCCAGTATCCACTAAGAACGTAGTGGGACACCCTGCCACTTCTGCCTCAACAAATGGCCCTCTTTGATCCACTTCTAGGACTGCCCCGAGGGTACAATCCTCTTCACTGCTCACCCGTTGTCCTGTCAATGGATCAATGTAATCACATTTTTCTTCCTCGATAAACAGAGGCATTTGTTTAAAGACCTTTCCCCCAGCTGCTATCTTCGGTGGCTGTGGGAATTGGGCCCGTGGAGCCGAAATCCCCCCTTTGGCCACCTTACTGCTCGGAACTGTCACCTTTTGCACTGGGTCTTCTTGGACCTGCTCTTCTACTTCTAGCTCTCCATTTTCAGGGTTAAAGGGACACTCGCGTCGCCAATGCCCCACCTGGTGACACTGATGACACTTTGTCGTTTTCTTTAAAGTGGCAAAGTCTATCCTAGGTCTCTGCCCTTCCTCATTGTCCTTATTCTGACTGTTTGGCTTTCGTCCCATCCCCTGTTTCTGCTGGCCACCCTTCCCAGCGGACTGCATTTGCACCACCATCAATTTCTCCTTTAGATTCTTGGCTTTAGAATCTATCTCGTCACTGCAGTACCTCGCATATCGTAAAATCTCATCTAGTGGTTTGTTCTGCCAACAGATTAAATGTTGCTGTATCATCAAACAAATATCAGGTCTCAACCCCAAGACAAACTTTGACACAAACTGCCCTATATATTTGGGATCCATTACATCCAGTCCACTGTATTGCTTGAATGTTTTCAATAATCTTTCATAAAACTCGTGAACTGTCTCCTTGGGTTCCTGCCTTGTTCGGTCTATTTTTACCCAATCTATGTCCTGTGGTGGTACCTTATCTTTCAGCCATGCTATTACCCTTTCATACTTTCGCATGACAATCTCAGACGGTCCATTAGTTCGAGCATCCCTCAATGGTTCAGCATTTGGCCATTCGACACTAGTCTTACAAGGGGTCCACAGATCAGATGGGACCACGATGTCAAACAACGTGTTCAAATCAATCCACAATACTTTCGAGATTTTGACAAACCTCTCTACCTGTTTATACCATTCGACTGGATTGTCCCGCAACTTCGGAAATGAGTTGGTAAATGCAGCTAAATCTCCTCTACTCCAGGGCACATGTACATAATTTCCGTTTGATATTTCTCGCAAAGGGAATGCCTCCATCTGCATTACCCTTCCCTCAGGGTCATCACATTTGTACTTCGCCTAACTGTGCCCTTTTTCGACCACCTTTCTTCCCATTTATCCAGTTCCCTCCACACTCTTATCCCTGTTACCAGCTCTCTTATGTGTGTTTTTAATCCAGTAGTTCTCTTCTCATCTAGATCTTGGTCTGCGTACTGTAATCTGTGGTTACTCTGTAATGCCCTTGTCCTAGACAAATCCACGGCATATCTATCTGCCAAATCAGTCAGTTTCTCATGAAACGCTCTAGCTTTCCTAGTAATATCTTTTGCCATGAACAATAACTCATCCTGTTCATACAATTCTATCCTTTCCAAAGGCAATGTTCCATCTATTATCTCATCAACATCTGATTTTAAACTGGTAACATCAAGCCTTTTTGCCTTAATTTCAGCTTTCAAGACACTCAATTTAGCTCCTCCATCCGCATCTCTCCCATCCCAGCTCCGAGATCTACGTTTAGGTATTGGTGAATTATAGGGAGTCCTCCCCTGTTCCCATCTCTCTAGATCCCATGCCTTTCCATCTTCTCGGGGTGGGTGGTGAAACACTCCTTCATGCCTCATAGCCCCTCTCTCCCCATCCGGGCTAGTTTCACGGGATGCAGGGTAAGATGTTCCATTACTCCCTCTTTCCTCCCTACTTCCCTGTGATTCCTGATTATTCGAGGCGTGGCGGGACCTATCGCTGTTCTCCTTTCTCCAATGTTGAACGTCTTCCCCGAGTGTATGATGAAGGCACCTAAACCTATTCTGAAAAGCCCGTACCGCCTCATCTCCTCCTTTCCCCCAGAGACGGGACATTTCCTCACATTCTACAATCCTAGTATTCTGTTCCGGTTGTTCTCTCTGATTTGTAGGACATGCATCCCCTCTATTCTCTTGACTTTGGCCTTCCCGGCCCTGACTGCTTTCGCTGGCCCCACAATGAGATACAGTCCCATTGCCCCTGCTTTCCCACTCTGGTTCTGTTTTTGTCCTGTTACTTGGAGATACTACGGACCCGTCCCATTCCCTCAAATCAGCTCTTAACTCTGAAAAAGATCTTGGCCGTGGTCCCCTTAGATCCATTGGTCCTCTCGGACCTCCCTGTTCTGAATTGGGACCGACAGTTGTGTCTAATGGGGTATTCCATATTACAGAACCTGGCAATTGTTTCCATGCATTTGTCACATTATTCCTCCTTTCCATCTCAATCCTTTCCCTATCCAATTGCCTTTGTTGTTCCCCTCTATCTCTCTCAGAATTATAGATCGAAACTATGGGTCCTATGGTAACAGGCACTTGAAGAGCGTCTGGCAATCCCACAGACTCAACCCTTTCTGTGGTTGGCGCTTTCTGCACCACAAACCTTCCCACTACACTCTGTACAGTGTTGTTTGGAGGTGTTTCTCCGCCTTTGTTAGGTGTCCATTCCGATATAGGGAGTGGTGTATATCCCTCTATGTCATTCCCATCTTCCCTTGCGAGCCCTCTATCTTCTATCAACTCCACTCTCGGAGGTGGTCTATCCATTAACAATCTGTTTATCAGATTGTCCTCCGACTCGCTTTCCTCGTCTTCTTCCATGAGGTTTCCTCCTCCTGACACCTCCCTCATCGGATACATTTTCTCCACCTCAATAGTCTGTACTCTCCAACGCTTTTCCTCCTCATCCCATTTGGAATCTCGCACTGCCCTTACCGATCGCGTCAGTCTTTGTTGACGCCTGTTCAAATTTCGGTCGTGTGCAGCCTTAATCCATGCATTAAGAGCCTCAAACTGTGTTGGTCTGGGCGAGGGTTTCAATGAGGACATGGTTGCTTTTAGCCGATGTAACACCTCTAATTTAAACGTCCCGTACCTCGGGAACTGCATTTCCTCATTCCCTTCTGTAAGCTTATTCCAAGCCCCAATCCACAATATCGTATGCAGCCCAACATTCGTTGCCATATAATGAGCTGGCGTACCCTCCGGGGGAGCCTCTTCCCCGTAATAATGTTCACTTCGTTTACGTTTAAAAATCCCTTTCAAACACTTAAAACACTTCATGATTTCTCTTTTCTCCGCGTTTGTTTACTTCCTGATGATATTCCACCAATCTCAGCCCCGTTCTCACTAACTGGCCTATCCGTACGCGACTTTCCTCCGACGTCACGCTAGCCGCCCAACCAGAGCGCGGCTCTAGCTAACGTCACACCAACCGCTCAATCAGAGCGCGGCTCTAGCCGACGTCACCCGTCCCCCTTCGCAGCAGTTCCCCTCCTTTCTCAGCTCGTCTCCTCGGTCATGCACGCATCCCATTCATACTCTGAAAAATGATTACTTCCGTCCAAGCGATCACCTTTCTTGACTGTACGCCCACAGTCTTTCTGTAGTTGTCACCTTAACTTGGCGAGATGTCTTTCCGTTTACTTCCAGACAATCGCCTTCTCCGATAGGTTACTCACACGCAGTAACTTTCGACCAGCGTCCGTTACTCATACACTCACTCTTACACTCCCCCTATCTTGGATCCACGGCGGTCAATGGTACCTCGTGACCTCCGTACTATGGTCGACAACTACCCTGGATGTTCGATACACCCAAAACCACTTAAGCTCTGGCCTGAACTTAAGATTTCACCGGTTCACCCGTTTACCAGGTTACCAGCTTACCAGGTTGCGCGCGCTCACAACCTTCTCTCATTCACACTACAGGCATTCAACTCCGCAAGACATTACAATACAAATACAACACAAAACACCGCAATCTGTTCACGCATGACCCTTTTTATACTCACTCTCCGATACTGCTGCTTTTCTCGCACCGTCTGCACCTTTCGGCACACGATTCTTCCGCTGCTCGTCTCTCGGCGTCTCGGGCCTTGGGGTAAACTAACCTCTCTAGATTACCTTCCTCAAGAAGATAACCATCCTCTGCTACCAACTGTTAACGCGGGATTACTGGTTACTAATTTTCTTACCAAATCCCATACTATGTCGACTGAATCGTTGGTACCTGTCTTGGAGTAAAAGGTAATCTCGCAATAAGTCAATCAATTTAAGAACTTACACCACTCTAAATGACCACTGACCAAAATTAAGTTTTAAAGATTTAATATAAAGTCAAAGATAACTGAAGATACAAACTTCTCAAAATGAGATTCAACAGGTAAATTGGTATCACTATAAACATGAACTTTTTGAATAGTCTGAGTCTGAAAAACAGAATAATAAGTACAAGCTCGAAAACCATCAGGGTTGCCAAAATGGATACAAGTTGCAACCTCAAAGTCATTACAGAAAAGAAAATTAAGGTTAGTCTGTCCCTACACTACACTAAGTGACATCCCTACTTAGCAAGATCTTTACCCCTCTAGGTGTCAGCCGTGGTGACTTCCTAAGAAGATCACGCACTTCTCTTTGTCTCTTCTCTCTGATTATGGGTCTCTCCTGATCAGCCTATCTGCCTACCCATCCGCTTCCTTAGGCTCCCAAAATCATCTGCTCTGCTCTCCTCCCGGGTCTCTTTCCCTAATACCAAATCACATTTTCAATAGAAACGCCCCTTGGGACGCCCCTCACGTGGTACATCTTTGCGCGGCAAACTCCATGATGGTACTCTTGAAGACCCTCGTTATAGTTGACCTTGGTTCCCAGGCTTCTTCTTCAGTGCGCTGATACCCCCTGAAATTCCTGGAAACTCCTACAGGCCTGCGCAAGGCGCCACTGAACAAAGTCCCTTTCATTCGAGCTGATTAGGACCCTCGCACCTGCATACAGCTCGTCCTGCAGTGGGCCTCAAATTCCAGACTCCACCATATCTTTAGTCATAAAACACTCTCAAAGCTCGGTGCTGGACACCTCGCGACCTCTTCTCTAACGAGCACATGACGATTTACACGACATGACATTATCTCCTCTGGCCTACTTGATTTACATGCAGCAGGTCCCTGCACTCTTAAAACGTTAACTTGATTTAAACAGCAAACATTCTTAACTAGCATACGTTTCTAAAATAACACATCTATAAAGCATATACTTTTAACCCTAAGTTCAATAGTACATTTGGAAGAACCATGTCAACCTTATCTCACATTAATTTAGCAGCACGTTCAGGTTTGCTGTGAATTGCCCTAAGGCCTACACATAATACTGGATTTTCAAAGTTACATTTAATTCGGACATGATTCTTTTAACATGAGAACATGAGGTTTTCACATATATTCCAACATTTCTACATTAATCTCACATCGTTATAATTACAGTTACTCTACTTAACATTCTATACATTTCACTACTGAATATAAACCACTCTGTATATTTCACTCCTGGATATAAAACATTCGTGTGCAAAACATGTTTAATCTAACTACGTGCTGTAAATATGGCGTACTTATACATTTTTTTCAAACTTGTGCTCTCTCAGGCGCACAAGCCCCCCTCCTGAGACTTACTATTGCCCAAGGGATGATCACCTCCCCGGGGCTTCTTTAAGAAAAATGAAAGTGGGGGAGCTGCCCTGGGGATCGCCACCTGACTGGGACTTATAGTTTTATGAATGTGGGGGCTTTTGAACCCCCAAGAGCCAGGGACCACCACCTCCTCTGGGATTCATCTATAAACAAAGTGGGGGTGTGCAGCACCCCTCCCCATTCTAAAAATACCAGGCCTCAGGGAATGGGGTTCCCTGGGTCCAAAATTAGCCCAGGGAAGGGGTCCACACGGCCCTTTCCTTTATCATTAAAAAATAATGGAATAAAGCTAATGGCATGATGCCAGAGGCCAGCCCCCTTTCTGTACCACTCTGTAACACCCAGCCAGCTGTGCACCAGGAGGGGCACTTGAAGAGTGCTGGAGAAAAGGGGCATGGTCTCCAAGTCCTGTCAGAAATCCCGCGGTGTGGGCATTACTGGAGGTAACAGGAGGGCTTGTTGGTCACCAAGGACCCTCTGCAGCCAAGAGAGCTTCATCCCCCAACTAGTAGTGCACCTGGAGGTGCATTTGCAGAGTGGTGGAGAAAGGGTGTGTGGCCTCTGATGAATTCTCAGGAATTGAGCTGTGTGCCTCCGGGGTAATTCATTTAAAAAGGGAAGGGGTGCACAGGCCCTCCCTCCTGGGGCTTAACATTGCCCCGGGGACCACCACCTCCCCAGGACTTTCATTTTAATGTGGAACTTTACCTGAAAAATTGTGTGGGGGGGGTGTGGACCCCCACCTGCAGCCCGAGGCTGCTACTACCCCAAGGCTTTCATTTTAATGTGGGGACACATGGAACCACCCTGCTGCCCGGGGACTGCTAACTCCCCGGGGCGTTTATAAAATTGAATGTAGGGGGGTCCACTTTAAATGACCAGGCCCTGGAGGATGGGGTCCCTGGGGACCAATTCAGCCCGGGGAGGGAAGTCACCCATCCCCCTCCCCAATCTGTGAATAGCCCGGCCCCGGGGATGTGGTCCCCGGGGCCAAAATCACCATGGGAGGGGGACTGTGCAGCCCCCTTCCTGTATTATTCATTTAACATTTTTTTTAAAGGCCGGGCCTCTAGGGATGGGATCCTTGGGGTAAAAATCAGCCTGGGGATGTCCCACTTCTCTGTTTTAAAAAAAATAATAAAGAAGTGGCCAGGCCCAGGGGGATGGAGTCCCGTGGCTGAAATCGCCCCACATGGCCCCCCTTCCCAAATAAATAAAAATCCATTAAAAAAAAGCCTGACCGGCAAGTCGCTGGGGTCATCCCTTTCAGCATCACTCTGCAAACGCTCCTCCTGGCGCACTACTGGTTGGAGGATGAAGGCCTCTTGGATGCTGAGGGACCTTGGGGGCCAAGAAGCTCTCCTGTTACCTCCAGTAAGTCCCTTACAGTTGGATTCATGAGAGCTGGTCTGAGGCCCGCCCCTTTCTCCAACACCTTGCAAACGTGACTACTAGTTAAAAAAATATTGGAATTCCCTTAAAAAAACAAAGGTTACATGCATGTTATAGGTAGGAAATAGAATTTCAAAAACCTTAGAAATTCTCTTAAAAAACAAATGTCACAGGGACATTACAGTTAGGAATTAGAATTTAAAAAGCCTTCAAAATTTACCAAAGAAAACAAAGGTTACAGGGACGTTATAGTTAGGCTCAGATTTCACTAGTACAAAACCAGTGAAATTCAGCAGTTTTAATTAACTAGGCTAACTACAACTTGGGCCCCCACAATGCACTGCTTATGACCGTCACATTTTACATCACTCATGGCATGGTCAGTAACATCACTGATGACATCGCGAATGTGAAAACAAGAATGCCTATTGCCCGATGGATTGGTTAGGGCGAGATTACCAGCGTTTCTCTTTTCGGTATTCGCGTACGGGGTACAGGGTGCCTTCCCTGTGGTTTGGGTGTGAGCCTCAGGGAGCAGGCGCAGTACCTGCAGGTAAACTCCATTTAGAGAATAGAAATAAAGGGGCCTCAAAGTTCCTGGTGTGATTCTGGGCGGTGCTCTGAGGCTATTGTTAGTTTCCCCATGCCAAGGAGCCACTATTGCCTATGCAGGTGTGTAGGAACCGCGGTTGCACCCCAGTGAGAAATAATTGCCTGAAGCGCTGCTCTCAGTGCTAGTCCAATCTGGCACCCCATTTGTATTCTACAGGTACATCAAGGTGTTGAGGAGGCTCTGAATTGTGTTAGTGTCCACCAGGCAGAACCATAGAAGGAGCAGTAGGGTGCCTGGTACACCACAGCCTCAACAGCATGCCTCACTGCTGGTGGGGTTCACCCTGTGGAATCTGTCAGGAGTAAGGTACCAGTATGGAATAGGCCACGTTACGTCGTATGGGTTTACAACCCATGCCATTACAACACGATCATTACAGCGACCACATTGTTACACCACATACCAATACAACGACTTGCTGTAGGGAGGTCTCTGAATTTTGGAATAGTATAATTTATATAGTATAAGACTCCGGTCTGTACAAAAGTAGGGAAGGTTTGGATTTTAAATCCAACACTTTCTGCTCCCTACAGCCAGTCGTTGTTATGACTTGCGTTGTAATGGTATGCAATATAACATCGCAGTTGTTGTAGTTACCATGTTGTAATGGCATGCGTTGTATCGCTTGCATGGTAAACAATGTTTACCACCAGTATGTGACAATCTTGATAGAAGTTTTGGTGATAGCTACATTAAGCACTGGGTGGTGTGATCAATAGTATATTTCACCTCATTCTTTTTGTGTGAGAGGGTGCCTTGGGTCTCACTCCCAGCTCAGCTGAGCAGGAGTCTTTGTACTTGGGGAGGTCCATGAGAGAAGGGCATAGAGTTCTGGTTTGAGGAGTTTTGCTAATTCTTTTAGGAGGAACCATTTTTTAAAGGGAGAAAGTGCTCTCTTCCTGCCATGTCTCACGGAGGGCTGGGTTACCCAGTGAGAGACCTGGAAGTAGCAAATGCAGTCAGATTTCAGAAGACCATAATCCACCTTCAGTCGGTCGAACGGGATTATCGCGTCCTCATCAAAGAGATGTTCTACTGACCTGCAACCCGCCTGTTGCCAGGTGTTGAAGGCCATATGATGGAGGGCCGGGGTAATGTTTGAGTTGCCAGAAACAGGGGTCATCAGCGGAGGGAACGCGGTCAGTCCCTCAACCATAGCACTACAGAGTCCCAGGTCACAAGCATAGCCCTCATGATGTGGGTGGAATAGAAGCCCCAAGCCCTGCTTTTGGGCTGCAGCCAAGGGGTCTTCCATATATGTGGACCGGCTATTGCGTGGTCCATAAAGCACCAGTGCTTCTCTCATTCGTGTCAGTGCCATTCGACTAGGAAGGGAAACTGAGCAGCATGATACTAGTCCATCAGGTTGTGGACCCGCAGTCCGCCATCCACTGTTGGGCAGTAAGCTAAAGTCTTGTGCTAGGGCGGTATTTGCCATTCCATACAAAGCGGAGGCACTCCATTTGCAGTGTCTTGAGAATACCTGGTGGGAGTGTAAGTAAGAATGCTTGAAACATGTATAGGGCCCTGGGGAGCACTATCATTTGCAGGGTCATGACGCTACTGAGCAAGGAGAGGTGATAGTGCTTCCAATCTGACTAGGTCCACCTTTACCTGGCGCATCAGGGTGCAATAGTGTCTTGAGGTAGTGTCATCAATCACAGTGTCTGTCTGCACTCTGAGTTAGTAGATGTCAGATTGTGACCATGTCAAGGAAGACTGGTAGCAATTGCATTTAAAGGACAGGTAGGACTAAGAGATTGAGTGCTTGAGATTTCTGCACGTTGGTGTTAAAGCCTGATGCCTGCCCGAAGAGCTGCAGCTCCTACAGGAATGTGCATCGGAATACTTGGGGTAACCATGATGTTGCCAGCATACAAATTGATGGTGTGCGAGTCCCCTCCAAATTGGATTCCAGTAATGCATGAGTTGTCGCACACTCTCTGCCCCAATGGCTCCATGTAGAGGTAGAGAGTGAAAAATAGGAGGGATAGAGGACATCCCTGCTGCCCCCCCTGCGAATGGGGAAGGAGTCCGACAGGACGCCGTTGACATTCACTGAACCCAGTGGTGCACTGTAGCCACTGCATATCAAGCTGAAGAATCTAATTCCAAAGTCAAAATCCCTCATGGTAGCAGTAAGGTAGGGACAGTGGAACCTATTGCATGCGTTTGCAGCTACCACCGCTAAAAGCCTAACCAACCAACGAGAGCATTTGGCCTGATCCACAAGGTGCAAAATCCTCTTTGTATTGTCCCCACGTGGTCTTTGAGGAATGATTCTCGCCTGATATGGGTCAATTATGGATGTCATAAGGGGATTAACAGGCAGGTTCCCAGAATGCCTGTGAAGATTTTGGTGTCTATGTTGATCAGTGAGATGGGGCTATAGGAGCCACACTATAGCCTCATCTTTCACGTCTTTTGGGATTTCTGTTATCGACGCCTCAAGCATGGAGCATTGGAGGGCTTCCATGTCCGCAAAGGAGTTGAACAACTGGTAAGTATCCGGGCCAGCACCGGCCAGAAGATTTTGTAGAACAGGACATAGGAGCCATGTGGGCCAGGAGATTGTAGGCACTTTAAGCAGGCAACGGGAGCGATGACCTCCTCTATGTGGACATACCTTATCTAAGGACTCTGCTTGCAGCGGGATCAGTCATGTAGTGTGTTCATCCTGTATGTATGTGAGGCTGTCAGTCTCGCTAAGATCCCAGGTATTATAGAGAGTGTTAGAAAAGTCCCTCTTAATAGAAGAGAATAAAATCTGTTTGTCTGTGGGAAAGTGGCGGTTATACTATTAGGCCCAGATTTACTAAGAGCTTGTATTGCCCTTGAGTCGCGCAGGGTGACACAAGGCAGCGCAAACCGGTAAGTCAGATTTACTAAGCCACACAGGAATGGCATGAGATTTATGGGGCCAGATGTATGAAGCATTTGCATTTCCGGTAACCAGTCGCAAACTCATTCCCTCATATAAGTGGTGTGTGATGCAACAAATATGATAACAGATTTTGTTACAAAGTACCCTGGCATTACACATGACTCATTCATGTACAGGCATAGCAGCATCATCTCACTTCTTTTAAGAGGAGAGTTTGAAGATGGCTATATACTTGGTAAATATTGCATATGAATATGACATCAATGTCCAAAATGTATAAATTGTAGCAATGTTTACCACATTTAAAAAACAATTGTAGGTGACAGTGCATATGCTCTGAGATGATGGGTATTGACATCATATCTCCATCTTTCAAACCAAACTGAGCTATGCTACAATGCATCACACAAAAAAACTTGGTCTGCCATTGAGAGGGCATTTGAATTAGTGAAAAGTAGATTTCGCTCTCTACATAAAAGTGGCGTTGCCCTACAATAGTCTCCTAAAGCAAGTTGCAAGATCATCGCTACATGTGCAATACTTCCTAATGTAGTAACACAGAAAGGATTCCCAGAAATTATGCTTGAATAAGAATCTGACGATGAACATCGACACCCAGAAGCACAGGCAATATAGGATGGTTCAATGGCAGCAGAAGGAAGAGCCGTACGTACTGCTGTTACAAACCATTACTTTCAAGGTATGTAAATGAAAATGTTTGTTACATTTTGCACAAAGCGATACACAAGATTTGCTGTGGTAAGCCTTACCTGACAGCAGTGAGTCAGGATCTTTACCCCGCCACCGCCAGGAGTCACGAGAAAGCCCAGGTCTTCACGCCGCCACCGCCAGGAGTCACAAGACACTAAGCCTCACGCCGCCGCCCCGGGACTACATTACCTGGCAGGCTCAGCGGCGGCGCGCTATTCACACGTCTGCAGAGCGCCAGAAGGCGCATTTAACCAGCGGTTAGCTCGGAAGAGCGGGGAAGCCTAACCTGACAGCAGTGCGTCGGGATCTTTACGCCGCCACCGCCAGGAGTCACGAGACAGCCCAGGTCTTCACGCCGCCACCGCCAGGAGTCACAAGACACTAAGCCTCGCGCCGCCGCCCCGGGACTACATTACCTGGCAGGCTCAGCAGCGGCGCGCTATTCACACGTCTGCAGAGCACCAGAAGGCGCATTTAACCAGCGGTCAGCCCCACGTCGCGGGACGCCGGGCGAAGCCCGGGCCAAGGGCGGGCCCGTTTAAGCCCGTTCAAGACCAAATAAGGACGGGACGGGCCAGACTACTAACATCTCCTGTAAGATCTTAAGGCGCAAGGTTAGTGTCAAGTTAGATCACCATTTGTGTGGTCCATGTGGTTGGGAGGATTAGTAATCTTACAACAGTGAGCATGGCGATTCCACTAGAAGCAGCTCTTAATGGTAGAAAGTCTTTAGGCGGTTCTCTATTGGGAACACTTGATAACTTCTTGATTAGGGTATCGTCAGCCCTTGCCAAGGATATAGAACTTACGGAAAACAGACTATCCTTGGACACCCTGTTTGATAAGCGTTCATCTTTGGGGAATCTAGCAACAACTAGATCACCGTTACCTCGGCAGGAAGATATCCAGGGAACACTCCCTCCTTCGGGGGTGGTGGAGATTAGCCCTTCTCCCCACCTAGATCTCACTGACGAGCTAAGTATGTCTTCATCTATGTCTTTACTCCCCCATCCTGGTGTACGAAGAGTCCCCTCACCTAACATCAAAACCCGCTCAGCCTGTAATTTAAAATCAGGCCCGGTACAGCTAGAGGGGAGGATGTTAGCAAAAAGAAAACGTCCCGTCCATCGATCCAAGCTGAGGGAAGGGACGCAAAGTGTCCAAGGAAGACTGCTTCAAAGGAGGTCGAAGCAGTAATATCTTCTGGTAGCCAAACTCAGACTATACCACCTATTATTGAAGGGCATGGAGGGTCACAGGTACCTGTAAGGAATGAGCCACATTTTGATCTGGGTCAACCATTTTGGAAAAAACTGGAGGGAACCATTAAAAAGCTATGCAACCCAATATATGATCGGTTGGAGTCTATCGAAAATAGACTGGTGTGTCTGGAACTCTCATTATCAACAGTCCAGAAGCAGGTTGGAACACGGCGTAGTGTTCCAAACTCACAACGAAAATCACCATTAGCTCAAAATCCACCGGATTCTTCCATTTCTGGGACAACCAGTGTGGGGGCCACAGTGTCTGAGGCAGTTAACATGGTGCCTTCCCTGGCACCACCGCCATCTACACTGCCAGACACTGGGAACATAGTGGGGACGGAGCAAAGGGCCTCATGTTACAGAGAATAGACCAGTAGTACCTTTGTCAAATCCATCTTTGGGGCCTGTAACAAGTACTGTGGGGTCTGCAACAAGATCTGTGGCTACCTTACCAACTATTGATCTCCCACCTGAATCAGCACCATATGTGGTAATACTAGTGGGAGTACCTTATCAGCGGTTGGACCGGAGCTTCGCTACGATGCCGTGTGAAGAAGATGTGCTAACTATTCTCGCTTCGGGAACGTCTTCCCCGTGGCTTCCCCTTCGGAGGTTTTTGAATTATCTACTGAAATACGGAATACGATTATTAAAGTTTGTGCCGGCCAGCAGCCCTGCCAGGGCAGGTCCTGAGGCCCTGTACCATTGGATAATATCTGTAAGGAGTCGGTTCCCCTTTGTCAGACCGTAATTTCGTGGGGAACGTTTTGTTGCATTGGATCCACCATCCCTTTGGATCAGAAACTGTGCCTTCCGGTGAAGCATACCGTTTCACACGTACATCCTCTATACGTATCCCGATCGTGGACAGGGAGTTGACCTAATGATGTGACGTGAACCTTCAGCCTGGATTCCATCTCTTATGATAAACTATAACCTAGCATTGAAAAGAAAGATTATGACATGTTGAATTATCATTACATAATGTTTTTGTATCCAATTGCGCCCTGACGAAGGATTGGATAATATCGGTCCTGTTCCGAAACGCGCGTCGGCGCCTTTTGTTTTGCTGTTTTTCTCTCTCATTTTGTGTATATTAGTTGTATTACGACATGTATATAGGAATGTTTTTCTTTTTGTGGTGTGTGTATAATTTTGTAAATAGTGTGGAGTGGTATGATTGACAATGGTTTGACTGAGTGTGATTGATGATTTTTTTGAAGTCACGAGTGGGTAGGCTGCAATTGTGTGTTCTTAAATGTACATAGAGTCCGTATATACATTTATGCCTTTATTATCATTGAATCTGATGAAAAGAAACATATTTTGAAAATAAACTTACATATGATTTCCAAATTAATGGTCTTGTGTGGGACAATGATGATGTTTTGAATTATGGATTAGAGCAATTGCCTTTCTTTTTATCCAGATTTAGGGGGGGTTCCTCTGTTTTTGAGTATATTGTTTTCCCTGCCTCCCCCCCCCTTTTGCATCTTCTTTCAGGGACCCTCTAGTGTTTTTGATTAGTACCTCCAGTAGCCCAGGGCAACCGAGAAACCTAGTAGGAGCTGAAAAATAAGTGTGTCTTTTGGCTCAACAAGTATCGTCCATTACCACCGAACATTCTTACAGAAATTCTGTTTGCAAGGAGAGTGAACTGGTTGGGAAGGAGCCCTAAGTCGACTGAAGAGGACTGTATCATTATTAACTTCAAAGACTGGAGAAGTGTAAACTACATTTGTAGCTGGCCACGATCTTATCGGTCCCCCCAGATACAAACTTTCGCCTTATCATATTTCTATGGCCCTAGGGTACCCGTTGGAAGGAATGTCTTCAGATCGGAAGAGCAAACTAATGCATGCCCTTTGGGTAATTTAAGCCTGTTTAATAGGTTTGAGGCTCTGTCGGGGTTGGGTGAGTGTGACTGACGCTATGTGCCCCAAAACCCTGCATTAAGTGTTGTGTCTCCAGGTATAGGTGAAGATGGGTGTCATAAGTGGGTAGTTGAAGTGACTGCCAATGATTACAGAGGCAGAGAGAAAGGGGCCTGCAGCTCAGTCATGACAGGTACTGGAAATATAGATGAGGCATCAGGAGTGGGAGCAATGTCCATGCAGAATGAGGAATTCCAAGCACCCGAGAGTTCTCCAGAATCAGGAAATTTAGCTTGTGGTCATGCAGGGGTGGTATGCCAAACATCGTTTATTTCATGGAATGTGGCGGGTGTGGGGACTAAACTTAACTCACCCGCCTGGATGGAATTTATCGATAAATTTGACATTTGTCTGCTCCAGGAGACTTGGGCGATTGAACCTGTGTTTAAAGAGGGTTATCTAAATTTTGATGTCCCCGCAGTTAAAAGCCACCCAGGTCACCCTATGGGGGGCTTAGTTATTTGGGTCAGGTAGAGTCTTAACTGTCACAGCCACTTACTTCCCAGGCCAAACTGCGATATTCTTACCGTAAGGCTTTGATTCCCTTCGAATTTGAAAATAGACATTTTTAATGTCTATGCTAGGGGTCTCCCAGGAGGCAAGAAATCCAAGGTGCTAGTAGCCCTGGCCACAATGCTTAAGGCAACCCCAGGAAATGTATTGCCAATAATAGCAGGTGATTTTAATACCACTTTCGAGCCATTGGGCCCCGACGATATGCACCTAACGGATGAAGAGGACAGTAGATGGGGAGTTCCCCAGCTAGATACTAACCCCATAAGAAAGTGGACTGAGGCTGCAATTCAATTGAAGGGCCTCTGTATGGGGCATCAGTTGAGGGCAGCTAATGGCCGTACACCATCGGATAGAATGGGCAAAGCAACGTTTGATAATGGTAATAGAGCAAGTCATATAGACTATCTACTTGTTCCTCTCAAGTTGTGACTGACGCTATGTGCCCCAAAACCCTGCATTAAGTGTTGTGTCTCCAGGTATAGGTGAAGATGGGTGTCATAAGTGGGTAGTTGAAGTGACTGCCAATGATTACAGAGGCAGAGAGAAAGGGGCCTGCAGCTCAGTCATGACAGGTACTGGAAATATAGATGAGGCATCAGGAGTGGGAGCAATGTCCATGCAGAATGAGGAATTCCAAGCACCCGAGAGTTCTCCAGAATCAGGAAATTTAGCTTGTGGTCATGCAGGGGTGGTATGCCAAACATCGTTTATTTCATGGAATGTGGCGGGTGTGGGGACTAAACTTAACTCACCCGCCTGGATGGAATTTATCGATAAATTTGACATTTGTCTGCTCCAGGAGACTTGGGCGATTGAACGTGTGTTTAAAGAGGGTTATCTAAATTTTGATGTCCCCGCAGTTAAAAGCCACCCAGGTCACCCTATGGGGGGCTTAGTTATTTGGGTCAGGTAGAGTCTTAACTGTCACAGCCACTTACTTCCCAGGCCAAACTGCGATATTCTTACCGTAAGGCTTTGATTCCCTTCGAATTTGAAAATAGACATTTTTAATGTCTATGCTAGGGGTCTCCCAGGAGGCAAGAAATCCAAGGTGGTAGTAGCCCTGGCCACAATGCTTAAGGCAACCCCTGGAAATGTATTGCCAATAATAGCAGGTGATTTTAATACCACTTTCGAGCCATTGGGCCCCGACGATATGCACCTAACGGATGAAGAGGACAGTAGATGGGGAGTTCCCCAGCTAGATACTAACCCCATAAGAAAGTGGACTGAGGCTGCAATTCAATTGAAGGGCCTCTGTATGGGGCATCAGTTGAGGGCAGCTAATGGCCGTACACCATCGGATAGAATGGGCAAAGCAACGTTTGATAATGGTAATAGAGCAAGTCATATAGACTATCTACTTGTTCCTCTCAAGTTGTGGCACACCCTTCTTGATATGGAGATAGTGGACCGCATCGAGAGTGACCATAACCCCATCTCCGTGGTGTTTAACTTGGGTTTAAAGAAGGTGGATGAAACGTCTAGGGGACCCATTAAGTCGAACTTAGTTCTATCTAATGATGAGCGACGCTTAAAGTGGTGTCAGGTGGTAGAAAATCAGGACATCATTGCAGAAATTGAGGATGGCTTGGAAGGTGACTATGGAGGTTGAATCTAATCATGGGCTCCCGTATAGAGCTTTTATGGATGCCCATGATATTTACTTTACTAGTCTGAAAAGCTACTTCTGTAAGCCTCGCCAAGGAAAAAGTGTGCAAATTCGTAGAGCAGAGAGTTGGTATGATGGCTCCTGTCGTAAAGCTAGGGGGAGCTATCTAAAGCATTAAAAACAAAGGACCCAAGTAAAGTAAAGGTGGCTAGAGCCAACTATAGGCACAAACAGTTTACTGCTAAAAAAGCATGGGAAGAGTCTAGTTGGCAGGACCTTAAAGAAGCTTGTAAAGCTAAGAACACAAAAGCTTTTTGGGACTTTTTTAAATGGGGTAGGGATGGACAACATGAGACCCCCCAAAATAATGTAGCCCAAAGTGCATGGGTTGATTATTTTAAACCACAATATGCCGCTAATGAAGCAGGTTGTACAGAAGGAACGCGGGTCCACGTTTTCTATAATGAAGTAGTATTCACAGTAGGAGATGTGGACAGGGCATTAAGATCTGGTGACCGTGGGCCGAGCACCTGGAATGGATTGTGTCCCCGCTGATTTGTTTTTATACAATAAGGGAAGATGGCGGTTGTATATTATGCATTTGGCAAATGCCATCGCCCAGAGGATGGAAGTCCCACATCATGGAAATGCCCGGAAATAGTTCCGGTATTTAAAAAAGGGGACAAGTCGTTAGCAGGCAATTACAGGCCCATCAGCCTGATCGACTCTGTCCAAAAAATCATGGGACGGCTGGTTTTGGGAAAAATCCAGACGTGGATGGATGATAATAACATCCTGAGTCACCTCCAGGCTGGGTTTCGACCCAAGACCAGCACCATAGATCAGGTCTTCCGATTCATTATTTTATTTTGGCGCACTGTGGTTTTGGATAAAGGCACTCTTTATGGCGTCTTTGTAGACTTAAGGGCGGCTTTTGACTTGGTGCCCCGCAACAAATTGTGGCAAGTGCTGGAGGAATTAGGGATGCCCCCCGAGCTGTTGTGTTTGGTCGTCCGGTTACATGAGGGTACGTTTGCTCGGGTACGGTGTGGGGGCCAGGGAGATGTTACGAAACCCTTCCCTGTGGAACGAGGGGTGAGGCAGGGTTGCGTCATGGCGCCTACCCTGTTCTCTCTTTTTGTGAACGGGGTAGCGAGTTTTCTCTCCTTGGTCCCGACTGATGCCCCTGTGATGTGTGGTGAGCGAGTCCCGATCCTCATGTTCGCGGACGACACCTTATTAATTTCAAAAACTCCCAGTGGCCTTCAGCGTGCTCTCAATCGCTCTGAGGACTTTTGCCTAGAACAGGGTTTGGAAATAAATATAGCCAAAACCAAGTATATGGTCCTTACTGACCGTAAATTTATTGGGTGTACCAAACCCTATAGAGGGAGGATATACATGAACATCTCCCCGCTTGAACAGGTTGAAGCTTTTACCTACCTGGGGGTTACCTTTCAGAAAGATCTGGGATGGACTAGCCAACTAGAACTAGCAGCCCTTAAGCATCGCCAGTAGGCAGGTATCCTTCTTAAAAGGTTTAAGTCTTCTGAATCAAAACCCATTAGCCCACTGCTAGAAATATATGGGATGAAGGTACTTAGTTCGGCTCTTTACGGAGCTGAACTATGGGGTTTTGAAAAATTGGGGAGTCTGACACTAGCAGAAAATGAATTTCTAAGAAAAGCGACTAGTGTCCCGACAAGTACCCCGCTGTTACCTTTAATGTGGGACCTTGGGAAAAAATCTGTCCAAGATCTTGCTTTCCTACGCCCACTCTTGTACTGGCGTAGGATATGGACCACAGAAGAGCTTCAGCATTATGCAGAGGGCCTAAAAGAAATAATAGCGAAAGATTCCTCACAAAAAATACATTGGCTAAAGGCCATAAAGTCTCTCCTAATTAGCCTGGGGATGAGGGAACTTTGGGATGACCCGGTAAATGCTGTTTTTCCCTCTAAAAAAGTTCTGAAGATAAAATATTGGGAGATGGTTACACTAAATGCAAGAATGAAGGGCCTCTCCCTGCACCTTACAGGTCGCTTCCTGGAATTCAAGGGATACCCTAAGCTGGAATCGTATTGGGATGCCATCGAAAAGCAGTTTGACCGCAAACTCTATTTTCAAATCAGAGTAGGCTCCCTTCCAACAAGGTTATTCACAGCTAATTGGGTAGGCGAAAACTATCATGACAAATGCCCTAGGTCTAGGGAAGAACAAGAGAACTTAACCCGAGCCGCTGCACCTACTGCAGCGGCTCGGGTTAAGTTCAGAGAGACACTTACAGAATATAAGGACGCAGCTCAAAGGGAAATGAGATTCAGGGGTAAGCACTGGGTAGCCAGATGCTACGGGAAGGGGGAACGCCCCGGTAAAGTACTGGTGCAAATGATCCGGAAACCTCGCCACGCTAATTGTGTGTTAGAAATAGAAGATTTAGAGGGGACGGTATATCATGACACAGCTACTATCCTTACCACTTTCACACAGCATTATCAACGTCTGTACACGTCAAATAGAAGGAATGACTTGGACTTAGAAGGTTACCTGGGGGATGTGGCCCTGGGATGGCTTAGTGATGTACGGCAAACATTTCTGTGTGCCCCCTTCGAGCTGGATGAGGTCAGGGAGTCCATCATGGGTATGCAATCTGGGAAAGCTACGGGGACGGATGGGATCCCGATAGAATTGTATAAGACATATGTTGACCTCATGGCCCCCATCCTGCGAGAAGTGTATGAAGAATCCCTGTAGGTGGGCTCCCTCCCTGCATCTATTAGGGAGGCTATGATCATCTCGTTATTGAAGCCGGGGAAGCCGCCTCAACATTGTGACTCGTACAGGCCGCTCTCGCTTATCAACTGCGACGTCACAATATTTGCTAGGCTGATCGCCGCCTGTTTGAGTCTCGTGATGGAGAACCTGATCCTCCCTGATCAATCGGGCTTTGTACCTGGCAGGGCCATGTCCCATAATCTGAGTACGCTTTTTGCTACTCTTAATAATATATCGCCTGACCTGCCAATGGCTGCTATTTTTCAGGATGCCACTAAGGCCTTCGATTCTATTGAATGGGACTACTTATTTGGGGTGATGTTGAGAATGGGTTTCCCCCCTCTCTCATTCTCTCGTGGATCAAGTTGCTATATAATATGCCTGTGGTTAAGGTATCTGTTAATGGACGGATGTCCCAGATGTTTTCTATTACTCGAGGTACGCGAGAGGGGTGCCCACTTTCCCCTTCTGCTATTTGCTATAGCAGTTGAGCCCCTGGCGGCGAGACCGCGGCAGCGCCACAATGACAAGGCCCTGAGATGCAATATGTGGCAGATACTGGTGTCCCTTTATGAGGATGATATCACGCTCTACATTCGAGATCCGCAGGCCAATCCTAATCCGGTCCTTAGTGAATTCATAATTTTTGGGAAGCTATCGGGGAGCCAAATTAATTGGGGGAAGTCTTGTATTTTCCCACTGACGGGTCCACGGGACGGTTCCCGTTGGATTATCCCTTGGAGTGGTGTGAGGACGAACTGCGCTATTTGGGGATACGAGTCACCAGGGACAGAGAGGAACTTATGCGCTTGAATTATGGCACTGCAATGACACGTATAGGGGACTCTGTGTCCCGCTGGATTGCTCTGCCTTTGTCCATGGCTGGTCGAGCCTTGTTGATTAAAATGGTGATCCTCCCACAGCTGCTCTATTTATTTTTAAATATCCCATACTACCCGGGAAAATTCTTTTTCAAGATGCTCAGGTCTGAAATGACGCGCCTAGTCTGGGGAGGGAAACAGCTGAGGTTACAATGGAATATCCTTACTAGGCCATATTCTCGGGCGGGTTTGAGATACCACACTTTGAGTTATAGTACATCAGTGCACAGGCGCACTACGCGTGGTTCTGGGTGAAGCAGCCGAAGTATATGCCGCAGGATGCGTGGAGCACTGGCTGGCGCACCCCCTTCCGTTGGATGGGGTGATTCATGATCCGGTTAACCCCAGGGAAAAGACACTGACTACCATTACATGCACAGTGGCGGCATGGTATTATATAGAACGCATGCTAAAGGCGCCCTAGCTGTATGCCCCCTACCTGCCTCTCACATACCACCTGAACATACCTCTTCTGCAGGAATTGCTTTTTCACAATTTTAGGAAACGTACACTTATCCACACTTGGGGAGACTTATACCATGAGGGTCGGTTCCGCACACTGGAACGTTTCAGGGACAGGAACGGACCCCGGTGGACATTTTCTTATGTCTCCGGCTTCGACAGGGCATCAAACCCCTTACCCCAGGCTTCCCAGATGAGCCACAGGAGCTATCACCACTACAACTGCTGCTCAAGAGCGACACGGCTAAAAGCCTCGTCTCTATGCTTTACCGGTCAGTTCACACACAAAGGGAACTGCCGGATGCGCCCGCTCGCGCACGATGAGGGGAGGAACTAGGCCGTGAATTGATGGATGACCAGTGGGAATACTGCTGTTCGCAGACTGAGAGGGTGTCATCGAGTAGCAAACTTCGAATAATCTATATATATAAAAACGAATGTATGTCTGTCTGTCTGTCTGTTTGTCCTTTATGCATTACTACACCATTCATCCGATCGCCATGCAACTTTACGAAGTTGTTGAGTACACTCCCGCGAAGGTTTCTGGCATAATTTTTATTTAAATATCGGCCCCCCAGGGCCCTCATAATCTTTCGAATACTGATGTGCGCACCAGACGGAAAAACAACAAATCGTGTATCCACAAGCACTCGAATAAATAAATAGAATTAAAACAGCATTCATCCGATCACCAGGAAACTTTGGGAAGTTGCTGAGTACACTCCCGCGAAGGTTTCTGGCTCATAACATTTTTTTTAAATCGGCCCCCCAGGGCCCTCATAATCTTTCCAATACTGATGTACGCACCAGATGGAAAAACAAAAGATCATGTATCCTTAAGCACTCGAATAAATAAATAGAATTAAAACGACAGTTTGAAATGTTTTCCATTTAAAATGAAAAGTTTCAATAAAAATGACACAATGTAAATTGAATGTTATCATAACAAGTTTTCTTGAATTTCCTTTCTTCGGAGATCGCAACAACGTGCGACGGGTAAGCTAGTACATTATAAATTCTTACACAGGTTATATTATACACCAGCAAGGATGCACAGATACCACTTGAGGGAGTCAGATAGATGTGACAGATGTCGAGCACCAGGGGCAGACTTTTTACACTTAGCCTGGGAGTGTCTAGGAGTGGGAGAATATTGGTCACAGGTATTCGAGGCGCTGACACTAATGATAAACACGCACCTAGAGCTCCCACAACTGATGGCCTTGCTCAGTTATGTGCAGCCGGTACAGGCGGCACACTGCAAGTATGTTGCCCTTGTCTTGCTCATTGCTAAGAGGCGGGTGGCCTGCTGCTGGGGCAGAGGGAGGGCTCCCAAATTCAAAGATTGGATTGCTGACCTGGTGACGTGTCAGGAACAATTGGCTGCATACGCTGAATTACTACCATGCGCGTCCAGACCTGGAGATATCTGGGCTCCACTAACGTGTTACTTACTAGCACACCCACAGGTGACGAGAGCGGATGGCATGACAATAGCTGCGCAATAACTGTATTGTGCCACAGTCATATGAGATGGTGAACTCTTGGCTGGTCAGGGGGAAGGCGGGGACGGAAAGATGGTATAGCATGCTTAAAATGCGGATGGGACTTAAGATAAATGTACCCAACCAATGCTGTGGAATTGAAGAGGTAGCGTGATTCCCTTGTTATATAACTAAATGTTGAACATGTAGGCTCAAAGTATCCTGAAGGTATAAGCTAATTCATGCCCCCTGACATACAAGATGTGATCGGCATTGCTTCAGATATGATAAATGATGTGTATGCTTATTTAAGACTGCCGGGGAGACAAGTATTACTCTGCTAAAGAAAAGAATATGGATGTCATAGAAATGTGGATGCTGGTTTGTTGTTGAAAAACTAATAAAAAGAATTGCTTTTTAAAAAAAGGCATGTTTTAGTACTTTTTCAGTGGGATCCGCAGATCTGGCTCAAACATTTTTTTAAACGAAGCGCGGGCTACCGCGCTTTGTTCATTATCATCCCCCAGGTTAAATAATGGAGGGGAGGCGCACAAGCCCCCCTCCTGAGACTTACTATTGCCCAAGGGATGATCACCTCCCCGGGGCTTCTTTAAGAAAAATGAAAGTGGGGGAGCTGCCCTGGGGATCGCCACCTGACTGGGACTTATAGTTTTTTTAATGTGGGGGCTCTTGAACCCCCAAGAGCCAGGGACCACCACCTCCTCTGGGATTCATCTATAAACAAAGTGGGGGTGTGCAGCACCCCTCCCCATTCTAAAAATACCAGGCCTCAGGGAATGGGGTTCCCTGGGTCCAAAATCAGCCCAGGGAAGGGGTCCACACGGCCCTTTCCTTTATCATTAAAAAATAATGGAATAAAGCTAATGGCATGATGCCAGAGGCCAGCCCCCTTTCTGTACCACTCTGTAACACCCAGCCAGCTGTGCACCAGGAGAGGCACTTGAAGAGTGCTGGAGAAAAGGGGCATGGTCTCCAAGTCCTCTCAGAAATCCCGCGGTGTGGGCATTACTGGAGGTAACAGGAGGGCTTGTTGGTCACCAAGGACCCTCTGCAGCCAAGAGAGCTTCATCCCCCAACTAGTAGTGCACCTGGAGGTGCATTTGCAGAGTGGTGGAGAAAGGGTGTGTGGCCTCTGATGAATTCTCAGGAATTGAGCTGTGTGCCTCCGGGGTAATTCATTTAAAAAGGGAAGGGGTGCACAGGCCCTCCCTCCTGGGGCTTAACATTGCCCCGGGGACCACCACCTCCCCAGGACTTTCATTTTAATGTGGAACTTTACCTGAAAAATTGTGGGGGGGGGGTGTGGACCCCCACCTGCAGCCCGAGGCTGCTACTACCCCAAGGCTTTCATTTTAATGTGGGGACACATGGAACCACCCTGCTGCCCGGGGACTGCTAACTCCCCGGGGCGTTTATAAAATTGAATGTAGGGGGGTCCACTTTAAATGACCAGGCCCTGGAGGATGGGGTCCCTGGGGACCAATTCAGCCCGGGGAGGGAAGTCACCCATCCCCCTCCCCAATCTGTGAATAGCCCGGCCCCGGGGATGTGGTCCCCGGGGCCAAAATCACCATGGGAGGGGGACTGTGCAGCCCCCTTCCTGTATTATTCATTTAACATTTTTTTTAAAGGCCGGGCCTCTAGGGATGGGATCCCTGGGGTAAAAATCAGCCTGGGGATGTCCCACTTCTCTGTTTTAAAAAAAATAATAAAGAAGTGGCCAGGCCCAGGGGGATGGAGTCCCGTGGCTGAAATCGCCCCACATTGCCCCCCTTCCCAAATAAATAAAAATCCATTTAAAAAAAAGCCTGACCGGCAAGTCGCTGGGGTCATCCCTTTCAGCATCACTCTGCAAACGCTCCTCCTGGCGCACTACTGGTTGGAGGATGAAGGCCTCTTGGATGCTGAGGGACCTTGGGGGCCAAGAAGCTCTCCTGTTACCTCCAGTAAGTCCCTTACAGTTGGATTCATGAGAGCTGGTCTGAGGCCCGCCCCTTTCTCCAACACCTTGCAAACGTGACTACTAGTTAAAAAAATATTGGAATTCCCTTAAAAAAACAAAGGTTACATGCATGTTATAGGTAGGAAATAGAATTTCAAAAACCTTAGAAATTCTCTTAAAAAACAAATGTCACAGGGACATTACAGTTAGGAATTAGAATTTAAAAAGCCTTCAAAATTTACCAAAGAAAACAAAGGTTACAGGGACGTTATAGTTAGGCTCAGATTTCACTAGTACAAAACCAGTGAAATTCAGCAGTTTTAATTAACTAGGCTAACTACAACTTGGGCCCCCACAATGCACTGCTTATGACCGTCACATTTTACATCACTCATGGCATGGTCAGTAACATCACTGATGACATCGCAAATGTGAAAACAAGAATGCCTATTGCCCGATGGATTGGTTAGGGCGAGATTACCAGCATTTCTCTTTTCGGTATTCGCGTACGTGGTACAGGGTGCCTTCCCTGTGGTTTGGGTGTGAGCCTCAGGGAGCAGGCGCAGTACCTGCAGGTAAACTCCATTTAGAGAATAGAAATAAAGGGGCCTCAAAGTTCCTGGTGTGATTCTGGGCGGTGCTCTGAGGCTATTGTTAGTTTCCCCATGCCAAGGAGCCACTATTGCCTATGCAGGTGTGTAGGAACCGCGGTTGCACTCCAGTGAGAAATAATTGCCTGAAGCGCTGCTCTCAGTGCTAGTCCAATCTGGCACCCCATTTGTATTCTACAGGTACATCAAGGTGTTGAGGAGGCTCTGAATTGTGTTAGTGTCCACCAGGCAGAACCATAGAAGGAGCAGTAGGGTGCCTGGTACACCACAGCCTCAACAGCATGCCTCACTGCTGGTGGGGTTCACCCTGTGGAATCTGTCAGGAGTAAGGTACCAGTATGGAATAGGCCATGTTACGTCGTATGGGTTTACAACCCATGCCATTACAACACGATCATTACAGCGACCACATTGTTACACCACATACCAATACAACGACTTGCTGTAGGGAGGTCTCTGAATTTTGGAATAGTATAATTTATATAGTATAAGACTCCGGTCTGTACAAAAGTAGGGAAGGTTTTGGATTTTAAATCCAACACTTTCTGCTCCCTACAGCCAGTCGTTGTTATGACTTGCGTTGTAATGGTATGCAATATAACATCGCAGTTGTTGTAGTTACCATGTTGTAATGGCATGCGTTGTATCGCTTGCATGGTAAACAATGTTTACCACCAGTATGTGACAATCTTGATAGAAGTTTTGGTGATAGCTACATTAAGCACTGGGTGGTGTGATCAATAGTATATTTCACCTCATTCTTTTTGTGTGAGAGGGTGCCTTGGGTCTCACTCCCAGCTCAGCTGAGCAGGAGTCTTTGTACTTGGGGAGGTCCATGAGAGAAGGGCATAGAGTTCTGGTTTGAGGAGTTTTGCTAATTCTTTTAGGAGGAGCCATTTTTTAAAGGGAGAAAGTGCTCTCTTCCTGCCATGTCTCACGGAGGGCTGGGTTACCCAGTGAGAGACCTGGAAGTAGCAAATGCAGTCAGATTTCAGAAGACCATAATCCACCTTCAGTCGGTCGAACGGGATTATCGCGTCCTCATCAAAGAGATGTTCTACTGACCTGCAACCCGCCTGTTGCCAGGTGTTGAAGGCAATACGATGGAGGGCCGGGGTAATGTTTGAGTTGCCAGAAACAGGGGTCATCAGCGGAGGGAACGCGGTCAGTCCCTCAACCATAGCACTACAGAGTCCCAGGTCACAAGCATAGCCCTCATGATGTGGGTGGAATAGAAGCCCCAAGCCCTGCTTTTGGGCTGCAGCCAAGGGGTCTTCCATATATGTGGACCGGCTATTGCGTGGTCCATAAAGCACCAGTGCTTCTCTCATTCGCGTCAGTGCCATTCGACTAGGAAGGGAAACTGAGCAGCATGATACTAGTCCATCAGGTTGTGGACCCGCAGTCCGCCATCCACTGTTGGGCAGTAAGCTAAAGTCTTGTGCTAGGGCGGTATTTGCCATTCCATACAAAGTGGAGGCACTCCATTTGCAGTGTCTTGAGAATACCTGGTGGGAGTGTAAGTAAGAATGCTTGAAACATGTATAGGGCCCTGGGGAGCACTATCATTTGCAGGGTCATGACGCTACTGAGCAAGGAGAGGTGATAGTGCTTCCAACGGACTAGGTCCACCTTTACCTGGCGCATCAGGGTGCAATAGTGTCTTGAGGTAGTGTCATCAATCACAGTGTCTGTCTGCACTCTGAGTTAGTAGATGTCAGATTGTGACCATGTCAAGGAAGACTGGTAGCAATTGCATTTAAAGGACAGGTAGGACTAAGAGATTGAGTGCTTGAGATTTCTGCACGTTGGTGTTAAAGCCTGATGCCTGCCCGAAGAGCTGCAGCTCCTACAGGAATGTGCATCGGAATACTTGGGGTAACCATGATGTTGCCAGCATACAAATTGATGGTGTGCGAGTCCCCTCCAAATTGGATTCCAGTAATGCAAGAGTTGTCGCACACTCTCTGCCCCAATGGCTCCATGTAGAGGTAGATAGTGAAAAATAGGGGGGATAGAGGACATCCCTGCTGCCCCGCCTGCGAATGGGGAAGGAGTCCGACAGGACGCCGTTGACATTCACTGAACCCAGTGGTGCACTGTAGCCACTGCATTTCAAGCTGAAGAATCTAATTCCAAAGTCAAAATCCCTCATGGTAGCAGTAAGGTAGGGACAGTGGAACCTATTGCACGCGTTTGCAGCTACCACCGCTAAAAGCCTAACCAACCAACGAGAGCATTTGGCCTGATCCACAAGGTGCAAAATCCTCTTTGTATTGTCCCCACGTGGTCTTTGAGGAATGATTCTCGCCTGATATGGGTCAATTATGGATGTCATAAGGGGATTAACAGGCAGGTTCCCAGAATGCCTGTGAAGATTTTGGTGTCTATGTTGATCAGTGAGATGGGGCTATAGGAGCCACACTATAGCCTCATCTTTCACGTCTTTTGGGATTTCTGTTATCGACGCCTCAAGCATGGAGCATTGGAGGGCTTCCATGTCCGCAGAGGAGTTGAACAACTGGTAAGTATCCGGGCCAGCACCGGCCAGAAGATTTTGTAGAACAGGACATAGGAGCCATGTGGGCCAGGAGATTGTAGGCACTTTAAGCAGGCAACGGGAGCGATGACCTCCTCTATGTGGACATAGCTTATCTAAGGACTCTGCTTGCAGCGGGATCAGTCATGTAGTGTGTTCATCCTGTATGTATGTGAGGCTGTCTGTCTCGCTAAGATCCCAGGTATTATAGAGAGTGTTCGAAAAGTCCCTCTTAATAGAAGAGAATAAAATCTGTTTGTCTGTGGGAAAGTGGCGGTTATACTATTAGGCCCAGATTTACTAAGAGCTTGTATTGCCCTTGAGTCGCGCAGGGTGACACAAGGCAGCGCAAACCGGTAAGTCAGATTTACTAAGCCACACAGGAATGGCATGAGATTTATGGGGCCAGATGTATGAAGCATTTGCATTTCCGGTAACCAGTCGCAAACTCATTCCCTCATATAAGTGGTGTGTGATGCAACAAATATGATAACAGATTTTGTTACAAAGTACCCTGGCATTACACATGACTCATTCATGTACAGGCATAGCAGCATCATCTCACTTCTTTTAAGAGGAGAGTTTGAAGATGGCTATATACTTGGTAAATATTGCATATGAATATGACATAAATGTCCAAAATGTCTAAATTGTAGCAATGTTTACCACATTTAAAAAACAATTGTAGGTGACAGTGCATATGCTCTGAGATGATGGGTATTGACATCATATCT
Source organism: Lissotriton helveticus (assembly GCF_964261635.1). Lineage (NCBI taxonomy): Eukaryota > Metazoa > Chordata > Amphibia > Caudata > Salamandridae > Lissotriton > Lissotriton helveticus. Next base: position 1,377,292,277 of record NC_136059.1, read on the forward strand.
CCATCTTTCAAACCAAACTGAGCTATGCTACAATGCATCACACAAAAAAACTTGGTCTGCCATTGAGAGGGCATTTGAATTAGTGAAAAGTAGATTTCGCTCTCTACATAAAAGTGGCGTTGCCCTACAATAGTCTCCTAAAGCAAGTTGCAAGATCATCGCTACATGTGCAATACTTCCTAATGTAGTAACACGGAAAGGATTCCCAGAAATTATGCTTGAATAAGAATCTGACGATGAACATCGACACCCAGAAGCACAGGCAATATAGGATGGTTCAATGGCAGCAGAAGGAAGAGCCGTACGTACTGCTGTTACAAACCATTACTTTCAAGGTATGTAAATGAAAATGTTTGTTACATTTTGCACAAAGCGATACACAAGATTTGCTGTGGTAAGCCTTACCTGACAGCAGTGAGTCGGGATCTTTACCCCGCCACCGCCAGGAGTCACGAGAAAGCCCAGGTCTTCACGCCGCCGCCCCGGGACTACATTACCTGGCAGGCTCAGCGGCGGCGCGCTATTCACACGTCTGCAGAGCACCAGAAGGCGCATTTAACCAGCGGTCGCCCCACGTCGCGGGACGCCGGGCGAAGCCCGGGCCAAGGGCGGGCCCGTTCAAGACCGAATAAGGACGGGACGGGCCAGACTACTAACATCTCCTGTAAGATCTTAAGGCGCAAGGTTAGTGTCAAGTTAGATCACCATTTGTGTGGTCCATGTGGTTGGGAGGATTAGTAATCTTACAACAGTGAGCATGGCGATTCCACTAGAAGCAGCCCTTAATGGTAGAAAGTCTTTAGGCGGTTCTCTATTGGGAACACTTGATAACTTCTTGATTAGTGTATCGTCAGCCCTTGCCAAGGATATAGAACTTACGGAAAACAGACTATCCTTGGACACCCTGTTTGATAAGCGTTCATCTTTGGGGAATCTAGCAACAACTAGATCACCGTTACCTCGGCAGGAAGATATCCAGGGAACACTCCCTCCTTCGGGGGTGGTGGAGATTAGCCCTTCTCCCCACCTAGATCTCACTGACGAGCTAAGTATGTCTTCATCTATGTCTTTACTCCCCCATCCTGGTGTACGAAGAGTCCCCTCACCTAACATCAACACCCGCTCAGCCTGTAATTTAAAATCAGGCCCGGTACAGCTAGAGGGGGGGATGTTAGCAAAAAGAAAACGTCCCGTCCATCGATCCAAGCTGAGGGAAGGGACGCAAAGTGTCCAAGGAAGACTGCTTCAAAGGAGGTCGAAGCAGTAACATCTTCTGGTAGCCAAACTCAGACTATACCACCTATTATTGAAGGGCATGGAGGGTCACAGGTACCTGTAAGGAATGAGCCACATTTTGATCTGGGTCAACCATTTTGGAAAAAACTGGAGGGAACCATTAAAAAGCTATGCAACCCAATATATGATCGGTTGGAGTCTATCGAAAATAGACTGGTGTGTCTGGAACTCTCATTATCAACAGTCCAGAAGCAGGTTGGAACACGGCGTAGTGTTCCAAACTTGCAACGAAAATCACCATTAGCTCAAAATCCACCGGATTCTTCCATTTCTGGGACAACCAGTGTGGGGGTCACAGTGTCTGAGGCAGTTAACATGGTGCCTTCCCTGGCACCACCGCCATCTACACTGCCAGACACTGGGAACATAGTGGGGACGGAGCAAAGGGCCTCATGTTACAGAGAATAGACCAGTAGTACCTTTGTCAAATCCATCTTTGGGGCCTGTAACAAGTACTGTGGGGTCTGCAACAAGATCTGTGGCTACCTTACCAACTATTGATCTCCCACCTGAATCAGCACCATATGTGGTAATACTAGTGGGAGTACCTTATCAGCGGTTGGACCGGAGCTTCGCTACGATGCCGTGTGAAGAAGATGTGCTAACTATTCTCGCTTCGGGAACGTCTTCCCCGTGGCTTCCCCTTCGGAGGTTTTTGAATTATCTACTGAAATACGGAATACGATTATTAAAGTTTGTGCCGGCCAGCAGCCCTGCCAGGGCAGGTCCTGAGGCCCTGTACCATTGGATAATATCTGTAAGGAGTCGGTTCCCCTTTGACAGACCGTATTTTCGTGGGGAACGTTTTGTTGCATTGGATCCACTATCCCTTTGGATCAGAAACTGTGCCTTCCGGTGAAGCATACTGTTTCACACGTACATCCTCTATACGTATCCCGATCGTGGACAGGGAGTTGACCTAATGATGTGACGTGAACCTGCAGCCTGGATTCCATCTCTTATGATAAACTATAACCTAGCATTGAAAAGAAAGATTATGACATGTTGAATTATCATTACATAATGTTTTTGTATCCAGTTGCGCCCTGACGAAGGATTGGATAATATCGGTCCTGTTCCGAAACGCGCGTCGGCGCCTTTTGTTTTGCTGTTTTTCTCTCTCATTTTGTGTATATTAGTTGTATTGCGACATGTATATAGGAATGTTTTTCTTTTTGTGGTGTGTGTATAATTTTGTAAATAGTGTGGAGTGGTATGATTGACAATGGTTTGACTGAGTGTGATTGATGATTTTTTTGAAGTCGCGAGTGGGTAGGCTGCAATTGTGTGTTCTTAAATGTACATAGAGTCTGTATATACATTTATGCCTTTATTATCATTGAATCTGATGAAAAGAAACATATTTTGAAAATAAACTTACATATGATTTCCAAATTAATGGTCTTGTGTGGGACAATGATGATGTTTTGAATTATGGATTAGAGCAATTGCCTTTCTTTTTATCCAGATTTAGGGGGGGTTCCTCTGTTTTTGAGTATATTGTTTTCCCTGCCTCCCCCCCCTTTTGCATCTTCTTTCAGGGACCCTCTAGTGTTTTTGATTAGTACCTCCAGTAGCCCAGGGCAACCGAGAAACCTATGGGGAGCTGAAAAATAAGTGTGTCTTTTGGCTCAACAAGTATCGTCCATTACCACCGAACATTCTTACAGAAATTCTGTTTGCAAGGAGAGTGAACTGGTTGGGGAGGAGCCCTAAGTCGACTGAAGAGGACTGTATCATTATTAACTTCAAAGACTGGAGAAGTGTAAACTACATTTGTAGCTGGCCACGATCTTATCGGTCCCCCCAGATACAAACTTTCGCCTTATCATATTTCTATGGCCCTAGGGTACCCATTGGAAGGAATGTCTTCAGATCGGAAGAGCAAACTAATGCATGCCCTTTGGGTAATTTAAGCCTGTTTAATAGGTTTGAGGCTCTGTCGGGGTTGGGTGAGTGTGACTGACGCTATGTGCCCCAAAACCCTGCATTAAGTGTTGTGTCTCCAGGTATAGGTGAAGATGGGTGTCATAAGTGGGCAGTTGAAGTGACTGCCAATGATTACAGAGGCAGAGAGAAAGGGGCCTGCAGCTCAGTCATGACAGGTACTGGAAATATAGATGAGGCATCAGGAGTGGGAGCAATGTCCATGCAGAATGAGGAATTCCAAGCACCCGAGAGTTCTCCAGAATCAGGAAATTTAGCTTGTGGTCATGCAGGGGTGGTATGCCAAACATCGTTTATTTCATGGAATGTGGCGGTGTGGGGACTAAACTTAACTCACCCGCCTGGATGGAATTTATCGATAAATTTGACATTTGTCTGCTCCAGGAGACTTGGGTGATTGAACCTGTGTTTAAAGAGGGTTATCTAAATTTTGATGTCCCTTAGTTAAAAGCCACCCAGGTCACCCTATGGGGGGCTTAGTTATTTGGGTCAGGTAGAGTCTTAACTGTCACAGCCACTTACTTCCCAGGCCAAACTGCGATATTCTTACCGTAAGGCTTTGCTTCCCTTCGAATTTGAAAATAGACATTTTTAATGTCTATGCTAGGGGTCTCCCAGGAGGCAAGAAATCCAAGGTGGTAGTAGCCCTGGCCACAATGCTTAAGGCAACCCCTGGAAATGTATTGCCAATAATAGCAGGTGATTTTAATACCACTTTCGAGCCATTGGGCCCCGACGATATGCACCTAACGGATGAAGAGGACAGTAGATGGGGAGTTCCCCAGCTAGATACTAACCCCATAAGAAAGTGGACTGAGGCTGCAATTCAATTGAAGGGCCTCTGTATGGGGCATCAGTTGAGGGCAGCTAATGGCCGTACACCATCGGATAGAATGGGCAAAGCAACGTTTGATAATGGTAATAGAGCAAGTCATATAGACTATCTACTTGTTCCTCTCAAGTTGTGGCACACCCTTCTTGATATGGAGATAGTGGACCGCATCGAGAGTGACCATAACCCCATCTCCGTGGTGTTTAACTTGGGTTTAAAGAAGGTGGATGAAACGTCTAGGGGACCCATTAAGTCGAACTTAGTTCTATCTAATGATGAGCGACGCTTAAAGTGGTGTCAGGTGGTAGAAAATCAGGACATCATTGCAGAAATTGAGGATGGCTTGGAAGGTGACTATGGAGGTTGAATCTAATCATGGGCTCCCGTATAGAGCTTTTATGGATGCCCATGATATTTACTTTACTAGTCTGAAAAGCTACTTCTGTAAGCCTCGCCAAGGACAAAGTGTGCAAATTCGTAGAGCAGAGAGTTGGTATGATGGCTCCTGTCGTAAAGCCAGGGGGAGCTATCTAAAGCATTAAAAACAAAGGACCCAAGTAAAGTAAAGGTGGCTAGAGCCAACTATAGGCACAAACAGTTTACTGCTAAAAAAGCATGGGAAGAGTCTAGTTGGCAGGACCTTAAAGAAGCTTGTAAAGCTAAGAACACAAAAGCTTTTGGGGACTTTTTTAAATGGGGTAGGGATGGACAACATGAGACCCCCCAAAATAATGTAGCCCAAAGTGCATGGGTTGATTATTTTAAACCACAATATGCCGCTAATGAAGCAGGTTGTACAGAAGGAACGTGGGTCCACGTTTTCTATAATGAAGTAGTATTCACAGTAGGAGATGTGGACAGGGCATTAAGATCTGGTGACCGTGGGCCGAGCACCTGGAATGGATTGTGTCCCCGCTGATTTGTTTTTATACAATAAGGGAAGATGGCGGTTGTATATTATGCATTTGGCAAATGCCATCGCCCAGAGGATGGAAGTCCCACATCATGGAAATGCCCGGAAATAGTTCCGGTATTTAAAAAAGGGGACAAGTCATTAGCAGGCAATTACAGGCCCATCAGCCTGATCGACTCTGTCCAAAAAATCATGGGACGGCTGGTTTTGGGAAAAATCCAGACGTGGCTGTATAATAATAACATCCTGAGTCACCTCCAGGCTGGGTTTCGACCCAAGACCAGCACCATAGATCAGGTCTTCCGATTCATTATTTTATTTTGGCGCACTGTGGTTTTGGATAAAGGCACTCTTTATGCCGTCTTTGTAGACTTAAGGGCGGCTTTTGACTTGGTGCCCCGCAACAAATTGTGGCAAGTGCTGGAGGAATTAGGGATGCCCCCCGAGCTGTTGTGTTTGGTCGTCCGGTTACATGAGGGTACGTTTGCTCGGGTACGGTGTGGGGGCCAGGGAGATGTTACGAAACCCTTCCCTGTTGAACGAGGGGTGAGGCAGGGTTGCGTCATGGCGCCTACTCTGTTCTCTCTTTTTGTGAACGGGGTAGTGAGTTTTCTCTCCTTGGTCCCGACTGATGCCCCTGTGATGTGTGGTGAGCGAGTCCCGATCCTCATGTTCGCGGACGACACCTTATTAATTTCAAAAACTCCCAGTGGCCTTCAGCGTGCTCTCAATCGCTCTGAGGACTTTTGCCTAGAACGGGGTTTGGAAATAAATATAGCCAAAACCAAGTATATGGTCCTTACTGACCGTAAATTTATTGGGTGTACCAAACCCTATAGAGGGAGGATATACATGAACATCTCCCCGCTTGAACAGGTTGAAGCTTTTACCTACCTGGGGGTTACCCTTCAGAAAGATCTGGGATGGACTAGCCAACTAGAACTAGCAGCCCTTAAGCATCGCCAGTAGGCAGGTATCCTTCTTAAAAGGTTTAAGTCTTCTGAATCAAAACCCATTAGCCCACTGCTAGAAATATATGGGATGAAGGTACTTAGTTTGGCTCTTTACGGAGCTGAACTATGGGGTTTTGAAAAATTGGGGAGTCTGACACTAGCAGAAAATGAATTTCTAAGAAAAGCGACTAGTGTCCCGACAAGTACCCCGCTGTCACCTTTAATGTGGGACCTTGGGAAAAAATCTGTCCAAGATCTTGCTTTCCTACGCCCACTCTTGTACTGGCGTAGGATATGGACCACAGAAGAGCTTCAGCATTATGCAGAGGGCCTAAAAGAAATAATAGCGAAAGATTCCTCACAAAAAATACATTGGCTAAAGGCCATAAAGTCTCTCCTAATTAGCCTGGGGATGAGGAAACTTTGGGATGACCCGGTAAATGCTGTTTTTCCCTCTAAAAAAGTTCTGAAGATAAAATATTGGGAGATGGTTACACTAAATGCAAGAATGAAGGGCCTCTCCCTGCACCTTACAGGTCGCTTCCTGGAATTTAAGGGATACCCTAAGCTGGAATCGTATTGGGATGCCATCGAAAAGCAGTTTGACCGCAAACTCTATTTTCAAATCAGAGTAGGCTCCCTTCCAACAAGGTCATTTACAGCTAATTGGGTAGGCGAAAACTATCATGACAAATGCCCTAGGTCTAGGGAAGAACAAGAGACGATAAGTCACCTCCTTTTTTTCTGTCCCCTCTATGTGGCCCCTAGAGAGGTGTGGATTAAACCAATATGTAAACTAATCTGTATCCGCAGACATGAGGAGGCGTTAAGAATCTTGTGTACAGACTCCAATCCCCCAATTGCCATAGCAGTGGCAACATTTTTAAAATGGGCATGGATAATTCGGGCAAGAGCACTATGAAAATAGATTGAGAATATTATCTAACCTGTTTATTTGCACTGTAAACGCTGGGATGTAGCCGGGACATGAGCTTTGCAATATAGCATCTGACCTACATAACTGATGAGTTTTATAAATTTTAAGGTTGTGTTTTTAGCTATGTGATATTCGGCAATTGTCCCTTGGTGTTTAATTCTTTTTTAAATATATTTATTGTATAATCTTCTTAATGATATTTTTTAATTATTTGAAAATGTGATTTTATCTCTTACTTTTATGACTTAATTGTCGAATAAAGTTTATTTGAATTGAATTGGTAAACAAAATAACCTTTATTTTCCTGGTTGTTATCTTAGTTTTAACATCCTTTTCACTCTTCTGAATGTTTCAATGAAAGAAATGTATAAATACACATTACTGCAGCAGCAACATATAACAATAAAATATGGAGTGATAATGAAAGAACTTACTGTTTGCATCTACTTCGACCAAAACTTTGTTTCACAGATGTATTGGAACTTCAGTACCCACAAATCCACCTCCGGTTCTAAGGCGACGCGCACTCATAACCTCACTCAGTGATACACTGCTTAGATTTGATAGCTCCTCACTTTTTGCAGGATTAATTGTTCCCCCTCATGCAATTTGAGTAGTTTGTAAACTTTCTACGGCATTAGTTACTTGCACAAGGCTACATGCCACATCGCCACTATAGTGACCCATTGCAACCTGCAAGAGAAGCTGGTGCTGCCAACTCAGAGTCACACTCATCTGAATCAGAAGTGAAAACTATGTTATAGGTGATCCAGCAAAGTTTTACTTTCATTGACTCAAAGATAGACACGTTGACATCATGCATGGACAGTATGAACTCCAAACTGCATAAACAAGTGGAAAGGATAACTTCACCTGAACAGAGGATCTCTGACATGGAGGACACAGTGTAGACTAATTTGGAAAAACTATTTAATATGGAGAAATGTATGGACATTATTACAGGGAATAATGAAGTCCTGGAGTCCAGGTCACAGTGCAATAATCGACAGGTATACGGCACCGCAGAGACCACAAACACAGGTAGGATGAAGGTCTATATTAAAACATGCTCTCAATGCGGCTTGTAGCAGCTAACCTGTCCAAGCACTTGGTTGTGGAGAGTGGAAAGCAGTGTCTTGCACCGAAACCACCACTCGGAGCATCAGGTCCCCAATTATTGCCCACCTATTAAACTATCGAGATGGAAATACAGTGTTAATGCTGAAGTGAGAGAAAAAGGAACTCCATTTCGAAAGGTATGTACTGTCAATCTTCCCTCACCTTCACTTTTGCAGTCCAGGGGGCCTACCAAAATGTCTTCTCTATCAATAAAACACTGCTGAGGGCTGACATTTTTTACGCTATGATGTACTCTGCAAGTGGGGAAATATCTTATGGAGTATGAATCATATGCTCCACACTCCTCAACAAGTGAGAGTTCCTTAAGAAGGAAGAGGCACACCAGTTTAAGTAACACAGAAGTAAGGAGTCCCGCCCAACATCCGAACATCTCAGTGATGTTGAATAAGTCAAAGACCTGAGCCACAAGCTTTTCCATAACTGTGCCTATTAACAACTTCTCCATTTGCTTGTAGACAACCACGTGTAATACTGATGGACGCACTTTTAGCTGAAAGCTTCCCACCTGGTTTCAAATGACACATAGAAGGATTCAGGGTGACAGGGTGGGTTTTGACACCAGCGACCTGATGAATCAAAATGTGTTCAGGTTGCAATGAACTATGGCTTTCCAGCTGATAGGTAACTCCTACTGTACCTCCCAAATGTAGGGTCACACTTTACCCTACATCGTCAGTTTGACGGTCAATATTTATTTTACTTCTGACCACACATGATCTAAATCAGAGTGATAGTGAGGGCACACTGACGGCCCTTAACACTATTATCCCCATTCCTCAGCTACTTGGAGGAAAGAATGAGGTATTGAATGAAAGGTTAGGAGTTTGTTATTGAAGAAGATGTATCAAAGCAAAGTGATTCCACTGACATATTTGGGATTGCAGTGAGGGAGGGGGAAAAGACATCTCTGGAATGTTTAAACATTGAAATTCAGCAGACATATCAGGTAAATATTAAACTTTGCATTTTTGCAAAACACACACAAGTTTACATAAGTGTCTTGGAAGACAGATTACTAATACACATCTGGAACGATGAATAATGGTCCCTTATCTAACCCGATTCATCTCGTGGAATGTCAGAGGTTTGAAAAATCTACAGAAAAGTATCCAGATGCTTGCATATATCATCCGACATAAAATTGATGTAGTGCTGCTACAAGAAACCGATTTGGCAAAGACACCCAATCCAACCTTAAATTGACACTGGGTTACTACTATATTGTGTCCTCCTACTCATCCTATGCACGTGTCATACTGATGTTAATTAGAAGGGCCATTTCCTTTTTCCCTCTGCATACCACTGTGAATAAGCAAGGTAGATTTGTAGACGTTCAAGGCACTCTACAAGGCACAGACATTGCAATTATAAACACAAAGTGGCCCAACACTGATGAACTTGATTTCATGGAAATACATAAGTGTGTCAGACACTGGTACCGCTGAGTTTAAACGTGGAGTTTAGCGAGTAACAGGTTCTGAAAGCATTGTTGATAGTTGGTGTAAGAAGGCTCCTGGACTGGATGGTGTCCCACTTGATCTGTTTAGGGAGGACCCAGGGTTCTGGATTCCTGTCCTCACTTCTGCATTTAACTCTGTTTGTAGCATGGGTGTGCCCGGGCCTTGGCTTTCATCTATAATAGTCCCTATCTTTAAAAAAGGAAATGTGCACAACGTTAAACGTTATCGCCCAATATTCCCCCTAGATTCCACAGCCAAAATTATTGGGAGGGTAGTCCTGGAGCACTTACTCGACTGGACTAATAAAAATAGAATACTCGTCCCAAGTCAGTATGGATTCAGAAAGGGGCTTGGGACCATTGAGCAGTGTCTTAACCTTCAATTAATTGTGGCCAAATACAAGTATGCTAAAGGAGGCTCTACCAATTTGGCGTTTATGGACCTGTCAAGCGCCTTTGTCTTCGTTTCTAGAACAAAGCTGTGGTCTATTTTACAGGATATGGGCGTCGACCAGGGGCTGGTTTAATTTTTCACTCTGATCTTACGACAACAGTTAGGTATGGTAGTGCTGGTGAATGCAAAGAACCGTTTAGTATTAAGCGCAGGGTGTGCCAAAGATGCATTCTTCCCCTAATTCTTTTTCTCCTTTACACAAATGAACTGGAAAAAACTCTGGTATCCGTTGGGGCAGACGTGCCGTGTGTGGAGAAAAAACCTGTTCCAGCACTCCTAAATGCTGACAATGCGTTGCTCCTGGCAAGGACGGCCAACGGTCTCAAGAGGGTTATTTTTAGTTATACACTGGAAGCACAGTCCTTAAAGCCTGAGGGGCATCTCCAACATGCACTCAATATTGATTGTAGAATACATTATTCCATTCTTATAGGTTCTTTTTGCAAATTTCTTTATTTTGTTATCTGGGCCCCTGATGAAGGGCAATAGCCCGAAATGCATTGGGCATCAGGACATATGTAATACTTTAACATATGGATATAAAAGTATTGTCATTCATTTTGAATGAACAAAATCTATTGAAGAATGACAGATAACAAAATAAAGACATTTGCAAAAAAAACTCATTAAGAATGGAATAATTTATTCTACAATCAATATTGTTTGCATGTTGGAGATGCCCCTCAGGCCATGAGGACTGCGCTTCAAGTGTATTATTACATCCTCATACTCAGGAGGATTAACCAATTTGCACCACTGACTTTTTCAGACTGATTTACCTTATACTACAAGGAGTGCGCCTATCTATCCATTTTGGCCTGCATATTTTGTTTTTAGTTATGTCAGCTTCATGAAAGAGCTGGGCTTGGAGACTAATCTTAAGGAAACCTTTACTATGGTTTGCAGACCCAGAAACACAAAAATGTGGAACTTCAACATTGCTGGCAAAACATTAGACAAGGTTAGTTCCTTCCCTTACCAGGGCTTGGACTTTGATGATGGCTGTACTTGGTCTACCTGTATCAAAAATAGGATATTGCGCTTTACTCAAGCTGTTGGTACCACTTCCTCGCTTGCTATGTCCATCGGCAAAAATAGACAGAACCGATTTTAGAGATCTATAATCAGAAATGCTTGCCAATCTTGACATATGGAATGGGTATTGAGGGGATATAGGGATGCCCTTGCAATGCAGATGGAAAAGAATAGATTTTGTGGCTGGTTACTAGGTGTCCCTCCCTCTACCCCGCATTCTTCCCTGCATTTGGAGTTAGGCTCGGGATATGTTCATGACACTATTAATTCTGCACCCTTAGGCTCTTTGGTGTTCTATTTGGTACAAGAAAGAAGCCAAACTTAATCAGGCAGTCATAAGAGATTGTTTATCCTGTGAGCATGGTTCGGCCATCCCATGTGTAAAGTATATCAGAGAGAGTTTCTCGGTGCTGGGATGTGCCTGCCTGTTTGAGTACCCTGAGACAATCGTGAAGAAAGACAGAAACTGGGTCCTGGACTGCTTTTTTTAAGGATAAACAAGCAACTAGGGATCTAACGGAAGAGGCCAAATCTGCAGCCTGAGATTGTTGCATTATTCAAATGATGCCAACTATTGCCCCATACTTATTATACGTGATTAATGTGTCTGAGAGAACACTGCTGGCAAGGTTCAGGTTAGGCTCCTTCCGTTGGCTAATTTGTTTTCCCTATGGGCAATATTCTTCGTATTCCATTTGTATTTGTCCATGTGATGAGAATTCAAACCAAACCATCTTATATTTTGTCTTTTTTGTCAATTTTATTTGGCGTACACAAGGACATTTTTACTACCCTTATTACGTAGACATACATTTTCTAAGTGTAAAGCCGCCCTATTTTACCTGCTACAACTCATTGACCACTGTGTATGCCATGCCGTTGCTAGCTTCTAGAGGTGTGTTTTAGCCAAAAGAAGGAGCATGTTGTGTTGATGAACTATTTTTTCCTTTTCATTTTTGAAGTGTTGTGGGTCTAGTACTGTAAAGTGTAAGTTTGGCCCCGGCTTCTAACTTTTTCCCATTTTATTGTCTTTTTAGCTTTGAGGTCCTTGGATTCGAAATGTATGCACTGTCACTTTACATACTGTAAATTATTTTATAATTTTTAGCTTTCTCAAAATATGTGTCTTACAGTGCATGTTTTTTTCTTATTGAATTTATCTTTTATGATCTGACTTCAGGAGTTCGAATAAAGAGGAATGTGAATGCAAAAAAAGAGTGTGGGCGTCTGGAGCGGTAGGTACAGTGTGTCAGGAGCACATTTAGATCATCAGTGCACAGGTTGTGCTCTTGATTGGACTATTGATTGGCAATGAGTGAGTTACATTGAGAGACACATTCTGAACAACATATGCTTAAAATATTAATGGATCACCCCCCTCTGATGCTGAATATTAAAATACTGCAGACGCTCCAACCACCATTTTCCTGGAGATTGAGGCCAGAGATACTACTAGACTCTTCACTAGTAAAATTCATAAATTTTAAGTTGACTAAAGGCACTGTGGATAATATGCGTACAGTGTGGGAAGTATTTAAAGAGACATGGGGTGCATGCCTCCACAAGCAGCATGGAGTGCTAAAAACTTTAAGAGCACATATGAACAAGACAAAGGGGAAGATAAGTGCAAATGGGAGAGAGTTTCCCATGCACCTCAGGATGCCCTCATCCAACAATTGAGGAAAGGAGTGAAGACCTGACTGTTGGAATGAACAGATCACCACGTGGCAGCTAGCAACTCCAGTGCCTTGAGACACTCATGGGTGATTTGCCGCACTTTACAAGTCCTTGATTGATTGATTAAGTGCATCGCTCCACCAATTGACTTTTCCAGGTTGGCAGTGGATTAATACAGCAGGCCATTAGTGAGTCTCCGGAGCTGGGTTCCACTAGCAGCACCCACCTGTGCCACACCGATGCTCAGATAGGCATGTCTAATGAGTGAGTCCTGGTTATATTAATTTACCTGCCTGTCTCCTGCCTGTGCGCACTGCCTTTGGTAACCCCTAGCAGCAGTGCTTCATTTGAGCCGGAGCTTTCAGGTGCTGAGCACCTCCACTTAATTGGTTTCCAGTGCTCGGCATCAACACAGGTCTCTCAAATCTTGTGGAAGTCTGCCACAAGGTGGCGCTACTCATGTAATTACAGATGAGCAGTATAACAGTTGTTTGTGAAAACAATATACATTAAAAAATTACTAATACCTTCCTTCGCAGCCATTCCTTTAGCTTTGGGGACCTGGAATAATCTAAACTGTCGCATTTACATGCATGAGAAATCGTCAGTAATTGTTTTGGCAGCAATGACAGGGTGGTGCAAGCTGCAGTGGCCTCCTGGTTAGAGCCCTGGCACTTAATATTTTACAAATTAAGCACTGCAGCCTGCCATTAATTCATTTAATCAGGGGGGACTGAGGGCAGCTGAGGACCCACCTCATTAAGGACTGGACTTTTTCATTTGTACTCAGCTGTCACCCCTGCACCCCCCCCCCCCTCCACACACAACACTCATGATTGTGCTAGCTTTAGTTTCTTGGAAAGTTTGCAGCTTTCTTTCAGGTGTCTCTCATCACTCTGTTCACTTGGCTTCCCAGAAACTCAGAATGCTATTGATTTGTACAGGTGGGCGTAATTTTGCTGTATAGTAATTATGTTAAAATACAGAAAATTTACGCGAGGTTACGCAGAATTACGAAAGGAGCGTAACCCAACATTTAGTGCTATTTAATGGACCCAAAGAGGCATTTCGCCCTCTGACGATAGGACTAAGTGCAACAGAGCACGAACAGCAGCAGCTAGCAGCCCTCACTCTTGCTAAGTTCGTTGTTCCTCAGCACCTCCGGCAGGATTTTTGTGACAAATTAAATAGAATTATGGAAACTGACATAATCATATAATTTTTGGTAATTTCGCATCAATAGAGTAATACAAAATTAAAGAAGTTACTTTGATCACTCCAGCTCTGCTTAAAATTTAACTTGGCCTAGAGATCACATCTCGTGAGAAAGGCTGCATTAAAAATCCAGACCCGAAATTGCTGACAATTTTTTTTTTTTTATAAACAAATTTTTATTGTTTTCACACACGATATCAGCCACTCATCTCGATACAAAGATAGTGACTGAACATATTCAACGGCTTGTGATGTGAATAACAAGGACCCCCTCATTCCAAATAAAATACTATATGTCAGGGAAATAAGTACAATGTGCACAAACAATACAGTTCTGAGGGTAGTTGCAAAAAGGAAATCTAAACAATTTATGGTTTGTATAAAATTATAACAATTTTAATATATTTCTTTTTTTTTTTTTAAAAACCAAGACATAACATAAATGACATTACATAAAAAACCTTACATGAAAAACATAATTCAATAAAGTTACCCAATTCAAAATTTACGTTAAAAAGGAGTGGCAGTTAATATTTTCGACGCGCGTTTCGGCTTGACTTTCCCAAAATGCGGATCTGGTAGGGTACATGAAGTAATGCAAGTAGACATTCTTGGGACAACCACGTTCCTCGTACATGGTATTTTCTTGAGTGGCGCACCAGTCAACCCCGCTCCGCCACTGTCCAACGTTCGGGGGTTCTGGGAATTTCCAAGAAGCAGCTATGTCCCTTTTGGCTACAACCATTGCCATGGTAAGAAACTACTTTTCATTCCTGGACCCATCCAGCCCATCTATAATACCCAGGAGAACCAAACTAAAACGCTCGGGTTGAGATGCGTGGAAGGACCCCTTCATATAAATGGATGAGCAGTGTCTCGGCAGAAAGACTGAGAATGAGAGTAAAAAGTCTGCCAGAGCACCAGGCCCTCAGGAGGTTGGAGCATGCCCTCAAAGTGTTAGCAACATCTGCAGCCACCCACCAGCTCATCAGAGGGTTGGACTGTGGGAGAGATCAGTGTCTGCCCTTGGGGAGTTGCGTTGAGTCGACAGCGGAGGATCCACAAGCGGGCTGCCAGAAGATAAATGCCTGAGGCGGAGAGGGCAGTCCGATGGGCTTGAAGAGTCTCGGAGTCTATAAGCGGCTAGGCTTGAGGATCTCTGGGCCGCCACCTGAGACCGGCGCCTCCTGCGGGATGGTGTGCGCCGCCTACGCTGGTGCTCGGCGACCAGGGCCGCAAGGGCTGGGCACCCAACAGTCTGGGGACGGGTTGCCCTGCAGCCTGAGGGGCCGCTCCTCCATTAACCAAGTCCAGGCCACTTGAGGAGAGTCAAAGAAATGTGTTGTGTTTTGGAAAACAATCTACAGGAATGCCAGGAACTGAAGCTGGTATTGGAGGCCCGGGATCGTAGTTTCTTCTTAACCTCAATGCACGAGTGACGTTGGTCTTGCACTTCTCTAGTGTGGTCTGGGAACACCATAATGGTGTGGTTTTGGAATTTTAGAGGACCCAGAGAATGTGCTTTGTGCTGAATGGCATTCTTGTCCTTGAAATTAAGAATCTTCAGGATGATAGGACGAGGTGTGGCCTGATCTGTGATTTTGGAGCAAGGGACCGATGCGCCCTCTCTACTACGAACCAAGCAGAGATGGAGTCTTTCAGCATCCAGGAGGCGAACCAAGCCTCCACAAAGGCAGCCGCTTGATTCTTCTCGGCTCCCTCAGGGAACCCCACCAATCTGAGGTTCTTGTGGCGTGCACGGTTTTCCGCGTTTTCTGCACGCCGGTGGAGTTTCTTGGTGTGCGAACTTAAGTTGGCCACTTGATCTTTAGGCTGACGGATATCATCTTCTGCTGTCAAGATTCAGGATTCAGCTTCTGTTATTCGGGCCGTAGCATTACGGAGGTCTTGCTGGAGGAGGGTCACATCCACCTTGACCTCTCCTATCTTTCCCTCCACTGATGCCTGTGAGGTACTGATTGCCTTCAGGATGGTCGCTATGTCTGTGCCCAGGATGGGGGAGCACTATCGGCCTGTCCAGGCAGCTCGGCCCCGGGGTGGTGAATCGGTCCGTTTTGGTTTGTGTTGGGGTGGCTGTAGATTTGAGAGACCTTTCGATGGCCAGACAGGGGCCACAAGGGCTGCAGGAGCTTGAATGAAGGGAAGCGGACTTCAGCCATGGGCCGGCTGTGGTTGCACGAATCTTCAAGGTTCAGCCACTGGACCAGGATGCGCACCACAATTCAGGAGAGCAACAAGGGGTGCAACGCATCATCCCGGATACAACACGTCTTCGGAATCTTGCAGTGTGGTTGGTGTGGAGAGGAGCGATGGCGAAGGCCGCAGGCACCCTCCCGCAGTGAGCTCCTCATCGGGTCTAGTCCAGGAAGGAGGAAGTGTGGGCCTCCAAAGGGGGAGCCGACCAATAGCCCGCCACCGTCTGAAGCGGCAGCTGACAGAGGAAGAAGGGGCCTTCGCAGGAGACAGGCCGGGTGCCCCAGGAGTAGGCCTCACATACCCGGGCGGTGGTGACAGATCCAGGGATGTCCCAGCCCCATGCGGCAGCACAGTGCCCGGCCCCTTGCTCCTTCCCCGCAGAGCGCCAAGGGCCAGCTCAAGGGGGGCGGAGGGCCCATAAAAGTCAGGTCTTATTGGAGGAAAGTGCCCATCTGCACAACGTGTATCGCTGGCAGAACTCCTCAGAGCCCCACTGGGCAAGTCTCTGGTGAAGTCTCTCGGGACGCTGCCCCACCTTGGGGGACAGGGAGAGGGTGGGGGGCCCACCGGGAAGGCCCAGCACCGGCCTCATGGCCCGCTGCTCGATAAGGCAACCGAACCCCCGGGCCACCCCGCACTCACAGGTGAAGTCTCCTCCTCATATACAGGCCGGTCGCCACTGGCGAGATGGAGCTCTTGGGCCGGGACAGGAGGAGAGGTGAGTGGCAGGCCTCGAAGATCTCCACAGGCCGCCAGGCCACAAGGGACCCCCCAGTGTGAGGGGTGATGAAGGCCTGGGCAGAGGCACGTTCTGGCCAGCAAAACAGAGATCCTCCCCATCGGAAAGAACACCTCCTTCTGCCCAGCCCTCTGGTGGCCGGACAACTCTGTTGCCCCTCCGCAGACCGTAACAACAGCTAGAAACCTCGGTGTAACATTCGACTCGGACCTATCATTTGACCAGCACGCCAAGAATGTTGCCGGCAGATGCTTCGGCATAATCAAATCACTTAGAAAGTTCTTTGACTTTCTCCCTCTTGAGGCCAGAAAAACAGTAACAGTGGCCCTCATAATTTCACGCCTTGATTATTGTAACGGTCTATTGGCAGGGACAAAAAAGTCCACACAAACCAAACTCCAAAGCATCCTTCACACGGCTGCTCGACTGGTCCTGAAATTACCCCGCACATCCTCTGTCTCTGCAGCCCTGAAAACCCTGCATTGGCTCCCCCTCCATAAAAGAATTCTTTTCAAAATACTTACCATCGCTTTTCGAGCGTTCAACAAGACTGGCCCAAAATATCTTACCAGACGCTTCCCCCACTATAAACCTAGTCGTCCCCTCCGTTCTGCCCAAGAAAATCTCATGTCCCCCGTCAGTTACAACCTGAAGACTAAAGGTGGAAAAACTTTAAATTCCCTGGCCATCAAAGCCTGGAACAGCATGCCCAAACACTTGAGACAACAGACCCTTGAGAAACCGTTCAGGAAACTTCTTAAGACTTGGATCTTTAGCCTCCCCGATGATTGGACTAAAGCTGCCATCTAGCCCTCCTTCCGCCAACACGACTAGGCCTTCAGGAATTTTCAGCGCCATGATGCTCCCTTCGGAGCGACCGCTGCGCTTTAGAAATACCCCTTCAAAATTCAAATTCAAAAATATCACCCAGAATGAGGAAGGCGTGGGGGAGGCAGAGGCGCCCGCTGCCTAACTCGTTTAGCCGATGGGACTCCCCACCACGACCCCCAGAGGGTAGAGAGTAATTCAGTGGCAGTTGATCTTAGGCACCTGAGAGCGCCACAGCACCATGTGGGGTCGGGAGGATGGAGGGGGGCCCGGGATGCCCGGGAGGCCGAGCACCATATCCGTACACAGCTACCCGATATGGTAGCTGCCGTTTGGCGATCTCCTCCTTGTCTGCAGCTTCTCCCTCCCGGGCCATGGGTCAGACCTCTGAGCTGAGGCAAAACAGCACTGCCGTGGGTCACCCGGTCTCCCACATCGGTGCTGGGCACTTAGAAGCACCGCCACATATTCCTCGTCTGCCCCTCGTAGAACAGTCCCGCACCGTGATAAAGGAGGCAAGTTCCGCAGGCCCAGAACACTAGGCACTGCCACCTCACATCCGTGGCACATGGAGTGGTCCCTGCGGCAAGCGGACAACGATGGGGCCGGAGCAAATCCAGAGGCCAGGTAATCCGCTACGGAGCTGGAGAGGAGATGCAACCTCGAGCGGCACCCTCAGGGCCGGAGCGTCGGGACCACCGATGTGTTGTGCCTGATAGGAGGATGTCTCGGAAACACCATGAAGTTGAAGCTCTTTCCTGACCTCCTCCACACCGGTTCACTCTACACCAATGATATATATATACTTGGTGAAAAGAGTAGATGCCAGTGTCAGGGACACAGGGAAACAAAACAAGGAAAGATGGGGAAGACACAGGAATCCGAAATCCAGGATACAAGAGAACTGGTCAACACTCACTGTCTCTTCTGAACCCCTCCTGTAGATAAAGAGAGAGTGATTAGGAATATGATGAATTCTATCTGTGAGTGTATATGCTATAAAGCAGAGATGTATGGTACCTGATGATTAATTGCAGTGCTTCTACCTGTAATCAATCTTCCTAATGTTAGTCTCACAGTAAGGTAGGTAGGGTGATATCTGAACAATGTATATTCCTATAAAATAGGGGTCATTGGTTATCAATAAGGGAGAACCCCCATAATGCCTATATGTATAGGTATAGGTGATGGAGCGTACCTAACGTTTCCAGTGCCTTTATGAATATTGACTCCCTGTTCTCCACAAAAGTAACTCCCGCATCAAGTAAGTAATTCCCTGCAATTATAAAGGATATTATCAGGAATCCTATACGAAGTCTAATACCTCTATATATCTTTAAGGTATAGCTCGTACCTGTTTTGTCTATACAAATGAAGTTATAAATCACTTCAGGAGTTCTCAATAAATGCGCCACTGAACCAAAGAGATATACCTCACCGAGGTAAAATAACGCGGGAACAATAAATCCTGCAACAATGTCTGTAAACAAAAACGTCCCCGTGTGAACAACACGGAGTAGTAAACACTGACTAGTGTTCACTCCTGAAACAATAATCAACTCTCTAACTTATCTTATCAGTAGGAGAGAGTCCCGAACCGAAGACCAACACCGAGCCAATAGGAAATCCGTCGGAGCCCGAACGCCACTACCGTGACCCGGAAGCTATGCAGGAAACCCGGAGGGAACGCAAAGCGTCTTAGAGACGGAAAGGGGAAACTATATAGCGATAGCGCGCATGCGTTAGACTTGCGCATGCGCTTTCCTGATACCTTCTCTTCCGCCAACCATGTCTTTGCCAATCACGGCTTCCGTGGATCGGCAGGCATGACAGTACGCCCCTCCCAAAATGCCTCCCACCGGTTTGGGCTTTCCAGGATGGCGTCTATGAAACAAACGCACCAATCTGGGTGCATGTATCTGACTTGCAGGTTCCCAACTGCGCTCCTCCATGCCATACCCTTTCCAATGTATGAGGTACTGTAGTCTGCCTCTACTCCTACGGGAGTCAATAATACTTTCCACCTCGTACTCCTCATCTGAATTCACTATAACAGGTGGCGGGCTCACCGGTAACCGAGTACCCGGTGCAACTGGCTTCAGGAGCGAGACATGAAATACAGGGTGTATCTTCATGGACACAGGGAGGTCAAGTTTCATGGCAACTGGGTTGATAACCTTAGAGACAAGGAAAGGGCCAATGTATTTAGGTTGGAATTTGCATGCACCTCTCAATGCGATGTATTTGGAGGACAGCCATACTTTGTCCCCTGCCTTATACACTGGTTCAGGTATTCTATGTGCATCTGCCCCCTTCTTATACTGTATCTTGGCTTTGTCTAAATTGTCGGAAACGGAATTGTGAATAGTCTGTAGCTGTTGCACCAAAGCAGATACCGAGGGAGTGTTGCAAGTACTAGAAAGGGGTATAGGTAACACTCGAGGATGAAACCCATGAGATCCATAGAAAGGAGTGAACAAGGTGGAAAAGTGGTGACTGTTATTATATGTCAACTCCGCTAACCAGATGACTTCGTCCCACTCTTTCATAGACTGGAGACATTGACATCTAATCAGTTGTTCTAAACTCTGGTTGACCCTTTCGGTTTGTCCATCAGTTTGAGGGTGGTGACTGGAGGACAACCTTACATCCACTTGTAATAGTTCACATAATTGTCTCCAAAATCGAGAGACGAATTGGGTACCCCTATCCGTGATCAAAACAAAGGGTATGCCATGCAACCGAACAACGTGTTGTAAAAACACTTGAGCAAGCTTCATTGAAGTAGGTAAACTAGACAAAGGAATGAAATGGGCAGTTTTTGTAAACAAATCCACTACCACTAATACAGCAGTATTCCCCGCACTAGTACGAGGCAGTTCTACGATAAAATCCATAGATACTGTATGCCATGGACCTGGAGGAGTTGGAATTGGATTTAACAAACCCACGGGTTTGGTGTGTGTTGATTTACCCTGTGCACATACATGACATGTCTTCACGAAGTCTTGTACATCCTGTGAAATACTGGGCCACCAACAATACCATTTTACCAGTTCTATAGTTCTCTTGCATCCAGGATGGCCTGCTAAACCTTGAGTATGACACAACTGTAAGACCTTTTGTCGTAATGGTTCTGTGGGAATATATAAACCTCCTTGTACATATCCTAGCCCCTCTTTCCATTGAGTTTCCTGATCCCCCAAATATTCCAGAGTTTGGGGATTCTGCTGTGAATCCTTGACATCTTTCAGGAATCTCTCTTCCATACTGATTGCCCCTATGATTTTCTTGGACTCCAGGATAGAAGGTGGTACTTCCATAGTGGGCAAGGGATCAAAACCTAATCTGGAAAGGGTATCAGCTTTCCCATTCTTTCGTCCTGATCTGAAATGTATCTCAAAATCATACCCATTAAAAAATTGAGTCCACCTCAACTGTCTCATAGAAAGGGCTTTAGTAGTCTTCAGATATTGGAGGTTTCTATGGTCAGTGATGATGGTGACCGTATATCTAGAGCCTAACAAATAGGGTCTCCATTCTTCTAGTACCCTCTTTATTGCGAGCAGCTCCCTTTCTCCCACCGCATAATTGACTTCGGGTGCGGTAAGCTTGTGAGAATAGTAAGCCACTGGATGTAATTCACCCGTGTCAGGATGAACTTGGGACAACACACCCCCTACCGCTACTTGGGAAGCATCCACTTCCACCACGAAAGGGCTGTTCTGGTCAGGATGTCTCAGGACAGGAGCCCTAGTGAAAGCATTCTTTAATCTCTGAAACGCTTCTTCTGCTTCAGCCGTCCAGATGAAGGGAATACCCTTCCTCAATAATCTGGTAATGGGTGTCACGATGTCCGAGAAGTGATTAATGAAGCGTCTGTAGAAGTTGGCAAAACCAATGAACTGTTGCACCTCTTTCACAGAGTTGGGTGCAGTCCATTGTACTACCGCTCGTACCTTATTGGGATCCATTTCCAATCCCTGAGAGGAAATGATATATCCTAGAAAGGACACTCGTGACCTATGGAAAAAACATTTATCCAGCTTGCAGAACAAGTGATTGTCTCGTAACCTCTTTAGGACAGATTGGACATGAAGGATGTGTTCCTGCAATGTACTTGAATATATCAGTAAGTCATCGATGTAGGCAATGACACATTGATCTAGAATGTCTCTCAGTATGTAATTTATGAAAAATTGGAAGGCAGAGGGAGCGTTGCATAAACCAAACGGCATGACTAAATATTCAAAAAGTCCATATTTAGTACAAAAAGCCGTTTTCCATTCGTCCCCCTCCTTAACTCTTACTAGGTGGTAAGCACCTCTTAGGTCCAATTTGGTAAAGAAATTGGCTGTCTTGACTTGATCCAATAAAGAGGAAATGAGAGGGAGCGGGTATCGATTTTTGATGGTAACAGCATTGAGGGAGCGATAATCGATTCAACACCGCAGACCCCCTTCTCGTTTCGGTATGAAGAAAAGGGCTGAAGAAGTGGGGGATCTAGACACCCTAATGAAACCCAAGTTCAACATTTTGTCTAGATATTCCCTCAAGTAAACATTTTCTTTTTCGGTTAACGCATAGACCCTACTCGTAGGAATGCGTGCACCTGCTTGTAAGTCTATTCTACAATCATAGACCCTATGTGGGGGTAAACAAGTGGCCTCCTTGGCATCAAAAATAGATGAAAAAGGTAAATAGACTGTAGGCAGGAAGGTGTCTGGCTCATCAATTTGCAACTCTGTATGGGTAGTAACACTACAACCTATATGCATTATCTCCTGGTCCTGATACGAAGAGGAAGGTTCTTCTGGTATTTTCTGAAAGTCTTGTAACTCCAATGGTTTGATATGATCACTACACACCTTGGGATCGAACTCTATAATGCCCTTCTGCCAGTCAATCGAGGGATTGTGTGTTCTTAACCAAGGTAGTCCTAATACTATAGGAAACTGCGGCGACTGTATAAGATCAAATAACAAGTTCTCTGTGTGAACGTCCAGTAAAGTAACTAGGATGTTATCAGTGGTTTGTGTAATAGGACCTGATTTAAGTGTGCTGCCATCAATGGTACAAACTTCTTCTATGATGTCCTTTGAGGCTACAGGAATCTTATGCTGTTGAGCCCATTCTTGATCCATAAAATTACCGGAGGCTCTGGAATCAAGCATGATGGGGATTTGTGTCTTAGACTGTTGCCACTGCAATAAAGAAGGTACTAAGAAATGACTCTGACTGTGAGAGGTTGAGGAGACTATAGATCCGGAATGACCCGATGCCTCAGTCTCTTTTGGCTTCGGGTCTGCTAGTTTTCCGACCTTTTGTTTTGCTTAGGTTTGATAGGGCATTCTCTTAAGAAATGACCTGCCTTACCACAATATAAGCATAGCTTATGGTCTCGTCTTCTCTGCCTTTCTGCTTCACTGATTGGCCCCTTGATACTCCCTATTTGCATGGGTTCAACACCTTCCGATGGAGAACCTGTAGAAGATTCAGATTCTGTCTTTCTCTCTCTATAATATGTCTTACTATAATCATATCTATTCTTATCTTTTCTGCGTTCACCCAAACGGTGATCTAACTTGACCACCAGATCTATCAACTCAGGACATGTATCAGGGGGATCTACCACATGTGCCAAGGCATCCTTTAGCTCATCACGGAGCCCTTTATAAAATAAAGCACTACGTTTGTCCTGTGGCCAACTAGCTTCTGCCACTAAACGATTAAAGGTGGCTATATAAGTAGGCAAATCCTTATTTCCCTGTTTCAACTGAAGCAGTTCTGTATCTGCCGCGTGGGTGAAGGTGTGTTTATCAAATAGTTTACGAAGTTCGCTCTTGAACCTATCATAATCTAAAAGTAATTGACACTGACTGATAAAGGCAGCACATCTCGTAGGTTCTCCTGTAAATCGTTCCGGGGGAGCAAGAGGCAAAGGGGGAGCAGGGGTAACTACCTGTATAACTGGTGTTTGTGAGCCCGAGGCTGTCCCAGCTCCATCCCTATCCATTCTATCTAGCCTTGTAGCTAAGGCCTGGGTTTCCAGTTGGAGACTACCCATCATATTGGCTAAATCAGTTAGCGTCACCTCCATGGTGTTTAGGCGACAAATATGTTAATAAGGCTTTGCGTTCTGTTGTGCCTGATAGGAGGATGTCTCGGAAACACCATGAAGTTGAAGCTCTTTCCTGACCTCCCCCACACCGGTTCACTCTACACCAATGATATATATATACTTGGTGAAAAGAGTAGATGCCAGTGTCAGGGACACAGGGAAACAAAACAAGGAAAGATGGGGAAGACACAGGAATCCGAAATCCAGGATACAAGAGAACTGGTCAACACTCACTGTCTCTTCTGAACCCCTCCTGTAGATAAAGAGAGAGTGATTAGGAATATGATGAATTCTATCTGTGAGTGTATATGCTATAAAGCAGAGATGTATGGTACCTGATGATTAATTGCAGTGCTTCTACCTGTAATCAATCTTCCTTCTGTTAGTCTCACAGTAAGGTAGGTAGGGTGATATCTGAACAATGTATATTCCTATAAAATAGGGGTCATTGGTTATCAATAAGGGAGAACCCCCATAATGTCTATATGTATAGGTATAGGTGATGGAGCGTACCTAACGTTTCCAGTGCCTTTATGAATATTGACTCCCTGTTCTCCACAAAAGTAACTCCCGCATCAAGTAAGTAATTCCCTGCAATTATAAAGGATATTATCAGGAATCCTATACCAAGTCTAATACCTCTATATATCTTTAAGGTATAGCTCGTACCTGTTTTGTCTATACAAATGAAGTTATAAATCACTTCAGGAGTTCTCAATAAATGCGCCACTGAACCAAAGAGATATACCTCACCGAGGTAAAATAACGCGGGAACAATAAATCCTGCAACAATGTCTGTAAACAAAAACGTCCCCGTGTGAACAACACGGAGTAGTAAACACTGACTAGTGTTCACTCCTGAAACAATAATCAACTCTCTAACTTATCTTATCAGTAGGAGAGAGTCCCGAACCGAAGACCAACACCGAGCCAAGAGGAAATCCGTCGGAGCCCGAACGCCACTACCGTGACCCGGAAGCTATGCAGGAAACCCGGAGGGAACGCAAAGCGTCTTAGAGACGGAAAGGGGAAACTATATAGCGATAGCGCGCATGCGTTAGACTTGCGCATGCGCTTTCCTGATACCTTCTCTTCCGCCAACCATGTCTTTGCCAATCACGGCTTCCGTGGATCGGCAGGCATGACACGATGAGACACGATGAAGATGGCCATCTAGCAGCCTCGGGGCCTCTGAGATACAGCGGCCCAGCCGGCTGTTCCAGACACCAACTCGATCAGCAGACAGTGCCGGGCAATGTTCCGCATACCAGGAGCTACGGCAGGCAAGTATGGAGGACGGATGTGTGCCTGAGAACGCAGGATGCGAGGCCGATGATGGAGGAGTCTCAGAGCACTCTTAGAGTGCGACCGCCATCTTGATGCCTCAGGCCACGCCCGACAAATGTTACATTGAGGATTAGCAATTATGACAAAATATCTTACCATGAAATTCAGCATGAAAGCAAAATATATAAAGCCAGAAAATACTGCAAAGGAGAAACTCCCAGAAAAATCCTAGCGACCATGTTTAAAATACCCTGGGCGGCAATATAACCATGCCTCAAGATGACAAGGGCGAAGGCCATGCTCGAGGAATTCAATAAAGTCTACTCTAACCAATACGCAAATAAGCACCACACAGACACCACACGAAGAAAGGGAGTTCCTAAACACTATTGCTATGACCTGGCTGGGAGACAGCCATAGGGAATTCCTACTACAACCCTTCTCCAAAGAGGAATTCATTTCAGAAATAGAGAAGCTCCCAAAAGGTAAATGCCCTGGCGTTGTTGGTTACCCAAGGAATTTTATAAAGAATTCAAGTGAAGCAGGGGCCGCATTTGCTAGACGTTTTTGCGGAGGCTTGGGTGTGGCACAGCCTTCCATCCTCCATGATCAAAGCAATTATGATAACCTTCTTTAAGACAGACAAAAATCCTCAAAAAATGTGAGTTGTATATGCTCTTATCATTAACTACTATAAAACCAAGATCCTTGCCAAAATGATAGCTAATAGATAAAGCTCCATCGTTGAAGACCTTGTGCTGCCAGACCAATCAGCGTTTATTCTAAATTCACCCATCTCACTCAACATATGTACCATCTTCTCCCTGCTACATCCAAACCTTGAGCTGGTGGCTGTCCTGCAAGTCACTATGAATGCGTTTGACTCTTTGGAGTGGAACCTTTGCTTTCTCATATTGCAAAGGTTGGAAATGCTGGAGGCATTCATTGAATGGATCTATCTGGTATATAGATCACCAGCAGCCGGACTTAGAATTAATGGAACAATATCTGGCCCAATCCATATTTCATGTGGTAGCAGGCAGGGATGTTCACTCTCACTCCTCCTATTTGCTATAGCATTGGAGCCATTGGCTTGCTACCTGGGGCAACACTGATCAGAATGATCACTATCATTCACAGACCAAAATGACTTTATTTCACTTTATGCGGACATGGTCCGGTATATCCAAACAAAACAACACTTGCCAGCTACACTTTATGAATATGTTAAATATGGAAACCTCTTAGGTCTTAACAAAAGATGGAGCAAATCATTGGTTTTCCCTCAAACTGGTAATGCAAGAATATGCACAATTGAATATCCAGCAGATTGAGTCATAAACTAATTTAATATTTAGGAATATTAATGATTTTATCAAACAAAATTATGGAAGAGTTATTGATAAGCTAGAATCCCAAGTGGAGAGATCGAATAGACTCCCCATTTCCTTAGTAGATAGGATTTCCTTTCTGAGAATGGTTATTCTCCCGAAATTCATCAACCATTTTAATAACATACCTATAACCCTCCCAAAGTATTTTTTCAAAATGTTAGACCACTTCTTAAACATCTTGCTTGGGACAGTAAACTGCCCATGACAAGGTGGAAAACTGTTAACAATGTCGAATGAGAAAAGCGGATTTGATACACCAACTTTCTATCTGTACTACCTACCACAAGCACACTACTGGGTCTATACAGCCACCCGCAGCTGCTGCAGGTAAGAGCGGTGGGGCGGCAGGGCTGGCTGGAGGGGATTTTGAGAGACGACAACGTGGGGACATTTTTTATTTAATTTTCCCTTGTGGTCGTCTCTCGAAATCCCCCCAGCCGGCCTTACCGCCCCACTGCTCTTACCTGCAGCAGCCTTAGCTGTATACAGCCCCTACTTACCCCATGTGGCAACCGAAAATGATAATGTTAGACCTTCATCACTCAAGTCACTACTCCTACATACATTTCCCCCGTCAGAGCAGAGTCATGGCAGAAACCATACAAACTCGTGGGATATGCATGTTATTCTCACCGCGCTTTCCTCTTGCATTTCACCCACTTCTCTCATTAACAAAGGAGGAAAAATCTTTAAAAATATTACAAAATATCAGATCCATTACAATAGGAGACATAGGGGCACATGCATCATTGAAAATTGCATTCGCAAATGGTGCGAATTGCAAAAATCGGCCGTTTACGAATGCAATTTGAACTTTTGGGATGCATCATCATTTTTGTACTTTTCGCAATTTAAGAAATCGCAAAATTGCGATTACCTAAATTGCATTTAAGGAATCTCAAATTGAGATTCCTTAAATGCAATGCATCAAACAAAAAAAATTAGCGATTTCGCTAATAGGGGGAGCAAATTACCATGAAGTTGACCTATATGGTAATTTGCAAAAACTTTGAAAAATGCACTAAAGTGCATTTTTCAAAGTTCCATTTTACACACACACATGCCCTTGGGGCATGCGCGTGTGCAAGATGTACTTATAGGCAGATTTCAGGGGTGCAACAGGGTGTCCTTTTGACACCCTGGCACCCTTGAAATTGCATTCTCAATTTGCGATTCTCTAATTGAGAATCGCAAATTGAGAATGTCTTCCCATTCATTCCTTTGGGCCTCTAGGCCCATAGGAATGAATGGGGAGGTATTCCTTAATTGCGATTCGCAATTTGCGAGGCGCAATTAAGGAATTTTAAGAAATCGCAATTTATTTAGCGATTTCTTCATGCATAGCCATTTGCGATTCCTTATTAGCGAATCCTTATTTTTCGCTAATAAGTAATCGCAAATGGCAATGTTGATGCATGTGGGCCATAGTCTCCAAAGGGGAATTGATTAACCTTAACCAGTTACTATCCAAAGGCAAGTACTCAGACTGAGGGCAGCATGTAAGCAGCATACCCTTCATTTCATTCAAAACACTACCAATGCTGATTGAATCAACATGCATTATGCAAATGATAACCCGAATATGTAATTCTGTTTAAGAGGAATTACAAGTCACATGGTAATGGATGCCATATGTTACAGCAGAAGATACCAGAGAAGAACTAGAAATAATGCTTAGACCATAATCACCCAGAAGTAAGATACATTTGATCTACTTTAGGTTCTTACACAGTGTCTACTACATGCCTATAATTTTAGCAAGAAACAATCTAAGGCAGAATACTGAGTGCTAGAGATGTCATATATAGGTGCAGACTTTATATACCTGACATGTTTGTGCCCCCTGGTAAAGAGGAGTGGCTGTCAGTGCTGGATCTTCTGTCAGAAATGACTGCGTGCCCAGTAACTGAAGGCCCAGTGCTGTGCCTATCATGAATGGTCAGGGGAATACATTACACAGTGAGGAAATTCACAGCACTGGCCCAACCACTGGCAAAGTGGCAGGTGTCACACTCTGAGGTTGTGATCCAGCGCCCACATTCAAAACATGGTTGAGAGAAATTATTTTCTGCCAAGCACATTTAGGACATATGCTGAGACTCAGCCCCCCACATCACAGCCCAAAGATATTTAGTTCTTGCTGTGGGACTACTTGCTGAAAAAACAAGCTTGACAGATTCAGATGCCATGACAGACCATAGCATGATAGGTCTCCGATGCATGAAAACTCAACCTGCGAGGGAGGAAAGCATTATGATATATATGATGGTCTGGACACGCCTGTTATGAGCACGTCAAACCAGTGAAATTATATGTCTTCTTTATAGTTAATTTTACTTGGAAATAAGTGGAAATGTACCATATACTAATGCAATGTAAATGTCCAAGTTCAAGTTTTCTTGATTGAAGATTGTGTAACCCAATGTAAGCAACTGATTTAGTAACAATAAAAAACCAAGATGCCACTCTATTTGAAATCAAAGCCATCCTAGATCTCATGCAGTTTCTTTACACTATACTTAATGTGATCTATTTGCTTGTGAAACGTGAGAGAAGTATTGAGAAGGTGGGTACAACATTCAGAACCTACTATCACACAGACCACTTTGGCTGAAACGTTATATTTAAAAAACATTATATTCTGTAAGAGCATTGTTTTCTGGCTGTCAAGATGTACTACTACTAAACCTAGAGAAATGGCCATGCCATTGGCTACGTCTTCCAGCATCTGAGCTTTTGTGTCTATTATTTTTGGATGGCCTGTCGTACACCAGTGCTGTCTTGCCACAATCTCTTGGAGTACTTTGTGCAGTTCTGTTTGATTCAGTATTGCTTCCCAACCTCAAAGGTTTGTTCCTGCATCATATACACATTTTTCAAGGATGATACAGGCAACAAATAAGTCTCTGCAACATACTTAGCAGCATTTGTGGTCTGTGACAAGGTTGCTTTTCTTGTGGCTGAATTGGAGGGAATATTGCCCCAGGACACTTCATCATGTGGGCAGTTGTAAGCAACACACTTCACTACTGCTATCCCTTGGGGGTAACATTCAAGCTTTCAACAAGGTCTGTATATTTAGTCAATTCTTGATAGGTACTAGCAGAGGTTAAGAATCCACTTTCAATCCCGGGCATACCAAAGTAATGCATTTTTCCAGACTCCTATTTTGAGGCTGTGTATATGGTGTCAATCGTTTCCACTGCCAGAATACAGGCTCCAGTGAGAGCAATCAGTTTGGCAACTTGAGCAGGATTAACATTAGGCATCCTTAAACAATTTGCTTTGCAGTGCATTCAGTGTAATCCGGTATCAGGACACCCTCATAATATCTGAGTCATGAATCATACACAAAATACAATAATTCACAGGTTAGTATGGAAATGTCAGTCTGGCAGTCAAATCAACATGGGGCTTGGTTGCATGTGTGGTTACAACAAGAAAATCATGACACTCTCCACCCTAATGAGCGGGCACATAAAAACTGAATCTTTGGTGACAGAAAGATGCTAGGTTTTGATGGTAAGGAGAATAGCAACAACAGCACATGGCACTGCAACAGTTGTACTCCATACAATACTTTTTGTGTCTTCAACAAGATGGGGAACAATGACTTGAGAGTGGAGACATGAAAGGAGACCAGATACAACTGGGTCCAAAGCAGAAGACTAATAGCCTACATGTTTTTTCTGATTCCCATTGTCCTGTACCAACACTCCAAGACCAGCACAATTGCATTCATGACAACACGTAGTAAAGGGTTAAGCATTATCTGTGGTCTTTGAAGTGCACACAGGGGTCAGTGCTCTAATTGCATTTTCAGTCTTTTTAGATCACTACAATGACTCAGACTCAAGGCTGTCGTTTCTGACATACGTTTGTAGGGGCGTTGCCAAAGTACCACAGCCTAGATACTATAGTCTATAGTAACCAGCCATACCCAAGAATGTTCGTACTTGGGACACTGTCACAGGCAAGCAACTTATGGATGGTTACAATATGCACGGGAGACAGGTGGCGCTCGCTGGATGCGATTTTTGTAACCAAGGTATTGTGCTCATGGAAGGTAAATGTGTGGGTTCTCCTTTGATGTCGTATAACACATTGCCAAATCAATGAGGAGAAACATAGAATCAATTTTGCAGTGATCTAAAGTAGCAGATGCCATTAGTATGTCATCAATATAGTGCATCATAGTAGAGCCCGTGGGAAAGAAGTATCCAAATCGTTCTTGAAGCTTGGGAGAAGATTTACAGGGATTCTGCAAATGCTTGTTGGAACTTTCACAATTATTTTTGGGATCGGCCAAATGAGAATGCGACGAGGAAATTGCTCTTTTTGTATGGGGATGGAGAAGAAAATAGAACAGAAGTCCAGCACATTAATCTATATGATGCTAGCTGGGATGCAAGACAGGATGGTGGCAAAGTTGGAGACCACAGAGAATTAGCATACCCACATTAATGACGGTGTGGAAATCTTTGACAAATCTGTACACATTAGTCTTTCCCTCTTTCTTGGGAGGATGAATTGCAGTATTGCATCAGCTAGTAATTGTTACTAAGATTCCACCCATAATATGGTCTATAATGTTGGGATGAATTTCTACCTATGTCTCAGGTTTGAGGAGGCTCTCAGGGGTCAAATGCAGGTTCTTTTGTGGGTTGATCTTAATTCTCAAGTGTTCCATTGAAGAAATTCACCTCTCATTGGCCCCTGTAGACCACTACGTGGAAGACACTTGGGAAAGTAAACTGAGTATGTGAGGTGCTAATTCATTATTATTCACAACAGGGTGAGAATTTGCATTCTCACAAACAACAACAGCACCTCATTCTCGTCGTGCTGGGATATGCTGAGATATACCCTATCAGGGTACAGAATACAGTGCAGATAGGTTTACACAGTATATACTGCCACAACAGATTAGAATATGTAGTGTCCTCCCCAGGGTGGGTACCCGCCAATGACTACACCACACACCGAGCTTAGTATTTCACATAATTATTCGTCTGTGTGTAACTGCAAACTCAACATTTTAAACCAGTCTTCATTGCATTCCACTCTAACACTTAGGTCACAGTTCTATGGACTCTATAAGGATGCAAAAGGGTTCCATTGTTTCTAACTCGCAAGACATTGCATCTCCCCCTTTGTTTAATAAAAAAAACTGTTTACAAAAATATATATAGATAGACATTTACAATCAAATCTTTTCAATCAATATTTTTAGCGCTTTAATTGTTCGACCTGAGCTTGTTCTGGGAAACTGGGAATTGTTATCACTGATGTCCAGCATCTGCGTCAATGGTGTAGAGGCAACATCAGTTACTAATGTTTCAGACCCAGTCTCTCCTTCAACAGTGAGATCTGATGAAGGTTTAGTTAAGTGTCCGAAATGAAAAGGGTCTCTAGTAAAAGACTTCCCTGGGCACTTTGCAGTCACCATGTGTCCTTTAGTAGATACCACGTGAAAAGGTTCTGCATCAAATGGAACATCATATTATCTTCTCCTCATGTGTCATATTAGCACTGGATCTCCTTTCCTAAAGACAATGTTTTCTATGTCATCTTTTGTCGTGATACGCTTTCATCTTTTGTTTTTTAAACAAATCCTTCTCAAGAGTTGCTGTTTCTTCTTCCTTTCTCTGATTGGTCCAATGAGGTAACTCAGTGTGCATTGCTCTCCTGAACATCAATGTCGCAGGACTTTTACCTGTGGCCGAGTGGGGTGTTGAATGATAAGCTCTCAAGGTAGAATTCAACACAGTTTTGAAATTGAGCTTCTCAAGACTAGCACGCTACACGGCTTTCTTTAATGTACTCTTCAAACAATCAATAAGTCCACTGCCTGCAGTCACAAAAGTGTGCTTTCCTGATGCTTTATATTTAAATGCTTCAAGAAATCTTTAAACTCTTGGCTGTTGAAAAGTGGGCCATTGTCAGACTTCACTATGGCTTAAATACTCCATGTCACAAACATGCGTTTTAGACTCGTTTTTGAGGAGTAGATGAAAGATCTTAATCAATTAATTGAAATTGTGAGTATTGATCCATAATCACCAGCAGGTGATAATGGACTGAAAGAGTCAATGGCTATTCTCTTCGATGCATGCTTTGGGAGTTCTGACATGTTCAAGGTGTGGTAAATAGTGTTTGTAGAAAGGCAGTTGTACAGATGACAGGCCTTTAAATTCTTTTCAACCCTGTTATCAAGATAAGGAAACCAGACTTGGGGGCATATTATCAAGGACGGGCGATACATTATCGCCGCTTTTATCGGCAGGAAACTGCCGATAAAGCGGCGATAATGGGCTTGATAATATGCTCTATGAATTCCTATCGAAGCCCATGTTAGATGTCTTCACATCTAACATGGGCTTCGATAGGAATTCATAGAGCATATTATCAAGCCCATTATCGCCGCTTTATCTGCAGTTTCCTGCCGATAAAAGCGGCGATAATGTATCGCCCGTCCTTGATAATATGCCCCTTGGTCTCTGAGAGCTCATTGTGTGACAACGATTCCACGATATCCTTCATGTGCCACTCCAATTATTTTCTATTACATACTCTCTGGATTAAGAATTCTTGACCCTCGTAGTATAACTCATTCCTGAGTTATGGACAGTTCCTCCTTGACATTTTTGTATTTTTGATATTCCCCATCACTGGTAAGTGGTCGAGTGTGTTGGTTCCATTACTGATGTCTACTTATAATGATATCCTTCAACTTTAACATGTCACTATCATGGCTTGTGGCAGTGATAATCTGGGCCAACTAAATGGCAGCCGGTGTGATTGATTTTACAAAGAAGTTAATATAGGCCTCAGCCATCTTGGACGGCGCACCGTGATCTTGTATAGACACTCTGGAAAAGTTATCAGCAGGGATTTGATCCTTCCCTGAATGATGCACACATGTATAATTATACTCTTGTAATCGTATTCTCCATCATTCAGCCATTTTGGACTTTGGATTGCCAACTGTAGAAAGTAAGCTTTATTACCAGTTATCAGCTAAAATGTTTTCCATACAGGAGTACATGGAAATGTTCAAAAGCCCAAACAATGGCTAAACTTTCTTTTTCTGGTTGTGAATGAGAGTGTTCTGTTTGGGATAGACTTCAACTTGCAGATGCCACAATATGCCTTCTAGCATTTTGGTGTCTGCTGTGCTGTGCAAGGATAGCGCCTAACCCGACTGGGCTAGCTAGCATCAATAACAACCTCGGTATGGAGCTTCAGATTGAAGTATGTCATTTCAAAAGCATTTTCAATAGATTGTTTTATTTTCTTAAAAATGTTCTCACATTTATGTGACCAATGAAATGAAACATTCTTTTTCATCAAGTCTGTCAGCGGATCACTTATAGTGGCAACGTTTTGTATGGATCTGGAACAGTAACTGGCCATGCCAAGAAATGATTGCACAATAGAAACATCTTGTGGGGGATCAGCATTTGACAGTGTTGTACTTTAGCAGAATATGTTGTCATACCCACATCAGAAAAGATATGGGGAGAGAATGTTAGCTTTGTGTTATGGAACTCACACTTGTCTGCATCCAAAGTCAAACCTGCTTAGGCAAGTAATTGACATACTTGTGTAAGAGTTGTATTGTGTTCTTTCTGTGTAGCTCTGAAAATCAATACGTCATCTCTGTACGTGAACGCATTAATGAGCGGCTGTATGATACGTAGAATGACATCTTGAAACAGTATTGCAGTGGATGACACATCAAAACTCAGTCTTTTGTATAGAAACAGACCTACATGTGTAGAAAAGATTTTAATGTACCTGCATAGAGTTCAAACTGTGATCACCTTCATTTAAATCAAGGCAAGAGAAGACCTTTGCACCATTTAGTTGCGTTATCATCTCAGCAATGTGTAGACCTGGATGACATTCTCGTTTAAGTGCCTTGTTTGCCTGACGCATGTCAATGCATATGCATACAGCTCCTTCACTGCCCTTTTAGGCACTTATACTGTAGGAGAAACCCAAGGAGATGGACCAGTAGAACGCTCAATAATATCATGCTTAAGTAAAGATTCAAGTTCCTATTTAACAGCTTCTTGCAGATTGAAAATCAATTTGTCTGTGTCTCTGAGCAACAGGATGGACGTTCTCAATAATGTGCAACTTTACTTGCATAGTCTTAAGCTTTCCCAAACCATGAAATAATGAAGGGAGCTGACTTACTATTTTGTGGTGAGCATTCGTGTTGTAATTCATAGAAATCAGTTTCATGTCAGCAGCTGTGCTGAAAATGAGTAGACAGGCACTTGATGCTGTGCCTTGAAGTACATATATGGGTTCTTGGACCTTCATTTTCTTATGTCTCATTGACGCTACAAATGAACCATGATTTTTTTAAGGGCGTCGCTGCAGCCCATGTATACACTTTGGTTTTCCATGGATGTAAGATGCGACAATGGAGATAATTAATTGTATTTCTCCTCGTGCATAATATTTATCAAGGCAGCACTGTCAATAATGAAAGGCATCTAACAACCATCAACCTTCATGACTTCCTTTTTTCTTCACAAGCGAGCAAACCAATATGCACAAGCTGAGGTAAACATCGGCACGGCACAATAATCTTCACTTTCACTTGATACTGATACAGAAAAAATGGTGGACAATGATTTAGATCAGCGTTTCCCAAACTGTGGTCCGCGGACCCCCAGGGGTCCGTGAGACATTCCCAGGGGGTCCGCAGGACTTGAGTGCCCGTCGTCGTAGTGAAAAATGAAACGCCCTTGCGTCCTCACAGCACACAAGACCACAACAATACAATCGGGAGGCGGGGGCAGTGAATGGGCAGTGGGCAGTCAGGGGGGCGGGCCACAGGGGGCACAGCGGCTGGGGAAACGAGTGGAACTGAAGGCAAAAGGGGCACAAAAACAAGGAAAAAACAAGTGGCACAGAAGGCAGAAGGGCACAAAAAACGAGCAGAACAGAGGGCAGAAGGGCACAAAAAAACGAGGGATAAATGAGTGGAACAGAGGGCAGAGGGCAGAAGGGCACAAAAATTAGGGGAAAATGAGTGGAACAGAGGGCAGAAAGGCACAAAAAACAAGGGAAAAATGAGTGGAACAGGGGGCAGAGGGCAGAAGGGCACAAAAAATGAGGGAAAAACAAGTGAAACAGAGGGCAGAAAGGCACAAAAAACTAGGGAAAAACGAGTGGCACAGAGGTCGGAAAGGCACAAAAAACGATGGGAAAACGAGTGGACCAGAGAGCAGAAAGGCACAAGAAACGAGTGGAACAGAGGGCAGAAGGCCACAAAAAATGAGGGGAAAACAAGTGGAACAGAGGGCAGAAGGGCAAAAAAATGAGGTAAAAATGAGTGGAACTGAGGGTAGAAAGGCACAAAAAATTGGGGGAAAACAAGTGGCACAGAGGGCACAAAGGCACAAAAAACGAGGGAAAAACTAGTGGAACAGAGGGTAGAAAGGCACAAAAAACGAGGGAAAAACGAGAGGAACAGAGGGCAGAAATGCACACAAAAAAACGAGGGAAAAATGAGTGGAACAGAGGGCAGAAAGGCACAAAAACAAGTGGAACAGAGGGCAGAAAGGCAAAAAAGATGAGTGGAACAGAGGGCAGAAAGGCACAAAAAACGAGTGGAACAGAGGGCAGAAAGGCACAAAAAACGAGTGGAACAGAGGGCAGAAAGGCACAAAAAATGAGGGGAACAGAGGGCAGAAAGGCACAAAAATTGAGGGAAAGCCGAGTGGAACTGAAGGCAAAAGGGGCACAAAAATTAGGGGAAAACGAGTGGCACAGAGGGCAGACGGGCACAAAAAACGAGTGGCACAGAGACAGAATACAGAAATATTGGGGCAGCTAAGAACAGAAGGCAAAACGGGCAGAAAGGCACGGGGGCAGCGAGGGGAACAGAAGGGAAAACTGGGCAGAGACACGGGGAAGAGAGGGGTACAGAAGGAAAGACCGGGCAGAGAGAGCACGGGGACAGCAAGGGGAACAGATGGAAGAAAAAGGGGCACGGACCATGTACAGGCAGCGGGGAAAGACAGACAACAGCAGTCACAGACACAACAATGAAAATACAGGCAATACAATAAAGCGTTGAAAGGCACATGTGTATAGGTTACCGTTACTTGGCAGGCTGGTAAAAATAGATGCAGCCAGGATCAGCAGTAGGATTTTCGTGCTGCTGTCTGATTGCTCACTTTCCACAAGCCCTTGGGTGAATTATGTGTGCTGTCAAGCTTTCATATTCAGACACATCAAGCGCTTATTCTGTGTAGCTTTTGCAGTTTGTTGTTGGCAAGGGACGGGGCAGTGGGCATCCTAACAGGAGAGGGTCATGTTAGGTGCCACGTGAGGCCTCTCTGAAATATGCCTTAACTGCACTGCTCACCCCTTGGTGGTAAAATGTTGTTCTGCTGTCTGTGACTAAAGATTATGTCTAATAGGGGTTTATGGTAATTGGCATAGCATTGTTCCATGATCTCGCTGAAACAATATGCCTCCTGTGCAGATACCTTCCTGCCATCTCTTGCACTTCCATGATAAACTCCTAATATAGACCTTGAATTTGCTCTGTACACTGGACTCATCGCTTTGTGCACTAGCTTGTTAGAATTTTCACAATATTCGTTGCTCCTTGGGGCATGTCTTTATTATAAAATGCTTCATAATTGTATATTATTTTAGACCTTCTTAAACTGTGAATAGGTAAAAATGCTAATAATTCACAATAATTCAACCTGTTGCTGTAAGAAAGGGTCACCACTCCAAGGCTCTGGATTGAGAATGTAGAGGTGCTGCTATGGCTGAGAGCAGGAGACTTGTACCACTACATAATACACTGCTGTATGCATACATGTCCATACCAATAGACCCAATTCAGGCTGTCTCCCTCTTAAAATTGTCTCTGCTTCAAAGGCGTTTTTAAAGAGAAATTTAAATTGTACAAATTGCTTGGGGTCCCCGGCTTCCAGAAGTGATTCAGTGGGGGTCCTCAGGAGTCAAAAGTTTGGGAACCACTGATTTAGATGATGGTCGACTTCATTCAGTGTCGATTTGTCTTAATTGATGTTGCCACTTGGCCTTGCAGGTGTGCATTGAAAGTTGTTTTTGAAACATTCTGGATGCCATTTGGTCTTCGTGCCTTGAGGTGCTTACTTTTTCCTTCCCTCAGCCTCTACACATCTGTCCAAAACTGGGACATTTACCTTCAGGTGGAAACGAAAATCCACATCTAAAAAACAACTTCTTTGTATGTGTAGACATCATGTTGTGTCCTTCAGTCTTTTGCTTTAGCTTACTTTTCACACTCATGACGGATTCATTCTGGGTACCTCGGGCTCCATGTCAGAAGCTTGTCTATCAATCAGCGCACTCTTCAGCTCTGGCAGCCATTAACATACACGCCAGACTAAGAGTTTCCTCCAGCATTTGTCTTCTGAATGAATCAGACAAGCATCTGTAAATAACTCTCAGATGCATAGCTTCGTCATCATTAAATTCATTGAACTTACAATGTCTGTTGAGTGTGTTGAGTCTCTCCACAAATTCATCAAAGGATTCACCAAATTTTAATGTTCTTGGTTGAAGAGGTATCATTCATAATCCACATTTAGCATTAGATTAAACTTGAGATTCAACACTTCTTTTATCTGACGATATGTGAATTTTTCATCAGTTCACTGCATTTCCTTTATGACTTATTTCACACCATCACCAGCAAGATTTGTTAAATACTTGATAATAATTTTTAGTATCAGTCTTTTCAAGTGCATCCATAAAATCATCAAATGTCTCTATCCAAGCAGTCCATCTGTTGTCAATATTTTGCTTTGTTTTAGGTGTCTCTTTGTGCTGCCTGACACCTGGTTGATCTCTGCCTCGCAGCATTTCTGATCACAGCGTTATTTTGCAATTTGCTGGCGCTCTTCGGTGCTCTTTCAAAACCTGGTTGCATCTAGGGGTGGGCGGAATTTGCGTAATCGCGCTACGCAAATCTCCGCAAATGGTAATAAATCTCTACGAAATTGCTTGTTCGCAATGCTTTTTTACTGTTCGCAATCGCTGTTTGCGTGCTCGGGGGAAATATCTCACGAACAAGCAAATAATTTCGTGAAATTACTCAAATTCCACAAATTCTGCGAGCGGAACGGAATATAGCGCCAGGCCTAGTTACATCCACCTTTAGCATTATCACTCCATATTATGTGTGACTTTATATTGAGTAACAGCGGTGTACCTTTATGTATGGTTTGACCAGCAGGGTCTCGGTCACCAATATGTAGATTTCTTTGCAACTCTTTCATTGTTATCAACTCCTTTATAGTGGCTGGAGTTGTGCTGTGACTCCATATGTGTTAAATGTTGGTTTGGTACTTCGACTGTAACACAGGTGGCACGCTCAAGCAGTTTGCGTGGACCACAGCAAACTCTCAGGGAGAGTACTGTCGATCTTCGGGCTACTTATCCCCAAACTTATCGTCAGTTTTTGCATCCTCCACTGCCTGTGTACCCTCCAACTACTTTTTCCACACACAGAGCTTGGTACTGCACATCTTTATTCATCTGCGTGTAACTGTGAACTCAGCATTCTTAACCAGCCTCCAAACCAGCCTCCATTGCATTCCACTCAAACACTTACATCACAGTCCTACAGAGTTTACCAGGTGCCAATAGGGATCCATCCTTTCTAACTGGAAAAGACACAACAGCATGCTTATCAGTAATAGATCTAATGAAGCTAGAGAAAGGGTGGGGAATGTGCTGGGGGCACACTGGTTAGAAATACTGACTGCGTCTATAGACAAGCTCAAGAGAGGTAATCAAGGGAACTCACTGGTTCTTAAAGTAGAGTGTCTAGCACTAGTGTTGACAAGTGATGTGTTTACCACTTATCATGCAATCAACATAGAAATCTTTCACATCTACTGCAATTAGGGTATTTCGGTCTCAATCGAGATCTCTCGTGCTGTCCAAAAAGTCAGGATCAGACGGCCTGATTTACAAAGGAAACGTACACTTTTGTGCTAGTTTAAGACTGTTTGTTATTAAAAAGGGATTTACGAGTAGTATCTTTGATAGTGTGGAGTCTCTGCACATAAAAATACCTATCTTTTTTAATTTACCCTGGCGAATCAGGCCCAGAGTTTTTTGTGATTTGTTTACATTTGTGTGGGTTAGGAAGACATGGCACAATTGAAATATCATTAGGGAGGTCTCTTTTGCAATGCCCCATTTCACAAAAGTTAAAGCATCATGCTTCCGCACCCAGTGCTTTTCCTCTGCCCTTTCCATTGTCCCTTCTTACTCTTCCTCCCAAGTCCATCTCCCAAACCTTCCATTTGTTTCCTACTGTGAGGAGCTCCCCACATATCCCCTTTCACACTGTGCAGCATCTTTTGTAATTTTAAAGACATTAACTTAGATGCAGCCTTCTTTCTTGCTTTACTGTGAAGCTACACAATAATTTGCGACTGTCACCAATTCTGCTGGTTTATTTGTTTTTACATCCAGTACATATTGACATCAAAAGGCTTTTCAGATTTGGTATCAATCCCTTCACTA
Source organism: Lissotriton helveticus (assembly GCF_964261635.1). Classification (NCBI taxonomy): domain Eukaryota; kingdom Metazoa; phylum Chordata; class Amphibia; order Caudata; family Salamandridae; genus Lissotriton; species Lissotriton helveticus. The sequence goes on from NC_136059.1 coordinate 1,377,332,287, forward strand.
AAACAGCACCTACAATACCCACATTCCTCTAAAACACATTGCTAAGCTTTCCGAAATAATCACTGGGTGACACACCTTTAATGTGTTTGAAATCTGCTTTCACAGGAGAAACATCAGCTAAAGTAGTCAACAATACACCCTTTACCAGGTATGTCCCCTATCATTCCCAGGATCTTGCCTCAGCACTACTGACTTTTCCACCATTCGATTTTTCACTTCACTGGGTACCACCAAACAATTGATTCACATCAACCCAGTTCAGTCTGCACACTTTAAACACACTCTGAAATTCTTCACAGAACTGGGTTTGATTTTATATATTATTGGGGAAGTGTCTCTTAATGGTAATCATGTCATAAGGGGCCCAAGAGGCATGAACCTTGATTCTCTTCCTGGTAGCATAGCAGTCTCTTAATGAAGGAGTGCTATAGAAGTGGTGGGTGGGGTGTTCATCGCCTGTATCGCTAGAATGAGGGGAGGGGATGGTCTCCTAGCCAGTCCATCTGCTGTCCTTCCTAAGTTTTCCCTAGTAATTGTGGGTCTACTTTCTGTTTGATCTTCACTCCCAGCTGGGAATGAATACACTCTTGCCCCTGAACGCTCCATAATAGTGGAGTCTGCATTTTGTCTCGTCAATCGAACACCACTTCCAGGTGCTTTTCTATCATCCGCATCTGAGTGCTCACTTTTCCACCTCGGGCTAAATCTGCAGCAGTCCTACAGGTGCTGCTCCATTTCTAGGTGCAGCTGGGGCTACGGCTGCACCCCCTGGCCCTGTTGGCTGGCATGGCAAAAACATCTGAAAATCCTCCTCCCCTGAGTCCTTGTTATTTTTCTCTTTCTCTTGTGGTTCAGTGATCTGGGGGAATAAATACCAAGAAGGTGGAGCAGTAGGACACTAGCCCTAACCCTGTCCCTCAGATGAGTTATTTGATATTCAAGCTTCTGCAGGGTACTTTTCATATCACGGAGTTGGGATGTATGCTTGTTCTGGTGACCTCCTTTTTCAATTGCTGGTCAGCCTGTATCGTGTATCCTGGATCTTTTAACTTCTTATGTAAGTCTTTCTATATCAAAGGTGCCACGTTCAGGAAAGGACTTCCTCCCATCCTTGTTAATGAGTCTCACCCACTGTTTCAGATATTCGCACAGGGCTTTACTATACATAGTGTAGGCAGAAATGCTTTTCAGTGGGGGCTCACTATCTTTAGATTTCTCAGCCTCAATGACTGTGCTTTCGTTCCCACACATGAAAAACAGGAAAATGGTCTGCAGACCGTGTGCCCACAGTTGACATGGAGAAAGCAGAGATAACAGAAATTAATATTTGCAGCATGTACATAAAGAACGGTTTAACAATTATGCTAGGGTTGGGATCCAGAGTAACATTGGCTAGGGTGTTATCAAATGGTCATGGTGGGAGATGAGTATGTTGGTGTGTTTTAGATGAGGATCTGGTGAAAGTGTTTGCCACAAGAGTGGGTGGGGCTAGGCTAGCAGTCAGAGAGCAAGTATTAAGATAATAATCTGGTAAGAAGGATTACCTATGGTGCACCTCCATTATTAGGTTGAGGTCATTCAGAACAATGAGTGGTGTAAGGGACAATGAGACTAGGATAGTGTCACTATCATTAAAAAAAAGTAGAAAATTGCTCAAGAATCACCATACAGTAGAACAATGTGTAATTTGTTTGTAAGTGGATAGGGATTCCAATATGTTTAACCCCTTCGCTGCTAGGCCTTTTCCCCTCCTGTGCTGAGGCTTTTTTTGGCGTTTTGGAGTAGTGCGCGCTTAGGCCCTTGTAACTTTTTGACCACATAAGGTATCCACGCCAAATTTGCATCCTTTTCTTCCAACATCATGTGGATTCTAAAGGCGCCCAGGGTTTGTGGATTCCCTTGGAGGAGGCCCAGAAATTAACCAAAATATAGTGATTTTTTTGTTTTTTTCAGAAAAATGGGAAAAACGGGCTGCAAATGAAAGCCTCTGGGTTTTTCCCTGAAAATGGTATCACAAAAGGGTTTGTGGGGCTGAAATCTCCATTTTCTCAGCTTTCAGGGAATGACAGACTTTTGTCAGAGAACCGAAATTTTTCACTCAGTTTTGGCATTTTTCTGGGACATAGCCTATTTTTGCTATTTTTAGAGCTTTCCACCTCCTTCCAGTTAATGGTAGAAATGAGTTTGAAAGCAATAATGGATCCTGGAAAGCTTTACATTTTCGAAAAGTAGACACAATTCTGAATTCAGAAAGGGGTCATTTGTCTAAATCCATGAAGGTTTCGTTATAGAAACTAACAGTTAGATATTGGAATATTTGAAATTTTGTTGAAAAAAACAGCCTTTTGTCTCAACGTTTTCACCTATAACTTTTTCTAATTTTGACAGCTCTTGGAAAGCAATATACAGTTACATCCGTTAGACCTTCCTGGTTGTGGGGATATATAGGACTTGTAGTTTCACCAAGACGAACCCAGATCCAAAAACTGAGCAGCAACTTGCAATGGTATTTTTTCATTTACTGGGTATAGTGCACTTTGTCTTGGAAAATGTATACATGGAATAATCTGTATGAAAGACACCTATGTATTTCTGAATTGGGTACAAATTATAGAGTTCAGAAACAGTATATAATTGCACATTTTCAAAGTTGGGAATACTCATACTAGCATGAGAATTATTGGTCATTTTTCATAAAGATTTTTTTTTTACACAATGTCTTTCATTCAAAGGGAGAAATGCATGAAAGCTCAATTGGTAATAACAGTTGATTTACAAATCTGAATTACCCCAAGTGTCCCGATAAAAACGGTACCTCACTTGTGTGGGTCGGCCTTGTGCCTGCGACAGGAAATGGCACAAAATGCAACGTGGTCACACCTAAATTTAGCAGTTACAAATTGACCCTTTTTTGGCAAAGTGCCTACCTGTAGTTTTTGCACCCTAGCTCTGCCGGCACCTAGGGAAACCTAGCAAACCTATACATTTTTGAAAAGTAGACACCCAGGGGAAATCAGGATGGGGTGACTCGACTGCCTACCACCAGGTTTTGTTACCCAGAATCCCTTGCAAAGGTAAGATTTTCACAAAATAAACACATTTTCCTCACATTTCTGTGGTGGAAAGTTCTGGAATCTGCGTGGATCAACAAATTTCCACCCACCCAGCTTGCCCCCAGGTCTCCCGAAAAAAATGGTACCTCACTTGCGTGGGTAGGCATAGTGGCTGCGACATGAAACAGCGCAAAACGCAGCATGGTCGCACCTCAATTTCCCAGTGAAATTTAGCACGATTCGGACAAAAAGACTACCTTTTGTTTTTGCGCCGTAGCTCTGCCAGCACCTAGGCAAACCTAGCAAACCTATACATTTTTGAAAACTAGACACCCAGGGCAATTCAGGATGGGGTGACTCGTCTGCCCACCCCCAGGTTTTGTTACCCAGAATCCCTTGCAAACATAAAAATTTGACCAAAAAAACACATTTTCCTCACATTTCTGTGGTGGAAAGTTCTGGAATCTGCGTGGATCAACAAATTTCCACCCACCCAGCGTGCCCCCAGGTCTCCCGAAAAAAATGGTACCTCACTTGCGTGGGTAGGCATAGTGGCTGCGACATGAAACAGCGCAAAACGCAGCATGGTCGCACCTCAATTTCCCAGTGAAATTTAGCACGATTCGGACAAAAAGACTACCTTTTGTTTTTGCGCCGTAGCTCTGCCAGCACCTAGGGAAACCTAGCAAACCTATACATTTTTGAAAACTAGACACCCAGGGAAATTCAGGATGGGGTGACTCGTCTGCCCACCCCCAGGTTTTGTTACCCAGAATCCCTTGCAAACATAAAAATTTGACCAAAAAAACACATTTTCCTCACATTTCTGTGGTGGAAAGTTCTGGAATCTGCGTGGATCAACAAATTTCCACCCACCCAGCGTGCCCCCAGGTCTCCCGAAAAAAATAGTACCTCACTTGCGTGGGTAGGCATAGTGGCTGCGACATGAAACAGCGCAAAACGCAGCATGGTCGCACCTCAATTTCCCAGTGAAATTTAGCACGATTCGGACAAAAAGACTACCTTTTGTTTTTGCGCCGTAGCTCTGCCAGCACCTAGGGAAACCTAGCAAACCTATACATTTTTGAAAACTAGACACCCAGGGAAATTCAGGATGGGGTGACTCGTCTGCCCACCCCCAGGTTTTGTTACCCAGAATCCCTTGCAAACATAAAAATTTGACCAAAAAAACACATTTTCCTCACATTTCTGTGGTGGAAAGTTCTGGAATCTGCGTGGATCAACAAATTTCTACCCACCCAGCGTTCCCCCAGGTCTCCCGAAAAAAATGGTACCTCACTTGCGTGGGTAGGCATAGTGGCTGCGACATGAAACAGCGCAAAACTCAGCATGGTGGCACCTCAATTTCCCAGTGAAATTTAGCACGATTCGGACAAAAAGACTACCTTTTGTTTTTGCGCCGTAGCTCTGCCAGCACCTAGGGAAACCTAGCAAACCTATACATTTTTGAAAACTAGACACCCAGAGCAATTCAGGATGGGGTGACTCGTCTGCCCACCCCAAGGTTTTGTTACCCAGAATCCCTTGCAAACATAAAAATTTGACCAAAAAAACACATTTTCCTCACATTTCTGTGGTGGAAAGTTCTGGAATCTGCGTGGATCAACAAATTTCCACCCACCCAGCGTGCCCCCAGGTCTCCCGAAAAAAATTGTACCTCACTTGCGTGGGTAGGCATAGTGGCTGCGACATGAAACAGCGCAAAACGCAGCATGGTCGCACCTCAATTTCCCAGTGAAATTTAGCACGATTCGGACAAAAAGACTACCTTTTGTTTTTGCGCCGTAGCTCTGCCAGCACCTAGGGAAACCTAGCAAACCTATACATTTATGAAAACTAGACACCCAGGGCAATTCAGGATGGGGTGACTCGTCTGCCCACCCCCAGGTTTTGTTACCCAGAATCCCTTGCAAACATAAAAATTTGACCAAAAAAACACATTTTCCTCACATTTCTGTGGTGGAAAGTTCTGGAATCTGCGTGGATCAACAAATTTCCACCCACCCAGCGTGCCCCCAGGTCTCCCGAAAAAAATGGTACCTCACTTGCGTGGGTAGGCATAGTGGCTGCGACATGAAACAGCGCAAAACGCAGCATGGTCGCACCTCAATTTCCCAGTGAAATTTAGCACGATTCGGACAAAAAGATTACCTTTTGTTTTTGCACCGTAGCTCTGCCAGCACCTAGGGAAACCTAGCAAACCTATACATTTTTGAAAACTAGACACCCAGGGCAATTCAGGATGGGGTGACTCGTCTGCCCACCCCCAGGTTTTGTTACCCAGAATCACTTGCAAACATAAAAACTTGACCAAAAAAACACATTTTCCTCACATTTCTGTGGTGGAAAGTTCTGGAATCTGCGTGGATCAACAAATTTCCACCCACCCAGCGTGGCCCCAGGTCTCCCGAAAAAAATGGTACCTCACTTGCGTGGGTAGGCATAGTGGCTGCGACATGAAACAGCGCAAAACGCAGCATGGTCGCACCTCAATTTCCCAGTGAAATTTAGCACGATTCGGACAAAAAGACTACCTTTTGTTTTTGCGCCGTAGCTCTTCCAGCACCTAGGGAAACCTAGCAAACCTATACATTTCTGAAAACTAGACACCCAGGGCACTTCAGGATGGGGTGACTCGTCTGCCCACCCCCAGGTTTTGTTACCCAGAATCCCTTGCAAACATAAAAATTTGACCAAAAAAACACATTTTCCTCACATTTCTGTGGTGGAAAGTTCTGGAATCTGCGTGGATCAACAAATTTCCACCCACCCAGCGTGGCCCCAGGTCTCCCGAAAAAAATGGTACCTCACTTGCGTGGGTAGGCATAGTGGCTGCGACATGAAACAGCGCAAAACGCAGCATGGTCGCACCTCAATTTCCCAGTGATATTTAGCACGATTCGGACAAAAAGACTACCTTTTGTTTTTGCGCCGTAGCTCTGCCAGCACCTAGGGAAACCTAGCAAACCTATACATTTTTGAAAACTAGACACCCAGGGCAATTCAGGATGGGGTGACTCGTCTGCCCACCCCCAGGTTTTGTTACCCAGAATCCCTTGCAAACATAAAAATTTTACCAAAAAAACACATTTTCCTCACATTTCTGTGGTGGAAAGTTCTGGAATCTGCGTGGATCAACAAATTTCCACCCACCCAGCGTGCCCCCAGGTCTCCCGAAAAAAATGGTACCTCACTTGTGTGGGTAGGCATAGTGGCTGCGACATGAAACAGCGCAAAACGCAGCATGGTCGCACCTCAATTTCCCAGTGAAATTTAGCACGATTCGGACAAAAAGACTACCTTTTGTTTTTGCGCCGTAGCTCTGCCAGCACCTAGGGAAACCTAGCAAACCTATACATTTATGAAAACTAGACACCCAGGGCAATTCAGGATGGGGTGACTCGTCTGCCCACCCCCAGGTTTTGTTACCCAGAATCCCTTGCAAACATAAAAATTTGACCAAAAAAACACATTTTCCTCACATTTCTGTGGTGGAAAGTTCTGGAATCTGCGTGGATCAACAAATTTCCACCCACCCAGCGTGCCCCCAGGTCTCCCGAAAAAAATGGTACCTCACTTGCGTGGGTAGGCATAGTGGCTGCGACATGAAACAGCGCAAAACGCAGCATGGTCGCACCTCAATTTCCCAGTGAAATTTAGCACGATTCGGACAAAAAGATTACCTTTTGTTTTTGCGCCGTAGCTCTGCCAGCACCTAGGGAAACCTAGCAAACCTATACATTTTTGAAAACTAGACACCCAGGGCAATTCAGGATGGGGTGACTCGTCTGCCCACCCCCAGGTTTTGTTACCCAGAATCACTTGCAAACATAAAAACTTGACCAAAAAAACACATTTTCCTCACATTTCTGTGGTGGAAAGTTCTGGAATCTGCGTGGATCAACAAATTTCCACCCACCCAGCGTGGCCCCAGGTCTCCCGAAAAAAATGGTACCTCACTTGCGTGGGTAGGCATAGTGGCTGCGACATGAAACAGCGCAAAACGCAGCATGGTCGCACCTCAATTTCCCAGTGAAATTTAGCACGATTCGGACAAAAAGACTACCTTTTGTTTTTGCGCCGTAGCTCTTCCAGCACCTAGGGAAACCTAGCAAACCTATACATTTCTGAAAACTAGACACCCAGGGCACTTCAGGATGGGGTGACTCGTCTGCCCACCCCCAGGTTTTGTTACCCAGAATCCCTTGCAAACATAAAAATTTGACCAAAAAAACACATTTTCCTCACATTTCTGTGGTGGAAAGTTCTGGAATCTGCGTGGATCAACAAATTTCCACCCACCCAGCGTGGCCCCAGGTCTCCCGAAAAAAATGGTACCTCACTTGCGTGGGTAGGCATAGTGGCTGCGACATGAAACAGCGCAAAACGCAGCATGGTCGCACCTCAATTTCCCAGTGATATTTAGCACGATTCGGACAAAAAGACTACCTTTTGTTTTTGCGCCGTAGCTCTGCCAGCACCTAGGGAAACCTAGCAAACCTATACATTTTTGAAAACTAGACACCCAGGGCAATTCAGGATGGGGTGACTCGTCTGCCCACCCCCAGGTTTTGTTACCCAGAATCCCTTGCAAACATAAAAATTTTACCAAAAAAACACATTTTCCTCACATTTCTGTGGTGGAAAGTTCTGGAATCTGCGTGGATCAACAAATTTCCACCCACCCAGCGTGCCCCCAGGTCTCCCGAAAAAAATGGTACCTCACTTGTGTGGGTAGGCATAGTGGCTGCGACATGAAACAGCGCAAAACGCAGCATGGTCGCACCTCAATTTCCCAGTGAAATTTAGCACGATTCGGACAAAAAGACTACCTTTTGTTTTTGCGCCGTAGCTCTGCCAGCACCTAGGGAAACCTAGCAAACCTATACATTTTTGAAAACTAGACACCCAGGGCAATTCAGGATGGGGTGACTCGTCTGCCCACCCCCAGGTTTTGTTACCCAGAATCCCTTGCAAACATAAAAATTTGACCAAAAAAACACATTTTCCTCACATTTCTGTGGTGGAAAGTTCTGGAATCTGCGTGGATCAACAAATTTCTACCCACCCAGCGTGGCCCCAGGTCTCCCGAAAAAAATGGTACCTCACTTGCATGGGTAGGCATAGTGGCTGCGACATGAAACAGCGCAAAACGCAGCATGGTCGCACCTCAATTTCCCAGTGAAATTTAGCACGATTCGGACAAAAAGACTACCTTTTGTTTTTGCGCCGTAGCTCTGCCAGCACCTAGGGAAACCTAGCAAACCTATAAATTTTTGAAAACTAGACACCCAGGGCAATTCAGGATGGGGTGACTCGTCTGCCCACCCCCAGGTTTTGTTACCCAGAATCCCTTGCAAACATAAAAATTTGACCAAAAAAACACATTTTCCTCACCTTTCTGTGGTGGAAAGTTCTGGAATCTGCGTGGATCAACAAATTTCCACCCACCCAGCGTGCCCCCAGGTCTCCCGAAAAACATGGTACCTCACTTGCGTGGGTAGGCATAGTGGCTGCGACATGAAACAGCGCAAAACGCAGCATGGTCGCACCTCAATTTCCCAGTGAAATTTAGCACGATTCGGACAAAAAGATTACCTTTTGTTTTTGCGCCGTAGCTCTGCCAGCACCTAGGGAAACCTAGCAAACCTATACATTTTTGAAAACTAGACACCCAGGGCAATTCAGGATGGGGTGACTCGTCTGCCCACCCCCAGGTTTTGTTACCCAGAATCACTTGCAAACATAAAAACTTGACCAAAAAAACACATTTTCCTCACATTTCTGTGGTGGAAAGTTCTGGAATCTGCGTGGATCAACAAATTTCCACCCACCCAGCGTGGCCCCAGGTCTCCCGAAAAAAATGGTACCTCACTTGCGTGGGTAGGCATAGTGGCTGCGACATGAAACAGCGCAAAACGCAGCATGGTCGCACCTCAATTTCCCAGTGAAATTTAGCACGATTCGGACAAAAAGACTACCTTTTGTTTTTGCGCCGTAGCTCTTCCAGCACCTAGGGAAACCTAGCAAACCTATACATTTCTGAAAACTAGACACCCAGGGCAATTCAGGATGGGGTGACTCGTCTGCCCACCCCCAGGTTTTGTTACCCAGAATCCCTTCCAAACATAAAAATTTGACCAAAAAAACACATTTTCCTCACATTTCTGTGGTGGAAAGTTCTGGAATCTGCGTGGATCAACAAATTTCCACTCACCCAGCGTGGCCCCAGGTCTCCCGAAAAAAATGGTACCTCACTTGCGTGGGTAGGCATAGTGGCTGCGACATGAAACAGCGCAAAACGCAGCATGGTCGCACCTCAATTTCCCAGTGATATTTAGCACGATTCGGACAAAAAGACTACCTTTTGTTTTTGCGCCGTAGCTCTGCCAGCACCTAGGGAAACCTAGCAAACCTATACATTTTTGAAAACTAGACACCCAGGGCAATTCAGGATGGGGTGACTCATCTGCCCACCCCCAGGTTTTGTTACCCAGAATCCCTTGCAAACATAAAAATTTGACCAAAAAAACACATTTTCCTCACATTTCTGTGGTGGAAAGTTCTGGAATCTGCGTGGATCAACAAATTTCCACCCACCCAGCGTGCCCCCAGGTCTCCCGAAAAAAATGGTACCTCACTTGCGTGGGTAGGCATAGTGGCTGCGACATGAAACAGCGCAAAACGCAGCATGGTCGCACCTCAATTTCCCAGTGAAATTTAGCACGATTCGGACAAAAAGACTACCTTTTGTTTTTGCGCCGTAGCTCTGCCAGCACCTAGGGAAACCTAGCAAACCTATACATTTTTGAAAACTAGACACCCAGGGCAATTCAGGATGGGGTGACTCGTCTGCCCACCCCCAGGTTTTGTTACCCAGAATCCCTTGCAAACATAAAAATTTGACCAAAAAAACACATTTTCCTCACATTTCTGTGGTGGAAAGTTCTGGAATCTGCGTGGATCAACAAATTTCCACCCACCCAGCGTGCCCCCAGGTCTCCCGAAAAAAATGGTACCTCACTTGCGTGGGTAGGCATAGTGGCTGCGACATGAAACAGCGCAAAACGCAGCATGGTCGCACCTCAATTTCCCAGTGAAATTTAGCACGATTCGGACAAAAAGACTACCTTTTGTTTTTGCGCCGTAGCTCTGCCAGCACCTAGGGAAACCTAGCAAACCTATACATTTTTGAAAACTAGACACCCAGGGCAATTCAGGATGGGGTGACTCGTCTGCCCACCCCCAGGTTTTGTTACCCAGAATCCCTTGCAAACATAAAAATTTGACCAAAAAAACACATTTTCCTCACATTTATGTGGTGGAAAGTTCTGGAATCTGCGTGGATCAACAAATTTCTACCCACCCAGCGTGGCCCCAGGTCTCCCGAAAAAAATGGTACCTCACTTGCGTGGGTAGGCATAGTGGCTGCGACATGAAACAGCGCAAAACGCAGCATGGTCGCACCTCAATTTCCCAGTGAAATTTAGCACGATTCGGACAAAAAGACTACCTTTTGTTTTTGCGCCGTAGCTCTGCCAGCACCTAGGGAAACCTAGCAAACCTATACATTTGTGAAAACTAGACACCCAGGGCAATTCAGGATGGGGTGACTCGTCTGCCCACCCCCAGGTTTTGTTACCCAGAATCCCTTGCAAACATAAAAATTTGACCAAAAAAACCAATTTTCCTCACATTTCTGTGGTGGAAAGTTCTGGAATCTGCGTGGATCAACAAATTTCCACCCACCCAGCGTGCCCCCAGGTCTCCCGAAAAACATGGTACCTCACTTGCGTGGGTAGGCATAGTGGCTGCGACATGAAACAGCGCAAAACGCAGCATGGTCGCACCTCAATTTCCCAGTGAAATTTAGCACGATTCGGACAAACAGACTACCTTTTGTTTTTGCGCCGTAGCTCTGCCAGCACCTAGGGAAACCTAGCAAACCTATACATTTTTGAAAACTAGACACCCAGGGCAATTCAGGATGGGGTGACTCGTCTGCCCACCCCCAGGTTTTGTTACCCAGAATCCCTTGCAAACATAAAAATTTGACCAAAAAAACACATTTTCCTCACATTTCTGTGGTGGAAAGTTCTGGAATCTGCGTGGATCAACAAATTTCCACCCACCCAGCGTGCCCCCAGGTCTCCCGAAAAAAATGGTACCTCACTTGCGTGGGTAGGCATAGTGGCTGCGACATGAAACAGCGCAAAACGCAGCATGGTCGCACCTCAATTTCCCAGTGAAATTTAGCACGATTCGGACAAAAAGACTACCTTTTGTTTTTGCGCCGTAGCTCTGCCAGCACCTAGGGAAACCTAGCAAACCTATACATTTTTGAAAACTAGACACCCAGGGCAATTCAGGATGGGGTGACTCGTCTGCCCACCCCCAGGTTTTGTTACCCAGAATCCCTTGCAAACATAAAAATTTGACCAAAAAAACACATTTTCCTCACATTTCTGTGGTGGAAAGTTCTGGAATCTGCGTGGATCAACAAATTTCCACCCACCCAGCGTGCCCCCAGGTCTCCCCAAAAAAATGGTACCTCACTTGTGTGGGTAGGCATAGTGGCTGCGACATGAAACAGCACAAAACGCAGCATGGTCGCACCTCAATTTCCCAGTGAAATTTAGCACGATTCGGACAAAAAGACTACCTTTTGTTTTTGCGCCGTAGCTCTGCCAGCACCTAGGGAAACCTAGCAAACCTATACCTTTTTGAAAACTAGACACCCAGGGCAATTCAGGATGGGGTGACTCGTCTGCCCACCCCCAGGTTTTGTTACCCAGAATCCCTTGCAAACATGAAAATTTGACCAAAAAAACACATTTTCCTCACATTTCTGTGGTGGAAAGTTCTGGAATCTGCGTGGATCAACAAATTTCCACCCACCCAGCGTGCCCCCAGGTCTCCCGAAAAAAATGGTACCTCACTTGCGTGGGTAGGCATAGTGGCTGCGACATGAAACAACGCAAAACGCAGCATGGTCGCACCTCAATTTCCCAGTGAAATTTAGCACGATTCGGACAAAAAGACTACCTTATGTTTTTGCGTCGTAGCTCTGCCAGCACCTAGGGAAACCTAGCAAACCTATACATTTTTGAAAACTAGACACCCAGGGAAATTCAGGATGGGGTGACTCGTCTGCCCACCCCCAGGTTTTGTTACCCAGAATCCCTTGCAAACATAAAAATTTGACCAAATAAACACATTTTCCTCACATTTCTGTGGTGGAAAGTTCTGGAATCTGCGTGGATCAACAAATTTCCACCCACCCAGCGTGCCCCCAGGTCTCCCGAAAAAAATGGTACCTCACTTGCGTGGGTAGACATAGTGGCTGCGACATGAAACAACGCAAAACGCAGCATGGTCGCACCTCAATTTCCCAGTGAAATTTAGCACGATTCGGACAAAAAGACTACCTTATGTTTTTGCGTCGTAGCTCTGCCAGCACCTAGGGAAACCTAGCAAACCTATACATTTTTGAAAACTAGACACCCAGGGCAATTCAGGATGGGGTGACTCGTCTGCCCACACCCAGGTTTTGTTACCCAGAATCCCTTGCAAACATAAAAATTTGACCAAAAAAACACATTTTCCTCACATTTCTGTGGTGGAAAGTTCTGGAATCTGCGTGGATCAACAAATTTCCACCCACCCAGCGTGCCCTCAGGTCTCCCGAAAAAAATGGTACCTCACTTGCGTGGGTAGGCATAGTGGCTGCGACATGAAACAGCGCAAAACGCAGCATGGTCGCACCTCAATTTCCCAGTGAAATTTAGCACGATTCGGACAAAAAGACTACCTTATGTTTTTGCGTAGTAGCTCTGCCAGCACCTAGGGAAACCTAGCAAACCTATACATTTTTGAAAACTAGACACCCAGGGCAATTCAGGATGGGGTGACTCGTCTGCCCACCCCCAGGTTTTGTTACCCAGAATCCCTTGCAAACATAAAAATTTGACCAAAAAAACACATTTTCCTCACATTTCTGTGGTGGAAAGTTCTGGAATCTGCGTGGATCAACAAATTTCTACCCACCCAGCGTGCCCCCAGGTCTCCCGAAAAAAATGGTACCTCACTTGCGTGGGTAGGCATAGTGGCTGCGACATGAAACAGCGCAAAACGCAGCATGGTCGCACCTCAATTTCCCAGTGAAATTTAGCACGATTCGGACAAAAAGACTACCTTTTGTTTTTGCGCCGTAGCTCTGCCAGCACCTAGGGAAACCTAGCAAACCTATACATTTTTGAAAACTAGACACCCAGGGCAATTCAGGATGGGGTGACTCGTCTGCCCACCCCCAGGTTTTGTTACCCAGAATCCCTTGCAAACATAAAAATTTGACCAAAAAAACACATTTTCCTCACATTTCTGTGGTGGAAAGTTCTGGAATCTGCGTGGATCAACAAATTTCCACCCACCCAGCGTGCCCCCAGGTCTCCTGAAAAAAATGGTACCTCACTTGCGTGGGTAGGCATAGTGGCTGCGACATGAAACAGCGCAAAACGCTGCATGGTCGCACCTCAATTTCCCAGTGAAATTTAGCACGATTCGGACAAAAAGACTACCTTTTGTTTTTGCGCCGTAGCTCTGCCAGCACCTAGGGAAACCTAGCAAACCTATACATTTTTGAAAACTAGACACACAGGGCAATTCGGGATGGGGTGACTCGTCTGCCCACCCCCAGGTTTTGTTACCCAGAATCCCTTGCAAACATAAAAATTTGACCACAAAAACACATTTTCCTCACATTTCTGTGGTGGAAAGTTCTGGAATCTGCGTGGATCAACAAATTTCCACCCACCCAGCGTGCCCCCAGGTCTCCCGAAAAACATGGTACCTCACTTGCGTGGGTAGGCATAGTGGCTGCGACATGAAACAGCGCAAAACGCAGCATGGTCGCACCTCAATTTCCCAGTGAAATTTAGCACGATTCGGACAAACAGACTACCTTTTGTTTTTGCGCCGTAGCTCTGCCAGCACCTAGGGAAACCTAGCAAACCTATACATTTTTGAAAACTAGACACCCAGGGCAATTCAGGATGGGGTGACTCGTCTGCCCACCCCCAGGTTTTGTTACCCAGAATCCCTTGCAAACATAAAAATTTGACCAAAAAAACACATTTTCCTCACATTTCTGTGGTGGAAAGTTCTGGAATCTGCGTGGATCAACAAATTTCCACCCACCCAGCGTGCCCCCAGGTCTCCCGAAAAAAATGGTACCTCACTTGCGTGGGTAGGCATAGTGGCTGCGACATGAAACAGCGCAAAACGCAGCATGGTCGCACCTCAATTTCCCAGTGAAATTTAGCACGATTCGGACAAAAAGACTACCTTTTGTTTTTGCGCCGTAGCTCTGCCAGCACCTAGGGAAACCTAGCAAACCTATACATTTTTGAAAACTAGACACCCAGGGCAATTCAGGATGGGGTGACTCGTCTGCCCACCCCCAGGTTTTGTTACCCAGAATCCCTTGCAAACATAAAAATTTGACCAAAAAAACACATTTTCCTCACATTTCTGTGGTGGAAAGTTCTGGAATCTGCGTGGATCAACAAATTTCCACCCACCCAGCGTGCCCCCAGGTCTCCCCAAAAAAATGGTACCTCACTTGTGTGGGTAGGCATAGTGGCTGCGACATGAAACAGCGCAAAACGCAGCATGGTCGCACCTCAATTTCCCAGTGAAATTTAGCACGATTCGGACAAAAAGACTACCTTTTGTTTTTGCGCCGTAGCTCTGCCAGCACCTAGGGAAACCTAGCAAACCTATACCTTTTTGAAAACTAGACACCCAGGGCAATTCAGGATGGGGTGACTCGTCTGCCCACCCCCAGGTTTTGTTACCCAGAATCCCTTGCAAACATGAAAATTTGACCAAAAAAACACATTTTCCTCACATTTCTGTGTTGGAAAGTTCTGGAATCTGCGTGGATCAACAAATTTCCACCCACCCAGCGTGCCCCCAGGTCTCCCAAAAAAAATGGTACCTCACTTGCGTGGGTAGGCATAGTGGCTGCGACATGAAACAACGCAAAACGCAGCATGGTCGCACCTCAATTTCCCAGTGAAATTTAGCACGATTCGGACAAAAAGACTACCTTATGTTTTTGCGTCGTAGCTCTGCCAGCACCTAGGGAAACCTAGCAAACCTATACATTTTTGAAAACTAGACACCCAGGGCAATTCAGGATGGGGTGACTCGTCTGCCCACCCCCAGGTTTTGTTACCCAGAATCCCTTGCAAACATAAAAATTTGACCAAAAAAACACATTTTCCTCACATTTCTGTGGTGGAAAGTTCTGGAATCTGCGTGGATCAACAAATTTCCACCCACCCAGCGTGCCCCCAGGTCTCCTGAAAAAAATGGTACCTCACTTGCGTGGGTAGGCATAGTGGCTGCGACATGAAACAGCGCAAAACGCTGCATGGTCGCACCTCAATTTCCCAGTGAAATTTAGCACGATTCGGACAAAAAGACTACCTTTTGTTTTTGCGCCGTAGCTCTGCCAGCACCTAGGGAAACCTAGCAAACCTATACATTTTTGAAAACTAGACACACAGGGCAATTCGGGATGGGGTGACTCGTCTGCCCACCCCCAGGTTTTGTTACCCAGAATCCCTTGCAAACATAAAAATTTGACCACAAAAACACATTTTCCTCACATTTCTGTGGTGGAAAGTTCTGGAATCTGCGTGGATCAACAAATTTCCACCCACCCAGCGTGCCCCCAGGTCTCCCGAAAAACATGGTACCTCACTTGCGTGGGTAGGCATAGTGGCTGCGACATGAAACAGCGCAAAACGCAGCATGGTCGCACCTCAATTTCCCAGTGAAATTTAGCACGATTCGGACAAACAGACTACCTTTTGTTTTTGCGCCGTAGCTCTGCCAGCACCTAGGGAAACCTAGCAAACCTATACATTTTTGAAAACTAGACACCCAGGGCAATTCAGGATGGGGTGACTCGTCTGCCCACCCCCAGGTTTTGTTACCCAGAATCCCTTGCAAACATAAAAATTTGACCAAAAAAACACATTTTCCTCACATTTCTGTGGTGGAAAGTTCTGGAATCTGCGTGGATCAACAAATTTCCACCCACCCAGCGTGCCCCCAGGTCTCCCGAAAAAAATGGTACCTCACTTGCGTGGGTAGGCATAGTGGCTGCGACATGAAACAGCGCAAAACGCAGCATGGTCGCACCTCAATTTCCCAGTGAAATTTAGCACGATTCGGACAAAAAGACTACCTTTTGTTTTTGCGCCGTAGCTCTGCCAGCACCTAGGGAAACCTAGCAAACCTATACATTTTTGAAAACTAGACACCCAGGGCAATTCAGGATGGGGTGACTCGTCTGCCCACCCCCAGGTTTTGTTACCCAGAATCCCTTGCAAACATAAAAATTTGACCAAAAAAACACATTTTCCTCACATTTCTGTGGTGGAAAGTTCTGGAATCTGCGTGGATCAACAAATTTCCACCCACCCAGCGTGCCCCCAGGTCTCCCCAAAAAAATGGTACCTCACTTGTGTGGGTAGGCATAGTGGCTGCGACATGAAACAGCGCAAAACGCAGCATGGTCGCACCTCAATTTCCCAGTGAAATTTAGCACGATTCGGACAAAAAGACTACCTTTTGTTTTTGCGCCGTAGCTCTGCCAGCACCTAGGGAAACCTAGCAAACCTATACCTTTTTGAAAACTAGACACCCAGGGCAATTCAGGATGGGGTGACTCGTCTGCCCACCCCCAGGTTTTGTTACCCAGAATCCCTTGCAAACATGAAAATTTGACCAAAAAAACACATTTTCCTCACATTTCTGTGTTGGAAAGTTCTGGAATCTGCGTGGATCAACAAATTTCCACCCACCCAGCGTGCCCCCAGGTCTCCCAAAAAAAATGGTACCTCACTTGCGTGGGTAGGCATAGTGGCTGCGACATGAAACAACGCAAAACGCAGCATGGTCGCACCTCAATTTCCCAGTGAAATTTAGCACGATTCGGACAAAAAGACTACCTTATGTTTTTGCGTCGTAGCTCTGCCAGCACCTAGGGAAACCTAGCAAACCTATACATTTTTGAAAACTAGACACCCAGGGAAATTCAGGATGGGGTGACTCGTCTGCCCACCCCCAGGTTTTGTTACCCAGAATCCCTTGCAAACATAAAAATTTGACCAAAAAAACACATTTTCCTCACATTTCTGTGGTGGAAAGTTCTGGAATCTGCGTGGATCAACAAATTTCCACCCACCCAGCGTGCCCCCAGGTCTCCCGAAAAAAATGGTACCTCACTTGCGTGGGTAGACATAGTGGCTGCGACATGAAACAACGCAAAACGCAGCATGGTCGCACCTCAATTTCCCAGTGAAATTTAGCACGATTCGGACAAAAAGACTACCTTATGTTTTTGCGTCGTAGCTCTGCCAGCACCTAGGGAAACCTAGCAAACCTATACATTTTTGAAAACTAGACACCCAGGGCAATTCAGGATGGGGTGACTCGTCTGCCCACACCCAGGTTTTGTTACCCAGAATCCCTTGCAAACATAAAAATTTGACCAAAAAAACACATTTTCCTCACATTTCTGTGGTGGAAAGTTCTGGAATCTGCGTGGATCAACAAATTTCCACCCACCCAGCGTGCCCTCAGGTCTCCCGAAAAAAATGGTACCTCACTTGCGTGGGTAGGCATAGTGGCTGCGACATGAAACAGCGCAAAACGCAGCATGGTCGCACCTCAATTTCCCAGTGAAATTTAGCACGATTCGGACAAAAAGACTACCTTATGTTTTTGCGTAGTAGCTCTGCCAGCACCTAGGGAAACCTAGCAAACCTATACATTTTTGAAAACTAGACACCCAGGGCAATTCAGGATGGGGTGACTCGTCTGCCCACCCCCAGGTTTTGTTACCCAGAATCCCTTGCAAACATAAAAATTTGACCAAAAAAACACATTTTCCTCACATTTCTGTGGTGGAAAGTTCTGGAATCTGCGTGGATCAACAAATTTCCACCCACCCAGCGTGCCCCCAGGTCTCCCGAAAAAAATGGTACCTCACTTGCGTGGGTAGGCATAGTGGCTGCGACATGAAACAGCGCAAAACGCAGCATGGTCGCACCTCAATTTCCCAGTGAAATTTAGCACGATTCGGACAAAAAGACTACCTTTTGTTTTTGCGCCGTAGCTCTGCCAGCACCTAGGGAAACCTAGCAAACCTATACATTTTTGAAAACTAGACACCCAGGGCAATTCAGGATGGGGTGACTCGTCTGCCCACCCCCAGGTTTTGTTACCCAGAATCCCTTGCAAACATAAAAATGTGACCAAAAAAACACATTTTCCTCACATTTCTGTGGTGGAAAGTTCTGGAATCTGCGTGGATCAACAAATTTCCACCCACCCAGCGTGCCCCCAGGTCTCCTGAAAAAAATGGTACCTCACTTGCGTGGGTAGGCATAGTGGCTGCGACATGAAACAGCGCAAAACGCTGCATGGTCGCACCTCAATTTCCCAGTGAAATTTAGCACGATTCGGACAAAAAGACTACCTTTTGTTTTTGCGCCGTAGCTCTGCCAGCACCTAGGGAAACCTAGCAAACCTATACATTTTTGAAAACTAGACACACAGGGCAATTCGGGATGGGGTGACTCGTCTGCCCACCCCCAGGTTTTGTTACCCAGAATCCCTTGCAAACATAAAAATTTGACCACAAAAACACATTTTCCTCACATTTCTGTGGTGGAAAGTTCTGGAATCTGCGTGGATCAACAAATTTCCACCCACCCAGCGTGCCCCCAGGTCTCCCGAAAAAAATGGTACCTCACTTGCGTGGGTAGGCATAGTGGCTGCGACATGAAACAGCGCAAAACGCAGCATGGTCGCACCTCAATTTCCCAGTGAAATTTAGCACGATTCGGACAAAAAGACTACCTTATGTTTTTGCGTAGTAGCTCTGCCAGCACCTAGGGAAACCTAGCAAACCTATACATTTTTGAAAACTAGACACCCAGGGAAATTCAGGATGGGGTGACTCGTCTGCCCACCCCCAGGTTTTGTTACCCAGAATCCCTTGCAAACATAAAAATTTGACCAAAAAAACACATTTTCCTCACATTTCTGTGGTGGAAAGTTCTGGAATCTGCGTGGATCAACAAATTTCCACCCACCCAGCGTGCCCTCAGGTCTCCCGAAAAAAATGGTACCTCACTTGCGTGGGTAGGCATAGTGGCTGCGACATGAAACAGCGCAAAACGCAGCATGGTCGCACCTCAATTTCCCAGTGAAATTTAGCACGATTCGGACAAAAAGACTACCTTTTGTTTTTGCGCCGTAGCTCTGCCAGCACCTAGGGAAACCTAGAAAACCTATACATTTCTGAAAACTAGACACCCAGGGCAATTCAGGATGGGGTGACTCGTCTGCCCACCCCCAGGTTTTGTTACCCAGAATCCCTTGCAAACATAAAAATTTGACCAAAAAAACACATTTTCCTCACATTTCTGTGGTGGAAAGTTCTGGAATCTGCGTGGATCAACAAATTTCCACCCACCCAGCGTGCCCCCAGGTCTCCCGAAAAAAATGGTACCTCACTTGCGTGGGTAGGCATAGTGGCTGCGACATGAAACAGCGCAAAACGCAGCATGGTCGCACCTCAATTTCCCAGTGAAATTTAGCACGATTCGGACAAAAAGACTACCTTTTGTTTTTGCGCCGTAGCTCTGCCAGCACCTAGGGAAACCTAGCAAACCTATACATTTTTGAAAACTAGACACCCAGGGCAATTCAGGATAGGGTGACTCGTCTGCCCACCCCCAGGTTTTGTTACCCAGAATCCCTTGCAAACATAAAAATTTGACCAAGAAAACACATTTTCCTCACATTTCTGTGGTGGAAAGTTCTGGAATATGCGTGGATCAACAAATTTCCACCCACCCAGCGTGCCCCCAGGTCTCCCAAAAAAAAATGGTACCTCACTTGCGTGGGTAGGCATAGTGGCTGCGACATGAAACAGCGCAAAACGCAGCATGGTCGCACCTCAATTTCCCAGTGAAATTTAGCACGATTCGGACAAAAAGACTACCTTTTGTTTTTGCACCGTAGCTCTGCCAGCACCTAGGGAAACCTAGCAAACCTATACATTTTTGAAAACTAGACACCCAGGGCAATTCAGGATGAGGTGACTCGTCTGCCCACCCCCAGGTTTTGTTACCCAGAATCCCTTGCAAACATAAAAATTTGACCAAAAAAACACATTTTCCTCACATTTCTGTGGTGGAAAGTTCTGGAATCTGCGTGGATCAACAAATTTCCACCCACCCAGCGTGCCCCCAGGTCTCCCGAAAAAAATGGTACCTCACTTGCGTGGGTAGGCATAGTGGCTGCGACATGAAACAGCGCAAAACGCAGCATGGTTGCACCTCAATTTCCCAGTGAAATTTAGCACGATTCGGACAAAAAGACTACCTTTTGTTTTTGCGCCGTAGCTCTGCCAGCACCTAGGGAAACCTAGCAAACCTATACATTTTTGAAAACTAGACACCCAGGGCAATTCAGGATGGGGTGACTCGTCTACCCACCCCCAGGTTTTGTTACCCAGAATCCCTTGCAAACTTAAAAATTTGACCAAAAAAACACATTTTCCTCACATTTCTGTGGTGGAAAGTTCTGGAATCTGCGTGGATCAACAAATTTCCACCCACCCAGCGTGCCCCCAGGTCTCCCAAAGAAAATGGTACCTCACTTGCGTGGGTAGACATAGTGGCTGCAACAGGAAACGGTTCAAATCGTACGGTGGTGAATTTACATTACCTTATTGCAAAACTACCTTGATTTTGGGGGGGGGGCATCTGAGTTTGTGGCCCGGGGCTCGGTGGTATTCTTTGCAAAGTAGCAAACCCAAACAGTTCTGAAAACTAGACACCCGGGGGAGTCCAGGGAGGTATGGCATGCATGGTTCCCCCAATGTTTTCCTACCCAGAACTCTCTGCAAACCTTAAAACTAGGTAAAAATTGCACTTTTCCAAACTTTTTGGCGTGGGATCGCCGGGCCGGCAAAAAAGTCATACCACCCTGCGTTCCCCTTGTTCTCCCGAGTAAAAGGATACCTCACTTGTGTGGGTGCCCCAAAGCAGAACACGCCAAAAATGAATTTTGAAAAAAGTCATTTTTACTCATATTTACGTTTTACAAATTAAGCACCCCAGCCTAAGTCACATGCCTTTGGCCCACCCACACAAGTGAGGTATCATTTTACTCGGGAGAACAAGGGAAACACTGGGTGGTAGGACATTTGTTCCGGCAGCGAGATCCCACCCAAAAAAATATGGAAAAGTGGGTTTTTTGACCAAAATTTCAGGTTTGCAGGGGTTTCTGGGTAGGAAAACATTGGGGGACCCACGCATGCCATACCACCCTGGACTCCCCCGGGTGTCTAGTTCTCAGAACTGTTTGGGTTTGGTAGTTTCCAAAGATGCCTGCCAAGCCCCGGGCCAAAAGCTCAGGTGACCCCCTCAAAAAATAAGATTATTTGGCTAAAGGTAATGTTTTCGTCTCCACAGTATTAATTGGGCCTTTTCCTAAAGCAGCCGCTATGCCTACCCACGCAAGTGAGGTACCATTTTTATCGGGAGACCTTGGGGAATGCTGGGTGGGAGGTAATTTGTGTGTGCCCAGTGATGCCACGCTTTCCCACACTAAAACGTGTGAAAAAACTGATTTTTTCCATGCAAAAAATGAGGTTTGCAAGGGATTCTGGGTAAAGGAACGTTGGAGGATCCACGCAAGCCATACCTCCTTGGAAGCCCCCGGGTGTCTACTTTTCAGAAATGTGTGGGATTGGTAGGTTTCCCTAGATGGCTGTCTCGCACGGGGCCAAAAACCCAGGTAACCCCTCTTGCAAAAGCTGGTGGACTTAAGATTTTCACCATTGTTACATTCACCAGCTTTTGCAAGAGGGGTTACCTGGGTTTCTGGCCCCGTGCGAGACAGCCATCTATGGAAACCTACCAAACCCACACATTTCTGAAAAGTAGACACCCGGGCGCTTCCAAGGAGGTATGGCTTGCGTGGATCCGCCAACGTTCCTTTACCCAGAATCCCTTGCAAACCGCAATTTTAGCAGAAAAAAATCTATTTTTTCACACATTGTAGTCTGGGAAAGCGTGGCATCACTGGGCTCACACAAATTAGCTCCCACCCAGCGTTCCCCCAGGTCTCCCGATAAAAACGGTGCCTCACTTGCGTGGGTAGACATAGTGGCTGCAACAGGAAACGGTTCAAATCGTACGGTGGTGAATTTACAATACCTTATTGCAAAACAACCTTGATTTTGGGGGGGGGGGGCATCTGAGTTTGTGGCCCGGGGCTCGGTGGTATTCTTTGCAAAGTAGCAAACCCAAACAGTTCTGAAAACTAGACACCCAGGGGAGTCCAGGGAGGTATGGCATGCATGGGTCCCCCAATGTTTTCCTACCCAGAACTCTCTGCAAACCTTAAAATTAGGTAAAAATTGCACTTTTCCAAACTTTTTGGCGTGGGATCACTGGGCCGGCAAAAAAGTCATACCACCCTGCGTTCCCCTTGTTCTCCCGAGTAAAAGGATACCTCACTTGTGTGGGTGCCCCAAAGCAGAACACGCCAAAAATGAATTTTGAAAAAAGTCATTTTTACTCATATTTACGTTTTACAAATTAAGCACCCCAGCCTAAGTCACATGCCTTTGGCCCACCCACACAAGTGAGGTATCATTTTACTCGGGAGAACAAGGGAAACACTGGGTGGTAGGACATTTGTTCCGGCAGCGAGATCCCACCCAAAAAAGTATGGAAAAGTGGGTTTTTGACCAAAATTTCAGGTTTGCAGGGGTTTCTGGGTAGGAAAACATTGGGGGACCCACGCATGCCATACCACCCTGGACTCCCCCGGGTGTCTAGTTCTCAGAACTGTTTGGGTTTGGTAATTTCCAAAGATGCCTGCCAAGCCCCGGGCCAAAAGCTCAGGTGACCCCCTCAAAAAATAAGATTATTTGGCTAAAGGTAATGTTTTCGTCTCCACAGTATGAATTGGGCCTTTTCCTAAAGCAGCCGCTATGCCTACCCACGCAAGTGAGGTACCATTTTTATCGGGAGACCTTGGGGAGCGCTGGGTGGGAGGTAATTTGTGTGTGCCCAGTGATGCCACGCTTTCCCACACTAAAACGTGTGAAAAAACTGATTTTTTCCATGCAAAAAATGAGGTTTGCAAGGGATTCTGGGTAAAGGAACGTTGGAGGATCCACGCAAGCCATACCTCCTTGGAAGCCCCCGGGTGTCTACTTTTCAGAAATGTGTGGGATTGGTAGGTTTCCCTAGATGGCTGTCTCGCACGGGGCGAAAAACCCAGGTAACCCCTCTTGCAAAAGCTGGTGGACTTAAGATTTTCACCATTGTTACATTCACCAGCTTTTGCAAGAGGGGTTACCTGGGTTTCTGGCCCCGTGCGAGACAGCCATCTATGGAAACCTACCAAACCCACACATTTCTGAAAAGTAGACACCCGGGCGCTTCCAAGGAGGTATGGCTTGCGTGGATCCGCCAACGTTCCTTTACCCAGAATCCCTTGCAAACCGCAATTTTAGCAGAAAAAAATCTATTTTTTCACACATTGTAGTCTGGGAAAGCGTGGCATCACTGGGCTCACACAAATTACCTCCCACCCAGCGTTCCCCCAGGTCTCCCGATAAAAACGGTACCTCACTTGCGTGGGTAGACATAGTGGCTGCAACAGGAAACGGTTCAAATCGTACGGTGGTGAATATAAAATACCCTGAAGCAATATAACTTTGATTTTTTGGGGGGAGGCACCTGAGTTTTTGGCCTGGGGTGGGTGGTATTCTTTGGAAAGTAGCAAATCCAAACAGTTCTGAAAACTAGACACCCGGGAGAGTCCAGGGAGGTATGGCATGTGTGGGTCCACCAATGTTTTCCTACACAGAACTCCTTGCAAACCTTAAAAATAGGTAAAAATAGCACTTTTCCAAACATTTTGGCGTGGGATCGCCGTGCCGGCAAAAAAGTCCTACCACCCTGCGCTCCCCTTGTTCTCCCGAGTAAAAGGATACCACACCTTAACAGAGTTACTCAAAAGTCAAACATTCAAGCACGGCTATCTATTCCTCAAAGACACACACATACAGGTTGGATTTGGCACGAGGGCGAGTGATGGTTCAGTACATAAAATTTTATTAACAAGATATTTCAAAAAAATGAAATGCTCTGTCAATAAATAAATGCATAAAAACTGAACCAGTGACTCGCAACTCGTGAGCTGTAAAGCCACGACAAGGCACCAACCGTTTTACAGGCCATTCACGCACCTTTCATACCTGATACAAACCAGACCATTGACACCATCCGAATGGAAAAGCAACACATAACAACAATCACAATAAGGGGCAAGGTACACCCTACTGCAGAAAGAGAAAAAAAACAATTATTACTGCACACCCATCTAATCCGCAAGCACACACACATACTGGTTGGATTTGGCACGAGGGTGAGTGATGATTCAGTACATACAATTGGATACGCAAGTAATTTCATCAAAAATGAAATACACTGCGTATAATTGAAAGTATGATAAACTGAACCACTGACTCGCAGCTCGTGAGCTGTAAAGCCACGTCAAGGCACCAACCTCTTTATAGGCCATTCATACACCTTTCGTACGCGTGACACATACAAAACATTCACACCGCCAGCCGCGGACCCATCACATTTCAACACTCACACCAGCAAACAGCGCCATTCAAGGGCCCATCACTTTCACACGCCCACATTTCTGACACTGCAACTACACAAAATGATGGACTGTGTGGAGTGTTACTCAACAAGCAGTGTGTGTATTGACCAACAGAAAGTAACTACTCACACACCGCCTGCCGAGCGCCAGTCCACCCACACCACCATCCAAGCACCAGACCATGCACACTGCCAGCCAAACACCACTCAGTGCACACCGACAGCCAACTACCACTCCACACACACCACCAGCCAAGCATCACTCCACGCACACCACCAGCCAAGCGCCACTCCACAAACACAACACCATCCAAGCACCACTCCACACACGCCGCCAGCCAAGCACCACTCCACACACACCGCCAGCCAAGCACCACTCCACTCACACCGCCAGCCAAGCACCTAACCATACACTCCGCCAGCCAAGCAAAAATCCACGCACCCCCCCAGCACAACTCCAATCCATGCACTATGCCAGCCAAGCACCAGACCACGCACACCACCAGCCAAGCGCCATCCACTCACACCACCAGCCAAGCACCTAACCATGCACTCCGCCAGCCAAGCAAAAATCCACTCACCCCCCCAGCACAACTCCAATCCATGCACTATGCCAGCCAAGCACCAGACCACGCACACCACCAGCCAAGCGCCATCCACTCACACCACCAGCCAAGCACCTAACCATGCACTCCGCCAGCCAAGCAAAAATCCACTCACCCCCCCAGCACAACTCCAATCCATGCACTATGCCAGCCAAGCACCAGACCACGCACACCACCAGCCAAGCGCCATCCACTCACACCACCAGCCAAGCACCTAACCATGCACTCCGCCAGCCAAGCAAAAATCCACTCACCCCCCCAGCACAACTCCAATCCATGCACTATGCCAGCCAAGCACCAGACCACGCACACCACCAGCCAAGCGCCATCCACTCACACCACCAGCCAAGCACCTAACCATGCACTCCGCCAGCCAAGCAAAAATCCTCTCACCCCCCCAGCACAACTCCAATCCATGCACTATGCCAGCCAAGCACCAGACCACGCACACCACCAGCCAAGCGCCAGTCCACGCACACCAACAATCCAAGCACAATCCTGCACACACCACCATCGAAATTAGAATTTTTTAAAGAAATACCACAAATCAAATGTAGAAACCTACAAATCTGCTAACACAAATTCAAAACCTAAATGCTTTGCACTAATGCAAACAAAAAAATATTACAGAAAACAGACCAGACAGTACACTTACAAGCTCAATGAAACTCCCAAAACTTCTTTTGTGTGTGGTACGATTTAAAACAAGCTGGCACACACAATCCAGGATTTGAAGGACAGTCAGGACAGTGCATACGAGACTCCCTCCGCACTTCTCTTCGCCAACAGACTCTACATCTTTTAGTGGGATTGTCTTTTGCAGTTGTGGGAGGAATGTATTCTGGAAAGTGGCGATCTTTCAGTCTAGCCACTTCCTCCACCACTCCAAATCTTGGCACACTTGCCTGTTCCACTAGTACAAGGCTGCCTATTATAGTCTCCTGAAACTTAACAAAAGGCATCTTTGACTCAGGACAAGATTTCTGGAAAACAACAAAAGCATTAAAGGATGCCAAGTGGAAAAGATGGATAGCCAACTTCTTGTACCAAACGTAAGCCTTTCGAAGAGCAGCATAAGGTTCCAACCTCTGATCTACTCTGTCAACACCACCCATGTGCCTGTTATAGTCTAAAATGCACACAGGTTTACGCACTTCAGCAGTCTCACCCCGAACTGGCAGAGCTTCAGTGCTTTCGTCATGGATAGTAGTCAGCATGTAAACATCTCTCCTGTCTGAAAACTTCACAGCTAGAAGCTTCCCACATCGCAATGCAGTAGACTGTCCCCGCACAAGCCTTTTGCAAACAAGTTCTATTGGGAAACCTTTCCGGTTACTGCGCATCGTGCCACATGCAACAGTGCCCACTTTGGCCAACTCCTTGAACAAACGCACACTAGTGTAGAAGTTATCTACATATAAATGGTGGCCTTTGTTAAATAATCGTCTACCTAATTCCCACACAATTTTCTCAGTCACTCCAAAAGTGGACGGACAAGCAGAAGTGTTAATGCTGGAATCCTTACCGGTGTACACCCTGAAATTATAAACATATCCAGTCTCACTGTCACACAGCATATACAGTTTGATGCCATAGCGTGCCCTCTTACTAGGAATGTATTGCCTAAAAACCAAGCGGCCCTTGAACAATACCAAAGACTCGTCCACAGCTATTTCTCTCCCAGGTGCAAACATCTCAGGAAAACGATCAACAAAGTGATCAAGGACAGGCCGAATCTTAAAAAGACGGTCACAATCAGGGTGATCGCGTGGCAACGCTAAATCATTATCAACAAAATGCATCATGCGAAGAAGAAGCATATATCGATCACGAGTCATAACTGCTGGAAATATAGATGTTGCCATCAAGGGACTAGTGGACCAATAAGAAGACATTGATGGCTTCCTTAGCAAGCCCATCAAAAAAGTTAATCCCAAAAACTTCTTCATCTCTTCAACATATGTGGGAGACCAATGGGTAGCTCTGGAATGGGGCTTAAGGCTGGCACTGTGGTCCCTCAAATACTGCTCTGCATACAAATTAGTTTGCTCCACAATCTCATGCAAAAACTCATCGTCAAAAAACAACTGAAAAAATTGAATTGGCAAAAAATTGTCAGTATTCACTCTACACCCTGGAACACCAGTGAAGTCTGGCAATTCCGGCTGCACCATGCCAGGGGCAACCCAGACGTCATCACTAACATGAGGAGAAGAAGCCACCCTAGCCTGCAGGCCAGATGCCTCTTGCTGCACTACATCAACGGGAACACTAGCATCCCCAGATGCCTCTTGCCTCACTACACCAACAGGAATACTAGCATCCCCAGATACATTTTTCATCTCTTCCCCAACAGGAGAACTCACATCCCCAGCTGCCTCTTGCATCTCAACATCAACAGAAGAACTCGCATCCCCAGATGCCACTTGCTGCTCAACAACAACAGAAAGACTAGCAGCACCAGATGCCTCATGCTGCTCTACAACAGGAAGACTAGCAGCACCAGATAACCTTTGGCGCACCACAGCAATGTGAAACCTTTTGGGCGCAGCCTTTACCACACTTGCCTGTCCCGACGAGAAAAAAAGGGAAACCTTGAGGACCTAGGCTGCCGCTCACATGGCTCTTGCCTCTCTACCGGCACATCAATGTCCCTCTCTACCACAGGCACTTCATCAGCACTAGAAGAAGAATCATCATCCGATGATACCATGCGAAGAGAAAACTCACTGCCTGAATCTTCTGCACCTACCTCATGCTCCGAATCGGAGTCAGTGTCTGGACCATGGTCAGAGGAAGACTCAAAAAGCAAACTAACAACCTGCTTAGCAGTAATCCTGCGAGCAGCCATTATCCTTACAAATCAAGAAGACTACACACACAAGTGAACAACAACCTACACTGTGCAAAGGAAGAAGTAAACAAGGTAGAGTCTTCACACAAAAATCAATACACTCAAAAACAATTCAAATCTAACCAAATATAAGAAGACTCACCAGCACCTACTCTGCTGAAACACAGCAAAAAGAAAGGAAATCCCACTGGAAAGAAAAAAAAAAGTATAGATTAGACAAAGTACACATCAAGCAGCAATACAAAAAAAAAAGTTAACAATCAAGAAACACAAAGCCACACAAACAGCAATAACTTCACTTTTCATAACAACACATTTATCTAGGAAACATAGTACAAAAAACATTTACTTACCAAGCACATGCAACTACACAAGCTGCAAAACCAGCATTAACCGAACCACAACCTACACCAATACAAACAGCAAAAGCCTGGATCAAAAACAAAGAAGAAAAAAAATAATTTAATACTACATTTCACAAACAACATAACAAATGAATAAACAATACACAAATT
Organism: Lissotriton helveticus; assembly: GCF_964261635.1. NCBI lineage: Eukaryota > Metazoa > Chordata > Amphibia > Caudata > Salamandridae > Lissotriton > Lissotriton helveticus. The sequence goes on from NC_136059.1 coordinate 1,377,361,120, forward strand.
TACCCCCAAAATCACATCCACACAGATGGGCCATCAAAAAGGGCAAAACGGACAAAAGTACGGGTTGATTTGCCCACCGGGGGGGAGGCCAGAAAATCTAAATTTAAAATCCGACCCACCTGAAAGCGACCCTTGCCCAATGGGTCACTTCCTGCAATCTAAAATAAAATCCCTGGTGCTAGTGGGGGCATTTCCACCGCACAATCGCAATGCTGTGCGCGACCGTGAGCCAGAAATGCCCTGCAAAGAGACATCAGAAGAGAGGAAAATCACTTACCTCTCCCCTGATGCCTCTTTGCAAACCCCCCCAAATATCTCAAAACCAACCTAACACCTCCAGGCGCAGGAAGCAAATGGCTTCCCGACCGCCTGGGAATCCCTGAAGATGTTGGCGCGTGCTGTGCGCGCTGACGTCATCAGGGATTCTCATGGGGAGGGGGACAACAGAATTACTGTGGTTAACTGCGATGCTGGACAGAGGCACTTGCATCCTTGATTTTCACAAGCGCAATCCTAAAACAGTTCCTATGACCAGGAGCTTCTTTCTCCCCATCTGCTGTTCTCAACAGTCTCTGACCATTTATACACATAAGAGGCATGTGAACTCACACAGAAGATCCCCGTTTGGCAACGCCCACCAACTAGCGGAGTGCACCATCTTTCCTAAATTTACCCACTATGATGGACAGCTCACTCAAGGGACCTGTGCACACATTGGTGCGATGGCATAGTAACACACACGGACACTGGAGACAAAGCAAGCGCTCGAGTTGCAGCACAAATTCAGGAAAACATTCATCAGCCCAAAAACATTTGTGACCTTCCCACTATGATTCACAGCTCACACAAGGGACCCCTGTGCACATCTGTGCAATTGCATAGTAACGCACACATGGACACTGGAGACAAAGATGGGGCTCGAGTTGCAGCACAAACTCAGGAAAGCAATCATCAGCCCAAAAACATTTGTGAACTTCCCACTATGATGAACAAATGGTCTCTGTTTCCAGATACCTAAGAGCCTTGCTAGTTTATTCAGATAACAACCAACACACACTGGGGTCGATTGTGAAAATATGGTAGTGTACAAATAAGGGGAGAAATGCTCCTCTTTTAGGTGTCCCCTCACTCACCAGGGTTGCCCCACGGTGACATGCTTCATCATTGGGGCCATCCCAGTCCTCTACGGGCTGGGGCGTGCTGCGACTTGCGAAAGTTACGTAGGAGCACTTTATTAGACTATGTGTGGTGCATGTGTATTTGAGGAATGGACTATGTGATGTGTGAAATACCTGCCCAGTAGGTTTACAATAAACTTTATTCTTGCCTCTAGGTGGTAATAAACGGGGTGGAAAGATAGGCTGCCCTAAACGTAATGTGTCCAGATGTACCTATCAACTCCTATCGTCGACATGTTTCGTGCATACCCCAAGCACTATGATGGACAGCTCACACAAGGGACCCCTGCGCACATCTGTGCAATTGCATAGTAACGCACACATGGACACTGGAGACAAAGATGGCGCTCGAGTTGCGGCACAAACTCTGGAAAACAATCATCAACACAAAAACATTTGTGAGCTTCCCACTATGATGGACAGCTCACTCAAGGGACCCCTGCGCACATTTGTGCAGTTGCATAGTAACGCACACATGGTCAATGGAGACAAAGATGGCGCTAGAGTTGCAGCACAAATTCAGGTAACAATCAACAGTCCAAAAACATTTGTGAGCTTCCCACTATGATGGACAGCTCACTCAAGGGACCCCTTCGCACATGGCATAGTAACACACACATGGTCACTGGAGACAAAGCATGTGTTTGAAAAGCAGCACACAAAAAAAAACATTCATCAGGCCAAAAACACTAGTGAGCTTTGCCTAGGCAGCACAGGTGTGTTTTTTAGCCACACATCAGTATAAGTAATGAAGGACAGAGGCACTTGCATCCTTCATTACAATGAGCACTATCATTTTACTTTATAAATGACCCCCATCAGCATTTTTGTAGAAAAAAACGGCCTTTCCACAACATTGCAGCCAAGAGAAGACTTCATAGATAATGTTCCCCCAACAAGGGGAGCGACCCTTCCCCAAGGGGCCGCTCCCCAAACTACGAAATTGATCATGAAACAAAAAAAAAAAAATCCCTAACATTCCTGCTGCACGATCGCACGATCGTGCAGCAAGAAACCTCTAAAGTGCCCTCGAGGGAAAGGAAAAGCCTTTCCTTTCCCTCGTTAGAAGTGAAAATGCAATCTCCCCCGCCCCAGCCGCAAAACAAACCTCTTTCCCATCCGACGCGCAGGAAGCAAATGGCTTCCCTGCGCGTCGGTAAACAAAAGGAGCCTCCGGTGACGTCAGCGCGCCTCGCGCGCTGACGTCATTGATGACGCGGGCGGGGAGGGCGGGGGGAGGCAGGGGAAGGTCTTCCCCTGCCATCCCCGCAGAAAAGAAAACAATCGGGCAGACTCGGGGGGAGCGCTGGCGCTTCCCCCGATGGTGGGGCTCATGACGAGCTGGGCTCGTCATGAGCGTGCGAGGAGGCTACGCCATGACGAGCCCAGCTCGTCATCAGCCCCGAAGGGGTTAAGGAAGGAGGACATAGTGTCCAAGGTTGAGGTACAGATGAAGATGAAATACCTGCTGAAGAGGAGGGTAAGTGCCACCTTGACAAACAATGTGCGGTGAAGGTGTGAAAGTGGCATAATTCTTGTGCCAAGTAGTAAGTGTCAAGTTATCTTTGTAGATATGGTACTTTCCAGCTCTTTCCCTATCACACAGCACAGCAACTTGCCTTGCTTTTCTGCGGTGTATGAATTCTTAATAAGTCTGCCCCAGGTGCTTTAGGTTTATGATTTCTTTATTGTTTTTCCACATAAAAGTAATGCAGTAAGCTATTACATTCTAATGACCCAGTTAAGTTTAAACATTTAACTATCCCCAACTCCCACCTCACCCCACTGGTCTCCTCCCCCTCACCCCTGCCGCCCCGATAGTTCATATTAACTAGGGATTCTTCTCAAGGAGCCACAGGTGGGGGGTCCACGAGTCTTAAGAGTTGCAGATATTTGGGGCATGTGAGCTATCTGAATTCAGACGAGAGCAGCGCTAGGAGTGGTTTCCAAATGTCGAAAAAAAGAAGCTCCTTGATTTGTTAAGGAAGGAGAAATGCATTCCATGCCCAGGATGTTCCACATTCGATGCAGCCACCCCAGGTGTATTGGGAGGTGGGCAGATCCCCAGTGTGTGAGAAGATTTTGTGGGGCCGCTCTCAGTGCCAATTCCATCTGGCGGCCCCTGCGTGATCTTAGAGGGAATGTCAGGGGATTGGGTATGCCCAGAAGGGTGTAAGATGGGAATCTAGGAACCTGGGTGTCGAAATATTTATCTACGTCATCGAGCCCTTGTGTCCAGTAGTTCCCCCAGGTGCTTTGGATGGGCATGGGTTCCTTTTGCTTTGGGAAAGCATTTGCTTTAATTTTTACAAAAACCCTCATTGGTCTACTGTCCCCCCTCTACTATAATTTAAATTTGTCTCAAGCTAATATAGCTTGGACAGAAAAAGTCTAGAAAAAGTCTACCCAGCCTGGCGTTCTTAAATTTGGGTATCAGCATCATGTGGTGAGTCTCTGAGTGCAGTGATCCACATCGCTTATATGGATAGGAGTTTACGGAAATGGGACCTACCCAGACAATCCACAATGAACTATACAATCTGTCTCAAAAGCGATACACTTCCGGATAGAAAGTAAATGATAACTTTTAATGACTGGAGTAATTTTTTTAGGTACATCACAGTCCGTGCTGCTGCATTCTAAGAAGGGGTGTGCGAAACCCACATCATTTGAATTAGTGTAATTATGGAAATAATCCACAAAAATGGTGCAAAAGTATTTGAAAATGCGCAAAATCCAAAACTGACATTAAGGGCCTGATTTCGATGTCGGTCGGAAATGCCTCTGACGGACATCGCTGCGGATGTGAAGCCGACAAACCTCAGTGCACGGTGCAGGGATGTGTGAAAAACGTCCATTTCTCAATGGGAGCTTGTGCGGCAGGCCGAAACCGCCTGCAGCATAAGCTCCTATTGAAAAATGTACGTTTTTGGACATCCCTGCCCCATGTGGCAGGCACCTCATGGTTCCTTCCACACGGTGCAGGGATGTGAAGGCCACAACTGGAGGACCAGGAGGGAAGGAGGCCCTGCTAGGAGGCCACCAGAGAAACTTTCCAACAGCAGTTCCATGTCAGCAAACCCGACATGGAACTGCTGTCGGAAAGTGCCATCATAATTCCGTCAGTGAAAACGAAGTCTGCTAGGGATTATGAAGCCTTTCAGACTGGTTGATGGGCCCCTTGAGCCCATCGGTACCAAGTCGGATTCCCCGGCCGGTTTAAACTCTGACCGCCGTCATTGTAATTGTGGTCGGAGTTTAAACCTAAGATGTTAGTCGGAAAGCCTACAACCTGCGGTCGGAGGCTTTCCAACCGACATCGAAACAGGCACTTAGTGCTATATTTTTTAATAAATTGACGCCATGGCACTTTTCACTTCATGAAAACAGGGCAAAAAACACAAGTGCCATGAACAACAGCTGATTGCGTTTTTGAGCGTGCAGATTTTTTCCATGCTTCCACACCAAAATGTTGCTATAAATGCGATATAATTACACCACATGGCGTGGTTTCAGGGATTTTGCATACCAAGTGTAACATAAAATTCACAAATTATGATGCGGTAACTGAAATTTTGCAGAAATATTCAGGCAGCTCCACCTAGGTTTTATTTACACAATTCTGTCTAATTTGTTCTAAATACAATACATATGTGATCATGGGCGGTAAAGAGATGAATGGAAAAATCTTTCATAACATTCCTAGAAGCAAAACATTTGAACCACATTCGAGACCTGTGATATTGAGGCAATACACGCAGAATGGATGATCCAAACAATTCAAGTCAAACTCTCGGTTTTGGAAATGGCGTGTGCATTTTATATAGTTGGTTCCCTCTTTGAATGAACAGAAAGGTAAAAACATGAATGAATGCTGCTGTAAAGCTACAAAAAGATGACTGCAGCCATTATGAAGCATTACCATAACCTCCCGCATTTCCACTGCTTTTTGTTTCTCTGTTGAGTCACCTCAAGCTGGGAGGGTATGTCTAGACATTGAAACGTTGCCTCCAGTGCCTTCAGTACATGAAACTTCTAATAGCACCTTACCAGGTGGAAACATATCCACGTCACGTGTGCTTGTTTTCCATTAAACAGAGATTGGTACATAACAGTTTGGGATTGAGTGCTACTTCTGGGCCAGGTTGGAATAATTTTGTCATCACAATTTGACTAAAAAAGGTTAAATGATGTCCTGGGAGCAAAAAAATCAAAGTAAAAGTAGCTGTGTGCACTCCTAAGCTAAAAAGCTGCAGCAAAATATGAGAGTTAAAAAAACTATATAAAAAAGTTATCAAGTAAACAATAGTCTGTGACAAATTGAGCTTACAGTATGCATTTATAGTCCTATTAGAACAATGAATCGTTTAGATCTGTACATTGCTGCCGGGAGTTATATGAGAGAGTTGGTTATTAAACCACAGATTCACACACACACAGTAATTGTCAGTAACTGCAATTCTCGGGATGATGTAAGATCTATTTTCTGAACTGCTGGTATTTCCGCCTTCGGATGTTCAGGCTTAATTCAGTAAGTATTTGGTTATAGTAGACCACAGACATTTACAGCAGTCCGATCCGATGAAATTCATCATAAATCCCTTACGATTCCAGAGCTAAATCGTGTGAATTACTCAGTGCTATAATGAGGCGCCTAATTTCCAAATTAAGCCCTTGTGTCCTGTTTGCTGCAGCTCTGCCATCCCCCAGGCATTGCTCACAGATCTAGTTGCCTGTGGCATTAGTTAATTGCAGCATTAAAGGCCTAGGGCCTGCATTCCCTGTAAGACTTCAATAAGTTCTAGTGACAGCAGATTTTGCAAAGGTATTTTCTGCTCAAAGTTATTCACCGACTGCTGAGCAATGCGTCACTCGCTCTACCTCACAAAGCAATCAACACGAAATCATAAACAGCGTTACAGTCACCTGCTGACTGAAGGCATGATTGTACGTTCATTTTGATAAGAACTGTCTGCATTTCTTCAGGCAGGTGTTTGTGCTGGGTCTGTCTGTTCTTGTGGAGCGTACGTGCACTGATTACAACACGTATCTGCCTCTGACACGTTGATGACAGACGCACATGTTCCTTTTAATGCCAAACTTTTTTTTTATCAGAACGGATGTTATCAAAAATACAGAATGACACAATTCAATGAGATGAGCTGTCAAGTAACACCCCTGAAGTGAACTCTTCTGGGAAGGGACTGCAGTTACAGGGAAATTGCATTCCGGACGGTTTGCCAAACACAGTGCAGTGCTTTCCTAGCCATGCCTATAGCTGACGTGCCAACTTGACATTCAACTCTGTCGGCAATCGCTTGTGGAAGCCGGGTCCCACACCTAAGCAAATTCTATTATGGAAGCTCAAAGCAATACAAAAACATACATAGGTATAAATCAAATAAATGGACAAATTACGTCATCATTTATTGAATTCACACAAAAAAATACAAAACATTGTACATTTAAATTTAATAGGAAAGTTGAAGCTTTTCAATGTTTGGTTTTATTTCTAAATGACAAAGTAATAGGCTATACTCTTGCATATTATGTTGCCTTTTTTTGATTTTAGTGCATGCTCTCTTTTTGTCTGTGCATACCAATGCTTTATTTGAGGCCGCGCATCGCCCTTACTAGATTCTATTTAACTTATTTGTGCTGCTCCAGTGAATCAAGTTCAGGATGGCAAATTAATTTTAGCTTCTAATTTCAAACTCCTTCACATTTACAGGGAATTTTAAAATATCCAATTATACAGTTTGCTTTTTTTTATGTTCATATACAATTTAATAAACTCCGAAAAGTCCTTAAATTTCTAAACAGTCATGAATCCCTTAAGTGGTTGTTGAAGATTCCTAGGGGCTTGAACTAGCAGACACCCAACATTGTATCAGTGTGCCTTTGTCTTCTTACCATTGGCTCTCATTTCGTAAGCACTTTCTGTGTGGCAGAGACAAACCTGGGCAAAATACCTCTTTGTCGAATTCACATTTATCAGGTAATTTGAGGCATCACTGAGTTTGGGCCAGAGGGGGGCTCAGCACAGACCACAAAACGTTCTATATGTGTAAAAAGGCTGCTTTATTGAAGACAGGTGCACTTCACAACATGTTCCTTGGCCTTTGCCGTACAAAACGAAACCTCGCTATACATTTGTACAGCTACCTTGTCTCCTGCCCCCACCCCTAAGGTTTCCCCTTTTTTAGGGCGAGGCCTGCGCCACTTCGTCAGAAGTGGGCGGAGTTTCGAAGCCCTCTTGTAAGGGCTTGCAGAAAAGCAGTTGAAAAATGCCAGACATTCCATTATGCGCGAGAATTTTCATGGTGTTTTTGTGGCATATGCTTTGCAATAGGTCCTGGCAAGGCTGTGTTATAGTAAGGCAGCACGCCATAGGCCGTAGGAATTTCTCAATGTAGAGTTCCTGCATATTGTGTGCGGTTACGTGCAGGGGAGCGCAATTAATTATCAATTACAGCTGTCAGGGGGCCGCGGTAATGGAATCCAGATGTTCTGGGCGCGTTCACCAGTCTGCAGTGAGTGGCGCGAGTTCGTGCTTGTTAGTCAAGTTTGTGAAAGAAATAGCCTGACCTTAGGAACGTTGGTATTTCTGTAACACTTCTCCAAACATTAATTGACAGACGTTTTCTCCACATCCTGTTAATTTTCTTGCTAGTGCGCCCTATATGGTGTCACAGATGTCGCATTATTTATGATCTTCCTCCTAGGCCTGGATTTTGTCTCCTAGGATTGCAGTGGATTTATTTAAGCGTTTCAGTGGTAATTGTAGCTAAGCAGTCAAGGCTTCCTCATAGGAGTTGGTGAGAACATTGGGACCAAATAAAATCTAATGTATATTAATTAATTGCCACAATCAAGAAAGGTTGAAATTAATATCTACTGTGAAACACAAACGTTGTTAGCGCATGCGGGTCACAAGTTATAACTCCATACGTTTTTACCTAGCATAACGTTTTATTGCAAAAGTGGGAACTACTGTGCGCAGCCAGGACGGGCTTTTTCAAGGTCTGAGAAACACTTTATCCCACAATCTTTACATCGCACTTCACTTCCTCATCTAAGTCGATTGGGCAGTATTACAACCAAGCACTTCACTGCAGCACAAAATGTTCCTAGAAGTAAGCAGAGGGTGACACAACTCTGTGAATGCAACATGTGGTGAACTACAGGTCGCTGGAAATCTGCAGTTCTCTGGTGGGGGTGTGGATGGGGGTTTTGATAAGCTGCTAAGATTTTAAATAAATACTTGTGGGTCTGAAAGCATTTTTTTCCTTATTAATTGTCTAATTTCTGTAAGTGATATGTTTTTCTTCTGCTTACTGATCCAGTAATGTCTTCCTGGAGCTGCATTTATAATTTAGGGCGACTGGGAGGCAAAAGAAGGTGACAATTCGATGCATTTCGGTCAAAGGTCTTTTCTGGTACCCAGGGGTGTCTTTGATATTTGGTACCTCCCGGTCAGAAAACCCCAGATAGTCAAACAAGTGCATTTCCTGAATTCCAATAGTTTTGTTTGTTCAGCTAAAAGAGTCGTTTCATATCTGTATTATTTGGCACCACGTGCTGTATGTTTCCTCTTGTCAAAATGCCAATAAAAAAAGAAAAAAAAATGTAAAAAAAAGTTATATGTATACCAGCAGTACTGTCTAGTTCTGTAAATGTGATGCTGTGCTCGGCCTAACAACTAAAAGGCAGTGCTTCTTTTTAAGAGGTTGAGGCACTCCTCCTCCTCCTCCCCAAAGAAACTAATGCGAAGACACCAGTTTCTCTGCTACTCCAATCGTAGACAAATGGTTTTCAATGCTGGTCCTTGGAGGCTGGCACCATACAAGTATTGGGGTTATTCACATGAGATAAATCTGCATGCATTTCATCTTAAAGGGAATTATTTCCATAACCAGAGTTTTTCAGAAAGTTGGGCATGGCTCTTTCCATTGTTAGCCACCCCTGTCCTAGATATGCAGACATAGGAGCCTGTGCTCTTGTTCTGCCAGAATGTGCCCGCATTGTACTCTGGGTGTCACTTAGTCTGTTTATAAGATGATGTCTGTTAGCGAGCCCAATTTTATCTGACATTTGTATGGACTTTATTACTGTACTATGCAGTCCTTACTAGCTGTCATTGCTGCAGCGCTCTTTAAGGGATGCTTGTGATACTTGGTGTCTTGAGTTTCTCTGCACCACTGTGCGGCATCTTTGGACTATATCCTCCACTGACAGTAAGAGGACAAAGCTTGGATTCTCTTGTCCACTACTCTGCACATTGCTAGAGTTTACTTCAAAATGGCATGACCCCCTTTTATCCACACCAAAGTTTTTCTCCTGTGCATAGACTTTTTCATCAACTGCAATGCTTGGAAAATCACCCTTCTCGTCATCAGTAAAATAGTTTCTCAGCAGGCACCCTCATGTTCGACCCAGGAAGTGTTTCCCAGCTGTGATCTTGAAGTTCAGCCTGAACTGATTTGAAAGCCCTTGCTCCTCTTCCCCTCTATGGTTATGCTGATCCTTAATGAAAGATGAGCCGATGAGAGATATATGGCAAACCCTAGGTAGTGTCTCTACTCAGCGCCACAGTGACATGACACAAATTCTTCTGATTTTGTTAGGTCGCACCCTACCAGACTGCGCTGCTGTTTGGTTTGCTAAAGACATTGTAGCGACAACACAAATTTTCTGGTTTTCAATTCAATTCAATTCAGAAAACTTTATTCGATCATTTTAAAAATAATCATAAAAGTGCATACAGTACATCACATAACGACATTTGAAAAATGTGGTTTTGCAGATGTTAAAATTACAGAGATATATATTTCCTAGCAGATATTGATTTTAAAATATATACAGCGGTAAAGAAGCATACATCAGATTGGTAGTGCAGAGTGCAGATTGGTAGTGCAGAGTGCAGATTGGTAGTGCAGAGTGCAGAGTGGTAGTGCAGAGTGCAGAGTGGTAGTGCAGAGTGCAGAGTGGTAGTGCAGAGTGCAGAGTGGTAGTGCAGAGTGGTAGTGCAGAGTGCAGAGTGGTAGTGCAGAGTGCAGAGTGGTAGTGCAGAGTGGTAGTGCAGAGTGCAGATTGGTAGTGCAGAGTGCAGATTGGTAGTGCAGAGTGCAGATTGGTAGTGCAGAGTGCAGATTGGTAGAAGTATTACGGGCAGCAGTACCACTACCACCAATGCTACTGCTACCAGTACCACCACCACCAGTACTCCCGCTACCAGTACCACCACCACCAGTATTACCACTACCAGTACTACCACCACCAGTACTACCACCAACAGTACTACCATTACCAGTACCACCACCTCCAGTACTACCACTACTACCACTACCAGTACCACCACCACCAGTACTACCAGTACCACCACCACCAGTACTACCACTACCAGTACCAGTACCACTACCACCAGTACTACCACTACCAGTACCACCACCAGTACTACCACTATCAGTACTACCAGTACTACCAGCACCAGTACTACCACTACTACAGCCACCAGTACTACCACTACTACAACCACCAGTACTACCACTACCACCACCAACAGTACTAACACCACCGCCAGTACTACCAGTACCACCACCACCAGTACTACCACTACCACCACCACCACATTAACACACTCCATAACACTTAGCAAAAATACATTACCATTTACAATGCCATTAGCTCAAACTCAAATAAATCCGAGCCCAATTGCATTTCTAATGCTTGTCCTTTCTTTGCAACAATTTATAAACCCCCACTCAGTCCTTAACTGTTGAACTTTAACCCTGTGACCTCTTACTTATCTCCCAAAACATCTATCTAACTAAGAATTTCCTGTGTCAAGTTCCCCCTGTTCCCTGCTCCCGGAGTAACTTGTTCCCAACCATAAACTTAACCTGTAAACATATAAAACTATTTACAACACACCACGTACCTGCTTCAAGCGACAACCAAAGTACAACTTCCTCCCTAGCTCACCGGTGTCCAGCAAAGCTGCCACCCACACCATTACTATCTTGGCTACCCCGAACTCCTCCTCCACCCCCCATCATGAAGTGAGGGCGAGTGCGAAAACCTTTTCTAAACTTCCTGCCTACCCCTACCTACAACCGGCCACTGGATCACCTTACAGAAATGGTGACCCTGCAAGCAAAATGTCCGGTTATAAAACCCCTGCTCCCCCAGCCCGAAAATGAAGCTCAAAGAGCCCAATTGGGCTCTGGGCTGCACCACTGACCCATAAGCCCTGGGGGGGCAAGCCTCACTGCAGTCGACCGGCCCCCCAAAGCCCATTCTTGTATTCATTTGTGCTATACATGCAGCTGAGGTTTTACAGACTCTGGGACAACTATTTCACTATTCTACTTTCAGCCTTATAATATTCGTCCGAACGTACCCCATAATAGTTCAAAAGATTTAATATACTATTTTTCTACTAGTCTTGGAATATTTTGGGTAAAGTAAATATTTTTCCAGCTACTACTATATAGGGGTGAAATATTGCAATTTATCATATCCTGAATAACTGCTGCACTGAGTCTGCATCCAAAGTAAAAGAACAGGGATATAATTGGTGCATCCTTGTATTCAGCACCGCTTAGAGGTAACACATGCTATTAAGCCTCAATGACATCTTTGATAGGTTTAGATCTTGAAACTTTTCTTAACGTATCTGAGAATTTGACAAAACAACAGCAGACTCCATGAGGAAGTGCTCTACCCACAATCGGCAGGTAAATTAGATTAGCGACATGCTTCCCCAATAACATGAGCTGGTTCTTAGCTTCTGAGATGGCCATTTCTTCAGTCCAAATGATGTCCTGTTTCTTTAAAAGAGGGGTTCTAGTGCCAACTGGCCAACAGCACTGGCTATTATCCCCAAACGTGGTCTCTTTCCTAAGCACACATCAATAGATATCAGCATCCTTGGGGGTAAAAGTAAGCAAGTGGAAAGGTAGTTTTGCGTCATATCATCTTCCTTCATATGACACCAAGCCTGTGGAGAACAAGATACTGTCTGCCCTGTAGCAGCCTTCTTGAATAGATGGGGCTCTACATTGTAGCATCTTCCCAGCATGGGTATCCGCCAATGACCACGCTTAGTATTACACATTTTATTCTGTTGCGTGTAACTATGAACTCAACATTCTAAAACAAGCTTTCATGGCATGGAGCTCTGACACCTACATTAGAGCTCTACGGAGTCCTTTAGGAGCCAAATGGGTTCTGTCATAAAATATCTAAGAGACACTACATACATCGCAAAGTCTGCTTTTCTATCTGGGCCTTGCTGAACATGTTCTAGACTTTCTACTAAATGGTTGCTCCTTACATTTCTTTACAGGACCATTATCAGAAATCATGAGAGTGGACCTCAATTGAAATATGTTTCCTTAATTTGACTAGAGATTAAAACAAGAATATTAGTCACTAGATTAGACTGAGTAGATGGGGGAAAAGTCTAATTTTCTTCCTCGTGATCAATGGGGCTTGTGTTTAAAATGTCTCTCAACATCTAGCTGCAATACCTAGGAGCTTCAACTGCCTACTTCCCCTTGTGCAAGTCTTTGTCTACAGAGCTTGGACACATTGGAGGCTCAATACATGTTCAGCCCTGTCCCTAACCCTAATGGACAATGACACAACCCCCTTGTTGCAGATCGTCCTGATGGGCACACAGACAACTGTGCTCAGGTCCTCATCAAAATGTAGGTTATTGCCTTGCCTGAAAGACCCAAGCAGCCCTGAATATAAGTGATATGGACCCGAAATATTTATACAAATATAAATATATCCTGGGGAGATGAATGGAGGAAGTTGTTTGCTTGTGAATGGGTTGTTTAGTGTCTGCTTTCCAAGTTAGACTTCTGGACTGACACCTCAGTAAAATCGATCTTTGCCTCAAGGCAAAGTTGAGTCAGAGGTAACTTGAGCCAGGGGTGCGCCTCAGGTAGGTCCCGTTTTGTAACCAGGCTGACATAAGTATGGAAAGAGGGCAGACGCCAGGTGCCTCTTGATCCCCAGAATCAGATGGTATAGGTGACACTTAATGGAGGTGAGGTCCTCATAGCTGCTGTTATTGTTGGGAAAGTAGGCTGATCTTAGCTGAGGTAACTGTTTTTTCTTCTTGTTCTATATGTTCTGGGATTTGTTTAATCGGAACCTGCTTTACTGCAGTATTGCGGGGCTCTGGGGTTATGGGGGATGCTGATGAAACACGTATGATGGTACACATGTGCTAAGGGATATTGCAGCCTCCACTTACCTTGTTTCCAATTGGTTAGGTGAGGCAAGTCCATTTTGAAATGTGTGTGGCATCGAGGAGGATTCATTTATTGCTCCCTAAACAATATGTACCCTGTAATTTAAGCTACTCCTTCTTTTCTGTGAAATGTCTGAGTCTATTTGTGATTGCATCATTCTTTAAATGTCATCCTGGTACTGAAGAGAGAGAGGGTTACAAAAACTCCTAAATCTAATGAAAGTTCCACTGAAACAAAGACAACCCAAATGTACTAGTACTATACGGTGCCCCAAGCACTAACCAAGATTCCTGCGCTGAAGCTTGATGAAGAAGCTGTCCTTTAACTTGGAAGTTCCTGATGTTAACATCTTTTAGCTATTTCCTTAAACCTGATGCACTTGAAGCAGGTATCCAGAACAGGATTAAAGAGTGGGGGACTGACCAATTGAGTGATAAGTGTGGAACCCAATAACTGAATTGAATTGTAGCAGCTCTGAGTTAAGTATTGACTCTTCTCCAAATCTGACAGGAGGAGTCAGCAGTCTATTGTTGGTCTCATGGCCAGTGAGGTGGTCAGGGATTTAAAGTGTTCATGAAACTTTGGCATCAAGGTATTTCATTGTTAGAGGTGAGGGTTTTTGTATAGTCCTATACTTCAAGGCAACAGTTATATTTTAAAGTATAGTTTATTAGGGAGGGTGTGGTGCTTTTTCAGCCATATTTTCACCTGTCCAATGATACTAGAGATAGCTGTAGCAAGAAGACAGATAACTCACGTGTTTTAGGTCCAGGAATGTGATGCTGTTTGAGGTGAAGGAGTTGAAGAGGCTTGATGTCATGCATTTTGCTGCTTTTGGGTGTGAAACAGGCTGCCATCATTAGGGGCAAATGTGATGCTTGCATATTTAGTGACCGAGTTACCAATGTTATAGTATGGTGTTGGAAATGTGCCTTTTCAGAATAGTCACCCGGATTCCTATTTTTATTCTGTTTGTAGAATATTGAATTCTGAGCACTTTACTCCTAAACAGGAGCAAAGGGCTCCCCATTTTAGAATGTTAATATTGGTACACACCTGATTTCATATTTGATTTAGAGATATACGTCCCTAGTATATGTTACAGAATGTACCGAGGGCCTGTAAGTTTAATGTAACTAGTGGGCTGCAGCACCCATTGTGCCACCCACCGCCTTGACCCAGGAAACCTGTCTCCAGGCTTACCATTTTATCCTGGATGTCCATTTTTAAACTGCCAATAAACCTTTTTGACAGGTTAAAATCTTCTTCTTAAATATTAATAAGTGACCCCCAAGTAGGGCTTATTGGCTATAATTATGGCAGCGTGTATGGTATTTAAAAGTAGGTCATATAAAGATTTACTGTTCCACATGCACTTACCGTGAAAAATGACCCAAAACTTTTTTCACTGCAGCCAGGTTGACTGCTACATAGGAAAACAATGGGTTACAATATTACATTAATTAATGCTAATTTTAGTTTGGAAACAGCTAGAAAAATAATTAATGGTTATTCCAGCTCAAACATTGTATAGCTACTAAGAAAAAGGTACTCTTAGAAAGTTATATTTTACCTGTCTGAAGTCCCTGGTAGCAAATCTTCGTTTTGGTCTGCCAGCCATTAATTAGGATATGAATAGGTGTGAATGAGGTGTAAAGTTGCTTCTAAATCAGTGTCAAAAGGCTTTGGTTCTGGGTGGTGATGTTTTGCTCTTGACTGGATGGCTAGTGGACTAGGCCCAGAAATGTGATTAACTTCAAAGAAGCCTACCCTGTTACCCTGTCACAAGCAGATGTAGCTACCACCCATGCCTGTACCCTTCGTTTGTCCCCTCAGTCAGACCACCCTCAATAACAGTGCGCCTCTTGTTAATATCACAGTATCAAATCCTGATGGAGTATCAAAACCTTGACAGGTGTACTAGGAGTGTACAACCAGCATTTGGGGCACACTTCAAAGGGTGAGAACAGAATGCCCAAACAATTCTTGGGATTCTAGTGTCTGGATGCTGAAAAGTCAGGTTTTGTTCTATCAGACTTCTGACTCTGAGGTTGGTGTGTGTACAGGACCTGACTCAAACTGGATTTTAGCATTATATGTGGGAGGACAGTAGGATTACCATAGTACACTACCCACACACACCCCTAGCCCTTAGAGACAAATTTAATGTGGCCAAGGACTTTCACTATCTTTAAAATGCCCAAAGTGTATTAGCGTTAGCTCCAGGAACTTTTATATTTTTGGTTACGGTGCCCCTAGGGATCATTTCTACCTTACCTACTATTGTATGCCAGGCATAAAAGTAGCATCTCCAGGCATCAACTTCAGAGCACTCCTGGACCTGTGGAAGATCAGATGAGGACTGAACCTGCTGCCTGAGACCTGAGAAGAGCCTAGAACACTGGACCTGTTCTCTCTGTTGTATCCATAACAAAGACATGAACTCCAAGGGTCATAAGGTTGACCTCCTGTTAAAACTGCTGGGGCACAACAAGCTACAAGAAACCTTTTCCTGCAACTGCCCAGCTGATCAGTGGCAACTGGGCATGGACTGGACCCTCCTGTGGGTCACAGCCTAAAACTCTGTAACGGCCAGATTCATCAATGTCCCGTTTTGCGAGTCCTTAATAGCGATTATTAAGGAATCGCTATTAAAGACTCGCAAAACGGGATTCATGTAGACATCGCAAAAAAAAATACGATTCCTACAGCTTCCTTATTTGCGATTAGCAAATTGCTAATCGCAAACAAGGAATAACTCCCCATTCATTCCTATGGGCCTAAAGGCCCATAGGAATGAATGGGGATGTATTCCTTATTTGCGATTAGCAATTTGCTAATCGCAAATGAGGATGCGATTTCAAGGGTGCCAGGGGTGTCCAAAGGACACCCTGTAGCACCCCTGAAATGTCAATGTAGACTGATGTTGCGCACACACATGTCCAAAGGACATGTGTGTGTGTAACATACAACTTAGAAAAATGCACTAAAGTGCATTTTTCTAAGTTTTCGCTATTTACCACGAAGTCAGACTTCGCGGTAAATAGCGGCAAAAAATAGCGAATTCGCCATTTTTAAAAGGTTCATGAATAGCATTTAAGGAATCTCTAATTGAGATTCCTTAAATGCGATCGCAATTTGAGAAATCGCAATTATTTGCAATTTTTCAAATTGGGAGTTCATGAATCATTGATGAATTCCAAATGCCATTTTTGCGGGCGCAAACGGCCGATTTTTGCGATTCGCACCGTTTGCGCTCGCAAAAATGCTTGATGAATCTACCTGTAAGTCTCTAAATGCCTTTCCTGAGGTCTTTAGAAATGCGCTCCTTTGGTGGATTGGGACATTAAGCAATAAAATCAGGAGGTAAAATCTTTGACTAGGACAAACCTGCTTAGTGTATCCAACCAGCACTCTGCAGTCAGTGACAAGTTTCGCTTAGGTACTGTTCTATCACGACCATTGGCTATCATTGACATTTTGTGCTTCTTGGCACTATTTTTACTTAAAAAAAGCAAATAAATAATATTTCCGGCTTTCCTTACTTGATTTTTGAATTTTTTTTAAAACCGATTTTATTCGTCAAATAGCACATATGTGGCAGAGTTCTGTAACCCAGAGACTTCTGCATAACCAAAGCATAACATCGTGACCTTCACATTTTCGTAATGTGATCAAGGAAAAATGAAGAGCGCTGCAGATGAAAGAAATTATATGAAAACCCTGGTACCAAACCCCCCCCCCCCCCCAACCCGGTCGCATTAACAAGCTCCCAAGAGTAGCACAGCAACAGAACATGCACCACAAGAAGAAAAAAAAGGATTTCAGCATACGGATATACAGTAAACCACAGTTTGCACCAACAGAGTGAAAAATTAAGCTGGATTGAAGGGCCCTATTGTAGAGATCGGCTCCAGCTGCAAGCCTCGATAGTCCGCCCAACGCTTCAAAACTTAAAAATGTTTATGCAGGTACCCTCGTGCAGTAAAAATGGGAAGTTCCAAGCCCATGCAGAAGTCTAGACAATTCTTCCATGCGGACACCGAGGGTGGAGCCAGGGCCATCCAGGCCCTAGCAATGTCTCTCTTCGCCAAAGTGAGCCCAAGCAGCATAAGATGGCGTTTATATATGTTGCCCCCAATCCCATCCATAACATGCAGGAGCACCAGCTTCGGTGAGCGGGGAGGATCCCAACCCAACACCTCGGAGAGGCAGACCAGCACTCCCCTCCAAAATCGTGCCAAGGAAAGACAGAGCCAAACTGTATGTATCAGGGTACCCTCCTCCCGTTCGCATCGGAGACACACCGGGGAAGCTACGAATCCCACCTTCCACAATCGAGCTTGTGTAAAATAGACCCTGTGAAGATACTTAAACTGGAGCAAGCGCAGACGTACTGCCATAGCCGCCCCCGCGGGGAAGCTAGGGCCTCAGTCCAGTCTTCCTCATCGAGGGGGCCCACATCTCCCTCATAGGCCCATCTAAGCTTCTGTAGTGTGGGAGAGCAGTGAGTAACCAGGGATTGGTAAATCTTAGAGAGCTTGTGATCCTGAAGATCTCCCTTAAACACCTTTGGTTCCATCGGGCTAAACTCCAGCAGTGACTCCAAGCCCTCCATGCTGGGGAAGAGGGCGTGCCAAAACTGAAGATATTTATAGAATTGGGTTCTTGGCAAGTGAAAGTCCTTTTGCAGGTCCTGAATGGACTTCAGGACCGTGCCCCGCATTACATCACCCAGGGTAGAGATACAAATGCTATCCCAACCACGAAACCCTGACAAAGTGGATAATTGTGGCAGACGCCCATTGTTACATAGAGGGATCTCCCACGTCAGTTTATTCCACCACCCCATTCTCCGTAGAGCCTGCCGCCAAATTTGGAAAACTACCTTCGTCACCGACAGCAATGAGTTGCGTAGAGGTGCAGCATACAGTATCGTGTGGAGATAGAACTCCCCCATATATCGCCGCTCAACTGCATAGGCAGGGTCGTCCCTATCCCCATAACACCATTCATTCAGAACAAGCAGGTGGGAAGCCATATAGTATGATAAAATGTCAGAGGTCACCCGTCCCCCCACAATACGTAAAGAGGAAGCACATCTGCAGGGCAACTCACACCGCTCCCCCGGCCCATAGAAACTGACCCAGGGCGGCATTAACCTGATGGAACCATCTCCGGGAAATCGGGTAGGGGTGATTCTGCAATTGGTATAGTAAATTGGGGAGCGAGACCATCTTGAATATGGTTGATCTACCATAGATTGACAAAGGCATATGGAACCAAGTCTTAAGATCCTCCTGCACACGTCCCCAAACTGGAACCAGATTCCTTTCCCAGGACATGGTAGGTGAGTCTGACAGGAATAACCCCAGATATTTCATCCCCCCTGTAACCACTCAAACCGACGAAGCCCAGGAGCCAAGACCCTACGCATCTCCAAGAACCCACAAGGTCGATTTGTGGGGACTCAGGTAGAGACCCAACGATTCCCCGAAGATCTGCATGATGCGGAGCAGTCTCGGCCTCGTCCTATCCATGTCGGTAAGAAAAAATAAAACACCATCAGCATATAATGTGATGCGATACGATAAGCTGTGCGCCCATTCAAAGCCTGTCACCTGCGCATCAACCCACACCTAGGCGGCCATGGGTTCCATCACCAATGCAAAAAGGTATGGAGACAGTGGGCAACCTTTCTGGGTACCCCGTCCAATGGGGAAGGTGGAGGAGGCAGAGCCAGCGATGCGCACTGATGCAGTGAGGTCAGTATAAAGCAAGGTCAGATAGGACAAGAAGCACGGTCCAATATTCAGCCTGTGTAACAATGTGAATAGGTACACCCAACTAAGGGAATCAAAGGCCCTTTCCATATCTGCCAGTAGTAGCGCCTCCTACTCACACAGCCCCCGAATGGTCCCAACAGCAATATGTGCTCGTTGGATATTATGTCGGTTCGCCCTCTGGGGCATACACTCGGCCTGGTCAGGGTGCACTAAGGTAGTGATGTGAGACCGGAGGCGATTGCCGAGTGCCTTGGCCAAGATTTTGGCTTTGACGTTCAGAAGGGAAATAGGACGATAGGAAGCGTGTTGGTCAAGGGGTCGGCCAGGTTTATGGAACACCACTACCTCCGCATGTCTCCAGTCTCGGGAAAGGCATCCCTGCTCACAGGCTTCCTCCACCACTCTGAGATAATGGGGCCCTAGCTGCAAGAAGTACTGCTTAAAAATTTCACAGGGAAACCCACTCAGCCCTGGGGCCTGCCCAGAATTAAGGTCCCCCAGGGCGGCACCCAACTCCTCTTCTGTGAGTGGGAGATCTAATTCCGTACGTGCCTCATTGGACAAAGCCCTAGGCAGGACGTTGTCTAGAAAGCGGCCTATCACATCTTCCTGGAGGCACTCTCTGGGGGCGTATAACTCCACGTAATAATTGGCAAAGCTTTCGACAATTTCAGAGGAGTCTTTAATGGACTCCCAGTCTGGACGTACTGTACTGGGGAGGGTCTGAGAGTGCAACATCCCTTGCCACAACCGCTGGAGCATCTTGCTAGACTTATCATCCCATTGGTAAATCCTACTGCAGGTTACCAGCCATGCAAGGTGGGCTTCATCCAATAGGAGAGCAGCGTGGTTCTGTTGTGCCAGAAGGAACTATGGACGGATCTGATTACTCCGGTCACCCCTACTGCAATGAACCGGGTCCGTAACATTTGCTTCCGCTTGTAGCAGAGCTTCCCTACGCGCTCTGCAAGCAGCCGCGCAGAAGGAGATGTCGAGACCCCGTATGGTGGGCTTCAATGCCTCCCACAGGGCTTCGGCCCCGAAACTGATCCTACATTGAGTGCCAGATACTTGTCAGTAGCGCTTTCCACACGCTCCCTTCTGGAGGTTCCAAGCCGAGAGGCGCTAACGGAAAGGCTGTCTGTAATGTAAGGGCAACCGGTGAGTGATCAGAGTGGCCCCGCAGAAGAATATCAGGGGAACAAACAGGTAATCGAGGTGGGAGTAGCAATCATGAACTGCTGAAAGATAGGTATATCCCTGAGCATTCCTATGTAACCGGCACCACAAGTGTACCCAGTCAAGCCCCAACGCCGGAGAGCCCCGTTTCGTGGGCCGGCCAGCAGCCACACCTGCCCCGGGCCTCCACTGATTCCTGGTCACATCCATCACGTCATTTCAGTCCCTCCCAACCACAGACATCCCTTCCGGGATATCTGTTCATGGCATCATAAGTCGTTCTACTAGACCCCACGAGATGGAGGAGGGGCATAGACACAACCCAACACCACAGGCTCCTCACCGACCATGCCCTGTAGGAGCAAACACCGCCCCTGAGTGTCCGCCCACACCTTAATATGAGTGTATTGGACATGACGGTGGATCAGGATTGCCACCCCGTGACCCCCCACAAACCCTGAGTGAAACACCTGAACGTAGCCATATCACTTAAAGCACAGTGCCTTCGATCCCATAAGGTGTGTTTCTTGGAACACGAGGATGTTGGCGTGGGCCTTTTTAGCCTGTTGAAGTATGACCCCACAATTGATCTTGTCTAGGGCCCCCCTAAAATTCCAACTTACTATTCAAAGGGTACCAAAGGGTATGATTTGCGACATTTTGAAGTTATTTTGTTTATAAAATTATACTCTATTTGACTATCTCATTTTAAATTTTTATTGTTTGGCATTTCCACTGTATTACCGTTTTGGTACTGCATAAATGCTTTACAGGTTAGCTTTAAGTTAAACACTTCTTCTCTGTGCTATAACTACCATGGGGTTGAGCTCAGGTTAATTTAGTGACTTTGAGGATTCATCCTGTCAAAGTTTGTGGTTACTACTTGAGGTGGGTGCCTACCACCTCAACTAATAACCTAGTTTCTTACATATGGCATGACAGATGACTTACTCAGTCTCTTCGGTTTGTATTCCTTATGTGCTCCTATAGCTGGACATTACTCTTCTTCATGTTGGGGTTAGTTTGATTATTTGGAGGAGTAGCTATAGGTATAGGGAAGAAGTGTAGCACTATCCTGATAATGAAAAACTGACCATGCCCCATTGTGAACACAACAGGATGATGAATGGAGTGCTGAAGCTTTTTAACCACTTACCCCCAGTCAACTGATCTAGGTTTCGTCTGCTGTTCTTTTGCTCACCATGCCACCCCAGTTTGGACTCAGCCATATGCAAATCAGTCTTGACTGTGCTCCTCATGGGAACAGTCCAGCCTGAACTGCCAAGCCAGGTCCTCCCTGGACCAGAAACAAGCATCCTGGGACTGGTTGCGGAGTATCAACCCTCATCAGCCAGGCTAACTTGAATCCAGTGGCAGGGCGAGCCAGGGACCCACGTCTGTGCATACCCTTGGCCACTTAGAGCGAACATAGCAAGCACAGCAAGATGATGAATGGAGTCATGGTTGGCTTTAGAGCTTGTGGCGGCTGTTGCAACAATGTTGGCTGGGACTCCCCAATGACCACCTCCACCACAGATTCTATCACCACCACCCTTTGACAGTGCCCAAGTCTCCATAACAACACTCTCACAGATGCACTCAATTAGCTATATAGCGCCACTCGTACCAGTGTAGAGTGTCAGAGCACTTTGCATCCCTCACACATTACACAGAGAAAATCAATCACACGTTTATAAACCAGTGTATAGGAAATGTTACATAAGACAGAGGACTACAAGGTGTAAAAGTCACGTGTCATCAATACTGGTAGGTAAAATAGTTTAATAGTGCTTGTTCTAGAGAAGCACAAACTTGAAAATGAAAAAGAAAAACCATAGGTGGGGATTCTCTTTAATAATGAGAATCAATTTCAAACCGAATTAATCCTTTTTGCAACACTAATCTTTGCTCACATCTATACTTTGCAGACTGCATGCAGTTAGGGGCCGATTATGATGGCGGACGGACTCACATAGAGTAGGGGGGAACGTCCGCATGGGCAGTGGCGTTCCCCCCGTGAAGATTAGAATGTGACCGCCAGGGTGGCGGTCACATCCTCTATCCTTAACATTGCGGCGGGTGCAGCATCAAGCTGCACCCGCCGCAATGTTAAAAAAGCATACTTTGCATTTGTATGCAGAAAGCGGCAGGCACCGCGCGGTGCCTGACGATCTCTGCCTACAAATGCAGGGGGGTACCATAGGTACCCCCCATGTGCATCCCCCACCCCCCTTCACCTAGGGGCCCCAACCGGCCCCCGCAGTGAAGTACCACATGCTTTTCCACGGCGGAAAATCCGCCGCGGAAAAGCATCTTTTCAAGCATTTCCTAATATGGTGGACGGTGTCTGAGAGACACCGCCACCATATTAGAGCTTTTCCGCCGCGGTTGTAAGCCAACCGCGGCGGAATAGCTGCGGACTGAAACCAGGACCCACCAGCCATCCTAATGTGGCGGTGGGTCTCTGGTGGGTCCGTTGCGATTTTTCCGCATCCTCTGGGCCGGCGGTGGCTTCCGCCGGCCCGGAGGATGCGGAAAAACCGCAATCCTAATAGGCCCCTGAGTTCTTTGATGAAAGTTAATAGATCAGTATCAGAATTGTAACTACTAAATTGCAAGTAACAAAAGGGTGCCTCTTTTAAAAGCAGTAACCCACTGACATATTTACATTATATGCACTTTGTACTCTGCACGGTACTTGTAACCCTCTGCGCTACTTTATAGTGAGTCAAAACCCCAAAAACCAAAATTCCGATCTCGCATCAGGAAGAACATTAATCGCATGAGTTACCCTGACTTTTTTTTGTTTCCTGGAAATTGCTGGAGGCAACGAACGTGGCAGCAGGTGCTTTAATATAACAATATACTTGCAAACTCGGCACCCCCCGCCGGAAGTCAGCACTGGTTGCACCGCCCTAGAACCGGCCCTTTACGGAGTACGGAAACTTTTCAACCACTCACCCCCAGCCAAGAGATCTGGGTTTAATCCATCGTTCTTTTGCTCTGGGGTGAACATTTTAAAAAGTTCCAACACTACGTCCATCATTTTATTTTGTGATGTTGCTATATGCCCCGTTGTGGTCAATCCTGAGTGTGCGATGGGTTCCAGGCCTCAATGTAAATCTCTCCTGTTGTGGAAATAGAAGAGGGGCTAGTGTGCATCCGTTCATGACTCCGGGCCCGATTCACAGAACTAACTTAAGACAAAATCCTAAACTTACTACTTTTGGTATTCACAGAATGGATTTACGACTACTAACTTTACGTCCGCACTCGGGCCGAAAATTCCGGCCCGGAGTCGGAGCTTCTGACCCAGAGGCGGAGCTTGCAGCCCAGAGGCGGAGCTTCTGGCTCGGAGGTGGGGATTTAGCCATGGCTGAAATCTCCACCACTGGGCCGGAAGCTCCGCCTCCGGGCCGGCAATCTCCACCTCCATGCTGCAAGCTCCGCCTCCGGGCCGCAAGCGCCGCTTCTGGGCCCCAATTTCCGGCCCAAGTGGGATGTAAAGTTAGTAGTCGTGAATCCATTCTGTGAATACCAATAGTAGTAAGTGCATTCTGTGAATACCAAAAGTAGTAAGTGCATTCTGTGAATACCAAAAGTAGTAAGTTTAGGATTTTGTCTTAAGTTAGTTCTGTGAATCGGGCCCTCCCTGTCTTGTGGCTGTAAGAATTGGTGAGATTGTAGCACAGCAGGGGGTAATCGATAAAAGGCTAAGTATATATAGCGCTAATGTGAGACTGAGAGCTAAGTATATGTACTTCAAGACTCAATGCTTACACAAGATTTAATTATCTTTTGCCGGTTCCTGGATTGATACTTTGTAGGATATATCTACACTGGCAGTCTTGGACAATATATTTTATTTAGCACATTGTGGATTACTCAAGCAATTGTACATTGTATGAAATGCTATGCTAAATGTATCTTTATCTTTCTGATACATTCCATTTATGCAACCATTGAACACGTTTCACATAGTTCTATTTCCCTGCTAATATTTTAATATTACAGGGTAGTTTACATTTGTTTTGGTACAGGCCGTAAGCACACTTATATTGATCGACTACTATATTCACTTCCTATTTATAATTTTACAGTAGGATGCACTTGAGCACACTTTGCATTATATATGTTTATTGCTTGCTGCTACAAAGCCATTTTATTCTCCCTTGGGTGGCTAATGCCAGGAAGAAGTGTGATAGTTATTGCTCATGTTGTGTACGATCCAGCCCTTGATTGAATATATATGTAATTACTTTGGCATACTTTCTCCTCATTTAAGCCATGATGCACAGTATATCATTCACATTTTCAAGTCTCATTATTCAGGATAAAAAAATTGCTCTTTACTGTTCATGCAAATAGTAGATATTAAGAGATGTGTTTCCTTCCTTTGCATGTTATGTTTATTATTCTCTTTAAGTGATATTTATGATTTTCACAGAAGTATATTTCATGGACTGGATCGTTTCTTCATTGATAATATTTTACAATTATGAGTACAAATTGAAATGTTCATCTCAACATTTTACCTCAAGGCTTATGAGACATATCCGTGTTTATTAATATGTTCGTGTATCTTTTGTGCTGTTTGTGAATTAATGTACTTTTGACATAATTTGAGTTGTCCTTAACCTTATGTCCTTCTATGTAAGTTTTAGTACTTGGAATTGCATATTAATTTGAATGTGAGGGTTTAGCCTGTCAGGGAAAGTTTAGTTAAGAGCTAAATACCCAGCTTTCTGATGGATACGAGGTGTTCTTGGGAGTAAAGGCTTGACACTCTTATGTTATTGATGTTATGTTATATGTGCTTGTAAATCACACTATCACCCGCAAGAGTATTCTAGTACTTGATCTGGTTCTGTATATGCATGGGATGTGTGCGAGTAGGAGTCCTACGGAGCGGAGGTATCTGGGTTATTGGTGAAAGGAGCTATGACTGTTCAGATAAGTGGGGCCTGAGTTGTGTAGTGCCTTGAATGTGAGTGTAAGGTGTTTCAATTGAGCACGTCTGTGTATCAGGAGCCAGTGTAGTTCCCTGAGGTATGGTGTGATGTGAGTTCAGTGCGGGAGGTAGAGAATGGGTCTGGTAACCGAGTTATGGATGGTTTGTGGTCTTCTAGTGATTTGCTTTGTGATCCCGATGTGAATGATGTTCTCATAGTCCAATTTGCTGGTGACTAGAGCATGAATGAACATTTTTCTAGTGTTGCTTGAGAGTCATTTGAAGATCTTCCTCAGCATCTTCAGGATGTTAAAGCAAGATGCAGTGAAGGTGTTACTTGTGTGGTCAAGTTCAATTTGCAGTCGATGATTATTCTGAGGTTCCTGGTGTGGGTTTTGAGTGTGGGAATCCCATGCTGAGGTGTTCTTGCAGAACATCTCTACATCTGTCTTGTCAACGTTGAGCTTGAGACAGCTGGCTTTCACCCAGTTAGCAACTTCGGTCATGCTGACATTGAACTTGTTTCTTTCTTGGGTCTTGTCAGAGTGGGAGAGTATGAGTTGCATGTTGTCTAAGTAGGAGAAAACTTTTGATGTCGTGTACGCGAATGACGCTGGCCAATAGGGATCAGGTATCTTTTGAAGGGAGTTGGGATGAGCGATTAGTCTTGAGGCACTCCGCTAATGAGTTTGGTAGCTTCTGATGATCTTGCCAGGGTGACAGTTTGTGTTTTATCTGTTAACGAAAGAGCAGATCCAATGGAGAGCTCGCCCTTGATGCCAATTTTGTTAGGGCCTGATGAGCATGTATCCAGACTGCATGCCATTGAGGAGCTGGTGGTTGCTAAGGTGGTTGGTGAGGTGTCAGTTTATTTGTTTCTCTAAGGCCTTTGCCGGTATGGTAGGAGAGAGCTGGGTCTGTAGTTGGAAAGCGTGGCTGGGTCAGCGGATGGTTTCTTGAGCAGGAGCATGATGGTGGCATGTTTTCTGGTGTCTGGGAATGTGGCTGAGTCAATGTAGGCATTGAGGACGGGTGTTAGTCCTTCTCTGAACAAATGTTTACCTCTGGCATATTTCCTCACAAATAGAAATTGGCATGTGTTCTTCCCCTCATGAAAAACGTAGTCTGGACCGTTCACATC
The DNA here is from genome assembly GCF_964261635.1 of Lissotriton helveticus. Lineage (NCBI taxonomy): Eukaryota > Metazoa > Chordata > Amphibia > Caudata > Salamandridae > Lissotriton > Lissotriton helveticus. Next base: position 1,377,387,624 of record NC_136059.1, read on the forward strand.
CAAACACCTACCGACCTATATCTAGACTCTCTTTTCCAGCTAAAATTGTCAAGAAGGCAATGAATGTGGAAACCCATGGACTTCTCGACTCAATGCAGTTCGGCTTCAGAGGCCAACATAGTACCGAACTTGCCTTGATTACAGCTTCTGAACAAATGAGACAAATGGTCGACGCTGGAGGCAGTGCGGCATTAGTCCTATTAGACTTATCCGCAACATTTCACTGGGTCAGTCACAACGTTCTTTTGGACCATCTCGCAGCTACTGGGATAAAGGGTCTTGCCCTATCTTTACTCATAGCCTTTCTTCAGAATCGTGAGCAGTTTGTGACTCTGGAGATTATCACTCCCCTAACTTTTCCCTAGCATGTGGAGTACCACAGGGGTCATCACTGAGTCACTCTATTTTTTATTCATGCCCTGCTGGCCAAACAGATCAAATCCTATGAATTCCCTGTGGTATCCTACGCTGATGATACACAAATTGTAGCCAGCAACCCTGATGAGACTACCTTGCACTTTAAGGACTGTATGCTCCAAGTGGGAAAATGGATGGCCTCAAATTGCTTAAAGCTTAATTTTAGCAAAACGAGGTCATACATTTTGGAAGAAACACCCCTTTCTGGTCCCCTACAGGGTGGACACAGGAATTGGGAATATTCCACTTGAAAAAGCCTCTTTTTCCACCCTAAAACCCCTTAGAAAAATATTTCCTTTTATTCCTCCTGAGCTTCAAAAATCAGTAAAGTCTGTCTTAGCACTTCGAAGGATTGACTATTGCAATGCTCTGTTTATAAACACCAGGCAAAATCCTTTACCAAAATCCAAATTGCGCTGAATGCGGCTGCTCACCTTCTCTTACGCATCCCTGAATACAAATCTGCTTCTTCTGCACTCAGTCATTTACAATGGCTTCCAGTTAATAAGTGTATAGACATTAAAGCACTGTGCACAGGGCCAGACTGGTGATGCCGGTCACCGGGCAATCCCCTGGTAGGCCAGAAGGGGTGGGGGCGGGTTTCTTCACAGGGGGCCGGTTTTGTTACTGGGGTCAATTTTTTCAAAATCGGCACCCTGCCAGCAAAAAAATCAGAAGGCCACTCGTCCTGCCAGGCCTGCGTCCAATGTCCGTGACAGAGAGACAGAGTCAGTCTCTGCTCTGCACAGTGCACTCTCTGATCTCTGCTCTGCGGAGAAAAAGCACAACTGCCATTGGTGAGCAGGTGTAACCTCATCTCACAAATGGCAGTGATGCTTTTTACCCGCACAGACAGAGGTGCAATAGTTGGGTTGAATTTAGTAGTGCGTGTGCGTCATACACGCACTACTAAATTCAACCCAAATTACAATACCCAGCTACTGCACTGTGCGTGCACACTGTGCAGGGACAGGGTGTGCACAGGCCGAGCCCACGTACACTTTCGGTGTCATTCATTTGTCCGACTCGGGCATCGTGCAGCAGGACGCGCGATGCTGACCAATGCTCTGTTCCCCGTCCCCAAGTTCACCCACCTGCGCTGCAGAGAAGTTAGTTCACGAGCTACTGGCATATTTGGACTCAAGTGTTAAAAACATTACGTACACTGCCATTGTAGGGAACGTTTTTCACACAAGTGAGTTCAGGATTGTCACTCGAAGCAGTTGTAAGAGGGTAGCTTTGACACAGAGCTGGCCCAGCTTGAACTTTACACTGACATGCTTGAGAATGGCTGCTTGCTTTTGTGGTTCCTGTTAGGATTGGAAGCATTTCTTGACTGATTTAAAGGGAAAAGTGATGGTTGAAACCTCCAAATGAAAACTGTGCTTAATCATGTGCAAAAAACGGAAGTACTAGGCAGTGACGTAGGTGTGTACCAGTCCATGGGCCTTAGTGCAAGGAAAGAAGTGGCCCCCACTGGCCGCTGTTTGAACTGGAAATACAGCACAAATCAGGGTTCAGTGGACCTCTAGGCCCTGTGCATTCGCATTTGCTGTACCAATTGAACCTACGCCTAAGGTACAATGTGCAAAACATGTTTTTACCTCTCTGGTTACCTACTGCGGGCACTGCCAACGGAATCCCCTGGCAACAGGGTCGGGATGATCTGAAAGGCAATCTGACAGTGCAAGAAGGGCTGGACTGACAGCTCAGTGTGTTGGTCGGATTTTTGTCTGGTAGTGGGGCTGTTGTATGGTCTGGTAGGCGCTTTTTACTGTCGATTTCACCGATATTATCACAATCATTGCCTATAGCAAGCACACAGGGCGGGCTCCAGGACAGTGCGATTGGTGCCACCGCACCGGGTGCTGACTTGGGGTGGGGGCGCCCTGTTTGCAAGTATATTTTCATTTTAAAAGCACCTGCTGCCAGCAATTTTCAGCCATCAATAAAAACGTCAAGATCACTCCAGTGATTAATGTTCCTGTAGAAGAGAGATCAGAGGTATGTCTAGTGGAAGTTTTGACTCATTGTAAGGTAGCAAAGAATGTGTACCATGCAGATCACGAAGTGCATATAAGGTAAATAGGTCAGTGAGTTACTGCTTGTGTCCCAGGGATCCTTTAGTTACTTGCAGTTTATAAGTTAACATCCTAATATAGCATAGTGAGCTATTAACTGTCATCAAAGAGCTGCATGCAACCACCACTATACATATTAGAGCTATATGTCTTTTTGCCCTGTCTTTCATTATCCTAAACTTGCAAAAAAGGGTTCATTTGGGTAGAAATCAATTCTTATTATTAAAGAGAACTCCTAACAATGATGTTATGTTTTACATTCTGAATTTGTGCTTTTCCAGACCAAGGACTCTTAAACTATACTGCCTTCCAGTATATATGGTATGTGACTCCTACACCTTCTATTCCTTTGTCTTATGTAACATTCCTGTACACTGATTTACACATATGTATAATTGTCTCTGTGCCAATGCGTGTGTGATTTAAAGTGCTCTGACACCTTACACTGGTATGAGTTGCGCTATCAAACAAAATCGGAGAGAGTTGTTATTGAGACTTGAGGAGCATTGTTAAACTGTGAGAGTGAGGGAATCCTTGGTAGATGTGGTCATTGGGGGGTGCCAATAAACATTGTCGCACAGGGAGCCACCAGTGCTAAAGCCGGCCCTGCAAGCACACATGCATGCGTCGCAATAACTTGCCAATCACCTCTACAGTATGTCTCTACAAGTTCAAAACCGCCCAGATTCGCAAATGTGGAACACTTTTAGCTGCCTAATTCCATAGTCGGAGGCCACATTTATTTTGCTGCTGGGCCTATTTTCTGTCCCAGTACAACCCTGGCTGGGGAGAAGAAAGTTAGTTTATTTCTCATGTGACAATTGTACCTGCAGGCAGCTGCCATCTCAGATTTTCACCAACAGCATAGCTTCCAAGGTTTCAGGTTGCCATGTGTGGCATTTTCATTATTTCAGCATAATTATGAGTGACATTTTAAATACAAATGACATTCTGTCAGTGTATAACTACCATCCTGCCTAGGTGAACGTATGTATTCAGAGGGCAAAGCATGCCAAAGGTGTTCTCAGATTTCTAGGATTGCCCAAAAGAGAGTAGAAATGTCTGATATGGAAGGACCCCTACACATAGGTAACTATTCCACATCCTATCCCCTACAATTGGCATGCCAGGCTGCTGACTACATACCGCTTCGACAGGACAAACTCACCGTGGGCTGCTGTTCTTTCTTTGGTCTGGTAACTGCCATACCCGCTCTCAGCTAGGACAACAAGGCTGGGTTCCTGGGTGCAACTAAGCGAGCCTGCCCATCGCTCACCGTTACAAGACACCCGCGAGGACTACATGTCCCAGCAGCCCCGCGCCTCCCACACCTGAGGCCCATCAGTGCTGCAGGTACTTTACTCCTCTCCACACCCGCTCCGCGGGTGCCGCTTCGACAGGACAAACTCACCGTGGGCTGCTGTTCTTTCTTTGGTCTGCTAACTGCCATATCCGCTCTCATCTAGGACAACAAGGCTGGGTTCCTGGGTGCAACTAAGCGAGCCTGCCCATCACTCACCGTTACAAGACACCCGCGAGGACTACGTTTCCCAGCAGCCCCCGCCCCCCACACCTGAGGCCCATTTGGCTCCTCCCCACACTTGTATATAGCTAATTGTTCTACCCGCTTCACGGGACGCGCGCGGGACGAGCCGGGACAAGGGCGGGACCGTCTGTGGCCATCAGGGGCCAGAAGAGGCCGGGCAGGGCTAGCCCCTAACATTTCCATTGACTACCCCAAAGTTTGTTCAGTCATATAAAGGTACTGTTATTTGGAAACATCATTCAGTGGACATCTCTGGATTTATGTTTGTATACTTGACTACAGGGTTGTCTATTTAATTCTCCCTCTCAGTATTGGAAGGGTGCATTGGGAATATAGGGATTAGCCCCCCCTACTTTGATAACAATGAGTCACACGGGTAAAATCCAAAAGCCAGTTGCTTCTCGCCCCTTGACTAGGCACCAGGCTACGACAACACAACCCCTTCCCAGCCTAACGGCTATTGACAAGAAAACTATTGGGGTTGTGGCAACAGCCATAGAAAACACAGAGAGGAGATTATCAATTACTCCGCTACAGCACGTGGGGGATTACTCAGCAGTCACAATTAATCCCCCTGACTCTAGTTCCTTCCTTATGTCATCCTTTGCTGAGTTGCCTTGTGCCCAGGTTCCCATAGATGTAAATGTTAGTCTCCATGCCAAATCCCCCCCACATTCTGTAGTAAATATAGTTATTAATCCGCGTCCCAGAAGTAAGAAAACTAAATTGCCAAAAAAAATAACTAAAAGGACCATGATTCTATACCAGTTATTGCTGGCCCCTCTACATCCCCTGTGGGTGCACCGGTCTGGGTTACCCATCTTGTTGCTGATTTTCAGGCTCTTATTGAGCAGATCATTGGCATACATATTAAACCTCTGGTATCTAGGCTGGACAGATTAGTTTCTACTCTTAATAATATGGGTGTAGGGAGAGCACAGTCTATTAGCCCACTGGGGACACATGCTTCCAGAGAGGTTGGTGGCACTATTAAGCCCACTCCCTATGGTAGGGCCACTCTGGCCAATAACAGTGTTATCGGGAATCCAGGTACACAACTAGTTCCGAGTATTGCAGAGTCTATTCCTGACTCTGTCAGTCTCCCAGCTAGCAATAATATTCCTGCTGAAATTCCCCAGGCAACTGGAAATCCTATCCCTATCCCTGGTAAAATACAGTCTACTTCTAGGGCTGGAAAAATAGGAACCGGAAACAATAGAATGGTGAGGGGGGTCCCTGATTTGGCAATAAGACACTCTGATCAACAAAACCAAACCGGCAGAAATACACCACTAAGGGGTCCCACAATGGAGTTGTCATCCATCGATCTTCCTCCTGAGTCTCTGCCCTATGTTGTAGTGCTAGCAGGGGTACCCCCCCTAAGTCAGGGAAAAAGTGAAGACCATACTGATTTGAAAAATAAATGTATACATTGGCTCAATGCCTACAGGCCTTCACCCCCTAATGCCCTAGGTGAAATACTCTGTGTTAGAAGAACAGAATGGATCGGGAGTGGACCCAAAACCATTGCAGGAAACTGTGTTGTAATAAATTTTAGGCATACCAGCGCTGTAGAACATATCTGCAGTAGGTCCTCCTCCTAGTCCAACACCCAAATCCTTCCCCTCCATTTATCATACTTTTATCCTACTCCTCAGCTGAGAACCGGTCTAAGTAAAGGTGCCCATTATGGTGAGGGCCTAAGTAGCCTCCCATGTGGAATTCAGCCGAGGAAATCAACCTGGGAGGGATCACACTCACATATTCCTCTACTTTCACTGTTCCCCCAAAGAAATAGGTTCAGTGTGTTGAATCAGGTGGGTTGATGCCCTGAGAATGAGAACTCCCTATCAAACACTGCCAGTGGATTAGGTACATTTAAAATAGCACTGGAGGGAAATGACATAATCACTGCCTTTAGAAATGCAATAGCTGTCCAACTCCTGATTGGAGAGGATAGGAGAGAGACAGGGGAAAAGGCGCAACAGTCGGGAGTTCGTACCCCTATAGAGGCCATATCCAGCGTGGAGATAAGGGAAGGGATAACTCAGTCCGGAATTTCCACTGGTGATAGTGGGCTTGTCACAGTAAAGGGGATACCGCAAGCCAAAGTTGGGGCAGCTGACGGAAGTATAAAAATCCTCTCTTGGAATGTGGCCAGGCTAAAAAATAAATTGCTCATGCCTGAGTGGGGTTCCTTAATGGCATCACATGACATCTGCCTGATGCAGGAAACGGGGGCACTAGAGGAGAGTGTAAGTCCAGGCTATGCAACTGTTGATATCTTGGCAACAACCAGGGGCAGAGGGAGACCATCGGGTGGCCTATCGATCTGGGTGGGCACGCACCTGGGTGCCCAGGCTGCCCAAATATCAACTAATTCCCCAGATGTCCAGTGTGTACTTCTGACTCCCCAAAGCATGCCCCAAGTAGCCATAATAAACATCTACTCTAGGCCAGTTAAGAGTGGGCAGGAATCTGACACAATGAATATATTAAAACATTTTATCCAGGCACTTGACCCCTCGATCGCTATAGTGCTCGGCGGTGACTTTAACTGTCAGTTCGAGCCCCTTGCCTGTCCAGAGTTGGGTGAACAGGATGAGGAGGACCTGTTCTGGCATATCCCCGACCTTCAGATCCCTTCTGTCAGGGCATGGACCCCATTGGTCCTGCAAATTAAATCATTCTCCCTTGCAGGCGGTACTAGGAGGTGTGGTGGCAGCACTACCGAAGGTCCGCTGAGCGCTGGGGACAGACTGCGAGCCACTGGCATTTCCTGGGGCTCTTCTGTCTCCGCTTTCATTTTATTCATGGTCTTACCTACTCCTGACTACCTCATAGCGCTTGGCAGCGCGATCTTTTTTAAATCTTTTTAAATCATTTTTTAACTCACTTAGGCGGCGCCATCTTGGGTGAGGGCCTGGTCCCTGGCGGTGACGCGCGCTGCGCTCTAGCTGGGGGTGGGGTTTGTGCTTAAATTGCAATGGCTCCCCGGAAGCGCAGCGGACGAGCGCAGCGGGCGCGACGAAGGCGCGCCGGAGTTGCGCCTGAATTAAGCCCGTCTGCGCCCGTCCGCGGCCGACCGGGGCTAGGGGCCCCGGACGCTGCCCGTCCTTGCATATACTCGCCCTCTCAGCTCTGCTCCTACTGGGCCCCCGGGGCCATCGACTGCCATACAATCACCCGCCTGAAGCAGCTAGACCTGTTTTCCTCTCCCCCCTGGTTACCAACTGCGATAGTAGCCTCCTTAGCCCTATCCCCTATTACAACCCTCCCTGCTCCCATATCGCTTCCCGTCCCCATCCTCCCGGCATCTAGCACTTCTGCCACACTCTTAAACACTCGTTCCGCGGTCACCCATCAGTACGAACTCTTCGATTATATTGATTCTCATGCACCAGATCTTTTATTTTTGACAGAAACTTGGTTCGAGGACGACTCCCTTCCCAATGTGTTAGCCGCCCTACCACCTACTTATTCGGCCATCCAAGCGGATCGCCCTGATGGCAGGCGGGGCGGTGGAGTGGCCCTAATAGCCCGTACTACTTTTAATTTTCAGCTCCTCCCCTCCCCTCCCATTCCAGATGTGGATTACCTTCTAGCTCGCTCGACTTCACATCAGGTCCCTCTCACTTTTGTTTTAATCTATCGCCCCCCTCAGCCTACTCCCTCCTTTCTTTCTGATATTCAGTCCCTTTTAGCTACTCTGGTGATTAACAATTCATCAGTACTAGTCCTGGGGGACCTCAATTTTTGGCCCAATGATCCTGCTGAGAGCCCTCAATCTAGGGAGTTTACTAACCTCATGTCCAGTCTTAATTTTTCACCGCTTGTCCATAGCCCGACCCACACTCACGGCCATACGCTTGACCAAATCTGGGTACTAAACATCCCGTCCACACCCCCCACAATAGCCCCCTGCTCTTGGTCAGATCATTCCATCATCACCTTCTCCCTCGCCTTAGCCCCGTTGATTAAACCTCAACTCCCCAAAAACACCTGGGTCAGGAAATGGGGCAAAACCGACATGCCTTCCCTTTGCTCGACCTTGGCGGACACCAGCCCAGAGCTATCGGGCCTCACAGCCACCTCGCAGCTGGCCGCCATCGACAACTGGCTGACCTTGGCAGGCGATGAATTTGCCCCCTTAAAGCGTCTTACGGTCAAGCGAGCCCATGCCGCCAACCGCTGGTTCACCTCGGAATTAAAAAAATTGAAGTTGGCCGCACGGAGGGCTGAGCGAGTTTGGAGAAGAACTTACAGCCCTGAGCAGAAGACAGCTTACTTGTCCGTGTTACAAGTCTATAAAAAGGGCATTCTCGAAGCCAAAACTGAGTTCTACACGAATAGGGTAATGGCAGCAGAGTCTCACTCCGAGGAAATATTCGCTACTGTCCACGAACTGGCTTCATCTGGCAGAGCCACGCCTACCATTCCCCCTTCCCAGTCCCTCTGCAACTCACTCAACGAGTTTTTTATTGACAAAGTCTCTAAAATTAAACTTAACATTCCCCCCCCCTACATTTGTCAACCCCTCCCCTCCCCTCACGGTTCCCAAACTGACTACCTTCCCTTTGTTAACCACTGACTCTCTTCCTCCGTTGTTGGTTCGAGTCAAGTCAGGCTCCCCCTTGGACTTCGCCCCGGCTCACATCCTTAGGGAAATCTACTTAGCTTGTCCTATCCCGCCCCTGACTCTTCTCAACGACTCACTTACACAGGGCTCTGTCCCTAGTTTACATAAATCAGCGGTTGTTGTCCCAATTATAAAAAAAACGGGCGCTGACTCATCTTCCCCCTCCAACTATCGCCCCATTTCCCTTTTGCCCTACCTAGCAAAAGTCCTTGAGACTCACGTCACGACCACTCTGAGTGCCCATGTAGAGGCAAATGACTGCCTCTCCTCCCGCCAAGCCGGGTTCAGGCCCCTGCACTCTACGGAGAAGGTGGTGATTTCGGTGATGGACAGGCTACGGGAGGGTATTGACACCAAGGTACCTCAAGCCCTGATACTTTTAGACCTATCCGCCGCTTTTGACACGGTGGACCACTCCATCCTCCTCAGCCGTGTCAGGGCGGCGGGCATTGAGGGCTTGGCCTTCTCGTGGCTTGAGTCATTCCTAGCCGGGAGAACCCAGGCGGTCCATCTAACCGGCTTTGCTGCGGCCTCCCGTAAGGTTGAGTGTGGGGTCCCTCAGGGCTCGTCACTTTCCCCCCTTTTATTTAATTTATACATCTACCCCCTCATCTTTATGTTACAGCAGCTGGAGGTCACGGTGTTCAATTACGCCGACGACCTCCAGCTAATTTTTAATCTTTCCCATTCTCCCTCATCTGCCCAGAATGTCCAGTCAGTGATGAGATTCATCCAGGACTGGATGAACTGCAACCACCTCAAACTCAATCCAGACAAGACCGAGTTGGTCTTGACTGGAGGTGGTTGCAGTCCGTGGTCCCCCTCCTTCTGGCCCCCCTCACTTGGTGCCCCTCCATCTCCTGTACCTAAAGTCAAAACTCTTGGGATTTTTCTGGACTCACAACTTTCTATCCACTCACACATCGGTTCAGTTGTCTCCTCTTGTTTCTTTTCTTTAAGAATAATTAGGAAAGTCTCCCGCTTTTTCTCTCTCCCTGCTTTAAAAATCATCGTGCTGGCCATGGTACTGTCCCGTATTGACTACGGTAACGTAATTTACAACGGGGCCCCCGCTTACGCGATCCACCGCCTGCAGCTGGTACAGAACCAGGCTGCGCGCCTGATTCATGGCCTTCCCAAATATCACCGGGCCAGTCCACTACTAAAAGCTCTACACTGGCTGCCGGTGCGGGAGCGTGCCCTCTTCAAACTCGGCTGCCTCACTTTCCAGGCCAGATCAGGGACTGCCCCTAAATTTATATGTTCTGCTGTCATTCCCTATCTCCCCGGCAGAGAGCTTCGCTCCTCCCATGCGGCCCTCTTAGCTATCCCCCGATTTAAGAAACAGAGGGCGGGTGGTGCGAGGTTCGCTGTCCTGGCTCCAGTATTCTGGAACTCCCTTCCCGTTGCCCTCCGCACCTCGCCCTCCTATTCCCAGTTCTGGAAGGATCTTAAAACCTTCCTATTCACGAAAGCCTACTCTGTCTAACCTTCTCCTACTGCTGCTATCCTCCGTAACGCAATAGCGCCATGAAACCGCTAGGTAAAAGTGCGCTGTACAAATGTTTTTAAATTCAAATTCAAATTCAAACGTCTCTGCGGGCGTGTAATGGGAGGCTGGATCCTGACAGACCGGGGTCAGCTACGTTTATACGTTTAATAGGGTAGAGCAAACTTCCTTCATTGATTATATAATGATGGAAGTAAAATATTGGGATAGGCTGATGGAATTTAGGGTCCTACCCAGGCAAGATAGCGACCATAATGCTCTCGTCTTAACACTCAAGTCAGGGAGTTTTGGGCTGACAAACCCTGATGCCGAATCTACCACTGAAATCTTGCCCCTTATGATAGCAAACAATAGGCGTAGGGTTAAATGGCCTCATTCCAGGACTCTCCCATCAAGCTTGCTGAAATATATCAGAGAGCTGTACCTCTGATCATTGAGATGGGAGATTTGGGCCCCAGGGTAAGGCCGTGGAAATCCATAAGCAGTTGGCTCTCGCCCTGGTGGATGTGTTCTGTCCGGAAGGAGGGAATAAACGGCATCGGGCTAAGACACACCCCTGGTACGACGCCTCCTGCAGGAAAGCAAAAAAAGACCTCCTCTCGGCAATAAAAAGACAGTGCAGGGATTAGGATATTCCGATTGCTTTACAAAAAGGCAATTGTTATGGGAAAGAGGGATTGGGAGGAGACAAGGTGGGAGAAGCGGAGATCTGCGCTCCTTTGTAAGGACTCTAAGTCGTTCTGGGCTATTGTTAGCTCAGGCGCGAATGGGAGAGGTGTAGCTGTTTCCCCGAATATTGCACCCTCAGTGTGGGAGGCACACTTTGGGGCACTATATGCAAATTTGGAGCTAGATCATGTGCCCCTCCTAGGTTCTGAACCCTCCCAAGAGCATAGTTTGCCAGGGATGATGGATCTGTCCTCGGGGGAAGCTATGGGGCCTCCTCCGTCCACCGCCCCAGACCCCCGCCCTGAGTATCGACTGTTGGCGCCTCGGGCGAGGGACGGTGGTTGGATTACCGGTATGTCCTGGACGAGTGCCATTCTGTATTGCCAGAGACCTTCGCCCTGAGGGAGGTAGAATCTGCCATGGCAGGGTTGATGGATTTGTCCCCGGGGGAAGCTACGGTGCCTCCTCCGACCGCTGACCCAGACCCCTGCCATGAGTATCGATTGGTGGGGGCCTCGGCCGACGGGTGGCGGTTGGATCACCGGGATGTTCTGGATGAATACCATTCTGTTATGCCAGAGACCATTACCCTGAAGGAGGTAGAGTTTGCCATAGCAAGGCTACTCTCCAACAAAGCTCCTGGCCTTGATAAATTCCCTGGGGATTTATTTTGTTCCCAACCTAAAATATGGGCACCATACTTGGCTATCCTGTTTAATGCGATTCTTATGGGGTCTGATCCACCAGACACCTGGCTGGGAGCTGAAATTGTCCCCATTTACAAGAAGGGTTGTCCATTAACGCCATCTAACTATAGGCCCATTAGCCTTATAGATACAACACAAAAGCTAATGGGCAGGATCGTCTTGGACAGGATCCAAGGGTGGATGGAGGAAAATGAAATATTGTCTACACGTCAGGCTGGGTTTAGGTCAGGTATCTCAACCTTGGATCAAATATTTTGGTTGCAGGTCTTATTTTGGAAAACGGCAAGAGTGGAGGGTGGCAGCCTCTACCTTGTCTTTGTTGACCTGTGGGCCGCTTTCGACCTTGTCCCAAGGGAAAAATTGTGGAAAGTGTTGGCAGATCTGGGTCTCCCGCCCTATCTATTGAACATCTTAATTAGATTGCACGCTGGCAATTATGCCCAAGTTAGCTGTGGGAGACATGGAGATCTCTCTGCACGTTTCCCTGTCCTAAAGGGTGTGCGACAGGGCTGTGTCCTGGCTCCTACGTTATTCTGTCTTTACATCAATGGCCTCGTGGACATTTTAAACAGTGTAAAAGACAATGGCGCTCCCAGGCTGGCCACTGGGCGGGTGCCCGCTCTGATGTTTGCGGATGACACTTTGTTGTTATCCAAAACATCATCTGGCATCCAGCGTACTTTGCCGGGTTTGCAACATTCTGTGCCTCGCGTGGATTGGAGGTTAACTTGGATAAAACCAAGTTTATGATCTTCATTCCCCCAAGGCAGACCCGCCCAAATCCCGTCCTGAATGGTATTCCCCTGGAAAGGGGTCAAAACTTTTGTCTATCTTGGCATTACCTTGACGGAAGATTTCGACTGGGGCCACCAAATCACTAAATCAGCTCTTAGACGATCACAAATAGTAGGGGTTATCAGCAAGCTCCATAGAACATCAGATTTTAAAACGGTTGCTCTGGTTCTTGAAATTTATAGGCTCCAGGCCAGAACAGCCTCAATGTATGGCGCTGAACTTTGGGGACATAAGAAGACATCTAGCCTTTTGAGGGTCGAACAGTCCTTTATGAGGAATCTGGTGGGCCTACCACAGAGCACACCACTCACCCCTTTACGATTGGATCTGGGACTGGAGTCAATAGAGGAACTGGTAGATGCTCGGCCCATGCTCTATTGGAAGAGGTTCTGGTCAGTACCGGAACTGGCACCCTATAGAGCAGAATTCTTGGAGGTTTGGGGACAATTAAAAAGCAAAAACATCCCTTGGCTACTCCACAATAAGGTCCTTACTACCCGGGTTGGCTTGCCTCAGCTATGGGAGACCCCTGAGGTGAGCTGTCCGAGGATGCCCAGATCCAAGCTGTTAACCCTGTTGAAGCGACAGAACTTACTGGCCTTACAGAGATCAGCAACCCTGGGCAGGCTGTCTGTAGAGTTCGAGAAAACAATAATAGAGTGAGGGTTTTTCACTCAAATGTGAGGTGAGAACTCCTAGTCCCCTGTAGAGATTATAAACAAAACAAATGGAGGAGTGCCCCCTGAAGGCGAGACAGAGAAAGTCTCTGCGCCTGAAGCTTAAGGCTTAATCAAGCACTTGTGCCCAACCTTATCAAAGGACATAGCATGTCCTTTTAGAAGACCCCTCACTCACCAAACTAGTTGGTGACATGCTTCATCATCGGGGTCCCACCCTGAAGGCCGAGTGCCAACAGGGTGTGCTACGACACCTGATTACAGTGGAGCGGGTATTTTTTCTCTTTTTATATGTGCAGTGATAAAAAGGGGTAAGTGATTTAAAAAGGGCCAGATCTACTCACTTCAAGACTTTATTCCTGAGTGACTGGACACCTTGGTAAAAGAAATGTGACACCTTTGTCTAATTAAGTAGACTACGGTGTTAAAGACGTGTAGTGTTTGATAAAATAGCGACATGTGCTATGTGATTAAAATATAAGTCTTAGGTCTACGTGTTTCAACCTCTTATGATTGTGGGTTTTCGTCAGGACCAGAAGGAAAAAAAGAGAGAAGGATCTGGGTGGTACGCACACGCTAAGGAGCACCCTGCCCTCGATCCGTGAGGAATGGGAACACAAAATTGTGTCCCTATACAAAATGTAGTCTTCTCCCCACTCTGGAAGAAAAACTCATAGGGCGATAAGAATCCGCCTCATGGGTGTTCGTGGTCCAAGGGCGATGCTCGCGTAATTTGCGGCTTCTGTTCCTCGGACTGGTAACCTACTTGGTTCCATAGACGATACGCCACTCGATGATGATGAAGCATGTCACCAACTAGGTTGGTGAGTGAGAGGTCTTCTAAAAGGACATGCTATGTCCTTTGATAAGGTTGGGCACAAGTGCTTGATTAAGCCTTAAGCTTCAGGCGCAGAGACTTTCTCTGTCTCGCCTTTCGGGGGGAACGCCTCCATTTGTTTTGTTTATAATGTCTGTAGAGTTCCTCTTAGTAAAATCAGAATCATGACTAGAGGAATTCCTAGATGTAATTCAACCCCCTCTTGCGAGGAAACTATACACTCAATTGAGGCACGGCTGCCTGCCAATCAGGGCATTTACCTCGAAATGGGCTAAAACAGAAAATGGATCTTGCCCGGCATGTAATTATTTTAGAGAAGATGTTCCCCATGTCATGTTCTTGTGTCCAGCGTACACAACAATAAGAAAATGCTGGCTGATCCCATTATGTAGGAACTTGGGCTTCAGATACTGCATGCAGGCATGCAGAATTCTAATGTATGATACCTCTCCCCCAATAGTCTTTGCTGTATCCCGTTTTTTATTTGGTATGTGGCACAGAAGGAAAGGCTTTGTTTAATATCATTGTATAATATCCTTGATCAATTTTAAATTTTACCTTACCTGCTTCTTGGTAACTTCTGAATTTAATTAATTTTTATGACTAATGTCATGTGCTCATTATTTATTATTTTAACTAACTGTGCTTTGTATGTATTTTATCTGCACTTTTATGGTCTTTGACCGAAATAAAATTATCATTGGATTGGATTGGATTACATACCACCACTCTCCCGCGGCAGCTGCGCAGGTTCTTCTGAATCTGCAAACTGAACTCTGTGCCACAGCCATGAAATAACGAGACATAACATCAGTGACTTTGCTGGTTACTCGGCCACAACAAGTAAAGGGGTTTCTGGCACAGAATCAGGCCACAATGTCTTAATGGCTCTTTTTTATGTAACCTTGGAGGAAAGTTGTATACGATCAGGCCACAATGTCTTAATGGCTCTTTTTTATGTAGCTTTGGAAGAAAGTTGTATACGATCCTCAGAGGTGGGAGAGGGGGGTGACATCATCTTCGGCTGCACCTCCTTTCCACCCTAGTGATGCCCTTAAACTAAAAAAAAAATGTAGGAACACACATCAGTAACATTGGACCTGTCGCTCTTTGCGGGATCATCCCTAAACATATTTTACCTTCTCTCCTGTTTTCTGAAGCCATTTTTGTTGGTTCTTAGAGCTCTGTGCACTTTACCACCGCTAACCAGTGCTAAAGAGCTTGCACTCTTTCCTTTACACATGGTAAAATTGGCCTACACCCAATTGGAAGAATTTAATTTATGTGTAGGTCCCTAGAAATGTGATTCTATATGTACCCTGGGCCTGTAAATTAAATGCTGCTAGTGGGCCTGCAACACCTATTGTGCCACCCACTTAAGTAGCCTATTTAAACATGTATCATAAAGGCCTGCCATTGCAGTCTGTGTGCGCAGTTGTAAAACTGCCATTTTTACCTGGCAAAATGAATCTTTTGCTAGGCCTAAAAATATTCCCTTTTAATACATAAGCCACCACTAAGGAAAACCCTTCCTGAACCGTCCACAAGGCAGGA
The DNA here is from genome assembly GCF_964261635.1 of Lissotriton helveticus. Classification (NCBI taxonomy): domain Eukaryota; kingdom Metazoa; phylum Chordata; class Amphibia; order Caudata; family Salamandridae; genus Lissotriton; species Lissotriton helveticus. The sequence goes on from NC_136059.1 coordinate 1,377,403,057, forward strand.
TGCAGTATGGAGAGTGCAGTTTATTTAAATGGTTTGGCATATATTTTAAGTTGCATATGTCCTGGAATAGGCAAGGCTCATTTGCTACCCTTGTTCTTTGTGTGATTATTGGAATTTTTCACAATCCCATGACTTCAGTGATGTAACATTGATGGCAGCACCCACACTCTCCAAAGTGTTCCAGTGCCACTGGCCTGGGTACCTTTTTTGTGAAAGTTTCATGCTTTTCTGGCCTGGGTGCCCTGTGTGACATTTCTATGCTTTCTCGGAGCTTATGTGTGACGTTTCCATGCTTTCTGGTCTGGCCTGGGTGCTTATGTATGACATTTCCTTTCTTTCTGGCTGCCTGGGTGCTTATGTGTGACGTTTCCATGCTTACTGGCCTGGACGCTTATGTGGTACATTTCAGTGCTTAATGTGTGACAATGTGAGTGACAATTTATTGAAAATAAAAAAAAAGAATATGAGAATGTAGTATATACGCTGTAAAGTTTTGACGTTGAAACAGTCTTAAAAAAGCCTAAAACGCATGGCACTTTTGACTGAAAAGACAAGAGTGACCCGAAGGGTGTTGGGATCATTACTGTAAGGGCCCTTGGAGAGTCATGGGCAGCAATGTATGCAATTTCACTCTCTCTTAGACTGACCCAGGGAGTAGCCCCTAGGCTGTGATTTCACTCTGTAGTGTGGTATCTCTGAGCATGTCCTAGGGAGCGGCCTCTTCTTCAGTTGTGATCTTATTCTGTTTCACACCATGCATCATTCTGTTCAATGAAGCAGTCTCTACTTCTGTTGCGAGTTTAGCTTGTATAGAGTTTCTCTAAGTCTGTCCTGGGAAACACTCTCTTGAAGAGTTATGATTATGATATCACTCAACATTGTGCAGTCTGTTCGTGAAACATGATCCCACACTATAGTATGCTATTTCTTAAACTGCACTGCAGAGAAGTCTCTTACTTTGTCTTGGACACCACCACTTCCATGTGATCTCACTCGACCATGTGCAGTCTCTCAACAAATTCTGAGAACCACTCGGAAAAATAATTTTAGGCTATGTCGATACTTTTGTGAATCCCAGGCATGTGCGGATAAACTGTTAGAGAGAAGCATTCAGAAGAGAAGACACTGATATCATTATTAATGATGAAACAAAAAAAGTAGTTCAAGTGTTAATTATAATAATTCCCAAATGAAAACGTGCATGACTGAAAGGGAGCCAATTATTGAGCATTCTTGAGTTGGAATTATTTACATGTTTGAAATTCATAAGGAGTGTCTGCAAGAGAGTGAGTGATCCTATCTTTACCACATAATAGCTGCCTGAATCTGTGGGATTTCCTGTTTAAGAAATGAAATTGTGCAAAGCATGCTCTACGCACAAGTGACACAACAGTGTCTGTACACGATATAACCAAGCCCCATGTATTAGGTGTTTGTTAACTATAGTTTTTCTCCCAGAAAAAACATCACATATCTATGATTGTAGTATACTTATGCATTTCATGTGGATACCTTGAGTGGTGGCGTCCGTGACACCTTGTCACAAGAATAGTAACACAGAAAACTTGTCAGATTGATATCGAATCTAGCCATTTCTTTTATTTCTGGTATCAATAGTTTTGATATGTGCTGACGTATACTAAGGGATATCTTGTTTCAAATTTGTTATCAGTTTGCATCTGCTTTGAAAACACTCTTGTCCATCATTTTAGATTTTCACTACGGATATGAAAGGTGCTGAGAAGAGAAAATCACACAAGAAAGGAGGAGCTGAGTGAGAAATTGAAAAATAAAAACATGCAAGAGAATGAAGCAAGTCACTACCAAAAGTTACTGATATATATATTTATTTTAAACCAAAACAGCTTTTTTCAACCGTACTTGTCATAAAAAGCATTGCTACATAAAATACAGTATGAACAATTAAAAATATCATACATTTACATTATTCAATCGATATCAATTCATCATGTAACAGTTAAAAGTTAATTCATGTGGTTAAAAGTCCCTTCAACATGCAAATATTAGTGATAAAAGCATTACAATAGATGGGCAGGACAAAAGCTCATGAAAAAGACAAAAAGGCGTACAAGTATCAATATCAATTCATTGAGAACACCAACAAGCAGCAGCTATTTGATATGGACGTTACAATAAATGAACTGGACCAGAGCTCAAAATAAAGAATAAAAATATGCTGGTATCACCCCATGGAAGCGGGAGTGATGCCAGAGTTCACAAAATATCAATTCATCATAAGACATTTAAAAAGTCACAGCATATCAATAATACCGAAGAGAACAGTAAGGTTTGGATTGTATAAAGGTTGCTATAAGTGTGCAGAACCAAAGTTCAAAAGTGGAAAACAGGTGGCTTCCCAAACAAGCGAAGGTGATGCTGATGTTAGTAACTTCCAATTTAAGCCATTATCTTTTATTGCTGGATTAATCTCATTTACAACAAATTTTGATCTTATACACCACATCCACCTTAGGAATTCGGATCGCGGGATTGCATAACAAGATAAAGGGTCGGTGGACAGAATTCTGAGCGCAACACTTTTTGTCTAGTACCCAGATTCTTACAGGTCTGAGCTAGCCAGACCTTACGAGGAGCTGCATAGGCGGGGCATACAAACAGAATATGGAGGTAGGTTTCTGCATGCTCTGTGCAGATGGGACATTTGTTATCTCCCAATGGAGCCCATGTAGCTGTAAAACTTTTTAAAGGGAGAGTACCCATTCTAAATTGAAAATAAAGGTTACAGTCAAGGGGTTTTGTTATTATATCCCAATAATTTTAGAAACTAGGACAAGGTTTTAATGTTAAAAAACTCCCTGTCATTGTAGTGGTATTGCTGGTTCATGCGATGTTTTGTCCCACCATTTTCCAGTATCTTTCCTTTACCACTTCTTTAGATAAGAGCTGGGTGCTAGATGGATTTTCCCACAAATTAGACAATCCCATACCAACAAATGCCCTTTAAATGTGGTGTAGCCAGCCTATTTTATAAAAACGGTCAGCCTCAATAGCATCCCTAAGACCGTTTGCAAAAGTGCTCAGTTCCGGGGTACTCCATATTCTATGCCAGTATAAGATGGGACAAAGCCTAGCTATATCTAGCTAGGCTTCGTTATATCTACAAACAGATTCCTTCCTAAATCATTAGCAATGGAAGGATAGGGGTGCTTTGTGGTAGGCCAGTGAGTGTTCGTAGAAACTTGTTTTCTGCAAGAGCTAGCTTAGACAATTTCTCGAACACCCATAGTTCCGACCCATACAAAACTGAACTCACCACCTTTGCGTTATAGATCTGCAGTGCTGGACTTATAGGTTTTGTCAGGGATGTTCTAAATTCATTACTTAAAGCTGCCGCTAGCTGGCGATGTTTCAGTGCCATGGTTTCAATATGAGGCCTCTAGGACATCTTTTTCTCTTGAGTAATGCCTAAGTAGGTGAAGACATTTACTTGCTCTAGGAGTAGACCCTCCATGTTAATTCTACCCCTAAAAGATCTATGCTGATTGAAAATCATGAGTTTCATTTTAGCTGCATGATCTTTATCCCTCGAAGCTTGCAAAAGTCTTCAAACAATGTCAACACACGCTGTAAGCCACTAGGTTTGTCATCGGAAAACATCAGGACTGATATTTTTAGTCCCAAAAAAGATTTGGTTTCTTTCGAAGGCGGCAGCACATCCACCAGTTTCAGTACTGAAGGTGCTGAACAAACTGCTGAAGGCCAAAGAACTGAAATAGGCAGTGAAGGTACCGTAAGTGAGGCAGCTCCCAAATATATACAAGGTTTAATTGAATTAGAAAGTGATGTAGATTCCAAAGAGAAGTGCCAAGAAGACCCTGTATTTGAGAAATCAGCATGTGCTCATGTGACTTTAACTCATGCAACTTTTGGAAAGAGGAAATCGCACAAGAAAAGAGCAGCTTAGAAAGAACGTGAAAAGAAGAAAAAAATACAAGTGAAAGAAGCAAGCCATTACCAAAATGGACTGATATTTCTAGGCTAAAAAAAGATGTGGTTTCTCTTGAAGGTGACATCGCATCTACCAGCTTCAGAAGTGAAGCTGCTGAACAAACTGCTGAAGGCCAAAGGACTGAAATGAGTAGTGATTCTACAGCAAAGGAGGCAGCTCCCAAGTCTATAGAAGGTTAGATTGAAATATACAGTGAAGAAGATTCCAAAGAGAAGTGTCAAGAAGACCCTATAGTTGAGAACTCAGCATGTGCTGATGTGACTTTGACTGATCCAGTGGAGGACCAATGGTTTTTAAGACTAACATCTGAAACTTTCAATGCCTTTTTAAAGTTTCATCCGTGTCAACCAGATGGTCAACGTTGGAATATTAAACGATTATATCAGCAAAAAAATGGGAAACCAAGACAGTCGTTGACTTATTCTAACAAAGCTGAAACCTTTTTCTGTGTGGTATGTCTAGCCTTTAGCAAACAGACAGATAGAAGTGTTTTCATGATGGCTGTTCTGATGAAAGACATATGTATCAAAGAATCAATGAGGACGAAGACAGCATCCTTCATCACAGTACTTCGGAATCCTTCATGATGCGATCAAGAAATCTAGATACATATAGCCATCTTTTTAAAAAGCACACAACTGCAAAACAAGAGGAAGTCAAGCGAAAATGTGCCATTTTTGAAACAATAGTGGGAACAATAAAACTGGCAAAAGCGGTCTGAGCTATCAAGCAACAACAGAAGCTACCTACACCTTAGAAGATGAAACATTGGATCATCGAAATTTTGTGGAACTTCTTAAGTATCTTAAAAAATGTGATCCATTATTGAAAAGCCATCTTGAGGATGTCATTAAAAAGAGTAAAAAACATCATGAGGTTGCAAAGAGTGGTGAAGGGCGTGGCAATCTGGTTACTATGATTTCAAAAACAACTGTGAACTCTCTCATAGATATTATTTTCACATTACTAAAAGAGGGTATCGCTGATGAAATCAGGGAAGCTGAAATGTTCTCAATACAGTTGGATCCAACACAGGACATAAATGTTGTGGACCAGTGCTTTATTACGATCAAATATGTGTCCAATGTTGTCAATGAACATCTCGTGTCTGTTGTGAATAGTACAGACAACTGGAAAGGCATTGTGTAAGCTAGTTTGCACTGCACTTGAATCCATTAACATTAATGTTGCAAATTGTGTTGGTAACTCAGCAGATGAAGCCTCTAATATGCAGGGACAGTATAATGGATTCACAGCATGGCTGACTAAAAAAGCACCTGATTAGCTTCATGTGTTGTGCTACGCGCATGTACCTAACCTTGTCATAACTGATGTACTAAACTCTCTGTATCTGCAGTACCACTGTTTGGGCTGGTAAATTCTTGTGCTGTATTTGTCAGGGATTCATACCTTCGAGTGAACGTGTGGCGAGACAAAAGTATAGAAGCACGGTTTCGGTCCATCTCTATAATTGGAGAAACAAGATGGTGGGCCAAAGATGTAGCACTCAAAACAATGTTTGGTCTACACAATGACTCAATCAAATCTGTGCACCTTGAGGTTCTTCAAAATATGGAAGAGATATCCAAAACAGATAACTTCAATGATGAGATCAGATAGAAAGCTGTCTCATTTCTAAATTCACTAGTTACATTTGACACCATTTTAACTGCAAAGATGTCTCTGTTTATTTTTCAAAATACCACTCCTTTATCTCTGTACTTAAAAACACAAGGTATTGATGTACTGCAGACATATTGAATGATAACTAAAACCATTGATTCCCTACAGCAACAGGGTCAGGATTCCAGTTGCATAATGGATGCTACGAACAAATGTATCAATTGGGCAAAAGAAAAATTGGCTCAGTGGGATAGCGAAATTTTGATTAAAGTTGACTTCCCAGCGAATCGAGTAAGCAGAAAGAAGATAATGCTTGGCGAAACTGCGACTGATTAACCCATCAGGTCAACTACTGATAAATACAGGATAGAAGTTTATAATGCTGCAATGAAAAAAGTAGTTACCAGCCTCCAAAGTCGATTCACAACTCATGGTCAGTTGTTTGCAGATATGGCACGCCTGGACACCAAAAACTTTTAAGACATTCTCAAGAACTTTCCCCATAATGCCCTTCAACGACTAAGTTGCTTACCAACTAGAATTGATCCGCAAGCATCTGTTGAACAACTGCAGATTAGCTCAGTATTGAGGAAGAGTACAATATCATCCAAGAAGTTCCAGATGAGCAAGACTTAGACATCAGTTATCTTAACTTTGAGGATGAGATAGTACAGCACGCTAATGTTGGGCATAAAAAGTCTAAGTGTAAGACTTCCAAGGACTGTATTGCTTACATCTGTAGTTTATTATTGCGTTTTAACATGTACAGTAAAGCCTACTCTCCTCTCTTTAATGCTCATAAGTTGACATTGACTCTTTCCTCCTCTCAGGTGGCTTGTGAAAGATCTTTTCTAAGCTCAAGTACATCTTGAACAAGCTGCGTAATTCTCTCTCCTAGTCATGTTTGGAAGCCTTTATGCTTATGTCTGTGGAAAAAGATGCCTTAATGCGAGTAAGCAATGAGAAAATCATTGTTCTTTTTGTCTCCAAAAGCAAATTGATGCAAAGGATGTTAACACTTTAAAATGTGAGCTCAAGTTCCCACATTTTGAAGCTGAGCACTTTTATTCAAATATTTAATTTGAAGGCTGCAATCTGGACATTAAGAGCATTTGACTTTTGCACGTTAGCGTCAACACTTTGAGGGCAAATTTATAAATATCAAACAGCACTGTGCAATAACCAATAACTCCTTGCATTGGCTCACTTTGAGCCTGCTTTTCACCACGTACTCACCTTTGTACCATAGTGAAAGGCTGTGAGAATTATGTCTAGCATAGGTTTCACACTGAAACAATATCCATCCACTACAAAATCCTATGCTTAGGCTAACTTTAAAATGTTTACTGCACTTTATTTATGCTGTACTGTAGAGCAAACATGCATTTTTGGAAAACCTCAAGAAGGCGTCAGTTTTTGACTAAAATCTAGGTGTACCTTTGTTAGTAGGTAGTGCTTTACATCAAACCTCATGGGTGGTTGCTTGGAAACCCCCACATCTCACTTATGAAACACCCTCTTGACACAAATTAATGCAAAGTAGTATGCAGTTCGATCGAATATAACACTTGTTTGAGATGAAGTATGTTATTATGTTTTTACAGTATTTTATATTAAGGAAATTGATGCGGTCATGTTAACTGTTTAAAATTTCAAAATGGCTACAATAATAATGTTGTGCACTGTTGACTTTACATAAGATGCTTTATTTTAGCACTGTTTACAAAACTCAGGATATAAAAATCATCTTATGTTTGTAAATTGTTTTGAACATTTTTTCATCTAAACCTTTGCACAATTGTTTGAGGTTAAGTGCATTTTTAAATGTCTTTATACTATTTTATATTAAGAATAAATTGGTTAGATTTAAATTCATGTTTCGTGCTGGACACTTCATTTTTTGTGTTCTCTGTAGGAATGTCAGTGATTTATGACTGTTTTGACTAGGTATCCAGGAGCACCATAAGGTCATTATTTACTAAGCTTTAAAAGTTAATACAATTAAATATGTAATGAAATATGTGTTGAAAAATAGAGACAGATAGACATGATGGCTGTTCTGATGAAAGACATATGTATCAAAGAATTGATGAGCACGAAGACAGCATCCTTCATCACAGTACTTCGGAATCCTTCATGATGCGATCAAGAAACATAGATATATGTAGCAATCTTTTTAAAAAGCACACAACTGCAAAGCAAGAGGAAGTCAAGTGAAAATGTGCCATTTTAAAAAGAGTAGTGGAAACAATAAAACTGGTCGGTCTAAATATGTAATGAAATATGTGTTGAAAAATGCATTGTTTTGGCCTTTGGTGTCCGAAAAATTCTTAGGGTGAGAACAATCCAAACCCCGCACAGTAGTGGTCGCTCACTGCGCTTGCTCACCACATACCGTATGGGGGCTGGTCTCACTTATACTTTGTGCTCTCTGATTAACTACATTTGTGTCTATTTTTAGGTGCTCTCTGTAAGAATGTCTATGGGTACATATGACTGGGTAACCTGGTGCTCTTTAAGGTCATCATCTACTATTTACTTTGCTTTGAAAGTCAACCCTTTCCATGCGCAGGCAGGCTGGGAGCCGTCTTTCGCCACAGTGCTCTTATGCACAGGATGGCTCCCGCCGTCCTCGCACACTGCATTTGAAATCCCTCTGGTGCGGGCTCATTTCAGGTTTGGTTTCTAGGTGCTCAGGGGGCTATCTCAGCTCCCTGAGCACATAGAAAGTCAGGAGAGGTATCGTTGGAAAGGGGAGTATCTCCCCTTTCCACCAATGGTACCCATCTCTTGTGGATTTCTACTTGGGGATCACCCCAGGAGGGCGATCCACAAGGCAGGGGCCTAGCAGTGAAAGGGTTAATTCAATTAAATTTGTAATGAACTCTGTGCTGTAAAATGCACCGTTTTGGTCTGTCTTTTTCCAACATTTTCTTGGGGCGAGAACTCCTCCAAAACCCCCTAGTAGTGCTCGGACTTGCTCTACGTGCTCGCTTGCTACGCGCTGGACGGGGGCTGGTCTGGGAAAGTTGGCCAGGGCTACTTTCAGTTCCCAGTCCAGCCCTGGTGATCATAGGTGAGTTTATGGCAAAATCACAAACTCTTAACTTGAACCTCTTTGACAATAGAGAGCCAATGAAGTTGTCTGATATGAGATTTATGGGAAGTTCCAACTGCATTATGGCTACTAATTCTATATTAATCAGAGCTTTTGAAGCTGGTATTTTGGAAGAGCCAAATAGAAACCTTACAATAATGCAGTTTAGGAGATAAGATAGTATCTTCATTAAGGGACCTATTACGATGTTGGGTGGACGACTGGGACTGACCGAGCTCCGGTCGGTGGTCCCGACCGCCAGAATCATGGTGCGGTTCGATTCCAACATTTTCCTATGGAGTATGTGTTACAGCCATTAACCAACTGTAGTACATGCCGCCAAAGGGCAATGGGAGGTAGTGTTACTTAAAATGCCCCCTCGGACACCAACCGTAGGCTGCAAAGGAAAGGAGGCCCCCTGCTAAGGTCCCTCAAGCATGATTTCCAACAGGGTTTTCATGTCGGGAAGGCCAACATGGAAACTCTGCTAGAAACCGTGCATTGTAATCCAGACGGCGTAAACCGCCTTCCATTTGGGTTACGGCTGGTTCTGACTGGCCGACGGGCTCTTTGAGCCCATCAGTACTCAGCCAGAATAACCGCTGGTTTAAATTCCGACCAACTGAATCAAAACCAGCCAGTCAGAATTGAAACCAACCATGTTGACTCTAAGGCCTCCAACCTGAAGTTGGAAGCCCTAAAACCGACATCGTAATAGGCCCCTAAGAGTCTCAAATGAAAAAGACATAAAAAGATATCCCAGCCAATGTTGGAGGACCAGTTAACTTCTTACCAGAAATGGAGCCTAGGGTAGACATTTTGACTGCAGGAACAGTGTAAGCTTCCAAAGAACTACTACACCAGTCTTTGGACCAGTTTTAGGTTGTCCCATCCACACATAAAATATGTAAAAAGAACTTGGTGACTTATTAAACACCGGTCAATTTAACAAGAAATTATCTCACTGGTACAGAATAATCCATATCAACACTTCAACAACAATTATTTAGACTACATTTTTTTAACAGAACATAAAATGTACATTCCTACATTAGTTTTTCACTTATTATTTTAGTGCATACGGTGCAGTGCTCAAATGATATGAATATTTAAAGATGAACAAAAAATCTATCATAGGTTGTCATCTCCTTTGTGTTCATGGGGAAATCTCCAATATTTTATCAGATTTTCTTGTAGAGCAAATCAAGTTACAATTTAAGGCATGTTGTAGAGCTTTTGACCCGATGTTTACTTCATATGTTTCATCAGGAATGATGCCACCTTCAAAAACTACATCTTCATCAATTGTCTCAAAACAAGGGGGGGCGGCATTGTTAGTCCCATCTACTATGTGTGTTAGCATGTTATTGCTAAATTCATGCAAATAATGACTTTAGTTTGTGCACTAACAGCAAGTCACTTGCTGCCGTGCACAAAATGTGTGTCCCTTGGCTTCAAGTGAGTCAAGTGTTCATGAAGACATAGAGCTTGTGCTCTTTGATGGTTTATAAAACATTAGTGCATCCACAATAGGGAGATGTGAATATTGTTGAGATTCAGGAAACTGACCTAAACAACATTGTCCCCTTCAGTAACATGTCGTTATTAAAGTGACTAGAGGTCTAGAGACAGGCGCATAAGTCCTGATGAGGTCCATTGACCCTGTGTGCTATTTTATAATGCTTTACATTTGTGACAAGAGATGACAACCTTATCTCTCCAGCAATCATGGTAAAAACAGTCAAATCACTGCTTTTATACCCTTAATCATGTTAGAATGTCAGTTTTGTGCCATTAGGCGAAGGCTACTGTCTTCTCTTCCTTGTCCTAGGGACTAGTTGCAGTAAACATCCTATGACTTGAGGGTGCTTTAATTCTCAGGATCCTATTTTTAATTTCCCTTTTTAAAGTTTTTTTTATCAAAAATGGTATCGTTTTTATCTCAAACTTAAAAATGGCAAAAGGCCCTCTATTGAAAGCTCCTGAAAGCAAACTGTGGAGATTGTTAGGCAATAATGCACTTGCACTTTATTCTTGCCTTATCTATCTTACTTGGTTCTAATAGAGCCAAAATATAGCAAATGATGTATCTTAGTGATCTTTTCTGTGTTTACAACTTACATTATGAGGTACTTGTCTTTTAGAACCTGGTGTATTAAATATATTTTTTTTATTTGTGAAAACTGTATCCCGGGCTCCACTGTCAAGGAAGAATATGTGTGTATCTTTTATGGTTTTTATAACTGAAATAAAGATTTAAACTGGTTAGAATGTCAGAGATCTGTGCAGCAGGGAACTTTTAACTGGTGTCTTCATTGGGTCTGCCCTGCCACTCCTCAATACTGTTCAGAGTGCCTGTTAGGCACCATGCTCCCCTAGCAAATAAAATCCAGAACCTGTAAAAAGAAGGAAAAAAAATCATCCTGAGTGAATCGATTTGTATGTGGTACCTAACTGATGGGAGGGGGGGGTGGAGCACTCATAAAACCAAATCCGCCAAGGGAAAAAGGAGGATGAAGACTGGGATGAAGAAGCCCAGGACCAGAGTAAAGCAGGTCAAGGAGGATCAAAACCAAGAAGACCCAAAGGTCCAGGACTGAAAGGACCATGATCTGGATAAAAAGTACCAGGGCCAGAGGGACCAAGACCAGTAGGACTAGGGGATCCAGAGAATAAAGCCTAGGTGGACCAGGTCGAGGACCCAGTTGATCAGTGCCAGCACTCAGGGGTATGGCATCAGGACGGGAAGGTTTCGACAAACAGGAACGGAAAAAGAGCTCATTCACATAGGTCCAGGAACAGTACAAGGGCTAGGCAGCGTATAAGACAGCCAGAAGAATCACTACCAGGAGGACATGGATCAGAAGGAAAAGTAATGAAGGGACCAAGAGGACAAAGACCAGAGGGATTAAAGCCAAAAGAAGACCAGTAGGACCAGTATCAGGAGGACCAAACTAGGTGGACAAGTACGAATAGGAATAGGAGGAATGGGGATCAGGAGAAGTAGAAAAAATTGAAAAAAAAGTAGAAAAAAATAGGACCAGAGCCAGGAAGACCAGACCAAGGAGGTCCAGAAAGACCAAAGTTACAGTACGGGGATACCAGATCAAGGGGCAAAATGGAGTACACCAATGTGATCCTAAGCCATGACTATAAACAAATGTTCATAGTAAGATTGCCCACACTCTTATAAATGATTCATAGCAACTGCTTTAGACCGCAGTCCCTTTAGAGACTCCACCTTTTTCAAGCCATTTAAAGTGAATCTAAGTCTCCTGAGCTAAAATGTAGCCTTTTCCTGTCCAAACAGAAAAACCAGAACAACTCTACAATTACATATTTCCTTGTGAATTTCTTTGGAGGCTCATAAGTTACCAAACTCAGTCCTCATACGGTGCACCCAGTTTATCAAATGCCAGCATAAACCTTTCCATCTCTATCAAAGGAGCATGAGGATATATTTTTCATTATCAGACTTTTACTCAAAGCAATAGAGAGAAGGGCAGAAATGGGAGGACGAAGGAAGAAGAGAAAGACGGGAAAACAGTGCAAAAGTGGGGAAGGAGGAAAAAACGAACCTCCCAAAATGAAATAAAGAAACAAGATGAGTGGGGTCGTGGGAGAAAAAGACTTGAGGTGGAATCATCGCTAGGCAGCCTTTGTATTCAACAAGTCAAGTACTTCACAGAACTGGAGATGGGTTTCTAATATTTTCTTTACAAATTTTGCATTGTCTCACAAAAGAAGTGTATTGGGAACCTGCCCATCCTTTAACATAATCAAATTGTAAGCTTGTAGTGTAGTTCCTATCATCCCAATAGGCTCTGCGCATTGGAATAATATCTTCAATAGTATAGACGTAGGACTGGGGTCAACTAGGTCTTCTACTGATGATATTAGACTTAAAGTTTTGTGTTTGCCAGCTAGCTCAGAGTTCTCTAGAAACTTTCTCGAATAGGCAAGGAGGATTTTAACCTCCCTGGATAGACAAGAAGGGATTTAGTTTCTGACAACCATAGAACATGACAACTTTGCTCTCCCCTAATCAAGAGTGTATCTCTAGAGTCGTGTGAAAACAAAAGACAACTTATTTTACTCAGTCAGTTCAGTGCATTCTTAGTTTCACCAGATTGTAGAGAAAAGGAAGAGACGGGCGTGTTCAATAAAAGATGGTATTTATTGATCAGTCTCTTTTCTCATACAAGAGAAATGAATCGCTATTATTGCTATACTTATAGTTAAGTAAAGTGCATACAGTAAAGACAGAATTATAAAATAATACTGAAAAAGCATTGATATGGTTTCTGAGCCATATGATACTTTAACATGGATAAAATAGATATATACATATATACATTTGACTAATCGTACTCAACTGGTGCTTCTAACCACGCCTACCCCAGTGTACCTGACCTAAGCCTAATACGTGGGCGGGAGTAGATAAGTAGCAGTTTAAGTTAAGTTTGTTTTGCCAAGGGACTGACTCAAGAATTCTCTGCAAGGGGTTATTCAGTTCTGTACCTGAGATCTAGAATGGTGGAGGGCTGGTATCTCTTATCCCAGGTCTTGATATTCCAGCTGCCTGCGAGGGCTGCTTGGAAGCGCCGGAGCTGGATTTCTCGGCAGGAGAAAGGCAGCGTCTCGTTCTCAGCGCGTCAGGAAGGCGGGGCAGCGCCTGTGGGCTTCGCTCTCTGCTGGGCTCCTCGGCAAGTCTCGCTGTTCCAATCTCGTCACCACCGCGTGTCTTTGCTTAAGGCAATGTCGGTAATATTTATACCTGAAAGGTGCCGAGATTGACGTAAGGATGGACATATATACGTCAATAAGGATGTCATACGAACGGGTTCGTTCGCACATTCTTTTACTGAAGTTCTCGGTGAAATCAAAACAATGGCTACGGGAATTTCCCAGGTCGTTGTAGGCTTGATTTGTTTTGAGAACTCCGTATTCCTTATCAGGGGCTGGAGGAATAGTGCTTGCCTAATTAGATGGCATGCGTTATGACCTAATCAGATAACGCGCTTCTGTGCCGTGGTGTGGCTTAATCAGATAACGGTTTTTGCACCGTTGGATGGCTGCTAGTTAATTATTAACCAAACCAGGGTCAGGAATAGGGGGATCGATACAGTACCTATAGAAATACATCACAAGCTTAACGCCCTCCCTCTATTTGTCAAACTTCATATCCACTCCTTCACCCTATAATACCAAGCTCAATACTGCACCACCATTGTTTCATAACAACTATGGGGCAGATTTACAAGCCCCTTGCGCCAATTTTGCGTCATTTTGCCCATGTTAAAAATAACGCAAACGTGGCGCACAGGGCTTGTAAATCTACGCCTATAAGACAATTCTTGGCAAGCCTTCTGTAGATGGGGACCCCCTAATGACTAGCTGATTGTGAGTTTTTGCCTGTTCGTTGATGCATCTTTGTGTTTGGTCATCAACACACAATCAGCAGAATACAAAAAAATACCATGAATATAGCCACCAGATTTTTTTGAAAGTGCTGGTTTTTGAAGTTTCAAAAAACCTTTACAGAGATGATACAAACTGCATGGTAGGTCTCATTCTTAAGAGCATACACTGAGCAGTTAACCCAATCAACACCATCAAATACTCAGTGACTTCTTGGTGCAAACTAGGTCAACAGGAGCAATTCTAAGAAGCATCAGGCAGCAAAAAACACATGAGAGGCATAAAAGGGACATAAAAGGGGAAATGAAGGGAGAAGAGGGGAGTTAGTCATTCATAAGGAGAGGATTGTGAGAGCTCTCGCATTGGCGACTCTAATCCCCATCATGAGGGGATCTGGCTGAGGTGTGTTGCACCCTAACTTGGGCCTCCACAGTGGCACTTCGCCGTCGCCATTCTACAGCCGCAAATATGATGCTAGGAGGAAAACAAATATCTTTAGGGTGCGACAGGATGGGCATCAGGTCCCAATACGCAGTCAGCTGATCCTGATAATAAGCGGCATCCTTGAGCCAGTCGGCCAGCTGAGGGACCAGTCAATGAGCCCAATGTATTGCCACCGGCTTCCCACCCAGGAGAAGCAGGAGTGCGGTCAGTTTCCACAGCTCCAGAGGGACCATTTTAGCATAGCCTAAGAGAGTTATCTCGGGAGTGTATTCCAGCAACAGGCCTGTGAAATCATCAATGGCCTCAAAGACAGACTTAAGTGTATGCAAATGGGACATGTTCATGCCCCAGCCAAATGCACAGCTATACACCGCCCTTGCGGCATTCAAAATTTATACCATTATTTATCCAATGTTCATTTACAAAATATTGCTCATTTCTCCAATATTAATCTGTTGTACTCTTTTTCCATTGCGAATGTCCACGTGTAGAACTTTTTGGCCATTATTTTCAGGTTTCTGATACTCATTGTATGTCCATCCGGACTAATTCAATAAATACGATTAATGCCTGGCTCATCATAGGCAGTGTTTATTCCATAAAAACCCAATGCATTTCGGGCGACGCAGCACCCTTCTTCGGGGGTCACTAGAAAATAATCAAACATGTACCAGATTACTCATCCATTCTTACATTATTTCTTCATATAATACAATGCAAATAATTTTTATTCATATAGAGGTATGGACAAACCTAGTAATATCTGCACTGTGAACTAACGATAAACGTCATGTCTCTCTGGCTATTCAATCATGCTAATCCTTGGTTCCCCTCCCTGTGCTCATAAAACCTAAAGCACATTATGCGTGCTTGTCTGTTCCATTCTTTATGCATCCAACATCCCCTGCGTGTTAACTAGTAAATCACCACTTTTGTGTTAAGCTCTCCAACCCTCGACCCACGATCCGGAAAGAGTCTTTACATAAACAAACGTAAACTAGATGGCGCACCAGAAATGACTCACTCCGGGGCATGTCCAGACTAAGTAGAAGAAATCTGCATTTACCTCCGAGCATCTAACATAGCGGGCATTACCCACAATGCCCAGTCTATGTGGCTGTTCCAAGGTCTGATATAGTCTGAGCAGATAAAGTACGTCAAATGTAGCCTATAACTCTGTGACAGTGACCTGGCCTGGGCACAGCAGAGATTCCACTGTGCCTCTGGAATGGTAACACCTAAAATATATGCCCACGACTGGCAGGCTCCCGGAACACTCACCGGCACCGACCTCTGCATCCCAGTGTATATACTGGTTATAAGCCTGCATGGGAGGAGTTCACTAGAAAGTCCTCAAGTCCCTGAAATGTGGGGGGCGTACGGGAAATAAAGTGTGGAGTGAAAGCAATGCCACTCTCAGTTGGTAGTATGTGAACCTATCTAAGGTGTAGTGTCGCACTTCTGCAGGGCCTGCTGTAGGGTAATGAAGGAGGCCAGTGGGTATGCGGCCCCTATAGTGGTGAGCTGTAGCCAATACAATCTATCACACGTGCCAGTCTCTTGTATGATGGTTAAGGCAAGGGAATTTTGGGGTAAACATGACATCTTGGCCAGCCCGCTTTCACATCTAATTCCACAACCGCACCATGCAGCCAACCATGTCAAGTGCTGCTCGTGGGTGCTGCGGGGACAGATATAATGCCATATGAAGGGGCATGGGGCAGCATGATCTTGTTTAGCAGGCGCTGTGTGAGTAATAAATTGTGTAGGGTATAGCCAATGAAATGCAAACTGCGCATGCAGATTATAATAGTAGAGGTTCATTTCTGGAGCACCCAGACCCCCTTGCTCAAATGGAAGTGTAAGTACTTCCCTGTTGATTTTTGGTTGGTGCCCTACCCACGCAAGCATCACCACGTGCAACCTAAGTTGGTGCTGAAAGTACATAGCGAGCGTCTGCGGGAGATTAATGAAGAAGAAATATAAAAATTTGGGCAGCACTATCATCTTTGCCAAGGCTAGTTTTCCTGACATGGAGAGCGGTAGTCTTGACCAAGTCGCCACCTAACCCTCCAACTAGTCCTTTAGGCAACCACAGTTAGATCTCCAAAGGTCGTCGGAGTTATGGCTCAGCCAGACCCCCACGTATTTAATAGGTTCACATGCCCAGCTAAAAGGAAGTTGTGAGGTAACTCCTCAATTGCTGCCTTGAGTGGAAAAATCACAGATTTCGCCTAGTTGGTGTTGTTCTCGGATAACCCACTGAATCTGGTGAATTCCTGTATCGGGCGGTCTAGATTATAACGGTGAGGTTTTGATGCATAAGGTGACATTGTCAGCGTACATGGATATCAAAACCACCTGGAGCATGATGTTGCTGGAGCCTAGCCGCTAAGGGCTTCATAGTGATTGCAAATAGGATGGGCGACAGGGGGCATCCCTATTGTGTACCAAGAAACACGGAGAAGGAGGAGGATATCATCCCGTTGATGACGCAGAGGGGAAACATCCTTTACAACGCAACTTTTACCACGCAGTGCCTTTACGACGCAACTTTTACAACGCAAACCATTACAACGCATTGCGCTGGGGGGCGCTCTAGGATAGGGAATAGGTTTAATTTACTGTCCAACACCTTCCCTACTATCCACGGGGACTGAAGTTGGAATAGTAAATTAAACTATTCACTATCCAGCGCCCCAAAGCACTATGCGTTGTAATGGTATGCGTTGCATGTCATTGGCACCATATCAGATCTATGAGAGCGCACTGTAGCATTTGTCAGGGCCACCATAGGGAGCTAGTTCCCAGAATCATGACGGTATGCAGTCCGACAGAGGGGAGAGAGAAAGGGAAACAAGTAGAACAAGGACATATTGAGTGATTAGAATCAAGCATCCCAAACAAAACCCTCCCTTTACCCGCTACAGCCCCCCAACCTGGCCTGCAAACAGTCACCCCACCCTAAACCCAGCCTCAGAGGGCCAACAACGAGGAACAAATAGGGAATCATCCCACAGGGGCAAGCCAGTGTCCCAGCACTCTCCCAGCTAGGAGGAAGCTGGGTGGCTCGAGGGAGGCAGTTGACCGGTTGCCAACGCTCACCAAGTAAGTAGGGACCAAAGTTAATATGTGTATGGAGGTCTGAAGTGGCATGTTCAAACTGTCAGGCCCGCATGGAGGGCCAGATAGCCAGGTCAGCTCAGTTTGAGATCAGAGTGCAGATGGTTGCCGCCCTCCATATCACATGTGTCTTTGCAGTTAATCATTGTCACTGATGCAGCCAGTATCAGCATTCCTGAGGTCAGCCCAAGCCCAGCCGCTGCAGGTCAGAGACCCTTGACAAACTTGGCAGCAGCCTGGTGATCTGTAAACTATGTAGTCTTCCCTGTGTGGAAGATGTGCAACTTGGATGGGTACAGGATGGAGTATTTGGTGATGGTCTTGAGGAGGTAGTGCTTTACAGGCAAGAAGTTCCTTCTGACTAGGGTGACCAGATCTTAAGAACCAAAAACCGGAACAAGTTAGAAAAATAGAAGAAGGACAGCTCTTATCAACATAGGATCACAGAAGAGGCCTTAAGAAAATAAATAAAATGTAATTTCTACAACCAACATCATGCCTCTTAATTAAATTGCTTACAGCTGCTAACTAGCACAGCTTTAGAACACTCAAAAAAAGTGCCTCTCACTGTTTTCAGTCAACCCCTTCTAAAAACCGTGATATGAGCCAAAATTGTCGACATCTGCCAAGACTGCAGGTGAAAAACTGGGATTGTCCCTACTTCTGACAGCCTAGACTGCCATCGTGAAGTCAGGGAAAAAGGACACTTTGTTCCCTTGATAGTTGCGCGTCTCTCTCTGGCAAGCCACAGAACCATATTCTTGTCTCTATAATTCAAGAGACAAGCCATGATGGGGTGGACCGGCATCCCAGGTGGAGGTCCCGGACCCAGCAACCTGTGCACCCCCTCAACTATGCATACAGCAGACATCACTTTGCCGAAAAGGGACTTCAGCATCTTTTCAACATAGTTTTACATACGATTCAGGAAGGTAGATTTTGGCCCCCAAATTATCCTTAGATTGCTCTGTTTGGAGTGTGCCTCCAAGTCCTCAAGTCAAGTCAAAACCACTTTAATCCATTAATTAAAATCATAAAAGATACACAATCAGTACAGACAATTCATACACTACATTTCATCGGATATATTTAAAATAACGTGACTAAGAAAACATTTAATGCAATTTAGAAAAGAACAGAGATTCAACAATCAATCGTATTTAAACATCTCAATTTCCTCAGTCGTACAGCCGCTACAAAATAACTCGCTATGTTAAAAATGTTCCAGGGGTTATCCCGGAGTTGTAAATAAAATAAAGCAGGTTTGGCTTGAAAAAAAACCCTACCCTTAAATAGTGGTATTATACATTTCAATCTAATTTCATGATAATATACACAAAAAAGTGTAATATGCATAGTATCTTGCAAAGAGCTGCTGTCACAATTACAAAAGACTATATACTCCGGCTTGCTCCACCCTTCATAGGATCCCAATAAAAAATGAATCAGATTGAAACGAAATTTGGTTAACAACAAGCGATGAAATGGCCTAGTTACCAACTTTAAATAGGGCTCCATCAGTGGAGTCGTAACTAATAAAAAATGGGCTCTCACAAGAGGTTTTTTTAATTCCTCCGCCTCCCTTTCCTGGGACCTTAAAGAAAGGAAGTGCTTTTTAACCCAGTTGATGTCCCCCTTCACAATACCATCTGGGTTAACAAATAAGTCTGGACGCCCAAGTTTCACTAGCATTTTCTTTACATACGAAAATCACTGTATTTCATTCCCCTTTTCCAACCTGAGGCAATATTTTAAAATCTGACGGTTTAAAACTAATTCAGGGTTAAGCCATGTCTTTAGCCAACAGATAATGGGGGACAAACTAATCTGGTCAGACAAATACCCTGCGGATTGGGGAATGGATAAAAGAGAGCGAAGAAATTTATTTTCCACTTTTTGTAGTTCATCCACATGTTTATACCCCCATAATGCTGCTCCATACAATGCTCCTGCCAGACATTTTGCTTTATATATTGCAAGAATAGCTTCACAGGGTCCACCCCCTAACCGCTCTGCAAAGCTTTGTACTGCTTGTGTTGATCTTCCTAGGGCAGCTTTTTTTGCTACAAACTGGGGGGCCCAGGCGCATCGCTCATCAAATAGGACCCCCAGGTAGGTAAAAACCTTCACCCTTTTTACTTCTTCCCCCTTACAATAAAAAGTCCTTAATTTATTCTTGTTTAACCCCATGGACATTGTATTGGATTTTGCACTGTTTACGGCCAAATCCAAAGAGTCCATAAACTCCCCAAAGGCATTCAGTATCCTCTGTAGACCTATCGGGGTGCGGGCTAATAGGACCGCATCATCCGCGTGTAGGAGGACCGGGATGGATCTGCCACCTATATGCGGAACATCCAGTGTAGCAGTGTCCAGGAGTTTATCTAAGACATTAATATACTGAGTAAAAAGTAGAGGGGCCAGGATGCACCCTTGTCTGACCCCCCTACCAGACTTAAAGTGACGTGTGCAAGAACCCTCGTGAGACATCCTGACTGACGCTCGCAGATCCCTGTGTAGGTCTGCCAGAAAATAGACCAGGCAGGGGTCAAAGCCCAAATCCAATAAAAGCGTCCACAGCTTCGATCTATTTACTAAATCGAAAGCTGTGGATAGGTCCATGAAGCCTAAATAAATGGACCCCTTGGATGCTATAGTATATTTGTTAATTAGCAAATACAGGTTTAGGCACTGGTCTTCAGTACTTCTGCCGGTTCTAAAACCGTATTGGAGGTCGGACAAGATTCCTTTGTCAGTCACCCACTCTGACATTTTATAAAGAATGACTTTTCCCAATATCTTAACCGATGAATCAATTAGGGAAATGGGCCTATAACATCTAGGGTCCCCTCTTTGGCCTTTTTTAAATACGGGGATAATAATAGAGTGGGCCCAAGATGCAGGAAACCCTAAGGCAACAGAAGAATTAAAAACATTAGTTAAAATGTTAGCCCATAATTTAGGGTCACTTTTATAAAAATCGGCATGTACGCCGTCCGGGCCTTGCGCCTTATTACTTGAGGATTCAATTATTGCTTGCTCCACCTCCACAGTATTAAACACTAATCTGGGGTAGGGAGAACTACAAGTTGAGGCTTCAAATGGTTCAAAAACATTATGACTGGCATATATATTTTCAAAATGGATTAACCACTCCTCTTCTGGGATATTAATTTCCAGTAAACCATTCTCTTCATCTGTGAAAAGTGGGCTATTCACGATTGACCAAAATTTAGCACTGTCCCTAAGGACATCTTTAACCATCAAACTCTGCCATGCCTCAGTTTTAATTTCATTTTTATGAGTTGTTATAATTTGTTTATATTCCTTTCTGAGGCCGGCTATTACTATGTTGTTTCTAGGTTTAGTTTTCAGAGCTTTTAACAAATGTTGATGGGCCCTTGAGCATTTTGAGTCAAACCATCGTTTTACCTTGTTAGGTTTAGGCTTAGAAGGGACTGTTAGTTCCCGTACAACCTGTTTAAAAATAATTTCAAAAGCTGCAATGGTTTCCTCTCCCGGGGTGGAACTATCAATACATTTTTGAATTTCATCATTTACCTTTATCATTAGGCTATCACAAAGTAGCTCCGGGAATATTTTTGTCCATTTTAGCCTCCTCCCCTGTTCTTGAGTTATAACGTTAGTTGGACCTTAGCTGTAATATCACCCGGTTATGATCACTAAATGGGGAATATACAGCATTGTAAAAAAATACATGCCTTAATAAGACAGGAGATAAGAAAATAAAGTCAATAATCGTCTCACTATCTCAGCCTTTAAATGTTATGACCCTCTCTGTATCGTCAACAAAACTTGGTTCGTAAAGGTCGACAGAGCCACCCCCTTATGTGAATGTTCAAAATGAGGTAGCGAGGCATGCGCAAGCCCTTGAGATGCTTTTATGCGACAATTAAGATTACATAAATGAATGTTAAAATCCCCCGTGAGGATAAAATAAACAAAAGTAGTTTGCTTTGCTATATCCATTTCTAAAAACTGTGTCAAATAGCTGAGATGTTCATTACATTGCCCACCCTCTTCTGAGTTATAAAAATTTATGATCAAAGTTTCGGAACTACTAGAGGTAGTAATCTCTGCCATAAGACAATTTGAGGAGACACAATCTAATATTTTAACTGTACCCTTCAGCCTCACTGAAATAAGGAACATCAACCCCCCCCCCCCCCCCTTAGCTCTCCCGGCGGGGGTAGGACGAGCTGGCTTGAAATAGGACTTAAAACCATCTACCCAAAAATCATTTTTCAGGTCCCAGGTCTCCTGAAAGGCGACTATTTCATGAGCTGCAATAAATTAAGCCAGTTCTGGTCATCCCTTTTTGACCATAGCCCCGCTATGTTCCATGTCATTAGTCGATAGGGATTTATACCTTCACTAATATTAACATTTTGTGTGAGGGAAGAAGGGGCTTCTCATAATTAGGTCCTAGTCATTCAATATCATTTAACTGAGACAAGGGTGAGAACCTATTAGATAAAGCTAAAGAATCCTTTCTCATGGTCGCTAGGGCGCACAATGATTTAGGAAAAATAGAGTACCCCAGGCTATTTCTATCCAGCCGATGTTCCCTAGTAGAGGTTGTAAAGGGACGACAATCTTCAATACCCGGGCTATTACCGCAACCCGGAACAATGTTATCAGAACCCGTGGCCCTTCTTGTGGGGGGATAGAAATATCTAACGGGACTGCCCTGATTTCTCCCTCTTCTCTCTTTAAAACAGAGGCATCCCACAGCATCCGGGGCGGGTGACAGGGGTTGTTAAAATTCACTATGACACAGTCCCCTTTAGTTACCTTTTGTGTACTCCCCAACCACCCCACCCGTCTTGCCATTATAATATTAGAGGAGATTTCAGTCCCACCTGAACAATTCTGGTTGCACCAATTTTTTGTGTTAGCTAGTAGGGTGTCTATAGATTCAGGTTCTCCCTGTGCTAACGGGGGGATCCCTACTAGTATTACTACCAAAGGAGCTGCTTCAGGGGGAAGGTTAATAGTTGGTTGCTCATCAATAATATTTCTTGGTCGTTGGACCGGATGTATTCCCGGGCACCTTTGAGAATCTGACGTATTTTGCCGTTCTCTCTTGCTGGATTCATTAGTCTGTGAGACCTTCTCTCTATTTTGGACAATGGATCCCCCTTTCAAACACTGTTCCATCCTTGCCTTATCAGGCACCCAGGGACAACAAAACTCATCACTAGAGACATGGGAGCCAGGTTTCCTATTTGATAGATTTGAATGACCTTAGGGGTGCCCATGTGCCTGCTCAGAACCTGCAACACAATTATGTAGGTTTAGGGCCGTATTGATCCGTTCACATTTTTTAACAAGATCCGCAACACAAGTGTTCAAGGTGTCAATAATGTCTTTTGCTATGCTAGTTAATACCAGCTCGAGTCGTGTAGAGAAAAACTTCTCCAACATGTCCCGTATAGTGGACTCCAAATTACTTGCTATTACTCCATCTTCAAACTGTAAAGGATTTTTAAGGACCTTTTTCCGCTTGTCTCCCCTTTTCTGGCCCCTTTTTTTTGGGCAGCTCTCTAGATCTTAGTTTGGCCATTTTCAGCAATTGCCTGGGGTGGTAGAATACTGGGGGCATTTGTAACGTAACAATCGTTTTCAGCTCCAGCACCAACAAGGTCAGTTTCCTTTGACCCTGTACGTATATTAATGATTACATGTGGTTCCAAAGGGACACAATTTACTAAAATAGTGTCCGTAGGGGGGGGCGGGTAGTATAGATGTGGTGGTTGGATCCAGCCCAAGCTCTCTCTCTGCGGATTCAATTTCTGATGACAGGACCCCAACTGCCGAGGTCAAGTAACAAATGATAGAGGATGATTTCCTTGGTACTTGTATCTATGTAATTTCCGCTTACCCATTGTTCTGTGTCACACTGAAGAGGGGTGGCCCGACCCGGCCTCCTCTGGCCCCTGATGGCCACAGATGGCCCGCCCTTTGCCCGGGCTTAGCCCGGCGTCTCCAGTGCGTGTCCTGCGACGCGGAAGGAGTCGCGGTGTTTTTAGCGCCTCCGGGCGTGGAAGTGGGCATGGGTGGGCGGTGAATCCCGCCAAGGATTCTGGGGGTTGTAGTCCCCCCGCTCGGCGGCCGCTTGATGGGCTGTTAGCGGCGGCGGGGGAGAACAGCAACCAAGGGCAGCATGCGCTCACAGCGCGAGATTGGCGAGCAGTGTCGTGGTCCTAGAGGCCCTGGTCAAAAGGAGGCAAAAGGTTCCCAGATACAGGCAAGATTGTTTTTAGAATGTCTCCCAAGTCCTCAATTTAGTTGTAGATAGCTTCCAATACCTTTTCCATTTGAAGCAGCTTCCCACTACTCCACAGAAGTGTGCCCATCCAGGCCCAGACCACAATCCGAGGGTACCCGGAGGTATCTGCCACCCTGTATGCAGGTAATTTGGGTCCTCTTCCACCGCTGACTCAAGCATCCGGACGGTCAGGTAGGGCCTGGGTCTGCAATAGAACAATATGTGCAGTCAGAAATCAGGAGCACCTCACCACCTAGGCACTACTACAGCCCTGGCCCCAAGGCAACATACGAGGGCCGATCCTCCGCTGCAGTCTCAAGAGCGCTCCCAACTCGGCAGCCGGACCTCACCACTGCCCACCGACAGACGGGCCAACACTCCCATGTGGAGCCACCCACAGTTCTTCAAGCCTTGGCCTGGGCAGCTATCACTCATCCCAAACAGCCCAGCCAGATCTTCCCATGACCATTGTTAGATTTGGGTGTTTCTAGTTGGCACAGGTAGGTACTTGTGACAAATAGGGACCCTTGCCACTAGTTAGGGTAAAGGGGATACACTCCTAAAATAACCCCTGCTCACCCCCTTGGTAGCTTGGCACAAGCAGACTGGCTTATCTCAGAGGCAGTGTGTAAAGCATTTGTGACCACATATTGTAATCCAGTGACAACACTACAAATGGACACCACACAAGTTTGATATCAAAAATAAGTATTATGTATATCAACTTATCACAAGACCACAAACGACAAAAATCCACAATACTATTACTTTAAAATGATAGTTTCAGCTTAATGCAGTTCAGTTGTTAAGATGCGACACTGTGCGTCAATGTACCTTACGATGTGTTCCGCTTCCACAACAAGCAATGTTGCAGCGATGGAAATGCGGTGAAGTTCGGGTGCAAAGAAATAAAGATGATGCTCTTTCCTTGATGCAACACGCTTTCTGGTGATGGGGCGGTGTCTGAAGCGACGTCGGTCCTCTTCTCCGGTGATGCGAGATACTTTACTCGATGCGAGCCGCGACTGACCCTGCGACAAGCTTCCCAGTGATGCGACGGCGTCTGCGGTGACGTCGATCCTCTCTCCTGGCGATGCGAGTTGCTTTCACAATGAGGCGAGCTGCGGCAGGCCTTGCGACACTCCTCCCGGTGATGCAGCGGCGTCTGCGGCGACGTCGATCTTCTTCTCCGGTGATGAGCCGCGACAGGCCCTGCGACACGCTTCTTAGAGATGCGGAGGAACCTGCGGCGAAGTCGGTCCTTCTCTCCTGCGACACGCTTCCCATAGATGCGGCGACGTCGATTCTCTTCTCCGGGGATGCGGGCGCTTCGTGTTGGAAAGTGGCAGCGGCAGTTCTGCAACATGCTTCTCGATCTTGAGTCGCGTTTCCAGCTCCTTGAAACACGCAAATCCCCCACAAAGTCAGCACAGCTGCAGGCACTTCAGGAAGACTCTTGGGGAGTTGGATGTTGAAGTCTGTTGTCCCTGAGACTTCAGCAGGAGGAAAGCTCTGTTCCAAGCCCTTGGAGATCCTTCACACGTTGAAAGTAAAGCACACAAAGTTCTTTCTCCTTTCTTTGGCAGTCAGGCAACCACTGTAGGCCAATCCGCCAAGCAGCACTTCAGCTTAGGGATAGTCTATCCTCAGTTTCTTCAGGTTCCTCTCCTCAGCAAAGGTTTCTTCTTGTAGTCTAAAAGTGATCTAATTTCTTGGGATCAGGGTCCCAATATTTATACCCCAAAATCCTTTGTTCTCTGAGGGGAGAGGGGATTTTGACTAGTCCAAACAAGTTCCGGAGCACTCTGTTTACTAGACTCCTTCTTTCCTTTCACAGTGCAGGGCAGAAACATCAGACGCCCCACAGGAGGTGGAGCCAGCATTGTGGAAGGAAAGCACAGCCCTGGGGCACTTTGTTGACAGGATTCCTTCTCTTCTTTCAGTGTGCAGGGCAGAGACATCAGACACACCACAGGACGTGGAGCCAGCATTGTAGATGGAAGGCCCAGCCCTATTGAGGTCCCAGGTGCAACTCCTCCATCCCATCTAGATGCAGATCTCTCTATTCACCACTGGGCTGCCCCAGCCTGTCTCCTGGAATCCCCCAGCCCTGTCACTCACAAACCCAGACAAAGGAATACACAACATAGCAGAGGTAGGCTTGAAAGTTTAGGCAAGAAAATACCTACTTTCTAAAAGTGGTATTTTCAAACACAGAATATTAAAACCAACTTTACCATAAGATGTATTTTATTATTCTGAGCTCAGGCATACTAAACTCAAATTTCTACCATGTTCTCTGAGTCAGTTAGGATTATAAAATGTAATAGTTTTAACAGCCCATTCTGGCCTATGGAGAACAGGTAGCCTTGCAATAGTGAAAGGCAAAAATGGCTGTAATTCACTATTAGGACATGCCACACACATCAGGGCTTGTCCTACCTTATACTTACAATGCACCCTGCCCTTGGGCCTAACATAGGGGTGTCTGATATGAAGAAAAAGGAAGGTTTAGGGACTGGCCAGTGGGTGTACTTGCCCAGTCAGCATGACAGTACCAGACTGTACACAGGCTCTGCAATGGCAGACCTTAGACACATTTTATTAGGCTGCTTCTGTGGGTGGCACAACCAGTGCTGCAAGCCCACTAGCAGCATTTGGATTACAAGCCATGGGCACTCCTGGTGCACTGTATTAGGGTCTGACAAGTAAACCAAATAGTCAATCATGGAATCACCAATCAATACATTCATTTACAATAGGGAGCTCTTGCACTGTGGCACTGAACAGCAGTGGCACAGTGCCCAAAGCATCAAACACCAGCAAAAACACATGGGGCAACAGCAAAAAATGGAAAGGAGACCCACGCCAATGGTGCCAGGTCTAACAACCATGCAGTCAGCTTGCCCATCTCCGAACAGCCAGACGTGAGAGTGGCTGCCACATGGGGTCCCCAGCCACTAACCTGCAGTCCATGTGTCATCACCAGTCCACATCTTCATCCCCCTGCCAGGGAGGCCCCTCTCCCAGTGCTACTCTAGCAGCCCCAGGCTGACGCATCACTCACCCATTACTGGACTAGGCTGTGGTATCGTCCCCAGCAGGCAGCGCCATCCAAGCTCTCCAATCACCAGTGAAGACGGGGTCCAATCTCATGCCAAGGGGTCCAATCTCATGCCAAGTGGTCCCCTCTGGCTCACAGCCTCGGCCTTCAACAGAGGCAGCATCAACTCCCGGCGACCTCCAGCAGCTGCAAGCCGCCATGCTGCGCACCCAATTCAACACCAGAGCTATGACCCCACAACAGCGGCCGGCTCCTGTTCGGCTTACCAGACTTGAGCAATGAAGGGGTCCCCACCTAAAGGAGAGTCAATCATATGCTGGCACTGATCGACGACTGTGGATGCCGCTGTATAAGATGGATAAAAGCAGGATTAGTCCTCCAGCCTGCAGAGGCTCAAGGAGTGTCGGCAATCTTGCAGATGGGCTCTCTAGCCCCCCCCCCACATAGCCACCAGATTTAAATACATTTTTGGAATGTTAACAGTGATTGTTCCAATAGCTCTGTTTTTAGAGATTGATGAGCTAATCAAAAAAATCAACTGAGGGATTCCTGGCCCAGACCTCAAAAGAAAGCCAAATGTTATGTCACTATTAAATCTCGAGGGGACTCTCTTCCCTTACATTTATACCTATTACCTATCTCACAGGTTGGTATACATGGTGCTGCCTTTCATGAGGGTATTTCTTTGCCCCCATTTCTGGTGATTGAGAAACACCTTGGATCCATCAGGAATAGGGTGGGAGTTCTCTATGGTAGTTTGTACGGCACAGGGATTGATTGTAACCGCATACTATGCCTCGCAAATAGTATATTGAATTGAATTGAATTGAATTAGGCATTTATATAGCGCGACTGTCACCCTGCGGGTATCCTGGCGCTCAGACTTAAATAGATCAACCAAACCAACAGACCGGGTCGACAGTAGGGATTGGGCTTAGGGATCAGTCCTGGGAAACAGCCAAGTTTTCAGGCTCCTTTGAAATTCGGCCAAAGAGTTGGCTTTTCTGATATTCTGAGGCAGCGCATTCCATAAATGAGTGGCTGTCACACGCCCTCCCCCCATCCTGGAGCGCCTAAATCTGGTGGTCGTCAACAAATTTGCGCTGGAGGAGCGGAGCTGCCTTTTGGGATTGTACCAGGTAAACTTCTCTTGCAGTGGGACAAGGCCTATGTTGTGCACAGCTCTGTACACAATGCAAAGTGATTTGAAGTGTAGCCTTTCCTTAATAGGCCAGCAATGAAGGTCTCTCAGAGCCAACGTTGTGGAGGATCTACGTTGCCTATTTAGCACCATCTTCACTGCCATAGACTGGACTCTCTGCAGCCCCTGAAAGATGTACTGCGGAGCTCCCAAATACAGGGAGTTGCAGTAGTCCAGCCTACTTAGCACTATATTCCTCACTACAAGGAAGCGCAAATATTTAGGGAGTAGTGGAAGGATCTGACGTAACATGCGCATTAAAGTGAGGCATACAGCAACAGTTTTGTTAGCCTGCGACTCCATTTGAAGGCTACTGTCCACCAGAACTCCGAGATTGCGCACCGTTTTGGATGGGGCCAAAGGCTCCTCCTCTGGTGTAAACCTGAATTCCAGAGGTAGATGTCGGGACAGTCTGGCCGTAGGAAAGTATACCACCTCTGTCTTCCCTCCATTGAATTGTAAAGAGTTGCTCTTAAGCCATCCAGCAGTCTGACGCACACACTCCTGGAACGTATCCATCAATACTGCTTGCTTCCCCTCAAGGGAAAACACCAATTGAGTGTTGTCAGCATAGTTAACGAGGTCGATACCAAAAGATTTAATAATGGGGAACAGGGGCTGTAGATAGATGTTAAAAAGGATGGGACTGATCGCAGAGCCCTGTGGTACCCCATGGTGCACTGGAGACTTACTGGAGGTAAAAGGTGTCAGAGTCACCATCTGATGTCTTCCTGAAAGGTAGGACCTTAGCCATTGTAGGGCCCGCCCTGACACGCCTATACTATGCAATCTTTCCACCAGTATTGCGTGGCTCACCGTATCAAATGCGGCTGACATATCGAGCAACACTAGAATGGTGTCACTCCCATTGTCTGCACGCATTCGTAGGTTATCTAATATGGTTGCCAAGGCTGTCTCAGTGCTGTGACCTGGGCGAAACCCAAATTGGTCCCTGTCCAGCAGATGGTTGTCTATCAGATAACAAGAAAGACTTTTGCTGAC
The DNA here is from genome assembly GCF_964261635.1 of Lissotriton helveticus. NCBI lineage: Eukaryota > Metazoa > Chordata > Amphibia > Caudata > Salamandridae > Lissotriton > Lissotriton helveticus. The sequence continues at coordinate 1,377,432,315 of NC_136059.1, forward strand.
TACTTTTTCCAAGATTTTAATTGGATATGGCTGAAGGGAGATGGGTCTAAAGTTTGCTGGTGTCTTAGGGTCTAGCGAGGGTTTTTTCAACAGAGGTGTCACTACTGCCAGCTTCCATGCCTCTGGGACAGTACCTGCTTCCAGGGATTGGCTGCAGATCTGTTGCAGCCAGGGGAAGGTTGCTTGGCCAATAGTTTTCCAGATTTTATGTGGAAGGGGGTCAAATGGGGAGCCAGAGCACACGCTGTTAGCCAAATTGTTAAAAGAGTCATCCGTGGGGACTGAAAAATTGTCCAGGGAGGTGTTCACCTGGACCACTTCAACCGGCCTCTGGATAGAATTGTGCAGGTCACTAGTGTCATTAGGATGAAGATCTCCAACTATTTTGCGATTATGGGCAGCAATCTACTCGCAAAGTTCTTGCGTTGCAACTACCTTCTTGCTCATGCCCATTGGGCAGGAGAGATCCTTAACAATTTTAAACAGGGCTTTAGTGCTATTTGAAGCTTGTAAAATGGAATTGGCATAAAACTCTGATTTAGATTTGAAAATAGCCATCTTGTATATAGCCAGCGCAGATTTCAAGGCTTTCTTATCTGAGTCAGAGTAGGTCTTCCTCCATTTCCTCTCAACTTTCTTACATGTCGAGCGCAGTAATTTTAGTTCCTCATGATACCAGGGGGCTGAGGCTTTCTTCCTATTTTTAAGGCTTTTGACAGGGATTATTGGGTCCAGAGTACTAGCTATATGATTACAGAGAGTTTTATAGTTCTCTTCTACGGAGTTGGAAGGAGAAAAGAGATTTACATTAGTAAAAATCTGTAAATTCTCGTTTCTTCCCAATTTGGCCCATTTTCTTCCCCTTCTGTAGGACACCGGACAGTCATCATTGTGCACGGATCTGAGAACCGTAATATTAAAGTGGACAAGATAGTGATCCGTCCAGCTTTGTGGCAGTAAATCTATCACCACTGTCTATGTCTCTGTAGCCCATATAGATCACAATATTGAAGAAACTAAAAATGCATTGACATTTCCACTTAGACATTCTGATTTTTCCTGGAGTGAATGGCCTGAGTGAGGGATGAGGTGCATTCAAGATCTGCCACACGTGGTTTCTCAAGTGCTTCAAAAGTTTGCAATTGGAATATGGCATACCATAGTCCCAACATCTGAGGGGCAGTCAGCTGTCATATTGCATTAGATCTGCTGTCTCCAACCAGCCAATCTTGCGCTATCAGTAGTTCACAGACACTTTCAGGGTAGCTCACAGCCTTGAGTACATTTTTATATAAGCAGTCCTCAACCGAGATTTATGATCCAGGGTGGGGCACAGAGTTGAAGAATTGAAGCACTGAGGTATTTAACTCTTAAGTAAAAGTCCTTGTGAAATTCAATATTGTAGCCTCGGAAAAAAATTATGTTTTTGAATGCTTTAACATGGGAGGAACTTAAAATGAAGAGTTAACTTAATGATTAGCAGGCTTCTTGCCACCAGTGGCCAGTAGATACAGTGTTTTCCTTTATTTTAGGTACATAAATGTGATTTGAAAACAATGAATTAAGCATACATGGTATGAGTGGTGTGTGAGAAGTTGGGAGTGTGACGTTTATAGTTTGTGAGGGTGGAACAATTCTCTTTGTTTGTATTAATGCTTAAATCATTGTTTTCAGATCATGTTTATGTACCTTAAATAAAGAAAATAGGTAGAGACAATACATAAAAGTTGTTGTGTTGCTAGATTTGATTTTTGACTCTTTATCTAGAGCATAGATTTGGAGGTGGGTTTCATTGTTCTATTTTCCCTGTTCGGCTCCTTTATCAGTTTTCTCTTTTGGGGAACTGTTTTGCTTCTATTGCCAGTAGACACAGTGTCATATTTATAACTGGAAAATACAGCCATTTCTTGTTTTAAATGGGAGAAATTTAAAGTGCAGAAAAATGTTGCATTGTTTTGTCCATTTTTGCAGAAAATGTTTCTGCACTTTAATTTCTCCCATTTATGTACTATATATGGCGAAAGTTATGTTCTGTGCCACAAGTGCATATTACACAGGCTTTCAGTCACCCATACACATATATTCCATTCATTTACATACATGTTCATACATCCCCACAGATCACGCTCTCACTGACGCACATGGCAGCCCTGTCATAATGCCCCTGGTCAAAGTATTTTGTTCAAACCATGTCATCTGGCTCTATGGACATTAGATTTAAACTTAACTCTCAGTAGCTCATGATGGTTTTCACTGATCAGACGTAACTCTCATTATAAAAAAGGTTAGAGACCCCTGTATTAGATAAAACCTCGACTTTGACTTGGTTTCCTCTCTAGTGATGATACAAACGGGGGGAAAGCAGACGAGTGGTTATGGACCTATACTGAACCATGGTGGTTGCTCTGATCTTTACCCCACTGGGGTGGCTGAGTGAACTAAAGAATGGTGATGGATTAAACCCAGATCAGTTGACTGGGGGTGAGTGTTTGATTTGTTCAAATGCTCCGTCCATCATCCCCTTTTGTATCGCTTTGTTCGCCCTAAGTGTGGCAGGGTATACTCACACCTGAGTCCCTTGTTCACTTGGCCACTGGATTCAAGATAGCCTGGCTGATGAGGATTATGAATCCGAAACCGGTCCCAGGATGCTTGTTTCCGGTCCAGGGAAGACATGGCTTGGCAGTTCGGGCTGGACTGTTCCCATAAGGCACAGGGTCAGACTGATTTGCAAATAGCCATGTCTGAACTGGGGTGGCTGAGTGAACTAAAGAATGGTGATGGATTGAACCCAGATCAGTTGACTGGGGGTGAGTGTTTGATTTGTTCAAATGCTCCGTCCATCATCCCCTTTTGTATCGCTTTGTTCGCCCTAAGTGTGGCAGGGTATACTCAGACGTGAGTCCCTTGTTCACTTGGCCACTGGATTCAAGATAGCCTGGCTGATGAGGATTATGAATCCGAAACCGGTCCCAGGATGCTTGTTTCCGGTCCAGGGAAGACATGGCTTGGCAGTTCGGGCTGGACTGTTCCCATAAGGCACAGGGTCAGACTGATTTGCATATAGCCATGTCTGACCTGGGGTGGCTGAGTGAACTAAAGAATGGTGATGGATTAAACCCAGATCAGTTGACTGGGGGTGAGTGTTTGATTTGTTCAAATGCTCCGTCCATCATCCCCTTTTGTATCGCTTTGTTCGCCCTAAGTGTGGCAGGGTATACTCAGACCTGAGTCCCTTGTTCACTTGGCCACTGGATTTAAGATAGCCTGGCTGATGAGGATTATGAATCCGAAACCGGTCCCAGGATGCTTGTTTCCGGTCCAGGGAAGACATGGCTTGGCAGTTCGGGCTGGACTGTTCCCATAAGGCACAGGGTCAGACTGATTTGCATATAGCCATGTCTGAACTGGGGTGGCTGAGTGAACTAAAGAATGGTGATGGATTAAACCCAGATCAGTTGACTGGGGGTGAGTGTTTGATTTGTTCAAATGCTCCGTCCATCATCCCCTTTTGTATCGCTTTGTTCGCCCTAAGTGTGGCAGGGTATACTCAGAGGAGTCCCTTGTTCACTTGGCCACTGGATTCAAGATAGCCTGGCTGATGAGGATTATGAATCCGAAACCGGTCCCAGGATGCTTGTTTCCGGTCCAGGGAAGACATGGCTTGGCAGTTCGGGCTGGACTGTTCCCATAAGGCACAGGGTCAGACTGATTTGCATATAGCCATGTCTGAATCTGAACTGGGGTGGCTGAGTGAACTAAAGAATGGTGATAGATTAAACCCAGATCAGTTGACTGGGGGTGAGTGTTTGATTTGTTCAAATGCTCCGTCCATCATCCCCTTTTGTATCGCTTTGTTCACCCTAAGTGTGGCAGGGTATACTCAGACGTGAGTCCCTTGTTCACTTGGCCACTGGATTCAAGATAGCCTGGCTGATGAGGATTATGAATCCGAAACCGGTCCCAGGATGCTTGTTTCCGGTCCAGGGAAGACATGGCTTGGCAGTTCGGGCTGGACTGTTCCCATAAGGCACAGGAGCAGACTGATTTGCATATAGCCATGTCTGAACTGGGGTGGCTGAGTGAACTAAAGAATGGTGATGGATTAAACCCAGATCAGTTGACTGGGGGTGAGTGTTTGATTTGTTCAAATGCTCCGTCCATCATCCCCTTTTGTATCACTGATCAGACGTAACTCTCATTATAAAAAAGGTTAGAGAACCCTCTATTAGATAAAACCTCGACTTTGACTTGGTTTCCTCTCTAGTGATGATACAAATGGGGGGAAAGCAGAAGAGTGGTTATGGACCTATACTGAACCATGGTGGTTGCTCTGATCTTTACCCCAACAGAATATGTGCTTAGATTGAAATGGCAGGACATACACTCAGAGACATTTGCAGAATAGTCATGGATTGCACTGTGGGAAATGGCTGGCTGAGGCTTATCCCCAACGGGAGAGGATGTGGCACAGTGGCCAGATCTGCTGACTCAGGAGCTGAGGATCTTGGTTTGCATCTCGGTGTCGTCTCAACATCCTGTGACTCCGGGCAAATCACTTAATCTCTCTCTGCCCATGGGCAGAGCCTGGATACCCTCACGGGTGATAAGTTGTGGTACATAAAGCTACAAATTATAACAAATTATTTGAATTTGAATTTTATCAATGTATTGCATGAGTGGCACTGGGCACCATCTAGGCTGTATCAATTTAAATTAGGCCCACTTATAGCTATTGGCGATATGGCCAGGTGAGGGGGAGATATACTGCTCATCCTCAGGTTTAATATTGGGTTTAACGAAGAAATTAAAATGTCCTGTGGGTTTGCGTTCGTCATGGTTGCAGGCGTGTTTATACTGTACAATGCCTTCTCCTTCTCCTTGTTGCCAATTTCTTTGTGGTAGGGTTTAAAAAAATTAATGTTTAAGTTAAAGCTCAGATTTTGCGTCAGGGTTGCATCAATATTTTGGAACAACCCCCATGCAAAATCTAATTTGTTAAATATTGCAATGTGCTCAAATGTACTCATGATAGACTTGCTAAACATATGTGAGGTCTTAAGATCTGATGTCATTTCCTTTGAGGTCATGGGCTGTGATGCCACACGATGTCATGCACTGTGATGTCACACCCATTCCATTCTGCCCAATTTGGTGAGTCCCCCACTTCTGTTTTTAGGTCTCGCTAGAGCCAGCGCATGCGCTGCTCTGGCAAGACATTTAGTGAGTGGCTGTTCAAAGTGCTACTACACGCTGGCCACTAGCTTGAGGTTACACGCGCGATCGGGATGACTTTTACTTTCGCGGCCACGTCACTTTTGCGGCCAATGCTTGTTTTGTATAATGTCTTTTTTTTGTATTTTAGGTCACACCCCTACTGAAAGCTTTGTCAAGAAAAATTAATGTATACGTTTGGACGGGATTTTGGGGCCGCTCCTTGCTTGTAATTGAATGGATCTTCTCCCCGAAATCCCTTCTCCTGGTTCAGTGGCTTTCTCCCTTTCTTGTGTGTCCAGCCCAAGGAGCAACTCGGCCTCAATCTGTTTTGATTGCATGAGTCATTCTTCCGCTGCTAATATCACAAATTTGACTTGCAGTGAGTGGATGAGGGGCTACTTTGTGCATCTCCCTGTTCACTCCTCTGTTCAGCCTCCCCACTCACTCTCTTTGAGCTGTATTAGTGGCGCTGGTCTCCCCAGAACTCTTGCGCTGTCACTGCTGCGTGCACTGTATTATTGGTAGGAAACCAACCACTTAAGGAAGAAAAAAGCATGGGCAAGGCCAGTAGGCGTCATGGGAGACACCTATTGGCTTTGCAGGGAGTTGTTTAAGAGTACTTGCTTTTTGCATCTTTTCAGTTATGTTCTGCAAGGACGTACATAAACGTGCTCAACAAAGCAGCACATTTTATTTAATTATAGTATTTTTCAATTGCACTCTTAAAAAATAAACCTTCCTGAGTGTTTGGCTTACCAGTATGATATGATTGACAATGTTAGTGCAGCCGTTTCTTTATTATTATTTTCCATTGTCTAAACAATTATTTTACTGTTCCAAAGAAAGGAAGCACGAACTCCAAACAGTCTACTGTAAGAAAGAAAGGATAGATTCCTGCCAGCAATCAATGCAAAACGACTATGTGTTGCTAATATAAGCAGAGCTTATTATTCTGTTCCCTAAACTTTACCCCAGTTTTTCATTGGCTCTGTACGATGGGAGCTTTAAAAATGTTACATAAATTAAAACGTTGTTAGCATTGCCCCAGTGCAAATTGAAGTCTCCAAGGAACATTCTGGCCGCGGACTTGGGTTGTAATGAATGTTCCACTAGTATTTAAGGGAGAGGCAGTAATGAAGGTTTGCTTTGATTAACGTTAGAAACATTTATATCTGTGTATTTTATATTATTGGTAAGGGAAGCAGGCATTATTTTAGGACTTGTCTACATACAGCTTTTAATTGTAGCCAATTACCTATTGTGTACTATACCAATATTTAGTGTTGACTTTAGGGTTTCCATTTTCTTACCATTGTTTAGTATTTTATTGTCCATCTCATTTTCTTGCATCTTATTCCATAACTTTTCCTTCCTCTTCTTGTGTTTGTGCCTCCCCGAAGAACGGATTTTTTAGCATCATTTTCGATTAAATAACTTTTATCTTTCCAAAGTTTCACATCAGGGAACTTATTTTTATTTTTAGCACTTCATAGGTATGAGCTTTCTTGCTTTCCCCTCCGTGTTCTGTCCCACCCCCACGTACCTGACACCATGATCTTCATGTCCCCTACTCCCAAGTTTATCCGTTGCTCCCACCAGCCATCCGTGTTTAGTTTGTTATTGTTGCTTTTTATGTCCATATCTCCTATCTAGCTTCTCCCCTGCTCCTCCCTGTCCTTGGTGCTCCCACTGTTCAGTAGCATTTACGTGCTCCTCTACCCACTCCATCGTTGCTGCCTCCCACCCCCCCATGTTTTTTATCAAATTATTTTTCGTTTTTGTAGAGTTACGCAGCTGCAGTTTGCTGCTCCATTCTTTACAAGTATTGGCATAGCCAATAGGTCTCGCTTTTGGAACCTTATAAGTGTTTAGCCATGCAACAGTTGATGTTGTTGCACCAAGTATATTGTGCTGCATAACTAAATTCTTATAAGGTCCCAAAAGCGAGACCTATGTAACGTTTGTTGTTGTGCTTGAGTGTCACTGTCTACCATATATTGCAGTATTATATCTACTTTTTTTTCTCTCGAGCAGACTTCACTTTAAAATAGTTTATTGGGATTAGACTACTGTAGACACCTGGTGCAGAGATCTTTGTTTACCCAACAAATTCCAAAGCATTGTAGCTGGAAGATAACTTTGGTGGTGAATACACTTGCTGGCGAGATCTGTGTGCAGTCTAGCTAAAGGCCGGCCTGACTCATACAAAGTATAAAGAGTTAATGTAATGTCCCAGCTGCAAAGTGTAGCATGCACCATGCAGGTCACAGATTTGTATTTTACGTAGGCAGCTCAGCGAGTTACTCCTTTCATTGCAGACATTCTTGAGTGAGATAGGTCTCAGGTTACCATCCTTGTAATATACCTGCTTAATGAATTATGAACCATCTTTAAGGAATTGCATGCTAACTGCAAGGTATAAGTTTAGAAACCGTGCTTTTTTTTGCTCAGTATTTCATTATTCACATTTTTCACAAAAGTGTTGCTTTAGTAATAAAGACGCATTAGTAATTGCTTTTAAACACTGGTATTAGTTTAAACTCGTGTCGATAATGATCTGGCATTCAGACAGTGGATGTGAAGCTCTTACATTCAGGGATTGGAAAATTCAAAACCTGCCTTCAGTCATAGTTTATCTTTTAAGCACTTGTAACCTGCACACATGTCACTTTTTCCTCCTGTAATGCACCGTTTGCAACGTCATGTATTTTGTTTGCTCACAATTGTCACTTTTGCCTCTTGTAACTTAACGTTTGCTTTTGTAATTTGTTGACTTGTAAGTTTCGCCTCATGTTTCATTACTGTTCCTATTGTGAAGCGCTCTGACGCCTTTGGGTAAAGTCTGCGCTATATAAAAACGCATAAATAAATAGAAGACCCTGTCCGGCCCCGCCCTTCCAGCAACCTAGGCTAGTCCTGACCAGGGCGGTGCATTGTGCTTGCAGTTGCACACGGCCGGCTGCATGATTCATTGCTCAAGGCAGGAGCAGGCCAGGCCTTTCCTTAAACTCCTCACTTCACTTGCAGGTGGTTCACTTCACAGTTAGTTCACCTCATACGTATACTATGAAGTGAACTGCTTTGGCTGAAATATGCCTGCTTTGCTGGCCAGTCTTCATCCTGCTGCCTTATTGTCCATCCTGGCAGTGGCAGCTTTTATGTCCCTGTGCTTTTGGCTGTGGATTTGTGTTTCTGCTGACTTGGGATTTGTTATTTTGGTCATTCCCTCGGTTGGGGCCCTGCTTCTCTGGGTACACTGGCTGTGCCATTTCTCTTTTGCTTTTCTTGTCTGTTGGTGGTAAAATCGGTGTTATGGGGTTACCAGTTAGAAAATAGAGCATTCATGCTGCGCCTTTCAAGTGCCCACAAAGAGAAGGGAGGAACCAGATTTTAAAGTGAAAGAGACAGTCAATCACAAGATGAAAATATGGTTCTGTGATTTCATCACATACCGCAGTAAACAGAAACTGTATGAACATATAGATATTTGCCATCTGTTTCCACTGGCAGACTCGGAGCGGAGGAGGTCTATGCCGTAAGTCGTGAGGGGGTGACACCATGAGTTACCCGCACCGGGTGACACCAACCCTAGTGACGCCACTGGATTGGCTGCTATATATATTTCAGTTGTGTCATTGGATGGCAAATTTTCACATGCTTTGGAAGACACTGCATGACCTTTAATAACTAAGGATTGACTGACAGTGTTCTGTCATTGGATTGGTAATCCCATTTCAGTTGCACCACTGGCTGGCACATTTTCACATATAGTTTGACTTCGGATTGGAAAATTACACGCTGTATATAGCAGGAGCCTTATTATACCACCTAGTTACAGTACACCAACAACGTTTCATTGACCTCCTTATTTCATAGTGTTTCTTCAATATGCAAAGTATTAATTCACAGGTGTCTTTTTTACCAGAGCCTGGCACTACAAAAATGAAGTGGCAGCAATGGTACAGATCTTTTTAGAGTTATTTGTTGGCCATGGGTGGTGACAACTTTACCATAGTGACGAAAAAGACAATGCTATGTAACTGTTTAAGAGGGTCAAATAATTATTGATCATCAACCTCAACTTATTCCTCCCCCATCTGTGGAGTGAGATGTTGTCACAGAAGTGGTGAAAAGACTGGAAAATGACTTTAAAGACGATCCCAGGATGGTAGTTGCAAGGCATACGTTTTTCCTATGCAAGCAGTTTCAGCTTGAACCCACTGACAGATTTTTAGCAGAACTAAAAATATTAGATCCTACATGTGAGTTAATTGGTCCACTTGATCAATATTTAAGGGATCAACTGGTAGTGAACTGCTTTTTGAGGTTGCTAGAAGGATTGAGAGGTCTGTCATGACTTTAAATGAACTGGGAAAGTTCAGATAGTTCTTAGAGTAAATGTGAACACCATTTGCTTGAAACAAAAAACCCCATCGAGTACTGTAGCAGATTGAAGCAGAACTGACAAAGGAGCTAAAATGTTGACTGGGGTTTGTTTTAAATGTGGCTCTAAAGGTCAAGTGGAGAATTCAAGTAACTGTCCTTCAGTGGGAAAAACATGTTTGGAATGCAGAAAGACAGGCCACTTTGCTTGAGTTTGTGAGACTTTGCAAAAAACTGTGTTTGTGGGTGGGCAGGAGGACTCACTATCACTTAAAAGTCTAGAGGAAACCAGTGGCGTAGCAAGGCTTGACAAAATGGCAAAATTATGGGCCCGATGTAGGTCGGTCGGTAACGGCCGAAAATCTGTATTTTCGGCTGTTACCGACCGGTATCAATCCCTCGGGATGTAGGAGTCCAAAAACCGCCCGAATCAGTAAAAATACCGAATCGGAAAAGTTACCCTTTCGGCAGATTACCGAATCGGAAATTACACCGAATCGGCAATTATACCGATTCGGTAACAAAACCGAATCTGTAAAAAATACGGAATCGGAAATATCACCGAATCGGTGTAATACCGATTCGGGAAACACAGAATCGGGAAAAATAAACCGATTCGGTACAGATATCGAATCGGTAAAATTACCGATTCGGTATAAAACCGAATCTGTGTGAAAAACTTAAGATTGAGATGTAGGAAAGCTCTGAAATACCGAATAAGCGTCAAAATCAGTATTTAAGAATCGGTTTTTACCATAGATTGGAATCAGGTGGTAACCAGGTGCAACCTATAAAAAAGGACCCAAAATGCATTTCTGCTTGCACCATGGCAGCTTTTTATGTCATAGCAAGACGGCTACGGCTACAGCAGGATGGAGAGAGGGAATGGCTGAGACAGGAGCAGGTGTATAGACAGCGGATCACCCTGTTCATGCAGACAGATGCAGAGATCCAACAGAGGTACAGGCTGGACCCAGAGACCATCTTAGAGCTCATAAGGGACCTCCAACCCCTGTTGCAGCACCCCACCCCAAGGGCACACGCAATCCCAGTGCACGTGCAGGTGCTATGCAGCCTACACCTGCTGGCGTCTGGCAGCTATCAAAGTGCAGTAGCTTCCGTAGGAGGGGTGAGCCAGAGCTGCCTGTCACGGTTCTTCCACAAGTTCCTTGATGCCATGATTGACAGGATGGACCAATACATTTCCTTCCCTGCAACCCATGCAGAACCGGTACAGACAAAAGCAGACTTCTACCAGATGGCAAGATTTCCCCACATCATTGGCTGCATAGATGGCACACACATTCCGATTTGTCCCCCTGCTGCCACAGAATATGTATACCGCAATCGGAAGTCACGGCACACCATAAATGTGCAGGTGATTTGTAATGCCAAGTGTGTAATCACAGACGTGGTAGCAAAATTTCCAGGGAGTACCCATGACTCCTACATCTTTCAAAATAGCGGAATTTATGCACGGTTGATGGCAGGGCAATTCGGTGAAGGATACCTCCTAGGTAAGACCCAGTGTCAGACCCCCATAACCTAAATAGCAGTGTGAAGTACATGTATGCATGTGAGTAATGTTACCCCTTTTTCTTGTAGGCGACAGTGCATATGCCCTCTGCTCATTCATTCTCACCCCCTACCTCAACCCCTCAACACCCAGCCAAAGGAGGTATAACCGTGCGCACAAAAGCACAAGGAATGTAGTAGAACGGACCTTCGGCATCTGGAAAAGCAGGTTCAGATGCCTGCACAAGAGCGGAGGTGCAAGACAATATACCCCCATCACCTGCTGCAAGATAATTGCTGTCTGTGCAATGTTGCACAACCTTGCGGTCAAGAAGGGCACAGAGGTAGAGTTATCTGACTACGAGGACCCTGACGATGACATTGCTGTGCCACAAACACAACCTGCCGGAGTGCCTACACCAACTGATGGCAGGTTCAGACGTGAGGAGATAACAGACAACTATTTCTGAGTGAGTACAGATGCACAGACATGTCAATGGATGTGGATTTTTTTTTTTTTTAATAATGTTGGCACAACGTTACTGCACTGATGTGCAACAAATTAAACAATAACAGAATAGGTGGGTAATGTAAATTGTCCCGGTTGCCTCACCCACCCTGGCAGTCTTACTTCTTGCTGCGCTTAGCTGACCCACTTGGATGTGGCTCACCCCCTTCTGTGTGTCCGGCTGCCTCAGCGGAGCGCCTGCTGCTCCGGTGCGGCTCAGATACAGCACTGGCCGGGCTGCTGCGGCTGCTGGTGTCCCCAGCCTCGCCCACGTCCAGGGCAGGATTCACCACTGTGTTTGATATAATTAGTGCATCCATGGCAGTGGTGATGCGGGCCATGCCCCTGGTCACCTCAGAAGTGTTCTGGGTGAGGCAGTCCTCCATGTTAGCCCCTCGGCGGCATAGCTGGGCGGTTGATGCTGCAAGGCGGGTCATTGCCCGGTTTTGCACGCGGGCATCCCTGCGCCTACAGTGCTCGTGTTCCTCCATCTTACTGCATAGCTGGGTAATGGCAGTAGTCATGCGCCCCAGTCCAGTAGCTATTTCCTTGTTGCTCTCAACGAAACTCTTAAACCCCTTTGTCATCTCCCCCATGTGCAGGTTGTGCTGCCGCAATTGGCGCTGGCAAGCCAGGATTGACTTGGCCTGCATCCTTTGGATCCGGACCATACTCCCCTCCAGCCCGTGGAATACACTGCCCTCCCGTGCTGGTGAAGCAGGGCTGGATGTGCGTGGCCTGCGCCGAATGCTGCTGGCCTGCTGTGTGGGCTGGTGTGCCACGGGTGTTGCAGGGGTGGGTGCAGGAGCCTGAGCCGCTGCTCCCTCCATGATGTTCAATGGTGCAACTGTGATCCTCCTGGCAGGAGATGTGGCAGGTGCTGGGTGGGTCTGTGTGGGTGAAATTTCCGGTGAGAACTGCAATGTGGGCGTTAGTGACAGTAGGGGGGAGTGGGGAAATGAGAGGGTATGTCCTGTGTCATCCTCATTGCACACGGCACTGCTGTTCTCCTCCTCCTCCTCCTGTGATGGTACAATGCTGCTTGGCCTTGCCACCGCACTGTCTGATGGTGCTGAAGCTGGAGCTTGTGTAGCCGCTGCTCCACTGCCTGATTGTGCCCCTAGGTATAAAGAAGCATTTGTGAACTGAGTGCAAATGTCTTACAGTCACTACAATAAAAGCATTGCACATCTCATTGTCAATACTCTGATTCATTTTCTAGGTGCATATCATTTGAATGTGCACTGGCATTTGTTACTACTTAAGCTGACTACTTGTATCATGATGCATTGCTCATGTATGTTGCTAGCAGTACAGGGCTGAGGTTTGGCTGTGCATTGGGGCTAAAGGGGAGGTGTCTGGTAGGGTGTGTCATGCTGTGCATGCTTCTTACCTTTTGCTTTGGCTCTGGATGAGCTGTCCAGGTCCCCAACTCCCAGCACACTCTCGCTCTCAATTGTCGTGGACACAAGTTCCTCAAGGTCAGTGAGGGGTGGCGCCGGGTTCCTGCCTCCACCTGTTAGTCCTGCCTGCTTGTGCAGCTCGGCCAGTTTTCTCTTGGTGAGGCTGCGAATGTCATAGAACCTCTTCTTGAGGTCGTCCAGGCTCCTGGGGGTGACACCAACTGCGTTCACCCTCCCACCGATTGCAATCCACAGGTTCCTCTTGGTGCTCTCTGGGACTGTGAGGGACAGCCTCCCAAACAGCTGCCTGTGGACCCTCACCACCTCCTCCACCAACACTTGCAGCTCCTTGGTGCTGAACTTGGCCTTGCGCTTGCGCTCATTCTTCTGGCTCTCAGAGCTGCTTGCCATTTCCACACAGTTCAGGATAGTGCTACCACTGCTGCTCACTGTGAATGCTCAGCTCAGGCTGCCTCTCCAGAAAGTTCTAATGAGTTGCACCTGCCTGGGTAGCCACTCCCTGCTAGGGTGGGGGAGGGTGCTTCCACCTCATTGGCTGTTGTCATTAGTTTCACTTTTACTTGCTCGCCGATTCCGTATTTACCGAATCGGTATTTACCGATTCGGTAAATACAATGCACTCCCATTGGCCATTTGGCCCACGGGGGAGTATTGGAATTACCGATTTGGTATTTGCCGGTAATTTTCCGAAATTTTTTCCCTACATATAATTTTCCGATTTCAATATACCGGTTCGGTAGGAATCGGTATTTTAAAATCGGTAAATGGGTTTTACCTACATCGGGCCCTTAGTGTTTAAAACACATATTTTTTGCCATTTTGTCACCCCCCTCAGTGATAACACAGGGGGCGGCCCGCACCCACCGCACCCACCTTCCTACGCCGCTGGAGGAAAATGAACAGAAGAGCAATGTAGTGTTGTCAATCAACTTGTTAGCTTCTGAGAAAATGGTTGAGAATAAGGAAGAACCAGTGCATGAGATAAAAATTGGAAATGTAGATAAGAGTGTTACTATGGATTCTGGTATAACCATCACAATAGTGTCAGACAAGTTGTAAACACAAGAATGTGGGTGTGAGGAAAAATGCTTTTTGCAGGTTTCTCTCACACTTTTTGACCTCGTTTGGAATATTAACTGCTAGTTTTCAGACTCTGAGGGTGCACTGAGGCCTGGTAACCAGACCTCAGTGCCAGTGATCTAACACCTATATGCCGAATTGGCTACCCCGAATCGGTAGAGACTGACTTACTTGTCTTAAGTCTCTAGAACACGGTAACCAGGGCATGAAAGTCATAGTGTCCATCCAGGGCTGCAGCAGTGATTGTGCCACCCTGTGTGTGACATGGTGCAAAAAGGCTCCCAGCCTACAAAGGCGGACTGGAAGGTCAGTGGTAGCACTGCTAGTTTAACTTTGCCATTTAAACTATTGGGAAAGCCACCAGTTCCATTGACAATATGGATCACTGAAAAAATATAGAATACAAAAATATAGATAAAAAAATATCGAAGAAAAAATATAGAAAGACAAAATATCGAAGTCCTATCTACAAACAGGTAAGTACAAAAATATCGAATCAAAAATATCGGAAAAAAACATATACTTAGTCAAAATATCGAATTTATTTAAATATCTTAAAAGTAATTTAAAATGAATGAAATAATAACTATAATTAATTAAAACATACTTAAAAATACTTAAATAACTTAAACATTATTGAATAATTAATTTAAGTAAAAAAAAAATTAAAACAATTTGATTTTTTAACACATATATATATATATATTAACATAATAATTAAAAATATACAATATTTTTACTGTAGTATAGCAATAGGTTAAAATTTAATATTACCACTCCAGTAACTGCAACAGTAGGGAAAGTGTTGGATAGCGTAGGGGTCAAAATTACTATTCCCACTCCAGAGAGTGCAACAGTAAGGAAAGCGTTGGATAGCGAAGGGGTAAAAATTACTATTCCCTCTCCAGAGGGTGCAACAGTAGGGAAAGCGTTGGATAGCGTAGGGGTAAAAATTACTATTCCCACTCCAGAGGGTGCAACAGTAGGGAAAGCGTTGGATAGCGTAGGGGTAAAAATTACTATACCCACTCCAGAGAGTGCAACAGTAGGGAAAGCGTTGGATAGCGTAGGGGTAAAAATTACTATTCTCACTCCAGAGAGTGCAACAGTAGGGAAAGCGTTGGATAGCGTAGGGGTAAAAATTACTATTCCCACTCCAGAGGGTGCAACAGTAGGGAAAGTGTTGGATAGCGTAGGGATAAAAATTACTATTCCCACTCCAGAGAGTACAACAGTAGGGAAAGCGTTGGATAGCGTAAGGGTAAGAATTACTATTCCCACTCCAGAGAGTGCAACAGTAGGGAAAACGTTGCATAGCATAGGGGTAAAAATTACTATGCCCACTCTAGTGAGTTTAACAGCAAGGAGAGTAAACATTTAATATAGTAAAACAAATAAATTAAATATCAATACCAATACAAAATTAATTAAACAAAATTACAAATGTAAAATTATTTCATAATTAATCAAATAAAAATACAAATAAATATTAGTTATTAAAATTAATTTCCTATTAATACAAATTAATTACCAATTAAAAATTAATTAACAATTACAAATTAATTAATTACAAGTTAATAATTAATTAACAATGAATTCAAAATAAATACCAATAAGTAAATTAACATACTTAATTAATTACAATTAAATTACTTCCCACCCTATTCCCCTATAAACCCACAACCCGCTACAGAAAATAAATTAATTAAATTAACATAATTATCAATTAATAAAAATTAATTACCAATTAAAAATTAATTAATTACCAATTAAAAATTAATTAACAAATAATTCTAAAAGAATACCAATAAATAAATTAACAGATTTAATTAATTACAATTACATTACTTCTCACCCTATTCCCCAATAAACCCACAACCCGCTACAGAAAATAAATTAATAAAATTAACATAATTATCAATAATCAATTAAGAAAAATGAATTAACAATAAAAAAATAATCACCAATAAAAAATTTATATTTACAAACCCGCTACAGAATTAAATTACACAAAAATTAAATAACATAAAAAAATAGACTTAAAAAATTGATATTATTAAAAATTCGATATATCTTAATTACTATATTATATACTCCGATATTTTAACTTTCTATATTTTAAAAATCGATATTAAATTACTTACCTTCAAAACGATATTTTTCCCCTCTATATTCTGTCCATTCGATATTTTGTCCATTCTATATTTTTACTTCAATATTTGTGCCATTCTTTTTTTTGGAATCGATATTATGTCTGTATACCGTTTTTATATATGTTTTGGCACCAACACGTCCTGTAGGAAGCTGGCTGTGTATATACTATACCAAAGTAAGGTATAGTGTGCACAGAGTCCAGTGGATCCCCAGAGGCTTTACAGAGGCTAAAGCAGATAATACTAAATGCTCTCCTTTGTGGTAGTGTGGTTGAGCAATTAGGCTAGTCAGACGGCTATTTAAGCATTTGTTTTACACACTAAAGCAAAAAATTATTACACACACTCAATGACCAAATCTGAGACCAATTGTTTGTAGAAATATTACTTTTTGTATGTTTATTAATTAGACCCAAAGATACTTTGTTGCAGTAAAACACGTTTTGTAAAATCGCAAGTTTTCAAGTATAAAAAGTGGACACTGCATTTCTCAAACAGTTCAACGTTAACCTATGGAGGCACAACAATGTTGTAGTTATACAGGTAAGTACAAAACTTACAATTCCAGTTATCAGGTTTTAAGACCAAAACTAGGCAATGTAGAAACCGCACCAACAGCAGCACTGCAGAGGCTGGGTGCCGAGGTCAAATTCGGTCACTGGGGCCCAATGTTAGTCAAAGGAAACTGGGGGCACGCACAGAGGTGCCGGTTGCAGGGAGGAAAAATCAGAGTTGGGGATCAATCCCCAGGGGTTAGAGCCAGCACTGGGGGGCCATGAGGCAGCACCAAACACACACCCTCAGTGGCACAGAGGTGGCTGGTTGCAGAGTGCCAACACAGCGTTGGGTGCCCAATCCAAAGCAATGGAGACTGAAGATTTAAAAAACAAAGGCTGCAGAATTGGGCCAGAAATCTGGATGAAGGGAACCGGTGGCTCTGGAGGTAAGTTGAGATGTTGAAGGGCACCCGGGCACAATCGTTCCGGCTCTCAAAGGCCTGGGGGCTACAGGTGCAGGGGTATCCTTTGAGGTTGGAAGATCCTTACCAGAGCCGGTCGCAGTCAGGGGGTCATTCGTGTTGAGGCTGCAGGTGTTGTCGTGAAGTCCAGGAGAGGTCACTCTGGAGTGGACTCGATCTCAGGACAACGGCGGAACCTTCTTAGGACCGGTGGGCCACTTTGACTTGGACCGAAGGTGTCGGGCGCAGAGTTAGCTCCAGTGCCCTGCAGTTAAGCAGGGCACTGGAGCTCTACTTGAGAGTTTCTTTGTTGACTGGGCCACTGTCTTTGGGAGTTCTTGGTCTTTAGGGAAGGCAGGCAGTCCTCCCAGGGCTGTGGAGGTCACTGGGCCTGCACAGGTTTCTTCGAGGACTGCAGAAAGGGCCAGGTACAAGTCAGTTGTCATCTGAAGTCTGTGCTGCTGGCATGGCTCTTTGGTCCTTCTTCTTCTTTCGGTCACGAGGAATCCAAGGATCATGATTCAGGGCTGCACCAAATACTCAATATGGAACAAAATTCGACATACTGACCATGAAGTAGCGTTAGGAGGTAAATGGGCTGACCTAGAGGCTATGGAAGAAGCAAGGGTAGGAGGGACTAAACCAGAAGAGGCCATCCTGACTTTGCCCGGTAAAATAATGACGTTTATGAAAACACTTTTGCCAGAAACTGTCATTAACTGGGATAAAATAAATGTCTGTAAGCAGCAAAAGATGAGAATGTGGCTGACTTCTCTACCCTTTTAGAGACAGAATACAAGGGACATAGTGGTTTGGATCCCCGGACCCCAGGTTCTGGCCCAGTGTTTGTCGATAAGTTTGTCGGCAACCTGCTTCCTGAGATCTCCGCCAGGCTTAAGAAAGTTGAAAGTACGTGGTCTGCCCAAACTTTGACTGGTATCTTGGCTATGGCACAATATCACGAGAATAGGAAGAATGAAGATAGGGACAGGGAAAGTAAGAAGTTTAGCGATCTAAAGACTAAGGCACTTCTGCAGCAGGCTTACCCTCCCCGAGGTCCCGATGCCTGCGGGAATTTTAGACCTCAACTCCAACCCCTTCCGAGGGCTCGCCAGTCTACCCCCTCCAGCCCTCAACGTACGGCAGCCCTCCAAACAGATCAGTGTGCTTATTGTAAGGGGTACGGCCATTGGATAGATGAGTGTCCAGTGTTAGCTGAAAACATAAAAACAGGGAAGACTCGGCCTCACGCACCTAGGGAAGCGAGGCCGACTAGGGACCATTGCCCATCCCATCCACAGGATAAAGAACGTATGCCCAGGGATGCCGCTCGCATCCGGCCGCGCCCGGCCAATAGGTTTGATGGGTACGAAGCAACACGCACTTATTACAATGATGATTATGACGAAGTTGATGAGACCGGATCCTACAAAGCATAGGACAGTCAGGAAAGGAGTATTACCAGAGTGCAAATTCCAGTGGATCAAAGGGGCCCGTATGTTCAAATGTCAGTTGTGGGGAACGGTAAGAATTTTCTTTTGGATACTGGGGCCACCAGGTCTTCTATTGCACATCTGTCAGTCCCGGAAGAACACCTTTCTGGCAATATGAATGTCTCCGTGGGTTTTGCAGGAACACCTGTAACCAGCCCTGTCTCTGAACCCCTCCCTCTCGATATTGGCCCTGCACATGTTGACGCTCCCTTGGTCCTTACTACAGGTTGCAGTGAAAACTTGTTAGGCATGGATTTACTGAAAGCTCTGTATGCGACCATATCATGTAGTCCCCAAGGTGTATCCCTAACAATTTCCCCCACATCAGCTTCCTACATGTATCTGTCCGGTCCCCTCCCACCAGAATTGCAGCCTTTACCTTCCTCCCTCTGGGCATCATCAGACGCTGATGTGGGGTGTCTCAACATACCCCCTCATGTGGTACGCATCCAGCCAGGTGCACTTCTCCCCCGCCTCCGGCAGTATCGACTGCCCGCGGAAGGAGAAGTAGCCATTTTAACAATAATATCTGAATTGATGGACAAGGGCGTAGTGGAGGAGACACGTGGCATTATCTGTAACAGTCCCATTATTCCGGTTCTTAAAAAGACCAATGGAGATGCTCTCTCCTCTAAAATAATAATAATACTAATATACAGATTCGTGATTGACCTCAGAGCCCTTAACAAAATAACAATCTCCCAATACCCTGTTGTCCCCGACATTACAGCCCTCTTAACAATGGTCCCTTCTGACGCCACGCACTTTTCTGTCATAGACCTGAAGAATGCTTTTTTCAGCATTCCTATACATCCTGACAGCAGACAATTCTTTGGTTTCACCCTTGGTGGGCGGAGCTTTAGATTCTGCCGCGCCCCTCAAGGTTTCACCGAGAGCCCCAGTATCTATAGTCAAGCCATAAAAAGTCAACTAAATTCCTTGGACCTCCCTGATAATTCGACACTATTACAATATGTAGATGACCTCCTCATTGCTGCAAATTCTGCCCCAACATGTAAAGAAGCTACTCTCTGTCTGTTACGCCACCTTGCCCTCCATAACCACAAAGTCTCTTTGAAAAAGCTTCAGTTTTGTCAAGAGAAGGTGACCTACTTAGGTCATCTCCTCTGGAAGGAGGGAAGGCAGCTCACCTCTGATCGTGTAGCCATTATCAATGCTATGACGGCCCCACAAACACAAAAGCAGGTGCGGACCTTCATAGGCCTAACCTCATACTGTAGACAGTGGATTTCCAATTTTTCGGCCATGGTCAAACCTCTTCTTGCCCTCACCATTAAAGACATATCAGACAGTTCTTTTCCATGGACTACAGAGCATGCGCAGGCCTTCCAAGATTTGAAGAGGGCCCTGCGTACTACTCCAGTCCTCGGTACTCCTGACTATAGCAAACAATTTTTTCTTTTTGTACATGAGACAGACGGCTGTGAATGCGCTGTCCTGAACGAGATGTTTGGAGGTCACCAAAGGCCATGTGCCTATTTTTCAGCCACCTTAGATCCTGTTGCTACGGCCGCCCTCATGGTCCGTCAGAGTGCGGGAATCGTCATGAACTCCCCCTGACTCTGATGGTGCCCTATTCTGTAGATATCCTCCTTAATAACACCAAGACACAGTACCTCACTATCGCACAACTTACAGGATATGAACTGACACTCTTTGCCAGCCACATTAACATCAAAAGATGCACTGCACTAAACCCCGCCACATTACTCCCACTGGATACTCAGGATGCCCGCTTAGACCCACATGATTGTATATTGAGGACAGAGGAGGAGACGAAGGGACGGGTTGAGTTCCAGGATACCCCGATAGCAGAACCAGAAGGTACACTGTATGTGGACGGATCATGTCTCAGAGGGCCAGATGGTAACACCTCAGCCGCCTACGCCCTCACGACATTGGGGCAAGTAGTAGAAACTGCTCAGATTCCGCAGTGCTCTGTTCAGGCAGCAGAATTAGTGGCCTTCACTAGAGCCTGTGAGATAAGCAAGGGAATAACAGTAAATATCTATACTGACAGTCAGTATGCCTTTGGGGTGGCCCACAACTTCGGGAGGTCGTGGAAAGAAAGGAATTTCCTTACTTCCCATGGGACCAAGATTCAACATGGCCTCCTAATTCACCGACTGTTAGACTCCCTGACACTCCCCAGAAAGGTGGCCATTATAAAATGAAAGGCCCATAAGAAAGCGACAGATGATGTTGGGAAAGGTAATGCTCTGGCTGACCAGACGGCCAGACAAACAGCTCTTAGGAAAAGAGAAGGAATGTATGTAGGAGGTCCCGCTATGTGGATGGCAGACGAGGGCATGGTTGAAAACACAGTACAGAGTGTGATTGGTATTCAGTCCCATACTGCTCCTGAGGAACTACGGGTGTGGAAGGAGCAATTAGCAAAGGAGGGAATTGATGGTTGTTGGGTCCGTACGACTATGGAAAAACAATGGATGTTACCTGACAGTCACGTGCCACCAGTAGTTACGATGGCCCATGGTCCTGCTCATATTAGTGCAACAGGGATATGTAAACTGTTGGAACCTACATGGTACAACTCTAAGATACCAGCATATGCTGAAAAACTGGTTAAAACATGCACGATTTACATAATGTATAACCAAGGGAGGATTCTCTCCGCCTACCTTCCCTTTTGAAGTCCTCCAAATGGATTACATCCAGATGGACAGATGTAACAATCTAAAATATGTCCTGGTAGTGGTCTGTACCTTCAGCCGAAGGGTGGAGGCCTACCCCGTCAAAGACTGCACCGCTATCACTACAGCCAAAGTGATATTAAAAGAATACCTACCACGATTCGGTTTGCCCCGTTTGGTTTGGAATGACAATGGGACCCACTTTACGGCCCAAATTATGGAATATGTCTGTACAGCATTGGGTATAAAACAGAAATTTCATGCAGCTAACCACCCCAGTCAGCAGGTCTACTGGAGGTGTACAATGGCATCCTAAAAACTAAAATGGCCAAAATAGTAGCAAGACAGGTGTCACTTGGGTTGATGCTCTGCCCTTAGCCCTACTGTAGACAAGAACAAGGGCTCACACCAGGATAGGGCTATCCCCCCAGGAGATCGTGTTTGGGAGGCCTGCCAATATATGGGTTGTCCCACGGCCTAAGAAACTGTCTGATGTTGAATACCCTGTATTAACTGATAATCTGTACAGTCTAACTAATACCTTTCGTACTCTTTATCACCAGGTGCATGAGGCCATACCTGACAAAAACGAGGGCCCAGGACACGTTATCCAAACTGGAGAATATGTCCTAATAAGAAATTTTCAACAGACCAAGAGCCTTAAGCCCTGCTGGACACAGCCCCGTCAGGTGTTGCTGGCCACCCGCACCGCCATGAAAGTAGAAGGTCGGAAGAATTGCGTGCATGCGTCGCATTGCAGGCGTGTGCCTCTGCCCCTCCCCTATGATCAGTGGGTAAGGGAAGGACAAGGAGACGCAGAAACAGTCCCGACATTTGTCCTGTTCAACGATGCCAGACTGCATTCTACATCTACAGAAGCAGAGAGTGACAGCATACTGAAAGGAAGGGTGGAACCCTCCCTTAACTCTGCTCAACACCAAGAACAATTGTTTCCCAACCATACTGTTCCTACTTCCGACCGATATAACTTGCGCCCCCGAGGGAAGGCTTGCCCTTGACTTCGCCAAGTGTCGATAGGCTGTAGGGCTGTGATCTTCCCAGATGAGAGTTGTGCTGGTGTGTCAGACTAAGGTATGCCATAGAGCTCCTTGGCACCTGGGCCCAGTGAAGCAACCACCAATCACAGACAGCCACTAGAGGTCCCTGGCTTAGCACAATGGCAGCCATCCAAAACGCCCGAATCCAGAAACCAGATGTCAGTCTCCGACATAGTAAATGCTTCATGGCCACCGTGGTGATGCTGTTTGTCTCCCTCATCCTGTCTATCCTTGGTTGGCTGTTACTAATCTACCATCCTGTTACCTCACCAACTCCTACACCGACTCCTGCAGAGCACCAATATTACACGCTACCAGCTCACAAATTACCCCGCCGTGCAGAATTCTTCAACAACACCTTCATCCAAATGTTGCATCATCACCAGCTGATCATGAACACGTCCAACTGCTGGGTGTGTGGACTGATGCCGCATTCCATGATACACCCTGTCCCATTCTTTCCTTACCCATTTTCCATCTCTGGGTCTTGTCTTGCATGGTGGATGTTGATTCAGGAGGCCTACACTGTCAATGGTGCTGCCAATTCTGTCCTTGGGACATTACGCGATGACGATTTGGCAGAACAGATCTGGCAATGCCAATGCTCCTTTTTGCCCGACCAGCTCTTCCACATTGCTTCCACCACCAGATGAACTCGATGAGATGGTAGTATTCAACTCAACCACTCGACGAACATTTTCTAGACTCCGCACCAGAAGGACACTGCCTGATGAACGAAACACTCTGAATGTCATAAATGTGCAAGGCCGTGTCTGCATCCATTGCCTAGGGACTAAGAAAGTTGGTACCAGTACGTGTGATATCACTAAAGCCTTAAAATCTACATCTCCTCCGAAGCTGGTGGCATCCCCCAACACCTATTTTATCTGTGACACTGCCACCTACACTTGGCTCCCCCGTAACTGGTCTGGTACCTGCTATCTGGCCTTCCTCCTTTCACCAAGGTATTCCACCCATGGAGACTACCACCTTTCAATGAAGGGCGCCCTGCGACACTCACGTAGGGGCGTCATATCAGCCGAGGATACAGCGGGCCATGAAGCCGGGGACTTCTTTAAAGGTTTTCTTCCATTCTGGGGCCCCATGGCAAACAGTCGAGCTGTACGAGGACTGACCAGGGTCCTTGAGGCCACCATCACAGTAACAGCTGGTGCCCTCTCCAACATCACTGCAGAGCTACAGGCGGACCGCCTTAAAACGCTCCAAAACCGCATGGTCCTCGACGTCATCCTTCTTGATCGTGGTGGTGTGTGTAAATTGATCGGCTCCAGCTGCTGCGTGTACATCCCAGACAACGCACCTACAGTGTACAATGCCATCCAACGTCTGCATCGCCTTTCTTCTGAAATTCATCTGGATGAAGGCAACTGGTCCCTCACAGGCTGGATCTGGGATCTTCTTTCCCAGTGGGGTTGGAGGGTCCTCATCTTCCTTGCCTTGGGAGTAGCTGTCCCGGTCTCCTGCTGTTTGTGCTTTCAGTGCCTGCCAGTGCTCTGTACAATGTGTGTTCAGACCATCAAGCCTCCACCCTCTAACATTCACAAAACCAATATGATGATGATGCTCTTACAAGAAACAGATGGTCTTATGAACATTGACATTTCTTAAAGTATTTGCCACTCAATGGCAAAAGGAGGGTCTGAGGAAAAGTGTTTTTCTGATCGGCATCATTTGTACCAGGACACCATTGTTTTTTCATTGCCATCTCGTGTCAAACACTTCCACACGATCCACCTGGGCATTTCGGCTGATGCCTGAGGAAAACCTAAACTGACACGACAGAGGCCATCTTGCAGCCTGCATTTCTGCCCAGGAACTGTCGCACACCCAACCCCCTGTTCTTTGCAGTGCAACAGAAAGCCATGAGACACCCACACCCTGTGTAAACAAGCTTGTTTTCCATCTCCTGCTCCCAGCCTGGTAAAGATCCTTGACACCGTGATCAGGTTATCTGGACAATGGTCTGACTGTTGGGCCCTGATCAGGGTGATTGAACAACGACTTGAAAGACCGGCTTTGATCAAGCAGAGTGAACAATGATCTGTGTACCAAGCCTTGACCAGGTCACCAACTACAAACATCGTCTGGATCTGGTTATCAACTGCAAACACTGCCCTGATTGAACAATGGACTAACAACCAAAAGACTGGGATGAAAAATGTATAAAAGGCTTGTAAGCTACAGAGTGAAGTAGCAGCCTCCTCTGTCTTGCCTCTGACTAGCTTGGGACTCTGTTCCATAGCCCGGGCTATTGAAATAAATCTGGGTTCCTCCTGGAGACGAAGGCTCCTGTGTCTCCTTTTACTAAGTATGGAAGGTATGGAAGACTTGGGCGGTTCCCCCGCCACCGAGACCCAGTAAGTGAGTTATCCCGGTTCTTCAATGCTATCCTCTTAGCTGAAAAATAGCGGTTGTTAAGCCTCTGCTTAAGAAAACCAACCTGGACCCATCTGAACTCAAAAATTATTGCCCAATTTCCTTATTACCTGTTCCCGCTAAGATCTTGGAGAAACATCTAAATGCCCAACTGAGTACTTACTTGGAACAACGGCATCTGCTTGATTCCTCTCAATATGGATTCAGGAGTGGCCATGGGCCTGAGACTGCATTCATATCTGCAGTAAACCACATACGCATTCTGGTAGATGCCGGGCAGACTGCACTGCTGATTCTGTTGGACCTATCCTTGGCTTTCGATACTATCTCTCAGACAGGGCTGATTGACCCTCTTCAGGAAATTGGGGTGACAAACTCTGCCTTGGAGCTCTGGTCCTCATTCCTGACAGATAGGTCACAGAAAGTTAAGATATACCAATTTTAACTCTTATCCTACACCTTCGGTGGAGTTCTACCGAGCTCCACCCTGAGCCCCACTTTATTTAATATATATGTTTCTCCTTCAGCTAAGCTGAATAGAACCTTTGGGCTCAAGGCATTTTCCCATGCTGATGTTACACAAATAATCGTGTCAATCACAAAGGATACAGAGGCCTCTGCCGCCAATTTTAACAATGCATGCAGACTGTGGCATCTTGGATGGTAAATAACTACCTTCAACTTAATGGGGAAAAAACGGAGGTTCTGGTCTTTGGTTGCCGACAATCTATATGCACCCAATCAAGGTGGCCAGGAATGCGTGGAGTATGTCCTGTCCTGCTTCCTCTTCAAAGAATCTTGGTGTCATAGTTGCCAACAGGCTGTCTTTTGATTTCCAGGTTATAGGACTGTTTCTGGATTATAAGGATCCTAAGGAAGATGTTCCCATTTCTCTCTCTCTCTCTCTCTCTCTCTCTCTCTCTCTCTCTCTCTCTCTGCGTGCAAACACGTAGCCTTCGCCCTTATGCTGTCCAAGATGGATTACTGCAATGCACTCTCTCTGGATATTAACACGACATCTATTAAGAAGCTGCAACTTGTCCAGAATTCAGCAGTGAGACTTATCTTGGATTTTCCTAAATTTCACTTGACTTCAGCTGCCATTCGGAAATTGCATTGTGTTATATCTTGCTTATGTTATCTTATCTATCCCTGGTTACCTGTCTCCCTGCTGCTCAACCAGTATGAGTGTTGGCAGTGGAATGTTGGTGTGGTGTTGATGCTTGGAATGCTTGGGTGCCTGTGTTGATGAGTGCTGACAGTTGGAAGGTGGGCTGAGCAGCAGACAGGCTGCTCCTGGTGGGGCCTGAGATTAAGGAACACCAGGCTAAAAGACATGTGTACCTAATTAATATCCTGCAACAAGAAGTCAATAAATAAATGTACAAAACTCATCTCAGCTACGTCTGGTAAAGCACAACACTCTGGCTTCCAGCTGAGAAACGAATCCTGTTCAAAGACCTACGCATTGTTCATAGTAAGTAAATAAGTAATTTATTATTATGCGCGATAAATTAAAACCGTTGCATACATTAAATAATCTTTAAAAACAACAATCCACTGTTACAAAGGTGTGATCAGTTTTAAAATGGTTAACATATTTCAAAGAAATTAACCAGTTGTAAAACAGTCCAAATTGTATCTTACATAAAGCTGTATAAAATGTGGTTACTGTTTCAGTCAGATTTAAAAAGTCTATCTCATATAGGATATGTTATTGAGCAATCCGCCCTCAGATTCGTTGCTTCTTATTGGGGTTCCCTCGCCACTGAAATTGTTCGAGGCAGTAAAAACGGCTTCAAGATGTCACTGAGGGAGTGGTGCTGATGTTCGGCTTAAGTTATTAAGGGTAATTTTCTAAGCTGACTAGATTAGTTCCGGGGACCATCATACGGTGATTGTACAAGGGCAGTAGAGATACGTTTTATTAGTCTTTGTTCAGTGAGATCGAGGAATTTTATAAGGTGGCAATTCAACTGTGCTATGGTTGGATTGAAGCACAAGATTACCACCTGTCTGCAGGACCTGATACCGTATTGGTTAAAGGATGGTTTTAGTAAAGTTTTCCTTAGGTCTTTTAACTTGTCACAGATACCAATTATGTGAATAATGTTCTCGACTCCACAAGCACATAGTCTGCATTGCTGGTCCCCTCCTCTACGTTCCCAAGGTGGTAAAAATGGGCTGATTGAGCCAACTCCCAAACGAAGTTTCAGAAATGTTTCTTTAGTTGTTATCTTTATTCCTGCACTTAGGTAAGATTGAAGTTTACCAGCTTCATAGTTGTTGAGCACAACCCATCCATGGGCCCGTTTTGACAGTGCTTCCTTGTCCTCTACAATAGATTTAAGTCTTGTTGACTTTGTGACCAGTTTTTTTAATACAACAGTAAGTCGTTGAAGTTTTCCAAAGGTCTGTCAGACCTAGAGCTTAGATGGATCCAGAAGGTATTTGTTCGCTGGTGATTTCCCCGTTCGTGGTATTTCTTTCCAGAGATGGTTATTTATGGTACCATTTTCTGCAGCTCTGATTTTATGCCAGCATTTTACATATTCAGAAAAGGGGGTGGTGGCATTTTACATAGGCTCCCATTCTCTCTGCTGCTTGGTTTTGCAGTCCAAATTCCAACCGTATTTGGGTCGGAGAAACATATTTAGGGAGCTGAAATATTGCTCGGTAAGAGGTTGCTATTATGCCATTTAAGATTGCTACGTCTCTTCCTTTCATTGGCTCACTAGCATAAGTGATCGTGGGCTGCAATTTGGCTCGCAGGACTTTTAAGAAAGGATCTAGAGACAGGTCCGGCAACATTTTCTTCAAGGGTTTGAGGGCCAAATAGGTCATAGTACCCTTCCTTCGTAATGATTCCAGCTGCAGCTTGAAGGAATTGTTTTGATCTAAAAGTATCCCCAGATACTTGTAGCTTGTTTCTTGATGTAAAAGTTTCCCATCAAGGTACCAACTTGGTCTTGTCTTCTTGTGGTAGTTTACTGCCATAACTTTAGTTTTAGTAAGATTTATTTCTAAGGCGTTCCGTTTGGAAAAATTGCTAGCCACCTCCAGGAGATGTTGAAGACCAATTGGGGTCCGACTGATCAGGACTAGATCATCAGCGTATAACAAGTTTGTCAGTGTCATACCTCCCAACTTTGGGGCATGAGATAACCAGCTGTCCAGTTCCCCTGGTAAGTCTGCTAGGAAGAGGTTAAACAGCAGTGGGGCTAGGACGCACCCCTATTTTAGACCCTTAGTTGTAGGAATTCTGCTTGAAAGGTGTGTTCCGCCACCTAGTTTTATTCTGATCCACGTGTTGGTATACAGGTACCTAAGTTGATCTAAAAGAGAAGTTGGTATCCCCCAACTGGCCAGCTTATGCCAGAGATTTGAGCGATCAACGTGGTCGAACGCAGCTGTGTAATCTATAAAGCAGAGATACAGGGGGTATTTGCCCTCTTTTGCGGCGTCCATGAGCATGGTTAAGGCCATGATGTTAGTTGTTGTTCCTTGGCCTTGACAGAATCCTGTTTGTGTTGCAGGGATAATTTTATTCTCTGAGGCCCAATAGCCTATTTCTTCCAAAATAATGCCTGCGTAATGTTTAGCCTCAGTGTCTATAAGGGCTATCAGCCGGTAATTGTTTGGAATAGACCTCTCGCCTTGCTTATATATTGGGCTGATAATGGAGCCTCTCCATGATTCTGGAAACATGGGAGTTCTTAATGCATGTCTAAAAACTAGTACCAGTGATTTGCTCCAGAAGTCAGGATCTTGTTTGCACGGCATTGGTGGAATGCCGTTGGGGCCGGGAGCTCCCGTCCGTCTGCCTTTAGCTATTTGCTTTTTTATGACCAGTGCAGCAGGGCTGTTGTGGTCTTTTGCTTCGATGGATAGGCAATTTTGGTCTGAGAAGTCCTTCTCCTGCTGCATCAGCCAAGAGTTACTAATGTTCTCTTTGCTGGAGCAATGATGAGTAGTTGCTTCTTTCTTTGGTTTGGTTGTACTAGTGTTGCCTTAGTAGATGGAAACAGTGTCTAATTTTTGGTTTGAGTCATTGAAATGATTAATTAGATATTCATTCCAGACCGCTTCTATGATGTTAGAGTTGATGCCAAGATGATTCGGTCTCTGTAATTTATTGACTGTTTGCCAAAATTTGGCACTGTTTTTCTGTTTTGCATCGTGGAGAAGTTTCATCCATGTTTCGTCGTTCTTTGCTCTTCTAGTTTCCCATCTCCTCTTATTTAATGATTTTTTTGCCTTCGCGGAGGGAACTTTGCAGTAACAAGTTGTTTGGAAATTTGCGAAGTTGTTTTAATGTGTGATTTATAAGCTGCTTTAATTTTGTGGATATTGGACTTTTTGCCATTTTGCTAGTATTATATAAAGCATTCCTCCGTTTCAAACTTTGTCTGCTTAAAAAAGTTTCTCCAAGTGACTTGACAAAATTGCCCCAGCATTCCAAAGGCTCCGCTTCCGCCTCCCCCTCCTGTTTGTACAGGTCTTTGGCGATGGATGTTATTTCCTCTATGTTTGCGGAATTACACATTATTCTTTTGAGATTGATGGTTTCAGTTTGCACAATTGTTTTACTGACAGGGAGTGTCTGGCTTGAGCTTGCTTTAAGACTTAGAGCCAGATGTAGGTAATTCATATTTACCGACTCTTAAATACCGAATTTTACCGATTCGGTATTTAAGAGTCGGTAAATATGAAGGGGGGAGATGTAGGTATTACAGAATCTGTAAATACAGAATCTTTAAGATTCGGTATTTACCGATTCTGTAAATACCGAATCGGTATTGCCCATTGATTCCTATGGGCCTTGAAGCCCATAGGAATCAATGGGCAATACCGATTCTGTAATTACAGAATCGGTAAATACCGATTTTAGCAAGGGTGCATGGGGTGTCACTTTGACACCCTCTAGCACCCCAAAGACGGGCATGTGAGCCATGTGGCACACAGACATGCCCTAAGGGCATGTCTGTCTGTCACATGGCTAGGGTGTGCATTCACACATGTGCATGCACACCTGGATTCGGTATTTTACCACACAATTGGATTGTGTGGTAAAATATCGAATCTGTAAGACCTGTGGCACTCTCAGGAGTGCCACCTACATTTGGATATACCGAATCGGTAAAAAATACCGATTCGGTATTTTACAGTTTCGGTAAATTTACCGAATCGGTAAATTTACCGAATCTGTAAAAATATGCCCCTACATACCAATTCTTACTTACCGGTCGGTAACGGCCGAAAATACCGATTTTCGGCCGTTACCGACCGACCTACATCTGGCCCCTAGTTCTTGTGGCATATGGTAACTGAGATCATTATTGCCGATCTCGAAGGTGGCAATATGTTTATATAGTGTTAGGGTTGTGAAGATATAGTCTAGGTGGGATGATGCTATGGCTGAATGGTACAAAGCAGCTGGTGGAGTATTGTCCTTAAAACGGCCATTTACGGCTCTCATATTCAAGTACTCCAACTCCTGAAGCAGATATTTCCCACTTCGTGCTGGGTTGGTGACTGTGAGTCGGGCTTGCGTCGGGATACCCCACGCTGCAGATAGATCCTGGATTTAATTGTCGTCTTGAGTGTTACCTAAGAGATGCATGTTGAAATCACCAGCAAGGATGATGTGACCTGTTGCTTCCTCGTCCATCAACCTTTTTAACTCCGTTGACAACTCCTTTGCTGCTTGTAGCTTTTGCTTTGGATCGATATAGATGTTTATTAATATTACTTCCTCTGGGAACTGGTTAATCTTAAGCGATATTTTTATGGCCTGAATGCACCTTGGAGGTGATAATTGAATATTCTTTAAATCGGTCTTACCTATTTCTGTTATAGAGGTTAAGAGCAATAAGCCGCCCGAACGACGGCCAAAAACAGACCCCTTTGTTGCCGAAAGTAGATGAGAGAAGTAGCCCTGTAGTTCAAAGGACTGATCTTCCCAAGTTTCCTGGAGCAGGATTATATCAAAAGATTTCAGGTAGTTTAGAAACTCATGGTCGCTTTTTTAGGAAGCTAAGCCATTAATATTCCAAAAACATATTTTAAGGCCGTCAGGCTCAATTTGGGATGGATGTTTTACAGCCAATTCTTGTCAATTTGTTCGCGCTGATGTAATTACACTGTTCATAAGGCGCTTCATAACTCAGGTCCAGAGGGAATCAAACACCTACCTCTTCCAGCATTATGTCCCTACTAGACAGCTGCATTCTGCCACTAAAAAGTGGCTGGTTATTCCCATGTTTAGGAGGGCAAGGTGGGGAGGAAGAGCAATTGCTGTGGCGGCCTCGAAACTTTGGAACACTCTCCCTATATCAAACTCCTGCCTTGAGTCACATTTCTCCTTCCCTAAATCCTTAAAGACCTGGCTGTTTGCCCTTTAACTGTTTTCTTAGAGGGTTGATGCTCCCATCTTCTGACAATGGAACCGCTTTAGTGTCTTGACGCCTTTGGGCAATTGTTCGCGCTTTACAAGTTGGTCATTCATTCAGAGCTACTTACCTTTAGGGTGACTACACACTTTGTATCTCCACTCCCTTTGGGAAGGCGGGCAGACCCCTAATCCTATTGTCTAAAATACTAACAACCAATATGGAGAATTTTCAAAGGAGGGGGTCACTTAGGGGTGGTTCTGGCTAAGAGGGGGCACACCCCTCCTGATTACTAATTTTCCTGCCGACCTTGCCGCCAAAAGGGGGCTTGGTCAGGGTGGCGGGCATCTCCATTAGCTGAAAGGCCCTGGCTAGCATAACAAAGGTAAGGAAGCTTTTGGTGCTGCCACGTCATGGGGTTATTAATGAATCCAGCACTGACATTAGTTTGGGCTCATTAATCTTAGATGATTGGTACCAAACATATTGGGATTTGGTGAAGCGGACAACACAAGCACTAGGATATCTTGTTCTGTTCCTTAGCCTTGAACTAAGTTTACTGATTATGTCACAGGAAAGGCTTTCTAAAAACAAGCAGCATGTGCAACACTTCTTAGAATAATACTGTAAAAACAATAATGTAGCCAAAACAAAGTCTGTTAAAATGTGTAAAATATAAAACTAAAAAGAAGAACCAAAGTGGGTCTAAGAGGGCTGCACAACAGATGGGCTGCCAGCGGGAATAGAGAGGGAAGACCAGTGCCCTAACTCATTTTCTTGTGGGCGTGTAGGACCCAGGAAGCCATACCTTTAGGTTGGGCAACCTAGCGCCTAACATCTGAGGAAGCGTGCAAACATCTTGAGAGTGGGCAGAATAGTGCACTCTGGATTGCTGGATGATCATTCCACACATATCAAGAAATTCAACAACAAGAGGGAGGGAACTCTGACTTTTGTGCCCCTTTGACATCCTTTGACTGGAACGAAGTGGATCCAAATCTTCCTGGCACATCTAGTATAGACACAACCTGTACTATCTGGGGGCTTGAGACTGGGCAGGTCTTGGGGAGAGTAAACCTGGTATCCGGACACGTGAAGACCCAGCTTATCGCTCATGATAAAGAGGTATATGACATAGCCTTCAGCCATGCTGGTGGTGGACGTGACATGTTTGCATCTGTGGGTGCAGATGGCTCTGTGCATGTTTGACCTACGACACTTAAAACATAGTACTATTATATATGTAGATCCTCAGCACCACCCATTGCTGCACCTTTGTTGGAATGAACAAGAACCAAACTATTTTGCTATGATGGCCATGGATGGAAAGGAGGTGGTGATGTTGGATGTTAGTGTGCCATGCACTCTGGTTGCTAGATTAAACAATCACAGTTGAAATGTGATATTATGCTTGAAGCTATTAAATCGGTTGACATCACTCATGCTGGACATCCACTTCTGAATGCTCATGGAGATACCCATATCCTGAGTACTACGACATAGACAACGGGGTGCTCATGTCTACTAATGTGTAAATCGTTATGAGCCTGTAATAGTTAGTTTGAGACATTTATGATTTTATGAAAGCACATGAGACCCAGGGGTTGGGGAGGGGGGAGTTGGGGACAAGTTTATTGGATAATTATTAATGAGCATCGACAGAAAACTAGGATTTGATACTGTACCAGGAGGACAATGGACATATGTTTTCTAGCACGAATATTGGATTGTATCATTATCCTGGAAGGTTTTAGATGATCAGATGCATTTAGCTACTGTGTAAAGAACTGATCCTGGCGGTACTATATGATCATACCATAATGAATGTTGCTTTATACTTACAAAGATGATGGCTATGTACGATGTAAAATTCGGAAATGAGATGCATATATATTATACAAAATCAATAAAATTGAGTTTAATAAAAAAACAAGAGGGAGGGAACCTGAGCCCATTGGTTAGTGACCACATCACCCCCCAGGGGACATTCTAGGGATACATTTGGCAGCCCTGGCATTCTGAACGTCAGATCATGTCAATACTGGATCAAGGACCAAAGAAGGACTGGCCTGCTGACCCCTGGACTTGGTACAGAGATGCTGCACCACCTGCTGGACTGCATCTGCCGAACATTGGGCTAGTGAAGAGAGGACTGTGACTCCTGGCTCAAGAGTAAGTCATTCCAAAGCCCCAGAAAAAAGAAGTGACTCCTCCTGATGATGGAAGTCCTGCTTTGAAGCAATCTACCAGTAATATTGATTACGGTCAACAATAACCTGTTGTAGATAATAGTGTGGATAGGTGTGTTGCTCATTTGGTCGTTGGTGGAGGTTCTAGGCACAGGAGGAATACTGGCATACCTAAATATCTAAATGTCTTTGTGTTGTATTGATGGCTTCTGCACCTATTATGAGACACCTGTTGTTACTTGATATGAGATTTGTATTACATGAAAGTATCTAGGTTTATTGGTTTGTTTTGCTTAACCATTTTTATTTCTTGTTTTGTTTGAATATGTTGGGAAAGGCAATATGTGTTATGGGCTTCCCTTTGGAACTTTGTCTTTAATTAATGAAATGTTTATGCATGCAGTTCTTTCCTTTTTTGACGTAGATCTGTGGATGTTAAAGGCCTCTCTCAGCTGACTACTTAGTCTAGACCAACGGCATAGAAAGTGCTTAATTTGAGCAGGTGCTTTCAGGTGCTCAGCACCTGCACTTCTTTCACAGGGCCGGGGCTGCAATTTCTGAACCTGCAGGTGGCGGTCTCCATATTAATTGTTCAATTCAAAATAAAAAGAATAACATACATTGCATTGTGACTGGCTGGTAAATGTTCATAGGCAGGCCGGAATATGCCTGTCCAGGCAGGCATGATTGTGTATCACCACGTTAGTGATGATGTCATCACGCTGATCACAAATCCAAGACGTCATCGACAAACTATGGCTTGTATTCCATTCCCCTAGTCTGCTGCACCCTGCCACTGCCTGAGCCTTAACCTTCCATTAGATAATTGTAGCTAGGGGTTGGCTCATGATGGAGTTGAGGCAAGGAAGCTGCAAGAGCTTATTTGGAACTTGTGAGTGAGGGCTCTTGAGGAAGAATAAATAAAAGTAAGTGTGGACTTTTCACCTGTTGCGTAGCCAAAGTATGATATCCGGCAGTCTTGCATTGCTGCTATCCTCAATGTGCTCGATGCGGCTGTGGCCCAACACAACTTTTGTGCGCCATGGCGTCACCAGTAGAATCTGTGTGCTGCACCCCAGCCTGGTAATTGCTGAGTGTGAGTGAGTCCAGTAGGCACCACAGCCATACTTACCGGCATTTGCAGCATTACTGCTGGGGACAATGGCTGTGCTGTAGCAGGCAGGATCACAGCAAGCAGTGGATGCCGATGCCGTCGTCATCCCTGGACCTACTAATTACAGGCAGCACTAGCAGTGACATGACCTGCTGTGCTCAAGCAGCCGCCTGTTTCACAATAAACCCAGTCATACCACACTGGTTAATATATGCAAAAACCGCATTTTCATTTGGTGTACATTTTGTTTTTGCACTTGGTGTAGGTAAGAAAGTAAAACACGTCATCTTCTGCTTCTTTAGGAATTACAACAGGAAAACGCAGAGTTCAAAATAGCAGGGACATGTACAGGCTGACGACATGGGTCACAGGCAGCAGCAGTGTTAGAGATGAGAGACAGCAAGAGTACAGAAGAGAAGAAACAACAAGAGAGGAGAGAGATAAAACGGAGCAAAGTAGAAAAAAAGGAGGAGAGCAAATCAGATATAAGGAGAAAGCAGCCATGATGTGAAGAAGAGAGCATCAAGAAGAGAGAAGATAGAAGGAGGATGTGGAGGACAGGACAGAGGAAAAAAAGCAGACAAATGATAAAATGGAGACACAGCTAATCACTGCTAGAGAGTGATCGTAAAGAGCCAAGATTGAGGGGAGAGAGAGTAGAGCATGTATAAAAGTGAAGAGAAAAAAGGGCAGGGCTAAAATGAATAGAGGGCAAATCAAAAATTCAGGGTGTGACAAAGGTGATAGAAAACAATTAGAGCGGTGAGAGGATTGACTCTTAGAGCAAAGACTTAGGGGACAAACAACAGATCAAGGTTAGAAGATAGAGACTGAGGCAGTGAAAGTGTAGAAAGTGGGGCTCACCGGAGGAAGACATGAGCGGTGGACTCCTTGCCAAAATTTTCAGCACCTGCACTTCTTTTTTTTACAAATTAAGCACTGTGCATAGACATGTGTTCTTTTTCTCTTTCCCAAGAATAAACTTTTGTCTTCAACATCTTAACCTGTGACGGATTGTTTCTCCTTGCCAGCACGACAGTTAGTTTTCTTTTTTGTTCTCTGTCTGCACGTTTCTATCCGGTGTCTGTCAAGTTTACAAACTTGTGTTTCGGGAGGTGGGGGACGGGGTAGCTGGTAGTCATAGCCCGGATGATTTCACGCGTATGGGCGTTATGTCTGATATTTGTGGACCAAGATTTGATGGGGGTCCGGGTGCTGCGTTTTTATCCGGATTTGGTACTGGTTCGTTGTTTTTATTGATGTGTAGACTGTTGAACTCCGTGATATATATATATATATATATATATATATATATATATATATATATATATATATATATATATTACCTACTGGCGGTCGCCAGTAGGTATATATAGTTAGGATTTTTTCTCTATGGGATTTTTGAAAATTCTATGTCTAATAACTTTGCCGTTTGTGGACGGACTTGGCTGAAATTTTCAGGAAAATGGAACATTTTGTTTCTGAGCAGCCCCTGAAAATTCGGGGGGGGGGTTCGTCAAGGGGGGGCCGAGAAAAAAGGGGGGTCCCAAAACACGTTTTTCCCATGTTAATTTCCATAGGGCGGTTGGCCTCACTTTTAGCCCGAACGGCTGAATGGATTTGCACGAAACTTTGCAAAATTGTAGGGACTGGTAGCCCGATGTGCCTTTACTAGGTCTCAATATATGTGCTCCAGTGGATTTTGAGAAATTAACGTTCAAAAAAAGATATATATCTGTGACAGAGTCCCGGGTAGCGCTCCGTTTCGCGTACTTTTCGCGTTACGGAGCTTTGCGAAGCGAAGCTGATTGGCTCTCCGGTGTCTGTAAACATTCCAAACAGTCCGTAGCGGCCGCCATCTTGTCTCTCGGTAGGATCGAGAGACAAGAGGAGGCCAAAGCGAAGGGGCAAATGACCATAAGGGGGCATAGTAGATCCTCCCTGACCCCCTAGGTTTGATGTGGAGGCTTTAAAAGGGCCCCGCGGGGCAAAAAAATATATATATATCGTTTTTTTTCGTGGGGTGCGCCCGGTTCGCGAACCGGAAAGCGGTCTGGGGAGCGTACTACAAGGAAACAAGAATGATTGACTTTTAACTTATTGTATGTTTATAGACTTTTTTTGATTTTTTTTTTTTTTCTGCCGAGTGACGTCTCGGCCTATCTCCACGGGATGCAGTCCCTACCATCTCGGCGTTTAAGCCCAGGGGGACCGGTAGTGTGGGAGAGATAACGTCTGTTAACGTTCGATTCGAAGGAAATCAGGAAGTGTTGAAAAACATTGTCTGCGCCATCTTGCCTTTTTTCAAATGCCACACTTTTGTCGTGCACGGCAGCCATTTTAGATGCCTTGACCAGACCCACTCTCTGCACGCTGTGGATCCTTAGCATGGCTCCCCACCCTCGCAAGCATCTCCCCCAGGCACTGGTCACCCCCGCTCTCTGTCTTATGCATGGGCAATAAACCTCCCCCCATCTGCGCTGCTCTTCCTTGAGAATCACACCCTGTGCCCGCCCGACACCTCCCTTTCGCCCTATTCACTACCGCACCCTCTGACACTCCTCTTCCTCTGTGTCCGATTGTCCAGGCCGGTCCCAGGCTATCACCTAGCCCTGCAGATGTAGTTTATGGCCCCAGCTGTAAAGAATCACCTCTCTTCAAAGGAGTTACAGTAGATCAAGGCCCCCACCGGATGAGATCCGTCAGACCACACGCGTTCCTACTATCTGAAAACCATCCTGTATTGTGATTGGGGAGGGGACCGAGCCTGAAGCGGAAGATTCCAGGGATGCCTCTTTGTACATCAAAGTTTTTACAATTATGTGTCACATTAAAAATATATAGCACTCCAACAAAGTAGTAGGATTATAAAACTTTAATAACTTATAAATATATACAACGCAACAAAAACAGTAAATACATTTAAACATTTTTTTGAAAAAGAAGCAACAATGGTCAGTAGCTGTGTTTTGTGCGAATAGTCCCAAGGCAGCACAACGTGCTGAGTTCTGGACGGCACCCAGGTGATGTTACCTGGGTGCCGCACTGGTTTTGGGTATCCTACAATGCAGCTCCGAAAAACGTCGTGGGGCGTCCCGGGGGGTGCGGGGGGAGGCCTCGTCAGTAGCGGTCTGTTGTGCGAATAGTCCCAAGGCAGCAGAACGCGCTGAG
The DNA here is from genome assembly GCF_964261635.1 of Lissotriton helveticus. Taxonomy (NCBI): domain Eukaryota; kingdom Metazoa; phylum Chordata; class Amphibia; order Caudata; family Salamandridae; genus Lissotriton; species Lissotriton helveticus. The sequence continues at coordinate 1,377,470,039 of NC_136059.1, forward strand.
ATGTGGATGGCACCCAGGTGATGTCCAGTAAGTTGCCGCACTGGTTTTGGTATCCTACAATGCTGCTCCGAATAACGGCGTGGGCGCCCCGGGGGGGGGGGCGTGAACGGGCCTCTCCAGGTGGAGGCTCGTCTGCTGTAGTGGGGCGCCCCTTTACCGTTTCAGTTGCCATTCCGCCCGCTTTTGGTACACTGTGCCAAAATCCGCCATTCAGCTGAGTGGCGCCCACTCTTGCGGTGCAGCGATAGGCGGCTGCCACAGGACTCTCAAAATGGCGGCAGGCTCTTTCCTTTTTGGGCCTGGTCCACTGAAATGGCCCTGGGACACCTTGGAACTCGGACGCTTGTCTGCTAGGTCTTGGACCCCATTCTCGAAAGCGTCCCCTCAGCCTTGAAGATTCTACAAAAGTCTTGGGGGTCCCCGACTCCTGCAGGCTTCCGGTGGGGAGCGGCTGCAATGATTGCTCACGGAATGACCACGACGGAGCCACGAGATGGTGGTGCTTTCATGCTGACGCCAGCTTCAGTCTGAAACATCCACAAACAAGGTGGGGCTTTCATCGTTTGGGAAAAAAAAATGTTTTAATCCAATGAAAAGTGTTATTTTTAGGTCATGTGATCAAGCCTTCCATCATTAGGAAACCAAAAGTAAAATGAACCAATGAAAAGTTTTATAAACAAGTCACATGACCTGTTATGCGGCATAGGGCTATAAAAAGCGTAGAAAATCCGTTGGCACGTGAGGCGGCGTCAGTAGCGGACCGATGTGCGAATAGGCCGAAGGCAGCACAACGCGCCAAGATCCGGATGGCACCGAGGTGGTGTCCAGCAAGTTGCCGCACTGGTGTGGCCATCCTACAATGCTGCGCCGAAAGTCGGCGTGGGGTGCCCCGTTGGCCTGTGAGGTGGCGTCAGTAGCGGACCGATGTGCGAATAGGCCGAAGGCAGCACAACGCGCCAAGATCCGGATGGCACCGAGGTGGTGTCCAGCAAGTTGCCGCACTGGTGTGGCCATCCTACAATGCTGCGCCGAAAGTCGGCGTGGGGCGCCCCGTTGGCCTGTGAGTTCGCGTCAGTCAGTGGGGGCTGTTTGAGGATCTGACTGCATTGGAAAGCAATGTGATGCTGTGCGTCGCCCCCAAGATGGAGGTTCCTCGGCTGCAGTGGGGCGCCCCTTGGTGTTTCACTCGCTATGCAGCTGAGTTGCGTGTGTACTTGCTGCGAATAGGCCGAAGGCAGCACAACGCGCCGAGATCCGGATGGCACCGAGGTGGTGTCCAGCAAGTTGCCGCACTGGTGTGGCCATCCTACAATGCTGCGCCGAAAGTCGGCGTGGGGTGCCCCGTTGGCCTGTGAGGTGACGTCAGTAGCGGACCGATGTGCGAATAGGCCGAAGGCAGCACAACGCGCCAAGATCCGGATGGCACCGAGGTGGTGTCCAGCAAGTTGCCGCACTGGTGTGGCCATCCTACAATGCTGCGCCGAAAGTCGGCGTGGGGCGCCCCGTTGGCCTGTGAGTTCGCGTCAGTCAGTGGGGGCTGTTTGAGGATCTGACTGCATTGGAAAGCAATGTGATGCTGTGCGTCGCCCCCAAGATGGAGGTTCCTCGGCTGCAGTGGGGCGCCCCTTGGTGTTTCACTCGTTATGCAGCTGAGCTGCGTGCGCACTTGCGGCGAATAGGCCGAAGGCAGCACAACGCGCCGAGATATGGATGGCACCGAGGTGGTGTCCAGCAAGTTGCCGCACTGGTGTGGCCATCCTACAATGCTGCGCCGAAAGTCGGCGTGGGGTGCCCCGTTGGCCTGTGAGGTGGCGTCAGTAGCGGACCGATGTGTGAATAGGCCGGAACCAGCACAAGGCGCCAAGATCCGGATGGCACCGAGGTGGTGTCATAGTTGAGAGTTCTGAGAAGTGGGGGGAAGGCGGCGCAAACGAGTCTCTCCCTCCATGTGGAGGCACTTCATCTGCAGTGGGGCGCCGAGATCCGGATGGCACCGAGGTGGTGTCTAGCAAGTTGCCGCACTGGTGTGTGTTGAAAAGATGAAAGGTCCACAGCAAGTCTATGTTCCTTCAGTGGAGCGCCGTCTAGCTGAGTTTCGCTCGCTCTTGCTGCTACAGCGACAGGCGGCTGCAACAGGACTCTCAAAATGGCGGCCTGTTCTTTGGATTTGGGCCTGGTCCACTAAAATGGCCCTGGGACACCTTAGAACTCGGACGCTCGAATTCTTTTTCCTTTCCTCTACATGCAAAAAAGGTAAATGCACGGTACGTTACCTGCCTCATCTGCCACAATGTACTCTCCAGAGGAACCGAAAAAAAATATAGTTACGGTAATTATACCATGCATCGTCATATGGAGAGGTGGCACCGATTAATTATAGTGCTGCACAAAAGAGAGATTTGGAGGACAACCCCCGACCTGCCAGTACATTCACCAAAGAAGTGGCACTGACAGCATCAGAGGCAAGGGAAATGGTCCCAAATATTCAGAAGAACTTTGGAAAGATTAAAATGACATGTTTAGATTGTGGCAAATTAATTTCATGTGGACAGATGAGTGTTACTCTAATAAATACAGCATATGAACATCATCATAGTCGATGGTTGGTGGAGACATTTTGACTATATCCTGGACCTGCCCGTCCTCGCCCAAAATGGCGCCGGAATAAATGGGACTCGTAACTCCTTGTTGTGTACTGGTTGCACAACCTTGATATCACGAGATACGTATGCAGTTTTGAAGCACATGGCGGGCGGGGACGAGAATTGATTGAATATTTCGACATCCCTATTGATATTAAGTTCTGATGTGTTATTGATTACTGTACTATTGAAAGTTCGAATTAACGTCACCCATGGTACTTGCCCGCAAATGTATATCTAGATAATTTTATTGTAACTGGCCCTGTCGTATTTTAATTATAAAATGTACGTCCACCGATTCCGCAACTGTTAGACACCTTAGTTCTTGCAACCTAATGGCCCGCCCGTTACGTTCCTCTACAGTGTAAATGTCTCCTCATCATATACGATTACAGTTTGCTCCGTGGCCGGCCCACGTGGTTATAGGCCCGTATTTGTATACTGACATTTTCACAATAAAGGTTTTTAAAAGAAAACATGGTAGTAGTATTTACATTGGTAAAGTTTTTAATAATAGTCACTGTTTTCGAATCAGTAAAAGGCAAGTGAAATAAAGCAGTCCAATTACATGAAGGGTAAAAGGTATAATACGCAGGAACGCAGTAAAGATAAATGGTCAAGGGCTGTTGTGTTTTCTACTCCTGCAACATAAAGTGATCGATAAGAATCTGATATTCAGGCGTATCGGCGACTAAGACAGCAGGCCGAGCCTCTTTTGCTCAACGGCTCCGTCATGGGACGAAGAAACGCCCTTTTTCTCGAAAAAGGAATATATTTTACTTGCAGGACAGTTGTAAATTTTCCGGGAAAGTACATTAGCCTGGAACATTATAACATATATGTTTAAGAAAAAATAATGTTCGAAAGTAATAAAAAGTGTAATTTTTAGGTCATATGACCAAGCCTTTCATCATTAGAATAAGAAAAGTAAAATGAACCAATGAAAAGTTTTATTAACAAGTCACATGACCTGTTATGCTTACGTTACGCGCTGCGCGCCGCGCCCCGGATCGCTTCCGGGAAGCTGCGCACCGGAGCATTTCCGGATGCGCTAACGCGGCGCGTCATATGACGCATTACGCGACAACGCAGGTCCAGAATATAGTCAAAATGTCTCCTCCAACCAGCGGTCGGAACACAACCCCTTTCAGCAGGCTAAATAGTTCGGTTAAATGACAACAGAAGGGACAGGCAACAAGAACCATCAGTCAAAGAGGGGAGGGCAAGTTCTTCTCTACCGGGTCACGTTGGGGCGCTACCGGAACTAATCGAATTGGTAGTCCACAGTGTTTCTGGATGTTTCAGACTGAAGCTGGCGTCAGCATGAGAGCACCACCATCTCGTAGCTCCGTCGTGGCCATTCCACGAGCAATCATGGCAGCCGCTCCCCACCAGAAGCCTGTGGGAGTCGGGGGCCCCCAAGACTTTTGTAGAATCTTCAAGGCTGAGGGGACGCTTTCGAGAATGGAGCCCAAGCCCTAGCAGACAAGCGTCCGAGTTCCAAGGTGTCCCAGGGCCATTTCAGTGGACCAGGCCCAAAAAGGAAAGAGCCTGCCGCCATTTTGAGAGTCCTGTGGCAGCCGCCTATCGCTGCACCGCAAGAGTGGGCGCAACTCAGCTGAATGGCGGATTTTGGCACAGTGTACCAAAAGCGGGCGGAATGGCAACTGAAACGGTAAAGGGGCGCCCCACTACAGCAGACGAGCCTCCACCTGGGGAGGCCCATTCACGCCGCCTCACCCCCCCCCCGGGGCGCCCCACGCCGTTATTCGGAGCAGCATTGTAGGATACCAAAACCAGTGCGGCAACTTACTGGACATCACCTGGGTGCCATCCACATCTCAGCGCGTTCTGCTGCCTTGGGACTATTCGCACAACAGACCGCTACTGACGAGGCCTCCCCCCGCACCCCCCGGGACGCCCCACGACGTTTTTCGGAGCTGCATTGTAGGATACCAAAAACCAGTGCGGCACCCAGGTAACATCACCTGGGTGCCGTCCAGAACTCAGCACGTTGTGCTGCCTTGGGACTGTTCGCACAAAACACAGCTACTGACCATTGTTGCTTCTTTTTTCAACAAAATGTTTAAATGTATTTACTGTTTTTGTTGCGTTGTATCTATTTATAAGTTATTAAAGTTTTATAATCCTACTACTTTGTTGGAGTGCTATATATTTTTAATGTGACACATAATTGTAAAAACTTTGATGTACAAAGAGGCATCCCTGGAATCTTCCGCTTCAGGCTCGGTCCCCTCCCCAATCACAATACAGGATGTTTTTCAGATAGTAGGAACGCGTGTGGTGTGACGGATCTCATCGGGTGGGGGCCTTGATCTACTGTAACTCCTTTGAAGAGGGGTGATTCTTTACAGCTGGGGCCATAAACTACATCTGCAGGGCTAGGTGATAGCCTGGGACCGGCCTGGACAATCGGACACAGAGGAAGAGGAGTGTCAGAGGGTGCGGTAGTGAATAGGGCGAAAGGGAGGTGTCGGGCGGGCACAGGGTGTGATTCTCAAGGAAGAGCAGCGCAGATGGGGGGAGGTTTATTGCCCATGCATAAGACAGAGAGCGGGGGTGACCAGTGCCTGGGGGAGATGCTTGCGAGAGTGGGGAGCCATGCTAAGGATCGACAGCGTGCAGAGAGTTGGTCTGGTCAAGGCATCTAAAATGGCTGCCGTGCACGACAAAAGTGTGGCATTTGAAAAAAGGCAAGATGGCGCAGACAATGTTTTTCAACACTTCCTGATTTCCTTCGAATCGAACGTTAACAGACGTTATCTCTCCCACACTACCGGTCCCCCTGGGCTTAAACGCCGAGATGGTAGGGACTGCATCCCGTGGAGATAGGCCGAGACGTCACTCGGCAGAAAAAAAAAAAAAATCAAAAAAAGTCTATAAACATACAATAAGTTAAAAGTCAATCATTCTTGTTTCCTTGTAGTACGCTCCCCAGACCGCTTCCCGGTTCGCGAACCGGGCGCACCCCACGAAAAAAAACGATTTTTTTTTTTTTTTTTTTTTTGCCCCGCGGGGCCCTTTTTAAGCCTCCACATCAAACCTAGGGGGTCAGGGAGGATCTACTATGCCCCCTTATGGTCATTTGCCCCTTCGCTTTGGCCTCCTCTTGTCTCTCGATCCTACCGAGAGACAAGATGGCGGCCGCTACGGACTGTTTGGAATGTTTACAGACACCGGAGAGCCAATCAGCTTCGCTTCGCAAAGCTCCGTAACGCGAAAAGTACGCGAAACGGATCGCTGCCCGGAGCGCTGTTACAGATATATATCTTTTTTTGAACGTTAATTTCTCAAAATCCACTGGAGCACATATATTGAGACCTAGCAAAGGCACATCGGGCTACCAGTCCCTACAATTTTGCCAAGTTTCGTGCAAATCCATTCAGCCGTTCGGGCTAAAAGTGAGGCCAACCGCCCTATGGAAATTAACATGGAAAAAACGCGTTTTGGGACCCCCCTTTTTTCTCGACCCCCCTCCCAAATTTTCAGGGGCTGCTCAGAAACAAAATGTTCCATTTTCCTGAAAATTTCAGCCAATTCCGTCCACAAACGCCAAAGTTATTAGACATAGAATTTTCAAAAATCCCATAGAGAAAAAAGCCATCACACCGTCCCTCGGGGGCCTCCGTCAAGCGGTTCAGGGAGGCACCGCATCACATTGTTTTCAAATGCAGTCACGTCCTCAACAGCCCCCACTTACATTGAGAATAGTGAAGCTGTAGCAGGTGCAAATAAGCTTCAGACAGTCTAACAAGCACTCCTCAAAACTTTGAACTATCAGAGTGCATGAGTTTCATGCTCGATCGATTGAGCTAGCCGGATCGGGCAACAAAAAGTATAAAATAGTTATGTAAATAGTTATTTAATAAAATGTTTTACCCTGTTACTTTGCTGGTGTGTTGTATATATTTGTAATATTTGCATAGAGTTTATCGTTATTTTGGGCGGGGTGGGTGGCGGAGCCGAGCTGTCTTGCAGCCATCATGGTGTGGAGCTCAGTTCATCTCACTAGTTTCGTATTTCTCATGAGGGGTTGTTCCTAATGTTTCTATTTTAGCGAGGTCAAAAAGAGATCCCATTAGTGGCCTACTGATTTTGCTCGATTCCTTTTGTTTTTTTACACGATTTTTCACTATCTGCAAAGACTAAACAGAGTAAAGAATGGTTTTTTCAGTGAATATATATATATATATACATATAGCAGTACGATCATATTGTGATAATTGCCTGTTTCACTATTGACTATTTTGGGGCATTATGGGTATGGTAGTCCCGAGGGGTTTCACAGCACGCGCTTGTAATTTGACTTTGTGTTACAACATTACTCTCAGTCATGTACTTGGCCCCCCGGTGAAACTTCCAGTTTTCCGTTCCCGGTGCCTCAGGATGTTTGAAGATAATGACGGTGTTATCAGTAACATGGAAGAAATGTGATATATTTTTCAAAAGGTCACACTGTGGCGGATGTGTCATCAGCTCGGGTGAGCTAAAACCGGGATTTTGGCAGTCTCCAAAGTTCGCTATAATTAGTGACAACTGGGAGCATTAATTTTAAAAGTACGTTTTATTTAATTTTGTAAATTGGCAACACAGGATGAAGTTTGGCAGTGCATATGTTAAAAGCCAGTTTCCCAATGTGACGGATGCTTTTATAATTCACATGTATATTTTGTTCCCTAAAATGTTAGCTACACGATATTTCCAGCTAAACTTATATTTGTATTATGCAATGCATTTAATCTGTTTATATTTTACTTAACAGGCTGGTTTTAGCTGTAGAAAACTATGTTTGGTAGCATTCTGGGTCATACGCTGTTCGCATACACGAGAGTATGCTTTCTATGTTTACTCAATGGTCTTATGGGAAGGGCTATTTATTTTGCATGCATTCTGGCGCCAAACCAGATTGACAAAGGCTTCTTGAAAGCCGAAACGCGTCTCTCCTGACCTCTGGGATTGAGGGCGACCTGGCAGAATAAAATAATGCTGAATCTTAAAACACCTCGAGTCCGTGCCATTCTTCCATGGAGTTCCTGTGGGAGCTGGATTTTTTTGTTCATATATATATATATATATATATATATATATATATATATATATATTCCTCCAATCCCGATTTCATAAAACCAGGTCTGACACATGCTCAGGTTGCCAAACAGATATTTAAGGCCTCCGGTGCACAATTGCCAATAAACGCGATGTCCACAAATTACAGCGTCTGGCAGACGCGTTTCGGCGTGTGCCTCATCAGTGCCAGGTCAGTGCTGCAAGTGTCAAGTTGCTTTCTTCGCGAGGCTGATATTTCAAATATCCGAGTGACCTCATTGGCTGGGAGTAGTTGTCATAGAAAGCAGACAGGGAAAAGTTCCTCCGATAGTACATGTTGCTCTGCTCACCACCCACGAGTCCTCGGGTACTGTGCACTGTGTCCCGCATTAAGAACCAAAACAAACAAAACAGAAAAGTCAGATGACGGTACAGTGACCCATCCTTGCATATGGTAATGCCTCTGTTATTTTGTTGGCTCTTTTTGGTTGTGGGAACCACCAGGGTGACTTATTTCTCTGCCGGGCATTCCTTTAAACAGACAAACTCCCTGCTCCCTCTCCCCAATACCTTCAAGACGCTCCAGGGTGGGGGGCGCCGCAATGTGCCTTCCAAGCACTTCAAGCCAAAGTTTGTCGGTTTATTTTTGCGGTGCTCCTGAACGAGGGGCGTGTCAGTATCAGCGGAGCCGACCTCCGCATCTCCATACTCCTCCAATCCCGATTTCATAAAACCAGGTCTGACACATGCTCAGGTTGCCAAACAGATATTTAATGCCTCCGGTGCACAATTACCAATAAACGCGATGTCCACAAATTACAGCGTCTGGCAGACGCGTTTCGGCGTGTGCCTCATCAGTGCCAGGTCAGTGCTGCAAGTGTCAAAATGCTTTCTTCGCGAGGCTGATATTTCAAACATCCGAGTGACCTCATTGGCTGGGAGTAGTTGTCATAGATAGCAGACAGGGAAAAGTTCCTCCGATAGTACATATCGCTCTGCTCACCACCCACGAGTCCTCGGGTACTGTGCACTGTGTCCCGCATTAAGAACCAAAACAAACAAAACAGAAAAGTCAGATGATATATATATATTTGTTTCACAAATGTCTTGGCAACTATATAATTAAAGATTGGAAAAAAGGTAAATAAAGCTCATAAAGCCATTGTATCTCAGCAGGGAGTGTCACTTTGTGTATGAGACTTTCATTTCCACTCTAGCTCCAGAGGTTCGAATCCTGAGTGACCACGTATGCTGTGTGGAATAAGTTCACTAGCTCAGTAATTTGAGATTAGTACCCCCTGGGTGAGCTGCAATTCATGTGTATTTAATTATTCGAATATATAAAACGCGGCGCCATTGTTGAATATCGCGCAATGAACTGGCCAGCGCCTCATCAGAGGGACAAGCATACCGGGGCTGACAGCAAATTCATATTCATTGCTTTTTTTTAAATCCTCGCTCAAGTGCCACTGCAGGGAATTTTCGTTTGTCGAACATTTTCTCTCTAGTAAACACATCAGAGGCTGCGGTCTGCCTCGCAATGATTTGTAATTTACTTCCATGACAGAATCTTAATGAGCTCAGTGTCACACTAGAAGCAACAAAGTGCGATTAACTACTTTGGCGGAGTAATAAATATGGTGGTTGTAGCAAGTATTCCTTCAATTCGAAGAAACTAATTGGAACCGAGCTGGAAACAATAATTCAAGGCATGTTTATTCCTACGTTCTGTTTGCATTGGCATTTTTAAAAAAAACAACAGTGACAGGAAATAGACTATCCTTCACCTACTACCTTCTCATGACCCAGGTCTGGAACATTTGTCTATCGAGATGAAGGCGGAGAGAAGATGTGGCTAATTTCTACTCCGTGAATGTCGGCAATAGTTGTCACGCTGACCACAAGAATTAGGATTGCAGAATACAATACGACATCACATATTAACTTGAACAGAAGTCACTTATTTTATTACACATATGGCGTGCGTCATCATGTGCATGACACAATATGGGGGGGGGGGTATCTAAAAATCAAGAAAGTATAGAAAACAATGTTTTTATGCTCTCCATGTGCCTGCTGAGTTGCGTCACGAGATTTGCATTAGACAGTATTGCGGCCATCTTGAAAGTACTGAAAATAATTATTACCTGTTTTCTATAACTTGAGCATGATCGGTCTCCACTATTGGCTTTGCCAGTTCCTGTGCATTATTTAAAGGATAAAGTACTCCCTGCTGTACATTATAAGGATATTGCAAGTCACGAGGAGTTCTAAAACCATGTAGAGGAACGAGGACGAAGGCCAAGTTCTTTCATAAAGTTATGGAAATCCAAGGGGACTTGCAATATCCTTATAATGTATGAAAGGGGGTATTTATCCCATATAATACATGGTCACACTGTCACCTTTCCCATAAGCCGCTTAAAACCTTGTTGCGTAGCTCTTTCATATGAAAGAGCGAGCATGCTTGCAAACATGAAGAATAAACATAAAACCTCTAGCGCAAAATTAAAACATCAAAATCCTGTTATTTATTTGTTGGGAACCAATATTAGAAACAGTTCAATACAAGTCAGTTTATTAAAAAAAAAGGGGTACTAGCTCGGAATGTGTAGAAACATGCAGAAGGATTCTAGCTCTTCTCGAACTATCCAAGGAGTGCAAAAAATAAACATGTTCTCGCTGCTTGTCATCATAAGCTAAAATTCTGTTTTTGTTGCTTTAAACAGCTGCTTCAATTATGCTCCATGACCTGACCTGCCTTTCACCTTGGCTGCTGGCAGCATCATTTAGACATTGGAACTCAGCGGTAATAACTTATAATAGTCGAGTTCTGATGTCTTTTTTTTAATCGGTGAATGGTTGTGTCACAAGTCCTCTAATATAAAGAAATTAGAAAGTGGCATTTATACAGGTTTTACAGAATCCCATGTATAATAAAAGCATTCAACATTGGTAAGGACAATTGCAGTAAATGCCATGGAGCGAAGAGAGGCAGGGGGAGAATAGCAAGTGAGTGCCAGGAGGGTAGGGGCCAGGAGCAAAGAGGAGAGGGTGAGACATGGTGTTGGAGAAACTAAAAGGCGCTGAAGAGTGGTAGCAGCGACGAACAGAAGAGTTGGAGAACAACAATTTGTTTTAAAATGAGCAGAAGAAGCAACGGGAATCGAGACAGAGGTGTAATACAGCAACACAGAAAGCGCAGTGTGGAGGCAAGGGTATGAAGGGGAAGCAGCACATGGGGAGGGGGAAGAGCAAGAAAAAATTTAAGCAAAGGACAAAAGTAGTTTTCTGAAAGTAAGCAATGCAAGAATACAAATCATCCAATCAAAAGAATGGTAAAGAATCCATGTTCTGGGAAAGAAGAAATACAAGAAGAGAAAGGAAAGTCATTAAATAAGAAGCAAACAAATGAGATTTACAACAAAGCCAACCAATATTAAGCAGTAGACTGACCCAAAGCCCACTGTAAGTATTGGTATTGTCCACAACAGGTCTTTGACAGCAGACAATGAAAAATTGTCTGTAGGCGAGACCTAAAAATAGCTGCAGTTCATGATATATGATAACATGCAAAGAGATTCCACCTTTCAATGTAATGAACTTTGTCATACAAAAAGTAAACAAACTGGTATAAACAGATCCTTCTTTCTAATGACTGTTGATTGTCAGCAAAATAGTTCAGAAGAGCTGAAAAGCTAGATCAATTTCCACTGTTTAAACTGCAGTTGTAGTTCTACTGTGTGGCTCATTCTCCGCACAGTCTGCCGTCTTTCACAGCAGGCATTGTGATATCACAACTCAACTGTAATAAATTATTACAGTTGGGCAGCTACCTGATTTTCTTATTACAAGGTGACCAGTTATGTCAGAATTAGGCAGTAATAAGAAAATTAGGGCTGTTTTTTAAATTGGTATTGCTGGCTTCCATGTATCATTGCACACTTGATAGCATTATCATTCTTATGGAGGCTACCACTATTTTCAATCCATTCCTTTTTTTGTTACATGTAATCCGTAAAACCCAAACAAGCTTGATATCTGTGAAATTCATAACCTGGCTACAAATCTCAAAGACAACCACCCTTCTCCTTTCATGAAGTTAACTATACCTTCCATACCTCCTAACCACAAGAGTATCTTATTTGTAGCAATTCACAACGATTCACCAAGAAATAATATTCTTACCCAACAAGAGTGATCTACGATAGCTCAAAGGCCTTGCTGAGGTTTTGACAGTAAATAAATGCCTTGCTTTCTGTTTTCATGCAAGTGTAAACTTCATGACCCCCAATCTGGAGCTAGCATCAAGTAGAGCACACCTTGGATGACATGCTACCTGGGAATCACAAGGCTAAGATACTGAAAATATCCTCTCTCTTTCTAGGAGATGAATGGTTCTCAGAGCCAAACGCCTGATGTAGGCAGGAGTAACCCATCTTTTATGAAGTTGGGACACTCCACTGGATGTGCAAGAGCGATAACAAGATCAAATGTAGACATTTTGATAGCACAGTAATGATAAAACAAAACTACCCACTTCTGACACAACAATTAAAAAAACAGGAACTAAAGTTCAGAAGGCATGCCAAACTCATTGTAGCAGAACCAAGACCCATAATCTAACACCTCTAGGTAATCAGCCACTGTGGTGCCATGCCCTAGAGCAGACTGCCGGATTAAAACTTTGAGCACATTCTACAAGCACAAGGGTATTTATAGCCCCTTCGCCGCGGGGCTAATTCCCCAGAGACGCGGGGGAGGGGGGCCGCACAATGGTGCCACGGTGCTTGTGACGAGCTCGGCTCGTCAGGCTGCACGGGGGCGCTGTGCTCATGACGAGCTGAGCTCGTCATGACCACGTCTGTTTTCGTGGAACATTCAGCACAGCAGGGGAATTATCCCCGTGTGGGCGTTCCGCTGCGCTCATGACGAGCTCAGCTCATCATGAGCAAAGCGCCACTGTGCCTCATGAGGAGCAGAGCTTGTCATGAGCACCGAAGGTGTTAATATGCTAGCATATAACCCTTCTCTGCTAGCAGAGATGATGTAGGCTTACGGCTAGAGCGGTCAAACTCCAAGTTAGGGAACCGGGTTCGAGTCTCGGCAATGAGGCTCAACATCCTGTGATTGTGGGTAAATCCCTTAATCTCCCCGTGTTCATCTGTAACAAAACTGGCGATCATGTAAAGCGTTCTAATACCTGATATCTTCAGGTCTAGTTTGCGCTATATAAAACTCTAAATAGGTTTGTTTTTTAAAACTCAACCTTGTACCCTACCCACTCTGCGCACCTTTACCCTGCAATGCTTCTCCGAAAACCCACAATCACTGTTTGTCCCCGCTAGAAATAGCCCGGAGGGCAAAAGGCTATCTGCAATATGGTAGACAGATAGGTGAGAGACCACTGACTTAGACAGAATAGGATCAGTAAAGGGAAGGTGTTGCAGAGAGGTTAAATTGAGATACAGGGAAATGATATAAGTGTGATGGTGTAAAAACGGGGGAAAGCATATAAAGAAAGAGTGTCCAACTTTTTGCTTTTGACTCTGCCATCCTGTGTATCTTTCCACTGTTCAGTAGCTGCATCCACAGAATGTAAGTACTGTACAATAATGGCCCTGCAAATCCCACAAACGTGGCAGCAAGTTAACAGTTCAAACACCTTTGTCCCATAGGAAAGCAGTACACCTGTGCTCCAATAACTTCAATCTGAGTGTAGCCAGCCTGTGGCCTGAATCACAAAGACAGCCTCCGCTTTTGAGTCATTTACTTTTGTAAGTATACTACTTTTCGGCTATTTACAAAATCCGTGGTGCAAATGTAGAATGGAAGATTTTGGTTTTCTGTCAAAAGTATGCTTCAAGTAGGTGGTAAACCATTCGGAAATGGGAAGGGGTCCCCAGGGGAACCCTTCCCCTTTGTGAATGGTTGCGCAAATATTATTTTTAGAGCAGGCAGTGGTCCCAGGGACTGAAAAGTAAAATTTTACTTTTTTAAATGCATCTCGTTTTCCTTTAAGGAAAACGGGCTGCATTAAAAAAAAACAGCTTTATTGAAAAAGCAGTCACAGACATGGTGGTCTGCTGACGCAAGCAGGCCACCATCCCTGTGAGTGCTAGCCATTCCCAATGGGATCACAAATTGCACTTGCCTCATGAATATTGATGAGGCATGCAATTTGCGACCCCATTGGGAATCGCAAACAGTGTCTGAGACACTGTTGTACATTCAGTTTAGCGAGTTGCAAATTGCGAGTTACAATTCTGCTTAATTTGCGACTTGCTAAACTGAAATGTCGTACATCTGGCCCCTAGTGTTTACAATATGGCATTTCCAACACACAGTTGGCATTTCAAAACCAAAGTATCTCGTTAATTAATTAAAAAGTAAGTTAACCTGACAAAGGTTAATGGCTGTTGTGGACATGAAAAACTAAAGGTTACAAATAAAACAGATGATAAATAAATAAAATAGGAGGCAGATTGTGCAAAATTCTAGCAATCATGTGTAAATCTACCCCAAATACAGTTACATTTCATAATTGAACGTAATCTTCTGGTTCTGTCCAGAGTCTTCTCTCTTTCATAAACTTCCATCAAGATAGCCCACCACTCCTTAGCCATATAGGGACTCTGGGAGATCCATGCCCTTGTGATAGCAAGACATGCGGCAATCAAAATGATATAGAAAAGGGATCTCCGTGCAGAGCATGTTTCTGCCTTATAGCCCAACATGATCTCTTGAGTGGTCCGGGAATAGTCCAGCCCTAAGTGGACCCTCGAGATATGCCTGATTTCCTTCCAAAATGTCTCCAGCATATGGCAGGTGGCAAACATATGTACAATATGTGTGGCGATCAGGCCACACTAAGGACATTTACCCTGAATACTCACATAGCTTCCCTTTTTCTGCCCCCAGCTATCTTTTCGGGGGTATAATATAACATACATATCATCCGGAATTGTTGCAGCCTTATATTGAGCGAGTAAGCAGATCCATCCAGAATTGCAAATGCATTACTAACAGCTATGGGAGTGATATCCTGCCCCAGCTCATTAATCAACTTTGTTGCCAGCTTTACACATGCATCATCTCTGAACTGGCTGAGGCACTGGTATACAGTGCTAATTACTGATTCCCGAAGTGTATCATTCAAGCACGTCATTATATCAAATGTCTCCACTGTCTTCACCCCTTGTTGTCTTAAAAAGTAGTCCCTAAGCTGCAACTATTTGAAAAATAGCTGATGGGGGAGTGAGAAGGGGGTTTGTGAGCTTTGAAACGTTCAAAAGCAGTTGTGGTCATAAAGATGTCCCAATCGATACACCCTGTATCCATACACCACTTGTAGGCCCATCTCCTAGAGGCACTATCATATAATATATCCGGGAGGATTGGGTTGGCCCAAAGGGGAAATCTGTAGTTAAATATTTACCCAAAATTTCGCACCAAATAAAGACTAACTGGCAGATGCATCAAACAAAATAGCTCCCGGTAAAATAGCGAATCGGTAAAACAGGCCGTTACCAAACGCAAAACCTGAAATCCCAATGCATCAACCCCAAATCCCCCAAAAATAAAGAATCGCAAAATAACCCCCGCGGTAAATTACCGAATCGCAAATTAGCGAATCGGTAATACCAAGAATGAAATCAGCCCCCGGAAATACCGAATCGCTATTAAAAAGTCGCTACGATATGCACCAAAAATCGCAAATAATGAAAATGCATCAAATCGCTATTTAGCATGAGCAAAGTAAGGGAAATCTCAACCAGGAGGTTAAGTTGGTGGAAGGAAAAAAAAATAATACAGACAGGTGGATACAATCAGAAACCCTTCAAATATGCATCTGGAGACCCTTTATGTCTTACAAAATGGCTGCCCTCTACGTG
The DNA here is from genome assembly GCF_964261635.1 of Lissotriton helveticus. Taxonomy (NCBI): domain Eukaryota; kingdom Metazoa; phylum Chordata; class Amphibia; order Caudata; family Salamandridae; genus Lissotriton; species Lissotriton helveticus. The sequence continues at coordinate 1,377,485,643 of NC_136059.1, forward strand.
CTTGCTAGGAGGATGAGAATCAATGCTGCTGCACAGCGCAGGAGGAGGATCCAGGAGATGATGTTCAGGGTGCGCATCACATTGCTGGGCCAGACATAGGAACTGATCTATGACAAGTAAAGACTGAATCGGGCAATGATCATGCACCTCATTGCTGACCTGGAACCACAACTGCAGCACCATACCCACAGGACCAACGCCATCCCTGCCCACGTCCAGGTCCTATGCAGCCTGCACCTGCTGGCGCCTGGAAGTTTCCAGGGGGTGGTAGCAGTAGCCGGAGGCATGTCGCAAAGTGCTCTTTCACGCTTCTTCCGCAAATTCCTAGATGCCATGCTGACATTGATTCATACCCACATCACCTTCCCCACAACCCCACAGCAGTTGAACCGCACCAAACACGACTTCTACCAGGTGGCACAATTTCCCCATGTGATAGGATGCGTTAACTGCACGCATGTCCCCATCTGTCCCCCCTCAGCCAAAGAATACTTATTCCGCAACCGGAAGTCCTATCACTCCATCAACGTGCAGGTCGTGTGCAATGCCAAGCACATCATAACGGACATTGTAGCACAATTTCCTGGAAGCACACACGACGCATACATATTCCGACACAGTGGCATCCACAGGTGTCTGCTCAACGGTGAATTTGGAGAGGGACACCTACTAGGTACATACTTATGCCTCATCATTAACTGCATCCTCACATATGTAATTGAATTCATGCCGCTAACCCTTTGCTACCCACCCTGCAGGTGACAGCGCCTACGCCTTGCGTGAATATCTACTCACTCCCTACCTCCACCCAGCAACACCTCAGGAGCAGCGCTACAACGCAGCACATATCAGTACCAGGAATGTGGTAGAGCGAACCTTTTGGCATCCTCAAGAGTCGCTGTCGGATCCTACACAAGACAGGAGGTGCCTTGCAGTATGACCCGGTGACCTTCTGCCGGATTATAGCGGTATGTGCCATGCTGCACAACATTCCAACAAGAAGGGGGATACCAATAGAGATGGACGCAGATGACAACTTTCGTGCACAGCAAACTCCCCCAACACCAACAGGCAAACGTGCCTAACACAGCTGAAGGTCAAAGGAGACGGACATACATCACACAACATCTCTTCAGAGACAGGTAAGAATGAGCTATCACAACATAATCTGGGGTGCAAATGTTTAATGCACATGAGCACACGTCAGGTGAATATTAATGATACGTCTACATGATGCAGAGTCAAAACACAGGTAAGGATACATATCCGGTGTCATTACGGGAGTATCTTGAAGTAATGTAGGTGGCTTATGGTTACATCACCATGGCCAAGGACCCTATGGAACATGGCTATTTGCGCCTCCCACGTACCCCCAGCCTCCTGTTGCCTGACTCCTCCATATCACCACGATGTATGTCAGTGGCTGTGGAGCTGCGCGAACTGCGCCTCCTATCGCTGGCACAGAGACGCTGCTGACGCTTGATGCAGCCTCACTCCCCTCGCCACTCTCAAACTGCTGGCACTAAAAGTCCCAGAATGCAGATGCTCCACTGCAGTGGTCACTTGGCCCAAGACCTTTGCCACATCACCACAGTATTGGCCCAGGTCGACCTGCAGTGACACAGATCTCCGTGAAAGTACAGCTGTGCTGTTGCAGAGCTTCGTGATAGCCCTAATGAAGGCATTGGAACGGAGCAAGTTCTGGCGATGCCTCCTGCGCTCGCTCTGTTGCCCTGCTATGACTGCACGGGTGAGCTCCTGTAGGCACAGTTTTATGTCTCTGTTGCCCTCAGCACCGGCTGTGGTCATTTCACGCATAGCGTCTGTCATCGTGCCCATTTTGCTAGCCAATTTTGCCATGTTGATGTTAATTGCACCCATGTGTCTCCCCTGCAGGCACTGAACACGCAGCATCCGAGACTCAACCACACTGTAGCCGTGTGTAGGCTCTTCAGATCCCTCTGCAGGTCTTTCCAGGGGCCTGCCCTGCTGTCAAACTCGGCCACGTGCTGGTGTTTGAGCTGGCGGAGTGACAATTGGCTGCCGTGGAACATTTTTGGCTGCTGGCCTCTGCTCCGTCGCCATCACCTGCAGGGAGGAGACATTTGCCCTGCGGCTTGGTGGTGTTGTCAGCGGTGGTGGTGGTGTTGTCTGCGGTGGTGGTGATGGTGGTGATGGTGGTGGTGGTGATGGTGTTGGTGGTGTCGTGGGATGACGTCCCTGCGGAGTCTCTGCATCGGTCCCTGCTGGGGTTTCTAAGATTATGAGGCGTCCGCTGTCATCAGAGTCCAGGGGTGGTGCATCTGTGTGTGAAAAAGTGCATTGTTAATATTTTGTCTAAATGTATGATTTGCATACTTTCAACTACATAAATGACATATTTGGACAGACTATTGGCCCTGTGCTGCTGGTCTCATTTCATTAACATTGGGGATCATACATGCACACTTGGATGACATGACTACAACTCCCATGATGCAACACTTTGGTGAGGGTATATGCGTTAGGCACTACTACATGTGCACTGTGATTGGCCTGGGGGGATGGGCAGGGGTAGACAACACGCTGCGTATCTGCACTGGCATGCATCTTACCTTGTTCTCCTGCCGCAGTGCCGGAAGTGTCCAATTTCGTGACCCCCACAACTGCCTCAGGCTCAATGGTACCCTCAACGAGGTCCTCAAGGGCTGTGTTGGGTGTGACGTTGGATGTCCCCCCTCCTTTGCCAGCTGCATCCTTCACCCTTTCTGCAATCCTCTCCTTCGCCCTTTTCCTGAGGTCATACCACCTCTTTTTCAGGTCGTCTATGCTGCGGTGCGTTACTCCAACAGCATTTACCTTCTCCTTGATGCGCAGCCAGATCTTGCGCTTCTCCGCCTCAGGTTTCTTTTAGTGACAGCTTGCCAAACAGTCTGTCATGTTTGCTGCTCATCCCCTCGATCAGAAGTTCAAGTTCTTTGTCTGAAAACTTCCTCTTCCTCTTTCTGGGCGTGTCTTTATTTTGGGGTGCATCCTTCTCCATCCTGGAATGCAGTGGTATTGCTGGTTTGTGGTATCAGTGTTTCTCTCCTCAGCTCCTGTGCTCTGCCTCCTCCTCTGAGTTCCTCAGGTCACTGAATGAAGCATGGGCTGGAAGACTTCCTGTTTGTGATGTCATCAACCTGCTTCCAATGTGACCTTTTTTTGTGAATTCGCTAATACCGAAATCGAAAATACCGATTCGGTATTTGCTAATTCGTTATTTGCTAATCTTTATTTTGGACTCTCGCTATCGTGGTTTCGGTATATTTTACCGATTTTTAGCGATTCGGTATTAAATACCGAATCTGTTGATGCATCGCGGAATGCGAGTCCTTATTTGCTATTCCTTATTTTTCGCAAATAAGGACTCGTTTTACTGAATTTTGATGCATATCCCCATACATCTCTAAAAGTCTTAAAGTGAACTTTCTTAAAGTAATTCGGGTCATTGTTCCTGTAGAGAACCCATCTGCTGTTGTGCCCAAGAGCAAGGCAGTGGCTAAAATCCTGGTCCTGAGTTGAGAGGAGGCTACGCAAGCAACCAGTAAACGCTGCCTAATAATATAATATAAAATCTGGAAGGTGTAGCCCCCCTGGATCATATGGAAGTTTAATCAATTTAACTGTGCAACATGCTTGTTTGTATCCCCATATACAACTACTAATTGTGCCCTCTAGTTTTTTAAAGAAGGAGTTAGGAATTCGTAAAGGATTTTAAAGAATTGGTAACTTGTGCCAACTTCTCAGCTTTTTATTAACGGATTGAAACAAATAATCATAATTCAGTCTTAGTATGTGTTCGATCTGTGGGGAAAAACGAATCCCCAAATAAGTAACAATGAGCACTCCCGGAGGGTGGGGAAACATGGCGGCCACTATGCAGTAAGGAGGGTAGGGGGAACATGGCGACCGCTATGCAGTAATGGTCGTGAGCTCTCCTACACCGATGGTGGCCATGAGAGGTTAGGCGCAGTATTTTGTGCTTATCGAAGGGATTCGGTAAACACAGCCTTGCATGAAAATGGAGCAGGCTGATTTTTCTCTTTTTTCGCGGACTCAGCGGCATTTGTTTCTTTGCCGTCTCAGCAGCACAGCGACGTCATGAAGCAGAGAAGGTATCACCAACGAGAAACTGGGAGGCGAGTGGGCAGAAGCGGCAGTGCGGCCATGAGAGTTTAGAAGCGGTATACATGGTAAACACGGTAAACACAGCCTTGCAGTAAAAGTGGAGCAGGACTGATTTCTCTATTTTTTGCGGATTCGGTGGCATTTGTTTCTCTGACGTCTCGGCAGCACAGCGACACAGAGAAGGGATCCAGTAAACACGGTAAACACAGCCTTGCAGTGAAAGTGGAGCGGGCTGATTTTTTCTCTTTTTTCGTGGCTTCAGCGGCAGTTGTCTCGGCAGCCCAGCGACGCGGTGAAGCAAAGAAGGTATCACTGGTGAGACGCTGGGAGAATTTTAAAAACTCAAACATGGATAGAGCATTGCATCTGTATAACTCAAGCGGTTACAGTAAAAGGGGTGGCAATTTTTATCAAGAAAGCTTCCCAATGTATTTTAGGTGAAATTCGAGTTGACCCATCAAGTAGATGGGTAATAGCAAAGGTGAAAATCCAAGGCACCTGGCTTGCATTCGTAGGATATTACGGACCAAATCTAGTTGCCCCTCTACCCCTAAATACACTATTTTTACAGCCCATCGAGTTGAATGAACCTATTATTATGGGAGGGAACTTTAACATAGCTCTAAATCTTGCACAGGACACCACTTCTAAGAGACTAGTTGATGCTGCACCAAAAATGAGAGCGGCCCTCAGACAAATGATTCAAGATTTAGGTCTTGTCGATATATGGCTTTCAAAGGGATATAAAGTCGGGGGCAGAAGCGGGAAAAGGTACTTTTCCTAATAAAAAACATGGTCATCGATCGAGGATAGATCTTATCTTGGTAACAACTGCCATCAGTAATCATATAAAGAGTGTTGCTCATATACCGGAGCATCTATCCGATCATTCAGCAGTTTCACTCCAATTTGTGGTAAAAGGAAAAATAGCTGAAAGACGTTGGACCTTAAATCGATCGCTACTCCTTGATGTTCCAATAATTGACAAATTGAAGAACTTAACAAATGAGTTCTTTTTTTCAATCCTTGACTCAGCTCCCCTAAATAAGGTATGGGACACGTATAGGGCATACCTTAGAGGCATTTTAGTTGGTTTAAATGAGTCACATAATAAAAAAGTCAAAAAGGAAATTAAACTTCCAGAGGATTCACTTAAAACAATACAAAGGAATATTGGGTGCGCTCTAAATCCAGTAAATAACTTAAATCTAAAGACGGAGTTAGCCACCGCCAAAGCCAATCTAACAGACTATCTGGAAAATAAGTTAAAACAAAAATGGGAAGCAAGTAAACTTGCTAATTACGAATATGGGGAAGGCTGCGCAAACTTTAGACCTGGAAGCTTAAAGCTGACCAGACTAGGAATGCCATCAAGGAACTCAAATGTCAATCTACCGGCAATAGTATCACTGACGATGGGGAGATTGAACAGGCATTTGCTCAATTTTTTCAAGAACTTTACACAGAAAATCTAAATCCAGATAAAGATCGATTGGCGAGTTTTTTTCAGGACCTGAACCTCCCTCTGCTCAGTGATGAACTTAGAGAAAAGATATCTGCCCCCTTTTCAATCAAAGAAGTTTATAGTGCAATAAAAGTTTTAAAAAGGGCAAGGCTGCAGGGCCTGATGCCCTTCCAAATTAAATCTATTCCCACCAGAAAGAAGAGTTGGCCCCTATTTTGCTTAATTTGTTTAATTCGGCCTATATTTCAAACCATGATCTTCCTTCATCCTGGGAATTAGCCACAATAGTCATCTTGTTAAAGCCCAATAAAAATCCAAATGTATGCGAATCATACAGGCCGATCTCCCTACTTAACAGTGATTATAAATTGTACACACATATAATAACGAAAAGGTTGGATCGGATGTTCGGCCCCTTGATTCACAGTGATCAAAAAGGTTTTATGAAGGGCAAGTATTTACATGATTTGACTCATGAACTAATCGGCGCAATAGACTTAGCAAAGGAAAATGCCAGCCTCCTGACCGTGATGACATGCGACGCTGCTAAAGCTTTTTACAGGGTCAGTTGGCCTTTTCTTCAAGAGGTAATTCAGCGTTTTAATCTGGGCCATGCTTTTGTTTCTGCAATTAAGGCTTTATATAAAAACCCATCTGCCCGAATTTTAGTGAATGGAAATTTATCTAAGCAGTTTAAAATAGGTAGGGGCACAAGGCAGGGTTGCCCTCTTTCCCCCCTATTATTTAACTTATACATTGAACCTCTTGCCATTAAATTAAGGGCATGTAGGGATATTATACCACTTTCCTGTAACAAGTGGCAAAAGAAAATCGAGCTTTATGCAGACGACCTGATGATATTTACTCAGTTACAAGAATCAATTGCATTCATATAGGAATTGCTGGAAAGGTTTGGCGAAATATCTGGAGATACCATCAACCTAGCAAAGACAGAGATTATGCAATGGAACACAAAACTATAGGAGTGATTTAGTTCGACAAAACATCAGATATTTAGGGATTGAGGTGGTTCAGAATCTCGAATCATTAGCCAAAACAAATTTTGACAAGGTTACCTCTAAGGTCAAAAAACAACTACAACAGTGGGAATCTCTCCCTTTATCCTTCCAAGGCAAGTCTAATCTTTTAAAAATTTCAATTTTACCCAAATACACCTTCTTATTTGATTCCATTCCACTGGAGTTTAAGAAGGAATGGGTAAAGAAAGTTCAAGGCCTTTTTTCCAGTTTTATTTGGGGAAAAAAAGTCCTAGAATAGCTTGGCGGAAGCTAAGGGAAAAAAAAGGAAAATGGAGGTGTGGCGAGCCCAGATCTCCTCCAATATCAGAGAGCCTTTCATCTTAAAAATTTTCAGGCAATTGTTAAAGGATACCGCTCATTTTTCACTTCTATTTCAAGCACTTACTTTTGGCCCTTCTGATCAATCCAACTTTTTTCTCTTTAAATTCAGAGACCCGAAATATTTCAAAAAGGTGAGTCTGAAAATTCTCCAAACAGCATGCAAAGTATGGTCACAAATTCGGGGCATATTACAAATCCCGTACTATAGTTGTTATGCCCCAATTTGGAGATCACCTGAAATACCAGCCTGTTTACAAGACTCCCTAGCAGCGCCAATCAAGGAAAAAGGAATCTACAGATGGGGTCAGTTGCTAGAGGGTCCAGATCTAATTTCTTGGCAAAAATGCAGGAGATTACGGAAGGAACTATCTCCAAATTCAAGTACTATCAATTCAAGTCAAGTCAAAAGATCTTTATTCGGAATAAAAACATCCATAAAAGTGCATACAAGTACAGTTAAAACAATACAGTACAATAATAATATGACAGCTGGAAAAAAGACATAAACCAATCAATCAATTTCACAGTAACACACAGAATGTCCCTCCTTTTTAAAAACAACATTATATACAGTTTAAAATGTTTTCTAACAAACAGAATTAAAATAGTACTATCAATTGTTAAGTTGGTCCAAAGCCAGGAAAAAATGCATGAAAGGAAACAAGTTTTTTGAGTCAAAAATAATTTCGTGCCCACTTGGACAAAAAGAAGTCTCAATATGGTACTGGATGCTGATACAGCCACATGAAGAAGCACAGGCTTGGTTTAAAACGTCTTGGAGGAAGGAGCTGCCGTATTATGAGCTAGACATATTATAGCAAGTATCTCTATCTTTTTTATGGCACAATGTGAAGTCTGCACCACTAAGAAAAAAACATTTATTTACTATCTATAAGGCATATTGGACCCCTCGAAGGCTCTCAAAAATGGGCCTACAAGCCGTAAAGAAGTGCCCAAAATGCGGGGAAGTCAATGCAGACGAAGCATATATGTTTTGGTGATGTCCTTCTATCCAAGTCTTTTGGGAGAAAGTGGCTGTAGCGTTGTCCAGTATTGTGGAGTGCGAAATTAAGGTGAGTTTGCACTGGTAATATTTGGGGTAATTATGGATGAAGACTCCACAACTACTTCAGCTAAACAACATAAAACTCTTATTTTTATGTTAATATTACTGGGTCGTAGAGAGCTGTGTATTAAATGGATTTTACCAGTCTCCCCTTTAGGACACAAATGGTGCACTTCAATACATAGAATTGCAAAACTAGATAGAGCAATTTATAGCACAAACAGAACAACATTCTGGGGTTTATGGGATAACTGGTCTGAGAAATACTACATTAGTCTTACACCCTCGATTTCTTCCTTGTTTTCACTTTATTTCTTTGTTTTCTTTGTTTTATTATTTAGTCCTATGATTAAGAAGCAGTACTACAGACTGCCAGTGATTGTTTAGGTACAAAAGGGGGTGGTGATGGACGGAGCATCTGAACCAATCAAACACTCACACCCAGTCAAAAGATCTGGGTTTGATCCATCACCGTTCTTTAGCCCACTCTGCCATCCCAGTTCAGACATGGCTATATGCAAATCAGTCTGACCCTGTGCCTCATGGGAACAGTCCAGCCCAAACTGCCAAGCCATGCCTTCCCCGGACCGGAAACAAGCTTTCGAGGACCAGTTTCTGGCATTACAGCCGTCTTCAGCCCGGCTTGCTTGAATAAAGTGGCAAAGTGAGCAAGGGACCCACGTCTGAGCATACCCTGCCACACTTATGGCGGCCAAAGCGGTACAAAAGGGGGTGGTGATGGACGGAGCATCTGAACCAATCAAACACTCACACCCAGTCAAAAGATCTGGGTTTGATCCATCACCGTTCTTTAGCCCACTCTGCCACCCCAGTTCAGACATGACTATATGCAAATCAGTTTGACCCTGTGCCTCATGGGAATAGTCCAGCCCGAACTGCCACACCATGCCTTCCCTGGACCGGAAACAAGCTTCAGAGGACCGGTTTCTGGCATTGTTAAGGAGCGGCCAAGAAGGATTGGCAGCCCTGAGCTGGAAAATCTGAGTGCACCTGTATGATCGGAGAAAATGGAAAAGTGGCTAGACCAATTGAGGGCCTGCGATGTAATACATCTCCTCCGTAAAGGAGTGACAGGACACCCCTCGCACTGTATGCCCTAAAAAAATCGGGAAACCCATTTTATCTCCAAGTTTCAACTGTTTTGACAAATGAGGACAAAAAAAAAAAAGCAATGAGCACTCCCCCAGAATTGGCCTATCTGGCTTAAAATTAAGAAGTACTTGCTTTTTTATTAAGGTTTAGCTTATATCCCGAAAAATAACCAAATATAGCTGCTTCGCTTTTGATAAAATCAACAGAAGCAGCAGGATTGGGTGTAAAACAGCAATATCATCTGCATAAGCGGTAACCTTCAACTCAGAGGGTCCCTATCGCAGAGGTAGTATATTTTTTTTATTGTGTAATGCATGAAAAAAAGGTTCGATATATAGTGCAAATAATAGCGATGAGAGGGGACATCCCTGACGAGTGCCCCAATGTATCTGAAATGGAGTAGACTGTAAGGTAGCATAAAGCAGTTTGGCCTGTGGTTTCTTGTGTAAGGCCTACATTGTCCACCCATCCCGAATGATGAAAGTGTTGCCCATAGACACCCCTAGACCACTGGGTCTTCACCTTTTTGGCGTATAGGAGTATCATCCCAAGATTACTGACAGATTTCCTTGCTAGGTAAAAAGTGACAATTGCAGCAATAATATGAACCATAGTGTCCCTGCCCATAATAAAGCTGTGTTGTTGTCTTGAAACTAGTCTTGGCATCAAAGGTGCCAATCGTCTTGCCAAGACTTTGGCGAACATTTTAGCATCTGTATTAATGAGGGATATCGGGTGGTCGAAACTACATTCATCAGGGCGGTCCTGGATACTCCTTTGGCGTATGCGCTGGCTCATCGACCAACGCTATCCTTCTTTCTACTGGCCTTCCCTGGTACTCACTCCAGCTTTGGCCTCAGTTAGTGGGATGGCCCCACCGAAGACTAGAACACAGAAGGGAGGGCACGCTCCTCCCTGCTGGGAGGGCACGCTCCTCCCTGCTCCACTGCAGCAGCATCTGACACAGCCATGCCGGCTTCAGCGATGGACGACCTCCAGCCTGGCAGCCAGAAGAATACAGCCATGAGAGGAACCTCTTCCTGAGTTGGAGGATTGATACTGAAGTTACTGTAGTCAGGTAAAGCTGCAGAGCTTCTTTACTCTGTGGTAATCTAGGAAGGAAAGGTGTGTGGCTGCTATTAAAGTGAAACCGCGGCATGGGGGCTTATGAAAAAAAAACATTGGTTTGACAAACAGATGCTTTTTTTTTGTAAAAGCTACCATGCTGCGGTTTCACTTTAATAGCGGCTGTGCACTTTTTGTTAGACACTGCTTTTTTTAAAGAAAGGGGTATGGCCTTCATGCACATGAAAGTGCGGCATGGGGGTTTTGACAACCCCCAAAAATATTTGCAATGCAACAGGTGTTGCATTTGCGAGAGTTTAAGCTATTGACATTTGCAATGCCAATAGCTCAAACTCTCCTAAATGCGAGACCTATTGCATTGCAAATACTTGTTATAAAGTATGGGATACAGTAGAGAAATATGGTTTTAAACTTAATATGTGGCCTAAAATATGAGGATATAGCCATCGACACTGGGCAATACCTGCGTAAAATCACAAAATTCCATGCTAGACTTCCTGTCTCTTAGTGTTTTAAGATTTAGGTTGGCACTCCCCTAAGATCGGTAGTGTGGGACCTTTAATTGGTAAGCAGATGCTAACCGCAGTAAGAGGATACAATGACAAGGTCGCACTGGAGATGGGAAATTTGACCCTGTCAATAAGGTTGATTAAGAGAGTCCCATGTGATTGTGATATGCTGCTATGTATACTGCACTTTATAATGTTTTCCATGGGCAAAACAAGTTGCATGCTGCCGGTTAATTTGGCACTTTCTTTCTTTCTAATGTGTTTTTAATATATGTGGGATTTTGGGCTGTTGACCTTCTATTGAGTTTTAAAGTTGAGGAATCTTGAATGCTTATATTGCAATTAGCTAAAGTCATATGTTGGTTACATTAATTAAACTGTGTGATGTGGAGTACTGATTTTATGACACTTGTGAGTTTTTACATTCATGAATTGGGTAACATGCAATATTTATATTTTTGACTTGACTTATGGGGTTAAGGCACATGCTGCAGAGATCTTTGAGTGCCCAGTACATTTCAGGGAATAATAATAATGGTAAGATAACTCTGGAGGTTAGCACAAATCTGTGTTCTGTCTACCCACAGTTTTGAATCCAAGTGGCATAGAGGGTTAATGTGTCTCCTGCAAAGCACATCATGTAACATGCAGATGACAGATTTTTATTTTAAATAGCTAGTTAAGTGGGTAATTCAAATATCCTTTTGTTACTTGTAGTTCATAAATTGTAATATTTCTAATATAGCACAGTGAGCTATGAAGGACATGTGACTCCTACACCTTGTAATCCTCACTGTCTTATTCAACACATACTGTACATTGATTTACACGCATATGATTCATTGTCAATGTATAATATTTAAGTGTGATGTAAAGCGCTCTGACACCCTGCATTGGGAAGGGTAGCGCTATGAAAGAAATAAAACAAAATAGTGGTATTTAAATAGTTATTTGTGTAAATACTGGTACAGAATAACACATCTGACATTCTTACAGTGCATGCATATCTCTTATATGCAGGGACTGAACAAAGTCACAAGCATGCCTCTTGTAAGCACCTGTGAAGTGATGATATGTGTGCCTTTGTTTCCTCTCCATTGCATTAAGGTGTGAGGCTCTAGAAAGCTCCCAGCCAGGATACACAACCAAAAGGAGGCCTGATGGTTCCTTAACTTTGTTGTTTGTTTTGAGCCAGCTGGAGCCTGAAATAGGAAAGACCCCTCACAGCCTGCACATTGCTGATTGGAACGAAAGCAGGGACAAATTCAGCATATTTTAGAGGGGCCCAATTTCTTGGCAGGGTAGACAGCGTCCACTCTGTGAAAATAGTGGATGAACGTTGTGTACCCTTGACTTGTGCCCTAGGAAAATAACAACATCGGAAAGGTGCACCAGTTCAATCACTTTTGTTAGCATGGGCTACACGATCATCTGCAGCTCCTTCTGTGTACCTCAAATGCGGGGCAAGAAGTGGGCACAAACGCTTGTTGCAGCCACGGGCAATCTCTGTTATAAGGCCCATGGTGTTCATATAAGAACAAGAGAAGAAGTTGAAGTGGATGTGCTTCAAGCTCGGGCGCACTGCAGATGCCAAAATAGCGTATCAAAAGTCCGCAATTTGTTCAAAATATTTAATCCTTTATTACAAATTATTCAAGTTGTTTCTTCAATTGTGTATGTTACATAGTAGACCGTCAAAAGTATCAGTGCTTCTACACGGCAGCTGTGCTCAAGCCTCTTGCTGTCGCATGCCCATACTTTAAAACAAATCTTTAGCGATTCTTCTTTGTCCCAATGCATTTCGGGCTTAATTTATAGCCCTTCTTCAGGGATCACTAAAAGTTTAAGCAAACATAACTGTTAGGTGTTGTCATGGCCCAACCATATTTAAAACATTACATCATTAGAACAAGTCCATGACAGATTTGTATACCACAGTCTAAATGTACCATGTATGGGGCCCAAATGAGTGAAATTCAGCAAAGCTACGATGTGCGAGTATATAAAAATCAAAGCAAGGTGCAACACCAAAATTAGTAACAACTGTTTTCCAATGATGCTATTGACTGTGCTCATGCAAATAAAGTCATTTTAGTGAACTCCCCGTAAACTCTGTGAGTACTCCAATGTTAGAACTACTAATTCCAGGTGGTTTATCACTCTGGACTAAAGGGGATTACCAGATAAACTCCCTGGTATGGGAAATAACCTACTAGAACAAAAATGACCCGATCCGTTCCCGGATTCCAAGAAGTTAAATCAGGGGCGCAACTAGAACTCAATTTCCGGGGAGCTCAGACTCCCAGCCAGGGCTGTCCCTATCACTAGTTGCGCATGGTGCAACAGTCTTTTTTGGCGCCCCCTCTCCCATTTCCTCCTTCTCCATGAATTCCGTCTCTCTCATACTACCATGCCAACAATGCACCTCATCTCTCTATAGCCCCTTTCCGGCCAACATTTCACTTTTTTATAGGGCTACCGAGAGTTTACTCACACTCAGTTCTGTGATCTGCAGTATACACGTTCTTTGTAGCAGGCGCATTAGCCCTCTGCACTGTGTGGGTGACAGTGGTGCCCATGTGAGTGCACGGTGAGTAATGCAACAGTGTGAGAGTAGCGTGAGAAGAGTGACTGCGGGGTGAGTGAGGTGACCATATGAACTTGGGTGCAGATGTAAATGCAGAGTGGGACAAATGAATGTATGGTTAGTGATGGGCTTGTTTGAGTGAGATTGCAGAGTGAGCAGTGAGGGGGACAGGTGAGTGAAGTGTCACATGAGCAGGGTAAGTAGTGTGCTCATGTGACTGCAGGGTAAGGTACAGGGTGAACAGCACAAGAGCATTGTGAGTGCAGAGTGATCACTGTTAGTGCAGAGTGAGCGGTGTGCTCATGTGACCGCAGGGTAAGTGAAAGGAGAACGTATGACTTCATGGCATGTGGCATAAGTGCAGTGTGGTCACTGTGGGTGCAGGGTGAGCGGCGGTGTGAATGCATTGTGATCAGTGTGAGTACATTGTGATCCCTGTGAGTGCAGGGTGAGTGTCAAAGAGAAGGGCTAGAATGAGGAGTGAGTTGTCTGAATGCAGTGTGCATTCCCAGACACTTGAAGTAATTCAGAATGTTATTGAGGGCTAGCATAGGATTTCAGATATAAGTTAAACCATTGCTATTATGGCATTATTCAGAGTCGCGGGATCGAGGGTGGAGGAAACAAATATTGTGCTCATCCTGCAACAAACTTTCAGTCTTGTGATTAGGATTGCCAGCCCATTATAATGATGTCCCAGACAGTAAAAAACATGAGCAGCCGCCTAAAGCCTATTTCCAGCACTTATCTCGGCATACTTGGAACAGCATATATAAATAGAAATCATTTTTAATTGTGTTCTAGGGCAGCCTGAATGAACCATGACTGATAATTAAAGGGAACAAAGATTAAAACGTCACATTACAAATGAATACATACTATTTTGTTTATAACCCTTTTTAGTATCTAGACAAGGCCTTTGCAGGCTCTTTAAACAAAAAATGGCTGGAATTTTTCTTTTGGTAACCCTACTTTATATTCCTTTACATGAAATGCAATCTCACACTAAGACAGCAAAAAAGTAAAATCCAAATGTAAGGAATAGGCAGATTGGGGCCCAGGGGGTACTGGAACTGGAAAACAAACAGCCTCAGTAATCAGTTTACAAAAGTATGTAAATATGCAGAGGGTCTTTAAAGACATGTGAAAATCTCGGGTGTGCTGGGATAAGACTCCAGACACTGCCCAGCCGAGCCCACAGCAGCTCGAGCTGCAGCAGCCCGGGCTGAAACGCAGGACGGCGGGGGCTGAATCCCTTTCAGCCTAATGGGCTTTTCGTGCCAGAGTTAATTGCACCATTTATATCACTTTCTCTGAGCAGGTGGAAAAACTCTGCAGGGGGCTAGTGCTTGCAGGCGGTGTTTGGTAGAGGCAGGGAGGGTGTGTCCTTTCTAGGGGGAACAATTGCTGCTTCACCATTGATGCTGGAGGGGGCAGACGCAGGTGGGATATATTTCTCGACATGGAGTTTGAAGTACAGACATACCAATAACTTGTGCTTTGCCCAGAGCTATATCCTCCAGTGTCCACATGAGGATACCACTCCTAGCAACTCATAATTAGGGCCAAAGTGTAGTGCAATGGTTCAAAAGTGACCTATTTCTTTCTTGCATGAGATTTGTACTCAATGTACAAACTTTAGTAGAAACTTCGGTACAAAGGCAACCATCCAGAAGTAAACCACAAAAAATGTGTAACATCACAGGAATTGCACATGTTACAGTTATATCAAACAACATTCCACTTGTCTCTTGTTTTCTCTTGGGTTATTTTGGTGCTAGGATTTCTTGCAAAGCCAAGTGAGACTATTTTAGTAGATCTGATTTAGCTTGAAAACCTGCGAGTGTTTGTCCTGTTCCGTTCCCATTTGGCCACTTTGCACAGGTCAAAGGGACTTTGGTGCTTCACGATGCAAGCAATTTTGAGCTCCGCTTGTGTCAACTTACAATACGAAATGTATTTTGCACTGAGCTGGACTGCGAACACAAAGGACCCCTGGGAATTCTATCGCACCGACCGACCGGCCGGCGGGGGAGGGGGGGTAGGGGTGAGGGGTAGGGGGTAGGCGATGGTGCTAGTGCGAAGCCCTGCTGCTAACTAAACTGGCCCCCAGCGCTGCTGCTTTTGTTGATGGGGGCTGATTTTGCAGCACTGCTCAGAACGGTATACAACCTTTACAACGCAACTTTTACAACGCACTACCATTACAACAAAACTTTTACAACGCAACATCCATTACAACGCATGCATTTACAATGCAGTCATTACAACGCATGACACTACAACGCACACCACTACAACGCATGCCATTACAACGCAGTCATTACAACGCATGCCATTACAACCCATAGCATTACAACACATAGTACCCTTACACTAGCCAACACTTACCCTACTGTTGCACCCCCTGGAGTTAGAATAGTGATTTTTACCCAGACACTATCCAACACTTACCCTACTGTTGCACCCCCTGGAGTTAGAATAGTAATTTTTACCCCTACACTATCCAACACTTACCCTACTGTTGCACCCCCTGGAGTTAGAATAGTAATTTTTACCCCTACACTATCCAACACTTACCTTACATGCAATGCAATGTAATGCATTGTAATGGTATGCGTTGTAAATGTAGTATGCATTGTAGTGTAATGCGTTGTAAAAGTAGTTTCAAAGAATTCATTGTAATGGCATGCGTTGTAATGGTGTGCGTTGTAATGGATGTTGCGGTGTAAAAAATGCGTTGTAAAGGTAGGTGTTGTAAAAGTATGCGTTGTAACGTCATACATCCCTCAGAATAGGCTTACAGTAACAAACGCGGTCCTCACTGCTCCAAAATTAGTGGCCACCCTTCCAGCCCCCTCGGGATACGCCCGATGCCCTCTTCGGCCAGTTCGTTACTGATTTTGCAGCAGAAAATTGTTTGGTGTCGCAGGTTGCGCAGCTTTGCATTGTGAAGCACTGTTTGGAGTGACCCGAGCACCCGTGCTGAATTATAGTGTGGCAGAATATACCCTATTCATATATTATGTATGTAACACTCTTCCTCACTCCCATTCTCTTCACCCCGTCTTCTTCTAGCATTAGCTCAGCTCACCACTCTGTCCCTCAGCCAGGAATGTCCCTGCTCTTCTCCTCCCACCCACTCAGCCGCCTTTCACCTTGCAAACACTGGCACTTGTAAAGTTCACTTGTCAGGTTCATATAACCTGACATTTTCACATGATGAATATAATTATGTGCTCGACTGATATGTCCCAGGCGAGGCCCTGTGGCGTATCTCAAGTACGATTCTGCACTTAACAAATACCCAATGTAATATAAAATTATACAAAGAAGCCCCCTTCCTACCTGCATAGAATCCCTCTCATTTGACTTTGGGTTTTGTTTATTTACCTTAAAGTGTTAGGCACAGATCATATTCCTCTAATGTATATACTTAAACATTTGCTGATCAGTACCCAGGAGACTGATTAGAGTCTAGAAACATCCAGATATCGCTGCACCTGCTGTTTCCTTAATTTCTCCAGACAATACTAAAGGAAAAAATAAAATTAAAAACAAATTACTAGCCAGTTACTGTCACTCGTGCCGATGGGTGGGGAGATGGGGGGAGGTATGTCACTGCGAACCACATACTAGATAATGGAGGCTATGGAGGGGAGATAAAGGTTAATAGAGGTGCCTGTCGGAAAATTTTAAATCCCATTTCTCACACTTTATATATCAGATTATCACTTCCTCGACAAAGGAAAGGTATTAATACTGCACAAAATAAATGCAATTAAGATGAAGGTTAGAACAAATGATTTACATAAAACACACAGAGAAAATGCTCACACAAAGAAATAAGAAGTCAAATATGACTCGATAGTATTGCTGTAGTGACATCAATGGCCAGAAAATACCAATAATAAAACGGTGGAAAATTGGACTATTAACTCAAAAATGATAAATACAGAGAGTCCCATTTCGTTTTGTGCAATAAAAGATGAGAAACATTAATATAAGAAGAGAAACAACATAAATAGATGGTCAGGAAGGACCGTGGTTGGAGTTTATAAAACTCCATAGAAAGGTAATATGACAACCAGCCGTACCCATTTGCAGCAGCGGCCCGTGCAGGTAAGAGCGGTGGGGCCAGGTGGGGAGGATTTCAGCAGACAACGACAAGGTAAAATCCATTATTTAATTAATGTTCCCTTCTGGTCGTCTGTCGAATACCTCCTATCCATCCCCACCATTCTTACCTGCAATGCTGCTGCTCATCCGATGACAAAATGTCATTTATGCAACTTGATGGCAAACCCAGATTTACAGCATGCCGCGTCTTATGCAGATTTGATATTCTTTAATATCAACTGTGATTTTGGGGGGTTTTGGTGACTCACACCGGGTTGGTGGGACCCTGACTAAACCATTTATCACTAGCCGCAGTCTCTGCCTTTGGGTTCCTCAATTGGAGCGGTGCAACTACTTTAGTAATACTGAAGGTATAGAAAGGTAGAACATGTAGTGCTGATTCAGCTGTGGGACGCTGTAAGAAGGCATCCGCTGTACCATTGATTAGATCAATGAGAGTCTCAGATTGTCTACATGCACTAAATTATCTTGTTTGTCTACTCAATCTGATCCAAGGCAAGTTGTCCACAGGTAGATTTGCTATCGGCTAAAACTGTTCCCCCTTCACAGTGTGTTCATGTGCGTCAAGCCAAGAATCAACATGCCCAATGCCATCTTGCACACAAAAACCTTGCTTACAGAATCTTGCTCACAGATAGGGACTCACAGTCAATTAACTTTAACTCACATTAAAAACCTTGACTATGGAGCAGCGTGCTTTAGACTCCACCCTTACATGTCACAGAGATGCAACTATATGCATGTCCCTGACGTTATATTCGTTGTGTACCTTAACTTTATTAATGTGTGTGAAACATTTAAGTGCATTATTAAAATGTATTCACTGTAGAATCTAGAGATTTACAGGTAGATGCATCAAGCATTTTTGCGAGCGCAAACGGTGCGAATCGCAAAATTCGGCCGTTTGCGCCCGCAAAAATGGCATTTGAGATGCATCAAGGGTTCATGCACTCGCAATTTAAGAATTCGCAAATAATTGCAAATTCTCAAATTGCGATTGCATTTAAGGAATCGCAATTTGCGATTCCTTAAATGCAATGCATGAACCATTCTAAGATTGCGAATTCTCAATCTGGGGCCGCTATTTACCGCGAAGTCAAACTACGTGGTAAATAGCCAAAACTTAGAAATATGCACTTTAGTGCATTTTTGTAAGTTGTATATTGCGCACACACATGTCCTTGGGACATGTGTGTGCGCAACACCAGTGAACATTGCCTGGACACCCTGGCACCCTTGAAATTGCGGCACATTTGTGATTCGCTAATTGCTAATCACAAATAAGGAATGAATCCCCATTCATAAGCCATTCCTTATTTGCGATTAGCAAATAAGGAATCAGTAGGAATCGCAAATAACATTGCGATTCCTACATGCATCCCGTTTTGCAACCCTTTAAAAGCGAATCCTTAAAATTCGCTATTAAGGACTCGCAAAACATAACTTTGATGAATCTGGGGGTTAGATACGTGTGTGAACAAATATTCAGTTTAAATATGAATCTTGTATTCTTTTTTCACGTTTTACACTTACACTTCAAGCCATATTTACATATGTATACATGTATTCTTTTGTTCACATTTTGCAGTTCTTTTAAAGTTACACGTGTGCATGCATAACCATGTATTTGAAGTGCACATTAAATGCTTAACTAATGCGTAACTAAAGTTAGCCTGATTTCAGGCCTTAGTTGAAATGTGTTTTGCTTGCCAGCTTGTCTATTTTTCTTGCATGTTTATTATTTCATTAGCTAGGAAAAGGCTTATTGTCTGTATTAAGGGAGTGAGAGAGACTTGGCAGTGAACATGGAGAAATAATGGTGAAATAAGCTTTCTGTTCATTGTGTACTAGGATTGCAAGATGTTCAAGGCTAAGAACTACAGCCTTAGTTTGATGTATTGGGAAATTAGAGCAATGCGGCTGATGCATTAAAGTGGTGCTCAGATTGTTTCCATGTGAGGTTGATAAGAAGTGTCTGAATCTCCTGTTACTTTTGTATTGGTGTTCCCATATTTGAATTAGGAGGGATCCCCTTTAGACTTGGAGAGGTACATGCCTCTCTATGTGCCCTTTTCTTGCAAGTGTGAAGATTTATGCTTTTTTATTTGGACTTCTACAGGAGTCTGATCATGCTGACACCTTCTTCTTCTATGATCCTGAATTAGAGACCCTTAATAGATGAATCCAATATTATCATGTTTAGATTAGACTAGAGAAGGGAAGTTTCTTTATGGAACAATTTTTCCCTTTTATGTTATTGAATAATTGCGGCTGCCACAATTCTGTATCTAATTCTGTTATGTCTCAACCAACTGAGTTATATCTTTTTACCTATTATACTAATGTATGTATTACATTTGCATTTGGCTTGTATATTTACTGGATTGATTGGGAATTCAAATAAAACTCTTTAATCATCTGTAGCGCCTCCTGGTTCTCATTGTGGAGGCACATGGGCTTCACAAGTTAAATTGTATTGTTGATGTTTTCTCCCATTCAATGCTTCATGTTAGCTATAAAGGTTCATATGACCAAGTGGGAAACATCTTTGATGACTTGACTAAGAGATTACACACACAATGCCCAGGATGCTCCAGCCACTTTAGTGTCCAATCAATATTAACGCTGCTTGTGATGTAACAGCTCAATAGAATTCATAATACACTATGAAGCAGAATAGTACAATTGCATAAATAGAATTGTTATTGGTATTAAATATAGTACTATTATTGACAAATGATCTAGGTGCGGATGTTTGCCCACGGTGATAAACCTGCGTTATTTAGTATATACGGGGACTGCCCTCCCATGTCCCTGTTCCCTCTTCTTACCTTGCTGACGGGCATTTTGCCACCTGCTGTGTTGTTTATTTCCATGGTGCAGTGCAAATGGTGAAATGCCCGTCACAGGAAAGATGCAGTACAAACCATTTTCATCATATGTAATTATTTGCATTAATTCTTTATCATTACCATCATTTTTGATCTGTTAATATGATTAGTATGGCTAACGGTTGTAACATCAGTTCAATTATCTCAAACATCCTTGAGTAGTTTTCAAATATGTTTACAACCTTTTCCTTTTTTGAAAATGGAGAAATAATAACAAACACTACTGTCAGCTAACTGAAGATCCAAAACAAGATCTTGCATACACTGTTAAACTTAATGCAGAGAAGAGACTGGAAATAGATGGCTATTTCCAAAAAGAACATGATTTGCTTAATGGCAGCACCCACACATCACCTGTCCTGCATCTTCTACGAAATATTCATACGGGTGACAACAAACCCCTCTAGAAAGATATATTTCTTGGCATTTATATCCAATTCTGGAACTATTGTAAAAAAGGCAGACTACATTGTCAAAGTAGATGAGTTATTGATATTCCTACCAGCATAAGAGAGACTAAAAACATTCTTAATAAATACTGATTGACAAAAAACTGTACATCAATGCAGTCTTATTAGTGAAACTCTATCCGATATCATAATACTCTAGGAATCCACAAGTTAAAGTAGTGGAAGTGTTATGCTAGTTTCTAGACAGCACACAAGTATTACTCAACCTGCCCCCTTATTTATCTGTGAAAACTTGGAAATAATATTGAACAACTGCCTCCTCTTTAAGGAAGACTTGTACATGGAAATCAAAGGCACAGCCTTGAGCTTTTATTTGCACCAGAACCACCCAATTTATAAATAGCATTATTCACAAATATATTCACCTCTGCAAAAAATTAATTTTACTATAATGGTACATTTTTTATCCATTTTGAAATCTGTCATGATCCACCAATATCTCTCATGGTATTTCATGATTGGCTCAATATTCGCACTGCCAATTTACAATGAAGATAAGCAACACCTACATCATGTTTTGGATGTCATAATCTAGCAAGAAGTAGTAAATGTATGCACAACTCTTTTTTTTAAAGTACAGATTTAAATTCTCTCTTGCTTTACGGTAAACAATGTTTACAATGCATCGTTTATAACGCATGCCTTTACAACGCAAGTCCTTACAACAATGCGTTGTTACATTGCATGCCATTACAACGCAAGTTGTTACAACGGCTTGCTGTACTGGCAGAAGGTGTTGGATTTGTTGGATTTTCAATCCAACACATTCCCTACTGTTGCACACACTGGAGTTGGAATAGTAAATTATACTATTCCAAACTCCAGTGCCCCCCTACAGCAAGTCGTTGTAACGACTTGCGTTGTAATTGCATGATATGTAAAAACACGTGTTTGTAAAGACTTGCGTTGTAATGGCATGTGTTGTAAATGCATACGTTGTAATGAGTGCTATTCTTTCTTTACACATGATACTAGCCAAGAAAGATATATATAACAGTCTCCTGTTTAACCAGTTCAGAAGATTACACTACAATTGTTTGAAGAAGGAAGATTATTTAGAAAAAAGAAAGTGTGTCACTCAAGAACAGGGAAACTTTATTCACACAAGAAAAAGCAAAGAAGGAACAAGTGTTGTCTTGCTATTTTTACACCTGACACTTCTGAGATTAAGATGCTGATGAAAAACCTCTGGCCTAGGCTCACATTTGGCAATGCTTAAGTAGCCTTACTTTTCAGACACATTATGAGATGTTTATTTACATAACATACACAAAGAGGTAGTACATCGTTTTCACAAGGCAAGTGTTATCTCTCATTAGCAGTGTGACAACTGCAGATTCTACCCTCTCCCACAAAACACTGAAACCATTAGGCATTGTACCTTGGAATTCAGCCAGTTAATCTACAGCAATTGTCGTACAGAAATCTCCATGTACAGAATCAGATGTCTGTGTAACCTTCTCTTGATGGGTAAAATAGCAAAAGGTGTAAAAAACTGAATTATCCAGCAAAAATACAAAATGAGGCGCTCCCCTGGATGAACGATTAAGGAAATCATGAGAGGCTTCTCTTTCGGACAGTTCTCAAAGTGGTGATACTAGATAACAGAGGCAGTAACTTGGAACTCTGAATAAAGGAAATAAAAACTCCTTAGATGTGCAGAATGTGTAGCAATTATCATTGGCTCAGTGAACTGATGCCAAATAATACATTCACAATGTGGCAGTGTTCCCCAGCCCACTAAATTACAGACACCATGGGCATGACAAAAATTAAAACGGAACCCCACGAAGACAAGTAGTAAAATTCCAATTATATTATGAGTCACAGCATGGGTAATTAACTTCATGAATGTATGAGCGTATTATAGTTTGTAGTTCATAACACAATACATCTGACTCAGTTGGTATGTAATTGTAGAACACCAGTTCTGAGAAAACATTTTACCTAAACCTATTTAATCAAAATTCTCCTCAAGATGACTGACATTTAAAGTTTAGTAGAAACCATTTTTTCAAACTTGCCTTCAACAATTCTTTTTAAAACAGTAATGCCATTGACCTTGAAAATAGTTCTAATTTTCTAAAAAGTTTGTGTTGATAATTATCCCTCGACCCCTCCCATATCCTGTCTCTGAGTAAGATTACACTTTTTAAATTTCTCTTCCCAGTGTGTTACTCCTGAAGCCTCATTATATTTACACTGTCTCGCTCCCATGTGCCTCACTTTTTCTCATTCTGCCATCTCACTTTGCTTTCTTGGCAGCAGTCGGGATTCCCAGGCCCCACTTTCACTTGTTTTAAAGTTAGTATTATCCCTGCACCTATGATTGGGACTGCTATCTGCGATAACACCCTGCCCCCTCCCTTGAACATGTTGGATGTCTACGACCTTACGGCCCACTATAACCACTCAATGCTTAAGGTACTAGACTCGGTTGCACCACTGCAGCTTAAAAGAATGGCCTCTAAACACTCCAAACCATGGTTTAATGATAGTCTTAATTCCGAAAGAGGAACTTAAGACTTGCAGAAAGCTTTTGGGGATCTCATCCCTCCCTGGATCATCTAGACCATTTGAGATCCCTGAGAAGCATATACAATAAATGCATCAAATGCTCGAAGGCCACCTTTTTCAGAACTCACCTAGATCAAGCAAAAAAAGTTAAAAAAAACAGTTTGAACTCATCAAATCGCAAGCTAACAGTCATCCTAATCTCTTGTCACTGGGTCAAGGGACATTGCCGAAATGTGACAAATTCAACGATTTCTTCACGGATAAGACTATTAAGATTGAAACTGAACTACGTTCTGCCCTTGATCACCTGTTGATCAGTCCACTGAATACCCTCCGCCAACCAGGGTGGGACATCACTGTCCCTGCACTGCCCTACCGCCCCAAAAACAACGCATCCTGGAGTCTGTTCTAAACCTTGGAAGAATGCACTATACGCAAAATGCTGTTGACTTTGAAACCTTCCAACCATTACAATGACCCTCTGCCATCAAACCTCTTCCCGGAAGTTAGATCCTCCTTACTAACACTTTGGACCATGATCGTCAATGTATCACTTTGACAAGGTGCTATTCTGGATTGCCTAAATCGGGTCAAGTTACCCCAATTCTGAAGAAACCATCTGCTGATTCCACGGACCTTCACAACTTTCGCCCAATCTCTAAGATCCCCACCTTGGCAAAGCTCCTGAAAAAATGTGGGCTCGCCCAACTCTGTAACCACATTGACCATTTCCAACTCCTGGACCAATACCAATCTGTATTACGCCCGAGCCATAGTACAGAGTCTGCGCTAATGCACATTGTCGATGATGCGCTAAGAATTTTGGACCATAATGAGTTGTGCCTATTGATCCTTCTTGATCTTTCATCAGCATTCGATACTGTCAAACATGATAGCCTAATTGACCTCCTGGAACACAGGATGGGGCTGCCTGGGCCTGTTGTAAAATGGTTCTCTTCGTTCCTTCAGAACAGATCCCAAAGCTTCAAGGTGAACCAATCCCTGTCTCATCCTGCACCGGTCACTCTGGGGGTTCCCCAGGGTTCAATGCTCTCCCCCACACTCTTTAACCTGTTCATTGAGCCTCTGACAGATATTCCGAAATCATTCAGCATTCACTATCACATGTATGCGGATGATACCCAGCTATACCTGAAGATCGCCACCCCCGAGGACATTCAGTCCCGCATCTCAGTCCTGCTGGAAACACAAAGCTGGCTGACACGTAACCACCTGAAGCCTAATGCCCTAAAAACTGAATTCCTTCTAATCTCACCCCTCAAACACTCTCAGGTCATGGACCAATGGTTGAATCAGCTTACTACTCTTAATTGTAGTCCTCACCTCGTGGATTATCCTCTCTGGGTATTATATTAGACAAAAGTCTGAACATGCAGAAGCACATTAGTTCCCTCACCAAAGGAGCGAACTTCCAACTCAGCATCCTAAGAAAACTCAAACCCTATCTCCCTGCTCCTGACAAAAAGGTTGCAGTGCAAGCATTAGTGATCTCAAAGCTGGACTATGGTAGCGCAACGCTGTGTGGCTTGCCTAGAGTGAAGACGGCTCCTCTGAGGGTTGCCCTCAATTCGGCTACCAGTCGCGTAACTGGCACAAAAAAAATACAACCATATTTCTCCAAACTTGCTGGCCCTGAATTGACTTCCTTATGAAGCTTGGATACAGTTCAAAATTGCTTGCATTGCACACAAAGTCATCCACTTCAAGACCCCGCTCTACTTCGCTCAGAAGCTGGAGCTCTCCTGTAATCTAAGAGCCTCCAGAAGCGCCAGCACCCTACTGCTTAAACCACAAAAATTCAAGAAAAAAAGACCTACAATCGAGCCTTCTCTGGTACGGCTCAGAGGATCTGGAACTCCCTTCCCCTCCGAAGTCAGGGTGTACCCTTCCACAGGCCTCTTCAAATAAGAAGTCAAAGGGCTCTTGATGAAGATATGTCTGCCTCAGTCAGGATTCCCCATTGGACACTGGGTCCATAATTGTTGATCTGTGGCCCAGCTGCCTGGTGTTTTATGGCGTTTTAGGATCCTTGTGAATTTTCCCGATTCATGCCCTTATATAGGTACATTTCACATTGCCCTAATATAGGCATAGAAATCATTCCCTTATTTAGACAGCCCATGCAGACCAAATACAGGCATGGCTACTTCCACCTGTACCAAAACATCACAACGATTTCTTGGAAAATCGGCTTAAGCAGTCAGGGACCTTCCCTTGCTTGAATATTGTCCAAGTACTCATGTACTTTACAAAGAACTATTATTCCCTTGGGGTTCTTTCCTGACATTATTATGCCTGACTTTACGTCAAACTAGACACCTTCAAGGTATAAATATGCCTTCAATTGCTCAAGCAAGACACAGTGGTTCGGAGCTGTTCGACTATCTACTTGCCCGGCGCAGCTCGCTACAGCAAGTGCCGAAGGAAGCCGACCCTCCACCTGACGCACTAATCGAGAGAATCCAGCTCCAGTGTTTCCAAGCTCCCCTTGCGGGGTGTTGGGAAATCGAGTCCCGAGACTGAGATACCAGACCTCCTTCATTTTAAACTAAGGTATTGAGCTGATTAGAACCTAGAGAAACCTTGGATAGATTCTTGGCAAATAAAAACTAAACCTATACTACACCACACTTACTCCGTCCTGCGTACTAGACTTAAGTTAGGTACATTGGGGTAGGTGTATTTTAGAAGCACCAGTTGAGTACTTTTAGCCATTGTTATTTATGTATGTATTTATATATGGTTTAGAAACCATACAATGCTCTTACAGTAATATTTTATAATATTGTTCTCGCTGTGCGCATTATACTTTGCAGTCTGCAATACGATTGTAGCAGTTCACTTTTCTTGCATGAGAAAGAAGACTGTTCAATAAAACCTTTTATTGAAAACGCGTCTCTCTATTTCTCTGCATCTCTGTAGAAACGAAGCATGCACAAGATACTGAGTGAAATACTTATCTATTGTTTCCGCGACTCTAGAGATACATTTCTTATTCTTGGGAAACAAAGTTGTCATGTTTATGCGGTTGTCAGAAACTAATCCCTTCTTGTGAATTCGAGAAAGTTTCTAGTGACCTCTGAGCTAGCTGGCACTCACTATTAAGTTTAATATATTCGATAGAGACCTAGTCGACCTTAGTCCTACGTCTAATCTAAAGGATATATTATTCCAATGCGCAGAGCCTAGTGGGAATATAGGAACTACACTACATGGCGCCCAACGTTTGGTAAGGCACTAACTTAACGCTAGATACTAAAATAACTCAGTTGTGCTTTTCTCAGAGAACCCTTTTTCCCGTGAAATACTCCAATAGACGTCTGGAGTGGGCAAAAGGATAAACTATCCACCTTAACTGAGTAGGACGAAAATCCTATGTATTAGTTTTTGGGGGTTTTTCAACGTTGAAGGACACAGTGTTCCAAAATATTGTGCACCTTATCTTTGTTTCCTTGAAACTTGCTCTGCAAACTTTCATTAAACAAAAATGACCGAAGAGGAAAACACCGCAACGGTGTAACTACAGGCAGCAATGCCATACAAGCTTTAAACTTTACAGTTCTCCAAGAGACCAACGATGATGCTATAATCATCCCAGAAAATTTGAGGAAAACCATCACTATAAAACTTATAACAAATGGCCTATCATCAAAGAGGTGGTAGGGTAATTTTTGTGATTGAGGCACATGAATATCGTCCGGCAGAGGTATTCTATTCATGGATTATCTTCCCTGAAGCAAATTCAGTAACACATGTGTTTCACTTCTACAAAGTAGAGGAACATCCAATGCAATACGTTCCTTTCGAGGATATTGAAATTCCACTAACTTACCAAGAGCATTTGCTCTGGTTTAAAGGCGCCCTACAACATCAAAATCACATTACCAGGCTCGGTCCACTAGGTAGAGCAGGAGCAACATGGCCGATACTAGCCAGCTATACACCACATCCTGGAATGGAAGAAATGACAGGTGCGGAACTATTAGTTCAACTAAAACAACTAATCAAAATACATAGACAATTGGTTCAATATGTCATGCGGACTCTAACTGTCCAACCTCCTATAAGGATTCCACAACAAACGCCTTACCAGGGAAACACAAATAAAATCACACCACAAACTCTACAATCAGTTATTGGTAAATTACCCGCAAAGAGGGAACAATTTCCATTCTGGAAAGCTCAAAAAATTACTCAAATCGAGAAAGTATTTCCCGATACTACCCCTCATGAGAAACACAGGATTTTAACTATCTGTTTACCAATGGGGATCACACCAAACCTGGAGGACTACAACACTTGGGGTACAATCTTTGCTGCAATCTACACAAAAACACATGGTGTTCCGTCTATGGCGGTAATACCAGACGTCCTGAAACAGATTCAAAATGAATACGGGGCAGAGCCTGCTTTAAGTCTAGGTATGAAATTACTGAAAGATTTCAAACAGGTCTCAACAATAATATTAGCTAATATAAAAGGTGAAGCAGCATCCATGGCGATCCGCCAAAAACTAAGAGAATTTGATGTATCTGAGCAACCATATGAACTGCCCAGAATAATTGAAAAATCCTATGAAGAACTAGGTAGAGACAGTTTGGGTGGTAAACCAGTAAAACCCCAGCTCACTGAAAGTCCTGAAAAGGTCTTTATTAAAAACACTCTCACTGTTCCTAAAAAGAAGTGGGAGAACACTAAAGAAACTTCTAAAGAGAAGCGTTCTCAATCCCGAGGTAGTTCTCCTCAAAAGGAGCCCTCTGAAAGGAGGTATAACCTCAGGAATAGGGATAATTTGAGAAAACCTGATAGATATCAAGATACTGATACTCGTTCCTCTCGTACCTTTCAGACTTCATCACAGAAATCCGAAAGAAGAGGATGATCAGAACAAAAGGAAGAACGTGTGAAGTCCAAAGACGATCAACACATTCCAAAAAATAAGAAAACCCAATTCACCAAAAAGAAGGTAGCAGGTCTAAAAATCAGACATGCCGAGGATCTTGAGGACGCAACTCAAGAAGGGGGAGTGGGCTCAGACAATGTTGGACAGCGCAGCAGAAGTAACCGCAGCTTGCAAGATCTTGAAGGATCATTTGGAGAGAGTGGACTTAAATGAGTACATCCAAGTTGAAACTGCTGATACCAGGGTTAGTGTCCCACACAAGTTATATGAAGTAACACTCCGGATGGAGGGGGATATAACTAGAAAAATAAGAGCACTCTTTTAGGCGAAGCTCTCTAAGGGTTATGACATTCTTCTAGCTGAACAAGACTGGCCACCTGAATTGGTCAGGGAACGCCCACATGGCGAAGAAATTATTATTGCAAAAAACACAGTTGATGGACAGAATGTAGAACAATGTCATACATTCACCCCAGTACAAGGATCTGGGCCTAAATCCATCGTTTTTTTTGCACTCCACACCACCCTGGGTTAGACACTGGCTATATGCAAATCAGCTCTGACCCTGTGCCTCATGGGAACAGTCCAGTCCGAACTACCAAGCCATGTCTTTCCCAGACCGGAATCAAGCATCCAAGGACCGGTTTCTGGCTATCAGCCTTCATTCAGCCTGGATAGCTTGACTCCAGTGGTGTGGAGAGCCTGGGACTCACGTCTGAGCATACCCAGCCCACTCGGGGTGAAAATTGCAAAAAACACAGTTGATGGACAGAATATAGAACAATGTCATACATTCACCCCAGTAGACATTGTTCTACATTCTGTCCATCAACTGTGTTTTTTGCAATTTTCACCCCGAGTGGGCTGGGTATGCTCAGACGTGAGTCCCAGGCTCTCCACACCACTGGAGTGAAGATATCCAGGCTGAATGAAGGCTTGGTAGTTCGGACTAGACTGTTCCCATGAGGCACAGGGTCAGAGCTGATTTGCATATAGCCAGTGTCTAACCCAGGGTGGTGTGGAGTGCAAAAAAACGATGGATTTAGGCCCATATCCTTGTACTGGGGTGAATGTAAGACATTGTTCTACATTCTGTCCAGCAACTGTGTTTTTTGCAAAGAAATTATTATGCCAGCTTTCTCCAACCATATTCCAATTCATAAAAAATACACATATGCCAGGAAATGGGTAGTCGCCCAGGCACCTGCATTATATAAAAATCATGTGGGATGGGATGAGGATTCTCCTCAACATAAAATCTAGTTAAAAACTCAACCAACTACACAAAGGCAGTATCCTGTTAAGCAAGAAGCTAAAAAACAAGCCAGGGTGATCTTAGATCAACTTGAATACCAAGGAGTGATATAAACATGCACCTCGTCAATGAACAATCCTTTGTTTCCTGTATCCAAACCAGACAGTACATATTGTCTAGTTTTGGATGACATTCATTTAAACTCCTGCTGCAAAACCTTTGCTGTACAAAATGCACACAGTGCAGCACTAATGAATAACATTGTGCGTAAAAAATATAAAACTACATTAGATATTTCTAACGGTTTCTTCTGTCAAAATATTACACCAGAAAGCAGGTATTTGACCACTTTCTCAAGTATGGAGACACAGCGTCACTTCTGTTGTCTCCCCCAAGGATTCAAGAATAGCCCAGGGTAATTTTCAGACAGAGTAACGGAGTTACTACAAACCTATGATGATGAAGCATTATCATATGTCCATGATATCTATCTAACAGACGATGACTTGGATAGGCACTTGAACTAGGTTTCCTAAATTTCGGAGGAACTTACATTGTAAATTACGCAGAAAGGGTTAGACCTCTCTACGAATTAATCAAACCAAATTTCAAACAAATTAATTGGACTCAAAAACACACAGAAATTTTGCGTTCAGTGCAAACAGACATAACACATTTACAAACACGCGTAAACGTACGCAACCTAGTAATCCAAATTATTCCAGGAAGATGCGGATTCACATACTTAACGTTCAATGAAGGGGAAAAGGTACCAATAGCTTACAAATCGCACTGGTATACAGAAGCTGAAATAAAATGTCACTTCTACATAAAAAAATTCTCACAGCGGTTCAAACTGCAGTAGCAAAAGAGAGAGCCCTCGCACAGGGAAAACGCATAATGGTCGTTACTCCTGTACCTGCCTTAGAGGCAGTGACAAAAGCGAGCATTCCGAATGCAAAGGCTTTACATCCAAGATGGATACAATGGGTAAATTCTCTTGCTGCAACAGACGTTGAATACGCTTTTGACCTATATTTGAAAACGCAAGAATTTCTACAATACGAACAAGAATGTCCGCTGCCCACTGAGATTCTGCCTCTAGAACAGTATGAATGTATAATTTATACTGATGGATCAGCACAACCCGCAATTGGGGGTAAACAAGCTTATAGTGCTGCGTGCGGGACCGTTAAAGGTCGCTGGCGCGATGATAAATTCCGCCCTATGGTCGCAAAAACACAATCTCTCGGAGATTGTACAGCTCAGCGAGCTGAACTACAAGCATTCAAGATGGCGCTTGAAAATACTGATCGCGAATTCCCCATACTCATAGTGTGAGATTCCTATTATTGCGTTCAATCTTATAATGAATACTTGCAGAACTGGATTGAAAACGGTTTCAAAGATGCAAAAGGTAAGACAATCAAGCATAAGTTGTTTTGGGAACAAGTAGTTCAGTTACGAAAAGAGTCATCAACGTGATGGCATTCACATTGCAGGGAATTCATTGGCTGATGAAGCCACAAAGGCAGCTGTGCAGACAGCTTCCATAGCTGCAATCACTCATTCAAAAACGGAAATAGACGGCGAAATAATGCTAGCTGTCAATGCGACAAGCAAAGGCAGCGGTGCAGCGTTACCTCAAAACTATTCACTCGAATATTCATACATAATTGATGCCAACTCCGTTCCTTTTGCTTGAATCCCTGGAGTGGGGGATAGAGTAATTCCAAACAGGAAACGTAGAGTAGCTTTAATACATGAAGCACATTTGGGAGAGGGTCTGATGCATCATGGGATCTCTAAATCTATACTCTAATTAAAAGAGACAAATGGTGGCCAGGGATGAATAGTCACATTTACGAATTTGCAATTAATTGCCATGACTGCAACAGAGATCACTGCATAGAACGCCGCCAGATACCTGACTACAGCGTTGTTAGACAGCATTAGACTATCTACACGCAGATGTCCCTATGAACAAATGCGGTCCCACAAATATTAGGACAAGATTCATTTGGATGTGGCCCCAGCTCTTGGCTGACGCCCAAACTGTTATAAAAGATTTGCCAGTCTTTATCAGCACATACGCAGTCGGCACACTACATTCTGACCCGGGTCCTGCGTTTAGCTCAAAAGCTTACAAGGAGGCCATGGCCAATCTGGGCTTTGCATTGCGGTATTCTAGTCCATTCCATCTGAGGGAAATTCGGTTGTGGAGAGAAAAAACAGGGACATCAAGCAATCTATAACATCTAGGGTACTAGGCTCGGGTGACAGGTGGGTCAAACATCTAATAAGTGTCCAACGTAGTCTTAACAATCTGCCAAGAAGTTCTCTAGGGGGAATCACTCCATATGAAATCCTTTTTGGAACTAGAATTATTGTCCTGGACCTTGATCATCACACTTCAGTGGTAGAACAAAAACCTTTTGATATCAAAGACCGTTTGGCTATTTTGCAGGACTTAAATGAAAAAGTCAAAGCAAAACACATTGCAGAAGCCAATGACCACTGAAGAAAAACCACCCGTCCCAGCAAGGCCTGCCTGGATTCCAAAGATTGGGGATCTAGTCAGAGAAAATATCACGGACAAGAAGGAATTTGGGCCTTCATACAGATAACCAGTAACTGTTTTAGCAATCCACGGATCAGGAACAGTGTTACTGCCACTCCTTGCTGGAAGAAAGGAGAACAGGTTTGTATTCATCGACCTGCTCAAACCACATCATATGGCCGATCATAAATAGTAGGCCAAGTGGACTCCAAAGATGTAGCAGACGCCCAAATCAAGCAACAATCCAAGAGGTTCAACCTGAGAGACTGATAACATTTGAAGACTCTGCAGTACAGAACAAAGGACTATGTAACAACGCCATGGAACTTGTACCTCTTGAAACCCAAATAACAGTTCATCAAGAAACACCTGTCTACAATGATATAGCATCCAGGTATACTAATATGACAAGTGATCAAGTGGTTCCAGCGATTTCATAGAATCCTGAAGCAATCCCCACATTTGCCAGAACTGCCTCTGGCTACTTCATTAACTTTGATACGTTTTCCGAGGATCCGAGTGAACCTGAAACGCCGCCAGCTAAAAAAACTTTCAAAGAACAATAAACAGATCTCTTTCAACAACTGGAAAAGACATATCTGGTTTCACCATGGGTTGAAATATGGATTGTCTTAGGTGTACTTTTTATTCTACTTTGTTTTACTATGGTATTTACCTTGGGAATGCTGATCAGTGGAAAATATAGTACAAGGGACACAGTAAGAAAGAATATCAACTTACTCCTCAAGCCGCATAAATCATCCCATCGTGAACAAAGAGACTTGTCAGCAGTAAACATCACAGCCATTCCTATACCAGGTGGTATAGCTTGGGACAAAACTGAATATGACATTCTTGGTCCGGCGGAGCTGTTGAAGATTCCACACTAATTCAAGGTTTCCTTGAGTGATTTTGTTTCAACCAGCACATTTTCTGATTATTGGGACTTTGAGACTGTTGATAATATGATGTCGGACTTAAAAATGTCTGCAAAATTTGCAAATCATGAATACTTAGAAGGTTCATCAGATTATGAACAAATATACTGTTATAATCACTATGGTCATCATTTCTTGCATAGATCTGCAAACCCTAGAAATGTTTTTACTTATAACCAATGGGAACATTGTCCAACACCACCAAAAGGTAGCTCAAAAAACATTTTATGACAAATTTCCGTAATTGTCAGGCTTTAATATTTCCAATCCAGAATCATTTTACTTTAAAAATGTTAATAGGACAGGAATTAAAAGTATGTTGACAAATACAAAGCAAATTTATTCTCCGGCATTTTTTGCTGAGCTGTCTACATTATGTTTTGACTTTTGGAAAGACACCATTGAGACAAAAACTGTCTGGGGCACAAAAGACTGGCAGGTACAGGGCTTAGAAGCTTTATTTAGAGCCTGCATTATCCCAGAACAATTAATGTTTTTGAATGACACTGTTCAACAGACATCTTGTCATGGATTAGCTAAGATAAAAGTTTTAAACAAACCGTCAATACCTACACCTACACCTGAAAGCAGTAACACTTCAGAGGGGGTGGTCGACGTAAAAACTATTTTACTTAACAACAGAACAGATCCTGATTGGAAAAAATGGTTAATCTAGCCCACAGACACAAACAACTGTCGAGATAGATTCCTGAATAAAACACAATGGTTCACATTCACTAGGCCAGATCCAAGATATGTCCAGAGACAACATCCAGGGAGAGTAACATCATACAGTGTGGGAAAACTGTGCCTTGAGTGGCTACAAAAATCTACACTAATGGAAGTAAAACAACACTTATCTTTACTTAAAGATGGCGTTGATTTAAGGGACTTCTTACAAGGACCTGCGAAACCGCGCCATAAACGTTTTAAAAACACTGGTATCTATGCCATGTATAATGAAGCATGGAAAACAACTCAAGCAGACACTGCAGAACAGATACGAGAAATTGATCGTATGCATTTAGAGAAATCTGTCTCTGTAGTTGACAATGGGTTAATGACTTTGTCATCCAGAATATATTCTTTGGACAGCATAGTATTTTCTGCCATTGACATAATGAACCAGGACTTGGTCATGTTACATCATGGTCAGTCACAATTGCGTTCTATAATGCTTTTGGGCTGGACATTGCAAAACCTTTGTTCTGGCTATGTGCCATGGCGTCTAATCAACACCACGTCATTGTTTTCTAAAATTAACCTTACAAATCACTTTGGCACAGAGGGGAGCAGACTATAGGGTGCTGAGCATTGAAAAACTGGAAATATTACAATTAACTGTTTCTGAGAAGCCAGCGACAGAATGGATAATACATGGTACAATCACTCGGCCTGTGACGATTTTCCATTTTCAGTATTGTTTAAAACATATACCAATGGGCGTATATGAAAGGTTGGGTAGAGAATACATCAAGACGTCCTGGGATTTACCTTATACACACAAATGTTGGAGTGGGGGAAAAGAAGTGTTTCTTAGTGGTACGAATCTGAGAACACACTAAGTGGTTCACTCTTATGTCAGGGTATTAACTAACACGGGACCTGCGATGGTTCCTCGAACAACTTATCCTGCCACCTGCAAGGTTCTCCAGCTGCAGTGATAGATCCAGTTTTCAGGCAGCTTTCTAATGGAAGTTATATTATATTGAATGATCACAGCTGTTGCGGCATGTTGCCAGGAACCCCCTATCTCGTAAGTATGTCAGCCAGGGTCACTTGCTGTATGCAAGTATAGTTTCCTAAAACTAAGACTGATGGGGAGTAGCCATTATGGCCTTCACTGAACATCTCTTCTATTCGAAGTGATACTTTAAACAGACTGAAAGCCATTCTTTTACAAAAAACTGTGCAAATGACCTCGGCCAGAGACGTATGATCTGCAAGTTGCATGGACTTCTGCAAAGATACATGCACTTTTATCGACAAACTGCCCCATACATTTCTCAGAAATGTTAGGTCGTATCTTAAACATGTCTGATACGAGTGGTATTGTACATGTATTTAAGACAATTGTTTCGGGACTGTTAGCACCCTTTGAAGCAGTCCTAGGCAAATTTCCAAATGTTGTTCTCTCTGTGTTTGGCGGCCTGCCTCTCGTTTTGGGTCTCGTAGCAGGAATACTATTTTTGCTCATTCTGCTCCGATATGGCAAGTCAAGTCACCATCGACACCCAGATCACCTTGGAGAACACCCTCCTGGCAATGAAGTGTCGTGAGCGCATGATACAAATTCTGGGCTTGGCTCTTTTAAGAGATCTAAATACCAAGTGGTTTCTATCGTTCCGACCAATCTGGCAAGATTGCATCTTACCTGTTCTACGATGCCTGCTATGTGGAGAAGAATGTGTGCTACACATCTGTCTGACACTCCCATCAGTCCTCCCAACAGATGTTGATGCTTTGCTTGAACCGGTAACGGCTCATGCACTGTGTTGTCCCCAGCAACTACCAATCCTGATGACGGCATTCGTTGAGATCTCATAGACGCAAACTGCAGACGGTGAGATACGTGGAGCAACAGACACACATGTACCATCCACTTCAAACATTGCTAATGCGGCTGACACTGATGGCGATGCTTCTCATCTATGTGCAATTGATCGGCTTAACGAGGTAGTCCAACTTTCACCTATAGTAGTGGACAAATTCTTTACCACCTTAGAAGACTTGATGTTTTCTCCAAACAATGACACTGACTTTTGAAGTTAGCACACAGTGTTCTGTGAGACTCTAATTTTGACCTTCACTTTCCAAAACAAACTTCTAACTTTGGCACTCTATTTTTCTATGATTTGACTTTTTTCCAAAATTGAACTTTTCTTTTTTTTTTGGCACAAAGTAATCTGCTTAAAGTAGAACTATTCCTAGAGAACGAGAATTCTTTGAATACTTCCATGGGACAATATTTGACCTTGTCCACAACCAAACAATTTATATATTATGTCATGGGATGGTCTCGACTTTTTCTTCTGTATTTAGAGCCTTTTCATAAATGTATTTTCGTGAATCATTCGGATAGCGTTTTTAAATGTCGTCTATATGCTTTGAATGAAATATTGCTTTTGAATGCGTACGGCACAAATGCTCTTTTCGTTTACAACCATTTCAAATGCATTTTTATGTGTTCAGGATGGGGGTTTTAACACATCATGTTTTAGATATGTTTTATGTGTTTAGAACTTAGTAATGTCGTACATAATAAAGTGGAGTGGGTGTTGTATGGCGTTTTAGGATCTGAGTGAATTTTCCCGATTCTTGCCCTTATATAGGCACATTTCACATTGCCCTAATATAGGCATAGAAATCATTCCCTTATTTAGACATAGCCCATGCAGACCAAATACAGGCATGACTACTTCCACCCGTGCCAAAACGTCACAATGATTTCTTGGAAAATCGGCTTAAGCAATCAGGGACCTTCCCTTGCTTGAATATTGATTTGTCCAAGAACTCATGTACTTTACAAAGAACTACTATTCCCTTGGGGTTCTTTCCTGGCAGTATTATGCCCGACTTTACGTCAAACTTGACACCTTCAAGGTATAAATATGCCTTCACTTGCTCTAGCAAGACACGGTGGTTCAGACCAGTTTGATTATCTACTTGCCCGACGCAGCTTACTACGGCAAGTGCCGAAGGAAACCGACCCTCCAGCTGACGCACTGATCGAGAGGCTGCATTTCTCTCTGCGAGAATCCAGCACCAGTGTTTCCAAGCTCCCCTTGCGGGGTGTTGGGAAATCGAGTCCCGAGACTGAGATACCAGACCTCAAACCATACAATGCTCTTACAGTATTATTTTATAATATTGTTCTCTCTGTACGCATTATACTTTGCAGTCTGCATTATGATTGTAGCAGTTCACTTTTCTTGCATGAGAAAGAAGACTGTTCAATAAAACCTTTTATTGAAAACGCCCATCTCTCTATTTCTCTGCATCTCTGTAGAAACGAAGCATGCACAAGAGACGGAGTGAAATACTTATCTATTGTTTCCGCAACTCTAGAGATACATTTCTTATTCTTGGGAAACAAAGTTGTCATGTTTATGCAGTTGTCAGAAACTAATCCCTTCTTGTGAATTCGAGAAAGTTTCTAGTGACCTCTGAGCTAGCTGGCACTCACAATTAGGTTTAATATATTCGATAGAGACCTAGTCGACCTCAGTCCTACATCTAATCTATAGGATATATTATTCCAATGCGCAGAGCCTATTGGGAATATAGGAACTACACTACTCTGGTTCATGAGAATGTTCGGACATTATAAAACTGGGAATTTGCGCTGTGTTGTTTATGTTTTGTTTGCTTGTACCATTCTTGTTGCACAAACTGTAAAGTGCTCTGACGCCCTCGTTGATCATGTACGCGCTGTATAAAACTTCTAAATAAATACATTTTACTTTTTTGCACTCATTTTAAGGAGTGTCTTTGCCCTCATTCTTCCTCTTTTCCTTAATTCTTTTTCTACCATGCCTTCATCTCTCTTTGTCTTGTTAGATCTAACGTTCTGATTAAGTCTTATAACTGTTTTTCTTAACTGGGATTATCTATTTGGTCTAGATTTCATTTCTTTAAAAAACAGTTTAATAATAAATTACTGTTGTCGATTGTTTTTGGGGGAGTGGTCCTATTATTTTCAACCAAATTGTATTTCCATTTACTTTTCATCAAAATTGCTTTTGATTATTTTGGTTCTTAGAAATAAGTTTCATTAATTTGTTACATTATGAATTTGCATGCTTATGATTAAGCATGAGCGCAAAATCCGCTCCGATCGCGGATTTTGCGGATTTTCGGTAAATTCGCGGTCCGCGAACTCTCGCGAATTTACCGAAAATCCGCAATCCGCGAGCGGCGGATTCCGCGGTCAAAAGTTCAAAGCCTAATTTACGATGGCGCCGGCAAGCTGCCAGCGCCATCCTCAAATAGTTACTTAATTAGCTTCAACAGGAAGCTCTAATAGATAAGATAAAGCAGGGGCTCGAGCGCCTGCTTTATTTTATCAGTTGGAGCTTCCTGTTGAAGCTAATTAAGTAACTTTTTCAGGATGGCGCTGGCAGCTTGCCGGCGCCATCGTAAATTAGGCTTTGAACTTTTGTTGGGGAAAAACGGTGGTGTCTTCTTGAATAAATATGAAGGGCAGGGTTCATTCTGGCACAACGGTCCTGGCACAAAAAATAAACCTCAACAGGAAACACTTGCAGATATCAATAAAGCATGTGCCCTAGTTGAAGCATAAATTCAGTGACTCATTCATCAGCCCAAAAACAATCGTGAGCGTTGTGGAGGCTGGGCAGGTGTGCCTTCTTCCCAAATATACCATCGAAAATCCGCTGTGATGCAGGCCAGAGGCATTTGCATCTTTGACTTTCACGAGCGCAATCCCCGTGCTGTTCCTGTGACCAGGAGCTTCTGTCTCTTAATCTGCTGCTCTGATCGGTCTCTGACCTTCTATACACACAAGAGGCATGTGCGCTCGCATGGAAGCCCCGTCCGTTTGGCCCCGCCCACACACTCGAGGAAGCCCCGCCCCCAAATCCGCCGATCCGTGAATTCGCAAATTCGTGAATCGTGGATCCGCAAAATCCGCCCATGCTTACTTATGATAGATA
This sequence comes from Lissotriton helveticus, assembly GCF_964261635.1. Classification (NCBI taxonomy): domain Eukaryota; kingdom Metazoa; phylum Chordata; class Amphibia; order Caudata; family Salamandridae; genus Lissotriton; species Lissotriton helveticus. The sequence goes on from NC_136059.1 coordinate 1,377,524,349, forward strand.
TCAATTCACCTGCTAACAAATCCATTTTTATTATCATAAATTATACATGGGTCTTGTGATTTGTTCATTTTTTGTATCCCGGCAATAAGCTTCTGCTGTAGTGATAATCAAGCCTTAACAAAAAGATTATTTTTATATCTTTTTAGCCAATTTACGTCACATGATTTGCAATTATATTTTACACATCGCACTGTATTTCCTAGCACATCACATCAGACATCCACTGGCCTGCTGAAACCCATATTTGTTAAAGAATAAGAGATTTTTGGAGAATGAATGATGGCTGATGCTGTGTCCTCTGGTGAGATTTGAGTGATAGAATAACCAAAGATAGCCACAAAGATGACTGACGTGCCCCAGCCAGATATTGATGATCTTGTTGCTCTGATTCTACCACCAATCATATGGAGGCTGCTGGGTTACTCCTGCATCCTTTGGACACTTCTCTTCACCTGGGACAGAGATTATCCATCCAGTGGTGAAAGACTCCTCCTGCCTCAAGACTATTCATTCCTTGCACCAAAGGGTCCATAAAGCAAGTCCATTATGTGCTGTTTCCACCCAGAAAAACATATTGGAAGCCAATATAAATTGGCAAATATCAATACAAACGTTAAGTTCTAAATTTGATGGAGAGGTTTAAACACAAGGATGTTATACCTCTTCCTTTGCCTACTATTTTTTTTAGCTACATGATGAGGCACATTCCGTACAACTTCTAGAGCAGGAACACATTTAAAGCTTTTAAAATGGCAGGTGACTATTGGAGGAGTGGATTCCTTAATGTTTACCTCCCCTGCTTTCTTTAAATTAAAGCATGCTAGGAGGCAGATGCGCCTGCCAGGTGGCTCAGAGAAGGCCGGAAAACACTGGTATCAGACGATAGCTTTAGCTTCGTGAGTCGCCACGTTTACTTTCCTCCAGGCTCCCCCATCTCCCGTCACCACCCTTCACTCGAGCCCTCTCCACCGACGGATCCTGGACGTTCTTAATTACAGTTCCTGGGCATATACGCATCCACCTACGGATCGGCGCACCCGCCCGTCTCCTTCTACGACTCTCATGGACTACGGGATAGTACACGCCCGCGGCCTCTACCCCTCGCTCGCATCACCTATCCCCACGCGGCACTCACACCGTGCCGGTCACCTACGAGGAGCATCGCCTCCTTCATTTCCTTCAAGTTTACCGCACACTCCCGGCCAGGTTGGAATTATCAGCGGCTCTTAGGGGCCTGCTGTCCTTATCACAACAAATGCCACACAGCCCTGAAGAGTCACAGGACCACTCCTAGTGACGAAACACGTGTCGGCTGGTTGTTTGTTTCAATTCAGTTGTTGCTTCATTAAATAACTTTTCAACTTTATACTGGTGTCAACCACTGTAATTATAATTCGAACGAGTCTTCCACACCATTGTCATACCCCCACTACGTGTGCCCGGGACTGTGCTCATTTCCCAGTGTGGGTCCTTTGTTTCACACACCTTCGGGGGTTATTGTGTAATTCCCCGACCTGGCAGCACCGTACCTACTCAGGTTCGCAAAAAACACCATGCGTACTAGTCTGAGCGCCATTCTTCCTGACTGCACTAAAAACCCAACCTCTAGCCTTCGAATTTCAGCTGGTATTCCTTGACCTCAATATCTATGCAGTGGAAAGGTACCTGAAGACAACAACACATGAAAAACCCACAGCCAAAAACTGTTTACGCCTTTACTGTAGCTTCCACCCAAGACATTTAAAGAAGAATCTCCCTTTTAGCCAGTTCCTCAGGCTGAGGAGGAAAGGCACTGAGACCAGAGACTTCAAAATACAAGCCAAAAGGCTATCCGATAAACTGCTAACAAGAAAATACCCTGCAGTTCTGGTATCAAAAGCAAAGAAGAGAGCAGCCAATAACCTCAGGGATGCCCTACTTGAGACACATTCAAAACAGGACACCGGGAAAAACAGAAGAACTATCTGCATCACAACCCTTAACATTGCCTCTGATCATGTTACCAAGATAGCCAAATAAACACTGGCGCGTTCTAAACAGCGGAAATCTCAACATTCCAAAACCAATGTTCTCGCACATGAGGGGGAGGAATTTGAAAGACATTGTGGTGCATACCTGCCCAAAATCAGTAATGAAGAGAGATAGGAATTAATCAGTTTTGGGTACACTACCCACAGGCCATTACCCATGCGGTAAATGTAGTGTGTGCCATCTTACCTCCATTACTAAGAAAGTGTCATTCAATAACACGATGAGCTGGGAACTACATAAGCTAATGAATTGTAACACTACAGGCGCAGTATACATGATAACCTGCCCATGCAACCTACATTATGTAGGTATGACTACAAGAAAATTAAGCATTAGGATATGCGAACACCACAGTAACATCAGGTGTCACCAAATTACCACAAAAATGTCATGGAACATAGACTATTGGAAAAGGAGCAGCGATGGGTGTATAAACTCCGAACAGACACAGAGGGATTAAACTACAATATCCCTTGGGGGCTCTTTGTTGGCTAATCCATTAGGAGTCGCCTGTCTGGATCTTACCAAGCCCCGAAAACTATCTTCTGTAAAGATATACCACACACCTAAATACCATCAGTGTAGTGGTATAACCTGCATGATTCTTATTCTTGAGCACCTGACCATCTAGCCCCATTAGGTTAATTTCTCGACCTAGGGACAAGTGTTACATCTATGACGTTGGTTACCAGAAGCTACACAGTGCACCAGAGGCGTCATAGAAATGCCCTGGACATCATAAGCGGAGTCCGTAGTCCGGCTGGTGCTTGGAACATCAGTAGTCATCATGAGTAATGCACAAAAAGGACACTTCCAGGTTCAGGCCTTCAGTATACGAATTAATACTTACAGTGGCCACTTACTAAAAAACAAAAACAAAAACTCCCCCCGTTGTCTCACCACAGTTGTGCCTATAATCAGTTATAAACAAAAAGTAAAGGATCGGTATACTACTAAGATGGCCCCGCCATTGTCCCAATGGGGGCAGCCATTTTTTTTATAGTAGGCGGTCTAGTAGTTCAGCAGGATGACAAGACACTTCCACGCTGACTGCTTCAAATAGCCACCCGGCAGACACACACATTAGTATGCAGTCTCCAGGGACACAAGTAGGTAATGAACCGAGAGGTCTGCTTTGATGAAGTAAGTATAAAGACAAGGGGGCCTTGCTGTACTCGGGTAAGGAATTGCTATCCTCCGGATTTTATCTTTTTATCTTTAGAACAGAATGGCTAAATAAGTGTCTTATCTCCATTTCTAGGGGATGACTATAAGCCCCTCTACCCCTGTTGTTGACCATGAGGCAATAGTATTGCCTAAATTGAAGTACGTGTCATCATATGCTACATATATTTGATATGTTGGTTGTCACGTGGTGTCTTTTCTCACTAGTTTTCATTAAGAGTGTTTTCACTGGCATCGAGTGTGACAAATTCACTTCACACTAGATGAGCACACAACATAGACACTAAGTGCATCCACTATATACGGGTGCCTTGATCTAGGTAAGGAGATGTGAGAAGGTGTTTCGGAACAAGGACAAATACTCACCTTATTCCGCTAGTGCCGGCCTGGGTACGGTCGTGAGACGGGAAAGGTTAACTACAGTACCTCCCTTATCCCTACATGAAGAAGGAACTGGCTTAGGAAAGGCTTGCGATTGGGCGGTAATTGACGGACAGGAAGAGGCGGGGCAACCGGCATTAAGGAGGACGATATGGGAGGAAGAGGTGTCGTGGAGGTGGAACCCTGAAGACGCGGAGCCAAGCAGGGAAGCAACGGATCAACGCGTGGAGGAGGAACCACCTGAGGACCAGGAAATCAAGGAAACAACAGCGGGAGAGGAAGACATCGGGGAGGACACGGAGAGCTGGTCCAAAGATTGGTGGACACCCCGGAGGACGCTGAGAAGCCATCGCAACTCAGGAGAATTGCGGCAGATGCTGTGAGTGACAAGGAAGGGAAGGGAGAAGTCGCGGGTGTCAGAGGGAGAAAGAGGAGGGTTCCAAGGGGACAGTGCACCTAACTTGAGCCCAGATTGAAGCTCCTTACCATCCGCAAAGTACCTACTCGTGAACGTGTTTTTTTTTTTGGTGTAAATCCTGACCTCATATATGTTTTGGTATTTGAAGGGTGCTAGCCACGCGTTGTTACTCCTATAATGCTGGTAGGGCTGATGTCACGCCCTTTGGATAAAGTCCCTTCACTGCCGCACCTCTTGAATGGTTGTTATTTTTTTTTCTTTCCCTTCACCTTCTGTTCTGACGACTGGGTTGAAAAGGGGAGTATATATCCCCTACCCTAGACCAATTCTAGGCTGAAAATAGCAGCCCTGGGTATCCTGTTATAGACTCACAGGAGTGGTCTAGTATCAGGGGTTATAATAATTTTTCTTTCTTTCGAAGTCTACACTTTGGGTGTAGTGACGGTAGACCATATTCGAGATAGGCCAGTCCACTTACCGCTCTTTTCTTATTTGGGAGAGACTCCGGGGAGACGTCATCTGGGCCTTGGCATACGAAGATTCCTAGGAGAAGAAGAGAAACAAGAAGAGACATAAAGAAACCATCAACAGGAACATCCACACAACCTCGAAATTGAAGACCACCATTACTACTTGGCTTATTCAATAAAAATCGCAAAATTCAACAACTAATTAAGCCTCCTAGATTCTGTTTCAGCCCATCCCTCCGACAAGTGGTGTCAGAAGTGGGATCTGGGGAAATGGAGGCCGCACTACAGAAAATGGCAGACAACCAAGAGAAACTAGGACGCATTATGGAGAAATTCATGGCAGTGGCTGAAGAGGACAGGGTGAAACTCCATAAAACCTTGACTGACCAAGGCCACAACCAAGAGACAGTGATAGGAAAGTTGGCGGACACACTTTGTCAACAGCGAGGACATACCACCCTCCCGTTGGTGGTGTTTCAAAAATATGCGAGTGGAAAAGATCCTGATTTCTTCTTTTCTAACTTCGAACAAATGGCCAGAGCAGCGGGATGGCCCTTGGATAAATGGGGCCATTCTTGGGTCCCCTCCTTTCTGGAGACCTGCAAGCAGCGTACCAAGCGCTAATCCCCTTGGTGTCACCCCATATGACAAGATAAAGAAAAAAATTCTAGAAAGATTAGGAATAGATGAGGAAACATATCATATACGACTTTGGCAAATTAAGTAGGGGCCCAAGAAACACCCAGAGCTCTGTCTTATTGAGTAAAAGACATGGCAGATTGATGGCTTAAACCGATGGGATCCAACAAAGAAGAAGTTATGAAGAGGATTTATTTGGAACAATATTTAGCCTCTTTACATCCACCGATGCAAAAGTGGGTTCGACAACACACCCAGCTAAACATGGAAAGAGCAGTTGAAATAGCCAGCGCCTTTAGTAGGGCTCAGAAGTTGCAAAGAGGCAAGGAAGAAACACATTGGAGACCGTCAGGGGAGTCACCACAAAAGTCAGTCGACCATCTACCCAAGAAATCCAGATACAGTTACCCGGGACCTTTACCTACCCCTTTTCGACCTCCCACCCCATCAGGACCCCAGTGTTTTAACTGTAGAGGGTTTGGACACATAGCACGGGTGTGTCATCAAAAGGAGGAGCCGACGGAAGTAGGACTTACCCGATCTTTCTATAGCACCAGACAGGAGCAAACACTTCCATACCGTAAGACAGTGAAGGGTAGATGGAGAAGACCGGTCTACCCTGGTCGACACAGGATACTTACAGTGTTATGAGGCCCAAAAGCGTGCCGGGGGGAAATCCCCGTCCTATGGGTCTTGTGAACATTTAATGTGCCCACGGTGACAATAGACAATACCCCACAACTGAGGTACAGGTACAGCAGGAATCCTCAATAGAACCAGTCCATCTGCGCATAGGATTTATGCCTAAGTTACCCAAACCCTTTGTCTTAGGGAGAGACTATCCATATATAGAGCAGCTACTGAAAGATGATGCTGAGGAATGGAGAAAAGCAGCCCCGTTTTCCCAAGAACAGGACCTTAGTTTCCCCCTCGGAAAGCCTAAGAAAAGTAAAAAGCAGAAGAGAAAGGAAATACAAAAATGGACACAAGGAGCTTTGACCCAACCAAAGGAAGATGTCCTGAGGCAATATGACCAAGGATTCCACACAGCACAGAGGGAAGACCCAACCCCAAGGGAAACTTGCAATAGACCCACGGAAGCAGATGATCCCGAGCAAGTAGGGCCCCAATTCTTTACAAAGAGGAGTTTGGTGTATAGGAAGAGGGGGAGGAACCAAAACCCTCAGTTGCTAGTGCCCCAAAAATATCCAGAAAAGGTGCTTTTCTTAGCCCATAGTCACCAGTTGGGGGGTCATTTCGGAGGTGAAAAAATTGACAATTTTAACAGGCCAGGGTCTACCAACAGATTTGCTGGTACTGTAAAGAATGTTCTATATGCCAGAAGAACAGCTGGAGCCTTCGCCCTAAAGCCCCCTTTGACCCCTGCCCATAATTGAGGAACCCTTCACCAGGGTAAGGATGGACATTATAGGCCCTCTTCTTCCCTCTCGTAGTGGGTGCAGGTATGTGCTAGTTTTGGTGGACTATGCCACTCGTTTTCCCGAGCCAGTGTCTTTAAGACAACCCAATGCTCTACAGATAGCCAAGGCTATGGTCTCTATCTTTTCCCTGGAAGGGTTTCCCCGGGAAATCATAACCGACCAGGGTACTCCTTTTATTTCCAAACTGATGAAACAGGTATGCCAACAGTTGAACATTAAACAACTGAGAACATCGGCTTACCATCCCCAGACCGACGGGTTAGTGGAGAGATATTAATGCCACACTTAAAACTACCTTAAAGAAGCTCCTTGACCTCGTGACTAAAAAATAGGAGGATATGCTACCTTTAGCTCTCTTTGCCATCCGCTGCAAACAACAGAAGAGCACGGGGTATTCACCCTTTGAGTTGTTATATGGGAGACAACTGCGTACCTTACTTGAGATGGTAAAAGAGGAGTGGGAAGAAGAACAAAGAGGCAAACCTGTGCCCGAATATGTCCTTAACCTAAAAACACACTTACAACAAATACGCAGCATTGTCAAATCTCACGTAGAACAGGCCCATACCTCACAGAATACAACAAAAGCACTAAAAATATTACATTTGAAATCGGTGATTTTGTCCTATTGGTGCTGTCCACCTCAGACCATAAAATGTTATTTCAATTGCAAGGCCCTTTCAGTATAACAGAGAAGGTAACACCAGTGACCTACTGTTTGGAAATGGATCCTAATAAGCCCTTACATACACAGATTTATCATATTAATCTATTAAAAAAATGGGACGGACCCATTCTAACTTTGTTGGGTTTGGCCGAATAGACAGAACCTTTATACCTCAAAAGCATAGACCCCGAACTTCCGGTTAGTCTAAAACAAGAGCTGTGTAAACATTTACGGCCTCTACAAGAAGTGTTTTCCCTAATGCCTGGTAAAACAGATGTAATGGAACATGCAATTCGTACCATTCCAGAAAAGGAAGTGAAATTATGGCACTATCGTATCCCAGAAGCAAGGAGAGAAGCAGTGAGAAATGAAGTACAACAGATGCTTCAGAAGGGGATAATAGAACCTTCCACTAGTGAGTGGAACTCCTCTATTGTTTTAGTGCTGAAACCTGACGGGTCTATCAGGTTCTGCATACACTTCAGAGAAGTGAACAAGATCTCACAGTTCGACTCATACCCTTTACCGAGAGTCAACGAGATGATAGAGAGAATTGGAAAAGCTCACTATATAAGCAATCTCGATCTCTGTAAGGGGTATTGGCAAGTACCCTTGAATAAACAAGATAGAGAGAAGACAGCTTTTTCCACTCCCTAAGGGTTATTCCATTTTACTGTCCTTCCCTTTGGACTACATGGGGCACCCACCACTTTTCAGATAGTAATGAATACTGTCCTGAGACCCTGTGCTGCATTTTCAGCGGCATATATTTATGACATAGTATTTCACTGTGAGACGTGGGAACAACATCTTAAACACTTAAAAGCTGTGATTCAAACCCTGGGGAGGAGTTGTTTAACCATAAATCCATCCAAAAGCAAATTGGCGGCAAAATCAGTTAAAAATCTTGGATATCTGTTAGGAGAAGGTTTGATTAAACCCCAAGAGGAAAAAGTGGCAGCTATCACCAATATACCTTTTCCTCACACAAAAAAAAGATCTGAGGGCATTCTTAGGCTTTTGGGGTTATTATCAACGCTTCATCCCTAAATTCTCCCAGATAGCTAATCCCTTAGCAGATCTCCTGAAAAAAGCACCCCAAAACTGAAAAAGAGCTGAAAATCCTTCCTCTGCGGCACTGCAGGCCTTCCACCAGATGAAACAGGCCTTAACCTCAAAACCAATCCCTCTCAGCCCTGATTACTCCAAGTACTTTGTATTGCAAACTGAAGCCTCCAAACATGGGCTAGGGGCTGTGCTGTCTCAGACCGATTCTCAAGGGCAGGAAAGACCGTTCCTGTATATCAGTAGAAAACTACTTCCCCAAGAGAAAATATATGCAATGATAGAAAAAGAAGCACTAGCCATAAAGTGGGCCATAGAATCACTCCGATATTACCTAGAAGGTTGTGAGTTTGTTCTATTCACTGATCATGCCCCACTGGAATGGTTAGCCAAGAATAAGCGACATACGATAGAGTCCTGAGATGGGTCTTAGCCTTGCAGCCCTTTTGCTTTACAACCTTGCACCGAAAAGGGAAGGACCAAACCAACGCAGACTATCTTTCCAGATTTCCCCTTGACTAATTTCATGCGGGCAAGAAAGTTGGGGAAGGGGGATGTGAGAGGGTGGTCCGGGACAAGGGGTGCCGACCCGTGTCCGGGCTTGAAATGGGAAAGGTTAACTACAGTACCTCCCTCATCCCTACAGGAAGAAGGAACTGGCTAGGGAATGGCCAGCGAATGGGCGGCGAGTGACGGACAGGAAGAGGTGGGCAACCAGCCTTAAGGAGGACGACGTGGGAGGAAGAGGTGTCGTGGAGGCGGAACCTGGAAGACGTGGAGCCAAGCAGGGAAGCGACGGATCAACGGGTGGAGGAGGAGCCGCCGGAGGACCGGGAAATCGAGTAAACAACAGCGGGAGAGGAAAACATCGGGGTGGGCAAGGAGATCTGGTCCAAAGATTGGTGGACGCCCTCAGCGGACGCTGAGAAGCCACCAGAACTCAGGAGAGTTGGGGCAGATGCAGTGAGTGACAAAGAAGGGAAGGGAGAAGTCATGGGTGGCCAGAGGCAAAAAAAAGGGCAGCACACCTAACTTGACCCCAGATTGATACCCCTAACCGTCCGCAAAGCACCTACTCGTGAACATGTTTTTTTTTGGTGTAAATTCTGACCTCATATACGTTCCAGTATTTGATGGGTGCTAACCACGCGTTGTTGCTCCTGTAATGCTGGTAGGGCTGATGTTGCATCCTTTGAATAAAGTCCCTTCAACCCCGCACCTCGTAGTTGGTTGTTTTTTTTTCTTTCCCTTGACCTTCCGTTCTAACGACTGGGTTGAAAAGTGGAGTAGATATCCCCTACCCTAGGCCAAATCTAGGCTGAAAATAGAAAGCCCTGGGTATCGTGTTATAGACTCACAGGAGTGGTCTAGTATCAGGGGTTATAATATTTTTTCTTTCTTATTAAACCTGCACTTCGGGTGTGGTGACGGTAGACCATATTAGAGATAGGCCAGTCCACTTCCTGCTCTTTTCTTCTTTTGGAGAGACTCCGGGGAGACGTCATCCGGGCCTTGGCATGCGAAGATCCCTAGGAGAAGAAGAGAAACAGGGAGAGCCATAAAGAAACCATCAACAGGAACATCCACACAACCTTGATCTTGAAGAACACCATTACTACTTGGCTTAATCAATAAAAATCTAAAAATTCAACCACCAATTAAGCCTCCTAGATTCTGTTTCCACCCATCCCTCCGACAAGAGCTGCATGTATTTACAAGCCTATATGGCCTGCCGCTTGTCCGGTGATCAGCAGTTGTTTTTAATGTATCTCTCTGCTTCTTCTTTTACAGATACAGAGTATCATTAAGTAACCGTATGTATTTTGTGTGTACACATTAGGTGTGCACTTCACCGCATCCTCATTATAGGATTTATCAGGAGTGGTACGCACGGGGCTGGTCCCCATGTAGTCCTGATGAACAGCTTGTAGGGGACAGCTTGAAACATGTTGACACAGACACAATACTAAGGGAGCCAAACTCATTAAGGTCAGGTTTCTCCCTGGTATTAACCCCTGATTTTAACCATGCCAGCTAGGGGCGGTAATAAAATAGTAGCTCACTAGTTAGGAATTTTTAAGACTTATCTTCCTTCCACTCCACATCTTTGCATCTCACATAGTTTATAACTAAGTGTTCCTATGTAGTTCGCAAGTTGCAGCATGCCTCAAACCCATAGAGGATTGAGAGGAACCCCAACGATGAAGCATTCTTCCTAGGGGAAACCCTGGTGGGTGAGGGGTCTCTAAAAAGAGTCTTTCTTCTAGTAAGGTGATTACAATTAACTTTCATTGAATCCTAGTTCCCCCATAGGTTAGTTTTTTATCGATATACTCAAATTCTGTGAAACTTGTCTTGTCTTTGGTCACTGCTCTCCTTTTTCATTTGCAAATCATTTAAAAGTGTCACCCTTTCACTGGCTTGCTTTCCTGAGCTCATCCAAATATGAACATTCTGTATTTAGTTAGGTCATGCTCCGCGTGATATTCCTGTACCTACCCCTCACAGGGTGAAATCTCAAACAATAATAATTTAAAGACTGAAAATAAACATTTTACATACTGAAATGTGCCTTTCAAATGTTCTCAGATGTGTTAGATCATGAGAAACAATGCTTCAGCATTTGTTGAAACATGAATACGATCATTATTTCCAAACACAGAAGTAACTGGAGAATATTGCATGCTATGTCAGAGACTTAAATTGAATTTGGGGTTATGATGGAAAAAAGAAGATAGTGAAACAAAATAAATATAAAAACTATGTCGTTTTAAGCACACTACAAACACAGGTCACTCATTATTGGATGGATTCTTTAGCTCATGTAGCATAAGCAGTTCAATAATACCACCCAACCACTAATCCTACATGCTGGTGAGCGATTTTAGGATTAAATAAGCAAGCGTGAGTGCCAGTAATATGGTGTCCTGTTTAAGGTGGCTGAAAGGATACTTTATGAAATCACTTTGTTTGAGTGGTGGGTGTTGTTTTTGTCAAAAGATAGTGGGGACCTGGGACCACTACATCCACTTCATCTTTTGCTGAGGCAGTGGCAAGTGAACATTGTCATAATGCCCTACTATCTGTACCTCAGATATTCAGATATTCTGAAATGGCGAGAATTCCTTACAATTGTAGGATGGGTGTAGCAAAATAGGTTCTGCCCATTGAGTTCAGCCAGATTTTTCGCTTTTTGATCATCTGGTTGTTGGACCTTTAACGTGAGCCTCACAACTTGAGCCTCACTCACGGTAGTTATATGGTAATTAGACTGTGCGTGTTTACCAGACTTTGCCAGGGTAGGTGCTGACCTGGGGTAGGCCATATATTAGTTGGCATTCATGGATAGGTCAGTTAGGGTTTATAGGAAAAAGCTGTAGTGTCACAGCATTATACACATAGGTAAAATCTGCCTTAAAGTGCAGTTTCACTCCACCTAGGCCTACACAGTCTAGCGAGGCGTCATACTGGGGTGACACCTACATGCTGAGTTTAAATATGCAGTCATCAATAGCATATGCGTATATCTTATGGTTCATCCAAAATTGGCATACTTCTCTGCCATAGCTTAGAATCAGATTCCAGGCCTTTTGTCCCTCTGCTGGGCCAAGTTAATAACTCTGCGCCCCAGCAGAGGGACCAAAGGCCTCCCACACATAAGGAGACATTATCAGTGTTTAATTCAGTTCTTGAGAAGGAAGGGTTGAGGAAAAACTTTGCTCCTGATAATTAACTGCCACACTGCATCTAGGTCAGGACAGTCCATGCCCACAGAACAAATGAGGCAGCCAAGCAACCTATAACCAACACAGGAAGGACTTCCCCTTGAGGACTCAGTCAGTCAGTCACCCCTTGAGGGTTTGGTGGAAAAGTATCTGGAAGTGATGTCAGCTAGGGGAAGAGCTGAGGCCCTCAGAGAAGATCTTCATATAGAAAATATGGTGGTGCTATATTGGATTATAACATAACAAAATAAAATGATGGACGGAGTGTTGAAACTATTCAAACACTCATCCCCAGTCACAGATCTGGGTTCAATCCATCATACATGTTCTCACCATGTCACCCCAGATTGGGCCCAGCTATATGAAAATCAGTCTTGACCTTGCTCACCATAGAAACAGTCCAGCCTGAACTGCCACGCCGGTTCCTCCCTGGAACAGAAACAAGCAATCTGGGACCAGTTTCGGGTTATCACCCCTCATCAGCAAGGCTATCTTGAATCCAGTGGCAACGCGAGCAAGGGACCCATGTCTGGGCATACCCTTAGCCACTTAGGGCGCACATAGCAATATCACAAAATAAAATGATGGACGGAGTGTTAAAACTTTTCAAACACTCACCCCCAGTCACAGGTCTGAGTTTAATCCATTGTTATTTTGGTTGCCACGTCACCCCAGTTTGGACCCAGCAATATGCAAATCAGACTTGATCTTGCTCCCCATGGGACCAGTCTTGCCCGAAATGCCAACCCAGGTCTTTCCTGTACCGGAAACAAGCATTCTGTGACCGGTTTTGGGGTATCACCCCATGTCAGCTAGGCTAGCTTGAATCCAGTGGCTTCAATACAGGCTAGCTTGAATCCAGCAACAGGGGGTGAATGTTTGAAAAGTTTCAGTACTCCGTCCATTATCTTGTTGTGTTTGCTATATTGGATTGTCCCGGAATGCTGTGGAAAGGGTTGGGACAGGGGTGGTACAGGGGTGGAGGGATGATATGGTATCCTAAGATTGGCAAGGGGTGTCTGACCTCCAGATCCTTCCACCCACATTAAAAAAACTGCACAAGGGAGAGACAGTGAGAAATACCCTGGACTGGGACAGTGAGAAATACCCTGGACTGGGACAGTGATGACAACAGAACCTGGGCACCTGGAAGGAGAAGCCTTCCGATACCCCTGATGGACTAAAGACTGTCCCTTGAGTTGGTGCCCTGGATTAGATGGGTCTATCCAGGGCTAGTGATGCTGGTCCCCTTCCCTTATGACCCCTGAGGACCAGTTGGTGTAGGACTTGGACTCCACTGGCCCCAGATCCACTGTAAAATAGCCAGGAGGCAATGGAGGGTATAGAAGAGAATAAGGCTGGCATAGGGATCCAGTGAAACCAGCTCCCCACAACATGTGCCTGTTTGAGGCCAGGAGGCCTACTGAAAAAGCCCAAGAGGCTAGGGCTCACTACCAGTAGCAAAATGAGCCCAAGATCAGGAAAATCGGTCCAACATGCCCAATTTATGCTCCTTTGACAGTTTGCCTACATAAGCATGCCTTCAACCAAAAGGAGCGCTTGGAGCTCTGCTGTATTCACAGCATTCTCCCAGGAAGTGTAAAGCCCCTGGGAGACCCTCCCCAGAAGCTATTTTGGCCCTGAGGGCCCCATCCATTGGGGCCTAACATGAAAGCAAAGCCCTGCCGGGCCAGAGCAATCTTAGGAGAGGCCCAGGACCCCATTGCCCTAACTCCAAGAGCATTCATTGAGGTTCCTGACACCCCACCCTCAAGGCCTAAACCACACCGGAGGAGCGGGGAAAGCCCAACCCCACACATGGCTGCCCACACTGCAGGAGCAAGAAGAGTTCCGGCTCCCTTGTGCTACATTGCAGTGGTGCATAAGCCATCAGGGCAGCTGGGAGTGGGATTTCCAAGCTGCTTCCTTCACCTTACGTGCACTTGGGTGCCCAGTGGGCTCAGGCTCATTGGAACGAAAATAAAACAAAAGATTTAGGGTTCCAGGCCACTTGTAAAGCCACTCAGCAAAGATGCACGGCTCCTGGTGAGGGAGTGTCCAATAAACCTCTTGCTGGGCCTCATTTACGTGTTGCTTTGGGTTATGTGGTGCCCCAAAAAGGACAGAGGCATAACCAATGAACTGCAGAAGTGTTGTGAGGGACTGCAGGAGTTGCAGTAGACCTCATGATGTTCTTCAAAATTGCTCTACATTTTTTCGGTCTTTTAAATTATAATTCCAGGCACATTTATGTTCATTTTAAAGCACTCCTAGAGTTGGAGCTTTTACTCTTGGGTTGGGAGTGTGGCAATGCATAGAGGTTTGTTCTATGGCTGTATTCTGTGGCCTAAAGTGGTAGAAAGCAGATTGTAACACATGCTTAATGTCATTTTAAATTCTGTAGCTTTATTGGCAATGCAATACTTCTTGATCGTGAATGTACTGGAATATGGCTACTGCACCCATATATTCTAATGATGAATCCTTGTATGTGATCATTCAATTTATTTTAATGTGGTAACTCCTTGACAAAGCCAATAGGTATGTCTTCTTTTGTTGTAATGACCTTTTGGCAAAGCCAACAGGCTGCTTTAATTCGAAATACCCCCCCCCCCCCCCCCCACCCTTATATTGTGGTGTTCTACCTGGTATGGGTGAGGGGTGTTATGGCTATCATGGTCATGGCCCATGAGGGGTCACATGTGATTTCAGAAAGTCACCAAAGGTATTTCCACCTACTGTATGCATATATTTGTAAATGAAAGTGTAGTATTTAGTAGTGTGTGTGTTTAATACATTGACTTTTCCTTTTTCCAAGAAAAGGCACTGACTAGATAATGAATATTGAGTGTTGTTATTGCATGCCAGTGAACTGTAATTACAAGCCTGCACCAACTCCCCTGAATAGGCTTTGAACTGCTCTGCTTTGATACCCTGAGTGAGTCAAGTACTACAACAATGTACTTGGCCCCCAGTAAGGAGACTATTGTGGACCCATTACTTGGTAGGTCTCACATCCTGCACAATTATTAACTCAATATCCTACAATTAGTTATTAATTAATTGCACCAGTTCCAGTATTCTTTATCCACTGAATTGAGTTGCAAGTAAATGTATTCGCTGTAAAAGACATTTTGGTTTGGCGCTTATGTAAGGGGCATGCTACAGCATTATAACCCACTGTCAAGGGCATTCCCTGACTTTAATGGTCATCTTCCTCAATTACAGTCCCAAGCAGGGGGCATGCACCTATAACAAGAGAGAATGCCTTTAATGAGCAATATAGCTTGAGGCAAAGGATAAAACTCAGGAAAAAACAATAAGATAAACATTTGAATATTGAGGCAGAAAGTCTATGCCAGCGGTAATGCCCCTCTTCTATCTTTCTTTCTTTCTCACTGCGTCTCTCCTTGCTTCTGGGATACGATAGTGCCATAATTTCACTTCCTTTTCTGGAAAGGTACGAATCGCATGTTCCATTACATCTGTTTTACCAGGCATTAGGGAAAACACTTCTTGTAGAGGCCGTAAATGTTTACACAGCTCGTGTTTTTGACCAACCGGAAGTTCGGGGTCTATGCTTTTGAGGTACAAAGGTTCTGTCTGTTCGGCCAAACCCAACAAAGTTAGGATGGGTTTGTCCCATTTTTTTAATAGATTAATATGATAAATCTGTGAACGTAAGGGCTTATTAGGATCCATTTCCAAACGGTAGGTCACTGGTATCACCTTCTCTATTATTCTGAAAGGGCCCTGCAATTGAAATACATTTTATGGTCTGAGGTGGACAGCATCAATAGAACCACATCACCTATTTCAAATATACTGTTTTTGGTGCTTTTGTTGTATTCTGTGAGGTCTGGGCCTGTTCTAAGTGAGATTTGACAATGCAGTGTATTTGTCGTAAGTGTGTTTTTAGGTTAAGGACATATTCGGGCAGAGGTTTGCCTCTTTGTTCTTGTTCCCACTCCTCTTTTACCATCTCAAGTAAGGTACGTGGTTGTCTCCCATATAACAACTTAAAGGGTGAATACCCCGTCCTCTTCTGTTGTTTGCAGCTGATGGCAAAGAGAGATAAGGGTAGCATATCCTCCCATGTTTTAGTCTTGAGGTCAAGGAGCTTCTTTAAGGTAGTTTTAAGTGTGGCATTATATCTCTACACTAACCCGTCGGTCTGGGGATGGTAAGCCGATGTTCTCAGTTCTTTAATGTTCAACTGTTGGCATACCTGTTTCATCAGTTTGGAAATAAAAGGAGTACCCTGGTCGATTATGATTTCCCGGGGAAACCCTATCCGGGAAAAGATAGAGACCTTAGCCTTGGCTGTCTGTAGAGCATTGGGTAGTCTTAAAGACACTGACTCAGGAAAACAAGTGGCATAGTCCACCAAGTCTAGCACATACCTGCACCCACTACAAGAGGAAAGAAGGAGGCCTATAATGTCCATCCCTACCCTGGTGAATGGTTCCTCAATTATGGGCAGGGGTCAAAGGGGGCTTTAGGGCGAAGGCTCCAGCTGTTCGTCTGGCATATAGAGCATTCTTTACAGTACCGGCAAATCTGTTGGTAGACCCTGGCCAGTTAAACTTGTCCAGAATGGCTTTCTCCATTTTTTCACCTCCGAAATGACCCCCCAACTGGTGACTATGGGCTAAGAAAAGCACCTTTTCTGGATATTTTTGGGGCACTAGCAACTGAAGGTTTAGTTCCTCCCCCTCTTCCTATACACCAAACCTCACATTGTAAAGAATTGGGGACCTACTTGCTCAGGATCTTCTGCTTCCGTGGCTCTATAGCAAGCTTGCCTTGGGGTTGGGTCTTCCCTCTGTGCTGTGTGGAATCATTGGTCATATTGCCTCAGGACATCTTTCTTTGGTTGGGTTAAAGCTACTTGTGTCCATTTATTTTATTTCCTTTCTCTTCTGCTTTTTACTTTTCTTAGGTTTTCCGAGGGGGAAACTAAGGTCTTGTTCTTGGGAAAACAGGGCTGCTTTTCTCCATTCCTCTGCATCATCTTTCAATAGCTGCTCTATATATGAATAGTCTCTCCCTAAGACAAAGGGTTTGGGTAACTTAGGCATACGTCCTATGCGCAGAGGGACTGGTTCTATTGAGGGCTCGTGCTGTACCTGTACCTCAGTTGTGGGGTATTGTCTATTGTCACCGTGGACACATTGAATGTTCACAAGACCCATAGGACAGGGATTTCCCCCGTGCACGCTTACCACTGTGTAAGTATCCCATGTCGACCAGGGCAGACCGGTCTTCTCCATTTACCCTCGCTGTCTTATGGTATGGAAGTGTTTGCCCCTGTCTGGTGCTATAGAAGGTTCGGGTAAGTCCTACCTCCGTCGTCTCCTCCTTTTGATGACACACCTGGGCTCTGTGTCCAAACCCTCTACAGTTAAAACACTGGGGTCGTGATGGGGTGGGAGGTCGAAAAGGGGTAGGTAAAGGTCCCGGCATTAGGGTAACTGTATCTGGATTTCTTGGGTAGATGGTCGACTGACTTTTGTGGTGGCTCCCCTGACAGTCTCCAATGTGTTTCTTTCTTGCCTCTTTGCAACTTCTGAGCCCTACTAAAGGCGCTGGCTATTTCAACTGCTCTTTCCATGTTTAGCTTGGTGTGTTGTCGAACCCACTTTTGTATTGGTGGATGTAAAGAGGCTAAATATTGTTCCAAAATAAATCCTCTCCACAACTTCTTCTTTGTTGGATCCCATTGGTTTAAGACATGAATCTGCCATGTCTTTTACTCAATAAGACAGAGCTCTGGGTGTTTCTTGGGGTCCCTCCTTAATTTGCCAAAGTCGGATATGATACGTTTCCTCATCTATTCCTAATCTTTCTAGAATTTCTTTCTTTATCTCGTCATATGGGGTGATGCCAAGGGGATTAGCGGCTTGGTACACTGCTTGCAGGTCTCCAGAAAGGAGGGGACCCAGGTAATGGCCCCATTTATCCAAGGGCCATCCCGCTGCTCTAACCATTTGTTTGAAGTTAGAAAAGAAGAAATCAGGATCTTTTCCACTCGCATATTTTTGAAACACCACCGACGGGAGGGTGGTATGTCCTCGCTGTTGACTAAGTGTGTCCGCCAACTTTCCTATCACTGTCTCTTGGTTGTGGCCTTGGTCAGTCAAGGTTTTATGGAGTTTCACCTTGTCCTCTTCAGCCACTGCCCGGAATTTCTCCATAATGCGTCCTAGTTTCCATTCAAGAGGTGCGGGGGTGAAGGGACTTTATCCAAAGGCATCAGCCCTACCAGCATTACAGGAGCAACAACATGTGGTTAGCACCCATCAAATACTGGAACGTATTTGAGGTCAGGATTTACAACAAAAAAAAAACATGTTCACGAGTAGCTGCTTTGCGGCAGTAAGGGGTTTCAATCTGGGGTCAAGTTAGGTGTGCTGCCTTTTTTCCCCTCTGGCTACCCGCGACTTCTCCCTTCCCTTCTTTGTCACTCACTGCATCTGCCCCAACTCTCCTGAGTTGCGGTGGCTTCGCAGCGTCCTCTGAGGGCGTCCACCAATCTTCGGACCAGCTCTCCTCGCCCGCCCCGATGTCTTCCTCTCCCGCTGTTGTTTACTCGATTTCCCGGTCCTCCGGCGGTTCCTCCTCCACCCGTTGATCCGTCTCTTCCCTGCTTGGCACCACGTCTTCCGGGTTCCGCCTCCACGACACCTCTTCCTCCCACGTCGTCCTCCTTAAGGCTGGTTGCCCGCCTCTTCCTGTCCATCACTCGCCGCCCATTTGTTGGCAATTCCCAAGCCAGTTCCTTCTTCCTGCAGGGATGAGGGAGGTACTGTAGTTAACCTTTCCCATTTCAAGCCCAGACCCGGGCCGGCACCCCTTGTCTGGACCACCCTCTCACATCCCCCTTCCCCAACTTTCTTGCCCGCATGAAATTAGTCAAGGGGATATCTGGAAAGATAGTCTGTGTTGGTTGTCTTTCCCTTTTCTGTGCAAGGTGGTAAAGCAATAGGGCTGCAAGGCTAATACCATCTCAAGACTCTATCGTTATGTCCCTTATTCTTGGCTAACCATACTAGTGGGGCATGATCAGTGAATAGAACAAACTCACAACCTTCTAGGTAATATCGGAGTGATTCTATGGCCCACTTTATGGCTAGTGCTTCTTTTTCTATCACTGCACATATTTTCTCTCAGGGAAATAGTTTTCTACTGATATACAGGACCGGTCTTTCCTGCCCTTGAGAATCGGTCTGAGATAGCACAGCCCCTAGCCCATGTTTGGAGGCTTCAGTTTGCAATACAAAGGACTTGGAGTAATCTGGGCTGAGAGGGATTAGTTTTGAGGTTATGGCCTGTTTCAACTGGTGGAAGGCCTGCAGTGCCGCTGAGGAAGGATTTTCAGCTCTTTTTCAGTTTTGGGGTCCTTTTTCAGGAGATCTGCTAAGGGTTTAGCTATGTGGGAGAATTTAGGGATGAAGCGTTGATAATAACCCAAAATGCCTAAGAATGCCCTCAGATCTTTTTTTGTGTGAGGAAAAGGTATATTGGTGACAGCTGCCACTTTTTCCTCTTGGGGTTTAATCATACCTTCTCCTAACAGATATCCAAGATATTTAGCTGATTTTGCCGCCAATTTGCTTTTGGATGGATCTACGGTTAAACCACTCCTCCCCAGAGTTTGAATCACAGCTTTTAAGTGTTGAAGATGTTGCTCCCACGTCTCACTGTGAAATACTATGTCATCAATATATGCAGCACAGGGTCTCAGGACAGTATTCATTACTCTCTGAAAAGTGGTGGGTGCCCCATGTAGTCCAAAGGGAAGGACAGTAAAATGGAATAACCCTTCGGAAGTAGAAAAAGCTGTCTTCTCTCTATCTTGTTTATTCAACGGTACTTGCCAATACCCCTTACAGAGGTCGAGAGTGCTTATATAGCAAGCTTTTCCAATTCTATAGGGATACCTATTGCCACTGCAGGATTCCTTGTGTGCGGACTGACTTTGCCATGTTTCTGGCCCTCAGCGCCCTTCATCTCTGCAAGTAACTCGCCGGACCCGCTGCGCGGGTCCCGCAGCGCACTAGACCTTGCGGGAGTTGCCGAAGAGGAGGGGCTGCTCTCACCTGCTGCCAGCGTTGCCGGATCGGGGCTGCGAGCTAGGAAGCAGGGACTCCATTGTCCAGGAGTCCCTGCAAGCCCAAATAGCCACACCTGGGCTTCTCTCCCTGATCGCCCCGCCCCCTCGCCCATCACCTCCCCTATTTAGGGGAAGCATCATCCCCGCTGCGCAGGAGTGCGCGGGAGTGCCCGGGGCGAAGCCCGGGCAAAGGGCCGGCCCTCTACGGCCCTCCGAGGCCAGAAGAGGCTGGGCTGGGCCACACCCCTAATTTCACTCTCACACCTTAGTAGGTACTTATATACTGTTACTAACTTTTGCTTGTACCGATTTCCCCTCATTCTATGCGAGTGGACTAATCCTAGAACCAGCTACGAATAGATATTTTCCAAGTGCTATCTATATTGTTCTGACTCGACGTAGCATGAGGAAGGGAACCAAAACCACTAGGATGCCTACCCTACGGTCAAATACCAAACAAAAGGTGGTTGCCCCTCAACCAGTTCCTACACTTACAGCAATTGATATTATGCTGCAACAGACCATAGGGGCAGTATCCACTGCAATAGCCAACACAGAAAGGAGGATGTCTTTACCACCGACAACACTTGTGCGTGATTCCCAAGACGCAGTAGACGATCCCTCGGTAACAACCATAGACGTTACTGATGAGTTAGATCTAAGTCTCGGTGTTACTTCCTCCTTCGCTGAGCTCCCTGTGCTCAGCCCCCTGCTGAGTCAATAGGGGACATAGAAAATACACAGCCCAATTCATGTTCTTCACGGGATTGCGGGAAGATGACCCTGAGTAATACAGTGTCAAAAAAACTAGTGTAGCTAGTGCACATAAGAAGAAAAAAAAGGCCCAACACAACACGCTAAATCACAATCATAATCTAGTGGCCCCAATTACCAATTCTTCACCAGGCATACCTTGCTGGGTAGCAAATATGGTAGCTGACCTCAAGGCAGACCTTGAAGATACGATCATTGCCCATATTAAGCCACTTATGTCAAAAATTGACAGATTGACATCCTTAATAAACACCAAAGGGACGGGTCCTAAAAGGCAAGCGGGAAATGATGGCACACTATCTAAAGGGGGGTTAAAAGGGGGAAGTACTAGCAATCCATCAAAAGACAATCTTATACACCCCAACCAGTCTCCAGCTAATAAATCTAAAGAAGCAATGCAACATCCGGTTCCGATTGGGAAGGAAGCCCCTGCAGCTCCGAATCCTAGTGCTGCTAGTACCATTCTGCAGGCCCAACAGAAGTCAGGAAATGGAAATCCCCCAGTCTCAGAAGTTAAAACTGGCCAAAATGTTTAAAAAAGTACAAGCACAGCCACTCTCCAAATAAAAAACCAAGAGGAAAAGACAAGGCCGGCACGCTTTAAGACAATCAATCTGCCGCCTGAAGCCTTGCCCTTTGTGGTTGTATTGACAGGAGTGCCACCCATGAAGGAGGGAAAAAAGGAAACCCAAATTGAGCTAAGAAATAAATGCGTACAATGGTTACAGCTAAATAGACCCCTACCTCCAAATATTTCTGGGGAAATACTCACGGTTAGAAGAGGGGAATGGATAGGCAGAAACATAAAAACAATAGCAGGGGACATTATAACTATCAACTTTAGAGACACAGCGGCAGTGAACTATATATGTAATGCACCCCCTAGTGGAACCAATTCACAAATCCACCCTTTGCATCTTTCATACTTCTACCCGTCCATACCCCAAAGGCAAATCCAGAGAAATAGAATACCTATAAGTAGGGCCTATCAGCAAGCACCCCAGCAGAGCTTCCTGCAATGGCAATCACCTTGGCAAGACACCCTTGAGTTTGATCCTTTTCTATCTCAGTTTGCACACTGGAATAGGTTCTGTGCCCTGGATGAGGTGGACTGACTCACATTTGAGGAAACTAACACCCCGTCATTGGCCACGAGACCGGGGGAGGAAGGGTACAGGATGAAGGAAACTTCAATCTTGTGCCCCTACCCTACCTCTGCACCAGTGTCCAGTAAAATCCAGTCAATACCTTTAACTGCATCCTTGCCCTTAGTTGATTGTGTGGGCCCCCAAAATAATAATGGTTATGACCCTAAGGGTTCACTAAAGATTCTTAGCTGGAACCTAGCAGGTATTCATAGGAAACTGGGCTCACCCGAGTGGAATGATCTAGTGGAGGCGCATAAAATCTGTCTGTTCCAGGAGACCTGGAGCCTAGAACCAATTCATCGTGTGGGTTATGTCACATACTTTGTGCCTGCAGTAAAAGACAAAAAAGGGAAGGGACACCCTTCGGGGGGCCTGCTCATTTGGGTAAGCATTTCCCTTAATTGCCGTACAACACCTAAGCAAATTAACAGTCCAGATATCCTAGGAATTTCCTTGAGAGGTTCCCGTAGGGGGTTAACCCTCGATTTGTATAACATTTATGTTAGAGGTACCAAACATGGGTCCATGTCCCCGATAGTAACTACTCTTGAAGCAGAACTTAGAGAAAATGTCGAGGGTGCTCAAATTCTAGTTGCGGGAGATTTTAATTGTACCTATGAGCCACTCCCCACGGATGACATCATGGACCTGGGCGAGGATTACGTTAGATTGGGGTATTCCAGCCCTAACCATTCCCCCGATTAAAAGATGGTCTCATAGTGCAATCCAGTTAAATGCTCTGACACTGGAGTTTGCCCTAAGAGCCACAAATGGCCGCACAACTTCAGACCGCTGCCACATTCAACAGAGTCAATCACACTTCAAGGATTGATTATATTCTGTTGGATTTTAAATTATGGGGATTAGTGCAGGACATGGCAGTTCTACCTACTGTGGAAAGCGATCACAATTCACTTTCTTTATCCCTAATAAATCCTTGGCCCAATAAATTAGCTGTATTGTCCCCTAAACAAGTCCACAAAATCTCTGTCTCCTCCTGTGGAAGACGCCTGAAGTGGAATAAAATCTCTACTGATGAAGCTAAACTTGTTATTATTAAAGAACTACTCATGGCCTCACAAACGGAACTGGATACTATCAATCCGGCCTTGCTAACTGGAAGGGTAACACCCATCTTTGAGGCAACGCTTAGGTCTATAGGGGACGTATTCCTGAAAAAGGGGTATGCGGGGAGGAATATGGTACCCCGGAATCCTAGGGGTAAGCATGACTGGTATACATCTACATGTAGGCATGCAAAGTCACTTTTGATCAAGGCTGTTAAAGGCAAATCTCAAACTCTGATACAGGAAGCCAGGAAAGAGCACAAGCGAATACTGGCATGTGCAAAAAAGGAGTGGGAAGAAGAGTACTGGCGTACTCTAAAAGAGGCAAGCAAAAAAAGGACCCAAAGTGTTTCTGGGACACAATTAGAGCGAGAAATAGACCAGACAGCGACCTCATGACATGTAACATTACTAGCCAAGCGTGGGTTAACCATTTCTCTAAACTATACACTCGCCAATCAGGTCCTAATACCATAGTTACATCTAAGGGCGATCAGGGATGTGAGACGGCCCCAATTATGACCCAAAAGGATTGGGTGACACTTTTTGCAGAATCAGACTTCTCAATAAAAGAAGTAGAGAATGCCATTAGTACCATCATGCCCCAAAAGGCGGCTGGCCCGGATGGCATTCCCGGGGACCTGCTGCGTTCAGACATCCCAAAATGGGGGAAATTTATCCATTGCCTGCTTACTGCCATCTGCAGGGGTGCACCGATTCCCACATCTTGGAAAGGGGCGGAGGTCGTCCCTATTTTTAAAAAAGGTGCTAGGGACGACACGTCCACCTATAGACCTATAAGCTTGCTGGACATTAGCCAAAAAGTAGTTGGCAAGGTTCTGCTGGTCAGAATACTGGAATGGATTAACGACAATAATATCCTCTCTGACTACCAGGCAGGATTTAGAGTAGGCACTAGCACAATAGAACAAGCCTTTAGATTGATGCTAGTGTACTGGAAGGTGGTGGTTATAGGCAAAGGCAGTCTTTATCTCGCATTCATCGATTTAAAGACTGCCTTTGACCTCGTACCCAGGGAGACCCTTTGGAGAGTCCTTGCTGATATGGGGATACCACACTATATTCTTTCGTTACTCGTAAGGCTCCACGAAAATAGTTTTGCCCAGATAAGATGGGGTACAGAGGGTGAAAAAAACAGTAGTATTCCGGTGGAGAGAGGGGTCCGCCAGGGATGTGTTTTAGCTCCCACCCTTTTTTCCCTGTATATCAACGGAGTGGTTGAGCACCTGCTGAAAGATCCTTCAGATGAACCATCCCTGGCGGGGGAGCGTATACCTACCCTTCTCTTTGCCGATGATACGCTCTTGCTATCTAAATCCCCAATGGGTCTTCAAAAACTTCTTAACAACTTTCAGTCCTTTTGTACAGAACGGGGCCTGGTAATCAACACCGATAAAACGAAATTTCTTGTGATGAATCCCCCCAAAAAACCTGTATGTCCCCCGAAGTTGAATGCTGTACCTTTGGGGAGGGTAGAAGTATTTGATTACCTAGGCATTCGCTTGTCGCATAATATGCAGTGGGCCCCTCACTTAGACAAAATGCTGCTAGCCCACAAGAGGGTAACAGGGGCCCTCCTGAAGGAGCAGCGCTCTTGTGCAATAAGACCTATAGCCCCTGTTATTGAAATCTACACAGCAAAGGGGGTTAGCTCTTCCCTTTATGGGGCAGAACTATGGGGCTCATGTATTACCAACGAACTGCCAAGATCTGAGAGGAAGTTCTGTAGGGCCATCATGTCACTTCCCCAAGGCAGCCCTATGGCCCCACTAATGCTTGATCTAGGATGTCGACCTATTGGAGATCTAGCTAAGTTCCGGCCCCTACTGTTATGGGCCCGGCTGTGGCGAGTTCCGG
Source organism: Lissotriton helveticus (assembly GCF_964261635.1). Classification (NCBI taxonomy): domain Eukaryota; kingdom Metazoa; phylum Chordata; class Amphibia; order Caudata; family Salamandridae; genus Lissotriton; species Lissotriton helveticus. The sequence continues at coordinate 1,377,549,355 of NC_136059.1, forward strand.
AGCTTGCTAAATACGCGCAAGGGCTCTCAGAAATTATGTCATCACTAGGGTGGCACAGAATCAAATGGCTAAGAGATATGAAATCCCTCTTGCGCAATTTGGGCCTAACTGAAGCCTGGGTAAATAGGTCCTCTCCCCCAAAGGCAACGCTCAAGAGCCTTTATTGGAATTGGATTTTGACCCAACGGAGTACCAACTGCACATTGGGTAGACTCACGGAGGATTTTTTGAAATTCAAGGACCTACCAATTCGGGAACTCTATTTAGACATTATTGAGAAACCATTTGATAGGACCCTTTATTTTAAATTTAGAACTGGAACTCTTCCTCTGTATGCTTTCACATCTCGGTGGAAACCGCCAGCACAAACTACAGAGTTCTGCCCAATGTGCATATCTAGACAAAAGTCAGTGGCGCACTTCATGTTTGAGTGCTGGGAGTATGCCCTACCAAGGAAAAAATGGCTTAAACATCTGTGCCGCCTGTTGGGGACCAGGCACCATGTGGAGGCACTACGCATATTAATGTCAGACTCTCGTCCGCTGTACGTTTGTACTCTCTCTAAATTTTTATCATGGGCCTGGTGTATTAGAAGCAAAAGGCTGAAAGCAATTGTTTAATTCCTTTTTAATTAATTACCTAAGAAATGCTTCTTTTATATGAAAATCAATATTTTCTAAAGCTGACTGTAATTAAATTGTTGTATTTTTCTTCATGTTTTTAAATCAAATGAATTTATGTATTTTTACTGTGAAGCTTTTATGATAACTTTTATCGAAATAAAGCCTTTTTGACTTGACTTGACTATATAGCGAGCTTTTCCAATTCTCTCTATCATCTCTTCGACTCTGGATAAAGGGTATGAGTGGAACTGTGAGATCTTGTTCACTTCTCTGAAGTGTATGCAGAACCTGATAGACCCGTCAGGTTTCGGCACTAAAACAAAGAAAGAAAAGGGTGCACGGCAGAGAGGAGAAGGGTGCAAGGCAGAGGGGAGAAGGGTGCAAGGCAGAGAGGAGAAGGGTGCAAGGCAGAGGGGAGAAGGGTGCAAGGCAGATGGGAGAAGGGTGCAAGCAGAGGGGTGAAGGGTGCAAGGCAGAGGGGAGAAGGGCGCAATGCAGAGGGGGGAATGGTGCAAGGTAGAAAAGTGTGCAAGGTGGAGGTGGAATAGGGTACAAGGGGGAGGGGGAGAAGGGTGCAAGGCGGAGGGGAGAAGGGTGCAAGGTGGAGAGGAAAAGGGTGCAAGGCAGAGGGGAGAAGGGTGCAAGGGGGATGGTGATGAAGTTAAAAATGTGCCCCGCCCTGGAAACATTTCTGTGGACACCCATGGAACGCACACTACTTTCTGAGAGAGAGTGGGAGAGAGTGGAGAGAGAGAGAGTGTGGAGAGAGAGAGTGGAGAGAGAGAATGGAGAGAGAGAGAGAGAGAGAGAGAGAGAGGAGAGAGAGTGCAGAGAGAGTGCAGAGAGACAGTGGAGAGAGATAGAGAGAGAGTAGAGAGAGAGGGTGGAGAGAGACAGTGAAGAGAGAGAGAGTGGAGAGAGAGAGTGGAGAGAGAGAGAGAGTGGAGGGAGAAAGTGGAGAGAGAATGGAGAGTGGAGAGTGGAGAGAGAGAGAGTGGAGAGAGTAGAGAGAGAGTGGAGAGAGAGTAGAGAGAGTGGAGTGAGAAAGTGGAGAGAGAGACAGTGGAGAGAGAGGAGAGAGTGGAGAGAGAGTGGAGAGAGACAGTGGAGAGAGAGTAGAGAGAGAGAGTGGAGAGAGAGAGAGTGCAGAGAGACAGTGGAGAGAGAGAGAGAGGAGAGAGAGTGGAGAGAGAGAGAGTGGATGGAGACAGTGGAGAGAGACAGTGGAGAGAGACAGTGGAGAGAGACAGTGGAGAGAGAGAGTGGGGAGAGTGGAGAGAGAGAGAGTGGAGAGAGAGAGTAGAGAGAGAGTGGAGAGAGGGACAGTGGAGAGAGAGTGGAGAGAGAGTAGATAGAGTGGAGGGAGACAGTGGAGAGAGAGTGGAGACAGTGGAGAGAGAGACAGTGGAAAGAGAGGAGAGAGTGGAGAGAGAGGAGAGAGTGGAGAGAGAGTGGAGAGAGAGTGGAGAGTGGAGAGAGAGAGAGTGGAGAGAGTAGAGAGAGAGTGGAGAGAGAGTAGAGAGAGTAGAGAGAGTGGAGTGATACAGTGGAGAGAGATAGAGAGAGAGTAGAGAGAGAGGGTGGAGAGAGACAGTGGAGAGAGAGAGAGTGGAGAGAGAGAGTGGAGAGAGAGAGAGTGGATGGAGAAAGTGGAGAGAGAATGGAGAGTGGAGAGTGGAGAGAGAGAGAGTGGAGAGAGTAGAGAGAGAGTGGAGAGAGAGTAGAGAGAGTGGAGTGAGAAAGTGGAGAGAGAGTGGCGAGAGAGTGGAGAGAGAGAGTGGAGAGAGAGACAGTGGAGAGAGGAGAGAGTGGAGAGAGAGTGGAGAGAGACAGTGGAGAGAGAGTAGAGAGAGAGAGAGTGGAGAGAGAGAGAGTGGAGAGAGAGTGCAGAGAGACAGTGGAGAGAGAGAGAGAGGAGAGAGTGGAGAGAGAGAGAGTGGATGGAGACAGTGGAGAGAGACAGTGGAGAGAGACAGTGGAGAGAGACAGTGGAGAGAGAGAGAGTGGAGAGAGAGAGTAGAGAGAGAGTGGAGAGAGAGACAGTGGAGAGAGAATGGAGAGAGAGTAGATAGAGTGGAGGGAGACAGTGGAGAGAGAGTGGAGAGAGTGGAGAGAGAGACAGTGGAAAGAGAGGAGAGAGTGGAGAGAGAGTGGAGAGAGAGTGAAGAGTGGAGAGTGGAGAGAGAGAGAGTGGAGAGAGTAGAGAGAGAGTGGAGAGAGAGTAGAGAGAGTGGAGTGATACAGTGGAGAGAGAGTGGCGAGAGAGTGGAGAGAGAGACAGTGGAGAGAGAGGAGAGAGTGGAGAGAGACAGTGGAGAGAGAGTAAAGAGAGAGAGAGTGGAGAGTGGAGAGAGAGAGAGCGGAGAGAGAGTGCAGAGAGACAGTGGAGAGAGAGAGTGGATGGAGACAGTGGAGAGAGACAGTGGAGACAGACAGTGGAGGGAGAGAGTGGAGAGAGAGAGAGTGGAGAGAGAGAGTAGAGAGAGAGTGGAGAGAGAGACAGTGGAGAGAGAGTGGAGAGAGAGTAGATAGAGTGGAGGGAGACAGTGGAGAGAGAGTGGAGAGAGTGGAGAGAGAGACAGTGGAAAGAGAGGAGAGAGTGGAGAGAGAGTGGAGAGAGAGAGTGGAGAGAGAGAGTGGAGAGAGACAGTGGAGAAAGAGAGAGTGGAGAGAGAGTGGAGAGAGAGTGGAGAGAGAGTGGAGGGAGAGAGTGGAGATAGGAGAGAGAGAGAGGAGAGAGAGTGGAGAGAGAGTGGAGAGAGAGTAGAGATAGAGAGTGGAGAGAGAGAAAGTGGGGAGAGCGTAGAGAGACAGTGGAGAGAGTGAGCGAGAGAGCGTGGCGAGACAGTGGAGAGGGTGAGCGAGAGAGAGTGGAGAGAGACAGTGGAGAGAGTGGAAAGAGAGAATGGAGAGAGTGGAGAGAGAGAGTGGAGAGAGTGGAGAGAGAGTGGAGAGATTGGAGAGAGAGAGTGGAGAGAGAGAGTGGAGAGAGAGTGGAGAGAGAGAGTAGAGAGAGAGTGGAGAGAGAGAGAGAGAGAGAGTGGAGAGAGAGTGGAGAGAGAGAGTGGAGAGAGTGGAGAGAGAGAGTAGAGAGAGAGAGTAGGGAGAGAGAGAGTGGAGAGAGAGAGTGGAGCGAGAGAGAGAGTGGAGAGAGAGAGAGAGTGGAGAGAGAGAGAGTGGAGAGAGAGAGAGTGGGGAGAGAGAGAGAGAGTGAAGAGAGGGTGGAGAGAGGGTAGTGAGAGAGTGGAGAGAGAGTGGGGGGAGAGTGGAGAGAGACCGTGGAGAGAGACAGTGGAGAGAGACAGAAAGTGGAGAGGGTGTAGAGAGAGAGAGAAGGGAGAGAGGGTGGAGAGAGAGAGTGGAGAGAGAGTGGAGAGAGATTGGAGGGAGACAGTGGAGGGAGAGAGTGGAGAGAGAGTGGAGAGAGAGAGTGAGAGAGAGAGAGTGGAGAGAGAGTAGAGAGTAGAGGGAGAGAAAGTGGAGAAAGAGACAGTGGAGATAGGGTGGACAGAGTTGAGAGAGAGAATGGAGAGAGAGAGAGAGAGAGAGAGAGAGAGAGAGAGAGAAAGAGAGGAGAGAGAGTAGAGACTGACTGACTGACTCAGAGACTGAATACTGACTGACCGAGAGACTGACTGGCTGAGAAACTGACAGAGAGAGAGAGACTGGCAGACTAAGAGAGTGACTGACTGACTGACAGAGAGAGAGACTGGCAGACTAAGAGAGTGACTGACTGACTGACAGAGAGAGAGAGACTGATTGAGAGTGAGCCTGACTGACAGAGAGAGAGACTGACTGACTGACAGAGAGTGACTGACTGAGGTAGAGAGATACTGACTGACAGAGAGAGAGACTGACTGACAGAGAGACTGAGAGAGAGAGAGGCAGAGACTGACTGACTGGGGGGATAGACTGATTGACTGCGAGATAGACTGACTGACAGAGAGAGAGTCTGACTGAGGTAGAGAGAAAATGACTGACTGAGAGAGACTGACTGACTGGGAGAGAGAGAGACTGACTGGGAGAGAGAGAGACTAGGAGAGAGAGAGGGGCTGAGAAACTGACTAGCTGAGAGAGAGACTGAAAGAGAGAGAGACTGACAGGTAGAGAGAGAGAGACTGACTGACAGAGACTGACAGACAGAGACTGAGAGACTGACAGAGAACGAGAGACTATCCGACAGAGAGAGAGAGACTGACTGAGAGAGAGAGACTCACAGAGAGAGGGAGTGACTGACAGAGAGAGAGAGACTGGCTGAGTGAGACTGGCTGATTGCGAGAGAGAGAGAATGACTGACTGAGAGAGACTGACAGAGGGAGAGAGAGACTGTCTGGAAGACTGGCTGACTGAGAGAGAGAGTCTTAGAGAGAGAGGCTGAGAGAGAGAGACTGGCAGAGAGACTAACAGAGAGAGGGACTGACAGGGAGAGAGACTGACTGAGAGAGAGACTGACAGAGAGAGAGACTGACTGACTAAGAGAGAGAGACTGACTGACTGAGAGAGACTGTGAGAGACTGACTAACAGAAAGGGGGAGACTGACTGAGAGAGAGACTGACTGACTAAGAGAGACTGACAGAAAGAGCGAGATAGAAAGACAGACTGACAGAGAGAGAGAGAGACTGAGAGAGAGGCTGACAGACAGAGGGACTGATAGGGAGAGAGACTGACTGAGATAGAGAGACTGACAGAGAGAGGGACCGACTGAGAGAGACTGACAGAGAGAGAGGGAGACCGACTGACTGACAGACTGACAAAGAGAGAGAGAGACTGACTGACAGACTGACTGACTGAGAGAGACTGACTGACTGAGAGAGACTGACAGACTGAGAGAGAGAGACTGACTGACTGACCAACTGGCAGAAAGAGAGAGATAGAGAGACTGACAGAGAGAGTGAGACCGACTGACTGACTGACAGACTGACTGAATGAGAGAGACTGAATGACAGAGAGAGTTAGACTGACTGACTGAAAGAGAGAGACTGACTAACTGAGAGAGAGAGAGAGACTGTGATGGAATTTGGGGTCAAAGTGTGTATGAAGCTATGCAATGCCTCTTAAGATTGCTATTGTCTACTAATAAAAAATGTATTATCAAAATGTGCTCTTTGTAGTTACATCTGCTTTTGAAATTCTGCATTGTCGCATTGTCTAATGTTTTAAAACGGAAACGAGAAGGAGCAGTGGATGCTCTTTTGTCCAACCTGAACGATGAGTGGGCCCGATGTTGTATATCATGACAGGAGTCTACATCAGGAAACGCACCTAAAATTGGGCAAACTTCCCCGGCCTACTGATGGCAGGGACCCTGTAATGAATGGACCACCACCTATGATATAGCCTGCTGGCAGACTAAGCCTAACCTTTAACTCCACCATCCAGTGTTACTTATAACGGCTGTATTGGTGACAGTGGCGTAACAATAGCCCCGCATCCCCTGCAGTATGGAGGGTTGCTGGCCTGAGAGCTCTAGAATGGCACAGAGAATTGGGGGAGGGGACGGTCTCCTTCTAGTTTGCAGGGGGGGGGGGGGGCTCAAGTTTCGTTACGCCACTGCCAGTGAGCTGACTCTAGGCTCGAAACTAAACTTTCAGGCAGATCGAAAACACCCAGGTGCCTGCCTCCTGAAAGAGAGACAAAAACATGAATTGTTAGGAATGGATGACGCTCTAATAGCCGCCCTTGTAAATGGGAGAAGTTTTATAAGTTACAGTATAAGGGCCATATGCTGAGGTCATCCCGTGTGGGTAACCTTCATCATAGATAAGGAATGTAAAGAGGAAGACACCCGAAGGAGTGACATGTTTCTTTCAACCTGAAGGGGTTGCTCTCGCAACAGTTATCGGTTATTTCCTCCCCAAGACCACAGTAGCCTCTTGAGGAGACTGTACAGCCAGTCATGTCCCTTCCCTTCTCACTACTTCTTTTACTGGGTGGGGACATGCGTCGTAACGTTTTTATGCCACTGACTGGCATAGCAAATACACTCACCCCATCACCAAAGGCGGTGTCACGTGCCTTCCTTACACATTCCAAGGCCTTCCGTGCCCAACGTATTGTTATCGATAGGTCAAACCGCGTAGCTTGCCTTAGACATACGTATTTACTAAGAGAGGCGACTGCAGTGCCTTGTACATGTGCATTCTTTCTTGTAAATGGATATGTCACAACTTGATCTCATTACGAGAGAGACCCAAATGGCGGCGTGTTACAATAGCTTTTACCACAAGTATTATAGCTCACAGGACAAAAGGAAGAAGCTGCTTTCAGATATCACGTGACGTGTTAACAATCGCTCTGTGTTTAGCTGTGCTGTATCCGGCATTGTCAGGACGCGTCGGGTCATCTGAGAGTGATGCATTAGGTAAAGAGACATTTTTATGAGGCGGACATGCGGGTTAGACGCGAAGTCATCCGTCTGGAGGGTGACAGCTTCTTCCCGTTCGCGCAGACAAAGATAAGAATGATGTACACCATGTGCTCTTACACCAAACACATCTTTTTATATCGTCTTGTTTGAAATGTGTTTTTGTAACGATAGCAATGTGTTTTACTTCATGCCGGCAGACAGTGTTTCATGGAGTGCTCTGTCTAGTGGGAGCTCGGCCGCGCTGCTGCCTGTACAAGCCATGTCTTCTTTGGCTGTTCTGATTGAATAATATATCAGTGTTCAAATCCCTCACACATCTTCACATGCGTTTTCATGTTGAAAACTTAAACATAAAACATCGCTTATTGACTCTGGGCTTTTATAACTGGCATTGAATCGGGTCTATTGGCATGTACGTAATTATTGGTTTTCATTGCTCATCACCAATAGGTCAAATACATCAGGCTTGATTGAGTGTCCTTGCTTCTGCCTGACTTTGGAGCAGCTATTATTTTTTAGTCCATCTTCCTCATGTCAGTGCTTGCATATTAAGGCTCGATACTTCGACACAGTAACCTTTGAAAGAATATCTGTAGAAAGACTTTCACACAAGGACATGAAATTGGGATAGGAGGTGGTGTAACGACCAGAGCTGCCGATTTAGACGCTGTGGAACCAGGTTCGAATCTCGGGGTCGGGTCAACATCCTGTGATTCTGTGCAAATCACTTAGGGGCATATTTACAATCTCTTTGCGCCTCATTTACGCCGCCGTTGCGTCACTTTTGTGGCGCAGCGGCGACGCAAATCCTGCGCCATGGTGCGGGGTACTTGCAACGTGACGCATCTGGGAGATGCGTCACGTTGTAAAGCCCTGTGCCACATATAGGCGTTCCTGCGCAGGGGGGGCGTTCCGGCGCAGGAACGCCTCCTAAAAGTGGCTGAGTGAAATCTACAAGATTTCACTCAGTCACTTTTAGGCCAATGCTGCGTCAAAACCCTGGCAAAGGCATTAACATTATATGTAGGCCTATTTGATGAGACCGCGCTACTGGTTAATTGGTTGCTGATCATTTTGATAAGCAAAAGGTCGGTAGAGCTAGTTATACTAGCACCACTGAGCACAAATTGTGATTGGAGACGCACTGTTTTTGGAACCAGACATGAAGCAGGATTCTAACCTTGCCGTTCTGGAGGATGTCGGTGATTGCCTACTTTCCTTGTCAAGAAGAGAATTACAAGTGAAGATAGGTGGGGCACTGGCAACTGCCCTTCAAGAGCCACTTGCAAACGTAAATAGGCAAGAGGATGAGGGCTTAGAGGACCCTACAAAGAGGAAAATGTGTGCATGGATCTAAATAAACCGTGGCTGTTGCTCATATTAAAGAAGATTTGGGTTTTAAAGTTCCAGATACTGAACCTGAAGATTTTTTTAATCAATATAAATAAGACTACAGCTTCTCTTCCATTGCTATTAAAGAGAGACCCATTGTAAAGTTTTCAAACTGTCGTTCACTCTATTAGAAAGTACACTGCTTTCTTGGTGGTATGGCAGGAGTTTCTTAGATTGCATTCAAAGAAGCCCCTCTCCAGGATCCATATCAGAAACTAGAAAAATTAAAAATATCCTCATCTGCTATGAATTTGTCAACGCATGCTGGATCCTCTGATGCATGTGCAGCTCAAACATTGTGAAGAGATTTCCTACTTCTCTCTGAAGCCATACAGGAAAGTAAAGATATCTGACCTTTTAGCTTTATTGCAGCTGAAAACAAGATTTTTATGAGCAGTATCAGGAGCTGCATTGAATCTAGACATCATCCATCACATGGGAGAGAACACGGGGCAAGGGAGAAATGCAGGGGTGAAAGAGAGCAACACGAGTGAGGCTTCGAGGAGAGAAGCACACGGGTGTGAGAGAGAGAGAAAGCAAAGCGGGGGTGGAGAATATCACATAAGGGAGACAACTGGAAAACACATGCACTGTAATGGAGTGCTTAAATAAAAAGAAAAAGTAGTTCCTTAAAGCACGCAGAGGAAGCAAAGAAGCTAGCCCTCAGAAGATGGTAAAGAGGCAATGCTCCGTAGGAGGGACAAGATGCACAGGCTGAAATACGGGAAGACTTCAAATAGGAAGCAAGCAAATAAGAGCGACAGTAAAGCCAACCAATTGTAAGCAATTGGTGGGCTGCAAGCCTCAGTAGGTTCTTGGCAAGCCCACAATCTAGATTGTGCTTCCTGGTAGGTTTGACCAAAAAAGCATTTGAATTTTAATTTATTAATCATGATACAGTTAATTAAAACCTGTACATGATAAAAAACAGATGCAAGCATCAAATATAAAAACAGATAAAAAGCATGCACGCTATCAAAGGAAGCTTTTTAACCATGTTTGAAAAAAAGCTGTAAGCTATTCAATACCATCCAATGCCATCTTTCAAAGCGCACACACTAGCGCACACACCAGTGCCTATGATCCATTTCAACGTTTCCCTAATGGTACAAAAACATGCAAGATAAAAGTGGCAGTGTTAAAAAAGTGCAACTAAGTCTACGTGAATATCCTTGCAGTAGCACTTGGTTTATATATAAAGTGCTATTAAATTATATCAAACTAGCAACAAGGCGATAGCCAAGCATACAAAGGCAAGAGTGACAATCTCTGTAAGGTAGAGCAAAGCGTACAAGAAGACTACTGCTATAGGTTGTGGAGCAGTTTGTAGTTTTACACAGGTGGTGACTCCGTTTACATATGCCCAGAGTGAGTCATTGTTCGACACTATTTTGTACAGCTCCAGTTATATGGCAATTTAACGACAACAAGGGACCCCAAAATTAGTCAGCAGGGACCATGGGGAGCATACTTTTATCAAACAACATCGGTCCCCAACATTGAGAAATTTCAACACAAGGATAAAATATAGACAGAGTCAATCTATATTTTTAGAAAGGCATGTCCAGCCGGACAGTGGTCTTTCAGAGATTTTACTCAGAATTCATGTATTCATATCACATAGAAATACCTTCCAACAATCAACCTGTGTGGACCACAAGCCTGTGTCCAGTACTAACAGAGCAGGTACAAAGGGTTGATGTAGACAGCAAAGAAGGGCTTTGTAAGGCGAAAACAAGTTACTCTATCAACAATACAATTGTACAGAGTATTACAATCATGCACTTAACATCCAGTAGTAATCACAATTCGGTTTCAGTGCACTTAAAGTCGACGGCGTTTCGGACCCCAGTTATATGGCAGGCACGTTCCATGCTAGAGGTTACATTTTTGCTCCCCTTTTTCATCAATTTCAGAGTTTAATGGGGGTTCTGAGGCTTTTTTTTACTTTTGTTCAACAGTTGTCCACAATGTACTCCTCAGGGGTGTTTTGTGCCACCCTTTAGCAGATTCTCCGCACTGATGATAAACTTTACCAGACAACTATTGCCTGGGCACTCGAACTTTGCTGGCAGAAAAGAAGGGCATGGCGGCAAGTCCTTATTCCATGAGTATTGAAGATGTCACGTAGGAGTTTTTTGTGTGCAGATTGCAAAATGGGCTTATGCACAATATATGCGAACAAAGTTTTTTTTAGCCCCGAGTACAGCCTGCAAAACGTCAAACTTGGTATTGGGGCCCACGGCGGCAGCGTGTCATTTATTGATATTAGGCCAACCCTCAGTGCTAGAAACTTGGATTTGTGAAAGCCTTCGATTGTTTCAAGCAGGTAGTCCTGTAAGACTGTTCATTATGTATTTCTACAAAGCCACAAATGTTTGCGCTTTTGAAGCTTTCCTTATCTTTCCCCAGGACAATAATTTTGTTTGTTTATTCATTGAAAGTTTAAAAGTGTTATGAGGAAATTTTTCCTTCCCGGAGATCATATGTATTCAGGCTTCTAAAGCCTCACTTCTGGCATAGACCTAACAATTCATTTTACTGCCTCCTTGAATCCCATTCCAGGTAAGTGACTTTACTGAGTCTGGTGTGCTTTCTCTTAGAGACACTTTGTTGTGCCGGCCTTGCTCTTGTATTCCAATTTCTAAGCGAATTTGGGCAGGTGAGGTGGAGTATGAGACGGAAAACCTTACTCTGGGTGTTACTCAAAAATGAGTTCAACTTCCCCGGGAAGGCTACTGATCCATAAGCCAACATTGGGATCAATTTTGCGTTGATTGCTGCCAAAATTGGTTTCCAAGCTGGCGTAGGTTTTTATTGTATATATATTTTTAAAGCGGTGATAAGGGATGCCACATAGGGCTTTAGTGTATTTAGATGAAATATAGGGGACTGGCGATCTTGTAGCCAGAACCCTGGATATTTATAGCTGGAACTCTTTTCCACCAAATTGCCTTCCTGGCACAATTTTTCTTTCTTCTTGTGGCCATTTCCAAACATTGATATTTTAGGCTTATCTAAATTTATGTAATCCAGTTTGTTGTGCAGTAGAGAGCCAACATGTTCAGTAAGTTTTATAAACCAAAAAAGCAGTGAAACAGACAGTGTTTTCTGCTTATTCTTTGGGGCAAGTTCTGCTGAACGAGGATGGATTATAGCTGCTTCAAAGTCACTTTTTTTTGTGCAGGACACAACATGTCATTGCACCCTGAGGGTTGCTACTTTGTCTGCTGACACACCTGACCTTGTTGTGCTGTGCTAATCACTACCCATAAGAGGAGTTGCTGTGTCTTTTGTTCTTTCCACTTCTCTGCTACTAGTAGCACCCACAGCCTCTGTGTCAACTCCTTGGATACCCTTGCAGCCCTGAGATAGTCATATGTCCCTTGGCTATTTCCAAAAATGAAGACATCCAGATTGTGTGCCACTCTCTTGTTTAACCCATGACTTCGTGTACTTGCTAGTACTTTCGAACACTTCACAACACATGGGTAATAAGCTTTCATAGTAGAACAGCCCTATAGAGGCGAACTTCAAAAGATAATAGCTACATCAATGCACTGGTAGTACCCTATAATGTGATATAATACCCAAGTGCATGCATCATTCATCTCTCAGCATCAGAATGCTTCATCACAGGAGGTTCATGATACTGAGTATTGGCTTTATATAGTGGATGATTGCCAGAACTTCCTATGAGGTGAGACATATGGGGTAACAACTCTCATTCACCCTGTTCCTTTATGTGGTACAGACCTAATGGTGGCGCTTTTATTGCTGGACTGGCCTCTGCTCAAAGTGCCTATCAACTCCTTCCTACTTTCTCTGGTTCTCAAATCTCTCCCCTCAAAATTGCAGATGCTCAAACTCTTTTTAAATATCTGAGTTCTTACGATTATAATCAGACAAAATCCTTTCATAAACCCTCTCCATAAAAAACCTACATGTTCCTTGTACCAACAGTCTCCCAAAACGTCCGCTATCCCCTTTATAGAGTAATTGTCTGCACATTTTTGCTACAACCTTCTAAGCCTCCTTCGTCTCTAACAATTCTTAGAATCTTGGCAGGTCTCCAGCATTCTTACTACCTCAATGCATGTTTTTTCATCCCTTGTTCTTTGTCTCAACCACAACACAGAGGGGCAGATTTACAAGCCCCTTGCGCCACTTTTGCGTCATTTTTAACATGGGAAAAGTGACGCAAAGGTGGCGCAAGGGGCTTGTAAATCTGCCCCAGAGTCTTTTGTTATATGTATATAAATTCAACTAAGCAACAGCTTTCTAATTGAATAAGCTTATCTGCACACAGGTGAGCTACTCAGAGGTAGCTAGAGAGCTACTGAAGGTCACAAGCAACTGGTTGAAGACCCCTGGAGTAGAGAGTGAAAGCCATTGCATGGGGTGTGTCAACTATATCTATGCCTGCCTCCCTTAGCCCGAGACAGACTCGGAGGTTTCACTCTCTTTGAGAAGTGTGTATTTTTAGAATCATATGCACCATCACTAAGGAAGGGTTCGACTTTGAATCTCTTAACTGCAGAGGGATCTACTAATAATATATTGATATGGGAATGTCTCTAATGAGTTATGGGAGGCCCTTTGTGGAAGGAAAAACATTAATAATACACATTTAGTATCTCAACAACACTGACAGTTAATACCTGCAAGTGTCAAGTACCATTTGTTTTCTTAAAAATGCTGTCACTATGAATCATTTTATGAGCACAATTACTCCTTTATATGTGGAAAACATACATGGGATTTAGGAAAAGGACCATTTCCTATTTTTATTTTAAATTGGATATGCAACCAGGAGGTGACTTTAGGGAACCAAAAACAATATAATTAAAACACTATCAGGCACATGCATCAGAGGATTTTGCAACCGCAAACGGTGCGAATCGCAAAAATCGGCCGTTTGCGATCGCAAAATCCTCTTTTGGAATGCATGAAGGGTCAAGGCCCTCGCAATTTAAGAATTCGCAAATATTTGTGAATTCTCAAATTGCGATTGCATTTAAGGAATCGCATTTTGCGATTCCTTAAATGCAATGCATGACACATTAAAAAATTGCGAATTCGCAATTAGGGGGAGCAAATTACCATGAGGTTGAACCTCATGGTAATTTGCGAAAACTTTGAAAAATGCACTTTTGTGCATTTTTCAAAGTTTCATGTTGTGCACACATGCCCTAAGGGCATGTGTGTGCACAACATATGTGCACAGATTGATTTCAGGGGTGCAACAGGGTGTCCTTTGGACACCCCTGCACCCTTGAAATCACATTCTCAATTTGCGATTCGCAAATTGCTAATCGCAAATTGAGAATGTCTTCCCATTCATTCCTATGGGCCTCTAGGGCCATAGGAATGAATGGGAAGGTATTCCTTAATTGCGACTAGCAATTTGCGAGTCGCAAATAAGGAATATTAAGAAATCGCAATTTATTCAGCGATTTCTTGATGCATTGCATTTTGCAATTCCTTAATTGCGATTCCTTATGTTTCGCAATTAAGGAATCGCAAAATGCAATATTAATGCATGTGCCTGAATGCTTCATATCCTAATTTTTTATGCATCACAGATAATAGCATTTGACTAAGTTCATCCCACATCTCAAGTTGCTGCATCCCAAATATTAATGCTAACTTTACGATTGCATTGCTTCTATCTGCATTATTTTATTTATGTTTAATTACCACCTAGGAATATGCCTTTGTCCTTTATCTTAAAATATCAAATGATTACATGTTTACATAACATGCGTTATACTTTAAATATACACTATTAATCAAAAGGGGAGTGAATTATACTGGTTTCCAGGTGTCTGGGAGTCTACAGTGTTGCTACAACATACAGAGGAGGGAGGGTCGTAGGGAAAATTTTTAAAGACCAGCCCTGGTTCACATCCCCAAATGCAACATATGAACAACAAAGAGAACCGGGGGTCTAAAGGCCAAACGTCTGGCAAGCTATCCTTAACTCCACAGTGGTGAGTTAATGCCCAAGTCAACTTGGAAAGCCTAAAGAAAAGAAGAGACTAGTGCGTGAGAACAGATGGCTACAGTGCAGGTCGACAAGATACAAACCACCAGTATGGGGATTGCCATCAAATGGACTCAGTGATCAGTCATATCATATGGTCATCCAACTAATGATATGGTAAGTCCCTTGATCATCGAGACTGATTACCTTTCAATTGTTTATGGACTGGACCTTGCCCACAAGCACTTATGGACCGCCATAGAACAGCTAATCATTGATGGCTATAGTGATAGTGAAAAGCAGTGCAAAAGTAAATGATAATGTGGTGAATTAAAATAGAGTGATGTGTCCAAAGAATGCTACTTTAATTGGGATAAGGGCACATCCCCTAATTAAAAACAGAACAGTGCAATTGACAGTAAGACCAAATAACTGTCGGAAAAAAAAGGCGAACATGTTTCAGCCTATCCGGCTGTTAGTCCCTCGGCTTTCGTCAGGGTCTCTGCTCTCAAGAAATTGCTACTGCAAATAATGTGATAATCAAATTAATGAAATAGTGGTTGGAATAAATACAACCTGCAAGATGCTGATCCTCCGTATTAGTGAATGCCAAAAGGACATCTACAAAAAATGTAAAGCAAAACACAATTAAAAAACTGCACTGTACATAGGTTCCCAACTACGCACTGTTCCTTCAATTTAAAATATCTAAAAAAAAATGAAATCTAAAAATGTTCTCACCCAGCTGTACGGGGGACTGGACCTCACCTCACCTGGACCCTGCTCAGGTTGTCGAGGCCCCGCTCTGTGAAGGGAAGAAGACAGACAGAGGGGGATTGTGGGTCTACTATTTAGTAGACTCCATACAAAACGCCCTTAAATCATATATTCATCTCCATCCACTCTGAGGTTTAACTAAGGAACAACAAACCGGTACCCTATTACAATTAAACACCACCACTACACTAAATCTTAGGCAATTACACTAAATCAATATATGTATGTGTCAATAATGTTGGCCAACAAGCCACTCAGCTTAAACATCCTCCCAGCTGGTTGCTTAGTGGAAGTAAACATTGTGTTTAAATGAATTCGATGTTAGAAAAACTAACTTTCCCACAACCAAAAAGTCGGTAGCAAAGTGCTCATTAGTAGAAAGCACTGGCTAATGTTAGCGTAAATATTGCGGCGCCCACATCTAGGTTTGTCACTTCTTTCTCAAAGAATAACGATTCAGCTAACATCTTACCCCATTTGCAGCTACTGCTTATATTTCTGGTGCATTATCAGGGGTATTAGGTTGTTTCGTTAAAAAGTCAAAACCACACTTCGTTACCAATACCGTATGTCTATAATTCAGGTCAAAGCTGACAAAAATCCAGCGTGCCCTCTTACCTATCCATCGGTACCTCAAGGCTTCTTCTGAGTCTTAGGGGGAGGCACCCGCTGGCATTCACGGCGCGTATTTATACCATACAAACCAAGGGACTCCTTGACTTTCGCGCTTAGAAAACCTTGCGCACTATGGTACCGCGATCTAAAAATACGAACGGCCGCTGGAAATTACTCAGCCACGGCCGATTATATGGACCTATGAGCGCTATATGTTCTGTACTAATATCGATGTTGAATTTGTTCTACAGTGTTCGTATATATACACATGACACTCACCGGAGCCGTGTTGGGACTACAAAAAGGCGTCATCACGTACACGTTTGTAGTTCTGTACTACAGAATGACATCAACACGTGCACGTTTTATAGTTCCTTCAAGGAAACACAATATTCACGTACAACAGGACGATGACAACTCACCCTCAGACACTTCAACAAACACATTGGGCCACACATATTCACTAACAACATATGCCTCGCGCCCCAAGTCAATAATTGATATCTATGCGGCTTATAGTTGGCGATAAACCGTGGGTAATAACAAGTGGCATTATACCACCCATGGGTCTAAGGATTGAACTACACAATATCGTCATGCTGGTGACTACTGTAGTTCATTCACCCACCGGATGCAACATCGCAACGCTCAAAACCAGATGCTCACCTCTCTAAGCTCCAGATCCCACAGTGGCTCGCCCAACCTCCAAAGTATAACATTATGGCACACAAAATGGTTTGCATTTCTGGATTGCAAAATTACAGAATGACGAAATTACATAATGAATTGCAAAATTACATAAAGACGTCATGATGGTGACCACTGTCGTTCTTTTAACCTCAGGGATTAACCACAACGCCAGTTGATTAAATCCTACATAGATATCCAGAAAACTCCTTAATAATGATAGATCAAGGGTCTAGGTATATAGAGGTATGAAGTATAATACCCATAAGCAGAGACTATCATATCTCAATTCCAGGACTACATAATAGCATCATGTCGGTGTATTATATGATACATTCAACCTACAGATACACTCATTACAGCTATGTGTGAGCTATAAAGATGCCATCAGCCGCTGGCCATACAGCCTCTCATGGTGTAATTGGTGGCTAATCCTACAAGACTAGGTAACTATAGCCTGAGGCCATAAAGGCCTAGAATCACAGGCTCTGTGCTACAGCGATACCCATGGTATATCATCGTTGAGCCCTGAAATATTGGTATGGAGCCTGTAAATCCATTTCTGTTCTTTAACGAACAAATATCTCGAAACATTGGTGATGTGTGATGGTATAAGTGGTTTCTCTAAAACCATCCATTGAAATTCCTCTTCTCCGTGTTGTCTTTCCACAAAGTGTTTAGTCAGGCTCGTCATCGTTTTTATTACAGCGGAATGAACTCTTATGCTCCAACATACGTGTACGAACCTTGCGTGTCGTCATTCCCACATATCGGGTCCGACACGGACAGGTTAGGAGATAGATCAATTTCTCACTATTGCAATTAGTGAATTGAACCTGTTCCCAAGGCCAATCTGCAACTATGTCTACAGAGGTGGAATGTTTAGTCTGTGGGCAGACCGAACAACTACCGCAGTAAATTCCACAGTGTCCCTACCAATCTCCTCGGTGTCTCTTTAGGGCGTGTGTGCACCAAACGGTCACGAATACTACATGACCTCTTAAAGGCAAAGAGAGGTGCAATAATCTTGTCACTACTGTGATTCAAAATGCGCCAGTGTCGGCGAACTATTTTCTGGATGTTATTGCTTCTGGTGTTAAATGTGCTCACAAAAGTCAGTCAATCCAGAGGAGGTTTACGTACTGGGGGTTCTAGAAGAGCTTCTCGATTGTTGTTAACAGCTCGCTTCTGTGATCGCTTGATGAGTGAAATTGAATAGTGTCTCTCTAACAGTTGTTTGGTTAGATTTCTAGCATGGTTCTAAAAATCTCCCCTAGTGGAGCAGTTTCTCCGCAAGCTGAGAAACTGCCCATAGGGTAGATTATCCCTTAGCGCCTTTGGATGCTGGCTTTCATACTGAAGTAGTGAATTCCTCGCCATTGGCTTCCGATAAAGTTCACTCTGTAAGCCTACAGGTGTTACATAGATCGAAAGATCCAGGAATGCCAACCTCTCTTTATGAGTCTCAACAGTGAATTTCAAAAATTGGTTTCTTGTGTTCAGCCATCTATTAAATTCCATGATTAATTCGTGATTCCCTCTCCATATTACCAACACATCCTCGATGTATCTTTTCCACCATCTGATAGACGCGTGGAACGGATTGGTAGGTGTCAACACGTGCTGCTGTTCAAACTGGTGTACGTATAGGTTTGCTAATCTTGGTGCAAAAATGCTGCCCATGCTGGTCCCTGATACTTGAAGATAGATCGTGTCTTCGAATTGAAAGAAATTATCTTTCATAGCCAACCTCGCCAGAGCCATAAAGGGTACTGGTGTGATAGTATCCAAGGTAGTCTCCCCCAGGATGGATGTCACGACTTCTAGAGTCTCATCCTGGGGGATAGAGGTGTACAAGGACTCCACATCGAAATAGACTAACAAGTCTCTTTCAGAATCAAATTCGATCTCTGGTAGGGCTCTCAACACATCCTTGGTGTCCTGTAGGTATGTGGGTATCCTCTGCACGATCGGCCCTAGAAAATAATCTACAAATGTAGATAAAGGTTTGAGAACAGACCCTAGGCCTGAAATAATAGGTCTCCCTGGGGGGGGGGGGTCTCTGGGGCTTATGTACTTTGGGAAGGATGTAAAAGTATGGCATGATTGGATATTCCGTCTTCAAAAATTGTGCCTCTTTGTTAGTAATCCATCCTTCCGCAAGTGCCTCCTCCACTAAGTTGCTAATTTGGCTCATGAGATCTTCAGTAGGATCTTGTTCTACTGGCATATACGCATGTCTATCACTCAGCTGGCGCAAGCACTCAGATCTGTAATCGCTAGAGTCTAAGATGACGATAGATCCGCCTTTGTCGGCTGGCTTTATTGTGATTGATTGATATTTAGATAGACTGTTCAATGCCTGATGTTCATCTCTAGATAAATTTTTGGAAGTACTCTGTTGTGTATCCCATAATTTGGAAACACCTTCTTCTACAGCTTTCTCGAAAGCCAAGACCTGGGGAGGGGCAGTGTGTGCAGGGGGATGAAACTTAGATTTAGGTTACAATCCTGTATTGTCATCCATGATGTGTTCTAGATCAGCCTCCTAGTTTTAAAAAAAAATAATGGAGCCTAAGTTTCCAAAAGAATTGGCTCAATTCGCAACGAATCATGAGGGGATCTCCATTATCAGAATTTACAAATCCGAGCCCTTTGTTCAAAACACTCTCTTCCATCCGACTAAGTGTTTTAGTGGATAGGTTCACTATGAGGGTTGATTCACTGAGGGCCCCGCTTTTTGGAGGTTCTTGCTGGTGTGGCTGCGAGTTCCTGCATGGGGGCCTGTTTGGTCTTCCCAGTGGACCCCTTTTTGTTGCGGTCATCTTCTGCCTCGCGATCTGCGCGGGCCAAACCCTAAAAAAGGCTGGGTATGAAATTCATTCGGGTACCCTTGAAAAGGCCCAGATGGTGGCGGGAAGGCATGTTGTTGCTGTGGTGGATACCCCATGGAGTGGATGGCCACCACTGCTGGAATTGGTTTGAAGGATGGTTACCATAGATGTATGGTCTATTGGATCGCCCCGACCTCTTTTATGAAAGGTCGGTGTACCTGCACTATCTGTGTCACTACTCCCATCTGAACTGGAGCCTGAATAATTAGACCCAAAGCGTTTCACATTATTTCTAAATTCAGGTGGAGTATAGGTGTCGCTGGTGTAGGAGTACACCCGTTCATTTTTGAATTTGGTCAAGTCTTTTTTGAATTAATCTATTTTGATTTGTAAAATCGAGTCTTTAAATTCTTTGGTGTTCTTATTAGACTCGTCCTGTTGTTTACCTAAACAGGGTGCCAGTGATAGTTGTTTTCATAGAGGATTCTAAAACCTGAATCTCAATATAAATGACATCAGCTAATCTTTTGGCCATGCTGATAATCAAGATCAGCCAATCTCTAGTACACCTCCAGGCTATGAGTGACCAATCTTTCAGGAATGCCTTGTCCTGTAAAAACAGGCGAGGTGCATTGGTGACAATTAGGCCTGGAGGTGCACAACTCGCCCTCAGATATTCACTATAGCGATCAATGATTAGCTGTTCTAAGGCGGTCCATAAGTGCTTTTGGGCAAGGTCCAGTCCATAAACAATTGAATGGTAATCAGTCTCGATGATCAAGGGACTTACCATATCATTAGTTGGATGACCATATGATATGACTGATCACTGAGTCCATTTGATGGCAATCCACATACTGATGGTTTGGATCTTGTCGACCTGCACTGTAGCCATCTGTTCTCACACACTAGTCTCTTCTTTTCTTTAGGCTTTCCAAGTTGACTTGGGCATTAACTCACCACTGTGGAGTTAAGGATAGCTTGCCAGACGTTTGGCCTTTAGACCTCCGGTTCTCTTTGTTGTTCATAGTCTACAATGTTGACCCGAAAACCCTCAACCAGTGGTTACCATTCATGGTGTAAGGAAAAAGGCCCATAGGAATGAATGGGGAGTATTCCTTATTTGCGATTAGCAATTTGCTACTCGCAAATAAGATAGCGATTGAAAGGGCGCCTGGGGTGTCCAAAGGACACCCTGTAGCACCCCTGAAATGCAAATTGAAACAGGTGTTGCGCACACACATGTCCAAGGGACATGTGTGTGTGCAACATGCAACTTAGAAAAATGCTTTTAAAAGCATTTTTCTAAGTTTTTGCTATTTACTGAGAGGTCTGACCTCTCGGTAAATAGCGGCCCAAAATTGCATTTTCGCAATTTAAAAATGGTTGATGAATTGCATTTAAGGAATCTCAAATAGAGATTCCTTAAATGTAATTCCTCGCAATTTAGCGAATTAGCAATTACCGATTTTTGCATTTGGGATGATGAATCCCAAATGCAAAAATTGCGCTCGCAAAGGGCCAGATTCTCAGAATCTGGCCCTTTGTGAGCGCAATTCGGCCTGATGAATCAGGCTGCTAATGTCTAGATTTAATAGATCCCATCTGTTGTCATTGGGTCATAAATATTTACTCACATGCCTTCTTCCCGATTGTTTTAATTGGAAGTTGTGTGGGCTTCTTTGATAGGATGACAAGGCGTCCCTGATTTGCCAGGACGGTCCCGATTTTTCACCAGTTGTCCCGGCAGACTTCAGGAAAAGTTAGCTCATGTCCAGGTTTTTAGAGAGGGTTGACTGAAAACGAGGGAGGTGCTTTTTTATGTTTTACAAAGCTGGGATAGTTAGCAGTTGTTTCAAGAAAGCAAATTAATTAACAGGCAAGCTACTGGGTTTACTAATGGCATTTTATGTATGTTCTAACTGCCTGTTCTGTAATTCTCTGCGGAGGAGCGCTGTCATTCTGTGCGCTCACTTGAAGTAAAATTGTAGACCTTCTTCTATTTTTGTGAAATGTCCCGGTTTTTGGCTTTAAACTTCTGGTCACCCTATTCTTTGAGCCTATAACTTGAAGGGAAGTAAAACTTCACAACACAGTATATAAACATTTTTAGCAGTCACTTAGAATAACAGACAACATCCCTGTTTATTCTTCTTCAAGGTTTTCATTTGTTATGCCCGAAGTGAAAAAGCCCTACAATGCCCGTGAATTCATATGTCATGCGTGGATTGGATTTTGATTGCAGCGAATTTCGCATATAACCATAAGGTGCATGCATCCAGTCATGCAGTGTCTTGTGTGGTACTTGCATATCAGTTTAAAAAGGGGAGACAATAAAGTCCTCCTAGATTCAATCAGAAAGGATATTGATGGGAGAGGATAGGGAAAAGGCAACGTAACCACAAGAAAGGCATGTCTGCACTTATCACTGGTTTATGTACGTTAAATTTATTGTGCCTCTTAGGGGCAGATGTATCAAAGGTTTTTTTTTGTAGCAAACGCTGCGATTCTCAAAATAGCAGCGTTTGCAACAAAAAAAACGGAAAATGCGATGTATCATTGAAATCGCATCGCAAACTTAAGGAATCGCAAATTTTGCGATTCCTTAATTTTGCGTCAGCATTTAAGGAATCGCAAATTGCGATTCCTTAAATGCTATGTATGAAGCATTCAGGTTTTGCAAATTTACACTAAGAAATCGCAAATTACCACCAACTTGTAGTTGGTGGTAATTTGCAATTTCTTTTACAAATGCACTTTTTGGCATTTGTAAAGGTGCCATGTGGCGCTCAAACATGCCCTTAGGGCGGCATGTATGTGCGCTATATGCGCACACCTGTAAATTTCTGGGGTGCAGAAGGGTGTCCATAAAACACCCTTCCACCCTTGAAATTATTCTCAATTTGCGATTAGCAAATTGCAAATTGAGAATAACTTCACATGCATTCCTATGGGCCTCCTGGCCCATAGAAATGAATGGGAAAGTATTCCTTATTTGCGAATTCGCAATTTGCTATTCACAAATAAGGATATTTAGTAAATCGCAAAAAAATTGTGATTTTGTAGATACATACCATTTTGCAATTCTCAAATAGCGATTCTCAAAAAATCGCTATTTGAGAATCGCAAATAGGTATTTTGATACATCTGCCCCTATGTGGCATAGGTGTCTTTGTTTTGCTGTAAATAAGAAGTAACACGTTTGTCCATAAGATCTATTTCTACACGTAGAGACATAGATTAATGTTAAATACCTTATAATAAACCTCAAATCACTTCATAGGTGTCGGTTGAGGTGAGGGCAATTCTGGAAATCTAAAAAAATAATGAATACAAAGATAGATGTCTCTTTTGAACCGAATATTTTTCAGCAATAGTCCTTAACATACCTAAGGTGTTGCCATATGGTTTTCTGCATATGGTGGACCACGATCGATATACAGTAATGCGATATAGTGCTTGGGAGTGCCTTATGCTGTTGCCATGATGCTCATGCAGTGTTTGGTAAAACAAGAAGCTTTGTTGCTCTTAAAGTTGTTCAGGGTCTGTTTAACAGTCTGGGTAAAAAAAATAGCTTTGGAAATATATACCTCTTGTTGGAGTGTTATTTTGTGTGTCAACCCGCTGTAGTAGTTTTCTGCCGTGTTTGTCCCAGCATGCTGTGGAAGCCACACAGTGAATGGGTGAGTTAACTGGTATTTACCTGTATTAACATTCCACCAGTTGTGCATATGTTTTAAACTGAGCCTGTGTACTGCTGCTGTGGTGGTATATTGTTATCTGTTTTATCACTACGTAACAGTTCCTTAAAGGTGGTACCAGTGTGGCTGCGCTACTATTTGTGCAAACTTAACATTCCTCAACTGATGCAAATGTCCGTCAGTGGGTTGGAGCCATAGAGCTGTTCTACTTCGATAAGCTGCAGGTTTTTGAATGAGAAAAGGAGGCCATGCTACCATTAGATAAAAAGTTTGAGATAGAACATTTAGGTAGGTGAATAAGTGCATGAACAATGTTTTGTAGATGGAACCTGAAGACCCTTCTACTCTAATTTGTAGCGGTCGTGGCAATGTAATGCGATGACTATACTCCAAGTTAAAAACAATCTACATGGGAAAAAAATATTAGGCGAAAGGCATGGAGTCTTTATTGTCCTTTCCCTTACTGTGCATCTCTAGGCCCCCAGCGTTCACACCTTTATTGTCCTCATCCGTCAAGAAGTGAGGACATGTTGTGCAGGGATGGGGTTTGTCTAATTTGCCTCAGTGAGATCTGGTGTGTGGAAGGGACTGTCAACCTAAGAAATAGATCCAAAAGTTCCCTCTCTTTTGTAAAACGACTATGATGGTATGTACACGCTGTCATTACAGTGATAATATACATAGAAGTGATTGACAGTGTACAATTTTCTAAAATAAGGCTCTGGTGGTTTTTGTAATAGCATGACTCAACAATCATAGTATGTGACGTTTTGAGGAAATGGACTATGTGGAATAAGTAAATAATCCTCCATAACTGCTACTAGCAAGCAATTCTGTGGGGAATTGTCTCCATATTTACTACGGTGGATTTATCCTTACTATTTTGCTGATAGTGACCTGCGTAGAGAGTGGGCTGTTCTTCCTGTAATAAGGCACCTCATCCCCTATAGATTTTTTTGTTGGGGAGAACACAAAGTGGATTGGACATCACCACTGTGTGGTTCCCTGTGTGTTTAGTTCTGTCTTACGGAGACAAGGTTTTTGTAACATAGCCATTGTGTATGGTTTCGTGTTGCCATGACGGAGAGCCTTCAATTTCTGGTTGGTGTTGCAGATGATTTCTGGTTACATAAGGGGTCATGTTTATTTGTTGAGTGCTAACCAAGGAATACTGTCGTTCAGACCCTTATCAAAAGTTTGAGTCAGTACACCCATTGTTGCTCTTTTTGGAAAAGTATCCTTTCTACGTTGGAGTCAATTTTGTCATGTGTTTCCAGGACAATCCATTCCAGATCGTTCTCTGTATGAAAGTGGTTCCTGTGGTTATTCTCCCGCATCTGATGCTGCTGCGGTGTTCTCCTATTCTGACTTTCGCCTTCCTACAGGTCATTTCTATGTATTTTAGTTGACACAGACAGTTGATAATATAGATGACGTGGTTGATGTTGCAGTTGGTGTTCTTTTTTATAGTCCATCTCAAATTTGCGTCTGGATTTAAGGTTCCGGCTCTTTTCGTTAGGTGACATGATGAGCATGTTCCACACTGGTAATGCCCCGTGATTGGTTGTAGGCCACAGGCTATAGGTACTGTGCATCTTTTTTTTGGTGTGGTGACAGTCTGGTGTTGACCAGATGGTCCTGTATATTTTTTCAGCGTTTGTGGGCGAACCTGGGTTAAAGGCAGGTCAAGGTGCTGTGATAATGATGCTCCAATGTTTATTGATAGCCTTCTATACCTGGTTGGATGATGCACAGTTGGTTGTAACACACATGTCAAGATGTCTTTGCTTGTTGGTTTGTTCTAAGAGATTTATTCTGTTTTGATTTCTTGCACAATTGTTGCATCTTTTTATGATCTGGATCGGATAGTTTCTTTCTTAAAGTTTCTCCATCAGGTCATAAGCTTGATCCTTGTAGTCCTTGAGGTTGTTACAATTGCAGCAAATCCTTACAAAAATTGACTATAAGGAAGATTCTCTCTGAGAGGGGAGAGTGGAAGCTGTCAAAGGACAAAAGGCTTCTCTTAACCATGGGTTTTGTAAAAGGTTTTGGTCCTTTTGACTGGTGCTGTCTGAAAAAATGGTTGCGTCAAGGATCACCATTTCAGTGTGGTGTGTGGACAAGTACATTTTAGAAAGTTGTCTCGGGTATTGAGCCAGATCATGAATTCTTGAACAGAGTTTTCATCTCCTTGCCATACTATGAGTGCATCATCGACCTACTCTTTCCAAAACTCCACCTCCTGTTTGTAGGGATTAGTGTAGTTGAGTAAATGTATATTTTCAAATTAATTCACGTACAGTCCTGCCAGGCTTGCAGCAAAGGTGCTGCCCATTGCTTTTGCAGGAAAAGGGATCCCTCATATTAAACAAAGTTCTCTGTTACAGTCAATTAGCAGCATTCGAGAATGAAGTATCTATGAGTATTGTACTGCAAGTTTTCCCTAAATAGTATATTCTTAATTGTTTCCAGATTGGCTCCTTCTGGTAGACTTGAGTACAAACTTTCGATCTCTAGACCGACCAACACGTGGACAGTGGGGTCAAAATATAGGTTCTGAAGCTTATTGAGCAAGTCTCTTGTGTCCTTTAAATAGGTGGGCGTAAGTTGCACTATTGGGTGCAAAAACTGGTCTGCAAACTACAGCAGTGGTTCCACACTGGAGCCTATGCTAGATACAATGGACGTCTAGGTGGGGGTTGCATATTTTTATGCATTTTGGGAAGTGAGTAACAGTATGGGGTCTTAGGGTCCAGAATGAGAAGACATTCAGCCTCTTTTATGGAGATGCAGTTGTTAACTTCCGCTTCTTCCAACATGCTTCCTATGCAGCCTTGTAGTCTGGGGATAGGGTAATGGTCGAGAGATTCATATTACTGTGTGTCCAATGATAGTCTTGAGCACTGGGCAAGATAATCATCTTTTTTCAGGAGGACGATCCCGCCCAATTTATCCACAGGTTTGATGATTAGTTCTTGGTTGACTGTAAGTATCTTCAAAGCTTGTCTCTCATTTCTTGTCACGTTCTGGAAGGTTTGGAAATCGTTGTTGTTCAAGTTGCCAATTTCTTTAAAGATGGCTTGTTCGAAGGCTACAATTTCTACTGGGACTGTTGTGTTTGTGGGGCAGAAGGTTGATCTTTTCCAGGGATTAATGGCACCTTCGTCGTTGGGAGTAGGTATATTTTGGAAATGGACTTTCAACCTGAACCTACGGCAGAATTCAGCCACAGAACTTTGTTCAGTTTGGGGGTGAGGACAAAACCCAATCCTTTGTTCAGGATGGATAGTTGATCTTCTGTTAGTGTGTTCCCTGTTAGGTTGAATACTAGTGATTGTTTGTGCTGGTTTCTAGGGTGGGTTCCCTAGATAAGCTCCTTGTGGGTTCTCCTTGTTCCCGGTCCTTTTCTTTCTGCTCCTTTGGATATCTTGGTCTCTCCATAAGTAATGCAATCTTAAAGGGGAGGGAATCTTGGTGTTATTCCAAGTATATATGGATTCATCCACCCTCCCAGTTGTGATGGAAATGGCCGGTAGAATTGTACCTGTGGATTTTCATAATGTGGTCCTTGCCAATGCATTTGCCATCCGCAAACTCTTCCTCTTCCCCTGCGTTTCTTCTTATTATCATCCCTGCTGCTCCATCCGGTTAAGTCTGTGGAGCTGCCACCTGATGACTTCTCATCTGATTATTGGCCCTAGGGGATTATAGTCAGGTTTTGTGTAAGGATAGAGCTTCTCTTGTGTGAACTTTTCAGGTCTTTTCCAAGTTTTTTTATTTTGCTTTGAGCCAAGAAGTCCTTCATCTTAGTCATTTCCTTGTTGATTTCTTCAAGACGCTTTTTGTACATTGTACAGTCATTTTCAGTTTTGTTTCACTTCTTTGTATCTTGATGGTTATGGCTTTAGAGAATCTCATGGCTGTTTTTGTTATT